>NC_082678.1:59308307-61808307 GCF_025265405.1 Mesoplodon densirostris
TAATGTTTTAATGAATTTATGTGGAGAATCTGTTTCATTGAACTCACTTTTTTAGCATATAAAACAATCTTCTGAACTTGACCTGTTTCTGCAAAGCACTGAATGACTTTATTTGGCACATTAGCCCTTAGGTACACACTAAGTGCCAATGTAGGGTCCACGGATTTCACAAGGTCTCCCAGTTCTTCAGAGCATTCCAGCTGTCCAAAGGAAAAACAGAGACTGTTTAGTAATCCATGAGCTGTTGTATAAATCAGCAATTGACACTACTTCCACTATAAATAATAACTAACATGACAGGCACTTAGTTTCTCAGTTGTCCCAGAATGTATTATAAATATACAGAGGTTGTGGTTATAAAGACTTGATTTTTTAATTAATTAATTAATTAATTAATTAATGTATTTATTTTTGGCTGTGTTGCGTCTTCATTGCCGCGTGCGGGCTTTCTCTAGTTGCGACGAGCGGGTGCTACTCTTCGTTGTGGAGCACAGGCTTCTCATTGAGGTGGCTTTCTCCTGTTATGGAGCGCGGGTTCTAGGTGCACGGGCTTCAGTAGTTGTGGCTTGCGGGCTTCAGTAGTTGTGGCTCGAGGGCTCTAGAGTGCAGGCTCAGTAGTCGTGGCACATGGACTTAGTTGCTCCGCGGCACATGGGATCTTCCCGGACCAGGGCTTGAACCCGTGTCCCCTGCATTGGCAGGCGGACTCTTAACCACTGCGCCACCAGGGAAGCCCGAGACTCTTGATTTTGTATTCACAGCAGTAACTCAGCATTCTCCACACATTCTACTTAATCAAGGATAAAAACCCACCAAGACTTCACACGTACAGATACTACCAATTACCTTGTTAGGAACATAAATACTTAAAAAGCAGAATCTTGCACCTCTAACTATTAAGAGTATTCAGATATAAGACCCACATGGTCTTAATTTTTCAAGAATAATGCAGCTCCTAATGTAATGTTATGAAATGAAAATCTGATATTCAAGGAGCCAGATGAGGCTTACCATAAAGGCCATTACTAAAATTAGGGTATAATCTGTATGTCTGAAGGATCTAAGCTTCATTATCTTCTTGATTTTTGGATTTAAGGTTATAAAGCAGGACATTAATTTCAAGAGGTCAAACAGATAAAAATTTTACAATTTTTAGGTGGTATACTTGCAGATACCCTCCTCTGTACTATTCAACCTGCCTTAGTCAGCTGCCCAATCTGGAAAGCAGCTTCTCTAAAAGAGTTCTGCTTTATATACTAGAGTTGATTTTCTATGATTATCACCGACATTCAATGAGAAGTTCTATCAGAGTCTACACCTCTCAACCGAACACGTTAACTAATGAAGAGTTGATCAGTGTCCTTTTTACCAATGAATCCTATGTGACCATTCACCAAAAAAGGTAATGATACCCAAAAAGCTTTCACACTTATATTGGTCAACTAAGTTACCTTGGCTGTTCCCATCCTCCCTTATCTTAAGCAATTAGGACAGACCTCAAATACTCGCTATGTGGCTAGTAACTATTCTTCAGCAGACTCCTGTCCAAGCATCCCAACTCTGGAGTACTATCCTCCAATATCCTACAAGATTGCCAGAAGCTGGGTCAAGAAACAAGGACTTACAAGTAGTAATGTAAAACTATAACCAACATAACACTAAAGCCCAAAGGTCTAACATTAAAAGTTATTCACTACTCAGAGTGCTATAAACAGTACCACCTCAGTTCTTGACACTGGCATAAGACATGGCAATTCAATATTGCCACTTTGTGGAGGAAGGCTTTCCATGGTGGTATGAAAGGAATAATACCACTAAAGGCCTGTTTAAACTTGTTAGTTGCCTTACAAATAAGCAACATTTTCCATAATGTGCTCCAGAAAACGTAATACCACTAGGTACTCTATGTAAAAAGAAATTAGTAAGTACTGAGTGAATTTAAAAGGCATAGAGAAATCCTACAGTAAAGAAAGCTGGTTAACAACAGTTTTTAAAGATTTATATTTAAATAATTTCAAGAAACTAGTTAAATATTTTTTCATGTAATGCCAATTAACATTCTGTGAAATCTCTTTGGGAATCTATATCACTGCTAATTAGACAGCCCTGCTGTCTTGTTAACATATTTCTGAGCCAACATTTTATATAATATGTTTCCCTTGCACACCCAAACATGGTTACTAGCAGCAAATATCACAGTTTTGATACCTGGGAAGTTCTACAAGAAAAGATATGATGTTGTATGGTTGAAACTACTGGGCATATCAAGTGTGGGATGTGGGAGAAAGGAATACATTCTTAGGTCCAAGTGAGTGTTACATACATTGACAAACATGAATGCGCAAAGCGTCTCACACTAAGCTTTTCCTGAAGCAAAAGGATAGCAATTTGCTTCCAGATTAGAGTTTTAACCACCAAGCAAGTAATCCTGGATTCCATTTTAAAATAGATATCCTACCCTCAACATGCCACAAAATAAATACATTTTCAAAAGGAAGTAAGTTTATGCATCTCATGCAATGTCTATTCTTGTTCTATTCCTACAAGCAATAAATAATGGATGGAGATATTCTGGCACAGCCTATGTTTTTAACTTGCTAACATGGTATTTAATCAAAGCAAAAATATATTAACAGAATATACCTTATCTTCTTTTAACCATTTCTCCAAAAGCTGTTTCCGCCCTTGCTGAAGTACAGGCCTACACAGTTCTAAGGATTCATATTTGTTTAGCTGGCCCTGGTCCAAAAGGATTCCAAAGTACTGAAGTAGGGGAGAAGTTTGACCTGGCTGAGCTGGGACACTCTGGAACCGACGGATGGTGTCTGGGGTACGAAGGATTCCCTTTAAGAAACAGAAATGTTACACACTCCTTTTAAAGATGAGCCAACATCACACTAATAACTCCATGGGTCTCTTAAGTCAATTTCAAAGGCATGATTCCATCTACTAAAACCAAACCTCAAATCTTCAATATACTGAATAGTAAAGATTCAGTCACACTTCTGGTTCAATGTTATGAGATTATCTTGAATCAGGAACTTACCAACCTAATTATAATAATGTCAATGTGTAAGACAATAAGTTACAACTAGCTATTATTCCAGGTTCACATTAGGTTAAGTGGAAATTTCATTACACTGGTCAGGGAGTAAGGTGTTAATTCAGTCCAACATAATACCAAGGTGATGAGGATAAATTCAGCTCAATTTCAGACAACTCTTCCTACCATAAATTGAACAGGATCTGTTTAATTTTCAACTCTTAGAAATAAAATCAGTAGCTATCACAGATAAGATCAAACAGTATAACAACTGAGTAACTAAACAGTATTACATCTCTGTAAATCAGAGCTTGTTCGATCTATATATCATTCTGACATTCGGAGTTTTAAGAAGCTAAGCAAACCTAGAGCACAGAAAAGTAATTAAATCTAGAGGTACTGACAAGTAACTCATTCTACTGGAAAACATATCCTAAAAAAGATTAGCTTCTCTGTGGAAAGCTGGTTCCAGTTCTAACAGTATTAGAAATAGAGCATATTAGCATTAATCCAATCATGGCAACTTCACTTTCATAACTATTTACCTTTGGTGCATTAGCGGCCACCTTTGCTGCCTCTGAGTAATTTCCCTGGGCAAAAAGAGCATTAAATTTCCGGGCAAAGAGTTCTTCAGCACCAGCCAAGTTGTTACGTACAGCCATTCTCAGGGCCAAATCAGGATTTTGTAGGACATTGGTGATATAAGGAATTATGTTTTCTTCTTCCACACATACTGAGAGAACCTGCAATTTAAGATCTAATGAATAGCTGCAATGTGTTCATGTGAGCATCAGTGAAACCAAATCCATTTAGAGCTGATGACTACTGAGTCACAAAGGTAATAAAACTGTGACAGCTGCTTTCTTATTGCCATTAAAAAAAAAGAAAAAAAAAGGGCAGAAAAGAGAAGACTAAAGGATACTAAGCTATTTGCGGGTTCCTAAAATATGGCCAGCTTATAATATAAATAACTCCCCACTTCATACTGTCCAAACTCTAACTGCTTTGCTACCATTCATTCATTCTTAACATGGTATGAGTTCACCTGGAAGAAGTTTAAGGTACATTCCTTCTAACTCTAGTGTTTTTCAGTAATTTTAACTACATTTACATTCCCAGAGTCCAGATTATATACTCAATGAGGGGAGGACCACTGAATCCTCAGGCACCTTATATACCGCAAGGTATACAGCAGGTGCTTATAAATGTGGCACCAGTGAAGAGGAACTTCTAATTGCTTCTTTTTGAAGAACAATTACCTACCCTCAGTCCTCCTAATAAGTCACAGAACACTGCTTAAAAGCTGAATTCCTGTCAATTGCCAAAGAGAAAGGGAGCCCTTCACTATGCATCCATTCCTCTCCCCAACACCAGAGCTGGTATACATCCCAGTAAACTACTTATATTACCCCAACAGCAGTTCTCATACTATTATTTCTCATCTAAGTGTTTCTCAGTCACTATTCCACATAAGGAAAGGGACTTATCTTTAATTGTATTATTAGCACCAGGCAGTGTTTAGCACAAAGTAAATGCTTAATATTTGTTAAATAAATGACAACTCAATAATCAAACAGATAGGTAATATCTATTTGCCTGTTCTATTATTCCTTTTGAGGAAAGTGAAAAAATGTTAACCTCCGAAATTCTTTCGTTTCTACAGATCTGACCCCATCACCAAAAGCTTAGGCCACCCTCTATCTGCCATGTGTCACTCTGCTCCGTATTAAGACACACCTTTTAAAAAAAGGAAGAATTACTTTCTTTATAGTCATTTGCATTCCACCCATCTTTAATTTAATACTTACCTCCTAGGAAAAATAAGAGAGATGAACAAACCCGCTTCTAACTATACTTTCTGTAGTCTTCCCCAAACACCAAACCAGTTTCATCTTTATCCTACTTTTAGACTGTACTAGCAGATTTCTAGAAACCTGTACTTAAGATCTACAGGGGACAAAGAAGGTTCCTGTACCTTCTAAAGTACTCAGTTCTACCAAGTTCAGAATGTAAGCTAGATATTGGCAACAATGTCATCTTGATCACTTTTGATTTTTCAACCAACAGAAACCACACACTCATTCCTTCAGGGCATAGGTCCAGCTATAGTTGGTTGGCTCTGAGCAAAAGAGTAAAGCCCTGAAGCCTAAAGGTCACTGTAAACATTCATCTTCTTATTCAAAGCAGCTGGCACAGAAAATTTGTGGGGGGAAGGGGAGGAAAACAATCAATAAGTTCCCAGAATCAAAGTTATGAAAATTAAATATATATGGTAAAATTATGCAAGATACTTTAGTTCAAATAATAGTCTCAAAAAAACCGCCAAAAAACAGTAGTCTCTGGCTTAAAAAATTTATCATTATAAAATTATCACTAACCTAGTTCACCAAAGGACCCATTCATTCTTGTTTTTTCCAAGAGAGACACATGCAACTGAATAGATGAACGCTACTATATTTTTAAAGTAGCTTTTGTGCCAGACACTGACTGGTGTAGAAATACAATTAAACAAAGAAAAGCCCCTTTCCTAAGGGAGAATAGTGACTGAAACAACTGTAATTCACTGTGGTAAGTGCCACGAAGAGGGCTACCTAAGATCTAGGGACACAGAGCAGAAGCACCTAACCAGGTGTGCAATTGAGGGAGGAGATGGGTAAGTAGGGAAAGACTCTCTCTCTAGAGTATTTCTCTCTTCATATACATACCATTTTCTGGAAATTAATAGAATAAAGGAGAAAAAAACCTATTTACTTCTTTTGCTTACCATCTAGGGAAAATACTAATTTGGAGGAAAACTAGTAAAAGGCAAGGCCAGTAACAGTACTGTTTTTGAAATTTTAACCATTTTTTTTTTTTTAGGGAAAAAGATACCTCCTGGTATAATATTTTAAATTACATTAAAACAGTAAAACACAGAAGAAGGATCACTTGTGTTAGGTGGTATGAGGAGGTATGTCAAATGTGACAAATTCAGAACAGCTAATATACTCCCCTAATTGGATAACTTTTCAAGTACCCCCACTGAACATATCATAGCTACTGTAACATATCACCTTCCAACATTAAACATTTAGTAATAATTAAAGAGGTAGGGAAAAAGATGTAAGAAGAATTCTTTTCTTTGTAGTTGATAATTTGTCTTAGAGAGATCACAGGAAGAAAACCCCTATAAAAAGTATACAATCTGGGAATTCCCTGTTGGTCCAGTGGTTAGGACTTGGCGCTTTCACTGCTGGGGTCTGGCTTCAATCCCTGGACAGGTAACTAAGATCCCACAAGCCGCAAGGTGCAGCCAAAAAAAATAAAGTACACAGTCTGTCAAATGTGAACCTACTAGTTTCTTTGCATGAAGAGTTACTTCTCTTGATAATAGAGACACACACACAATCCTAGGTGGCTATACTGTATGCCAAATAGTTTCTCTCTCTGAGACAGTGTTAAAGAGAGACTGTTATCATATGCTTCTGCATTTTTAGGTATATATTATTTTCTGACATCCAAAGTTACCATTTACTTTTTGAAAAAAGCTAACACTAATAAGTGCTATTTTATTATATCACTTAATTTAATTTTCAAAGTTTCCTTACTTGTCCCTTTCTGTTTACTCCAATTATTCCAGCTGTGGCTTCATGAGGTGCAGTGACAAAGATTGTTTCTCCACTGATTCTATTCATGTAGATGCAGGTACCAGTCTCAAGATCATACAGGTGGATATAACCATACTTAGTAATCAAGAATACTACATCATGCTTTTCACTGATCTGTATAAAGAAGATCAACACTTCAGTAAAATAATGAATCTATAAACAGAAAATTTAGTCCAATTCCATTTTAGAGATGGTGAAATTCTAGAACTTTGACAAGAGGCTTATATGAAAAATTAAAAGCTAGTATTTATGGCTTCCTCATTTTTACAGCAAATTCAAATATGGGATATCCCAAGCTCTTACATAAAACACAAGAATATTAATAAATTATATAAGATAAAAGAGAAAAACATCATTTTGAACAACCTGGGATAACCCAATTTATATATTACATTAAAGAAAGTGTATTACCTTACAAAGTTTCACTAACAAACTACTTTTGAGTAAAGGCACCACTTAAATTATATTGACTATCAGTTGTAGTTTTTGAATTAATTGTGTTAAGAGGAGAGATTTTAAGTTCATTTGTTTTGCTTAAAATACCTGCATTGCAACAGGAAAGTCATTTTGTGCTTCTGGAGGAAAGAAAACATCCACTGCCTTCTTTGGAAAGGGTTGGTTCCCTGTAGGTGGTGTGCCAACTTCAATGATATGTAACTGTTCAAAAGAAAATAAAACTTATGATCAAATGCTAAAAGGACCATAGCAGCTTTATTTATAGCCCCAAACTAAAAACAACCAAAATGTCCTATGATAGGTGAACATTAAACTATATGGTACAACCATACCATGGAACTCCTCAGGAATAAAATGAACGTTCACGGACACTATGCCCAGTGGGAACACACACAAAAAGGGCACTCTCAGAAGATCACATACTATATGATTCGATTTACACAGCATTCTTAAAGAGACAAAATTCTAGTAATGGAGAGTAAATTCGTGATTTTCAGGGGTTAAAGATGGTGGATTTCTCCGTACCGTCTTTGCAGCTTCCCATGAATAATATGTATTATTTCAAGATAAAAATTTTAAAAAGTCGGTTGAATAGCTCCATCACACCTCAATCTACTTTAAATTAAGAATGGTAAAACAATACCCACAAAAGGGCTTTGGATTATAATTTAGTTTTTCCAAATAGAAATCTAACTTAAGTTGTTGAATTCTTCTCTGCCCACACCTACTCTAAAGTATGCACTTTAGATAAGTATGCACTTAAGCTGAGTTGTCGCTCTAATCACATACACCTCACAAATTTGGATGAGAACTTTCTGATTTAAAATGTCCGATGCTTCACATCCGTGGGCGAGGCAAGAGAAAGCAAATAATGTCAATGAAAGAGTATTATATATTTTGCTTAGTCATGTCAGGAATGGACTAAACAATAAATAATTCCGTTTCCAAGATATAGAACCATATGAAAGTTATTAGGGTGGTCTCATCCTTAATTAGGATGACTAGCCATCCAGCTTAAAGGCTATCGATTACCATATTTTAGGCAATCTCTGTCTTGATTTTCAAAAACTATTTAGCATGGAAACATATTAAGACATCAGAGACTCTGCTATGGCAACGAGAAAAGCAGTCAAGCTGAGTTTCCAGGGGCAGCAGCAGCGCCAGCTGTGGCATCCAGCAGTGCAATCACAGCAGCAGCAGGTCCACAGAGTTCTGCGTCAGGACTTTTGGCTGCTGCCCATTCTCCCTTATTCCTCCTAATTTTCCAAGCTTGGTTCTTAACCTTCCTAGCTATTGAAAACTATCCAATATCCTTTCATTCAATTTTTTATGCTCTGATCAACCACACCCTGTTTCTGTTGTCTGAAACTAAGAACCGTACAAAGTACTTCAATTTGTCCAGGTGATTTCAATGTATAGTCAGCGTTGAGCAGCTCTGATTTAAGGCGATGGTACTGAAATTGTGGTCCACATATTCTATCTAGTCACCTAGAGCATTTAAAATGCACATATGAGCTCCACTTACTGAATCAGACTCTCTAGATGCAAGGCACACAAATGTACATTTTAGCCACCCTAGTGATTCTTATGCACCGTAAAGTTGAAAAACATCTAAATAAGGCCTTTGGTAAAGGCAATGAAAATAAAGTCTTACTATAAACAGCTGATACAAATAAGTTGTTAAAGAACATTCATTTTTGACAAGTATCACTAGAAACAGAATTTAAACAAATTAAGTCACCAAAAATCTGAATGTTAAAAACAAATTAGCAAGAAAGGGAGAAGACTATTTTGAAATTAGGTAACAAATTAATTAGGAACAGAAAGACAAAAAAGATAAGTTCTCACTAAAATAATTTCCAAAGGCAAAACTTACCTTCCCTCCAGCTTGACCCCGTACTGCAAAACAAAATAACGTCGACTCTTCTGCATTTCCTTCCATCTTAAACTGTGCGAAGCTAGCCGCATGTCCTTCAATGGGCTGAGACACTTTCCTATCTACAGAATATAACTGCATAGCTCCTACCACACGATTTTGCTACAAAAGATCAAGCAGAATAAAGTTTGGGGACCCAATAACTCCCAGATTCAACAACTACTGAAATAACTAGAATGCTTTACAAGGATTTACAATTCCTTGTTAGTCTCTCAATGTAGATTTGATACCTCTTAATTTAAAATTTAGCTGCAAACACTCTCTTATTAAAGCGTTAACATGAATGTTTAAAATGTGCCTCATATACAACCATCTCTTTACACTATCTTTAAAAAAAGAAAGATACAGGAGTACTTATTCTGCAGTAAATATCCACAATAAATTGCAAATCATTCATACAGGAACTCATTATCCACTCAACCTGCAAATAAGACCTAAAAACACCTTGGTAAGAGTACTCTGAACTGTATGTTAGTATAAAGGCATTAAGCCAGCAACCTCTATTTCCTAAAAACAAAAAAAAAAAAAGGAAGGAAAAAAACCAGTCTTCCAAAATAAATCAGATTTGCAAAGACAACCTAATTTCAAAATAAACTGCATTCTGAGCCCATTAATTCTCTAAACCTTTTATTAAAAACTAGAAAAATGTTACCTGTGCAGATATGCCAGTCAGAAGTAACCACTTTTGCTTTGCATCGGTACGGTAATTGATAATCTGGCACCCTGCAAGGCTAGAATGGCGATCAAACATTTTCACTGGCTGAGACTCTCCCTCCATACTCCAATGATAAACTGCATTATCCGTAACAAGAGCAACCGTATTCAAAGAGATCCATTTCCAGAAGGTGACATCATCGGTCATGGTATGGGCCTTCATTTTACTTTTCATTTCAATGTTAAATATCTGAAGAGTTTTCCCAGCTAAAAACAAAATTAAGAATTATGAATCACTAAGAAAGCAAAGTTCAGGATAAATTAATATCTAGCTAGACTAGACTCTCTCTGCAGCAAAATCTGTAACTTCCAAACAAAATGGTTCTATCATGAGACTAATAACCAACTACAGAAGTCACACTGACAGACTAGCAACCATTGAAGAGATAGCTGAAACTGAGTAGCCTACACCTAACTGTGAAACAAAAACTCTATCACCTCTAATCAAGACATTTTAAACAGACAGCATGACTTCCAAAGAATTCTAAATCTCAACTAAAAATGAGTCTAAAGAACAGCTCACTTAACAATGGAAAACAAGTTGTAATCTTTATGCTTAATTAAGAATGCTTACCCATAAACTGAGTTAGTGGTAGGTACACAGAACAAAGCAAATCTGATTCAAGCACATGGGGGAAATGTCTACTTTTTAAAGGGCAGTCATCCCCGCCCCCCCCCCCCAGCCCCGCCCCATTCAACTAAATCTCGTGGAAACTTTCTCTTTGGAAGAGGATCTACTTCAACTCTACTTTGTACCACTAGCACATAAGAGAAGTGCATGCTACGTTTAGTTGGTTTAAGATACAAAGGGATGGTAGGGGTGCTGGAGGAAAGGACAGGGGGACAAAGGAGGACAGTTTCAGATCTTAATATACTAGAGATAAGAACAAAATTCAAGCTTCATCCAGTTAAGACAGCAAACATTTAATAAAAGAAGGATGAAATTCACCTTAAATGTTAATAGTTCACTGAGTCAGATGCAAAGGCTTGTACTTATAATTTGAAATCCATCACAGTCCGAAAAGTGATTTGGGTTAAATTACTAGAGGTCAAAAGCCCACGGCTGACACTAGGCTATCTAATTCAGATTAGTCCTTAGAGACTAAGGAAAACTCCATTACTGAGCCACAGAGAATCTGGCTCCTGAAGAACAAAAATTATAAGATAGTACGGGGGTGGGAGTCGGGGTGGAGAGAGGGATGGGACGGGACACAAAACATACAGCTTTGTACCACGACCCTTCCTAATTACTACATGGGTCAAAACTTCTTCCATAAAACGAAAAATGTTATTCCCATCCCACACAATATGTAAACCACAACCAGACTCGAACAATTGTGAGAGTTATAGTCCTGTTTATAAAAAGAAACCAAGGGATTAGAAACTGGACTCAGAGGGAAGCAGGATTTGGGCATGACATACTTTCCTCTGCTGTCTTCCCCAGCCCCTAGTTAATTACACGGTTTATTCTTTACATGAAAGGCCTTGGTGGGGTGGTTTTGGGAGGAGGGAAGGGATGACAGCTTAACTCTGTAACATAGACAAACAGGCACAAATCATTTCAATTTATTCTTTTTATAGAACAGGACAGTAACTAATACAATCTAAATTAAGATAACTCACCATCTGCACACATAAGAAAGCATTAAGAAATGTGATAAAATAACAATAACATTAAAAATAGCAAAGAATTTTGAGAAAATTAAAACGATGGCCTTTTAATAGAGGTGTGAGAGCTGCTAAGCAGTTGAATTTAAATTCTTTAAGGAGGCTAAAGGGAGCTTAATACCTTAAAGTATAATATGTATTGTTTAATGGAAGCAAATAATAGATCACTGCCACAAAACAAGCATCCCAGGTAAAAAAGCTGGACCATCTTTCCTTGAGATGAGATCAACTCCTATCTTGGATATGTAATGGAAACTTATTTGTTTGAATATGCTTGCCCCCGACCCTCAGCCAACCAATTTAATCTCCAACCAGAGTTACTACTAAATACAAAGTATAAATCATGTGGGAAAAAAATGTATTTAAAAGTCTATTTAAATACTTCAGCACCTCTAACAAGTCACCCACAAATTTATCAAGAAATTACTAGGAATCTGAACTCTTCCTCCTACAACCAAGAAGAAAAACGACAGAGCAAAAAATAGGCAATTAAATGTGCCTTTCAGATTCAGCCAGTTTGTTACCTAGTCCTCTTAAAAACTCTACTAAACGGTCAATTTCACTCAGTCTATAATTCAAAGGAAAAAAATTAACATAGACTCCCAGAGAGTATGAGGTTCTCTGAACTCTGTTTAGATTGACAGGCTGTACAGTTCCCTGTTGTGACAATTAAAAAGTTAGTCTGAATAAACTCTAACACCGTTGATTCCAAAAATTTAATACCCACCTATACACACACACACACTTTTAAAAATGAGTGTAAATTCAAGCCATTTTTAGAACTTGATAATCTAAATGAAACACAAGCCTGAAGCATAAAAAAGGCACAGCATGAAGAGCAAGTTTATCATCATAACAAACTTCTGCAATGTTTAGGTGCTAATATTAGTAAAGTATATTTTATTCCAGAATATGAATCACTAATTTCTTATGTCTTCTGTATATGGAGTTATGTTTTCAGTACAATCTTATCACACTGTAGGTATAAAATTTAAATTCATTTCATCTAAAACTTAAAATTTTCCAAGTAGATCTTATGAGTAGAAAGTAAGACATCTCACAGAAATATGCCAAGTAAAAGTCATGAAAGTAGTTAAAAATCAAATACAGTAACAGCTTTAACGTTGCAGATCTATTTAACCAAATTTAATCAATATACTAAAAAAATAGATCCTAATTATTGTATTTGAATAAATTATACATGGAAAAGTGTTTTAAGAAAAAAAAAACCCCACAATCTTTTTATACCTTTTAGTGCAATTACTTTGCTGGCTGGATTCATGATGGCGCTGTCTGCTGAAATTGGTCTTCGAATGGGATTACTTGGGTCATTCATATCAATAATTACCACCTGGGCCTGCTCTCCTACTTTCTCTCTAATGCAGATGAATTTGTCTGACTCCATAGTCAGGGTACTGAAGCCGATGTTTGCTGGGTTTATACCCAGGTTCTGGAGCTGAGGGAAAAAAACAAAAAATATTAATAAATCATATTACAAAGCAAATTAGAAAGACTTGACATTCACGTATTGTTATCATTACAAATCCTCACTGTTGCTTCAAGGTCAACAGTGACAACTCCATTGATTCAAGTGAGGCAATTACTATAATGGACCTTCTCTCTTCCAACAAATATGGCATTCAATTGTTTTGTTATAACCTTGTAGTTGTAACTTGAGATGTATAACCCTCTGATTACAACTAAGAGGCAGAATAAATAGATATAAAGATAAAGGAAAGAGCTACATCTGAGAGCTGGCCTTTACGGGTTAAGGGACCTGAGGTAATCAGTGTTTCTTGGTTTAGGATCTTTGAACTACTGCATCTGTCCTCTCTAATCCCCTTTAGCCATTAGTAGTTACTTGTTCATATGCATTGGACCTCAGGAATCTGAAAATTAAATTACAGCATAAAATGAGAGATTTAAAAATTTCACAGGGTTCTTGGTCTAAAGGAACGTGGATTAGCCAGAGCAGACAAACAATACTTTGCAAAAAGTGCCAAAACAAAGATAGGAAAGAGAGATCCTGTCAAAGGAGGCCTACAGACAAGGGAATGAACGCTCAACATGAAGGAAGAACAAATGCTGAGGCCTAGAGATACAAAAGTGTGGTCTGCTAAGGGAACTGTAAGTACTTTTGTAACATTGGGAACATAGACCATGAAAGGCTTTCAGAGTAGAGAATTAAGGTTATGAACACAAGCAAGGGCTAGACTGATAAGCTAAATGTACCCCAGTAAGAGTCCTGAATTTATTCTATAGGCAAAGGAAGCTACTTAGGGATTTTAACAAGGAAAATAATGGAATCAGATTTGCTTTGTGTACTCAGAAGCTATTAAAGTATTTGCTAAGCAAATATATAGGACTTAAAGACAGCAGGTCTTTGAAAACTAGTTAAGTGTGTTAAGAACAAAAGGCACTTGTTAAAAGACAACTTCTACCAGAGTGGGTCATTTCTCTGAGCGACTAAATGTAGTATAATAGACTAAGTACCACTCAAAGCCTATCTGAAGGCTTTCTTAGCTTTGACCAGCCTAGGGTTTTTTGTTTTTTTCCTTTCCTCCAATAGACAACAAATTCACACAGAACAAAATCAAACAAAAATTTAAAAGCACAGGCAGAAAAAAAAAATCAAGTCTTCCTCCTGCCTTTGTTCCCCAGATAGCCTATTTCCCTTCCCAGAGACCATCACTGTCACTATTCTCTTGTGGACTGGCTGAGACAAATTAAATGTATTTAACTTAAATTCTTTTGTCAAACTCTTCTGCCAATAGTGCTTAACTATAACTAGACCAGGATCTCAAAAAGATACAACATAAGATTAAGAGACTACATTTTACTTTCACTTCCCCCTTGTACCTCAATGACTGCAGGCACAACCAATTATGAAGTATAGTTACAGTAACTTAGTCACTGAATACCAGGGCAAGGAGACAAGCAATTTTCTAACTATTAACACAAACATGGTAATAAAGTAGAAGATTAACTAGTTGTACAAGCTCAAGTATCTGCTGCAGTGCAAGCCAAATACACAAGCTGTGAGATATGTAACTCATACATGAGTTTGGTTACAACAAAACTTTATTAATTATCAATTTTCATTTCTTCCTAACTTTAACTTTTAGTGACTTTTAGTTTCAGAACTAATGGAGGAAGATAAATATAAGTGGTCCTCAACAATATATGAAGACACTGTGTGTGGGCTTAAAGGAAGCCTCGTACAAACCAAATTGTTCGTCTAATTTCACGTGAGGTGGATACATTCGTTTTTCTGAGTAGACCAGTCCTCAGACTCTTAAGCTTAATTGATAGCTACCTTTCCAATAATTAAAAAAATACTCCAGTAGATCCTAGAGCTCCCAGAACTATATATGTAAAAGCGAGTTATCTTCTAGACTACTCTGTAAAATAAGAATTCTACGCTTCTAAGTCACTACCAAGCATTCACCTAAGGCAATTTTGAGTCCCAACTGTCACAGCTTAAATCCTACAGTGTCTGAGAAAGTAAAAATAAATAGTGTTAGTCAAACAGTAAAATTAAAAGTAAAACAAGGATGCAAACCACAAACACTACTAAGTGAACCCATAAATGAGTCTAATAGATTCCTTTTCACCCCTCCACAAAAGAGGCAGGTACAAGACAACCGTAAGAGAAGAAAACACTATTAGAAAATGCAGTAAAGAGGAGGAAAAAAGGTAAGGAAAGAAATATGTGTTTCTTATTCCCAGCTAGATCTCCAGATAAATGCAGCAAGAAAGGCACATGTTGTCAAAGTTTAGCACTGACCTTCAGCCTCAGAGCTGTTTTATCTGCAGAAAAAGCAAAGATCTGGTTCAAAGGGGGTGGGGTTCCTGTACTCTTCACAATTTAGGTAATCCTTATATTCTTTTCTCATTAAACACATATATGCATATAAGCTATGCATATATATTTTATATGCATATATATATACTTTTAATCTTCTCTATCAAGAATGTACTCCATGTGAAACAAACATACACCCTTTATTTAAAAAACAAAATTAGGGCCTCCCTGGTGGCGCAGTGGTTAAGAGTCCGCCTGCCGATGCAGGGGATACGGGTTCGTGCCCCGGTCTGGGAGGATCCCATATGCCGCGGAGCGGCTGGGCCCGTGAGCCATGGCCGCTGGGCCTGCGCATCCGGAGCCTGTGCTCCGCAACGGGAGAGGCCACAACAGTGAGAGGCCCACATACCGCAAAAAGAAAAAAAAAAAGAAAAAAAAAGAATGTACTCCATGTGAAACAAACATACACCCTTTATTTAAAAAACAAAATTAGGGCTTCCCTGGTGGCGCAGTGGTTGAGAGTCCACCTGCCGATGCAGGCGACGCGGGTTCGTGCCCCGGTCCGGGAAGATCCCATATGCCACAGAGCGGCTGGGCCCGTGAGCCATGGCCGCTGAGCCTGCGCGTCCAGAGCCTGTGCTCCGAAACGGGAGAGGCCACAAGGGTGAGAAGCCCACGTACCACAAAAAAACAAACAAACAAAAAAACAACAACAAAAAATTAAACAAGAGGTAGATGGCAAATTCTCACCAATTCACATATTTAAACATTTTAAGAAGCCTACTTAAGTAATGCCCATTTATACAACTAAATAGGAAACTTCTACTTCCTAAAAAGCCTATCCCAGTTGTTAGGATAAGTGACAGAACTTCAAGTGACCTACTCCTATCAGTTAACAGAAAGTTACATTTGCTCCCTTCTCTTCAAATAATGTCAGTAAGAATTTTTCCTTACTGGTGATACTTTTCAGTGAGAATGCCCAGAACACTCACCAATTCTTCCCATATTTTCCTAGGATATATTCAAAAGGAAAACATCCCAAAACAGTCATAGGACAGGTCACCATCATTAATCACAATTCTGGGTTAGGTGCACTCTTAAAATAGAATCATATAAAAGGGCTACCATACTAGATAACTGTGTCTAGCAATATTCATACAGATTAAAACTTTAAAATACAACATAGGGAATTCCCTGGTGGTCCAGAGGTTAGGACTCCGTACTTCCACTGCTGGAGGCCCGGGTTTGGTCCCTGGCCAGGGAACTAGGATCCCGCAAGCCACTCAGCGCAGACAAAAAAACCCAAAAAACACCGTCATGTTTTTAAACAGATTTCATTTTCAAAACAGCACATACTAGCCATAAAATATTCTAGTCAATCATAAAGGTCTGATGGTGTATGAGCTATCTACCACAGAAACTGAATTACAGACTGTGGAAGAAATCACTAATAAATTCAGAGACCGTATAAGCATCCCCAAACTTGCAGCTATTTACAGAGAATATACAACAATATCAGAATTCTGGCCACATTTTTTATCCTCTCAATTGGCAAAGTGTTGCTACTGTTGAAGATGGGGACATTCTATTTTGAGATATACTTGGAAGTTTCTATAATTAAGTGGGGTTTTTTTTAACTTCAAAGAACTTTTATTTTGCTGTTATAAAATAAGAATATGGAGTCAATAAACTTAGGCCCAAGAAAAGGGATTACTTTTTTTGAATAGTTATTACATGTACATGGCAAATAATTCATACTATACTAAAAGGTATATACACTATGAAAAGTCACCCACTCCATGTTTCCAGTAATACCTCTCTCCCCCCAGCAATAAGAGATATTTTTCCATCTTGGATATCCTATGCACAGATGAAAGTATGTATTTCCATTCTCCCTTTTAAAAAAAACATTAATGGCACATGCACAAAAGCACACAAACTATCAACTGCTCCCCCTTTAAAGAAAGCCACCCAAACTGTGTAATTTGTTTAGTTTCCAGGCTAGATTTTGGACACTGGTCTGTAAGTGGCAATACTGTAGGACTTGACACGTAAATCTAGTTCAGATTCCAAAAATTAAGTACAGTTGCCCATCCCTCAGTATCCATTGGGGATTGCTTTCAGGACCCCTCGCAGACACCAAAAATCCACAGATGCTGGAAAGTCCTTCATATGGATGGGAAACCACAGATATGGAGGGGAGGGCTGACTGTAAATATTAATAGATTTACTGTTAATCAGCACACCCAAAACTCTGCAGTGCCCTGGAATTACATTTTACAAACGATACAAAAATGATTCCTTTTCCCTCTCCTCCCCTCCTCACCCCAGTATGGATTAAAATGCCAAGAGAAAAAAGTGAGACACTGCATTCTTAGTTTTGAAGTGAAAAATAGTATTTCAGATTCCACATAACCTAGAGAACACAGAGGGTTCTTCATTCAAGTAGACAATTACTGTACAAATGTATAACTCTGATTATAAACTACAAGTGCTATCCAGAATTAGTTCTGTGGGTTCCTCATAAGAGCCAAAATGTCTGGGTTTAGCCCTAGTTTTGCCATATAAATGATCATGGGCAAATCAATTATCTCTGTATATCCATTTCCTCACCTGAAACATGTGAGATGATAATACATATCCCACAATTGTGAGGATTTAATGTGAAGTGCTTTCAGAACAGTGCCTTACACATAGTAAAACTTCAATAGATACTATTAGTACATATAACACATCAGTACTTAGGCCAGCTCAAGGTAAGCTTTTTTTGTATTTGCATTTTATCTGCTTAATACAGCTGTCCTAGAAGTTGGCTGAAATTCTGGGTGTGAATTTCTTTTGATTACTGATAAAAGATTACTGGTCTCTGGGTGCTTAACTTATTAGACACTGAATTTGTTTGTTTTTTCTTTCAAGAAAAGGAAATTACTCTTTAAAATTTCCAACTCTGCTCTTTAATTTGCCTAACTAAATTTAGGTAGAGGGACTTCCCTGGCGGTCCAGTAGTAAAGACTTTGCCTTCCAATGCAGGGCATGCAGGTTCAATCCCTGGTCGGGGAGCTAAGATCCCACATGCCTCACAGCAAAAAAACCAAAGCATAAAACAGAAGCAGGGGCTTCCCTGGTGGTGCAGTGGTTAAGAATCCGCCTGCCAATGCAGGAGACATGGGTTCGAGCCCTGGTCCGGGAAGATCCCACATGCCACGGAGCAACTAAGCCCGTGCACCACAACTACTAAGCCTGTGCTCTAGAGCCCGCAAGCCACAACTACTGAAGCCCGCGTGCCTTGAGCCCGTGCTCCCAGCGAGAAGCCACCAAAATGAGAAGTCTGCGCACCTCAACGAAGAGTAGCCCCCGCTCGCCGCAACTAGAGAAAGCCTGTGTGCAGCAACGAAGACCCAACGCAGCCAAAAATAAAATAAATTAAATAAATAAATTTATATTAGAAAAGAAGCAATATTGTAACAAATTCAATAAAGACTTTTAAAAACAATTTTTAAAAATAAAGTTAGAGATCAGAATCTTCAAAATCACATAACATGGAATCATGTAACATATTCATGCTAAGTAACCCTATTTTATTTCAATTCTTATTTTTAGGGGCACCCTGGAATAGTATTGCTAAGGCTTTCTAACAAACTTGGCAAATATGTCTCCTACACCTTTGTTTAGGCAGCAAGCCGGGAAAGCTAATGCAAACAAAAGGCATACGGTATCATAAAAAATTCTTTACTGTAAAGAGCTCAAGGCTAAGAAATAGAAGGTGAAATGGAAAGCAGGCTCAGCGTTTCTCCCCTTGGTGTGCAGAAGAGTTGAAACTGCCTGATCCAGAGACACATGCGCTGCCACTTCCTCTCCCCTCTACTGTAGCTTTCCAAAACCAGAATTTCCCAACTT
The DNA here is from genome assembly GCF_025265405.1 of Mesoplodon densirostris. NCBI lineage: Eukaryota > Metazoa > Chordata > Mammalia > Artiodactyla > Ziphiidae > Mesoplodon > Mesoplodon densirostris. The sequence continues at coordinate 59,327,474 of NC_082678.1, forward strand.
TTCCTCACTGCCCATGCCCCACAATTTCAGATCCATTTACCCAACTAAACCTTAAGCTCCTCAGATAAAAGAACTTCCTTAAAGAATGAAAGCCTCTCCCAACTCTTCTTTTTTATTTATTTTTTAATACATATTTTTGTTTGTTTTAATTTTATTATTTTTATTTTTTTATTAGTCTCTGCTTTACAACAAAGTGAATCAGTCATACATATACATCTGTTCCCACATCCCCTCCCTCCTGTGTCTCCCTCCCTCCCACCCTCCCCATCCTACCCAACTCTTCTTTTCAATATGCCTAGAATTCTGGAGGCCTAAATATTCTTACACAGAAGGACAACATTCCTTTACTATATGTATACTGCTAATTACTTTTCAGGACAATTATAGATTAAAAGAGATTTATGAAACCCAGGAGTCCACACTAATATAAATAATATAAATATAAAAGGAAAAGTTGTTTCTTGGAGAAGAAAGCTAACTTAAAAATGGTCTTGGAGAAGAAAGCTAACTTAAAAATGGTGAAAGACAGCAGAAACTAACACAACATTGTAAAGCAACTATACCCTAATTTAAAAAAAATGGTGAAAGACCAATGGAATTCTTTAAAAGTCAGTATTTTGCAGTCAACACAATAATTGATTTGGGCAAGGATCATCAATGGATATTAAATTAATGGATGAAATTTTGAGGAGTAACAGATATTTACAAAGTCTCAAAATATCTCCCCACAAGATATTACAAAGGGAAAAAGAGATTTATAGTGAAGAAACCTGTTATACATAAGCTTCACCAAATGATGAGAAAGTTAATGTAACTAGCAATGGGTCAAAGTGACAGCATGTGCTTCCCAGTGAGATGCGTTACGAAGAACACATCACTCCTGTAGTATTCCTGCCAAAAGTATATGACCTATCAGATAAACACAAATTGAGGAACATGCCACAAAATAAATGATCTGTACTCTTTTTTTTTTTTTTTTTTGCGGTATGCGGGCCTCTCACTGTTGTGGCCTCCCCCGTTGCGGAGCACAGGCTCCGGACGCGCAGGCTCAGCGGCCATGGCTCACGGGCCCAGCCGCTCCGCGGCATATGGGATCCTCCCAGACCGGGGCACGAACCCGTATCCCCTGCATCGGCAGGCGGACTCTCAACCACTTGCGCCACCAGGGAGGCCCGATCTGTACTCTTTAAAAATATCTACGTCTTGAAATACAGAGTTCCAGACTAAAGACAACTAAAGAAACAGGACAACTCAATGCAATTCATGATCCTGAGTTTTCTTTTGGTATAAAGAACATTATTGGAACAACTGATGAAATCTGAATAAAGCCCGAGATAACAGTATTCTGTTAAAGTCAATTTCTTCACCTTGATTGCTGCAGTATGGCTATAGAAGACCATTTTGTTATTCTTATTAAATACACACTAGGGCTTCCCTGGTGGAGCAGTGGTTGAGAGTCCGCCTGCTGATGCAGGGGACACAGGTTCGTGCCCCGGTCCGGGAAGACCCCACATGCCGTGGAGCAGCTAGGCCCGTGAGCCATGGCCACTGAGCCTGCACGTCCAGAGCCTGTGCTCCACAACAGGAGAGGCCACAACAGTGAGAGGCCCGCGTACCGCAAAAAAAAAAAAAAAAAAACCACACTAAAGTATGCAGTGGCAAAGAGACATCGCATCAGCAAACTACTTTCAAACAGTTCAGTAAAAAAATGTACATAGAGAGGCTAAAGAGGATAAGTCAAATGTAGTATAAAAAATGATAAGAATTGACACATCTGGGTAAAGTGTACAAAGAATTTGTACCATTCTTCAAACTTTTCCATAAATCTCAAACTCTGTATGAATAAAATGTTTCTTACAAGAAACTTAAGAGTTGTAACTGAAAGCAACATGTAGATCTTGCTTGGATGCTGCTTTAAACAAACCAAATAACATTTGGGGCCAATCTGAATTCCGACTGGTTTTTAGGTACTGAGGAACTGTTAACTATTAGGATGCTATAATGATATCGTGATTGTAAGAAAATGTCCTTATCTTCTAAAGATGCAGGCTGGAATATTTATAAAATGTCATAATAGCCTGAATTTAAAAAAAAATGTTTCATTAAAACAAAAAAGCAAATACAGCAAAATATTATTAAAAATCTAGATCATTGGGTATATGCTCTTCCCAGTATTATGAAAACTTGCAAATTTATTATTTTTTGAAGTTTTAAAAAAGGGATGAATCTCTGCTCTTATAGGTTACAGAACTTGAAAATTAAATTGCAATTGTAGGGATTAGACTTTTATTGGGCAATTTACCTGTAGGGCAGGAAGGAAGAACACAACTTCAAAAGGTAAAGATGAAAATCAAACCATTCAAAGAGTGATATAATTCCAGAGCAAGAGTTTATGCTCTGTAAAAGAGCTGTATAATGTCTGCCCTATCAGAACTGAGAGGTTTGCTACACTGTCCACTATGGCAGCCACTGGTCACATGCAGCTATTTAATTTTGTTCAGTAAATAAAATTTAAAATTCAGTTCCTCATTCACATCAATCTCATTTCAAGTACTCAACCGCCACATGTGACTACTGTATTGGAAGGCACAGAATATAGAACATTTCCATCATTGCACAGTTCTACTGGAGAGCACTGTTTTCACAAGTTTTTCTTGGGAATCCGACAAGGAGAAAGGGAGAACTTCTTTTACATTAAACTCTGGCAAAATATAAAGGATAGTTGGCAAAGAAACACTTTCATCTTATATAAGGATTTCTGACAAGGAGAAGCAGGGAAAACTAGAACTTTCAGGTTTCAAAGTCCAGATAGCTGCGGGAGGCTCTGGGGGAAAAAAATCTACAAAGTTCAATGGTAGCACAAGGAAGAGCCCACCTGAGTCTCGGTGCCTCTTTCAAGAGATCACCAAACATTCAAATAGCTAAGGCCCAAGTTATAAGGAGCTGAGAAGCACTGAGAAGGTACAGATAATAATGAGATGCAATTCCTTCAGAGAACATGAGAAAAGAAAGGCCCATCTCTGCGCCTGAGAAACTACCACTGCCCCAGTTTCTAAGATGCTCATCAGTATCATAAAGCTTTTGGGGAAAGAGTATACAACTGTAAGATGAATCCCCCATTTCAACAATGTTAACTGTGAAAGAGATTGTATTAAAATTAAATATGGTAAAAAAAATTTTTTTAACTTCAGCAATATTAGATTCAGAAATCTAAGTTACATGCTCATCAGTTTTTAATGCTTTAAGCTTTGTTTTTTCTTGTCTTGGTTTTGAAACTGTACTTGATTTAATTGTACATGTGGCAAACAGGAAAGAGAAAGTGTCCATCCCTGTTTGAGGGGGAGCAAGGCATGCCTAGGTGCTGCATAAAAGGTTTATGTGATTTAACATACAGCAAGCACTTAGAACACAGTGGGGGCACATAAGCACTCTATTTTAGGGATTTCTATCTTTTTACAGTTATTTAGCTCTGGGACTATGGTATCATGACAAACTATTCTAAAATAGATTGGCTCTGATGTCATGCTACTAACATTACATAGTCAAATCCAGGGAAACCCAACTTGCTTTTTTCAAAATTCTTGTTACTAAAGACAGCTAGCAAAGCCTTCTTATATCAAGGAATCAGGAAACCCACTGGTGGTGAGTCAGCATCTTAGTAGAATACATTAGTGATCAAACTATGAAAATATTGTTAAAGGAACCGAATGGACTCTCTCTCTCTCTCTCTCTCTCTCTCTCTCTCTATATATATATATATATATATAAATATATATATATTTAATCCAATAGTATACATGTATTAAAAACAGTAGAGGGACTTCCCTGGCGGTCCAGTGGTTGGGACTCCGAGCTTCCACTGTGGGGGGTGTGGGTTCGATCCACTGTCGGGGAACTAGGATCCCGCAGGCTACAGTTTGCAGCCAAAAGTTAAAAAAATAAAATAATAAAATAAAAAGGGTAGAAAATTCTGGCATATGACAATTCAACCAAGGAAAACCAGACTACTTTTTCAATGCCCAATTCTCTGACTGGCTAAGGATGATACTCTCCATCAGCACAACATCTGTCTCAGCAATCAATCACAGTTGTGTCTATGCCTACAAATATCACATAATTAAACGAATAATAAGTTTGCTTTGAGCCTACTAATTTCAACCAGCGCTTGTTACATTTGATCAGACAGGAACACTCATTGGAAATAGGCTTCTTTATAAGCACACACGGTAAGTATGCTTCCTAATGAATGACTAGTAGACTCAGAACAGAACTCAACTTACCAGCTGAATCAGCTGAAAATCAAAATACATTAACATTTGTGTTTACGACAGCATTATTATCAAGGATTATGTTTCACAAGTAGTGCTTGGCTTTACACTTTCCAGTTCCTTCCTCCTTGTTTCATCTGAATAGTTAGAATGTAAAGGAAGCACGTACAGCTACTGTATTTCAGACAAGGCAATTTTGTGCTGTGCTCTATGTATAATCCTATTTCAGTTACCTTTTCTGTAAATGAATCTTGTATCTTGACAAAGACTTAAGTGTTACTGCTATAGAGTGAAGAGGTCAACAATTTTCGAGTCCTGCTGATACGTGGATGTCACCCAATACAGATATTTTTAGGTGCTTCAAGATGTGGTTAACTTCCTATCCCAAGGATTTCACTCAGCATAACTTCCTTTAAAAGTTCCAAAACATCCCCTACCTTCACTAGTATTAATCACAGTGAAGAAAATGCTGACAATAGTAACTTCATTGAGCCCTTCCAGGAAACTAGCAGAATGTCAAATAAAAACTGCAGTTTCTGTCTTCTACAGGAAATAAAAAAAAATGCTGAAAGTGCAGCATTCCTTTAATTCTTTCATCAACAGTATACCAGCCATTGTTTTCTATGCGCTCCACACATTTTAAGCAACAAATAAAAATGCCCTTGTGGACCCCACACTTAAACATATAGATTTATTTCTACTCCATGTTAGTCTTTGAGGCAATCATTCTCAGGAGAATTTTTTTACTCTGGTCACTCCATATTGTTAAGTAATACATTCAGGAAGGAACCACAGTTGGAGACAGGAACCATAAGACTACTAGCTTTGGTAAACTATCAAGAGACTCGAAGAATTTTTCCTACTTGTAGCCAACTACTAACTGGAAAATTAAAAACCTTTAAATGTGACTCGTTCTTTAAAAATAATAATCCAAGAATTTGATGAAATATCACATATCAATTCTGACCAAGCTGCAGGGAAATACAGGGAAGTTTTTTACACCCCAAACCTTGCAGATAGGTATGACTCCCCAAGGTTATGCCCTTTCCTGTATAAATGCCGTTCAGCTGGCACAAAACAACTGAATGCTACCCAAGCTATGACTGGTTATGGAAATGCAATCTAAAGCAGGACACACAATTTAAGGGAGGGCAGAGCTACAAAGATTGGGAGAGAACACATGGAAGTAAAAACACCAAATAGGGTATTCATTGTCCCAAGTAGACTATTCCCTGGTCATCCAAAAAAGCTTCTGATAGCTGCTGGAGACAATGTGGAAATACTGGAACTCTCATATACTGCTGATGGGGATGTAAAGTGGTGTAGCTGCTGTGAAAAAGTTGGGCAGTCCCTCAAAAAGTTAAAATATAGAGTTACCATATGAGCCAAAAATTCCACTCCTCGGTATATATCCAAAAGAACTAAAAATAGGTATTCAAACAAAAACCTGTAATGTTCACAGTAGCACTATTCACAATAGCCAACAGGTGGAAAGAATCCAAATGTTCATCGATCAATGAAAGGACAAATAAAATGTGGTATATCCATTCAATGGAGTGTTATTCAGCCATAAATGAATAAAGTACTGATACATACTACATGGATAAACCTCAAAACAGTATGCTCAGTGAAGGAAATTAGACACAAAAGGTCACACATTGTATGATTCCATTTATAGGAATAGATAAATTCATAGAGATAGAAAGCATATTAGTAGTTGCTGGGGGATAGGAGGAGGGAGGAAGGAGACTGCTTAATGGATATGGAGTTTCCTTTTGGGGTAATGAAATGTTTTGGAACTAGATACAGGTGATGGTTGCAAAACACTGTGAATGTACTAAATACCACTATATTGTTCACTTTAAAATGGTTAATTTTAATTTTAGATATGCTTAATATATAATTCATGTAGTCATTTGACAGTTTATATAGACATTTAAAATTATAAAATAATTAACTCGGAAATGTGTTTCTACTCTTCATATTTCAGGAACCATTTTAAACTCTTCATGCGCAATGTTTACATCAGTGTCTTCATGAGCAGTGGAAAGTCATCTGCATCCATCAAAGTGCTTTTTAAAAATTCATTATGGTACCATCATGGGAAATGTATAACATGCCTCAAATTTCTATTTCTGTATTAGGAGAGGTGTTTTTACACTTGTTTTTGGATTACAATCTCCATAAACACCTCCCTAATGGACTGGTTTTTGAGTGAAATTTAAAATGTTTGCTTACAACATCCAACAGTTGTAATTGGGAAGACATACAGAGAGGAATAATTATTAGGTGTGTTAAATTTACCTCTTACCAATCCAGCTGATTTCAAGTCCATGGTAGCCTTCCCTGAACAGTGTTGTAGTATTCAATTCAAACAGAAGCAACTGTAAAGGACTCAGTAATACAGACACTTGGTAAGACTTTTAATATAAGGAAACTCTTTCCTGTGGAATATTTTATGGTTAAAAAAAGACACCTGCCTTAGATTTGCATAGTTCAATAGGAAAGAATGTAAAGTACTGTAGAGAGTTGGGAAAGAGATGGATTTTTTGAACCATGTTCTCCCTATAGGTTTTTTCCCCTAATTATTAATCCTCAAATAATAAGATCTACCCAAAGTTAGTTTTTTGCCAGGCTATGCATATGTGGGTAGTCTTTGGCTTCCCTCTGTCCACTTTAGTGGTTTTTAAGTCCTCTTTCTAAGATGAGCAGCTGGTCAGAAATAGATGAAGGCAACTCTCAACCCAATTCTCATTTTTCATCTACCATGATTCCCAGTTTCAACAGACAGGGGGTCATTAAACACTGCAATCACCTTCCCTACTTCATAAATGGACTGGATGTACAAAATGAGGAGGAGAGAGTCTGCTGTAACTCTAAGATCTTGTCTTCAATAACTGGGTAAATGGGTAATTTTTTCCTTGAGCATAGCATATATGTTCAACTCAAATGGATAAAGAGAGACTCCCCTCCAGCATAGGGGCTAAGGATTAATATCTGAGAGTCTGTACGGGCTAAGTATCATGATATAAATACAACCACATACTATAGGCTAACTTTACAACTGCCAGAAAGTATTGTTTTAAATATTTAATAAAAGAGAAAGTTGAGAAGAGCTAAAAAGATAAGAGCTCGGATTAAACATGTGAAACATTTTCCACAACAGTATATTGCAGAATTTAAATTTTTTAACATGACCATATGGTTTTAATGGACCCAGTTCCTATTCTTTCAAAAATAAGTTTTAAAATCTGCCGTACTTCAGGGGACTTCCCTGGTGGTCCAGCAGTTAAGACTCCGCGCTTCCAGGGCAGGGGGCACAGGTTCGATCCTGGTTGGGGAACTAAGATCCTGCATGCTGCAGGCCGCAGCCAAATAAATAAATAAATAATAAAATCTGCTGTACTTCAGAACTTAAAGACAAGTTCTTACTTACCCAATGATTCAGAAAAGGAAGTACCAGTATTACTGGCAGTTCTGTTTCCAAAGCACAATCCTACAAATGTGTAACCATTTTCCCCTCTACAGTTATGCTATTCAAACTGAGCAAGCATGTTCTACTCCCATTTTTCCCATCCTCCCTCCCCAAGCATAACAGTCTTCCTTGAGTTCTATTCAAGTTTTACATTAGAATAAACAGAAAAACTTAAATAATACAATAAAATAGAAAGCAGAAGTTTCCTGCTTTCACAAGTGGCTTCAGACTAGAACATATTCACTCTCTTGTCAATAAGGAAAAGTCTAAGAGAAATTTGAGAAGTTCAGCCTTATGACAGGGATATAGATAATCTTGGTTATTACAAGTTAACCCGATTCCAATCATTCTGCACAATTTTTTAGTGGGAACTTGGATAAAGTCCTTTAAAAAACATCATCTCAATAACCACTTAAGGCATAGAAAATCCAGACGTTGGTTCACTGGCCCCTAATTTTCTCATAAAAACTACTGACCTAAAAACATACTAGTAGGGGCTTCCCTGGTGGTGCAGTGGTTGAGAGTCCGCCTGCCGATGCAGGGGACACGGGTTCGTGCCCCAGTCCGGGAAGATCCCACATGCCGCGGAGCGGCTGGGCCCGTGAGCCATGGCTGCTGGGCCTGCACGTCCGGAGCCTGTGCCCCGCAACGGGAGAGGCCACAATAGTGAGAGGCCCGCGTACCGCAAAAAAACAAACAAACAAAAAAACCATACTAGTAGAATGTATACATCAAGGAACACCACAGCATACATACAAATTATACAGATCATTCACCAAATGAGGCAATGTGTCAGAGTGAAAGAAGAGCAAATATTACCATCCACTCACTAGCTGTGTGACTCTACAGGTTAACTGCTATGAGCTTCAGTTTCCCCATCTGCACAATAAGGCTAACCCTACCTACCTGAAGGGATGCTCTTGCCAATCAAATGAGATCACGAACATAAAAAGATTTAGCAGAGGTCTTGGCACACAGTAGGTGCTCAAATAGCTATAATGGTCAATTTATTTTGATCTTGTAGATTTCAGGACAATTAGAATTTGATGAATAGTTATTCCCTCTGAACTAGGATAAACTATCATAAATTATGTAAACTATCTTAAGTTATGTCTTTCATAACACAAAAGATGAGACACAAAAATCTGAGTCTGACAGATGGGTTTTGCATAATACATTCAGATCCAAGCCTCCTGCCACCCCCTGAGTTAAGAGCATTAGCCTCAGGCACTTGGCCAAGTAACGGTGGAGGGAAAAAAAGAAAAGATACCTAAGAGCTGGAAACTTTGCTACAGCTTAGAATTTGATTTTATGAAATAGCTTTAGCATGGCTATGTAAATAAATTTTAAAAAACAGCCTTGTTCTAATATGAAGGACTAAAATATCAGCTATGAACTCACTTCCTATCTAAGTGAGAACATACACTTCTGCACTACCATCTTATAGGACATATAAATACTAACAAAGGCCTGACTAGCATTCCAGGTGGGTATTTTATCAGATGTGGTTTATCAGGAGTCTGACCAAGGAACATTAATTAAAGATGTACCAATGGCACATGTGAGCACTCATGGGATATTATAAAAGATTAATTAAAATTTTTTCTTCCTTTTGGGCAGTTTCAGAGCAGAATCAATTTTGTGTCATATGAATATGTGTATTAAATCCTGCACAGTATCAAACATTCAATAACATCCATGGTTACAATTATGTGAGGACAGCCTCTGCCGACTAATCAATGCAAGCACATATGCAAGCTGCAGTCAGTTTTGTTCACCACTTTGTCCCTAGTGTAACATAACTGTTGATATATAGTAAATATTCAAATCTCAGGTGAGTACCAAATATTTATAAACCATAAAAATCTAGGTCTTAAATCTGCAAAATAAAATGTTGTCACTGGTTAAGAGATACCTGAATAAAATATATTGGACACAAATTATATAGCCAACAATTAATACCCTTCAAGTGCTACACCAAGTACTTTCACATACACGATCTCAGACCTTCACGGTCACTTTGTGAGGGTAGTACACTTTTTACAGAGAAAACGGAGCAAGAGGTTAGTCTTAACCTGCCTTCTCCAATACTGTAGCGACATTTCACAAGCCACGTGTGGTTCTGAGAACTTCAAGGGTGGCTACTTTGATTGAATTTTCAAGTTTAAGTTAATTAAAATTAAATAGTAACTGATAATCGAGTCAATTATGGAAAACTTATGTTTGGAACAACCTACATATGCAAACCTGCTTTTCCAACTGTAAATTTTATGAAAGCTAAATACAGGTCAAATATATCCAATGAAAATAGGGTCTGAATTGAGATGTGCTCTAAGTGTAAAATACATAGCAGATTTTGAAAATTCAGTACCCCCCAAAAAGGAATGTAAAATATCTCATCTGAAAAGTTTATACTGATTGCAATGTTGAAATTATAACATTTGGGGTACACTGAGTTAAATGAGACATTAATTTCACCTGTTTTTTACTTTTAATATGGCCGCTGGAAAACGTAAAATTACAGATGTGGCTCATATTTTTCTACTGGATGGAACTGGTCTCAACAACCTCCAAACCCCTGATCTGTCTACTATACCGCATCATTAACCACATGTTACACCAGAAGAGAAGTCACCTTCTCAGGGAAAAGTCCAACAGATAAAAAAGCACGCTAGGATACTGATAACTTCTCCTCTTAAGTTCAATCATTGTTTTTCTTCAAAATATTTAGTGTCAGAAGATCTAGGTTCAAATCCCACTCTGACAGGTTCCCTTGGGCACTAGTTTGAGTCTCACTTTCTCCTACTGTTTAAGAAGGATGTCTGGGGGAATTAGGTGAAGACCTGGAAGCACCCAGCCACATTCAAAGGACACAACAGACTCTCACAAGAAAGGAAGTCTGCTGTTCCTTCCATTCACTAGTCACTGTTCATTATCACTTCCCAAAAGAGACAGTATTCAACCAACACTTTCTATTAATGAATGTTTTAATTTTAGGTAGCAAAGTGTTCTAAACATATAAATATGGGTGACCAGATAAATCTTCACTCTTAAAAAACACATCAGGGGGCTTCCCTGGTGGTGCAGTGGTTGAGAGTCCGCCTCCTAATGCAGGGGACACGGGTTCATGCCCTGGTCCGGGAAGATCCTACATGCCACGGAGCGGCTGGGTCCGTGAGCCATGGCCGCTGAGCCTGCGCGTCCGGAACCTGTGCTCCGCAACGGGAGAGGCCACAACAGTGAGAGGCCCGTGTACCGCAAAAAAAAAAAAAAAAAAAACAAACAAAAAAAAACACATCAGGGGCTTCCCTGATGGCGCAGTGGTTGAGAGTCCGCCTGCCGATGCAGGGGACATGGGTTCGTGCCCCGGTCCGGGAAGATCCCACATGCCGCGGAGCGGCTGGGCCCGTGAGCCATGGCCGCTGAGCCTACGTGTCCAGAGCCTGTGCTCCGCAACGGGAGAGGCCACAACAGTGAGAGGCCCGCGTACCGGGAGGGGAAAAAAAAAAAAAAAAAAAAGCACATCAGAATGGCCTGTAATTGTGCAGTCCAATGTCGTAGTCAATAGCTTCATGTAGCTATTTACATTTACATTAATTGAAAAGAAATAAAAGTAAAAATTTAGTCCCTCAGTCACAATAACCACATCTCAAGTGCTCAATATGCCTATGTAGCTAGTATAAATTTTCATCATGGAAGAAAGTTCTATTGGATAGTAACTCTCAAAAAGCAAAAGCCACACAGTAACAATGACAGAAAAACATCCTGTTAAATATAATTCAAATATCATTAAGTTAAGGTTCCTGAAATCATGTATTTCACTGCACACCAAAATGAAAGTGATTGTCATTCTACACACACAGTTTCATGCCTTAAATTATTTCCTAAACAGAGTGAAAGCACATTCACTAGAATTAGCCACACCCCTTTAAGTTGAGTAAACTGACCATTAGGAAAATTCTGAAAACCTTGATACATCTTAAACTGGGAAGCTATTCCTAAAGTAGACTGCAACATAATTCCAAGCAGTATGCCTCTTCCAGGCAGTACGGTTAAGCATATAACATATCCCAGTAATACTCAGCATTGCTTTCTCTTTGCAAATTAAAATAATCATAGCAAGAACCCCTACCATTGAATGCACAACACATTTATGGATCAAAGGGAAAAGAGCAGGGTTGGGAGGTTTTTAATTTCAGACCCAAAGAACCTGGGAATACAGCAGAATATGTCAATTGGCATAAAGATACTTAATGAGCCAAGAAATCAGAGTTGCAGGCAACACTATAGGTAGCCTAGGATTTTTTTCAGAACCTGCAATCCTAGCAAAATCTTGCTCAAATAGGCACTCATCTGTTCACTGCTATCAGCCTAAACCTCCTAAAAAAGAAAAAAAAAAACTCCTTTATAACTTAAAATATTAAGCTTCACTTGATGTAGTTCTGAGTCCTTGATGACAGACCCTTCAGTTGGCCAAAGTAGTTCCACGGTATAAAAATAAATTCATTTACAGTTCACCCTTTGAAGATTTCACAGGTTAACTCTACACGCAAGTTCCTCAATTCTTGTTCCCAATTTTTATCCTAAGTGTTTCAGAAAGTTTTCTGCTACTTAGCAAACTGGCAGGGGCTGAGAGGTCAAAGACCTAAGTTGCCAATTAAAATAATCCTTATTAATTTTTATACAGCAAGGGATAAAAATCAAAAGTCAGGAATTATATTAGCCTGGAAGAGGTTGGTGATTGGGGCTCTGCACAATAATTAATCATTATCAGCTTGAGTACACAGCCACCAAAGCAAGCTTAAACTTAGTCATGGCATATATACTACTCCAAAAAATGAATGACTGAATTCTTCAAGTTTATTTGCAAAGCTACTTTATACGCAACTCTTCAAAGTATTTGAGAAGGAAATGGCTTCACTCAAGTGTCTGCAAAAACTCTGAACCACTTAGAAATCAGACCCATATTAAATCTGTCTTCAATCAGTGACATGGTTGGAGTCCAGTCTTTGGGATTATTCAACAATCTTGTCTCCTCATTAATAGAAATGCAAAACTATTGCTCAAACGACCACCAGTCAAGAAACAAGATTTACTAGTGGGCTATATCTGTTTTGTAAAGTAAACAGCAACTATAACTGCTTTTCTTGTGTATGATTTTACACATTTTTGTCTGCAGGAAGATTATATTCCAGAAGCACTTTAGTGTCAGGACAAGGTTGTGTCTTCCCCTCAGACTCAAAAACATTATTTTCCTAACACTCCACATTCAACAGAAGTAACCACAGCAATACAAATTTGGATGGAGCATAAACAAAAACTTCTGTGTCCATTCTGTCACAATGTTTTTTAACCTTTTGTAAAATAGTGTTCTATTACATCAGATGAGTTATCTGAAAACCAAAAATGACTGAATAAAGTACACTACTTAACTCATTTTTTGAGTAAAGATTTATAATTCATTACATTTCAAGACAAAGAAGTCTTGCTGATGCAAGCAAAGGTGATACCTGTAAAAAAATGAAATCATGTTGATAGCCAGAATATTAAACCTTTTAATTAACATTTATTTATTGTTATAACAATGGCAGAAAGTAAACAGCCTTCAATGGTAAAGTGTCCAAAAGGCCACTAGTATTAGTGTCATATCAAACCACTGGCATCTCTTTTCATTACAAATTAGTCCTTCAAATGACTGAGCTGAGACAGACCTCTTTAAGGAGGTAATTAGAAAGAAAGCATACTTTATGAATAAATTATTTCAGCCAAAGTAAAACCAGGACTGGTGAACCAGGAAAATCAGAAGCTTAGAAGAGACTTAATTCAGTCAAGCCCTCCAATGATCACCTGCCTGGGCCCGCTATGGGCAAGCTGCCAGATAAGACAGTCTGTTGCCTACAGGATAATGCACCATAGGGAAGAACTCTAGAACCTACTAAAGGAAACCAATTACAGACCAAATAACCTTGCAAATCTCAGGGCAGGTGTGCTCTATCCCCAGGGGTCGTTCAATTCCATGCAATCCTGAGGAAAGTACTCACGCCAAGCCAACTAGCTGCTAGACTCCAGCAGACCCAAAAATAACCTCTAAACAACTCTTTTCTCCCTTCTAGAACCGAAGAGGGGATAAAAGCCGCACCATTCCCAGAGACATCAAGAGAGTGAAAAAAGGCGAGCCCCCTTAGGAACCTTGACCCCACGCACTCTGAAATTGACACCGCCCTGAGAAATACGTTCCCCCATTCTATCCACTTTCTTTTCCTTCAGTGAGCTTCCCTGTTCCTACTGCCTGGGGGAAGGCAAGAGAGGAGCCACTGCCGTTCTCCGCATGCCCGGGGAAGGTGCCTTTCCCGTTGAGAGCCGCAGAGGGAGGAAGAAAAAAGGTTGCCTTTCCCCAACCCACCCGCGCCACAACTCCCGGGTGCAGACACGATGGGGGAGAGGGAAGAGGGCAATGGGAGGTGACAGCCTGCGCTGCCCTAGGGGAAGAGAATTCTTGCTCCGGAAGAAACGCGGGAGAACGCGCCCCCCCACCGCCCCGCAACGTACCCAAATGAATGAACTGAATAAAACCGGGGGTGGAAGGGTTATTATGCGCAGCTCTTGCCATCCAGGAAGCGAAGATAGAGAGGCCTTCAAACCCAGGTATGGCCTCAATGCCCTATGCACCCCGACTCGCTTCCTTTCCACCCAAGCCCCACATCATTTAACCCTTCAAGCTTTCCAAGACAGTGCCCCATCCTCCATCTACCCCAGGAACCGATACCACCACCACCATCCCCCCTCCCCCCCGGTTCTCCTCTTTTTGCTTGGGCTCAGACTCCAGCTTCTTCCTTCCTACTCCCTCTCTCCACAGCCCTCACTAGCTCGGGCCCACCGCACCTGAAGATGCTCCTGAAAACGAATTGGCAGAATCTGGGCCATGGCGCTGTCGGGGGTGTATGGTCTCCTCCTGTCACTGGGGCTGCGGGGCAGTGGCTGCCCGGGCTCTCCAAGGGAGAGGAGGAGAAGGGGGAGGGGGGGAGGCTGGGCTCAGCAGGAGAGTCTCCGGGGACGCAGGAAACTGGCAGGCAGACGAAAGAGCTCAGGTCGGGGGCGGAGGCTCCAGGGTCCGCGAGAGCCGCAATGGCGGAACCGGGCGCAGCGCAGACTCCGGAAACGGCTGAGCCCTGCGGAAGGATCCTGGCGACAGAACTCCGCCCAGGTCACCTCACCCCCTCCGCCTTATGTACTCCTCCACGGAGCGCCGCGGTGCATCGGGGCGCAGGAATTCGGAGCGCGGGGCGCAGGGCGCTGAGGGCCTCGCTTACTGCTGCGACACGGAGATAAATAGAGGAATCGGAGGGACTACTTTTTGTCTCATCACTTTCCCCAGCCGCCTGCTTTTCCCTCCCCCCCCCCTTTTTTTCGCATTTTGCCACATCATGCGACTAGGGGCGATCAACGTCAT
This sequence comes from Mesoplodon densirostris, assembly GCF_025265405.1. NCBI lineage: Eukaryota > Metazoa > Chordata > Mammalia > Artiodactyla > Ziphiidae > Mesoplodon > Mesoplodon densirostris. The sequence goes on from NC_082678.1 coordinate 59,342,667, forward strand.
TTCCGTGGGCGCTTTAGGTCTCACCCACGTACTTCCGGGTGCACGTGACGCTGGTCAGGAAAGGTCTGCTGATTGCTGCCGGAATGCAAAGCGAGTTCTAGGGAAGTGCGGCGTCTCCTGGGAATGAGGTGGCTGTTGGGCCGCCTTGAGGAATGGCGGTGCTGGTCCCTTTCCCAGTGGGCCCTGCCTATTTAAACGTAGTCCCTTACGAAGAGGACGTGGCGTGGGCAGATGGGCCCAGCCTCCCGCCCTCTCCGTGACTCAGGGAAACGGCCCCCCTGCAGAGCGCTCTTGGCAGCCGGCTGCAGCGCTCCTCCCCCGCCTAGTCTCATGTGGTGGGTGGTTTGTTACATCCCAGGGAGGGGGGCACTGAAACACTGAAATGGGGTTTAAAAATCCTATCTGCCCTTACGCACGCCCTTCGGACGGTTGGAGAAGCTGACGCTTAGGTTCTAACAGAACTAGTAGTCTCTTGGGACGTTAAACAATTGACTCAAAGGGCAGTGAAGGCCATTTATGAGGTATCTCAAACTGGCCTTGTGATAGCCTTTCTTAACGTTTCTGCGGACATTTTGGCGGATGTATATATATATGCGTCTAGCTGAGTAATAAATTGGGTGAAGAATTTGAGTGTCATAAATACGCTAAAGAATTGGACTAAAATTGTAGCAGGATTTTTTTCCCAGCCATATCAAATAATTAATGAGCCTCAAAGATTTAGATAATTAGGTTAAAGATGGTTTGTAAAACCTTAATGTTTTTCCTCGGTGTGGCTAAGGTACACTCTTGGAGAAAGGGATTAACTATTAGCATTGTATTTCAGTGGGTCCGCCTCAACAGTGTAAACTAGTAGTGTTTGGGAATGCAAGCGTTTCAAAGCTGGGGGCATCGTGTCTTCTAACAGCATTAAGGTATCTACGGTATTCATTATCGCTTAATCACCTTCCCAGTACTTTATTGCTAAAGTATAAGCTGTAATAATATTTCATAATAGCACAAATATAATAAAGCATAAAAGAATTTCGTTCCGTGCTTTTCATCTTAAAGAGATGTGATTGCTATTCCAGAAAGATCCTGAGGAAGAATTCAAGTACACATTATTTTTAGTAACCTTTTCAGTTAAACAGAAAACTCTATTAGGTATACAATAATTTTGTGTGTTAAGCAGTTTTGCTGAGAATTTGCTTAATCATTTAAATTGCTTTTAATGTTTTCCCCAAAGTATACCTCACATACTGAGGGTGAGAGAAGAATCTTTGTCAGTTAAGAGAGCAGACAGAGACTGTTCTGCAAAGAAAAGCCTTGCCACCATGTCATCAGAGTGAATATTTATGCTTGGCAAAATTTCATTATGTTTTGTTAAGCCAAATACTTGAAGATGTTCTGTATTCTGCAGCATTTGAAATGACCTTTCTAATACCACTTTAACAGTATAGCTACTTTGAATCTTTTTTGGAAGTATACAAATTCTAAATTAAAAATCTAAAGGAGTTACTGTTTTATTACAGTTAAAGCAGTAGCTTAATCAAGTTACATTTCCAATCTCAGAATCTGGGTTACAAGAGCTATATTATGAACTGGCCACCAAAATTTTCTTTCTTAGTAACTGTCTTGCATTTTCAGACAGACCTGTAATTTTAAAGACGTTTAGAATCCCCAAAGCAATTGATTTTAGCTTGGATATTTGGTGTGTGGAATATCTAACCAAAACTGCACTGAGATTCTGTTAAAGTGACTGCTGTGTCATCACACAGAAATCTAATGAATGCGTTGTTTTCAGAATCATTTAGAGGGAAGAAAAATAGATTACAGTATACCAGCTCATTTTGAACACTGTCCTTCAAATCAGTAAATCCAAAATTTTTCAAGAGAAAAAAATGTACTAGATGGTAAACGTTAAAAAAAAAAAAAAAACCAAAACCCAAACCGATGCCTTTTAAAGATTAATGATTTTGGCTGAGGTAATGAGAGAGCTTCATAAAAAGCACACTGTTCTTGGACAAAAGGTTGTCAATACTTGGTTTAGAAGCCCCGAAGGCTGAGTCAGTGTTAACGGTTACCTGAACAGTAACTGAATGCCTTTGTTTTCAGGCACTACCTTAAGTTAGAGTAGAAAAAAAAAAAAAAAAAAAAAAAAAGTTTTCTGGTTTATTAGGTTATCCAACTATGACAGTCTTTTAATAAGACTATAAATGTATTATCATCATGGCTTTTGGTTTCAGAAAATGTTTTAGTAAAGTAGCCATGTTAGTAAAATAAATCGTCAAATTCTTTGAATTTGAAGGTATTTTTAGCAGAATATTCAATAGTAGGTCCTTGCTCTGAGTCACAGCAAGTGCCATTAGCAAAAACTGCGTTGCTCATCTGCTATTTTGAGGAGTGCCAGTTTCTCAAAACCTATACAAGAAAACTTTATTGTGTCCCTAATTTTATATTTTATGCCAGGACCTGTTTTACATATATATACATATATATATATCCTCCAATGGGAATGACACATCAGAAAAACATTTCATTGTAGGATTCCTCTGTAGTTTTTCATCTTCAAGCAACCCTGGATTTAAGGCCCCTGCCTTTTAACTTGACCTTTTAAAAACAGCGTGAACTAGCTGCATTGCAAAAGCCACAAAGTAAAGGCGTTTCTCAAACATGAAGAGATTAATTTTAAAGCAGAAGTTTAAACCCAACCCACTGTACCAAATATTTAAAGTTCAGATTTTAATGAAACCAAGAGGGATATACTTTAGCATTACCTAAATAAGATGAGTGGTTTTGCCATTTAAACGGCAGCTTTGAGAAACATCTCAGCCCCCTAGGGCCACTGATATGAATCCCAGCAGGATTAGATAAAGACCCTATCAAAGGCCAATAAGTGGCTCAGGTATCAGTCAACATAAATAACCACTTTATTTTGGTCCTGTACAAGGCACTGATTATAGGCAAAGCTCACCCAAAAAGAACATTTACAAAGCAAGAAGAAAATTTTCACGGTCTTATATTAGTATGAAATGGACCTTAACTTAAACTCAGTTATCACTCACTGCTCAGGCTTGTGCTAAACCTAATTTATATAGACAAGTTTTATAATGTGTCATGGACAGCAATAAGATCTGTAGTGAATCTATTCTGTGTCAGGATCAAGCATGTTCCAAGTGAACAGTCAAGACTAGCCCTGTGGAAATACAATCTGGAATCTGGCATATTATATAGGCCCCTCCCATGTTTTCTAAAGGTTAAATCAGATCCCAGCAGAGGAATGAAATAGGTCATAACATTACCTTAAAAAGTCATCTCAGAAAAGTTGGTTCAAATATAGTGATACACAGAGCTTTGGGGAAAGAAAAACCAGAAGAGTTATAACACTACTGATCAACAGATGCTAGTCACAACATCCCCTTCAAATGGAAAAACAAAAGGTAAAAGAAGCTTGAGAGGATCTACAGAATGAAAGGGCCATGAGGGGCAGGATGTGGGAATGATTGTTTTGGGCTTTTCCCCCCACTCCTTTCTAAATATGTAGAACAGTCTCTTTTTACCTCCTGGAGTTATTACTGTCTCCAAAGCAGGGTAAAACCCACAAACATGTTCTGTCAGCAATCTTAAAATTCTGTCACACTCCAGGGATAGACAGTTCTACAAGTAGCAGTGCACCTATGCAGCCTTGTTATGGTGAAAAACTCCTCCTCAGAAGAGAATATTAAGGACTGAGACTTGGTAAACAAAGTTTTGGTTAACTCAATAATAGCAAAGTCAAGGAAATATAATTTACTCGGTCAACAAACACTTCAGTACATAACAATAAAAAGTTAAATACTTAATGTTAAAATTTTTTGAAAGGCTTTAAAAAATATTTTTATATGGGGAAATAAATTCTGAATCTTAAAGGCCTCAGGTTAATCACTGTGAAGTTTTGGTATACTACTCTTGCTAATGTAGCCTGATCTGAATATGTACCAAATATAGGACACAAGAAATTACTGTTTTTTAAATACCTCATACCTCAATGTGTCATGGCTGATAAAAGTGCATTATGTAAAAGAAACCCAAAGCCTGTTTACTTCCTTTTCCTTGTTGCTTATATTCCAAATAACTGTGAGTTTAATGTTGTACAGTATACCACCATATAATTACTGTTCATTCCATGACACTCCAGTAATGAAAAATATACCATTATTTTTTTCCTACATCATATTTACTGATTTAAATTTTATTTTTCTTTTCTAAGCCAGCCCTATTAGCACCACAAGGCATGAAAAGGTCTCTAGGTTACGCCACTTAATATATAAAGTTGGTCACTCAAATATAAAGCTTTCCACAGGGTGAGAACTAACCTGATAAAGACAGTCCCTTACTGTCTCCATATTTTGGGTCTATCAAGCTAAGCCATCAGATCAGATGTAGAGATAAGATTATACTCTTCATTACTGCAGAGGCCTTAAAAATACCATTTCTTGAATGGGAACTAGATGGAGTAGCAAACTAGCACACAATGGCAGTCTATAAGTGCTGCACACTGTAAAAAGAAAACCCCAGTCCAAGCTGACTTTCAAATTTTTCTATCTGCAAGAATGAGTGGCACTCAAATTATACTTCATATGACCTATTTAGTGTTAACTCTAGTTACAGAATTGGAAACCTCAAAACCCTTCAAAAAAGCCCTTCTCAAGGTGACACATAATCTTTCCACTGTTTATCTCTTATTCCTCTCTCCAACCACACAAATTCTGTCTCCTTTTTCATTCTAGTCCAAGTCCTACCCTTACTTAAAAACTCACCTTAAAATCTATTTACCCTACTTCTTAAGCTATTATAGCATTTATCAACTATACTACCTATTTAATTTGAAGCCCAGGCCAACTTATGTTGTTAATAATCACACCTGGAGTTAGCACAACAATCATTTATAAATACCAACCATATACAGAAAGTACCAAATTGTGCTAGGCTATATTTTGGGTTATCCCATCTTATTTCTTATGATTTAGCTGAGAACCAAGTAATATTAGGTTGAGAAGCACATGTTAGATTTTATCTGGACGAATAATATTCTTCTCTGAAAAATCTTCAATAGCTTCACAAGTTTTTTTTTAAATAAATTTATTTATTTATTTTTTGGCTGAGTTGGGTCTTCGTTGCCGTGCACGGGCTTTCTCTAATTGAGGCGAGCAGGGGCTACTCTTTGTTGCGGTGCGCAGGCTACTCTTTGTTGCGGTGCGCGGGCTTCTCATCGTGGTGGCTTCTCTTTGTTGCGGAGCATAGGCTCTAGGCATACGGGCTGCAGTAGTTGTCGCATGTGGGCTCTAGAGCGCAGGCTCAGTAGTTGTGGCGCACGGGCTTAGTTGCTCCGCGGCATGTGGGATCTTCGCGGACCAGGGCTCGAACTCATGTCCCCTGCATTGGCAGGCAGATTCTTAACCACTGCACCACCAGGGAAGTCCCCACAAGAGTTTTGTATTATTCGTATTTTCAGGTTAAAGGAACAGCGAACAAGTAATACAGGTTACTTTGAAAATCTTTGGGAGAATACAGATTACAAATTAAATTTTTTGATTCCTGACATGTTCAATCCTGTCAGCTCTGCTATAAAGAAAAGAAAACGTTGGGAATTCCCTGGCGGTCCAGTGGTTAGGACTCGGTGCTTTCGCTCCTATGCCCCAGGTTCGATCCCTGGTCAGGAAACTAAGATCCCACAAGCTTCGTGGCGTGGCATGCATGCATGCATGCATGCATAAATAAATAAATAAATATAAATAAATAAAAGAAAAAGTAAAAACCAAAAAAATTCAGTATTTCATGAAATTAAGATCTTTTCTTTCAATTGAAATAATTTGAATTAGAATGGGTTCGTGAAAAGTAGCTTTTCTGGAATAAAGTGCAAGTGGTAAAAAATAAAATCAAAAGAAGAATATTTCCTGACATGTGAAAATTATATGAATTTCAAATTTCACTGTCCATAAAGTTTTATTGGAACACAGCCGTATCCATTTGTTTATGTACTGTCTATGGCTACTTTTCTACTACAACAGTAGCTGCAACAGAGACTGTATGCCTCGAAAGTCTAAAATATTTACTATCTGGCCCTATCAAATTCAAATCAGTTAATTTCATTAATTTCATTTCTTGTAGACAATTTAAGGAAAAAGAGCTGAATATCTAAATATGTAAATTAACATAATAATGAGGCACTTTTTTGTCTATAATTACAAAAACATTTTTGAGGCACCACAACACAGGTAAGAGTACAGTACAGTAAGACAGGTACTTTACAACATTGCTGTTAGGAATGTAAAGTGGTTCATCTGTTCTGCAGAGTAGGCAACAGGAGTCTCAAAAATCACTTCCACTGATGTAAAGAATTCGACCATAAGAACATATCACAGTTTCATTTCCCTATTGATAGCTATGTATATAATTTTCAATTTTTTACTACTAGAAACAATGAAGTATATAACTTTTATAAATGCCGTATGTAACATAAATCATCAAACTGATTCTAAATCTATAGGAGTCAAATTTTACTACAAACAGAATATTTTATATACTCTCAGAGAGTTCCTAGGATATAAATTTAAAGTTGGGCTTGCTGGGTCACAGGTTGTACACATCTTCACTTTTACTAGATATTGCCAAAATGTTCTCTAAAATAAAAGCAATTTATCCTATGACAACACTTTTTAGGCATAAATTAATTGTTGCCAATCTGATGGAAAAGAATGGCATCTCACTTATTTTCAACTGCATTACCCGAATTACTAGTAAGATTCAGTATTTTATTTATTGACCATTCAATGTTTCCTTTTATAAAATGACTGACCATGTCTTTTGACCATTTTTCTGTGATAACATTCATCTTCATTTGTTTCTTTTTGTTTCATTTAGTAATTTAAAGGTGAATCATTCTTTTAAAAACAGACTTTTCCATAATCACTACCTTTTCCTCCAAGACTCCTTCTACCTTCTTAACTGGATCCAGTATTCCTCCCATACTACTTTTCTCACAGCCCTCTCAGTAGAAATCAATTCTTCTTATCAACACCATTGTCACAGGGCTTCCCTGGTGGCACAGTGGTTGAGAATCCACCTGCCAATGCAGGGGACACAGGTTCGATCCCTGGTCCGGGAAGATCCCACATGCCGTGGAGCAACTAAGCCCATGCGCCACAACTACTGAGCCTGTGCTCTAGAGCCCATGAGCCACAACTACTGAGCCTGCGTGCTGCAACTACTGAAGCCCACGTGCCTAGAGCCCGTGCTCTGCAATGAGAAGCCTGCACACTGCAACAAAGAGTAGCCCCCGCTCGCCCCAACTAGAGAAAGCCCGCGCGCAGCAGCGAAGACCCAACACAGCCAAAAATAAATAAATAAAATAAATAAATTTATTAAAAAAACAAAAAAACACCATTGTCACAATTACCTTAAAGATGTAATGATGTCATTCCCCTCCAACAAATTCATATATAGTACAAAGTAAGTCCAAATTCCATAGTTTGGATTTCAAAGCCTTCCATAATCTGTCCTCAACCAATATTTTCAACCTATTATTCTATTTATACTCAATGCACCAAATAAACTAGACTGTTTGCCACCCCTCTCAAATACCCCCTGGGCATTCTAATTCTCTGTCTTGATTTATGCTGTTCCTAGCAACCAAGTGTTTATTGGAAATTTTTCTTCAAGGAAAGCTCTTCCTGACAATATAATGTCAACAAATAAATACAGTTGACCCTTCCAACAACTCAGTGGTTAGGGGTGCCCACCCTTCCCAGTATTCGAAAATCCTTGTATAACTTTACAGTCAGACCTCCATGTCAATGGTTTTGCATCCTCAGATTCAACCAACCACAGATCATGTAGTACAATACTATACTACGTATTCATTGAAAAAAAAAACCATGTATAACTGGACCCATGCAGTTCAAACCCATGTTGTTCAAGGATCACCTGTATAGGAAAAAAAAAAAAAAAGCACCATTTTGCAACCATAAGAATAAACTGATTCAGGCAAGAATCATCAGTTGACGATAAATCCAGAGGGTAATAATTTATAAGGAATAGGCTATTTCACATAACCTCAAAGTATCCCTCCCACAAATTACTTATTAATTATAAGAGTAACTAGACTTGGAACTTCCCTGGTGGCACAGTGGTTAAGAATCCGCCCGCCAATGCAGGGGACACAGGTTTGAGGCCTAGTCCAGGAAGATGCCACATGCCACGGAGCAACTAAGCCTGTGCGCCACAACTACTGAGCCCGTGTGCCACAACTACTGAAGCCCACGCGCCTACAGCCCGTGCTCCACAACAAGAGAAGCCGCCACAATGAGAGGCCTGTGCACTGCAACGAAGAGTGGCCCCCCCCACTCACCGCAACTAGAGAGGGCCTGAGCACAGCAACAAAGACCCAACACAGCCAAAAATAAATAAATAAATTAATAATAATAAAAAAGGGAGTAACTAGATTGAAGAAATCAAAAACACCCTAACCAATTAATCAAAATTAATATCAGCAATAAGGGGCAAATACCATGTATCTCCAGATTTGATGCCTTGGGAAAGACACTGTATCATTACGCAGTATTCCAGTCACAAATGCAAAACCATGAGGAAACATTAGAGAAATCCAAATTGAGGATATACTAAAAAATAACTAACCTGTATTATTAAAAAATGTCAAAACTGTTATTCAAATATGTTAAATGTGAAAGACAACAAATACATGTAGGCAAGGACATGGAGAAGAGGGAACCCTTGTACACTGTTGGTGGGAATGTAAGTTGGTATAGCCACTATGGAAAACAGTATGGAGGTTCCTCAATAAATTAAAAATACAACTGCTATATACCTAGCAATTCCACTTCTGGGTATTTTTCTGAAGTAAACACTAATTTGAAAAGCTATATGCAACCCTATGTTCAATGCAGCATTGTTTATAATTGCCAAGATATGGAAGCAACCTAAGTATCTATTGATGGATGAATGGATTAAGAAGATGTGGTATATATATTTACAGTGGAGTATTAGCCATAAAAAAAAAAAAAAGAAGGAAACCTTTCCATTTGCAACAACATGAATGGACCTAGAGGGTATTATGCTAAGTGAAATAAGTCAGAGAATGACAAATACCATATGATTTTACTTATATGTGGAATCTGAAAAATAAAACAAATGAACAAACATAAAACAGAAAGAGTCATAGATACAGAGAACAAACAGGTGGCTGCCAGAGGAGGAGGAATGGGGGATGAGTGAAATAGGTGAGGGAGATCAAGAGGTACACTCTTCAGGTCTGTACCTTCAGAGGTACAAAATAAATGAGTCATGGGGATGAAATGTACAGCATGTGGAATACAGTCAATAATATTGTAATATCTGTGTATGGTGACAGATGGTAACTAGACTTATTGTGATGATCATTTGGTAATGTATAGAAATATCAAATCACTATGTTGGGCACCTGGAAATAACACAGTGTTGTAGGTCAATTTACTCCAGTTTACTTTTAAAATTATTTTTTAATTGAAGTATAGTTGATTTACAATGTTTCAGGTGTACAGCAAAGTAACTCAACTATATATACATACATATATAATCTTTTTCAGACTCTTTTCCATTATAGGTTATTATAAGATACTGAATATAGTTCCCTGTGCTATACAGCAGGTCCTTATTATTTATATATAGTAGTGTGTATCTGTTAATCCCAAATTCCCTACACTTCAATTTTAAACAATGTTAAATGTGAAAGACAAAGACAGAAGACCTTTTCCAGATTAAAGGAGATTAAATACAATACACAATTCTTGACTGGATCCTGAACTGGGGGAAAATGCTTTAAGGACATTATTGGGAAAACTGATGAAATTATAGATACAGACTATAGATTTAGAATGTGTGCTTAATAAAAACTTACTGAAATAAAAGAGCTGTCATTCCAAGAATCCACATACACCCCCACCACGTCTAAGGAAATGCACTGATACATACCTGGGAAGAGAAACTGATAGGACTAATGTGCTGAAACAGTGTCTTGAGCACTGAAGATTAGAAGAACAAATTAACAATGCTAGGAATGTTCTGAGAAACCATCACCACTCACCTTACTTCAAGAACAAACATGGATTTGGGTCCTCATGTAATTTTTCAATAAAGGCTTCAAGTTTCTAATATTGAACAGAAAATTGTTTAGATGCCAAAGGAAGTAACTATGAAAGAGTGAGTTATCTATTAAAATTTTAGATGCTTAAATTTTACAGAAAATATCTAAAAACACACATTATACTGCCTTTTGAATTTGAACGACACTAATAGCTTTATTTAACAAACATTGACTACTATGTGCAATGCACTGTGCTAGGTGCCATGAAAGATACAAAGATGAAAAAGACATAGTCCCTGCCCACAAGGAGCTTATAATCTAGTGGGGGAGACAGACAAATACACAAATAACTAGAATACAAGGCAGTAAACAACAGAGTGGACAAGTGCTGAGTGTGGCCTGAGTGTGATACTAACTAGCCTCAAGGTTCCAATTTGAAACACTGGTGATGCAGTGTCGGCTGCTTTGAAAATCCCATTTCAAGATCGGCGTAATAGATGTTTAAATGGTCCTACCCAAGCAGCTGGAGGCAAGAGAGTAGGCCAGGTGGAAGGGCTGTTTGAAACACTGTCACACCTACATACATGGTGCTGATACAAGTATGTAGGGACAGCTAAAAAAAGAACGTATATATATCATCTGTCCTTTGGTTAATGGCTATAGCTACTGTTTTAAACAATATACTTTTATATAAAAAGGAATTTGTATAATCCCAGAAAAATCAACTTAAGGATTAATATTAATTCAACAAAGAATCTTGCCATAGGCAATTTTCTTATTTACTAATTGATTAAGTCTTTTCTCTAAATATCTATAAAGCTCTGTAGCAGTTAAACGGTTAGACATCTAAGTATTGCTCAGTAAAAACCTCTTTTATGTTCAGCCTTCAGAAGGAAATGGTCACATACCTGATAACCTGATATAATACTATTCTAATAGCAACAAGAAGGCCTTAAAAGAGATTTAAGGAAAATAATTTTTAATGCTTCAATGCAAATGGAATACACGCTGATTAAATACAATTCAATGTTCTTTGAAAATATCTCACTGACAGCATTTGATACCAGTTAAGGCCAGCAAAATTGAAGTGAGGAAAATATCACATATATTGTCTTTCATTGGTTTCATATATCATTTCCTATGACTATGGCAACTCAATCTTTTCTTTGAAAATTCCATTTATTGGTACTGATGATCTTTGATTTGCTTTTAACTCGTATGCTAAAAACAGCTGCTGACCACTTCCTGTTGGTAGTGCTGTCTGACATAAATGGCAAAGCAGAAGCACATTTTCTGGCTGCTTTTCCTACTTCCTGAATTGGAGGGTTCACTGCTTAGCCTGTTTCCTTCAGGGTGTCACTGTGATCCTGGGACCTCTGCTGCTTTCTCTCAAGGAAACGAGCACGTGCGTCTGATATGGATTTATCATCATTTCTTCTTTGCATTTTCTTTAGGACTTCTTTTGATATTCCATCTGAAAACATTACAAATTAATCCAATAAAATTTTAGTTTTGAGTTTCAGTATTAGAAATGTTAAGAGAAAGAGATGCTCTGATTTTTTAATGTTAAGGGGAAAAGAAGGAAATTAAATTTTGCCCTTTCAAAAGAAATGATATCGTCTATGGATAAAAATAAGAGAATAAAAGGACTTCCCAAGTGGTCCAGTGGCTAAGACTCTGCACACCTAGTGCAGGGGGCCAGGGTTCAATCCCTGGTCAGGGAACTAGATCCCACATGCTGCAACTAACAAGATCCTGCGTGCCACAACTAAGACCCGGCACAGCCAAATGAATGAATGAATGAATAAATAAATAAATAAATAAAATAAGAGCATAGAGGTCTGAGGAGTCAGAAAAATTGACCCTAAGTCAAACATGTAGTGTGGTTATACACTAACAACAAAACAGAGTAGTTAACATTTCCAATGACCTTGGGCAAAATTCGCCACCATTCTATTTCTCAGTGATGTTAGATAAGGATAATACGATTTGCTCCATCCATCAGCCTCAAAACGCTTTACTGAAAAGCTCTTTCTATTTGTAAGCTGAGAATTAAGCTTTCTGCCCTAGTTCAGGACCACAACAGTTTATGCCTCACAACTAGGGACCTAACATCAAGGAAAACTCTCCTGAAAAAAAAAAAGGATGTTCTGCAGTAATAATTCACAAAGTTTTATACACAAAATAAAAATAGTAAAGCACTACTGGGAAGCAATATGGCATAACAGTTAAGAGTAGAGGCCACAGAGTCAAATTCCTTGGATTCAAAATCCAGATTCACCAAATATTAGCTTAGGGATTTTCAGGAAATGATGGTATACTGCTAAGTATTTCCTCATCTATAAAGTAGGGATATGCAGTTACTTCACAGAGTTATTGTAAATATTTAATGGGGTAATGCAAGTTGTTAGCATGTGGCAAGAAAGTTCAATAGATATTGTTATTAATAATGTTGTTGAATAGAGGGGTTAAGGAGAACATGATTAACTGGAAGGAAAGAAGGAAGTCAAAGGAAGTCTGAGACTCATGACAACTCTTTGCTTTTCTGAGGAGACAGAGAAAGAATCTAAGCTCTAACGGTTTTTCTGTAATTATATGAGAATTTGGACACTTATGCTCTAGAACAAGCTATTCACTCACCCTTCAGATGCTTTACATTTTCCTTATTGGTCCACCTCCTTCTTGCATCTTCTCTCATTTCACGTCGGGCCACACTGCTCAAATCATGTGCATTAAATTCATGCAACTTGGGTAACAAGTCTCTCACCCATTCATAACGGATTGGACACACAATTCTTGCGTAGACTTTGGTGGTAACTAATACCTCATGGAAAATGATCCATTCAAGTTTGGTTTCCTGTTCATGAAGCTACACAAAAGAATTCATTTAAAGATGATAATTCAATAACCTGCTTTGTTGCACATTAGACCAACCAAATACCAACAGACCAAACTCTTCTGAATTAATCTCTATATTCTTCAATCAAACAGGAGGCATGGGCCAACCAATACCTTTATGTAATATAGATATATGCTAAACTATCCTCAAAAGAGAAAACTAGAAGACATCTGTATATTATTTATTCCTATACCTTTACAAAAGGAAGAAATGCCTACACCTTCCTTTACAAAAAGAAGAAATTTCTTCCTTTGATTAAACACAAGGTACTTACTGCTGAGGAAGGATGAATGTGAACTGGGCTTCCACGCCCATCCATTGTGCAAAACGTTCTCCCAACAGACCTAAGAACCAAAAAACCAAAGGATAAAGACAAGAACAGTAACAGCAATGAAATAAGTTTAGAGCACTAAATAAGTTTCCTCGTAGAGCACTGACGATGAAAAGTTATATGTTCTAATACAGAGATTGCTATAAGCAGAGGTTTATATTTATTCAACTGTCACTATAACTTCTCTACCAATTGATCTGTTTTCTTAATTAATTAATTAATTTTTGGCTGCGTTGGGTTTTCATTGATCTGTGCAGGTTTTCTCGAGTTGCGGCGAGTGGGGGCGACTCTTTGCTGTGTACACGTGCTTCTCATTGCGGTGGCTTCTCTTGTTGTGGAGCACAGGCTCTAGGTGTGTGGGCTTCAATAGTTGTGGCACATGGGCTCAGTAGTTGTGGCTCATGGGCTTAGTTGCTCCGCGACATGTGGGATCTTCCCGGACAAGGGCTCAAACCCGTGTCTCCTGCATTGGCAGGCGGATTCTTAACCACTGCACCACCAGGGAAGTCCCCTCTACCAATTCATCTTAAAACTAATGATACAGGGAATTCCCTGGCGGTCCAGTGGTTAGGACTCTGTGCTCCCACTGCCAAGGGCCTGGGTTTGATCCCTGGTTGGGGAACTAAAACTCCACAAGCTGCGCGGTGCAGCCAAGAAAAAAAAGAACTAATGATACAACTTAAATAGTCATTTTAATTAAGTATAAACATTTCTGGTCAATAAACAGCAATATTAACAATAATATCGTATTTGTGCTTGAGAATTTCCAAAATGCTTTCATAATAAAACCTCAAATAAGCCTACGAGTTTTGAGAGCCAGGTAGTTTATTAAAAGGTCAAAACTGAGATTCAAATAAATTAGATAGCTTTCTCAAGGTCACAGAGCTAATGTATGATGAGGCAAGTCCTAAACATATAGGTCTTCTGACTTAAATACAGTATTCTTTATATTATATTATGCTACATCTCCTTTCAAGGGTATAGGTAATTTTCACTATTCTAAAATGTGATAATTAGAGCAGAAGCAAGAAGAACTACAGTCCTGCAGCCTGTGGAACAACAACCACACTCACGGAAAGATGGACAAGATGAAAAGGCAGAGGGCTATGTACCAGATGAAGGAACAAGATAAAACCCCAGAAAAACAACTAAATGAAGTGGAGATAGGCAACCTTCTAGAAAAAGAATTCAGAATAATGAGAGTGAAGATGATCCAGGACCTCAGAAAAAGAATGGAGGCAAAGATTGAGAAGATGAAACAAATGTTTAACAAAGATCTAGAAGAATTAAAGAACAAACAAACAGCGATGAACAATACAATAACTGAAATGAAAAATACACTAGAAGGAATCAATAGCAGAATAACTGAGGCAGAAGAACAGATAAGTGACCTGGAAGACGGAATGGTGGAATTCACTGCTGTGGAACGGAATAAAGAAAAAAGAATGAAAAGAAATGAAGACAGCCTAAGAGACCTCTGGGACAACATTAAACGCACCACCATTCTCAGTAATAGGGGTACCAGAAGGAGAAGAGAGAGAGGAAGGACCCGAGAAAATATCTGAAGAGATTATAGTCCTTTCCCTAACATGGGAAAGGAAATAGCCACCCAAGTCCAGGAAGCTCAGAGAGTCCCATACAGGACAAACCCAAGGAGAAACACGTAGTAATCAAACTGGTTAAAATTAAAGACAAAGAAAAATTATTGAAAGCAGCAAGGGAAAAATGACAAATAAGATACAAGGGAACTCGCATAAGGTTAACAGCTGATTTCTCAGCAGAAACTTTACAAGCCAAAAGGGAGTGGCACAACTGTGATGAAAGGGAAGAACCTACAACCAAGATTACTCTACCCGGCAAGGATCTCATTCAGATTCGATGGAGAAATCAGAAGCTTTACAGACAAGCAAAAGCTAAGAGAATTCAGCACCACCAAACCAGCTATACAACAAATGCTAAAGGAACTTCTCTAAGTGAGAAACACAAGAGAAGAAAAGGACCTACAAAAACAAACCCAGAACAATTAAGAAAATGGTAACAGGAACATACATATCGATAATTACCTTAAACGTGAATGAATTAAATGCTCCAACCAAGAGATACAGGCTCACTGAATGGATACCAAAATAAGACCCATATATATGCTGTCTACAAGAGACCCACTTCAGACCTAGGGACACATACAGACTGAAAGTGAGGGGATGGAAAAAGATATTCCATGCAAATGGAAATCAAAAGAAAGCTGGAGGGCTTCCCTGGTGGCGCAGTGGTTGAGAGTCAGCCTGCTGATGCAGGGGACACGGGTTCGTGCCCCAGTCCGGGAAGATGCCACATGCCGCGGAGCGGCTGGGCCCGTGAGTCATGGACACTGAGGCTGCGCGTCCAGAGCCTGTGCTCCGCAACGGGAGAGGCCACAGCAGTGAGAGGCCCGCGTACCGCAAAAAAAAAAAAAAAAAAAAGAAAGCTGGAGTAGCAATAATCACATCAGATAAAACAGACTTTAAAATAAAGAATGTTACAAGAGACAAGGAAGGACACTATATAATGATCAAGGGATCAATCCAAGAAGATATAACTATTATAAATATATGTGCACCCAACATAGGAGCACCTCAATACATAAGGCAACTGCTAAGAGCTATAAAAGAGGAAATTGACAGTAATACACTAATACTGGGGCACTCTGACACCTCACTTACACCAATGGACAGATCATCTGAACAGAAAATTACTAAGGAAACACAAGCTTTAAATGACACAATAGACCAGATAGATTTAATTGATATTTATAGGACATCCCATCCAAAAACAGCAGATTACACTTTCTTCTCAAGTGTGCATGGAACATTCTCCAGGATAGATCACATTTTGGGTCACAAATCAAGCCTCAGTAAATTTAAGAAAACTGAAATCCTATCAAGCATATCTTCTGACCACAATGCTATAAGATTAGAAATCAATTACAGGGAAAAACACGTAAAAAACACAAACACATGGAGGCTAAATAACATGTTACTAAATAACCAAGAGATCACTGAAGAAGTCAGAGAGGAAATCAAAAAATACCTAGAGACAAATGACAGTGAAAACACGATGATCCAAAACCTATGGGATGCAGCAAAAGCAGTTCTAAAAGGGAAGTTTATACCACTACAAGCCTATCTCAAGAAACAGGAAAAATCTCAAACAATCTAACTGTACTAAAGGAACTAGAGAAAGAAGAACAGACAAAACCCAAAGTCAGCAGAAGGAAAGAAATCAATGAAATAGAAACAAAACAATAGCAAAGATCAATAAAACTAAAAGCTGGTTCTTGGAGAAGATAAACAAAATTGATAAACCATTACCCAGATTCATCACAAAAAAGAGGGAGAGGGCTCAAATCAATAAAATTAGAAATGAAAAAGGAGAACAGACACCACAGAAATACAAAGCATCCTAAGAGACTACTACAAGCAACTCTATGCCAATAAAATGGACAACCTGGAAGAAATGGACAAATTCTGAGAAAGGTATAACCTTCCAAGACTGAAGCTGGAAGAAATAGAAAATATGAACAGATCAATCACAAGTAATGAAATTTAAACTGTGATTAAAAATCTTCCAACAATCAGAAGTCCAGGACCAGATGGCTTCACAGGTGAATTCTATCAAACATTTAGAGAAGAGCTAACACCCAACCTCCTCAAACTCTTCCAAAAAATTGCAGAGGAAGGAACACTCCCAAACTCATTCTATGAGGCCACCATCACCCTGATACCAAAACCAGACAAAGATGTCACAAAGAATGAAAACTACAGGCCAATATCACTGATGAACACAGATGCAACAATCCTCAACAAAATACCAGCAAACAGAATCCAACAACACATTAAAAGGATCATACACCATGATCAAGTGTGGTGTATCCCAGGGATGCAAGGATTCTTCAATATATGCAAATCAATCAGTGTGATACACCATACTAACAAACTGAAAAGTAAAAACAATATGATCATCCCAATAGATGCAGAAAGGGCTTTTGACAAAATTCAACACCCATTTATGATAAAAACTCTCCAGAAAGTGGGCATAGAGGGAGCCTACCTCAACATAATAAAGGCCATATACGACAAACCCACAGCCAACATCATTCTCAGTGGTGAAAAACTGAAAGCATTTCCTCTAAGATCAGGAACAAGACAAGGATGTCCACTCTCACCACTATTATTCAACATAGTTTTGGAAGTCCTAGCCACAGCAATCAGAGAAGAAAAAGGAATAAAAGGAATACAAATTGGAAAAGAAGAAGTAAAACTGTCACTGTTTGCAGATGACATGATACTGTACATAGAGAATCCTAAAGATGCCACCAGAAAACTACCAGAGCTAATCAATGAATTTGGTAAAGTTGCAGGATACAAAATTAATGCACAGAAATCTCTTGCATTCCTATACACTAATGGTGAAAAATCTGAAAGAGAAATTAAGGAAACACTCCCATTTCCCACTGCAACACAAAGAATAAAATACCTAGGAATAAACCTACCTAGGGAGACAAAAGACCTGTATGCAGAAAACTATAAGACACTCATGAAAGAAATTAAATATGATACAAACAAGTGGAGAGATATCCCATGTCCTTGGATTGGAAGAATCAATATTGTGAAAATGACTATACTACCCAAAGCAATCGACAGATTCAATGCAATCCCTATCAAATTACCAATGGCATTGTTTACAGAACTAGAACAAAAAACCTTAAAATTTGTATGGAGACACAAAAAACCCCAAATAGCCAAAGCAGTCTTTTTTTTTAAAATTAATTTATTTATTTATATTTTTATTTTTGGCTGTGTTGGGTCTTCGTTTCTGTGCAAGGGCTTTCTCCAGTTGCGGCGGGCGGGGGCCACTCTTCATCACGGTGCACGGGCCTCTCACTGTCGCGGCCTCTCCCGTTGAGGAGCACAGGCTCCAGATGCGCAGGCTCAGTAGTTGTGGCTCACGGGCTTAGTCGCTCCGCGGCATGTGGGATCCTCCCAGACCAGGGCTCGAACCCGTGTCCCCTGCATTGGCAGGCAGATTCTTAACCACTGTGCCACCAGGGAAGCCCCCAAAGCAATCTTGAGGGAAAATAACAGAGCTAGAGGAACCAGACTCCCTAACTTCAGACTATACTACCAAGCTACAGTAATCAAGACAATATGGCACTGGCACAAAAACAGAAATATAGATCAATGGAACAAGATAGAAAGCCCAGAAATAAACCCACGCACCTATGGTCAAGTAATCTATGACAAAGGAGGCAAGGATATACAATGGAGAAAAGACAGCCTCTTGAATAAGTGGTGCTGGGAAAACTGGACAGCTACACGTAAAAGAATGAAATTAGAACACTCCCTAACACCATACACAAAAATAAACTCAAAGTGGATTAAAGGCCTAAATGTAAGACCGGACACTATAAAACTCTTAGAGGAAAACTTAGAAAGAACACTCTTTGACATAAATCACAGCAAGATCTTTTTTGATCCACCTCCTAGAGTAATGGAAATAAAAACAAAAATAAACAAATGGGACCTAATGAAACTTAAAAGCTTTGCAAAGCAAAGGAAACTACAAACTGGACGAAAAGACAACCCTCAGAATGGGCGAAAATATTTGCAAACGAATCAATGGACAAAGGATTCATCTCCAAAATATATAAACAGCTCATGCAGCTCAATATTAAAAAAAACAAACAACCCAATCCAAAAATGGGCAGAAAACCTAAATAGACATTTCTCCAAAGAAGACATACAGATGGCCAAGAGGCACATGAAAAGCTGCTCAACATCACTAATTATTAGAGAAATGCAAATCAAAACTACAGTGAGGTATCACCTCACACCAGTTAGAATGGGCATCATGAGAAAATCTACAAACAACAAATGCTGGAGAGGGTGTGGAGAAAAGGGAACCCTCTTGCACTGTTGGTGGGAATGTAAATTGATACAGCCACTATGGAGAACAGTACGGAGGTTCCTTAAAAAACGAAAAATAGAATTACCATATGACCCAGCAATCCCACTACTGGGCATATACCCAGGGAAAACCATAATTCAAAAAGACACATGCACCCCAATGTTCATTGCAGCACTATTTACAATAGCCAGGTCATGGAAGCAACCTAAATGTCCATCGACAGATGAATGGATAAAGAAGATGTGGTACATACATACAATGGAGTATTACTCAGCCATAATAAGGAACAAAATTGGGTTATCTGTAGAGAGGTGGATGAATCTAGAGACTGTCATAGAGAGTGAAGTAAGTCAGAAAGAGAAAAACAAATATCATATATTAACGTATATATGTGGAACCTAGAAAAATGGTACAAGTGAACTGGTTTACAGGGCAGAAATTGAGACAGAGATGTAGAGAACAAATGTATGGACACCAAGGGGGGATAGCGGCGGTGGGGTGGGGGTGGTGGTGGTGGGATGAACTGGGAGACTGGGATTGACATGTATACACTAATATGTATAAAATGAATAACTCATAAGAACCTGCTGTATAAAAAAATAAATCAAAAATTCAAAAATTCAAAAAAATATATGATCATTAGAACATTTCATCTGCATTTTTTCTAATTCATGTTAACTTTAAATTCTTATCCTCTTCTATACTTCCCTATATATGTGTTATTCCAAAAACTTGTCAAAATTATACTTTAGAGCTCAATCATCACAACTGATTTCCTACAGAACTTCACATATATTCCTATTATAACCCAGATCAGACTGCATTATAATTATTTGCATATATATCTACACAGTACATATTTGGACAGTACAAAAATCTTTTTTTCTTGAACCATTTGAAAGTTAGTAGCCAAACTTACGACCCATCATCCCCAAATACCTGAGTGTGCATTTCCTATAATCAAGAATATTCTCCTATATAACCATAATACAACCATCAAAACCAGGGAATTAACACTGACACATTACTAGCATCTAATCCTCAGAACCCAATGAAGTTTACCAAATGTCCTAATAATACCCTTTATAGCAAAAGGATCCAGTTCAGAATCATTTACTGCCTTTACATTTTATGGCCCCTTAGTCTCCTTCATTCTGGAATACTCCCCAGTCTTCCTTTGACCTTCATGATCTTGACACCTTTAAATTATCAGCTAGTTATTTTGTAGTATGTCCCTCAATTTAATTTTGTCTGTTTTAGGATGATTAGATTCAGGTTACAGATCTTTGGCAGGAATATCACAGAAGTGATGCTGTGTTTTCATTATAACCTATCAGGAGGAACATGATTTTGATTTGTTGCTTGATTTAGGTAACATCTGCCAGGCTTCTTCACTGAGAAGTTACTTTTTCCCTTTGTAATTAACAAGAGTTTTGTGGAGAGGTGCTCAACTATGTAAATGATTCTATTTGTCATTAAACCTTTAATTTACTCATTTATTAATTTATATGATTATAGACCCATGATTTCATTTTATTCAATGGGTTATATAATCCATTACTATCATTATTTATTTCAATGCTCAAAATATCCCATCTTTGATCAGCTGGGACCTATTCAAGCTGGCTCCCTTGTACTTCTGACATGGCCTCAACCTTCACTGATCACTACTTTGCTTGCTGGCAAAATAAGATGTTTCGGGCTCATCATGTACTTTCCCAGCCCGATTTCTCCAAAGAGCCCTGGGTCTTTTATGTGGCAGATGGTTGTTCCAAGTCAAGATCTGGGCACAAAGTATATTCATTGCTATTATAGTGTCATTGCTCCCAGTCCATCTCATAGTTAGGTTACATATTTACATACATAGAAATACATATTACACACACACACACACACACACACACACAGTACCATCTATTTTTATTACTACATCTATCTATCCATCCATTTAACTATAGTAAAAACTGTATACCAGACCTCCCTGGTGGTGCAGTGGTTAAGAATCCACCTGCCAATGCAGGGGACACGGGTTCAAGCCCTGGTCCAGGAAGATCTCACATGCCGCGGAGCAACTAAGCCCATGCGCCACAACTACTGAGCCTGTGTGCCACAACTACTGAAGCCGACGCGCCCACAGCCTGTGCTCCGCAACAAGAGAAGGCACCGCATGAGAAGCCCACGCACCACAACGAAGAGTAGCTCCCACTCGCCACAACTAGAGAATGTCCATGTTTAGCAATGAAGACCCAACGCAGCCATAAACAAACAAACAAACAAACAAACAAACCCGTAATACCTGAAACTCCAATCAACACCACAGGGCTCATTCTTGTTTTCTCCCTTTCAGTATTTCTAACTCCCTTCACCAGTTGCCTTAATATATTCAATTATGTGATCAATTCCTCTGTATATAACGAATCTCCCATCACCACCACTCTTACCCCTTTCCCTACAAAGATGGCCTCCCTCCCTACACTCAGACTCTGACACTCAATACCAAATAACTCCCATGTGAGTACCTTCCCCAATCCCGCTCAAGCCCTGACATTCCACACCAAACTACCCTTCTTCAGGGATGCCATCCTCAACCTATTTAGCTTTCACACCCCACAAAGAGCCACCCCTCTGCAAGAAAACCAGTGTCACTCAACTTAGGCACTAATACCCCATGCTGGACAGCTGTCCTACAGACTCCCCTCCTGCCCCACGTGAGCTTCAATATCTTGCTCTCAGCCACGGCAGCTCCCCTTGCACAAGTGACAATTATGAAAAGGGTCACTGTAATTGATGTCATCATAATTTGATTTAAACAGAGTTTAAATCAAACTGTCTTTAATATTAAATATTTAATATTGTCATCAAATACGGTTGTATTTCTCTATCCATCTCTCAAGCTCTTACTGCTTACCTGCGAGCTACATTTTTGAAATAACCTGCACAAAGACATCTTCGCAGTACTTCATGTTTAGGGCCTTCAAAGGTCTCTCTTGGGAAGTCACTTTGCTATAGAAAGAATACATGTACAGTGGTAAATCTCACAGAACAATTTGAAATAATCTTTTAGTTTGAAAAATCCACATTTCTAAAGACTTCTGTTTCTGGCCAATACGGAGTAAGAGGGACCAGATTTACCCTTCTGCTTGAACCAACCAAAAAATGGACAAAGCATATGAAATAATGATCTCCAAAATACTATATATCAAGCAAAAAAGGACAGTGACCTCTGAGAAATAAATGAAGTAGGGAAAATAAATGAAGTCAGTCCAATAACTGCCCTGGCTTACAGTCAACCTTGAGAAAGATTCTGGACGAAGGTGCAGGAAAGGAAACACCCAAGTGGAACCTGGAGAACTCCCAGAGTTAAAGAGACAGAGTTGAGAATCCAGGAAGACCAGGACAGCTAGAGTTCCCAGGCCAGAGTTCAGGAGAGGAGAGATCTGCATAGAGAACTCCGGAGACATGCAGAAGGGCCTCAAGGGTTCCACTGAGTACTGGTAAGCATATGAATGTGAGGAAATTGCCCAAGGCCCGGAAAAGAGCCTCCCAAAAGGATAAGGGATAGCAGAGCTGTGCGCTCGCACAGGGTCAGGAGCGGTGCCTGTTCCTACAAACCATTCTTCAACACCTTCTAATACACATGGTTTGGGGTAGAGTACCCAGAAGGCCTTGCCAAAATGCTACTCAAGGAAAAACACATTATAGCAATCACCTGTTTAAGCTTCCTGATCAGTTCTCTAAGTTGAGCTTCAACACGAAATGCAGAAAATAAGCACCTCCAATGAATCCAATGTTTCTGGCACCACGAAGCTGGAGCGCCACTGCAAAACAAAAATATTGGTGTCTCAAGAATATCTTCTGTGAGTGAAAGACAGTCTAACGTTCTCATGTCTATTACACAACTAGAAACCCATAGGCAACTGTCAGCTCTTTTATGAGACCTGTCCAATTAATAAAAAAACGCTTTAAGGAATTTGAAAAAACAAATTAATGCAGGTGCCTCTAAGTGAATTAAAACATGATTTGTAAATGGGTTCCTTTTTATTCATATACGCTTTAACAAATATCCAATCATTTTCTCAACTAAGCTACTTACACAGAGCCAAAATTCTATAAGGTCATTTTTCAGGAAAAGTTTAGGGAGAGAAGAAAGAAGAGAACTAATGTTATGCAATAAGTGACTACTAAGTCATAGTCACCTGACAGAGAAATCTCACTAATGTTCACAAAAATACCTTGAGGTCAGTATCATTCCCACTGAACCTTACTGTCTAAAATAATATACTATATTGAAGATATATTTCAAACTAACACTTTCCAGTACGAAGAACTATCTCACATACCTTGATTTGCACTGTTCAAAGATGACAGCTAAAGTCGCAAAGTCATTAAATCCTCCAGCTTTAGCTGCCAATTCTCGATGTCTCTGTTCTGCTTCCTTCTGGTACTCTGGATCAACTAAAACGACAATTGGAAAGGCAGTTTAGTTCTACTTTACATCAAGTGCCTCTATTCACTTTGTTTATTCAAGCTCATTAAAATCTGCCTCACCCTCTGAGGTGGAATAAGGGAGAAGTACATTAACTCTTCTGGGGGTCTCTACTCCCACAATTCCTTTTCTTCTTTTATCACACTTTGGAGATTTTACCAGAATAGCAACATTATTCCTCCCAAATAGTATTTGGAATTTACTATTGGTTTTTACCATAAGAGTCACCCATGCTCACAGTAAAAAAAAACTTAAGTAAAAGTTCAATGTTCCCCACTTTGTTACATTACCCATAAACCAATCCTCAAGGCTAACCACTGTTAATTATTTAGTGTGTGTCCTTCAAGATATTTTCTATATATATACAAGCCTTGTGTACAATGGTTTATTTTTACATAAGTGGGATATACCTTCTGAAATTTCCTTTATTAGTAACAGCTTAATATAAGTACATATAGAATTATTCATTCTCAAACATACCTACATTGTATTTCGCAGGGGTATGAGGAACATAACACAATTTAACCAGTCCCTATATATCCAGTTCCTAATTATGGACAATTAGGACCATCATATATGCAGAACTGAACTACTACAAACTTTTCATTTTTAACTTTATATTGAAGTATATCATGCATACAGAAAACTACACAGGTCATAAGTGCACAGGTCAATGAGTGGTCACAAATATAACATACCAATGTACCCAACACCCAGATCAACAAGCAGAATATTACCAGCATCCCAGAGCCCTTTTTTTGCTCTCCTTCCAATAACTACCCATTCCTGTCCACAAGGATAACCCATATCCTGACTTCTAACCCCAAAGAAGTGTTTTGCCTGTCTCTAAACTTAACCCCCCCCCTTTTCTTCAAAAGGTCTTAGGGCTTCTTCCCTCCTTGTAGGGCATCAAACCCCCGCCCTACACGTTCAGTGTGCCCATCGCAGCTGGATTTGGCAGAGGCACCATGCTGCCCAATTCCAGGCAGCAGCACTTAGACAGACTACAATGTGAATGTGCAAAGCATCAGTTCCTGGTATTAGGAAGAAAGCAATCTGATTAAATGAAACACTCACGAAGATATAAAGTCTTCTATCCCAGGCTTTAAGTGGCTTCCACCTATGTGACCTGGGTAACAACTGAAGGAAGCAGCTAGAGACAAAAGGAGAGCAAATATGATTTATCACAGGCCATACAAATGGCCCTGCCAAGGTGAAGATATAATGCCTATCATGGATATTGTCATGGATATTGATTTTTAAGCCAAGACATCTAATTTCATGCACCCAAACACCATTGCCCAGAAAGTACTATGCACTAGACTCAAGCATCAACCCTGTCTTGGCTCCAACACTAAGAGACAAGCCTACCTATCAGCCAGGGGCTCCTGCATCCTTGAATTGTGGTATCCCTGCTATACAAATGTAAAGTCCCAGCCTCCTCCGACCTCTGGGCTATGAAGCCTCAGAGAAGCTTCCTATTATGGTTCAGTTCTTCTCTTCTCTGCCTCCAGCTGACCCTAGAAATGTTCAATTTAGCTGTAATACCTACTACAACAATTTACACAAATGGTTTACCATCTCTTAATAAAATGTCATAATAACTACAAAAAATTTTAGTGGATTACAATTCTAAACTCAGTTTATATTTTGTAAAGATTAACTCTGCATGGTTCGTGTTGGCTCTCTGCTGTTTAAAGAGTGGCTACCTGCTCACACTTTAAAAAATGTAGAGAGCACACTGCTTTTCTGGCTATCCTTCCCACATTGCTACTACCTTCTCTCTGTCTCTCTCTCTCCCCCTGTTATTCTCAAAGTCAAGACAAAATACAGAACATATTTTTGTTCCTTTTCCCTAACTCTTCCCTCAAAAATAACCTAATTAATTAAAATTAAAACTGGCAGAAGTCCCATAGTAAATTCAGGATTTCTATAGGAAAGTAAAAAACCATATCACACACAGTTCCTACAATCTCAGCAAGTTTATACTCTGACTAAACCGTAGTTTGACTATCCATCTTTAATTACTTTCCCAGCAGACTTGTCATTTTCTTTAATTTATTATCTTTCCCCAGATTGAAATTCTATTATCAGTTTTAACTCATGCAAATAATGCTACTGAGGCAAAAACTAAATAAGAAGCTGAAGCAGCAACACAAGGCTGTATCAGCTGAACTTCTCTCTTTGGGAAGATAAGTTAATACTTTTCTATATAACAACCAATCAGAAAATAAAACTATTACACAGGGCCTCCCTGGTGGCGCAGTGGTTAAGAGTCCGCCTGCCGATGCAGGGGATACGGGTTCGTGCCCAGGTCTGGGAGGATCCCATATGCCGCGGAGCGGCTGGGCCCGTGAGCCATGGCCGCTGGGCCTGCGCATCCGGAGCCTGTGCTCCGCAACGGGAGAGGCCACAACAGTGAGAGGCCCACATACCGCAAAAAGAAAAAAAAAAACAAAACAAAACAAAAAAAAACTATTACACAGAAAGGGTTTTAATAACAGCAATCCTCAGAGCTGAAGCAGGGGAGTAAGGCTGTAAGTGACACGTACACATAAAGTACGATTTATTTCTAAAAATATCACAGTTAAAATAATTAAAAACTTTAAAACCAACACAATGTTATTTTAAATTTGTTCCATTTTAAGGTGATGCTGTTTACCACCTTAAAAACATTTAAGAGCCCTCACTCCATTGTCTGACTTCTAAAGCAATATCTATACTAGCAGACATTGTGTACACAGTTTACTACAGCAAAAGAACTATTACTAAAAATGTTGACAGTATCATCATTTTGATGTTTAAAATCTTTATTCATTGTTAGATCTGAAAATACAAGCCAGTTTTACCACTAAATATATAATAAACTAAATTAGGTGATCTACAATGACTAAGATGCAAGCCAGAAAGAACTGCTTAACCTATAAAGTCTACAAATGCACTTAAAAGCAGCTGGACAATGAATACATATATTAGGGTGTAACAAGATCTCAGCAAGTCACATGCTCAAAAACTGAAGCTGCATTTTGTAACAGTTGAAGGCTTGATGATCCAGGTTTAAAAGTTAAGCCTAGGGGCTTCCGTTGTGGCACAGTGGTTAAGAATCTGCCTGCCAATGCAGGGGACACGGGTTCGAGCCCTGGTCCGGGAAGATCCCACATGCCGCGGAGCAACTAAGCCCGTGCGCCACAACTACTGAGCCTGTGCTCTAGAGCCCGCGAGCCACAACTACTGAGCCCGCGTGCCACAACTACTGAAGTCCACACGCCTAGAGCCTGTGCTCTGCAACAAGAGAAGCCACCGCAGTGAGAAGCCTGCGCACCGCAACGAAGAGTAGCCCCCGCTCGCCTCAACTAGAGAAAGCTGTGCACAGGAACAAAGAACCAAAGCACCCAAAAATAAATTTAAAAAAAAATTAAGCCTAGCTCATATATGTACGTATAGCAAGAGTGTCTCTTTAAGTATGAATAAGAAACTGGTAGCAATTGTTGCCTCAAGGAATCAGACCTGGATGATGCCAAGGGATGCTCTTGCCGAGGTGCCTAACTTTATTTGGATCAGACTATGGAGCGACTTATGCCCCAGGGCACTGTCAAACACAGATCAATCGGCTACCAATCCATGGAGCATGACAGCTTGGTGTACTATCAACAGAGGCAGACCAGCAACCTTGAAGTAGAGCAGCCACGCCGTGTTTATTGAAGCTGACGTACAAGATGATAATAGTTTCAGGTGTACAGCACAGCGGTTCAATATGTTTATAGATTATACTCCATTCAGCGTTAGTACAGGGACTTCCCTGGTGGCTCAGTGGATGGGAATCCACCTGACAGTGCAGGGGACGCCGGTTCGAGCCCTGGTCCTGGAGGATCCCACATGCCACGCAGCAACTGGGCCCGTGTGCCACAGCTTCTGAGCCTGCGCTCTGGAGCCTGCAAGCCACAACTACTGAAGCATGTGCGCCTGGAGGCCGTGCTCTGCAACAGGAGAGGCCGCCGCGGTGAGAGGCCCGTGCACCGAACAAAGAGTGGCCCCGCTTGCTGCACCTGGGGAGGGCCTGCGCAGCGAAAACCCAACACAGCCAAAATTAAATAAATAAATTTATTTAAAAAAAATAAGTTATGGGCTTCCCTGGTGGCGCAGTGGTTGAGAGTCTGCCTGCCGATGCGGGGGACGCGGGTTCGTGCCCCGGTCCGGAAGGATCCCACATGCCGCGGAGCAGCTGGGCCCGTGAGCCATGGCCGCTGGGCCTGCACGTCCGGAGCCTGTGCTCCGCAACGGGAGAGGCCACAACAGTGAGAGGCCCACGTACCGCAAAAAAAAAAAAAAAAGTTATTACAAAATAATGGCTATATTTCCCTGTGCTGTAAAATATATCCTTGTTGCTCATTTATTTTATCCCACACCACGATCTTATCCATCCCCCCGCTTCCCTCTTCCCACTGGTAACCACTAGTTTGTTTTCTATGTCTGTGAGTCTGTTTCTGTTTTGTTATGTAAATTCATTTATTTTTTAGGTTCTACATATAAGTGATAACACAGAGTATTTGTCTTTCTGTCTGACTTATTTCATCCACATTGTTGCAAATGGCAGAATTTCATTCTTTTTTATGGCTAAGATATATCCCATTGTGTGTGTGTGTATATATATGTATATATATGTATATATATATACCATATCTTCTTTAATCATTCATCTGTTGATGAACACTTAGGTTGCTTCCATATCTTGGCTATTGTAAATAATGCTGCTACAATGCTATAACTGGGATACATGTTATCTTTTCAAATTAGTGTTTTCATTTTCTTCAAATGTACACCCAGAAGTGGAATTGCTGGATGATAAGGTAGTTCTATTTTTAGTTTTTTTGAGGAAACTCCATTCTGTTTTCCATACTGCATGCACCAATTCACATTCCCACCAACAGTATACTAGGGTTCCCTTTCCTCCACAACCTCACCACATTTATTATTTGTAGACTTTTTGATGATAGCCATTCTTACAGGTGTTAAGGCGATATCTCGTTGTGGTTCTGATTTGCATTTCTCTGATAATTAGCAATGTTGAGTATTTTTTCATGGACCTGTTGGGCCATCTGTATATCTTCTTTGGAATAATGTCTATTCAGGTCTTCTGCACCCCCTTTTTTGCAGCAGGGCTTGTGGGATATTGTAGTTCCCCGACCAGGGACTGAACCCAAGCCCTCGACAGTAAAAGCACGGAGTCTTAACCCACTGGACCATCAGGGAATTCCCCGCCCATTTTTCAATCAGGCTGTTTGGGTTTTTTTGATATTTAGTTGCAAGGACTATTTATATATTTTGGATATTAACCCCTTCTCAGTCATATCACTTGCAAATTTTTCCTCCCATTCAGTAGGTTGTCTTTTTGTTTTGTCAATCATTTCCTTTGCTGTGTAAAAGCTTTTAAGTTTAATTAGGTCCCACTTGTTTATTTTTGCTTTTGTTTCTTTTGCCTTAGGAGACAGATCCAAAAAAAATATTGCTATGATTTACGTCAAAGAATGTTCTGCCTATGTTCTATTCTATGAGTTTTATGGTTTCAGGTCTTCCATTCAGGTCTTTAATCCATTTTGGGTTTATTTTTATACATGGAATGAGAAAACGTTCTAATTTCATTATTTTATACATTCTTTTTCATACATTCTACATGTATATAGCTGTCTAGTTTTCCCAACACCATTTATTGAAGAGACTGTCTTTTCTCCATTGTATATTCTTGACTCCTTTGTGGTAGATTAATGGACCATAAGTGCATGGGTTTATCTTTGGGCTCTCTGTTCTGTTCTGTTGATCTATATGTCTGTTTCTGAGCCAGTATCATGATGTTTTCATTACTGTAGCTTTGTAGTACAGTCTGAAGTCAATGAGTATGACACCTCCAGCTTTGTTCTTTTTTCTCAAGATTGCTTTGGTAATTCAAGGTCTTAGGTGGTTCCATACGAATTTTAGGATTATTTGTCCTAGTTCTGTGAAAAATTTCACAGGTATCTTGAAAGGGATTGCATTAAATCCATAGATTGCTTTGAGTAGTGTGGACATTTTAAAAATATTAAGTCTTCCAACCCAGGAACATGAGATACCATTCCATTTCTTTGTACCATCTTCAATTTCCTTCATCAATGATTTATAGTCTTAACAGTATAGGTCTTTCACTTCTTTGGTTAAGTTTATTCCTAGGTATTTTATTCTTTTTGATGTAATTTAAAATAAATTAGTTTCTTGCTTTCTATTTCTGATCATTCACTATTAGTGTATAGAAAATCAACAGATTTCTGAATATTAATTTTGTATCCTGCAACTTTACTGAATTCATCTATTAATTCTAATTATTTTTTGATGCAGACTTTAGGGTTTTCTATGTACAGTATCATGTCATCTGCAAATAGTGACAGTTTTACTTCTTCCCTTCCAATTTGGATGCCTTTTATTTCTTTTTCTTGTCTGACTGTTGTGGCTCAGACTTCCAATACTATGTTGAACAGATGTGGCTAGAGTGCACATCCTTGTTTTGTTCCTGTTTTAGAGGAAAGGTTTTAGCTTTTCCCACTGAGTATGATGTTACCTATGGGTTTGTAATAAATGAAACCAGCCAAACATTTAAGAGAAATATCAGAGAAACCTGCAAAAAACACAGTTTGTCCTGATGCTCTGGAAGACTGTGCAGATGCCCAAGAAGCAAAAGGAGAGGGAACATCTGAGACTCTGGTCTTTGGCTGAACACAGGACAAACTCATAAACTCCCTGAACTGTGAAAACAGTCTTCAAGCCACACAACATAAATCCAATAGTAAAGGGTGCAAACACCAGTGGCTTAAGGGGGTTAGGAACAACCTCCAACCAATCAGTGGCTGACTGCTGAAGTGGAAATGTACAATAAGCAAAATGAAAACTTCACTAAGTGGGGCTCGACAGTAGATTTGGACTCACAGGAGAAAGAATCAGCAAAATATAGATCAAGAGAGATCAGGCAATCCAAAGAGTCTCAGAGAAATATGGGACATCATTAAGCACACCAACATATGCATAATGGGAGTGCCAGAAGAAGAGGAGAGAGAAAGGGGCAGAAAAAAATTTGAGAAAATAATGGCTGAGAAATTCCAAAATTTGACAGAAAATATTTATGTATACATTCAAGAAGCTTAATGAACTCCAAGTAGGATAAAAGCAAAGTGATCCACAGACATATAATAGCCAAAATACTGAAGGGAGCAAGAGAAAATTTACTTGTTGTGCACAAAAGAACTTCAATAAAATTAAAAGTCGATTTCAATAGAAATGATGGAGGCCAAAAGACTGTGGGATGATATAATGCTGAAAGAAAACCACCATTAACTAAGAATCCTATATCCAGCAAAACTATCTTTCAAAATGAAGGCAAAATAAAGGCATTCCTGGATAACAAAACCTGAAAGAATTCATTGCTAGCATACCTGCCTTACAGTTAATAATAAAAGAAGTTATTCAGGCTGGAAGGAAGTGACACAAGATGGTAATCTGAATGACACTAAAAAAGAGCACTGGTAAAAGTTAAAATGTAGGTAAATTTTTTAAAAGAGTATGATTATATTATTATTGGTTATTTCTTCTATTCCCTTATGTATTTAAAAGAAATTGCATGAAACATTATCTATAAAATTGTATTGTTGGGCCTATAACATGGAAATGTAATATATTTGACAATAGCAACACATGTATTACCTACTTTTTTAAAAAAGGGCCTAGGTCAGTATCTAAGGAAAATAAACTTAATCTTAAATCTGACAAGACAATAGACAAGGCCATTGCTTTACAGTTATGTTTTCATTGTATGGCATTTAGAAACACTGATAAATCTATGTGTTACCTGAGGGCTTTCAGGGTAATTCATGCTTCATATCCATTAACATCACTGACATCACATGCTTCACAAAGGCAAGACTTACTCAAAAATTTCCCATCAAATCAAAGCACAGAATACAAGACATATTCCTATTGGCTATTACCTCAATATTCTAAAGAATTAGACTGACTTATGTCCATAGATATCTAAGTCCAAATATTAGGCTAGCAAAGGAAAGTCTCCCTTTTCCTGGAATTGCTAAAGTGTAGATCCCAAATAAAGGCTTTCAAGATACCAAAAACCACCTCAAGGATTTAAAAAAAAAAAAAAAAAAGAACACATAATCAAAAGTTAAGACCTGAACAACCTGAAAGGCTAAAAAACTGAGTCAACAGTCCACCCACAGATAGAGGGTTCTAAATAAGAGTTTAAAAACTAACACCTGGACTTTAACTTCTAGCTATGGAAAAGACTTAATTTTTCTTTTCTTCTCTTAACTTCTTTCAAAGACATATGAAGGTTTAAAGGAAAAATTACAATACTGTATTGTGGGGTTTATAATCTATGTAAATATAATATATATGACAACAATAGTGCAAAGATATGTTAAGAAATGGCAAAAAGCCAGCAAAGGTTTCAATACAATCTCTATCAAAATTCTTAGCAGGCTTATTTTTAAGAAACTAATATGCTGATTTTAAAATTTATATGGAAATACAAAGAATATAGAATAATCAAAACAATACTGAAAAAATAAATATTCTGCTTCTTTTCCTGGCTGATTTCAAAATTTATCATAAGCTATGTAATCAATACAAAGTTGGCACTGACATAAGGATAGACAAATAGATCTATGGAATAAAATAAAGTCCAGAAGTAGACTATTACACATATACTTTCCACAGATTTTTTTTTTAATAAGGTTTTTTTTTTAACTTCTTTTTTTTGGCCGTGCCACACTGCGCAGCATGTGGGATCTTAGTTCCCCGACCAGGGATAGAACCCGTGCCCCCTGCAGTGGAAGTATGGAGTCTTAACCACTGGACCACCAGGTAAGTCCCCCTACTTTCCACAGATTTTTAACAAAGGTGCCAAAGCAATTCAATGGGGGAAAGTAAATCTTTTCAACAAATGTGCTGGAACAAGTGGATATTCACAGGAAAAAAAGTAATCTAGACCCCTACCTCACACCATATACAAAGCTTAATTTCAGATGGATTACTGTCCTAAACTTAATGGCTAGAAACTGTAAAGCTTCTAGATCGAAGTATCAGTAGAGATACAAGAAAGAAGCATATTTTTACTATCTTGGGGCAGGAAAACATTTCTTACCACGCAGAAAGCAATAACTACACACACAAAAAAATTGATATACTAAAACTTCTTCAAAATTCAAAACCTCGGGCTTCCCTGGTGGCGCAGTGGTTGAGAGTCCGCCTGCCAATGCAGGGGACACGGGTTCGTGCCCCGGTCCGGGAAGATCCCACATGCCGCGGAGCGGCTGGGCCCGTGAGCCATGGCCGCTGAGCCTGCGCGTCCGGAGCCTGTGCTCCGCAAGGGGAGAGGCCACAACAGTGAGAGGCCCGCGTAACAAAAAAAAAAAAAAAAAAAAAAAAAAAAATTCAAAACCTCTCTCATCAAAAGACACTGTGAAAAAAGCAAACAGAAAAGCCACAGGCTGGGAAGAAAATATGCACAACTCATACCTAACAAATAACTTGTACCTAGAATAAAGAACTACCAGATTCAATATATATATGTTTTTTTTTAATTTAAAACATGGGCAAAAGACTGTAATAGATACTTCACAAAGACAGATAAATGATCAATACTCACACGAAAAAGTGCTCAAAATTATTAGTCATCATGAAAATGCAAATTAAAACCACAAAGAGGTATGACTAATATATAACAGAATATATAAAATGAAAGTGATTGGCAACACCAAATGTTGAGGAGGACACGTAGTGCAAGCTGCACTCTCAAACACCGCTGATGTGATTTTTAAATGGTAGAGCCACTGTGGGAAAAGATTTGGCAATTTCTCAGAGTTAAACTCGGTAATGCAGCTATTTTTCTCCAAGGTATTTGCCTCAGAAAATTTAAAAAATATATCTATAAAAGACTTGCACAAGAATTTTCAAAATAGCTGTATTTATAAATGGCGCCAAACAAGAAACAATTCAAATGTTCATCAATAGGATAATGGATAAACTAATTGTAGTATACAACAGGATACTACTCAACAATAAAAAGAACAAAGCACTGATACATACAAGAACATGGATGAATCTCACATACAATATGTTGACCAAAAGAAGCCAAACACAAAAAAGCACATACTGTGTAATTCTACTTATGTGAAGTTTCAGAAGGGGCAAAACTAACCTGAAAAAAGTCAGAAAAGTGGCTTGCTGGGAGGAGGTAGGATGGAATCTGAGAAGGGGCACTGAGAGAATTTTCTGGAGTGATAAAACTGTTCTATATCTTGACAGGAGTGTAGGGTACATTGGTAAATGTATTTCACAAAATTCACTGAATTATACACTTAGGATTTATACTTTTTACTACATGTAAATTTTGCCTCAAAAAAAAAAAACCCACAACTATAAGCAAATACTGAACTCTACTTATACAGGACTGCCTTTCACAGCGGTATAGCTTAGCAATTCTGAAACTACTTTTGTATACTCTAGGGACAATGGACAATGTGAACATGGACTCTGGACTAGATTAACAGCATTGTATCAGTTAACTTTCCTAATTTTGATAAATGTACTATGGTTAAATAAGAGATTGCCCATGTTCTTGATAAACATACATGTAAATGTTTTGTGGTAAGGGAGCACAATGTTTCCAATTTACTCTCAAATGATTCAGAAAAAGAAATAAAATGCATATTTATAAATACATATATGTAGGGACTTCCCTGGTGGTGCAGTGGTTAAGAGTCTGCCTGCCAGTGAGGGGGACGTGGGTTCAATCCCTGGTCCAGGAAGATCCCACATGCCTCGGAGCAGCTAGGCCCATGCACCACAACTACTGAGCCTGCGCTCTAGAGCCCGCGGGCCACAACTACTGAAGCCTGTGCGCTCTAGGGTGCATGTGCCGCAACTACTGAGCCTGCGTGCTGCAACTACTATAGCCCACACGCCAAAGCCCGTGCTCCACAACAAGAGGAGCCACAGCAATGAGAAGCCCGCGCACCTCAACAAAGAGTAACCCCCGCTCACAACAACTAGAGAAAGCCCACACACAGCAACACAGCCAAAAAAATAAAAATAAAAATAAATAAATATGTATATGTATTCATGCACAGAGAGAATAATAAAGCACATGCAGGAGAATGTTAAAAACTGCTGAAACTAGATAAAAGTTTTTTAAAAAATTATTTTACTACTCTTTCAACATTTCTGTAAGTTTGAAATTGTATTACAATAAAATGTTATACCCCACCTCCACACACACAAAAAAATGTAACACCAGACTGGTTTTATCTATTTCAATATTCCAACAAGGAAAAATATTTCCTTTTTTCTGGCATTACAAGACTGTTAGAGTTGGATCACCTTAATCTAGCTCCCTGGTTTTACAAATGAAGTCCAGAAAAACTAGGCCAACAGTCAGATAATTAGGTAGCAGTAAGTCAGGTTAGAATCCTGATCTCTTGACCCCCATTTCAATACTCTGTAATAGTTTTTTTTTTTTTGCGGTATGCGGGCCTCTCACTGTTGTGGCCTCCCCCGTTGCGGAGCACAGGCTCCGGACGCGCAGGCTCCGGACGCGCAGGCTCAGCGGCCATGGCTCACGGGCCCAGCCGCTCCGCGGCATATGGGATCCTCCCAGACCGGGGCACGAACCCGTATCCCCTGCATCGGCAGGCGGACTCTCAACCACTTGCGCCACCAGGGAGGCCCTGTAATAGTTTTTAAAAAGAGTATTTTTAGCTTTGATACTACCTAATGAAAGCCAGCCAATCTTATTTACTGCATATAGTATTATACTAGAAAAAAAAAAAACAACCCTGCAATTAGGGTACTACTAGAATCAAAATTCTGACACTTAAAAACTACACTGCAATCTATTTGGGATAGGTAGCACACTAATTAAACTACAGAGTATTTTTATAGAAAAACGTATCCTCCATTATAACTATCACAATAATAAACCAATCTGGACCCAACACCCACAGTCATAAAGGGATTTAGCCAGTAAGATAGCACACTATTGTTAGTCTTGGTTGCAGGTACGATATACTATCTACTCAGAAGCTCTATGGAAAAAAAAAAATTGTGACCACCCCCCCAACCCCCGCACTAGAAGAAAGCAAAGCTCACGTGTGATGAACCAAGTTGTACCCTGTACTGACACACTAAGAAAGGAAAGAAGCAGAAGGCTAAAGGCATGGAAACTTCAAAACAATTCTCTAAGTGTACAAGGGCTGACCTACCATTTTTTTTTTGATTGTAGAAAAAAAAAAGGTTAATATATTACTAATGTATTATAACAGGGCAAAGGTTCACCATACTATCTTCCTTTACCAGTGAAAGGAAATTAACTTTCAGCCAGGAACGTTATACACTCCCTATTTCAAAAAACTAAGTTAAAGAATAACAAAATGAAAAAAATTGTTTATCTTCAGTTTCATGTTTCCTAGGGCTACTTATATGGTAATCAAAAAAATGTTCAGTGAATTACTGGAGATCTAAATAAACAGATATTCCTTGTACATGGACAGGAAGACAATAACTGTCAACATGTCACTTCTTTCCCATTTGATCTATAGATTCAATATAATCTCAATTAGGGGCTTACCTGGTGGCGCAGTGGTTAAGAATCCGCCTGCCAATGCAGGGGACACAGGTTCAAGCCCTGGACCAGGAAGATCCCACATGCCGCAGAACAACTAAGCCTGTGTGCCACAACTCTTGAGCCTGCGCTCTAGAGCCCGTGAGCCACAACTACTGAGCCCTCGTGCCAAAACTACTGAAGCCCGCGTGCCTAGAGCCCGTGCTCCATAACAAGAGAAGCCACCGCAATGAGAAGCCCGCGCACCGCAACAAGGAGTAGCCCCCGCTCGCCACAACTAGAGAAAGCCCGTGCGTAGCAACGAAGGCCCAATGCAGCCAAAAATAAATAATAATAAATAAAATAAATATTTTTTAAATCTTATTAAAAAATATATAATCTCAATTAAAGTCTCAGAAAGTTATTTTGTGGATATCAACAAACTGCTTTTAAAGTTTATATAGAAAGGGAAAAGACTCAGAATAGTCAAAACAATATTGAAGGGAAAGAGAAAAGCTGGATAAATGGTTCTATCCAGGTTCAAGAGTTATTATAAAGCTTCAATAATCAAGACAGTGTGGTATTGACAGAAGAATAGGAAAACAGATCAATGGAACAGAATACAAGGCCCAGAAAGAGACCCACACAAATTCAGCCAAATTAACTCTGACAAAGGAGCAAAGGAATTACAATGGAGAAAGGAGTCTTCTGAATAAATGGGGCTGGAACAAAAGGACATCAACACCTACAAGATGACATAGGAGAAAATCTAGATGAACTTGGGTATGGTGATGACTTTTCAGATATAACACAAAGGCATGACCCATCAAAGAAATAATTGATAAGCTGGACTTCATTAAAATTAAAAACTTTTGCTCTGTGAAAGACAACATCAAGAGAATAAGAGAATGAGAAAACAAGTCACAGACCGGGAAAAAGTATTTGCAAAAGACATTTCTGATAAAGAACTCTTATCCAAAACATACAATGAACTCTTAAAACTCAACAATAAGAAAACAAATAACCTGATTAAAAAAGGCTGGAACAGACATCTCACCAAAGGAGATACACAAATGGCAAATGAGCACATGAAAAGACAGTTAACATCATATGTTACCAGGGATCTGCAAATTAAAACAACAATGAAATACCACTACACACCTATGAGAACAGCCAAAACCCAAAACACTGTCAACACCGAAAGCTGTTGAGGATGTGGAGCAACAGGAATCCAGGCTCATTGCTGGTGGGAATGCAAAATTGTGCAGACACTTTGGAAGACAGTTCGGCAGTTTCTCACAAATCTAAACATATTCTTATTATACAGTTTGGCAATGAGTTGACAATCGATGTTCACACAAAAACCTGCACACTAATGTTCAGAGCAGCTTTATCCATAACTGCCAAGACTTGAAAGCAACTAAGATGTCCTTCAATATGTGAATGGATAAACAAATTGCACACAATGGAATTTTATTCAGCAATAAAAAGAAATGAGCTATCATGCCACAGAAAGACATGGAGGACGGTACACGAATACAATGGAATATTACTGAGCCATAAAAAGGAATGAAATTGGGTCGTTTGTAGAGATGTGAATGGACCTAGAGAGTGTCATACAGAGTGAAGTAAGTCAGAGAGAGAAAAGCAAATATCATATAATAACACATGTATGTGGAATCTAGAAAAATGGTATAGATGATCTTATTTGCAAAGCAGAAATAGAGACAGACGTAGAGAACAAATGTATGGATACCAAAGGGGAAAGGGGTGGGGTGGGAGGAATTGTGAGACTGGGATTGACACATACATTTTCAATACTATGTATAAAATAGACAACTGATGGGAACATACTATATAGCACAGGGAACTCTACCTAATGCACTGTGGTAACCTAAATGGGAGGGAAGTCCAAAATGGAGGGGATATCTGTATGTGTATGGCTGATTCATTTTGTTGTGCAGTGGATGCTAACACAACATTGTAAAGCAACCATACTCCAAAAAAAAAAAAAAAAAAAAAAAAGGACATGGAGGAACCGTAAAAGCACACTGTTAAGTTAAGGAAGTCAATCTGAAAAGGCTACACATTGTATGATTCCAATTATATGGCATTCTGGAAAAGGCACAACTATGAAGACAGTAAAAAGATCAGTGGTTGCTAGGGGTTTGGGGGAAGGGATGTAGGAATGACTAAGTGGAACATGGGAAATGTTTAGGGCAGTGAAACTATTCTGCACAATATTCTGATGGTGAGTATGTGTCATTACAGATTTGTCAAAACCCACAGAATTTACAATACAAACAGTGATCCCTTAGTTAATAATAATGTATCAATATTGGCTCATTAATTGTAATGAAGGTACCACACTAATGAAAGATGTTAATAATAGGGAAAACTCTGTGTTTGTACTTTCCCTCAACTTTTCTAGAAAGCTAAAACTGCTCTAAAAAATAAAATCTATTAATTAGAAGATTCATCAATAAAGTTCTTACCAGGTCTAATGAAGACATTTTCCACAGACAACATTGCTGCTATTGGAAGTAATAGGTCTTCACAGTCCAGAGAAGCAGCCTTTATTACTGCACATGTCAGATGTGGAGGAAGAGGAAATTCTACCATAGACAAACCCAATCTGGTCACATGGCCACTCCTTAATGGAAAGAAAAAGTTTTTAAGTCTTTCTACCTTGGGAGAGTACAAATGAAATGTTTATCATTCAGAATAAGTCAGATACAATTTAGATTACCTTAAATTACCTCCAGAAATTCAATTCAAGATAAGAAATATGATACACTGTGTTCATTGATAAGAGAAATATAAAGATGATAAATTCCTTGCTCTCAAGGGCCTATATATCCAAAAAACTAAACAATGAGGCAGAATAAAGTAGTATAATAAAAGACACACAATGCTACAGAAGCATGGAAAATGTCCTTAAAGAAATGAGACAATGATAATTACCAAATCTTTTCCCATCACACAATCATGAGAACAAGGACTCTGGGTCTCATCATTTTGATGTACCCAGCATAATGCCTGGCACTGAAGTGGTACTCAGAAATTACTTGTTAGGGAAAAACATAGTGTTGTAGGTCAATTATACTTCAAAAGCAAACAAACATACAAACTTATAGAAAAAGAGATCAGATTTGCAGTTACCAGAAGTGGGTGAGAAGGGAGGGGGAATTGGATGAAAGCAGTCAAAAGGTACAAAAAAAAAAAAAAAAGAAAGAAAGAAATTACTTGTTAAATAATACCAATACTAAACAAAAACAGTTTTATGGTACAATTTCAGAATTGTGGTGAAGAAAGACTGAGGACAAATTTTAATTTCAGGGAAAACAATCCATTCAATTCAAACAAATCACTTACTAATGATAAAGGAAAGTATTAAGAACCCTATTTTAGCGCTTCCCTGGTGGCGCAGTGGTTGGGAATCCACCTGCCAGTGCAGGGGACACGGGTTCAAGCCCTGGTCTGGGAGGATCCCACGTGCCGCGGAGCAGCTGAGCCTGTGTGCCACAACTACTGAGCCTTCACTCTAGAGCCCACGAGCCACAACTACTGAGCCCGCGTGCTACAACTACTGAGCCCACGTGCCACAACTAATGAAGCCCACGTGCCTAGAGCCCGTGCTCTGCAACAGCAGAAGCCACCGCAATGAGGGGTCCATGCACCACAATAGCCCCCCCTCGCCACAACTAGAGAAAGCCTGTGTGCAGCAACAAAGACCCAATGCAGCCAAACATAAATAAATAAAAAATAAATAATTTTAAAAAAAGAACCCAGGGCTTCCCTGGTGGCGCAGTGGTTGAGAGTCCACCTGCCAATGCAGGGGACACGGGTTCGTGCCCCGGTCCAGGAAGATCCCACATGCCGTGGAGCGGCTAGGCCCGTGAGCCATGGCCACTGAGCCTGCGCATCCGGATCCTGTGCTCCGCAACAGGAGAGGCCACAACAGTGAGAGGCCCACGTACCACACACACACACACAAAAAAGAACCCTATTTTAAAAAGAGATTAACATCTACTGTGGTTGGGGTTTTTCTTGTTTTTTGTTTGTGTTTTACCTGTCAATAGCATCACACTGGTAGAGTTGTTTAAGAGCCTCCAAGATAAGTCTCTCATTAGGTGGATCCAAATAGGGAAACCTGTGTGTTTAAATGAGACGTAAAATGAGATTCCATTCCTTGAACATGGCAAGATCTTATACAGATTTGAAAATTCATTTAAAAGGTTTTACTTCTGTTTTTCAAGTCTTTCTTTTCTCTCTCTTTTTTTTCAAAGCATTCTATGACTGTGATCAGCATTCAGCAAAGGAGGAAATTTTTTTCTGAATCACACTCTTCCATTTAATTCAAGCCTTTCTTTTTGATTCCCCCTTAGCCGGAACACTCTCACCATTCCTCTCTACTTATCTTAACCTTTCCTCATTCTTCATAGCCAACATCAACTCTACTCTGTTCTGTAGTCTGTAATTTTTATTACAATTTTATAAAACAGTAAAGGAAAATTAACTGAAAGTGGCTAAAAATTAGAAATTATTTAATAGTACTTCAAAATGTTTTTTTAATGAAATGATAAATATCTCAAATTAATTTAACCAATTTGCTTTATTGTATGTATGGATGTGTATGTACTTATTTTCTCCTGAACTACCTTCAAACAGGTTGCAAATGTAATGCCAATTTACCCCCAAAATATTTCAGAGTGCACCCCCTGAAAATAAGGACATTCTCTTACATACCACAATATCATTTATAAACATAAGACAATTAACAATATTCACAAAGGACAGTATGACTATTGAGATGCCTCTAGAACATGGATCTATTTCACACTTGAAACTAAATATTTCTTTAAATATGGAAAAATTAATATTCACAAAGGACAGCAGAGTGGCATTTAACCCAGTGTGAATATACATCCCCCCACCCCAGGAACAATAATCACTTAATATTATTCTGCACTGGATTTTTTTTTCCACCATTAGTTTTGAAATGCTAAATTATCTACTCCAATTTCTCACCTTGAAAAAGGTCCAACAGAGGACAAAAGGTCTAATACCTTACACGAAAGTCCATTCAAGGATTGACACTCTATTTAAAAACAAATAAACAAAAATCTGGTAGACTGTTCTACCGTCAGCTTTCCTACAACTTGTACCAACAAGTCCTGGTATCTGCTAGAGCAAGAGTTGGCAAGCACTTTCTAAAGAAGGCCAGATAGTAAATATTTTAGGTTTTACAGGCCATATGGTCTCTGTCACAATTACTCAACTCTGCTGCTGAAGCAAAAGCAGCCATACATTAATGAATGGGCATGGCTGTGTTCCAATAAAATTTTATTTACAAAAACAGTCAGTGAGCCTAGACCATATTTTGCGACCCCTATCCTAGAGCAATACCAGACTAGTCAGCTTCCTCTTCTAGATAAGAGCCATTTTAGATTTGTAAAAACTACAATTATTTCTCTCCCTTGATTATACCAATTACCAATTCTGTCAAGCTCTCCTTGTATTATTTGGTTTCTAAGAGACCCACCAAACATATATAGCATTTTTTAGAAACAATCTAGTTCGTCAAACTCCTAATAAAACTCGATGACATGCAAAACTGAACTCCAAATGTACAGTGACCAACACAGAACAGGAATGTTATAATTCCCAATCACCTGGACACTGTGGTTTATTAATATAACCCAAGTTTATGCTAGTGGAATTTTTTAAATTGTTCTTTAAACAGAATAATAACTGCAAGCTCATATTAAGTTTGTGGTGATCTGATAATTTCAGATCTTTTCTGCACTGAATTTCTTTAATGTGCAACCAAAACATAAGATTTAAGATGTACCCCTTCAGACTTTTACCTTGTTGATTTTTGCCCAAAGTTCTGGCCTACTGAGACCATTCTAAATCTTGGTTTTAATCACCTACCCATTAGAAATGAAGATATTTTCCAAAAGTCTGGTGATCATGACTTCAATATCTTTATTTAATCTTTTCATTAAAACTGCTTATCAGGAAAGAGTGAAGTTCAGCATACTACCAGTAAAACCTTCATCAAGGCTTCGTGAGCCATTAATCAGTACTTTCTGGACTCGGCTATTTGGCAAACATACCCTGATTCAGCAGTACTATCACATCTTATTCACAAATACATCAATGGAATCTTGTTAAATATTGTGTTGAAAACAAGACACATTAGGTTATCAATCAATAAATCCTTGTGGTGCATCCATTAAGTGGATGGTCCTGCCTTCAAACGGAAAAGACAATGGTTTATGATAACATATTCTTTGTGAACCATTTTGATTCACACTGATGATTACAAATCAACATTGTATTCTCTTAGGGACTTCCTTGGTGGTCCAGTGGTGGAGAATCCGCCTTCCAATGCAAGGGACACAGCTTTGATCCCTGCTTGGGGAACTAAGATCCCACATGCCGCGGGGCAACTAAGCCTGTGCACCACAACTACTGAGCTCACGCACCTCAACTAGAGCCCACGTGCTGCGAACTACAGAGCTCACACGCTCTAGAGCCCGCTCCAGGACTAGAGAGAAGCCCGCACACTGCAAGGAAAGATCCCACATGCTGCAATGAAGACCCAACACAGCCAAATAAATAAATAAATATTAAAAAATATATATTATAGGGCCTCCCTGGTGGCGCGGGTGGTTGAGAGTCCGCCTGCCGATGCAGGGGATACGGGTTCGTGCCCCGGTCTGGGAGGATCCCATGTGCCGCGGAGCGGCTGGGCCCGTGAGCCATGGCCGCTGAGCCTGCGCGTCCGGAGCCTGCGCGTCCGGAGCCTGTGCTCCGCAGCGGGGGAGGCCACAACGGTGAGAGGCCCGCATACCGCAAAAACAAACAAACAAAAAAAAAAACAAAAATATATATATATATATATTATATTCTCTTAAACCATTTTCCGATAAACTATGCTAGAATTTGCTAAGAATCAACGTCTAGCTTACTGGGCAGTTGTTTCTATAACCTGCCCTTTTCTTAAATGGAAAATTGATTTTTGAGTTTCTCACAATTTTCTGGTAACCTGTTCTGCATAATTTCTCAGAGACGACCCACGATAACTCTGACATTATATCTGCAAGTTCTTCTGGTACCACGGAAATAATGTCTAAAGCCACAATACAAACTCATTTATGGTCATTAGGTTTTCTCTCATTATTTCCTAATCGATATTGGTCATTAATTCCTTCTTTTCTAGACTTGTTCTTATCTTTTCAGTTTTAAAATCATTCCTAACGGAGGAGAAAGGGGAGGCAAAATAATAACTGAAAAGTTCCATTTTCTCTCTGTCACCTACGAATACTATACCACCTATCCCAAATTCTGGTTGTACCTGCCCATATGCTGCACACATCTTAAAAAGAGCAGGGAGACACAACATGATAAATATAATTATCACTGCTGTATGTTATATACAAAAGCTGTTATGAGAGTAAATCCTAAGAATTCTCATCATGAGGAAAAAAACTTTTTTCTATTTCTTTAATATTTTATCTGTATGAGATGATGTTCACTACACTTACTGGGGTAATCATTTCATGATGTATATAAGTCATTATGCTGTACTCCTTAAACTTATACAGTGCTGTATATCAATTATATCTCAATAAAACTGGGAGAAAAAAAGCGGGGGCAGGGGAGAGAAGTCTTTTTTTTTTTCTGGTCTCTAGCATTTTAAGAACTTTCATTACATTCTAAGTCTTAAAACTTAAGATGAAAAAATAACTCAATGCAGATGATATTGAGTAATTATTGTTCCTATTTT
The DNA here is from genome assembly GCF_025265405.1 of Mesoplodon densirostris. Classification (NCBI taxonomy): domain Eukaryota; kingdom Metazoa; phylum Chordata; class Mammalia; order Artiodactyla; family Ziphiidae; genus Mesoplodon; species Mesoplodon densirostris. The sequence continues at coordinate 59,386,851 of NC_082678.1, forward strand.
CCTAATATATATTTATTCTTGATTATATGCTGCTCTGTTAGCCTTTATAAATATTATTTTTAAATATGGGTTCATCTGTTTGGCCATTTAGATTTCTTTAAATGGCTTTTCTTTCTCATTAGTATCATTTATGATATCAGTTAGAATTTTACATATTTGCTTTCCTCTTTCTAGGATTTATATTCTCATCTAGAAAATCTCTAGTCTCGGGACTTCCCTGGTGGTCCAGTAGGTAAGATGCCACACTCCCAATGCAGGGGGCCCAGGTTCAATTCCTGGTTGGGGAACTAGTTCCTGCATGCATGCTGCAACTAAGAGTCCACATGCCGCAACTAAGAATCCCACATGCTGCAACTAAAAAAATATCCCGCGTGCCGCAACTAAACATGCCGCAACAAAGACCCGGCGCAGCCAAAATAAATAAATATTAAAAAAAGAAGAAGAAAACTTCTAGTCTTATGATAATAACGATAAAAAAAATCTTAGATGGCTTTCTAAGAGTATACAATACATATTTGGATGCACCTAGTAATTACTTCCTTTTTTATTATGCATTTAAAGAATGCATGGTCACCTTCTCCCAAGGTTCCTCACACTTTTTAACATTTCCAATTAAGACCAAAATTAAAACCAAGATAATACTTTCTTTCATTATTTCTTCTACCATAAATTTCATAATATGAAATTTCAAGCCCTACAATATTCTGTCCTATACTAATTATATTCTTTAACATTTAACTAATTTAACAGTTGTTCTATTTTTTGCTTCATGTCGAATTTCGTTTCCCCATTATAATTTAAGCTTAGTGAAAGCAAAAACCTACTAAAGAGTATTATTCTGTCTCTCATCGTACTTGGTACCATGCTGGCCATACAAAAGATGCTACCAAAAAAAAAAAAAAAAAAAAAAACCAACTCAACAACACTTTCTGAGTGGCATTAGGGTCATTGTACACCTTTCATTACAGATAAACAGTGGTCATTAAATTATAAATAAACATCAGCATGAAAACTCGATTAAGCCAAGGTTAAAATACGAGTAAGGGATCAAATCCCAGTAAAGCAATGCAAAGAAGCCCTTTATTTGGGTTTGGCGGAACCTTGAAATATAGGGACATACGAGTCAAATACTTCAAAAAAATTTCTGAGGAATAACCTGACTCCCTAACAGATTTTTCTTTTTTTCAAGTTGTCTACATACCTTATTACATCGTGTATGGCAAGGCACTTTAAGGTCAGAACTACAGATGTCAAACTAGTTCTCTTAATCTCAGGGATCACATGGTCAGGCATACACTGGTTCCAAAAATCTTTACTATAGATGCGAAAGCATTTTCCTGAGGAAGTCCTGCCAGCTCGGCCACTTCGCTGTAAGGCCTCACTCCTTTAGAAGAAAAAAAAACAAAAAAAACCACAAAGTCCCCAAAATGTTCTGTGATTTTTCTAAGTAATTCACTTCCTTCCCCAAACCAATCAGAAATTATCTAATCAACTGTTCTTTGAACAAAAAGGCTTAACACAGAGACTTACTTTGAAATTGGAACCACTTCTAGGATGTCCAATCCTAATCTGGGATTGTGATTTAACTGCTTCACAAAGCCACCGTCGACCACATATCTAAGTATAATGAAAAAAAGGTAAGTTTCTAGAAAATAAGGAAAGACTCGTTAATTTTTAACCACTTTGGGTACTCCTTTTCTACCAAACTAACAACTATGCAACAACTTTTAAGTTAAGTGTAAAACTTGAAAGTCAAGAAATTGGAAACTGCTACTGGAAATGTAAAATGGTTCAGCCAATGTGGAAAATGGTTTGGAGGGTCCTCAAAACATTAAATATAGAATTACCGTATGACCCAGAAGTTCCATTCCTAGGCATACACTCAAAAGAACTGAAAACAAGTACTCAACAAATACTTGTAGACATATGTTCATAGTAGCACTGTAAGAGGACTATAAGAGCCAAAAGGTAGAAACAGCCTAAATGTCCATTAATCATTAAGGGACGAAAGGATGAACAAATTATGGTATACACATACAACAGAATATTATTCAGCCATAGAAAGGAATGAAGTACTGATACATGCTACAACATGGATGAACCTCAAAAACATGCTGAGTGGAAGAAACAAGGCACAAAAGGTAACATATTGTATGATTCCATTTACATGAGATATCCATAGAAACAGAAAGGGGTGGTTGCCAGGGGCTGGGGTGGAGGCGCAAATGGGGAGCAACCCCATAAAGTGTACAAGTGTCTATTTGGGGGTGATGAAATGTTTTAGAACTAGATAAAGGTGGTGGTTGCACAACATTATGTATGTAATAAATAGTACTTAATTATTCACTTTTCAATGTTAATTTTATGTTCTCCCATTAAAAAAACAAACTTGAAAATCAGCTCTAAACCATTCTAACAGGTTCAGAATCTAATTCCAGTTAGCCTTTAACTACACCACTTTAAGCCAACTTAACGGAGAATAAGTCAGGTAAAAAACTAAGTTAGGAACAGTATTAAGTCTATCATTCACTTAGGGAACGTTCTGAAACACGCTATTTAATGACTTCTGCCTTTGCTGGAAACAGAAAATGGCAGAGCTTAATTTACTCAAGAGAGCTGCTTGCCTAAGCCCTTATTGAAACCATTATTTTTAAAGTAAAGAGAAAAGCAGAGGAAATTAAACTTCCTCTTAGATCTGGATGATCATTTTACCCAAAAGAAACATATAGGATCTCTGGGTCAGGTCCAGCCTTCCTGTGGCAGAGACAGACTTAGTTAAGGACATAAAATATATTGGGTAAAAGATAAATATCCAGAAGGAATGTGGTTCAACAGTCTGAAAGAACTTCACATTAGTTATCAGTCTAGACGTAGACTGATAAGTGTTTCTCTACAAAATTTACTCCAAAATTTGATGGCATCACTGATTACATTGAAAAATAAAGTCCACTTCACAAAAGGGTGAAAAGCAAGCAACAGTACCTCCAGATAAACACTTGGATATACAAAGCTTACTATGTGAAGTGGAGCTGACAGGTAAGAAGGGAATATCAGATCATCTTAGGTACCTGCTGGTAATGTAATATAGAAAAAACAAGTTTGGCTTCCCAGAAACCCATGAAACATCACACATAATCTTAAATTTGGGAAGAGAAAGCTACATGTTACCAAGTACCAGGATTTAAAAAGTGTGAACAGGCTTCCCTGGTGGCACAGTGGTTGAGAGTCTGCCTGCTGATGCAGGGGACACGGGTTCGTGCCCCGGTCTGGGAAGATCCCACATGCCACAGAGTGGCTGGGCCCGTGAGCCATGGCCACTGAGCCTGCGCGTCTGGAGCCTGTGCTCCGCAACGGGAGAGGCCACAACAGTAAGAGGCCCGCGTACCGCCGAAAAAAAAGGTGTGAACAGAAATACTATGTGCACCTCCTACTCCATTTCCTATTCAGAGCAATCAATAATTACAAAAAATGATAGGTGATTACAAGTTAAAAAAGTGAGAAGGGAATTAGTGGAGGGCACAGAGACACAAACTTAATGCTTTATGACTAGCTAAGTGGCTTCCTCAGCTTTAAAAGGAATTTTAAAGTTATACCTGATTCCATCTATTGTCAAAGATGTTGCAGAAATATTGGTGGATATGACGCATTTTCTAATTCCAGGTGGAGGTGGCAAAAATATTCTTCTCTGTTGATCTAAAATATATGTAAAGACAAAATACTAATTTACAACATGCATTTGTCAAACTCAAGTTTTGAAAAACTCATTCCTTTTCATTAAAAGTTGTTTTCTTCACCTCTTTAATTATCTTGAATTCAAAATATAATAGCAAAAACTATTTTTCCTCATCTTTCACTATTAAGATCTCTAGATCCATGGAATCACAGATGATTATTGCTAAAATAAACCCTACAGCAGAGTCCTTTATATAGGTCATAGCTCCCTTAGAGACTATTTAAAAACTGTGGGCCTTGTCTCCATTAAAAGCCACATACATACATACACAAAAAAATTTTCAAACAATAACAGGGTGTTCAAGACTCTGAAGTCTACCCACGGACAACAGATTAAGAACCTCTCTGTGCTTTAAAGACTGATTAGCTAAGGCGGTTTTTTACTTTTTGAGGTGTCTGGCCAATTCATCACTCCATCTCTAAACAAGTAACACCACCCTTACTTCCACTATCCACACATTCTGAAGGGTGGGCCTCAGCAGCGATGCTTACATATGGTACCTTGCTCCTCTGGCCATAGTTTGGGGCACCAAGGATAAACATCTCCCTTCAACCGGGCCAGTCTCATTCTCCTGTGAATTTGGAATAAGGTCCAAGAGATGCTCAATTTGATTAAGCCAGTTTCTTGCAAAGAGAAAGAATTAACTTGTGAACCATAGGGAAGGGACTAGTGTACATGGAGGAAAGCTAGTCTAAAGAGAATAAAAAATGAATCATCCATGAGAGTTCACAAGAGAGTATTTCTGGGTTGCTGGCAATTCTCAGGCCTGAGTGTAAAATAAGCAGAAAGGTGGGTTTGACCAGACTTGTCCTCCTGCCAGGTTAAGCAGAGAACAGGACAAGAGAGTTAATGTTTGCAAGGAAATGATTACAGCATAGGCAAAAGGAGGTAAGTGATAAGACAGATCTCAATGCAATCTGAAAACTGTTGAATTAGGAACAGAAGAGTGAGCTGGCAGAGACAGGAAGTAATCATCAGAAAGAGGTTTAAAACTGAGATCAGAAATGAAGATAATGACAAAGTCTACAACATTAAATTTTTGAAGGGGTGGCCATGGTGGGAAAGATCACTTAAGCTAGAGAGGTCAAGCAAGGGATTTGGGTAGATCGTCTATTTCAATGACATCCAAAAATGAGGGGTAATAATTCCAGGGAGTATATAAGTCAATCGATTGGGGTATGAAAAGAAATCATTTGCATGTCTATTTATATTTCTCATAACATCCTTTTAAACTCTTTATATGTATTTACTATTTTATGTTATATGTTAGAACAGTAAGTACATATACGTCCTTTAAAAAGAGAAAAATTTTTAATGCCTGGCTGCAATTTCAGCAAGATATTTGGAAATTTGTTCAGAAAATTCACTCTTTCTACCTGAACAACCTCAAGTTGTTTTCTTTTCAGCAGCCAAGAAAATCTTAACCAAACCTGTTTTTAAATAAAGTACAAAACCTGTTTCCAAAGAAAATCTTTAAAAGATCCATGTATTCGCAATATATAAAACAGACCAAAGTTGAACTATTATGAAGGGGAAAAGGAGTGGCACAGACAATCACAGTTTTAAAATTATGTTACTAGGCCAACTATCTCATTTTATAGATGAGAACACTAAAGCCCATAGAGGTCAAGCAGCTTGCCCAGGATTTACATATAGACAGGCAAGTTTAAAACCAAGTCAAGTATTGCTGCTATTTTTCTAAAAACCATTCTGAAATTATTTCACAAGTAAAAAAATGCTAGAAAGGCAGCTTACACATAAGTGATAAAAATTATTTTTTAGGTGTTTCTTAGATTTAGGTAGCTCAGATGGTTCAAGGATTCATATACTATTTTGCAGTTCAAGTTATATGTTTACACATTTATTTATTATTTATTGTCTATTCTACTACAATGTAGCTCTGTAAGAATAAGGACTTTCTTTTATTGTTTGTGGTGGTAGTTACACAGGTATGTACATTGTCATTGTAGGTACATATGCCCAGTACTTACAATGGCTGGACCATAGAAAGTGCTCAGTAAAGTTCAATGAATTGATCAATTTAAAAATGCATGATATAAATAATAAATTGAGATCCTTCTACCTTTGAAATTCCACATTACCCTAAAATTTTACATAAATTAGAAATGTCCAGTCTGAGCATATTTATGAGTAACTCTGTTTTTCAATTAACCCATGTCTAAAAGTACCTAATTTTAGTCTTCAGTTCAAGCAAATTTTCAGTTTATCATTTTGTTCACTACAGTCAATTAAAAAGTCCTGGGGCTTCCCTGTTGGTGCAGTGGTTGAGAGTCCGCCTGCTGATGCAGGGGACACGGGTTTGTGCCCCGGTCCAGGAAGATCCCACATGCCGCGGAGCGGCTGCGCCCGTGAGCCATGGCCACTGAGCCTGTGCGCCCAGAGCCTGTGCTCCACAACGGGAGAGGCCACAACAGTGAGAGGCCCGCGTACCACAAAAAAAAAAAAGTCCTGAAACTGCTGTTTTGGCAAGACTCACATTTGTTTCACATTTACATTTTACCCACATACTTTCACCATATTCCACAAATATAAACACATGCCAATTTTATGTTTGTTTATAAAGGTTTGGGAAAAAGTTAAATACATATATCCTAAAGCACATTCTCACTTTCCACAAAGAAAAAGGGAAACTGAATATTTTCATTAAGATGTAGCAATTCTCCTAATAATTCACCTAATAAGGTACTAGAGTATAAATTAACGGTGGGGGGGGGATTGGCAAAGAGGTAGAAAGATGTTCCAAAATCTACCAGGAAATAAGGATACTGAGGAGAGACCACTTAATGCTCTTAATGGAGTAATGTTACTAAGATAATACATGTATGTGACATATTATATGTTAAGGCCAACTGAAACGTCCTCATAGAATTTCTTGTTCCAAATTGATCCCAAAGCAGAAACGTGTTTGAGAGAGAGAGAAAGTGTGTGTGTGCGAGAGAGCGAGAGAGCGAGAGAGAGAGAGAGAGAGAGAGAGAATATGTGTACAAAAGGAACATAAAGCTATAAACAGAAATTGTCAATCAAAGGGGGAAAAAAGATGATTCTGGAACAGAATAAAAGAGGTACAACACTGCTCAGCTCAAGCTCTACCACCACCCCCCAAAGTCATTTTTGGGTAAGTCAAAAATATCTTGAGAATTCTCACTAATACAGATGAAAATCAAACTTCTGACATAGAGAAAAGGCTTGAGATAATCAGTAAATGCAGCTGAAAAGATAAAGTAACTAGAAGGAAGCTAAAAAATATGGAAGACATGCAATCCAACATAAGAATAATTGGTATCCCTGAAGTAGGAAACCAATAAATAGACAAGAGTTATGTACAAAGATATAACCCAAGAGAATTTCCTTGAAATAAAGAATTGAATTTGCAGATCAAAAGAGCAACTAAGAATAATTTATCTTGTTTGTGGTGGTAGTTACCCAGGTATGTACATTGTCAAAACTCACTGAACTATATACTTAAAGCGGGCACAGTTTATTGTATGTAAATTATACCTCAATAAAGTTGATTTTTAAAAAGAGCACATAAAATTCCAGGAAAATTTTACTATAAAACACTCAACACCAAAAAATATTCTAATTAAAAACTATTGAACTTTAAGGATAAAAATAGAAATTTTCAGGCAATCAGACAGAAAAAGCAAATCACTTACAAGGAGGGGAAAAAAAATCAGGTTGGCCTCAGACTTCTCCGCAGCAACATTCAATGCCAGAAGACAACTGGACAACGTCTACCAAGTTCTAAGGAAAAGAAAGTGTGACCCAAGAACATAAAACCCAGCCAAGATGTAGCTCAACTATAAAGGCAAAAGCCAGACATTCTTAAACAAAAGAACTACAAAAAAAAAATAACACCCAAGAGCTCTTCTATTAAAAAAAAAAAAGTTAAAATCTAGCCAATCTAAAATTAACTGAAAGTAACTTAGGAATGGAAAAACCATGGTAAAAGGATTGACAGTAAATACTGAATACAACTGAACAATGTAAAAATAACTAACAAAAATCAGAAGGGGAGGATATAGAATATCAGTACTTAAGTGCTCATCTTTCAAATCAGGCAACAGATAAGATCTCCAATCAAATATAGTCTAAAAAGAAGATATTAACTTCAGCTTAATATTTTTCATCCTTTTAAACTTTAAAGCACTCTTATAAAATATTATCTCATGTGGTAAAGAAAGATATTCTGGAAGTTAACAATTCCTTCAAGTAAATTCAAGTAAAATTAAATATTTTAAAAAGCAGCTAATACTATAATCTCACTCTTAAAAAAAGTATTTCTGTCAACCTATCTACTTACTTATCCTTCTATATGTACACACATACACACACACACACACACACACACACACACACAGATCTGAATAATGTTTTTTCTAATGTTAAAGATGGTTATTTCTGGATGGAGTTTGAGGTGATTTCTTTACTTTTACCTTTGTAAAACTGTACACTGCTTGAATTCTTTATAATGAAACTGTATTATTTTCCCTTAATTGAGTAATTTTTCTTAAAAGAGAGACACCAACTATTAGTTCTGCATAGTGGAAAATGGATTTTTTTTGTACTTTTCTATACTTTTAAAATTTCTACAAAGGGCAAAAAAGAAAAATGAAGGAGCATATGTAAAATAAATTCATTTTTGTTAAAAAAAACACTAAACAATAAAATATATCTAAATGTATAAAAAGGTCAAATCAATATGCCTCAAAATATTAATAGTGATTATCACTTAATCATGTTGGTGGCATCTGAGTAAGTTTATTTTTCTTTGCTGATTTTATTGTTTTTAAAAAGTATATATTTCTTTTTAAGACAGAAGAAAATTTTTCCCATTTGGGGAGACTCCACATAGACTAAAAGTTTTTATGTGAAACTCACTAGCCTTATTCCCCCACATCTTTAATCTTAACATTTAAGGAAACTATCTTAGACACTTGGTACTTGCTATATTGAAGTAATATCTTTGGTTTGCAAGCAGAAGAAAGAAAAAAAACTATTTTTGGATTTATGCAATAATCTAAATGAGTAGGTTTTCCCCTTTTAAAATGTTGTAATCCAAGGTAAAGCTCCTCTCCTTTTCTTCATCTATTCTGGAAATACATGTACTGTTAGATCCTCCACTACTGAATAAATAACCAGTTATCAAATGCAGATTCACCATGTGACCTCAGGAACATCACTTAGCCTCTATCTGTAAAATAAAAAAATCTGATTATGCAAATATATATATATGGGTATATGTGCATTTTTCTAGAAAAACAGCCAGGCTTTCATTACTTAAAAATAAAAATCTGAGATCCCCACCCTCCACAAAAGGCTAAGAAGCACTGAATTAGATAATTACATCAGTGGTAAAAGTGTCTAATTCCATGCAAATAACTGTCACTTATGAAGTAACAGGTATATTTCAGTTCATAAATTTTTGTGAGGGTTCAGCTTTCCCTAAATGCATGACCAACCTGAAGGAGTATAAGACCTAAACAAAAAGGGGGAAGTCAGAAGAGGGAAAAGGTTTGAAAGAAACAAGAAAAAGGTTCAGACATAGTGTTTGGTGTAAGACATTAATAGAATCCAGCAGAAAGTAAAAAATCTGGAACTCAATTTAACAAATACTTAGTCAGGACTTTTTCAATGTTTAGTGCTTGTCCTCAGGAAGTTCACAATCTCACAGAGGGGGTGAGACAATCGTAAGACAAGATAAACGTGTTCAGTGCCACAAGAGATACAGTAAAGCACAATGAGGTTCAAATGAAGAAGATAGAAAAACCAGCTGTGAGGAGGGAAATCAGGAAAGGTTTTTATGGAGTTGGTTGCACTTGTGAAACAAAATAGCATATTTCAACCAGTGAAAGGGGAGAATAAAAGGGAAAGGAGGAGTACAAGTTCAGGAAAGAGCAAACACAGAGTCACAAAAATGTTGTGGGTAGAAAAGGAATCAAAAATCTCTCTTACATTTTGAGCTTGAGTGAACATTGCAAAGGGTGGGGCTTGGGGGAGTTCAGCCCAGGGAGCAGGGTCATATGACCCTGGTAGTAGAAGGGATACCACAGCACCTCTTCACATTTGACAGATGAAAATTTTTGATGTCAAGTAGGGAAGTATTTTAAGATGTCCCTTTAAAACAGTCAGCCACCCTCATGGCTAGCCCAGAAATAAGAGCAAATATAAAATATCCACCTCATAATTTTTACTTATTCACTAAACCTAGGTCCATTTGTACCCCCTCACTCCAGGCTATAAGCAGGAAACTCTTCTTCCCTCTCCTCACTCCCAAGTGCAAGTTTTCTGTCCCTGAAGCTAATAGGAAATAAAGGAAATAACATGATAATGTTATGTGTCTCTCCCCACAACCCAAAGTAGCAATAATAAAGAAAATAAGTGCTATATTGTATTTAGCAGGCTTAGAAAGAAAGCCTTAGATCCCAGGAACCTGCCACCCTCTCCCTACTTCATCCAACTCCACCTCACCCATTACTTAGTACCTCATCAGCTCCATCTGAATGCCTCTTTGCACTGTTATAAACTGCTACAATAAATATTGTTATGATCATAATGGATCACCAGTAGCTCACCCTTACAGTGTCCTTGGAACTGGAAGGGAAACTAAAATAAACAAACAAAACCCTTTAATAATGGCTCTACTCACACCCAATCCCGCATCTTTACCATTTACGCATATACACCAACAAAGAAAATCACATACACTGGGAATTAGGGCCGAAAGCTGGTTGAAGTCATACTGGAAGGATAATGAATACCAAGTTATTAAGTTCGCATTATAATTCAGTTGGCGATAGGAAATGGCTGAAGGTACCCAACAGGAGACTGACACAATCAGAGCTGTGCTTTTGGAAGATTATGTTTATCATGGCAGGTAGGATGGTAAATTATATCAGGGAAAACAAGTTAGCAGGATATGTTAACAGCTCAGGAAAGCAAACTGAGGATCCCAATTCTAATGGTGACAATGAGGAAAAAAAAAAGAAAAATGAATGATCTGGGCAAGATAAAGGTAAAAGAAAACCTGTAGGAGTTGCCACTTGTTTGGACTGTATGATCTAGGATGCACAGACCAGAAAGCCCTGTGAGACCCAGCAGGTCTAGAGTGCAGGAGACTGAACTTGAGACAGCTTTCAGGAGTCATCACAAAGTGACAGGTGAATCCCAGGAGCCAAGCTCTCCAAAACAGAGAATTCTAAGAAAACAGCAAGCTAAGGATGAAACCTTAGGGAACAGTCACATTCAGAAGGGAACAAAGGCCAGGGAGGGTGGGAAGACAGCAGCCTTATAGAAATAGTGGTCAGGAGAACCAAAATAATTATCCTAAACAACAGCATTTAAGGAGACTTATATTAACACAAAATCAAAATACAAATAGAAAAAAGCCATGGTATTTGAGGAATAGGAGGTCACTAGCAACCTTTAATAGTACAAAAACTGAATTTCAGGAAGATAATCAAGAAGCAATGGCAGATAGAGAACATTATTTTCAATATGGCAGTAAGATGGAAAGAATGAAATTATTTACTTTATATAGAAAAAGAAATATATATATATATATTGTTAATAGTTAATAAAGCAACTGCAACAGGTTTTGAATTATCTTATCAGTTATAAAATTATAAAAGTTAGTAGATAAAATCTCAAAAAAAACAATGAGAACATTAAATATCTAATAATGACCCTACAAATTCCCTTGAAGATGTAAAAACCTAAAATAGATCTCAATGTTGAGAGCAAGGGCCCAATATCATCACAAAAGGGATTTCCAAAATAGCACATGGTCTATGGTTATTTACCAACACATATATTCCTGAACTTTTTTCGTAATATAAGGATAAGAACCACCTACTCAACAAAAACAAAACTACACGTAAAATATAAAGACATTTAAATGCTTTTTGCATTACATTAAATGCTAATCCCAATCAAACTTCAAATAGGAGACTGCAGGTTAACTCCCCTTTGCTTTTACAAGTCAAATTCCATAATAAAATAGTTTTATAAAACAAATTCTAAACCTCATTCAACAACATTTATTATGAACAAATAGAATGATAAGAGTTTGCATTTGCTCTTTGAACTTAAAAAAGAACATCGTACTTGAAAAGTAGACTAATGTGTGTAGCTACATAAAAAGAAAACAATCCACTGGTTTGTTTCAGATATATCTGGATATATAAAATTTCTAGAAATTCCGTGGCAGTGGCAAATCAGATTTGACTTATGGTACTACTATCAAGGAATTATAGCCTTAATTTCAAAAAATTACCAACAATATTTTTGTTCTGCTGGGAGAAGACATAGGCCACTCTTAACAATAGTAAGGGGGATAGAATAGATGTCCAAGGTCTTGAAAAAGTGAATGTGAAAAGATTTCAAGAAAAAAAAATCACTTCTCTCAAAGGGATGCTGACTGGTTCTCCTAAGGCTCTGTTTCTTGATCTGGGTGTTGGTTACAAACGTGAGTTCACTTTGTGAAATTCACTGACCTAAACACCTAAGATCTGCACACTGTTCTGTATACATGTTATTACTCAATGAAAAGCTTTAAAAATCAAATTTTCTGTTCTAGCGAGGAATTACCTGTTGTCATAGATCCATAACACGGCAGTATTAGCAAGCCATCTAGAGTGGTATCTTGGACATCATAATCATAATCAACAGACTCTGCCATCTGAAAAAGTAACTCACAACTTTTTTCGATTTCAAACTGACCTGAAATGAGGGGAGAAAATAATGTCAGCAACCGAACAGCAAAATTAATTTAAGAATAAAAAAAACCCTTCTAGATTAATAGTGGTTTTACATAATAGTTATTTTAAATCTCTCATTTGATCTAAGGTAGATGAACACATAAATTGTACTCAATCTCAACAATAAAATTAAAAATAGAAGAAAGTTTCCAAGGGAATTTAAATCTCTAAAGGAATAAAAATGTTTATAATCGGGCTTCCCTGGTGGCGCAGTGGTTGAGAGTCCGCCTGCCGATGCAGGGGACATGGGTTCATGTCCTGGTCTGGGAAGATCCCACATGCCGCAGAGCGGCTGGGCCCGTGAGCCATGGCCGCTGAGCCTCCGCGCCCAGAGCCTGTGCTCCGCAACGGGAGAGGCCACAACAGTGAGAGGCCCGCGTACCACAAAAAAAAAAAAAAGAAAAATGTTTATAATCATCAAGCCTTTCATCTTGCTAATATGGTATATTTGAGGAAGACTCAATAAAGTTAATCATTACCATAGGGGAGGCTAGTCCAGGAGATACTACATTTAGGTGTATTTCAAAATACTTAGGTACCTCAAAAAGGCTAAGAGATTGTTACAATGTCTCACTTCTGACATGGGTACAAGGCAGTGTAGGAGGTGAGCCATGAAATTACTCACATCTGTTAGTAAGATGCTGCTACTTGAAAAATCACACTCGTCTGAGATGTAACTATTCTATTTTTGACCTCCAAACAAGGCTTGTCTATGAGACATGGATTCCACCCCTTGTGCACTGCCACCACAGAGTACCGTCCCACCACTCACAGAAGAAAGGAGCAAGTAGTATGTCCTTTGAACTAATGACATTAATCATTCAGATCCAGGACCGTTCAGTGTGGTTAACAGCTCTATATAAGACAGAGTACTAAAAACATGAATAGTTTACCATTTAATATCTTTCTACTAAAAGGTCAGTGTATTTTACCTATGTTTACTAATGAGACTCATGGTTTCTAGGGCAGTGTAGAATTACCTTATATAGCTTATAATAGATATAATAGCTAAAACTACTCAGAAAATCATTAAAGCCTAGGATAACATGAGTAGAGCCTAGAGTTTCCAACAAAGGTAACACTCTATCATGGTGCCCCACTCCCTCGTACAAATAGTGAAATTTTTAAACCTGGTACTGAATGCTCACCAGTCAGAAAAACCAAGATGTCTCCAGCCATTTCATTCAAATGGATATCCATGGTCACTTTCACAATCTAAAGCAAGAAACACAAGCATAATATGCTAGTGGAAATACAGTCTCCCCACCACCACCACCTCCCCTAGTTCCACAGAAAAATTAAATTTGGTTCTCGAAAGTCCTAGGACCTGGGACTTCCCTGGTGGTCCAGTGGTAAAGAATCCGCCTTCCAATGCAGGGGACGTGGGTTCGATCCCTGGTCAGGCAACTAAGATCCCACATGCCGCGGGGCAACTAAGCCCACGTGCCACAACTACTGAGCTTGCACGCCTCAACTAGAGCCTGCGTGCTGCAAACTACAGGGCCCACGTGCCCTGGAGCCTGCGTGTGAACCACAACTAGAGAGAAGCCCGTGCACCACAAGGAAGAGCCCACACACCACAACAAAAGATCCTGCGTGCCTCAACGAAGATCTCACATGCTACAACTAAGACCCAACACAGCCAAAAATAAGTAAATAATAAATCTTAAAAAAAAAAAAGTCCTAGGACCTATGAGGGCTGCCATTAAAATAATAGAGACAAATGAATTATCAAGCTATTCAATCAACTAGAATCATAGATACAGAAAAGACATAAAAAGGATGCCAAGTAATACCGCTTGAATATATGCAGTATTTTCTCTATCTCGTGGACCAATCAAATTGCAGAATTTTTCTCTGACCGGATAAAGCCTTCCAGGTATATCAAATATTGGACAATTTCCAAAGAATGCAGAGAGCTTGGCTAATTCCATAGTTGCTGACATCACTACGACCTTTAAATGCTCCTTCCTATTAGGAGACTTCTCCTGAAACAGCTTCTTCAATAAACCGAATAAGATGTCCTGAAAGAAAAATAAATTTCTAGTAAGTCACAAGTATACATAACAACCAATTTATTTTAAATATTTTGCTCTCCTAACCAAAGGATTCCCATTTGAATAGATTAAAGTGTAAGTAAGAGAAGGCAATTCACTATACAGTACAAAGCTACCCAAAAGAAGTAAACTGTCTAATAAATAACCGATACAGTAAAATACTCACTGTAGTTAGGGTTCTCTCATGGGCTTCATCCAATATAATGACACTGAACTTGGTAAGATTTGGATCTCCCAGAATATGTTTCAGTAAACATCCATCAGTCATGTATTTGATTGCTGTTTCCTAATGTTCGAACAGCAGAGTACATTAACATATACATAAAAATAAAATCACAGAAATTCATCCCTGCTTTGCAAACTAAATTTTCCCCCTCAGATGTACAGATATTAAGTGACCAAACTAATCTGATGAAATAAGAGTACATAAAATAGTCTAATAACATGTCTAATAACATGGATAGTAAATTATGAAACTTGTGATCTATACAGAGACAGGGATAAGGAACTAAGGTGAATATTCTGGGATAAAGCAAACAAAAGTGACCAATGAGGAAATACAATGAAGTCAGTGGAAAGTGGTTAAGATAATGCAATGACTTCAGGTAAGCAAGTTGTGGGAAAACAATAATGAAATGGAATTCATCTCCCTGTCTCAGCTGCTATTTTAGAGGACTCAAGAGAAAAGGTAGGTGCACCATTTCTCTCACTCTCTTCTTCCTTGACCACTTTCCTGTTACAAAAATAGGGTCAGTTGACTAGAATTAAAACAAGGTGAGAGTAAGGTCCAGAGGAGGATTTAACAGCAAGGATATCCATAAAGCAAAGGAAGAAAAAAAGAAAGAAAAATCCCCAGCAGTGACCACTAGGAAGGCAAAGACAGTATTTTGGGGGGTCATTCTTTGCCACTGTTGATGGCCATTCCTATCAGGGACCAAGGGCAAATGAGAGATTGTTTTATATCTGGTACAGGATTAAGAAATCCTGAAGGAATGTAAATTGTAGCTATGAACTATTGCCATGAATACAGAAGATGCTCAATAAATACTTGCTCAATGACTTTGTTCATTAAGCTGTCAGTTTCCCACTGACTTCAAGAATATAACCATACAATATGGATGAACCTTGAAAACTTTAGCTAAATGAAATAAGCCAGACACAAAGGACAAAATATTGTATGATTCCACTTGTACAGGGTACTTAGAATATGGAAATGTATAGAGACATAAAGCAGAATAGAAGTTACCAGGGACTAGGGGCGGGGAGATGGGAATGTGGAGTTACTGTTTAGTAGATACACAGTTTCTGTTTGGGATGGTGAAAACATTCTGAAAATAGATAGCAGTAGTGGTTACACAACACTATGAATGAACTTAATGCCACTGAATTGTTCACCTAAAAATGGTTTAAAAATAATACAAATGGTAAATTTTATTTTATATGTATTTTACTGCAATAAAAAATTTTTTTAAAGAATACAAATGTAAGTTACATGCCAAGGATCCTTACAGCTAAAATACATGAGAGTCCTGTGAAAAATCAACATAACTGTCACATAAACTAATTGAGAAGGGAGAAAATGGGATGAATTAGACACCCCAGGACTAGAGCATTAACAATGGGCAACACAAATTAATTCTAATCTGAGGCTTTGTTTCTTTAAAATATAAATGGAATTTTGAAGTCAAAATCTTTCATCACTTTCTCACTCTTTCGATAAATTTACAGTACTTAATTAAATACAAGCAAAAAACTTTTGTACCTTAGAGCTGCAATCATCAAAACGAACTTGGTATCCTACTTTGGATCCCAAAGTGCATTTCATTTCTTCAGCAACCCTCTGAGCAACAGATATGGCAGCTACTTTTCGTGGCTGAGTCACACCAATCATACCATGTTGTGAAAACCCTATCAAAACCAGAGGTAAAAAAACACAAAAATGTAAACAATTGCTTCCCATTGGAGCTGAATTGTTTCTGGTCAATCAATACAAACTGTTCAAGTGTTTCTAAAAGAAAACTCTGACAATTAACAACACACTGTATTACATTTGCACCATGGAAATTTAAGTATTAATTAAAAATAAGAATACATATTAATAGCCCTTCTAAATGTATATATGTTAATTAATTTTTTTCAATTTCAGTCTAAAGATTTACTCTAAAGAGTAAGCCAAGAATTTTTAACCCCTAGGAATCCATAAAATTCCACACACTTCCTAAAATGGATTTAACTTTGCCACAGAAGTTTAAATATACCACTTTTCATAGATTCTACAAGCATATTTTACTATTTTAATATCTCTGAAAGGGAGATGCATCTTATAACTGATGGCATTTTTTTTATTAATAATATGTAAAATAGTGGTATGTCTTAATAGACGGCATCTTAGATTTGATGCATTAGAGTAAGTTAACATACACTACGAAATTTTTATAATATCCAACATAATTTTGCTCTATACCAACCTTATGATAGAAAGTTTTACCGTACTGAAGGGAAAGACACCGTAAGGATAATTTGTTAGTTGGCTTGGTGTTAGGAGAGTCAAGGAATAAATAGTTACCTGATAACACTCTGGAGATAGAACCAAGAAATACTAATGTCAGCAGCAGATATCAATATATCCCTTCCCTCTGAAAATTATTTCAGTACCCAGTGGTCAACAGTCTACTGAAAGACAACCTTATTCTATAGCACAGAATCAACATCTACCTATAATTCTATTTGGAATTATTATGATAACTGAAAATGCCATTTCAACTAATCCGAAATAAGACCGTAAAAAAGCAAGGAAGATATGGGGACAGTGTGCCAAGAGAAGAACTGGGACTATAAAACAAATGATGGGCATTTGTGTAATACAGAAGTCTTATTAGCTTTTAAGAGGATATTTTTAAAGTACTCCCAATATTTTCCCAGAATAAAATTACCTGCTTCATATAGATATTTTGGGAGTTGAGTTGTTTTACCACTTCCTGTATTTCCAGTAACAATAAGGAATGAATTGTCCCTCACAGCTTGAATAAGCTTTTTTCTTTGTTTTTGAATAGGAAAAGTTGGAGTAGTTCCTCCCTCCTGTGATGTGCATCCTTTCTCTTCTGTAATGACAGGGGGAAAAAATTGTGCAATTCAATGGCCTGTAAAGATATCTCTGATTGAATCTCCCAAAAATGAAAAGGGAATAACAATAGAATTTCAGGGCTGAAAATAATCAACCCATGACTCCTCAGTTAAATCACCTACATCCAATTTGCAAGCAAGGGTTTATAAACCGAGAGCAACTTTTTAGTGAAATCAACTTGAGCATTTGCTAATGCATGACTCAAAGTAGCTGACAAAGTTAAGCCTAGCACAAGGCAATGTATTTGCAAGCATACCTATACAGAAGAACAAAACCCAATTTTATTAAACAACAGACCAAAACCTGGAACACAGCAGAAAAACTCTCAGCTGAATTAAAAGCCACCTGTGTTTGCTTCTGATTCACGGTTCAAGTTAGGTCCCTGTTCAGAGTGACTGATATCCCAGAAGGCCAAGTGGTGGGTAACCATGGAAACTGGCTCCTGGAAACTGGCTCCCTCATACCGTACCCAAAGGCAGGCTGGCGGCCCGACGAAGGGGCGGAGGGGGGGAGGCGGGAATGGATGGGTAGAGAACAAAGGCTTTATGAGCCCATTTAAGAGAGGAACGCGTTTCGGCGTTGGGGTTCACTTTTTTGTCCCCCAGCAGGGTTTTCACCCAACTTGGGTCTGGGACCGCCCCCCTCTAGACCAAAGTCCTCACTGGATGCAAAGTTCGCCTCCGGCTTGGAGAGCGACAAGAACGCTGCGGCCTCTCCCCCTACTCTTCTCTGCCTGCCTAAGGCGGACTTTTATCCACCCCCCAGAACCCCCATGCCATAACTCCCGCTGGCCTCCGTAGTGTCCCGCGGACCGCACCTCTATCTGCGATGGGAACTGCCGAAGGCCGCTCTTCTTGGAGGTCTCTTGATCGCTCACCTTCCTCCTGCCGCCTTGGCGCCCTGCCCGCGACGGCGGGAAACCGGGACATAGACCTGGCCCGGAGCGGAGATGAGCACGTCCACGGTTCTGGGAAGATGGGAGGGGAAAGGCGAAGACGCGCCCTGATGACGTCAAGGTGTTTACTTCCGCGCGTGCGACTCGAGCGAGGGGAGGAGGAGCTGTTCGATGACGTGGCGCGAGGCAGCCGGAGAGCTGCCCAACCCTCGCGACCCAGCCCCGAGCAGAGGGCACACCCTCGAGTGTTTCCCGCCAAACGCCGGCGTGCGCTGTGGCTCTGCCGGCGAAGCCAGCCCAGAGGTCCCGAAGGGACCCCTCCTGTTTCTCCTCTTGTGCGCAAAAGGGCCAGGCGACACCTTTTTTTCTCAGTGGTCACTGCAAGCCTATCCTACCTTCTTCACACACCTACCGTGATGTGACCCTTTGCCAGGAGCTGGAACCATCCTAACGTTCGGTGTTCCACGACATTCTCACCTTGTTCATCCTGAAATGACCTGTTCAAGGCACACAGCTCATGAGTTGCAGAGCTGAACTTCTATTTCCGTAGTGTCCAAAACTTAGGTCCCCCACGCTGTCCAGTTCCTTCATAGGACCCTGCATTTTAATTTATTTCCATGTTTATTTTCTTCCCCTTTCCCCCAACTAGACGCAAGGGCGGCAACTTTAGAAAATCATGGTACATGGAGCACAGCAAAGTGATTCAAACTGGACCGTCAATATTTTTTGAATTCGCTGATGGATGAATGAATGATTGATCTCCAGAGGAGTTAAGCTCACTTTTAATGGTTGTGGATTCCTTGGAAACCACAAGAACTGAAAAATTAAACAGATATACAACAATCGGGGTGGGGTGAATTTTCAGAAAAGGTACTTTGGGAAGCAGGTCTTTCTGTTATAGAACCTTACAATTTTGTAAGTAGTGTCAATCATAACAAAATCCATGCAAGAAGATTGTTTCTTGGACTTTTCAATCATTCCTGCTGTTAGTATTAACCAACACTTACTGCCAAAAAAGACAGCTCAAGCTGTCACTTTAACTAAAGTTCACTATTCTCCTAACCAACCAGGCTTCAAAAGATGTCATTGGACCCCAAGATTTTTCTGTGCTTATTTAAAATATATGTATACCAACTCCTTTTAAATGGGACTAACGTCTCCTAAAATGCAAGTGAGTGAGAGCAACTTTCTAACAACTTTATATCTCCAAACCTGGGAGCTACAGGAATAAATGAGATAATAGGAGAACATCCCAGATTTCTCTCATCCATTAAAGGAATCCCCCAACATCCTGCATTCTGTTAGAATTCAAAATATCACAACTCAGAAAAACCACAAAAAAAGCAAAAATACATTTGTAGTATAGGCAAGATATTGGTGAGTACAGGCCATGGTAGTCACTTTTAAGAAAATGAGCAGAATAATTTCAGACCAACGACAGTTACCATTTATTGAGCACTTAGCAATCAAACATGTAATATAAATTTTTTCACTTATTCTTCACAAAAGCCCATACAAGTAGGTTATTATCACTAATTTTCATACATGGGAATCAAAGCTCACATATTTGCCTCAAAACAGAGGTAATATGACTAGATTTCAAAGTTACACTAATACCACTGTACTGTAATGGGAGACGGAATTATCTAAATCTTGGTGGCTAATATATTTTCTTCCAATGTTTGTAAATCAACTATTATAGAATGACTCCATTCTCGTATGAGAACCACATAGTGAGAGTATCCAGAATAAAACCTGCAAGCCAAGAATAAAGAAAAGTAAAAGTGAAAAACTCAAATGATGTTTAACATTGTTGACTTTAAAACCAAGGGCGTTTAAAACATGTCATCATTAATAACCATGTGCTTAGGGCTATTCCATATTGAAAGAACAACAACTATTTCCTGCTCAGTGAGTTTACAAATTGCAATGGCAAACAAGATACAAATATAGAATGAAAATAGAAAATACATGGGTTTAATCTGAGAAGAAAAGTCAGTGTTCTCAACAACATTGAATCTATTTCCTTTTATCTTTGGGTAGAAAAAGAAAAAGCTGAAGGAGGACTTCCCTGGTGGCTCAGTGGTTAAAAATCTGACTGCCAATGCAGGGAACACCGGTTCGAGCCCTAGTCCGGGAAGATTCCACATGCCGCGGAGAAACTGAGCCCGTGTGCCCAGAGCCCGTGCTCCGCAACAAGAGAAGCCACCACAATGAGAATCCGGCGCACCGCAACAAAAAGTAGCAGCAACGAAGACCCAACGCAGCCAAAAATTAATTAATTATTTTTTTTTAAACCTGAAGGAAATGATAATCAAAGAAGTGTGAAAAGTATGACTTGCACCCTGCTGCTATTGCTTCATAAGCAGTCTTTCAAAATGTTCTTGAATCTATGCAATCTACTTCAGAGAATCCAGAAGACAGGAAAGAGGCTCAGTATTAGATTTTTAAAAATGGAGTAGAATTTTAAATCCTCTTCAAGAAAGAAAGGAGAGTATAGAACCACTGTTATAGTTTAACTGGGGTAGAAAGGAAAATTATCAAAGATATTCATACAATGAAATACAGAAAGTCAAAAACACCAGACAAATGGCAGCATGTAGAAAGCTAATCATAACTGGAAGTCAAGAGAGTGAGCAATAGTGTCAAAGTTCATGGATTTTTCTGTGTGTGTGTGCAGTACACGGGCCTCTCACCGTTGTGGCCTCTCCCGTTGCGGAGCACAGGCTCCGGACGCGCAGGCTCAGCGGCCATGGCTCACGGGCCGAGTTGCTCCGCGGCATGTGGGATCTTCCCAGACCAGGGCTCGAACCCGTGTCCCCTGCATTGGTAGGCAGATTCTCAACCACTGCGCCACCAGGGAAGTCCAGTATTTTTTTTTTTAATCCATAAACTTGACCAAAACAATAGTTGTCTGGTAAAGAGAAGTAGATAGGAGCCAGACTGTAAGTGGGTGGGAAGAGAAATAGAGGGCAAACTGAAAAGGTACTTAATGCATTTGGAGATGTATGGTTAGAATTAATTAAGGTAAATGAAAGGAGAGAAGAGAATAGCCAGAAAAAGATGCTGCTGCTACAGTGTATGTGTGATGATTCATGGTCAATGGTATCATTGGGGTATAATTAGAAGGTGTGTTTAGGAGACTTGAAACAGAGAGGTACTGATGAGGGAGAAAAAGCAAGTTCACATTTTGAGAATGAATGCAGGTCTGGAAGAGAGAGAACAAACTTTTAGTCAAAGCAGGTATGACTTTGAATGAATGAATCTGCATTTGTGACAGATTTGTATCCCAAAATATGAATCTGATTGTTCCTCCCTATTTCCCTCCTTTATTTCTGTCTTACTGGTAAACTAAAGACCTTTCTTCCGCCCCAGCCCTCACCAGAGCAGAAACAAAGATCCAAGGACACTGCTAACCTAAATGCCAAGATCAGGGCCTCCTGTGCATGCTTGAAGAACTGGTTATTGCCTCTCTCAGACAGATAAGAATGAGCCTAGAGAGGGCAGAGAGAAGGGAGAATGTAATGAGAAAGGAAGAACTGATCAAAGGAATAAGGAGCCCTCAAAGTAGGCAAGAGAAAGAGAATCTTTCGTTAGAAAGTTCTAGTGGTAGGCATTCAAGAAGATAAGCCATCTGAAGTGTAGACCATTTCTCCTTTTAAAAATAAATAAAAAACCAAAACTGTGACCAGTTAGTCACTTAGCAGTCCTGGATACATGTAAGCCTGGAAAGAGAGAGGGGAGCTTGTACGTTCTGGAGGGAATGGAAGCATGAAGAACCTCACTCCCTAACCAGAGTTAGAAAGAAACAATAGGGAATTTTCCTATGAGTGAGGTAGTGGACCCCATGCTCGTTACATATTCTATTAACATGCATGTAGGATGTTAGCCATTTAGGCATTTGGAGGAAAATGTTTAGATGGCCATATCATAGAACTTAGAGAAGTACCCACCTTTCAGTTCAAAAGTAAAAAACATCATCCTACTTTCTTCTCTCTTTTTTTTTTTTTTTTGGTGTCCAGATATTAAGATTTGAGTATCACAAGGCCACTTACCAAGCAGTCATTAATCATTCATCAATAATATTATTTAATTGAGAGGTTAATAAAAATTGAGACACTTTTAGTCATTATCAATGAAAATTGATGCTTTACACATATGCATATAATCGTGCATGAATGTGTGGCATTCCCATTATTCTATCAGTAAAATAGGAACTCTTTCAAATAAAAGCTGAATGGGTACTCTAACTTCCTATTCATTCATTCATTCATGTGTGCATTCAGTGAATATTAGAATGCACAACTATATTATTCACCCTTCTTAATAGCCATAAAGAGGCATAAAAATATGCATAAGAGATTATCACTATCTGCAAGCAGTCAAGGAGCTAAATATTTAAAGGAGGAAAAACTAGCTAGAGTGATGAGGAAAGACTTTTTGGAGTTAATGGCATTTGAACTGAGCTTTGAAAGTTGGAAAGATTTCAATAAATGCCAGGGAAAGATTCTGGATAGAGGAAATCTCACAAAGACACTAATAGGGTGACCAAGATATTATTAATTATGGATGATTGAGAAATCTGCAAAATTGATGTTCTATCGCTGGTGATGGTCTCTGTAAATCTTTCATTTGCCTGAAGGTGGCAAGCTGGGTTTATTTGAGAAACGTCAGCATCAACATTATTTGAAGGAAAAATGAAACAGTACTATTTCTCTAGGAAAAAAAACCCACAGACTTTCATTGACATTTAACTTGTAAAATCAAAAAGTGAAAAAGATTGAAATTACCAGCAAGTAAATACCATACATATTTAATATTACTTATTTCAAAGCACATAGATTTTGTATTGCAAGTATTTTACATTTAAAATTTTTAGTTTTGGTTGTCCTTATTGATTTCTTACTTATGATACAATTTTCTCGTAGGAGAAAGAAAGGAGCTTATACTTTCAAGTATGACCATTAAAATCTGTGATAGAGCCTGTGTATAAGTCTTTGGGGGTGTGGTAAGGTTTACTGAGGCATAATTTCCAAGTAGTAAAAAGCTTCTTTTTTAATGTATAGTTGTATGCATTTTATGAATTTTGACAAGTGCATATGATATGTAACCACCACTATAATAAAGATATAAAGCAGTTACATTATTCTAACAAATTCCCTTGTGCTCCTCTGTAGTCAATCACTTCTTTCACCTCTAGGCCCTGGCAACCACTAATTGGTTTTCTGTCTCTTTAGTTTTGCCTCTTCCAAAATGAATGGAATCGTACAGTATGTATGTACTCTTTTCTGATCTGGCTTCTTTCATTCAGCATAATTACTTGGGGATTCAGCTGTAGTCGAATACAGTTGTAGTGTGTATTAAAAATGTAATCCTTTTTATTGCTGAGTAGTATTCTGCTGTATGGATGTATCACAATTTATCAATTCATTAATTCAGGGACATTTATGTTGTTTCCAGTTTTTGGTGATTATGCACAAAGTCACTATAAACATTCACATACAGGTTTTTGAATGACCATATGTTCATTTCTCTTGAGCAAATACCTAGGAGTGGAATTGCTGTGTCGAATGATAAATGTATGTTTACAAGAAACTGCCAAACCCTTTTTCCAAAGTGGCTGGTCTATTTTGTGCTTCTACCAGCCATGTGTGAGAATTCCAGTTGCTCTGCATTCTTGCTAGGACTTGATATTTTCAGTTTGTTTGTCTGTTTGTTTGTTTTACCCATTCTAATAATAGGTAGTAGTGGTATGTCATTGTGGTTTTAATTTGCATATCCCTATGACAATGATTTTGAACATATTTTATGTATTTATTTGTAGTCTGCATATCTTTGGTGAAATGTCTGTTCAAATCTTTTGCCCACTTGTGTGTGGGAGAGAGAGGTTACTTATTTTATTATTAAGTTTTGAGAATTCCTTATGGATTCTGGATTCAAGTCCTTTATCAGATATGCTTTGCAAACATTTTGACCTACTCTGTGGCTTGCCTTTTAATTTTCTTAATTGTGTCTTTCAAAGAGAAGAAGTTTTTAATTTTGATGAAGTCCAATTTATCAGTGTTTATTCTTTTGACTGTGTTTTTGGTGTGGTACCTAAGAAATCTTTGCATAATCCAAGGTCACAACGATTTTCTCATGTGTTTTCTTCTGAAGTTTTTATAGTTAGGTTTATAATACATTTTGAGTTGATTTTTATATATGGTCAAGGTTCTTTTTTTCACATAGATGTCCAATTGTTCAAGCATTTCTTCATAGGAGAAAAATGTAGCAGAAGTAGAGACTTACGCTTTTAAATTATACAGTTAAAATCTGCAATAGGTCCTGTTTGAGAGTTTTTTTCAACTTTTTGTTTTTCAGTTTTTTCACTTTACTTTCCAATTATTACACCCTATTTAAAAAGAGCAGTTTGGATAAACAACAAGATCCTACTGTATAGCACAGGGAACTATATTCAATATCCTGTGATAAACCATAATGGAAAAGAATATGAAAAAGAATGTATATATATTATAACTGAGTCACTTTGCTGTACACCAGTAATTAACACAACATTGTAAATCAACTATACTTGAATTTAAAAAGTGGTTGAAAGCATGGATGGTCCTTGAGACATTAGGCTGAATTAGATAAGTCAGACAGAGAATGACAAATACTGTATGCTATCCCTTATATGTGAAATCTAAATAAAGGAAAAAACTGGATAAATCAATCAATCAGTAAATAAATAAAAAGAGCAGTTTGTGTCTTGGTTTTTCTGTCTCTCATTTCATTCCATTTAGTAGTGTCAGAATTTTGAGGTATTTTCCTATGACACTATCTATCTCTGCACTACCTAGAATTATGGACTTTTAAACCATAGAGCGTACCAGCCCCCCTTTTAGAGATGAGGAAACAGGGACCTTAATATCTCCAGTGACTTGCCCACAGTCATACAGCTAGACAGAGGCAGTGCAAAGTCCAGGGCACAGCTTCCCAAATCTCAGGCCATTGCTCTTTCTGCCAACTGTTTGTGGCCTCCTTATTGAATGTGTCACTAACTTTATTTTTATTAAAACTTTACAAACGTTTTAAATTATTAAAAAGATTTTTAAAATAGATCAATAGTGAAACAAGAGAACATTACAAAAACAAACAGGAAGGTTTATAAAAATAACAAAATTAAACATTAAAAAATTAAAAATGTATTCATTGAAACTAAAAAGTCCATGGACAGTTTAAACAAGTCAAGAGAAAATCAGAAAGTAGAAGACAGAGCTTAGGAAATCACTCAGAATGCAGCACATCACTATGAAGAGATGGAAAATATGAAAAAGAAATTAAGAGATATGGAGACTAGAATTGAGAAGACCCAATATATATTGAAAAGGAATTCCAGAGTGATAGAATTAACAAAATAGGAAGGAAGCAATATTTGAGTAGATAATCACTGAGCCACAAACAGGAAAAAATAAAAATGATATATACCTAAACAAAGTGAAACATAGAACACAACAGAAAGAGAGAAAATCTTAAAAGTAACAAGATAAAAAACATTTCCTACAAGGGAAAAATAATACATTATCAGCAGATTTCTCTTCAATAAAAATAGAGGAAAGACAATAGAATGACAGGTATTACCACATTGTTAAGGGAAAATAATCAAGAAGCCTATACTCAAAGTATCATTTGAAAGTGAGACTGACGTTATTTTCAGACAAATACTAAAATAGTTTAATAGTAATAAATTGTTGCTTAAAATATGCTCAAGTATATACTTCAAGATGAAGGACAATGAAGCCAGGAAAAAGCATTGGCTATAAGTACTAATTGTGGACATAATAGTTAGTAAAAAATATTGCTAAATCTAAATTAATATTGAGTGTTAAAAAGCAATATTGACACTTATTTCTAAGTTGAGAGGGTATTTGAAAAGGTGAAACCAAACTACTATAATAACACGAATGGGGCTTCCCTGGTGGTGCAGTGGCTAAGAATCCAATTCAGGGGACACTGGTTCGAACTCTGGTCCAGGAAGATCCCACATGCCGTGGAGCAACTAAGCCCGCGCTCCACAGCTACTGAGCCTGTGCTCCAGAGCCACAAGCCACAACTACTGAGCCAACATGCCACAACTACTGAAGCCCACAAGCCTAGAGCCCGTGCTCCACAACAAGAGAAGTCACCACAATGAGAAGCCCAAGCTCTGCAACAGAGAGTAGCCCCCGCTCGCGGCAACTAGAGAAAGCCCGCCCTCAGCAACAAAGACCCAAGGCAGCCAAAAATAAATAAATAAATAAATAAATAAATAAATAAATTTTAAAAATAAAAAGAATGATGGGAGGGTTGAAGCTTCTAGGATTGTATATTGTTCGAAAGAGGCTGACGATATCTTAGGCTTGGTTGAGTGTGCATGTTATAAATTTAAGGGTAAACACTGAATGAATAAAAAGAAAGAAGTGTATATTGTTATATAAATGTAAAACATAAGCAAAGTTAAGTTCTTGTTAGTTTTACTACTATGAAAAAAATATACTTGACAACCATGAACTTCTCACCAAAAGAGAAAGAATCCAAGGAAAAATAAATAAAACAAAAAAAATTTAAAGCTTATATATAATTACAGTGAAGAAAAGACAGATTTCAAAACGTGTAAGCCTATAAGAAAATAGCATAGTTTGTTTTCTGATACTTTTTATGTATCACATAAATGTTTATGTAAATAAATCTGAAACCCCACCTGTTTACCAGAGAAAATCCTTTTTATTCCCATAATAAATCAAGGTTAATATTTTTTAAGGTGTAATGTTCAAGCCAGCAGAAGTGGGGAAAAAGATAACTCAGTAATGTAATAGAAGGCAAGAAAGTATAGAAAAGGAAGTGAAATAAAAGCATGATAAACAGAAAACACAAAATAAGAAAGTAGAAATAAACTCTACTATATTAGTAAAGTTGCAAAAGTGTACTTACAGCATGATAACATTTAAATAAAATTTTTTTTTATTTATTTTTTTTTTTTCTTTTTTCTTTTTGCGGTATGTGGGCCTCTCACTGTTGTGGCCTCTCCCGTTGCGGAGCACAGGCTCCGGATGCGCAGGCCCAGCGGCCATGGCTCACGGGCCCAGCCGCTCCGCGGCATATGGGATCCTCCCAGACCGGGGCACGAACCCGTATCCCCTGCATCGGCAGGCGGACTCTCAACCACTGCGCCACCAGGGAGGCCCTCAATTGTTATTTTTAATTTTTATTTCTTTTAAAAGAATCTGAAACAAATATGGCAACATGTTAAGGTTTGCTGTTAAGAGACTTCCCTGGCAGTGCAGTGGTTAGGACTCTGCTCTTCCACTGCAGGGGGTACGATTTCGATCCCTGGTGGGGGAACTAAGATCCCACATGCTGCTTAGTGCAGCCTAAAAACAAAACAAAACATAACAAACAAAAAAGACTTGCTGTTCAGTACAGAAATGTTTATCATGTTATTTTCTATACTTTTCTATATATCTGACATATTAACACTACACTAAAAACTCCCAAAACATTTCAGAAATATCGCAATAAATAAGCCTATTTGTGCAAATCAATAATTAAATATTTATAAACATCTTACTGGTTATGAAGACATTGAAGGAGACAGCAAAGTTGTCTTTTCCACATCAGTTGTGAACATAGCTTATAGGAGAGACAATGTACCATGTCACATGTCTTCCTGGTTATCTCTTTGACCCTCTACTGCCGAGAAGTTGAAGGTAGAAGATCCTTGAGATCCAAGACTGTATTTCTGCACATATTATGATGCATCCAAAACACTCTCCTCACAAAGGTTCAGTAGTTTTCAAAGGAAGGAAAGAAATAGAAGCAAGTAAAAGGTATACCCTTCCTACGGGAACTTTGGTGCTTCCATGTTTTTGTTTTTCTGACCATCCATAGGTTCAAGGCAATTGTGGGTCTTTTGTCATGGGAGAGTTAGATGAATCTTTGATGTTGGAGAAGACAGAGAAGAGAGGAAAGGGCCAAACAAAAAAGAAATGGGATTAAAGTCCTCCAAATAAGAACTGGAATGCACTCTTCTTTAAAGTAACCTATCTCAAGGTTCAAATAGAAATTTTTTGAAAGTCTTTTTGAAATTCTGTTTTCATAAAAGGCCTAAATAATGAGCAGCCTAAAATATGAAATCACAAATTTCTTTTGTCTCACCTAGGTGATCATAATTTTTGAACACTATGGCATATATAATCAAGGAGCATTTGCCATGCTCCTTCAAAAAGAAACCGGAACAATATTTGGGAAAAATAAATATTTTGTAAACCCCCAGTTCCCAACTGTCTTGCAGGGGAAGACAACTTACCCTATTAGGATCACTCCTGTCTGCCATTAAGATGGAACCATCCAGTGCCCACCTCCTTCCAGTGAAGCAGGAGGATATAGAGAAAGCCTGTTCAGAGAGAGAGAGGGAGTGGAAGGTGAATGGTGGCCCTGAAAGGGGAAAGAGGAGTTAGTCCCCTGTGTCTTGAGTGCCTTTCTCCAGGGCAACCTTCTAGAGAAGGAGCATATGTTAGAGTGAGGAGAAAGCTGAAAATAAAAGGGCTCATGCCCTGCTTCTATTTGACTCAGTGCAAAAGCCAGTATGGTGATTGTACAGCAGTGACAGAAGTCGGTGGATGGATCAGCTTGAAGCACTGGTCCTGGCTCCTGTGTGACTTGCAGGGGATCCTGGTGAGAGACCACAGAAATGAGGATGAGTCAAGTGCAACTAAGAGGCTGCATGCAGTGTATAGAGCAAATGGCAAAACACAGACCCAGTGATGATACCAGCACACTGCCCAAAGGCCAGGTGAGACCCGCTACATCTCAAAGGGGCCTTCAATGGCCACCAGTCAACAGAGATGCTGTTCTGCCACAGGGACAAACTTGCATCCTGAGACACACAGACATCTGGGGCCTCTCCTCTCCTTGCCACCACTAGGTCACAAATCCTTCTATACATCTAGACACTATTCTGAAGAGAAGCAAGGGTAAGGGGAAAGAAATGTGAAAGATTTTTGCACCTACCCAAAAGAAAACGTATTATTCAAAAGTGACTATTATTTAAACTGGAAAAAAAAGTTACTTTGAATTGACAAGCTTAAAGTTTGGGGTTTTTTTTCCTCCCAGTATGGAAGTTTGCAAGGAAAATTAGGTCCATCAAAAAAAAATAAAGAACAGCGTTTTCTGTGCGTATTGAAATTATACTGTGGATAAAATTTTGACCCTTCTACACACATCTTCAAAGGATTATTTTTCCAGATTGTTTTTTCTCCTGATGTTAATACCTCTCCTCAATTTGCATGTATTACCGCTTTTGAAATTACCTGTAGTCCCCATTGCATTGGCCAAGGAGGCTCCAAATGCAAATATCAGCTTCGCCTGTTCTGGAATTGGCAGGTGTAAAGCGGGAAGCAAGGGGCAGTAAGGTTAAGGATAGACTCGGTTCTTTGTAATCACAAGAAAATGCCCACCCAGCCGTTCTGCCCTTCTTTTTAATTTGTTCCTTTCCTCTGGTCTAAATGCACTTACAATTAGAACCATAGAAAGCCACGTGGTGCACTGCGACCACCGTTCCCCTGGGTAACATGAAACATTTAATAGGGCAGTCCCAGCAACGAATAACAAAGGAAAACCACATGGCAGATCACAATAATGATTTTGTGTCTTTCTGTAGTGATGAAAGAAAAACCCGATCCTGCACAATAATCGCTTTGTTATTCATGGAATTTAACTGGCATTTCCTCATGAATTTTAATGTGCCATCCATTTTCTCCATTCATTGTGCCATCCCACAATTCTTTGTGAGCCTTTGCAGAACATTATTCTCTTATCTCTTTCTTTTTTTCAACGATGTAATTATTCTACCTAAACCAAAAGGCTTTAGGATGTTGCCTTTTTATTGTATTGGTCAGAGAGTTGGTCTAGGTTGACATTAAATAACCTGGAAAGATCAAGCTGTGCACTTACGATTTCTGCACTTTTTTCTGATATGTTTGTTACTTAATTTTATTTTATTTTTAAAAATAAGTGTATTTATTTTTGGCTGCGTTGAGTCTTTGTTGCTCTGCACAGGGCTTTCTCTAGGTGCAGTGAGCGGGGGCTACTCTGCATTGTGGTGCATGGCCTTCTCACCACGGGGGCTTCTCTTGCTGCGGAGCACAGGCTCTAGGCGCGCAGACTTCAGTAGTTGTGGCTCGCAAGTTCTAGAGCGCAGGCTCAATAATTGTGGCACACGGGCTTAGTGGCTCTGCGGCCTGTGAGATCTTCCCAGACCAGGGCTCGAACACGTGTCCCCTGCATTGGCAGGCGGATGCTTAACCACTGCGCCACCAGGGAAGTCCATTTGTTACTTAATTTTAAAAACAGTTTACTTTTAAATAATTATCTGGATCATCATGCAATCACAAACTTGTACCTTTTTAAAGAAATCATAATTAGTGGCATTCATGAAGGTACCTGTTCTCATTCAGCGTTCTAAAAAGTAAGGGAATCATTTGCAATATTTGTTCTTCCTATTTCTTTTTAGTAGACATAATAATATACGTACTGAAATTCAGTCCCATTTTATTTGTAGACAAGTAATCTCAAAATTACATAAAACTAGACTAGATTTTAAGCTATTTAAGGACACACACTGTCTTACTTATCTTTGTATTCTATGAAGTATCTAGCTAAAGGACTTCCAAATAGAAAGACTTCATAATTATTTGCTTAATAAATGAAAAGTATCTTTTGCCGAAAACAAATCAGTGGTTGCCAGGTCTGGAGGTAGAAGGATGGAACTTCCTGCAAAGGCGGTGTAAGGGAACCTTTGACAGTGATGTTAATATTCTATGTATTGTTTGTGGGGCTGATTACACAGCTGTATGCATCCTTCAAAGACTATATGCTGGGGCTTCCCTGGTGGCGCAGTGGTTGAGAGTCCGCCTGCCGGTGCAGGGGACATGGGTTCGTGCCCCGGTCCGGGAGGATCCCACATGCCGCGGAGCAGCTAGGCCCATGAGCCATGGCCGCTAAGCCTGCACGTCTGGAGCCTGTGAGGCCACAGCAGAGAGAGGCCCGCGTACCGCAAAAAAAAAAAAAAAAAAAGACTACACGCTGAAAATTGATTAATTTTATTGCATAGAAATTATACCTCAATAAAGCTGATTAAAGAAAGAATCTTGTGAGAATATCATGGTTTCATTATGGGAATAACTAATAACAAATGCTGTTAGCAAAAAACTAGCACATGCGGTAGCTTCTCTTGTTGCGGAGCACAGGCTCTGGGCCTTGGGCTTCAGTAGTTGTAGCACGCTGGCTCAGTAGTTGTGACTCACGGGCTCTAGAGTGCAGGCTCTGTAGTTGTGGCACAGGGGTTTAGTTGCTCCGAGGCATGTGGGATCTGCCTGGACCAGGGCTCGAACCCATGTCCTCTTCCTTGGCAGGCGGATTCTTAAGCACTGCACCACCAGGGAAGTTCCTGCAGTCTATTTTGCTTTTAGACCCTTTTAAATATCCATTTTGGGCCACTGGAAATAGATAACTCTTTTGAAAGTTTCTATAACCTATGTTTCTAAGTCACTGTACAGAAAAGAGCAGGATATAAAAATGAAATCAGTTCTGTGCTGTCAAAAAAAAAGCAAGCCAAGATGAACCACAAATAACACATTCCATCTATTTTTGTCCCATATAGAATGAGCTCTTGGTTGGACATTAATCATTTGTTTGAATGGTCTGAGTCTGAAAATTTCTTCTCCAGTGTCCTTAGACCTACATTCGTATAATTGGTAGCCCACATTGGCAAAAGGAAGGAAGACGTGCAGGGGGCCTATTGTGTCTCAAGCACTTACTAGTTCAGTGAAGGATTTAGCAATACATTTTTTTATTGGAAAAAAATTGCACCTGGAAGACAATAAAAGACACCTTAAATGAGAAAGGATTAAGTGAGTTAATCATACAGAGGTTATTTGTAATGTATTCTTTTAGAAGTTATGTTACTGGAAGGGGAACCCCTTCCAGGGCCCAAGAGTGGGCTCTTGTCTAACACTTGGAAATGAATTGTCTGAGGAGACACACATCCTGACAAACAGAAGACTTTATTGGAAAGGGGCGCTCAAGTGGAGAGCAGCAGGATAAGGGAACCCCGGAGAACCGCTCCGCCGCGTGGCTTGCTGTCTCAGGGTTTCTGGTAGTGGGGTTAGCCTTCCCAGTTGTCTCTGGCCAGTCATCTTGCCTGGGCCCATATTTGGTCCGATTCAAGGTCCTTCCTGGCGGTATGGGAATCTCTCAGTCAAGATGGTTTCCAGCAGGGGGGTCTCTGGGAGGTTGGCAGGACATATTATGGGCTGGCATCTCCTCTCTCCTTTTGACCCCTCCCAAATTCTTCCGGTTGGCAACAGCTTGTCAGTTCCCTGTTCTTATCGGGACCTCCTGTAGTGAGACAACTCACGCAGTGGTGATTATCATGCCTGGCCCCGGCAGGCAGTTTTGGACAATGGTTCCCTAACAGATACACAGAGAAGCCTTACCTGTTGACGTGTTAATGACATAAACTAGCCATTTTGGCATTAATGAAGTACAAAAGCCAAGACAAATCACTTAATCCTTTTAGTGCCCAACTGATGATCCATTTGGTACAAATGATTGTCCCTGCAGACCCCTTAGGTGCAGGCTTCATATTTTGTGGTTTTCTCTACTGTATTGCACACTCAATTTCTCACTTTTTGCAATTTCAAACAAAAGGAATATGAAAAAGAAAAAGAAAACAAATCAGTTATTTGCCATCCCTTCCTCTCTCCCATCTTCTATTAATGATGGAAAGCCTTCAGAGTACCTACTGAGGAGGTAGGGATGTAAACTGAAGAAGTCAAAAGAGGGCCACTTGGGGACTTCCCTGGTGGTGCAGTGGTTAAGAATCCGCCGACCAGGGCTTCCCTGGTGGCGCAGTGGTTGAGAGTCCACCTGCCGATGCAGGGGACGTGGGTTTGTGCCCTGGTCCAGGAAGATCCCACATGCCGCGGAGCGGCTGGGCCCGTGAGCCATGGCCGCTGAGCCTGTGTGTCCAGAGCCTGTGCTCCGCAACGGGAGAGGCCACAACAGTGAGAGGCCCGCGTACCACAAAAAAAAAAACCAGAATCCGCCTACCAATGCAGAGGACACGGGTTTGATCCCTGGTCCAGGAAGATCCCACTTGCTGCAGAGCAACTAAGCCCGTGCGCCACAACTCTGAGCCTGCATGCCACAACTACTGAAGCCCGTGAGCCTAGAGCCCGTGCTCTGCAACAAGAGAAGCTACCACAATGAGAAGCCCGCGCATCGCAACGAAGAGTGGCCCCCACTCGTCGCAACTAGAGAAAGCCCGTGGGCAACGACAAAGACCCAACATAGCCAAAGATAATAAAAATAAATAAATAAAATAAAATAAAATAAAAGAGGGCCACTTGTTCCACTTTAGAAATGGGAAGAGACCCAAAGGCAAAGAACTTGGGGAGAAAGAGGAGGAGAAGGAGAAATGAGAGTGTCAAAGGCGGGGGGGGGGGGGACTTCTCTGGTGGCACAGTGGTTAAGAATCCGCCTGCCAATTCAGGGGACACAGGTTCGAGCCCTAGTCCAGGAAGATCCCACATGCTGCGGAGCAACTAAGTCCATGTGCCACAAGGGTGGCAAGAGAAGCCACCGCAATGAGAAGCCTGCGCACTGCAACGAAGAGTAGCCCGGCTCACCACCAACTAGAGAAAGCCCGCGCTCAGCACCGAAGCCCCAGCGCAGCCATAAATAAATAAATAAATAAATAAATAAATTTACAAAGACAGGGAGGGAGGAGGTTGAATGGATTTGAGAAAGAGAAATGAGAAAAACAAGAGGCTGATGCTGGAGAAACTTCAGGGAGAGAGAAGTGTTCAGGTAGGTATTTAAAAGATGCTGCTGATAGTTAGGGAGTTAGGGATTGACATGTATGCACTGCTATATTTAAAATGGATAACCAACAAGGACCTACCGTATAGCACAAGGAACTCTGCTCAGTATTATATAACAACCTAAATGAAAAAAGAATTTGAAAAAGGATACATGTGATATATAACTGAATCATTTTGCTGTACACCTGAAATTAACACAACATTGTTAATCAACTATACTCCAATATAAAATTAAAAGTTGTTTTTTTTAAAAAAAAGATGCTGCTGTGGTATATTACATAACCACCTCTCTGTCTCCCATGAAACCTTCAGTAAAAATTTATTACTCACCAACATTTTTGCGGTGGGATTCCTGTTGTTTGGATGAGAAGACATTTGAGAGTGGCCTCCGAGGGGCCAAGGAATGTCAAGTATGCTCATGTTACAGGTTGGAGAGAGAAAAAGGGATTCCTTTCTTTTCATGTTTACTTTTCACAAGTGTAGGGAGGAAAAAGTTTTCCTCAACCTTCTTAGGGTCTCCTGCTGGGTCTGCAAATTAAACTGCCAAAGACAGATTAACAAGTGAAAAGAATACAAATTTAATATGAGTATTGTGTGACATGGAACCTTCATGTGGAAATGAAAACCCAAAAAACCCAGACCTGTGTATACTTATGCTAGGTTTGATGAAGTGTGGGCAGTTGTGTAGAAATAGGATAGGATAAGGAGTATGAAGTAAGGGTCGTAAATTGAGTGAAAATTAACAACTCCTGTCTGTTAGGATTCTTCTTCAGATCCCTTTGTCTCAAGAGGTAAGGATGCTCCTTTCCTCCAGGTACAGGGAGTGTAACCAAAAGTGCGGTCCGGCTGCTCGCTGCTCAAAAGCCAATAAGTAGGCAAGGTTGGTGGAAAGGAAGGTTTGCTTTATTTTGGATGTGGCACCTGGCGGGTGGAGGGGTTGGACCCCTGTCCAAAGGCAGACTCCCCCTCGCCCCTGACAATCAGGGAGCAAGAGCTTTTATAGACAGAGGGAGGGGGCTACAGGCAGAAACAGCACAGTCAGCTCTGACAGTCATCTTGAAATTGGTCATGCAGTGGTCTGACCAGCGTCATTTTGATTGTTTTAAGTACAGTTAATCTTCAGTTCCAGGGTTGGTTTGTTTCCATTTCTTTGAGGCATATTCTCGGAATTGTGGCAGCTTATGTCATGGCTACAATCTGCATCATGTAGTTAACTTCTTCCACCTGGTGGATGTTTCAGTATCTGTAAAACAACTCACAGGGTATGGCTCAGAATATTACCTATAGCCCTTGAGAAGGAACTAAAGGTCCTTGACTATGCTTAATGACTAAGCTATTATTATTTAGTCTTGTTAGACTGTTTTTATTTGCTTCTGCATTTTCTCATTTCTCTGATTAAACGTATTCTTTGGCTAAAGTTTTTCCACAGACAAAAGGCAGGCTGAGGACGTGGAGGGGAGGACCATAGGGTCTTGCTCCGTTTCAGGAGGGCATCTCTTACCTGAGGGTTTTATGACAAGTTTCAGGGGAGAAGGGCAAGGGAAAGGTCAGTGTGACCTGACTGCTTTTGCCGTTTTTCTCAAACCCTTTCAGTTTAAAATATTCAAAAGCCAAGGTGCCACATTTTGGGGTAACTTGTCCTGAATCCCACCACAAGAAAAGAGGAGATTCACACTAATTTTTATTTAAAAGTACCTACTCTATAAACGGGCACACATTTAAATTTTACTCACTCACTTATTACTGATTAATTTAACAAATATCATGGCAACTCCCACTATTTACCAGGTACTGTGCTAATTTTTCCTGGAAATAAGTAATACAAACCTGGTCTCTGTCCTATTGGAGCTTACAGTTTCATAGCTTATGGTCTAGTGCACGGAAAAGACCAGAAACAAGTTATGAACAAATATAGCAAGTAAAGATACTATAAGATGTTATTTATTTTATAGGAAAATAGGTTAATCATTTTTAGATCAAATACAGAAGAATGTTCATTTAGGTCACTCTGCTCAGTTAAATTGATAGGTGACTGGTTTTTCTAGAATAAGTTCTAACCAGTTAAATTTTAGAAAACGCCTTAAGCATTTTATTAGGAATGCTAATTTCTTCCCCATCCAGGTTTGGGACCATTTTTCTTTTATAGTGTATAGTGTATTTTTAAAAGATATATCAATGTACTTTTTTTTTTTTTTTTTTTGCGGTCTGCGGGCCTCTCACTATTGTGGCCTCTCCCGTTGCAGAGCACAGGCTCCGGACGCGCAGGCTCAGCGGCCATGGCTCACGGGCCCAGCCGCTCCATGGCATGTGGGATCTTCCCGGACCGGGGCACGAACCCGTATCCCCTGCATCGGCAGGCGGACTCTCAACCACTGCACCACCAGGGAAGCCCCAATGTACTTCTTCATCTCATTTTTAGCAGTAAATATATTCTATTTTCTGACATCAGTTTATATGTAAAACATAGTGATCATTTCTTTTCGTTGTAAAGTAAGGGGCTGAGATGGAGATCATAAGGAAGGTCCTAGCTTCAGTAGAACTGTCAGGGAAAACCTCTCTGAGGAGCTAATGTTTAAGCTGAGGAAGTCATATTTGAGGCATTGACCAAAACATTAATCAAGGGCTTCCCTGGTGGCGCAGTGGTTGAGAGTCCACCTGCTGATGCAGGGGACGCGGGTTCGTGCCCCGGTCCAGGAGGATCTCACATGCCGCGGAGCGGCTGGGCCCATGAGCTATGGCCGCTGAGCCTGCGCATCCGGAGCCTGTGCTCCGCAATGGGAGAGCTCACAGCAGTGAGAGGCCCGCGTACCGAAAAAAAAAAAAAATGTTAATCAATAGTCGATCTAAGAAAATAATGGAAAACTTTATTCGAGCCAACCTGAGGATTATAACCTGGGAGACAGTCTTTTAGAAAGCTCTGAGGACTGCTCCACCCATTAGAAGTCAAAGAGAAGTTATACATTTTTGAGACAAAAAGTTATACATCAAATGACATTGACAGTTTACACGATCCAGATCTGCATGTACAAAGCAAGTAATGGGCCATGATGACCCTTTACAAGATTAAGAGGGAATGTTATCTCCTAAGGAGGGCTGGTAAACGTGAATGCACAACACACATTAAAGGGGAGGGAGGAGGCCTAAACAGGCAGAGAAAAATTTTAGGCTTAAATTTTTGTCTTGCCGTAAAATATGAATTTTATTTCATCAGAGGCTTAAAGAAAGACAAAAAGCTAGTCAAATGAGATGACAGGGAAAAGCATTCCATTTGAAGGAACAGCTTGTATGAAGGCCCTGAGAAAGGAGAGTGAGTTTGAAGGTGGCATTCTCCGAGGAAGGGGACATAGAAGGTTGTAATTCTGTTCAGAGTCAAGAGGCAAGCTCTGATTGTACCATCCTGAGCCTTATGCCACCCCCTGTGGGTAAAGTGTTATGAATAACATGGGAGGAGCTAGGACAAGGGGCTAAGGAAATGGCAGAAGGACCCAGGAAGGGGAGTGACTCTCCTTCACCTTCCAGAAGAAGAAAAACGTCTGTAGAAATTGATTCCCTGAGAGCACCGTCAAGTAAGAGTGACTCATGTAATTAGTGACATCAAGACAAAAGCCATTGGAAGCAGGACCTCTGCACTGAAAAGGGGAGTCCAGAGGCTTCACTATTACCTGTGGCTGTTATGCTGTCTGTTCTGCAGGTGACAGGATTTGTGAGGCAGGTCATGACCCTAAGCACCCCTGGTTGAGGGAGTGTCTTCCTTGCAGACCCAACCCTCCCTACAGATGGGTGGACAGGCCTAGATAAGTGGGGAATTGAGATTAGCCCTAATTTAGCCTCAAGCTAAAGCCAAATTACATTCACACAGTTTATTATTCTTATTATTATTTTTGGCCATACAATGCGGCTTGCAGGATCTTAGTTCCCTGACCAGGGATCAAACCCAGGCCCATGGCAGTGAAAGCACTGAGTCCTAACCACTGGACGGCCAGGGAATTCCCAACACAACTTATAAGGAAAAAACTCTCCCTACATCTCCTTTCCACTGGGTTAGAACTTGAAAGGGAAGATAGGGGAGAGATTAGCTCCCAGATCTCCAGCAGATGGGTTTTGGTTAGATATGTGAATATCTTGAAATAGAGTTCTATTAGTTGGGACTCTTAATTATAAACAAAGATTCAGGGTTTCCCTGGTGGCACAGTGGTTGAGAGTCCGCCTGCCAATGCAGGGGACATGGGTTCGTGCCCTGGTCGGGGAGGATCCCACATGCCGCGGAGCAGCTGGGCCCGTGGGCCATGGCCACTGAGCCTGCACATCCGGAGCCTGTGCTCTGCAACGGGAGAGGCCGTGGCGGTGAGAGGCCCGCGTACCGTAAAAAAAAAAAAAAAAAAAAAAAAAGACAAAAATTCAACTCAAACTAGCTAAAGCCAAAAAAAAAAAGCGGCTAACTGGTTCACATACTGGGAAGAACAGGAGTGTGGGTTAAAAGTTTCCGTCTCTCGTTTCTCATCTCTACTTGGCTTGACTTTATTCTCCGACTTTGTGTCTTCATATCTTGGCTTCATCTCTTCATTCTTGGTGCCTTCAGCCTTTTTCTTCATGGTGAGTAAGACAGCTCCAGTAGCCTCAGGCTACATCACAGCACAACTACCCCACTTTTCTCTCCAAACTTGAATACATCAAATCCTAGGGAAGGTCTCTCTAGCTGGCCAGTCAGGGGAAGGGACTGATCTGGTTAAATCATGGCCAGGCCCTGGCCATAGGTTAACCCTTGGGACAAAGACTGTCAGAGTTCTGTGACTCAGTCCTATGAAACGGGAAGGGTCAGTTCCCCAGTGCTAAAGATGCTGGAGGGACAAAAACAACAAAATCCAGAATGGTAAGGGAAGTTAAGGATAAATTATTTGTATGACTGTAGCACAAAAGAAGTATAAAAATTCCTACAATCCAGCTTGGGCTTCTTCTCCAAGCATCCAATTAAATTACTCTTCTTAAAGAGTAACTTTTTCATGAAGTGAAACTCAGGATATTGAGAAAATTGCAGCAGGATAGGAAATAATCTTGTTCTCCTCAGATGTATGGAGAAGGGCTGTAAGCGGGTTCCCCGCACGGAGGTAAAATAGGCATAGAAAGGGAAAGACAGAGCAACAGAGGCTGAGACTAAGTCTACCCCTGGAAGGCTCGGTAACAGACAGCAGGCTACAATCCAGGGAAGCAAGGGCCCAACACAAAGAAGCTGGAAGGTCTCAGATGGTAGACTTTTTTTTTTTTTTTTTTTTTTTGCGGTATGCGGGCCTCTCACTGTTGTGGCCTCCCCCGTTGCGGAGCACAGGCTCCGGACGCGCAGGCTCCGGACGCGCAGGCTCAGCGGCCATGGCTCACGGGCCCAGCCGCTCCGCGGCATATGGGATCCTCCCAGACCGGGGCACGAACCCGTATCCCCTGCATCGGCAGGCGGACTCTCAACCACTTGCGCCACCAGGGAGGCCCGGTAGACTTTTTTTTAACATCTTTATTGGAGTACAATTGCTTTACAATGGTGTGTTAGTTTCTGCTGTATAACAAAGTGAATCAGCTATACGTATACATATATCTCCATATCCCCTCCCTCCCACCCTCCCTATCCCACTCCTCTAGGTGATCACAAAGCATCAGATGGTAGATGTTTAAGGTTTCTCTACATAGATCTCCAATTATTGACAGTCACTTATCTGTCAGGTATTCAGGCTGAGGTTATGGTGCTGTAAAAAATTAATAAACAGAAATCTCAATTGAGTTGGGAGGCCAGAATGTGGAGATTCTTACATCCTGTGCCAATAGCAGAGCTCAACAGGAGGAAGAAAGAGTCCTTTCCTGGCAAGGACTCAGCCAATGAAAAGTCGTGGGCTCTTTGTTTACCACAGCCCTCCCACTTTCCTTTTCCCCTCTGTAAAAGCGTTCTCTTCCCTGGCTGTGTGGGGACTTGCACGTGGCTCACCATGGTTGTAGACCCTGAATTGCAATTCCCTGCTGATTCTGAATAAGCCCATCTTTGCTGAAGAAATATCTGGCAGTCTATTTGTTTCAGATCAACA
Organism: Mesoplodon densirostris; assembly: GCF_025265405.1. Taxonomy (NCBI): domain Eukaryota; kingdom Metazoa; phylum Chordata; class Mammalia; order Artiodactyla; family Ziphiidae; genus Mesoplodon; species Mesoplodon densirostris. The sequence goes on from NC_082678.1 coordinate 59,427,407, forward strand.
GTGCGTACCTTCAGTCCCTGGTATGAGAAGAATGGGGAGTGATAAGAACAAGGCAGACTCAGACGTAGAGAATGGACTTGAGGACATGGGGAGGGGGAAGGGTAAGCTGGGACGAAGTGAGAGAGTGCCATGGACATATATACACTACCAAATGTAAAACAGATAGCTATGGGAAGCAGCTGCATAACACAGGGAGATCAGCTTGGTGCTTTGTGACCACCTAAAGGGATGGGATAGGGAGGGTGGGAGGGAGACGCGAGAGGGAGGGGATATGGGGATATATGTATATGCATAGCTGATTCACTTTGTTATACAGCAGAAACTAACACACCATTGTAAAGCAATTATACTGCAATAAAGATGCTAAAAAAAAAAAAAGGGGGGGTGCTTCCCTGGTGGCGCAGTGGTTGAGAGTCTGCCTGCCGATGCAGCGGACATGGGTTCGTGCCCCGGTCCGGGAGGATCCCACATGCTGCAGAGCGGCTGGGCCCGTGAGCCATGGCCGCTGATCTTGCGCGTCTGGAGCCTGTGCTCCGCAACGGGAGAGGCCACAACAGTGAGGCCCGCGTACCACAAAAAAAAAAAAAGAAAAAGGAAAGAACAAGGCAGACCCTCCAGGTCTAGAGAGAATGTGATTTTCAGCAGGTTTCTAAGTCAGGGATTCTCGCACAGGAAACAGACAGAGAGGTAGTTACTAGAACTGATAACCAGAAAGTGTGGTCTTGGAGACAAGTCAGAAGCCCAGTTACGGAAGCAAGAGGTCAGAGCTAGTCTAGCAGTGAGTATGACTTTGTGTGCCAAGTCCCTGGGCGATGGGCAGGATGCCTTCCAGAAGCTGAGGTTTATTTTAGGGGCTAGATAGTTGGTATCTGTGGGGAGAGGGAGGATATAGAAGTTGGAAGTCAGGCAGGTTCTGACAGATACAATAGAACATGATTTACTATGCAAGTTTAATAGAATGTGTTTTGGTCAGATCAAGTTCCGGAGCTGTATTAAAGTACTAGAAGGGAGATATTTTTAAAAAGAGGAAGAGTCCACATCTGATTTGAAGAACCCAGGGCTGTGAGAATATCATGACCAGCAAATATTAGGTACAATTTTGGGGCACATTTTTTTTTTTTTTTTTTTTTTTTTTTTTTTTGGCGGTATGCGGGCCTCTCACTGTTGTGGCCTCCCCCGTTGCGGAGCACAGGCTCCGGACGCGCAGGCTCAGCGGCCATGGCTCACGGGCCCAGCCGCTCCGCGGCATATGGGATCCTCCCAGACCGGGGCACGAACCCGTATCCCCTGCATCGGCAGGCGGACTCTCAACCACTTGCGCCACCAGGGAGGCCCTGGGGCACATTTGAACAGGAATAGTTTGAGATTTGTATTCATCTCCCAAGATGTGCCTCTCTGTGTGAAGTTCTATGGATAAAGATGTGACTTTGGTTTCAAACTAGAAACCTGGCACCATTTACTTACAAATTAAAAATACAAGCAAATCTTTTACATATCTCCTAGAAACCAAGGATGTTATACCTCCAGTAATTTGGATAATATTGTGGGTTGAGTTTTGTTCTTTTTAAAATTCTAATTAAGCCATCCATCACTTCAAGGTGACAATTTTCTCAAGTATGCTCTTCATAAAACCATTGAGTTTTATTTAGTCTCCTATAGCATGAAGAATTTTGACTCCTAGGGGAAAATCTCATGTAAGTGGCCATCTGTTACTTTTGGGGTGGTGGGTATGGAGGAATCTTCTCCCATTCTTTCCTTTTGAAAGCTCTCTCCCTCCCACTCTATGGGATTCTGGTGGGCCTGTCAGTTGCATGGGTTTATGAACCATGCTGCCCAATCAGAGTACTTAATTCCCCTAGACACACCCTCGGTTCAGGAGGGAGCAAGTGACATAATGTAAGTTCTTTCCAAAGACTGATGCAAATGCTGGGGCAGCAAAAGGGAAAGGTGCAAAGAGAAAGGTAGAAGAAGAGATTTAATGATGCGATTTGCACCCTTAGATCCAGTTATGCTAGAAGCAGGACCCACTCCTTGGACTTCCTATTTCCTGGAACATTCTCTTCATTGCTAAAATTAGATTGAGTTGAGCTTCTATCATTTACAACTGAAAGGGTCTGGACATTTAAAAATCAACAATCCAGACACGTGGAGCCTTGTGGCACTATCACTAGCCCTGGTCACCACATGAATACTAAGTAGAGATAGCGTTATTAGTTTTTTTACTTTATTAATGAACATTTGAGAATCAATTCTGTGTTGTTTAATTTCCACTTTTTGCCTCCATTTTCTACTTGTTGCAATTGCATACAATGAGGGCACATTTGATAGACTGAATAGTTAACGGGTTTAATTTTAATTTGGCACCACGGAATTCTATCAAGCCACAAAACTTAAGATGTGAACTTGCCTTTCATCTTTGGTGACAAAATTTTGAAAGAATTTAGTTCAATTTAGTTACTTGCAAATAGGGACTAATTTTACATGATATTAAAGTAGATTGCTCTCTGTCATTGGGCATGAATAAAATAGGTTTCTCTGTATCATAGGACATTTGAAAGAATGTATAAAAATCACATGATGATGACTCCTAACTGATGTCTGACACAGTTCCTGCTTTGCTCTTGGGAAGTTCAAAGTAGCTCTGATTCTTGATCTTTTGCATCGTTTTTTTTTTCTCCTCTCTGGAAGCTTTGTCTCTGATGTTCTAAAATTTCACAATCATGTATCTTGATGTGGGTCTTTCCCCATTCCTTATGCTAAGTGGATCTTTTTCACTCTGGAAATTATGCTGAGAATTTTCTTTGATAATTTGCTCCTTTCTACTTTCCCCGTTCTTATTTCTTGAACCTTTTTCATTAAAATATATATATATATATTGAGGACCTACCTTGTGTCTGGTTTTGTTCTAGGCAATATACAAAACATAAAAAATCCTTACCTTGGAGGTGTTCACATTTTAGAAGAAATTGGATGTTCTGCAGTGATCCTATACTTTTCTTCTCTCCAATTTCCATCTTTTGGGTTTTTTTTCTTCTTTCTGGAAGATTCCTCAACTTTATCTTCCAAATCATTTATTAAAATTTTTGCTCTTGCTACAACGTTTTCCATTTCCATGGGCTCTTTATTATTTCATGAGTGCGTATCCTCCTTTATCTCTCTGAGAATGTTTTTACTAGTTTTATTTTTGATGTCTTCTTTTGCTTCTAGAAGTATCTCTATGCCTCTAAATGTCTTTGTCCTGTTTATTTGTTTTTCGCCTCTGTTTTTCCTGAAGAGAACTTTCTTTTTCACCTATTCATATTTTGTTCCATAATTGAAACTTTAATTTTCATTTTAAAAGCAATTACATGCAGGATAGCTTAACTTTGATGGTATGGTATTTAATAGCTAGCTGCCTCTATCTTAGATGGAATTACATTTTTATCAGAAAACATTCTCAGTGCATACTTTGATCTTTTAAACAGGAAAGCCAATTTGGGGGTTGAATATTTATCTAATGAATTCAATGGAGCCAATTAAGATAATTTGGGTCAATAGAAAAAAATAATATATGTTTCTCACTTAGCTAATTCACAAAGTTGACAATCACTCATCTACCATACTTACACCAAAAAAATCCAGAGAGAATTCAACTTTCTCAGAAAAAAAAATGTTATAAATTTTACTCAGAACTCATATTTTATTTTATTTATTTATTTATTTTTTGCGGTACGCGGGCCTCTCACTGTTGTGGCCTCTCCCGTTGCGGAGCACAGGCTCCAGACGTGCAGGCTCAGCGGCCATGGCTCACGGGCCCAGCCGCTCCGTGGGATCTTCCCACGGACCGGGGCACAAACCCATGTCCCCTGCATCGACAGGCAGACTCTCAACCACTGCGCTACCAGGGAAGCCCTATTTTATTTTTTAATATTTATTTATTTATTTATTTGGCTGCTCTGGGTCTTAGTTGTGGCACACGGGATCTAGCTCCCTGACCAGAGATCAAACCCAGGCCCCCTGCCTTGGGAACATGGAGTCTTAACCACTGGACCACCAGGGCAGTCCCAGAACTCATATCTTAAAATTTCTTTAATTATACAAAGTAAATTGAAGTGGCTTTATCTATACAGATTTTAAGATTATCTTCTCAGCAAGAATAAAGATTTATTACAATGTTTCTTTATAGACATTCACCTCCTTATATGAAAAATTAATGTATTCACGACATTGTTGTGAATTTTTACTCTTTGAAACTGTTTATCTTCAATAGGGGAACACTATGGCCAGCTATCAGGGGTATTTTTTTTTCCACTTTCTCCATCAGTTGTTGTTGTTGTTGTTGTTGTTGTTGTTTATTTTATTTATTTTATTTATTTATTTTTGGCTGCATTGGGTCTTCGTTGCTGTGTGCGGGCTTTCTCTAGCTGTGGTGAGCGGGGCTGCTCTTTGTTGCGGTGCACAGGCTTCTTATTGCAGTGGTTTCTCTTGTTGCGGAGCACGGGCTCTAGGTGCACGAGCTTCAGGAGTTGCAGCACACAGAGCTCAGTAGTTGTGGCTTGCGGGCTCTAGAGCGCAGGCTCAGTAGTTGTGGCACACGGGCTTAGTTGTTCTGTGGCATGAGGGATCTTCCCAGACCAGGGCTTGAACCCGTGTCCCCTGCATTGGCAGGCAGATTCTTAACCACTGTGCCACCAGGGAAGTCCCTTCCATTAGTTGTTAATCTTGGATACAGACTTGTGCTTGAGTTTCCACATGGGACTCTAGAAACCCATGTGACAAAGTGTGACCAAGCATATGGAAGACGGATATTCCCCTGTTTCTTTATAGTAATTACCATGCAGCACTTTGAGAGTTTGCTCATTCAGAAATGCAGTTGGGGGACTTCCCTGGTGGCACAGTGGTTAAGAATCTGCCAGCCAATGCAAGGAACACGGGTTCAATCCCTGGTCTGGGAAGATCCCACATGCTGTGGAGCAACTAAGCTTGTGCGCCACAACTACTGAGCACTCTAGAGCCCGTGAGCCACAACTACTGAAACCCACGTGCCTAGAGCCCGTGCTCCGCAACAAGAGAAGCCACCACAATGAGAAGCCGGTGCACTGCAACATAGTGTAGCCCCCGCTCGCTGCAACTAGAGAAAGCCCATGTGCAGCAACGAAGACCCAACGAAGCCAAAATAAATAAATAAAATATAAATAAATTTATTATAAAAAAAAAGAATCCGGGCTTCCCTGGTGGCGCAGTGGTTGAGAGTCCTCCTGCCGATGCAGGACACACAGGTTCGTGCCCCGGTCCGGGAAGATCCCACATGCCGCGGAGCGGCTGGGCCCGTGAGCCATGGCCGCTGAGCCTGCGTGTCCGGAGCCTGTGCTCCGCAACGGGAGAGGCCACAACAGTGAGAGGCCCGCGAACCGCAAAAAACAAACAAACAAACAAACAAAAAAGAATCCACCTTCCAATGCTGGGTACGCGGGTTCGATCCCTGGTGGGGGAACTAAGATCCACATGCTGTGGGACTACTGGGCCTGTGAGCTCTAGAGCCCACGCCACAGCTAGAGAGAAGCCCGCGCACCACAACTAAGACCTGACACAGCCAAATAAATAAATAAATAAATAAATAAATATTTTTTTAAAAGGACTATACTTCTCAATTATCAACATTAAAAAGAAAGAAAGAAAGAAAAAGAAATGCAGTTGGCCTGACTGGGACTTACTCCAGGACTGGGGTAAGGGGTGGGCATGAGCTGCCGCCCTCCAGTGGCTTCTCAAGGAATTACATCAGTGACTATACCTCAGCTCATGTAGGGGTTTCTTGAGGACTTTCAGGAACACCTCAGGCAGGGCAGATTAGGAGGAAGGCAGATTTGCCTGGGAACAAGAGGCAGTACAATTTCAGATACTATTGTCAATGTGGCCACATCAGTACTCTCAGCTTGGTGAAACCTGGAGAAATATGGATTATATGAGTTGTATGTTTTGAATGAGTACATATTGCTTTTATATTCAGAGAAGGTAGATGTGTGGGATAGAAGAATAAGAATTAGAACATTTATGTGGGGCTGAAAAACAACCATGCAACCTGGAAATGCAGAATAATTAAAGATGAGGGGGTTAGAAACTTCTTAATATCAAGGGTTATATAAATAAAGGTTAAAATTTTGCTTAAGTTGGAGAGTATTTGAGAAATTGGAACGCTTGTGCACTGCTAGTGGGAATGTAAAATTGTGCAGTTACTGTGGAAAACAGTAAGCCAGTTCCTCAAAAATTTAAACATAGAATTACCACATGATCTGGCAATTTCACTTTTAGGTATATACCCAAAGAATTGAAAGCAGGGATTTGAACAGATATTTGTATACCCACATTCATAGCAGCATTATGCACAATAGCCAAAAAGTAGAAACAAGCCAAATGTCTATGAACAAATGAATGGGTAAACAAAATGTATATACATGCAATGGAATATTATTTAGCCTTAAAAAGGAATAAAATTCTGACACGTGCTGCAACATGGGTGAATCTTGACAGCATTATGCTAAGTGCAATAAACCAGACACCAAGGACAAATATTTTATGATTCCATTAATCGGAGGTGCCTAGAATAGGCAAATTAATAGACACAAAGTAAAGATGTTACCAGGAACTGCCGGAGAGGGTAAAGCGAGTTCATGTTTAATGGGTACAGAGTTTCTATTTGGGATGATAAAAAGTTCTGAAAATAGATACTGGTGATTGTTACACAACACTGTGAATGTACTTATTGCCACTGAATTGAACACAAAAACGGTTAAAATGGTAAATTTTACGTCAAGCATATTTTACCACAATAAAAAATTTATATAAGTAAAATGAATTTATTATTTTATCTTTAAAGAAATATGAAATGTTCCTTTTGTTTGCTTTTTTAAGTTGTTTTTTTAGACTCTTGGAGGATTTTCGTTACACACAAGTACATCTTAAGGGCACTGCTATTATATACTTTAAAATAAGGTTATAATTTCATGGCCTTAGGCATAAATTCTTGGGATTTTTCCTATGCCCAGATGAAATCAAATTGAAGGCTGGAGGTTTCCCACCCATCTTTTAGAGAAATAGCATTTTAAGACTTTTCTCTTATTTTTTTATTTACCAGGTAGTTCTTGGTCTAGAGGGTAAACTTAAAGTTACTGTAAATCAGCTATTCTCAACTAAATTAATAGTTTGGCTTGATTCATGATTACTATATTCAACTTTGATTATAATTAGAGAAAGTAAAATGATTCTAAATAGAACTCTAGACAAAAGCATATTAAAAATTGGTTCCCCAAATAGCCCCAGAGTCTAAAATACTATTTTACTATTGTTGAAGTTTGAAGTTTTTCAAACACAAGGAAAGGGTGTATTATAACAGGGCAACCTGTGAAGCTTCCAAGAGTTCAAATTAGAAGATGTGAGTCCCAATTTACTCAGCCTTGTGTGAGTTTAAGTGTACCCAGCACAGTGCCTGGAACATGGTAGATGGGCAGAAAGTATGTGCTGAATGAGAGGACAAGTGAATGTCACTTCCTCTCTCTGAACCTCAATTTTCTCATCTGAATATAAGGAAGGAGTTGGATGAAATGAGTGCGTCTCAGCTCTGGTTGCACATTAGAATCACCTGACGAGCTTTTATTTTTCAATTTTATTTTATTATTATTTATTTATTTATTTTGGCTGCATTGGGTCTTTGTTGCTGTGCGTGGGCTTTCTCTAGTTGCAGCAAGCAGGGGCTACTCTTCGTTGTGGTGCACGAGCTTCTCATTGTGGTGGCTTCTCTTTGTTGCAGAACATGGGTTCTAGGAGCACAGGCTTCAGTAGTTTTGGCACGTGGGCTCAGTAGTTGTGGCTTGCAGGCTTAGTTGCTCCGCGGCATGTGGGATCTTCCTGGACCAGGGCTCGAACCCGTGTCCACTGCATTGGCAGGCGGATTCTCAACCACTGTGCCACCAGGGAAAACCCTGGAGAGCTTTCTTTAAAATAAATTTATTTATTTATTTATTTTTGTCTGCATTGGGTCTTTGTTGCTGCGCGGGCTTTCACTAGTTACGGCGAGCCGGGGGTACTCTTGGCGGTGCGCAGGCTTCTCATTGCGGTGGCTTCTCTTGTTTTGGAGCACGGGCTCTAGGTGCGTAGGCTTCAGTAGTTGTGGCACACGGGCTCAGTAGTTATGGCTCACGGGCTTAGTTGCTCTGCAGATGTGGGATCTTTCGGGCCAGGGCTCAAACCCGTGTTCCCTGCATTGGCAGGTGGATTTGTAACCACTGCACCACCAGGGAAGTCCAACCCTGGGGAGCTTTTTTTTGGTTTTTTTGTTTTTTTTGCGGTATGCGGGCCTGTCACTGTTGTGGCCTCTCCCATTGCAGAGCACAGGCTCCAGACGCACAGGCTCAGCAGCCATGGCTCACAGGCCCAGCCGCTCCGCGGCATGTGGGATCTTCCCGGACCGGGGCACGAACCCATGTCCCCTGCATCAGCAGGCGGACTCTCAACCACTGAGCTACCAGGGAAGCCCCCTGGGGAGCTTTTAAAACTACTGATGCTACCAGCTTAAAAAGGAATGCATTCTGATACATGCTACCATGTGGATGAACCTTGAAGACATTATGCTAAGTGAACTAAACTAAGCCAGATAAAAATGATAAATATTGCATGATTCCACTTATATGAGATACCTAGCATAGTCAAATTCATAAAGACAGCAAGTAGGATGGTGATTACCAAGATCTAGGAGGAGGAGGGAATACGGAGTTATTTTTTAATGGGTACAGAGTTTCTGTTTGGGAAGATGAAAAAGTTCTGGAGGTGGATGGTGGTGGTAATTGCATAACAATGTGAATATACTTAATGCCACTGAACTGCACACTTAAAAATGGTTAAGATGGTGAATTTTATATTTTGTACATTTTAACACACACACACACACACACACACACACACTCATATTGATGCTGTGCCCCATGCCAGACCAGTTGAGTCTGATGGTTGGGAGATGGGAGGCAAAGTGTTGGGGCCTGCATATGGGCATTTTTTAAAACTTCTCAGGTTTGTTTGGGTTTTTTTTGGCCACGCCTCGGCTTGTGGGATCTTAGTTCCCCGGCCAGGGACCCTGCCCCCAGCAGTGGAAGCGCAGAGTTGTAACCACTAGACTGCCAGGAAATTCCTTCTCAGGTAATTCTGATGTACAATAAGTGTCGGGAATCCCTGACCCAGATGATGTCTAAGAATCTGTTTTATTTCAATCATCCATGATTCTAAATGAGATGGTCCAACAAAAGAAAATGAAAACTATCAACATTTTGCCCTGATTTCATAAGTGCAAACAACTATTTCCTTGGATAAGTTGCCTGAATCCAAATTGCTAATGGACTCACAGGTTTTTTTTTTTTCTAAATATTTTTTTCTGTTTAGTAATTTTACTTCTTTTCCTAAAATGAATTAACTTTTTCACAAAAAGTCATTGAACAGATGTACAATTCTCCACTCAATTAAGATTTGTATAGATAACAGTACCTTCTAATACATATTGTTCTTATAGAGAACACATGTCCACATTCAGCATGATATCTCTTCACCAAAGCCAATCTTTTCTGAAGCCTGACATTTTCATGTCACATGTTTTATGTTTCAGTTGTCACAAATATCCAAATAAGTTTTTAACCCAAGGCTTTATTTTAAAGTAATAATTGTAAAATAATTGTTTTCTTCTAGAAAAATTATTTTAAAATAATAGATTTGTAACCGTTAAAAGAAATAGAGGGCTTCCCTGGTGGCGCAGTGGTTGAGAATCTGCCTGCTAATGCAGGGGACACGGGTTCGAGCCCTGGTCTGGGAAGATCCCACATGCCGCGGAGCAACTAGTCCCGTGAGCCACAATTACTGAGCCTGCGTGGCTGGAGCCTATGCTCCGCAACAAGAGAGGCCGCGATAGTGAGAGGCCCGCGCACCACGACGAGCAGTGGCCCCCACTTGCCGCAACTAGAGAAAGTCCTCGCACAGAAACGAAGAGCCAACACAGCCATAAATAAATAAATTAATTAATTAATTAAAAATTTTTTAAAAAGGAAAAATTCCTTTAAAAAAAAAAGAAAATGGAAAGTTTTCAATAATGAAAATTTGAAGTGACCCAACAAAAGAAAAAAGCATGGGTTCTTTTTCTATAAATCTAATTGTTTTACAAAAGAAAGGTTGTTTTGAAATATTTCATTGTGTTGATACAATAATCACAGGATACTAAGCCAGTCTAAAAAATCAGGGCTAAACCAAATTAAAGATGAAATGGAAACTATTTTTAAATGTTTCCCATCTAAAATGAGAGAATTGATAATGTGAAATACAAAATAATAGCTTTCTGTTCTGGAGTTTTTATATATGTTACATATAAATCTGATGGGTTTTGAGCAAAAATTGTTCTTAGCAAAAAGCATAAGTGGGTTAAAAGTCTAGAAGGCAATATTAATTTTTTGCCTTTCTCTCCTTTAGAACTTCTGATTTGAAATGTCCTCCTTAAAACATATATAACATTATATGTGATCTGTGAGCAGTGTGGCTTAAATGTGCTATATACCAACCCTAGTTTTGAAATTACTGCACAAATTCATACTAACAGAGGAGCTGTTATCTGTGCTTTTAAACCACATCAAATACGGGCTTCCCTAAGTTGTTGAGAAAAAGCATTTATTCATCAGTTCAGTTCAGAGTAGTCAAAAGTCCTGATAATAATATGGTTTCAAAGAATAAACACAGTATTCTTTCTCTCTCTCTCTCATTCAATCTCTTTTTCTTTCATTCAAAAAAACACTAACTGGGCTTCCCTGGTGGCGCAGTGGTTGAGAGTCCGCCTGCCGATGCAGGGGACACGGGTTCGTGCCCCGGTCCGGGAGGATCCCACATGCCGCGGAGCGGCTGGGCCCGTGAGCCATGGCCGTTGAGCCTGCGCGTCCGGAGCCTGTGCTCTGCAACGGGAGAGGCCACAACAGTGAGAGGCCCGCGTAACGCAAAAAAAAAAAAAAAAAAAAAAAAAACACTAACTGATTTTGTGCCTTTGTTCATTCCAATGGATATAAAGACAGACAAATAAGCATGTAAAATGCAATAATAAACATATAAACAAATAAGGCTATAATATGCATGTGCGATATGGTTAGGCCCACACAGGATACTACAGAAGCCCAGAGGAGAGGCGCCTGAACTACGGCGAGACAGAGGAAAGAAGGCAGAGAAGGTTTCCCTGGAGCAGGGGACATCTGAGCATGTAGTGGTCCTTGGAATTAATATAGAGGGTTCCTTATCCTTAGTGATCAAATATGCAGTTTTCTTTTTTTTTTCTTTTTTTTTTTTTTTGCGGTACGCAGGCCTCTCACTGTTGTGGCCTCTCCCGTTGCGGAGAACAGGCTCCGGACACGCAGGCTCAGCGGCCATGGCTCACGGGCCCAGCCGCTCCGCGGCACGTGGGATCTTCCCGGACCAGGGCACGAACCCGTGTCCCCTGCATCGGCAGGCAGACTCTCAACCACTGCACCACCAAGGAAGCCCCAAATATACATTTTTAAAAGCATTTTTGGATTTCAGTATTTTATACCTAAATGTTTAGATCTGGTTTCATATAGAAAACATCCAGTCTTATAAAAGCGAAGTAGAAAATTCTCTTTTGGTTTGAACGCAGAAGCTCCCAAGAGGGAGGAGATGTTACTCCAGTCTTTCCCAGACCTTTCCCTGTGAAGCCGGCCTCTCTATCTTGGTTCTCTCATGTTGGTTCCCTCCCCTAATCTGACCACATCTGCTCCCAGCAGCATGACTCTTCTGCTGAGGACCAAACAAACAAGTCTCTCATTCCTCTGTCATGCACCACCAAGTCTTGTCTAAGGAAAATTAAAAATGAATTAATTTCATTACATAGAAAAGCTATAAATGTAATAATATATCCTACTATAATAATATATAAATATTAGGTGAATGGTATCTAATATTAATACATACATATACAAATACTGTGCAGCTATTTTATAAATAATATAGAGTATCCAATTATTATAGATGCAATATGAACATAAATAATATAAATATAAAAATGTAAATGAGGGCTTCCCTGGTGGCACAGTGGTTGAGAGTCCGCCTGCCGATGCAGGGGACATGGGTTTGTGCCCCGGTCCAGGAGGGTCCCACATGCCGCGGAGCGGCTGGGCCCGTGAGCCATGGCCGCTGGGCCTGCGCGTCCAGAGCCTGTGCTCCGCAATGGGAGAGGCCACAATGGTGAGAGGCCCGTGTACCGTGGAAAAAAAAAAAAATGTAAATGATATAAAGGCTGAGGCAGTCTAAAAATCATCTCTTAAAATCTAAATTTCTTCACATGGCATTTCAGGATCCTCATAATCTGGACTCCAACTTTCTCCCGTCTTATCCTTTGCTATTTCCCTTTCTATCTTTTGTGGTCCAGTGGTGTCTAATTGCTGCCAGCATCCTAGATAGGTTAGCGCTTGCTCTCACTTCCATACCTTGGAACACATGGATCCCCTTGCTGAGGGATGCAATACCCCCTTACCCCACACCTCCTCTTCAGTTGCCATCTCCTCTGTGAAGCCATCCTTAATGCCCCAGGCTGGGAAGACACCCCACCTCTGATCACTCAGAATACTTGGGCACACACCCAAACTTTCCTGAATCTAAGACTCAACTATGGTGCTTGTTAAAAAGCATAATCTAGGACCTCAGAATTTCTATGGGAGAAGGCTGATAATCTGTATATTTAACAAGTCACCCAGGGGATTCCTTCAGAAACGTCTTGGAAACATTGCTCTATATTATAGCACTTATATTATTAATACCATTATTTGAATTATCTGTCTTTCAATAACCTGCAAACTGCATTTGTTCATTATCATATTCCCAGTCACAATATAGGGTCCAACTCATGGAAAGAAGCAAAATGTGAATGAATAAAAAATCTAATGTCGGGGTGGGGAGGCATAAATTAGAAGTTTGGGATTGACATACACACTACTATATATAAAAGAGATAACCAACAAGGACCTACTGTATAGCACAGGGAACTCTACTCATCATCTTGTAATAATTTATAATGGAAAAGAATCTGAAAAAGAACATATACATATACGTACAAAAAATATGTGTATATATATATACAGATATAACTGAAGCACTTCGCTGTACACCTGAAACTAACACAACATTGTAAATCAACTATACTCCAATAAAAATTTTTTTTAATCTAATGTACATGTTTCTTTTCATAAGAGCCCTGGAAACATTGGGAAAGCTCTTTTCTGAGCTCTGCATGCTCTTGTTCCTTGATAACTACACTCTAGCCTTGGTTAAATCGCTCTTAACTGTGTTTGTTTTTCCTCCTTAGCACCTCAGCTAGTCACTTATTTCCCACTAACCAGATGCTGCACATCACAAAGGTCTTACTGATACTGGGATTAAGCCTCAGTTTTCCTTGTATGAAGTGAGAATGTTAATAGTGCCGACCTCATAACGTTTTTCTGTGAGAAGTAAATGAATACTATATGTAAAACAGCTAACACAATGTCTAATATTAGGAAGTGTTAAATAAATGAGGTAATAATAATGGCAAAGACCAGTGAGATTGAGTAACTTGGGAGATGGTATTGCCCTTATGAAGCCCAGGTACAAAAGTGGAATCCACAATGTGATGCGTTGAGCCATTTCCATGAAGGGAACACTAAGTCTTAAAAATCTTTTTTCTTATTGCCACATTTTGACATCCTTTCTGAGTCAGCCTCTCTTCCCCTATCACTAATAACCCACATTTCACAGCAGAAGGTAGTATTATCAAGAGAGGTAGAAGACTTGGCATGCTAATACAAACTCTGTCCCCATTTGGAAGTTTACCCTTGGAGGTTTTCGCTAAATAATTTGTCTTTCGGGCTTCCCTGGTGGCGCAGTGGTTGAGAGTCCACCTGCCAATGCAGGGGACACGGGTTCATGCCCCGGTCCGGGAGAATCCCACATGCCGCGGAGCGGCTGGGCCCGTGAGCCATGGCCGCTGAGCCTGTGCGTCCGGAGCCTGTGCTCCACAATGGGAGAGGCCGCAGCAGTGAGAGGCCAGCGTACCACAAAAAAAAAAAAAAAAAAAAATTTGTCTTTCAAGTTCTTAGCATCTTGTAATGGCTATTACCTGTCCATGAGCACTAATTTCCAAGAACCAGAACTTCAGTCATCGCCACCCCAAGATGTCCAGTATCAATACATCAATACCAAAATGTCATCCATTCTGGGCATCTACTAAGGGTACGGTGTTGGCCAAATATTCTGGGTCCAAAGGGACTTCAGGTTATCACCTGTTGACTTGTTTAACAGACAAAGAAATGCAAAACGACAGAAGGCTATGTTGTTGCCTAATCCTGGACAACAAGGGAAAAGAAATATTAACCCAAGAGATTTGGCTGCTTGCCCAGGCTGCTTAAGTGATAATCCAGAAGAACTTAACTCCGACTTATTATCCCACCTCTTCACTCAGCACATTTTTCCCCTGCTAAAGGCCAATCTCTTTTAAAATATAATCTTTACTTACTTTAAACCTACAAGATCCTTTAAGAACTTCCTAGTTAACCTTTTAAGGTTAATGCTTAGATCACAATGAATTTGCAGTTTTTCCAAGCCTTGGCATCTGCTCTAGCCAACTCTGTGCCTTCTTTAAGATTCAGATCTGGGCAATCTAGGGAAAGGTGTAGGTCTAGAGGAAGTGGCCTTACCAAAGTCTACCCATCTTAGATCTATATTATAATGGTACTTGAACTATAGAATCTACAAGACAAAAATACAAAAAATAAAAATAAAAAGCATCAAAGCTATTACATTTCAGTGTTAAACAACCATTAAAGCAAGACGAATCTCAATGTATTATGGCCCTTATCTCATCCTGAGACACACGCAGATGCTTTCTGTTGGAAATGCAACCTACTAGCAACATTTCCTTTTTTCAGACTCCTCAAATAAATGAAACTTCCCATGTCAAACAACTTATTTATCTAAAATAAATTTGCATGTCACTGTGTTCTGGTCCATGTGACCCCTTCAGATGTACAAAGCATTAATTGAGTACTTATGGGACATTTTTGGGGGTACATTCTCAAACATATTATTATCCCTCTCCTTTTATCAATAAGCAAATAAAAGCTTAGTGACGTTAAATCCCTTGCCAAATTTTCAACATAATTCAAAATCTAATGCTATACCATTACTTCCTCTGTCGAAATATAAAATACAAGCTACCTACGTACAAAGGAATAGAGAAATAAAATGCAAGTTTTTCTTGTTTTTCACATTTTTCCATTCAAGAGATACTTATTGAGAAATATTTGTTGAGCATTTACCATATACCAGGCACTATTAAGCACTAGGAATGTAGTAGTGAACAAAACAAAATGTTGCAGAGGTTATATCTAAATGGGAGGAGATAAAAAATAAACAAACGTCAATTGATAGTATGCAAGACTGCAGTAAGTGCTAAAAGCTCCACATTGCTCAATCCAGTAATAAATTTCCGGCCCTCATTTTCCTTGTCCCAGCAATCAGTACCTTTTGTACCTTCCTACAGGTGATCACTCCCTCCTTAAACCATTTTCTTCCGGGTATACAAAAGCAGCTGCTGCAATAGCCGTTCCTCCTCAGTCTTCATTACTGGTTCCTCCTCATCTCTCTGAGCTCTGAACACGGGAATGTCCCACGACTCAGCCCTCATATCTCCTCTCTGTCTATACTCATGTTTCATTCAGTTTCACAGCTTTAAATACCATGTATGCACTGGGACCTCCCTGGCAGTCTGGTGGTTAAGCCTCCACACTTCCACTGCAGGGGGCACGGGTTCAATCCCTGTTGGGGGAAATAAGATCCCGCAAGGCAGGTGGCACGGCCAAAACAATCTATGTATATATACCATATATGACTGATGACTCCCAAATGTCTATCTCTATTCTATGCCTCTACCCTGAATGTCTCGGCAGCAGAGCTTGGGTATCTCAGGCACCTCAGACTTAATAAAAAAAGGACTGCAGTTTTATCCCAAACTTCCAGTTGCTCAGGCCACAGACGTTAGAGTCATTCTTTTTTTTTTTTTTAATGCTTGGCTTATTTATTTATTTATTTATTTTTGCTGTGTTGGGTCTTCGTTTCTGTGAGAGGGCTTTCTCTACTTGTGGCAAGCAGGGGCCGCTCTTCATCGCGGTGTGCGGGCCTCTCACTATCGCGGCCTCTCTTGTTGCGGAGCACAGCCTCCAGAAGCGCAGGCTCAGTAGTTGTGGCTCACAGGCCTCGTTGCTCCCTGGCATGTGGGATCTTCCCAGACCAGGGCTCGAACCCGTGTCCCCTGCATTAGCAGGCAGATTCTCAACCACTGCGCCACCAGGGAAGCCCTAGAGTCATTCTTGACTCATCTTTTTTTCCATCCTCATGTCCAATTCATGAACAAATCCCATCTGCTCTATGTTCAGAATATACCCCACGTCCGTCCCCTGCACTGCTTACCCCTCCCTAAACCACCATCATCTCTAATCTGGATTACTGCGATCTCCTACCGAGATTCCGTTCTTCTGCACTTGCCCCCTCCATTCAACACCCAAATTAACTCTTTGAAATGTTAGCCCATGTCATTCCTTTTCTTTTTTTTTTTTAAATTAATTTATTTTATTTATTTATGTTTGGCTGCATTGGGTCTTTGTTGCTGTGCACGGGCT
This sequence comes from Mesoplodon densirostris, assembly GCF_025265405.1. Lineage (NCBI taxonomy): Eukaryota > Metazoa > Chordata > Mammalia > Artiodactyla > Ziphiidae > Mesoplodon > Mesoplodon densirostris. Next base: position 59,444,116 of record NC_082678.1, read on the forward strand.
TTCTCTAGTTGCAGCGAGTGGGGGCTACTCTTCGTTGAGGTGCGCGGGCTTCTCATTGCGGTGGTCTCTCTTGTTGTGGAACACGGGCTCTAGGCATGGGGGCTCAGTAGTTGTGGCTCACAGGCTCAGCAGTTGTGGCTCAGGGGCTTAGTTGCTCCGTGGCATGTGGGATCTTCCCAGACCGGGGCTCGAATCCGTGTCCCCTGCATTGGCAGGTGGATTCTTAGCCACTGAGCCACCAGGGAAGCCCTCATTCCTTTTCTTAACACCCTCCAGTGGATTCCCATCACACATGATGAAAAACCGCAAAGCTCCGACGGGTGCTGAGGGCTGGGTGGTTTGAACCCGATACTTTCCTGACTTCATCTTCTACCCACAGCTCCTTGCTCCCCACACTCCCAACACTGGCCTCACTGCTCTGCAAGCAAACTTCCTCCTTGGCACCTTTGAACTAGTCATTTCCTCTTCCTGGAACCCTCCTATTGCTTCTCTCATGGCTCTCTCCTTCAACGTATCTTAGATCTCTGCTCAAAGTTACCATATCAGTGAAGCTGTCCCTGAGTCCCCTATAACATGTCCTTCCCCTCACAGAGCTTCATTTTTCCCACACAAAGCTTATCACTAATCGACATATGTCTATATGTTTACTTTTTTCTCCTTCTTCAGTTCTTCCCACAAGAACGTAAGCTCCAGGCCAACAGACAGTTGCCTGTTTTGTTTACTGCTATGTCCCTATACTGGAACAACGTCTGACCATGTGGCCACTTGCTGCCTTGTGCCAAAGTCTCATACTGCTCCTCTATTTCTCCTTAAACAATCTTCCCTTTCAGTGTTCTGATTATCACCAGTTGTCAGAGGAAAACAAACAAACATGGCTCCTTAATGTAATTCTTACTAAGACGTGAATAACTGTTAACTGTACATGTCCTCTTCTAAAGGACGTCCACCTTTAAAAGAGATTGTTTGCCGGGCTCCCCTGGTGGCGCAGTGGTTGAGAGTCCACCTGCCGATGCAGGGGACATGGGTTCGTGCCCCGGTCTGGGAAGATCCCACATGCCGCGGAGCGGCTGGGCCCGTGAGCCATGGCCGCTGAGTCTGCGCGTCCGGAGCCTGTGTTCCGCAACGGGAGAGGCCACAACAGTGAGAGGCCCGCGTACCGCAAAAAAAAAAAAAAAATAGGGGCAAGGAAGAATATGTATGGAACTCGGGTGACCCATTTGGGTGCTTTATGGTACTCCCTTGCCCAACTAAATGTATACGGACAAATACAGCAACCTCAGCCTGAGAAAGGTATGATGACCACTGGGTCCGACCCCTCAGAAGTGAAGGTTGTGTTCCACCACCAGGTAAGCTGCTGAAACAAATAGAGATGATAGCTAAGGGCAAGTAAATTTAGAATGATTAGTGGAGGGAGGAAAGCATGAGTACCGTTGTGGCCCCAAGGCCAACTGCAGTGATAAGGACCATAGTTTATCCCACTGATATCCCTCTTCTAAGTTTCTCTGCAAGAAGAAAAGTGCACTGGAACCCTGGAGGAGCTGTTCCCAAATGTGAAAGAAGAAGTGGGTCTGCATGGTGCCAGCAGGTAGACTGTGGCCATCAGAAAGAGGCACCACTTGGATCTCCCTTCCAGAAAGTACTTCCATCCAGGCAGCTGCTAGGAGAGCAATTGGCTTGACAGCATCCAGCTGCAGCATCTTCAGAATGTACCTCAGTTTTTGAGCTGAGGCCACGCTCTTCCTGAATCTCCCCTAGACAATAACTGAACATGGTTGTTTAACTAGGGCCTGAACTATTTCTGCCCTACATGGATCTCCTCTAATTGGCAATCTTCACTCCAGAGCATCCCACTGAGTTGGTCAAAACTTTGTCAGATCTGCACTGAGTTCCAAGTCACTCCTTGTTCAATCCTGTTTCTTCTCCACTTTTCTTTCACTAGTGTCAGATTTGAATCATTGCCCAAAGGCTTTCCTTATCTCATTCTGCTTCCTCCCCATTTTTTATTTCACAGGCATTTTACCCAAATCAACTCCTTGCACTCTTAGCTTCCTGGAAGACACAGCTGACACAGACACAAGAGATGACTTCCTCCCTGCGTGATTTTGGGCAAATAACTTAAACTCTCTAAGCTTCAGTTTTCTCAGTATAAAATGAGGCTATTATTACCTCTCTCATCGGATTGTGGGGGGGCTTAAATATATAAAATATTTAAGATTTTTATGAGAATTAAATGAGAGAATGCATGTAAAATGTTTAGCAGACACCCTTGCACATCTGGTAAATGTTAGCTGTTATGCTAATGAAGAGATAAGGCAGACTATGAATGGGAATTCTTTAGCTTTCCTCCATCCTGGTGGATATGTTCATTTGCCTAGCAGTAGAGAACTGTTATTATCTTTTTTCCCATTACCATTAACATCTCCACCTATGCCAAACCAAGAAGGTTTTTAAAAGAAACAGTGCAAGTACAAGTAATGATAATGGTTTCTAGAAATGTGATTTTGTATTGCTATGATAATGACCATCAAAAGTGAGATGGAAATTGAATTGTGATTATGTAACCAAATATAAACCTACACGTTAAGACATGAGGAACAGTATACATTTTCCATATTTAAAAACCCTATTACAAGGGTGGGTAATTTATCCTCCACAATGAGTTTTGATGTAGCATTCACAGGTCCGTTACTGTGATACATTTCAGTTTTCAATAATATGTGGTTTCCTTTTTAAATCAACACTTTTCATTTGATCTCATTCTCATCTATAAGCATGTACACATCTACCTGGGCTAAAGTTTTCATAAAGGTAGAAAGAAGAATACCATTAGGAACTTTATCCAAAAGGTTAGAAAATTCTAACTCATCAAAAGCAAAAAAAACAAAAAACACTTACCAATCCAGTGCTTACAAGCTGTCTATGATGAGGCTTATGCTGACTTTGTCACATCATTACAGTGCACTAAACCATGAAATAGAAATAACCATCCTTTAAGAGAGAAGCTGACACTCTTTTATGTTTAATTTGGTAATGTTCTGACAGCCATGCCATTTTCTGCCTCTGTTGCTTTTTAAATTAATTTTGAAGAAATTTCCTTACTGTAGGTGCACAGGGTGAGGATGAAAACTTCTCACCTGATGGAAGCACCCAGAGTACTTTATTTAACCTCTCCACCAAAAACTCACCCCCCACCTCAGACGAATGAATTCACAAATTGTAATGCACATGCTCTTTCTGAAAAAAATTTTTTTTAATCTCTATTGATCTAGTCAATTAGAATGAAAATGATTGTTCTTCCTGTTTCTTAATATATCATCCTAAATATCTCTTACAACCAGTGTCCTAACAATCTCCTTGATGATCAGTTGAATATAAAATCATAAAGACACACCTGATCCAAAATAACAAACACATTGCTCCCACATCTTCTACTTTAAAAAGACATTAAAGGGACTTTCCTGGTGGTCCAGGGGTTAAGACTCCGCGCTCCCAATGCAGGGGCCTGCGTTCGATCCCTGGTCAGGGAATTAGATCCTACACGCCACAACTAAAGATCCTGCATGCTGCAATGAAGATCCCAAGTGCCGCAACTAAGACCCGGAGCAACCAAATAAATAAATAAATAAATAAAATTTAAATATTTATTTATTTATTTGGTTGCTCCGGGTCTTAGTTGTGGCAGGTGGGCTCCTTAGTTGTGACATTCGAACTCTTAGTTGTGGCATGCATGTGGGATCTAGTTCCCTGACCAGGGACCGAACCCAGGCCCCCTGCATTGGGAGCTCGGAGTCTTGACCACTGCACCACCAGGGAAGTCCTTAAATAAATAAATATTTAAAAAGAAAAAAAAAGAATTTAGGTAGATTTTTCTTAAAAAAAAAGAGAGAGAGAGACATTACAGCTTAACATTATATATGTGGTCTACATATTCCATACCTAGTCATTAGTTGCTATTTCACAAAAGTAAAGCCACTGGCCTGTCATATAACATTTCTTCCTGTTCCACTGCTACTCCTGCAACTGGTTAGAAGCTCTTCCTATCCCATATTTGCTTCCAACATGGCACAAATTTTCTTCTCATGCTTAAAAATAAATGTCAAGTTCCTGATCTTTTGTTAAAGATTCATTGCCAAAGATGGTTTCACAGCAGGAGCCTTCCTAGGGAAAGAGTTGGCTCACATTCCTGCTAAGAACGTAACCTGGGAATGATGGAAAAATAATTATAATCGATGTCATAGAGCATATGGGTTTCTGCCGAGACGCCTGCCAAATAAGACCTGCACTAATCTTTTCCATCCACTATCAGTCGGTTGACTCTAGCAAATAAATTCCTCATATTTGGATAAATGAAAGCCCAAAGCTCACACATATTTCTCCTATATCTGAGAAACTTCTGAGAGAAACCAGTGAATGCCTTGCATTTCTTAAGCTTAGTTTCCATAAAACTACAGTTACTGTGTTTTTGTGTCTATAAACATGGAACTGCCTTATTTCTACTTCATCCCTCATCCTGGGTGACCCATTAAGGTCAGTCCACAGATAGTGAAAGAAATGAGGCTATATATATATATATATATATATATATATATATACATATATATATATATACATATATATGTATATATGTATATTTATATATATTGGGGGAGAGAGAGAGAGAGAACACATTTTAAAAGCATTGTACTTTATGTTGATGTATGTTTCAGCTGGATACACCCCAACGGTATGTTTCATTTCTAAAAGAGGAACAATGCTGAGCTGATTAAATGGAAGCAGAAACACCTGGTGCATATCATTATGGAATAAGGTCCTGGGTGATTTAATTAAGATCTTTATTGTTATGAAGTGGCTTTCCAAGTATTCTTCCGCTGAGTTTATATTTCACTCTACCATCCACCCTGCTTTGCTTCTCTCAAGATATGTGCCAGGTGGTATGTAGTTCTTTTAGGAGAGAATTTTCTGTCTGTGGAATCTCAGAACACAAGGAGATCAGAGGCAGATTTGATTTTCCTTACAAACCTCTGTGTTTCAAGCACTTGAGAGCTTAGAGCAATTTGACTCTTTTCTACATTTTCTACACAGAGGGAAGATAAAATGCAGCCTCTCTTAGACTAGCATTCTATTACTTTCTAAGCATAAATTAATCAATAAACCCAGTAAGTATATTTTATGCTTTCTTGTTACACAATGCAGAGTAGACAAAGGGGGGACATTCCAATTAAATATTGGTAGTTTTTGTTTCCAATATTCAGAACATTTTAAGCAAAGAGAAAAATGAATTGAAAATGAGGTTGCTGTTTGCTACTATGATGCTCCATTCACAGATCTAGCACTTAATTAACAAAGATACAACCAATTGGGCAGCTGCTTCTCTGTCCTAAGACCCTTCTGCTCCTATTTAGACATTCAATACAGCTGTCTCAGTGTTCAAGTCGTACTCTAAAATGAAGATTTCTAGAGAGAAGCTGTATATTATCAGTTTTTTTTTTTTTGCGGTATGCGGGCCCTCACTGTTGTGGCCTCTCCCGTTGCGGAGCACAGGCTCCGACGCGCAGGCTCAGCGGCCATGGCTCACGGGCCCAGCCGCTCCACGGCATGTGGGATCTTCCCGGACCGGGGCACGAACCCGTGTCCCCTGCATCGGCAGGCGGACTCCCAACCACTGCGCCACCAGGGAAGCCCCCAGCTGATTTTTTAAAAAATTTTATTGAAGTATAGTTGATTTACAATGTTGTGTTAATTTCTGCTGTACAGCAAAGTGACTCAGTTATACATATATATATTCTTTTTCATATTCTTTTCCATTATGGTTTATCACAGGATACTGAATATAGTTCCCTGTGCTCTACAGTAGGACCTTGTTGCTTGTCCATCCTATATATACTAGTTTGCATTGCTACTCCCAAACTCCCAATCCTTCCCTCCCCCACCCAACCGTTGGCAACCACAAGTCTGTTCTCTTTGTCTTTGAGTCTGTTTCTGTTTCAGAGATATGTTCATTTGTGTCATATTTTAGATTCTGCATATAAGTGATGTCATATGGTATTTGTCTTTGACTTACTGCACTTGGTGTGGTAATCTCTAGGTCCATCCATGTTGCTGCAAATGGCATTATTTCATTCCTTTTTAAGGCTGAGTAATATTTGTACCCAGCTGATTTTAAGGATATTGGTCATCTTGGAGTTTTCGTAAGGTTTTACAGACATATGCTAGAGGAAAAATAAGAAGTGAGATGCAAGTCTTCCTGAAAGATGATAATGCTGCTTGGGGAAAAAAGTCATTTCATCTTTATAACTCTAGCAGTCGGAGCTGGAGCTGGGTTGTATGGCTGGGGAGAATCACAATATTAATATACAGCTTCTTGGGCTTATATTAATTAAAAAAATCAGCTGGGTGCAATTCTTTTTTTTTTTTTTTTTTTTTTTTTGCGGTACGCGGGCCTCTCACTGTTGTGGCCTCTCCCGTTGCGGAGCACAGGCTCCAGATGCGCAGGCTCAGCGGCCATGGCTCACGGGCTCAGCCGCTCCGCGCGGCATGTGGGATCTTCCCGGACCGGGGCACAAACCCGCGTCCCCTACATCGGCAGGCGGACTCTCAACCACTGCGCCACCAGGGAAGCCCCTGGGTGCAATTCTTTATTACTCTGGGTGCAGAGTAAAATGAGTCCGAAATGGACATTCTCACACAATAACTGTTCAGAGCAGGATGGAAACTAGAACTCAAAGACTTAAAGCTTTTTGCCTCAGAAAAAAAGTTGTAGCTACATTTTCTCTGTAATTGGTTTGAAAGAAACTAGAAATCAAATTTGCCAAATACTGGTCCCATATATTTTGTGAGGATACTATGGATAGCACCAAAATGCTCCATAATTTGATTTATAGGTAGCCAGATAAGATTATAGGAGTTTTCTTTTTCTGAGTAGGCTGTGCTGTGCTTATTAATAATAAAAACAACTCACCCACTCATTCACTCTAAAGGCAGGCTCCGATACCCTAGTGAATTGTGTTCCCAAGTTTATTACTTTGTTGGTTTTTTCGAAATCCAAATGTTTTTTCCTTAGGCATAATAGTATAAGTGGTAGTTAAATTCCAAGCATAAACTCCAAATCTGATTGACCTCTAGGTCAATAGGAGCAAGACCAGCCTGAGTTCCAGCTGCTAGAAGACAACAGCTGTGCTGATTATTCTCCCTTTATCACCTGCTCTGTGCTCTGGAAGACTGGGCTATAAATGGATTCATTTATCTGGGTTCCCTCGCTTGGCTTTGGCCAAGGAGGGGCATGGATCAGAGACAAGCGAAGAGGAGAGAGAGGATGGGGTGTTTCTTCATCTGTTCCTGTCTTGCATAGCTGCTGCCAATCTGGCAGGGGCTACATCTCTAGCTGGGCAGCCCCTCCTCCACAGCTCTAGCTCTTACCGGGCTCTGGGAACATCAGTCATTCACTCCCCTTCCCTCCCCCACTCCATCCCCTCCCCTTGTCTTGGGGGTATAACCTCTCCCTGCTCTTGCTATTCTTTGGTATCTCAACATCCTGTGTTGGTTCTCTTAACCCCACCCATGCCTCAGTTAAAAATCTCTTCATTAACATCTCTTCATTTGTACCATGTGAGTGGAATTCCATCCATCAATACCCTGACTGAGAGAGGGAAGGAAGAAGAGGAAAAAGCGTTTCTTATTCCTTTCCTGGGTGCAGAATTCCAGGCAGGATCCTTCACGTATCTAACAGATATTATGTTCCTCCCATGTGCCATTGATTGTGAATAAAACAGATCTAGTCCCTGCCTTCAAGGAATTTATTTTCCTAGTTGGGAAGGCAAACTTAGTAAATACACACATGAATAAACAAGAGAGTTAGATGTTCTGGGAAATATTATGTAGAAAATAAACAGGGTGTATTGATAGAGGATCATTGGTGGAGAGGGTAATTTTGGATAGGGTGGTAGAGAAGGCCTTGCTGAGAAAGTGACATTTAACTTAGACCTCAAGGTTGAGAAGGAAACAGAACTGTGCAAAGAGCTGGCAAAGGGCAGGGGGAGGGCTTCCCTGGTGGCACAGTGGTTAAGAGCCCACCTGCCAAAGCAGGGAACACGGGTTTGAGCCCTGGTCTGGGAAGATCCCACATGCTGCAGAGCAACTAAGCCCATGGGCCACAACTACTGAGCCTGCGCTCTAGAGCCTGCGAGCCACAACTGCTGAAGCCCGCGTGCCTAGAGCCCGTGCTCCGCAACAAGAGAAGCCACGGAGGTGAGAAGCCCCCCGCACCGCAAAGAAGAGTAGCCCCTGCTTGCCGCAACTAGAGAAAGCCCGCGTGCAGCAACGAGGACCCAACGCAGTCAAAAATAAAAGTAAATAAATACATTAAAAAAAAAAAGGCAGGGGGAAATGTGTTTCAGGCAGAAGGCGCTGAGAATGTAAAGGCTGAGAGTTGAGAGAAGAGTTTCGTGGGAAAACCAGGACTATGGCAGCTGTTCGACTTCAGAGGAAATTAAAGACAGATATTTGCAAGGCACATGGGGAGCTGAAGGAAGGAAAGTGCACGTGGAGTGGGGGCCAGGTGGAGAGTGGTACCCGATGAGGCCGGACAGTGGCTCAGGGAACTCAGAGCAGGGCCCTGTAGGCCAGGGTGAAGATTATGGATTTTATTCCAAGTATAATGGGAGGCACAAAGAGTTTTAAAGAGCACAGTGATATGGTCTGAATTTATCTTTTTCAAAGCACACTCTAGCTGCTTTAGGGAGAAGAGCTTTGGGGAAAAACAAGTCGAATCAGAATGCTATTATTATAAAATAACCCAGGCAGAAGATGACTACATTTTGTTCTAAAGAGGTGGAGTGGAGATGCAGAGAAGCAGACATCTTTGAGTTTCTGTAGAGGTAGAGCCCGTAGGATTTGGGAAGGGCTAGGTATGGAGGGAGGCAAGAGAAAGGGAAGAATCAAGGATGGCTCCCAGTTTTCTGGCTCGGGCCACTGGCTGGGTATTGGAGCTGTTTATAGAGAGGAGGAAATAGAGGGATCTCCACCAGGCCTGGATGTATTTACTGGAACTGGGGTTTAGATGTGAAGTCCCAGTTAGTAAAAAAAAGCATTCCTATACCTTGATTTGTCATTAGTGCACATATTTTCTTTGAAGATCTCAAAGAAAGAGATGACCAGTTGAAAGAAAGACTTGAGAATTCTTAGGTCCTTGACGAAATACCATCAAATGCCTCTAGGGTTCCAATTTCAACATGACTTAATGATATATTTAAAGAACAGCCCCTAGAATCCAGTTTGGCTGATGTACAATAATGTCCTTATAGGGAGGCACATACCCATAGTAAGAGATAAGATTCTGAGGCTTTTCCATTCCAGTTGTCATGGCAACAGCAACAAGGGCCCTGGAGGTAGAAAGAAGGAAGAGGGAGGAGAGAGGAGAAACCAGAAGCTGTGGTGGCTATTAGTCTTTGGAAGATAATTAAAGGCAGATATTTGTAAGCTGCATGGAGAACACACCCTGCAAATCCAGGGCAGTTATAAGTACACAGTTTGTTAGTAGACAATTTGTTCATTTTAAGAACCAGAGATATACATGAAAGCTTTATCAGACTTGGGGGCTAGGAATACATCATGCACCTCTTTTATTCCCGTGCCCATTGCACTGCCTGGGCTTCCAGGGACCTGAATGAATGAGCAAATGAGATCCCAAAAGAAGAATCTCCTTATTTTGTATGGGTTTTAAAGTTGTTAGGTGGACAGATTCTTTGGGTAAAGATTCTATTTTATGTTAAAACCATAATCATTCAGTGATTATAGGGTGACAAGCCTGAAAGAAAGACTCACCTCCAAACCAAAAGACCAAGTCAGGAGGTCTCACTCTCTGGGGTTGATTCTGACAGCCATTCACTAAACATGGATGGGATATTATATAACTATATACTTCCCATGAAGATCCATGGTAGAATAGGCTTTGGATTAGATTCTTGAGGTGATTAAATTTCATCTCTAAACTGAGAATCCTCAATGCATCAAAAGTTGTGGCAGTGAGGAAAGGTGACAGTGTGATAAAGAATAAAGACAGCACTCCCCTGGTTGTGCAGTGGTTAAGAATCCGCCTGCCAATGCAGGGGACACGGGTTCAATCCTTGGTCTGGGAAGATCCCACATGACGCAGAGCAACTAAGCCCGTGAGCCACAACTATTGAAGCCTGCGTGCCCTAGAGCACGTGCTCCACAACAAGAGAAGCCACCACAATGAGAAGCCCACGCACCGGAATGAAGAGTAGCCCCCACTCGCTACAACTAAGAAAGCCCGTGCACAGCAACAAAGACCCAATGCAGCCAAAAATAAATAAATAATTAAAAACAAAAGAAGAATAAAGACAAATCGGGACTTCCCTGGTGGCGCAGTGGTTAAGAATCTGCCTGACAATGCAGGGAACACAGGTTTGATCCCTGGTCCGGGAAGTTCCCACATGCCGCGGAGCAACCAAGCCCATGCACCACAACTACTGAGCCTACGTTCTAGAGCCCGCGAGCCACAACTACTGAGCCCACGTGCTGCAACTACTGAAGCCTGTGTGCACAGAGCCTCTGCTCTGCAATAAGATAAGAGAAGCCACTGCAATGAAAAGCCCCCGCACCACAATGAAGCGTAGCCCCCGCTCGTCACAACTAGAGAAAGCCTGCGTGCAGCAATGAAGACTCAACGTAGCCATAATAAATAAATAAAATAAAAACATTAAAAGTAGTTACTACAGCTTATTTTTTTAAAAAAGAATAAAGACAAATGGACAGTCAACCCTAAAAAAGAAGGAAACCTGGGGACTGAAAATTTGTTCAAGGAAGGGTAGTATATCTGTTGCTCACAAATATCCAGACACTCAAAAGGGAAAATCCCCAATGGCGTGGACCCTTCAGTAGCCCATGTAAAATATGCCTCAAGACCTTTCATTTACCTTTGCTCTAATTCTGTTCTCACCAAGCAGCCAATATTTTAATTACGAATTCTGTTTTCTTTAGATGCTGAAGAGAGTACCCTGGATGAGAAACATGCATATCTGATCACTGGGAAAAGTATTTCCCCCTCTCTAAATTGCACTGAGCCAAAATTCAAATGCAATCTCCAGCCCTCAGGAGGGGGCCGCTGCTGATTTCTCTGACCTCAATTCCTGTCATTCTCCCCCTTAACTCTAGGTTCTAGCCACGTGGCCTTCTCTCCATTCCTGAAACACCCCAAGCTTTCTCCCACCTTCCAGTTTTACCTGCCAGCAGCGCTCTTCCTCCAGCTCTCCCCATGGCTGCTTATTTCTTACCAATCAGGTCTCAGCTCACATGTGCCCTCTCCAAAAAAGGTCTTCCCTGACCTCTGTGCTTGTGGTTGCGACCTTTCCCCTTTGACGCCCACCCCCTCCCCACCAGCAGTCATTAGCTACACTTAGCCTGTTTTATTTATCACTATATAATATCTTATTTGTTGATTTGTTTATTATCTGATTCCCAAACTACAATAAAAGTCCAACATAGCTGCAGCCTCAGCAATGAGCAGAGTCAATACTCAATATGTATTTGTGAAATGAGTTGAATGTGAGGGAAAAAATGAAATATGAGTTGCTCTAGACTAGAGAGAGGAGATACAAATAGAGAGAGCAATCTGAGGTATATGGAACCTTCACCTGGGCCCACACTGTTACTTTTACAAAGCACCATTAAAGTACGGTCATTGTATATGTTTTATTTTTGTTTTTGTATGTCCCTTTACCCCTACTCCACTTTAGACCATGAACAACTTGGGACAAGGACAATCTTGTTCATTTTTACATCTCCAATGTCCAAATAAATGCTCATAGGATCTCTCAATGCCCTGCTGATGGAAATGGGCAATTCAGAGAATAATTAAGAGACTTTCTGTTGGGTGAGCTCAGCTTAACTGGCTGCCAGAATAAGCAGTGTCTATAAGACAACAAACAGGTATATACAGGTAGTGACGGCACCAAAAGACAGCCTAGGGTGAGCTCTTTAGCCCTCCCTCCCTCCTCTGTAGTCTCCAGCACACCCTCCAAGTAACCCGCCAAAAGATTCCAGGCAATTCCCCAACCAGATGGCTGCCCTGAGCTCTTCCTGCTTAGAAAAGCTAGAGCCATCTCAGTACGAGGAAGTCAGACAGAAGCAGCTCCCACTTGACACAAGTCCAAAACGAGACTTATGAAAACAGAGCAGCTGAAAGTAAGGGTGTACAAAGAGGGCACCAGTAAGGACCAGCGTCCAACAAGGAATGACTGGAAGGAACTGTTTAATGTTCAAACATTGCCAAGCTGAGTAACATGACACCGAACTTGCTTTTTAGCTCAACTTTGTGTCGTTTGCATCCTGGAATTCACTCATACTATATATACTAGAGTTTTATTCATGCACTCGAACTGATTATGTGTCCTGCACTGAAGTGTTCCTGCAGTGCCAAAAATGAAGAGAAAATGGAAATCTTCCCCAGACCTATGAGCATCTTCTTTACGCCTTTGCCGAATTCACTAATGTGTGGTGGCACAAAGCTAATGGACACCAGCCATGGAATAACAGGGCAGAGCCTCCCCTGGAAAGAATGCCTCCTTTCAGTCTTTCCCTTGTGGAGTATTTATTTATCTATTTATTTAAAAACTGGCTATCGTCATCATTCAGAAATAATACACATTAAAAGAGAGTTTAAAGGCCCAAATAATTACCCAGGTTTCATAACAAAAGAATCACACAAAGAGAGTTTATTGTCTTGTCTAACTCCAGAAAGGCAGCTCTATGAAACTGTTCATCGTGAACTGTTTCATAAATTTCAGTCTTTGGGATATACACAATTTTTATTTAACTTTTGCTCTTTCTTGATTAACACAGCAATTTTTCTGACCTGCTTTGAAAAGTAAAATGTTATCTGCGTAGCCTAATTCAGGCTGAGAAACTCATTTTAATTCCAGAGTCTCAAACCTCTTTTAAAAAGCTACTTTTGGTCATCTCTCCAAAGCGGGAGCTGTCTGGTGCGAGTGAGCACTGAGAGTCCCTAAGGGGATGAGGAGTCTTTCTGAGGGCGTGTTGTGGGGAACTTTTTTTTTTTTTTTTTTGGCTGCATTGCTGCGCAGCCTTTCTCTAGTTGTGGCTCGCGGGCTCTAGAGCGCAGGCTCAGTAGTTGCAACACACGGGCTTAGTTGCTCCGCAGCATGTGGGAGCTTCCCGGACCAGGGCTCGAACCTGTGTTCCCTGCATTGTCAGGCAGATTCTTAACCACTGTGCCACCAGGAAAGCCCATGAAAATGTTCTATACCTTCTCTTTTCCCCCTTCAGCTCTTTTACTTCATGGGTAATAATTTTTATTGTTTTTTGTTTATTCTTCCAGTGTTTCTTTATGCAAATATAATCAAATATGAATATATATTTTTTAATTCCCCCTTTTTGTTATACAAAAGACAGTATGCTTGGCTCTGTTTTACATGCATTTTGTTTCTTCAATATAGGTTCATTCAGAGTGCCTTTCTTTCATATTCTATAGTGCCCTTGATTATTCCTGGTTGCTTTCCACTTAATATTTGAAATAGCTCAGAGCCTTATTTAGCATATCCTACCACTTCTCTGCTCTGTTACCCTGGAGACATCTTAGTTTAATACTGGAGAATCCTATCTCACCAGAATTAGAGAATTCAAATCAAGGAGCCAAAATAAGGGTCCAACTCTAAAGTTAAAAAATATATAATCTAGAAAGTCCAATCTGAATACTAACAGACTACTGCAGGTGGTAGAGGGGGGTATAGCTATGAAAATTAAACTGCCAAGAAGTCTACATTTTTAGACCAAAAAGAGAATTTAGCATTGATAAGGACATAGGCAAATATCCCAGAAAGAAGAGTATATATTGCTACCAAATGATTCATGGTTTTGAAAAATGTCAAACTTAGTCCTCTTGGTTAGGCAAAAAATCTCTGATCAAAGTAATACACTGACCTACAGGATCTTACATTCATGGATATCTTACTAAACTTTTCAACAGACAGTGGCTTAAGCAGGCCCAACAGTCTCAGAATGCAGCCCTGAAAACATAGAATAATTTGCTTGGAACAATGTGAAAGAGAACATTTTCAGATTAAGCCTATATGGTGGAAGATCTGAAATTAACCTCTTTCAGGAATTCCAGTGGTTAGGACTCAGCGCTCTCACTGCTGGGAGCCCAGGTTAGATCCTTGGTCGGGGAACTAAGATCCCTCAAGCAGCTCAGCACAGCCAAAAAATAAATAAATAAAATTAACTTTTTCCTAAAAATTATACTTAGCCTTCAATATGAGAGAAAAATGTCTAAAAGAACATGAATGTCAAGGAAACAATGGGTTGAAAATGAAAGGCTATCTACAGATACACTTATAATTTCACTGCAGAGAGACAGGATAATTCACCTTATTCTATTAGGCATTTGACACTTGGATAGACAGAACACAGTGCTTGGCACACAACTGAATGCTGAATAACTGTGGGTGAATAAAGAAATCAATTTCTCTGCACAGTGTGTTCATTATTGTTTTCTCCTGATACGTAGAGGCAAACCACCATCTGTGAATGTTCATTTGGATACTCATGTATTTAGTAGAGGGAAATTATTTTAAGAAAGGGACTAACCATTGGATCTTATTTTTCGGGTCACTTTTTCTTTTCTTATATTACAAAACTGTGTATTGACACACCCAGTTGAGGGCTGTTTTCTCTGGATTGGTTAGCTTTTAAGTGGGTTACATAAACACATTTCCACTTTAATGGTTTCATGCAGACCTTAATTAGAAGTAAATGAGCCAGACATTCTGTTCTTTTACCCTTTAAAAAAATCAGCATCTATTGCTTACTTTCCTTTTGATCTTCTAAAATTTCAGTTGGGCAGTTAGAAGAGTCATGAGAAAAAAAAATTTTTTTAATTTTTAGATAAATGTATTTGCCACTGTGTTTTACCAAACCACAAACCCCAAGGAATAAATGAAAATTCAAAGCAGACATTCACAAAGAAAAAAAAGAACTTAAAACAATATACTATAGTTTCTGTAAAACATAGCCTTCATAATTAAGGGTTAAAACTTCATCTTTTCAGTCCTAAAAATGAAATATTTCTTTGCTGGTCAGGTGATGTTGTGAATGCATTTTCAGATGCTTGAATCTCAGGGAACAATTACTGAACATACTTTATGCTCAAATATGTGTTATTATTAATTAAGGTAAATGTTTTATGCTATTGTCAAATTTCACTAATTTTGTTTTGGGTGCAATAAGGCAACCAAAGAACATATATTTTTGAGCTAATGCTATTATTCTAAGGGAGCACATTTTATAAGAGCTAATTCAGCATTATGCTTATCCTAGTCATGAATCCTTAGGCTCAAAATGTGATTTAGCTCACAGATTTACACTTGTAAAATTAGCAAGCTTTCAATCAATAGGTTATGCCTGAGCATCAATTAATTTTTGCCCTGGGGCACCTACCATTTTCTACCTAATAGAATACACTTTATTTTCAAGGTTTTATTTCTTCACTAACCCACCATGTGTGAAAAATACATTCTTGGCACAATATACTATACAATGGAGTTTGACGGCTTACATATGTTTCTGACGTTTACAGTACCTGCATTGTCCTCAGAAGGTAGCACAGAGCACATGAGGCCATAAACTACAAGCAACAGAAAAGCAAGTTGGTTCACCATTTGAATAGACAGGAATGTGTAACCAAAGAACAATGGAAACACTCCTTTGTGGTTTTTTAGAACGTAGTGAACAACTGTCTTTCATGTACTGGTCACCAACCAGAAATTGCTACAAAACAAAATCTTTAGGAAACCTTGCAGAAGAGAAACTAGTCTATTAGATGTCGAAGACAAAGAGAAAAATAAGGGAGACAATGAAATCCACAAGAAGATTTGGCCATCAAGAAATCTGAATTGGGCTTCCCTGGTGGCACAGTGGTTGAGAGTCCGCCTGCCGATGCAGGGGACACGGGTTTGTGCCCCGGTCCGGGAAGATCCCACATGCTGCGGAGCGGCTGGGCCCGTGAGCCATGGCCACTGAGCCTGCGCGTCCGGAGCCTGTGCTCCACAACGGGAGAGGCCACAACAGTGAGAGACCCGCGTACCGCAAAAAAAAAAAAAAAAAAAAAAAAAAAAGAAATCTGAATTTATATACATTTACCTCATACTAAAGGCCTTTGATTCTATCATGATGCGCACCTAAAGATCAGTGGAATTAAAAATGAACAACTACAAAAATTACAACCTTCCTTTGTTTTTCTTCTCTCTTAACAGCTGACAACCCCATTACAGCTCCCACTTCTCTATCTTTGCTCATCGAGGACTTTTGATTCACTTTTACTCTTTATAAATTTAATTGATAATGATGCTGTTATAAATATCAAATTACTCTTCATGAAATTGTCTGCTTGATAATGACTAAATGTCACCATTAAATTCTAAATCCACTTCGCTTACAAAAATGCATTTATAAAATGAGTCATTTTTCTTTCAGGGGTTCTTAGAGCTGAGAACATCACAATTTTAAAAAATAGTATCAGAGCACAGATCTTCTATGTCTCATATCATTTTATTGGGCGTTGAAGTCTAATGCATTTGTGCCTCTGTCACATTTGTGTGTCATGTCTATTGTTTGTATTAGACCTGAGATTTTACAAAGTAATCAATGAGGGATTAAATTTAATTTAGGTCAGGCTTTTAGCCACTGGCTATCATGGTACATTTTCTACCTTGTGCGTTTCTATGTACAGTATTTCCAGAAATACTGTTTACTTTGTGCTGTTTACTTTGTTGAATTTGCAACTCCTCCAATTTTCTTATTTTTTTAATCCTTAAAACAAGATTAAATTGCTTACATTAAAATATATATAATACATATATTTAAAAATAAATATATACATTATGCCACTTTTGGAGAAAGAAGGAAGAATTCCAAACTAAACTCAAGGAGATTTGGAAATTTCTTTGCCCTGGATTAATTGACTTACAACAGAGAACTTTTTGTCCCCGTCTGGTGCCAAAAGAGAAATTCTCATGATCAATATTCCATGAGATTCCATCCAACAAGTCTGAATTGGATTGCTTTTTTTGAATGTTGTTTGCATGGTTTAGGTAAAAGAGGAAATGTCTAAAGAGGAGGGGTGGGGGAGGAGATAAATTCCTGTGATGTTAAGTTCGTATTCATGCACTTTACCGATTTAAACATTACTCCACACACATGCTAGTCAGCTCAAGTTGCTAACTGAATGTAGGTCCCAGGAGATTAATAAATGTACCTATCACCTTTGAAGAACTCTAGTTCCCAGTCAGCCATTTCCTCTTCCTGTCCCTGCCTCTCAATAAGTGACTTCTGTTTCACATTATCCAGAGTGGCCAAGTCCAACTTAAGTAAAACATCATGGCTCTTAATGAGAAGAGTTTCAAATGCATCTTGCCTTCATAGTTAGCTTTCAGTGAAGAGCCAGGGCTAAAGAGCTGCTCTTAAAAGAGCTATATTTTCTTTATAGCCAGTTCTTGCCCTGAGACTAAAGCATATTTGGTTAAGGATACTAAATTGAGACAGGCTCCTTCATTAAAAAAAAAAAAAAAAAGAACAAGTTCTGCAATGTTTTTATAATAATTCAAACTGAAAGCAAATGAATGTTCCACTTTTTAGGCACATACTAAAATATGAGTGTATGTTTCACCCTATTTATTTTTTCAAGGTATTGCCAAGAAAAGGCCACTGTTTTTTTGGCCGAGCCTTGCAGGATCTTAGTTCCCCAACCAGGGATTGAACCCAGGCCATGACAGTGAAAGCGCCGAATCCTAACCACTGGACAGCCAGGGAATTCCCAAGAAAAGACCATTTTTTTTTACACAATCCTGTTTGGATTGGGTCTTTGGGACCCAAAGAAATGGATTAAGTATTTGTCTGAAGAGGGACAATGCTACATTCAAGAAGAAGAAAGGACTGAGAGGGATTGATGAAACTGTTAGCTGCTCAGACTTGAAGGGACTGTCCCTGATTTGAGACATACTTTAGGATATGCGGTTTTTTAAAAACTGGCTGTTCTGGTGGCGTTTACCTTTCATACTTTTCTTCTCTGAAAACTTGCACAACCAAATTCAATTATTATTTTTATTCTCACTCTTGAACAGATATGTGTTCCCTTCCCCACTGCCTTTGCCTTCCCTCCACTTCCTCTAATACTTGGCTTCCTCTGTCTGTCTGCCCATTTCACCCTCTCTTTGCTCTTTCTTACCCTTCCTCTTGAACTCTGTTTATTTACTAAGCTGTGTTTGCAGGTTGCCTGCCATGTACCAAGCACGTTTCTCACGAGGTCTCAGGCCTTTTCATCTGCCCACCATGGGCAGCCTATGTACCTACTGCCCAGTCCTTTTATTCTGAACCCCTCTTGTTCTATTCATCCCTTCTCAAAAGATACAGCAAGGAACTCTAACACTGAGAACATATCCAACCAGAATGAAAATGAAAGCCAAAGAAAATGTCCCCGTTTCCCCTTCTCATGGTTATGAGGAAAGATATGATGTGGGTCTACATCTGTGTTATCTCACTTCGTTTATACAGCTCGTGAGACAAAGAGATGGGATTCCTGGCTCTGCCACTTATTGTCTGGGTAATCTTGGACAAGTTACTTAACCAGATGCCTGAAATCCTTTCTGGAACAAGGCAATGGTATAAATAAATGATCCTGCTCAGCCTTAATTTCCTAATTATAGAAGAAAGAGAGCTTAGAGGTTAAAAGCACACAGGCTTGACTTAAATATATTGGGTTGGTCAAAACGTTGGTTCGTTTTTTTCCCATAAGATGGCTCTAGTAGCACTTAGTTGTCTTTAACCTCATTCGAAACAATTTTGTTAGGTTGTATCGAGACAGATGTCATATCCGGGTGCATTTTTAAAAAACTTATCAAAATGAGTGAATTTTTGTGTAGCCATTTTAATATTTAAGATGAAAAAAAAAGCAACATTTTCAGCATATTAAGTTTTATTATTTCAAGAAAGGTAA
Source organism: Mesoplodon densirostris (assembly GCF_025265405.1). Classification (NCBI taxonomy): domain Eukaryota; kingdom Metazoa; phylum Chordata; class Mammalia; order Artiodactyla; family Ziphiidae; genus Mesoplodon; species Mesoplodon densirostris. Next base: position 59,463,140 of record NC_082678.1, read on the forward strand.
AAATGCAACCGAAATGCAAAAAAAAAGCTTTGTGCAGTGTATGGAGAAGGTGCTGTGACTGATCGAACGTGTAAAAAGAGTTTTGTGATGTTTTATGCTGGAGATTTCTCACTGGACAATGCTCCACTGTTGGACAGACCAGTTCAAGTTGATAGTGATCAAGTCGAGACATTAACTGAGAACAATCAACGTTATACCAGGCGGGAGATAGCCGACATACTCAAAATATCCAAATCAAGTTTTGAAAGTCATTTGCACCAGCTTGGTTATGTTCATTGCTTTGATGTTTGGGTTCCACATAAGTTAAGTGAAAAAAACCTTCTTGACCATGGAATTATCTACTGAAACGTAATGAAAACATTCCATTTTTAAAACAAATTGTGATGGCCGATGAAAAATGTATACTGTACAATAATGTGGAACGGAAGAGATCGTGGGGCAAGAGAAAAGAACCACCACCAACCACACCAAAGCCTGGTCTTCATCCAAAGAAGATGACGCTGTGTATATGGTGCGATTGGAAGGGAGTCCTCTATTATGAGCTCCTTCCGGAACGATTAATTCCAACAAGTACTGCTCCCAATGCACTCGATGAAAAGTGTCCAGAATTAGTCAACAGAAAACGCATAATCTTCCATCAGGATAACGCAAGTCCGCCGGTTTCTTTGATGACCAGGCAAAAACTGTTACAGCTTGGCTGCGAAGTTCTGATTCATCCACCGTATTCACCAGATTTTGCACCTTCACATTTCCATTTATTTCGGTCTTTACAAAATTCTCTTAATGGAAAAAATTTCAATTCCCTGGAAGACTGTAAAAGGCACCTGGAACAGTTCTTTGCTCAAAAAGATAAAAGTCCTGGGAAGATGGAATTATGAAGTTGCCCGAAAAATGGCAGAAGGTAGTGGAACAAAATGGTGAATACGTTATTCAATAAAGATCTTGGTGAAAATGAAAAATGTGTCTTTTATGTTTACTTAAAAACCAAAGGAACTTTTTGGCCAACCCAATACTTGGGTGGGAGTCTGGGACTTTCCACTGACTCGATATAAGTCCTCAGTGTCCTTATTTATGAAATGCGGCCAATAACAATATCAACCTCATAAGGTTGTGGTGAGCTTTGAATGAAATTATGCGTAGAAAGCTTTTAACATAGTGCCTGGCACTCCATAACTATTAATTATTATTATCACTGATGCTACTATTTTTAATAAGGTAGCATCATGACAGTTAAAATCTTGGAGGCTGTGTCACAAAGTTAAAAGTGAGATACCATTTTATAGAAATAATCTACTGTGAAATAATACTGCTCCTGGTTCTTGGCATAGAATTCCTAAGATCTTTATAATTTCCTAAGTGATAGGAGGATCTGACACGGATCTTCTAAATCCTTTGAAATTTCCTGGATGATAGGAATGTCTTTTGTTCTAACGAGGTGACTCTTGATGGGCTCCTGGATGGGGGCTGGCCTCCAGAAAGGTCATGCCATGAATAGAAGCTTGGAAATTTCATCTCCCTCCTCCCACCTTTCTCCAGAGAAGGGAGAGAGCCTGGAAATGTAATTAATGATCGATCATGCCTCTGTAATGAAGCCTTCATAAACATTCCAATCATACAGGGTTCAAAGAGCTTCTGGGTTGGTGAATGCATCTATGTGCCAGGAGGTTGGTGCACCCAATTCCCCAGGGACAGAAGTTCCTGCACTTCGGACACTTCCACACCACATCCTATGTATCTCTACAACTGGTGTTCATTCGTATCTTTCATTATATCCATTAGAATAAACCAGTGACCATAAGAAAGTGTTTCCCTGAGTTCTGTGATGATTTCTGCAAACTTTTGAACCCAAGGAGGGGTGCATGGGAACCCTGATTTATTGCCCGTGGGTCAGAAGTACAGGTGATTATCTGGGACTTGCAATTACAATCTAGAGTGGGGAGAGTCTTGTGCGATTGAGACCTTAACCTGTGGATTCAACAGGTTAAGGTAAATCCAGGTAGATGGCGTCAGAACTGAATTGAATTGTAGGACACTCAGCTGGTGTTGGTAGTTGGTTGATGTGTGGAAAACCCACACATTTTTTGTCAGAAGTATCGTGTGGTAATAGTGTGAGAATCAAGGAGAAACACAGGAGTGTTTTTCCAACTCACCAGCATTAAAAGAATTCCAAGCAGGCTTCCCTGGTGGTGCAGTGGTTAAGAATCCACCTGCCAATGCAGGGGACTAGGGTTCGAGCCCTGGTCTGGGAAGATCCCACATGCCACGGAGCAACTAAGCCCATGTGCCACAACTACTGAGCATGTTTATAATGAAAGAATTTTACACACTGATATATACATACACACACACATACATATACATACATACACACTGGATTAACATTATAAAATTAGTGGGGGTTTTTTAATGAAACCACAGTAAGCAAACAAAATTTTTGAACTGGAGCCCAGGTTCACCTTGGACATTTCTTTAAAATTCAAATTAATTTCTCTTAGGCCCACATTCTCATCATTTTGCCTAAGCAAAGAAGACATTAACTTATCATTTCATTTAGCTCTTCTCATTTCCAGCCTAAGAACAAAGCCCGAACTCCAAATGTCAGTCCAGAAATGTACGCTAAGACTACCAAACAGCACTGCATAAAATGATATTGTTATTTATTTTTGTAGCAGTTTTGCCATGGAACTACCTAGAATTTAATGCCAATTTCCTCCATATTTATGTATCCAAGCCAATTTCCTTGATATTTATATACCCAAATGAACAGAGTTCAGTATTGTATATGGTAATTTCTGAATAAAAAAGCATTTCCTTCAGAAAAGATTTAAAAAAACATGAAAAGAGTGTTTTAGTGCTGACTCTAGTAAACCTGCAAAAACACGAAGGATGTTGGGGGGAAGGGGCAATTGGGATGTGGACCAGTTTCTCTGCTTATGCCATGCCTAACTTTGGATCAACAAGTTCCCTTAGGAAGTGGAGGGGGGTAGGGATAAATTAGGAGTATGGGATTAACAGATACACACTACCATATGTAAAATAGATAAACAACAAGGATTCACTGTATAGCAATGCAATGTCTTATAATAACCTATAATGGAAAAAAAATTTTTTTAAAGAATAAAATATATATATATATGTATAACCAAATCACTTGCTGTATACCTGAAACTAACAATATTGTAAATCATCTATATTTCAATTTTTTAAAAAGGCCAAGTTCCCGGGGCTTCCCTGGTGGCACAGTGGTTGAGAGTCGGCCTGCCGATGCAGGGGACACGGGTTCGTGCCCCGGTACGGGAGGATCCCACGTGCCGCGGAGCCGCTGGGCCCGTGAGCCGTGGCCGCTGGGCCTGCGCGTCCAGAGCCTGTGCTCCGCAGCGGGAGAGGCCACAACGGTGAGAGGCCCGTGTACCGCAAAAAAAAAAAAAAAAAAGACCAAGTTCCCTTAGATGATGTAAGAACAGTGCCCAGCACTTAGCAACAGTGTCTGAGTCAGATATTTGTTGAAAAATTTAATAAATGATGCTGTTTAAGACACACATATAGAGAACAGGCTTGTGGTTGCCAAGGGTGTGAGGGGGTAGTGGAGGGAAGGAATGGGAGCTTGGGATTAGCAAACTATTATATATAGGATGGATAAACAACAAAGTCATACTGTATAGCACAGGGAACTATATTCAGTATTGTGTGACAAACCATAATGGAAAAGAATATGAAAAAGAATATACATATATATGCATAACTGAGTCACACTTTGCAGTAAGAAGAAATTAACACATTGTAAATCAACTATATACTTCAATAAAAATTTTTTTAATTATGCTGTTTAGATAAAAGATAAGTGAAAAACTGGATGAGTATTGTAAAAAAATTTGCCTATTTGTTGTTACTGATTAGAAAATGCTAGAACTAGAAGGATTCTTAGAAGTGACCTAAGTCACTTCCTATACCTCAATTCATAAGAGAAAATATGGATATTCAAATAGATTAATGGCTCTTTCAGACACAGTCCTCATGTTTTCAAAACATAGATCTGGGTAGCTGCTAGAGCCTCTGTCTTTTTTTTTTTTTGCGGTACGTGGGCCTCTCACTGTTGTGACCTCTCCCATTGCGGAGCACAGGCTCCGGACGCGCAGGCCCAGCGCCCCTAGCTCACGGGCCCAGCCGCTCCGTGGCATGTGGGATCTTCCCAGACCGGGGCACGAACCCGTGTCCCCTGCATCGGCAGGCGGACTCTCCACCACTGTGCCACCAGGGAAGCCCACCTCTGTCTTCTTGACAGTACCTGCTTTCCAGAACTCTACCTCTCAGCTTATCAGAAGTCAGGGGTGTTAGTGTTTGTAATAAAAGGAGACATGGAAAAGAATACCCAGCAAGGGAATTCCTGGCGATCCAGTGGTTAGGACTCCACTGCTTCCACTGCGGGGTTCCCGGTCTTGGAATTAAGATTCCACAAGCCACGCAGTGTGGCAAAAAGAAAAAAAGAAAAAGAAAAACCTCAGGGGGAAAAAAAAAGAATACCCAGCGAGAGGCCCCTATGCCCAAACCCAGCTTTCCATTTCTTTGTTTTGTAGTTTTAAAGCTCCCTGCCCCACCCTTTTCGAATATTCCTGTGGAAAGTTCTTGATTCTTGAGCCTGGGGGTTTGTCTGTTTTTCAAAAAGGAAAATATTAAATCATAGAGGTTTAGCCACTGTACATGCTAAACTGTAAGTTATGTTTCAAGCTGTGGGGAAAAAAATTGTTTTAAAGACTGAAATAAAACCTGAAAAAAAAAACTCTCTCCAGCAAGATGGTCTCACAGTTGTCAGCCTACTTAAATGGTGGCTGACTTCCCACAGAGCCGTGTCCCAAGAGTACCTGGAGGAAGCTGCAGCACCTTTTATGACCCAGCCTCAGACGTCACATACCATCACTTCCTCTGAATTTTATGGGGCAGAACAATCACAAGTTCATCCAGAATCAAAAGGCAGAGAAATAGGGCTTCCCTGGTGGCGCAGTGGTTGAGAGTCCGCCTGCCGATGCAGGGGACACGGGTTTGTGCCCCGGTCCGGGAGGATCCCACATGCCGCGGAGCGGCTAGGTCCGTGAGCCATGGCTGCTGAGCCTGCGCGTCCGGAGCCTGTGCTCCGCAACGGGAGAGGCCACAACAGTGAGAGGCCCGCGTACAGCAAAAAAAAAAAAAAAAAAAAAAAAAAAAAGGCAGAGAAATAGAAGCCACCACTTAATGGAGAGAGTATCAAAGAATTTGGGGGCTATGTATTCAAAATCACCACAGCCAGGTTGATAATTTGGAGCATAGTCAGCTTACCCTTTATAAGATTTTTCATTCAGTTTGGATTGTAACTATCTCAAGGTTACATTTTTAACTTTTTATTATAGAGAATTTCAAACATATAAAAGCAAACTGAATGGTACAATGAACTCCTGTGTGCCCATTACCCAACTTCAAAAATTATAAACTCAGGAATTCCCTGACAGTCCAGTGGTTATGAATTAACGCTTTCACTGCCATGGCCCGGGTTCAATCCCTGGTCAGGGAGCTAAGATCTCATAAGCAACGCACTGCGGCCAAAAAAAAGAAAAATTATCAACTCATGGCCAACTTTGTTTCATCTATACCTCCACTTGCTTCCCCAACTCCCGTATTATTTTGAAGATTAACAATAATCACTTAATATCATATTTAGTTGGCTTTTAAACTTCCAATATCTCATAATGTCATACTTTTCTTTAATATGTTTAAATCAGGATTAAAATAAAGGTCACATACTGCAATTTGTCAATATGTCTTTAAAATCCCCCAGCATCCCGTTTTTCTATTTTTTGCAATTTATTAGTTGAATAAACTGGGTTGTTTGTCCTATAAACGTTTCCATAATCTGGATTTCGCTGACTGCATCCCAGTGGTGCAATTTTTCCTGTTTGTTTGTTGTTTTTAATCTGTATTTCCTATATATTGGTAGTTGGATATTGATGCTACTCAGATTCTAGTTTGATTTTTTTGGCAACACGCCTTCAGAGGTGGTACTGAGTTTTTTCATCGGGAGGCATACAATATCTGGTTGTCTCTTTTTTTGTGACATCAGTGGTCATGGATGCTCAATGCCTAGATCCATTAATTTATTAAGAATTACAAAATGGTGGTATTTTATTTCAAAGACTCCTTTTTTCACTTGTTATCTGGAAGAGCTCCATAAAGAGGAATCTTTCCTTATCTACATTTGGTTACCCAAGGACACAGTTAGAATAGGAAAAGCAGAATGGCAGAACAATGCTTAGTTCATCCCCTTTATTTTCCAGTATTCAAAAGAGTTAGTAGATTACTTTATAAAATTCAAATAGGAATTTATTATGCAAAAAAAACTTCAGAAGGTATAGTGTATAAGCATCAGTGGTTTTTTGGTTTGTTTTTTACTTTTTAATGACATATAAAAATAAAAGGCTAGGAATTCCCAAATCAGCAGCTGTGTACAGCCCAAGAGAATATTCTGCCCAGACAAGAGCACAAAGGAAGACTCTGGGAGAGAGCTGGGAAAACTATGGAAGAGGTTTGTGTGAATATTTGGAAGACATTGTTGATATGTAGATGACAGAGGTATGAACTGCTTGGGGGAATTTGGATGGGTTCATAGCCAAATAGGCAAATGAAAAAAACATAGCAAATTTAACATAGGAAAAATGAAGATTGTATGAAAAAGGAGGTGTGGTTGAGAATACTACTTGGCTTGTCTGTCAACAATATTTGCTTGGTCATAATAATGTAAACACTAACTTTTCAGGCACCATGCAGTTTGCAGGTTCTCAATTCCCCAACCAGGGATTGAACCCTGGCCACGGCAGTGAAAGCCCAGAATCCTAACCACTGGACCACCAGGGAACTCCCTAAACACTGACTTTTTTTTTTTTTTTTTTTTTTGCGGTACTGCGGGCCTCTCACTGCTGTGGCCTCTCCCGTTGCGGAACACAGGCTCCGGACGCGCAGGCTCAGCGGCCATGGCTCATGGGCCCAGCCGCTCCGCGGCATGTGGGATCTTCCAGACCGGGGCACGAACCCGTGTCCCCTGCATCGGCAGGCGGACTCTCAACCACTGCGCCACCAGGGAAGCCCAACACTGACTTTTGATATAACAAAAAGTATTGATATGCTTATGCAGAGAACATGGGAGAAAGGGAAATGGGAAAGGTGGTATGGAAAAGCGAAACCCTCATCTACCACGGTGGAAAGTCAATAGATTATATCTAAAGTCAATCAGTCAAGAGGTTGAATAAAACATATCATTTAGAAAATGGCTGGAATTCCCTGGCAGCCCAGTGGTTAGAACTCCGCACTTTCACTGCGGAGGGCCTGGGTTCAATTCCTGATGGGGGAACTCAGTTTCTGCAAGGCATGTGGCATAGCCAAAAAAAAAAAAAAAAGATGATAAATGTTAGAAGAAACAGCTAAAAGAGCTGAAGTGATTGCCTCTGGGGAATAGAACTGGAAGGTATGTAAGGATCAGGCCAGGGACTTCTTTTTAGAAATCTTTAGGCAATGTTACCTTTTTATACTGTTATATACATGTATGTATTAATATTACATGTATAAAAATAGAAATTAACCTAAAAATAAAGGGATAGATTGTCCATGCAATATGAAAAATATAGAAAAGAGAGAGCTGACCTTACTCTAAGGTCAGAAAAAAAAACCACAGAAATATTTCAGCTTATATTTTACCTGTGGACTTAACAATGATCTCTTTCATCCGCTTGCAGTGGCTTTCTACCCCCTTAAAAAAAATCAATATTTTTTTCTTTATTTCCAGTACATTCTCAATCATAATCACTAGCTTCCACTTCAGTCCTTCACAGATTATTCCAAGTCGTTTTATCTTATCATCTCATTCCTAACTCTAAATGTGATTTCAAGCTCAATCCTCTTCTGGAAATGGCCTATCAATTGCATTCATCTCAATGGACTGCCCCAATCCATTATGGAATAGTGGTTAAGGGCTTGGAGCTCTGGAATCCCGCAGACCCAGCTCCATCCCTGCTGGCCCACCTGGGGAATTAAATGGCCTTGGGGAAGTTGCTGTCTTTGCCTCTATTTCTCCATCTGTTCATGAGGATAGTAAGAGTACCTATTCCATAGGTGCAAAGGTCAAAGAGATAATATTTGTAAACAGGTAAGTCTTCCAGGTAAATATGAGTTACTATTGTTAAAGAGCAGGCAGGCATGCAGTCAGAGGCAACTCTCCTAAGTCATCTAAAAACACTAAATGGGGACTTCCTTGGTGGTGCAGTGGTTAAGAATCCATCTGCCAATGCTGGGGACACAGGTTCGATTCCTGGTCTGGGAAGACCCCATATGCCACAGAGCAACTAATCCCGTGCGCCACAACTACTGAGCCCCTGCTCCCCAACAAGAGAATCCACCACAATGAGAAGCCCACGCACCGCAACAAAGAGTACCCCCTGCTCGCCGCAACCAGAGAAAGCCCGCGCACAGCAGCGAAGACCCAACACAGCCAAAAATAAATAAATTAAATTAATTAATTAAAAAACAAACAAAACAAAACTGCAGTCTTAAGGATAGCACTTCCTGAGTTCTGTGAGCTGTTCTAGCAAATTATAGAAGTTGAGGTGGTCGTGGGAACCTCTGATTTTGTAGCCAGCTAGTCTGAAGGGAGGGAGGTCTTGGGAACTCACATATTTACAGCCAACACCTGAAGCGAGGACAGTCTTGTGGGGACTGTTCGCTCAAAATGTACAGTTAGCTAAACTCATTGCAGTAACCAAACACTGGGGAGTTGCCAGGATAGGGAAGATCACATGGGAACTGAGAATCCTTACAGGTGAGTACCAGACCCTGCTTAACTCTCTAGGCTGTGCTGTGGCCCGCTCCGCTCTAACCACAGGGCCCCCACCTCAGGTTCAGCACCTCTTTCCCGCAACCCCAAGTCTTAGAAACCAATCCTGCCCTTCGATTGCGAGGGTTTGAAGAGCACCGACCCAACACTCCGGGACTCAACTCCATCACACTGGCTGGGAATCGGGAGGAGCATGGCATGGAGTTAAAGGCAAAGCCTTCAGCAACAGACAGGCCTGGTGAAGCAGTCAGGGTCTCCCTCGAAAGAAGACAATAAAGAAGGACTTATTATCAAGGGGTTCCCTACAAAAGAGTGGGTACAGGTAACCACAAGGGATTACGCAGTAGCCTGGAATAGGGCCCTAGCCTCAAAGACCCCAGGGGAGGGTTTCCCTGGTGGCGCAGTGGTTGAGAGTCCACCTGCCAATGCAGGGGACACGAGTTCGTGCCCTGGTCTGGGAAGATCCCATATGCCATGGAGCGGCTTGGCCCGTGAGCCATGGCCGCTGAGCCTGCACATCCGGAGCCTGTGCTCCGCAGTGGGAGAGGCCACAACAGCGAGAGGCCCGCGTACCACAAAAAAAAACAAACAAACAAAGACCCCAGGGGAGAAAATGGAAGGAGAGGATTCTGTAGAGACAGCACAGCCAGACAAAAGCCACCCCTCCTCACTTCCCCCTTGTCGGTGGGGCGTCCAGTAACAGACCTAATCCGAGCCAGGGGGCTGTTGATGCAGCCCATGCCGGTCAGCCTCTGGGGTGGAGAAGAGTAGAAAGTGGGTCTGGAGGGACAGACAGGAGATGTTGTTCAGCACTGGGGTTCAAATCCTTGCTCTGTAACCAGCTGTGTGATCTTCAACAAGTCCCATGAGCTTAGTTCCTTCATGAATAAAACAGAGGGCTTTAGTAAACAAGGACCAAAAGGTGGCAACGCCCATGAAGTGCTTGATGTAGCACCTCCTTAATAGGAAGGGGCTCAGAATCTGCCAGACAGTAGTACTAAGTATGACTGCTGCTCTCCCACTGCCTTCATGACCGGCTCTAACAACTAGGCTTCTGACTTGCTTCTGAGACCCAGTTGCCGACGGTATCCCATGCGGATCATTGGATCCAGGTTATTATCAGTGTGCCAGAGGCCCTGTCTTTGTTATTTGCCTAATCCTGGAGCCTCCTAGGAATGAAACCTTGCTGCATGCTTGTGGGTAACCATGGAAACCCGCTGCCTTCATCAGGTGTCTGGAAGCAAGTTGGTAACAGCCTGATGAGAATGACGGAGAGAGAGGCTGAGAACAAAGACTTGTAGGATCCAGATGAAACAAAATCCATGACTTGGGGGTTGAATACTTTAATCCCTCAAGAGAGTTAGCACCCAGCTCTACATCTGGGGCCCCCTCCTTCAGGCCATAGTGCACATAAGACAGTGTCCTCCAAGTGCAAGGCAGGGTTGGAGGTCTCCACGCCACTCTACCTGCTGACTTCCAGTGAGCTCTGCAGACCTTGCAAGCTCTGCAGGAGCCATTTTGTTTGAAACGTTCTCTTCAGAGCCACCGCCTCTGAGGCCTTGGTTCAGGAAACGGGGAAGCAGAGTGGAACCGCTCTATAATTTTAGAGAAAGGGAGTGTATCCGTTTTCTAGGGCTGCTGCAGTAAAGTAACACAAACTGTGTGGTTTCAACAGCAGATATTTATCGTCTCACATTCTGGAAGCTAGAGGTATGAGACCAAGGTGTTAGCTGCATTGGTTCCTTCTGAGAGCTGTGAGGAACATTCTGTTCCATGCCAGCTTCTGGTGCTTTGCTGGCAACCTTTGGCATTCCTTGGCTTGTAGAAGCATCACCCTGATCTCTGTCTTCATCTTCACATGACATTCTTTTTGTGTGTGTGTCTCTGTGTCAAACTACCCCTTATAAGGACACCAGTCATATTGGCTTAGGGTCCACCTTAATGACCTCAATTAACGAATTATATCTGCAAGGATCCTATTTCTAAATAAGATCACGTTCTGAGACACTGGGGCTTAGGACTTCAAGATATGAATTTTGAGGAGACACAATTCAACCCATAAAAGGGGATATAGGTGGGGAAAGGCCATCCCATGACACCTGTCCTGTATTCCTAATCTGCCAGTGCTTCTTCTGTTTACCTGAGCCGACTTCCTCAGGCCTCACCTCAGGGCATGTGCTAATCCAGGCCCCTGCTTTTTTAGCTGTGCCCCAACCTCTGCAGGTACTGGGGCTACACCCAGCTGCATCCTGAGGGAAGCCAGCAATGTTTTTTTTGGTTTTTTTGACCACGGGGATCTTAGTTCCCCGACCAGGGATAGAACCCACGTTCCCTGCAGTGGAAACGCGCAGTCTTAACCACTGGACCACCAGGGAAGTCCCAAGCCAGCAATGTTTGAAGTTCATAGAAGTGAGGACATTTAGAGCCAGACAGGCAAGGTTCAGAACCAGGTAGGAGAATGCACAGGTAAACAGAGTTACAGTGCAACTTGGCAGATCTAAGTGTGTTTATTACTGCCCCTTGTATGGACAATCTGGGCCAACAAGGCTAGACTACAGTCATATAAAGGTCTGCAGATGAGTTGTGCCCCAGAGTAAAGCAGGAACAGTCTGGCAATGGTTATGGGCATGAATATTGCTCATTAAGCCTCGGCTTCTGCATGCATAAAATGAGACCCATAAACCAAATGTATCTTATGGGATTTTTGTGGGAATTAAATGAATAATGAATATATAGCCTTAACCCCGTGCCTGGTAACATGTGAACATTTAATATGATAACTATGGAGACCATGATGGCCACTTTAGACATTATACTGCTTCCACACATTTCCGTGATGTTGCTGACTAAGTAGTTTCGGGGTATGACATATTAGAACTTCTGTCCTTTCTTCTTGAAATTTAGCGCCCATACAAAAGTACACAAACTCTTGGGGAAATGCTGGTATTCTCTGGGATATCTCTACACAACAGTATAGCTGAGTTATGACCACTGACCCAGGCTAGGGCTATCAATTTGCCATCTACCCAAATATTTTAAGTAGCTTTTCTGTAATGAGCAGGGAAAAGGTAACAGAGATCTTTTCCGTTCCCTCCAGGGAGAGAAGGAATTCTGTGGGTTCCTGAGATGTCAGCACTGGGCTAGATCTAGGTCCTCTGAGTGCTAACAATTATCCTACACGCTTCCTAACTTAGCTCAAAAATGCCCACACTCTCTCAAACAGGGTCAGAAGCACCTTGATCGTTTTGAAAAGATAATTTCCTCAGATGAGAAGTGAACCACTTAAGTAGTCATTATGTGCATCCCCTCCTGCCCCTCCTCCAAAGCCAAAGTGTGATTTAATGTATTTTAGGAACTAAAGTTCAAAATGTGAATTTCCTGTGTAGAGAAAAATTATCTGTCAGAAAGCACTTAGGAAAAGGCAGAGCAGACAGATTACCTATGTTCAAAGATCTGTCCTTGGCCTCCTTTTCTGTTTTCCTTGACAATGTCATTCAAACGCTAGCCTGTGATGGAGGCCACTCCCTGCTTGTGTCTGTGACCTTGTTCTGTCTCTGACGGCCTGGGTTCTCCATCCCTACTGCCCACTGGAAGGTCCGCCTACGGCATCGTGAAAGCAATAGATATCAGAGGGAAGGGATCATCTCGACTCTCTTCCAGCCAACGCCACCTCCTTATTTCTTGCCTTGGGACCTCTTTTCCTTGACCACTACTGCCATCCTGCTGGTCATCTGGGCTTGAAACTGCTCAGCCAGTGGTTTCTAGCCCTTTTTGAGTGTCTACCCTTTTTTTTTTTTTTTTTCCTTCGGTACGCAGGCCTCTCACTGCCGCGGCCTCTCCCGTCGCGGAGCACAGGCTCCGGACGCGCAGGCCCAGCGGCCATGGCTCACGGGCCCAGCCGCTCTGCGGCATGCGGGATCCTCCCGGACCGGGGCACGAACCCGCGTCCCCTGCATCGGCAGGCGGACCCTCAACCACTGTGCCACCAGGGAAGCCCTTGAGTGTCTACCTTTGTGATTGGATTGAAGTTATGGATTTTCTCCTCCAGAAAAAGAAATCTATGGCTATTCCCACAAATATTTACTCAAAATTTCAGGGGTCCTTTAGGTTCCCCTATCTAAGCAAACTTTCTTCTTTTATTTTATTTTCTAATCATATCTGCTCAAAAATCTTTAGTGATCCCTCACTGTCAATAAAATAATATATGTCCATATTTCCTGGCCTGGTACTTAGAACATACCACAATCCAACTGCAGCCCATCTTTCTAAAATAATGGGTTAATGGGGTTTCTATGGTGGCGCAGTGGTTAAGAATCCACCTGCCAACGCAGGGGACATGGGTTCGAGCCCTGATCTGGGAAGATCCCACATGCCGCGGAGCAACTAAGCCCATGCGCCACAACTACTGAGCCTGCGCTCTAGAGCCCACGAGCCACATCTACTGAGCCCGCGTGCCATACCTACTGAAGCCCGTGCACCTAGAGCCTGTGCTCCGCAACAGGAGAAGCCACCGCAATGAGAAGCCCGCACACCGCAGCGAAGAGTAGCCCCCGCTCGCAGCAACTAGAGAAAGCCCACGCACAGCAACGAAGACCCAACACAGCCAAAAATAATGAATAAATAAACAAATAAACAAATAAATACAATTTAAAAAAGAAAAATAATAGGTTAATGCATGCAAAGCTCAGAATGTGGCACAAGGTGAGCACTATGGAAGTGTTGGCTATTATTATTATCATCCTTGTTTCTGTCCAACTAATCTCTCAACTTCTCCCATTACCCTTGGTGTCCCATGCTTCATTCCTATTGTGTTTTTTTATTCTCTCCCTACCAGTAATTTATTCCCCATGTCCTTAAGCCCTCCAGCCTTCTCAGATCACAATTCCCTTAACTCAGGTCCCCATCCTATAAGAAAGTCAATCTCTTCCTCAATAATTCTGAATCCACCCAGGGCTATTTTATCTTCTTCCAGTTGGGGCTTATCACCTCCTGCCCCAAACCCCTGTCTGGCTTTTTCTCTGTAGGGTCTGGGTGTTGCACAGCTGTGGCCACGCCCCACACCTCATCACCATAAGCATGGACATAGCCCCCCTCCTTCATGTCCCCACTAACACCATGTTAATTGCACATAACCCAGCAGCCAGAGCAATCTTTCTAAAATATCAGTCAGTTCATGTCATTTGTATAACCAAAAACTCTTTAATAGCTTCCCATCATACCTAGAAGAAAATCCAGATCCTTCCTTTAGCCAGCAAAGCCAGACCTCATTTTATACCCATGGGCAGATTTAGGTTTTGTGGAACCTGAAACTTACACAATTTATTTGGGGGGAAGGAGAGTAGCCTCTTTAAGAAAAAATATAAAATCACAAATAAAAAATTAAATTGAGGACTTCCCTGGTGTCTCAGTGGTTGAGAGTCCACCTGCCGATGCAGGGGACACGGGTTCATGCCCCGGTCCGGGAAGATCCCACATGCCGTGGAGCGGCTGGGCCCATGAGCCATGGCCACTGAGCCTGCACGTCTGGAACAGGCTCCGCAGTGGGAAAGGCCACAGCAGTGAGAGGCCCGTGTACCGCAAAAAAAAAAAAAAAAAAAAAAAAGTACAAACAATGCCTTTATCATCAAATATACATTTACAAGAGTCTGCATGTTTTCTTTTAAAATCTTTATTCTTGTATAGACATAATGGTTACATAGTCAAAACACCCCAAAAAACTAGGGCTCTGGAAATAGACCAGACTGGGTTTAAATCCCAGCTCCATGACTTATACCCTGAGTGACCTCTATTTAGTGACTTTTGTAATGAAGATAATATTACCTACCTCACTGGATTAATGAGATAATGAGATCATAAAATTTGTATTTATTTAGCAATTCGTAAAGCTTTGAAGTAGGTTGATATGAGAGAGAGTGTTGGTGGCTACTTAATACAGGGTAGCCAGAGATTTCCTTGAGGAGATGATTTTATGCTGAGGTCTGAATGACAAGCAAGAAGCAGGCAAGTGGGGACTTTCCTGGTGGTGCACTGGTTAAGAATCCGCCTGCCAATGCAGGGGACACGGGTTCAAGCCCTGGTCTGGGAAGATTCCACATGATGTGGAGCGACTAAACCCGTGTGCCACAACTACTGAAGCCTGAGTGCCTAGAGCCCATGCTCCACAACTAAGAAAAGCCACCGCAATGAGAAGCCCGCGCGCTGCAACGAAGAGTAGCCCCTGCTCTCCACAACTAGAGAAAGCCCGCGCGCAGCAACGAAGACCCAGTGCAGCCAAAAATTAATTAATTAATTAATTAATTTTTTTTAAAAAAAGAAGAAGAAGCAGGCAAGTGAAGATCAGAGGAAAGAGAGCTCAGTCCAGTGCAAAGACCCTGAGGCTGGAGCAAGCTTGGCTTGTTCACAGAACCAAATGGCCCAGCAGCTGGAGCATGATGAGGGGAGGCTGAGGAGCACACACTGTAATCCAAGGTCGATTTACCATGAAGTCAACGGAATGACATTTTGCAACATCACAATAAACTGGTGAGAAGTTACAGACCTCTGATTTGGATATGAAAGGCATCTTCTTTTGAAATCTTTTACATTTAGTTATTAAAAGACTGAAAAAAATCCAGAGTAAAAATTAGTAGAATATCAAAGAAAAGTGATATAGATGATAATTCAGTAGTAAACACTCTGACATTGAGAAGTGAAGTAGAAAACAGCAAAACTTATAGATTCTACAGAAAGTACTAATGTGTTAGAAGGAAGAGACAAAACTTGAATAGAAGATATAAATAAACTCCTAGATTGTTTGATAATCCAGTTAATGAAAATGAGGGAGGGACTTCCCTGGTGGCGCAGTGGATAAGACTCCACCCTCCCAATGCAGGGGGCCCGGGTTTGATCCCTGGTCAGGGAATTAGATCCCACAGGCATGCCTCAACTAAGAATTCGCATGCCACAACTAAGGAGCCACAAAAAAAAAGAATCCACCTGCCAGTGCAGGGGACATGGGTTCGAGCCCTGGTCTGGGAAGATGCCACATGCCGCGGAGCAACTAAGCCTGTGCACCACAACTACTGAGCCTGTGCTCTAGAGCCCGTGGGCCACAACTACTGAGCCCGCGTGCCACAACTACTGAAGCCCACGTGCCTAGAGCCCCTGCTGTGCAGCAAGAGAAGCCACCGCAATGAGAAGCTCGCGCACTGCAACAAAGAGTAGCCCCCGCTTGCCGCAACTAGAGAAAGCCAGTGGGCAGCAGCAAAGACCCAACGCAGCCAAAAATTTTTAAAAATAAATAAATTTTAAAAATATATATATATACATAAAACCATAATATGTGCAGTTTTCAATCAATTCTCCCAGATAATCAACTATGAAATTGAGCAGATGGCCCACCTCCCAATTCTCTCTCCTCCCCAAACCCACCCCCATTCCAGAACTCCTAGCAATGGCTGAAATGTAGAACAGAAATTCCTACCTCTTGTTATTGGAATGGATTCAGGGGTATACTGCCTACCTAGATTCCCCCTTTCACAACTGAGCACTCAATCCTCTACCTGCTGGGAGAGTTGGCCAACTGCTCTCAGATGAGTGTCTCTCAGAGAATTGCCCACCTGTCTTGTCCAAGATCATGCCCCTGTCCTTGGGGGTATAGCCACTTCTAATGACTGGCCAATGATGGGAGGTGGGGTGGCAGGGGAGATCCCGAGTCTTTAGGTGCTCAGTGAGCAGACTGTGCTGGGGAAGGGTGGGCTTCGGGTTCCAAAGAAGCTAAAGATTCCAGGACAGGTCAAACCTTCTCCCCCCAAGTAGCCACACCAGCAGCTGCAGGCATTCCAGCCCCATGGCTCAGCCTCCCCCACAAAAGACAGTGTGTGCCTGGGAGCGTGTGGGTCACTACCGAGGCTGAAAGCAGAGAAGAGGGCCTCACTGACTTACAGTGCTGGGTGATGCTGGCTGAAGTTGCTTGCCTTCACCTCTAACTGGACGAATAGCAGTTGCAGGCAGAGGTACTTTATGACTCAGGGCTATGTGCCAGGAACGGTATCATTTAGCCATTATGAGGCAAAAGAGCTCAATTTTACAAGATGTTTTAGGTTTTGTTTTTAGTGTGGCTTTTTTCTTACTAAGAGCCAGACACTGTGTGTGCATTATCTCTTCTAATCGTGACAACAGCCCTTCGACACCAGGGTCCTATCAAATGATTAAAAAACTGAAGTTTAGAAAGACTAAGGAATTGCCCCTGGGACTCAGAGCTAGTAAAAAACATTTAGCAAGTGGGAGCCAGTGATATCAGGGATTTTAGTTTGACTACTGCTCTCTGCTGACTCCCCATGAAGTTGTAGCCCACCATAATCTTTGTCCAAAGAGCTTGTGTGATCAGGGACTTCCCTGGTGGTCCAGTGGTTAAGACTCCACACTCCCAATGCAGGGGGCCCAGGTTCAATCTCTGGTCAGGGAACAGTTCCCGCATGCATGCCACAACTAAGGGCCCTCATGTCGCAACTAAAAAGATCCCGCATGCTGCAGTGAAGATCCCGAGTCCGCAACTAAGACCTGGCACAGAAAAATAAATAAATATTTAAAAAACAACAAAGAGTTTGTGTGAGGAGCTTAAAAAAATCCAGCAAGGATCTTCCTATCAGCAGTGCCTAGCACAGTGTTTTGTACGTAGAAACGGAATTGAATTGAAAGGTGCTGACAGATTTCTTTAATACCAGATGTCAATGTGATAGACACCACAAACATAACTGAAAAAGGCGAAGCTGACTTTTTATTCACGTCATGGAGAAGAACTGAAGTTCCATCCTCAGTTATCAGAGCTTTCTATTTCCTGTAACAAAGCAGAACTCGCAAAATCAGGATCCCAAGGTGATGTGTTTTTCTCTAACTAAAAGTACAGATGAGTCAGACGCTGTCATTGCTGTTTCAGACAAATGGTTAGGTGGGCTCATCTGCCTGCGTGAACAGCCTTCTGAGCAGTTCCCCTGCTGTGAAGGAGGAGGGGGCCTCAGCTGCCTGCTTTGGCTCCCGACTGTATCCCCAGCTGCTGACACAGTTCCTGGCACAGATGAGGCTCTGGGTAAATCTGTGTTGAAGATCAATGCACTGTCTGAGGGACATCTCAGGGTACGGGGACCAGGAAAGAGAATTAACCTTTATTGAACACCCACAGAGCATCAGTACTGTGCTAAGCGCTGGGGTACAAAGTTGGATTGAGGACAGCTACAAGCTTTGCAGAGCCCAGTGCAAAATGGAAATGGGGGTGCCTGCACCTTGTTCAAAAAGTGTTAAGAACTTCAAAACAAAAACAAAACAAAAAAACCAACAACAGAAAAAGAATTTCAACATGGTGACAGCAGAGCTTTCAACCAAATGTAGGCCCTTCTGCGTAGGGAATCTCGTATGACTCACAGGTTGAACACCCAGGAGCCGGCCCTGGGTGAATTAGAAAGTTGTTATTATCTAAGGGCAAGACAAAGGCATACTGAGTGGTGATGTGATATGATACTGTGTGTTGGGGAGGGTGGCATGAGGTGTTACAAGAGCAAAGACTCATTTAGATCTCACACAAGTATTTCAATCTCCTTTTTTGAGCCTCAAATATATATATATATATTTTTTTTTTTTTTTTTTTTTTTTTTGCTTTACGCGGGCCTCTCACTGTTGTGGCCTCTCCCGTTGCGGAGCACAGGCTCCGGACGCGCAGGCTCAGTGGCCATGGCTCACAGGCCCAGCCGCTCCGCGGCATGTGGGATCTTCCCGGACCGGGGCACGAACCCGTGTCCCCTGCATTGGCAGGCGGACTCTCAACCACTGTGCCACCAGGGAAGCCCCGAGCCTCAAATATTTTAAAAATATTATCTGTTTGGGAATTCCCTGACAGTCCAGTGGTTAGGAATCGGCGCTTTCACTGAAGAGGGCCTGGGTTCAATCCCTGGTTGGAGAACTAAGATTCCACAAGGTGCAGGACATGGCCCCCCCAAAAAATAACATAGACTTACCGTATAACTCAACAATTCAGCAATTCCACTCCTAAGAATAGGCAAATCAGGGCTTTCCCTGGTGGCAGAGAGGTTAAGAATCCGCCTATCAATGCAGGGGACACAGGTTCAAGCCTTGGTCCTGGAAGATCCCACATGCTGCGGAGCAACAAGCCCGTGTGCCACAACTACTGAGCCTGTGCTCTAGAGCCCGCGAGCCACAACTACTGAGCCCACGTGCCACAACTACTGAAGCCCGCGCTCCTAGAGCCCGTGCTCCGCCACAAGAGAAGCCACCACAATGAGAAGCCTGTGCACTGCAATGAAGAGTAGCCCACGCTCACCACAACTAGAGAAAGCCCACACGCAGCAACAAAGACCCAAACGCAGTCAAAAATAAATAAATAAATAAATAAGAATAGGCAAATCCATCGAGACAGAACGCAAATTAGTTGTCGCCTAGGGCTGTGGAGAGATGGAGGAAAATGGGGAGGGACTGCTAATGGGCATGGGGTTTCTTTTTGGAGTGATAAAAATGTTCTAAAATTGGGAAGTTCCCTGGTGGCCTAGTGGTTAGGATTTGGCACGTTCACTGCAGAGGCCAGGTTCCACCCCTGGTTGAGGAACCATCCCACATGCCGCCAAAATACGAAAAACAAGAAAAAAAAAGTTCTAAAATTGATTGTGGTGATGGTTGCCCATCTCTATCAAGATAGTAAAAACTATTGAATTTTACTTACATGGGTGAATCTAATTGTATGGTATGTGAATTATATATCAATAAAACTATTCAACAGGTAATTTTTCTTTTTTTTTTTTTTTTTTTTTTTTTTTTTTTTCTTTTTGCGGTATGTGGGCCTCTCACTGTTGTGGCCTCTCCCGTTGCGGAGCACAGGCTCCGGATGTGCAGGCCCAGCGGCCATGGCTCACGGGCCCAGCCGCTCCGCGGCATATGGGATCCTCCCAGACCGGGGCACGAACCCGTATCCCCTGCATCGGCAGGCGGACTCTTAACCACTTGCGCCACCAGGGAGGCCCGGTAATTTTTCTTTTGGCTGCACCTTGCAGCTTGTGGGATCTTAATTCCCCGGCCAGGGATTGAACCTGGGCCCTTGGCAGTGAAGGCATGGAGTCTTAACCACTGGACCACCAGGGAATTCCCGGAAGCTTTATGTTACTGAATTTTTAAAATAACAGCTTTATTGAGATATAAATAATATGCCACAAAATTTACCCTCTTAAAATGTACAGTTCAGTGGGACATTTACAGAGTTGTGTGACCACTAATATCTAATTCTAGAATATGTTCATCACCCCAAAAAGAAATCTCATACTCCTTAGCAATCATTCCCCATATTCTCCCTCCAGGCCCTGGCAACCACTAATAGGCTTTCTGTCTGTATGGATTTGCCTATTTGGGAAATTTCATATAAATGGAATCATACAATATGTGGCTTTTGTGTCTAGCTTCTTTCACTTAGCATAATGTTTTCAAGGTATATCCATGCTGTAGCATGTAGATAATATCCTTTGTATAGATGAGGAAGCCAAGACTCTGGGAAGCTAAATGATGATTTCCTCAAGGTCACATAGGTGACACAAGTTGCAGAATGGTTGGGATGACCAGCCATTCCAGTTTGCCCAGGACTGTCCCTATTTTAGCCTTGATTGTCCCATGTTTCAGGAAATCCCTGTCCTCTCTGACATACACACACACACACACACACACACACACACACACCATACTTTAAAAAGTAGCATGCAGCCATCATGACACTTCACCCCTAAATATCTCCATATGGATCTCCTAGAAAAAGGACATTTTAGCAAATAACCACAATACCATTACTATCACACTTAAGAAAATTAACATTAATTCAATAATATACTTTAATATCCTATCTATATTCAGATTTCTCCAGTGGTCTTTAAAACTTATTTTACAGTTGGATTTTTCCCTCCTAATGCAAAGTCTAATCAAGGTTTACACATGGCATTTGGCCGTTATCTCCTTAGTTTCTTTTAGTCTAGAAAAATCTCCACCTTTTGGTGTTTTCCATGACATTGAACTTTTCAGAGAATCCAAGCCAGTTGTCTTGCAGATTTTTCCAAACTCTGGGTTTGCCTAATTGTTTCCTTATGTTTAGATTCAGGTTAAGCATTCAAGAATTCTGCATAGGGGGTACTGTGTACCTCTCAGTGCATAAGGTCAGAACACTGCCTGCTGTCTTACTGTTGATGATGCCAAGTTTTAGCTCTTGGTTAAGATGGTGTCTGACAGATCTTTCCATGGTAAAGATACGTTTTCCCTTTGGAATTATTAATTGACCTGAAGGATGCTACTTTGCTGCTTTTATTTATTTTTATTTATTTATTTTTTTGGCCACGCCATGCAGCTTGAGGCATCTCAGTTCCCCGACCAGGAATTGAACCCAGATCCTTAACAGTGAAAGCGCAGAGTTCTAACCACTGGACCGCCAGGGAATTCCCAATGTAGGATACTACTTTGAAACCATATGATTATGTTCCCCAAAATCCTTTCACTCAAAGACTTTAGCATTCATTAATGATCCTACCCTGAATCAATTATTATATTGGCAGTTAAAAACTCTAATTCTATCATTTGTCTACATTTATTAGCTGACATGCTTGTGAATCACTGTGGATTATAGATTTTTTTTTACTTTTCTTTTAATGTGTTACAATCTATTACCATTATTAATTTCTTTTTATGCTGAAATTGTCCAAAATTTGGCAACTGGGAGCTCTTAAAAACCAAAATTTGAGGGCTTCCCTGGTGACACAGTGGTTGAGAGTCTGCCTGCCAATGCAGGGGACACGGGTTCGAGCCCTGGTCTGGGAAGATCCCACATGCCGCGGAGCAACTAGGCCTGTGAGCCACAACTGCTGAGCCTGCGCATCTGGAGCCTGTGCTCCGCAACAAGAGAGGCTGTGATAGTGAGAGGCCCGCGCACTGCGATGAAGAGTGGCCCCCGCTCGCCACAACTGGAGAAAGCCCTCACACAGAAACAAAGACCCAACACAGCCAAAAAAAAAAAATCACCTGTAATTTAAAGAACAAAAAAACCCCCAAAATATGAAAGGTCTTTATAATAATCTAATGTATATGTCACAAAATATGATGGTTTTAGGGTCCATGAAACTTTAAAATGTAAAATATACTCATATATTTTAACTACTTTTTGGATGGTTTCTTGGCAGAAAATATTTGCTACCTAACTAGTTCAGAAAGAATCTGTTGACACCTTTGATTTCTTAGAAGCTGTATTATAGAACACTTTCCTTGAAGTTGATGTTGATGTATTATAATAGGACTTCCTAAGAAAACCAATGAATTTTGATCATTACATATTATTTGGGTTTGTAACAAGATTTCAAATGTCTTTAACCCAACTCTTTAAAGCGACATAGGAAGAGTTGGAGAATTAATACGACTACATTGGATGCCAGAAATTTCATTTCCTGAGCAATGGTGATGAAGTATGAGGATAGAAAGAAACTCTAAATAGCCCCAATTAGATAAGATTGGGTTGGGGTGCAAGTAATAGAAAACCAGATAATAATGGCTTTAACCCTCAGGGACTTTTTTTTTTTCTTATGTAATAAAAAACCCGGACTTCCCAGATGGTGCAATGGTTAAGAATTCGCTTGCCAATGCAGGGGACACAGGTTCGATCCCTGGTCCGGGAAGATCCCACATGCCACGGAGCAACTAAGCCCCTGCACCACAGCTACTGAGCCTGCACTCTAGAGCCCGCGAGCCACAACTACTGAAGCCCGCGTGTCCAGGGCCCGTGCTCCACAACAAGAGAAGCCACCGCAATGAGAAGCCTGCACACCACAACGAAGAGTAGCCTCTGCTCGCCACACCTAGAGAAAGCCTGCGTGCAGCAACAAAGACCCAATGCAGCCAAAAAAGATAATAATAATAAAATAAATAGAATAAATTAAAAAAAAAAAAAAAGAAACCCAAAGGTAGTCAGTTCAGGGATAGTGGAGCTGGAACTTCCCTGGTGGTCCAGTGTTTAGGACTCCGCACTTCCACTGCAGGGGGCATGGGGTTGATTCCTGGTCGGTGAACTAAGATCCCGAATGCTGCATGGCACAGCCAAAACAAAAAACAAACAAAAACCCCAAGGGCTAGTGGAGCTGCTCAGTGATATCATCAGACCTTCCTCTTTCTTTCCATTCCACCATCCTCAGTCTGTTGCTTTTATCCTCATGGGTTCAAAATGCTACTGAACGGCTAAGGTACTGCATCTATGTTCTAGATTAGGAAGAAAAGAGAAGGGATATGAGGTCAAACTGAATCAGTCCCTATTAGGAAACTTTCTTTGAAGACCCCAGCAGGTACTTGGATTTATAACTTGTTGGTCAGAATTGGAATATACGGTCTCCTTACTTACATGGGAGTCTATCGTAGAAGAAAGCAAAGGAGAAAGAGGTTACAAATACATTTCAGTAACCAATACACAGTATCTACAGCCATATAAACAGCTAGGCATCTTTAGTTGATAGTTCATAAAAGTTACATCAGAAGAAATTAACTTGGCCACAATCTGTATGCCTCCCATTCATGAAGCAAAAAAATTTTGAGCATCTTCTATGTACTATTACTTCATTGAGAATATAAAGATGAAAGAGATATATTGCTTCATTTGTCCTCTTTAGAACATACTTATGAAAGTTCCAAGTAGTAAATCCTAGGACTCAGGAAACAAACAGGTGTGTTCAGCTTTGTGTTGCTTCTTCACAACAATTTCAAATCCAAAAAAACAGGTATTGAATCACTCCACTGAGGTAAGTGGCTCAGTCAAATACTCACTGTTCTCCTATGTAAATGGTTCTCTTTATGAAGAATTATCCTACATTAAATTCATATTCAGACAGCCTTGCCAAGCTAACTTCAGTAGCCAGGTAGGACCAGAATTATTTCCAATGTTTATAGTAACTTGCTTATGTTTACAGAATAGTTATGATAGTTTATCTTATACTAAATGATAATAGAGAGCTATTTTGGGCATCTTACTTACAAAAATAAGTTTAAAATCATAGTGATACCACCCTAAACCCGTGTCTTAATAGGTAAAGCATAAACATGTAGGACTCCTTAAAGAAAACTGTTGCATTAGGCTGCAAGCTCTCAGATATTCTAGATCAGGAATTGGTAAACTATGGACTATGGGTCAAATCTGAACTACTGCCCGTTGTAAATAAAGTTTTTTTGGAAAACAGCCATACCCATCTGTTTATATACTGTCTAAGTCTGCTTTGAAATTCTAATGGGCAGAGCTGAGTAGTTTTGTGGGGGACTGTATGGCCCTCAAAGCCTAAAATATTTACTCTCTGGCCCTTTACAGAAAAAAATTTATTTATCATTACTTAGCACATATTAGGTGCTCAATAAATGCTTCTTGATTTATTGAATGAATACACTCAAGGCTTTCCAGCTGGATATGAAAAATTAACAAATGAACAAATCTAAACACAAAGCATTTTATACTTCCCCAATTTATCTGGTATTTGCTTGTTGGACTGTAGTTTGCTATTGTTGACAGAAGACCCCATGCCTTGCCAGGAGCATGTTAGTGCTTTAAGATTCCAGAATGCAAATTGCTCTAGATCCAACTTTTCAAAGAGCTGGACTTTGGGCTAAATATGTCTCATCAACATGTTTTATTTGGCACACACGATGCTGCTGTTTGTCTTCAAAGCAGCATTAGTGGCCAACATTAAAAAATAAGGAGACTTCACAAATAATTCAAATTTCCCGCTTCCCTTGAAAATTTGAACGATCAGGCAATATGGGTACATATTTTGGTTAGGGCCATAACCACCTGGGGCTGAGTAGCCGTTACCTCCTTAGATGGAGTAAGTGCCCTCCAATTCACCACAGTCCCCACTACTCCCTATAGCCTGACCCCAGGCTGCCCCCATCCAGGTACCTTATCTGCCTGGCATTTCTGCAGACATTTGCATCTAGAATCCTTACTCTAGTGGAGTATCATTTGCTACAAAGGCCCCTAAACTAGAGCACTAGCTCTACATTTGCTTCGTTTCCTGGGCTTGAAAACAGACTGGTACATCTGAAGACAAAATAGGAAAGAACAACAATGCTATTAAGCCCGTTCCCTTCATTCCAGCTAGAAGGCAAGTTCATTCTCCCACCCCCTCTTTCCTTTTTCAAGGAAGCCTGAGGACCCAGCCTGCTTTCCTTTCAGCTATTCAGCTCCCTCCACCCACTCCATCTCCTGGAGTTGTTTACCTCAAACCCTGGAGTTCAGTTTCCCCAGTTCCCTGCTTCCTCACTGCCCTTGAAAACAAACACCTTGGCCCTTTTTGTTTTTAGAGTTTTACTGCTAATCACTACAGGGAAACAGACAGGAAATAACAATAAGGAGGAAATGACAAAGTTTAAAAAACCCTTCTAGTTCTTACAGTCAGAGCCCCTGATTCCCTTAATGAGATGGCACTTGGAAATACCCTATTTTTATTCTCTCTTGTTGATTCTCATAGCTGATGGATTATGTATAAAAGAGTCGAAAGATTGTACAGTATCCAGACGGTGCTGAAGAATCACCTCGCTAGAGCAGGAACCGTTAGGTGGCAGCACAGGGCATGTCTTTTCTCGTCTTTGCTACAACAGGCTGGCGGATGTGAGGCACCAAATGGCCTAGGAAGGGATAACTTAGCATCATCTCGGGGCAAGCACTGGGGCTGAGACCAGGCAGAGGATAAGAGCCAAGAGGCTCCCAGTCACACTGTGCCCTCAAGTAGCCACGTGTAGAATTCCCGTGTCCTTCTGTGCCTTTCCCTGATATGCTGATTAGAATCACAGACTTTAAGGGCTGCTAAGAATCTTCCAGTTCAACACCGTGACTCTATGACAAGTAAACCGAGGTTTTGAGAGGTCTGACTTGAGTCCAGGTAGCTGTCTTTGCACTTACAGTGGTGCCAGCTTATCCTTCTGACCTGTCCCTCTGGTTAAAAAGCATTTACTGAGGTCTGCTTAGAATAGTTAAAGACTAATTTTCCTAGTTTCGAAGGTGAAGTGAAAAGGCGCGTATATAAAATAGATAACTAATAAGGACCTACTGTATAGCACAGGGAACTCTACTCAATACTCTGTAATGGACTATATGGGAAAAGAATCTAAAAAAGAGTGGATATATGTATAGGTATAACTGATTCACTTTGCTGTATACAACATTGCAAATCTACTATATTCCAATAAAGATTTTTTACAAGAGAAAAAGGGTGTCTCTGCCTGTAACAGAGCAGGACTTAGGAAACAGAGACTTACCGGACACAGGTAAACACTGCTTCTACCTACCTAAACCACTGGGGAGAAAATTCAGGGCCCCTATTTCAGAAGGGGGGTAACAGCTCTCAGCACTCTGTGCAGTCTGGCATGTGCTCCCTTTTAAGGGACCAGGTAGTATAATTGTGGCTCTTATCAAGGGTGGCCTAGCTTGGCAGGGCTGGATTATGTACACCCAAATAACTCACCAAGCCTTTCAAATTGCATGAGTAAAACCGCTCATATTCCTAGAATTTAAACACAAATCCAAACTGCACTATAATAAAATCATGTCCTCAGGCTTCCATTGGTTTAGGGGCAGTCTAGTGATCAAAAGATAAGGCCTTATTGCAAGGTAGCATGTGCTTGAAGGGGTCAGGCCCCAGAAGAGGCATTTTCCCAGAACTATTACCAATAGAAAGTGTTACTTGTTTATTTTGAAACACCTTACTGGGTGTTATAGGGCCTTGCCACTCAAATTGTGGTCTTCCAACCAGCAGCAACACCTGGAAGCTGGTTAAAAGTGGAGAATCTCTGGCCCAACCCATTTCTGCTAAATCAACATCTCCATTTTAGCAAGATCCCCTGTTGATTCCCATGCATGTTCAAGTGTGAGAAGTGCTGCTTTAGGACATCCTAGAATAAAGGCCAAAACCAACAACAGACACCACCTCCCTCTCCCCAAATAGTCCCTACCTCAGGGAGCTTATAGGTTGTTTAACAGTTCAAACCACATTTTTCATGAAAAATGTCATGCAAATGACCATTAAGAAATGTGTTATTGGGACTTCCCTGGTGGCACAGTGGTTAAGAATCCACTTGCCAATGCAGGGGACACGGGTTCGATCCCTGGTCAGGGAAGATCCCATATGCAGTGGAGCAACTAAGCCCATGCGCCACAACTACTGAGCCTGCGTTCTAGAGCCCACGAGACACAACTACTGAAGCCTGCACACCTAGAGCCCGGGCTCCGCAACAAGAGAAGCCACCGCAGTGAGAAGCCTGTGCACCGCAACGAAGAGTAGCTCCCACTTGCCGCAACTAGAGAAAGCCTGCGCGCAGCAATGAAGACACAACGCAGACAAAAATAAAAGTAAAATAAAAAAGAAATGTGTTATTAACGCCATGTGGGCTGCCCTAGGACACATATTTTGAGAGCGTGCAAAAGGATGATTACAGTTAAGAGTGGTCAGCCTGGGCAGTCTTCCCATGAGCGGTGAAATTTTGATAAGTATGTATGAATGGAGAGGAAAAGGCCTTTCTTTTGCACAGATCAGGGGTAAATTGTAAACTCTAGGCAGTGGCCTATAGATACTTTATTATTTTATGCCTGTCTCCGGACTCTCACTGGATCCTTCCAGCATGTCACAGGTTGCTGTGGCTGCACACACATATAATCTCATCTCATGTTACGTATTTTGGTTTAATCAATGGTTTTCATGGGAATTCTTCAAATGTTCTCACCAATATGCAAACTTTCTTTCCTTTGGATTCAGAAAGGCAGGAGATCCTCACCCCTTTCTCGGGTAGTTGGCTGTGATTCCTAGCTCTTCTTTGGGTAAAAGGAAATTCCTTATATGTGACTCTCCCACATAGCTAGAGCCTTTCTAACGTGGTGCAAATCTTCTCTGTAAAGCTCTTAATCAGATCTCATAAACGATTAGCCCAAATATGTTTACAGTTTCTAGGTAAAGTTAATCATCCTTGAAGGCCAGGAATTAACATGAAAATGGGGGACTTAGTGGTTCCCCTGTCTTTACGTCTAGATTTAGTTTGCAAAGCAAAAGTGATTGCACAGAAGATGAAATCCAGAGTTTCAGTGTTCATTTTCCAAATGAGCTGGTGTGATTGTAACCCTCTCCTCTTCACAGGCCTATCGGATAAACAAGAGTTGTTCCAGGGATGAAACAGTGGGGATGAAATGGAGGGTTATGAGAGCACCCCCACTGGATGCCTGTGGGAAAGCGCGTAAGGAGAACCTGCCCCCCACCCTCGCCCTTTCCCCCACCCCAATCCCCAGCTTCCTGAAGTGGCACAAGTAAACTGGAGACTCCAGAAGAGAAATATGATCATTATGAGGAGCTAATACGCTTTAAATAATTCTTTAGAATAGTTCCACCGTAAGCTCAAGGACTCTTCCCCTATCTGAGCCCTGGTACAGGTCACTGAAATCAGGATGGAGCCCTGAGTCTATCCTGGTGGGCATCTACCCCTTGGCTTCAGGGCTGCAAGTTCCTCTGCCCAGTAACACTCCCAGATTGCCCAGGAGCAGCTGACTGTTCATCTCTGTCAGAGCCTATCATCAAGGAACTTGTCACCAGCTGCCCAGCACACCCAAGGAAAAAAATGGTTCCTACAGTCACAGAGATAATTTGGGTTGATAGGATAGCATCAGGAGAGAGAATGGCTTCACCAAATCAATACTTGAGCTTTACAAATTAATGCCTTGGCTCTGACTCTCAGTTTGTATTCAGGAGGCCACTGCTCCCAGACAGAGACGCTAAATGGAACAGACATTTCGCTCCAAACAACAGCAAATTCCCTTTTCTTAATGAGGAGTCAACTAGAGATTTGACATATTAAAGAAATTCATTTAGAACATCCATTAACTGTGAATTTTGTAATGTTTCTTGTGGTATGCTTGTAGGAAATAATGTGGATAAGCAGGAAAAGGAGAGCTGCCTGCCTGGCATGAAGGCCTGGTTATAAGAATGAATCTTTCTACATCCATGTTTATAGCAGCATTATTCACAACAGCTAAAAAAATGGAAAAAAAACCAAATGTCCACCGATGGATAAATGATAAATAAAATATGGTATATACGTATAATGGAATATTATTTAGCCTTAAAAAGGAAGGAAGTTCTGATACAAGCTACAGCATGGATGAAACTTGAAGACATTATGCTAAGTGAAAAAGCCAATCACAAAAGCACAAATACTGTATGATTCCACTCATATGAAGTACCTACAATAGGCTACCTCATAGACACAGAAAACAGAAAGGTGGTTGCCAAGGGACATGAGGTGGGGGAAAGGGGAGTTACTGTTTAGTGGGTGCAGAGTTTCAGCTTGGGAAGACGAAAACGTTCTGGAGATAGATGGGGGTGATGGTTGCATAACAGTGTGAATGTACTTATTGCTACTGAATCGTACACTTAAAAATTGTTAAAACGGTAAATTTATGTGATGTTTATTTTGTCACAATGGCATGAAAAGATGACTCTTTCACCCATCAGCCAGAGGGCAAGCCCTTCATTTAAAGGGATCTCAACCTCATTGACTCCAAGGAGATTTCTTGGAAATGTTTAGTGGAGTACAAACAGTTTAACCCCTGACTGGGTTTACTTTTGGACATAAATCATAATCATAGGGGTTGACAAACTGATTACATATCACTTAGCCCTGCAAAAAAGCTTAAGATTGCAACATTGTGACAAGTTCTACCAGCTAAGCAGTTTTCCTATCTTGTAAATCAGGACTTTTCAAACTTGAATGTACCTGGGAATCACCAGGGCATCTTGTTTTCTTTTTGTTTGTTTGTTTTTTTAATATTTATTTATTTAATTATTTGGCTGCACTGGGTCTTAGTTGTGGCTTGCGGGATCTTCGCTGCAGCACACGGGCTTCTCTCCAGTTGTGGTGCTTGCACTCCGGAGCTCACAGGCTCAGTAGTTGCCCCGTGCCATGTGGGATCTTAGTTCCCCAACCAGGGCTCGAACCCATGTCCCCTGCATTGGCAGGCCGATTCTTAACCACTGTGCTACCAGGGAAGTCCCGCATTCTATGACATTTGATGAAGACATTGCTTAGCTCCTAAAACACTGTGAAGTTGCCCTCAGAATGACTTTGCTGAAGGTCAAACACATTGACACCAATTTCTGTGTTTCAGCAACTGCGAGTGAACTCCCCTATTCTGATAAACTGTGTTTCCCCAGCTTCTTCATTTTATAGTATTAACCATTCATCTTCTCTGAAAGACCACTACAAAGATGATAACAGTACTTTTTCATGGAATTTGGGGGAAGGCTAGAATCTTTTTTGAATATTAGTATCCTAGTTGTACTCTTTTTTATTGAAGTATAGTTGATTTACAACATTATATTAGTTTCAGGTGTACAACATAGTGATTCAACAGTTTTTATAGATTATACTCCATTTAAAATTATTACAAAATAGGGAATTCCCTGGTTGTCCAATGGTTAGGAATCCGCCAAGGGCTCAGGTTCAGTCCCTGATCAGGGAACTAAGATTCCACAAGCCACAGTGTGTGGCCAAAAAAAAACTGTTACAAAATAATGGCTTTGTTTCCCTGTGCTGTACAGTATATCCTTGTTCCTTATTTATTTTATACAGAATAGTTTGTTAGTTGTACTCTTCTTTTGCCCCTTTGCCCTAAAATAAGTCTTTAAAATTGCAGTGGCTCCAAATTTGAGGTCTCTGGGCATCTAGCTATTACTAGCAATTTCCAAACTTGTATGTCTACGAATGTTTCTATAGATTTTTACATACATACTGCCTGCTTTATGCAAAGTACTTTGCCAGGGGTTTGGGGGACTATCAAGCTCCTAATGTCAAAAGCTTTGCCCTTCAGTGGTCTGGTCTGTGCCATTTAATTCCATGGTCTCAGCACCTACCTAAACCTTAGTCCATCTCTAGGCTCAACTCTAGACAGATGTTTCTAACAGATGGGCTTGCCTATCTGAATATCATGTGGGCATCTTAAAGGCAGCATGTTTTTCTCTTTCCTCCCAAACCTGTTCTTCTTCTATTACCTACTGTAGTTAATGGAACCCTCATTTCCTCAGCTGCCCTGGCTACTGATTCTTAACTTTTTTTTGTTTTGAATTTTATTTATTTATTTTTTATACAGCAGGTTTAACTTCTTTTTTAAAAAAATTAATTAATTTATTTATTTTTGGCTGTGTTGGCTCTTCGTTGCTCCGTGCGGGCTTTCTCTAGTTGCGGAGAGGGGAGGCTTCTCATTGTGGTGGCTTCTCTTGTTGCAGAGCACGGGCTCTAGGTGTGCAGGCTTCAGTAGTTGTGGTTCACGGGCTCTAGAGCGCAGGCTCGGTAGCTGTGGTGCACGGGCTTAGTTGCTCTGCGGCATGTGGGATCTCCCCGGACCAGGGCTCGAACTCATGTCTCCCCTGTGTTGGGAGGCAGATTCTTAACCACTGCACCACCAGGGAAGTCCAGGTTTAACTTCTTAAGTCATCCTTAACTTCTTCCTTTCCCACCTCAACTCCTATCAATCATCAAGTCTTATTGTTTGAGTCAGTCTCTCAGTTCTTCCTTGAACCCATTCTGTTCCCTCTTTTCAACTATCAAGACCTTATCACTTCTCACCTCCCTGTTGATTTACCTGCTGAAATATTTCCCTGTTGATTTCTTTGCCTCCAGTTCCTCCCCGCAATAAGCCTTCCTCCAGACCCACTGCCAGAATGTCTTTCTAAAGCCCAAACCTAATATTGTCCTTCCTTTACTTAAAGTCCTTCAACAAATCCCTTTTATCTGTAAAATAAAGTCCAAAGCCCATAGCGAGATCTCTGCAAGAAGCTCTGGCGACTTATCTCTTACCCCACCCACCTCTTCAACCCCTCTTCTGACACTCTCCCTACATACCTCAAGATCCCTCCATACCAAACGATTTCCCACTTCCTCACACACCATGCTGGCTCCTCCTTCAGGGACTTTCCAGATCATCTGGAATTTCAGCTGTTATCTTCAAGATCAAATGTAACCTCCTTTGTAAAGACTTCACCTCCAAGCACTCAGTGCATGCTTCTGTTATGGCACCTCTCATGTTATAGTTATTTTTTTATATGCCTCCTCCCCTCCTGGACTGAGTCCCTGGAATGTAGGGACCACATCTCACTCTGTTTTGTACACTGGCCTTTGACACTGTACTTGGTGCATAGCAAGCCTGCCTTAAATGTTCAATGAGAGGCTGACCGAATAACTGAATGAATAAATAACTGACTGTGATACGAGTCAGAATAAGAACGATAAGAAAGGTGCAAATAAACTGTTGCTGTTGAGTGTTCAAAGGACTGAGACTGTAATTGATTGCAATCTTTCAATGTAACCCTATGTATTTGTTTATGTCTTAAAACAAGATTCACTTAAATCCAGCCATGGCCCACTCCTTCTCCAACTTTCGCCCCCAAATGAAACTAGTTTTACATTCTGTCTCTGGTATAATAGTAGATCTTTAGATCATTTTAGCTTTGCATATAGCAATCTGGTTTCTTGTCATAATTTACCTATTCGAAAATGGAGATTCCTTCTTTCTTCCAAGAAGGATTTAAGTGGCAGCCTTCGTACCTTCTTGTATAGAAAGTACCCCAAAAATGTTCATTGAATGAGGAAGTAAAGGATTGCTTAGGCCCCAGTGATACTCTTGAGTTGCTTGGCAAGTACTGAGACCTCTTGAGAAGTAGCTGGGTACTTAGCTGGAGCACTCTTCCTACCCTGCATGTTTGATGTCATTTCTGTTCGTTTTCAACTCATTTG
Organism: Mesoplodon densirostris; assembly: GCF_025265405.1. Classification (NCBI taxonomy): domain Eukaryota; kingdom Metazoa; phylum Chordata; class Mammalia; order Artiodactyla; family Ziphiidae; genus Mesoplodon; species Mesoplodon densirostris. The sequence goes on from NC_082678.1 coordinate 59,495,793, forward strand.
CGTTATATATTGTTTCACACGGATTTTTTTTTTTTTTTTTTTTTTTGCGGTACGCGGGCCTCTCACTGTTGTGGCCTCTCCCGTTGTGGAGCACAGGCTCCAGACGCGCAGGCTCAGCGGCCATGGCTCACGGTCCCAGCCGCTCCGCGGCACGTGGTATCTTCTCGGACCGGGGCACAAACCCGTGTCCCCTGCATCGGCAGGCGGACTCTCAACCACTGCTCCACCAGGGAAGCCCCTCACACAGATCTTTTGAACTTAGTACACTGAAGTCCTGTGACTCCTATAGTGCTAATCTGCTCCAGTGTGGTTAATGTTTAACCCCTAAACCGCTGGCTGAATGTCCATAAATCTGAAAGAATAACAAGCAGAGGCCAGCAGATAGCTTGGGCTTATTTAGTGACAGGTGCTTTGTGACTATCGCCTCAGTCCTCTCAGGCACCTTATCATCCTTTCCATAAAGAAAAAGGGGGGCCTCCCTGGTGGCGCAGTGGTTGAGAGTCCGCCTGCCGATGCAGGGGATACGGGTTCGTGCCCCGGTCTGGGAGGATCCCATATGCCGCGGAGCGGCTGGGCCCGTGAGCCATGGCCGCTGAGCCTGCGCATCCGGAGCCTGTGCTCCGCAATGGGAGAGGCCACAACAGTGAGAGGCCCGCATACCGCAAAAAAAAAAAAAAAAAAAAGAAAAAGGGGACCACAAAGCAGGAGAATCCAGCTGGAGGGCAGTTCCTAAGGGGCCAAATCAAGGAGCAAAGTCTATTAACCTCCATGACTTAAGGGGCCTGTTGTGTAATGGGGCCCTGCACAGAATTCAGAATCCAGATCTCTGATTCCTAGGCCTGTGCTTGACTCACCAGGTAATAACGGGATATCTGTGTTTTCTGCAAGCTGAATTGTCCCCTCCGAGCAGAATAATTTCATGTATTTTCTTTTCCTTCTACAATATTATGGACGGTTATTGGCTGCGGCCCCTTTTCTCTTCCTAATAGGTCCCCAAATTTTTCTTCCTTCCTTCCCTCCTTCCTTCCTTTTTCTTTTTACAACCACAGGAAGGGAGGACACAAAGCCTGGAGCACCGGTTTCCCTGGTGGCACAGTGGTTAAGAATCTGCCTGCCAATGCAGAAGACACGGGTTCGAGCCCTGGTCCCGGAAGATCCCACGTGCTGCGGAGCAACTAAGCCGGTGCACCACAACTACTGAAGCCCACGTCTCGAGCCCGTGCTCCCAACAAGAGAAGCCACCGCAGTGAGAAGCCTGTGCACCGCAACAAAGAGTAGCAACCAGAGAAAAGCCCGCATACGAAGACCCAAAAGCATCCAAAAATAAAACAAGTAAAATTTTAAAAAGCCTGGAGCACTCCCTGGGGCCATACCCTCCCACGCTGCCTCGAGGAAGGCCCTTGGGCCCATCCCATTCCTAAGCAGGCCCTCCCACCCCTCTGGCGGCCCCAGGGGCTCCTGAGACCCCCCCCCCCGAGAGCCCCCCACAGCCCAGCCTGAGCCTCACCACCACGCTCACTATGACGGCGGGGGCTCTCTGCTCGCAGCCGCCTGGACGCCCGCTGTCTCACCGCGCCCGCAACTCTTCGCCCCCTGTGCCCGGCCGCACTGAGGGTAGGGTCCACGAATTTCTGAGTCACGTGGGATGGGCCCCACTGGGTTTAAGCCCATCAGTGCGTCCCACCACACTGAGCCCGGTCGTTGCTTTAAGGATGGCCTGTGACCTAGAATGGTCTCGTCAGAGTGGACCTCAGAGGTGTGCAGGGGATGCTGGGACTTGAGCTCTTCTCAGGCAAAGTGGTAAACGATGTATCCTATTTCCGCTGCAGGCGTAGTGGAAAGGTTGAAGCCGCCAGGAGAGGGGAGGGGTTCCGTCTTGCGGCAGCAACAGAACGCATCCTGCCCAGGGGAAGAGCCAAGCAATGGAGCCCTGTTGTTTGATGCCTGGATCGAATTGTGCCTGGATCCCCAGGGAGCCAATACATTTTCTTTATTGCTTAAGCTTGCTTGAAGTTGTTTTATTTCACTTGGAACATTAAATTTCTAATTGATACACCCTAGTTACATTATAAACGGTGTGACAACAGAGAGGGTCCATCTTGATCACCCTTGGCACGTAGTAGACATTCAATAAACAAATTTTGAATGGACACATTTCAGCTGGAAGGAACACCCTATAAACTCCCCTTTACTCATTTGACAGCTAAGGAACCTGGTGATCTGTAGGAAAGTAGTGATGTGGATCTAGCCACCAGGATCTCAACCCAACACAAGGCTTTTTCTAACCACCAGGAAGTCTCCCAGTAAATGTTGGGGGCTTCGAGGAGGCCCCAAGATAGCAATCACCCCCTTTTCTCTGCAAGTTTTTGAACTAAATCAGAGGTAAGATAACAGTAAGCTAGATGGGGACCAAAAATGCCCTTTATAACTAATAAACCTGATATTTAGAGAATGTGGCCTATATTGTCAGGTACATGAGCTTCCCAATACTCAAACTCAGCATTAGACAGACCTGGCCACTCAGTGACACGCAGCTGGGCCACAATGGGCCACCCCTTCCCACCCTGCAGGAGCAGTGTGGGCTCCCAAGAGGAAAGGAAGAGGAGATGCTAAAGAGGCACAGATTCTCCTTCGAAACTCAACCGTCCTATTAAACCACTCCTCCTTCCCAGGGAAGAATGAGCGGGTGGAGAGCAATCGGGAGTGTTACGCTGTTGGGCTTCTTTCACCAGGAAGAAAACAGCAGGAGTGGAAAGACGAAGATTCTCTAGCACAAGTCAAGCGTGGTTTGGTCAGGTCAGTTGATTCTGCTTTCTTTTCAATCAAAATGGGTTCTTTTTCAAAGTGATGAAATATGTTTGCTGTCTAAAATATCATTGTCCATGAAATTACCTCACACACCACAGTAATATCAAGCTCCCAAAGGAGTTAAAGATCTTCATCTAAAATCATGCAAAGTTCAAAGGAAGAACCAAAAATTCGTGATAAAAGTACACAATCGAGGGCACTGGATGGCAATCATCCTTGTGCTCGCACACCATGCCCATCAAAGGCGTTTCAAGAGCACTGAAATCTCACACACTTCCCACGCCGACTGTCAGTTTCTTTCTCGCTGATCTCAGAGCCACACGGTGCCTATTAGTCACCAGAGAGCGGAGCCAAAGTTTAACTCCTTGGTGGCGTAGGGGAAACGGCACTTCAAATTGGATTCCAGGAATCTAGGGGAATACTAGACAGGAAGTCTGTTACAGTGTTCCCAACTTGCCCAATGTCAAGGCTGGAGCTGGAAGCGTTTTTCGAAACAAATGGTCAGTTTAGCAATATGACTGTCTGCACATGCTTTTCATTTTATTCACCAGGGCACTTCTTCCTGCTCCAGGTTTTTTTGTTTGTTTTTTAAGGTAAACATTTACTATTCAGGCTTCAAGAGGCATTCCAAAAAACCCATTGTTTGTAAATTTGAAGTTCGGTGGACAAAAAAATTACCACATCAACTAGACAACAATAATCCCCCAAATTAGCCAACAATACATGTAAAATTCAGCGGGTTTTACTGCAAGCGGTGGTGTCGGCTGTTTAATGTGACTGAGCACAGTTAGGGCCAGGATGCCCTGAACCCAGCATGGATCTCTTCTGGTCAGGCTGCTAAGACAAAGCTTTGATCTCATCCTGAGAAGCTCTCTGGCAGACTTCTTGCTGGAGGTCAGGAAGCAGGTTTCATTGACCAGTCCTCCGAGAGAACCCAAGCTAACAGTGGAAACCCAGATGGAAACAATATGTTCCCATCCTCTCTTCTCAAAAGCCAAGCTGTTTTCTCATCTATTACCTGCCCCTATTTTTACCATGAGAAGCTCTCCAATGTCACTTTAGCTATCGATAATTGGCAGTGAGTTTTGCAATTAACAGCAGCCCAGAATCAATTTCAAGGAGTTACATAGAAACCATTTCCAAAAAAGCACATTTGGGGATTACTCACTGCTTGCCTTTCTTCAATCCTTATCCTACCCCACACATCATCTGCTGGAAGAATCTGAAACTTGAACCATGTGCCTAAATGCCCAGTTCTGAGTGTGTGGTAGGAATTCTCTGACTGATGTGTACCTAAGGAAAGGAATGGGCAGTTCCATAAGGAGTTGCTGTGTCATTCATAACAAAGTGCTGACTCATAAGTCCTTTCTAATTTCAGACCAAAGCCCTCCGGGAAAGATTTGGGTAAAAAACTTGACCTCAGAGAAAAGCCACTGAAGTTTATTTGTTCCCCCGAAGAAAAGCAATAGAGAATTGCCAACTGTGATGGGCACATCTCAGTCTTTGCTGGTTTATCTTGCTCATCAGCCACGCCAAGGAGGGGCCTCTGTGAAGCTGAACTTCCCACCCACCTCACCCAAGCCACGTGGAGACATAACCCAAGGCTTTGGTGAGTTTCTGAGCTTCTGCTCACACGTGGCATGGGGGGAGCCAGCCCCCTCACCAATGCCCTCTAAATGACACTTCCAACACTGAAGACTGCGGGGCCTCTAATCACTTGAGAACCAGGAGGCGGATATTTATAGAGACGTTCTGTCATCTGGGCAGCCTCGAGTGGACTTTTTTTTTTTTTTTTTTTTGCGGTACGCGGGCCTCTCACTGTTGTGGCCTCTCCCGTTGCGGAGCACAGGCTCCGGACGCGCAGGCTCAGCAGCCATGGCTCACGGGCCCAGCCGATCCATGGCATGTGGGATCTTCCCGGACCGGGGCACGAACCCGTGTCCCCTGCATCGGCAGGCGGACTCAACCACTGCGCCACCAGGGAAGCCCGGATTTTTTTTTTCTCTCTCTCTTTCTTCAGCTCCTGATCTGGTGGGTTTGGGGCAAGAAAGCCTCCAAGGGCAGTAACCTCGGAGGAAGTGCTTGCTAATGCAAGAGGTGGGGCAAAGGGGCAGTCAGGGGGAGCCTGGAGCTGCTCAGGCTACTGGAACCCTCAGCAGCTCAGGCCAAGACTTCCCCTCCTGATTCCACATCGAGCTTCTTTAAACCAGCCTCAGCCGAACAGCTATCACGGGGCCTGGTGTTTACAGCCGAGCCCAAGACAACAGAACCATGGAGTTGCCGCCCCTGTTTCTATACTGACCCAGTGGTCAAGGAATCATCCCCTGGGCCCGAGGACAACCTTTGTTGTTTCCTCTCTGCAAAACACCAGAATGCCTTTGCCTCGAAGAGGTCGACTCTGTTGTCAGCTGTGGGAAAAAACAGCCAGAGTTGCTATTTACACCCTGAACTGCAAGCTGGGTAAAAATAGCACTAGCAGCTTGGTCCAGCTTCAAACCCGGCTGCAGAAAGAGATTATTTCTGGAAGAGAAGATTTTCCTCCCCACCCACAGATCTGAAAATGGTCACCTCCCTAGAGGAAAAGAGGGGAGACAACCCCACGCAAAGGTGAAATATACCCACTTCTCCATGGCCCCTGCCCAGGACAGTGCACCAAGAGCCAGACTAGAAATGCCCTCCCCTGACAGCCAGGTCAGGCCCCAGCACAGACCCGCAGGTGACCTAGTTCAAGGTACAGTGGGAATTAATTAACTTTGACTACAGTGAGAGGAGGCTGCTCTCTGAACCTAGATGCTGCCATCATCCTGTTGGCTATTATTGCTGGTAGGCTACTTGTTTGCCTTTCCAATAAAGGAAGAGAGCTCCCCTGGTGGCACAGTGGTTGAGAGTCCGCCTGCCGATGCAGGGGACACGGGTTCGTGCCCCGGTCCGGGAAGATCCCACATGCCGTGGAGCGGCTGGGCCCGTGAGCCATGGCCGCTGAGCCTGCGCGTCCAGAGCCTGTGCTCTGCAACGGGAGAGGCCACAACAGTGAGAGGCCCGTGTACTGCAAAAAAAAAAAAAAAAAAAAGGAAGAAAAAAGAATTGACCAAAAGAGTACGTAAGATCCCAAAACAAGAGCCTAGATGATCTACTGCCTGAGGGCTTGGAAACTACCAAGCTTGGCCTGGTCCCACCTCTGTATTTAGGGTGCCCTGACTGCTGGGGGCTGAAACTCTTCCCTCATGTAAGTGCTAGAGTTTAGGACCTGGTGTTTGGGATCCCGGAATTTCTTTCAAGTTCAGGAAGTGGCCCATATGACAATCATTGGAAGGAAAGTCACTTCTTTCTTTTCTGTGAAGAAGTATTTTATAGATACATATAACTGTGTAGATTATGACACCTTTGTAACTCTAAAGAGATATACACATATGGATAGTACGTGAAAAACAGCAGAGAAAAATGCCAGATCAATGGTGTCATTCAATTGTCCTATAATCTGAAAGTGCCCAGGCCACCCAGAGCTGAGCCCAATAGGTGCTTAATAAATATATTTAGGAAGTAAGGGGAAAAGTCTCCCACATCCTATCTGCGTCTGAACCTCCTTCTTCAGAGATCCAGGAACCAAAATGAATCTTCTACTTTGAGGAAACATACCTAGGCATGCCTAACCAACTAAAAGAAAGGTGAGAAGATGATAACATATCACTGCCCCACTTCTCAGCACCTCCCAGCGACACACATACAGACCTTTACCACCTTGACCTCAGTATGAGTACTGGAGTAGCAACAGAGGGGAGATAGCTGGGTCAAGCAGAAGAAGCAGAAAAGATAGGGATGTGCTTTGGGCACAAAGGCAGGAAGCCTGGCTTTTCCTCTGGCCTCAGACAGACCTAGTTTTTAGTACTATCTTGGTCACCTACTGTGTGACCAAGTCACTTTACCTTTCTGAATCTCACTTTTTTCCCCTTAGAAGAGGGGTAATAATACCCCCCTGTGGGGGCTGATGCAGACTAAATGTAGCAACATATGCAGAACATGCGTTCTTTCAGTGCCTGGTACGGAGTAAGGGATACGCTGAACCCAGCATCCAGGAGCCGATCTATTTTTCCTGTGGCATGCCCTGGCCAGATTTTGGAATCTATCCTGCTTCCAGCTGCCAGAGGAGGGCAAGTCTACCAGATGGCTAAAGTCTTAACTCCCTGAAGAAGGCATTACATCAACAGAAATTACTGAAAACTTTCTCCCACGTTATCGGGCCCTTCTGCACCATGTCCTTCATTCTCCCCTTGCACCTTTCTGTAACGCCCACTTCCCCAAGCCTTATCAAGAAACCAGAAATAGAATCTCCCTGCTCTGACATCTCTGCCAATGGGAAGGTCTGGCCAGCCAAGGGCTGGGTCAGCACTGGCTTCTCAGTCGAGGGAGACCACAGAAACGTAGCCCCAGCACCTTTCCGAGACGCACGGACTGATGACATCGTGAGGGAAGAGTTGCTGCTCTGCTGAGTCGTAGCTATTTATTTGTTCTCAGGGCTCTGAGACTCCCCAAGGACCTGGGAAAGACAGCTGTATATCCCTTTGATCAGGACTGCTTCAGGTTTCTATTTCCAAAGTTGAGAAATCCAGACAGTGCTGACTCTGGTCCAGGAACGAAAGGAGCTCAGGTCTCTCTCTCTCTCGCTGACCTCTGGCCAAGGATTGTAGGCCAAGGTGGCCAGGCTCGCCCCTCCAGTCTAAGTCAGCTTCCTCCTGAGTCAGCTTTCTTCACCTTCCTATTAATAGCCACTGCTTTGGCTGGCTCCTCTCACAGTATGATTACAGTTTAATAATACATCTCAAATAAGGAAGCAGCAAACTTCCTGGAGCTGGGCTGCCGAGGGCTGGGAGAGCTCAGGCTCCATCCCAGAAGGCAGAGGCAGAGGCTTGTCTTCCGCAGAAGGATAGAGGTCCAGGTGATTAAGTCACTGGTCTCCGAGACAAGACACTGCTTTGGGGTTTCTGTCTTGCTGAGATGCCTCTGGTTTAGGGCAGGAGACAATAATACAGGCTAACTTTCATTTTATTGGAGCTTTTATCCCCACAGATATTCCTGGGCAGATATTCCTGGACTGAAAAAGTGTGGTTCTTATCCAATGATGCAGATCCTTCAGCTACCTTGGATGGAAGTTTGGGCCAAGTTAACATTAGTCCCTACAGAAGTCACCTTTTCTCTGACACTACAGTAGCAAGGTGGCCACTTAGAGAGGCTCGGGTTGTCTGGACAGGACAGGGTGCCGAGAGCAGACTGAACCCCAGCAAAAGAAAAATGCCCCCCTCCTACCCCTCCTCACTCCCCAGTAAAAGCAAACAGCTAAACAATCTTTAGTGTTAGATTCATACTGATGAGTAATGTATTTGGGTTACCCTGTAATTTGTTCCAGGATTCTTGTTCTTCATGGGTCCTGGATGGGAAGAACACACACATTTAGGAGCCAGGCAACCTGAGTACAAATTATGACTCAGTCTCTCAGCTGAGGGCTTAGTAAATTTATTTTAGTTTTCTGAACCTCCATCTTCTCACGTATATAAAAGAAATAATAATCTATCCTGAAATGGTTTTATACCAGTGAAGTGAGACAACTTTGGAAAATATGCCTAGTACAGTGCCTGGAATATAGTAGGTGATCAATAAACAGTCTTAACTTTATTTCCAGAAAATAAAATGTGGGTCTTCCCTGGTGGCGCAGTGGTTGGGAATCCACCTGTCAACGCAGGGCACACGGGTTCGAGCCCTGGTCTGGGAAGATCCCACATGCCACGGAGCAATGAAGCCCGTGCGCCACAACTACTGAGCCTGAGCCCTAGAGCCCGCGAGCCACAACTACTGAGCCCGCATGCCACAACTACTGAAGCCCACGCGCCTAGAGCCCGTGCTCCGCAACGAGAGGTCACTGCAATGAGAAGCCCGCACACCGCAACGAAGAGTAGCCTCTGCTCGCTGCAACTAGAGAAAAGCCCGTGCACAGCAACGAAGATGCAATGCAGCCAAAAATAAATAAATAAAATAAAATAAAAATTTTTTTTAATTAAAAGAAAATAAAATGTGAGGGCAAATCAAGGTCATCCAAGCCCCTCACACTAGTGGGAAAAAAATGACCATCATCTCTAAATGTGCAGACCCACGATGGGAACATCTCTGATATGAAAGCCCATAAGAATAAGCAGAACTTTGTTTCCCTTCCTTAGATTCCTACCATTTAGAAATCCCAAAGAGAGGCCCAATCTGGACTGTGATGCATCTTGCTGAGGCCATAGTGAGGAGTCTCCTGGCTCCATTTACCTTCTCTCATGACATTTATCAGCGGTCTCACAGTTGATAAACAAAGGATGGCACTGGGAAGATGGGTAGGCACGGTGTAGGGTCTGTATGCTCAGCTACATTTCAAGGTCCCCCTTAAAAGAACCAGGTCAACCAGACGTCATGGGCGAACCCTGCTCTCAGGAAGGCCAAAGGAGAAACAAAACATCATGCCTGCCCCGTTTTTCAACCTGCTGAGAAATAATCTGACCCTCAAACACCTGCTTATAAGATGGCAAATAATGGTCCCCTTAACCCAGTACCAGCTGGCTTCCCTCAGCTACTCCTTGCAGTCTAGGAGGCTGGCAGACTTTGTTCTTGCGGCAGCTTGCTTCCTTCTCGCTTGCCAACAGCCGGCACATATCTGATAGGAGCTGGCGGGAGCTCCTGGCAGCACAAAGTGGGGCAAAGCCCCAGCGTGACCTGCTCCCCGCTGGGCACTGAGTGGGGGCTGGTGTGGGGAGGAGGGACCAGGGCTGAGTTGACTTAGGCTCGTTCCCATAAAAGCAGCCCCCAGGGCTTCCCTGGTGGCGCAGTGGTGGAGAGTCCGCCTGCCGATGCAGGGGACACGGGTTCGTGCCCCGGTCCAGGAAGATCCCACATGCCGCGGAGTGGCTGGGCCCGTGAGCCATGGCCGCTGAGCCTGCGTGTCCAGAGCCTGTGCTCCGTGATGGGAGAGGCCACAACAGTGAGAGGCCCACGGACCGCAAAAAAAAAAAAAGCAGCCCCCAATCCCCTGCACCTCAGTAGGCAAAGGGGTAGGACTTCCTCAGACACCTCTTGGGGAATGGTTCTGACTTCCCCTTTGGACCTATCCTTGGTATTAACCTAACATGATTTTACTTATACGCAGATGTTGAGGGGAATGAACACACTTTGATTTATTTCCATGCCACAGAGACCACCCGTCTGAGGATCAGCCACCCAGACACCATTCACTCCTTCGCTCATGCAACAAATAGTTTTTGAACATTGCCCTCACACCAGCCCTGTTCTGGGTTCTAAACACACTGGTGAATTTTAAAAAATGATGGTCTTTGCCCTAGGGGGAGAATCAGACACAGAATGTGAAAATTAGTAAGTATGTAATTCTAGTTGTGAGAAATGGTGGTAAGAGACGTGCTCGGGTGCAGTAATAGAGAATGATAGTGGGGGGAGTTCCCTGGTGGTCCAGTGGTTAGGACTCGAGGCTTTCACTGCCGAGGGCCCAGGTTCAATCCCTGGTCAGGGAACTAAGATCCCACAAGCTGCTCAGCTTGGCAAAAAAAAATTAAAAAGAGAGAGAGAATGATGGTGGGGGGTGAGGGGTGTCTTATTTAGAGGAGAAGGTCAAGGGAGGCCACTCTGAGGAGGTGACATTTAAAAACTTGATGGGATTTCGGTGGCAAATGTCTGTGGAGGTCCCCCCTCACTGCTCAGCTAATTCCCTTCTCTGCTAATGAAAGACTATAAGAACAAAAGGGTACCTCAGCCAGGGATGCAGTGAAGAACATCCTGGGAGAAGAAAGGGGACTACAGAAGAAGTAGGTACTGTGGGCATATCTACTTGTCTTCTCTCTCCTGCACCCCAGCACCCATTTGTCCTCTGTCCAGGGCCTTCCTGGCACATGTTTCCCTACAAACCCTTCCTTGTTCCTCTCACCTGACAGGTTCTCATTACGGTGAGGACATTGCCCACCACTGGCACAGCCCAGAGGAGCCCATCATGGGCTCACTGTCTTTGAAAGCAGTTTTCTCCAAGGTCCCCACAGGCCTGTCCTTGAATCTCCAGAAGCCAAATAGCTCTGACCTGCAATAGATAAACTCATCATTCCTGCTGGGCCAGCAGGCTAATTACAGAGTCTTCTTTCTCCAACTCTTTATCTCAGGATTGTTTTCCTAACTTAGTATCAGCTAGGTTGACATCAGTGCCATCTACCGCCTACATTAAGGAGTTGGCCCTCTAGACCAGCGGTCCCCAACCTTTCTGGCTCCAGGGACTGGTTTCGTAGAAGACAATTTTTTCACGGACGGAGTGGGGGCAATGGTTCAGGCAGTAATGCGAGCGGTGGGGAGCGGTGGGGAGCGGCAGGTGAATCTCTGCTTGCTGGCACGCCTCTCACCTCCTGCTGTGTGGCCTGGTTCCTAACAGGCTGCAGACCCTTACTGGTCCGCGGACCGGGGGTTGGGGACCCCTGCTCTAGACTGTTGGGGACCCAGCCCAGATATCAGAGCCAGACAGACATGGATTCGAATCCCAGCTCCCCACTTTTTTTTTTTAATATATATATATTTTTATATTTATTTTGTCTGCCCCAGGTCTTAGTTGCAGCACACGGGATATTCCTTGCAGCATGTGGGATCTTTTAGTTGCAGCATGTGGACTCTTCGTTGCAGCACGTGGGCTTCTTAGTTGCGGCATGCATGCGGGATCCAGTTCCCTGACCAGGGATCGAACCCAGGCCCCCTGCCTTGGGAGCACGGAGTCTTACCCACTGGACCGGGGAAGCCCCCCAGCTCCCCACTTTAACCAGCTCTGTGACCTTGGGCAAGTCAGGAGTCTTCTCTGGGCCTCAGGTTCCTGACATGCACGACGAGGAGGGGGAAATTGCTTACTCTGCAGACTGGATGTAAGAATTAGCCAAGAGGGAGGCAGGGTGGATGCAAGGTAGCAGTGCAGGACAAACGGGAGCCTTTGTTATGATATCAGCTATAACATAACCTCAGTGGAGTTTTGGCAGTGCCTCTTTTAGGAAGGTGATCCATGGCTCTTTCAAGAATGGTGGCCAGGTCTCCACTTCACCAACCATTTGGCCACAGCAGCTCTTTAATATGAGTATTGCTAAGAACCAGGTGAAAGGAGGACACTTCAGGACACACTAAAAGGCATGGATCCCAGAATCTCGGATTGGAAGGAATCCTAAGAAAATTCTAGTCCAAGTTCTTGCTATCAGGCAGGACTGAATTTCAGTTTGAGACAGATGGAAGTCTTTTCCAGCACATAGTTGAGCAGGCATTACCACGCTGCCCCAGCCATACTGTTCTTGTGATCACACAGACTTGACTATTCACTCAGTCCTTTAATCATTAATTCAGAAAATATTTATGGAGCAGTTACTATGTGCCAAGTACTACTCAAGGCACATAGATATGGAGGCAAGAAGACAAAGGCCTGTCCCTCATGGAGACCAGTTATATGCAGAGATTTTTTTTTTTTTTTTTTTTTTTTTTTTTTGCGGTACGCGGGCCTCTCACTGTTGTGGCCTCTCCCATTGCGGAGCACAGGCTCCGGACGCGCAGGCTCAGCGGCCATGGCTCACGGGCCCAGCCACTCCGCGGCATGTGGGATCTTCCCGGACCGGGGCACGAACCCGTATCCCCTGCATCGGCAGGCGGACTCTCAACCACTGCGCCACCAGGGAAGCCCTATGCAGAGATTTTTAAAAGAGGGAGGGAGAGAGAGGAAGGAAGGAAGGAAGGAAGGGTGGGAGGGAGGAAGAGAGAAAAAAAGAGAAGTGATATCAAGAAAATAAAACAAGGTAGGAGGATAGAGAGATGGGGTGGGGGTAATGAGGTGCAGTGGTCAGAGACGCCCCTTTGAGGAGATGCCATCTGAGCAGAGACCTGGTGGGTGAGGAGGAGGCAGGCATAGGAGGATGGGAGGAGCTTCATGCTTCAAGGCACAGAATGATTGTCCAGGTGGCTGTGGTAGTGCAACCGCAGGTATGAGAGCAAGTAGGGCCTTGAAGGTTGAATTTTATTCTAACTGCAGGGTTTTAAGCAGAGGACCGGCAACATCTGATTTATACTTTGATTTTTTTTTTTTTTTTTTTTGGCTGCGTTGGGTCTTCGTTGCTGTGCGCGGGCTTTCTCCAGCTGCGGCGAGCGGGGGCTACTCTTCTTTGCGGTGCGTGGGCTTCTCGTTGCAGTGGCTTCTCTTGTTGTGGAGCACAGGCTCTAGGTGCGCGGGCTTCCGTCGTTGTGGCACATGGGCTCAGTAGTTGTGGCTCACGGGCTCTAGAGCACAGGCTCAGTAGTTGTGGCGCACAGGCTTAGTCGCTCCGCGGCATGTGGGATCTTCCCGGACCAGGGCCCGCACCCGTGTCCCTTGCATTTGCAGGCAGATTCTTAAGCACTGAGCCACCAGGGAAGTCCCTGTTTAAGCTTTGAAAAGATCCCTGTGGCTATTCTTGGAAATGTGCTATAAGGTGCGTGAATAAAAGTAAGGAGACCAGTTAAGGAGGTCGTTGCCATGAGTCCAGGCAAGAGGAGATGGTAAAAACTGGCCAGATTTGAGATATCTTTTGAGAGTACAGCTAACAGGACTTAGCTATGGGTTAGATATGGGGGCTGGGTGTGCAGGGAGGGGGAAGGGGGGCTTGATAGGAACCAAAGATGACTCCTAGATTTTGAACCTAATAAACTGGGAGAATAGTAGTACTGTTTAATGAGATGGGATTGTTTGGGAGAAATGACTAATTCCATGCCTTTCTCCTCTTCTAGACTATACATTCCATGAAGGCCGGGCCCCTAACTCTCTTGTTCACTGCTGTGTGTTCAGTGACTGGCACAACATCTGGTTTGCAGAATAATAAAGGCAAACACATACCAATGACTGAGCGTGTAGTCCATGTCCAGTGCTGTGCTTCATGCTTAATAGTCATGCTCATTTAATTCTCACAAGAGAAATGCGAGGAGATACTTGTTTGTATCCTCATTTTACAAACAAGAAGTTGGGTTCAGAGAGATCACATGACAGCCTCAAGGTCTCATAGGTACTAAGTGGTAAAGTGTAATAGTGGTGTTTCTGGCTCCAAACTCTAGGCTCTTCGCCAGTGTACCACACAGTCAAAGAGTCTGGGTGGGTATATGGATGGGTGGGTGGGTGGATGGATGGACCCAAGGATGGATGAATAGATGGAAGGCTAGAAGGCAACATCACATGCTGAAAATCATTTATACCATAGTGTCTCTCTGAAAGTAAAAGAGATTCCAACTGGAAAGAGTAGATTCAGATCTACGCCTGAAAGGAAACACTAGACGAGCCAAGCATGAATTCCCACTAAAGTTATTCCCAGGAATGCAGAGGAGATAGAATCCACTTGGGGGAGGGGCGCGCAGGGGAGACAGAGAAAGTTCTAGAAAGCTTTGTTAAATTTTTTTAAAAAACTTAGATAGTCGAAGAAATGATCTTTTCAGGGAGCATTTCCTAGTACCTAGTACTTTTTTCAATGATCTGGGATTACTTTAAGAGGATTAGGATCACATGAAATACTTTTGATATTTGAAAAATAGCTTCTGAGAACAAAGGCAGAAAATCTTGCTATGAGTCAGGCAGCCCAGAACCTGGAGCTACTCAGGAGTGTCACTTATTACTTCCACGGCTCAACAAGTACATCAGATCTTAGTTGTGGCCCATTAGGAACAGTTTCACAATGTTTTTTCAGTAGGTGCTCTATAAGATTACAACCTTCTCAGGGAGAGTAACCGGCACCTAGTTGACGTTGACAGTGACCCAGGTCAGGAACCCGGGACCCAGCCTAGATTCCTCCCCTTCTCATACTAAAATGATGTATACAGAAAACTTGTTGAGCACTTACGGTGCCAGACACTGTTCTCGATGCGTGGATCTCACCTGATGTTAGCCACAACCCTTTGCTGTAAGTACTATTGTGTCCTCATGTTACAGATGAGGAGACCGAGGCAGATGGGTTTAAGTATTAATACCTTGGTCAAGTCACATTGCTATGAAGTGAATGCAAACGGTGCAGTCTGGAGCCACATGCAGTTAACCACTACATTACCTCATGGTGAAACAGTCCTCAACTCCAGGTATTCTGTCTCCTTAATCCTACTCCCAAATGCCTCCTCCTCCCCCAGGGGCACGGCCCCAGGTTAGGCAGTTTATCTTTTCTCATCTTTTTTTTTTTTTTTTTTTTTTGCGGTACGTGGGCTTCTCACTGTTGTGGCCTCTCCCGTTGCAGAGCACAGGCTCCGGACGCGCAGGCTCAGTGGCCATGGCTCACGGGCCCAGCCACTCCGCAGCATGTGGGATCTTCCCGGACTGGGGCACGAACCCGTGTCCCCTGCATCGGCAGGCGGACTCTCAACCACTGCACCACCAGGGAAGCCCCTCTTTTCTCATCTTTGAAATTGCCCCATTGTCCTAAATTATCTCCCTGCCCCCATGCCTCCTTCCATAACTGACCAAGTTGGATTTGATAGCCATCCTTTTTTTTGGGCCGCACCATTTGACTTGCTGGATCTTAGTTCCCCAACCAGGGATTGAACCTGGGCACACAGTAGTGAAAGCGCCGAGTCCTAACCACTAGACCACCAGGGAAATCCCTTGATACCCATCTGACTATGTCATGCTTCTGCTCAAAATCCTTTATTCGTTTCTTGTTCCCTGTGAGTTAAAGGCCCTTATAAGGCCCTTCAAAGACCTGGTCCTGACCTCCTTGTGCAGCCTCATCCTCCTCTCCTGCTGTTTCCCTTGAACCCTGTGTTCCAGGCACACCAAACACCTGCTCTCAGGTATGAGTACTATGCTTCCTTTTCCCCTCTGTGCAGAACCCCACCCCATATGCACGAGCACCTGGGCACACATGTGTGCAGGCACACACACAAATACACACTTTGTCTGTTGGGTGATTTCTCTTTATTCTTTGAGACTCGGCTGCTTTTCCTCACTCTCACAATCAGATATAGGCTCCTCTTCTTTTCCTTTGGCATTGTGCCTTCATAGCTTTGAGGAAATACATCATTTTTTACTGTAATTGTCTCTCTACAAACTCTTTCTCTTTAAGATTGTAAGGTCCATGAGGGCAGGAACCATAGTTATCTTGTTACTATTGTATGCCCAGCACCTTTACATGTTCATAAATCTTTGTTAAATGAATAAATGAATGACTTGTTGAAATGAATTGATTTTCGAAGTAGAATTCAAAATCTGGGAAATTTTGGTCCTCACATTTTCCCATTGTTAGACTTATCTACCTGTGGATTTTTGCTGCAATGGGGCTCTAGTTGAGATAGAATTTAGTAGTTGTTAAGAATGAAGACTCACATCACCTGGTTTTAACTTTTTTTGTGTGTGGTACACGGGCCTCTCACTGTTGTGGCCTCTCCCGTTGCGGAGCACAGGCTCTGGACGCGCAGGCTCAGCGGCCATGGCTCACGGGCCCAGCCGCTCTGCGGCATGTGGGATCTTCCCGGGCCAGGGGACGAACCCATGTCCCCTGCATCGGCAGGCAGACTCTCAACCACTGCGCCACCAGGGAAGCCCTGGTTTTAACATTGAAAAAAAATATTCATTTATTTGTTTTGGCTGCACTGGGTCTTAGTTGCAGCATGCCTGCAGGATCTAGTTCCCCGACCAGGGATTGAACCCGGGCTCCCTGCCTTGGGAGCACAGAGCCTTACCCACTGGACCACCCGGGAAGTCCCTCACATTACTTGGTTTTAACTTGGCTCTACCATCTGCTATGGGCCCTTAGGTAAAAGTCACTCTCTCACTAAGCCTCAGTAAAACTGAGTTAATAATATCAATAGGACCTATCATAGGGCTAATGAGAGGGCTAATTAAAAAAAAAAGAACAGGTGGGCTTCCCTGGTGGCACAGTGGTTGAGAATCTGCCTGCCAATGCAGGGGACACGGGTTCGAGCCCTGGTCTGGGAGGATCCCACATGCCGCGGAGCAACTAGGCCCGTGAGCCACAACTACTGAGCCTGCGCGTCTGGAGCCTGTGCTCCGCAACAAGAGAGGCCGCGATAGTGAGAGGCCCTCGCACCGCGATGAGGAGTGGCCCCCGCTTGACGCAACTAGAGAAAGCCCTCGTACAGAAACGAAGACCCAACACAGCCATAAATAATTAAATAAATAAATTAAAAAAAAAAAAAAAAAAAGAACATGGGAATACCCTATCAGTTCAGTGGTTAGGACTCAGCAATCTCACTGCCTGGGCCCCAGGTTCGATCCCTAGTCAGGGAAGTAAAATCCCATAAGCCGTGTGGCGTGGCCAAAAAAAAAAAGACCATGTGGAGCGTCTGGTGGTTGGCACAGAGCAAGTGCTCAATACATATGAGCTATTATTAGTAGCTATTTTCCTGACAGCATCGCTTGACCCCATTGTGTCACCATCACTTTTTGAACTAAATGTCTAGAGCCTGGTTCTCAAACATGAATGTTCAGTTTCAGCATGCTCTCCATTTGCCAAAGTATTGGGTCACCCTGGATACAGGGCCTTGGGGAGTATGGTTGCAGATGATGGCTGAAGCCAGGAGTAGCCTTCTGCTTGTATGTCATGATTTATTACCTAGAAACCAAAAATAAGCCTTGCCAACCAGTCAGCAGATTACCTGAATTCTTCAAAATCCACCCCCCCCGCCCCCTTGTTGTCCCTTGCATTTGGTAAAAGAGAGGTGATGGGTGTAAGCAGCTTTGGATACAAGCAGCAATTTCTCCTTGGATGAAAGGAAGTGGGACGTAGACTGTCAGGGTAGGATGTGGGGTGTTTTGTCCCTTTTGCTGGCTGCACAGAGGTGTACAAAGCAACCATGGATAAACAAAGCCCCTGGTGTGTGTCTCAAATACAGCTGGAAGAAATGCCTTCCTTTCAATTTTCATGCATAAGGAGGGGGTTGTAGTCTCTATTTCAGACCTGAGTTTTCTGGATCTCGATTCAAACAGCCTCTTTCAGAGGCCATAATAGTCTCAATGGAGACTGGAACTAAATGGCCGAGATATAAATTGGAAGATTATCCTGAAAATGTGTGTGCCAATGAACTGAATGAGGAGTGACAAGGAAAAGAACGAGTCCTCAAAAGAATTCAAAGACTCTTCATGTCAAATCACTTTCTAAAGAACTAAAAAATAACATAATTTTGGGTCAAGGGTGAGGTCTTCCTTTGAATGTGTAATCTTTTATAATCATTTTCCATGTGGCTATTTTAGCAATGCCATTGTCCCACCCATCTTTCTGTGAGAGCTAGCATTTCTGGTTTAAAGGAGACTAAGGTGGAAAACAGGAGTTAACAAAAAGTGCTGGGTTTTATAATCTCTGCTGAGAGCAGAAGTGAATTTTTCCAAATGGATTAATCAGAAAATTTGGCCAAAGGTATATGTCCTACCTAGATGGGTAACAAAAAGGAACCATACTGGAAAGGTTATGAGACCCCTTACCTCGGTCCCTCTTCCCAACACCTGCTCCTCACATCTTCATTTTTTCATTCTTATCTTTGCGTTTTCTTATGAAGCAAAATATATTTTTGCGTATTATGTAAATTTCCTCTTAAATTTCCTCTTGGCTTTATTTGGTCAGATAGGATTTTCTGCACATTTATCCCAAAGGAGAAATGTGTCAGTAGAAATCAGAAAGAAAAAAAAAATGAGTATCCACATCTATCAGAACGATTAAATTGAAAAATAAACAAACAGACAGACAATTCTGAGTACTGACACAGATGTGGAGCAACCAGATCTCCCACGCAGTGCTGGCGGGAATGCAAAATGGCACAGCCCCCTTGGAAAAAGTTTGATGGTTTCTTCTAAATTTAAACATCCACTTGCCATATGACCTAACAATCTTACATCTAAGCATTTACCCAAGAAAAGTGAAAATATATACAAAATACATAACAAAACCTGTCCACAGATCTTAATAGCAGCTTTTTCATAGCAGACAGAAACTGGAAACAACACAAACGTTCATCAACTGGTGAAAATACTGTGGTATATCCATAGTATGAAATACTATTAAGCAATAAAAAGGAATGACTTACAGATACATGCAATAGCGTGGACGAACCTCTAAAGTATTATGTTAAAGCATTAGGAAAGAAGCCAGATTCAGAAGGCTACTTATCCCATGGCCTTCTGGAAAAGGCAAAACTACAGGAACAGAAAACACATCAGTGGTTGTCAGGGGCTGGGGATGGGAGAAGTGGGTTCATTAGAAGAGGGACATGAAGGAACTTTTTGAGGTGATGGAAATATTCTCTGTCTTGATTGTGGTGATGATTAGCTACATGACCGTACACATTTGTCAAAACTCATAGAACTGTATACCTAACAAAGTAAATTTTGCTGTCTCTAAATTACATCTGATTTGAAAAAATATTTGTATTTCTTTAGCTTTTGAGTTTCGAGTTTCAAAATCCTAGGTCATCAAGGGTAAGAAAAAAGGACTTTAGGCCAGAACAAGGTATGTGGGAGAAAACACCACAAATGAAAGCAAGATGTCCTCACTTGTGTCCTTCACTTGAAAGGGATTCCCTAGACCCTGAGAGATAGGGAAGAGAGAGGAAGAGGAAATGATTAGCGGGGCCTGGAGATGTAGAGGCTGAACTTAATGGGACCCACAAGAAGGATTAGAGTCCCTGTTCACCAGCTTCCCAGCCTGTGACTGAGTGATAGGGAACCACAACTTGTTGGCATCCAGGCCATACTGGTGAGGACTTTCCTTGGGCAGCAGATTGCTCATCACCCTCTGACCAGACAGCTGAAATGACTCATGTTTGTTCCCCCAAGACTTGGCCCAGCTCTCTGTCCGGCTTACCCCAGGTGGAGAAATCCTCCTGCCTTGTTATTACATGAGTGACTGCCCGCCACCCCATGCTCCCTACCACTTGTAGTTGGTTAGACTGAATGAAACCATTTAAGAACCTTCACTCCCACCAGGAGATGTAAAACATGCCCACTTTAGTTACCTTTCCTGTCTTCTAAACTTTTCTCAGGAATTCCCTGGCGGTCCAGTGGTTAGGACTCCATGCTTTCACTGTCGAGGGCCTGGGTTCAATTCCTGATCTGGGAACAAAGATCCTGCAAGCCGTTTGGCATGGCCAAAAATAAATAAATAAAAAGTAAACTCTCATTTACCTTATTGTTTCCAGTGGAAGGAAGGTAAAAGGTGAAGCAATCTTTCCTTTCTTCCACGTACGTTCAATAAATATCATGTTTCCTTTTGGGTTGGGATTGAAAGGAAGAATACTTTTGTTGGCTGGCTGACCACCCCTTACAACCACACAATTTTTGGTTTTTTTCTGGCCACGCGGCTTGCGGGATCTCAGTTCCCCCATCAAGTATTGAACCGGGGCCATGGCTGTGAAAGCCCGCAATCCTAACCACTAGGCCACCAGGGAACTCCCCACGATTATTTGTTCATTAAACATTCACTGCTCGGCTATAAAGAGTCTGGGTCCCTGCCCAGGAAGGAGTCCTAAGGAAGGAGATAGACAATAAACTTGGTAAGGGCCATTGAAGAGGCCTGAGTCAAGTGCTACAAGGACCCAGTGGGAGACAGGCAGCAAGGGGCCGCTGTGCAGCCTTTCTAGAACTATACTCTCTAGTCCAAGCCAGTAATTGCTGTGGTAACTCTGAGCTTTTCTTTACTGGGCAACCTCTCTCCCTTGTCACACAAGCACTCCCTGAAGAGATTAAGAAAACTCCCTGAGGGCAGGGACCTAGTCTAGTTATCCCTAGCACAATGCCTGGCTCAAAAAAGACTTGCTGGGGGGCTTCCCTGGTGGTGCAGTGGTAGAGAATCTGCCTGCTAATGCAGGGGGACACAGATTCGAGCCCTGGTCTGGGAGGATCCCACATGCCGCAGAGCAACTAAGCCCGTGAGCCACAACTACTAAGCCTGCGCGTCTGGAGCCTGTGCTCAGCAATAAGAGAGGCCGTGACAGTGAGAGGCCCGCGCACCGCGATGTAGAGTGGCTCTCGCTCGCCACAACTAGAGAAAGCCCTCGCACAGAAACGAAGACCCAACACAGCCAAAATAAATAAATTAATTAATAAAATAAACTCCTACCCCCAACATCTAAAAAAAAAAAAAAAAAGACTTGCTGGGGCTTCCCTGGTGGCGCAGTAGTCAAGAGTCCCCCTGCCAATGCAGGGGACACAGGTTCGAGCCCTGGTCCGGGAAGATCCCACATGCTGCAGAGCAACAAAGCTCGTGTGCCACAACTACTGAGCCTGCGCTCTAGAGCCCGCAAGCCACAACTACTGAGCCCATGTGCCACAGCTACTGAAGCTCGCACGCCTAGAGCCCATGCTCCGCAACAAGAGAAGCCACCGCAATGAGAAGCCTGCGCACCGCAGCGAAGAGTAGCCCCCACTCACCGCAACTAGAGAAAGCCCGCACACAGAAACCAAGACCCAACACAGCCAAAAATAAAATAAATAAAATAAATAAATTTATAAAAGAAACAAAAGACTTGTTGAAAGAATGGGTAAGTTATTGTCCTTGGGGATATTTAATATTTGCCAAATATACAGAAATAAAGAAATATAAGATAAAACATGTTCAGAAAGTGCATGCAAAGAAAAGGATAATTATAAACCAGCCTACTAATAATCCTTGTCATTTGACTATTGGTGCACATGCATTTTTCCACTTTGAATAGCACACATCCGTGCTTTGCCTTTACCACTATTTAAGTAACAATAACCAACATTTCTTTAGCTCTGGGGTGCCAGGTACTTAATGCACATCACTTCACTTAGTCCTTACAACAACCCTCTTTTACAGATGAGTCAGCTGAGCCTCAAAAGGTAGCCAGCCTATCCAAAGTCACACAGCTAACTAGAGCCTAGAAGCCTGCTTTTTAATCCCCAAGTGCCTGGTAGTCTCATGCCCACAGGCAGAAAAGATCTCTCCAGGAATTCCTCTGTTGAGTTCTGCCTGCCTTATCTGCTTTTTCAGGTAAGTCTCCCTCAGGCTGAATCTAGCTCTACCCAAGGCAAGATGAAATATCTGATACATTGGACACAACAGGTCCAAACCAGTTATGTCAGTGGTAACTCTGATCTTTTCTTTGCAAGATGACTACCCAACTCCCCCTGGTTAAGCAGAAACTCCCAGAGCTCCCTCCTATAGCCAGGGCACCAGAAGGTTAGTGGCTTTCCCTTTCCTCAACCTGCCTCCCTCATGTGGCTGACATGCTTGCTGGTACTATTTCTGTATAATATTGTTGAGATATATACACGAAATGAAACCTGAGCCCTGGGTATGTCTCGTCACCATGGAAACGACTTCAAGCCTGAGTGCCTCCAGGAGATGTGGGTGCTATTCTTCCAATGGCCGTGGAAATAAGGGTCTGGGAACTGGACAAAGCTAAAACAAGCCCCTGTTGGACTCATGGGAGTTTTGGTAATAAATACCATGTTCAATATAGGACTGTGTCATCAGCAGGGTGACCAACCTATATTCTCAATTTCTGACACTGTGCTGGCTTGGTTCAGAACATACCAGCCCAATGAACATCAGTTCAAATTATCCTTCTTTTGTGAAGGGATGTTTTAAACACTATTAAGGTGGCTCAAAGACTATGGTAGAAAAAAAAAAACAGTAATAAATTTCAAGAACATTCTGTAGATGAATTTTTGCTTCTGGGAATGGGAAACCAAAGTTTTCCCAAGAGACTCCATTATTAAAGCCATAAATAAAACATCCCTGATTCAGCTGCTTGGTTGCTGTGCTTGTGTGGCCGCGCTTTGGAGAAGTGGCTCAGAATTGGAGGCAGGCAGTCCAGGGAGGCTGGGGAGGTGAGAACATCCTGCTTCTTCTCCCACAAGTTGCTAGCACATCAGTCCAGGGTGTAAGGATAATGAGCAAATTTTGCTTTATTGAAGACGACCCAAGGATGGTTACTACAAACATTTCAAACAGGATCCTAAAATGCAAGGATGTTTTTCTAGCTGACACCCTTTTTTTTTTTTTTTTTCCATAAAAGTACACACTCTTCTCTCGAAATAAAAGCAAGCAGCGTGGTGCAGGGACCACTCACCTGATTGCCTAGGTGCCCTGGGTTTCAGTTCCAGTTCTGGATACTTACCAGGCCCGTGACCAAGTGTTGGCTACTTAACCTCCCTGGGTGTCAGCCTCCTTTGTGGAGGGATGACTGTTGGATCCTAGATATCCTATGTGCTCGTAGTGCCCATAACAGTGAGTTCTAATCACTCAGCAAATAAAAAAGGACAAGTGACACATGTTAAGCCCTATTTAGTCTGGGCAATGTGCTGGGCCCTTTATGGCTGTTATTTGATCCTCACCGTAACTTATGCATCGTTGCTGGTACCCCCAATTTACAAATGATGGAAACTAGTCCTGAGAATTGCAGTGACTTCCTCAAAGTGATCAATGGCTAAGCATGCAGTCAGGCTTCAAATCCCCATCTGTCCAACTCCAAAGTAACCTTCTTTCTATTTGACCTTGCTAATTCCTGAGCTTGGGATAAATCATTAACATGATTTTAATTCAAAATAAATATAACTCGCTAGTTCTATCATAGTTTTCAAATAATTTGCTCATGCCTTGAAAAATTCAGCGTCTCTAGCCATTCTTTCTCTCATAAAAAAATGATCCCACATCACTTGGGAATTAGAAGAATCTTCACGCAACATGAACTTTTAATCCTTGGCTTATTCAAGCTGGCCTGGAGCATCACCCGCAATGGCCCCATAGAAATGCCATGTGTTAGGATACTTTAGTCACTTCTGCATGGGTATGTTTTTGGGTTTCTATCTTTTAAATCAGTCTGAGCAACTGAAAGTAACACTTTTATTTCCCCTCAAAAGAAATGAAAAATAATAGTGCTGCAATCAACAGCCATGAAATCCTGTAAAAATAAAGGTATAATACAACAACTCTTCCTCGGTTCTAAGCTCTTGGCTTCCAGTGGAAAAGCCAGGGTTTTCATTTCATGAAAAAAGAGTAAAATATGAGAGAGCAAAATAGCCATGACATTTTGGGTGTGTGCTTAGTCAGATCTGCCAGAAAGTTTCCTATTTGGTAGTTATTCGTTTTTCCTGAACAGCAGGCTGGGGACACAGATAGGGTGTGGGCTTCAGAATCAGAGTTAAAAAAAAATCCCAGCTCTTCCATGGACATGTTATTTATGCTCTCTGAACCTCAGTTTCTTCCTCTGTAAAATGGGGATGCTTCGTGGGATTGTTTTGAAATTAAACAAAAAATATACATAAAGAGCAAAATAAATAGTCTTCTTTACCCCACTCCAAATGCAAAACAGACTTGAGCAATTCATAATGATAACAATCATTTTATTATCATTGATGCTTTACTGGCACTGGGCTAGCCCTTTCCATAGGTTACCTTTTTTTTTTTTTTTTTTTTTTTTTTTTTTTTTTTCCGGTATGCGGGCCTCTCACTGCTGCGGCCTCCCCCGTCGCGGAGCACAGGCTCCGGACGCGCAGGCTCCGGATGCGCAGGCTCAGCGGCCATGGCTCACGGGCCCAGCCGCTCCGCGGCACATGGGATCCTCCCAGACCGGGGCACGAACCCGCATCCCCTGCATCGGCAGGCGGACTCTCAACCACTTGCGCCACCAGGGAGGCCCCATAGGTTACCTTTTTATTAAGGGAAACCAGTATTTGAAACCACGTGTTCTAATTCCAGGGCTTGCCCTGTGCCCTGCTCTGGTACACTATTATTGGGTTCAGATTAAAGGATTTATGAGCAATTGCTTCTGCAGGAAACAGCTGCCTGAGGGTCGTGGTCCATGTGGTTAGATATTTGGCCAACAGTAGGGAAAGCCATGCATAATCCTTTGTTCTCACTCAGCACAATTAGTACCCCTGCTTTTCTGCTCCCTGGGGTTAGTTTCCTGACTAGACTAGGCACATAATAGATGCCCCCAAAGTACTTGCTGAATAAATAAATGCAAATTAGTAAACTGATTGCTCATGGTATAACCATTTACTTTATGTAATATTTAATGCTAACCTCTTCTCCATTCTTCTCTTAGGGAAACTAACATGTTAAAGAGATTTTTTCTTAACCCGTTAAGTCTCCACATTAATTCAGTGTTCACCAAGCACTTATTAAGTACCTACTACTAAT
This sequence comes from Mesoplodon densirostris, assembly GCF_025265405.1. Lineage (NCBI taxonomy): Eukaryota > Metazoa > Chordata > Mammalia > Artiodactyla > Ziphiidae > Mesoplodon > Mesoplodon densirostris. The sequence goes on from NC_082678.1 coordinate 59,520,761, forward strand.
CAAGGGGCCAAGGATTACATATGTAATCCATTACCGAGTATTAAAAAACAACAAAGCCCTGCTTATATTCAGCTGTGGAATACACAATACTTTGTAGGTAGCATTGACCTTTGTGGCTTTGTTTAATTTTCTAATTTGCATTCCCTGAACCCTATTTATTAGGCAGTCATGGTAGGCAGACTGGGAAAGTGTCTTTTTTTTTTTTTTCTGGAGTATAATTGCTTTACATACAATGTTGTGTTTAGTTTCTGCTGTACAACAAAGTGAATCAGCTATGTGTATACATATAACCCCTCTCTTGAGAGTCCCTCCCACTCCCCCTATCCCACCCCTCTGGTCATCACAGAGCACAGAGCTGAGCTCCCTGTGCTATACAGCAGCTTCCCACTAGCGATCTGTTCTACACATGGTAGTGGATATATGTCAATGCTACTCTCTCAGTTCATATCCCCCCCCACCCCCACCACTCCCGGGTCCACAAGTCTGTTCTCTACGTCTGTCTCTTTTTCCGCCCTGCAAATAGGTTCATCAGTACTGGGGAAGTGTCTTGTGAAGCCACACTAGAATTAAGGCTAGAGAGGAATTCCCTGGCGGTCCAGTGGTTACGACTCCACGCTTCCACTGTAGGGGGCCTGGGTTCAATCCCTGGTCTGGGAACTAACATCCTGCATGCCACATGGCGTGGCCCAAAAAAAAAAAAAAAAAAAGAAGGCTGGAGAAGACAGAGGCTGAAATTTGGAACATGGTGTAGGGAAAGAACAAAGAACATAGGGCTGTGAAGTCACACGGACTATGATTCCTGACCCTGTCACTAGCAAACCTCAATTCTGTCATCTACAAATTGAGGATGATCAGCATTGGTCACTGTTTTCCCACAGGGTGGGAAGGACTCCTAGAATGATATGAGGAAGTGCCTCATTGTGAAGATCCTACATGAGGTCACAGAAGCAAAGCACCCAACACAGGGTCTCACGCAAACCAAGCGCTCCATGAACATCCTTGCTCTCCCCTTCCTTTCTTCCAGAGTAATCTCCTCGACAGCCACTGTGGGCTGCGAGAGCTTGGAAAGGTGAGGAGGATCCAAGGGCTGCTGGTCTGAGACTGGTTGTCTCCTGCACATGTTATCTTTTCTCTCCTCCCTGCCTGCCAAAGGCAAACAAGAATGAAATGATAACAGGCATAGGCATTGAAGCAAAACAGGTCACAGGAATAAGATAATGCACTCAAGGACAAATAAAAGTTACCTGTAGCTGGGCCCAGAATAGGTAAGTAAAAAGTCTAGGGAAGTAGAGAAGGTATTTCCTATTTTATAGGGAATAGGCTTTTCAAATATTATCACCAATGTGAAAACGCACAAACACATACACTCGTGTGGCTTTAATATCCTCTTTGCTATTTCGGTTGACTGCACAAGGTGGGAACTCTGTAAGTTATGGATGCAAGCTTTTGAAAAAGTGCTTTAAAATACAGCATAGGGCTTCCCTGGTGGCACAGTGGTTGAGAAACTGCCTGCCAATGCGGGGGACATGGGTTCGAGCCCTGGTCTGGGAGGATCCCACATGCCGCGGAGCAACTGGGCCCATGAGCCACAACTACTGAGCCTGCGCGTCTGGAGCTTGTGCTCCACAACAAGAGAGGCCGCAACCCAGCTCGCCACAACTAGAGGAAGCCCACGCACAGAAACGAAGACCCAACACAGCCAAAAGTAAATGAATAAATAAATAAATAAAATTAAAAAAATATATATATATATAGTACAAATTGATGATGTCTAGGCAAATATGTTTAGCCTTGTTACAACTGTACTTATAACGACTGGCTATGCAAGGTTGTGTGTGCATATGGACGAGACTAGAGGAAAGGTACTTGGGGAAAAAAACAGCTGCTTTATTAGGATGGTCGAATTGCCTTACTCAGTGGCTAGAACCTGATAGATGTTTAATATTTGTCCAGTGAGTGAGAAGACTTGATTTTCCATATATTATAACTGTGAATATTTATCTCCCTTTGTTAGCCAACCATTCAGAGATAATGTTGCCTCTTTTTGACATTATTTTGTTGTTTTACTTTTTTTTCCCTTCACCTAATGTAATTCTATCTCTAAAGAAAACTGGTATAAACAGAAAAGCTTGCAGAGTCTAAGAATATGGGGCTTAGTAGACAGAAATGATACATTTCTGCATTTCTGATCTCCAAAGTCAGGAGAAATGTTTGTAGATAAACAGAAGACCTGATTTGTATTCATTAATCAGCCAAGTGTCCTTAGGGAAAATAACCCCTCAGGGCCTCAGTTGACAGATCTGTGAATAGGGTTAGACAGATGACCACCTACAGGTCTGTCAGTTACTTTAAATGTTAAATGTCAAGATAAAACATGCTGGGTCAATTAAGACAGATGAGCCCTCCAAAGAATTAATATTTGAAAACTTTATTTTCTCAAATGAGCACCGACACAGATTGGAAATATGACAGAAACAATGCACTTTTCTCTAATATTGAATCACTATGTACAAATACAGGAAAAGGTGAAGACAAATTACTTGAAAATAATTATCTTTGTTATTGAAGCAAAGTGACCTGAAAATGCCACTGAAAAAAAATTTTAATTAAAAAAAAAAAAAGAAAAACAAAACCCAAACCCAACAAATACAGTTTGTAAACACAAGCATAAATAGAATCTGTATTGAAAGATAGTCTCTGCAGGTTGGAAAAGGGAACTGACTCTCACTTTCACCAAAATGTTATACAAAAACACATGGACAGATAGAATTTGGTAATATGAAAACAGCTTGTTTCTTCTTGGCTTTACCTTTCACTGCTGGCCAATTTCACGACTGTATTTTATTTTTAAATATTAAATATCTCTTTCCTTGAACTAGACCGCTAGCATGTTTTCTCATTTGAGCAGACTCTTTTTTAAAACATGTAACATGATTGTGTTCAAGATTTGATTTCCCAGCCTCTTCCTGAACCTGAGGCAATCTGACCTTAAAAAAAAAAAAAAAAAAAAAGGTGTTTACCTCCAAGGTATGTGTATTATTTTATTGACGTTCTTTCTACCCAAACCAGTTTAATGTTTAACATGATGTGGCTTCCACAACAGCTGGAGCCCTGGGTTCATGATGAATACACTCACATCTCAGTGAGAAACACAGCTTTGACTCTGCTTGATCTTCACAACAACAGATTTCCTTTACAGTCTGTAAAAGTTGAGCACACAAAGAAAGACAAAGGAGCAAACAGGCAACAGCTCCATGCTCAGGAAAACAAAATCCTCGAGGGTTGTGCTGTTGGTCCACTCAGAAACAAAACCACCAGAGAAAAAGAGGAGAAAAATCTTATGTGCCCAAGGTGTAAACTGTAGGTACAGTGTCCCCAATAAAAACAAAAACAGGAGGCACAATCCAAAGTGCTTTACACACACACACACACACACACACACACAAATTAAAAACAAGACTCCAAGACTCCAATCTGTTGGAAATTCTTCTAACAAGAGGAATCACTCTAATTTGTTACTAAATTTATTTGATTTTATCTGTTTTCTTTTCTAGCCAATAGTGGTGCAAGAAAATATTTCACTTCTCAACTTGGTAATGTACTGCAGAGTCTGTTCCGTTGGGAAGAAATGCAGAGAGGCATTGCTTTATTGCCTCTGTCCAGACTAAAGTGATGGAGATCTTTTTTTTTCTTTTTTCTTTTTTAAGAGTAAATTGGTGATCACTGTTTCCCTTAAGATATACTTCAAGAAATGCAGAGGAAACCACAGCATTTAAAAATGAAAATAAAAAGTGCTCTCAGGGGATCTGAGAAAGCAGCACCAAATATATTATTTAAAACATTAAATATTATTTACAGAAGTTTATTTCACAAGCAACTGTTTCCTATATATCCACTTGAAAATCTTTTTGTCAAGGGAACACCTCTCTTTTACACACTGATCCACCAGTAAAGATTTACTCCGCTGTCAGGGGAACTGGGGGAGCACGCAGGCAGGCCCAGCTGACGACAGGTGGACATCAGCAGCCTGAGACTAACACCCCGCCCGGGAGGCTGGGTGTCATCCAGGACCGCCGAGGCCGTATGACCTAGGGAGGTACAGGGGAGATGGAACTAGAGTCTGCCGGTTGGACTTCGGTTGAAAATGAAGGCAGCTGCTGGCTGAGGTATAGAACTTCTTCTGAACCTCAGTATAAATAAAAGGTTTTATACCTTTTCCTTTCTCACTTCTTCTCGCCTTCCCTACTCCCTGCACCCCACGCTAGCTTTATCATTGAACTCCAATTCCCCGAACCTCCCAGGGGTGAATGGATGAGGTCTTTGGTTATGCTCTGAGTCAATAATTTGGTGAGGAAATTAAGAAATGAACTGACTGAGGCCTTGAGTTGATGCATCTCCATCACTCAGCTGCGGTCTCTCCAATACTATAGACGGTAGATAGACAAGCCATGAATGAAGCTGAAGTTATAAGAAGCACTTTTGGTTGACACAAAGGGAAAGCCTAATGAGTTGGGTTTTCTTCCCCTGTTGCAACATTCTGCTCAGATCTCTGGCACCAAGTACGGTGCCATGCGCCCATTGGATGCTCAATGGATAGTAATTGAAAAAAATACCAGAACCAGGGTCTAACTGGAGCCTGCTCTGATCTATGTAAGAGTCAGAGGCCCCATCCCCACAGACACAGTGGCACATCAGTCTCTTCTGCCCCTTGAAAATTCTAGGGGACCTCATGTCCAGTTTCTATGTCACCACGCTCCGTTTTTACACACCTACCCATGTCCTCCCCAACCCCCCATACCGTCTTCTTTTTATGGAAAGGATTATCAATAGCCAGGACGTTTCCTGAGTCAAGGGGCTAATCAAAATACAGAAATGATTTTGTTATCCCTTCAGCAGGGATGGGGAGGGCAATCCATGATTTCTATGCTGGCAAGCCAGCTTAGGAATGTGAAAGTTGAATTTTTTTTTTTTTTTTTTTTAATTGAGATCTGGGGCCTGGGAGCCAGAGGAACTATTTCTCTGGGATCGGAAATGAAAAGACTTCTTCTGAACCTCAGTCTGCTTTCTAGTAACGTGGAGAGAACAGCTTAATCTCCCAGGCTACTAAAAGCACCAAAAGATGTGGGCAAGAAGCCTTCGGGAACAAAAGATTTGTAAGAATCCTCTTTGTCTTACAGAAGCTGTCTGCTGCTAAACGTGGGGCTGGGCAGGACCACACCCATCTCAGCCCCTGTTCCACAATCAGCACACAGAAACTCAAAAAGGCATTTCCACAACAGACTCGCCCCCTCTGGGAATTTGGCTCAATTCTGAAAATGTCCTGGGTTGGCCTCTTTAATCTTGGTTAAGAATTTTACAGGTTCTCATCTCCATGAACTCACTCTTTTGTGACTTCTAAGGTGAATTTTCCTATGGGATCAGCCTACTTGGGGAATGAGATGCTGAGAATTACCTAACATAACCTACACCTATCTTAGCAATAATAATATTTTCAGTCTAAGCAGTGAAATTAACTCAGTTAAATGAGTTTCGGTCATGCACCGCGTACTGGCTAAATTGCTGTACAACAGACTTCACAGTGCTGATTAAACGTAACAAACGCCTCTCTCTCTCAAGAGCCTTACAGGGATTTGTTCTCCACTTCCCTAATATAATGAACTTTGGATGGGGAGGCGGGGAGTGGGGTGTAACACTGGAATTTATAACTTGCCGTTTGACATCAAATCTGAGACCTTCCCATCGCTGGATCCCATTGACAGATTTGTCTCCACACAACACATTCAAGTAAAAGAGAACAGCTAGGGGCATGAGGAATCTACCGGCCAGGTTATCACTAAGCTCGAAGCCTTGGGACTTTGTTTTCCACGATCTACAATGATAGAACTGGAGAAAAACACCCAAAACTCTACGTACAAAGAAGTGCTGATCTCGGTGAAGCCATTGCATACCAAAGAAGAAAGATGCACTTAACCTGTTATGGTTCAAACCTGAACTATTCCCGGCACTGCCCCGCCCCACCCTCCCTTCCTTACCACAATGCTCTTCTCTTACTAAGGTTCAGAAAAAAAGGTCAGTCAGAACTGCTAACTGGTTCTACTTTTTACTTTCTCTGGCCCAACATCAGAGCCATTTCTGCAGGAGCTCCTAAGCTGCATCCCCCTTTTGTTCCCTGTTATCCTCAACCACTGATTTTACTTGGTTGCTGGTCAAAGCCTTTGGGACGTTTGGCTCTTGCACCCATTGCAAATGGCAGTCCCCTCTCCTGTCACCTACAGTGGCTGAAGAGGCAAAGATGATTACCCAGAGGAACAGTGTGGCATCAGAGTCATCAAAACCATCTGGGCTTTTCCCGAGTCACTCATTGCTGCCAGGACACTCCCCAGCTCGGCCCAGGGGAACCAGGCCGGCCCCTGCCCTGCCAGCTACAATTAGGGCCACTTCTTGTGCTCATTTGCTAACCTGGCACATTTGGTGTCAGGAACAGAAGCTTCGGATCAGAGAGAATGCAGTCATGAGGTATTTTTTTTTTTTTCTCTTTGTCCTTTTAGACAAGTCGATTATTTCAAGCCTAAGTTCCCAGGTCTCCAGGCGCAGCACAAGTTTGTTCCTACCTCTACCCTCCCGTCCCCTACCCACCCGGGACCCTCCTGGTTCCCCTCTTCCTCACGCCCCTGTGCTGTGCCACTGTCCTCCTGACAAGAGGCCATCGGGCAGCTCTTCAAGGGCCCTGGGGCCTTTATCAAAGTGGGCTGCCGCCATGCGGGCAGGCATCTGTTCCTTTTGTTGCTTTGCTTTCAGCCAACACTAGAACAGAGAGAGAAGCCAGGATCAACTCACAAACAGACACAAAGCAAAGAGACAGAGAGACAGCGATTTAGAGGCTGGTCACCAGGAAGATGGTGGCAGGGTGGGAGAATGCCCCAGATGGCAAGGCCCCTAAATGGATGGAACCAAGTGTTCAGTCACGCTCTCACGCTTGGGCAGAATGTTCGGGTGGATGGCGTTCACGTGGACACTGGGGTGGGCGGACGCTCTCCAGTCAGTCCCAGCCATTGTCTTTGATCATATGTGCCAGTTCAATGATGTATTTGCCTTCTTTATATTTCTGGCTGCTTTCAAAGGCGTGTTCCTAGGAAACACAAAGGAAGAGAAAAGACACTGAATGACCAAAGACAAGCAGATGACCTTTGGAGCGTAGGAGCCAAGGCGGGGCCGACGACAGGTATCAGGACCACTGAAGTCTGGCTCCGGCGTCACCCAGACTCACTGAGAATTCCTACCACTCAGCACACTATGTCCCCTTGGCTTAACTGCAGCACTGGCCGAGGCATCAGCAGGACTTTCTCAATATTTACAATAGAATTTAAATGTTTTTAAATTTAAATGTTCTGAATTTAAATATTCTAAATATGTTCTCAGTATTTGCAAGAGCGTTTCTTCAGGATCTTTGCTCATTCAAGTCTCTGGCCAAACGTCCCCATCTCAGTAAGGTCTTTACTGAAAATCACAACTTCCCAGGCAGCAATCCCTCCCTGCCCCCCTCTTTTCCTGCTTTATTTTCCTCCACAGCACTTACCACATTCAAACATGCGGTATAACTTGCATATCTATTTTGTTTTGTCTGTCTCCCACTACCACAAGATAAACTTCATGTTTTGTTCATTGATAGATCCATCTATGTGTGTGTGTGTGTCTGTGTGTGTGTGTAAAATCTTAGGGGCACTTGGTTTCTGATGTTTACCAGAAATCTGCCCTATGGAGGTATCCATAAAGTTTCTGTGTCATTATTTTATTTTATTATTATTTTTTGGCCGGTCTGTGTGGCTTCTGGGATCTTCGTTCCCCGACCAGAGATTAAACTCGAGCCCTCGGCAGTGAAAGCCCGGAGTCCTAAACACTGGATTGCCAGGGAATTCCCACTGTGTCATTATTTTAAAGTGTGCTTGTTAGGCTTAGAGAAAAGACATTCAGGGACAGGAACAAAATAGATTGTGAGGCCAAACAGGTCTCTCTTTTAATTCTTATCTTGCTATTTCCATGTCAGATGTGTTAAGTTTGTTTTTCCGTCATTGCTTTTCTCCAGGGAAAAAGGAGCTGTATGAACTCCAGGCTGAAGAACCTGGCAGCCCTTGAGCCCTACCCAGCTGCCAGGCCTCCAGAGAAGGGCAAACCTGCTGGGAGGTTACCACCTGAAACTTACAGCACTGCAGGCTCTCCCAGCTAATAAGCCCCACAGAAATAAGTCCTGCATAGGTGTAGGATCAAGGTGACATTCTATTTGCAGACACAGATACAAAAAACCATCTTGGTATATCATCTGAAAAACACTGGGTATAAGGGTCATCAGATGGCAAAGCTCAATGTGCAGAGCAGTGGACATCAGCTCTCCCTCCCGAGTCCCTAAATTAGGAAGGAGTTAAATAAATCCTACAGTCGATAGATTCTGGGCAGCATTTGTATGGACTGTATCTTCTGTTCTAGAGCTCAGGGGCTCCGGGTCTCAGAACAAGAGTTCAGACTAGCCTCTTGTTGAGAGAGGAATCATTCCACATAGCGGAGAGGGGAGGGGCACCGAGAGAAAGTGCAAACACACCACACACATACAAGAGCTGTGGGCTCAGCAGTAATTTCCCTGACACCTCATTATTCCCCAGCTCCGTCTGTGTGTGTGCGTGTGTGTGATGTGTACACAACCAGAGGAATGTGGTTTGGGAATAGGACCTATTGTTCCATAGGAGTGTATTCAGGATAGAGAGGAGGAAAAAACAAAACTAGCAAAGTGACAGTGTGTCTGTCCCTATTAAACAAAAGAAGAAGAAAGAAAAAAGTCAACACCCCCCAAGCCACAGGGCACTTGCAAAATGTCACAACTGGATTCCAGTAGACAGCGCTAGATCTGGAATTGAAACAAACATCCCCCCTAAACCCCACGTCTACTGCTTCCTAGCATCAGAAGCATCATTTAAGCATCAGACTTCCTTTTACAATTTACAAAATTATAAACTTTCTATTTACAAAATTGGGATAATCACAAGTACTTCACAGGGTTATTATAAGGGTTGGAAGGGATAATAGAATGAAAGGTTGGAGCACTGGGCCTGCCATGTGAGAGGTGATCAATGAACGTTTGGGGAGATGGATGTTCCTCTGTTGTCCTGTCCAGCTGTTGTAACTTCACCTGTGGTTTTCCCCCTTGGTATCATGACTATAAACACCCTGAGGGCAAGAACTAGATCTCATTCACTTTTGTATCCAGCACAAAGGTTCTTAATAAAGCTTTGTCAAAGGACTGAATCATTTTACCTGAAGAAAGGAGCAAAACCAGCCAAGTCAGATTTATCTTCTGTATATAAATCCAGCACATGTTCAAGGAATAAGACAGCCAAGAAGTTGGGAAACAAAGCAGCAGCAGAACACTTTTGGATAATCAAAACCAGAACTGTGGCCCCCAGGTCACTCAGAGGGGTCCAGTGGCCATACAGGGGGAGAAGGGCCAAGGCCAGTTTCTCCCGTAGGAAGCTGTGGTTAAACCTTCTTGGTATCGTGAAACACAGTGTCCAGGTTTTTTCGTTCTCATTCTGAACATTTCAAGGAAGACATGAAGAGATGGAATCTAAAGGCCATGCTGCTGCACTGCAGACTCCACCGGCAGCAGTTTTTTAGATCTGCACTTTTTTTTTTTTTTTTTTTTTGGCCAAGCCACGGAGCTTGTGGGATCTCAGTTCTCCACCCAGGGACTGAAACCGGGCCATGGCAGTGAAAGCCCGGAATCCTAACCACTAGGCCACCAGGTAACTCCCCAAGATCTGCACATTTTTGAACTTTATTTTTTTATTTTTATTTTTATTTTTTTTGCGGTACGCGGGCCTCTCACTGTTGTGGCCTCTCCCCTTGTGGAGCACAGGCTCCGGACGTGCAGGCTCCGCGGCCATGGCTCACGGGCCCAGCCGCTCCGCGGCATGTGGGATCTTCCCAGACCGGGGCACGAACCCGCGTCCCCTGCATCGGCAGGCGGACTCTCAACCACTGCGCCACCAGGGAAGCCCCTGAACTTTATTTAAATGGAATCATACTTTCATGTCTGGCTTCTTTGGCTCAACATCTTTTTTCACATACACTCATATTTTTAGAGCAGTTTTAGGTCCATCACAAAAAGGAGCACGAGGCACAGAGATTTCCCCTGTGCTCCCTGCTCCCACATATGCACGAGCTCCCCCACTATCAAAGTCCTGCAGAGTGGGGCATTTACTGCAGTCAACAAACCTACACTGGTGTGTACTCATCACTCTGTGGGTGGTTCTGACTACTCCTTCAGGCTCCTTCCCAAGCTAGCTAACGGCAGGTCCTATGAGCCAGCCCCACACTGATGCTCTGCAATGGACATGACAGGGAATTTGAAGCATTTTATATGGAATAAATTGCCCTCCCAGAAACAGGAAGACTCATTTTTCAATATTCCCACAATGAGAGAGAGGACAGAGAAAAGCACTGTGAAAAGATCTGCCAATAATATAATAACAATAATACAAGTTGACTTTCACTGAACACATATACGTCCTCTCACCCTGGCAAGGGACTGCCTACTCTCCTAGGTACCAAGGAGATGTTAAAAATATCTGTTGAGTCAAACAGTGCAGGAATAAATGTCCAGTTGGGCAAGTCCAGCCGTGACTATATCTGACAGTGGACATTAATTAACACAATATTTGATGATGCCTAGCACAGGGTCTGGGACCTAAGAGATGTTTTGGGGACATTTACTGGAGCATCAAAGAACATGGGCTCTGCAGTCGGACCACCACCTGGACTCCTATCCTCATTTGGCCATGTAATGGCTAGACAACACTGGACATACTATTAACCTCCCTAAGCCTCAGTTTCCTCATCTGTAAACTAGGGATTAAAATGGGTAAATCCTTATCCTCTAAGGATTCTGCAAAGAGCAAATAAAATAATGTACGTCTGGAACGCAGTAAGTTGTCAGGAAATGTTATGTGCCATTGTTATTATTACTATTACTATTATTATTATTAATTAAATTGAGAGGGTGTGTGTGTGTGCACGCACGCATGTATCAGGAGCAGGTGAAGAAAGGAGTAGGAGGGGTGGACTGTCAGTGAAAAGGGGATGAGTGTGGCAAGCAGAAGTGTGCCAGGAACTGCTCTTTGAGCTCAGTTTCCCATCCTGGTCAAAGATAATCCCACAAGGCCACGGGAGGCAAGTTGAAGAAAACATTCTTCTAATGTGTGGCTCTCAGCTAGTTCCTTCATGGCCCTCTCTCCACCAGTCAGACTCCTTGGTACTTACATATTTCCAGCCCAGAGTGGTTTTGCAGTTTTCACAGTAAATGTCTGCGACGGCGTGCAGTCCTGTTAGCAACACGCGCTCTTCTGCCGGCCCGCAGCCCACGTTAACTCTGTGCCAAGGGACAGAGAGAGAGAGCGGGGCGTCAGGCACATGCTCACCATCAGTTGTTCAAGCTGGACTTCCAGCAAAAAATTAACTGAGTACAGCTGCCTGAAGGGAAGCCAGCACTGAGAAGAGCATCATCTCTAACTGAAACCAGGAATAACCTCCCAAAAGGTAGCCACATGGAAACGTCTCCGTTGAGATGCATTTCAGATCTGCAAGCTCTGATTCAATGAGTCTACTAGAAGAAGTCTTTTATGGTTGAGACTTTGCTCAGAATTTTTCTAACAAATGCTTTTAGCCTTGTGATTTAAGGGGACAAACCGACAACCACACTGAAGTCCACAGCCACGAGCACAGGTCCTCAGAGCTTCCTGAGGACTGACTGCAGCCAGAGATGTCAGTCATGACGGCACAGTCCTGTCCTGATCACAAGGATGGGGGAGCCCCATCTACCAAATACATAGACTCCTTCACAGAGCACCTATTATTTTAGACTGAACACGCTAGATTTCCATTTTCACAGTTCATCAGGCTTGCTTTCCTAGAGAAAGCTGTACATAATGCTGAGCGCTGTGGCAGACTGTGCGTCGGTAGGAGGGATGGAGGCTCTTCACTCACTCCACTTTATGAAGGCTCCTCCAACCTTAGTCCTCCAGCAGATCCTGGCGTCCTATGTTCGCCCTCCTTCTCTTCCCCAGAGACACGTCTCAGGTCTAGTTATGAGACCTCCCGTGTTGAAGCTCTCAGAAGCACTTCAGCTTCTTCCCTAGGAGACTACAGCCCTCTGTACTTACTGGGGGTAGTGACTATATTATTTTTAGCCAAAGATGATGCCACCCCACAAAGTCCCCAAGGATGACTGGCTACCACTTGTGGTAAATAATGTTCCCTGTGTGTGTGCGTGTGTGTGTGTGTGTGTCTGTCAGAGAGGACAGGTTCCACTGTTTAATTATCACTGAGCGTTGCTCTTCCCCACCCCTCAAAATTTGCACCGAACAATGGATGTACCATTCAGAGACACTCACACTGAGTTAAAGAGGTATGCTCGTCCTTGACTTCCTTGGAACGACTGAAATGCAAGAAGACAAATCGATAGTTAGAGATCCATTTCACCCACCCATTCGGGAAACCAGCCCCAAAGCACAACAATCATTTGACCTTGCAGGGCTGACAGGGCTAAAAGGGAGCAGCGAGCCAGTTAACCCTCCAGCTAGCAGATGGCATGGTGGGAGGAGGAGAAGGCAGAATAAACAGAGCTACAGAGCCCGGGTCAGCCCACACTCGGACTGTTTTCACCAGCCCAGGTAAGAAAATATCATTAATCCACACTGGCCTTTCCTGGACCCACTTGATTTCAGCCACCTGTACTGCCCACAGCTTTCAAGTCGGCTACGGCATGGAAACCAGCCCAAGCACCTCTGCTTGCACTCTTGGTTCAACCCTGCAGAAGACAGCAGAGGATCCCCAAGGTAAGAATAAACCACCAAACCCACACTTCGCACAGGTCTTGCTTTCTTGGAGATCCTAACTGCTAGAAGAGTTACCATCCTCCTAAAGGGCAGCTCGAAAGCTCTCCTTTTGAGGTGTAAGCAACTTCATCTCTAGATCACAGGAATGCTCATTAAGCAGTAATCCCACTTTAACTTCTAGCTGAAAGAGGAGCTTCTTTCTTCTGGCTGGAGGATGGCAGGGAACAGGAGCCAGAGCTTGCCGTGCGATTTGGCATCTGCTTCCATGAACACAGGCCCTATCCGTGTTTTCCTCCTCTGGTTACACTGAAACGTCTGGCTGACATGAGCCGTCCATGTACTGCATTTCTGCCTGCATGTTTAATGTGGCCTGACAACCGTACCCTGAATTAAACATCCTGGTCTGCTGTGAAGACCACTCTGAAAACAAACAAACAAACAAATAAAGGACTCTCCCATGACCTCTGCTATTCAGTGGCTGGAGAAGTCTATGGGTGCCTGGTTAACAGGTGACCAAAGGGTAGGAGAGAACCAGACAGGACACAGATCACTGCCCGCGAGACGGCTGTTGTCAGAAGCGCAGGACTTCAGGGGTCAGCGCCGCCAGTCAGAGAGAATGGTAAGATTCCCGACTTGTGGAAAAACTGCCTTTGGGGAAGCTAAATTGTTGGTTGCCTCCAACATACAAATGTACCAGAAGCCCTGGCTCCCGGGTGCAGCGCTGAGGAGCAAGCAGATGTTCCCCAGCTGCTGCTCAGGCTGAAACCAGATCTCTTTCCTTTGGGTCTTGAAACATCTCCGGGGAACATAAGAGCTCCAGGCTAGCACTGAGCATGGATAGGAGTGTCACGGCCTTGAAACCTGGGACCGGGAAGTCCATATGCCAAGTGTCTGGATGAGACAACGTCCCAGCAACACAGACCCTCTATTTGGCCAACCCGTTAGTTCAACCTTGGAGCACAAGACATCCAAGCACCGCCAGGATAGCAAAGGCTTCACGATCTGGTCCCACCAACCTCTGCAGTCTCTTCTCTTGCTACTTTCCCACCGTGTCCTTTGCTCTAGTCAGGCCGAACCACTTGCAATTCCTGGAACTTGCATTTCACCAACTCTGACCACCATCTTCCCTGAGATGGGGAGGCTCCTCCACTTGACCAATCCTAAGCCTCAGCTCAGCTTCCTCTCTTTCGTAAGGCCTTCTCTGACCTCCTCAGGAAGAGGTACCCACTGGTACCCATGTACTGGACTCCTCTTGTTCCCTGCCTGTTCCTTTTTCTTAGCTCTTAGCATACTGGATTTAGATTGTCTCTCTGTCTAACTCACTCACTAGATTGTGAGCTCCCTGAAGGCATCAACCATGTCTTCAATCTCTCTCTGAACCCACAACACATAGCATGAATCTGGCATCATTTATAAAATATTTATTGCATGAGTCAATTGCCTCTCATTTCCTTTTTTTTTCTTTAAATGGCTTTATTGGTATATATCTGACGTACAATAATAAAGTGTGTATATTTAAAGTGTACTATTTGATGAGTTTTGATACCTGCATATATCTGTGAAATCATCACCACAACCAATATTATGGACTATCTGTCACATCCCAAAGTTTCCTCATGTCCCTCAGTCCGGCCATCTCTTCTCTCCTCACTCTCTTCCCACTCATCCTCAGGCAGCCACTGTCTACTGTCACTATAGTTTGTATTTTCCATAATTTTTAATAAATGAAATCATACAGCATGTAGTGTTTCTTGCCTGGCTTCTTTCACACAGCATAATTCTTTAAAGATTCATCTATTTGCTGTATATATCAATAGTTCATTCTCTTTTCATTGCTGAGTCATATTCCAGTCTGTGAATTTACCAGAGTTAATTTATTTTTGGTTTGATTTTAATAAGGGATTTGGACTAGTTGACCTCCAAGTCTCCTTCCAGCTCCAAAATTATATTCTCCCATAATTCTGTGGTCCTACGTTATGGATAATTGGGAGTGCCACCCTCGAGGAAACTTTTATCAAGATCTTCAAGTTAGAGCTTAGAAGAAGGTGGTTGTGGGAAAACAAATTCTAGAAGAAAGCAGACTGGGAAATGACAACATGAAGTAACACAGCTTCACCATTTATGGCAGGAAAAGACATTCACTTCTCAAAGACTCACAGATCACCTGCTATCTGCTGGGCACAATGGGAATGCAGGGAGAGAGGTGGCACTGTAAAGCTTTTCAGGGCAGCAGTCCCCCCAGAAGGTACACAAGACACTCCTTCAGGGTAGGGGGAAAATACTAGAAATTTTATCTATTTAATTTTATCTTTAAAAAAAAGTTTCACTAAACAGTATTTAGCAATGCTTTCATTTTATATGACCTTTGGAGTTCAGAATTGATAGGCCTGTACAAAAATTAAAATGGAGGATATTCAGAAGAAAATGCAGGAGAAAATCTTTGTGACCTTGCGTTAGAAAAGATTTCTTAGAAACTACACCAGGAACACAATTTATAAAAGAAAAAACTGCTAAATTTCATCAAAATTTTAAACTTTTGCTCTGAAAAACACTTTTAGGGCTTCCCAGGTGGCGCAGTGGTTGAGGGTCCGCCTGCCGATGCCGGGGACATGGGTTCGTGTCCCGGTCCGGGAGGATCCCACATGCTGCGGAGCGGCTGGGCCTGTGAGCCGTGGCCGCTGAGCCTGCGCGTCCGGAGCCTGTGCTCCGCAACGGGAGAGGCCACAACAGTTAGAGGCCCATGTACTGCAAAACAAACAAACAAACAAATAAAAAAAAAACACTTTTAAGAGAATGAAAAGATAAGCCATAGACTGGGAGAAAATATCTACAAATCACTTGTCTAACAAAGGACTTGTATCTAAAATATACAAAGAACTCTCAAAATTCAATAATAAAACAAGAAACCCAATTTTAAAATGGGCAAAGATTTGAACAGACTTCACCAAATATAAACAGATGGGAAACAGGCCCATGAAAAGATGCTCAACATCACTAGTCATTAGGGGAATGCAAATTGAAAAACATAATTAAGATATCACTATACACATATTAAAATGGTCCAAAAAATTTTTTTAAGTGACAAAACTAAGTGCACTCAAGAATGTCTAGCAACTGGAATTCAGACATTGCAAAATGGCACAGCCATTTGGTTAAGAGTTTGGCAGTTTCAATTACTCAAACGAAATGAAAACCTATGTAAATACACATAACATGGATGAATCTGAAATGCTTTAGCTAAGAAGATCATTGGTTGCCAAAGGTTATAGGTAAGGGGAAAGTGTGACTACATAGGGGTAACACAGGAGTTGGAATTTTCTTATCTTGATTTCAGTGGTGCATAAGACTATGCATTTGTCAAAACTCATTGGATTTTTTAATTTTTAATTTTACATACAGTAAAATTCACTCTTGTTGGTGAAATCCAATAAAAATTTTAAAATAAGCCATCTCTAAACTCTCCTATATCTGAACACCGTACTCCTATATTTGTACAATTAGGAATTGTAAAAAATTTCCTGATCTATTTAAAAGTATTCCAAACAAAGTGCTTCAGAGGAGTTTGAAGTCTTGTTAAAAGGTACTTTTCTAAACTACAAAGTTCAGCAAAAACCTTTGTATAACTGGTGGGTGGGTTGGAAAATGGGGATCATGATTTTTGTAAGCTCAAGGATGCAAATGTTCCATTTGAATCTACCTTTGTAAGGAAGTTTTCATTAAGGGCAACTGTTAAAATGAAGTATAGAAGTATACTCTCCTAGGGACACACCTCTGAATTACTGAATCACAAAGTGATAAACCAAGATTTTTTTTTTTCCTAAAAAGAGAGCATATTCAATCGTATATACCTTCAATAAAATAAGATTAAAAGCAAATTTACAATTGTTTTATTTTTTCTTCCATCCTTTTAAATTACAGAAATTATTAAAATTTTCTAATATTTGTTTATAATGTAGGTATTACATAGCAACCCATGTATACCACTTATAAGTAAGTAGACATATTAGGAATACATGCTCAAACACTTCACTGGTAGGGGTATGTGATTTTACAGGTTTGGAGGTCACTGTTCTGGGGGCTCCAATGTGTTTCAGGCAGGGCCTGAGAGTCACTTTCTCTGGCCTGACACAGATTTGAATTCCTAGAGAGTAGGGTGGGGGAGGGCACATGGCAGGGAAGAGAGTTGCCAGTCAGGCCCAGAGGCGCCTCACAAGGCCACCACGGTTCCTCCTCCAGGCCTGTTCTTCGAGAGAGAGTGCTGGCAGAGGTCCACACTCTGCAAAGGGTGCCGAAGCCAATCAGGGCTGTCTCAGAGGCAATACCTACAGAGGTACCTCCCCAGCGACAGTACCTATGAGCCTGTCTCCTCAGCCTGGCACTCAGGACCAGCTGAATCTCTGGGGCAGGATTCTGGAAGCTTTTCCACCGTGGCTTCCACACTGGGCCCCCGCCAAGCCAACATTTATGATGAGAAAAACATTCACAGAGAACAACAGGCATCTTGCAAATAGAGACAAGAATAGCCCGGCTGGGTCGCTGTCTCCTGTGGGCCCAGCCCAGCCTGGCACAACGAGGCACGGTCTGGCGCTCCCTTGAGTGAGGGTGGTACCCAAGGTGGGGAGACTGAAAGGAAGTGAAGGAAGCAATTAGAATGAAGCAAACAGAATCTCAGACCATTACTGCCAGGCCACAAGGCAGCTCTTTTCCATGTTGTGCATCAATGAAGGCTGGTGTTCAGGACTCCAGGAAAGGTTTTTTTTTGTTTTTTAAATGATACAAAACTTTTCTTCTGTCCTTTAAAGGAAGGTAATAGTTCCAGGCCCAGCCCTTCCAGCCAGCTCAAAGGAACGGAAAGGGCTTTGAGCTTCCTGTTGAGTAGCCAAAACCACCGATTTCTGGCCCCTTTGAAAGTCTGGAAGGCAGCAATTCCTTTTCAAAGTAGGAGGACCATTGAAAAAATGAATACTTGTGGGGGGAGGTGGCAACAGAGCAAACATGTGGGTTCCTCCTTCACTTGAACAGGCTCAGGCATGAAGTCCTCCTAGCATGAAGCAGAGCCTCTCAATCTCCTCTCTCTGGGAACGTCAACCATTATCAACCGAGCATGTGCTCCAGGAAGTGCCCAGAGATGAGGGAAGCAGATGCCCACCTGACTACTCAGCTGTAATATCTGGGAGCTAGACAAGCCCTTGCATATCTTCATATGATAAGAGGATCTCATCTTGGCTCAGAAATTCAGGATAAGACCCTGGTTTTACAACTTCAACTTAATAGCTACTTGACCTTGGGAGAATTATTTAGCCTCTCTCGGCTTCCACATGTTTTACATCTGCAGGTGGAAACCATGCCTATTTTCCAAGTTGTTGAGAACAAGAAGTAAAACAAGGTAAACAAAAGTGCAGAGTAAAAAGATCAGTTCCCTACCTTTCCTTTTTGGCCTTTTCAGGAGCCTGGAGAAGAGAGAAGAAAAGGTTGACTCTAATCTATTTGGTTCTTCAAACTTCTTTTCTTCAGTGACTTTGGTGTCCCCCTTTCTCTGTATTATGGCATAAGGCCACTCTTCCACTCTTTGTAACTCAATATCCATAAAAATGTAGGGATGGAACTGAAGCTCCCCATGATCCTTTCCACTTGTAATAATATGAGTCTTTTAAAGCACCTAGTGCTTACTTCTCCAACCTACCATCCATAGGCACAGTGTTCATTACATGGGCTTTGAAGAGGCAGGACAGCCAGACTTTGAGCCCCAGCTTGGCCATATACTCGCTATGTTACTAACTTGGTCAAGCCAATTAATTTCTCTGAGACTCAATTTCCAAACCTGTAAAATGGGCACAATAATATAGTATTTACACCCACACCAGATCTGTATAAGAAATAAATGAGATACTATATATGAAAGAGGTAATTCATAAACTTCAAGATATGATAGATAGATAGATAGAACCTTACCATAAAAGTTACCTTTTAAAAAAATTAATTAATTTATTTATTATGGCTGTGCTGGGTCTTCACTGCAGCACGCAGGCTTCCCTAGTTGTGGCATGCGGGCTCTAGAGCACACAGGCTCAGTAGTTGTGGAGCGCAGGCTTAGTTGTGGTATGTGGGATCTTAGTTCCCTGACCAGGGGTCAAACCCGGGCCCCCTGCATTGGGAGCTCAGAGTCTTAACCACTGGGCCACCAGAGAAGTCCCAAAAGTCACTCTTAATGTATACAATTCAGGGGCTCTTGGTATATTCACAAGATTGTGCAACCACACCACTATCTAATTCCAGAGCATTTTCACACTCCAAAAAGAAATCTTGCATCATTACCAGTCACCTTCCATCTCCCCTGTCCCTGGCAATCACAGACCTACTTTCTGTCTCTATGGATTTGCTCAACGTACTATATGCTATACTATGTACCATCTCAGTGAGAAGGTAACAGAGGTATTAGATAGAGATACAATGGAGAATTTGAAAAACTGCTGCCTTGGGGTGTTGGGTAAATACCCCACCTCAACATTTTGCTGGGGAAGGTCAGGGCAGTCCCTTTTCCTTTCTCATTCCTTTCTGCATCCATGGTTAAGCCTGGTGGAGTTTGCTATTCAGGGTCAAAGTAAACCACAGGCTCCATTCCAAAGAGCTGAAACCCAAGCAAAATAATACTGGATCTTGTTTGGATTTCACCCTTGAGGAAGCATATGGAGAAAGTGGGAAGGGTGGTAATAAAGAACAATGAGGGCTTCCCTGGTGGCGCAGTGGTTGAGAGTCCGCCTGCCGATGCAGGGGACACGGGTTCGTGCCCCGGTCCGGGAGGATCCCACATGCCGCGGAGCGGCTGGGCCCGTGAGCCATGGCCGCTGAGCCTGCGCGTCCGGAGCCTGTGCTCCGCAACGGGAGAGGCCACAACAGTGAGAGGCCCGCGTACCGCAAAAAAAAAAAAAAAAAAAAAAAAAAAAAAGAACAATGAAAATGATGAAAACTTCCACAATGAGAACCTGGTGCAGTTTAAAGAAACTCAACAGTGAGCTAAGAGGAAAGAAGATTAAAGGGGACTTCTTCCATCTTCTCTGCAATAAGAACAAGAGGAAACAGACGGAAATAAGAGAGACTTGGGTTAATTATAAGGGAAGAATTTCCTGACTCTGTATGACTTCCACACTAGGACACAGGTCACCGGGAAAGACTAGGAAAGAACAAAGCCATTTGTATGTGTTCATGGCTTACAGAAAGTTTTCACACATCTGTCTAGAAACCTCAAGATGGGGTAAAAAGCCATGTGTGTTGCCTCGGGGCAGAAGCATGGCTGCTTCCAGCCCTCTCTGGCTGCCTTTGAGCTTTGGTAGATCTCAACTCGCTCTCCGGTTCCTGAAACAGATGGAGGGAGGGGCAGGGAAAGGACTGGCTCTAAAGGAGGAAATATCTGCTGTGTGGAGTCATAAAATTCCAAGGGCATGGGAGCATACACGATGCAAACTATGCAAGGAACTGAATGGCAAAAACAAAAGGTGGTGTAGGGCCTGGGGCCTGGGGGCCACATTTAATTGCTGAAATGTGGAGATTTCGGTATCTAAGTCACTTAAGTCACTTAATGATCAGACCTTTCAATTCAGCAGGTGCCATCAGCTCTCAACAACCTGCACTCCCTCCTGTTCTCCATAGAGAAGGCCTGGAAAACAGGCATTCTCCACAGGGATAAAGAGCAGGGGATTCGTATGATCAGACAAGCCCCATCCTCTACAGAAGAAAGGCTGACATGTCTGTTCCGGGAGACTGGCTTCTGAGCTAGAGAGTGAACAGGTGGAATGAGGATGTAATAGCAGCCAGTTGTTAATAGCTGAGTCCTTTGCAGTTCAAATATAAAACTAAAACCTTTAAGGGCTGAAATAATGCAGCTCAAATTTCTCTCAAAACCATCAGGCCAGGCTTCCCTGGTGGTGCAGTGGTTAAGAATCCGCCTGCCAATGCAGGGGACATGGGTTCGAGCCCTGGTCCGGGAAGATCCCACATGCCGCAAGCGACTAAGCCCGTGCGCCACAACTACTGAGCCTGCGTGCTAGAGTCTGCGAGCACCAACTACTGAAGCCCGTGAGCCACAACTACTGAAGCCCGTGCGCCTAGAGCCTGTGCTCTGCAACAAGAGAAGCCACCGCAGTGAGAAGCCTGCGCACCACAACAAAGAGTAGCCCCCCCCCATAGCAACTAGAGAAAACCCACATGCAAGCGAAGACACAATGCAGCCAAAGAACAAAAAATTAAGTGAATAAATAAATTGATTAAAAAAAAAAACCACCAGGCCCTTCCACTTCCACCATCAGGTATATATTTGAAAAAACCAAAACACTAATTTGAAAAGATACCTGCATCCCAATGTTCATAGCAGCATTACCTGCAATAGCCAAGGTATGGACGCAACCTAAATGTCCATCAACAGATGAATGGATAAAGAAGATGTGGTATACATATGGAATCTAAAAAAAAAAAAAATTGTTCTGAAGAACCTAGGGGCAGGACAGGAATAAAGACACGAACGTAGAGAATAGACTTGAGGACACGGGGAGGGGGAAGGGTAAGCTGGGATGAAGTGAGAGAGTGGCATGGACATATATACACTACCAAATGTAAAATAGATAGCTAGTGGGAAGCAGCCACATAGCACAGGGAGATCAGCTCAGTGCTTTGTGACCACCTAGAGGGGTGGGATAGGGAGGGTGGGAGGGAGACGCAAGAGGGAGGAGATATGGGGATATATGTATATGTATAGCTGATTCACTTTGTTATACAGCAGAAACTAACACCCCACTGTAAAGTAATTATACTCCAATAAAGATGTTAAAAAAAAAGATGTGATATAGATACACAATGGAATACTACTCAGCTGTAAAAAAAAGAATGAAATTTTGCCATTTGCAGCAAAATGGATGGACTTGGAGTGTATTATTCTAAGTGAAGTAAGTCAGACAGAAAAAGACATACTGTGTATCACTTATATGTGGAATCTTAAAAACACAACAAACTAGCAAATAAAACAAAAAAGCAGCAGACTCACAGATACAGAGAACAACCTAGTGGTTACCAGTGGGGAGAGGAAGGGAGGAGGGGCAATATAGGGGTAGGATTTTTTTAAAAAGGGTTATTATGGGATTATATGAAATCATGTGTGTGAAACTTTTGAAAATCATCAGGCTTTTGAAAACAATTCACTATGAGCTGCTGAAGTTAAGAAGACAATGCAAGTTAATACACCTAAGAAGAACATAATCAATTTCCTGGATTTATGTTTCAATCTACACTTCTGCTCCCAAAGGCAACTGGCCATTGGCAAATGAAAATGTCCTGACACTACAAAGGATTTCTGCAAAGTCAGTGGGCAAAACCTACAGACTCTCAAGGCAAGTCTTCCCCTGTAACCAATCCAGGCAAAAAGGCCAGAAAAGGTTTTCCTCCAAGACTAAAGCCACATGCCATGGAGGGGATTGCCTTTTAAATATTTTCTAACAAGCAATCACTACAGTGAAATTGGAGGCAGTTTACAGATGAGATTGAGGTGGCTCATTAAAATAAATTGGAAATGGTGAAATAACAACAGTCACAGCTCACATTTATGTAGTGCTTACTATATGCCAGACAGATTCAAACTGTTTTACATAAACCAAGTAATTTAATCCTCTCAACAATCTGATGAAGGGAGGTACTTTCATCGTTCCCATTTTACAGATGAGGAAAGCAAGGCAAAGAGAGGTTAAGACATATGCCCAGTATCAAATACAAATACATGACAGAGACCCAGGCAGTGTGACTCCAAAATCTAGGGGAAAAATGAAGATGGGATGACAAGGGTGTTCTCCAAATGACTCCCTAAAAGAAAGGAGCTCAACAGAATTAGACTAATACTGACACATTTACAGGACCTCAGAACGTACAAAGCACTTTCACATATATTAACTGATTAACCTTCAAACCAACAGAGGAGGAATCTGAGGTCCAGAGCTGTTCAATGACTTACCCAGTTTCACAAAGCTTGTAAGTCAAGGTCAGAACTTAAACTACAGCTTCTGACTCCAGGTCAAGATTTTTCTAGAATGTGTTCACTTGGAAAATCTGTCTCTTTGAAGAAGAAGGATGGATTAAGCTGTCAGAACTGATGAAAGTCTCTTAGGCTATTCACCTTCCTCTGCCCTGACTCCATATTTACTTAGCAACTGCCTAAATTTAATTCTCTCGCTCAGTGGGTTTACCTTCAAGGAAGATAACAACACACAGTCCAAGCTTTCGGGATTATCTGCTCCACTGTAAATTAATTAGAATTCTGGTCTACCAATTAGCTTCCTATGAGTTGTGTTAGGGTGAATCACTTCACCAGAGCTTGGTCACTCTTGGGTGAATGGATAAAATTTAATTTGTAAACTTATAATGCTTAAGGCTGACAGGACCACCAAGAGAATGTTCTCTGCAACCTAACCTGAAAACAGCCTTCCCAGATAACTACTCAATGAATGATTCTCATTTCGAAACACGTGGGAAAAAATAATTAAAGCAAAAAAGCCCTTTAAAATCCCCCCCCCCTTTTTTTTGGCACCTGGACTTCATGGCAAAGAATGAGCAAAGAACCCAGAAGAATGCTTTGGGGAGTTTTCAAAAAGAGAAATACTTAACTAATTGCAGTCTGCAGGAATCCCATGCAGTGGATTGCAGGTTGGGTAGCGTGGAGGATCTCAAAACAAAACAAAATATACTTATGGCTTTATCCAGTTTTAATTTCATAGGCCACTGGAATTTGAGGAGCCCCAAGGTCAATTACACACCTGATGCAAAGCTCTCGTCCACATTTCTACCAAACCTCTGCTTAAATACTTTCAGGGATAGGGAATGCCTCCTCAGGAAGCCCATTCCACTGCCAGCCGTTCTGACAGTAGCAGAACTCCTTCTACGAGCTCAACTCCTGAGAGCTCCCTGAATCCTTCATCTTTATATCCTTTGGTGCCAAATAACTTTACAGCTTTTGTCTTGCCCGTACCAAGGTCTCCTTCTGTGGGCTAAGCTTCTCCCAGTTTAGGAGATGAACTAGATTCAAATCCCAGTTCTGGCACTTTCTCTATTGTATGTTCTTAGGTACATTCACCTCTCTGTTCTCAAGTTCCTCACCTGTCAAATGGGCTAATAACACCCACCTCACAGATAGTAAAGTGCCTGGCATACGATACACGCCAGGCCCTCGAGAAGCGGTAGCATCCTTCCTTCTACCAGCTCCTTCAAGTTTCCTGTACACAGCACGGTTTCACACTCGTTGAGTCTACCACTGTGTTTTGTTGTTGTTGTTGTTGTTGTTGTTATTGCTTTGTTTTATTTATTTATTTGGCTGCATTGGGTCTTAGTTGCGGCACGCATGATCTTCGTTGCGGCATGCAGGATCCTCAGCTGCAGCATAGGAACTCTTAGTTGCAGCATGTGGGATCTAGTTCCCTGACCAGGGATCGAACCCGGGCCCCCTTCACTGGGGGAGTAAAAAACCACCGTGTTTTTAACCTGATTTTTCATTTCATACTAGGTGTTCCCTAAACACTTGCAACGCTTTCCTCTCCTGGAAATGCTAATCAAAACACAGGGCCTTGCTTAAACAGTCAGGCTTCAGGTTGTACATACGAACTGAAGTAGGCCAAGTACTGTGTTCTCCCCCACCCCTCATGGCAGATGTCCAGCACTAGACTTTCCACCTGTGGCGTATTAGCATGTATCTACATTTAACCTCTGTATTCATATACCCCCAGGGACGGGGCTGAGTTAGGAGTAGAGAGTTATTGAAATAGTTACGAAGGAAGAGACAATGGTATTTAAAAGGGCTTGAAGAAATCACAGCCAAAGAGCTCTTATGAAAGAGACTTGAGCATACAAATGTTAGAAAGATGTGAGCATAAGGGGCTTGCCAACGTGCGAAAGTTGGGCACTGGTGATTCTCAGTATTCCCTCTAGAAACAGATCACGACTGGGTCAGAACATCGAGCTGACCCCCTCCCACCCGTGCCAGGCAAGGCTAGATCATCTGCCTCCGACCAGCATGACTTCCTCAGGCAGACCCCTGATCCCGTGAACTGGGAGTTGTATCATCTGTGAAAAGAGGAGGTTGACTGAGGTTTCTTACGAGGGTGGATATCCCATGAGGCCATATTCTCAAGAGAGGAGACGCCTTGCACAGTAAATGAACATTTCTGAGTCAGAGTTAGACCTCTTTTCTTGTGTTTTTAAACTTCCTGTTGATCTGCATAAAAGGGCTTTTCTGCTCATCAGCTGGGCTATCTTATCTAAGTCCTGGCTAAGACTCATCCTCAAGACATAGAGACTTAAATCCCTTTCACCTATTCTGGTGGTCAACATTTTCCCCTGGCCAACAGAAAAACCTGAGGCACATTGTGAAATATCAGGCACTAGAAAATCATCTCCCAGGCAGAAAGGTTTTGTCACACTAAAGCAGTCTATGATAGTTTTTAAATGGGGGGCGGGGGAAGGAGGGAGATCTAAATCAACAAATATTTAATGTCCCAGACCTTGCTCAGCCCCAGAGTGTGTAGTGAGCAGCTCTGCCCAGAAGATGCTTAAATTCCAGCAGAGGGCTCTCCTGGGAGAGAAAGTAGGGTGAAGAAGATGGTGAGGACTTAGCATAGCCTCAGCACAGCCTGTCTATATGCCCATCTCTTTCCCAGGGGAGGATAATAACTCAGTGAGAAGTCAGCAGTGGTCCCCAGATATTTGCTACATAATAAGAAAAACAGTGGTATCTTGTATCTCCCATAGTTGGATACCTCGTCAGGGCATTGTCTCAGGTATTATTCCTGTTTTATAAGGCAGCTGATGGGAACAGAGCCACACCTGGAAGTTAAATCTCAGAAAGGCCCTGGTCTCTCTTTTGGGCAGCTACTTCGTTTGGAAGTGTGTGTGAGCATTGTCCATTGTGTACACATCACTCCCCTAGCCACTGATCTTTCCTGTTGATGGGGGTGGAGAGGGTGTGGGATCCTTAATAGCACTAGACAGCAAATTTGAAAGCAGAACTTGTTAGTTTTTAAACAAGGATCAGCCAGTTGGACCACAGAGTGGGTGTCCCCATGCAAATCCCAGCACTTTCAAGTTGCTCCCTGAACTGAGCCCAGCCAGGACAGCAAGCCGCGTTTTTTTGCAACCAGCACTTTGATTAGGTCTAGAGAGGGACTCAATTAGCATCATGGAAACACAGAGCAGATTTCAGAAAGGAAAGGTCAGCTGCAAGCCCTAGCATTTGCTATCAGCCATCTGCCAAGCAGGAAGTGCTACTCAGATCTATTTTTAATCATCTTCCCTAGGCAAGGGTTCCTGGGAGAATGCAGAGGCCAGGCTTACTCCAAGAGAAACATTTAATTGCTACCTTTCTATACACATTTTTAAAATAGTCTCTGGATACTCTGGATATCATTTTAAATATATTCTGGACCCCAACTTGTACACAGAGGCCCAGTTCTATAATGGAGTGAGTGTACTAACTCCAGGGTTCATTTCCCAAAGCAGTGAGACTGGCAAAGCTAACTGTGCAAACTTCCTGGTCACTCTCATTTTTATTTTAAGTGCATCTATCACTTCAGAAAGGTAAATTAACACCAGTTCATCTGGCAGTAACTCATTTGTGACTCAAGATATGGACTGGCTAAAGAAAGGAGAAAGGCTTCATCTCTCCTCCCAGAGGCCCGGCCTGTGCCGTGCTGGTCCGCCCAGGCGCAGGAACGTTTGTCCACTGGCTTCATCCCCCTCCCAACTCGCAGCAGCACTCGTGTCTCAGTTCCATCCTGCCTGAGGAATGAAACCTCTCTGCGAGGTCTGGACAGGGAGTCTGGCACAGCCATTGCAGATTATACAGAAACAGAGCCTGGCTCAGGAACCCCTGCATTCTCCCGGCCCACACGCTGAACACAGAGTTTCCTTGTCTCTTGACACTTACAAACTTTCAGCCTCCAATTTCTAGCCTAAGGTAAAGCTTAGCATATGTACAAGTATGCCTCAGCCAAGTCAAGTTCCATTTGCCAATAAAGGACGGGGGCCAGGCAGCTAGCCACCACCCAGGGCTTGCCCCGCCAAACACAAGACTGGGGAGCTACAGGACCCACTGCACCCCATGACAAAGGGACAAAGGGGTCTGCCCCAGGTTTTACCCACCTCTCCACCCTCCCTCTTCCCTCCTCTTAGAAGCTTATCTGTCAGTGAGCAGCCGATGGGAAAGCTAAGCTGAAAGGGCACCTTGGCTGTGGGATCTTTGCCTGAGGATGTGAAATAAGAGACTGGGTATTTGGGGCAACTTAACACCAGTAGGAGCCCAGCCAGAGGGCCAGGGAGGAAGGGACTGAATAGGTAGACATGTGCCTCACAGGAGATCTAACCCCTCTGGGCTGGGGGGCTGGGAGTGTGGGGGAAGGGACAAGGGCTGAAATCCCTCCCCTCAGTGGCATGGAACTCTGCTCTAGTGAGCTGTGGCATACAGGTCCCTGGGGGGAAGAAAAAAAAGGCCACTGCACAGGGTCACTCTCCCTGACCCAGTTGGACCACAAATCAATTAGGGCTTCTGAGCCCTGCTGAGTCTTGAGTTCCTCTTCTTTCTGGTTGCAGGAGCAAAGGGAGTTAATCAGTGAACAGCTTAAGAAAGAATAACTCTTCTGCTGCTCCTGCCAAAGATCACCTGTGTGCTTCCTCTGCCCTTTCCCCAGTCTGCCATGGCTGTACGTGTCAGGAAACCCATTCACACAAACAAAAAAACACCCAAAGGAGAGCTGGGGTGTCATGTTTGGTCCAAGTACTAAACCCCAGGTATAGGAAGTTACCTGGAGATTTCAGAGCCAGGCAGACTGCCTGGGAAGGACCAAGAGAGGGGGCTGGGCTAAGTTCCTTTGCTAATTCAGAGCAAGAAATAGGCCCTGTGTTAAAGCACTTAGGGGAGTGGCCTGGTGTGGTCACACCACAACTCCGGTTCTACCATTTCCTAGCGGAGTCCCCTTGATCAACGCAATGTGCCTAAGCCTCACTTTCTTCATCTGAACATGGGAACAACAGGAGAAAAGGGAACCCTCCCTACATTGTTGGTGGGAAATGTAAATTGGTGCAGCCACTACTGAAAACAGTATGGAGGTTCCTTAAAAAACTAAAAATAGAGTTGCCGTAAGATCCAGCAATCCCACTCCTGAGCATATATCTGGAGAAAATTCTAATTCAAAAAGATACATGCACCCCAATGTTCATAGCAGCACTATTTACAATGGCCAAGACATGGAAGCAACCTAAATGTCCACGACAAATGAATGGATAAAGAAGATGTGGTACATATATACAACGGAATACTACTCAACAATAAAGAAATAATGAAATAACGCCATTTGCAGCAACATGGATGAACTTGGAGGCATTATGCTAAGTGAAGCAAGTCAGAGAAAGACAAATACCATATGATATCATTTACATGTGGAATCTAAAAACATGATACAAATGAACTTATTTACAAAACACAAATAGACTCAGACAGAGAAAACAAACTTATGGTTACTTAAGGGGATGGGGGGGAGGGAGTGAGATAAGTTAGGAATTTGGGATTAACAGATACATACTATTAAATATAAAATAGGTAAACAACAAGGACCTATTGTATAGCACAGGGAACTGTACTCAATATCCTGTAATGACATATAATGGAGTGAGTGCCTCCTTACATCTGGTGTCCTAGGTGACTTGTTTCCTTCCCCCACTAGGGGCTCTGATTCCCAGTCACATTCAGACCTACAGAATAGGAATTTCTGGAGGTGGGACCTTTTGATAAAAACCAGCCTTTTTATCCCAGCTTTTTCTGATGTACTGTCAGATTCGGGAATCGCTGCCTAAGAATCCCCATTTTCCAATGCCAGTTTCAACTACTCTTAGGCCCTAAAAGACATGAATACTGCAGAAGCCACTTATTTTCTGCCTTCACCTTTCCCTGTCCTAAACTTCAAAACTACATCAAAGGCATCTGAATTCTGCAACTCAGTTCTCCCATTAAAGTAACAGAAAAACTCAGACATGTGGGGTTGCAACTGCCAGCTTATGATGACTCAGTGAGTGAGCCTCAAGAAGCCAGGAGGGTCACATGAGAGAGAGCATCTCACCCAGAAAAGCAGGGAATCCAGGTCCTGGAGCACTATGAAAGTCCCTCTTCTCAGTTATGGGTGCCTGGTGTTTGCCAATGATTTATCTGGTTGCTGTTTAGCTGAAGGCATCACCAGGAAGGGACTGACCCCGGTTATTAATTACAGCCACTGGTTTAATTTATCGGTGCTTATTAACTTTATACAATATCAACATTCCTCTTCACACAAAGCTCATGGATATACAGTCTGTAGAAGTTAGAGAGAAGTTGAGCGCAATGTGAACCAAACGCTATTACTCCCTTGCTTAAAAACTTTTTGTGGCTTCCCAGAGCATGCAGCATACAAAATTGAGTCTAAACACCTTAGCTGGGCCTTCTGGGCCCTATGTGACCCATCCCTGCTGACCTCCTGCTTCCCTCTACATGCCCTCTCCATCTCTTACCTGTGGCCCCCTAGGCTGGATCTCCTCTAGAATGTTTCTATGCCTCTGCTCAGAATGGACTCCCCTTTCTTCTTCACTTAATAAACACTCATCTTGCTCTTTGCCCCCATAGCAGCCTGACTAATCACCTACTCAAAGCCTGTGTTTCACTACATCGTATAATAGTTCACCTATTTGTCTTCCCCACTAGATCATGAGCTACTTAAGGGCAAGAATTTTGTTGTGTCCATTTCTGTATCCCCAGTGCCTCATACAGTAGAACTCAGTATATGCTAAATGGTCAGAGAGCGGTCATTATCCAATGCCACCCTCCACAGTTAGTGGCGGGATTTCCCTGGTGGTCTGGTGGTTAAGAATCCACCTTCCAATGCAGGGGACGTGAGTTCAATCCCTGGTCAGGGAACTAAGATCCCACATGCCACGGGACAACTAAGCCCATCCGCCACAACTACTGAGCCCGTGCACCACAACTAGAGAGAAGTTCCCACACGCCACAGTGAAGAGCCCACGTGCCACAATGAAAGACCCTGCACGCCACAACGAATATCCCACGTGCCGCAACTAAGACCCGACGCAGCCAAATAAGTAAATAAAAAAGTTAGTGGCAGAGCCAGGCCCTAGAGCAGAGGTGGCCTGACCCTTTATTCAGGGCTTTTAAGGTGGTGCCAATGACTCGCCATCCACAGGGCCCCATATTGTTTTCCCACATAAGTGATGAGATTGTACGAAATTGTGTGCTCTGTCTGGCTTGGTTACCCTGTAACCTTTGTTGGGAACCAGTGTGCTAGATGGCTGAGGGTGAAGTTTGGCCCGTGCCGTAGAATTCTCTGGTGTCAATCAGACCTTGCCCCTGAGCATATAGTGCATCAACTCCTACACTATCCCTACCAAATGCGGCCACTGTGTCGATCGGGGACGCCTCCTGAAATCACATAAACTCATTTCTCCAACACCCAGTTCACAACTCTCATTCCAATCTTCTATTCAGGGGTCAGCAAACAGTGCACTAGGGCCAAACGGGGCCTCTCACCTGTTTTGTAAGTAAAGTGTTACTAGAACATAGGCTCATTTGTTTAGGTATTCACTATGGCTGCAGAGTTGAAACCCTATGGCCAGCAAAGCCTAAAATACTATTATCTGGCCTTTACAGGTAAAGTTTTGCTGACCCCTGATCGAGCTGAAGGGAATGAAGACTCCAAACAGCCCTTCCCTTCTACCAAGCGTCTGGCTGCTCTCACTCTGGAAGTCAGTGGACCAACTGGCTTTTGCATGATGTCATTTCTTTTTTTAGGACTGGTTACAGGCCTGGGATCCATGAGGAGATTTTGCCTACCAGAGACACACAGGGGCCTGGAACACCTAAGCACATGACCTGGCATTTAATGGTGATCAAGAAATGTGTATTAAATAAACAAACAAACAAAGGCCTGGGAAGTCAGCTAGTCTGTGCCCTGAGCAAAAGTCCATCCTCCCTCCTGTCGTTTCAAGGTGACTAGTCACACAGGTGCCTGGAGCAGCCTGGTGACCTAGATTTGTCAGACCTTATCTTATCAGCTTTCCTTCCTCGTGTACTTACCCAGCACCTGGCCCCACAGTGCCCAGGGCAGACTGGCCTGTTGTTCTTCTAGAGAAGGAGACAGACTGGGAGGAACTCTCCTCCCCCACCGATACGCTCTGCTGTTTTTCTTTCTCCTGCTAAGGGGAGGATCAAGATATACGGCTGACTTGGAGCTTAAAGGAGCTCCAAGAAGTCTATTTTTTCTCACTTCCTCTCTCCTTAGGTTTCCTGGGTGAATCTGTCTAGGATGAACCTTAAAGGTTCCTCAGAGCCTTACCTGTCATTTGGAACATTCAGCATGTAGAGGGGAGGGACCAGCTGTGGGTAAAGGAAGCAAAGCAGCCACCACCCAATGGTGACAGGCCTGGTCCTAAGAACAGACATTCCTCCAAAGATAAATCAGAGAACAGCGGGTCTGATTTGCTGGCCACCTCAAGCTGCAAGAGCCCAGCTGGCAGTCTTACAGCTTGGGCTGACACTGCAGGGGAAGCAGGGGGAATCAGGGGGAAAGCTGTACACACTTGGGCATCTCATGAAAATCAGGCAAATTGGGTAGAAGACAATATGGAACACTATGCTGGCCTCTCAGCTGCTCCAGACAACCCTGGGTACCAGGCTCAGAATGGATCTCCCCACTTGTACTGCTGCTAGCTGCTTCTTCAGACTGGATTCTGGGCACAAGTTGGGTGAGGGCAACTTATACATCTGTTTGCCACTGTATCCCTAGTATCTGACAGGTCAGAGGAGCTCGCTGAAAGCAGAACTGGTGGGGCTTAGTGCCGTAGGCTTCACACCAGGATCTTTTGTTTGGGCAAGGGAATGCTCTTCCAGGCCCCTCATTTATCTGTTCGAGTTGAAGTTACAGTGGATGCTCTTGGTGGGACCAGTCCTAAAAGGGAAGAGAAGGAATTTCCTGCCACCCCTCCCCCCCCCAAAGAGAGATAACTTTCCTTGTGACAACCATACATTGTCCCTTCAGAGACCCAAAGGCATTAGGGGCTGGGGGAGGGGAGAGTCCATGCCACCTGTTCTGCCTCTTGACATCACTGTGCTCTGGAGGGGAGGGAGCGTGTGGACTGATGAGATGCTGTTGTTTTTAGCAGCAGCTGGTGGAGCTGTCTCCTCCTCTCTTCCTCTCCTCTCTCCTCCTCCCCTGAGTCACTGTCCAGCCACCAGCAACAGGCAGGGAGGAGAGGGAAGCAGAGAGCTAAGGCTCTCCTTAGCTCTGACCCCAGCCCTGACCCCAGAGACAATACTCTGGGTCACCAGGTCAAACCCTCCCCTCAGGAGTTGGCTGAGTGCTGTGGAAACAAAGGCATCAGAGATTCTTTTTTGGGTTTGTTTTCAAAGATAAGAAAAATGGCAGGGACTTCCCTGGTGGCACAAGTGGTTAAGTATCCACCTGCCAATGCAGTGGACACGGGTTCAAGACCTGGTCCGGGAAGATCCCACATGCCGCGGAGCAACTAAGCCCGTGAGCCACAACTACTGAGCCTGCGCTCTAGGGCCTGCGAGCCACAACTAATGAGCCCAAGAACTACAACTATTAAAGCACGCGCACCTAGAGCCTGTGCTCTGCAACAAGAGAAGCCACCACAGAGAAGCCTGTGCGCCTCAACAGAGAGTAGCCCCCGCTCACCTCAACTAGAAAAAAGCCCGCACGCAGCAACAAAGACCCAACGCAGCCTAAATTAATTAATTAATTAATTAATTAATAATAAAAACAACCTTTCTGTAACAGAAAAGGAAAGAAAGAAAAACGGCTTCATTCAAAAGAACCTTGCCCCGCCCCCCCACCGTGGAGCATCACAGGGTGAACCAAACTGAGAAGCAATTCTCAGCTACTGCTGCAACACTCAGGCCCGGAATTCTCTTCCAGCTGCCCAGGCTGCTGTTGTCATGGTAGTTTGAGGTTTCCGTAACTGGTTGACATGTGGTTCACGGGCAAAATAACCACCTGTCAGACTGGAAGGGAAGGGGGGTAGGGGGCAGATTTTTCCATTTAAATTCTAGAGAGGCCTCCCAGCTACTTGCAGGTAAGCCCCCCCAAGAGCAGAATGGAAGCTGCTGCTGCTGCTTTTCAATTACCTCCAGAAACGTGCTGGTCCCTTTGGAATTACTATAAAGAACCAGAGACTTATACGGGTCTCAGAAGACCACCGACAACACCGTATAGCTAAAGGGCAATACCTGAGACTCAAAAAAAGGAAGGAGCAAATATACCAGAACTGTTATGGGTGCCAGGACCTGATTATGTTTGAGTGCCACTTTCTGTTTTCTGCTTAACGATATTCATAGATAGAACATTTACTGAGCATTTACTATATGTCAGGCACTGTGAGAAGTACTTTATATTGACTGCCTCACTTAATTGCCACAAAAATCTTATAGGTATCTAAGATTAATATGATTCCCCTTTTCCCAATGAGGGCACGAAGACACAGAGAGGTTACTTAACTTGCATAACTAATAGGCAAAGAAGCCAAGGTTTGAACCCAGGTAGGCTGACTCAGACGTTACACTGTTAACCACTAAGTTATGTTGCCTTGTATCATCTTCTGCTGCTATATTAGAATCAGAGGATGGGGGAGGTGGAAGGAACCTTTAATGACAGTCTAATCTAATGCCTTGTTTGGATTGGATGGATGAAGAAAAGGGAGAGCCTGAGAGAACAATCTTGCCCAAGATCTCACAGCTTGATACTTTCATTATCCCGGCTGCCAGCCCTCTCTCCTCCAGGGCTGCCTCTAGCATTTTCAAGCACCCCCTCTGTGTAAGGCAGTAGGTGGCGTGTGTGGCAGGGAGGAGGTGGCAAAGCACAAAGTTAAGAGGCACTCGGTTTCCTACTCTGTAAAATGAGGAGTTGAACTAGAAAAACCCAGGGCCAAAGGCATTCGGAAAGCCTGTGACTCCAGGTCATTTAGAATCTTATTAGGGAACAAGACAATTACACATAAAAGTACATGTAACCACATAACACAGACCATATTCTTACAAGAGTCATTACTAATTGCCAAATGAACAACCAGTCAGTGAGTACAGTGGAGGGAGAGAATCCTATAGTCCAGGAAGACATCCTAGAAAAAAATACTTAAGCTGGTCTTCAAGAATGGGTAGAAATTGAATAGAGAAAAAGAAGCATTCTCCAGGCAAGAGAAATGATAGGAGGGGAGACGGGGTAGGATTTACCACCAATAGCACTGAGACCCAGAAAACAGTCAATGCCAAAAGGAGTTGCCTAGGTCAAGCTATGATCAAGAGGGCACAGACCTATCTAGACCTGTATCCCATATGGCTTTTTGCTACCCCATGGCTTTAGGCAAGTCACTTAATCCCCACCTTGAAGGGATGTTGTAAAGTAAGGAGTCCCTAACACACAGTAGATCTTCAATAAATAGTAGTTAATAGCAGCAACGTAGATTTTTCATCCTGGCACCAGTACAACCTCATCTGTACCATTCTTTTCTGCCCTCCGTAGTGAGCCTTCCATTCCCATGCACCCCAAAGATCACAGGCTCTCTGAGTGTAGGAATCATGTTGGCTTCTCTCTATCCCTAGCACCCAGCCTAGGCCTGGCATGTTGTCTGAAACACAAAAAATATTATTGAACTCTATACAGCATCACCACCAACGACCAAAAGCTACGGCTACACATAACAGGACGAATAAATCTTTAAAATGTAATATTGAGCAAAGGAAGTAAGACATGAAAGATTTATACAGAATAATTTTATTTAGGTACATTTCAGAAACAGGCAAATCTAAATGTTAAAGTACTGAATATACACCTTGGTGGTTAAAATATGAAGAGAAAGGAGGAAATTCCTACACAAATCAGGAGAACGGTAACATTCAAGGGGAAGGTTGAGAATAACTGTCGTCTTTTAGAGTTCTGTCAATGATCTACATTCAGTTACTTCAACTGGGTGGTGGTGAGATGAGCAATTCTTTAAGCCATACATTTGTGTTCTATGAATCTTTTTCTGTATATTTCATAATAAAAATTTAATGTATATCCTTAAAATACAAATATATATATATATATATATATATATATATATATATATATATATATATATATATATAATTGAACTGAACAATTAGTGTATAATGGTAGATTCCAGTCAGACCCCAAAATACAAACAGCCAAAGAAGCAATGGTGCAGCTTTACCATTCCAGAGACCTAGGGAGTGCTGGTGCTCAAATAAAAACACAGGGGCAGGGGTTCTGCATCTACTTCTTGCTTCCCAGGGAGAACACCCTGCTGAAAAGAGTCCGGATTTTCACGAGAAACACAGGCTTGCAATCACCAGCGTCCTTGCTGAATGCTGAGGCACGAACGTACAAACCAATCTTAGGACTGGAATCTTACAGGCATTTGCAAACCACAGAATTAATTTTCAGGGTATGCCTCATAGCTCAAGTCAACATTTCCTTTTGGTATTTAAAGCAACCACATAGAAAGGACCACATTTGAGCAGATTTGTGCTCCAGCTGCCTGCAGTCCACAGCAAAAAACACAGATGATTCACTCGACTTGGTCCCCAGCAGTTCATTTGGTAATAAATTGCGGAACAATTCTACTTATGCCCACCCAGATCATTAATTTTCACAGACTGTAGGAAAGGTCTGCCTCCCAACCAAAGAGTGTGACTTCCTGAACTCAGTTCCTCTTGTTCATGGCTATAAATGATAGAGAGAATTTTTCTAAGCCCTAGAATGCTTGTAGTTCTTTCCCAAGTGGTGATCAACAAGTATGTACTGAATGACCACCGTGTGCCTGGACCACCTGCAGACCACTGAGGTGCATATACACTCGTATCCCCAATTCTAGACTCTTCTTCAGCAGTTCACCTAGGATACCACGACAGCTGCCATCTGAAAGCAAAGCTCTGGTCATGTCATTACTTGCTCAAAAGTCTTCAGTGATGGGACTTCCCTGATGGTGCAGTGGTTAAGACTCTGCACTCCCAATGCAGGGGGCCCAGGTTCGATCCCTGGTCAGGGAACTAACTCCCAGATGCATGCCGCAACTAAGAGTTTGCATGCCACAACTAAGGAGCTGGTGAGCCGCAACTAAGGAGCCCGCCTGCTGCAACTAAGACCCAGCGCAACCTAATTAAAAAAAAAAGTCTTCAGTGGCGCCCAACTGCCAGCAAAATAAAGTCCGAACTTCTATTCTCCCAACAACCTGGCTTCAGCCTACCCTTTCAATCTGTTTTCACACAGTTCTCAATGTTACCCAAAAGAGTGGCTCCTCCCCACACACTCTTGGCCTCTACTTCTTTGTTCGTGATGCTCCTTTTACCAGTCCCTCCCCATCCATTTCCACACGTCTAGGTTCTTGCCTCAAGGTACATCTCAGTGTCACTTCTACCAAGTCTTCCCAGAACTTCTGTTTCTAGACAGATGGATCTTAAGGGCATTTTTTTGAACAACAATCCTTTGAGAACCTAATGAAAGCTATGGAACCCTCCCTAGAAAAATATACATACACATAGAATTAAACATACAATTTCAGAAATCCACTGAAGCCAGCCCATGGACCCCAGATTAAGAGCCCCTTATTCTGTCTCTATCTTAGAGAACTAAGTTACTCGCTCAGATATTCATTGAAAATTTACCAGTCTTTAGGAGCTGTGCTGGGTACTAGAGACACAAAGATGACGTCACAATTATCTCCACAAGTAGTTCACAGGCTAATGGGAGACATTCATCGTTATACTGTGATAAATGGTTTAGGATAAACATAAGGTGGGGAATTTCCTGGCCATCCAGTGGTTAGGACTTGGTGCTTTCATTGCCAGGGCCCGGGTTCAATCCCTGGTTGGGGACCTAAGATCCCACAAGCCACGCAGTGTGGCCCCCCAAAAAAGAAAGAGACCACCTAAGATAACTGTAAGGTGAAGAACAGTCATCCCACTGTGTCCACAGGGGACTGGTCCCAGAACCCACCTCAGATACCAAAATTCAAGGATGCTCAAGTCCCTTATATAAAATGACATGGTATTTGCATATAAACTACTATACTTTAAATCATCTCTAGATTATTTATAACACCTAACACAATGTAAATGCTATGTAAATAGTTGCCAGTGTGCATGTAGCAAATTCAAGTTTTGCTTTTGGAACTTTCTGGAATTTTTTTCCTGAATTTTATTTTATTTTATTTTTTTGCGTTACGTGGGCCTCTCACTGTTGTGGCCTCTCCCGTTGCGGGGCACAGGCTCCGGATGCGCAGGCTCAGCGGCCATGGCTCACAGGCCCAGGCGCTCCACAGCATGTGGGATCTCCCCAGACCGGGGCACGAACCCGTGTCCCCTGCATCGGCAGGTGGACTCTCAACCACTGCACCACCAGGGAAGCCCCTGAATTATTTTTGATCCACTGTTGGTTGAATCCTTGGATATGGAACTGTGGATACAGAGGGTTGACCATACATACTTCAAGAAGGGACAACTTATGGGGGAGAGGCCAAGACGGTGGAGTAGGAAGCCCCTGAGCTCACCTCCTCCCATGGGCACACCTAAATTACAACTATTTATAGAGCAGCTATAATGACCTGGGGAATGACCTGAAGACTAGCAGAAAGGATCTTCTACAACTAAACGTATAAAGAAGGAACCACAACCAGATGGGACTTGAAGAGTGCCCAGAAAACACTTTTACGGGCCCTTTACCAGAGGCCCTTAGCTGTGAGAACTCACACCACTGACTCTATGGAGACATGCTATGTGGATGAGCATCGTTTTTGCCTCTATCTAAAGACTCAAGTTGGAACCTACAATAAAGAGTTTGTACACGGAGGCTTTGGAAGAACCAAGCCGAACACTGACTCTGATTAATGTGACTGCAGACATTCCTGAGCTGGATGTTGTGTCTATAGA
The DNA here is from genome assembly GCF_025265405.1 of Mesoplodon densirostris. Lineage (NCBI taxonomy): Eukaryota > Metazoa > Chordata > Mammalia > Artiodactyla > Ziphiidae > Mesoplodon > Mesoplodon densirostris. Next base: position 59,558,645 of record NC_082678.1, read on the forward strand.
GGCAGACTGGCCCCCTGCTCTGGAGGACTAGCTTTCAAATTTGGAAACAAAGAGTAGGATTTTGTGGCATGATGTGGACATCCATTCAGAATACACTATAAAATGGTTGTTGAACCACCATAATGGTGTCTTGGAAACGATTTGGATCATGTTGATCTACATATTTTAAATTTGTTGTAACATCTCAGGAGCTATACATGTGTATATTTTGTGTTACATTGTTCTAAGGGGAAAAAAAAGGGATGACTTATGAACCTTTTATCTCCCCGACTAGAGTGAAAGTTCTTGAGGGTAAAATCCTTGAGGGTAGTATCATATCTAGTACAGTGCACCCCACCCCATTACATATTTTGTATTCGTGCAATAATAGAACAGAGCCAATGAGACAAAAGAGCAAGTTATAGGCACAGTCCCCACTGCCATCACCCACATGTACCAGAGGCCTCTGAGATCCAGTTAAGGTGGTCCCAACTTTGAACAATTATGCTGTACAAATTGTACCAGCCTAATTTATGGTTTATCTCACCCTGACTTGATTCAATCTCTGCGCCCATGAGGAGAAGATATCATAAGATGTTCTATCTTACGAATTCTAAATAGTTTCTTTTCACCAAGAAACACTGTAATCTAACCACATTCCTTTGGAGATTTGCTGTAGACGTGGTTCACCTGTCACCCTTCCTGGGTGGTCGACAGATAGCTCACCTGTACCCCTCCAGAACTAACACTTCATTAGTAGGAGATTAGGGCTTTCAAAGATCAAACAGCTGAGGGAAAGAAGTTAAGTAGTTTTAGGTTGGATATGTGATTTTCTTTACAAAAGCTAAATTGATTGAATGTGTTTTTAAACTGGGCTTATTAGTTTATGTTGGAACTCTTCCATAATTTATTAATTCTGCCTTTACTGCACCTCAGAAATGCTCTTTAGGAAACTGACAAACACACAACAGTGTCTTGCAAACATTGCAAAAGAAGCAAAGGTGCCCGCTATATGGTATGGGTCCTGCAACGGTGATTGTTCTCAACCTTTTGTTTCTTAAAACCTAACAATCACTCTGGCCCTAGGTTTCCACTATTCTGGAAACAAAAAAATGGACACTTTTAATGAGACAGACATTTATAGGTTTACATGCAATCTGGCTTTTTTCCCCCTCCTGCTAGAATAGAAAAACTAATTTTACTGAATTATGGTTTTTGTAAAAACAACTGTCATCCACTGGATACCAAAACCTCTCAGTTAATAAAACTACAATATGACATATATTTTGCAAGATAGATAAGCTCACAGAATTATCTTCAAAAGCCGCATCTTACTGTATACGTTCTTTAGGAATTATGCCTTTTAATGTGACACAGAGGTCACTAACACAACTAATACAATCTGATGCTCACTGTAACATTTTCCAGGGCACCTAGAGGAAAAGAAATGAGTAGATTTTTAGAAGTTCTGTTCCTGTATTTATTTTTTACATGAAGTTTTTTCAGGACACAAATAACTGCATTAATATTTTGGAAAGTTAGTTTTATTGCACATTAAAGACAAGCTGGTGGGTGGTGGGGATTAAGAGAAACAAATCCCTGACACGTAGAGCTGACAGGATAGGATGGTACTCCCTCTTTGCCCACAACCTCTAAGTCACTGTGTTGGGGTACAAGGCTTTTTGAGAGTCACTGGTGTAGAACGCTAGTGCTCAGAGCAGAGGTGGGAGGCCGAGGGCAGAGTGGGCCTCTCACCAGCCACCAGATCAATACAAGTCTTCAGGCTTCACAGCATCTCCCTCCCTGACACTTTTCTCAAAGCTATGCTGCAGCTAACGTCTAGGCAGGAAGGAAAAACCAAAATGTCACCACTGTGAGCCCAATGGAACCCCACAGGGAACAAAAAGAACCTGCCTCCTAATTAGACTGCAGCCCCTAAGGAGGCCCAGCTCTTCACACAGACAGCAGCTGAGGGGTGTGAGGTAGAGAAGCCCGGCCCTGAGGCTGTGTAACCTCAGGCTGTCACTGAGTTGCCCACTCCACAGCCTCCAACACCTTCCCTCTAAGGACCCAGGGCACTTAGAGCAACCTGTGTCTTGGAATGAAGCCACCGTCCCCAAAGTGGGTTCATGATAGATTAAGCCAATCAATTCACCATTCTTAAATGGCCTACTTGCAGCACCACTGAGGGCTAGCAGGAGGGAGGCAAGGGAAGGACTGACTACAGGTAATTTTTATGGAAAGCTTTGCAAAGGTCCAGGTTTCCATAATAGATAGTGTCCACTGAAATGAGCATTAGATTGTTTTCACTGGGGGCAACTAGCTGTTCCAATTGAAACTATTATTATTTTATAACCAAAGTATATTTTTATACTGTGACTTGCACCATTAAGTGAGAAACAACAGCGTGAGCAATTCCTCGTGCCAACTCAAAATACCTCTGCGTGCAAACACTTCAGCATTTAGACCACAGCACCCCCGAAGAAAGAAATTGTAGGAGGCCTCAGCACATTCCCTAGATAGTTCTGTCATCGATTCAAGAAGCACCCCCAACGCCCCGCACCCCCCAGCGTCCTACAGAGCAAATGCTCTTACCTTTCTGCCAACACACACAACTTGGCTGTCCTTCTCTTCCACTGCCTTATTCTCTCAAATCCAACTCCTGTGCTCCAGGTTCTAAAGTGAAACTATCTTGGCTAAAGTAAATTTGCTTAGGCAGTAACAATCCCCTCCCACCCCACCTCCTTGCTTTTTTTTTTTTTTTTTTGGGACATCAAGGCCAAGAGAAGCAAAGGGACTACTTTACATTTGCATAGAGCTTTGTGATTTGCAAGCCACCCACACATCGATGATCTCATCCAGCCTCCTAACAACCCAATGAGGTAAGCCTACACCCCCTACACTCAAATAAGGTAGGGCTACCTCCTAGGACTGTTCCAGCCGTGGCACACAGTAAGCACACGAGTGCTAACTACTAGCCATTAGACACAGCAAATATTATTTAACTCATTTTATTAGTGAGAAGCTGAGACTCAGAGGTTGGACAGCTGACTCCAGGCCTCTAGGAATCTGAAGCAAGCTGGGAACCTAGTGCAGGAGTCTTTCCACCACATCAATACAGACCCTAACTGTTTAAAACTTGACAACTACCCATTTCCACGGAGGCTTAGCCACGCTGATAAGAAGGGAGCCCGAAGTCCTGATTCTGTTCCCAGTTCTCTGCTAGCCACGTGCTCTGAGCTTCAGTTCTCTGGACCTTTGTGTTGGCTTCTCCATAATGAAGGCAGACTCACTTTTTTTTAAAAAAAAAACAACAAACAATGGAATGTCAAGCTTCCAGATGAAAGGCTCTGTTACAAGTACAAAGTATCATTTAATTACACTGCTGCTCCAGTTAGCTGCTTCCCAGCTCCTAACTCCCACTGGGTGGATTCTGAAACCGCATAGGAGATTATGTCAAGAGGGGAGAACAGGAGAAACATTCTCTCCCTGAACTTTCTTAAATGGAAGAGAGGAACAAAATGAAAGGCCCATTTTCCAAGGAGGGGGCTGGGGCAATGATCTTCCCATTAAGTGGACCTGCATAAGAATCTATAGATTATTTAATGCCGGGGGTGGCTGTGGAATGAAATAAAGGAATCTTTGTGCAATGCCAGCCACAGTTCCCTCACTCTCTCCCCACGGTCAGGCATTTAACACAACTCTTTAATCATCAAGCTCTAATGCACCCCATCTGTGCACTGGTTGTAGCCAATGAAACTGCAGCCTGTGCTGACTTTGGCCTGGACTTGTGAAGGAGCCTTTCTGCCCCAAAAGGGGCAGAAAGGAGGACATGAGGCCAACAGTCTTTTTTGCTCATCACTTGTCTTCTCCCAAGGCTCAAGGGCCATCCATCTGTTTATCTGACCATTTATTGAGCTCTTGCCATGGGTCAGATTCTGACCCAGAGATACAAAGCTAATCGGACATGGCCCCAGGAGGAAAAGGATGTGTAAGAGCTCCTGTGAGAGAGGAAGGAGGTAAAGAAAAATGGATGCTTTTGGCTGAAGCACAGAGGCCCGAAAAACCCCTATCTGCATATTCAGGGAACTGTTGCTTAGTTCCAAGTGGTTGGAACAAAGAGCAAGGAAGCGGCAGGAACCCTAACTCAAAAGCTAGGCTCTGCCAGATCATCCAAGACCCTGTGCACCAAGCCAAAGAGGTAAGACATCAACTCTGAAGGTCACTGTCATCCCCACATACTCCCTTCTGACCATTTCACAAGGCCCAGCTCAAATACCACCTCTTCCAGAAATTTTTCTTGAACACGCTCAAAGTAATTGCTCTCTCTTCTTTGAGAACTCAAGACCTGAGTTCTTAGACAACTTGTATGAGTCTCAGCTTCTGCATCCATAAAATATATGACTAACATCACCTACCTTAAAGGCTTCTTACGAGGATTAAGTGAGATAATATTTATAAAGTGTTACGTAGCAGTTTTTAGTACACAGAAGGTGCTTAAATACAGTTTATGGTTACCTCCACTTCTTACGATACGCAGTACTTCTTTTTTTTTCTTTTAATAAATTTAGTTATTTATTTATTTATTTTTGGCTGCGTTGGGTCTTCGTTGCTGCGCACGGGCTTTCTCTCTAGTTGCGGCAAGCGGGGGCTACTCTTCATTGCAGTGCACGGGCTTCTCATTGTGGTGGCTTCTCTTGTTGCGGAACACAGGCTCTAGGTGCGTGGGCTTCAGTAGTTGTGGCACGTGGGCTCAGTAGTTGTGGCTCGCGGGCTCTAGAGCGCAGGCTCAGCAGTTGTGGCGCACGGGCTTAGCTGTTCCGTGGCAAGTGGGATCTTCCCGGACCAGGGCTTGAACCCGTGTCCCCTGCATTGGCAGGCAGATTCTTAACCACTGCGCCACCAGGGAAGTCCCCACAGTACTTCTGGATATTAAAAAGATGTCTTGTTTTCTACTCCTCTGGAGATTTCCAGAAGTACAACAACTCATATTTTCCCTCCAAGCTTCCAAAGTGAAGAGGACTGACTCCCCTCTCCTCTCACTGACATAGCCTCCCCACATCCAAACTTCCAGGCTCCAGGGATTCCCCAAAGGTCCAAGAGGAATCTGAGACAAGATGAGTTAGCTGACAGAGAAGGAAGCTATAGGCTGGCTGGAACACAAATAGCATAGAGGAGAGTAATTAGCAGAAACCTAGAGAAGGGAAAGTGGGCCAGAGACCAGGACTCTGAGGGCTGCAGGGTTCAAGCCTTTTGGTAACCCTAGACCCTAGAAGAGGCCTAGAAGGAGGAGTTCTTCCATCTGCAGTCCTGATTTGAGAATCTCCACTAACAGACGTGGTTGTTCAAGCAGCTTCTCCACTTCCTGTCAGATCAGCCAGCTGGACAGGACTGTTCTGTAACTGCTGATCCTTCCTCCTGCTCTGCCCGGGGCTACCGAGCCAGAGACAGGGAAAGTGATGCCACCTTTTCTAGCAGTTCTTGTAAACAGATCAAGAACACTCAATTTTTTTTTTTAAACTTTGTCTGAGTCCGCATAAAGGTTTTTTTTTGGTTTTTTTTTTTTTTTACTTTAATGGCATGAAGTCCAGGTCCTGAAAAGGATGCTTTTTAAAGCGAAAAGTCCCCCGTGAGCTCTTTCTCCTTTTCCTGCAGGCTAGTAAAGCTGTTTCTCCTCCCTTGCCAAGGAGCTTGGGGCCAGGAGGGAGCAGCTCCCCTCTGAATGCTGTCTGAAGCAGCCAGTGTCTGGACTGCTCAATGGGACATTAGGTTTATTTATTTGTTAATAATCCCCCCACCCCAACTTCAGGAAGCAGGTGCCAAGGCTCCTCAGGGAAAATGGGGTTCCACTCTTTCTTCTGATTGTGACCAAACGTCATGCCATTTCACCTCACGTAGAAGCCCAAAAGGTCCCAACAAGTCAGCTCTTCACCAAGCCACTTTTGGTCCTCCAAAGGCCACCCATTTTAGTAACTAAATCATCTGGTAACCTTCCCTAGGGGCTTAAAAAGCAATATTCCCCTCCCTCATTTCAGCCATTAACCTCTCCTACAAGAGACCACCTTTCTCAGAATTCCTTTCTAGGCAGGCAGCACCCTACATCGCATGCATCTGCCAACACAGCCCAGGCAAGCAGAGCGCAAGGCTCCAATCCCTTTTCAGCCCCTCTCCCCTCTGGCTCGCGAGCCCCCAGCCCCCACAGACTCAACAGGGATGACATTTACTTTCCAAAGTTACAGATTAAACGAGTACACTCTCCCCCCAACTCTGAGTTATTTCTCAGCTGAGCGAGACAGCCGTTTGGGTCAGCCCTCCCTGGACAAAAGAAGGGATACAAATGTTCCGGGCCCTTTGGCAGAGCTCATAAACGTCTGCAAACCTAGGAGCCGGAAGTGCCCTCCCCCAAGGTAGGCAAGGAAGGCCTGCAGGGAACATGTACCTTGGAAATTAGTTCATCATGATTGGCCAAGTGGGCTCTGCAGTGAATGCAGCTGTAGGTCCGGTGGCAAGAGGGCAGATATGCCTGGAAAGTCTTGGATCTTGTCATCTTCACCATTGGCGCTGCTGAGTGTGGGGTGAACTCTGGGGCGGCCCACGAGGCACTCCCACAGGATGGGTCGCACGGGAAACACCGGAAGACACAGGTAAAGGCCGTGGTTTGGCAGGGGGTGGGTGTGGGGCGGGCTCCACACACTGGTGATGTCTTCAGAGGAAGGACCCTCAAGCAGAGGTCTAGGGCTGGTTCTCAGCAGCCTGCAGTGCCAAGATAAGGAATATCATTAGCTGATGGAGCTGGGCTTCCTGCAAAGCCAGTACAGTAGAGTCCAACTGCCACCCGAGAGAGGGCAACATTTACAGGATAAAATGACCCCCCTCCTCTGTTCTTACACTGTGCCAAGATGCCCCACGAATAAGAAAGAAACCAATGGAGACCCCAACATTGCTGCAATTCTAGAGTCGGAGGTTCAGTATCAACTCAGGGCTCTCAGGAGTTACCCTACCAACATCTAGCAAACCGGCATGAACACCATTCCTAGGGAGCCCTAGAAAAAGCCAGGCTTAAAGATATGCTACCTCCAACCCCAGGGAGTGGACTCCCAAGGGGCCCCTTCTCCTGATCCAACCAAGATAAATGGCTTAAAAAGTTTAGTCTCGGGCTTCCCTGGCGGCACATTGGTTGAGAGTCCGCCTGCCGTTGCAGGGGACACGGGTTCGTGCCCCGGTCCGGGAGGATCCCACATGCTGCGGAGCGGCTGGGTCCATGAGCCATGGCCACTGAGCCTGCGTGTCTAGAGCCTGTGCTCCGCAACGGGAGAGGCCACAACAGTGAGAGGCCCAAGTACCGCAAAAAAAAAAAAAAAAAAAAAAAAAAATTTTTAGTCTCTAGAGATCTGCTACATCAACAATCACAAGTGGATTTCTCATCCATTTCCAGATGCCAGGAGTCCTCCAGCACTTGAAACCACCATCTGAAGAGGCAACAAACCCCACACCACCTTTTGCTTATGAACTAAGCATGGGATACAAAGGATCAAGTTCCCAAACAGCAGGATCCCTCGCGGCTAGCCAGTACTTCTAGGAGAAGTGATTCTGTTTGTAATACCTTGCCCAGAAATAGATGCTCAGCACATTTTTTTAAAGCAAGTAAATTAATGAAACTAGTGGCATAATCAGGATCCTGCATCTAAAATTCACAACGACAGTGAATCTGACCAGAATTTCTCTTCAACTCTCAAATTTTCCATTACTCATCCCACAGTACCAAGCATTTTTCCTTCCATAGCCTCAGCTTTTTTCTTCTAATGGGAAAGAAGGCCACTGAGATAGCCGGGTGGCTCCTAGGGCCACCTAGGGTATGTCCAAGTAGAGGTCTGAGGGCAAAACCCCAAGGTGTGAGATCCACTCCGCTTCTCTGTGGCTCACATACCTGAGGCTTCTGGACCTACCTATTCCCTGGGCTTCACTAACGGGGGTGGCGTTCCCACTTGCCTACCTCCCAGGAGAGCCAGAATGTTAATTAACGCCTGCGTCATGCTTTGAAGATAAAATTATTTAGAGAGACAGGGGAGGAAGACAAACAAAATCAGATCTTCCTTGCTGGATTATGCCTGGGATCCATCTGGATGCTTGGAGAAAGCCCACAAAGCATAGTCCTCTTTTTCCTCTGAACCTCACTGGAACCGAATCTTCAGCAGGGAAGCTGCCCTCTTCCCCGACAGCCTTCCCACCATAATGTCACTGAAGGCCACTATACCCCTGGGACTCCACAGAGCTTCCTGAGTGGCCAACACCACTGGCCAGCACTAGGCTGAAGGACAGCAGTGGTCACTATCCTTTACCCTGCATGTCCCTTGAGGAACTGAGCCAAGCAAGCTCCATATCCAGGGTGACCAATTACACAAGATGTCCAACTGTTTTTTTTTTTTTTTTTTTTTTGCGGTACGCGGGCCTCTCACTGCCGTGGCCTCTCCCATCACGGAGCACAGGCTCCGGACGTACAGGCTCAGCGGCCATGACTCACGGGCCCAGCCGCTCCGTGGCATGTGGGATCTTCCCGGACTGGGGCACGAACCTGCGTCCTCCGCATGGGCAGGCAGACCCTCAACCACTGCGCCACCAGGGAAGCCCCAAGATGTCCAACTGTTGAAGGGTTCAGACCTACAGGGGCCCAGGCATAATGTCTTCCCTGCTCGGTCTCCCACCACTAATTTTAAAGATGAGTAATCAGGTTAAACTGAACATCACAGAAATACTTCAAGAATACAGGGGTGAGAATTAACCTCCCCAGCTTTGCCTCAGAGATAGGCCTGGCCATAACAAGAGGTAACACGACCCCTTGGATCAGAACCCCTGCGTCTCACCCAGGCACAGTGTAAGTGGAAGTGGAAGTGGAAGGTGAGTGGTCAAAATGAAAGCCCAGGGCTTCCCTGGTGGCGCAGTGGTTGAGAGTCCGCCTGCCAGTGCAGGGGACACAGGTTCGTGCCCCGGTCCGGGAAGATCCCACATGCCGCGGAGCGGCTGGGCCCGTGAGCCATGGCCGCTGAGCCTGCGCGTCCGGAGCCTGTGCTCCGCAACGGGAGAGGCCACAACAGTGAGAGGCCCGCGTAAAGCAAAAAAAAAAAAAAAAAAAAAGCCATGGTAGACCAATGTTGTTGGGTGTTGAAGTGGAAGAGGTGGTAGAAAGAGCTAAATACCCCTCTTGGGGTTTCCCGAAATATCCTTGAACCTTCCAATACTCCTGTTCCACTCTCAGGAAGGACAGTATTTCCAGGAAAGGAAGGGGTGATAGGTCAGGGGGTAAGGAACAGGAAAGACGGAGGCAGGGGAAGCAAGCGGGAGGCTTGCCCCAGGCCAGCCACTTCTGAAGTCCACAGCCTCAGCAGCCCGGTGGGGAGCTGGAGGGGCACTGGCCCCATTCGCCTTATACAAACGCTGAGGGAAGGAAAGGAAACAATGAGCCCTGGCTGCTAGTCTGGGTTTAGAGAGCAGCCACAGAGTCTGTTTTCTTACACATGCAGACGGCTTCTAAATTATGCCTTTCCCCAGAGTAGAATTATTTCTTTTCTCACTCCTCTTCTGTAGGAAACCCAAAAAAAGTTCACCGGCAGGGGTTTCTGGTTATGCTCAGCTTCAAATGTGAATCTCAAAACTTATTCATAGCTACCTTTGGAGAAATCAGCATTCATAGTCTGCATTAAATGTGAGTATGTCACATACAAACACATTCATTGCACACCACAGCTCAGAACTTAAAAAGAGAAAAAGAGACCCTGCAAGCAACATCCCAGGCTGCCTGGTGCTGGAAAAGCCCCAGAGAGCCTAGGCTGCAGGCCTTGGACTTTGCCCTATGGCCATTCTGGTCCTCTCACTCTTTGCTAGGGATTGACAGGCCCCCACAAAAGTGACTCCTTACCCAAGAAGGAAGAAAAGAAAAAGTGGCTTGCTGTAATATGAATCTTGTCCCACTGGTACAGGGCAATCAAGAAGGAATGAGAGAGGGAAAGTGGAAAGCAAAGTGAAGGAGGATCAAGCGGGGGTCCTCGTGCCTGAGAATAAAGGAGAGAACGGGGTGAGTGAGAAAAAACGTGGGAGCTGGGGGCCGAAAAATAATCACCTATTACTGTCTTCTTCCCTCTTAAGGGAAAATATTAAAAGCGGCTTCTTTAAAAAGAAGTCTGTTTTTAAAAAGGAAGTAAAAAAGAAGTCAGTTTTTAGGAAGGAAGATGAAACAGATGTTGTTGTTGTTGTTTTATGGAAGGAATTAAGGGTATGGGGCTGTAGAACTCACCACATTTTAGTTTTTGGACTCTGGTACCTGTTAATGGGGCCACAGGCTCCATGGGGCTTCATGAGTCCAACCCGCTGAACATACTGTGGAGTCTAAACTGATTTCCAACAATAATCAAATGAGCTCGCTTTTGTAAAGCCTCAGGGCACGTGTACAAATTAAACACCATTTTACATGAAGTAAGAATCCATCACAGTGGAAATTAAAGGAAGATTTGCCACCACCTCCAGCTGGCTCCCGCTGGGCAGCACGGAAAGCAAAGATGTGAACTATTAGGATTAAAAACAAAGACCTTAGGCACACCACTCTGAGAGCCAAATGCATAGGGAGCGCACAGCAAACCTGGCCATCCCACCTCACGGACTGGCCTTTTCCAAAAGGAGCCACAATTGCAGGTGGAACTCAACAGAACCTTCTGAGTGTCCCCAGGATGGAGGGGTAGGAGGTACGAATTCCTCAGATAAGTCAGGAAGGAAATGGAAAAATGATGTGGGAACAAGATTGTACCGCCACACACAGAGCCACAGAAACCGAGAAGGCAGAACTTGCCAGGGGAAGTGACACCTCCAGCCACAGGACAGGACCACCCCTAGATGCGCCTCGGCGTTGCTGTTTTTGTGGGGTGTATTGGAGGAGGGTAGGTAAAGACTGTCTGGAAAAGAAGTGGGCTCTGGAATCAGAAGCCAGTTCGACTCCGTTCTAAATGAGTGACTTTGGCAAGTTATTCAACCACTCTGACCCTCAGCTTCCCCAATTCTAAGACCAACATACACAGGGTTATGAGGATTAACTGAGATTGATGTAAGTACACACACAGTGCTGGCACACAAAACACACAAACATTGGAGCTATTGTTATTTTTAGTGGTTAATGAATTTTTAAAAATATATGTTGCTACTTAGAAAGAGAAGAAAAAGAAAAAGGAGGCCGAAGAGTTCAGAGACATACATAGTTTTCCTGCCACTTCCATTAGGACTCTCTAGCTTGTCTTCAAGCAAGGTAGATGGTACTACTGGGATGACATTTCTCTAAACCTCGAATTCTCAAGGTAAGACAAGGTGATGATGACACTGGAAGAAGCACAGGAGTGTCCCCCTAAGAGGTGGCTTCCCCAGCGGCCACGCTCCCAAAGGCCCTAAAAGCACGGCCAGGAACACAGCATCTCTGATTCACACAGCCCTGGCAGGCCCCTGAGCCTCCTTTCCCCCTTAAATCCACCCTCTGCATTTCAGCCAGTGTTATGTATTTAAAAAGCAGATCTCACAAACAATAAATGCTGGAGAGGGTGTGGAGAAAAGGGAACCCTCATACACTGTTGGTGGGAATGTATGGAACAGTATGGAGGTTCCTTAAAAAACTAAAAATAGAATTACCATACGACCCAGCAATCCCACTCCTGGGCATATACCCTGAGAAAACCATAATTCAAAAGGAGTCACGTACCACAATGTTCATTGCAGCTCTATTTACAATAGCCAGGACATGGAAGCAACCTAAGTGTCCATCAACAGATGAATGGATAAAGAAGATGTCACACATCTTCAATATACAATGGAATATTACTCAGCCATAAAAAGAAATGAAATTGAGTTATCTGTAGTGAGGTGGATGCCCTAGAGTCTGTCATACAGAGTGAAGTAAGTCAGAAAGAGATAAAACAAACACTGTATGCGAACACATATATATGGAATCTAAAAAAAAAGGAAAAAAAATGGTGGTGAAGAACCTAGGGGCAGAACAGGAATAAAGACGCAGATTGCATAGCACAGGGAGATCAGCTTGGTGTTTTGTGACCACCTAGAGGGGTGGGATAGGGAGGGTGGGAGGGAGATGCAAGAGGGAGGAGTTAGGGGGATATATGTATATGTATAACTGATTCACTTTGTTATACAGCAGAAACTAACACACCATTGTAACCAATTATACTCCAATAAAAACGTTAAAAAGAAAGAACGAACGAACTAAAGGAGGAGGAAAAAAAACAAAAAAAAGCAGATCTCACCATATCATCATTTTCATGTCCTTCAGAAAGGCAATACGAGGGGGCTTCCCTGGTGGCGCAGTGGTTGAGAGTCCGCCTGCCGATGCAGGGGAAACGGGTTCGTGCCCCGGTCTGGGAAGATCCCACATGCCGCGGAGCGGCTGGGCCCGTGAGCCATGGCCGCTGGGCCTGTGCGTCCGGAGCCTGTGCTCCGCAACAGGAGAGGCCACAACAGTGAGAGGCCCACATACCGCAAAAAAAAAAAAAAAAAAGAAAGAAAGGCAATACGGGACAGTGGGTAAGCAGATGGGTTCTGGATATTTAACTAAAGAAAACAAAAACACTAATTCAAAAAGATCTGTGTACCTCTATGTTCATTGCAACACTATTTACAATAGCCAAGACATGGAAGCAATGTAAGTGTCCATCGATAGATGAATAGGAATGTGGTGTATGTATATAAATCTATATAAAATGGACTATTACTCAGCCATAGAAACAAATGAAATCTTGCCATCTGCAGCTACACGGGTGGACCTGGAGGGTATTGTGCAAGGTAAAATAACTCAGAGAAAAACAAATACCATATGATTTCACTTACATGTCTAAAAAACAAAGCAAATAAACCAACATAATAAAACAGAGTCATAGATACAGAGAACAAACTGGTGGTTGCCAGAGAGGAAAGGAGTGGGGGTACAAATGAAATAGGTGAGGTACAAACTTCCAGCTATAAAATAAATGTCATGAGGATGAAATGTACACATAGGGAATATAGTCAACAATACTGTAATTACTTTGTATGGTGACGGATGGTAACAGGTCTTACTGTGGTGATCATTTCATAATGTATAAACATATTGAATCACTATGTTGTACACAGAAAATGAATATAATATTGTACGTTAATTATAACTCAATTTTTTAAAAAAGACGGGTTCTGAAATCAGACTCTGAGGGTTTCAAATCTCAGTTCTACAATTTTCTAGCTGTGTGACCTTGAACAACTTACTTAACCTCTCTGGACCTTGCTCTCCTCATCAAAACCTAGGAACACTAATATTGACCTCCTAAGGCTCTTGTGAGAATTAACTAAGCTAATACATATACAGTACTCAGCATATGCACCTGGCATGTAGTAAAGCACACAATAAATTCCAAGTGTGTATTATTGCTGACAACCATTGACATCCATGAATGGCATCCATGAGAGGCTCATCTCTCATACTCTATATACTCCATTTTTTGAACTGATATTTAAGGGTCTACTGTGTGTCAGGAACAGTCTCCTAAGTGTTCAGATTTGCCAACCAAACTCTCTGTAGTTCCCCTGAATACACCACACCTGCATTTCACCCTTCCATGGTTTTGTTGATGCCATTCCCTCCATCTGACATATCCTTCCCACCTCCTCACCAGGCCCTTACTTGTCCATTAAGACTCAGCTCAAATATCCCCTCAGCATTGGACTTACTGACCCATCCTCTGTGCTCACCTCCATCTTAACATTTACCCTACTGAAACTGAAATTATTCTCTTCTGCCTCTGTATCCTCTACGAGAGGTAAGTGCCAAGAGTAGGGACCACATTTTAGTTGTTTCTGTACCCCCTGAACTTGGCAGCACAGAGCACACAGTAGTGGCCACTGTTGGACTAAACTACCCCTGCTTCCCCTTGGGCTGCTGACTAGACCAGTCTACTCATCCATGTGGGTAGCACAAATGATTGAGGTTCCTCCCTTCCCCCTGCCAGTAACGAGGCAGGATGCAGAATGACTCTGGCCCCATGGAACCCTATTCTCCCCGATAGCCCCCACTCAGATCCTGTGCTGAGATGCCCATAACTACAGTTCTTCTAGGCAACAGAAGATTTTTCTAAGTCCTGGATGTTAATCAAAGGCCTGTCATTGGCATCCATGCCCATTTTTCTCACTCTCAGGGTCTAGGTTAAAATATACTATAGTAAATATTAATATAGAGAGATATACATATATACACACACATATATATATATATCTGTTGAGGTAACAGCTTCACCATTTTCCAGCTTTCTCCATCTCTTACTTATTGTAGGAACTCTCAGAAAGCCTGAAGAGGACTTTATGCTGACTTTAAGGACAGGAGGGTAGGAGCATGACTGAGCAGTCTGTTCCAGGAGCAAAGAGAGAAGCCCTGATTGGAGGCAATAAATAGGTGGCAGTGGAAAGGGGACAGGTAAGCCATTTCTGGGATATTTTTTTCTGGAGACAGAAAAAAAACCCAAAGAGACAGAATGGCTGTGGAAAGCCCCTATCCCAAGAGGGTAGTCCTCCTTCCCCATTCCTCATCTCACCAGAATCCTGGACTCAGACCAGGGAGCATAGACACCCAGTTTCCCTGGGCCGCCACAAAGAGAAGTGGGTGGTGGTGTCGTCCACTGGTGAGGAGGACAGGATTAGTGACAGATGGACTTGGATTCTGTTTTGGTTCTTCTCACTAGCTGCATCACCACTGGGCAAGTTGCCTGAAAGGGAATAACAGTGCCTACTTCATGGAGGACACAAAAGCATCAAATGACATAAGGCAAGTGAAGCATTCAGCATAGCACCTGGCACGTCATTAGTACTCAATAACCTTGATTAGCTGTGATCAGCCTTACCAGCAAGGGAGAAAAAGCGTGGGAACTGTTCCTGTTCACAAGACCCAAATGAGCAGTGCTCCTGTCTGCCAGGTTGACTCATGGTGGCTAGAGGGTTAGGCCTAAATTAATCCACTTAAAGGTATACTGTGGTTTTAGTAGGTTTTGGTGGCTTAGCTGGGGATCTGACATTATTGCAGTATCATTCCAAACAATAGGCCACTCCATCACTTACTTAGTGCAGTGAAAGTTACCTCTGCAGTCTGCACTGACTCTACTAATCCCAGGAGGAGGCCACTATTGAAAACTTTACTGAAACTCCGCTATCAAAACTGCCACGAGCTGATATGCAAGACGTACTGGGAAAGAAATGCTATCACTTCATAGTTAACAACTTTATAGCTCTGGACCCAGGTGGTACTGCAAATCCATCCAGTTGATAATAAAAACCAGTTTGGATAGTCAAGAAACCACTCTCGTGCTTCCCTGGTGACACAGTGGTTAAGAATCTGCCTGCCAATGCAGGGGACACGGGTTTGAGCCGTGGTCCAGGAAGATCCCACATGCCGCAGGGCGACTAAGCCCATGCGCCACAACTACTGAGTCTGCGCTCTTGAGCCCACGAGCCACAACTATTGAGCCCACATGCCACACTACTGAAGCCCGCGCACCTAGAGCCCGAGCTCCAAAACAAGAGAAGCCACCGCAGTGAGAAGCCCGCGCACCACAACAAAGAGTAGCCCCAGCTCGCCACAACTAGAGAAAGCCCGCACGCAGCAACGAAGACCCAACGCAGCCAAAAATCAACAAATAAAAATAAATTAATTAATTAAAAAAAAGAGAGAAACCACTCTCTTTCATAAACAAAACCAACCATTCATCTCTATGCTGGATACAGGGCCTAGTCTTGATTTCAGGAGGATTATCTGTCAGATGATAATCCTACATGATCTCTAGGATCCCTTCAGCTCCTGAAGTCCTGATTTCATGTTGTAATGATGTCTCTGCCAGCTGAACCCTGCCCCAGAACTGAGTACCCATCCACCCACCTTTATTCTGTTAAGACCTTGATTTCAGCGAGGTCACAGGACCTGCCAGTCTCGCAGAGTCCACTTGGATATGGCTGGACGGTGCTTTGCAACATCTGTTAGCAAAGCAATATACTTATCACATGGTCCTTAGTTCAGCACTCTGCCTGTGAGGCCCCCAGATGAGGCTGACTAGAACATGGCATAGACAAGAGGCACTTCCCCTTGAACATTCTGAAACTTGCATGTAATTTACTAGTTATTACATAGAAGTAGCTGTTGCTAGCTGGCTATGAAGAGATCAGATACCACTTTGGGTTGTTTCTACAATTTCAACCAAAAATGATCTGTCCGAAGATTTATTGCCAAGGACACTTGGCTAAAGTTCATCAATGGCTTCCTTCTTTTTCTTATACAACTCCAAGATCCAAAAAGGATTTAAGGTGGCTTATAAAAACATAAACAATACTATACTATTAAAATAGACTAAGAAATTATGGTAGGAGGAATAAAAGAACAAAAGGAGGGTTAGGACACAGAAATGCATACTATTAAATTGCTTAATATTTACTGAATTTCAACTGCAAATTTGGCTTTGAGCTCCCCAGTAACCAAGGCAGGAAAGAAAATACCAGCAGTTATAAGGTTTATATTTCCTATGAAATAAAAGCATCTTGGTGGTTCAGGATACAGATTTTCTGAGAGACGTTTATTTCTCCCGTGGGTGGTCACAGGAGACAGTAAGCAACCCCGCGGACAGAGCCCCAGCGCACATCAGCCCTTCCCGCCGTGTCACCCTCTTGCATGACTTTCTTAGAGGCCCCTCCATGAAAATGGACACCAAAGGGCAATTCAGTAAAAGCGATTCTACATGGGGTCAGATCAGGGCAGCCCAAGGACGTGGCAGCCCAAGGACCCAGATCCTGACGGTCTGGCTGGATCCAGTGATATCAGCTCTCCAGAGGAATGGAAGAGCTACAGAGCCTTCTGGCAATGCTCCATGAATATCATTTATCACAACCAGGCTTTTGAGTAACAAAAATATGGGCAGCCTCCAACATGCCAAGTCCAAACACTAAGACTTTTGAATGCTAACACTATTTGGCCCTGGTGCTGCATTCAACTCTCTCATGGGCTGTTTTTTCTCTGAAACTCTCCCTTATGGGTCTCATCTTGTCTCTCTGGGTTCTTCTGTGTCTCTGACTGAGCCTCAATCTCCCTGGCTGCTCTTCCATCCTCCTCCTCCTTCGAGGTGCTTCCACCGTATGCCTAGGTGCTCCCCGCCCCCAGCATTCTCACCCATACCCAAGTCTTCTAAACACCTCTGTCCCCTGCTCCCGGACCTGGATTCCTTTCTAAAGGGGGCCTCTTTCTGGCTCCTAGGAAGGCACTTCAAACTGCCAAAGCCAGCACCATCTTTTCCCTTCCCCCTGATCCTATCCCCTTCACCCCCTTTCTGTTCCTTCCTCCTGAAGGCCCAGCTGCCCAAGCAGGAAACACCCTTTATTCTCTCTCCCTTCTATGTCGCACTCCATCTGTCCCCTACACGGTTGTGCCTCTCAATCCACCCCCCGTTGCCATCCCCAGTCACAGGCAGCACACTGTGTGAGCCCCGTCCTCTCCCATCCTGAACCTCCTAAACGGGTCTCCCTGACTCAGCTCTTACCTCTCCAGCCCATTCTAGAATTCTATTTATACAGCACAATCTGATCACATCTCTCTCATGTTTCAAAGCCTCCAGTGGTTTCCTAGCAGCCTACAGGACAAGGTCCAACCCGTTAGGCGGCACCAAGAACCTGGGCCCAATTCTCCTTATCTTCTCATCACCTTCCCACCCCACTCCAAACCCGCTTCCCCAGCTGACCAAGCTCGTTCACTACCTTTTCTCAAGTTATTTCAGCCTCCTGCAAAGCCTTCACCTGTCTTCTCTGCCCGGTAAATGCCTGCTCATCCCCTAATACCCAGCTCAAATAAGACCCTAAGCAGAGCTGGGGACCCCCTTCTTCCAGCATGCAAAAACCTATCCTCTGGAATGGCACTTTAACACACCATTGTTGTGTGTCTCCCAGACTGGAAAATTCCTGCAGTCAGAAGTCCAGTCTTTACCCCGCTTGGTTCCCCAGGACTCCTAGTATCCAGCACATTGGAGATTCTTGATAATTATTAATTAACTGAGTAAAATGAATGATCATCACTGGCACTGTGCTGCCCTGTAAAGCTGATGTTTTTCAGTCTCCTTACTTTGCCACTATCCAGTACGATTTAAAATACTGAATTCTGAGCATTACACGGGACTCACACACCATTAATGCTCCACAAAGTTTGAAAACTAGCAAACTCTTATGACGTAAACTTACTTGGGCTGGCAGGTAGAGTCTGCAACTCAGGACTGTGGAGCCACATCTCTGATGGGCCACACCACAAGACCCTCTGGTGGTTTTACCCAGCTGCTGTCTGACGGCAGAAATATTTCCCATTCTGTCTCACCTGGCCCTTCCCACCATTTCTGTGTGTCACCTAGGGCAGCTTCCCGAGGGACCCTCCCCAGGCTGGCAGTGGCTTCTGGACCCCTAGAGAAACCCTTCCAGGTTGATCCCCACAAACCCCCCACGGCAGTCTGAGCTGCTGTTCTAGGCAAGACTGAGCCAGGGGAAATGCAGTGGTAGACTTGGTGCCGGCTAAGAGGGAAGGGGTCCCTCGACCCTGCCTTTGCTCCACATTTCAAAGAAACCAGATCCACCCTTTTCTGCAGCCCCCAGAGACTGCCGTCCTCGGCGTCAGTCCTGCATGTTGTATTTGGCCATAGTCAGAGATGATAATCCTGGTCAAAACAAAGCGAATACTTTCTTTCCATGATCTGGGACCCAAAGAGAGATCGGGTCCATTCCTCTGTCCCCAGACAAGGCTACTCTTGAACTGTAATGTAAAAACAGCCATTTAGAAGATCTATCAAGAAAACAACATCTTGAAAAGCAGAGTAAAAGATGGCCAGTCTTCAGGTTACTTCACCAGGGAACCCTCCCTTTAGCCTCCTCCAGCGCCCACTAAGTCAGGCCCCCAATTCCAGAGGCATATAGCACTTTTCACAGTTGTTGTTTTATTGAGATGATTATTTGTCATCTGTATCCCACACACTCAAATATCCAATATTATTTACTGACTAAGTGCATGTCTTTTGGAATATGGGCACTGTGTGACCTTGATTTCTCTTTAACTGCTGCTCCCCGAGGGCACAGCTGGGGCCCCAATTAATTACAAACCATCCATCCCAAATCTGCCAATACAATTCTATTGTTCAGCTGTCAGCATGCCTTTGGCTTTCTCACTTTAATCTCCCATTTCAAATAAATCCAAAACTCTAGACTCTCACATCTGTGGCTGGGCTCCCTGCCTTTCCACGATTGGAATTTGGAAATTGAACTTAAAACTCAAGAGAAAAAAAGGGCAGAGGCACTTTCAAAAGGATGCCTGTTGTAAGTCCAAAGTCCCAGCCATCACCAACCCAAAGATGGATGCATTTTGTTCTAAGAATTAAACTGTCATCTAGCGTTGCCATTTATTGAAGCAGCGGAAAAGGAATAGGGTGGGGAAGACAGACTGATTCTAGAGCAAATTTCTGGATTTCTCCTATTATGGGAACGGGAGATAGATTTTAATAAGAAAGACAGCTTCGTGGTTGAGAGTCCGCCTGCCGATGCAGGGGATACGGGTTCGTGCCCCGGTCTGGGAGGATCCCATATGCCGCGGAGCGGCTGGGCCCGTGAGCCATGGCCGCTGAGCCTGCGCGTCCGGAGCCTGCGCGTCCGGAGCCTGTGCTCCGCAACGGGGGAGGCCACAACAGTGAGAGGCCCGCATACCGCAAAAAAAGAAAGACAGCTTCTGGGCTTCCCTGGTGGCGCAGTGGGTGAGAGTCCGCCTGCCGATGCAGGGGACACGGGTTCGTGCCCCGGTCCGGGAAGATCCCACATGCCGCGGAGCAGCTGGGCCCGTGAGCCATGGCCGCTGGGCCTGCGCATCCGGAGCCTGTGCTCCGCAACGGGAGAGGCCACAGCAGTGAGGGGCCTGCGTACCGCAAAAAAAAAAAAAAAAAAGACAGCTTCTTTTCCTTTCAGGCCTGGCACACTAAGGGGAGCCATGCACATTGCCAATGCAGCTTTTTCATATAATTTAGAAACCTCCACAAAGCTAGCAGTTTATGGGTCAATCTTCCCACTAGATTGTGTGCCGTTCCTGACCACATCCAGAGACCATGTCTGGTTAATCATCCATCATAGCTAGCCCAAAGCTCCACTGGCACTAAGCTCAGAACGTGTTGGTTGAAGGAGGGTGGGAAAGCGGGGGAGGAGATAGGGAGAGTCATCTGAGGCCCTTCAGCAACTGTCAGCAAGCCTCCAGGACTCTACAATTTATTAATTTCGTACTATGGGCCCATAAGGGGCCAAGTACTTGATATGCATTATCTCAATCCTCACAACAACCCAGAGAGGCAGGCATTATTATGATTACTCCTATTTGAAAGATGAGGAAAAAGCTCAAGAGAAGTTAAGCAATTTGCCCAAGGTCACTCTACTAGAAAGTACCATAACTGGGATCCTGGGAACAGCCCCCCTCAACCTCCACCCCCCCAGGGGATCCTTCAACCAAGACATGACAGAGAGGGGTCTGAAGATGTGCATCCTTGGTACTTGAGCCCTCTAAAACAAGCAGAATATCTCCCAGAGGGAGAGTCTAAGTCAATTAATTACAATGCAAAACAAAGATGTCAAGTTCTCTTAAAACATCTTCAGGCTGTCAGAGTTGGCTCAATGCATCAACTTTTAATTGCAGAAACCTGAGAAAACAAATGAGGGAAGGGAATAACCTGAACCAGAAGGTGGGACAACAGATTAGGCACAAGAAAAAGCTAGTTTTCAGTTCTTATCATCTCTTCATGCTGATGGGATATTTAGCTTTAAGGCTGCAGTCATGTGCGGGGATACTTTTTCCCTCAAATCCTAAAGAAAACAAATTAAGAATTGTGTAAGCAAAACTAACCAAAAGCCCTATCTAATTTACATTTACATAATACACATGTTTATACCATTAGCACAGCAAATGCTGAAAGAGAATTCATTTCTACTTTACGGTCCATTTGGTGGTGGGTCACCTTAGGTAGGGACCCCCAAAAGACAAAGACCAAAATGGTGATAAAAGAAGAGATAAAGGGAAAACAAATACAGTGGATGACACACAGGAACATACAAACAAAAGAAGAAAAGGAGGAGGCAAAAATAGAAACTAAGGGAAAGGAGGCCAAAGGTTAAGGGTGTTTAGTAGTTGGTATCTGCCAGGGAGAGCAACTACCTTAGTGATTTCCAGACCTCAGACATGCGCGGGGTGGTCTGAATTAGGAAAACCTGGGAAATTGGGGTGAGGGGGAAGTGTAGGTATTAAATTCTGATTTTATAGGCTTTTGGCTGGGCCAGGAATTCTTAAGGCAACCAGGTTTGAGAATCCCTAGGGATAGTCTCGCTTTTGAGGATGCCTATTATCTCTGTCGGCTAGCCTTCATCCTCCAGAGTTCTACTGTGAATGTAAGTCACAGTCCACATCTATGGAGCTCCTCTAAACTGTAGCAATGGTAGCCCAAGCAATATCTCCTTCCTGCATCTCATATGCCTCCTGAGCATTCCTCATACATTACCTGTCATGTCATTACCTCAGTGCCTTTGCACACACTGTTTCCCCTGGCGTGTTTCTGCATGTTTAAATCCTCTTCATTCTTCCCAGCCACATCTCCAAAATGCCCACCCTTCTTTCTGTATCTCTGTAATGAACTTAAACTCTTTCTACCTTGTACTCTGGTTATTGACATAGATGTCTTAATCACTCCTATTTGAGGATATGCTCTTAGGGACAGGGGCCATATTATGACTTTTTCTCCCAAAGGTCTTATTATCTGTTGAATGACGAATACCCAGGAAAATAAAACAAAACAAAAATAAAATAAAACCAAATAAAAGGTTGAGTTTCAGCCCCAGGCCAGAGGTTCCTCTACTATCTCAAAATAGGAAACAAAATTTTCCTGACTCAGGCAGGATATGTTCCAAGCCTATGCTCTCTTGCCCCAGGTACTCCCACCCAGAACACCATGGGAAAACAAAACAAATCATTAGGCAGGTCAATATTTCCTATAACTAAATTTCGTATCAGATAGAATAAAACCACTTTCTTCTGCCCAACCAAACTCAACCACTGTTCACACCCAGCAGATCCTGTTTGAGCTTCGGTGGCATCCATAGGCCATCTGGATATCAAGCCTTCCTTTCATGGCAAGAAGTAGCCAAGGGAACTCCAGACACTAGAGGCTAATTTCATTCTGAGAAGGCAAGCTAATTTCACATAAAACCCACTAAGTCTGGACATACTACATTCTCAAGACCATGGGGGAGGGCTGACTGCCCTGCAACTCAGGAGACAGGAGAGGTCAGTGCTGCTGACCCAGCCAGGAAACAGGAATGAGAGTGGCAGTGCCACACCTCATTGGCAGATGTTGCTTTGTCCCATCACAGAGGGAAGGTAGGCTTTGCCTAGTATTGAGACGTTATGGGTTATTTAGAGTTTAAGTCAGAAGTTGGTACTTTTCCAGAATGTACAGGAGTAGTAAGAGCCTTGGACCTGAGAAATAAAAGATATGGTTTACAGTCTGTGCTTTGCCCAAATTAGTTCTGTCCTAAGCAAGTCCTTTTTGCCTGTCTGAGTCCCAATGTTTATATCTCTAAAATGTAACACCTAAAATGGATTTTAATACCCAATCCAGCATATATCTAATCAACAGAGTTATAAACCATTAACTTGAAAGTAGAGAAAATAAAATTATAAGGTTAACAGTGGAAAAAATTGTGATGCAGGGCCCGACAGTTACTAAAGTCAAGCCACAAATTTGTTTCTCTGCTTCCTGGCAGCCAAAGCAAAAAAGAGAAATATGATCAGTTATATCCAATTGTCCACAAAGAAAAATCATGCCAGTTCCTTGGGAGAGGCAAAGCTTTTCCTAGCACTGGGTTCTGAAAGCAATTTCTCTGATTAACTTAACAGACATTAAGTGAAGTGGTAGCTTAAGTCTTCAACAATATAAATTATTATAAGAAATGTAGTAGCAAGTTATATAAAGCTATTTTGGACAGCGTCCCTCCATAAAGCAAAGGGCAGGACACCCAAGTTCATCTCAGTGAAAACAATTCTGGAGGAGCTGAGCTAACATGGCCCAAGTATGCAGCTTTCAGTTGGCCCGGCTTAATTCAAGGATAAAACTAAGACCAGGTAGACAACATATTCTTCCAAACACTTCTATAAATATTACTTCTTCCACATGGATGTTTATTAAGAGTTGGGTAGCAGTGTGCAATTAGATGACTTCTAAATTCCATTCCAGTTCTGATAAATCAAAGTGACATTTTTGGTCTTCATTTACTTACACTAATTTAAAATTTGGGAGTTTTCCCCCTCTTACTGCCCACTCCCAAATCAATGGATAGGGAATTCCTGCCAGTGAGAGAGGGAATCTAACTATTAATATTAGTCTTGTTATTAATAGCTAATACCAAGCGCTTATGTGCCAGGCTCTGTGTCTGGGTTCCTGTGCATTCTCTCATTTAATCTTCCCATCAATCCTGTGTGATAGTAACTATTATTAGTCCCATTTTACAAATAAGGAACAGAGATGTAGAGAATTTTAGCAAATTGTCCTGGGTCACAGAGCTAATTATTCAGATCTTTCTGGTTCCAAAGTCAAGGCTCTTAGCTCTACTTATAGCGCCTAGTATTAATGAAATGTGATTATTGATAGAAATGCTTGTTTGCCAGGAGAACAGTGAAGCCTAGAGTAAGGCTTGTAGGGGAGGCAAGAGTTATTAACAACAACAAAATAACAATGGAGCTTTTAGAGACTTTGGCAACCCATAAAAAAAAATAAAAGGATGAAAAATATTGTGAAAAGCAGAAATCTCAAAAGAAAGTAATTCCAAGGGAACAGGAATTCCGAGGAAAAGAGAGAGAAAACTTCTTTTCCTCCTCTTCTCTTGAAAATAAAGTATTATTTCTTACTCTTAAAAGACTCTAAACCTCGGCTCTCTTGGTCATTCATTCATTCCACCAACAATTAGATATTTATCCTGTGCTACTCCCTGCTAGGCACTGTCAGCAGTGAGCAAGACAGAGGTGCTTCCAATCCAGCCATCAAGTAGACAATGCATTTCCAGATGGTATTAAAGTGCTTTGAAAAAAAAAAAAATTAAGGGGATTAAGAAGGGCTGAGGGGCAGGGGTGGAGGACTGTTCTAGATAACAGGTTAGGGAGGGGCTCCCTGAGACCCAAGTGTAGGAAGCCAATCATGCAAAAATTTGGAGACCAGTGACTACCAGTAGAAAGGCCCAAGGACAAAAACAAACATTACGTGTTTTAGAAATCTCAGGAAGGCTAGTGCAGTTGGAGCTGGACTGAAGCAGAATGGACCAGGTGAGGGCCGGTAGGAGCTGTGGGGGGAGAAGTTGGGATGGGACGGGGGAGAGGTCTGCAGTGCCTACAGGGAAAAGGGGTGGATTATTTCTGAAGGGCAATGTGAAAGTTGTAAACATGGGAGTGGCATAATCCTATTTACCTTATAAACCTCCAGGGCTGTATTCCTAGCTCCCAGGGAAATTCAGGTAGGTGCAGTATCACCTTTTGTTAGGGATAATATCACTAATCTTAACAGAATCCCTTTAGCCTGGAGGCCCTGGCTTTCCATCATTGGATGCTAAAATTCAAAAAGACACTTCCTTTTCCAGAGCTTTATACCCCCTCATCATGCTAAGGGAATGCAACTAGTGGTTTGGTTGACAGACCCTAGGGAAATGCCAAGATAATTTACCAAGAAAATTGATCCAGACCTCAATTTGAATCCCACCTGCTTTTCCTATCCTAGGATATGCCATCCTTTTGTTGTTTCCTTTTTCTCCATAGGCTCAAAACTAAACGTTAATGTGAGCTGCTTGACCAAACTGAACATTATTAAAGTTAATTTCAACAATCCTACAGTTAGTGTTCCCATATAAGGCATACCCTTGGCAGAAGGACCACAGTTGCATTTGAATTTGGATAATTTCGAGTTCTTTTTGAAGCTAAATTGCAGCTTTGATAAATTCAAGGACATTTCTTTTACCAACATGTTTGGACACAATACCTAAGAGGGAAACATACAACATGTGGAAGCATCAGGTGTATGTATGTTTATGCTTGAAAGTAGAGCCAGAGGTTAACAGCATCAGAAACCGGAATACTAACAAGATCCACGTGCACACAGGAGCGGAGCTGTTACACAGGGAAGCACCAGGGCTGAGGCAGGCTGAGGAGGTGGGGAAACCTGCGCCTCTTCTTATTAACTGTTGACAGACAAGCCCCCGGCTCCCCTCCCCACGCCTAACAAAAATAAAATCACCAGTCTGCCCTCCCCCTAGACTACACAGCCTGGAATACCCAGGTATTAAAATCAACCTTTTCTGCTGCCCCAACTGTTAACGTCCCAGGCACAATGACTGTGTCATTGACTCAAAACCATTCAAATCATTAAAATAGTGAAAATTCACATAAATCTGTGAATAATACAGCAGGCTCAACAGCACGACTCATGACCCCAACCCCACACACCTAGAAACATCCAGTGGTACAGAACCATGAACAGCAGCCCTCAAGTGGGCTGGAGCGGAGTGATGTGGGGAGAGAAGCGGGGCTGGGCTATCTCTTGGAGCCAATGCCTCATGACAGCGGAAATCAAACAACACTATACCCTTAGACTAGCCTGGGCTAGTGTGACAGATGAGGGATCCTGGGTTTGCATAGAGTATGGCTCACATATCTGACTAAGGCTTTGCATTCTTCATATCTAAGTTAATGCCTTTCACTGTTCATTGCCCCCAGTTCCCCCTAGTTCAGGGTTTCTTATCAACCACCTGTCTCACAACCTCATGGCCCATTTATTAAAAATGTGCCCCACTGAGAATAAACATCTCCAGACTGGACTTACATACTGCATTTTTAAACACGACCTGGGTCATCTTTATGCACATTTAAGTTTGAGGACCTCTGTTCTACAGCAATGTTTCTTAAACTGTGGGCCGTGACCCGTTTGGTCAAGAAACCAGATTAATGAGTCATGACCAGCAGTTGATTTTTTTTTTAAGTAAGTAGGAAAAAATTATAAATAGAACACACTGCAGGTAGTCAGGGCAATTATTGTTTCTGGGAACTTATGTGCTTGTGGACCTCTGTGCAGGGATGTAAAATGTATTCCTCACTGTGGATCCCACTCAGAGTTTGAAAACCACTATCCTAGAGGGAAAAAGGAAAACGATATTCTTGCACATGCGTTTTCATTTTTCACCCCGAATTCCAAGCTTCTGGAGTTTAGTTCAAGCACAAGATATCAAGACAGAAAGGCTGTTATCCAATCCTAAATTGATAAGGCAAAGCCAAACTGAGGAGGGGGATAAGCCCACGGCCAACACTCTGCTCCTGCCTGAGACCCTTATCATGGACCTGGGGATAAGGAAAGGTGCCAAAGAGAAATTTGCACAACTCTCCTCAGGCTGGACCTGTTCCTTGGTGAAGAACCTGTAGCCACACATTGTCACAGTTTAGAGGAATTAAAATGTTCCCCATGGGGGGGAGTGGGGGGGTCAGAGGAGGCTCAGTCTCAGTACAAGGGATAGACAAGTCAGGTTCAACCCATCTTTGCAGTCCTGTGGCAGTGACTAGGTCAAGGCAAAGTCAGGAGAGGGTGAATGGTCAAGTCTCACCCCAGAACCAGCGACATGAGTTGCCTTGGGCAAGTCGCGTAACCTCTCAGTCCCCTAGGTTCCATGCATGGCTAATGTTCTGGGAGCAAGTGGGGCACAGGCAATCAGAGAGCTTCCCTTGCCCAAGGCTCTAGGACAGGGAGTCCCATCTTGCACATCTTGCCGGAACAGAAGAGAGGAACATGGGAGGAAGCGCAAGGGGAAAAAGATGGTAGCTAGCTGTGTTGTTAGCTTTCAGACTCACCAGAAGCAAGGACGTACTGACAAGAGCCTCAAGACCCGAGGAGAGCAAACTGACAAGGAGGCCAGAGAGCAAAAAACCCAGCGAAGCCCAGGAGCGTTTTCCCGTGCCATTCACAGCCGCGGGAGTGCGGGAGGAGGGTCAGCTACATAACAGAAAAAAACGGAGGACACTCACTCACTTGGCTTTGTAAGCTCTCGTAAGCTGACAGTGAAGTCAGAGGTGGCAGTCTCCTGGGCTGGGTCCAAAAGAACAGGTGGTTCCCCCCACCCGCCAACGAGAGAAAAGCCACCACTTGGGTAAAGACATCCAGAGGAAGTCAGCGGCCAAGGAGGGTGAACTGGAAGCAGTGAGAGATCGGCGCTGCCCCTCAGCGCAAGTTCCCGAAAGGTACTCGCTGGAGAGGCCCCTTAATTCCGTCGGGCAGGAGTGAACTCGCGCCCACCCCTTTGGCAAGGGCACTGGGGAGGTGCCGGGAAGCGGCCAGGCAGGAACTCGGCTGCGGTTACCTCGGCCCAGGGCCGGCCAAGCGCTCCTCGGAGTCTTGAGGGCAGCCAGTCCCCCAAAGGCGGGGGCACCAAGGGCGGCGCCCCCGGACCCAGTGTCTCCAGCGGACACCCAGCGACACCGGGGACAGAAAACGCCCGAAGCTCCCACCCTACCCCCCACAGACTCCGAACCCGCGGGAACTATGCTCAGGAAGAAGCAGCAACCAGGTCTCCAGGTCACCCCCCTACCGCCCCGCCAAACCGCGCGCGCCCGCCTAGCCCCGCTCTTCGCACAGGTCCCCGGCCCCCGACCCGGGAACCCGTGCCTTCTCGGCTCCCGCCGCGGGCCGCCGCCAGGGCCCCGGCAGTGTTTGTAAACAAACCGGTCACGTGGCCCCGGCGGCCCGCTCCCCGCCCCCTGTGCTCGCGGCCCCCAGGGTGACCCCCCACCGGACCCCGCCTCGGCCGCGCAGGGCAGAGGGTGCCGCGCGCTCTGGGGGAGCCGGGCCGCAAGGACCACGGGACCTGCGCCCAGTGACGGCGGGTCGGGCGCCAGCGCTGACAGCGCGCCCCACGCCCACGCACGCCCGGCTCGCGCAGTGCTCACGTCTGCTTACCGGGCAGCAGGCAGCCCGGTCCGGCCAGCTCTGAGCTCGGCTCCGCGGGGGTGCGCAGCAGCAAAGGACCGCCCGGCCGGATCCCGGGCTCTGGGAGCGCTCTTAAAGCCACAGTCTCCGCCACTGCCGCCGCCGCCACTCCGCATCCCTCCGGGTCGGGGCCGGGGGCTGCCTGGTGACGGACGCGCCCCCGCGCCTATCCCCTCGGCTCAGCACATAGCAACACGCCGCGGGTTGGCTGGGCCCGGCCGCAGCCCATCCGTCTTGAGCCAATCAGCGAAGGACGGAACTCCGCCCCCTGCTTCCCCTACCTCCCACCCCCCACCTCTCGGCCCTGGCCGGGCTTGGGTGAGGGGAGTGTGGCGAGTGCCGGGCCAGGCCTTATGAGGCTCAGCCAGCAGAGCCTCGCCAAGCAGGGCAACTGGCCGGAGGAAGAGGGAGAAAGGGTGATGAGGATGGGTAGGCTCTCGGCGCCCGGGAGGAGGCCGTCTATTTGGGTTTGGAGTTTGTCCCCGCTTCCAGGCTGGGATTTCCAGACCCCGGGGTAGGGAGAGGGGAAGCTTTATAGTGCTTCTTCTACTCTCTAACTCCCTCCTCCCACCTTAGGTATCCCTAACTCAGAGGCTAAGTTACCTGAGGAAGCTCTCGGGAACTGGGACAGTTGAATTAAATAAGACAGTGCCAGCCCGACGGGGCCCAGCCAGGACCTACTCAGAAGCAAGGCATTTCCCCTTTTCTCTCTGCTCAAATTTGGCGAATTAAAAGTAGGAACGAGGCATTACAGGAATTGGAAGGTACCTAGCCCCCAGCTGCTGCTGATTTTCCAAGGCTTTTAAAGAGAAATTATATGCCCCTGAGAGTAGGATGGTCAGTGATCATAGGGGAGGCACCTACGTTCTGGGTCAGTGGAGTGGTGCTTTTCAGGGAAGAGAAGGTTAAAAAAATAAGCCCAGGGCAGTCAGGAAATCTAGGGAGGCACCAGGTGGGTGGAGTGGGGCAGTCTCCCAGCAAGAAAACAGGTCAGTTTGAGAAAGAATGCTGGCAGGGATCAGGGGCAGAGAGCAACCCAGCCTTTTCAGTTGGCCACTGTTAGTTCTGCAGTTCCTCAGAGAGCGGTAGGAAATGCGATGTTTTATTGAGCTGCTGTCTGAATGTGAGATGCTTCTGGAGGTGCTGCAGACTTCAGCCCCCTTCCCCACTGGTTTGCACATAAATGGAGAATGGTACGGGGTAGATCCCCAGGTGGCTCAAACTTCACCGCAACTCCACCTGGCAGTCTTTGAAATATATTTGATTCAGGGACTTCCCAGACGGTCCAGGGGTTAAGACTGTGCTCCCAATGCAGGGGGCATGGGTTTGATCCCTGGTCGGAGATAGATAGATAGATAGACATTTGATTCAGTTAATATATTTTGCATTCAAATTGTATTCAGTTAATATACCTTGCATGGTTGGATGTGAATCCAGTCCTAATGTTAATAAAATGTTAGTAAAAACAACAAAAAAGACCTCAAAAAATCGGTATCATACCCATGTATCAGTCTCAGTGTAAGCAAGAACACCTTGTCACTGTTCACAGCTGACAAAGTTGGAAAGTTTAAAACAGATTTTTTTAAAATGCTTTTCAGGTGAGAAAGAATCATGAACAAGAAACGTTTAATACTTAATCTGTGAAGAGGTGGTAGATTCTTTCGTTTGATTTCTGCGCTCATCTGCCTCTTGGGCAAATTTCTTTGTCTCTCTAGGCCTTGGTTTCCACAGTTTAAAACAAAGAAAATTGAACTAGGATGATCTCTAAAGTCCCTTACCTCTCATAAGTCTAATCAGGGCCAGAAAGTCAAACTCGTTACAACGTTTCAGCAATATTCTCCTAGTGAGTCTTCATGTTGCCAGATCACCACTCCCCAACAGTAGATGTTACATTAGTTTAACACCCTAGGATATTGGTATGTTATGTAACAAGATTGGTGGCTACTGTTTTCTGTTTAAATAAGAGATAATGTGAGCTCAGGAGGACAAGCCTGGTGGGGTGGTTCAAGAGGGAGAGGTGAGGACCCCTGCAGGCCTGCCGTGTGTATGCAGGGAACTGGAAGAGGCAGCGGGACTTGCAAGACCTGGAGACAATAGACCCAGCCGGCAACCAACCAAAAAAAGGAGGTAATAAGGCTGAGGGTGCCTCCTCCCAGACAAAAGAGCCAAGCACTGTGAGTTGTTAGGCCAGAAGGTAGACGTGAAACAAAGTAGTAGAAGCAACTTCTCTTCCTCTCTGAAAGCACCTCTAATGGCCCCTCAGTACACATTTACTCAGTGCCTATTCTGTGCAGAATTTCCTGCTTGGCTTGGATGGTAGTTTCCTGAAGAATCTACCAAGAGGAGAGACCCTGAGGCCTAGGGAGAGTGTGTGAGAACTGACAGATATTCATCCCATAGGGCAAAAAAAGAGGTGGAAACATATAGGGAGAGAAGTAAGTAAATTTGTTCAGATTTAGCCAGAGGGCTTCCCCCCCCCCCAGCAGTAAAAGTTTGAGAAGTTCCTAACCTCACAGACACGTTATCAGCTTGACTTTGTCAGTGGCCCAGGACCCTTGTCTCCTCTGTGTGTGGGCAAATTCATTCATTCCCAAAGCCTTCACAGCAGTTCTTTTCCAGCATCCCCTTTCTCCAATCCCACATTCCTGCCGTTGCCACACTGACATCACTACTGCCGTGGAAAGGTCACTTTCACGTGCTCATCTCAACCTCTCATAGCGTTTGACCTGATTACACCCTCTTTTCCCTCACCCCCCCCCACCAGTGCATCAGCAGGTCCCGTCAGCTCTACTTCAACAAAATATATTTGCTCTGAACACGTCTGTCTCTGCTGCTACCGCCCTGCTCCGAGCCACCAACGTCTCTTGCCTAGATGTTGCAACAGCCTGCCAACCCACCTCCCTGCTTCCA
The DNA here is from genome assembly GCF_025265405.1 of Mesoplodon densirostris. Taxonomy (NCBI): domain Eukaryota; kingdom Metazoa; phylum Chordata; class Mammalia; order Artiodactyla; family Ziphiidae; genus Mesoplodon; species Mesoplodon densirostris. The sequence goes on from NC_082678.1 coordinate 59,589,637, forward strand.
GTCTCTACACAGCAGCCAGATGGTAGTTCCTCAAAACAAACTCCTTACGATGGCCACAAGGCCCTACTAAGCCAACCTCTCTGGTCTTTCCCTGTTGCTCCTTTGCTCATGCCGTTCCAGTCAAGCTGGCCACCTTTCTGCTCCTCAGGTACACTGGGCCTGGTCTTGTTATAGTGTTTGTATTTGCTGTTCCCTCCACCTAGAACACTGTCTCCAGAAGGCTGCCTCCTCACCACTTGGTTTTCAGGTCAAACATTTCCTCCATAGAGGCCCCCCTGATACTTACATGCCCACCAGGGTACCCTCTATTCTACCTACTCCCAACTTTTCTTTCTTTTTTCTTTTTTTAATTTTATTTATTTATTTATTTTTGGCTGCCTTGGGTCTTCGTTGCTGCGTGCGGGCTTTCTCTAGTTGCGGTGCGCTGGCTTCTCACGGCCGTGGCTTCTCTTGTTGCGGAGCATGGGCTCTAGGGGCGCCGGAGTCAGTAGTTGTGGCTTGCAGGCTCAGTAGTTGTGGCGCACGGGCTTAGTGGGTCCGTGGCATGTGGGATCCTCCCGGACCAGGGCTCGAACCTGTGTCCCCTGCATTGGCAGGCGGATTCTTAACCACTGCACTACCAGGGAAGTCCCCCAACTTTGCATAACACATATCTCTCCCTGAAATTACTTTCTTCGTGTTTTTATTTGTTTTCTGTCTCACCCACCTCTGAAGTGTAAACTCCATGAGAGCGTCTGGGACTTTGTCTGTCTTGCTTCCTGTTGTATCCCCAGTGCCAGCAACAGTGTCTGGCACTCGACCAATACTTGTTGAATAAATAACTGAACAAATGAATGAATATGCGCATCACCTCCTACACCATCTCCTGCAGTTTCTTTCACTTTCCTTTATCTCTTTTCCCTCTTTGCTCTTTCCTCATTCCATCTCAAAGCCTTTTGCTTGATGACTCAATCCAAAGATCAGATCAAATGTCACTTTTCTGGAAGAGTTTCCCCTAACCTCTCTAGAAAAACTAATCTTTCTCTTCTCAATACCTTCCATAGCACTGTATTCATAACTCTATTACAACACTCAGCACTCTGCACTCCTTAGTAAGAGTTCTCAGTTATCCATTCTCTCTGCCAGTTCCTCCTGGGCTGGAACCTTATCAGATCGTCTTTGTATGTTTAGCACCTGGCACATGGCAGGCCCTCCCTCCAGGTTTATATTTGAGTTGAATCCAGTAGGGATCCAAGCAGGAATGGATAGGTTCTGTCCTCAGAATCCACTGATTAACAGATAACAGTCTTACTTCATTGTATGAAAAGATTAACCTGAAACTTTAGGATGTTCTATAATGAAAGGAGCTGCCTACATTTTAAAATCACAGCACAATGGAAACTTCCTGAACGCTAAAGGCTACAGGCTCTCACACTACCATACCACCTGGGAAAACATTCCCCTCTGCCTGTCTGGGGATGGGGAGTTGCTCCTCCCAGGCTTCACTCACATCTCCCCCGACAAGGAAAGTCCCATGACATTACATCACAGAGGGGGGCCTGGTGCCATTTTCCTGCAGACGCATCATGGCAACAGTGCTTTGTTTCTTTATGTACAATAAATGCTTTCTCTGATCCTTGTCCAAGTTCCTCACTTTCAGTCATGAAAGTGGCTGATTATGTGCTTTTCAGACTGTAAGTGGGTAAGGGTTATACATCAGCCCTCCTGAACACACTCTGAACAAAACAGCTGTTCTAATTTATTGAGCACATGTTGTGGACAAAGCAGTTTCTATTCTATCTTGTTATATTTAATCCTCAAAGCAACCTGCAAGATAGGTATTTTCCCCCATTTTTTAAAGAAGCTGATCCTATGGAATTTGGACCCTAATCTATCTGGCTTCAAATCCCATTCATTCTCTTTCTTCTACACCATCAAAGAGAACAAATGCTTCTCCCCTCTTCTCTTCAAATATCCCAATCCCTTTTACAAGGAAACTCATCCGAACATCAGACTACCCAACAAAGCAAAATTCAGAGTGCCCAGAAACAAGAGGTGTAAGGGCTTAGCACTTCCATCCTAAAAACAACAATAGAAACTATAATATTTACGTGGTGTTTCCTATGTTCTAGGAGCTGGTACAGACACTTTACATGCATTGCTTAATTTAATCCAATCTTCACAACAACCTTATGAGGAAGATACCACTGGGTCTACATACCTTAACCACAGTTCCAAAATTCAAAAAGCTCTAAAAATTAAAAGTAAGTTTGACACAGCTCATATGGAACAATAACAAGTCAATAGTATTCAATAACTAAAATCTGGGGACTTCCCTGTTGGCGCAGTGGTTAAGAATCCACCTGCCAATGCAGGGTACATGGGTTTGAGCCCTGGTCCGGGAAGATCCCACATGCCGTGGAACAACTAAGCCCGTGTGCCACAACTACTGAGCCTGAGTGATACAGTACTGAAGCCAGTGGGCCCGTGCTCTGCAGCAAGAGAAGCCACACAGCGAGAAGCCCACACACCTCAACAAAGACCCAACACAGCCAAAAATAAATAAATTTATAAAAAATAAAATAACTAAAATCTGTAGGGTAAAAAATATTGGGGAGGATACAAGGAATTGTATTCTCCTTCTTTATTTTCATAAGCTACTAATAGTACTCTCATTGAGTATCTTTTAATTTCCAGTCCTTCCCATGTGGGCTAGTCTCAGTATTTGTCTAATCAATATGTTACACGTTATAATCAGTTACAGTACCATTGAGGATGTCTCTCTTCTGCACAATTTTTAAAAAATTATTTTTATTTTTATTTTTGGCTGCATTGGGTCTTCGTTGCTGCGTGTGGGCTTTCTCTAGTTGTGGCGAGCGGGGGCTACTCTTCATTGCAGTGCGCAGGCTTCTCATTGTGGTGGCTTCTCTTTTTGCGGAGCACAGGCTCTAGGTGTGCAGGCTTCAGTAGTTGTGGCACTCGGGCTCAGTAGTTGTGGCTCACGGGCTCTAGAGCGCAGGCTCAGTAGTTGTGGCACAGGGGCTTAGTTGCTCCCTGGCATGTGGGATCTTCCCGGGCCAGGGATCAAACCCGTGTCCCCTGCATTGGCAGGTGGATTCTTAACCACTGCGCCACCGGGGAAGTTCCCTGCACAATTTTTAAATTGATGTAATAAACCATAGAAGATTTTCTTATGCTCCACTTTCAAAAAACAAAAAATTTGACATAGCTCATTTGATGGCAAACTTCAGCTGACATGAGGTCATCCATAGGCTTTATTAATCTCATCTAGTATGTTCATATGTTTCTTAGAGGAATATTAATGTTCAGAAGAGCTCATACTCCCTAGTGTTTTATGTAATATACGGTATATGCACTGAAAGTTTCTAGAATCTAAAACACATCTATGCCAGGGTTTCAAATATGGGGTTGAGGACTATATTATTATCCTTACTTTACAGATAAGTAACTTAGGTTCAGAGAGGTTAAGTAACTTGCCCAAAGTGACACAGCTAGGAAATAGAACTACAATTAGAAATATGTCTGGGGCTTCCCTGGTGGCGCAGTGGTTGAGAGTCCGCCTGCCGATGCAGGGGACACGGGTTCGTGCCCCAGTCCAGGAAGATCCCACATGCCGCAGAGTGGCTAGGCCCGTGAGCCATGGCCGCTGAGCCTGCGCGTCCAGAGCCTGTGCTCCGCAACGGGAGAGGCCGCAACAGTGAGAGGCTCACATACCGCAAAAAAAAAAAAAAAAAAAGAAATATGTCTGAATCTGTGAAAAAAAAAATTTGGAACACATGTGAAAGACTAAGGGCTAATTCTTCTGAAGGCAAAAATAGGAAGTGACAATTCACAGTAGAGGAAAAAAATAACTTGTAAAGATGTGAAAAAATATTCAGCTATAGTTATAACAAGAAAAAAAGTAAATTAAAATTACAATGAGGTACTATTTTTATCTTATCAGATTGGAAAGTAGTAAAAAGCTCAGTAACACTGTGTTGGAGAAGATGTGACAAAATAGCCACGTATATGTTGTTTGCAGTAAGGTAAATTGGTACAATTTCTATGAAGGGCAATTTGATAACCTCTCTCAAAATAAGAAATTAATATACTCAGAAATTTCACTTGTAGGAATTTGTCTTTAAAATAGACTCACGCATGTGCACAAAGATGATATTAAAGGATATTGTAACATTGTTAGTATTAGCAAAAACTCTGACTCTCTGGGAAATGTAACTTTGCAGTTGATTAAAACCCAGAAATTTTACAGTGCTCTAAAACTGATAATGGGGGATGATTATTTTTTCTGTTCAATAGACGAGAACCTCAAATGTTATTATTTTCACCCTATATTAGCCAGTTATCTACCAAAATTAGCAAAGTTATTTCAGAATTTCTTTTTATCCACTGACTTTACGCTTTTCAACTTGCATAATATGTTTTGAACTCACTTGTCATCCTGGTGGTTTCTTCATTAATGAGTTAAATAAAACTTTAATATATAGTTTCTGTGCATTTATATTGGAAGTATGATTTTCATCTTTTAAAACTAATACTTTGAAATAACCTAAATCCATCCATAAAGGACTGGTTGAATACATTACAATGCCTCTACATGAAGGAATACTCTTCAGCCTATAAAAAGAGGCAGGTTTATACATGGGGGCAAGGATCTTTGTTTGGTTCCCCAATGAACCTAAGCACCTAGAATAGTACCTGGGCACATAGTGTTCTTAGTTTGCTTCTGGCTGTGATAACAAACAATTCCAAAGTATCAGTGGCTAACCCACGCATACACACAAAACACATTTATTTTTTTCTCATGGATATGTCAGGTAGCTATGGTGGCACTGCTCCAGGCTGAAGGTCACAGGCTGGGTTGAGGTTGTCTTCTAGTGTCTTCTTGTTTAGGGGCCACGGATGTATAAGTACATGCTAACATACAATGTCTCTTAAAGCCTCTACTTTGAGTGACACATTGTCACTTAGGCCTGCAATCCACTGGTCAAAGAAAATCATATGGCCAAGTCCAAAGTCAAGAGAGAAGTATACTTTACCTTCTTTACAGAAAGACAGAAAGGGCCTCAAAAGTCACATGGCAGGGGCTTCCCTGGTGGCGCAGTGGTTGAGAGTCTGCCTGCCGATGCAGGGGACACGGGTTCGTGCCCCGGTCTGGGAAGATCCCACGTGCCGCGGAGCAACTGGGCCCATGAGCCAAAATTACTGAGCCTGCGCGTCTGGAGCCTGTGCTCCGCAACAAGAGAGCCCGCGATAGTGAGAGGCCCGCGCACCGCGATGAAGAGTGGCCCCCGCTCGCTACAACTAGAGAAAGCCCTCGCACAGAAACGAAGACCCAACACAGCCAAAAATAAATAAATAAATAAAGCAAAACTGTCAACAAGTAGAAAAAAAAAAAAGTCACATGGCAGAGAGCAGGATGTATAACCCTCTTATGAGGAGTGGAGAACAATATTTCAATCTAGGATAATGCTCAATAAATATGTGTTAAATGAATGAATTGAATGAACAAACTCCAAGGATTCAGGGGGAGAAAAAGGCATGGGGCAGACCTATGGTACAAAGTATGCCACCATTTATTTTTTTAATATAAATATATAGAGAATGTATAGAAGTATGCTTAAATATGCCTTTACTATCTCTAGGAGAAAGCTCAAGAAGCTGGTACCTGTGGTTGCTGCTGGGAGAAGAACTGGGAGCCTGGGGGCGAGGAATGGGAGGGAGGCTTACCATTTAGTATCATGTGTATGTATTACCTATTAAAAAATAAAGTTAACTTCTCTACAGAGGAAATAAAAAGAACAATCCAACACAATCTGACTGTAGAGTCCAAACACTAAAACCCTATGTTATGATATCTTTGGGAGAAAGCCATGGATGAGAAGACTTCCTTTTGTTCTTAATTCATCACAGACAAACCGTGCATGGCATCTCCTTTGTTTCAAGTTCCTGCAGACTCACCTATAGCACCACACCAATTACAATAAAATTCCATCTCAGCCAATTTTTAAATGTTTCAGAAGCATAATTTTCAAACCCAGTGGAAAGCTTCAGGAATGGAAGTCTCTGAAGAGAGAGGGGTGAAGCTAGTTCATCCTGATCCTTTCAACCAAATTAGCTCTGCTTTTAGCTGTTTGGCTTCTGAGTTTAAATAAAACCCTTCTCCTAATAGTAAAATGAGATGATGACTATAGCTCTCTCATACTCGCTTTGTGGTTCTGTGTGGAGCAGTACAATCCTTAGGCACCCTCAGAGCTTCAGGTAAAGTTCCCCTCCGGCAGTAACAATAAGGAGAATCAAAATGTGATGGAAGAGATTGGACATCTACACAAAAGACTCCCTTCGTCAGCAAATGGGTAGATAGAGATTTAGGAGTGTCCACATCCAATTAGGGATTAGGGCATAATTTCTAAGTAAGAACGATTGTATACGTATTGCTATTGTATCCAAAGCTGTAAAATAGTCTAGTCTCTGAGTGAATGTGTTGTGTTATACATTGTCTGAAGAATAGCCTCCTTCATTACTGAGATATCCCAGCAAAGAATGGGAATTCCACGACTGGAGGGTTGACAGTGGCACCTCACTCAATGGTTTCCTCTCAGCAGAGCCTGGGGAAACTTGCAGTTTAATGTGCCCTGTTTAATGGATTTACAGATTGTATTATACAACGGTGTTCAGTTTTCACTAAGTTAACCCTCATAAGAAGGACAAGAGCGTCCCGAGTTTCCTGCAAAGAAACAGCAAATTAAAGATAATGCTAATAATTAAAGCCCAAGCCAGCAAGAAAGTGGTGGGGTTGACATTTCTCTTACCTTTAATATAAGCTGTCAGCCACATTACTCAGTAAAAAGCAATAACCTTCTTGTCGGATCTGACAAGAAGATACCAAAAAAATTCAAAATTATCCACAGATGATTTGAAAAAATGGATTTATTTTTGTTGTTGTTGTTGCTTTAAGGAACATATAACCAGAAATGTTTGGAGACCCCTGGTTTGAAAAAATGACCCCTGAAGAGCAAGAATTTGTCAGTGACTCTCCAATGTGATTCAGACAGAAGGTGCCCAGCCAGAATCTGGGATATTTTATTCTGCTTAATGGGTCACCCCTACAGAGAGGCTGAATGAATCCAGCTATTGTAGCTTGATGATACCGTCTTGTAAGATCACCTAACTCATTTCTCAATTATATTCTTTTCATTTTTTTATTTTTTGGCCACGCCAAGCGTCATGTGGGATCTTAGTTCCCTGACAGTGATCGAACCCACTCCCCCTGCATTGGAAGTGCGGAGTCTTAACCACTGAACCGCCAGGGAAGTCCCCTTAATTATATTCTTGATTTTCAAGTATAATTTATGGTTCTGATGTGGCTCCACATGTTGTCTTTCTTACAGATGTTTGAGAACGTACCATACAGTGTCAATGCCTGGTCATTGCATTATTCCAATATTGGACTCTTGTGAGCTTGGTTAATGTGGGTCCAACCCCGAGAGACTGCTCACCTCTAAGTGTTATGACAAAATGAATTCCTGGATTTGTCAGAATGATGCCCAGACCCTAGAAGACAGGGACCCTCAGTTTCCCCAGATGACTTCATCTCAGTACTCTCTCCTGGCAGTGCTGTAACCTAAATTCTTTTACCAAAGACCCTGAAAAATAATACATATAGGAACCTGGGCCTTGTTTCTAAAAGAAGGGAGTTTCTAGCTCTGAATTGTATTCATTCTGTAGCACATCTAATGCTATTCTTGCTCAACAGCTTTTTCTTCTGTGCTCTCAGTTTTTGAACAGTGTTAATTCACTAACTTGAAAGCTGATTGTTGCTTTGGTCTGCCAGGCACCAAGGCCCAGGCTCCCAACAAAGACTCTTCAGACAACACAATAGCCAAGATAAACTGACCCGCAGAGCTGAGTTTACATAGGCTCCAAGCTGCCTCTCTGCTCTCCTGGCCTGCTGCTGCAGCAGACTGCTAGATGATTGCACAGCCAGACTCCGAAGCATTCTCCCTCCCGGACTCTTCCTTCTTTGAATAAAACTGACATAGATCCATTTCCTTCAGTCAAATGACAATATCATCAGCTGTCTCAGCAGCTTGGCTGACCAGACTTTTATTTTTGCCTCACTGCCTGATGGCAATATTCCAACTCCAGCAATTTCTAGGAGTGAAGAGCAACCTATGCAGGAAAGGTAGGGTGGGCACCATGGAACTAGGCTGACTTTAGATCAATTAGGACTGCCGGCTGTTCTCAGCCTTGGTTGCATATTAGAGTCACCTGGAGAGCTTTTCAAACACAGCAATGCCTGTGCTGAACTCCTAGCAATTGTGATTTAATTAGTCTGGGGTGGAACCTGGGCATGGATGCCTTTAAAAGCTCCCCAGGTGATAAGTGCAGTCAGTGGTGAAGACCACAGACTTGGGATCTTATCCTCCAAGGGAGGATTTGAGGCTGATACAACTCTTTTCTAAGCTAAAGCTAGAAAAAAAGCTTCTAGTCTAAAGCTCCCTCCATCATCTCCACAAATTCCATTTTGCAATTCGCTCACAGACATATTTGCAAAAAGCTGCACAAGTAAACATGTGTTAATGATACAATGCCACACTTCACAGGTTCCAAGACATTTTCTCATATATTCTTTCCTTTGACTCAAAATAACCCAGTGAGGTAAACAGGAAAGGTATTTTTTTTTTTTTTTTTTTTTTTTTTTTTTGCAGTACGCGGGCCTCTCACTGTTGTGGCCTCTCCCGTTGTGGAGCACAGGCTCCGGACGCGCAGGCTCAGCGGCCATGGCTTACGGGCCCAGCCGCTCTGCGGCATGTGGGATCTTCCCGGACCGGGGCACAAACCCGTGTCCCCTGCATCGGCAGGTGGACTCGCAACCACTGTGCCACCAGGGAAGCCCGGACAGGTATTATTATCCACATGGTAAGGAAATTGGTATCCTGAGCCAACTGAGGACACAGACTTCTGGGTTTTGTTCAACGCTTTTTTTTTTTTTTTTTTTTTTTTGGCTGCATTGGGTCTTCGTGGCTGCACTCAGGCTTTCTCTAGTTGTGGCGAGCGGGGACTATTCGTCATTGTGGTGCGTGGCCTTCTCATTGTGGTGGCTTCTCTTGTTGCAGAGCACAGGCTCTAGGCACACAGGCTTCAGTAGTTGCGGCACGCAGGCTCAGTAGCTGTGGCACACGGGCTTAGTTGCTCTGCAGCGTGTGGGATCTTCCCAGACCAGGGCTTGAACCCGTGTCCCCTGCATTGGCAGGCAGATTCTTAACCACTGCGCCACCAGGGAAGCCCTGTTTAGCACTTTTTAAATTACGTAATATATACTCTACAGTGACATGCATAACCTCGGCTGTCACATATAGGGGGGAAATATTGCACAAGAGTTAAAAGCAAAGACTGTAAAATCAGATGTAAAAAATTGAGTTTTAGTTTTCTCACATATTAGTTTTATGATATTGGGCAGATATATAATCTCTCTGAGACTCAATTTTCCTCTACTGGATATAGTCCTGGAATACCACTTTCAAAGGGGTATCAGTGAGATATAATTGTTGATATTCTCATTATATGATCATGACACATTTACCTACTTGTGAGGATAGAAATAATTTCCAAGAATTATTTAAAGTTAGGACTTCTCTGGTGGCACAGTGGTTAAGAATCCTCCTGCCAATGCAGGGGACACGGGTTCAATCCCTGGTCCGGGAAAATCCCACATGCCATGGAGCAACTAAGCCCATGAACCCAACTACTGAGCCTGCACTCTAGAGCCCGTGAGCCACAACTACTGAGCCCACGTGCCTAGAGCCCATGCTCCGCAGCAAGAGAAGCCACTGCAATGAGAAGTCCACACACTGCAACAAATAGCCCCCGCTTGCCGCAACCCTGAAAGCCCATGTGCAGCAACAAAGACCCAACGCAGCCAAAAATAAATAAATAAATATTTTTTTAAAAAAAGGATTATTTAAACTAGTTGGGCTCCTTTAGTCAAAGTTCTCTGCAGTATCAATCTTTGGCTTTCTTACCTGATACTCTGCAGAAAATGAGGGGCTTGATTGGTACTTGATAGTGGCATTTCTCACTACAGTCATCAAATGATTCCTTTTAAATCGGAAAGCAGAATTCTAGCAAAGCCACCATTTTAAATTTTTCTTCGTTTATTTTACCAAGGCAGGGCTTGATCAGGTGCTTTTTTTTTTGGCCATACCACATGGCATGTGGGATCTTAGTTCCCTGACCAGGGATCGAACCCGTGCCCCCTACAGTGGAAGCGCAGAGTCTTAACCGCTGGACCCACTGTTTGTCAGGTTTCTTCACTGCAGTTACTCCACACTCCCCTTTCTTTGGCAGCAAATTAGTACGTACAAACTACACTATGGGAATTAAGCTCCCCTCCTTTAGAGTGGCATATCTACGTAGTTTATTTGGAATTCTTCCGCACAGAAGATTGATCAAACGCTTTTGTTCATAAATCTTTTGCTGTCGTCAGCCACCAAGTCATGACAATTAACCTACTTGGTAGTGGCCATAGCCCTGTATGTTCCAGAATAGAACCATAATGCGGTCTAGGGAGACCTCTTGTGGCTAAATAAGGGCATAACCGGTCAGCTACACGTTCTCGCTATGCCACCATCCCTCCAGTTGTCCGGTGGTTCTCAGTCAAGAGCGATTTTGCCCCCCAGCCCCAGGGAACATTTGGCAATATCTGGAGATGTCTTTGGTTGTCACACTTTTCGGGGGTGACGCTACTGCCATCTAGTATGAAGAGGGCAGGGATTCTGCTAAGCATCCTACAATGCACAGGACACATACCACAAAGAATTATCTGAGCTGACATATCAATAATGCTGAGGCTGAGAAGCCCTGTGGCCAACAGCTGTATACAGGTGTATAAAGGTGACAGCTATGCTCAAAGGAATATTGTTATAACAGGGACGGGGGGAAGACCCTGTTATGTGGGAAAAGAAAAAGAACAAATTCTTCAATAAAATATGCAGCTCAACACTACTGATCACAACAGAGATAGAAGAAATGGTGAAGTGACTTCTGGACATGTGCAGTTTCTTTTCTTTTCTTTCTTTCTTTCTTTTTTTTTTTGGAAATGTGCAGTTTCCTTTGGGGCCAATTTTGTGCACATGGACCTGAGTGGCAAGAGCTCGTGCTACGGAGCTCAACAGAAGCAAATGGAAACGGGGAGCTGTTCTGAGCAGAAGAGGTACAGGTAGGAAAGAAACTGGACTGGGGCCAGTGTTCTGAGAAGGGGATTATGTGATAAAATTGTTCATTTCAGATAATTGTTTTAAAACTAAGAACAGTCTTGAGGGAAAAAATTTTAGCCAGTCCAATTGAACAACCACAATCCACAAATACTTTCAAATGTATTTCCTATACATACATATTTTTATACTGTGGCAATTGATGAATATGACCATCCATATTCTGCTTTTTTCACTGAATATTTTATCTGAAATTTTTTTCATATTCCTAGAGTCTCCATTATCTTTTTTAATGTCTTTATGATATTCCATAACATAGTTGCAACATACTACAGGCATTCTTCTATTGTTAGACAATAACATTGTGTCAACTTTTCCCTTTTCTAACACTGCAACATAGTGTTTTTCTACAGTTAAAGTGTTTCCTTAGGTTTCGTTTCTAGGAGTCAGAGTCTAGGGTGAAAAAGCATGAACAGTATGGCAACGTAGCAGAGTGGATAGGAACACAGAATTTGAAATTACACAACCTGGGTACAAAATTCACTCTTGCCCATTACCACCTACATGACTTGAATGATTTGCTTAAAGCTCTCAGATCCTCTGGGGACTGAGGTTATGATCCTGTATGCCAAGTACATGACACAGATCCTGGCAAATAGACATATTACTGTTGTTATTAACAAATTACTGTTACTGTTGTTGTTGAGCCCACCCGCCGCAAATAAGACCCAGTGCAACCAAGTAAATAAATAAATATTTTTTTAAAAATCTAATTCTGATCAAAACTCCTGGTTCAAAACCTTTGCTTACCCCACAACTTTTCTGATAAAGTTCAAACTCCTTAATTGTGGCTTGCCGGCTCCTTAGTTGTGGCATGCATGTGAGATCTCGTTCCCAGAGCAGGGATTGAACCCGGGCCCCCTGCATTGGGAACACAGAGTCTTAACCACTGCGCCACCAGGGAAGTACCCCAGAATTAGATTTTGACAAAAAAAAATAATTCCAAGAATGGGAAGAGAGAAGGCTGGAAAGATGATGAGAGTCTGGTTGTGAAGGGCATTGCATGCCATAGGGAGCTAAACCCGCCTTCTGGACCTTAACCCGCAGATAATGAAGTGAAAAGATCAAATAAGTAATGAAGTAGTGGGAATCCCCTGGCAGTCCATTGGTTAGGACTCAGCGCTTTAATTGCCAGGGCCCAGATTCGATTCCTGGTCGGGGAACTAAAATCCCACAAGCCGTGGGGCATGGCCAAAAAAAAATCAAGTAATAAAGTAGTAAAATATTCTGTGATGATGAATGGCACAGACAGTATTAACTGTAGGCTTTCAGGGGAGGGAGTTATCACCAAACAGGAGGGTAATCTTGTCTTTGAAGTCAGATCTGTGTAGGAATCCCAGCTCTTCCACTCATCATCTGTGAACAAATTCTGTAGCCCTTTGAGCCTCAATTTCCTGACCTCTAATAAATAATGAGGCCAGTAATACCTAAATACTTGTTGCAAGTACTATATGAAAAAAACCTATTAAATACCAAACACATAGTATGTACTCAATAAACATTATTTCCAACTGTGCCAGTTCCTACCCTAATTGAGCTTATAGTTGAGAAATTTGCATTATTTCTTATCACTGTTTTCATGCTCCTGTATTTCTCAAAATCCTCTATCCATTTCATTTCTCATGTCTACATTCTGACACTTAAATTCTACCTTAGTTTTTACCTAAAAATTACTTTTTGTTGTGTATCCCTTATCTTCTCCCTGTGTTTTACCTTTCTTTTTTTTTTTTTGAATTTTTGAATTTTATTTTATCTATTTTTTATACAGCAGGTTCTTATTAGTCATCCATTTTATACACATCAGTGTATACATGTCAATCCCAATCTCCCAATTCATCACACTCCCACCCCCACCCCCTCCCCACCCGCTGCTGCTTTCCCCCCTTGGTGTCCATATGTTTGTTCTCTACATCTGTGTCTCAATTTCTGCCCTGCAAACCGGTTCATCTGTATCATTTTTCTAGGTTCCACATATATGCATTAATATACGATATTTGTTTTTCTCTTTCTGACTTACTTCACTCTGTATGACACTCTCTAGATCCATCCATGTCTCAACAAATGACCCAATTTCATTCCTTTTTACGGCTGAGTAATATTCCATTGTATATATGTACCACATCTTCTTTTTTTTGCGGTATGCGGGCCTCTCACTGTTGTGGCCTCTCCCGTTGCTCCGGACGCGCAGGTTCAGCAGCCATGGCTCACGGGCCCAGCCACTCCGCGGCATGTGAGATCTTCCCGGATCGGGGCACGAACCCGTGTCCCCTGCATCGGCAGGTGGACTCTCAACCACTGCACCACCAGGGAAGCCCAATATATGTACCACATCTTCCTTATCCATTCATCTGTCGATGGGCATTTAGGTTGCTTCCATGACCTGGCTATTGTAAATAGTGCTGCAGTGAACACTGGGGTGCATGTGTCCTTTTACCGCGGGCCTCTCACTGTTGTGGCCTCTCCCGTTGCAGAGCACAGGCTCTGGACGCTCAGGCCCAGCGGCCATGGCTCACGGGCCCAGCCGCTCCGCGGCACGTGGGATCTTCCCGGACCGGGGCACGAACCCGCGTCCCCTGCATCGGCAGGCGGACTCTCAACCACTGTGCCACCAGGGAAGCCTGACTTAAGTTTTTAACTGGACCACTTTGGCTGCTCTGTTGAGAAAAGACTGAAGAAGAGCAATAGAAGCAGCAGGGAAAGCTTCTGCGGTAACCCAGGAGAGGGATGGTTTGGGCTTGGGTCAGGGTTGCAGCAATACAGGAAAAAGTCAGAAGGGATCTGACTTTGCATACATTTTGAAGGTAGATTTGACAGGGCTCTTTCATGGGATTGTGGTAGAAGAAAAAGAGAGTATCGAGCATGGTTCCAGATTTTTTGCACAAACTTTTTGGTATAATTGATCACACAGAGAACCCGGCAGGAGTCAATCCTTCAAACCTCAAAATAGTAACATAAAGTTTAGGAACTATTCCCTGTGAATATTCCATGTGAAAACTTTTCTGTAATAGCCTTGAACCTATTTACACCTGTAATCAAAAAAATCATTTCTACTGGAGGAATTTAAGCCAGTTTACAATTATAACTGACAAAGAGTGGCTTTGTTTATGTCTCCTCCAAGGGCTCTAAATGTTTCACAAATCCCCCATGGCCAGCTGCTTCACCTCAACTACAAAGCCATTTCAAAAACAGAGAATTAAGAGGTGTGAAAGAGGCATGAGAATCTAGGTCAGGAAAGCTAACGCCGTCTCATAAGAAAATAGGGCAAAGCTATCTGCAATGCTTAGTTAAGGTAAATAGAACTCTGGGTCTTACAAAACTGTTCAAAAATGACCTAAACAAGAAACAGAAGTACTCCTCTGATTTCCTACTGCAAGAGCAAAATTAAGGGAATTGCTTAGGGCATTCACAGAACGAAATGATCCTGGTCAATAAAAAGTTCAAGATTAATATTAAATATGCACAACACAGCTGTTGGGCTTTCTCAGAAAATTATCCAAAATGCTTATGAGCCAGTTTTCCTACATGACAACAGCAAAACCCCATGGATTTCCATCTTTATTGCCTTAATAAGGGGGTAAGATAAGTGCACACTACAATTTGTGTCACTCTACTCTGAAAACGTGGAATTCAAAAACTTTCAAGTGACAGGAAAAGTGTGAATAATCATCAGCAAGCCACACTAGAAATGAAAGCATGAGGAAATGGCATCTTTTGCTGGCTTGTCCTGGGGCCCACATCTTCAAGTCAGCAGCCAGAACTGAGGGTGGAACTTGAGATTGCTACAGGTTCACCAGTGCAAAGCTGGTTTGATCATTCACATGAGGATTAAATCCACAGACTTGGCTTCATCACCAGGTCCTAATTAACTGAACTAACTAGTCCTTTATGTCAGGGATTAGCAAAGTATGACTCATGGGCTAAATATTGCTTGGGTTGTTTTGGGGGGGCGGTTTGGATAGCCCACAAGCTAAGAATGGTTTCTACATTTTTAGATGGTTGAAAAAATCAAAAGGAGAAGAATATTTTGTGAAATTGGAAAATTACATAAAATGCAAATTTCAGTGTTCATAAATAAATTTAAATTGGAACACAATTCTACTTATCCATCTAGGTAGGCTCTCTGGTTGCTTTTGCATTGTAACAGCAGAGTTGAGTAGTCATGACAGAGACCCTATAGCCTGCAAAGCCTAAAATATTTACTATCTAGTTCTTTACAGAAAGTTTGCCAACTACCTACTCGATATCACACCAGTATATACAAGGTAGAAATCACAGTTGAAGGAATTTATATTTCCAAAATGCAATTGAGGACACATCGTAGAAACGGAAAAGCACAGAAACAAAACTCTTTAATGTTGCATGTATATAGCTTTTACTTGCAGCACTTGGTGTTCATTCTTTCCAGGCAGTAGAAAGGGGAGTGATCACTTTTCCAAGTAAGGAAAGGGATACTAATCCATTTAATCAGCTAGAATCAGATACTATTCATGTTTTCTGCTCTCAGATTGTTCTTTTCCATGGTGAGTTAGTAAAAGACAAAAGGGTGCTTAGAGACAGAAAATAGACAATGATGATTCAGTCAACGTGCACACAGGTGGGTTAAAATTTTAGAATGGATTTTCAGAACAGAGACCTTGCCTGTCTTTTTTCACTATGGTACACTAGAACCTTTACATGTGAGCACTCCAATATTTGTCAAATACTTGTGAGCACTCAAATATCTGCACATACTTATGAAGAAAGTTGGCTACTATATCTCATACTTTCTTCAAGCAACAAATGAGCCATTTGGTTCTTGGCCTCTGATTGTTTTGGGGAAACTGAACCAGCAACACTTGAGACCTCTGCTCAGTTTCAGGACTAGAGTCCTCAGGAATCTAGTGGCCCCTTGTCTCCCTCTCTCTGCTTATGTCAAAGGGCAAGTATAGTTATTATTGAGTGAAGTCTCCACAGGAAGATTTATTTCTGGTTCCAACTTACTGGGTTGGCCAACATCAGACAAGCCTTGGGCCAGTATAAACAGTCATGTTGACGACACTGCTCAACCTCTATACCTCCTCTTTCTGCAGTCAAAGCTCTTTCCTTCTTGAAGAGTTTTTCAAAGACCAGAACAAAACAAAACCCAAACCAGAATGCTCTTATTAACACACAGGAAGCCATTTTATCTTCAATAAATACGGAAAGAAATTCATAGATCCCTTACCTAATTTTTTAAAATTGCAAATATGGGATTATCTAAATTATCTGAAATATTAACCCTGAAGTATGTTGTCGTTGTTGTTGTCTATCCAAAAAGAGAGTTTCCATAATTCAGTTTCTCTTTCCTAACTCTTTTCAACTTGACGTTTTAATGAAGATCTATCATGTACCTCCTATGCGTTTTGCCAAGTTGGGAAAGAGGTAAATAGCAGAGGGGAATGAGATGAGTTTCCTGTACTCCAGAAGCTCAAGGCAATAAAAGCTGTTTTGTGTGTGTGGCTGTAACCCCAAGGGAAAGTGAAATATGTGCCTTCGCTACACATTGCAGACAAAAAGAAAAATGTAAGAAATCTCTACTCCACTGGACAGAATTTACTTCAGTTTTATGACACCAACAAAAATTCCGACGAGAGCACTTTGGAGCACTTTGGAGCGTTTATGCTATCATTGAAGATCTTTCAAAGATCGTTGTCTAAGTAGTCTCAAGAGATAAACAGCCAGAACACTGCTGGTTCTCCAAAATATTAAGTACAAATGCACTACCAGCTAAGAATAAAAATTTTCCTTTTGCCTACCATAACAAGACGGGAAATACAGAGAACTAAGTCAGATCTCCAGATTCTCTCCAAGTTCAGATACTAAATCCTTATTGCATATATCATGAGCTTTGCCTTTGAAAACCTCTGTGAATACTCTGTGATTTATTTGATCATCGACCTTGGGCAATTCTTGGCACTCTCTGAGCCTTTGTCTCTTCATGATTACCTCACAGGACTTCTGCGAGAATCAAGGAAGACAACGTATATAAAAATGCCTTATAAATTATAATTCCTCTCCAATCCCTTGAGAGTAAGAACTGCACCTTATTCCTTATCAAATCCCCAATGTCTAGGACAGTGCCTGGTATGTAGAAGACACTTAATTTTGACTGAAGGAATGCTTTACTATGTAAGTATCAGTTATTATGTAGCAACTTTTACTATAGCTTGTGGATTAATAACAGGGTAGTAACCGAATATAAGACGCCAAGTTAGAAACTGTCCTTGGACCATTAAACTCTTATTCTGAGTCTTTCTCTCTAAAAGATGATTTTCCTTAAACAACAAGGTCCTACTGTATAGCACAGGGAACTATATCTAATATCCTGGGATGAACCATAATGGAAAAGAGTATAAAAAAGAATGTATATATGTGTATAACTGAGTCACTTTGCTATACAGCAGAAATTAGCACAACTTTGTAAATCAACTACACTTCAATAAAAAAATTAATTAAAAAATATTAAAGATACAGAAACCTAAATAAATAAAATATGATTTTCCTGAGGGTAGGGTCCAACCACAGACCTTTATACACATTAGACACTCCACATGTGTGTATTAAATTAAGGAAATTGAGGGAATTCCCTGGTGGTCCAGTGGTTAGGACTCCATGTTTTCACTGCTGAAGGCTGGGAACTAAGGTCCTGCAAGCTGTGTGCAGTTGGCGGGGGGTGGGGGTGGGGGGGGGAAATGCACTTCTCAACTCCTCCGTGAAGCACTTTTAAAAAAATTACTTCAGATTACAATGGTTCTTATTACAGTCAAGAGTTAATGCAGGGGCTACAGGTTCAATCCCTGGCTGGGGAAATAAGATCCTGCAAGCTGCGTGATGCAGCCAAATAAATAAATAAATAAATAAAGGAAATTGAATGTGCACTTTTAAGGAAAAATGTCACTCCAAGGCTGATAGTGCTGATGCCTATTATTTTGAAGATAATTTTATAACAATATCAGTTGGATATTGTGCTTAGAGCTTTCTCAGCAGTTTGCAGCGACCCAGCCACATTTCTCTCAGATTTTCTGAGAATAATGGCACACACTTGTGAAGCAGCTTGTCAGAGTTCAGTGACATGAAACAGTTCTTCTCCTCAAGAAGTGGCAAATTCTGATAGGGCTCAAAGTCACACTGTCATCTCATTAACTCAGGTTCCAATTAATTAAACTAACCAGAGAGTAAAATGGCAGAGATATCAGGCAATTAAAAGATCAGGTAGGATTGGAGGCTCTGGGGATGAAAAGCAGCATGGATAAATTCTAAAGATCAAATACCTTCAAAACGTTTTGTTTAAAACAAAAAATTTGGGCTTCCATGGTGGCGCAGTGGTTGAGAGTCCGCCTGCCGATGCAGGGGACACGGGTTCGTGCCCCGATCCCGGAAGATCCCACATGCCGCGGAGCGGCTGGGCCCGCGAGCCATGGCCGCGGAGCCTGTGTGTCCGGAGCCTGTACTCCGCAACGGGAGAGGCCACAGCAGTGAGAGGCCCGCGTACAGCAAAAAAAAAAAAAAAAAAAAACAAAAAATTTACTTTCAAAGTTTTTTGATTTTCTCTAACTTGTCTATTTATACTATTTGCTGCTATTTCTTTTGGATTTTTTTTTCACCGTTTGTATGAGCTCTGTGTACACTAAAGAACTTAATCCTTCAACTACCATATGTGCTGCAAATATTTTTCACAGTTTGACTTGAGGGTATTTTTGGACACAAAGGAAATTTAAATTTTTAATACTTCATTGGGATATAACTCATGTATCATACAATTCCAGAAGATTTGATTTTTATATAGTCAAAAGTATCAATGTTCTTCTTTGCATTTTGATTTTATTTATTTTCTTCCAGTTTTATTGAGGTATAATTGACATACAGCACTATATATGTTTAAGGTATACAGCAATGATTTGACTTATATACATCATGAAATGATTATCACAGTAAGTTTGGTGAACATTCATCATCTCACATAGGTACAAATTTTTAAAAATAGAAAAAAATGTTTCCATGTGATGAGAACTCTTAGGATTTACACTCTTAACAACTTTTATATATAACATATAGCAGTGTTAGTTGTGTTTATCATGTGGTACATTACATCCCTAGTACTTACTTATCTTATAACTGGAAGTTTGTACCATTTGACCACCTTCATCCAGTTCCCCCCAACCCTCGCCATCTCAGGTGACCACAAATCTGATCTCCATTTTTTTCTTATTTATTTATTCCATTTTTGGCTGTATTGGGTCTTTGTTGCTGCGCGTGGGCTTTTCTCTAGTTGCGGCGAGTGGAAGCTACTCTTTGTTGCGGTGGCTTCTCTTGGTGCGGAGCATGGGCTCTAGGTGCGCGGGCTTCAGTAGTTGTGGCACGCAGCCTCAGTAGTTGTGGCACACAGGCTTAGTTGCTCCATGGCATGTGGGATCTTCCCGGACCAGGGCTTGAACACCCGTGTCCCCTGCATTGACAGGCGGATTGTTAACCACTGAGCCACCAGTGAAGCCCTGATCTCCTTTTATATGAGTTTGTTTTTGAAGTATAATTGACCTACAACACTATGTTAGTTCCTGTTACACATGGTGATTTCATGTTTTTATACATTTCACAATGATTACCACAGTAAGTCTAGTTACAGTCTGTCACCATACAAAGATATTACATAGTTATAAACTATATTCTCAACACTGTACATTTCATACCCATGACTCATTTATTTTGCAACTAGAAATTTGTACCTTTAATCTCCCTCACCTATTTCTTTCCTCCCCTCCCCTGCCACTGGCAACCACCTGTTTATTCTCTGTATCTATGACTCTATTTCTGTTTTATGTTTGTTCATTTGTTTTACTTTTTAGATTTCACATATAAGTGAAATCATATAGTAATTGTCTGACTTATTTCTCTTAGCGTAACACCCTCTAGGTCCATTCATGTTGTCACAAATGGCAAGACTTCATTCTTTTTTCATGGCTGAATAATATTCCATTGTATATATATGCTACACCTTTATCCATTCCTCTATTGATGGGTACTTAGGTTGCTTCCATGTCATGGCTATTGTAAATAATGCTGCAATGAACATAGGGGTGCATATATCTGTTCTAATTAGTGTTTTCATTTTCTTCACATAAATATCCAGGAGTGAAATTATTGGATTATACGGTAGTTCTATTTTTAATTTTTTGAGGAATCTCCATACTGTTTCCCATAGTGGATGCACAAATTTTCATTCCCACCCAACAGTGCATGAGTGTTCTCTTTTCTTCACATCTGTTGCCAACGTTTGTTATTTGTTGCCTTTTTGATAACAGCCTTCTGACAGTTATGAGGTGATATCTCATTGTGGTTTTGCATTTCCCTGATGATTAGTGATGTTGAGCAAGGATGCTCATGCATCTGTTGCCCATCTGTATGTCTTCTTTGGAAAAATATCTCTTCAGATCCTCTGCCCATTTTTTAATCAGGTTGTTTATTTTTTTGATGTGAGTTGTATGAGTTCTTTGTATATTTTGGATACTAACCTCTTAGATATATTATCTGCAGATATCTTCTCCCATTAAAAAGTGCCTTTTTGTTTTGTTGTAGTTTTCTGTGCAAAAGCTTTTTAGTTTGATGTCACCCCATTTGATTATTTTTGCTTTTGTTTCCCTTGCTTGAGGAGACATATCCAAAAAAAAAAATCACTAAGACCAATGTCAAAGAGCCTACTGCCTATGTTTTCTTCTAGAACTTTTATTGTTTAACATCTTACATTTAAGTCTTTAATCCATTTAAAATCTATTTTTATGTACAGTGTGAGAAAATAGTTTAGTTTTATTCTTTTGCATGTAGCTGTCCAATTTTCCCAACACAATTCACTGAAGAGGTTTTCTTTCCCCCCCTGTATATTCTTGCCTCCTTTGTCATAGATTAATTGCCCATTCAAGTGGGCTCTCTATTCTGTTCCGTTTACCTATGTGTCTGTTTTTGTGCCAATACCAAACTGTTTTAATTACTGTAGCTTTGTAGTATAGTTCATAATCAGGGAGTGTGATACCTCCAGCTTTGTTCTTTCTCAAGATTGTTTTGGCTTTTGGGGATCTTTTGTGTTTCCATACAAATTTTAGAATTATTTGTTCTGGTTTTGTGAGAAATGTCATTAGTATTTTGATAGGGATTGCATTGAATCTGTAGATTGCCTTGGGTAGTATGGTCATTTTAAAAGTATTAATTCTTCCAATCCATAAGCAGGGTATATCTTTACATTTTTTTGTGTCTTCTTCAATTTCTTTCATCATTGTCTTATAGTTCTTTGAGTACAGGTCATTTACCTCCTTAGTTAGATTTAGTCCTAGGAACTTTATTCTTTTTTTTTTCAGTTTATTTCTTTATTGTTGGCAGAATTGGGTCTTCGTTGCTGCATGCAGTCTTTCTCTAGTTGTGGTGAATGTGGGCTACTATTTGTTGTGGTGCACGGGCTTCTCATTGTGGTGGCTTCTCTTGTTGTGGAGCACGGGCTCTAGGTGCACGGGCTTCAGTAGTTGTGGCACGCAGGCTCAGTAGTTGTGGCTCACGGGCTCTAGAGCACAGGCTTAATAGTTGTGGTGCATGGGCTTAGTTGCTCCATGGCATGTGGGATCTTCCCGGATCAGGGCTCGAACCCGTGTCCCCTACATTGGGGGGCAGATTCTTAACCACTGAGTCACCAGGGAATCCTGGAATTTTATTCTCTTTGATGCAATTGTCAATGGGATTGTTTTCCTAATTTCTCTTTCTGAGAGTTAGTTATAAATGTATAGAGATGCAACAGATTTCTGTATATTAATTTTGTACCCTGAAACTTTACTGAATTTATTGAGGAGTTCTATAGTTTTTTGGTGGCATCTTCAGAATTTTCTATGTATAGTGTAATGTCATCTGCAAATAGTGACAGGGTCCTATGGCAGCCAGCCTGCTGATGGGTGTGGCTATGTCCCCACCTGGCTAGATGCTTGGCCTGAGGTGTCCCAGTTATGGTGCCAACAGGCTGGTGGGTGGGGCCAGGTCACAGCACTAATAAGCTAGAGGAAGATTCCAGAATGGGGTTTGTCAGCAAAGTGATAGAGTGAGCTCCCAAAATGGCTGCCACCAGCATCTATGTTCCCAGGGTGGGCTCCAGTTGCCTCCTGCCTCTATAGGAGGCTCTCCAAGATCAGCAGGTGGATCTGACTCGGGCTTCTTTAAGTTACTGCTTCTGTCCTGGGTTTCAGAGCATGTGAGACTTTGAGTGAGTTCTTTGAGAGGGGAGTTTCTATTTCCTACAGCCCTCTGGCTCTCCCAAAAGTAAGCCCTACTGGCCTTCAAAGCCAAATGTTCTGGGGCTCATCTTCCCAGTGAGGACCCCTGGGTTGGGGAGCCTGATGTGTGGCTCGGACCTCTCACTCCTTGCAGAGAACCTCTGCAATTGACATTCTCCTCCCATTTGTGGGTCATCGCCCTACGGGTTTGGGTCTTGACTCTACAAATCTCTGCTCCTCTACCCAGCTTGTTGTAGTTCCTTCTTTATATCTTTAGTTGTCGAAGATATTTTCTGCCAAGCTTCAGGTCTTTCTCACCAGTAGCTGCTCTGTAAATACTTGTAACTTTGAAGTGCCCAAGGGAGGAGGTGAGCTCAGGGTTTTCCTACTCCACCGTCTTGGCCCAAGCCTCTGGATTTTATTTTTATTTTATTTGTTTGTTTGTTTGTTTATTTTGGCTGTGCCGGGTCTTAGTTGCGGCACACGGGATCCTCACCAGGCATGCGGACTCTTAGTTGCAGCATGCGAACTCTTAGTTGCGTCATGCCTGCAGGATCTAGTTCCCCAACCAGGAATCAAACCTGGGTCCCCTGCATTGGAAACGTGGAGTCTTACTCACTGGACCACCAGGGAAGTCCCCTGGATTTTATTTTTTTTTAAGACTTTTAAAATTTGAGGTAGCATATAAATTCAGCCTATTTTTTTAAAAAAAGAATTCTTATGGTTTCATTTTATGACATTTAAAATAAATTTAGAATTTATTTTATAATAAGATATGTGACAGGGATTCTTCTTTATTTTTTATTTCCCATGTAATTAGCAGATGTCACAATACCATAAATATAATATTCCACATTTTCTCACTGGTTTGAAATATTATCTTTATAATGAACTTAATTCACATTTATATTTTTTCTAGAACCTATAGTTATTTTATTTTTTAATAAACAATAAGGTTTTACTATACAAAAATCAGTTTATGAGCATTGTAGAAAATATAAAAACGTTACACTAACACAACCAAAGATTACCTTAGTGTATATTCTTTTTTTTTTTTTTTTTTTGGCTGCACCATACAAGCATGCAGAACTTCCCTGACCAGAGATTGAACCCACGGCCCCTGAAGTGGAAGCACGGAGTCTTAACCACTGGACCACCAGGGAAGTCCTGTACATTCCATTGAGATATTTTTCTGTGGAAAGATATACAGATATATGCATTCTTACCAGATGGGATTATATACATGTTGCTTTATGACCTTCAATTTATTAACCTCCACCTATTCATTTCAATAATTCTTCACCTCATTTAATACCCATATACAAATTTTACCAACCTCAAAATGGCCTTTACAGATGGTTTATCAAAACCGGGATTTAGGGACTTCCCTGGTGGCACAGTGGTTGGGAATCCACCTGCTAATGCAGGGGACATGGTTCAATCCCCGGTCTGGGAGGATCCCACATGCCGTGGAGCAACTAAGCCCACGAGCCACAACTATTGAGCCCACAAGCCACAACTACTGAAGCCCACACGCCTAGAGCCCGTGCTCCACAACAAGAGAAGCCACTGCAATGAGAAGCCCGCACACTGCAACAAAGAGTAGCCCCCGCTCACCACAACTAGAGAAAGCCCTTGAGCAGCAACGAAGACCCAATACAGCCAATAAATAAATAAATAAACACCTACATACATTTATGTAAAAAACAAAAACAAACAAACAAAAAACAGGATTTAATCCAGAACCACACATCTGGGTGTTATATCCCATAAGGGTCTTAAACTTGATGAAGTGGAAGCACAGTGCAGATCTTTACTGGTACAGTAAAGTCTCTGGGGATCCTCCCCCAGTCCTTGAGAGTTTGTTCCTGGAGTACATAATGATGTTTCCACCTACAATTTGAATCATTATATGTCAGGAGTGTCATAGATGTTTCTACCAAGCCTGGCAGAATCTCCGACTTGACCCTAAAATAAATACCAGTTGCATAGGAATGTAGACGTTAAGGAGCAAAATATGACCATTTCAAAGAGAATGTAGAGGAAGAACATGGAGCAAAGAAGTGACCTCTACCTGATCCTTCAGGAAGAAGAAATTAATATCCTCAGAAGAAAACAGGGTACTAGTGAGGCTACAGGACTTCTCTGTTGGTCAGGGATTTTTCAAGAATTGGTGCTAATAGTTTCAAGAACTCAGAAGAGGGACTTCCCCAGTGACCTGGTGGTTAAGAATTTGGCTTCTAATGCAGGGGTCTTGGGTTCGATCCCTGGTTGGGGAACTAAGATCCCACATGTCGTGGGGCAACTAAGCCCACATACAGCAACTACTGAGCCCGTGTGCTCTAGAGCCCAAGCGCCACAGCTAGAGAGAAGCCATGTGCCAGAACGAAGATCCTGCATGCTGCAACTAAGACCCAAGGCAGCCAAATAAATAAATAAATAAATAATTTTTAAAAAAGAACTCAAAAGAAAGACACCAGAAATTCAGAATACAGTAAAACGCATTAACTTTGATGGTTTCCTATAGGAGCTCTTCAAAAGCAACTTGCCAGATTTTCAATTTGTTTTACTAGAGCTCAGGTTTAGATATTATTCAAATCAGTCTTGTTTTGTGAGAAAATTATCACATTTGAATAAAGAAGAGGTAAGACAGAGCAGTATCAGGAAAATCCTTCCCAATGCATTGTTGTAGCCTACACTATGCTTTCACTAATGCCTCAAAATATCCCATGAATAGAATACGTTTGGATAATTAACACAGACTAGATTGCAAAATGAGAAAAGTAAGCTACAGAACAATATGAATAGTGTGATATGTGTGATAAAAATGGAATGATTTGTTTATACTTGAAAATATTCCAAACACACGACAGACAATTGTCTTTTCTTTTAATACAATTTATATATCATTTTAAAATCACTTATCCCATAACACTAGTCAGATAATTTACAGGTAAATAATACATTTTATTTATTTATTTATTTTTTGCGGTACGCGGGCCTCTCACTGTTGTGGTCTCTCCCTTTGCAGAGCACAGGCTCCGGACGCACAGGCTCAGCAGCCATGGTTCATGGGCCCAGCCCCTCCGCGGCATGTGGGATCTTCCCGGACTGGGGCACGAACCCGTGTCCCCTGCATTGGCAGGTGGACTCTCATCCACTGCGCCACCAGGTAAGCCCATCTTAACTATTTTTAAGTGTACAGTTCAGTGGCATTAAATCTATTCACATTGTTGTACATCCATCACTACCACCTATTTCCAGAACTTCTTTCATCTTACAAAACTGAAACTCTATCCATTAAACAAAAGCTCCTCATTCCTTTCTGCCCCAGTCCCTGGCAACCACCATTCTACTTTCTGTCTCCATGAATTTGATTACTCTAGGTACTTCATATTAAGTGGACTCATACAGCATTTGTATTTTTGTGACTGGCTTATTTCACTTAACATAATGTCCTCAAGGTTCATCTATGTTGTAGCATATTGCAGAATTTCCTTCCTTTTTAAGGCTGAGTAATATTCCATTGTATGTATATACCACATTTTGTTTATCCATTCATCTCTCTTTTTTTTTTTTTTTTTTTGCGGTACGCAGGTCTCTCACTGTTGTGGCCTCTCCCGTTGCGGAGCACAGGCTCCGGACGCGCAGGCTCAGCGGCCATGGTTCATGGGCCCAGCCGCTCTGTGGCATGTGGGATCTTCCCGGACCGGGGCACGGACCCGTGTCCCCTGCATCGGCAGGCGGACTCTCAACCACTGCGCGACAAGGGAAGCCCCTCCATTCATCTCTTGATGGCCACTTGGGTTGCTTCCACCCCTTGAATAATGTGAATAATGCTCCTGTGAACATGGGTGTACAAATATCTTGACAAGTCCCTGCTTTCAATTCTTTTGTATATTTAGCCAGAAATGGAATTGTTGATCATAGGTAACACTAGTTTTAAT
This sequence comes from Mesoplodon densirostris, assembly GCF_025265405.1. NCBI lineage: Eukaryota > Metazoa > Chordata > Mammalia > Artiodactyla > Ziphiidae > Mesoplodon > Mesoplodon densirostris. The sequence goes on from NC_082678.1 coordinate 59,616,118, forward strand.
TTTTTGAGGAATTGCCCTATTCTTTTTCTATAGCAGTCACACCATTTTGCATTCCCAACAGTGCATGAGGGTTCCAATTTCTCCACAGCCTCTTCACTACTTGTTATTTTCTGGATTTTCTTAAATAGTAGTCATTCTAATGATTATGAGGTGGTTCTGATAACTTTTTTAAAAATAAATTTATTTATTTATTTATTTATGGCTGTGTTGGGTCTTCATTGCTGCATGCAGGCTTTCTCTAGTTGCAGCGAGCGGGGGCTACTTTCCGTTGCCGTGCGTGGGCTTCTCATTGTGGTGGCTTCTCTTGTTGCAGAGCATGGGCTCTAGAGCACAGGCTCAGTAGTTGTGGCACACAGGCTCAGTAGTTGTGGCGCATGGACTTAGTTGCTCCACGGCATGTGGGATCTTCCCGGATCAGGGCTCAAACCCGAGTCTCATGCATTGACAGGCGGATTCTTATGATAAGTTTTTAAAACAAGTTGTTTGGGTGAAGTTATTTAAAAAACTGGTGAATTTGGAAAATGACAATTTTTTCTTGAGAAAAAACTTGCCATAGTTCTTCTCAACATTTCCCAATTGAGCCAAGAGGTATATCCAAGATGATATCATTTATCTAAGCTTTTGATAGATCACATTTGGATCGCTGTTAGTGGTTAATAGGACAAAGTGTATCCTGTTACATTTTGTAAAACTGCCTAAATGTTTCTTATTTCAGAATCACATGACCTAAAAATGATGACTGCAGGAATATAACCAAGAAAAGGGGAAATAAATCAGCTACAGAGAAGGCACTGGGCAAAACTTGTAAAGAGTTATACAGTTCATCTGAACTTTTACTTAAGTACCCAGAACTGTAGTTTCTTCATTGGTAAGTTTTAATATTTGACCTCAAAGATTGCAGAAGAGAGAAATGGTGAAATTCCTGAATTTTTAAAAACTCAAATCTCTTTATTTCATAATATGGTGAAAATGGTTAGAATGAGGAAATGAGAAAAAATCTCCTGTGTAACACCATACAACAGTTGGAAGAGGACCAGCACTGATGTATATCAAACATGAATTTGTTTAATCAAAAGTCTTGCTTGGAAAAGAAAGGAAAACAATTACATAAGAGCTAATTTAATTCTTTTTACCACACTCTTTCCATGGTCATATTTAAGAAATTCAGTGACAAAAGTTATGAGGAAAGAACCCACCTGTTAACAGCAGTGTTGTGTGGTGAAACAGCTTTGAACTTGGTCTCTGAAGAAATAGGCTTGCATATCAAGTTTATCACCTCACTAGCTGTGCAATCTTTTATGAGTCACTTAACCCATCTGAGCTTCTGTTTCCTCATCTGTAAACCAGAGATAACATCACAGGACTATGATAAAGATTAAATAAGATGATAGGTATGATGGCACCTGGCAAACAAAACATATTGGATAAATGTTAACTTCATTCCTTTTTCCACAGTAGGGTCGGAGTTGTCTAGTTATTTTGTAGAGCTTTAAGCATGCATACTCAGGCTCTGGATAGTGTTTCTCAAAGAATGACTTGAATCAGAATTTTTCATATTCCCTCCAGAAATATGTTTCTTTCCAATCTCAGTAAAGGGCTCCACTATTCAATGATCCACTTGTAGAAGTCAAATCTACCAGTCAGCCTAGAGTTTTTCCCCTTTCTTCCTCCACCAAGTCCACTGGTTCTACCTCCAAAATACATCTCAAATCCAGCCAGTTCTCTCCATCTTCAGTCTCACTGCCATATCTCTATTTCTATCTTTTTTTTCTTTTCTGTTATATTCACTAGTTTAGTTTTTAGATTCCACAAATAAATGATAACATTCAGTATCTTTCTCTGACTTATTTCACTAAACATAATGCCCTCCAAGTCCATCCATGTTGTTGTAAATGGCAAAATTTCCTTCTTTTTAATGGCTGAGAACTATTCCATTATATATATATATATATACCACTTCTTCTTTATCCATTCATCTGTTGATGGACACTTAGGTTGTTTCTATATCTTGGCTATTGTAAATAGTGCTGCTGTGAACATCGGGATGCATGTATCTTACCAAATTAGTGTCTTTGTTTGGATATATACCAAGGAGTGGAATTGATGGATCATACTCTATTTTTATTTATTTATTCAATATTTATTTATTTATTTATTTATTTATTTGGTTGCACCGACACCTTAGTTGTGGCAGTCAGGCTCCTTAGCTGTGGCCCATGGGCTCCTTGGTTGTGGCATGTGAACTCTTAGTTGCGACATGCATGTGTGATCTAGTTCCCTGACCAGTGATCGAACCCAGGCCCCCTGCATTGGGAGCACAGAGTCTTATCCACTACGTCCCCAGGGAGGTCCCAATCAGACTCTATTTTTAGTTTTTTGAGGAACCTCCATACTAATTTCCACAGTGGCTGCACCAATTTACATTCCCACCAACCATGTAATACAAGCCTTCCTTTTTCTCCACAACCTCATCATCATTTGTTATTTGTGGTTCTACTTCCATCTTGTCCTTTTCCAATCTATTCCTACTCAGCAGCAAGAATAATCTTGAAACATATACATCCCTCCTCTGCTTAAAATACTTAATGGTTCCTCATTGCCCTTGGAACAAAATGCAAATTCTTTACCATGGCCTGCCCAGAAGGCCCTACACCATCTGATTCCTGCCTAGCTCTCCAGCCTTATGGTACATCTCCAGTTTACTTTGCTCCAAGCACACTGGTTTCCTTTCTACTCTTTGAAAACACCAAACACTCCGCCACCTTTTGCACTTGTGGTTTCTTCTGCCTCAAATGCCCTTCCTTCAGGTTTTATCTCATGTTTCAGGCTGAAATGCCACCTCCACAGAGAGGCCTTCCCTGGTCACTGAATCTAAAGTTACCACCTGCTCCCTTCATCCTCTATCACATCATCATTAGCCATGATTAAGTTGCTTCCTTGTTGCGTGTCTTCTCTCAAAGGCAGGAACTGTGTCTTGTTACCTTTGTACCCATAACATCTTACCTGGTGCCAGGCACATGGGGCACTTAAAGAGTTGTTGAATGAATGAATAACTAAGTGAATTAATGAAAAGAAAGGGGGCAAAGGCTTGAAAATCTGCATTTTGGCTAGCTTCCCCAGTGAATCGGTCAGGGAATAAATAGGAAGCAGATGCATACTCAAATTAGACTAGTTTGAGCATTATTTAATAAGACATAATCTACAATGGTATGAGAAAACCACAAGGATAATAAAATGTCCAAGGACTAGTAATAGTGCTCTTACCACCCATAGAATGGAGAAAGTTTGGGAGCTGTTACTGGAACCTGGAAGGAGAGTGTCCTAGAGACAGGGCCACCTTGAAATAAACTTGCCCTTCAGTTAAAGGACTCAGTCAGCCCAAACCGATTTTATAGAAAGGAACCTGGGAAAAACAATACCATTCTCTCTCTCTTCTCTCTGTCTCAACTCATACTAGGGCTCCCCACTGGCCAAACTGGAAGGAGATTCTGACTGGGGTTAGGGATCAGATAGCATTTTACCTGTAAGGTTTTATTTCTTCTGTTAGAAAAAACTAAAGCATATAAAATGAAATATAATGTCAGTTCTGGGTGTTAGTTTCACAAATGTTTAATATTAGTTTTTGTTTTTATCTGAGATTTCTGAATTTCTCAGAAAAGTGGTGGTAGTTTTCCATTTACTTCCATGTTTAACAGTTTTGGTTAGTGATGGAATATCAACCATTGATTCCCATCTCCACTGTGCTGTCAACATTGTTTAAGTAACACTACTATATATAAAACAGATAACTAATAAGGATCTACTGTATAGCACAGGGAACTCTTCTCAATACTCTGTAATGACCTATATGGGAAAAGAATCTAAAAAAGAGTGCATATATGTATCTGTATAACTGATTCACTTTGTTGTACAGCAGAAACTAACACAACATTTTAAATCAACTATACTCCAATTTTAAAAAAATTGTCATGTCAGAGAACAGAACATACATTTGACATGTGGGAATTTTCTCTTCTGTAGCTTTTATTTGGAAATTTTACTTTTCATAGGATCACATTATGACCTCCCCTTCTACCTGGTTTTTGATATTTCTCTCAGCACTGAATAGTGAATTGAAGACAAGTTAGAAAAATCCGAGTGAGTGTAAAAGTTAAGAAGACCCAATCACACCAATTCTAGCCGGGGGACCTTATAAATTCACCCAATTTTAGTTTCATCTAAAAAACAGGGATGTAATAATATCAACTACTCTACCAGGTTTTTGTGAGAAACACATGAGAATGTATGTAAAAGTGAATAAAATCGAAATAGCTATATAAATGTAACATATTACCATTATTCAGCAGTACCAAAACTTTTGAACCCACTGATACTTGAAGCTTAATTTAAATTTAAACGTTTGAAAAGGCGTTTGGGTTTTTTTTTTTTTTTTCTCCTTCTCTAACAGCCTATGGGCTCCTTTGGTATCATCTGTCTATGTAAATTTCCAAGTAGGTATCCTAGGAAACTAAGAAATACACAGCAGCTCCTCTCTGACAATTCCAGGCCACACTAGATTTCCGATTTGAGCCCCTCCATGGTCAGCTACAAGTGCTTCCTTCTCCAGCTGTCTCAGATTTCCTCAATTTACCCATCCTATCTCCACCTCCTCCCACAGGTAACCAATCTCCAGCTCTTCCACTTTGATCCCCCATCCCCCCCTGTTATGGACTGAATTGTGTCCCCCCTCCAAGTTCCTATGTTGAAGCTCTAAACCTCAGTGTGGCTGCATTTGGAATTAGGGCCTTTAAGGAAGTAATTAAGATTAAATGAGGTCATAAAACTAGGGCCCTAATCTGATAGGACGGATGCCTTATAGGAGAAAGAGACACCAGAGACCTCTCTGTGTGCATATAGAGAAAAGGCCATGTGGGGATATAGCAAGAAGGAGCCATCTGTAAGCCAGGAAGAAAGGTCTCACCAGACACCACCCCTCCTTGTACCTTGATCTTGGACTTCTAGCCTCCAGAACTGAGAAAATTAATTTCTGTCATTTAAGCCTCCCAATCTGTGGTATTTTGCTATGGCAGCCCGAGCAGACTAATATACTACCTTTAGTTCTTCTATTTTCTTTCAAGTGCAAAATCATGCCAGTGTTGTACACTCCCAGGCTACCCTGGAGTATAAGAAAGAAAGATACCTCTTCCTCCTCTTCTCTCAGCTTTCGATTACCTACTAACTAAGCCATACATACCAAGGAGGGCAAGAATTGTTCTGTATGGTTTACATACATCTGTAACCCAAGCACCTGGCTTGGCAGGCATTCATCAATATTTGTTGGATAAATTACAACCTATTCAGTCTTGAAAGGGATCTTTGCCCACATTCTTCTCTCTCCAATATTTCCGGTCTCTCTCCACTAGCTCCTTCACATTTTCACACATTTATAAGCCTCCCCATTTAGGACACCACTCACTTGATACTGCTGCCTTTTCAAACGTCTTGGTTCTCCAGTTTCTTTGAATAAGTGGCTGATTTTTAGTAGCCTCACTTAGTACCATTCAGTCCTCTTCCCTCTTGCAGTCTGGTATCAATTCCATCAACTATAGGGATAAATAAACCCCAGTTAAGGAGGCCTCCTTTTAAACCAGGTGCAGTCATCCTTTCCAGCCCTTGCCTTCCTTGACCTCAATGTCCTATTAGGGACACTGCTGATAACCACTTTTTAAAATTCTCTTCTTTCATGCGGTTGAGGACACTCTACTTCCCTACGTCTCAGGCCACAGATTCTCTGTTTCTTTTGAGCGTATCCTAAGGCTTAACTCTCTGCTCACTCTTTTCCCCTACTCACTTTTTTCAAGTTTTTTTACTCTCCTAATTCAAATGATCAACACGTTTGACTCTTGATAAATCACAGCTGAACTGATTTCATTTTAAATGCAGAATCTCAAGCCTCAAATTAGCACTCAGAACATCCCAAGAATCCCACTATGTTTCTCTAACAGGAACACATTCCCACTTCCCAAGGTGACTAGGACAGAAAGGCTCCTGTTTCCTCAAAACTTTTGCACCCCTTTCTCCATTCCCATTTTTAGCAAAGACCTTGTCTCACCTGTCATCAAGAAATTAGAAACCATTGGATGAAAACTCTAATCTTCCCACCAACAAAGAACAAAGCCCTGCTTTTATTTGTACCTTGATTTTTTTCACTTACAATGGAGGAAGTATCCTTCTTCCCATGAATAGCTAAGCTCTTCACTATGTCACATCCTGCTCCTCTTTTTTTTTAATTTTTATTTTTCCTGTGGTTTTTGTTTTGTTTTGTTTTTTTGGTATGTGGGCCTCTCACTGTTGTGGCCTCTCCCGTTGCGGAGCACAGGCTCCGGTCGCGCAGGCTCAGCGGCCATGGCTCACGAGCTTAGCCGCTCCGCGGCATGGGGGACCTTCCCAAACCTGGGTCACGAACCCGCGTCCCCTGCATCGGCAGGCGGACTCTCAACCACTGCGCCACCAGGGAAGCCCTTAATTTTTATTTTTTGGCCGCCCCCGGCGGCATGTGGGATTCTAGTCCCGCAACCAGGGATCGAACCTGCACCCCCTGTTTTGGAAGTGCCAAGTCTTAACCACTGGACCACCAGGAAAGCCCCGCCTCTTCTTTTTATTCTTAGTACCCACCAAGCTCTTTCCTGCCTCAGGGCCTTTGCATAAGCTCTTCCATCTGCTTAGAGCGCTCTTCCTCCTATTCTTTGACTGGTTCATTCCTCTTGCTTTAGATCTCAGTATAAATGCCACCTCCTCAAAGAGGCCTAACTTGACCATTTTACCTAGAATAAGCTTGACTTTGTTCTTCCTTATCTCAGTCCCTTGTTTATGTCCATAATATTTGCTTCAACTTGAAATTAACATTTGTTCACTTTTTTGTTTGTATTCTCAAACTGAATGTAAGATCCATGAGTCTATATACGATTTCTATCTAGTTTACCATTATACCTCCAGGTCTAATAAGTGACTGACCTACAGGAGGTGCTCAATAAATACCCACTGCATAAATATGTGATCATATTGATTTCCTACTTCCTCCAGAGACGGAATTCAGTGATTGGAGGATAGGAATGGGAAAGAGAAATTTCACCGTATATCTTTTTGTACTCTATGAACCAGTGAGTATATTACCTATTCAAAATAAATTACGTTAAATTTAGAAAAAAGAAAGCAGTTGTATTGTTCCAGTCTATAGATGATGGTAGCTTGTACTAGGCTGGTGGCAGTGGGGTTGAAAAGAAATATCAATAAATAGATTTGATATCTAGGATTTCATGACTGTTTGGGTATAAAGGGGTGAGGTATACGTAAGAATGTTCATCACAGCATTATTTATAATAATGAATAATTGGAAACAAATTTCCAGTGACAGGGAAATAGTTCAGTAAATCATGGCACATCTACTCGGTTAAATAGCATTCTACCTTTTTAAAAGAATTTATAACATGGGAAACTGTTCATGTAAAATTAAGTGGAAAAAAACCCAAAATGTAAAAGTACATATAACAGTGTAATCATTACCATGTAGAAACCCCAAAAACTATGCACTGTAAAAAGATAGAAGAAAATAGAGCAAAAAATTAATAAAAAGTAAATGTCTTTGAGTTGTGGAGTTATGAATTTTTAAAAATTATTTTATTTATTTTATTTATTTATTTTTGGCTGCATTGGGTCTTTGTTGCTGCACGCAGGCTTTCTCTAGTTGTGGCGAGCGGGGGCTACCCCAGTTGTGGTGTGCAGGCTTCTCATTGCAGTAGCTTCTCTTGTTGCAGAGCATGGGCTCTAGGCACGTGGGCTTCAGTAGTTGTGGCATGCAAGCTCAGTAGTTGTGGCTCGCGGGCTCTAGAGCGCAGGCTCAGTAGTTGTGGCGCACGGGCTTAGTTGCTCCGTGGCAGGTGGGATCTTCCCGGACCAGGGCTCAAACCCGTGTCCCCTGCATTGGCAGGTGGATTCTTAACCACTGCACCACCAGGGAAGTACCTGGAATTATGAACTTTTAAAAAATGTCCAGATAATTTCTGGATCATATCCAAAGCAAAGCCATAATCCCTCTTTTCTGATTTGGAAAGAAGTGGTTAAGCAGAAAAGCTGGATTCTTTGGTCAACTCCAAGTTGGCAGTTAAAGGTTTCTCTTCTCAAGAATTTGGAAAAAAAGTCACCTGCTAAGGCCCTGGACATCTAACAAATCTGTGGTAGCTAGAAAGGCTTTTATTTTTAAATTATTTTAAAAATAATTGATCTCTATTAATTGTAGAAAAATCAGAAAACACAGACAAGTAAAAATAAGTCACTCATAATCCCATCATCATAAAAACCACAACTAACACTTTGGTAGCTATCATTCACTTTTTAAATGAATATGTATAAATATTTTTTGATTATAGAGTATATGGTCTTATGGCTTAGTCTTTTTACTTAATAATATCTCACATCAGTACCCACAGAACATTAATATTTTAATAATATCATTATTTGGATTTATCATAATTTATGTAACCAGTTCCTTCATGCTGCATACTTAGATTGTTTCTAACTTTTCACTATGCATATGTACCTTTGGGTACTTGTCCTGCTATTTTCTTAGGATATTATTCCTAGCACTGGAACTTCGGAGTGAAAGGATATATTTAAAGATACTGTCAGGTCTTCCCTGGTGGCACAGTGGTTGAGAACCTGCCTGCTAATGCAGGGGACACGGGTTCGAGCCCTGGTCTGGGAGGATCCCACATGCCGCGGAGCAACTGGGCCCGTGAGCTACAACTACTGAGCCTGCGCGTCTGGAGCCTGCGCGTCTGGAGCCTGCGCTCTGCAACAAGAGAGGCCACGATAGTGAGAGGCCCACGCACTGCGATGAAGAGTGGCCCCCGCTTGCCACAACTAGAGAAAGCCCTCGCACAGAAACGAAGACCCAACACAGCAAAAATAAATAAATTAATAAATTAATAAAAAAAAAATAAAGATACTGTCAAATTAATCCTGAAAGTGTTCTGCCAATTTATATTCCCACCAACAGCTCATGAGTGCCTGTCTCCCCATGCCCCTCACCAATGCTTTCACTCTTGCCCTTCTAAGAGTTAGAAATTGGTATCTCACTCAACATTGTTTTAATTTATAGGTCTTGGATTATGAGTGAGGTGAAACATTTTTTGATTGTTTACTTTTTATATTTGTGGATTACCTGTTCATATCCCCAACTCATTGTTCTTGAAAAGCTTTTGACCAGAAAGGACCATAACCCCTTGAGGAACTGACTGAATGAAAAAGGCTTAGAGTAAGTTAGGAAGGAAGGAAGAAAGAGAGGTTCTACTCAAGGCTGAAGGGGGGAAAGGTCTTAGATCAAAGATTACAGAAGCAAAGAAAAAATTTTTTTGCAGAAAACTCCTTTTTTAAGTCAAACTTTATGTGGAACTCACATATGAAACAGAAAAAAGTGAAGCAGAGCTTGTCAACTGGGAAGGGGTAACACCCAGCTATACCTGCTCAGCCCCCTCTTAGCATAACCATCCCAACTCACCCAGCAGAAGCTGCCTAGGCCCCGTCTTGGGGCTTCAAGGAACTAAAATTTAAAAGTAGTGGGCAAACAAGACCAATGTATTTGTATTATTTTCATAAGCAATGAGTTAAAATTATGCCTTTTTTTATAGACTTCTCTACTTTTGAAAGAAGAGGGCATAAATGAGTGGGGAAAAATGTTATCATTCAGTCTCACTGTGGTATGAAGCATGCTATTCACAACGTAGGCATCTGGTGGCATAGCAACCTATTCAAATTGCAAGTAGAATACTGAGAAGGAACTAATACCACGTTTAAAGTGCTAGCTTCGGGACTTCCCTGGTGGCTCAGTGGTTAAGAATCTGCCTGCCAATGCAGGGGACATGGGTTTGATCCCTGGTCCGGGAAGATCCCACATGCCACAGAGCATCTAAGCCCCTGTGTCACAACTACTGAGCCTGAGCTCTAGAGCCCGTGCTCCGCAGCGGGAGAAGCCACCGCGATGAAAAGCCCGCTCACCACAACGAAGAGTAGCCCCCGCTCAACACAACTAGAGAAAGTCCACATGCAGCAACGAAGACCCAATGCAACCAAAAATAAAATAAATACATAAAAATAAAAAAATAAATAAAAAACATAAACATTAAAAAGTAAATAAAATAAAAATAAAAACAGCTGAAATTTATGCTAAAAAATAAAGTGTTAGCTTCACAATACCTATAAGTACATAAAACTCCTAAATCTATTCTTCCAGAGCTATCCTTTCATCCTAGGGTTAATATACCTAAACTCGAACACCTTTCTGTCATTTCAAAGAGTACCCATATATGTTATTTTTACCACCAAACTGGACCCCTCTCCAAGTTCCCCATTTTCCTGCAGCTTTGGAGTTAGTAATGAACTTTCTCTTCTCCTTTTAAGCTCATCTGGTCATTTATTAATTTTTCCATTACACAGATGCTTAGATTGATTGTTTCCCTATTTATATTGCCACTGCTTTCATCTGGACACGTATTACTTCATTCCTGGATTGCTGCAAGAGTTTCCATCTTGTAGACTATTGCCAAATTAATTTTTATGCAATCTAATGTTAATTGGATCTGTATAGCCTCTGACCTGGTTTCTGGACTATTCTCTGGTCTAGGCTTATATCTTTCTTTCAGCTTATAGGATGATCCAACTTTCCAAACAATAGTTTGTCAGTGTTATACAAAAAAGGCAGAAAAAGCTAAACATCACTAGTGGCTTTATGAATTATTTTGGTATGCTCCCAGCATTCTGATCTCTTTGACTCTTTGATCTGACCACTTTGGTCCTGATCTTGTTTTAGTGCCTGGTCTCTGACTGCTATTTACATTTTCCCTTTGGTACTGAAATGATTATGATATATTATTGTCTGGCAGTTTCAGTTCTTGTTTTTAACATCTCAAGTTTAGCCACCTACTTGACACACGACTTTTGATTCAGAACAAACTCTTCAACCTGGCATTCATGGCTTTCCTTAATTGGAAAGGAAACTTTTTTTTAATCTATGGCAGATTCTCTCTTGATATATTTTTTTAACCTTTTCAGGCCCACCATGTTGCACAACTCTAAGCAGAATCATTCACATTGTATTTTGTGTCAATGATTTCCCATACTAGAACATACGATGATTTATGTTTTATGTTCTCTTTTCCTACCCCACTGCAGCCATTCTTTCTCCACAGTTGGGCTACTAGATGCCCACCTGTAGCCAGGGCCACACCCCAATTTCTAGAACAAGTCCTGGCCAGAAATGAGAGGTTGAACAGCTCTGGGACTCAGTGTCAACTTACTACTGTAATTAGTCCAGTGTTATCACTCTGTTCTTCGGTTCTATTAAATGAGCTTCTTTCCAAGATATGGGTCCTAGTTCTTGTAACTTGTGTCCTGTTTTGCCTTGGTAACATGCCTCGGACCCTAGTCCTATAGAGAAACTCTTACTACTTCAAGTTAAAATTCCCAAATTCCGGCAGGACTTCCTGGGTGGTCCAGTGGTTATGACTCCACACTCCCAATGCAGGGGACACAGTTTCAATCCCTGGTTGGGGAAGATCCCGCATGCCATGCAACGTGGCCAAAAAAAAAAAAAAAGATAGTAAGAAAATAAAATTCCCTTATGCCAATTGCCTACTGAAATACCTACCTGTCAAATGCTGTCCACTGCCATGTATTTAGGATTCTACTAGCATGCTGGACTATAGGTCTGTCAAATCTTTTTTTTTTTTTTTTAGGCCATGCCTCATGGCTTGTGGGGATATTAGTTCCCCACCCAGGGACTGAACCCGTGCCCCCTACATTTTAGGAGTGCAGAGTCTTAACAACTGGACCACCAGGGAAGTCCCTGGGTCTGTCAAATCTAGTGCCAGCTTCATCCCAGGCAAAGGGTCTAATCCCATCTTTTGACCACTTCTCTAGCCTTCCCTACCATGCAATGCCTAGCAATATCTCTCTCAAAATGAAAGGCTATCTAACCTCTTTTAAAACGTGATGCCCCAATCAGAAAAGCAATATTCAGATGTTATCTGATAACTCTCTTGTTATAGATACTATACTTTTATTAAATGAATTGAAGTCACCTTGACTATAAAATCATCAAACTTTTAAAACATAACTTTCTAAACATCTTTACCATGCTGGGTACTTTATCTTCTACTGATTGACACAAAATATATGCTGGCCTTATAATATGAACTGCATCATAACTGAATCATAACAAAGCAAAATTTGGAAAGGGGAAATTGCAGAAAGAATTATATCAAAGATGATCAAAAAGATCTCTAGGGCTTCCCTGGTGGCGCAGTGGTTGAGAGTCCGCCTGCTGATGCAGGGGACACAGGTTCGTGCCCCAGTCCAGGAAGATCCCACATGCCGCGGAGGGGCTGGGCCCGTGAACCATGGCCGCTGAGCCTGCACATCCGGAGCCTGTGCTCCGCAACGGGAGAGGACACAACAGTGAGAGGCCCGCGTACCGCAAAAAAAAACAAAAAACAAAAAAAGATCTCTAGCAACTATAATCATAAATTACTATAAGCGAAAGTGAAAATGATGGATTTAATGGATTACCTTCCCAAGTTATTTACTCAAGAGGCAATTTCTTTACCATAAAAGTGTTTCTATATTTTATTTTCCTTACACTAGAGAGAAGTCTCAGGTGTATTTAGTTACACTATCAATTTACCATCTCATTAAATTCTGAAAAAAAATTATAAAGCATATTTGGACTTATGACTGCAAAACAAAAACACCACCAATGAAAAACCCTTATTTTGTTTCTGAAAATTTTATTTCAGTGTAAACAAAAAAACAAATGTCATTTATGTCATCCAGGGACAGGTGGGAGAGTATGATCATCCTTTGTAGCTGTTAGCTGGCAAACTTCAAATGTTCCAGATTATATTTACCTCCCAGAGAGATAACGAAAATAAGTCAAAAAGATTAGAAACAGATTTACATGAAGTCACATCAGAAAATCTGAGAAAGTGATGCTTAATGCTTTGGGAAATTCTGTTTCCACTAATACTCAGAAGAATAGATTCTTAAAGATCAGGAGGAGGTGGCTTATACTATAAGTTTTAGACACAGTGATACACACTTTCATCAGTTTCATACGATTGTTAGGATTCAGAATGTTATTTAAAATCTAGATGTAGGTCCAGACAGTTAGTCATTGCCAACAATGGAAAATTTACATTTCTTTAGAGGAAACAAAAATGTGACTATTTGCATCTTTTCTTAATTTACAGTTAAGTCCAATTTTAATGTTTACCAAAAAAAAAAGACACAGTAGCATTGTTACATACCTGAAAAAGATTCCAAATAGAATGTCCCTATTGACAACAGCAACCAAGAAATTCGAATTTAGTCTACAGATTTTATTTCTGATCATGTAATAAACTTTCAGTTATTTCTTTGAGTCTGCTTTCTGCTAACAATGTTCAACTTGTCAGATAATTACATCACTGATTTCCGAGCTCTCCTTTCACTGTATTTTTCCCCTTTAACTAAGATGTACCTAGAAATAAGAAGACAACTCGGATAGCTGTAATGGCCTTCAATAATTCTGTCTTACTAATTAGTTGATCTTATTCCAGTGAAGGCTAATGTCAAAGTTATCCAATAGTCTTCGATTTCAGAGTTACTTATAATAGTAGAATACTGCATCATATACAGAAATCTTGATCGATAATCTTCTACTTACATCTCATAACCAGTTTTCTTTCTAAACAAACTATTTACAAATGTAAAGTTTGGAATATTGTTTAAAATAGATATACAATATATAGTTTCTACATTCTCAGACAGGCTTAAAAATGAGGTAATAAACACTTAACTGATTAAACCTTTTACCATTCCAGAAATGGCTTAGGGAAATAATAACAATTTTTTTTCTTAGGTCTTTTCATGTTTTCTTTGAATGCTTCTGAGTACCTCCTTTTCTATTCTGAAAAATTATGTAAAAAATCCTTAAGTTTTGTTGGATAGTCTGTCATCACCCCAGTTGCTCCCAAATCAAAAGCTCTTTTGTATTCCTGCTCTTCATTTAATACCCAAACATACACCTGAAAATTAGAAACATGAGAAATATGAGAAGAAATGTTAAAATAGAAAATTATTTTTATGGTAGCATTTATCCACTACAATCTCAGCACACTTAAAAATAACCTTTTAATAACCTGCAATTTTAAGAAATCGTTGAGCCCTTTAAACAAATTCCACTTTGCTCATTAAATATGACCGTCCCACCCCTCAGCTTCAGCTATTCTCACCAATACATAGGTGAATTCTGAAATGTCGATACTTTCTTGTTAACTGTAAGGCAGAGCTTAAGGTCTTCATATAAGAACCAGTAAAGCAGCAGAAGCAGAGTCAGGACCATATTAAGTCAGTTAAAAGTTCCTGCCCCTTAAACTTCTGTTAAACTGCTAAACTATGCTGTTTCTAAAATGCACCATTCCAAAAACTTACCTGAATGCCTCGGGCAGTGAGGTGGTTGAACAAAGCTTTTCTCATTAGGAGACTAGAAAAGAAAAGCACAACAGATTTAGGTACTCCTTAGCCCTAAAGAAGCACTAAAATTAGTCCTCAGTCCTAACTTAGTCAATTTAGAGTTTATAATTCCTAGTTGAACTTAATCCCAACGTTTTGGCAATATAACCAACGGCCTCAAGCAATCATAGCTGCTGTGGATGCATTTGTATCTTAACTGCTGAAACTCCTTTCTACTCCTTGCTGCCATTACATCCCCAGGAGATGTATTCTTATTGAAGCAGCTCAGTGCAGAAGGGGCTTCCTCACTTTCCTTGCTGGCACCATAATGAGAGTGAGAAATAACTGGGAAGTCGGTGTTCCTAGCTTTCCAAGTTAAACTAAGGCAGTGAACTTGGGTCAAATTCTATAACATCACAGTCCATTTATAAAATGAATTAGTCTTTTGTGAGCTATTTTAGAAACCTAATGTTCAGGACTTCCCTGGTGGCGCAGTGGTTAAGAATCCACCTGCCAGTGCAGGGGACACAGGTTCGAGCCCTGGTTTGGGAAGATCCCACATGTCACGGAGCTACTAAGCCTGTGTGCCACAACTACTGAGCCTGCGTGCCACAACTACTGGAGCCCACGTGCCTAGAGCCCATGCTCCGCAACAAGAGATGCCACCACAATGAGAAGTCCACCCACCACAACTAAGAGTAGCCCCCGCTCACCACAACTAGAGAAAGCCCCCGGGCAGCAACAAAGACCCAATACAGCCATGAATAAATAAATAAATAAATAAATAAATGTATATATATATATTAAAAAAAGAAACCTAATGTCCATTAATTACACTATCCTTTATATAGGAAAAAAGAAAAGCATTTTTTTTCAGTTCCAAATAACTAACTTAAAAGTGCACTTTTAGAATACAAATCACTTGAGCAAGATGGGAACTTACTGTACTGAAAAGCTATACATACTATTTCTATTCTGTTTATGTCTATTAGAATGATTAAGTAACAGAAACTAAAAATCATATGCATTTAGCACCAATTAAAAATGCATCCTTAAAAACTAGAAATTAAATCAGGAATACAGCAAAAAAGAAGAAACCCTGTGGCACAGAGAAAAGATACAACTAGTTTTCCAACTCTATGAAAGAGGAGCTAGTAATAAAAGGTTGTGATTTATGACTATTATTTAAGCATTCAAGGTTCCACTTTAAAGCAAAGTATAGCACAATAACTTTGTGGGTTTTACCTAACATTAAACTCAACATGTCTTAGAATTTAAGTCATTTTATCTAAAGTAGATGCCCACCATATAGATAGGGCTTCCTTTTTGCTGTTAAGTCTCGCTGCAGATTTTCCTGAGAAATGTGCCATTAGTCAATATATACTCTTACATATATTGCATTGCTATACACACTTCTTTTCACTGTATTTTTGACTGCAGACTCATGGAAACAGTGACTAAGTAGAGGGGATGGGTATATATCCCGGCTCTGCTACTAACCAGCTACATAATGCCAAGTACCGTAAATCATCTAACTTCGGGTAGGTGGGTGCTCAGTTTTCTCCTGAGTTTAATGAGATTATCTCTCAATTCTTCTTAAGGTTTTGTGACTAGCAATGAAGCTAGTTCTAAATGATTCATACATCATCCATTTGTATAGTAGATGTTCAACACATCCCTGTTACAAATTACATGTAGAAAACCTGCTCTAAATTATAAGCATCATATTTAATAGAGTTAAAACAATAACTTGTATATCAAGAAACTAAAATTCTTACACATCAGAAAGCCAGATGAGAAACTTTTGACTTCTGGACATGGTGTGTGGTTCTTTTAGCCTGAGGCAAAATAAAATTTAAATCATAAATTAGAAACACAGGAATATATCAGTGTGATAAAATAAAACAAGTACAAAAACAAAAAGAGTGCCTTGCCTGCATTTAGTATATGTTTAAAAAATATTTGGAAAAAGGCAAAAATAAATTCGAACAAAGCCCATTTGGGTTTTCTATTTTCATTGATTTCAAGCTAATTTTTTGCTACCACAATTCAAAGGTTAAAATTAATAAGTTATCTTTCCAGAGACCCTGGGTGCCCAGAACTCATGTCTCTTCTCTTTTCTGGTGAAGCCTCTTTCTTTTGCTTTGTCTGCTGTAATTTTGTTATGTAGTAGATTTAAACACACAGCCAAACTTTACTATGGATTAAAAGATATTTGGGGTAAAAATGAGACTAAAAAAACCCTAAAGGCATTTTTTTTCTTTCACTTTCAATGTTTTAAGACCTAGGCCCTGTCCTTTTAAAACATCTTTCCTACTGAAAGAGTATACATGACTTTTAGACCTAAGCTGAGCTCCTTCTTCAACCTCTTTGATGCCTAGAGCAGCACCTGTGTCATTAACTCTGGGTTGTGTCCAGAGACATCTCTGATTAGTCAGTCTCTCGACTATGAAGATTCCTCAGCTTCTTTCTAAGTTAAACAGCACAGAGTGATTTTTATTCTCCCCAGATCTTCATTTCTTATTTCCTTTCTAACTCCTCCTATCTACACTAAATTCATTAAAAAAAAAATAAATGTATTTGTTTTTATTTTTGGCTGTGTTGGGTCTTCATTGCTGCGCGCAGGCTTTCTCTAGTTGCGGCGAGCGGGGGCTACTCCTTGTTGCGGTGCACGGCCTCTCATTGTCGTGGCTTCTCTTGTTGCAGAGCACGGGCTCTAGGCGCGTAGGCTTCAGTAGTTGTGGCACGTGGGCTCAGTAGTTGTGGCTCACGGGCTCTAGAGCACAGACTCAGCAGCTGTGGTGCACGGGCCTAGTTGCTCCGTGACATGTGGGATCTTCCTGGGCCAGGGATCGAACCCATGTCCCCTGCATTGGCAGGCGAACTCTCAACCACTGCGCCACCAGGGAAGCCCACTAAATTCATTTTTTGTCTTTTTCTCTGAATTCAGTTTTTATTTGAAGCTCTCTAAATAAACTCCTCTTTTCTCACTAACTCTAGCCCAGGTAGAAAGTCCTGATTGCAATTTCAGGAATCCCAAGAATTTAATAACCCAAAATACTAGTTACCTCATTAAACACAAATGATTATGTTGTCTTAGGAAGTACTGTCTTTCATTAAAATAAATAATAGGGACTTCCCTGGTGGCGCAGTGGTTAAGAATCCGCCTGCCAATGCAGGGAACACGGGTTCTATCCCTGGTTCAGGAAGATCCCACGCCACGGAGTAACTAAGCCCGTGAGCCACAACTACTGAGCCTGTGCTCTAGAGCCGCGAGCCATAACTACCGAGCCTGTGAGCCACAACTACTGAAGCCCACGCACTCTAGGGCTTGTGCTCTGCAACAAGAGAAGCCACCGCAATGAGAAGCCCGCACACCGCAACAAAGAGTAGCCCCTGCTCGCCACAACTAGAGAAAGCCTGCGCGCAGCAACGAAGACCCAATGCAGCCAAAAATAAATTAAAAAAAAAATAATAAAACATACAAACACATAATATCCTACCAGTGTCTTAATCCATAATCATTTTTTAGAGAAAAAAATTAATTCTAGGAAGTTTGTTCATATGTCTATTTTTTAATAATATTTGCTTCTAAAAGGAACACATGGAGATGATCTAGAGAGCACAACAGTACACTCTTCTTGGGTTTTTTTTTGGGGGGGGGGTTTGTTTGTTTTTTTGAGATACGCGGGCCTCTCACTGTTGTGGCCTCTCCCATTGCGGAGCACAGGCTCCGGACACGCAGGCTCAGCGGCCATGGCTCACGGGCCCAGCCGCTCTGCGGCATGTGGGATCCTCCCGGACCGGGGCATGAACCCGTGTCCCCTGCATCGGCAGGCGGACTCTCACCCACGGTGCCACCAGGGAAGCCCCACAACAGTACACTCTTGACCAGAGGAAAGCTAAGTACTTTAGGAATAAATGGTTAGGAATTATTTTAATCTAGCAAGCAAAAATGGTTTGTTTGTAGACAAGAATGATTTCTGCTGTTTCATTTCAGAAACAGCTACAAACACTGCTGGTAAATATAATTGGGAATAGATAAAATAAACATACTCATCACTAACAATCTCAAACTGGAAGACAAGCATGAAACATAGATGCTGACTGAGTACAGGGGTGCTGATCAACTTGTTTCTCTTAATGATATTTCCTAATGACTGATGTACTAATGTTCAGCTTAATTTTTTTTGAAGTTCTGTGGGGATGAAAAGAGTTTTTATGCAGGTGAAATCACATTTAAATGATCTCCTCAGAAGCTCTGAATTCCTTTGTCATGGCTCAGTTATTATTAGAAATGTATAGCTAGAAATGACATTATAAGGGTAGGGGATTGTGAGATGAAGAGATGAAGCTCTCTAATAACAATGATAAAGATAATTTAACAATAAAAGTTATCATTTATTGGCACAGTGGTTGAGAGTCCGCCTGCCGATGCAGGGGACACAGGTTCATGCCCCGGTCTGGGAAGATCCCACATGCCGCAGAGCGGCTGGGCCCGTGAGCCATGGCCGCTGAGCCTGTGCGTCCGGAGCCTGTGCTCCGCAACGGGAGAGGCCACAACAGTGAGAGGCCCACGTACCGCCAAAAAAAAAAAAAAAAA
This sequence comes from Mesoplodon densirostris, assembly GCF_025265405.1. Classification (NCBI taxonomy): domain Eukaryota; kingdom Metazoa; phylum Chordata; class Mammalia; order Artiodactyla; family Ziphiidae; genus Mesoplodon; species Mesoplodon densirostris. The sequence continues at coordinate 59,635,244 of NC_082678.1, forward strand.
AGTTATCATTTATTGACTGCTTATTATTTGCCAGGCAATGCTAAGTGTTTTATATATTTTTATCTTTGTAGTAAATTAGTGTGTGAAAAGCAAGGCTTTATACCCAGCAGAGAAATTACATAAATATGGAACTATCTTATAAAAACTAACTCCATCCTTTTCTTTCTCCCATCTCCAGAGGTTTTTTTGCATTGTTGTTGTTGTGGTGGTGGTGGTGATTTAATACTAGTGGTGAATTTGGAGCTTAATGGAATTTCAGCTGGGTATAGTTGTCAATCAAGCAGAAAGAAGTAAGGGAAGTTGTAGGGCAATTGCTATTGGGCGTTTCAATGATTAAGCTCAATTCTTTTTACCTGACTTCTGAGTACACAGGCACTGAAAGTCATTGTTACCTGAAATGGGTCAGGTAAATACTTTAAAACCTTTATTATTCATTTTAGAGAATGCATCTTAATTATATCAAATATGGAAATAACTAGAGCAATCTATTCTTTATCATTGAGATCAAGAAGTCTTCGTCTTAGTTTTCCTGTAATTGAGAACTGATGAAAACAGGGTAACCACTTACTTCAGTATGATAGAAGGCATTGGGATTTCAAAAAACTGTTCTCGAATGGGCACAAAGGGCAGGAGGCCAGTGAAGAACAGGCCAAGAATGAGCAGAACACGTTGTAAACTGAAGAGTATAGGAATGTCTGAATTCTAAAAGACACAAACAATATTGTATGTTACTTTATAACTGTTCAAATAAAGAGGTTTATTTCACAACCTTCAAAATTTCCCAAGACTGTACCTTGACATCTGTTAAAAGTACTCCCTGAATTATCAATATCCATTTCTAACACACCACACTTAGAAATGACTAGTCCTTGACAAATGGCTCAGGATCTATCTTGGAGGCCTATAGTATTAATTGATACTCAAGTTTCTCTATTCCCTACTCTCTGCTTTTTCAATACCATTTCTATCTGTTATTGCTAGTCCTTATCAGTAGAGATTAAACATACCAAATTTAATGGAACAAGATAAAGAAATGAAATATTCAGTAACCTTCTATATATTCAATAACCATATATATAATAAATTTTTAAACAGTATATGATACAGATATGAATATGGATATATATTAATGGTGTTGCAAATGTCACCTTTCAGCTACATATACATATTTTCAAATGTAAATAGGACTTTGTAAACTAGTCCAAGAATCTAACCACCCTTCTAAGTTTCTATTACAAAATGTGTTCATCAAGATCCCCAAACCCTTCAACTGCAAGCTTCATATATATGTGAACTCTTTTCATCTTGCAAAACTGAAACTCTGTACCCAGTAAACAACTCCCCATGCCCGCCTCCTCCAGCTCCTCCTATGTCTGTCTTTAAAACAAATAAATATTATAATAAATTTGAATATTTCTGAATAAAAGTAATATATTGAAAAATCATGCAAAAACATAATTTATTTTAAATATTAGCTCTAAATTACCTACTTCTTTATTTTTAAAAAATGGAGTAAATAAGTTTGAGGACTTCTTTTGCTCCTAAGTTCACATGCTGCTTTGTAATATTTTCAGTTTATTTATATACAGGTGTTCCAGCTGCAACACAGTATACAAGTCCCTGAAAAAAACTTTGATTTCTGCAAGGGCTTCCCCGGTGGCGCAGTGGTTGAGAGTCCGCCTGCCGATGCAGGGGACACGGGTTCGTGCCCCGGTCTGGGAAGATCCCATATGCTGTGGAGTGGCTAGGCCCGTGAGCCGTGGCCACTGGGCCTGCACGTCCAGAGCCTGTGCTCCGCAACGGGAGAGGCCACAACAGTGAGAGGCCCATGTACCGCAAAAAAAACACTTCGATTTCTGCAAATTCATACACTAAGAATAACAGAGCTCATAGGAGGAAATAGGGCTAGGGGCTGACCCTCAAAACTTATGCAACTTTGAAACCAGAGAACTAAAAACAGTAACTGGTACCTCTGGAGAGCCATGCAAGGTCACTGGTAGGAAGAGGGCTAGGAGCGGTATGCTGGCATACCGTTGGCATAATAACTGGTTGTTCCTGTATTAAATTAGAATATCTGGAATGGGACCCATGCATTAGTATTTTTTGAAACAATTCCGGTAATTTCAATACACAACCAAGGATAAAAACAGCTGTATTAAGTATGAGTGAATAAAAAGTCATTAGATGAGAATAAGCGCCACATATTTTTCCTAGCACCACTGTGTCCCCCACTTTCTTTTATTTTTATATTTTTAGTTTCTAGCATCTGGGAATTAAAGAGCTAATATGAAATTCTCATAAATCATACTTTAAGAATTGTAAAAGATACATGACTTAATTATATAGCATGTTCATAATACGAATGACAATTATTGTTGAGACATTCTTACCGCAGTGTCTGAAAATTGCTGCTGAAAATTTTGGAGTTTTTAAATTCTAAAGTGACAGAAAGCCAGAGGCTTCTAGAAAAATATGTGAATCAAGGGAAAAGTTCTGTGATTCTGGACCAAAAGTGAACTTTTAATTTTGAAATAATTATAGAGTCACAGGAAGTTATAAAAATACAGTAGAGTCTTGTATATCCTTAACCCAGCTGCCCCAAATGATAAAATTTGATGTAGCCAGATGTATCAAAACCAGGAATTGACATTGATATATTACTGTTAATTAGACTGTAGACCTTATTCGGATTTCACCATTTTTAAAACCTGTGCTCATTTGTGCATGTGTATAGTTCGATGCAATTTTAACCCATGTATAGATTTGTGTAACCTCGACCACAATCAAGGTACAGAACTGTTCCATCACCACACAGAAACTCCCTCCTGCTACTTCTTTGTATTTGCACCCACACCCAGTCCCTGTCCTCTGGGAGCCACGAATCTGCTCTTCATGTCTGTAGTCTTGAGAATGTTATATAAATGTAATCGTATAACCATTTGAGGTTAATTTTTTTCAATAAGCAAAATGCCTTCTAGGACCATCCAGGTTGTTGCGTGTGCCAGTAATTCATTCCCTGTTCCTGCTGAATAGTATTACATTGTATGGATGTGTTAGTTTGTTCAGCCACGTACCCACTGAAGGGCATTTGGCTTGTTTCTAGTATTTTGGTATTGTGAATAAATCTGCTATAAACATTCATGTATAGGTTTTTGTGTACATAGTTTTCATTTTTCTGAGATAAATGCCCAAGAGTAAGATTGCTGGTTAATATGATAAGTGCATGCTTAGTTTGGTAAGAAACTACCCAACTAATTAACAGAGTGGCTGTTCTGTTTTACGTTCCCACCAGCAACGCAGGTGAGATCCAGTTTGTCCTCTTCTTCTCTCGCTATTATCACTATTTTTTAATTTGAAGAAAAATTCTGAATGATGTAAAAAGATCAGCAGGTCACGAAGCCTCCAGTATACTAGCTCCCTTTTAATGACATGTGAAAATACTATCAGACAACGATTAGTTATGGAAGTCTCAGTCCTAAATTCTTGGAGATCTGAAGCCACTGAGCCCATTGATTATTCTGTTCTCTCCTTTGTACACAGATACCTTGGGATCTCACAGAGCCTGCTGCACATAAATAAAACTTACTTGCCTTAATGAGAGCCTCATTACTTTTAATTGTACTTTTAATTGTAATGGTTCTTGGATCTATGCCTTTGGCTTCTTTGCCAGGAAGGAACGCCTTCTCAAAAGAACTCTTTGTATTTTAGAATTGCTACTTGTGTCATGATATTCCTTCTGCACTATCACTTGCATTCTGAAAGAGAATCTTCAGTGTTTAAGGTTTTTTAACACTTTGAATTTCAAATCCTCTTAGCTGATTATATAGCTAAATTTGCTTATAGAGGCTTAGTGTACCATTTCAAACTATATTAACTTAATTTTTTATAGATATATTTTCTTCAAACAGAAAAATTTCAGTTGGTGGATGGCCCTACTTTTATATACTACCTGATAATCATGATCCTGGCTTAATTTGATGAATTCTATTTGGGAGGTAGGGTAAAGAAAGCTTGAGCTATAGAGTTGAAGGACTAAATACTTCCCTTAATTCAAAATTACACAAAAAATTTTGATTAACTAACAAAAACTAGACACTAAAAAATAGAAATCATATTTTGTTTTATAATATACATAATAAAATTAATTAAATGTTGGTAAAAAACTAATATTACCATGTGAAAATAATAATTCTGTGAGCCAGTCCAATTACATTGAACTTAAATTGCAAGGTCCACTATCTCTACTAAATTCATTATCTATAAATTCATCATATTTATTAGTAAATTTCTGGTTAGTTGCTTCCATCCAGTACCGTCTGCCTTTGCATCAAGGCTATGAAATAAGATATTAAAAAAATTATTACTGTATTTACTTAATATTTAAAGATACACAACAGCAAAAAAAATAGATCATTCTGTATCATTTATGAAGCTTACCTCTTTGTAGCACTTTTCTACAATTTCATAACTGGCATTACCCCACACTGTTATGTGTTCTCGTCTGTACTGCTTCACCAACTCTGAAACCTACATGTGAAAATTCAAAATTTTATGCATGTGCCTATTTGTAAATCCACTTACATGATTTCACTTAAAAAATGGATTACAACTGACTATCTGCCAGTGCATACTATAAAATTTTGGAAGAACTGATATATAAATTCAGATTATTTTATAAAGTACAAGAAATTACATTTTACCATTATATGATTTATTTAATAGAATACAACTGTTTAGTAATTTGCTATAAACTAAGTACAAGTGAAACAAGTGAAACTAGAAGAAGTTAATTAGGTAAATGCCAGAGCAATGGGTTCACAGAAGCTCACTTTTATCCATGACTCCGACATGACAAGTCACTCTGAAACAGGCTTTCCTACAGTACAGTGATGTCTTCTACCAGGGCAGTATTTGAAACAGTACTGATCCCTAGAGTATCACATTTCCTTGAACATTATCAATCTATGCAGGCACCTACTCTAGCCTTATTTAGTTTGGATGAAATCGGATGCAACACACTCAGAGGACACAATGCCTTAAGTACCTTCTTAATCAGCAAATTGTTGTTGACTTTGATATCGATGTTAATAGGAGTGTTAGGAAAGGCCTCAAAAACTTCCTTCAGTAATGGAATTCGGTTATCTTTTCCTTCACATTGGCATGCTGAGAAAGCAAGATTTTTAAATGTATTTTTAAAAGATAACTTACAGTTTTCTGATGATTAGAAAAGTTGTAGTATGTAGTCATAGTAGGACACTTACAAAATGATGAAAAATATAAAGAAGAAAAGAAAAATCATCTAAAAATCCAACAACTTAGATAAAACCATTGTGATCATTTGGTGTATTTTCTCTCCTCTCTTCTTCCTATGCATAATCTAATAGAGTTATAATATAGGGTCCCTTCAGATTTTAAGCTGATTTTTTCACATAAGTAAAAATAAGTATTGCATGTTAATATGCTGTATTTATGATTATGATTAACATTTTTTTCCATTAAATTTTTTGAGATAACTGTAGATTCACATGCAGTTGTAAGAAATAATACAGAGATCTGTGCAGGCTTTACCCAGATTCCCCAATGGTAACCTCTTGCAAAACTACAGTACAATATCATAACCATGATATTGACATTGATATAATCCACTGATCCTATTCTGTAATTATTATTTTAAAAGGTTTTAAAATACTCCACTGAGTAGCTATACAACAATTTAATTTTTTAAATTTAACCATTCCCCTTGAAGGGGAACATAGTTTGCCACTCCAAAATCTGCCATTTTGGCATAAGGATTATTTTGAAGTGAAGGCAATTGAGAAGCAGCAGATACAAGAAAAGCTCTCTGCCCTTCCCCTATCTGCCTAAAAATAAGACTTAAATTATACAAAAATTAATCAACAGCAACCCTAGACCCTTGTCAGCACCAAAGGACTCTACATAACAAACTACTGACTAGCCTTTATCTTCCATTAATCCCCTATATATTTACCTTTCCACAATTTGCCACCCTGGACACTCAAAATTTATTGGGTTTTTTTGTTTGTTTTGTATATTTGTTTAAGATGCTATATAAACTCAAGTTCTAGCCATGCCTTTGAATAATTTATCCCTGAGTTTCTCCTATGACACATACATATTAATAAACTTCTGTTTTTCTCTTGTTAATCTCTTTTTTTGTTACAGAGTCCAGCTGAGAACCTAAAAGGATAGAAGAAAAAAAATTCTTTTCATCCCCTTGACCCTACTAGTGGATACTGAGATTGTTTCTAAAGTTTTGCTGTAACATCATCATTGAATTTTTCAGAGATTGAGAATATGTTTAGGCAAGGGAAATACATGCTAATCAGTAATGGGTTGAAGAATTATATCAATGCAGTTATTCAAAGAAAACTGAGTCATGAAAAAATCAGAAGAGGATTTTAATCATTCTTTTTATTTCCTGTGGGTCATTTTCTTTATTCTTTCTCTAGTTCCTTTTGCCTCTAATCACTTCTATAATATACTATACATACTATATACGATTATAAAATTTCCCCTTCCACCTGAAACGTGAATTCCACTAATCTTTGAATAACAAAATGGTGAAAGATCCTTTATTTCATCCTCATTGTATAACAAATCAAAACAAAGAAGCATACCAAAAAAAAGTAAATTAAATCCATGTCAGAAAACTTTTTATTAATAAAGACTCATGTGAAAAGCAGGATGTGAATGGGGGGAAAATAAAAGAAAAAATCTGTTACTGTTTTGTCTGCTCTGTATTCTATTCTTATCACCTTTTTACTACCTCTTGTAATTCAGATAGGGCTCTGGGTCATTCTGATGGGACTGTCAATCATTTGGCTTTGCCTCCCTGGCCACAGAGAAAGCACATGACCTTTTAAGCATAACAATATGGACCACAGGTGATGCTGTCTGAAATCCTCAGCTGAATGGATCATGTACTTTTGATGTTATCAGAGGTCCATCTTTATGTGGAGAAGGTGTGCCTGAGAACAAAGCTAACATCGATGAAAGTAGACCCAAGAAATGGAGATAAGAGAGACAAATTATTGCTTGAGCAACTGGAATCAGTTATGTTTGAATGCATATAACCTCTACACTTTTTAGTTATGAGAAGAAAAAAATTCTTTTTAATAAACTTTTCTTAAACTATCTTGAGGGCTTCCCTGGTGGAGCAGTGGTTAAGAATCCACCTGCCAATGCAGGGTTACATGGGTTCGATCCCTGGTCTGGTAAGATCTCACATGCAGTGGAGCAACTAAGCCCATGTGCCACAACTACTGAGCCTGGGCTCTAGAGCCCACGAGTCACAACGACTGAAGCCCACACACCTAGAGTCCGTGCTCCGCAACAAGAGAAGCCACTGCAGTGAGGAGCCCACGCACCACAACTAGAGAAAGCCCACATGCAGCAACAAAGACCCAATGCAGCTAAAAATAAATAAATTAAAAAAAAATCCAGATTAAAAAAAATACAACAAACTATCTTGAGATGGATTTCAAGTACTTAAAACTCAAAGAGTTTGGACTTAAACTACAGAATTGAACTAAAACTTAATTTTAAAATATTTATTTATTTATTTATTTATTTTTGTCTGCATTGGGTCTTCGTTGCTGCTCACGGGGTTTCTCTAGTTGCTGCGAGTGGGGCTACTCTTCGTTGCGGTGTGTGGGCTTCTCGTTGCAGTGGCTTCTCTTGTTGTGAGGCACGGGTTCTAGGCAGGCGGGCTTCAGTAGTTGTGGCACACGGGCTCAGTAGTTGTGGTTTGCAGGCTCTAGAGAAAAGGCTCAGTAGTTGTGGCACAGGGCTTTAGCTGCTCCGCAGCATATGGGATCTTCCCGGAGCAGGGATCAAAGCCGTGTCACCCTGAATTGGCAGGCGGATTCTTAACCACTGTGCCACCAGGGAAGTCCCTGAACTATATAAGTTAATTATTGTTAATACATAAAAATTTAGCTATTGAGACTTCCCTGGTGGCGCAGTGGTTATGAATCCGCCTGCGTTCAAGCCTTGGTCTGGGAAGATCCCACATGCTGCAGGGCAACTAAGCCGTTGTGCCACAACTACTGAGTCTGTGCTCTAGATCTACGAGCCACAACTACTGAGCCCGAGTGCCACAACTACTGAAGCAAGCGCACCTAGAGCCTATGATCCACAACAAGAGAAGCCACCGCAATGAGAAGCCTGCACACTGCAATGAAGAGTAGCCCCCTCTCACCGAAACTAGAGAAAGCCCACGCAAAGCAACGAAGACCCATGTGGCCAAAAGTAAATAAATAAATAAATTTATATATTTAAAAAAATTTAGCTATTGTTTTTACCTACCTAGCATCCTTCCTTCCCTTGGAAAACTGCATCTTCTTCATTCCAAATTATTCTGGTTGGTTGGGCTGTCAAAAACATGATCCACTCCCCACTTACTCTCACAGTAGGCATATGACCTAGGTCTGGCCAATCCTAATAGCCTATCTCTTTGTCCACGGTGAATAGTTCAAGATGCACACATGATCCAAGTTGGGCCAATCAGTCTCTTTCTCTAGAACTTTTCCTTTCCCTGGGGTCACAGTACAGGCAGGATGTGGATTTACGGTTATCAGTGATCATGTTCCTGCCACATGGCCAAAATCCATAAGACCCAGGAGAAGCAGAACAATGGAATAAAGCCAGAAGAGTCCTTTTTTGTACCCAAGGATCCAAAAATGTCTAATATCAGATCCACCACATCTTAGAGAGCTAATGATAAAATAAATGTCTTTTTTCCCCTTAAGCTAGTGTAAACTGGTTTCTGTTACTTATAACCTAAAAAGTCTGAACATGATGTTCTATCTGCACAGTCCAACAGGGTAGCCACTAGCCACATAGGGCTATTTAAATTAAAATGAAATAAAATTTAAAATTTATTCAGGTACACTAGCCACATTTCAAGTGCTCAATAGTCACATGTGGCTATTGACTCTTGTATCAGACAGTGCAAATGTAGAACATTTCTATCACTATAGAGCTCTATTTAGACGACGCTATTCTAGTTAAATAAAAATTTTTTTAGCTTATTAAGTGTGGAAAAATTAACTTTGCAGTCAAAAGAATTACCATGAGCAATAGCTATTCACACCCAAGTAAGATGTATGCAAGGATCAAATTAGAAAGAGGTCAAACAGACAAAACTAACTTTGGAACAGCAAAATGACACATTACACAATAAGAATAATATTGCATCAAACAGTGAGGGAAACAAGGAAATAAAAATGTGCTAAGAGAAAAATGTGTGCTAAAGTGATGTAAAGGTATTTAAATTTGATGACTTGGCCAGCAGAGAATATAGAAAAAGAGTTGGAGGAAGAAGCTGTCCCAGTATTGTTTTGGGCAGAGAATAACCAGCTGGGAAATACTACCAAAAGGGAAAGAGGGAAATAACAGGAAAACAAGAATGCTAGACTAGGAGTATGCCATAGGATGTGTTGGGTGATGGAACAAGTGAAGTAGCTCTGGAGCATGCTAGAACTTTAAAACTTATCACCATAGTCAACTCTGATTATCCAAATTATGTATTTTCCATGAAAAAGAGGTTGCTTTCAAGTAAGCAGGATAGATAATAACAAACCCTTTGGTTAACACATTTTTATGTTCCTTCTTTAAGTTTCCTTTTTAATGTAGCCTGTGGCACATCAAAGCATCTTTTAAAAGAAAACACTTAATTCTTCTCCAGTTAAGTTGTGAACCACAAAGAAAGCAAGAGGCCTGAAATTTGTATTCCTCTGAGAGTTGATTCCCTCTCTCTCACTCTCTCTCTCTCTCTCTCTCCTCCTCCTCCTCCTTCTCCTCCTCCTCCTCCTCCCTCCAGTATTTAAAGAAAAGAAGAGTTCCGAGCAGGGGAATAGAAGAGTAAAAAAATGAACAACTTTCTGTCTAATCTGAGTCAAGTTTTTACAGTACTATATATTAGTCTGTTTCAGATGCAGTAAACTTCACATTGGAGGCATAGTCTTTAAGTTAATTATTATATGAGTTGAATACAATATGAACAAAAGTTAATTATTAAATTTGAGAGTATGTGGCATTGCCACTAATATGGGATTTGAAGAGATTCTGCAGATAGAGAGGCAGTATAGATAGCTGAACACTGGCCTGGTAAGGAGAAGACCTAGTTTCAAATCCCAGCTCTGTCATTTATTTGTTGTACAACCTTAATCAAGTTCATTTACATCTTTAGGACTCTGTTTCCTTCCTGTAACAGGAGGAGACAGGATTAGATGGTTTCAAAGGTCTCTTCAATTTCAAAAGTTTTATGACTTTATGTGGTAGATATAAAACCAGGAAAAAAATTAAAATATATTTTTTCTCAAAGCATCTCATAATCTTTGTGAGGCTTTGGCTTTGCTCTCTTCAAAGGGAAAACTAGGAAAAACTTCACTTGTGAAATTTTCTTAACCTTCCCAGGTCCACAACTGACACCAATATTGAATAGCTTTGCAAGTATAATTCTACTAATTATAAGAATAAAAGGTGTTTCCTCAAATCAATAAAAGCTTAATGATACTTATCTAGAAGGCAAAGTCAAACAAACATCAGATCAAAATGTCCTGTAGAGATAACTGATGCAAACGGTTTTCTGATTTTTATTTGGCTTTCTAAAGTTTCTCAATCAAGGAGAAATTATACCAGCCAATTTTAAATTTAGCTCACAGAGCAGTTACAGTTCTTTTGAAAATTAATATCAATATATCCTTGGCTTTAACCAAGGTTTCAACTATATGCAAGCCATACCAAGGACCATAACATGAGCATTTTGCACTTTTCCTGAGTTAAATATAAGTCATTCAAAACATGAGGCTGAATTGTGAAGGTGAGGTAGCTCAGCACCTGTATCTCGAGGTCGTGTATTTTCCATCCTAACATGTTCCATCCTAACATAACTAACACATTGGGCCAAGGGACATATCTCTTTGTGGGAAATGTTCCCTCAAAAGAAAAAAAAAAACTACTGTGCTGGTGATTAAAAAGTGAAGATGACTAAGAAATGGATGGTTTATTTGAGTAATGGAGTATTCTCAATAATTTAAAATATGGAGTAGCTAAATAACATAGAATGAAAAAATTATAGAATCAATAAGGATCTGAAAGGGGTTGCTTCAATTTCTTTTCATTTATGCTTCTTATTTATGATGGATTATTTACTACAAGTTATAGTAATATTCTAGAATTTGAAGCTTTAGAAGTATACAAGCTTTAGAAGTATGGGTTTCTCGTAATTAATATTCAGGCTTAAATGAACTGTATATAAATTTAGATAGAATGAGTTAGTTAAATTGTTGGGCATCATAATCTCAGGGTCAGATGACCATCAAGATTTCAGATTTGTAGGCCTGAGCAAACAAGCCTTGAGGGTAATACTTTTAGTTGGAGCTTCTTATCACAAGATAATGCACATGTATTTCTAATTCTCAGCATAAATGAATACACTTTAGTGTAAATGTTTAATCTGCAAATGTAAATTATTACCTTTTTGAAATGAGACATCCAGTTTTCCAAGGTAAGGTGGGAGTTCCTTTAAAAGATATGACTGAAAAAAGTTAGCTCTCAAAAAATAAAAGTATTTTAGTGTCTTACATTAAGACATAAAGATTTGCTTCTTGAAAAATACAAAAATGAAACACTACAAATGTTTATATAGAGAACTTATTAGTAGAACATCCCCAACAGCAAACTGACCATATAATTAGTTACTTTCATGACCTACAAGAAATCTGTACTGTCTAATATGGACCATTTGTCAATAATAAATACACAAAGATCTCAGTAGACAAATGTCAGGAATAGACAATTCAAAGGGGAAAAAAATCATAAAGAAGAATCTTTAAACTCACTAATAAGCAAAAGCTAATTAAAATTTAATCTAGCAAATTAGGAAATTCTTGGTATAGCTATAATGCCCCTAAATGGTAAGGGTGTGGCAAACTTGGAATTCTTTTAATATCAGATATAAAAAGTCTTTTAAACACTTTAAAAGAGCAAGCTGGCAATAGCAACTTTCAATATATATCAAGAAACTATAATGTTCCTAATCTTTTACCCAATAATTTCCCTGCTGAGAGTTAATATAGGGAAATAACTTTAAATATAGAGAAAACTTTATCTTTACACATATAGATGTTCAGTGCAGTGTTATTTATAATGGTGAAAACTGAGAACAAATTCAAATGCCCAACAACAGAGGAATGGTTAAAGACAAGTATATATCCACTCAATGGAATAACTTCAGTCATTTGAAATGTTTATGAAAAATAAGCATAGAATCTGAAAAGGCTAAGTACTGTGTGATTCCAACTATATGACATTTTGGAAAAAGCAAAACTATGGAGACAGTAAAAAGATTAGTGATTGTCAGGGGTTGGGGGCAGCAAGGATGAACAAGCAGAGCACAGAGGATTTTTAGGGCAGTGAAACTATGTTGTATGACATTATATTAGTGGATACATGTCATTTTCATGAATGTCATGTCAAAACCCATAGAATGTACAACACCGAAAATAAATCCTAATGTAAGCTATGAATTTTGGGTGATGACGTATCAGTGTACGTTCATCAATTGTAACAAATGTACCACTCTGGTGCAGGATGTTGATAGTGGGGTGAGGCTGTAGCTATGTGAGTTCAGAAAGTATGTGGGAAATCTCTATATTTTCTGGTCAATTTTGTTGTGAATCTATAACTGTTCTAAAAAATAAAAGTCTATTAAAAAAAAGAAAAAGAAAAAATGTATATCATGCCATAATGTTAGAGTGTTTAAAAATACAATATAAATAATATACAATGAGAGCATAACTATGTAAAAAACGTTCAGGGTATACATACAGATAGTATCCTGTTAACATAAGGTTTTTTTAGGTGGTAGAATTAGGCATTATTTTTCCTTCCATTTATTAGTATTTACCATAATGAGCATGTAAACTACTAAAATCAGATTTTTAAAGGGTTCTTTCCTATACCTGAAGACTAAAATTAATTCATATATTTAATCTGAATCAAATAAATTGTAGAATACGTCAAACAAGTTGAACTCCAGTAGTTTTACATTTGAGGACTTTGGTAATTTTGTTGAAACAGTTATCAAAATAAGTCTCCACAGATGTACGTAATGAATACAAATCCTCACTGTAAGTCAGAATAGTTTTTTAACTTTCCTCTGACATTCATTATTTAAACACTATCTTTTTTTAATATTACTTATTGACGTGCTATCTGTCATTCACTGTTTTTAAAAATCCTACAGGCCCTAATATCTACTAATTATTAGTTTATCATGCATTTTCACTTACACAGTACTTGAGATCAGAGATGTTTACATTGACTCCAGTTGATCTCTTTAGGTTCTCATCATGTGACACTACAACTTCTTCATCTTTTGTGATATGGCAGTCCAATTCCAACATATCAGTTCCAACTGTAACTGCACTGAAGAAATACAAAGAAGAATAATGACATTCTGAAACATAAGTAAACATTTAGGTTACATACATTAGATGAAAAAGTTCAGAGTTACAAATCTAAATAGTAGAAAATCCCATAATACTAAAATTTCTCCTCAAGACTGTTATCTATTATGAATAATTGATATAAAAATATTCTAACTGAACTTAGAATAAGACTCATGTTGCCTCCTTTCCATAACTAGCAATCCTTAATTCTGGCAACCCAGTATAAAGGAAAGAACACTGGACCAGAAGTTGAGATTTGGGCGCCAGGTCCTGCTTTGCTATGAACTTGCTGGGCAACTTTGGGTGAGTAACTGCCCCTCTCTGAACCCACATTTCCACATCTGTAAAATGAAATTGTAAAGAAAAAGAAAAGGATGCCCACTTTTGCCACTTAAATTCTGCATAGGATTATAAGTTCTAGAAGGGCAAATGAATAAGAAAAAGAAAAAGCATCCAAATTGGAAAAGAAGTAAAATTATCTCTATTTGCAGATGACATAATCTTATATGTAGAAATAAAGGTTCCATATACACCACTGTCAGAACTAATAAACAAACTCAGTAAAGTTCTGGAATACAAAACAAACATACGAAAATCAGTTTTATTTCTATACACTAATAATGAAAATCTGAAAAGGAAATCATGAAATAATTCCATTTACAATTGAATCAAAAAGAATACAAACTTAGGAATTAACTAAAGAGGTGAAAGACTTGTACAATGAAAACTACAAAACATTGTTGAAAGAAATTAAAGATATAAATAAATGGAAAGACACCCCATGTTCATGGATTGGAACACTTAATATTGTTAATATGTAAATACTACATTGATCTACAGGTTTAATGCAACTTGTATCAAAATCCCAATGATGTTTTTTGAAGAATTAGAAAATCCATCCTAAAATTCATATGGAATCTCAAGGAACCTTGAATAGCCAAAACAATCCTGAAAAAGAGTAAGAAAGTTGGAAGACTCACACTTCCTAATTTCAAACTTACTACAAAGCTACAGTAATCAAAACAATGTGGTACTGGCATAAAGACAACATATAGACCAATAGAAGAGAGAGTCCAGAAGTAAACCTGCACACATATGGCCAAATGGTTTTTGACAAGGATGCAAAGACCATTAATTTGAGAAAGGGCAGTCCTTTCAACAAATGGTATTGGGAAAACTGGATATTCACATGTGAAAGAATGAATTTGAATTCTTACCTAAAACCATATCCAAAAATAAACTCAAAATGGATCAAAGATCTAACCAAAAGAACTCAAATGAAAAAATCTCAGAAGAAAACATACACAAAAAGCTTCATGACATTGGATTTGGCAATGATTTCTTGGATATGAGAGCAAAAGCACAGACTAAAAAGGCAAAACCCATAGAATGGGAAAATGTATTTGTAAATCACCTGATAAAGAATTAACATCCACAATACATAAAGAACTCCTAAAATGCAATGACAACAAGACAATCAGACTAAAAAATGAATAGACATTTTGCAAAGAAGATGTGCAGCACACATGAAAAGATGCTCAACAGCATTAATCATTAGAGAAATGTAAGCAAAACCACAATGAGATATTTCACTCTCATTCAAATGGCTATTATAAAAAAGAAAGAAAGAAAAGAGGGAAGGAAGGAAGGGAGGAAAAGAAAAACAAAAAAACAAGTATTGGGATTTCCCTGGTGTTCCAGTGGTTAAAAATCTGCCTTCCAATGCAGGGGACGCGGGTTCGATCCCTGGTCGGGGAACTAAGATCCCACATGCTGCAGGGCATCCAAGCCCACGTGCTGCAACTACTGAGCCCACGAGCTCTGGAGCCCACGCGCCACAACTACTGAGCCTGTGTGCCACAACTACAGAGAAGCCCACGTGCCACAAGGAAGAGACCATGCACCGCAATGAAAGATCCCACCTGCCACAACTAAGACCCAATGCAGCCAAAAATAAATAAATAAATAAACATTAAAAAAACAAAAACAAATACTGGCCAAGATGTGAGGAAATTGGAACCCTTATACATTGTTGGTGGGAATGTAAAATGGTGCCGCCACTATGGAAAACAGTATGGCAGTTCCTAAAAAAAACTGAACATAGGTTTACCATATGATACAGTAATTCCACTCTGGTTATATATAGAAAAGAATTGAAAGCAGGGACTTAAAGAGATATTGTATACCCATGTTCATAGAAGCATTATTCATAATAGCTGAAAGTAGAAACAACCAATGTCCATCAATTGATGAATGGATAAACAAAATGTGGCATATACATACAATGAAATAGTATTCAGTCTTAAGAAAGAAAGGAAATTCTGATATATACGACAATATGGATGAACCTTGTAGACATTATGGTAGGTGAAAACAAAAACAAAAGTACCAATATTTGTGATTCTACTTATACAAGGTACCTAGAACAGTTTAATTAACAGAGACAAAGTATAATGGTGGTTACCAGGGCTGTGGGACAGGGAGGTTGGGTAGTTATTATTTAATGGGTACAGAGTTTTAGTATGAGATGATTAAAAAGTTCTGGAGATGAAAGGTACAAACTTCTAGTTATAAGATAAATAAGTACTAAGGATGTAATGTACATGATGACTATAGCTAACTGTTGTTATGATACATAGGAAAATTGTTAAGAGGATAAATCCTAAGAGTTCTTTTCACAGGAGAATTTTTTTCCTTTATTCTTTTTATTGTATCCTTATGAGGGGATGGATATTAGCTGAACCTACTCTGGTAGTCATTTCACAATATATGTAAATTAAACCATCATGCTGTATGCCTTACTCTTATACAGTGATGTATGTCAATTATTTCTCAATAAAACTGAAAAAAAATAAAAGGTAAAAAAAAAGTTGTAGAGATGTATAGTAGGCTGCATAACAATGTGACGTACATAATGCCACTGTACTGCACACTTACAAATGGTTAAAATGGCAAATTTTATGTTATGCAAATTTTACCATGATAAAACAAAAATTAAAAAATTTTAAATTTAACAATTTAAAAATTGTTTAAAAAAAGAAAAACATTGAAAAGATAATCTCTAAGGTTCCTCTCACCACTAAGATCTTTCGACTTTTGGAGAGGGTATACCACAGTGGTTAAGAGCACAAATACTGAAAAAAAAAAGGTAAATATGTGAGGTGAGGGATGTGTATTCACAATGTATACACACATTATCATTTATCACATTATACACTTTAAATATATTATAATGTTGTCAATTATACCTCAATAAAGCTGAAAAAAAAAAAAAAAGAAGCACAGACATTGGAGCCTACATTCAAATCCTGCCTCTGCCACTTACTTGGGCAAGTTCTTTACGCTTGTTTCCTTATTTGCAAAACAGTGATGATAATATTAGTTCTATTCACCTCCTCCCCACCTTGCACCTACACTCCAAGCAGCCCCATGCTCTCTAAATACTTCCTCTGTCTGAAATGTCTTTCACAGAAAAACAATATAATTGTTTTCTCACTTCACAAATGAGAATTTCCAAGTGGCGAATAAACGTACGAACAAGTTCAACATCAAAATGCAACAGGGAGGAAGGACTTCCTTGGTGGTGCAGTGGTTAAGTGGTCCTGCCAATGCAATGGACATGGGTTTGAGCCCTGGTCCAGGAAGATCCCACATGCCTCGGAGCAACTAAGCCAGTGCGCCACAACTACTGAGCCTGCGCTCTAGAGCCTGTGAGCCACAACTACTGAAGCCTGGACGCCCTAGAGCCCGTGCTCCACAACAAGAGAAGCCACCACAATGAGAAGCCCACGCACCGCAATGAAGAGTAGCCCCCACTCATCCTAACAAGAGAAAGCCCACGCGCAGCAACGAAGACACAATGCAGCCAAAAAAAAAAAAATTCAACAGGGAAATGGATATTAAAACTACAAGACAGCACTATACACCATCAGAATGCCTAAAATTAAAAGAACTGACAGTAAGTCAGCAAGACAGTGGAGCACATGGAACTCTCATATATTGCTGGTGGGAGTGTAAGTTGGTACAATCCTTTGAAAAGTATAAATATCCACCTACCCTATGACACAGCAATTCAACTTCTGCTAAGTATATACCTGAGAGAGATGAATGCATTTGACCATTAAAAAACATGTACAAGATTATTTCACACATCATGGATGAATCTTACAGATATAAATTGAAAGAAAGAAAAGGCAGAGACAAAAGTGTAAATACGGTAGGATGATATTTATGTTATCAGGAACAGACAAAATCAATCTATTGTAATACAAACTAAAATAATGGTTATCTAGGGGAAAGGAGTACAGGCTGGGACAGGTCACAGAGGTGCCTTCAGGGGTGCTAGAAACGTTGTATATGTTTATCTGGGTGGTGGTCACAAAGGTGTATACATATATTAAAATTCTTTGGGCTGTGCACTTAAGATTTGTGCATATTACTGAATGTATATTATACATACTACAACAGCAGTTTTTTTAAAAAGTCTTTCTTCTTCCCGTTATCTGATAACTCTTATTCATCTTTCAGGTGTAAGCTTAAAAACTACCACTTCAGGATACCTTCCCTAAATCCCCTGACCCCAGGCTGGATTTTGTAGCCTATCTACCAGTTATTTGCCAAATTGCCAGGACTTCCTGTAGCACCTGTGTTTACTGTGTCAGAGTACTTACCACACTGTTTTGAATACATCTACTTATCTTCCCCTACTTGCCCAATTAGACAGGTGCTCTTTGACGAAAGGGTTCGTGGACTATGGCTTGTTTACTATTGTAAACAAGTGTCTACACGTGGGCTGCGCACATTAGGTACTCCATAAGTATTTTTTTTTTACTTTTTAAAATATTTTTTAATTATTATTTTTGGCTGCGTCAGGTCTTCGCTGAGGCATGTGGGATCTTTTTTTTTTTTTTTTGCAGCGCACGGGCTCTTCATTGCAGCACGTGGGCTTCTCTCTAGTTGTGGCATGCAGGTTTTCTCTCTGGTTGTCGTGCACAGGCTCCAGAGCACGTGGGCTCTGTAGTTTGTGGCATGTGGCTCTCTAGTTGAGGCACGCAGGCTCAGTAGTTGTGGCGCGAGGGCTTACTTGCCCCGCAGCATGTGGGATCTTAGTTCCCCGACCAGGGATCAAACCCACATCCCCTGCATTGGAAGGCAGATTTCTTAACCACTGTTCCACCAGGGAAGTCCCACATATTTGTTAAATATTGAATTAATGAATGAAAAGAGATAGCTCTCTGTATATGTAAAATGCTTACACAGCACTTTATGTTTGTTTTTTTGTTGTTGTTTTTGTTTTTTGGCTGCGCCACATGCAGGATCTTAGTTCCCTGACCAGGGATCAAACCCATGCCCTCTGCAGTGCAAGAGCGGAGTCTTAACCACTGGACCTCCAGGGAAGTCCCTTGTTTGTTTGTTTGTTTTTGTAAGCATTTTATGTATCAATTACCACCAGTGACATTTCAAAATGAAAAAAAAAGTAAACATGGGTGCAGCAGGGAGAGAGTTTTAGAAAGAAACTTTTACTTTTTTAAAATTCAGGAATGGAAAGAATAGGAGCTGGGGTGAGCAGAGTGAGAAAGCAGGAATGAGAAAATGTAAAAGTAGATAAATTACAGTTTGTGTAATACATTCCTATACATTCAAATTGTTTCCTATAAGGTGGAAACAATTTGAAATGGAAATGACTTCATATAAGGTCGTGTCTCTACAACTAGATACTAAATTCCTAGTGAGGAAGGTATCTGTCTGTTCCATATTTTCCAATGTTCACGATGTTGGGCATATTGCAGGTATTCACACATTTCTAAATGAGCAGAGGGACTTCCCTGGTGGTGCAGTGGCTAAGAATCCACCTGCCAGTGCAGGGGACATGGGTTCGAGCCCTGGTCCAGGAAGATCCCACATGCCACGGAGCAACTAAGCCTGTGCGCCACAACGACTGAGCCTGCACTCCAGAGCCCACGAGCCACGACTACTGAAGCCTGTGCACCTAGAGCCCGTGCTCTGCAACAAGAGAAGCCACTGCAATGAGAAGCCCGTGAACCACAATGAAGAGTAGCCCCCGCTCGCTGCAACTAGAGAAAGCCCGCGTGCAGCAAAGAAGACCCAATGCAGCCAAAAATAAATTAATTAATTTAAAATAATAAAAATAAATGAGCAGAATGAAGCCATATTTTGGTTATCAATGTCTATGAACATTCTAAATTTTATTTATTTTTTTTTTTTGCGGTACGCGGGCCTCTCACTGCTGTGGCCTCTCCCGCTGCGGAGCACAGGCTCCGGACGTGCAGGCCCAGCAGCCATGGCTCACAGGCCCAGCCGCTCCACGGCACGCGTGATCCTCCTGGACCGGGGCACGAACCCGTGTCCCCTGCGTCGGCAGGCGGGCTCCCAACCACTGCGCCATCAGGGAAGCCCAACATTTTAAATTTTAATTATCATCCAGCTAGCACCTAAATGTTCATCAATGATAATCCATAGCCATAGTAAGTACCATACTTCAAAGAATCAAGTATTCAGTTTATGCAATGAAGTTGTTATTCCAACAATGGAATGTCATTGTTGAATCTAAACGAAAAAAAAAAAAGTAGGTATGGTATGATCCCATTGATAAAGTGTCTGTGTGTGTGTGTATATATATATATATATATATATATACATATATATATATATATATATATATTTATATATGGGTCTGACAAAATTTACCTTTGGAGCCAACCACTTCAGAATTTTCTCATACTTGGTCTCTTCTGATGATCCAAGCCCATCAGAATCCCACCCCAAAAGATGCAATGGCCACCTGCTGCCTTGTGCCAAAGGCTCATACTACTCCTCTACTGCTCCTTAAACAATCTTCCCTTTCAGTGTTCTGATTATCACCAGTTGTTAGAGGAAAACAAACAAACTTGGCTCCTTAATGTAATTCTTACTAAGATGCGAATAATTGTTAACTGTACATGTCCTCTTCTAAAGGACGTCCCCCTTTAAAAGAGATTGTTTGCCAATTGTGTGTTTGCTAGAACCACAAATGTGTAAAAATAAAATCCAAAAATAGGCAAATAAGGACTTCCCTGGTGGCCCAGTGGGTAAGACTCCGTGCTCCCAATGCAAGGGGCCCGGGTTCGGGCTTCCCTGGTGGCACAGTGGTTGAGAGTCCGCCTGCCGATGCAGGGGACACGGGTTCGTGCCCCGGTCCAGGAAGATCCCACATGCCGCGGAGCGGCTGGGCCTGTGAGCCATGGCCGCTGAGCCTGCGGGTCTGGAGCCTGTGCTCCGCAACGGGAGAGGCCACAACAGTGAGAGGCCCGCGTACTGCAAAAAAAAAAAGGGGGGGAGGGCCAGGTTCGATTCCCGGTCAGGGAACTAGATCCCACATGCCTGCTGCAACTAAGAGTCTGCATGCCACAACTAAGACCCAGCACAGCCAAAATAAATAATAAATAAATAAATATAAAATGTTAAAAAGAACCCACAAATAGGCAAATAAAAATAGGTTTTAGGTTGATAGAACTATTTTTCTGTATTTTAAAATTTCCTTGAATATTGTTAAACTGTGTTTAGTTTTTTTTTTTTTAAAGAATAAAAAATGTAGACACTGTAAGCGACATACAGAGCCAGCAAACAGTTTTAAAATAAAATTTTAACATTCTTTATATAGCTAAAAAATAAAAATAAAAATTGGTACTGTTGGTACTGCTGATTTTTGGTCACATACATGTCTTTCTTTTATTTTTGTTTTGGTTTTGTATGAGTGTGTAAAGGAGGGTAAGAGCAGGGGTTATCTATATTTTCCTGTATTTAAAAAAAATTATACATATTACCTAAAATCTTTCTAAGTATGAAGTTTGCCTTTAGCTGAAATGTTGTATATTTTTAGAAATGTTTAGGAATTATAAAATTTTTTTTTCTATTTATTGTATGTTTATCTCTTATTAACAAGCTAATAAGTAAAAATTTAGAACAATAGTAAGTGTATCTAGGACAATTTATAAATTATTCTAATAAAATTATCTCAAATTTGATACACAAATAGCTAGAACAGAGCAAGAAAACTTTTTTTTTATCACTTTGGCCTTCAAAATTTTCCATAAATAACAATATGCATCTACTTCAATTGAAACACGAAGCATAGTATAGTTGCATTTCTGATAAGCTGATGACAAACACAGAAAAAAGCTAGGGAACCAAGGCTTCAACATTTTCAGAAAAAGAAATAAAAACTCTAGCTCTAAAAGAAGAAGTGAAATTACTTCAAACTTCACAAAAACAATGCATCATAACTTAAAACAGACTCTATGTTAAAGAATTTATTTGAATCTCATTTATTCCTCAAAACATTGAGGTTGTATTATTATTCCCATTTCAGAGATGAGATAATTAGTAGTGTATTAATTAGACATTCTAAAGAATTTTATCATGAGAATCAGGTCACTGATTAATTACTCTGACTGTCTGCCAACTTATACTTGCAGCTATTGCTAATACAATTTGTTTCTTTCTCTAAGCATTCGTGGTAATACCACAGGGATCAAATTGTCCTATGGGTATTTACAAAGGCAGCCTGGTTTAATAACCTAGTTTTATTAGCTCTTAAGAACCAGATTTTACATACTCAGGGGCTTAGTGACTCTGTGTGTGTGTGTGTGTGTGTGTGTGTGTGTGTATCTTTGTAGTACAATTCCTTAGTTTTTTGTTCCATGTTTATTATGAACGGGATTCTGTCTCTGTCTTCTGTTAAAATTCTGCTTTTTTTTTATTGGAGTTTACTTGCTTCACAATATTGTGTTACTTTATACTGTACAGCAAAGTGAATCAGCTATACGTATACATATGTCCCCTCTTTTTTGGATTTGCTTCCCATTTAGGTCACCACAGAGCACTGAGTAGAGTTCCCTGTGCTATACAGTAGGTTCTCATTAGTTATCTATTTTATACATAGTATCAATAGTGTATATATGTCAATCCCAATCTTCCAATTTATCCTACCACCCAATATACTGCTTTGTTCTTGAGTGCCGCATTCCATATATCATTCAGTAAGTGATTAGTGAGAACCTATTAGCACCAGAGCTAAATGTTAGGGATTGAGAAATCAATAAGGAAAGATTCTGGCTCCCAAGGAATCCCAGAAGAGCCACATTCATAACTTAAGGTGTCTGTGAAATTATTTTATAAAGCACATTAAAGAACTTTTATAAATTGTGAGATGTAACTATTTCTCTGTGTCAGTACTAATTATTTCTTTAGCCCTACTATAATGTAATGAACATATAATGAATTAATTTTCCATGCATTCTTAAGGTCCTTCCAATTTTCTAGATGTATCTTGTCCACATACCATCACATCTTAACCTCAAACATTTCACATTTTAAAAATAGCTTCTTCCTCTCCACCAAATGATAGCTCTTCTAATCCTGGTATCTTTTCAATTTTCTGGTTAATCTTAACTAGGCTTCCCACACCAACTATTTATACTTTCTCTAACATCATCTTCACCTCCATGTCATAATATACATGCTTTGTGAAGTATATGTCTAACCATATATATAAATAAGATCTAAGTTTTAGCTGCTCATTGTATTTTTTACCATCTCTTCTTCAACTATATATCCTTTCAAGTATATACCATAATTAAGCACAGTGTCTGTCTTTTGTTAATTATGTATTATAACTCTTTATCTTTTTAGTATACAGTACCTTAAAAATAGTATGCTTAAACAATTTTTTCTTGTTGTTCATGAAGTAGGCATATTAAAAAAAAACTTTCTAAGTGTCCTAGCAGTTAAATAGAATATTTATAAATGAAAACAAAGTACAATTTAAAAAACTACTTATTGAAAGTAAGAGCACTGATGCATAAGACAAAACAAAACAAAAAACAAAATCATCACCACCACCAACAATAACAACAAAATTTAAGTTTAAAATTAAAGCCTATTTGATTTAGGTTTTCTATAAATTTCAAAGTCAATTAGCAAACAGCCTTACAAATAAATATATCTAATAAACACTAATAATAACATACGGAAGAGTTGCCAGAAAAACCTCCAAAAAACTAGAGTTTTAGAAAGCTACCACATGATAGAGAAGACTGTAGTACTCTTCAATAGTTACTGCTTGACCAAAACAATATAAAAACAAACTGCTTGAAGACGGGAAATGAAATTTTGTATCTAGCAAGTAAAAACCATCTAAATTATTCTTTGAATATCAAAAAATTTTTCAGAGGATCAAAGTCTTCAAAGATAAAAAACATTTAGGTACCATCCTTAGAAATAATGTATTATACAAATGTACCATCCTTAGAAATAGTTTAATTTCATAAATAAGGGTGTTTGGTAAAGATTTAGCAAAAAAAAATATGGAGAAAAACTTACAAAATAATATACTTTTACATAAAGGAATGCTAAAATCCACTCAAAGTTATGAGCAGTTTTTCCCCAAGTAATATATATTACTACATCACAGGCAACAAATATTGGATAAATGATAGTGAATGAGGGTGTGCATGGGTATGCATATGTGTGTGTATATCACAGTGAAATTGTTCACATAAAGTTAAATATATTTTGCTATAGGAGCTAGCTACATAATCTCAGTAGAGAAGATAACAAAGTAATTTAAATTAAATTATTCTGTTTCACAGTCAGTGACAGGAGGAAAGATTTTGCATTTTAGAGCTGTAAGAGACTTGAGATTACAGTCAAAAGCATCGTATTATAGAACAAAAAGAGTAAGCAATGACAAATATAGGAGGATAGGATTTAGACGAAACTAGACTATGGAAAAGCAGTACCTTGGGACCTGATAACAGGAAAAATAATGTCTAAAGTGTCTTTGAATGATGAGAAGCAGAACAAAAACTTAAGCCAAATTATCCTGATTTATTGGCCCCAACTATATACATAAAATGGCTCAAAAATTACATAAGAAAATATTTTTCTTACTAAATATGGATAGTAATGTTTTTCATGGGAGTTAACTTATCACATTTCCCGTCTTATTTTTCAGGGAACAGAAAACAGTGTTCGCACCATTACCAGAGACTGATGATAATCATTCACTCTAAGACAAAGAACAAGGTATCAATCAGCTTTCATTCCTGTGTCTCCTGCTGCTTCTCTGTGAGGTGCTCTAAAAGACATCTATATGAAATGTGAATAATCTAAAAAT
Organism: Mesoplodon densirostris; assembly: GCF_025265405.1. Classification (NCBI taxonomy): domain Eukaryota; kingdom Metazoa; phylum Chordata; class Mammalia; order Artiodactyla; family Ziphiidae; genus Mesoplodon; species Mesoplodon densirostris. Next base: position 59,659,898 of record NC_082678.1, read on the forward strand.
TGAAAAAAATTTTTACCTTATTTTAAAAAATATGATCAACACTCCTAAGGCTTCAAAGAAGAAAGACCAGATGACAGCTTGACCTGATCTGTGGAAGAATTACTGAGTAGACACATAATCCTACTCATAACAGCCAATGTAACAGTGTTTTCATTTTCTCCTTTTCTCTTTCTCTCTGAGGCTAATTAGCATTACACACAGTATGTGCCTTGTTACAAATGTCTTCTTTCAGCTTTGGAACTATAGTATCTTTTGATTACCCAAAACTCTGATCTAGTTTTTCAGTTATGCAGAAGCCAAACACTCTTTGTAACACTTCAGACTAACTAAAAAAAAAAAAAAAAGCCATTTTAATAAAATAGAAACAACTACCACAAGTGGATGCTACATATGTACTATCCTCACTTGGTGAATCATCATCACTTTAAAGATAAACTGTAAAAGAAAAGAATACCTTTTTATATACTTACTGCTGAAAGGCTGCCATTGTATTCTCCAAATTTTCTCCAGCACCTGTGAAAACATTAAATTGAAGCTAATTTGAACATTTTATTTTTCCAGAAATTCACCTAAAAAAGATACATCAAATGAATCATGATGTTTATATATTATGTAGACATTACAAGTGTTTTAAAGAATGTAGTGGTATTTTGAATTGTTTTTAGCTGCACCAAGAAGAATCAAAGATCAAACACAGCCACAGCAACACAGGAGGGTTACAAGAACCTAAACATGATTTTTAAGCTATAATAGAAAAGACAGAGGAGGACTTGCACATATACACCTCCTCAGAGTTAAAGTGTCTCTCCTCTGGGTCCCCACGGTCTCTCATGCATCTCTCTACTAAGGCATTTATCATATTTATAGCATAAAGTGTTTACCCATCTCTTTCCTCCCTTTCCCATTAACTACTTAAAAGAAGTGACTGTTTTAATCATCTTGGCTGAGGGTAGTATAGTGTAGTAGTTGAGGGTGGGGCTCTGGAGTTAGGATCTCTGCTCTCAAGTCTGTTTGATACTTGTCTCACCTTTCTATGGCTGAGCTTCCCTATCTATAAGAATGAGGAGGGACTTCCCTGGTGGTCCAGTGGCTAAGACTCCATACTTCCAATGCAGGGGGCCTGGGTTCAACCCCTGGTCAGGGAACTAGATCCTACATGCATGCCACAACTAAGAGCTAACATGATGCAACTAAGACCTGGAGCAGCCTAAATAAATATTTTTTAAAAAAAACAAAAGAGAAGAAAAACCCAAACGAACTTTTTGGCCAACCCAATAACTAATGGAATGCACAGGAAAAATACTTTGGAAATACTTTTCTAAATACTTGGAAAAACAGACAATAGCCAACCCAATAATTAATGGAATGCACAGGAAAAATACTTTGGAAATACTTTTCTAAATACTTGGAAAAACAGACAATAGCCAACCCAATAATTAATGGAATGCACAGGAAAAATACTTTGGAAATGCTTTTCTAAATACTTGGAAAAAGAGACAATTTCTTTATTTTTTTAAATAAATAAATTTATTTATTTATTTATTTATTTATTTATGGCTGTGTTGGGTCTTCGTTTCTGTGCCCAGGCTTTCTCCAGTTGCAGTGAGCGGGGTCTACTCTTCATCACGGTGCGCGGGCTTCTCATTGTTGTGGCTTCTCTTGTTATGGAGCACAGGCTCTAGAAACGCAGGCTCAGTAGTTGTTGCTCACGGGCTTAATTGCTCCACTGCATGTGGGATCCCCCAGACCAGGGCTCGAACCCCTGTCCCCTGCATTGGCAGGCAGACTCTCAGTCACTGCGCCCCCAGGGAAGCCCGACAATTTCTTCTTAACAAAAGAGGCAATTCAAGTTTAAGGTGCTGTTCAAATAATAGAATTAAAATGTCTTACATACAATAACATCTGAACATATTTGCAAGAGTATTAAAGTTTTGTTCTTTTATATTGTTAGATTGTATTTTTATGGCAACCTAATTAATAATCAATAGAAACACAAGGTATGAAGAAATGAATATATTAACCTAATGTTCTAAAAATTCCATCAGTTTAGCAGAGAGAAAGGGATACCTATGTGAAACAAGCTACTCTGGGGACTTCCCTGGTGGTCCAGTGGGTAAAACTCCGCACTCCCAATGCAGGGGGCCCAGATTTGATTCCTGGTCAGGGAACTAGATCCTGCATGCATGCTGCAACTAAGAGTCCACATGCTGCAACTATGAAGTCCACATGCTACAACTAAGAAGTTTGTATGCTGCAACTAAAGATCCCACGTGCCGCAACTAAGAGCTGGTGGAGCCTAAATAAATAAATAAATATATATTTTTAAAAGCTACTACTTTGACTTTAGGTTCACTTTAATTACTAGAGTTAATGCACAATAGAAAACAGATGAAGCAAATATGGAGATTAAAGTTTTTTCAAAAGTAAGTGCTCTTTTGACATTAAATGACTTTTAAAAGTCCAGTCAGTGCTTGTTTTAGTCAAAAACTAAGGAAATACGTTATCAACAGGTCATCAATATTCAAGAACAAAGCACTCTAGAATACTACCAAAAAGAAAAGAGTGCTAAAATGGTTACTTGTAGATTAGGTTAAACTACTGACTGTTGTACCAAAAAGCAAGAAAGTTAACAGGACACAGAAGACAGTTTGAAGGAGCTCTCGCTGGCCAAACCTGAGACAATGTTTGCATCAAAATAATGATAGTAACAAACTTTAAACCATTAAACAAAATAGGATATTCTGAATCCATTTTAATAAATAGACCAAAAGTTTGATACGGAATGGAGTGTTTATGTGGTTTCAAAGTACTTTCCTACAAAAATACTTACTAACTACAAAGAGAAAAAGAGTAACTTCACAACGGAAAAGTCTGGCAGACACCACTTTCACCAAGTAATCAAAGTCAACATCATTAGCTCCTTCAAGCTGACCTCTGTGTCCTTTTAATTTCCTTGCTTTTTGGTACAATGAACAATCCGTTTGGGAATTCCCTGGCAGTCCAGTGGTTAAGACTCTGTGTTTTCACTGCTGAGGGCACGGAACTAAGATCTTACAAGCCGCATGCAGTGGGGGAGAAAAATTCACTTCTCAACTCCTCTGTGAAGCACTTTTTTAAAAAATTACTTCAGATTACAATGAGTCTTATTACAGTCAAGAGTTAATGCCTTAAACTAGCAGTTCCTAACCATTTTGGTCTCAGGACTCTTACTGAGTACCTCAAAGAGCTTTTTTTTTAAGCATATTTTTTAAAATTAATTAACTAATTTATTTATTTTTGGCTGCGTTGGGTCTTCGCTGCTGCACGAGGGCTTTGTCTAGATGTGGCAAGCAGGGGCTACTCTTCATTGCGGTGTGCGGGCTTCTCATTGTGGTGGCTTGTCTTGTGGCAGAGCACGGGCTCTAGGCGCGCAGGCTTCGGTAGTTGTGGCGCAGGGGCTTAGTTGCTCTGCAGCATGTGGGATCTTCCCGGACCAGGGCTCGAACCCATGTCCCCTGCACTGGCAGGAGGATTCTTAGCCACTGCACCACCAGGGAAGTCCCTCAAAGAGCTTTTGATTATGTGGGTTATATCCATTAATAATTACATATTAGAAATTGACTTCTAAGTTTTTTTTTAATTATTATTATTATTTTTTTTTGCTGTGTTGGGTCTTCGTTTCTGTGCGAGGGCTTTCTCTAGTTATGGCAAGCGGGGGCCACTCTTCATCGCGGTGCGCGGGCCTCTCACTATCACGGCCTTTCTTGTTGTGGAGCACAGGCTCCAGACGCGCAGGCTCAGTAGTTGTAGCTCACGGGCCCAAGCCGCTCTGCGGCATGTGGGATCCTCCCAGACCAGGGCTCGAACCCGTGTCCCCTGCATCAGCAGGGAGATTCTCAACCACTGCACCACCAGGGAAGCCCTTGACTTCTAAATTTTAAAACTTTGAAAATAACAATAATAAATCCATTGCATGTTAACATAGCATTTTATGAAAAATAACGATCTGACAAAAATATTTGACGCTAAGAGTGGCATTGCTTTACACTTTTGCAAATCTCTTTTTTTTTTTTTTTTGCTGTACGTGGGCCTCTCGCCGCTGTGGCCTCTCCCATTGCAGAGCACAGGCTCCGGACGCGCAGGCTCAGCAGCCATGGCTCACAGGCCCAGCCGCTCCGCGGCATGTGGGATCCTCTCGGACCGGGGCACGAACCCGTGTCCCCTGCATCGGCAGGCGGACCCCCAACCACTGCACCACCAGGGAAGCCCCTGCAAATCTCTTTAATGTCTGGCTTAATAGAAGGCAGCTAGATTCTCGTATCTGCTTCATATGTACATATCAACCTTCACACAGATAGTTGGAAAAGAAAGATTCTTCTGTGATACTGCACCAAATTCAACAAATGGCGGATTCTTAAGTTAGTTGTAATGTGGAATCTGAACCGTATTAATGACCTCTTCATGCTCTACTACATGAAAATCGATTAGCCCATCTTGAACTTTGAATGGATCTTTCACCCATGCATGGTTTTTTGGAAAATACTGATTCACTGAATTATGCTGATCTTCTAAATACTGACACATTTCATTAGACAATATTTTTTAAAAATCACATTTGTTAATACCTGATATCATCAGGAAAATCTTTAAAAATTGGAAAGCTACCAAGCTCACAGTGGATGATACAAGTTTTTCAGAAGTCTAATTTTTGCTTGAAAGCTCAAATTTAATCATTGTCATTGCTTTAATAGAAGGCAGCTAGATTATTTTTCTTCTAATGACAGACTCACTTTATTAATTTTCAAGAACATATCTGCTGAATACTCAAGGCTGAATAACCAGTTCGTCAGTCAGTTTTTTAAGTAAAAATGGTGTTCTGTGGAAAACAATAAAGGCTAATTCAGCTCAGAATTCAAGCAACTGCACAAGTGCTTTTCCTCAAGACAATCATCTTCCTACTTTGGTATGCAGCAAAAGTGATTTTTGTGTACTCCCAATTTTGTCACACAGAATATTAAAACTTATATGTACTCAAGGATTGAACTTTAATAAAATTAATAATTTTTCTAATACATCAAAGATATTCTTAAATGAAACTGCCTTTTTAAAAAAAAATGCGAGTGCATGATGGTGAGGAATACAATGGCTACTAGTACATTTGGTACCAGTATTTTCATTTGTGCTAAAGCAACAGCAGTTTTACCGAGTACTACTTTTGCACCATCAGTGCAAATGTCAACAAGGTGAAAAAGGTAAGTAATGTCTTATGAAAATAATTTTGACCTTGTAGACCCATGAAAGGTCTTGGGGACTCCCAGGAGTCCACAGACCACACTTTGAAAACCACTGTCTTAAATAATCAATGTTCAGGGCTTCCCTGTTGGCTCAGTGGTTAACAATCCGCCTGCCAATGCAGGGGACATGGGTTCGAGCCCTGGTCCGGGAAGATCCCACATGCCGTGGAGCAACTGAACCCGTGTACCACAACTACTGAGCCTGCGCTCTAGAGCCCGCGTGCCGCAACTACTGAAGCCCACGCTCCGCAACAAAAGAAGCCACCACAATGAGAAGCCTGGACAATACAAGGGAGAGTAGCCCCCATTCACCGCAACTAGAGAAAGCCTGCGCACAGCAACTAAGACCCAACGCAGCCAAAAAGAAAATAAATAAATTTTAAAAAATCAATGATCAGAAAAGTCAGAGGAGTGGTCACCTCTGGGGATGGAGGAGGATAGCCTGGGAAGGGAACCAAGGGAATCTTATGGGATTCTAGAAATGTTCTATATCTTGATCTGAGTAAATGACTACCTGGATGTACACATATATTAAAAGGGATATTAAGCTGTACACTTAAGGTTAGTGCTACCACATGTATGCTGTGCCTAAATGTTTGTTCAAAAAGCCTTTATTTCTAAGTCCTATGTTTTTTATATTCCGGTACACCACCTAAACCCAGAGAAGGCTTTTTGAAGGCAAGTATTGAGAGGAACATCTATCCCCAGCTACCTGTTCCCACCTAGTGAAGGAAAATTCCACTCTAGTCCGCAAGGAGGGAAAAGAATGGAAGGAACACTTTTAACCTTTCTTTATTCCCTCATATACTCCTCCCCATGGGAGCAGGAGCGACGTGGAGAAAGAGCTGTCCGTCCATCTGTGACTCAGCCCGTCATGGTCCCCTTAATTTGGAGTGGCCCACCCTCAGAAGGAACAAAATTTCTGCTCAGCGCAGCATGCGGAATCTTAGTTCCCTGAGTCCCTTGCAGTGGAAGCACAGAGTCTTAACCACTGGACTGCCAGGGAAGTCCCATACCTCTGTCTTTCTAATGCATGCATTTTATTTCTAAGTTGGTTCCAAAGTTGGGATGGGAAAGTAAGCCTTCTCAAATTTCAATAGCAAGGGCTTTGTAATACACATGTGTCAGAATATTCCACAAAACAGTGTTCAACAAATATTTATTAAGTTTGAAACAATATGATATTTGTTTCAAAATAATACAGGTGAGAAGAATGGGCAGGAATACAGATGAAACAACATTGGGCGTGAGTTGATAATTGTATCTGAGTGATAGAGTCTTACTACTTTTGTGTATGATTAAAATGTGCCATAATAAAAAGTTCAAAAGATACTTATAGTTGGCTCTTTTTGTTTTGAGGGAAAGGAGTTAGGAAAAATATAAAATAGAGATTCAGAAATCTGAAATAAATTTCCCCACAGTTAATATAATTTTTACTACTAATATTTACATTCAAAGTCTACCTGTTTGTCTTTTATGTCTCCTTTCCATATTAATTTTATTTGTAATTCATTTAAACCTAAGAGCTTAAGCATGCAAACATTATTAAGATCTTTGATCTACTTTATAAGTTTATGAAATTAATAGCCAGTACTAAATAAAATAAAATATTGAAAAGGTGGTCAAGATATTAATAATTAATAGAAGCTAGATACTGTGCTTAGCACTCTATATATTATTTCATTAAAATGCCCACAACCATGGCAAGATTTCTGGCATCTCCGGAAATAAAATTGGGTAAGATCACACAGCCAACAAGGGGAACTGAATTTCGAGCATAAGCAGTATGACTTCAGATACCACCCTTTTTACCACTAACTATGCTGCAGCTTCTATGCTGCCATTCATATATCTCCTTATTTCAGTTTTACAGATAAGTTACTCATATTGGTCCTTATTTCCATATTCTTATACTTGTTTGTAAAGCTTGAAGATAAATCCCACAATGATAATACCCACAAATTACTTGTTAAGATTCATATGGTGAAAGCCAAATTAAACACATCAATAGCATAGAGGGATGATATTCAAAGTGTATATTGATACAGCGGCAGCATTTACCAACTAACCACCATATGTGTGCTCTTTTCAATAAGTGGTTTTTGCTATCTTGTCATACTTTCAACTTTTTCTATAACGATATTTAATTTTCCTAAGTTTGTAATATGTATAATTTTTTTTAAATACAGGGAAATATAGATAACCCCTGCTTTTACCCTCCCTTTACACACTCATACAAAACCAAAACCAAAATACTTCCATTGACACTCTGAGACTCAAACTGATGCCTTAATTTCCTCTTTGAGCAAACAAAGTTTAGGACTCAGAAGGAGCCAGTGTCCATGAGCAATATTTACCCTCAAACTTATCACCTCCGAAATCAATCTGGCAAAATGCCCAGATTGTGGCAATACTTTGCCTTGCAACCAAGGGTGAAAGATTAAAAGGTAAGGTGAGGATTTTATCAGTTGATGATTTTTTTTTTAATTCTTTGGCCACCGAACCCTAATAAATGAATCTCTTTTTTTAAAGCCTGTTGCTTAATTCAATTGGCCCATTGAGATAGCTTAGGGAGTATGAAAAAGTTATTTCCCTGCTATCCTAACTCTAGTTAACTCAGTGGGCATCTGAAATACGTGAATATATGGAATGATTCCAAATGTAGTAAAATACGTACTTAAATACGTACGTACACTTCAGGGGACTGCCCTAGTGGTCCAGTAGCTAAGACTCCACACTCCCAGTGCAGTGCGCCCGGGTTCAATCTCTGGTCAGGGAACTAGATCCCCCATGCCACAACTAAGAGTTCACATGCCACATCTAAAAGATCCCACACACGGCAACGAAGATCCCATGTACGGCAGCTAAGACCTGACAGCCAAATAAATAAATAAAAATAAATATTAAAAAAAAAAGACATACTTCAAAATGTTAACAGAAATTATGTCTGGATTGTGAGTTTTAGGAACTATTTTTTCTTTTTTCATTTCTATATTTCCCAAGTTTTCTACAATGAATATGTACTGATGCAATTGTAAAAATATTAATAAAATTCATAATTTCATAGAGAAATTATAAAAATAGCCTTTGCTCTCGATTTAACCCAAAGGGCACATCTTTGGTCCTATTGGTATTTCATCAATACATTGTAGTTACAAAAAGTGTTCTTTGGTCAAATAGATAAGGAAAGACATGGAAAGTATCTAGCACACAATAGATAATTAGCAGACAGTAAGCTATTATTTTAAGTGTATGTTAGGATCTGTACTAGAGGCTAGAGACACAAGCATTAATAAAATCTAAAATCTGCCCTTGAGGAACTCATAGTCTAATAAGGGAAGCAGATATCCTATTACAATATAATGTAATACAATGTATGCTTTAATGAGGTAAGAACAAAGCAGGCCTACACCACTTAATTTTTAAAACAGAGTATTTTCTACTTTCAAGGACAATCAATCAGTAAAAGGCAAAAGTGTTCATTAAAACTAAAACATTAAGTATAGGGTGATCTCATTTTTTCTCACTCAACTCAAAGTCCTATTGCAAAATACAAATGTGACCCCCTGTATCCATGCTTATATTTCTAAACAATTTTACGGTGTTCAGAGTGCTTTCTGTACACCTAATCCTCATAATAACCCAAAGAGAAGCAAGGTAAATGGTCTCCATTTATAGATAAGGAAACTAAAACCAAGGCTTATTCCCAAGGTTAGCTAGTGATAGGTCCAGAATCTGACTCAGGTGATAGTGCTTTCATAGCAGACATAATATAGTACACATTAAGAGTTTTAAGTTAAAGCAATTCAGATGTATACAGTTTATACATATATAATGATCAATGTTTCAATCTTGGAATGATCATACATCTGGTTTTCATGAAATATCAGGTATCTGCAGTTAGGGCAATAGAGAATTAGCCCAAATGTTAGTGACATGCATGGAAAAGTTTGCACAGATAACACTGATTGCTGTTATCAGTGTCCAAGACAAAATAAAAAGCAAGCAGAAGCTGACTGCTTCCTAGTCTATTATTTTCCAGAAACGTAGTATCTTGAGTTACAAAGTGTTTTTTAGTAAATATATCCTCTATCATCCTGGATTCAACTGTATTATTTGGCATACATACTCAACAAAAGCACATTAAGCACTAACACACAGGAATTTACTACAGTGATTTAGGACTGTAAACGTATTTCAAGCCTACAGAGTTAAGATTATTTCTTCTAAAATAAAATCTAGATCACCCATAACGACCGTTTAGATAGCTTTTTAGAGGACCTAGTTTTGTTTTGGGTTTTTAGTAAGCACACTTTTCTTTTTTTTAAATCAGTAAACACAACTGCAGAAGGTACTGACTATCCCCAGAGTAGGACTACTACCATCGAAAATACTTCTGTGGCAACAACTCAAACACTAAAAGTTGCTTTTTTGGCTGTAGTGGTTGAAGGCACGTTAGTAGTCATATGTCATCCTACAAGTTAACTTTGTATCTATTAAAATACAGGTAAAACAAATAAGAAATAACTTGGCATTTAGCTGGTGATAGATCCCTTAAAACCTTTCACACTTTTCATGAGTAGGAGACTAGCATAACCGTTGAAGTCACTCTTTAGTATTACGTGTAACTGATAAAATTATACAGATTTTACAGAAGCATGCTAATGTACTTCTGTGATATTTAAAAGCTTATTCCTGGGACTTCCCTGGTGGCGCAGTGGTTAAGAATCCGTCTGCTAATGAAGGGGACACGGGTTCGAGCCCTGGTCCGGGAAGATCCCACATGCTGCGGAGCAACTAAGCCTGTGTGCCACAACTACTGAGCCTGCGCTCTAGAGCTCATGCGCCACAACTACTGAGCCCACGTGCCACAACTACTGAAGCCCGCGGTCCGCAACAACAGAAGCCACCGCAGTGAGAACCCCGCACACCGTGACGAAGCGTAGCTCCCCGCTTGCCACAACTAGAGAAAGCCCGCGGGCAGCAACAAAGACCCAACGTAGCCAATAAATAAATTCATTAAATTAAAAAAACCCCAAAACCCCTTATTCCTGGCCAATTCTTGTTAGCAAAGGGGTCATGGTACTAAATCAAATTTTAGACTGTAAACTAGAATTTTACCATTTCAAGTATTAGACTGTAAATTCCAAGCAATTTTAACCTAGTTTAACATTCATCTCTAAAGAACAAGCTAAAATTGACTGAAATAATCCAACCTCACAACATTTTATACATCATGCTTGAAATGAAATAAAGACATTATTGCACAATAATGAAGAGGCAAAGATTTGGCCTGCTGTCTGGGAAATGAGAGGGTTCATCTCCGTTCCTTTTGGCAAGACACTCTTCCAAAAGAAACTTCTTTGTTTCCGTCAAACAATACAGTCCTGTCATTAACTAAATCATCTTTTTGTCTTTGGAAATCCACCGGTCACTGCTGGGGTGCAAGGTGGGGTTGGAAAAAAAAGGTGCGAGGTTTGCAGCCTTGGGAACCAGGACGCTCCAGTTTCTGTCCCAGTCCAGCCCAAGCTATAACTGTGACCTTGGGACGTGTCCGCGGCTCAGGGACTCGGTTTCCCCCTCTTCTCAATTATCATGCTTAGAATGGGGGGATGGAGGGGTGAATTGGGAGCGGTCCCCAGGGACTGCAGATGCCCAGGCTGCACCACGCTCCAGGTTCACGCAGTTCCTCAGCCCTGGAAGCAGTTCGCCCCATCTTCCCACAAGCTCAGCCACTGGCTGTCTCGGAACAAGTCTGTTCCCGGTTCCCCCGTGCGGGGTACCCCGGCTCGGCCCGGTGCTCCCCACTTGTGCCTCACTGCTAGGAAGGTACCTTGCGATCATCCTTCCCTCCTCCGAGAAACCTCCATCTACCCTTCATTCTCACCCTGGTCCTTCCTCCTTCTGAGAACCCCTGACATCGCTGCACGCGAGAGGTCCCCACCTTGGCTCTCTCTCAAGACCCCTTTCCTTCCTTCAGGCGACCTCCCCTCCACACTGCCTTCACCTCCGGGGGAGCCCTCTATCCACACACGCCCATCCTTCCTCAAACTCTCACGTATTTCCACCCGCCTGCCTTTTAAAGCGGAGGACCCTCAGCTCTCGTCGTGGTGGAGCAAGGGCGGGGGAGCCTCCCCCACCTCCGCCACCTGGTTCTGGGGACCCCTCTCACCTCCGCGGTGAGAGATGTGTTTACTGAGGAATCGTTGCTTCTTTCTCTGGTGCAGCAAGGTCGGGTATTTGAGCAACAAGAAGGAAGTCACCAAGTACCCTCCCAGGGTGGAGAGAAGGTAAAAAGCCGCGGTGGACGACATCTCAGCCACCCTGTGGGAAGTCTCCCACCGCCTGGCCCTCTGAACTCCGCTGAGACGGTCGCAACGGCTGCAGCGGCGGCGGCAGCTGCTGAGGAGTCTGCTCGCCCCCAGCCGGTGCCAGCGGTGCACCGCACTTGCCGGCGCCGGCCCAACGCGCAGGCGCAACCGGACTCTGGCAGCCAAGCAACAAAGGGGCTCCGACACGCAGGCGCGCTCAGGCTGCAGGGTAGGAGCCGGCGAAGGTCCCGGAGCCGGCTTTTGTCACCTAGCTTTGTGGTCCGAGTCGCAGCGCAAATTGAGGCGAATGCTTGGAAACCCGCCAGCGCCTTCGCCATCACTCGGACCGAAAAGGCTATTCAAGGATAGCCTTCAGGAGGCCTGACATAATGAGAAAGTTCACATCAAAAAGGTATGATTCCAGGGCGCGTCTCTAGCCCTAGTCGAAGAAATGCAAAGAACTCTTACCGATGGAGGAGTTAAAGCTTACTGAAAACAAATAATAAACACACCCATTTGTCCAGCCAAGAGAGAATTTTCCCTTTTGTCACACATACCATAAAAGGTACTAGTTTATCAGTCAAGTATTTGAGGGATGGCTCCTCTCCCCTCGCATTTTCCTGTTAAAATGCAAACCTGATGCCTTGTACGCGATAGGCAGTCAAATGTTTGTTGACTTACAAGTCCGTTTAAAATAAGGAAACGTTGACAAGGTTATAGGTTATAAAAGTCTTAAAAGTCTTGGGAAGACTGGAACCTAAATTTCCTTTCATCCCACGCAAACTACTAATTCGAAGAGCCACATTTAAATGCAAAAGAATTAACCCAAGCCTGAGGGAGAAATTTTGGCCAGAAGAACAGGTCTCTCACAGAAGTAGAATGCAGAGTGATTATTTAAAATCATGTGATTCTTGACTCTGGCCTTAAGGAAATTTCTTTCTTCTGTTTTCTTATCTGTAAAATGAGGAATTTTTTTACTAAATGATAACTTCCAACTCACACATTCTGTTAATAGTGACTTCCCAAAGATTCTAGCTTCCTTTAAGAAGAGTAAATAAAATTTAGAGGATTCTTGAAAACAAGGGCCTTCATTAGATTTTAAAAAGTTCCAGAGAAAGACTTTTGCATCCGTTTACCATCACAGTAATCTTATTTCTTGGTCTAACACCAATATACGCAAAGAAATGATAAAGCCTTTGTAGAAGAAAGAGAACTAAGTTAAAAATTTCCACATAAAACCAAACTTAAAATTAAAAACATTTAAAGGGAACTCACAAGTTGAAAAATACTGCCTTGTTAGGAATTAAGGAAAGTATCTGTTTAGGGCTGTCAAATGATATCCTATAGATTAGCTGTGCCCATGGTTCTGTTTCCCTTTTCCAAAATCTCTCTTGACAGCAACTTTAAATTTGATGACTACTTTATGATTAGTATAGACATATGTATATGATAAATATTACCAGGAAAAAAAATGTAACTGAGAATATTTAACCTTCAGCTATAGAGGGACCAGTGGTGTAGCAGACAGAGCTCTAAATGTAGAACCCATAGATTTATTTATTTATTTACTTTTTGGCCACACTGCATAGCATGTGGGATCTTTGTTCCCCAAACAGGGATGGAACCCACACCTCCCGCACTGGAAGCACGGAGTCTTAACCACTGGGCTGCCAGGGAAGTCCCTAGAACCCATAGATATAGCTATGCCATTTACAAACTGAGTGACTCTGGGCATATCACTTAGTTTAAGCCTCAGTTTCACATCTGTAAAATGGGGGATAATAGTATCTAACCTCAGAGCAGTGTTTTGAGGATCTAAGGAAGTAAAATGAAAGCACTGAAAGTATCCTAGGGAATTCCCTGGTGGCCTAGTGGTTAGGATTCAGCAACAAAGTTGGGGAAAGTATACAGAATTATTCAAAATAAGTAACCAAGCAGGAGCACACATGCCTTAGTGCAGGCCCAAGAAAATTAACACCAGTGAAAGAACAGGTGAAGTATAATAGTAGAAAAGCATCTTTTAAAAAATTGCACTTGGGGCTTCCCTGGTGGCGCAGTGGTTGAGAGTCCGCCTGCCGATGTAGGGGACACGGGTTCGTGCCCCGGTCCGGGAAGATCCCACATGCCACGGAGCGGCTGGGCCCGTGAGCCATGGCCGCTGAGCCTGTGCGTCCGGAGCCTGTGCTCCACAATGGGAGAGGCCACAACAGTGAGAGGCCCGCGTACCGCAAAAAAAAAAAAAAAAAAAAAAAATCACTGGCCTGTTTCATTGAGAAAACTGATATCTGGAGAGGTTAAGTAGTTTGCCCAAGACTATACAGCTAGTGGCTGATATAACAACAAGGTCATCAATCTTAACTCAGTTCAAGGGGTTGGAGAAGATAGTACTGATCTTACGAAAAATAAAAGATTTGAAAAATAATCTTGCTCTTCATAGAAGATAGCTTTAAGGAAATTCCCACTTAAAAAGTGTCCTTGGAAGCATGTCAGAGGTAGCAGATCCAGGATGCAGTATAGTGAAAAGAACATTCATGCTAGTCAAATGTTTCCTTAACCTGTCATTTCAACCCCATCTACAACTGTATTGCCCAAATTATTAGGGTTCTAGATAGCAGATGCAATTGACTAGGAACATAGATCATTGGGACCAGAAGGCATTTACCCAAGAGTTCTAAAGGAACCCATAAATTAAAGTGTGATACTATTCTAAATAAGAAAACTGCTGTAATAAACAGCTAGTGTGCAGACAGACTGGCAGACTGCCATTAGGATTCTCAACTCTAACAGTGGGAATCTGATACTAGGTTAGAGCATGGTTCAACTTTCTTCAGGGCAATTTAGCAAAATATATCCAAATGTAAAATGTGTATATCCCTTGACCCATCAATCCCAGGCCTAACAGTTTATTCTGCAAAGAAAATTTCACAAGTATTAATAAAAGATGTATGCACCCTGGTATTCCATTGCTCATAGAAGCCCTACATTTAAAAGAATTTAAATATCAATAAAGGACAGATTATATAAATCATGATAAGGGAAAACAATGCAGCTATTAATAATACATTCATTTATTGACAGGAAAAATGTCTACCGTATACTGTAGAGTGAAAAAAAGTAGATTACAGAACAAGATGTATTCTGTGATTGCAGTTATGTAAAATTGAATACATATCCACATGTGACTGTTTGCATGAGATGTTTAGAAGGATATTCACTAAAATGTTGCCACTGGTTAGCAGAGCATTAGCAAAGCAGTAGAACTTCAGGTAACTTATTCTTATCTTTGTTTAAAAAAAACCTATGAAACAATAACAGATACAATGACTACATATTCGTTTTACAAAAACAACAAAGGTATGTTCAAAAACAAAAATTGTTTTACATGGGATTGTAAACTAAGGAGTCTTGCTTTTATATTGAGAAAATAGCCAGGATAATATAAAGGATAAAAGTCACTCAATACTCGAGACTTCCCTGGTGGTCGAGTGGCTAAGACTCCATGCTCCCAATGCAGGGGGCCCAGGTTCGATCCCTGGTCAGGGAACTAGATCCCACATGCAGCAACTAAGAGTTTGCATGCCTCAATGAAGATCCCACGTGCCGCAACTAAGACCCGGCAGCCAAATAAATAAATAAGTCACTTGATCCTCAAGTACATGTAACTTCATCGGAGAAAGGAAGTAATAAGCAACTGTGGTCATATAGTCCTCTAAGAGTGTCTGGAATAAAAAGGAACCACAAGATATAACTCACACTTTAGAAATTTTTCTTGTGCCTAGTCAAGCTGAAAATTATTACCATTGCTATACCTATGGGCAGGATTATTTTCAGTATGGAAAGGTTTTGGAAAAATACTTAAACTGTATTTAAAAGATGATTGGATCAAAGCTATCAGCTACAAACAAGGAATAATAACTCTCCCTTATATTTATAAAACAGTTTAGAGTTTGTAAAGGATTTCAATTAACGCATTCTTTAAGTGTTTGAACCACAGTTATCCTTTGAGGTAGATGAGGGAGTTAATACCTCCATTTTACAAATCAACACACTGAAGCTTTAGATGGGCTCCAATGTTAGAAGATGCAGTAAATTATCTCAAGACACCAACACAATGAGCTGCCGTGCCAACTTAGGCCAATAAACATTATTAAGAGTATTAAAGGGACTTCCATGGTGGCGCAGTGGTTAAGAATCTGCCTGCCAGTGCAGGGGACACAGGTTCGAGCCCTGGTCTGGGAAGATCCCACATGCCGCGGAGCAACTAAGCCCATGCGCCACAACTACTGAGCCTGTGCTCTAGAGCCCGCGAGCCACAACTACTGAGCCCACGAGCCACAACTACTGAGCCCGCGTGCCACAACTACTGAAGCCCGCATGCCTAGAGCCCGAGTTCCACAACAAGAGAAGCCACCGCAATGAGAAGTCCAGCACTGCAACGAAGAGTAACCCCCACTCGCCACAACTAGAGAAAGCCCACGTACAGCAACAAAGACCCAAAGCAGCCAAACATAAATTAATTTAAAAGAAAGAGTATTAAAAATTAAACAAACTATTAGCTGGCATTTGTGCAAAATTATGCAGTGCTCCAAAAACTGAGTGCAGTCCTATTTGCCACATCTTAGGACAGGCACAAAGTTGTGGGAGACAGAACAGAAAAGGGGCAATTAAATGGCCAAGGATTTGAGAGGCTGCTTTATAGAAAGCATAAACAGACTAACTAGCAAAAACTAAACCTAGCTTTAAAAAGACCACAGAAAGATACAAGAGGAAAGGTGCAAGCCAAGTCTACAAAACTGCTGTATGTCATGGTGCTTACCACAGGTACATGTACTAGGCACTGTTTACCTGATTATAAAAGGTAGGCCTAAAACTAACCAAGACTCCCAAACTATTAGAATTATGGGATACCTTTGAAAAGTAAACTTAAGATAAATTATAATTATTATCAAGAATTTATTAATTAGGTGATTTATATATACTCCTTCAATCCTCATAACCACCCTTTGTGATAAATAACAATTATTACCATTCTAGAGAAAATAATACTCAAGGATTAAGTAAACTGTCACCTTTCTTAAGTGGTGGAGTTAATTCTTTTTGGCTTCAGTCTACTATAGTACTATTTTATACAGAAGATAATATGGAACAAGAGAGGGTGTAAGAATATAAGGTTCAACAGTTTTAGAGAGAATCAAGATTTACGCTCTTAAAAGAAATTAAGATGTCTGAAGGGTACCATACCTCATTTTTCTGACATTAAAAACTCACCCAGGGGACTTCCCTGGTGGTCCAGTGGTAAAGACTCTGCCTTACAATGCAGGGGACGTGGGTTTGATCCCTGGTCAGGGAACTAAGATCCCACGCGGGGCAACTAAGCCGCGTGCCCCAACTACTGAGTTCATGCGCCTCAACTAGAGCCCACATGCCACAAACTACAGAGCCCATGGGCCCTGGAACGCACGCACCACAACTACAGAGAGAGAAAAAACCCACATGCCGCAACAAAAGATACCACATGCCTCAACAAAGATCCCACATGCCACAACTAAGATCCAACACAGCCAAAAAAAAAATAAAGTAAATAAGTAAATAATAAATCTTAAAAAAAAAAACCAAAACTCACCCATTCACAAGTCTTAAGACCAGAAGCAAAATATTCAGTTGGAGAAACTGACACGCAGGTTTTATTTTTATATTTTCTATGAAGGCAGAACATAGGAAGAGTACAGCTTTGAAATCAGAGTCCTCAATTTAAATTCTGACTTTGCTACTTCCTAGCTATGTGACCTGGGACAAATTATTTAATCACTTCAAGCTTTAATTTCCTGATAACATGGATGATATCTATCTTGCAGTGCTTTGAGGATTAGAGGCAATGTATGCAAAATGCTTACTAAATTACCTAACAAGAGGATATTCAAGAAATAGCTATTATTATTGTGTGCCATTCAGTACACGGTAGCTATTATTATTTTTATAAATCAGGCTTCTCTAGTTCCATTTTTCTCATTTTTTTCCTGTTCCTCTAAAGTCTTTTTTAATTTTTAATTTAAACTAAGAAACAAACTCACTGTTTAAGTAGTGCAAGGGAGCCTTAATTTTAAGTAAACCAACGTATGAAACCATTAAAAAATTAGATTAATGTAATTTACTTTATAAGGTTTATCATAGTAGTCCTTTAAATAGTTAGCACTCTTGAATAAAATACGATTTAGTTCCTAAAAGTTTTTAATTCTATACAACTCTTCAAGGACACATCAAAAGACTTACCAATAAGCCAAAGGATGCCCCTCTGTCCTAGTGATTCTTAAAAAAGAATCAATTTGAAACATTTTCTTACATTTCAAAAAAAATCTACTAAGCAAAGGACAATGCAAATGCTGCTACAGAAGAAATATAATTTCTTTTAAAAAACCAGCACTTTTGAAGTTTGCTGAAATAAGGTTTGTAGGACTAAAGAGAAAGGTAGTAAGCAATACAGACTTGCATAGTCCACATTTCTCTAATGTGACACCCTGTAAACTTATTTATGGATAAAAACAAGCATGAAGAAGTGCTGCAATTGTGTCTTAAGCAAGTTATAAGTACAAATAGCATACAAATTTTGTATTTACTAAATGAAGTAAGTCAGAAAGAGAAAGACAAATACCATATGATATCTTGCATGTAAAATCCAACATATGACACAAATGAACTTATTTACAAAACAGAAACAGACTCACAGACATAGAAAACAAACTTATGGGTAACAAAGGGGAAAGGGGGTGGGGGAGGAATAAATTAGGAATTTGGTATTAGCAGATACAAACTATTATATATAAAATGTTAGGGACTTGCTTGGCAGTCCAGTGGTTAGGACTCTGCGCTTTCACTGCTGAGGGCCCAGGTTCCACCCCTAGTTGGGGAACTAAGTAAGATCCCACAAGCCGCACGGCGCGGCCAATAAAAAAAAAAGACAAACAAGGTCCTACTGTATAGCACCGGGAACTATATTCAATATCCTGTAATAAACCATAATGGAAAAGAATGTGAAAAAGAATATGTATATATAGGGACTTTCCTGGTGGTCCAGTGGTTAAGAATCCACCTTCCAATGCAGGGGACGCGGATTTGACCCCGGTCCGGGAACTAAGATCCCACATGTTGCTGGGCAACTAAGCCTGTGCACCACAACTACTGAGCCTGTGCACTCTGGAGCCCGCACACCACAACACAGCCCAGCGCAGCCAAATAATAAACAAACAAACAAATAAATGGAACAAAATATTATGCACAAAATGAATAAGCTACAAAGGTATATTAAAATAAAAAGAATATGTATATATATACGTATAACTGAATCACTTTGCTGTATGCCAGGAACTAACACAACACTGTAAATACTTTAAAAAAAAGTTTTGCATTTAAAAATGCTATAGAAATTCAAATTAAGGTGGCTTCTGTAACCAAATATAATCAAGGAAAATTACTTACTAATTTAAGCAGTAATGTAAAGTTGTTCCATGTAGAATGACATCAAAAAGGAAATAAAGAAAAAAAGATACAGGTTTGCTCTTCTGAGATCTATTTGTTCTCATAAACTACTTTCTTATAGTTCCTTTGACCTACAAGTTTACACAACCTGTTAGTCAAGTCTTAGAGGCTATTAAAAAACAATACAACTATTAGTATATGTCCTATGGAACAATCTAGCTATATTTCCCAAATGCAACTACCAACGACTATGCTTAATACAAAAGTAATTGTGATTTTTAAAACTGATATAAAAGGAATGAAAGATATAAAGGAAAAGGATGAAAAATAAGGCTGAGATGAAAGAAGAATATAGACTAATTTTCATATTGGCTCAGATTCTCTTCCTAATTAAACTACAGTAAAGTAGGCATAAAAATACACCTAATTAAATTACAGTTTTAAATTGGCTGCCAGTTATGTGTTTCTCTATATAGATTTAAAAATCAAAACCTAAGTAACTGTTTTAAGCTGGTAGCAAGATGTGTTAAACAAATACTACATTTCATGGGACTTCCCTGGTGGCACAGTGGTTAAGAATCCACCTGTCAATGCAGGGGACACAGGTTTGAGCTCTGGTCCGGGAAGATCCTACATGCTGTGGAGCAACTAAGCCCGTGCGCCACAACTACTGAACCCACGTGCCTAGAGCCCGTGCTCAGAACAAGAGAAGCCATCGCAATGAGAAGCCCGCGCACCACAGTGAAGAGTAGCCCCCGCTCGCTGCAACTAGAGAAAGCCTGCGTGCAGCAACGAAGACCCAATGCAGCCATAAATAAATAAATAAATAAAACAAATACTACATTTCATATATATTGCAACTAAAATGTCCAATTCTATTTGCTCAGCATTTCAAAATCAATGTGCCCAGGAAAATATAATCAGTTACACTAGAATTCTGGCATATTAACTTATTTTGCACACTTAGCTAATTAGTGATATATCAGTGTCACCATGTTGATGCTGGTGAACGTTAACATCGATATGAATTGATAAAATTTGTATCACTTAGCAAATTGTTTCATAGTATAGCAATTTTCAAAGAATAAAGTGTGTACTAATATCCTAGATAAGTAATTTTTAGTTTAGAGAGCATTCATTTAAAATATGGTATCTCATCAGTCCAAGAGTAAAATGGTGAGAACAAAACAATGTAACTCAGGTACCAGAACGGTGAGCCAAACAGTAGGACATTTTTTTGCAATTAAGTCCTCATACAATTACCAGATAACCTACTGGATCATCTTGGTTTTTTTTTTTTTAAAGATACTGTGGTTTCTGCCTCTCTCTCTCTCTCCCTTTTCTTTTCTTAAAATTTATTTATTTTTTGGCTGCGTTGGGCCTTTGTTGCTGTGTGCGGGCTTTCTCTAGTTGCGGTGAACAGGGGCTACTCTTCATTGCGGTGCATGGGCTTCTCATTGCGGTGGCTTCTCTTGTTGCAGAGCACGGGCTCTAGGCGTGCTGGTTTCAGTAGTTGTGGCTTGTGAGCTCTAGAGCTCAGGCTCAGTAGTTGTGGCGCATGGGCTTAGTTGCTCTGCAGCATGTGGGATCTTTCCGGACCAGGGCTCAAACCTGTGTCCCCTGCGTTGGCAGGCAGATTCTTAACCACTGTGCCACCAGGGAAGCCCTGGATCATCTTGATTTGAAGATAATTTCAGGAGCAGCATTTTAAGGAAAATCCCAGCTAAAACATTTTAGCAATAACAAAGCTTGGGCTCAACATGATAATGCAACATTCAGTTATAATAGAAATATGTTTTATTATGGACAGTGAAACAGAAACAAAGAGAAAGTAGAGGTATCAACCATGTACTTCATGTCCTTTTCTAGAATAAACAATGTTTATTAGGAAGTTGTACCCCCATTTACAATAAGTATCAACAATATCATGAAATAGTGGAACAATTACTGTCCAAATACTGAACTCCTGTAACCAAAACACATTTTGTGTTCAAGAAAACACAGTATCACACACCAAAAAACACCCCATACACACCAAAACCAAAAATCAGCTCCAGTTTAGGACTGTACTGGCTGGAAAACACTTATTGTGTTACTGCTTTAAGAACCCCACGGAGCACCTTGTAACTCATCAACTGCACATTTTCCTTTGTAGGGAAACAAGGTCCTCTCTCAGTCACGTAGGCATATGGGAATCTCAAAACCCAGAGGCCATCAGGTGGGAGAGTGATTTCTTGTTTTTCTGGGTAGAATACTGGACATGGTGGTGGGCCTGGCTGAACCTGAAAAACACAGGTTATATGATTACTTTAATATATTTCAATAAGAAACACCTGAAAGATAAGTGCCTAAACAAAGGATAAGTTCACAGAGCACATAAGATTAAGCAGGTAATGTGTACATTCTTAACTCCAATCATATCTGATATTACATTAAATAATCTCAAATATTATCCTGCTTTTCTACAGATTTTTAACTCCAAGTTCTGCCTCTAACCAGATGACGTGAATTGATGGTGTGAACTGATTAACACACCTACAATATGTTTTTCAAGAAACAGAATATTAGGTATAAGAGATATTTAAAATTAAGACCTGTTTAATTAGTCTGATACCCTGTACTTTTTTCATATAATCAAAACAAGCATCGGCATTTTTTGTTTGTCTGAGGACAAAAAGGGTTATATTTCTTACCTGAGGCATTAGTATTATCTGCAAAGGAGCATCAGGAACCACAACAAAAAGCCTCATAAGTTGAGCATAATGTGGTTTTAGCCCCCTACCCTGAGATGATGACAGAATATATAAGGGCATATCACTATTCAGGGCTTTTAAAGCTGATTCCTTGGGCCCACTTCCCATTACTTTCATTACTTTGTCAGGTCCTGAGCACATAAATCTTCGTCCTCGAGAGTCTTCATATTCAAAGCCCACAAATGCTCGCGCTATGTCATCTCGCCGTCTTCCTCTTCCCATTACAACTGCACTTCTCTTTCCAGGAATAGCTTTATTTGGAGCAGGCCAAGAATTTGTGTCTAAGTCTCCTTCATCTTCAGCCCTAGTCCTGATGACAATGTCCCAAGGCATAAGATAGTTTGTTCCTGGAATGAAGCCCTGTTGGTCCAAACCAGTATGAAAGTTATAAGACTTAGCAGGGCCTAGTTTAATCAAGGACCAGCTGGAGAATTTGGGTAGGAGACCTTTGGGGCAATTTGAGTGTAGCATGCCTGGGAGATATTCAACTGTGGATGCCTGCCGATCAACCAAGTTTGGTCTCTTCTCAGTTTTTACTTCTCCTTGACCATGAACTTCTGGATTATCTCCTACTTGTGGATCAGCTGGATAGGTACCTAAACTATCTGTGGATTGGCCTAAGCTCAAAGCTAAACTCAGGCTTGTGCTCTCTCCTTGGGTTTGAGGTTCTTTTTCTTTAAGTTTATCAGCATCTGCATCTGGAGGGGCAGGAGATGATTCGTTTTTGGCAGGAGCAGGATCTGGAGTACTTGGTTCAAATACTGGGAAATTGATGTGATCCAATTTTCCACAACATTTTTCTTCCAGAAGCTATGGAGGAAGGAAAAAAACAAACAAACTAATCCTGTGAAACTTTCACTGAAAACAACACATGCTTCACATTAAAAAGCAAGATCAACAGTTAATAGGTAAGCAAATAAGTATATATAAAGAGATTTCCCTTGTTAGATATCACACTGCAAGTCACATTTGCTTATCTAGATATTTTGCTTCTGAAAAAATATATTTTTACTCAGATGGTCGTTAGCAAAAAAAAAAAAAAAAAGAGAGAGAGAGAGAGAGAGAGAGAAGAGGAGGAAAAAAATGTAGAGTCTACCTGATAAAAGTCATAGTTAGCTGCCTTGATATCAAAGGGATCATCTCGAGGTGCCTGTTTCCTTCCACAGTTACAGGCACCAGTGGATCGAGCTCGGCTATTGTGATACAGCACAGGAGGATTTCTATCAGGCTCTGGTTTTTCTCCTGGAAAATATAAGTCACTATTAATTTTACACACAATGCAGACCCAAATTTATATTGCATTCAATTGCACCTTAACCCCAAAATTTCTCCAACCAGTTCTTTGGAAATGAGAAGGGAAAAACCACCCAAAACACAAAAACTTGACTAAACACACCTAACAGAGGAAGCAAGTGAAAATACATGACATAATACATATTTTTAATCTAAACTTTTAGGGTCTCTAAGTAAATTT
This sequence comes from Mesoplodon densirostris, assembly GCF_025265405.1. NCBI lineage: Eukaryota > Metazoa > Chordata > Mammalia > Artiodactyla > Ziphiidae > Mesoplodon > Mesoplodon densirostris. Next base: position 59,683,182 of record NC_082678.1, read on the forward strand.
TATCATCATCATAGTGCCCATACATTTCATTATATTCATTTCAGTTAAACAAAAGGTAAAAATGTTAATATGAAATTCCTGAAACTTTGTATTATTTAATAGTTCTCATTTACTAATCCCCTAGGGTTCATTCTTTAAATACAAGAACATAATTAGTAGTCATAGCTGATTTTTCTTTTTACAGCAGGAGAAAAAACTTAAATCTGATGTACCTAAATTTCTGCAGGGCCCTCTTTTTAAAATGTCAATACATAATGAACAAACTCTCTTAAAACAAGAATAAAAACACAGCTCAAAGTTTTGATTTCAAAATACTGAGAAAATTTTAGCCACCTGATTTAGGTAAGGAGTGAAATTTATGTACACAGTGTTGATCAGTTAAACTCCTCTCCTCACAGAGCTGATGGCCATTGCTCCAAAACTTGTAGCAGTCCTCGTGTAACTGCATGGCATACTTGTGAAAGGCTGGACCCCTAGCATGTTGACTGTACACTCGAAGAGCCTGGGCAAGCTGATTCTTATGGACAGTCATTGTGTAATTATGAGGCAAATTTGACTGGTAGGCACTATGGGCCATCGGTAAAGCTTTTTGGCACCGGTTCTCTGAGAATTTTGTGTCAATATCCAAAAACCCTTCCAAGACTTTAATACTGCTTAAAATCTTAGACGTTAGCTCCCCAGTGGGAGAGCCCGGCTCCTCCTCTTTCCCATCGATAGCTACTTCATACAGTTTTGAAGCTGCTGAGATCCACTTCTGATAAGTAGGAAGTTCAAAATGGGAAGGCTGTGGGTTCCTGCCCACACTGTCATCAAAACCTTTCTTGCTTAGTACTAGCTCTACATGCTGCCATAGGAATTCCCGAAGAGTGAAATCCACTAGCTGCCCGGAAGAACTGGAACTGCTAGTGTCAGTGTGGAAAGAAAGCTGTTGTCGGCTGTGCTGCCTTATCAGCTGGTATCGCCTGGACCCAGAAAGGGGTGCAGGGACCAGCAAAGATTCAGGGTCTTTCACAGTACAATGACTCCTAAGTTGGTCCAGCAACATGCCTACTGGGTCCTCCTCCTGGCTTCCAGGAACGATGTACACAAACGCCTGATTGGCAGGCACAGTAAAGAGGCAGTTGATACTCTGATTAGTCAAGACACGACTCTTCCGGAAGATTCTATAGATCTGGTCTTCCAGGGCATGCTGCAGTCTCCTTTTGGGAGAATGCTTCTTGGGCTTCTCTGGATGAGCTGGGTCTTGGTTCCGAGGGGGTTCCACCTTGAGTGCTCCATTGAGTTGAAAGAGGAAAAGGAGTCTAGGTGGGCAAGGTCTGCAGTTGAGCTTCCAGTCTTTGCCAACGGGACAATCCTTAATGGCTGTTTTGAGGAGGGGCAGTACCTTCTGTCTCAGTCCATCCAGGGCTCTGAATACTCGATCGTAAGTGATGTCAAAGGAACAAGTGGGATGGACCAGAAGCAAGATGTGACAGACGGAGAAAAGGTAAAGGAGACTGAGGCACTGCAGTTTCTCTTGATGCTTCCAGAACTCGTGCGCTTCTGCATGAGGTAAAGGGAGGCCACCTCCAGCTTCCCCGCTCTGAAGGGCCCGACAAGCCCGGAGAAGTTGGGAATTGTCACAGATGGAAGTTAGAAGAAGATACAGAACTTTGCTTTCCTGGTTGTAATAGGCTTGCAGAAGGCTGTAGTCCTGGGAACCTGGCTCAGTTCGGTTCCCTTCCGCGACAGCTACACCTCCCCGAACTGGATCCCCGGACCCGGCGCCAGGGTCCCCGGCTCCACCAGCCTTCCCGATGACCCCAGCCTCGGTCCTGATTCCAGGCCCCGAGTCTCCAGGATCCTGGTGGCGAAAGAGGGGAAAAACCTGTCGGTCGCACACGGTGTTCACAAGTGAAAACTTCTCGGAATTCAGGCGCAGAGCCGTCTTGCCGAAGATTCCCACCACGCAGATCTCATCCTCCCGCCAAGGAGGCTCCGGTCCGCCAGCCGCGCCCCCACCACCCTCTGTAGGGGACCCCTCGGGACTTTCAGAGCCTGTCCAGGCTGAAGCGCCCATTAGAAGCTCTCTCAAACTGACAGGACCCGCCATGGTGCGGAGACTACTGTAGCGTTCTTCCGGTCCCTCCGGTAAACAGAACCGGCTCTCGTCCAAGTTTGAAATCCCTCCTCCGCTTCTTCAGTTCCTGCTTTCCTCTCACTTTAGGTTCCGCCTCTCGCTTCTCCTGTCATAGTTTTCCACCAAGGTTTTACCTAGTCCTACAGCACAGCTGATTTAAGATTTTCCTTAACCGGAGACTGTAGGAATTGAAATATCAGAAAGACATTTAGAAGCAGTTAGGGCTTTTTGTTTGTTTGTTCTTCTTGATAGACAAAACGTTTAATGAATGTTAAAAGTTACAAAATCATTTTAGTGAAAAGGAGAGCTGTGTTTGTGACAATTCTAAAATAACAATAATTACATGCAAGATAAAGGCAGAAGTAAGTGGTTTTGAAAAGGAGTTATATTCACACTACGCTAGATTTAATTCTTGTTAAATATTTATAGAGCATCTACAACAGGTTTATTGTCCTCACCACATTTAACCTCTTAATCCTTTCTACATTGTATTTTCTTTCTGACATACAACTACTCACCCACCCACTCATCTCACCTCCAACTTTCTTTTCACTACCAGTAGTGATTTTATTTTATTTTTATTGAAGTATAGTTGATTTACAATGTTGCGTTAGTTTCAGGTGTACATCAAAGTGATTCAGTTATACATATTTTTTCTGATGCTTTTCCGTAATAGCTTATTACAAGATATTGAGTATAGATAGTTCTCGGTGCTATACAGTAAATCCTTGTTATTTATCGATCTTATATACAGTGCTGTGTATCTGTTAATCCCATACTCCTAATTTACCACCCCTCCTTTTTCCCCTTTGGTAACCATAAGTTTGTTTTCTATGTCTGTGAGTCTATTTCTGTTTTGTAAATAAGTTCATTTGTATTTTTTTTTTAGATCCCACATATAAGTGATATAATATTTGTCTTTATCTGGCTTACTTCACTCAGTATGATAATCTCTAGGTCCATCCATGTTGCTGCAAATGGCAATATTTTATTCTTTTTTATAGCCAAGTAATATTCCATTATGTGTGTGTGTGTGTATGTCATATATATGTCACATATATATGATATATATATATGCCTCATCTTCTTTATCCATTCATCTGTTGATGGACACTTAGGTTGCTTTCATGTCCTGGCGATTGTAAATAGTGCAATTGGGGTGCATGTATCTTTTCAAATTAGAGATTTCATCTTTTCCAGGTATGTGCCCAGGAGTGGGATTGCTGGATCATATGGTAACTCTATTTTTAGTTTTTTTTAAGGAAACTCCATAATGTTTTCCATAACGGCTGCACCAATTTACATTTCGACCAACAATGTAGGAGTGTTTCCTTTTCCCCACATCCTCTGTAGCATTTATTATTTGTAGACTTTTTGATGATGGCCATTCTGACCGGTGAGAGGTGATAACCTCATTGTAGTTTTGGTTTGCATTTCTCTAATAATTAGCAATGTCGAGCATCTTGGAAGCAGTTAGTTTGCAGTTCAATGAATAAAAAAATTCCACAAAAAAGAGTGTCAAATGACTCTTCTAAAAGTAGGAAACTGTTTCACTTTAAGCTCTAGAACCTTGTTATACAAGGTGTAGTCTGCAGCCCAAAGAAGGAGCTTGTTAGAAATGCAGAATCTTAGTCGCCACCCCAGACCTACTAATCAGAACATGAATTTCAATAAATCCTAATGATTTGTACACACTTTATAGTTTGAGAAGCATCACTTTAAAAACATCTTTCAAAGCAAGGTGAACAGATTTCTTTCTTGACTCCATATCATTGGAAAAAAAGGCAGGGATTTTGAAAGGTTTATGGAATACAACAACAATAAAAAATTATCAAACTCAGAAGAATATATACTAAAATGTTTAAAACGTGTTAGGATTTGTTTAATTTTTTTCTTTACTCTTTTCCCTGCTTTTTTAAAAAATGGATTTTTTTAGAGTAGTTTTAGGGTCATAGCAAGATTGAGCACAAAGTACAGAGTTTCCATATACCTTTTGCCCCTACACAGTCATAGCTCCCTTTACTATCAACACTGGGCTTCAGAGTGGTACATTTGTTACAATCTATGAACCTACTTTGACAAATCATTATCACTCCCAAATTCATAGTTTACATTAGGGTTTATTCTTGGTGTTGTGCATTCTGGGTTTGGATATGTATCCACCATTAACGTGTCATATAGAATAGTTTCACTGCGCTAAAAATCCTATGCATTCTACCTATTCATTTCTCCCTTCCCCCAGACCCCTGGCTACCACTGATCTTTTTACTGTCTCCACAGTTTTGTCTTTACCAGAATGTCATATAGTTGGAATGGTACATACAGTGCATAGCCTTTTCAGATTGGCTCCCTTCACTTAGTAATGTGCATTTAAGTTTCTTCCGTGTATTTTATGATTTGCTAGCTCATTTCTTTTTTGTGCTGAATAATATTCCATTATCTGGATGTACCACAGTTTATTTACCCATTCACCTACTGAAAGACATCTTAATTGCTTGCAAGTTTTGGAAATTATGAATAAAGCTCCTATAAACGTCTGTAGGCAGGTTTTTGGGTGGACATACTCTTATTTTTATATCTCTATTTTCTAATTTTTCTACAATGAACACTTTCTTCAATTTGTAATATTAAAAAAATTATTCCTTGAATAAATGTGGAAAGCCTTAATTCAATGTTTGATTTAGCTGGCTGGAAGTTCAAATAGTTAAGATTTATTACTTAAAAAATACTCTGGCTTTAAAGTAGAGATGAGATTAATTTGTGTTTAATGAGCTCTTACTTGTCAAAAAATGATCACAATAAAAATCAAACAGATTAGTTACTCTGTGTATGGCTCTGTGCTAAGTCCTTACCAAGAATTATCTCATTTATGCATGATCTCACCAAAAAAAACCTAACATAGAAACAGAGAACAAATTGGTGGTTGTCAGATGAGGAGGTGGGAGGGGTAGTGGGGTGGATGATGGGTAGGAGGGGAATGGATGAAGGTGGTCAAAAAGTACATACTTCCAGTTATAAGGTAAATAAGTTCTGGGGATGCAAGGTACTTCGTGGTGACTCTACACAGTTAACAACATTGTATATTTGAAAGTTGCTAAGAGATATATCTTAAAAGTTCTCACCACAGGAAAAAAAATTATAACTATAGAAGGTGATCAATGTTAACTAAATTTATTGTGGAAATCAGTTTGCAATAGATACATATATCAAACCATTATGTTGTATACCTTAAACAAATACAACGTTATATGTCAATTATATCGCAAGAAAAGTGGTTAGGGGGAAGAATTATCATTTAATTCTCAAAGGAAGGGAGGGGCCCTAAGTCCTGGCGATGCTGTTTTTAATATATTAAGCTGTGTTGGGCTTCCATAAATTCTTCTCAATTAACACTTATTTACTAACAAGAATTTAGAAAGGAGTAGAGGTGGGCTTTCAAATGTATTTATAAAAATTTTGTTTGTCTATTTGGTTTTTACTTGTTTGCTTCTCTACTTCTATATGTCCAGATTCTATCTCTCTTCTAAAAGCCAACTAAGATAAGAAATTGTACATGTTTATCCGCATAAATTATATTGTGATCCTCATCATGTAGATTATTTGCTGTTTAGTATGTGACTTTGCTACTATAATTTTAACAGTTCTTTGACTTACAAAGCCAGGAAAAATAGTGTCTATTAACCGCATCCATTTGTATAGATTTCCCAAGTAAACAAAATGTTGAAAAACCAAATTGAAAAGACTCTCTATGCAGCTGCTTCCCACTAGCTATCTATTTTACATTTGGTAGTGTATATATGTCAATGTTACTCTCTCACTTCGTCCCAGCTTACCCCTCCCCCCTCCCCGTATCCTCAAGTCCATTCTCTAGTAGGTCTGTGTCTCCAATAGATGTAAAAAACCAAAAGACTCTCTAGAAGAAAACAAGAGTAACAACTCTCATACTTTGCTGAAGGGACCATAGATTGATTGGTACAACCACTTGGAAAAACAGTTTGACAGTATCTAGAAAATAGGCACGCTTTATAACCTAGAAGTTCCACTCCTAGATATACACACTAAGGTAACTCTTGCATAAATGTACATGTTCAAGAATGTTCAAAATGGCATACATAGCTCATGATAGCCAAAAACTAGAAACAACCTTAATGTCCATTGACAACAGAATCAATTAATAACTATATTCATACATCAAAAATAAATTATCTATAGCATTGCACAGTAATATGGTTGAATCTTAAATGTAGATTAAGAATGTAGATTAAATGTAGATTAAATGTAGAAAGAAGCCAAAAACAAAAGAATATATAATGTATGATTCTATTTATGCAGAGTTCAAAAGCGAGCAAAATAAACCATAGCATTTAGGGGTGCATACTAGAGGGCAAAGCAAAAAAAAAGCAAGCAGATCAGTAGTTACTGTTTTTTTTTTTTTAATTAATTATTCAATTTTTGGCCGCATTAGGTCTTCATTGCTGCTTACGGGCTTTCTTTAGTTGCGGCGAGCGGGGGCTACTCTTCCTTGTCTACGCAGGCTTCTCATTGCGGTGGGCTCTAGGCGTGCAGGCTTCAGTAGTTGTGAGCTCAGTAGTTGTGGCTCACGGGTTCTAGAGCACAGACTCAGTAGTTGTGGCACACGAGCTTAGTTGCTCCACAGCATGTGGGGTCTTCCCGGACCAGGGCTCGAACCCGTGTCCCCTGAGTTGGCGGGTGGATTCTTAACCACTGTGCCACCAGGGAAGTCCTTCATAGTTACTTCTTAAGGAAAGGTATTAGGATAAGGGAGGGACACAGGCAGGATTTCTAGGCACTTAAATGTCTCTTTTTTGGTGTTTACATGAGTGTTTTATGATTTAATTTATATATTTATATTTTATGCACTTTTCTGTATGTGTAATATTTCTAGTAAAAAAATGTTAAAGAAGAGAAAGACCAAAGGCTCAGTCTCAAAATAAACACTGGAAGCATATGATCAGCAACAATTTAATGAGGCCATAGCAGTTACAGGATTCTCAAATGGGTACAGTATAAAACCTGTCATAAAATTAGCAAGAGAAGTAAGAACACACTTCAATACAGGTACAACGGTAATAGCAGCTTTACAAATGTTTATCTATAGGATTTCTATAGTTTTTTGTAAAAAATGAACCTTTATCTCACAAGAATGATCAAATCATTTAAAATAAACTGATACAGTACACAGTGGTTTATTAATATTATAAACATTATAAATGTCCTAGAAAATATTTACAAATACTCACTGGCTTTATTCTCAGTGATTATTCCCTTTAATTTCACTTAATATAAACATAGTAGCAGGTTTAAAAAAATTTATTAGAAACAGATATATTTCTTTTATATATATATAAATTTATTTATTTTTGGCTGCATTGGGTCTTCGTTGCTGTGCACAGGCTTTCTCTAGTTGTGGCGAGCAGGGGCTACTCTTCATTGCGCTGTGTGGCTTCTCGCTGCGGAGCACGGGCTCTAGGCACGCGGGCTTCAGTAGTTGTGGCTCGCGGGCTCTAGAGCGCAGGCTCAGTAGTTGTGGCACATGGGCTTAGTTGCTCCGTGGAATGTGGGATCTTCCCGGACCAGGGCTCAAAACCGTGACCCTTGCATTGGCAGGCGGATTCTTAACCACTGAGCCACCAGGGAATCCCAGAAACAGATATATTTCTTAACTTCCATTATCTGTTTAAGTTGCATCCATAAATGTAAATATAAATGTGGGTCTCATGATAAAAAGAACACTGTCCCCACGTCTGCCCAGTTTGGTGACTTTCCACAACACTGTATTTGGCATCTCAAAGCTATATTTATCTGAGGAAATATAGGCATTTTGGGGAAATTGCTAAAATATCTTTCTAGCCTGAGATAACCAGGGGATATTTCAGGGATATCATCTTATGTAGCTGTTTCCTGTCGGGCTAGAAAGTTGAGCAAAAATCTGCCACTCCTTGTTTCCCCTCCATGAGGAGCTGCTATCCTTATTCTTGGAACTGCAGCGGAAGGTATCAGCATCAAAGCTAATCCTGTGCCTTCAGAGTCACACTTACCCTAATGAGAGTTCCTCTTCCTCCATGATATTTATTGCATTAGTGATTAGGGGTCCTGGCTGAAGCTAGAGTAGTGTCTACTGCTAAGTAGACTTGTCTGACAAACTGGGGGCTCCCAGAAATTGGCAACTTTGTAGAAGACTGACTGATAGGGTTGCCAAATAAAATATAGGATGTTCAGTTAAATTTGAATTTCAGATAAACGAATAATTTTTTAGTATAAATATGTCCCATGCAATATTGGGGACATATTTAAACTTCAAAACATTCATTGTTTAATGGGACATATTTATACTTAAAAGTTATTTGTTGTTTATCTGAAATTAGACTTTGATGGGGTGTCATGTGTTTATATTTGCTAAATCTGTCAAGCCTGTACTGTCAGGAAAAAGCAAAATTCAGTGAGGTGGGCATGATTACTGTTATTGAATCAACAGGTGGCTGAGGACAGGGAATCAGATCTCACAGTGAACCTGCTATGGACTTCAGAGAATCCTTGGTGGGGCACTGTGGAGAACACAAGGTTCCTGTTGAGGTCTTCATGAAATTTATATTTAGCGTCATGAATGTGGATAGCAGGTATCAAAGTGAGGAATATCTCAGACTTCAGTAAGCCAGATATAACTACCTACCTAAGATGCTAGAAATGATATTCTGATTTTTTAAAAAATGATTTATTTATTTATTGTTTTGCAGCAGGCAGGCTCCTTAGCTGTGGCTCCAGGGCTCCTTAGTCGCACCTTGCCAGCTCCTTAGTTACAGCATGTAGGCTCCTTAGTTGCGGTATGCGAACTCTCAGTTGCAGCATGTATGCAGGATCTAGTTCCCTGACCACGGATCGAACCCGGGCCCCCTGCATTGGGAGAGCGGAGTCCCATCCACTGCACCGCCAGGGAAGTCCCATGATATTCTAATTTTTAAGGTCACATTGGAGTTTTTGTTTCAAATTCTTTTGGAACAGTTAGGTTTGAATGGGGGATGGTTTTACTTCTTAATTGCTTATAGGGAACAGAAATAAAATCTAGAGGTTCTGTTTTTTGTGGTTAAGTTTGTAGCACTTAATGAGTGCATGAGCTTTACAGGCTGAAATCCTTTGCTTTTCAATTACCTGAGACTACCCAAAATGAATGGGCACCAGGTTATTTTCTTAATGTCATAACTGCAACTATAGAGTAAAAATTAGAGTAATCTAGTTAAACTTGAATAACCTCCCCAACCTAAATTTGGTAATTCCAGGATAAACATCACTTTGGGGATTGCATTTTCCCATCTGTTCATTATTGATCATGTAAACTAGAAAATATCCTAATACTCGTTTTATGCTACAGTATGTATGGGCTCCATACATATTTTAATTCTTCAAATGAATTATATATTAATAGAATTATTTATACATACTACATTAAAAAAAGGATTGGGATAATATTATCTGTATATTTTATGGATCATCATATGGAGTCAGGCAGAGGTGGCATCATTTTTGTTCATCAAAGCTGCTTGTAGAAAGTGGCAGAGTTTGAGTTGGGCTTCTAGGGTGAGCCAGCTATGAAAAAAAACAAAGGTGCCAAGTATAATATGAATTATGTTCTTGTGGTCAGCACAGCTCTTCTTCTTCCTCACTAACAAAACCCAGATTTTATGCAAGGCAGCAATGCATGTGGTTTCTAAAAACCACTTTTTCCCAGCTTCCCTGATATTATCAGAAGTTCCTGGATATCCCCTGTTTAAAGAGATGAAGGCCAGCTTAGCTAGCACACCCTTTTGCCCTTTGCCCTTCTTATCTTGCCTACAACGTGGACATGAGGCTTCAGGAAGTGTTGATATTCTGCACCATAAGGATAAAAGCCACATATTAAGGGTGGAAGAGAGGTGATTACATGGTCAAGCTGATGTACCCGTTATGCACTGCCTATTTCCCAAGGCAATATGCAGAAAAGAAAAATAAGGCCTTATTTGGTTAAGTCACTATAGTCAGATTTCTGTTACAAGTAGCCAAATGCAAGCCTAACTAATACAGTTGCTTCAGAATTAAACGAAAAACGAAGTCTAAGGAGTGGGGAAAGTCATTCCATGTCTAACAACAGTTTTTACTAGATATCCTCTAGTAAGTGGATTTTGAAGAGCACAACATATGGCATAGGTCTTATGTGTGATTTTGGATGTCATTGCTCAATATATGGGTTTATTGTTCATTATATTTTTAATTGTTTCCACATTACCCAACCCACTATAGTAGTTGTGGGGTAGGGCAGGGACAAAAAGGATCCTAGAGCTAAACAAAGAAAGGAAGTGAGGGTTCTTCCGTCTGCCCATCACAGTTTATGGTATTACCAAGGATCTGGGGGTGGACTCCTATTGGATGCTCCAAAAGGAGGAAAGAGGAATCCAGTCACACCTCCAAAGAAGGCCATATAGTGCCCAGGAGGACCAAGCTGATCGGCAAGTGGGAAACAAAGCTGTCCTGCAAAAGGCACTGATTCTCTCTGTTTTAAACAGTAGTTGATTTACAATGTTGTGTTAGTTTCAGGTGTACAGCTTCAGATTCTTTTCCACTATAGGTTATTACAAGATAGTGAATATAGTTCCCTGCACTATACAGTAAACCCTTGTTGTTTATCTATTTTATATATAGTAGTGTGTACCTATTAATCCCATGCTCCCAATTAATCCCTCCCCCCACCCCACCCCTTTGGTAACCCTAAGTTTATTTTCTATGTCTGTGAGTCTATTTCAGTTTTATAAATAAGTTCATTTGTATTATTTTTTTAGATTCCATATAAGTGATATATAATATTTGTCTTTCTCTGCCTAACTACACTTAGTATAATAATCTCTAGGTCCATCTGTGTTGCTGCAAAAGGCAGTATTTCATTCTTTCTTATGACTGAGTACTATTCCATTGTGTGTGTGTGTGTGTGTGTGTACCACATCTTCTTTACCCATTCATCTGTTGATGGACATTTAGGTTGCTTCCATGTCTTGGCTATTATAAATAGTCCTGCTATGAACATTGGTGTGCATGTATCTCTTCAAATTAGAGTTTTTGTCTTTTCTGGATATATGCCCAGTAGTGGGATTGCTGGATCATATGGTAACTCTATTTTTAGTTTTTTAAGTAATCTCCATCCTGTTTTCCATAGTGGCTACACCAATTTACATTTCCACCAACAGTGTAGGAGTGTTCCCTTTTCCCCACACCCTCTCTAGCATTTATTATTTGTAGACTTTTTGATGATGGCCATTCTGACCAGCGTATTTCTCCAATAATTAGCAATGTGGAGCATCTTTTCATGTTCCTGTTGCCCATCTGTATGTCTTCTTTGGAGAAATGTCTATTTAGGTCTTCTGCCCATTTTTTTTGGATTGGGTTGTTTGTTTTTCTTGTTATTGAGTTGCATGAGCTGTCTGTATATTTTGGAAATTAAGCCCTTGTCGGTCACATTGTTTGCAAATATTTTCTCCCAGTCTGTATGTTGCCTTTTTTTTTTTTTTTTTAAATTCAGGTTGTATTCTGCTGTCTTTTTTGGGGTTTTTTTAGATTTTTTTGATGTGGACCATTTTTAAAGTCTTTATTGAATTTGTTACATTATTGCTTCTGTTTTATGTTTTGGTTTTTTTGGCCTAGAGGCATGTGGGATCTTAGCTCCGCAACCAGGAATCGAACCCACACCCCCTGCGTTGGTAGGTGAAGTATTAACCACTGTACTGCCAGGGAAGTCCCTGTAGGCTGTCTTTTTGTTTTGTTTATGGTTTCCTTTGCTGTGTATAAGCTTATAAGTTTGATTAGTTATCATTTGTTTATTTTTGCTTTTATTTCTTTTGCAAAAGGCACTGATTCTTAACAAGGGAATGAAGGAAGGGAGGACAGTGCTGGGGTGGGAAGAGTGTCTGCAGTGGAGTTTGTGGTGTGTCTCTTGGCCCAGAGGGAGATGGAAATATAAGCTTCATAGCCAAAAAGGCCAGCAGCCCTGTGCCCCAGCACTCTAGCAGGGGTGGTGGAAGGATGGCTCCTTCTCACAGATCTGATGATAGAGGTGATCAGGGAGATGAGACAAATAGGGTTTGGAAGAAATCACACAAGGGCCAGCTGATGCACTGGATTTTGGTGTATGGGTCATACATGTAGGTGACAAAGACGAAAGCTGCCAAGAACTTTTCTTATCAGCTCTGCATGATCTGACTCCTGTCCCCATCTCTATTCCTATCTTTCTGTTATAGCCACACCGGCCACTTTTCAATTCCTCAGATAGACTGTGATCCCTCCCACCATGAGACCCTTGCACCTGCTGTTCTTTTTCCCTGGAGCTCTCCTCCCTGACATCCAAGGTGGGCTCACTCCACAGGTACCCTCTCCAGTTAATGCCTATTCATCTTTCAAGTCTTACCTCATCACTTCCTAAGGGAATCTTTCCTAGATCATCCAGGCTAGATCAAGTTCCCCCCACAGAATCTTGTTTCTTTCCTTCACAGAAGTTACTTCAGTGCAAAATTATACAAATTGTGATATGATTAATATCTACTTTCCCCACTAGACTGAAAGATCCAAGACAGCAGATCTGTGTCTGTTTTTGCTTACCACTATACCCCTGGTACTCCAGCACAGTGCCTGACATATAGGAAGTACTTAATAAATACTTATTAATGAAATTAACAAAACCAGACATTCATTGCTAAAGTGGAGATGATAATCCTAGCTATCTCATAGAATTTCTTGAAGCCTAAATATGAAAGTGCTTTATAAAGCATAAGGAACTGTTTGAAAATTACTATTATTAAGAAAGATGCTTTAGATTATGATTTTAAATACATTTGAAGAAAAGTCTTTTTTTTTTTTTTCCAAAGTCTTTTTTTCCCTAAAGGCTTACCTGAAACTTTCTCTTCAAGGCCCGGGTCATTACTGGGGTCAGCCCAGTTCCTGTTTCCATATTTTCTTTATTGGTAAGTGGGGTTCCACCTGGGCTCCTGCAAAGGTATTGAAAATATCAGGAGCTGTGTTTTATGCTGAATTTTCAAATGAATTTAGAAAGCATAAAGATACGAGAGTGGATTACCTCTCTACATCGACTTTTCTGAGTAGTTTTCGCAGATCTAACTGGCTTTTACCAGGAGTACTGATAAAATGAAGATACAAAAGTTAGAGCTTGCCAGATTTTATAATTTTTCCAAAGCAAAGCAGTCATTTCTATAGGGAACATCCTAGAAAGTAGTTTGTTACACTTGTTACTATTTATTACATTTAAAAATAGCAGTAGATGCAGATAGGAGCATAAAGTGATATAATGATTCTAATAAGTAATAGTTTTGACTCAGTAATTACACATGTAAGAATCCATCTTAGGGCAAAACTCAGCTGTGCATACAGATGATGGACAAGGATGTTTATTGAAGAGTTATAGAAAAGAAAAATCACAAACAACCTAAATGTCTCAAAACAGGATTTTATCTATGAAATTCACATATTAAAAAACTGCAGGGTTTCCCTGGTGGCGCAGTGGTTGAGAGTCCACCTGCCGATGCAGGGGACACGGGTCCGTGCCCTGGTCTGGGAAGATCCCACATGCCGCGGAGCGGCTGGGCCCGTGAGCCATGGCTGCTGAGCCTGCGCGTCCAGAGCCTATGCTCCGCAACGGGAGAGGCCACAACAGTGAGAGGCCCGCGTACCACAAAAACAAACAAACAAACAAAAAAACCCTGCATCTACTGAAGAAGTCAAAATGATGGTTTAAACTAATTTTTAATGAGATATGGGAAAGTTCATGACATATTAATGGGAAAATCCATATCTGTATGTATAATATGATTATACACAGGTACACACATAAACATATCATATTTCATTGATTCCAAAACATAAACATATTTCATTAATTCCAAGAAAACTAGTTTTCTTATTTTATTATTTCTGAAATTGTGCTGCTTTGAAAATTCCTGATAATATTTCCCCCCCAAATCTGTTATTAAATCAATGGTGTATTTTGTAATAAACAGCATCATGAAATGGAAATAATAGAGTATATGTCCAGAGAAAGACTAGAATGATAAACAACAGTATGTTAGCAGTATGTGGCTATCTCCAATGATAGGATTATTTGCATGATTTTTGTTTTCTTCTTGAAACGTTTCTGTAGATTTCAATTTTCAATGAACATATGTAACTTTTAAAGTTAGAAATAAGCAAAAAATCATTATTTTAAGTAGCAGTAGAGTGTAGTACTGTGTATTTCCTTACATTAAGACATTTGTAACTCGAGTTGATAACACTTTGGACTTCGGTTTCAGGGAAACGCACCGCAGGTCAGAGACAGTAACTAGTGGATTCTGTGCCTTTGGTGATGGTACAAGCTTTAATCACAAAATGAGACACTATTAAAAACACATTTAAAAATAGCATTCAAAATGTAAACATACTAAAACAATAAATATTTGAGTGCTTAATATGTGTAAGATACATCTATTCAATTTTTATTCCGAAGCTTCAAAGTATACCTCTACCTCTTCAAACTAATGGTTGGTAGATAAAACTGCCTAATTAAATAATTTGGGGATTTACATATTTTGTTGAGGAGATCCAAAATTACTCAAAAAAAAAAATCAAATACTTACCTCAGAATGGTTTCTATATTTAAGACTTATGCTTATTTTCCATTAAGGGACAACCAGGTTAAAAGCCGAAAGACCACATGTTTGGTCAATGACATCTTACCTTCCTCCTTTCATCAAAACTCTGTGTCTTCTTTAATTTCACAGTCAGTAGATCTTTAACTGTTATATGCATGGGTCCATTTTTTTTTAATGGTCCAGGCTTAAAATACATGGAGAGGTTAGAATTCAAATTGGAACCAGGACATCTAGTCAAATGCAAATCCAAATCTAGTTTTTAAAGACTCTTTAAAAATTAACTTAAAAATTAACTCTTGGGCTTCCCTGGTGGCGCAGTGGTTGAGAGTCCGCCTGCCGATGCAGGGGGCGCGGGTTCGTGCCCCGGTCCGGGAAGATCCCACATGCCGCGGAGCGGCTGGGCCCGTGAGCCATGGCCGCTGAGCCTGCGCGTCCGGAGCCTGTGCTCCGCAACGGGAGAGGCCACAACAGTGAGAGGCCCGCATACCGCAAAAAAAAAAAAAAAAAAAAAAAAAAAAAAACTCTTATTTCCCCTAGGAGCCTATCAAATTCTTTCCATTCAACCAAGAACAATTCTGTTTTCAGTATCCATGTATGCTAAGGCTATTGAAAAGTATTCACCAAAATGTAAGGCTTTGATAGTAAGAGATGGGCTAGTTCCTTGTAACCATGCATCTTCCTTAGGAGTCATTTTAATAGGACAGGAGATGAAGGAGTTCCTCAAATCAAAGTGAAGTTTTGGGGACTTCCCTGGTGGCTCAGTGGTTAAGAATCCACCTGCCAATGCAGGGGACACGGGTTCAAGCCCTGGTCCGGGAAGATCTCACATGCCATGAAGCAACGAAACCTGTGCGCCACAACTCCTGAGGCTGTGCTCTAGAGCCCGTGAGCCACAACTACTAAACCTGTGCGCCACAACTACTGAAGCCCGCGTGCCTAGAGCCCGTGCTGTGCAACAAGAGAAGCCACTGCAATGAGAAACCCGTGCACCGCAACAAAGAGTAGCCCCCACTCGCCACAACTAGAGAGAGCCCGTGCACAGTAATGAAGACCCAACGTAGCCAAAAATAAAAATAATTAAAAAAAATTTTTTTAAAGAGCAAGTTAAAAACAAAAAACAAAGTGAAGTTTTGCCTGAACTCTCTAAAAGGATGACTCAGTTCCCATACAGCAAGGACGTACACTCAAAGCGGTATATATTAGGGCAAATATAACAATAGGCTCTGCATTTAATTCAGCCATTTTAAACCAAATATATCTGTAGTGAAAATTCAGCAGATTTAAAAATAGGGCCATGCCTATCTTAGTGATGCACAAATACTCTGGTCCCCTTGGAAGATAAGTAACTCTAATGGAGACTGGTTCTCCAGCCTAATGGCATTATACTTTAGGATCCACAAAGTCTTTTTATTCTGACTTCACTCACTAAGCTATCTTTGTTTTTAATTTGGTTTCCCAGAGAGATTTCCATTTTTGTAAAGAATCCAACAGGCATCTCCCACCTTGCTAGATTTCATTCATGCATCCTTGAAAAAAAAATCACTTTCGTTTCTAAATCCCACTTTTGTGATCTCCCAGAGGACTGTGTCTTTAAAAACAATAATTGACATAATTAAGATATGGAAACAGAACAAAATGCAGCCCTTCCTGTCAAAGCCCTTAGCCCAGCCTTAAAAGGACACCTGGTTGTACTCCTTTATTACACACTGACCAAACCACACCTTTACTAGATTGTTTTTTACCTGACGTGCTTTAGTGAGATCAGATTTTCTGAGCAGCAAAGGTGCTGTCAGTGGTGGAGGCGGAGGGGGCGGAGGGGGCGGAGGGGGCGGAGGCGGGGGCGGGGGCGGAGGAAGACGACTGGCTGGCTGTGGCAGTGAGGCAGGCGGTACAGCCTCGGAGTCTCCAGGGGTGGTTAGAGCACACGCAGGCACATTTGTAAGTTTTCCACGCATGTGATACATCTGACCACAGCTTGGACAGGACGAAGTTTCTGAGACGGCCTGGAAGAAAACGTTACAGTTGGCAACTGAGGAACAGATTTAGTTGGTTCTTATGGCTGAGAGTCATCAAAACCATACCTACCAGGTACTGAATGCTTTCTCAGCATACCATATGCTCCGTAATATTTTCTCATGTATCACAAGCTCATTCACTCATTCATGTATTTGTTTGGTGTGTGCTATATGCCAGGCACTGTGGGTACGACATGAGCCCTGTCTATCAGCTCAGCTGACAGTCCAGTGAGGAAGACAAGACGTTAAACACACACAAAACACATTCAAAACAAACGAAAATAATCCTTCAATAAGAGCCATGAAGTGTGCTGTGAGCATGAATAGTCAGAGGGCTGGGGAGTGATATTTAGCCCTGATCTCAAAGATGAATTTAGCCTTACCAGGTGAAGAAGGGAGATAAAAACTGGGGGAAGAGTTCCTGGCAGAGGGGAAAACATTTAATGCAACCAAGAATATAGTATATTCAAGGAACCGACTAAAAAGTTCAAGGGCCTGGAACATGACTGTTATGGGCTGAATTGTCCTCCCCCATTGCAACTCATATATTGAACCCTCAAGCCCCAGTACCTCAGAATGTGATTATATTTGGAGATAGGGCCTTTAAAGAAGTGATTCAATTAAAAGGAGCCATTAGGGTGGGCTCTAATCCAATGTGACTGGTGTCCTTATATAAAGACGAAACTTGAACAAACAGGAGACACCAGGGATGCACGTGCACAGAGAGAAGACAACCTGAGGACATAGAAGGCAAGTCGAGGAGGGAGGCATTAGAAGAAGCCAGCCCTACCAACACCTTGAGCCTAGACTTCTGGCCTCCAAAACTGTGAGAAAATAAACTTCTGTTGTATAAGTCACCCAGTCTGTGCTACTTTGTCATGGTAGCCCTAGCAAATGAATGCAACGACCCTATGAAGTAAGGGGGCATATACTACAGGCTGCTCTAACAAAGTATCACGAACTTGGTGGCTTAAAACAAAATTCATTCTCTCACAGTCCCGGAGGTTAGAAGCCTGAAATCAAGGTGTCAGTAGGACTGCACTCCCTATCAAGGCTCCAGGGAAGAATCTGTTTCTTGTCTCTTCCAGCTTCTGAAATCTACTGGCATCCTTTGGTTTGAGGGCCCATGACTCCACTCTCTGCCTCTGTGGTCCCATTGCTTCTCCTCTTTTCTGCATGCTCTACTCTGCGTGTCTTTTATAAGGACACTTGTCACTGGATTGAGGGTCCACCCAGATAATAAAGTATGATCTCCTCATCTCAAAATCCTTAACTCAATTATATATCTGCAAAGACCCTGTTCCCAAAAAAGGTAATATTTACAGGTTCCAGGGATTAGGACTTGGACATGTCTTTTGGGGGGGCCATCATTCAGCTCACTACAGATGGTATCTTCCCCACTTTATAGATGAAGAAACTGAGGTCCAGGTTGTGAAGTCCAGGTCATGAGGTGATTTGCCTTTCCTCCTCTGGTTAACTCATCTTGAGGCACAAATTCTGGAAGTAGGGGTGTAATCCCAGAAGCGTCTCTCCAAACCAATGAGCACAATGTTTATTCTTTAGGTTTTAGACACTGAGAATAGGGGTCCTGCTTAGGGGAGTTCGGAGAGAGTGGATATTTATAGTTTTTTCCTGCCTATATCAGTCAAGAAAATAGAAACCACCCTGAGTATTTAGAAGAGGGGACATGTAATATAGCGAGTTGGTTATACTGCTGATGGAAGAGCTGAGAAGCACGCAGGGGACAGTGAGGCATCCCAGAGATTAGCAACAGCATAAAGCCATGAACACCCTGACACTGCATGGCCACAGAGAAGGACAGTGTAACCAGATCTCTGGAGCTGGGTGAACCCAGAGGATCTAGAAACATGGTTGACTTACCTAGTGGGAGCTGGAGTTAGGAAGGCAACAACAACCATTGCTGGAGAAATTGCCCAACACAGAGAACAAAGGGGGAAAATACCCCATCCTCTCTCTCCTTCTAATCTCTCATCAGTGTCTCCCATTATTCCAGCACACCAGGAGCCAGATGACATGGAGTTCGGGAAATGTAGCCTGCAGGGGTAAGCCCCCCTCCAATACAGAGCAGAGCCTCTGAAGTTTAAGGACTAGACCTGAGAGCAGACATGTCCAGAACTAGCACTAGCCTGTAGCCACTTCTCCTTCTAGTAAAAGCACACTGGGGTTCCAATGGGGGAAAACCCCTTCCCTCCTTACCTAAGTCTGGATTTGTTTTTCATTTGATAATACGAACCTTCAGTGCTTCCTGGAGCTTGTGTAATTCACTTTCCAAAATGCAAAACCGTTGTTTTAGACTATGAAGTTCTTGGTGGCAGAAACGGGATGGAAAGATGGTGCCTTTCAATACTTCCAAACTCTGAAATTAAAAAATAATCAAGCCTGAATCCAATGAGCAATATGGTAAGGACAAGAAAGTGGTTTGATGGATGTTTTATAGAAGTGAAGGCAATAACAAGGACCTACTGTATAGCACAGGAAACTATATTCAGTATCTTATAAAAATCTATAATGGAAAATAATATGAAAAAGAATATGTGTGTATGTGTGTGTAACGGAATCACTTTGCAGTCCATCTGAAACTAACACATTGTAAATCAACTATATTTCAAATAAAAAAAATTTTCTTATTGAAAAATATAATTGAGGGCAGACATGACCACACAATTTCATCTCACCTGAGTTTAGCTTGAATGTCTGCTGACCTGAGCACACACACACGTGGACACACACACCAAGTATGTAGAAAAACCATAATGCTGAAAACATGTATGTCAAACCCATACCCAGGCCATGCAGTTCTGAAACCGGTTGTATAGAGACCATACTCTATTTGTCCAAAGCTTTACTGCATCTTTAAAATTGGGAAATTTGAAGTTCCAGGACAGTCTTAGCCAGCTTCTGCTAAGGGGTGTATCTGTTGAAGGAATAACCACTCTGTAGGAAAAACAAAACCAAACAAAGCAAAAACTCCTAAGTTGGAATTAACAGCCTCTAATTAAATAACAAGCTAGTTTTATAGTGTGACTTAGGAGCAGAGACTATCTAAAGCCAAATTCTTCATTTACTTCTAGAATTCCCAGATTAACTTATGCAAATATTTATTGAGTAAATAGTAATAAATAAAACAACATAGTAAACATATAGGTATCAGAGATTTAGTAATGAACAAAATAGATCCAAATCCTGCCCTCACAGAATTTAGTTTCATGGAAGAAAGGTAAAAATAACTCAATGAATAATATATGTGGGTTGTTAGGTAGTGAACAAATGCTAAGGAGAAAAAGATAAAGCAAGAGAGGGAAGGTGAAACGTTGGGTGGAGGTGAAAAGTTAGATAGGGTAGCCAGGGAATGTCTCACCGAGAAGGTGACTTTTGAGAACAAATGTTAAGGACGTGAAGAAACTAGCAGAGCAAATATTTGGGATAAGAGCTTTCCTGGCAAGAGCAATAGTAAGTGCAAAGGCCCTGAGGTGGGAGTTTGTCTGAGGTGTTTGAGGAATAGCAAGGAGGCCAGATGACTCGGGTGGAAAGATTGAAGGAAGAGGATTAACAGATAATGTGAGTCAGACCGTAAAGGTCTTGTTGGTCATAGAAAGGATTTTCCTTTTTACTCTGAGAGAGGAAGACCTTGGAGAATTGAAGCAGAGGAGTCATATGAAATGATTTTAACAGGCTCATCTGGCTGCTGGGTTGAATTACAGTGCAGAGGCAGCAAGGGCAGAGCAGGAAGACCAGTTAGAAGGCTCTTCTGCAACATTCGGGAGAGAGGAGTCTAGGATGGTATCATGGTTACTGCTTTTTGAGGGTCTGTTTGTTTGAAAATTTGTTCTCTCAAGAGAGCTTGAACAAAACATGTATAAATATATTCTTGTGAAACCTACTGCCTTAGAGTTCTTAGATTTGAGGGTCTCTTTTAACAACACATTTAAGCCCTGAGTCCCAGAGAATAAATGATCCAACTTTACCAAAATAAAGATTTAAGTTCTAGTCATATATCCCTCTTTCATCACTTACTTACCAGGTTTATACAATTAAATCGACTAGGAAAGTAGAAAATAGTTACTGTGCACCTCAAACGCAATTCCTTGGGATTTTTACTTCGTTTGAACTCTTAAGCTATGGTTGCCACATAAAATCAGGATGCTCAGTTAAAATTTGATTTCAGATAAAGGGTGAATAATTTTTTGGTATATTAGAAATGGTGCATGGGACAATACAAAAAAATCATTCATTGTTCATCTGAAATTCAAATTTAACTGGGTGTTCTGTATCTTTATTTCCTAAATCTGGTAACTTGTTCCTAAAATGATCAGATTTTTAATATTTTCTCTGTTCCATATTACGCCTTACCTTTCTGGTGAGGGTGGCGGAGGGGGAGGTGTAACTAGCTTAGACTGAAAGTGAGAGGCCTCTTTTCTTTTGAAAAATCTTTTCGCTTTGGCTTTTAGCTTTCTTCTTCGTTGCTTGAACTTGGGCATGGTTTCTGTACAGAAAATTTGTTTTTACATTTTTTTATTGAGGAATAATACACGTACATAGAAAATACACACATTTTAACTACAATTCAATGAATTATCACAAAGTGAACACATCCTTGTAACTGCCACCTTGGTTAGGAAGCAGGTCACCACCAGCAACCCAGAGTCCCCTTGAGGCAGGAGATAGATGGGCCCCAGGCTGAGCAGCTGGAATATGTCCCCTGTAGAGATGAAGATAATGGCAGGAGCAAGAAGGTGCTGAGTCCTGTTTGGATAAAAAGCTAAAGAGACCACATATTTCTCATTCTTGAGGTCAAGGAGACCCCCAAGCGACACATGTGCAAAAAAGATCCTTGGGGAGGGGGAGCCAGACCATAATATGTTCTGCTAACTCCTCAGAGACCTTTGCGCTGGAATCCATCTTGGCTAAAAGATGTGCATGCACACAGGGGAGGGCCCTGTGCCAGACCAAATATGGACTCAAAGTCAGACAAAGCAAGATGATTGGCCAGAGGTAACCCAGAACTGCCCCCATATAAGTAACATAATCCACCCCAAAAGTGTGTGCCGCTCTCTCTCTCTTGCTCTCTGAGTCCACCCGTGCTTTCTCTGCACATGTCTTCTCTCCTAATAAGCATGTTACTTGCCTCACTACTTTTTGTCTCTTTGCCGAATTCTTTCTTCAAAGCAGACAAGCACCAGGGCAGTGCTGCAGCCCGGGTTCAATCCCTGGTCAGGGAACTGAGGTCCCACTTCAAGCCACCACAGGCTGCAGCCACCTCATAGCCACCCAAGATCACCCTGAACTGGAGGAAAATTTAAACCCAGATTTAAACTATCTCTAGAGATACCTTGGCTTTGGCATTATATTACTCTCAAATTTTGTTTTTGTTTTGCTTGTTTTGCTTTTCTTCATTAAATCAACTGAATTTCCCTTTCTTTATAATGAAATCAAGCAGGACCTTTCAGGGCCTTCCCAGTACAAAAGCCCTTTTTGTTCCCTTTCTCTTGTTTGTAGAAAAAAGACTTCAGTTTCCTAAGCCTTCCTCAAGTTCCAAAGAGCAGACTCAAGCAGTTACTAATTAGAGAAGTGAGAGAATGCAGAAACAATGATAGGTTAAACAATAGTTCAGAGATAAAACAGAGTCACAGGACTCCTAGTTCCTCCTCAAGGGATCTATATAATGATCTGATGCATATCTTTGTGTTGTCCTGCAGAATCTAAGACCACACCCCCCAGGTAAAAGATGGTTACTACATGCTGACCACCAGCACTTAGACCCCAGACTGGTTAGAACCATAAGTGTTGATGATTAAGATTCGCCAGATATCACCCTGTTACCTTACCACCAACCAAAAAGTTGAAAGTCCACCAGCTGATCAGGCATCCTATTACCCTCACCCCTAATGCTGCCTTTAAAAGTCCTTGCCTGGGCTTCCCTGGTGTCTCAGTGGTTAAGAGTCCACGCTTCCACTGCAGGGGGTGTGGGTTCAATCCCTGTTCTGGGAACTCCCGCATGCTGTGCGGTGCAGCCAAAAAAAAAAAAAAAAAAAAAAAAAAGTCCTTGCCTGAAAGCCATCGAGGAGTTTGGCGCTTTTGAGCACTAGCTGCCCTTTCTCCTTGTTTGGTGCCCTGCAATAAACACTGTACTTTCCTTCACCACAACCTGGTGTCAGTTGATCAGCTTTGCTCTGAGTTGGGCAAGTGGACCTGAGTTTGGTTCGGTAACAATAACAGAGAAGATGGTTACAGTTGGGTTGTCAGCTATTAAAAGGAAGTAAATTTCTTTGCTGGTAACATTTACTGAGATTCCAATGTACAAGGTTGAGTTGGTAGTGAAAGAAAAACAAAACTAACCATTTATATAATGCCCATTTACTGTTAGACACATTCACATACATTTTTTCAGTGAATCTTCATTACCGTGCAAGGTATTTTTCCTGAGGAAGAGGATTTTTATTCCCATTTTAACATAAGAATAAATTGAGGTTTAGAAAAATGAGATGATTTATCCAATGTAATGCAATAAAGCATTAAGTCCAGATTCGTAAGTCTCCAAAGACCACATTCTTCCTAATACACTGTGATGCAATAGTAGAATAGGTGATATACAACATAATAATAATTACCCCAAATCTAAGACATGGGTGTTTCAAAACATTTATTTTAAAGCACTTTTAAACACTAACTAGTATATTTAGATTTTAACTCAGAATCCTCTTCTGAAGAAAATTAAGTCAGAGCTGGTTTGATGTGAAGAAGTGCTTTGCCAGTTTCAGTTTTTGCTACCTGAGGAACAAAGATGTCCTTATTCAAGTAGCGGAACTAAAAATGGTCTCAAGGGCTGGGCCTCCTTCTCTTCAAACTTACATTTGAATAGGAACAATTGGTCTTTAAAATACACATTCATTCCACTTTTGTTCACCCTGTAACCCTCCAGCACTTGGTATGCAGCGCTATGCTTGTTCAGCTCTCAGATTCCAAGGGCTGAAGAACCTCCCCCAGCTCCAGTGTGGGTAGTAAAAACTAAGAAATGTTTTAGTTTCAAGAGCATTGGACTCACAGAGGGCACCCTCCATGGCAGCGGGTGACAGAACGTATAACAACAACTGGTCTAGGAGTAAAGTTTCTTGATAGCATCTTATTTAACAAATTGCCAGACCTCAAATTAACAGCGTATTTCTTAACTGTTCTTACAGGCTTGGGAGACATACCCCAAGATACCTGATTTCACCTTTATTGTATCACTTTTCCTTTCTACTGAAATAATGAATAAAGGCTAAGTGGGGATTATTAAACACAAGGGATATCTACAGGATTAAAAAAAAACACAAAACAAAAATACTCTGAATGAAGATATTTAGGAAAGCCTCAGGAAGCAACAAAAAACTTATGGTTGCCTGGAAAAGAAGTTAAACCTCATCAAATCCATGGCCAAGACTATCTGTGAAGAAATGTCACTGGAAACCTCTATCCAAGGCCCAGAGTTCACTGGTTGGGATCCCCAGAATCTGAGATTTCCCCAGTAACCTCCCCTTCCTGTCTTCCGTTCCCCCCTTCACAGCCCTCCCCCATTCTGCTCCTGTTCTCTCTCACCTGCCTTGATGTCTTTTGTTAGAGAGCAAACTGACACAGAGAACTGGCTTCCCGCCTCCCTTTTTCCTATATTCACCAATCAATCCCTCAGTTATGAAAACAGACTTTAGAAAGGAGCTGGATGTTCTGGTTAAACTCAGTGGATTGACTCTATACCTTAACCTCCACTCCAGTGGTGTGTTGGGATTAGCCCTGACTTTTACATTTTTAGGAAGTCTGTGAGCCAGTTGTTTAACAAATCTACCATTTAAATTAAGTTATATAAACTTACAATTAGGTAATTTATATTTTAAAAGATAATCAACACACAAAACTCACCACTCCTTAATGATTTTACTATTATGTATGCTCTTGAGGTTTGGGTTTTGTTTTTGTTTTTACCTGATTGTATCTATACAGTGAAAATGCTTTAGAATGGTGTATTATTGCTCATTTTTTCCCAACTGCACATTTAGTAACTTCACATTGGAAACTTGAAATCGCCCATGATGGGAGAATTTACACCACGGCTATTATAAAATACTACAAATTAAGGCTTGGTTTATTATTTTGTTGATTGTTAAGAAAGTGATGAAAAGAATGTTAATAGTGCAGATTAAACTTAAAAGTGTATCTTGTCTGTAGTTACATTGTGAATAGCACAAAAAAATTGAGGAGTATTATTCCAGTATTTGAAAATGATTATCTGATTCATCAGAGGTTGCTTACTGAAGTGAAGTTCCAAAATAAATCTTTGTGTTTCGCTTTTATCTTACTTCACAGAGTAAATGAAAATATCAACCAACATTCATATCAGGACTAAGCTTGTTCATAAATTGCAACCACAGGTTGCTTACAAATAAAAGAAGTCTATAAAAATCAATAATAGCATTTTGTGAGAATCAACTGGCTATGAAATTTGTAAGAGTATTATATATTTTATCACTGCTTATAATAATGTTATATACTATAACAGTATATAATATCAGTAAATTTATAATAAAATTATGTATATATATATAAATATTTATTAGCACACTACTGGTGGAGCATCATGAAAACATCATGAAAAAAGGCAGTAAAGGAATAAAAAAGGCATAAACCCACAGGACGAAGAATGGGAGTAGACCTTATAATAGATGATAGATGTGAACTAAATCATCTACAAGTAGTAGTAACTGACTTGGCAGAGCAGAGGAAAGCTGAGGCTTGCCTGCCTGGTAGGGAAGCCAACAGGAAGCAAGACCATTCCCAGAACTCTGAGGAGATTCGGGACTTGAAAGCACCTAGTTCCTTTGAAGGTTTGGGGTAGGGCTTAAATTGGATTGATTAAAAGTCTTTATAAGAATTGGATAGGCCTTTGGCTTCTGCCCTCCCATCCTTACAGCCAGTATCCTGGCTTTCATTTTATGGACAGGTTTATTCTCTGGAGAAGTTGAACATAGAGGTGCTGAATTTGGGTCACCAAGCATAGCAGGGTCATGTTTCTGTCACTATACAGAAGATAGGGGATGATCCTAACCGAAAAGTGAGACTTTCAATCCCCTTCCTCAGCTCCGCTCCCAAAATACAGGCCACCAGGTTGTTTTTTATTTTATTTTATTTATTTATTTTTTTTGGCTGCGTTGGGTCTTCGTTGCTGCGCGCGGGCTTTCTCTAGTTGTGGCGAGTGGGGGCTACTCTTTGTTGTGGTGCGCGGACTTCTTATTACAGTGGCTTCTCTTTGTTGTGGAGCGCAGGCTCTAGCCGTGCAGGCTTCAGTAGTTGTGGCTCATGGGCTCTAGGGCGCAGGCTCAGTAGTTGTGGCGCAGGGGCTTAGTTGCTCCCCGGCACGTGGGATCCTACCAGACCAGGGTTTGAACCCATGTCCCTTGCATTGGCAGGCGGATTCTTATCGACTGCGCCACCAGGGAAGTCCTGCAGGCCAGCAAGCTTAATTCCCAGCCTCAAACCCCCACATCCCTCATTCCTCCTGGAGGAGACTAGAAGATTCTTCTCCAGGGCAATTGACTGGCCCAAGAAAAAAGACCTACAGATATTGACATTTGGGGTTCTACCCAAAATGGCCAAGTCTTTGATGATCAATTACCCACTGTGGTGCTCACAGGTTGACAGTATCCACCTCCACTACTTTGAGCTGCCAATCAATTATCTTTTTTGTGTATTCCTTTGACAAATAACAGCCAAGGATCATCAATCATTTTAGGAAAAGTCTTTACCATGAAGAGCAGAGACCAAAATCAACAGGGAGAGAAAAAAAAAATCCAAATCAAAGGAAATGGAAAGAATGTAGGAAGCAGAAGAAAAATTAAAAAAAGAAAAGAAAATATCTTCAGAAAATGAGAGACTGCATTCATGAAATAAGGATAAGAAACTATTTTAAAAATTAAAATAGGAGAAATTTTAAAAATATAATAGAACAGTTGGAAGATTAAAGTTTTAGATGAGAACAGAGAAAATGGAGAGAATTTTATCAAATAAACAGTACAAAAATACTCCCCAGAACTGAAGGACTTGAATTTCCAGATTGAAAAGGTCCATTCAATGTAATGAATAAAAGATTCACGTTGAGGCATGCCATCATTTAGAACGCCAAAAATAGAGGAGATTCTCAAGGTTTCCAGAGAGAAAATACAGTCTAGATATAGAGGCTGAGAAGAGAATGACACCAGATTTCAACAGCTACTCTGCAGTTCTGAGAGGATTCCACAGTCCTATACCTGGCCAAAATTTCAGTCAAGTGTGAGAACAGAAGACAAACAATGGGAATTTCCAGGATAATGGTGATCACAATAAGTCCTCGGAAGACAACTTTGCAGCAGGCCTAGAGGAGGGGTCAGCAAACCTTTTTCTGTGAAGGACCAGATAATAAATATTTTAGGCTTTGCAAGCCATCTGGTCTCTGTAACAACCACTCGGCTCTACTACTACAGCACCAAAACAGCCACAGACAATACTTAAATGATTGTGGCTGTATTCCAATAAATTTTATTTATGGCCACTGAAATTTGAATTTCACAGAATTTTCAAGTGTCACAGAATATTATTCTTTTGATTTTTTTCCAGCTATTACAAATTGTAAAAACCATTCTTAGCTCATGAGACCTATAAAAACAGTAATTTCCTGACCCCTCACTCAGTGCACAGCCAGCAAAGTGAGCAAGTGTAACAGAGGGCTTCAGTAGGGAAAAAAAAAAGAAACGGATAAATTAGTGTGTTTGATCATTCTGAGCAGAATTTGCTGTTTTTCTGTAAAGTTAGGGCCAAGTTACTGATAAGAGCTTGAAAAAGGAAGCATATTAAAAATGTCTGGGAGGGGGTGGGACTTCCCTGGTGGTCCAGTGGTGAAGAATCTGTCTTCCAATGCAGGAGATGCGGGTTCGATCCCTGGTCAGGGAACTAAGATCCCACATGCCGCGTGGTAACTAAGCCCACGCACCACTAGAGAGCCTGCCTGTTGCAACTACTGAGCCCACACCACAACTAGAGAGAAGCCTGTGTGCTGCAATGAAAGATCCTGCGCGCCGCAACTGAGACCCGATGCAGACAAATAAATATTTTTTAAAATTTGTGTTTAAAAATAAATAAATAAATAAATAAAATTGTACAGAAAAAAAGTCTAGGAGGGGGAATTGCCTGGAGGTCCAGTGGTTAGGACCTGGTGCTTTCACTGCCATAGCCTGGGTTTGATCCCTGGCTGGGGATCTAAGAGCCCACAAGTTGCAGGGCGTGGCAAAAAAAAAAAAAGTCTAGGAAAAAAGTTCTACGAGAAAAGAAGTGAAATCATAGTAACACTATATGTTCAGCTGTTACACAATATTTTATAGTCTAAACACTGAATGTTTATTTAACTAAAAATTATGATATATTGGGAGGACAGAAGGAAAGAAAGTGGAAATCAGCAGTTGTCTAAATTTATATAATGTTTAACCCATTGAGGGGAAGAAAAAAGGAAGAGTATTATAAACATGTTACTTAGAAACATGGAGGTAAACACCAGAAACAGTTACAAAAGTGGATAGGGTTGCCTTTGGCAAGTGGGAGTCAGGATTATAGAGAGAGGATTCAGAGGACTATCATTTCTTGTTTGTTTCTTTCTAAGTATAATAAGCCTTCCGGTAGTATTGGACAGTTAACCTTTGGTATGTACTATTAGCTGGAAAAATAAGAGTACCACCATTCTGAACCTGGGCCACCCTTTTCTAGCCCTTTCCTGGTGGTTGTTCCAGCGCCCATGCCTTCAAATTTCTAAAGAGTTCTACCTAAGCCAATGTATGTCATTTTGGAAATTATTATTATTATTATCATCATTATTTTTTTGGTCGCCCTGGGTCTTCATTGCTCTGTGCGGGCTTTTTCTTTTCTTTTCTTTTCTTAATAAATTTATTTATACATTTTTATTTTTTGGCTGTGTTGGGTCTTCGTTGCTGCATGTGGGCTTTCTCTAGTTGCAGCGAGCAGGGGCTATTTTTCCTTGCGGTGCACGGGCTTCTCATTGCAGTGGCTTCTCTTGTTGCAGAGCACGGGCTCTAAGCACGCAGGCTTCAGTAGTTGTGGCGTGTGGGCTCAGTAGTTGTGGCTCGCGGGCTCTAGAGCACAGGCTCAGTAGTTGTGGCACATAGGCTTAGTTGCTCTGCGGCATGTGGGATCTGGACCAGGGCTCGAACTTGTGTCCCTTGCATCAGCAGGTGGATTCTTAACCACTGCGCCAACAGGGAAGCCCTGTCTTTTGATATAGTCTATTTTCCCCTACTCTTTTAATTTCGAAAAATTTCAAACCTTGAGAAAATTTATAAGAATGGTATAATTAACACTCATATATCATTTGCCTAGGTTCACCAACTGTTATCTGTTAATTATCTCTCTTCATAGGGGTATATATATATATATGTGTGTGTGCAATGTACAATATATATTATAGATGATAATGTATAAAATATATAACCACGTATTTATGTAATTTATGTAATTTTTACATATCATATTACACAGACACACCCCTATACAGAAAGATAACAGTTGGTGAATCTAGGTGCACGATATATGACTATTTATTATACTATTCCTGTAAATTTTCTCAAGGTTTGAAACTTTTCAAAGTAAAAAATATAATATATAATAAACATACATAAATATAAAAAATACTTACACATGCATAAAAGTTTTTAGTTTTTGACTGAGCAAAGTTAGCTGCAGACATCATACTTCACTCCGAGATACTTTAGCTTCAGTTTCCTTACATGAACATGGACATTATTCTACAAAACCACAATCAGGAAATTTTACTTTTGAATATAATCCATATTCAATTACTATTCAATAGTCTGAACAATATCCTTTACAGCTGCTTCCTTTCCCTCTCCACATTGCATTTATTTATTTATTTGTTTTTAAAGATTTAATTTTATTTATTTTTAGCTGCATTGGGTCTCCATTGCTGCACGTAGGCTTTCTCGAATTGTGGTGAGCGGGGTGGGGGGGGGCTACTCTTCGTTGCACTGTGCAGACTTCTCCTTGTGGTGGTGTCTCTTGTTGCGGTGCACTGGCTCTAGGCAAGCGGGCTTCAGTAGCTGTGGCTCATGTGCTCTAGAGCGCAGGCTCAGTAGTTGTGGCACAGGGGCTTAGTTGCTCTGCAGCATGTGGGATCTTCCTGGACCAGGAATCAAACCCATGTCCCCCACACTGGCATGTGGATTCTTATCTACCGCTCCACAAGGGAAGTCCCTCTCCACATTGCATTTAACTGTAGTATCTCTTCAGTCTCCTTTAATTTATAACAGTTCCTCAGCCTTTTTATATAAGTATTTGCCTTTCTTCATATTTATATTCTTGAAGAATTCCAGCTAGTTGTTTTGGAAAATGTTCCTCAGTTTGGGTTTGAGTGTTCCTCCAGTGATCTTCCTACCTTCAGTCCTTCTCCTTGCCAGTTTATTTTCTACAGTGTTTTGGAGTTAGTCTTTCTTTCTTTTCTTTTCTTTTTTTAAAATTGCTGTATAGTTGATTTACAATGTTAATCTCTGCTGTACAGCACAGTGATTCAGTTATACACATATATACATTCTTTTTCTTTTTAATATTCTTTTTCATTATGGTTTATCACAGGATATTGAATATAGTTCCCTGTGCTATACATTAGGATCTTGTTGTTTATCCATTCTAAATGTAATAGTTTGCACCTACCAACCCCAAACTCCCAGTCCACCCCCCCACCTCCCCACCCCTGCTCCACCGCCCTTGGCAACCACAACTCTGTTCTCTACGTCTTTGAGTCTTGTTTCTGTTTTGTAGATAGGTTCATTTGTGCCATATTTTAGATTCTACATATAAGTGATATCATATGGTATTAGTCTTTCTCTTTCCGGCTTACTTCACTTAGTATGATACTCTCTGGAGTTAGTCTGGAGTTAGTTGCATCTGGAGTTAGTCTTTTAAAACAAAAATATGACCCTGATATTCCCTGTTTAAAAGCATTTGAAGGATCCTTATCACCCACTGGATAAACCAAATCCCTTAGCATGCCTTTCAAAGCTTTTCACAATTTAGTTCTAACAGCCCTTTGCAGCCTCATCTCTTCTAATGATTAACAGTTAGTACTTCAGGCATACCAAACACCAGATACTTTCTATAGTGTTATCAGCCTTTCCCCCTGCTTGGGGTATCCTCCTCCAGGTCAATTTATGCAGCCTTCCAGATTCAGTTACTTTTTTTTTTTTGCCATGCCTTGCGACACGCAGGATCTTAGTTCCCCAGCCAGGGATTGAACCCGTGCCCCCCGGCAAAGGAAGGGCAGAGTCTTAACCACTGGACCGCCAGGGAGGTCTCTCTTTGTCTTTTTGGTGAGTGCTTATACTCCTCCAGGTACTATGGTAGGTGCTAGGATACAACATAGTCTCTGTCCTTATGGAATGTTTAGTGGCTGTCATCTCTTTTGTGCTTCTAAAGCACTTTATACACACCCTTATTGTGACATTTGTTATACTGCATTGTAATTTTTGTTTGCATGTTTGCCACCCCACTGGATTTGAGCATTTCAAGGGTAGGATAAATTTTATTCATCTCTGTTTCCCCAGGACCTAGAGTATAGCAGGCATTAAATACCATTTCATTCAATAAATGAATGAAAGAATAGCAAGTGTTCTCTATTTTGATTAAGGAATATGCTTTAATACAATTCCGTAAAATCTCTTGGTGAGGGAGATTTTTAATTCTTCAAATCACACTGCACCTTCATATGGTTAAAGGATGGGTCCAAAACTATTTCCAGTAGGAAGATGCAATAAATAATAGAGTAAGAATTACACTCCTCTGCATGAGTTAGCACTGCTGCTTCTATTAAAACTCCACCCCGTTATACAAAAAAAAATGTTTTTGGTCAGGGGGTACTTACAAAGCTGTGGCAGCAACAGAAATTGAAACCAAGTCCTATGTCTAATTTATAATGAAAACTAATGCCTGGGTTTTTGTTCTTTTTGTTCTTCCTCTTTTGTTCCCTTTTGGCCTAGCCCATACCTGTTGGATCACGTTTGCCTAATCAACAATAAATAATGAAAGTCAGGTGCCTTAAGGCACAACTTTCAGATAAACATCACTGTTTATCTGCTGTTCTGAATTATCTTCCAGGGTAAGATGACCTTTATAGATTATGTTGACACAGATCCCGGGGGCCACAGACCACTGTACTAAAGACCGGGTAGACCGCAGAAGACTAAGATGATTAACCTCAGCTCCTTTGTTCTTCCCCTTTAAAAACCCCTAACTTAGAGACCAAGTTGGAGTGACTTGTCTTCCACTTCCTTGCCTGGCTCCCTGCAATAAAATCTTTGCTGCAAACTCCCGCTGTCAGTTTGGCTTTCTGCCCTGCGGGCACACGACCCCTTTGTTCGGTCTAAAAACAATTGGATTTCTTTAATATTGTCCTAAAACACATTTTTATGGAAAAAATGCGTTTACACTACCACAAACAGCTTTCTGTCAATTCATCACTTTCCATTACCAGTTCAACTGATTCCTCTTAAACATCCATAGGGCTACTGCTGGTATTTGCTTATATCTAAATTACATTTTATGTTGTGCAGCATTGCTTTGTTAGCTCCTGTCTTGTTTCTCTAGAGATTGCGGTTCCCTAAAGCTTAGTCCAGCACAGTACTAGGCACACAGAAAAAAGGACACACTTTTTAAACTGATACTCTCACAGAAAGTCGGACGATATTAAGACTATATTAAGGAACATAGTACTACTCCCTATCAAAAAATGTATGTTCTCAAACTTAAAGTGCATAAGAATCACGGGGGGCGGGAGGGAGGTCTTGTTAAAATGCCTATTCTGATTCAGTAGGTCTGGGTGGAGCCAGATAATCTGCATTTTAAACAAGCAGCCAAGTGATGCAGATGCTGTTGGCCCGCGAACCACGTTTGGAGCAGCAAATATGTAAAGGACTGTGCAAAAGGAAGGCGACTTTGCTCCAAAACATGTTTTTGAAGAGCGTTAATTAAATAGAAGTATGATTAGAGTGGAGCCAGGCGGAGCACTTCTTACCCAGCCTTAAACCTCCTCTTTTCCGATCCGTCTCCCCTCCGAGTCCAGCGAAACTTCCCACCTCTGTAAACCGTAAAAACACAAGTAGCAACAGGCCCAGCTACGGAAGATGCGAGCCCAGGTAACGTAGGAAGATACCCCTGCACTTACTAGGCTAAGAGTCCGGGGATTTGATGGAGTCCCGGCAGTGGCCTCTCCCTCGCTATAAAGAAAAATTCAAAATTAAAACCTTATCGTGGAGGGACCAATCGTAGCCTTGGTCTTTCCACAATTCGCTCTGCGTGTAGTGTAGGATCACAGCCTGGCTTGTGATTGGCTGAGGTAGAACCACGCTTCGGCCAATCAGAGCTGAGGCGCTTCTTGTATGAATATGGAGGAAGGCGGGAGCGAAGTGGAGGGGAAGCTGGAGAGGAAAGGTGTGTCACGTCCCCTTTGCTGTTTCTGGAAGCTTTTGTGTAATTGGTTGGCTTTTCTTCCGATTGCACCAATCGCAAGCTCTTCTCTGCTGAACTCTAACTGTGAAATTGAAAGTAGAGATGAGGGTGCAGCCAATGGAAAAAAAAAGGGTACAGGAGCCAATCCTCCTGCGGCGTTTTGTGTCCTTGCCCAACAGGAAAAGGTGTTTCATGCGGAGGGGCGTTTCCCAGTCGCCAATGGGCGGGCGCCGGTGAAGCGGAGGAACCAATGAGCGGGAGACGTTGAATGACAGCTGTCCAATAGGGACCCTCAGTGCTAGTACGGTTTGCGGCTTAAGCGCCGCCGCGGTCTGAGGAATGTCAACTATTCAACATGGAGGCGGAGGTCGATAAGCTGGAACTGATGGTGAGTGTAAAATGAAGGAGATCCACTGGGTAGTTTATTCTTCCCCGATGGCCTCCAAAGTGGAACGCAATTTGGAGTCGCCGGAAACCCTGGGCGGAGGAGGCTGGACTAGACTCGAGCTCCTCCTCCTGCACCAAAGGGAGTCGCCGCCGCCTGGTCTCTTAACCGCCGCGGGGGGAAGGGGTTACATCCGGGAAACTCGTGAGGGAAATGGCGGGAGATGCTGGGGGTACGGGGGCCTTTGGAATTCCTTGTTTCTTGCCCTTACCTTTTCGCCTCTCGAGGAACTGTGGCTGGTGCAAACAGCGTTCTGTGTATTTCCACCAAAAGACCTGACTGTAATGGTCTCTAAACGCCCCAAGAAGGGGAGAGGTTGTTCACAGTCCGAGAAAGGGGGATGGAGGGTGGGGAATAAACAGGGAGTGGGGGAGAGGAATCCCTTTAGGGCTGAAGCGTTCATATTTAGCCCGGGGCAGGCTGAGAAAGGGTGCGAGAGTTGCGTGCACAACTTCTTAGCGGCCAAGGAAGCCCCTAGACCAGTTTGGCCCTTGGGTGGGGGAGAGGTGTGAGCCTTGGGAATCTCAACCACGAGCTTCTTTTCCTGGAGCGCGGGCGGGACCTGGGACGTGGGAGGCTCCGCTGCTCTGGAGTTGCCTAGTTTCATTCATTGTGAAAGTAGGGGGCGGGGGCGAATAATTGGGAAGGACTCCCGCGGCTGCTTGGCCTGCTCTAGGGCGCCAAACTGGAGGGCCGTCCTAGTTTTTTCTTTGGATTCTTCCCTCACTTGTCCTCTTTATTCTCTCCCTCCCTTCCCTAGACTACCGGCTTGAATGCCCGCGCTTTTTTCTTAGTTCCCTTGTTTTATCTTCAGTCCCTTTACCCACAAGGCATTACGAGTGTTTGGATTGGGCTGGCTTCCTTTAAAATGGGGAAGTTGGAGGACGCACCCACCATTGAACTCCTGTCCGTTTTTTTGTTAAAGAAAAACAACAAGATTAAGTAAAAAAGCCAGAATCTCCATCACAGTCCTCTCCTCTTCTGCCTGCCATTCCTTGGCGTTACCCCTTAAGTATCATTTGTGCCTGTGCTACTCTTGTCCAAGCTGAACCTTGGGTCTCTTTAATATCTGCAACGTATAGTGCTCTTGGAAGATCCTCACCCCCAGAAAATGCGAGACCTTGATATATCTTATTACTGTTTTCTTCTGATGTATTAATGAATTGTAGTGGCTCTCATATACAAAATTGACTTTCATTTGCTTCTAACGTTTTGAATTTTGATTTTCTTTGTGGGGGCTGTGTGTGGGAATTGGGAAGGTGA
Source organism: Mesoplodon densirostris (assembly GCF_025265405.1). Lineage (NCBI taxonomy): Eukaryota > Metazoa > Chordata > Mammalia > Artiodactyla > Ziphiidae > Mesoplodon > Mesoplodon densirostris. Next base: position 59,718,246 of record NC_082678.1, read on the forward strand.
GAAATGGCAGCAAAGAAGGAAGAATTTTCTGCAGCTTTCCAAACCCTAAATAATGAACTTTTAGTTCAAAGTCTTGTTATTCTTATCATTGTCTTTCAAAAAACAAAACAAAAAAACAGTGTTAAGTATTGTAATTTGATTCTGCCAACGAGGCACAGATGTTAACATTGTCTTGCCCATCTCCTCCATTATGAATTCCTCCCACCAGATGGATATTTCTGCCTAATTGTAAGATGCTAAATGATACTAATTCTGCTTTTAACAGTTTTTTTTTTCCCCCTCTCAAGTTGGCTTTTAATTTTGAGGTACCAATGAAGCCTTTTCTGGAGTTTGCATTAGGGTCAATACTCTCACAGGACATGTTTAAGACTGAACACATTTTATTTTAAGGGGAAAGCAATTACGTGTACATCTTGAAAAAAAAGTAGGTTTTAGAAAATTATGAGGTAGCCAGACTCGAACTTTTAGGTGTTTGAATGATGGGGTAGTTTTTAAAAATTCTTTTTTATGAGAGGAAGAGAAGAAAACAGGTCTTTCTTCTTAAATTCATTTTAACTAACTTAGTCATAACTTTTTTTTTCCCGTTCAAATTATTAGTTTGTTTCCATAATTATTAGGATTTAAAAATTGTATTTGAACAAGTACACTTTTATTATTACTGCTTTGTACTGATTGGGTGGCATAAGACCATACATCTCACCTTTAGATTTGCCATGTGCTTTTAGAAAAAAATGTTATATCTGTGAACTGGTTTATTTTCTAAGTTTCCAAAGGTAAATGATTTCCTGTACAATCCTCTGATTTTTGGTTTTATATTACTTGAATAAAAGGATTTGTTGAGGAACCAATGTTGAATATTTAATAAGTGAAATAGAATACCTATTATCTAACTTTGAAAAGAAAGTACTTATCTGAATTTTTTAAGATATCAGACAAGTATCCTGATCCTCTTAAGTTTAAAATTTTCATATTTTTTTCTAGTTTTAACCCCTGATTCAGAAAATTAAACATTTGTTTTTTTAATTTTATTTTTTTTCTTATTATCTGTTTTATACATATTAGTGTATATATGTCAATCCCAATCTGCCAATTCATCCCACCCCCCATTTCCCCCCTTGGTGTCCATATGTTTGTTCTCTACTTGTGTCTCTATTTCTGCCTTGCAAACAGGTTCATCTGTACCATTTTTCTCGGTTCCACATATATGCTTTAATGTACGATATTTTAAACATTTGTTTTTAAATACTTGTTTTTAAAACCTGATCCTTGGCTAGCAGAGTTGAAATATTCTAATATCTGAGTTATGTGGCCTAGGATTTGAGGTCAAGACATTCATCTTCCAGCTGTCCTGAATTTGAGTTCATTTCTTAGTAGGCTCAATCCAACCAAGTAGCTGAACTGGATCATTTAAAGGAAGATTGGTGAAAATAATGGAAAGTGTTTTTGCATCAGTCAACATTATTAATGGAGGAATAAACTCATTGTAGGGTAATCTTTGTTCTATAACTTTTTTCCCTTCACTTATTGACTGAGTGGTATTTGTCTAGTGTCCTTCTTTTGTGATACAGCTAGAGATTGTACACAAAAGGTAGTGCAATGTGATACTATGATACTATTTCTATTTCTTTGTTGACATCTGACTTCACAAAGGTTTCTTACCAGTTAAAAGGTTAGAATGTTAATTGGCTTGAATCCAAGGAAACCTCTTGAATCTCAGGGCCCTCTCCTCCTCCCATTATTATTTTCTCTTTGATTTTTCTGCGCTTGAAGGAAATGGAGATGTTTTCTCTTATATTTAAGATGTTTTAGGGGTTATCTGAAATTTTAAAATCCCCTTTCATAGCATTCAGTTAAGTAGGGCTATTGGTATCCTGTTTACGACACATTGATTCCCTGGAAGTCTGTGAACTCTTGAGATAAGATGGTAAGTGCTTTTTATATTGTAGTTTAGATTCGAGAGAGATAGGGTTTATAGAAATTGGGAAATGTTATTTCACTTTTCATTTATTTTCTTTGGTAATCTTACTCAAAAGGCTAATTTTATATGACAGTTAATCGGTCAATTGCTATGGAGGAGCTAACCAACACATCTCAGCAGAACAGAAATATTTTCACAACTTTGCCTTAAGTAGTAATTATAACCTGTTTTGTTAATACCAGTCCTGAGGTATTAACAATACCCATGTGAATAACTTATACAGCTTATAACATATTTACAACATTCCTTTCTACATCTATGCATGTTTTCAGTTTGCATATTAATCATAGGTTAGTAGTCAAAAACAATACCACTTTGATATTTAAATCCTAGTCTTCTTCTTTTTTTTTTTTTTTTTTTTAACATTGCTATAAATGTTCTTAGGTTTTGGATGTCTTCTGTCCAAAGAGGCAACCCTTCTTTGTATCCTTTTCACAATGAAGCTTCAACTGATGCAAGATGCTCTTGTGTGTCTTTCCTACCTATTACTGCTAACGAATGCTCTGACTTTATTGCACTACTGTACTTTACAGCTAGCAGTGCAATAGTATTGTCAAAGCATCTGAAAGCAGAATGTACACCAGAATTTTGGTTCTTGCCTTACGTCTTTCTTCAGTGTCTGTGAGTAATTTACCACAACCTTTGTTGCTAAAAACTATATAATTTTATTACAAAGTATATGTTTTAGGAAGTTATAATTTGAAAAAAAATGTTTTCAACTAATTAAAAATTCACCACTGTAATGCATTATGAAACACACTGAGAGGATACATTTTATAGCTAAAGTTGTTATGGCTTGTCTAAACAAGTAGTACTTTGTCATTTGCTTCTTTCTGTTACAGGTTTGGATAGGTTCTGACAAATCTCAGGTTTTCTTTAATTGAGTTTCACGATGAATTAGTATGTGATGAATACAATCTTTGCTGTATATTTCCTGTGGTAACCTGCCTCAAATCTTAATTGGTGTTAATTTTGTGTATTGTATAGTAAATGCTTGAGTTTAAAACTTTAGAATGCATGTCTTAATGTTTTTTTTGTAATTATGAGATATAATAAAATGTGACTCCATCACTTGTTTTTTTGTAATCAGTTTGAGATATAATTTGAATAGAGTAAAACTCAACAATTTTAGTTGTACAATTTCATGAGTTTTGATAAATGTGTACAGTCTTGTAACCACCACCACCAGTCATGATACAGAACATTTCCCTCACCATAAAAAGTTCCCTTATGACCCTTTGCAGTAAACCTCCCAAACTCCCTGGCAGCCACAGACCTCTAGTTTTGCCTTTCCTAGAAGTTCATAAAAATGAAATCATATACACAGACCTTCTAGTCTTTCGTGTCTGGCTTCTTACACTTAGCATAATGCTTTTAAGATTCACCCATGTTGTTGCATGTATTAGGAGTTGGACCATTTTTATTGATGAGTAGTATTCCATTGTCTAGAATATCACAAATTGTTTATCTGTTCACCAGATTATGGACTTTGTTATTTCCAGATTTTGCCTATTATGAATAGTTGTTCTAAACATTATAATACAAGTCTTTATTTGGACATAATGTTTTCATTTCTCTTGGGCAGCGTGATAAAAGTATGATTGATCTTAAAAGAAATTGCTAAAATCTTTTCCAAAACTCTGTATTAGGGTTCCAGTTTCTCCAAGTCCTCACCAACACATGGTACTATTGTCAGTCTTCTTCATTTTAGCCATTCTAGTAGGTGTGTAGTGGTATCTCATTATAGTTTCAATTTGCATTTCCTTAATGGCTAATGGTATTGAACATCTTTTCATGTGCTTATTTGAAGTTGGTATATCTTCTTCAGTGAATATCTGTTAAAATCTTTTGCCTATTTTCAAATTGAGTTGTCTTTTTATTATTACAAGAGTCCTTTAATTTTATCTATTTGCCTTCTCCCTTAAAATTTTTTGATGGAGTCCAGTTTATACATTTTATTCTTCTATGGTTTATGCCTTCTGTGTTCTATCTAAGAATTCTTTGCTTAGCTCGAGGTCACAAATGTTTTCTTCTAGAAGATTTATAGTTTTAGTTTTTACATTTAGATCTCAGTCCATTTTGAGTTAATTTTTGTTAGGAAGCCTTGAAATCATCTAGTATAAGGCTTCACCCATTGCTCTTGTTTTCTAAAACTTTTAAATTAATTTGCATTTCCAAATAATTTTTCTGTCAATTTCTATTAAAAAAAGAAGCGTACTGGGGTTTTGGTTGGGATTATGTTGAATCTAAAGAACAATTTGGGAGAATCGCTATCTTAACAATATTGAGCCTTCTGATACATGAACATTATCTCTCCATTAATTAGGTCTTTTAAAATTTCTCTCAATGGTGTTTTACAATTTTCAGTTTCTAGGTCTTATTTTTTTTTAAATAACCTGTTTAGCGTGATTTTTTAAAAATTAATTAATTTATTTATTTTTGGCTGTGTTGGGTCTGTTGCTGAATGTGAGCTTTCTCTAGTTGCAGCAAGCTGGGGCTACTCTTCGTTGTGATGCACGGGCTTCTCATTGCAGTGGCTTCTCTTGTTGTGGAGCACGGGCTCTAGGGGCACGGGCTTCAGTAGTTGTGGCTCCCTGGCTCAGTAGTTGTGGCACGCGGGCTTAGTTGCTCCGCGGCATGTGGGATCTTCCGGGACCAGGGCTTGAATCTGTGTCCCCTGCATTGGCAGGCGGATTCTTAACCACTGTACCACCAAGGAAGTCCTAAATAAGTCAATTGTTGATTCTTTAATTCATTGTTTTTGTTCTCATTTTATAAATGAGGAAATAGTCTCAGTTTTCATTTAAGATTTTCATGTAGTGATTAGTGACTGTAAAATAAATATAGCTTTTCAGAACAATTTATTTTTGTTAGACGATGTGAGAGTTGTAGTAGTTCTTATTAATTCCTCCTCTCCTCTCTTTAATTTCTCCAGTTTTAGATGATAGTACGTCATACTTTCTTTTGGTAAGTGTTACTAGGGCAGGCTGGTACCAGAGTCTAGAGATATTAAGGAACTTATCTGGGAGATATGGGTAAATACATTGAGACAGATGCCATGATGGGATAAGTAAATATCAGTTGTTGTCGGGGGGCACATTGGAAAGAGGCACCTAACCTGGGGAAGGTTTCTTTTTTTTTTTTTGGTACGCAGGCCTCTCACTGCTGTGGCCTCTCCCGTTGCGGAGCACAGGCTCCGGACGCGCAGGCTCAGTGGCCGTGGCTCACGGGCTCAGCCGCTCCGCGGCATGTGGGATCTTCCCGGACCGGGGCACGAACCCGTGTCCCCTGTATCGGCAGGCGGACTCTCAACCACTACACCACCAGGGAAGCCCGGGAAGGTGTCTTGTTAGAGGTGAGAGATAATCTGAGACTGGAAGGGTGAGTAGGGATTAGCCAGTGAAGGAAACAGAAAACGTTCCAGGCAAAGGAAACGGTACGTGTGAAAGTCCAGAGGTGTTGCACAAGTGGGGGAAACCTCAAGTTGTTCAGTACAGTTTTGAGATGGGGGGCAGGGAGGTTGAGATGAAGAACCAGTAAAATCAATTCTAGCTATTAAGTTGAAAACCTCCACCACACTTTTCCTTTATTACATTCTGAACATTTAAAATTATTGTAAATATTCATGTTCTGTAGTAATTATGAACCTGTGTTCCTTAATTAAAAAAAAAATCTTATAAACACCCAGTTATGGTTTTGGATAAAATACAGGGAAATTTAATGACTTCTGATAAAATTATATATTGATTTCTGTGTTCAGAATATAAACACCCAGTTAAGGTTTTGGATAAAATATAAACATATTACATATAAACACCCAGTTAAGGTTTTGGATAAAATATAGGGAAATTTAATGACTTCTCATAAAATTATATGTTGATTTCTGTATTCTACACTCTTTATTGCCCAATTTATTTATAAGGCATAGGATACCATAAATAACAGAGAAGTCTTAAAAAAAAAATAATGAAAAGGAGGACTTCCCTGGTGGCGCAGTGGTTAAGAATCCACCTGTCAACACAGGGGACAGAAGGTTCGATCCCTGGTCCGGGAAGATCCCACATGCCACGGAGCAACTAAGCCCATCCGCCACAACTACTGAGCCTGCGCTGTAGAGCCCCCAAGCCACAACTACTGAGCCCACGTGCCACAACTACTGAAGCCCGCACGCCTAGAGCCCATGCTCTGCAACAAGAGAAGCCACTGCAATGAGAAGCCTGCGCACCACAACGAAGAGAAGCCCCGGCTCAGCAACACAGCCCCAATGATGAAGACCCAAAGCAGCCAAAAATAAATTACTTAATTAATTAAAAAAAAAGACTACGTTGTATATTCTAGATTCTTTTTTTAAAAAATTATTTATTTATTATTTATGTATTTTTGGCTGCGTTGAGTCTTTGTTGCTGCGTGTGGGCTTTCTCTAGTTGTGGCGAGCGGGGGCTACTCTTCATTACGGTGCGTGGGCTTCTCGTGGCGGTGGCTTCTCTTGTTGTGGAGCACAGGCTCTAGGTGTGTGGGCTTCAGTAGTTGTGGCACGTGGGCTCAGTAGTTGTGGCTCGTGGGCTCTAGAGCGCAGGCTCAGTAGTTGTGGCGCTCGGGCTTAGTTGCTCTACAGCATGTGGGATCTTCCCGGACCAGGTATTGAACCCTTTGTCCCCGGCGTTGGCAGGTGGATTCTTAACCACTGTGCCACCAGGGAAGTCCCTATTCTAGATTCTTTTGTAGGTATATTTTTATTTTTTCTAAACCAGGTTCATTCTATCTATGAAAATCTAACTCTGTCCCTGTAGTCTATTATGTGTCCATAGCACAGTTAGCGTAAATAACCTAAGATCCTGAAAGCTTACAAAAAGTTAAATAGACTACTTTAACTGATAAAGTCAGGCTCGTGTGTACTACTCTCTTAATTGTTACATAAAAGCCTGCAGGGCTTCCCTGGTGGCGCAGTGGTTGAGAGTCCACCTGTTGATGCAGGGGACACGGGTTCGTGCCCCGGTCCGGGAAGATCCCACATGCCATGGAGCGGCTGGGCCCGTGAGCCATGGCCGCTGAGCCTGCACGTCCGGAGCCTGTGCTCCACAACGGGAGAGGCCACAACAGTGAGAGGCCCGCGTACCGCAAAAAAAAAAAAAAAAGCCTGCAGATTAGGAACTGATGAACTTGAAACTTCACACTTTCTTCTGCTTTGATGTTGTTATTTGCCTAAAATAACATGTCTGTAACTGGGTGCTTGTGCATATTGCTGCTTATCTGTTTCAGACGAGCATAGACATGTGTTTGTTCTCTCTGGAAGAGAGTGGATAATAGTCAACTCTCTAGCAGAAATATACAAAAAACCAATTGTGATTGTGTAGACATTAGAGGTGGCGCTCAACTTGTTAGGAGCTTGAAATATTTATTAAAACTGGCTTTAGAATGTGGTTGGATTCCCAGGCTGTTCTTTCAAATGAATAAATGTTCTTTAATCTATTCCCATTTTTCACTGCATATTAAAAACCAGGGATATAGAAGCGAAAAGACAAGGCTCTTGCCAGCAAGAAACTTGAAATCGAATGGTGACAGTACCATGCAAACAAATGATTGTAATGTAAGACATGACTTGGTAAACTTTAGCCATGAAAAAAATAAAATGAGAGTCATAAAGGTGTTTCTAAACCTGTATTGGAGAGATGGGAATGTAAGGAAAGGGGTGCTTTAAATAGTTTCTTTGGTTGATAATACAGCTAACCTAGATCTAGGAATGTGAAGATACCTAATTTGCCCTTAAAACAATGTTTCTATGGAAAATGTATTTCTAAGCCTAGCTACTGAGTCCAGAACATACCTCTACCAACTCCTCTCACCAGAGGCAAGGCTGCCGTATTTCCCCCCTTCATTTCCCTGTGTTTTGATGTTGTTGAGACAGGCTCTCTCAGAAGAGGATGTGTTTGGAGCTGGTCCTTTTGAAAGGGAGCGTTATTGTGGCAGTGAGAATCTATGGGTTTTTGTAAAGAGGAAATGTTTTTTAAACTGTGCTGCAATTATGTTCTTTTCTCCTTGCTGCCAAATACTTGAGTGGTATGTCATACAGTGTGCCTTTTATCTAAAGCCTAAAGCTTATCATAATAAAAACTAGTATGACAGAATGTTGTGTTTGTGAAATATGTGGCATGCTCTCTAAAACTCTAAATTATTTCCTGAAGTATTTTTTCCCATTTGTACAGTATCTTCCTTACAATCCCAGTCTTCTTCCAAGGATGTCCAATTGGCAGAATGTAATTTGGTGGTCTTTGGGGCTTTAACATTGATTTCCATGAACTTTTCCCAGCTAAATTGCATATTTTATTTACCACTCTTAGGATTGATATAAAACTTTTCCCATTTATTTTTATTACTGATTTAGAGAAAAACTGCGAATATGAAATATGAATGTCTTGGGCTTTAAAAAATTCACTAGTTTTATTTTAAATATTCTAATATGCCTAAAAATAAGACAGGTAGCTAAAACTAATTAAACAGCAACCTCATTGTTTACAAGGCTTCCAATGTGAATGAAGTTTAGCAATATCATTTTGTTCCATTAATCAGTCACTAATGAGTTTTGGAGACTGTCATAATTGGTCAGTAAATTTCCTACCGTGTAACTAAAAATTTTCCTGTTTGTCACCAGATCCTAGAACCCTATCGATATTGTCTCTGCTGTGTAAATAGTTCTGAGTAGTGCAATATTGCTTATAGGGTTTTGGTGTTTGGGAAGAACAATGGGCAGGTTGCAGAAATGATGCAGCTGAAACTGAAGCAACAGTCATCTTTGTTTAGAAGGAAAACAAATAGTAGAAGCTACTTTTCAATACATACATTAAAATCTGGAACTCAAAGGTCACATTTTTTTAAAAAATTTATTTTTGGCTGCATTGGGTCTTCGTTGCTGCGCGCGGGCTTTCTCTACCTGCGGCCAGCGGTGGCTACTCTTTGTTGCGGTGCACAGGCTTCTCACTGCGATGGCTTCCCTTGTTGCAGAGCGTGAGCTCTAGGCAAGCGGGCTTCAGTAGTTGTGGCACGCGGGCTTCAGTAGTTGTGGCTCACGGGCTCTAGAGCGCAGGCTCAGTAGTTGTGGCGCACGGGCTTAGTTGCTCTGAGGCATGTGAGATCTTCCCAGACCAGGGCTCAAACCCGTGTCCCCTGCATTGGCAGGCGTATTCTTAACCACTGCACCACCAGGGAAACCCCCAATTTTTATATATTAGAAAAAAGAAACATTTTCCTTAATTTTAACATTTTGACAAATTAAACTTTGGTTTATTTGTGGTATAATGAAATAATAGAAGTTTAGTGTTGAAAGGGATTAGATTTCCATCTCTCTCATTTAATAGGAGAGACTCAGAGAGAGGGAAGATACTGGAGGCCACATAGCTGGTTAGTGAGACCAGGACAAGAACTTCCGCCACATATCTCAATCCTCTTATTTTCTTTTCTTCTGTACCATACTACCAGGTTATATTCAGAGAGAATTTTTTAATGGACTAACTGCAGAGATATTAGATTTAAAACTTAAAAAAACTTTAAATTTAATATTAGGTAAAGTCTTTACATTTTTCTCCCATCTATGTGATTCTTATTGGATTTAATGTCATGTATAACTTTGATCTAACTACATAAAAACAGAGTAATGAAAATAGAACTGGAGGGAAGTCACTTAGACTATTTCTTCATTTATAAAATGAGGGGTTCAGATCAGAGAGTCTTCATTGTTTTTCTCTTTCTCAACATTGCATTGGCACCCTTTTTCCTTTTTTGTCCCCTGCTTAATCCACAGCCCACTGACTTTGCTAATAAGTAAATACTTCCCCTAGGTTTTATCACAAAATGTTCTGTGCAGTTCTTCAAGGAGGATAACATTCTACTCTCAAACTGTTTTTCCTCTTTTAAAAAAGTTTTTAAATTGTGGTTAAATACACACAAAATTTACCATTTTAGGCATTTAAAATGTAAAGAACTCAGCAGTATTAAGTACGTTCTCATCATTGTGCAACCATCACCACCATCCATCTCCAGAACTTCATCTTTCCAAACAGAAACTCCACATGTTAAACAATAACTCCCTATTCCCTGTACCCCCTGTCTTTTAAAATCTGTTTAAAATTCTATTTGTTCTCTGAAATATTTTCCAAATAGAAGTGTGGGTATATTACTTAAAGGGGGGATGGAAATTGTTTTAAAAACCTTTTGAAAGCAGTGGTATACGTATAAGTGTAGCTGTGGTGGGAAAGTGGGAAGTCCTGAATTTTAGCATTTACCAATTTCCCTGGTGTATATATTTCCACCCTAGCTGACTTTAAGCTATCAGCATGATGTCACTGAAAATGGAGTTGGAAAGACATGCAATAGTAGCATGTGATATATTTCTACTGTATAGATAATGATAGACCTCAAGAGCATAGATAAGAGTAAAATATAGTAAAATAACTAGGAAGTTTCTGTATATATTTGTTTTTAATAATTTATTTAGTTGTAAGTTTAATAATTTAATTTTTAGTGATGCCTGTGTTTAACAATTGGCTTGCAAAAATTCCTAAAAATTTAGCCGGCTCCATCATGCCATTGATTGGAAGCACACTCTTTGGTGTCTTTTATTTATTTGTTTGTTTGTTTGGCTGTGCTGGGTCTCAGGTGCAGAATGCGGGATTTTAGTTGTGGCATGTGGGATCTTTTAGTTGTGCAATGTGAGATCTAGTTCCCTGACCAGGGATTGAACATGGGCCCCCTGCACTGGAAGCGCAGAGTGTTAACCACTGGACCACCAGGGAAGCCCCTGGTATCTTATTAAAATATAAATTACTTAAGGGAAGGAACCACTTCTTTTTGGTACTATTTGGTGATTTTAGTACATTGTGGACCCCCAGGTATTACGTGAAGCCATAGCTGAAACCACTCTCTTGAAGAGAAGACATTGTTAAATGGACTGTGGGATTATACTAGATAAATTTAAGCAGAACTAAAATACCAAGTTAAAAAACATAGGCTTGGGACTTCCCTGGTGGCACAGTGGTTAAGAATCCACCTGCCAATGCAGGGGACATGGGTTCCAGCCCTGGTCCTGGAAGATCCCACATGCCGCGGAGCAACTAAGCCCGTGTGCCACAGCTACTGAAGCCTGCTGCGCCTAGAGCCAGTGCTCCAAAACAAGAGAAGCCACCGCAGTGAGACGCCCGCGCACCGCAACGAAGAGTAGACCCCGCTCACCGCAGCTAGAGAAAGCCCACGCGCAGCAACGAAGACCCAACACAGCCAAAAATAAATAAATAAATTTAAAAAAACAAAAACATATAGGCTTAAGAATATCTGTTCCATAAACAAGGGCTCCTAGAATAGAGATTCTATTTTAAGGTAACCCTGGAGCAACAAATCCCATACTCGTAAGAATTTTGTGGTAACTTAATAAGTTTTAAAAACTTTTATTTAAAATTACTCTTTAGCATGTTATACAAGGCCTTGAATTATACTTAAAGCTACAGACTTGTGGTCTACTTCAAAAATTAAAACAAATCAGGTCTTCAATGTGTAGAGCCTTTGCTTAATTTGATTTGTTCTATCCCATCCCCTCCCCCTACTTTCCCTCCACATGTCATACAGGTTAGTGTACTTTTTTATATAAAGGTATAGATAATTCTTGAGCATATTTTAATGTGGGAATTATGCCAACAGGAATTTCTTTATATATACACACATACATATATAGTAATTACTAATATGCTTAAAGAAGTCTAATTATTGATTTAATCATGGCAGCTAATAGAACAAGTATATATGACAAATGAAATGCCTCCATTTTGGAAAACATTATAAACACTTTTTAAATAGAGAACTTCTAGATTTGTTTTTCTGGCTCATAGCAACTCCTTGCTGTTAGAGATGCAAATCAGATACTGATTCTTGGAAATTTTTTAAAAACAAAGACTGACTCTTTTCTTCAATTTCTACTCTAGAAGTTTTTGGTTATAAAGATAGAATTTTATTAATTGCAAAGTTTTCCAATCAAATTTAGGCCAATGATGAGATAAATCATTAGTGGTGGAAGCTTTAGTTTATCTCTTTCTGAAATTCTGTTCAATACTGACAGCTTCTGACTTCAGAAGCATTTTGACTTCTGAGAACCATTTTTTCTTCCTCACTCGACCTTCCAAAGTAGAATCCTTGGTTTACTTTTTTTTTTGCGGTACGCGGGCCTCTCACTGCTGTGGCCTCTCCCGTTGCGGAGCACAGGCTCCGGACGCGCAGGCTCAGCGGCCATGGCTCACGGGCCCAGCCGCTCCGCGGCATGTGGGATCTTCCCGGACCGGGGCACGAACCCGTGTCCCCTGCATCGGCAGGCGGACTCTCAACCACTGCGCCACCAGGGAAGCCCCTTGGTTTACTTTTTATATAATAAAAATATCTGTATACTGCTGCTTATTCGATCTGAGAACTACTTTTAACAGCTTTTGTTGGTTTATACTTTTTCCATTAAGGCTCCAAATTTTCAAGAAGCAGTCTTTAGTCCAGAGCTTAAGTAGACAGAAAGGTCTGAAAGTCTCCTCAGCTGTGGGCTACGAACAGGAGACCTTCCCTGAGGAAATCATGTTTTGCCTTTCACAGTAAACTCAAAGGATGGTGGTTGTTTCCCTGACAAATTCAAGGCAGTACATGCTTTAAGATCTTGTAAAAGATGTAGAATTCCCCCAAATTAAGAATAATTTGGGGCCTCCCTGGTGGCGCAGTGGTTGAGAGTCCGCCTGCCGATGCAGGGGATACGGGTTCGTGCCCCGGTCTGGGAGGATCCCATATGCCGCGGAGCGGCTGGGCCCGTGAGCCATGGCCGCTGGGCCTGTGCATCCGGAGCCTGTGCTCCGCAACGGGAGAGGCCACAACAGTGAGAGGCCCGCATACCGCAAAAAGAAAAAAAAAAATAATAATAATAATTTGTAGATTATATCACATTCAGAAATAAACCACTTTTAACACCCTGATATATATCCTTCCCAACTTTTCTCTATGTACGCACACGTATTTTACAGCCTATGGCAGTTTTCTGCTTTTTTCTCTTAGAAGTTTACTGCAGATCAAGGTCCCACGCTAGGACCCAGGTTAAATAAATTGGAGTTATTCAGACTGCTACTCCTGTATTAATATAGCTTTTTTTTGTGTAATTTATGATTCTTTAAGCCTTCCAAGTTTGGTCTGTGTGGCACATATTTGTAGTTCTTTGGTTAATGGGGTTGCAAATTATGTTAACAGCTGGAGTATCCCTGAAAATAAGTTTGTTCAGTGTTTTAATTTGAAACCACATATCCTACCAGAGGTAGAAAAACTGCTTATTTGATGAGAGTGTTAGTAACCTTAGGGAATTCTTGAAGCCATTGCTAGTTCTTAATAGAGCGTGGGTATTCTAGATCAGGGGTCCCCAGCCCCCTGTTAGAAACCAGGCTGCACAGTAGGTGAGCACAGTAGGAGGTGCGTGGTGGGCAAGCGAAGCTTCATCTGCGGATCCCTTGCATTACAGCCTGAACCATCCCCTATCCCCACCCCCGCCCACCCCCCCATTCCGTGGAAAAATCATCTTCCACAAAACCGGTCCCTGGTGTCAAAAAGGTTGGGGACCAATGTTCTAGATGATGGAGGTTTTGTATACTTTTCTATTTTCATATTTTCAAAATCAGTGTATATCATATTAAAATATGTGAAAATATAAAGAAAAAAGAATAGTTACAGTATCATGTTTAGTAATACGTCTTTTGGTTCATGAAATAATTATTTCTGCTGATCTTTAGTTCCAGAAGGCTGACTCTGATCTGGATTACATTCAGTACAGGCTGGAATATGAAATCAAGACTAATTATCCTGATTCAGCAGGCAAGGTAATCTGAAAAAGAAATGTCTTTTTAACAGAATATTTTATTAAAAGATTTTCTGATAGTATTTCTAATAGTAGTAGATTATAACAATTACATTATTAAATTTATAGAATCTTTTCTGTGTTGGAAACTTGGTCACAGAATATTGGAGAGATTATACCCATAGTCAAGGAAATTTGTGGCACCTCTTTTTTTTTTTAACCCATAAATAAGAATTATTGAGTCCAGAGGTGTAAACCACTATGGAAGCCTCTGAAATTCTGAGAGAATATAGATACCTCTAGGGCAGTGGTTAAATAAGAGGGGAGAAATCCTAGCAGTGATGATGTTCTCTGAGGAAGATGATGATATACTATTAAATTCGTTATATGAACTGTGATTTTTGCATAAAATTATGTACTTCGTTATTTCTAAGTTTAGGTTTAAACATAATATTATGTTTAAATGCCATAAATTATAACTACATGTATACACGCCTATCTCTATAGAGATAAAGCAGACAATTTTTAAACATTAATTTACCACTTAAATCATTAATGTTTATCTTTTATAGCATTTGCTAGCAGACAAGAAATATTGTATTTTACTGTTTCTCAAAAAATTTATACAATTAAAATTTGGGGGGAATTGAGTGGAAGTGCAAATTAAAATAGCATTTTATATAAAATTGGGAAAGCATTGTGAATGTTCAGTTTTTACTGCTTTACATGAAATAATGGAATGCCAGGATTCTATGGGAGTACAGTTTTAACTGTTCTACCTCCTTAACTGACTTGACTTTTTCTTTGTCTTTTCCTCTTTTCTCTTTTACTGAAGAACAGCCAACCAATTCTGGTGCAGTGGTACCACCTAATTGACTGGCCAAAGCACTCGTCTGAGTCAGTATCTTTCGAGTACCATGTGGAAAACATTTCATGTGGGGCTTCCTCTTTTCTTCCACCCTTCCATCTCTCATTTTAGTTACACTTCCAGTTGTTTTTCTCTTCTACAACTTTTTTTTTTAAACAGCTTTATTGACCTCTAATTCATATACCATGAAATTCACTCTTTTAAAGTATACAGTTCAGTGGTTTTTAGTATATTTAGTTCATTGGAATTTTTAGTAATTTAGTATATTGTACAGCCATCATCACAATAAATATTTGAATATTTTCATCACCTCAAAAAGAAACCCATACCCATTAGCTGTTTCTCCCCATTAGCAACCACTTCTCCTGCCCCTGGCCAGCTCCCAACAACTACTAATCCACTTTCTGTCTCTGTAAACTCTACAGATTTGCTGTCTGAACATTTCATATAAATGGAATCATACAATAGGTGGCTTTTTATGTCTGGTTTCTTTCACTTAGCATGTTTTTTTGTTTAACTGACATATAGTTGATTTACAGTGTTTCAGGTGTACAGCAAGGTGATTCAGTTATACATACACACATATATATATATATTCTTTTTCAGATTCTTTTCCATTATAGGTTATTATAAGATATTGAGTATAGTTCCTTGTGCTATACAGTAGGTCCTTGTTGTTTATCTGTTTTATATACAGTAGTATATATCCGTTAATCCCAAATTTCCAATTTATCCCTCCCCCGCTTCTTCCCCTTTGGTAACCATAAGTTTATTTCCCATGACTGTGAGTCTGTTTTTGTCTTGTAAATAAGTTCATTTGTATCATTTTTTTTAGATTCTACATATAACTGATATCATATGATATGTCTTTCTCTTTCTGACTTCACTTAGTATGATAATCTCTAGATCCATCCATGTTGCTGCAAATGGCATTATTTCATTCTATTTTATGGATGAGTAGTATTCCATTGTATACATATACCACATCTTCTTTATCCATTCATCTGTCGATGGACATTTAGCTTGCTTTCATGTCGTGGCTATTGTAAATAGTCCTGCTATGAACATTGGGGTCCATGTATCTTTTTTTTTTTTTAAAGAAGATGTTGGGGGTAGGAGTTTATGAATTAATTAATTAATTTTTGCTGTATCGTGTCTTCGTTTCTGTGCGAGCACTTTCTCCAGTTGTGGCAAGGGGGGGCCAGTCTTCATCACGGTGTGTGGGCCTCTCACTATCGCGGCCTCTCTCGTTGTGGAGCACAGGCTCCAGACGTGCAGGCTCAGTCGTTGTGGCTCACAGGCCTAGTTGCTCCGCGGCATGTGGGATCCTCCCAGACCAGGGCTCGAACCCGTGTGCCCTGCATTAGCAGGCAGATTCTCAACTACTGCGCCACCAGGGAAGCCCCATGTATCTTTTTGAATTAGAGTTTTCTCCAGATATATGTCTAGGAATGGGATTGCTGGGTTATATGGTAGTTCTATTTTTAGTTTTTTGAGGAGCTTCCAGACTGTTCTCCATAGTGGCTGCACCAGTTTACAGTCCCACCCACAGTTTATAGGAGGCTCCCTTTTCTCCACACCCTCTCCAGCATTTATTGTTTGTAGACTTTTTAATGATGGCCATTCTGACCAGTGTGGGGTGATACCTCGTTGTGGTTTTGATTTGCATTTCTCTAATAATTAGTGATGCGGAGCATCCTTTCCTGTGCCCGTTGGCCATCTGTATGTCTTCTTTGGAGAAATGTCTGTTTAGGTCTTCTGCCCATTTTTTGATTGGGTTGTTTGTTTGTTTGATATTGAGTTGTATGAGCTGTTTGTACATTTTGGAAATTAAGCCCTTGTTGGTCCCATTGTTTGTAAATATTTTCTGCCATTCCGTAGGTTGTCTTTTCGTTTTGTTTACGGTTTCTTTTCCTGAAAAAAGCTTATAAGTCTGATTAGGTACCATTTGTTTATTTTTGCTTCTATTTCTATTGTCTTGGGAGACTGACCTAAGAAAACATTGGTACAATTTATGTCAGAGAATGTTTTGCCTGTATTCTCTTCTAGGAGTTTTATGGTGTCATGTCTTATATTAATTCTTTAAGCCATTTTGAGTTTATTTTTGTTGTATGGTATGAGGGTGTGTTCTAACTTCATTGATTTACATGCGGATGTCCAGCTTTCCCAACACCACTTGCTGAAGAGAATGTCTTTTCTCCATTATATACCACATCTTCCTTATCCATTCATCTGTTCATGGACATTTAGGTTGCTTCCACGTCTTGGCTATTGTAAATAGTGCTGCTATGAACATTGGGGTGCATGTATCTTTTCAAATTAGAGTTTTCATCTTTTCTGGATATCACTTAGCATGTTTTAAAGGTTCATCCAGGTTGTAACATGAATCAGTACTTCATTCCTTTTTACAGCTGAGTAATATTTCATTGTATGGCTGCACCACATTTTCTTATTTATTCACTCAGTTAATAGACAGTTTGGTTGTTTCCTCCTTTTGGCTATTATGATAATATTACCATAAACATTCATGCACAAGTTTTTGTGTAGACATTTGCTTTCATTTCTCTTGGGTATATACCTAAGAGTGGAATTCCTGGCCACATGGTAACCCTATGTTTAATATTTAGAAGAACTGCTAAATTGTTTTCTAAAACAGTTGTACATTTTACATTATTAGTTTTTTGTTTTTTTTAAGTTGTGGTAAAATATACAAGATAAAATTCACCATTTTTAAGTATACAGTTCCGTGGTATTAAGTACATTTACATCATTGTACAGCTATCACCACCATCCATCTCCAGAACTTTTTCATCTTTCCAAATTGAAACTGCATCCATTAAACAATAACTCCCCATTTCTCCTTCTCCCCAACCCCTGGCAACCACCATTCTACCTTCTGTCTCTATAAACTTTACTACTCTAGGTACCTCATAGAAGTGGACACATACAGTATTTGTCCTTTTGTGACTGGGTTATTTCACATAGACTAATGTCCTCAGTGTTCATCCATGGTGTAGCCTGTGTCAGAATTTCATTCCTTTTTTTTTTTTTTTTTTTTTTTTGCGGTACGCGGGCCTCTCACTGCTGTGGCCTCTCCCGTTGCGGAGCACAGGCTCCGGACGCGCAGGCTCAGCGGCCATGGCTCACGGGCCTAGCCGCTCCGCGGCATGTGGGATCTTCCCGGACCGGGGCACGAACCTGTGTCCCCTGCATCGGCAGGGGGACTCTCAACCACTGCGCCACCAGGGAGGCCCGTGGGTACTTTTTATTTATTTTTATTTTTTATTTTTTTCGGTATGTGGGCCTCTCACTGTTGTGGCCTCTCCCGTTGCGGAGCACAGGCTCCGGACGCGCAGGCTCAGCGGCCATGGCTCACGGGCCCAGCCGCTCCGCGGCATGTGGCATCCTCCGGGACCGGGGCATGAACCCGGTCCCCTGCATCGGCAGGCGGACTCTCAACCACTGCGCCACCAGGGAGGCCCGTGGGTACTTTTTATTTTTTTTAATTTTTTATCGGTATGTGGGCCTCTCACTGTTGTGGCCTCTCCCGTTGCGGAGCACAGGCTCCGGACGCGCAGGCTCAGCGGCCATGGCTCACGGGCCCAGCCGCTCCGCGGCATGTGGGATCTTCCCAGACCGGGGCACGAACCCGTGTCCCCTGCATCGGCAGGCGGACTCTCAACCACTGCGCCACCAGGGAAGCCCCCATGGGTACTTTTTAAATAACAGAAAGTTATTTTCACAGTTCTGGAGGCTGGAAGTGCTAGATCAAGGTGCCAGCATGGTCAAGATGGGGCCTTCTTCTGGGTTGCAGACTTTTGGTTGTATCCTTACGTGGCAGAAGGGGAAGACCTCTCTAAGCCTCTTCTATCGGAGCACTAACCTCATTCGTGATGGCTGTACCCTCATAACATAATCACCTCTCAAAGATCCCACATCTTAATTCCATCACCTTGGGGTTAGGTTTCAAAAAATGCATTTTGCAGGGACACATTCAGATCACAGTAATTATGGCTCTGCAAATATTGCTTTTATCCAAGTCATGCAGTATACTATGTTTGCTTTTCCTTTCTTACACAACTTGTTTTTCTGGAGCTAATAATTGTTTTCTTTTTTCCCCCCTTTATTTTTCTTAGTTTTTCTATGCATTTATCATTAATTCAGCCTCAGACTTTTCTACCAGAACTGTTAAACTCCTGTCAACATTGTCAGACACATCACCTGATCCCTAAGTTTCATTTTCTTCCACATCCCTTGTGTGCTGTCTGTCCTCCTGCTCCGATCTAACCTTTGGCTCTACAGGCTTCCTGCATGGCTGGGAACTTCTTTACCATAATTTTGGTAATTCCCTTTGTTTTACTCCCTTTAGTTTGGATCATATATTTCACTCTTTGAGATGTCAGATGTTTGAAAATATTCCTTTAACCCTTATTTAATCCTTTAGTTGATGGATGGTTTGGTTGAGTATGGAATTCTAGATTAGAGATTGTTTTCTCTTAATTTTAAAATCATTGTTTTGTGGTTTCCTAGCTTCCAGTGTTCTTGTTGAGAAATAGATGCCATTCTAATTCCTGATCCGTTGTATTTGTCTTCCTTCTTATTTTATACCTTCCATCCCCCCCACCCCGCCCCCAACTCCTGCATCACACCTATCTGTCTTGGAACTTTAAGAATATTTTATCTATGCTGTGAAATTTTATAATTATTTTATGATTATGATATAGGTCTTTTCAGTAGCTGTGCTGTCGCTTGCTGGGGCTCTTTCAATATGAAACACGTGAATCTAAAGTCATATCACTTTTCTTACCTATGTATTCATAAGAAAAGAAATCCTCTTTTGTGGCCTTTCCCATGACTGAAATATTGGACTTCCTGAATCTATCCTCTATTTTTCTTATCTTTCCTTGCAGTTTTCATTTTTGTCTATTTCCCCCCTCCTTTTTAGGATATTTTTTGGACTGTATTTTCCAGTTTTTCTACTGGCAATCTCTTAGAATATCTAGATACATTATGAGAAATGAAGGGTTAAGATACAGGTCTCAGGGTCATTGGGGTGTTTACTGAGTAGATATCCCAAAAGGCATCTTAATATACACTGTTTGCCAGACTATACATTTGGTGTCATCTATCATTTCTTTGCCCATATCAAACATACTATAAGTTTTAACTTTTTTATGGTGTCTCTTTTGTCCTTTTCCTGTTCTACTCTTCATGCCGTAGGTCTTGGTCACTCTCTGCAGAGTTATTTTAACAGTCTTTAAGTTAGATTTTCTGTTCTTTTTCGTTCCTGTTAGAATCATCTTTTATCAGTCTCCAAAGAAGAGGCGAGTAGAGGCCATGAACTGAGCCTTTGACTATAGCCATGAGGTAGGGTCCACGAAGGAGATACTTGAAGAGTGGGAAGATACCCAAGATAGTATAGTTTTATGAAAATCAAGAGTTCATTTTAAGAAGATTAGAATAGGAAAGAAATAAGGAGAGGCAAAAAGAGGGATATCAAAATTATAGAGCAAGTCTGACTTTTTGATTGTTTAAAATAATTTGGCAAAGGACTCTGGTCTATGGGGTCTTCTATTATTATTATTATTTATTTGTTTATTTATGACTGCTTTGGGTCTTCGTTGCTGTGCGCAAAGCTTTCTCTAGTTGCGGTGAGCGGGGGCTACTCTTGGTTGCGGTGCGCAGGCTTCTCATTGCCGTGGCTTCTCTTGTTGCGAGGCACGGGCTCTAGGGACACGGGCTCCAGTAGTTGCAGCACACAGGCTCGGTCGTTGTGGCTCACGGGCTCTAGAGCACAGGCTCGGTCGTTGTGGCTCGTGGGCTCTAGAGCGCAGGCTCGGTCGTTGTGGCTCACGGGCTCTAGAGCGCAGGCTCAGTCGTTGTGGCATGCGGGCTTAGTTGCTCCGTGGCATGTGGGATCTTCCCAGACAAGGGCTTGAACCCGTGTCCCCTGCATTGGCAGGCAGATTCTTAACCACTGCGCCACCAGGGAAGTCCCAGGGCCATTTATTATGAAAAGGCCTAGGACGTGTATTATTATAGGACCTAGAAGGTTGGTGGCAAATGGAGTAAGAAAAATGAAACTGGTTTTGAATCTCAACAGAGTCAAAAGAAGAGTTAATTTTCCCCTCAGTATAGGGAAAAATCTCTCTATATTTGAGGTCTGTATAGAGGGAGGTATGAAAAGCTTATTGAAATATAGGAAATTTAAGGTCTGGAGGATATGGGGAGGGCACAACAATAATAGTGGTAGTGGGACTTCCCTGGTGGCACAGTGGTTGAGAATCTGCCTGCCAGTGCAGGGGACACAGGTTCAAGCCCTTGTCTGGAAAGATCCCACACGCTGCGGAGCAACTAGGCGCATGCGCCACAATTACTAAGCCTGCGCTCTAGAGCCTGAGAGCCACAACGACTGAGCCTGTGTGCCGCAACTACTGAAGCCCGTGCCCCTACAGCCCATGCCTCGCAACAAGAGAAGCCACGGCAATGAGAAGCCTGCGCACCGCAACCAAGAGTAGCCCCCGCTCGCCGCAACTAGAGAGAGCTCGCGTGCAGCAAAGAAGACTGAATGCAGCCAAAAATAAATAAACAAATTTATTTTAAAAAAATTAGTGGTAGTGTTAGGGGCTAAGTAAGGATCAGAATGTCCATAGTGTTTTCATTTTCAGTGAAAAGGCAGGAGTAGAAACTCCTAATCTTCTCAGTAAAGTAGTTGGGATGAGGTCTTTTGCCAAGAAGGGGTGGATGGGAACTGGAGGGAGTGGAGAAAGTTTGGAATAGCTAGTATTGGAGGGTTTGCTAAGAAACCACCAGGGAATGAAAAGAATAACCAAGTGGCAGAAAACACCCGGTTGAAATGTCTTTTATGGAATAGTGGTTTATATTCCAAAATGAATTTGAAAAACGAATGTAATTTATAAATATAGTTGCTTGAGTTGGCGTGCATTTTGTATAGTGAGGTCAGTGAATTGGTGCTCGTACATACTTTAGCCCCATGACAGTGTATTTAAGAATTTCAGGACTTCCCTGGTGGCGCAGTAGTTAAGAATCTGCCTGCCAAGGCAGGGGACACGGGTTCGAGCCCTGGTCCGGGAAGATCCCACATGCCACGGAGCAAATAAGCCCGTGCGCCACAAATACTGAGCCTGCACTCTAGAGACCCGTGAGCTACAACTACGGAACCAGCGCGCCTAGAGCCCGTGCTCTGCAACAAGAGAAGCCACGCAATGAGAAACCCGCTCACGGCAACGAAGAGTAGCCCCGCTCTCCGCAACTAGAGAAAGCATGTGTGCAGCAACGAAGACCCAATGCAGCCAAAAATAAATAAATTAATTAAAAAAGAATTTCATCATAAGTGGTTTCAAGTTGTCTTATTCAACAAATCAAAATAGTTTCTTAAATCACCTTCCGTATAATAACATTTAGAATTGTATTTTAGAAGTATAGTGTAATTAATTATTGTGAGCTGTACATCAAATATTACGTATCTAATGTGACCTTATTTGCAGTTTAATATTGCTGTTGTGTGTGTGTGTGTGTGTATGTGCAGGGGAGGGGTTATTTCTGTGCCTAGGCTTTAAATTCCTTGAGAATAGGATGTAGGTCTTATACTTCTCTCTTTTTTCCTTCCTCCCATCCTCTGCCCCATAGTTGCATAATTAAATAGTGTTCTATTAAATGGATGGTAGAATGTGCTGTATATATTTTAATTCTTAAAAGAAGCTTAATTTTTCCTTTCCAGGTTTAATATATATTCATTTTTTTCTTGATGTAGAAAAATCCTGTTACACTCTTAAAGGAATTGTCAGCAATAAAGTCTCGATATCAAACTTTGCACGCACGCTTTAAACCAATTGCTGTCGAGCATAAAGAGACTAAGAGCCGCATTTGTGCTACTTTCAATAAGACTATGACCTTGATACAAGAACTACAAAAGCAAACAGACCTGAAGGTAATGCTTTCAATTGACCAATTGGATTTGTAGAATTTTAATTCTGAATTTCTCTTTGAAAGATAAATCCCCAGTAACTCTCATTTTGAAATTCAGCAGTTGGAACTGTTGATAGAAATGAGATTTTCCTGGTTCCCTGAAGTATAATAGCTCTCATCTTCTTTATTTTATAAATTTAATTTATTTTTGGCTCTGTTGGGTCTTCTTTGCCGTGCGGGGGCTTTCTCTAGTTGCGGCGAGCGAGGCTACTCTTCGTTGCGGTGTGCAGGCTTCTTATTGCAGTGGCTTCTCTTGTTGCGGAGCACGGGCTCTAGGCACCTGGGCTTCAGTAGTTATGGCACGTGGGCTTAGTTGCTCCGCAGCATGTGGGATCTTCCCGGACCAGGGATGGAACCCGTGTCCCCTGCATTGGCAGGTGGATTCTTAACCACTGCACCACCAGGGAAGTCTTCCTCCTTTTATTTTAAAAGGAGCAGGTGGACTTGACATGGTTAATGAAGAGGTATGCTGTCTTGGATTATGTAGCCATGGCAGAAGAGAAATCTTCCTAATACTTATTAAATCTACCAGTTCTGCTGGTTCCTGTAAGAAGTAGTGAGACTGAGAAATCTAGAAAGCATCTATACCAGTGACTTTTTTTTAGTTCTCCTTTTCTTCAGTTGGGTTGGTGGGCTTGAGTAAGCCTGACCTTCATCCTCTTCCTCCATTCTGCACCCCCTTCTCATTTACTGTAAGAATCTCATTGAGTGTAATCCTCTATCACTGATGTGTAAAACTCTCTAGATATGTTGGAGTAGGAAAAAGAATATGAACTGCTGACCTAGGCACTAAGATCTTGAACAGCCAGTTGAAGAGTTTGGTCGCATTTTCATTTACAATGCAAAGGTGAGGGCTTTTGAAAGAAAAGATAGCCTAATGTAGATGGAATCATAGAGTTGAATTTAATTATCTGGACAAAAGATGTCCAATAGGTTTTAATTTCTGGTGCTAACTCCAATTGGTTAACTGGTAATAACTGGTAATAACTGCTGCTTAGAATGCTGTATTAAGGAGCTGTGTCTGGGCATGGCAGAAAAACTATCTGCTGTGGCATGCTGCTAGGGGCAGTATACATGGTATTTATTTGCCAAGTCTGAACTAAATTATGGCTTAAGCTACTTGAATTATAGGCTTGTAGCAAGAGTAGATCTCAAAGGTTGATTACCCAGGTTAATTTGATCAAGAATTCTTTATGTTACCAATGGAGGAAAAGAGAACAGTGCCTGGGTAAAAATCGTAAAATGACACCTTAAATGTATGTGTTATGTCATGGAGAAATGAATAGTGGAAGAGGGGAGGGCAATTAAAAAGGGCACAGAGGGAATAGGGAGCAGGAATTTAAACAGTATGGGTGGCGTCACCTGCTAATAAATAAAATGCAAAAAAGATGTAATAACCTTTATAAATAAAATCAAGTCACATATTCTTCATTGTACATGTGATCAGAACCTGACAACAGAAGCACATAAACTTGTTCTAAGGAAACAAATCTTGAAGAGAGACTAAGAGTAGTTCTGGATGTATATATCAACATATATGTATAGAAATCCATGAATTTATTGAAGCACAATAAATTTGGGTGAGTAAAGAGAAAAATGAAAGAGAAAAATGACTTTTTGAATATTTGCTAAAAATTGTCTCCATTAGATACAATAAATAGATGGCATATTTCTGAGATTAAAAAAGTGGTACAGAAAAGTAGTTATGATAGTGATAGGGGATGTCAAATCATTTAAATATCTATAAAAGTCTTCATTTAGTTAAAAGAAGTATCTGAAATGAGGAATAATTATATCAAAGGTAGGAAGCTAAGGGTTTTCACTTTGGATCAGATGATGACAAATAAGGAGAAATGACTGAAAGGCAGGTTATAAACCTTGAAAAAGGAGATCATATTTTAGAATCAATGATAGCCAAGTTGGGAAATGTTGGATATAGTGGGTCTTGTACACACTAGTTTACAAATGAGATAGTAGGAGAAAGTTAAGAGAAAAGTTTTATGATCAAAATGTGGAAGAAAAGGGAATGGCATCTATAGAGAGTTATATAACCAAAAATAGTTCTATGAGCCCAGAGTGTAAAGGATGTGTAAAGGAATTTCAAGTATAAAAAGAGGTATATTAGACATACGGTCAGAACTGTGAGAATAGTTAAGAAAGCCAAAGGCTAGACTGAGCTGAGGATTCTGAAAACTTCTAAAATAACCAAAAGGGCTTTTAAAATTATTTTGGAAACATGAAGAACAAGGAAGGGATCTCTACTTAGGGCAAATGGTCCTTTGTTCATAAACAACAGAAAGCAAACAAAGTAAAACGGTTCAGTTATTATCTTGCTATGATTTTTATCAAGTTGAGTGGTTTTTCATTTGGAAGGATAGAAAATGTATATTTGAATTGATAATACTTAAAAAAAACTTGAATTGGTAATAGTAAAAAATAAATAGGAAGCACAGAAAAGGAGGTGGAAGGGAGTACATACTAATTTCCTGATCTTTTTAGTTGCTGTGAAGACACTGAGGTTTTAAATATAGTTAATTGTAAAGGTGACCATCAAAAGAAAAAAAAAAGGACTAAACTTGTTCCAAATAGAAAATAGCAAAACAAAAGTATAGCAATAAATAGAAAATTAAAAAGGCATTAAAGATAGAATGTATGGTATTCCGTCGACACTCTGAAACATTTGTATTAAAGAAGAAAAATTTCTACACATTTTAGACTAGTTAACTCCTGGAAAACCTCTTTGAAGTTTTATTTTATAAACAGATGGTCTGAATTCTCTTGAATTTCAGAGATCACAATGAGAAACATGGATTCATGGAGAACAAAGTCTTGCCAGAATAATGCCATTTCCTGTTTTTGAAACAGAAGAGGGAAATTCTCTTACTATTTGGGCTGCAGTAAGGCCTATGATTGTTTTTCATTTTATCCATGTGAACATTTTGGGCAAATGTTGGCTTGATAAACGAAACCAGGTGGGGTATCCAATGGCCTCATGTGGCTATATAAATTAAAATTAAAAGTAATTAAATAAAATTAAAAATTCAGTCCTTCATCTACCGATTGGACAGTGCAGATACAGAATATTTCCAGCATCACAGCAAGTTCTATTGGACAGCATTGCCCTAGAGATTCTGATTCTGTAGGTATGAGGTGTTCCAGATTTGGCAGTCTCTCTAGAGATGACCTATATAGTTAAGCAGATTTGTAACTATTTGAGTGATTCTTCAGGTCCTACCTCCTATTATTTCCTCATTAACTCTATGTTTCAGCTAGCCTGTTTGTTGGTGCTCTGTGAAAGCCCCATAAAACTTGCCTTCGGCTTCTCTTCTTTGTTTTTTAATATATAAATTTATTTACTTATTTATTTTTGGCTGCGTTGGGCCTTCGTTGCTGAGCGTGGGCTTTCTCTAGTTGCGGTGAGCAGGGGCTGCTCTTCGTTGCGGTGCGCAGACTTCTCATTGCAGTGGCTTCTCTTGTTGCAGAGGGTGGGCTTCAGTAGTTGTGGCTCGTGGGCTTTAGGCGCAGGCTCAGTAGTTGTGGCGCATGGGCTTAGTTGCTCTGCGGCATGTGAAAATCTTCCCAGACCAGGGCTTGAACCCGTGTCCCCTGAATTGGCAGGCAGATTTTTAACCACTGCGCCACCAGGGAAGTCCCCTTCCCTTTGCTTTTGCTGCTCCTATCTGCTTTTGTGAATTCTGTTTGCTGGCTGTTTTCTCAGCATCTGTTCTCTCTTCCTGCCTAAAAGATTACTGACCCTCTTGAGATGTGTGCCATTCCTCAGACTCCGGCCTGAGGTAAAGTTGCTGCTATCCTCAGCTTCGGGGGCGTGCCTGATTTGCAAGGGGAATGGATTTTCCTTTAACTGACATTGGTTCAGGAATAGGTTTGTAACCCAAATGACATATGAGGAGGGAACGTCTGAAAGTAGGAAATTAGGAAGAGTTTCCCCACCGCTGAGAGACCCCTGGGAAGAGAAAGCTTTACTTCTTCTAAACATTGTGTACAGATGTGATACCTAGCACCGCTAGCACCACGTTCCTGTCAGCGTGAGGATACAGCCACCATCAAGGACATCAGAGCTGTTAGATGGAGAAAACTGAGTCCTTACATTGTTGAGCATAAACCAGCCCTGAAACCTGCCCTTCTTCTGTATTATTGTGCAATGATAATACATTTTCTTATTTATCCATTTTCAAATGTGTCTCTATTACTTGAAGATAAAAGCATCTTAATTATCCTTCAAAATTTAACCCAAATCTCTACTTCTGAAGAAACTTCCAGACTATTTTTGTGTCCACTTCTTTTTCAAAGTACTTTTAGAATATGCTGTTCAAATGTGACTTCCTTGGTTCTGTTAAATTACTGTCCTTAAATTGTTTGATTTCTTGGTCTTGTTTCTTCACTTTAATTGCAAGTTCTTGGGAAACTCAAACTTCAAAGTAGCTTGTATATAGATAGTCAATATGTATTTTTTCCTTGCCTTCCTAAATTTGTGATTACATACATAGTATGAACTTATGGAAACAATTATGGGTGTAACAAAGCAGAAATTAATTTAGCAGTGTTTAAAGATTTTTTTAATTAAAAAAATTATTGACAAAATTGTTGATTTACAATGTGTTAATTTCTGCTCTTCGGCATAGTGATTCAGTTATATACATACATACATTCTTTTTCCTATTCTTTTCCATTGTGGTTTATCACAGGATATTGAATATAGTTCCCTGTGGTATACAGTAGGACCTTGTTGTTTTAAGGGTTTTTGAAATAAAGATTTTGTCATTTGTTTTGTAGCTGTTACCACTGACTGAAGAAGAGAAAACTGCGGCAGAGCAATTAAGAGCTCACGTGTCAGACTTATGATGAAGAAATGGACTTGCAAAAGGGAACTCTAATGGGGAAGAGATCAATTCCAGAGAGATTTAGGAAGCTGTCCTGTTAGCATTTGATGACTGTTGGTCGGGGGATGACAAAGGAGATTTGGCTTGGGTTACTGGATAGTGATGCCTTCCACGAGAGAGGGGAATACGAGAAGGGCAGATATTGTACACATAATGTTCAGCCAAAGGGATGGAATGGAAATAAAGAGATTTACAAATATATATGCATATACACTTAGTCTTGTAATTTCAGGCAAGTAAGTCTCAACACCATTTTGTATCTGTTTTTGTATAATCAGGATAACACGGATGTCCTGGCCTATTGTAAAAGAAAATTATTTACTATCAGTCAGTCAAATGTGAATGAACATGCTTTGGAAATGAAAGGATAGAAAAAAATTTGTATTATGTTATACATATGTATATAATTTTATTATTGAAAATTCTGATTGCAGATGTGGTCACATTATTGGTGAGACTGCTAATGTGTGACTTAACAGTCTGCCATAAAACCTAACTTAGTAATAAGCTGGCTTTTCTGTGACAGCCTCACGTTTATCTTTGTCCTATTCCCTCTTCCTGCTAATGTTGAACAGCATGAGCTCTGCTTTCAAACGCGGTTTTAGATTGTCCCTGTTATACTTCAATACTACCTTTGTTCTCCTCTGGTCTATATTACTGTAATTGTTCATTCTACTGTATATGAAAGCTAAGAAACTGAAATGAGAGGATCACTGGCAACCGCTACTTGCCAGTTTGTTTTGTGTGTGCGCGCGCGCGTCAACTTCCCTATTTATTAAAAAAAAGAAAAAACTAATGACAAGTAAATATGAAAGTAAATCATGGTATATCTATACAACAGAAGGTCAAGTTACCAGTAAATTATTACTGGTATTAATGTTCTGGGAAATGCTAAAGCTATGCTAAATAGGTAAGAGGAGAAGCAGATATTGTAGCTTTGTCGTCAAGATTGGGCTTTGGGCTCATACCGGATATGTAAACACAGGTTTTAAATTCTAGCTGTACGACCCTAAGCAAACCACTTGACTTGTGTGTGTCAGGATGGCTGGAAGCACAAAAAGATGGTAAACTATTAGGGTTTGATATTTAGTAATCCTTCAATAAATATTTCTATATATGTCATAAAAACAAGGCATTGAAAGATTAGGAAAAGTGTATCAAATGTTAGTTTTACAGGTTATAGAATTATACTTTAATGTAATTTTAAAAGAATTTTTTCTGTTATTAACAAACATAATAGCTGACAGACAGGGTTGGAAGAGTAGCTTCAGTTAAAGTTGTCTTGTCTCTTCTGAATATCTGGAGAACAGAAAGTAACCGCCCCCCCTTTTAAATTACAGATAAATAAGTCACACCTTAGTAACAGATTTTTTTTTCTTCAGTACTCAGGCAATTAATATTGAGGAAGTTCCTGTCATGGTATGGCTCTGTGATGTGATGGTGATGGTGGGATTGAAAAATGGTGGTATCATGAAGAGGTCTTAACAAGTTACTGGTGTTAAAGGGTTTTGCTTTCAATCAGAAAAAAAACTAGATTGTACTGTTTTTCCTCTATGACTTCCTTCACAAGTTACCTTCTAAATGTTGGTTCTTCCCCTCATCCCTCTTAAAATTGCTCTTGTTTATATATTCATTTATTGCCCTTTTGGGGAATGATTCCCAAGTATAACTTATTTCACTAGATCTAGATCCAAATTTCCAATAAAAATCTCTACCTGAATATTCAAGTTGAACATGTCCAGAATACTTAACTGATTTTCTTATTTTATTAACAGCAACTATTCTGTTAGCTGGAATTAAAGTTTGCATCCCTTTATCTTCTTAGTTAATAAAATCTATAATTCTTTGAAATGTATAATTCTTTGAAATGTTTGTTGTATCCAACCTTCACTTTACCTTCACTCTTACTACCTAATTTAGACCTTTTTTATTTCTCATCTGGATAATTGTTTTCTCCCATGTGACTACTAGTGTTTTTATGTCTTAAGTTGTGATACAAATTAATTTTAATTAGGTTGTATTTTAAATACAACTTTAATTTTAAGAAATTAAAAAATATAAGTATGCTTATTCTCCCAAATAACTGCAACTTTTTCAGATGTTTCTACATGTATACAAATTAAAAAACATTTTAAACAAAAATAGGCTGATACCATATACTGTACTGCAGCTGCACCCTTTTTTTATCTTAAATATATTTTGGGTATCTTCATATCATTCTTTTGAACAGCTGTATATATGAATTTACCATAATTTTTTACCAGTTCCTCTTTTGTAGGCGTTTAAGCTGTATAATACACAAGTTAGGAGATTTGGAGGGTGGGTAAAGGAGGACTGCAAGGTCAGCCTTTCCTTAAGGAATTCTAATAGAGCACATGACAGGTTTCTCAACGACACACAGCAGTTTAGCATCCTGCCAACTAAATTCCTTTTTTGCTTAAGTTAGCCAGAATCTGACTTAGTGCTTGCAAGCAATGACCCCTAATTAGTTGTACGGGTTTTCTAATTTTCCACTGTTATGAACTATTGCAATAAATCTTTAAACATTTTGGGGCTTTTGGGCAAATATATCTATTAGTACAAGAACCTATTTTAATATTTATCATACATTGTAATTTTACCTATTTGCTTTCTGCTATGCTGGGTAGCAAAGACCACTTCTCATTACCCTTTGAATCCCAAGTAGTATAGTACCGTGTTTCACAAGTAACTTTTTAAATTGGGGTAAAATTCACATACCATAAAATTAACCATTTACCATTATTAAAATGTACAACTGAGGGCATTTTAGTATAAAAGATGTGCAACTGTCCCCTCTCTGTAGTTCCAAGACCATAAATAATTTTGCTGAAAGAATTTTTTCAGGCACAATTATTCCTAAATTATATCTTTGTACATGGCTCATGTAGTTTAAAAAAATTGTTATGCCCACTACTTATAAGAAAGTCCAAATGCTTTGATATTTAAGAAATTCTTCCTAGATAATTGTTGATTCTCTTCAGGTGCATTCAGTTTCGGTTAAGTGTAACAGTTGTTTGCAATAACCTGGAAAGGAAAAATTAAACTCAAATTAAGAATTTGATGTACGTCCTTTGCCTCACACCTTCAATTTCTGCAATCTTTAAACATTTCTTACGCTAGAAAACTGCAGAAAGCAGACGCCAATATGGGAAAGCTGAATACAGCTGATACTCTTGCACTTTCCACAGTCTCATGGCGATAGCTCACCTCAAGCCCCAAGCAATGCAGGGCGAGTGTGGTTGGGTGTAGGTCTGACGTCTAAACCGTCCGTGGTCCCGTCCTCCCACTCCCGACTCTGAAATTACCGCTCTAGGCTTCACAATCTGGAGCTTTGCTTCCGTACGTGGGGCGGAAGTCTTAAAAACCTGAGAATCTGGGCTTGCTCCCCGAGCAAGAAGCCCTAGCCACGAATCATTTGCACCACAGTTTCTCAAGGTGCGGGCCACAAGCCACCTGCAGCCAAATCACCGAGAGAATTTGTTGAAAACGATTTCGTGGAGCCCCACCCTACAATCACGGAGTCCGAATACCTAGGGGTGTGGCTCCGGAGTCTGCATTTCCCACAAGCCCTCCAGGTGGCTCCAGCCTTTGGCGCGCAAAAGTTTGAGACGGGTGGAGCGCCGCCCCTCCCCTGAGGGAGACGGGGCGCGGTCAAGCGCCGCGCCCTCCTCCTCCAGCGCTAACCCGGGCCGAAGGCACGCAACCCTGCAGCAGCCAGCGGCCAAATCTCGTGTGCTCCCCTGCACCGCGGGAACTAGACGCCCGCCACTGGTCCGCTCCCTTAGCGCTGCGGCCTGCGCGCATGCGTGCACGCGGGCCGCGCCTTTTCTCACACAGCACCTTCCGCTACCCTGGTTACCGTTGGTGTTCGCGAGTTCCCTGCGGCAACTTCTTCGCGGAAGACCAGCGCCGCGGGGCTGAGCTGCGGTTTGATAGGCGCGCGCCCGCGTCACGTGGGAAAGGCTCCTGCTTGGTCGCTGGCGGGCCGCTCAGCCGGGAGGGAAGAAGCTTGTGGCTACCGCTCACCCTCCCACTGCGCCCTAGGGCTGGCGCGCGGATAAAAATGGCGAAGTGGGGGTAACTGGCGCCGAACCCGAAGCGATGGGGCGCGCAGGTGGGGCGGTGGTCGGAGACCTCTGATGTAGGCGCCCGGCTGTTCTCCGCGGCAATTTGACTTGGTGACCTCAGGCCGGCGCCTAACAGGTCAGACCACGGACTCCGCGGGTCGCCGAGCGCCCCGCCGAGAGCCGGAGGCAATGGATGAACAGAGCGTGGAGGTGAGGGGGCTTGAGGAGGGTGGTGCTTAGTCTCCCTCGCCCCCCGCTGAGCGTTCTTTATTCGAGGCGCTTTGCCCTAGTCCACCCTCTCGTAGGGCGCCTTGCCCTAGTCCCCCCACCCCGCCGCTGCCTTTGTGGAGGGGGCTGGCCCAGCGCAGAGGACGCCGTGCTCGTTCTGCAGCCCTCCGGCTACCCTGTGCTCTGACCGTTCCCGCAGTCAGGTGGTGCGTATCCTGGCGTTTCCAGGATGTCTTGGCACCGGTACTCATCCCCACAGGGTTTCTGCAAACTACAGCCTGTTCAGAGCAGAGCTGCAGATTCTTTAGACAGACGTGCGCTGCGACTCGCCACCAGTTCTTAAAAGAGTTTTTGCGTGGATCCAAATCTCCCTCCGAATGGATAATCATTCCCTCCCAGCGGTACATTTTGTAGACATCTGCCCTTCTTAGATTGAATGAGGATATAATCTTACTATCCTGTTTGACTGTAGTTTTCCAGAGCAACCTATTCTTTTTATATATGACTCTTGTAAACGATGATTTCAAACGTTTGGGGTATTTACGTTAAGGCTAGGAACTTAAAAAAGATTGCTTATTGGACATAATTGTATAATAATTGTCAAGACTTGAACCTTGCAATTACTAAAATACTAAATCCTTGATAAGGAACAACTATATTACCTGGGCACTCCACTTGAAACTAGTTCATCCAATGGTCGTATTGTCCCCCGCCGTACCCCCCATCCCCCAGCGTCTGCATCTCACAGATTCTTTCTGGTCCTGCAGAGTCATGGTTAGACTCATGAGTAATTTTCTCCTTAATTCCTCATGTAAAAGTATTATAAAAGTTTTGTAACCTTACCTTCGTTTTAGAAGAGTTTAATTCCTCTGGAATGGAGTAAAAATAAATGTGAGTACTGTAAAAATAAACTTAAAATATATAGTAACCTACATTTAATTATATCTGTTTTCTTGTCAGATACTTCCTAAATGGATTCATCTGAGGCTGGCAAAGATAATACTGCTTCTTCTGTTTACGTATTTTTTTCTTCCCAAAGCCTTCATAGAGCTACCACCAAAATTCTCCATACGGACAGAATTTCAGGCTCAAATAAGTAGCTAGTTGGTTGCAGCAGCATGGCAGAAATTCAGAGCAGAAATTCAGATTTCTGGATTCTGAATTACATTGTTTCTCTCTTGATCAAAGTATGCTGCCATTAATGTATCTTTTTATACTTAAATTATAAAAGCAATCCATCCCCCTTGGGGAAATTGCGGAAAAAGTCACAAGTTCATAGTGTTCATACAGTCATAGTTTGCCTTTTTTTTCCTTACTGTTACACATCATAAGGGTTTTTTTTTGATCATTAAACAATTCAAAAATATTTCTGTGACTATCATAGTCTATGTTAACTCCTTAATATTTTGACATTTGGGCTATGGGCAGATTCTTGCCATTATAATTGATGTTTCCGTGAAAATATTTGTGCACGTCTATGTTTGCATTCCATATTCTTTTCTTAGACTACAACCACTGTGAAGCTCAGAAAAAAGGAAGCATTTTTTCCCAGGAGATGTTCTGAGGTACCCTGGACCTTGACTAACCAAGTCCTGATATGGAATATAGTTAAAACTGGGATGTTATCAACCCAAAATAAATGTAATTGTCAGGTGAATTATTGCAAGCATGCTTTTTACTCATGATTCAGTAGCGTAATCTGGTGAGCCTTATATCCTTTATTATTTTCAGAGCATTGCTGAGGTTTTCCGATGTTTCATTTGTATGGAGAAACTGCGGGATGCACGTCTGTGTCCTCATTGCTCCAAGCTTTGTTGTTTCAGCTGTATCAGGGTAAGTTGTATCTCTTTTTACATACATTTAGTATATATAGGGTGTATTGTAAAAACCATTTTCTTTATCTTGTTTTAATTTTACATTTTATGTCCTTTAAAAAATGTCTTAAATGATTGTTTCTTAATAGGGAGACCATCAATGTATATCGTTTAGTACTATGGAGATGAATAATCATCAAGTCATAATTGCTATGAAGTGTCTGGAAACCAAAGCGCAGTGTAATTTTAGTATATTTACATTATTAAATCACTGTGCATTTAACAAGTACTTACGAAGTGCTTGCCTGCGTTGTGTTTGGGGTTGAGGATACTAAGATAAGTGATGGAAGTGCCTGCCCTGCAGGAGCTTAAATCTAATTGAGAGAATGGACTTTGTGTTTATATTGAAGAATGTGTAGTGTCATAAAGAGGCGCTCACAAAGTGCTGTGAGACTCAGGAGGGAGAGTTTATACTTGTTTGATGGGTAAGATAGAGAAAAAGCTAGTAATGGGTTAAAAGGCACATAATAAAATCATATAATCTTATAGTTAAAAGAGACCTTAGGGCTTCCCTGGTGGCGCAGTGGGTGAGAGTCCGCCTGCCGATGCAGGGGACACGGGTTCGTGCCCCGGTCCGGGAAGATCCCACATGCCGCGGAGCGGCCGGGCCCGTGAGCCATGGCCGCTGAGCCTGCGCGTCCGGAGCCTGTGCTCCGCAGTGGGAGAGGCCACAACAGTGAGAGACCCACATACCGCAAAAAAAAAAAAAAAAAAAAGACCTTAAAGATGAATATAATCCAGTGGCTTTAAAAATTGAATGTAGGTGAACCCCAGAAACAAAACTATGAGGAAGCTTAAGATGTAAAGCAGAAGAGCTTATTTGGGTTGTGTGTGGGGATTCAGTCACACATCCACAGGCCATAGTTGAAAACTGCCTGGCCCACATGACTCTTAGTAGATTATTTCCTTTATTGAGAAAGTCAAAGTCATCTAACACGCTCATCATCTCAAAATTTTCTCTGTGGTTCCTTATTCCTGCCCGAGGAAGATAAATATCCCTTTGTCAAGAGTAATATCTGTAACACTTAAATCATTTGCTTCCAGTCACACATTTAGCAAATGATGGAGCTGGATTTGAACCCAGGAAGCCTGGGTCAAGAGTCTGTGTTCTTTGGCACTACACATCTACAGAGGGCCTAAGTTACATACCATGCTGGTTCTCCCACTCATAAACTGAGGGACTTGATCTTAGCGTTGTTTTCTCAAACAGTAGAATGTGGATAACAAGATCTATCTCACAGGATGGTTGTGGTGTTAAATGAGATAAGCTAAAAGGTAATTTAGAAACTAAAATGTAGTTAAGACTTCATCTTCCAATGCAGGGGGTGGGAGGTTCGATCCCCGGTTCGGGAGCTAAGATCCCACATGCCTCTCCACCAAAAAACCAAAACATAAAACAGAAGTAATATTGTAACAAATTCAATAAAGACTTTTAAAATGTCCCACATTGGGACTTCACTGGTGGCACAGTGGTCAGGAATCCACCTGCCAGTGCAGGGGACATGGGTTCGAGCCCTGGCCCGGGATGATCCCACATGCCATAGAGCAATGAAGCCCTTGCACCACAGATACTGAGCCTGTGCTCTAGAGCCCGCAAGCCACAGCTACTGAAGCCTGCGCGCTTGGAGCCTGTGTTCTGCAACGGGAGAGGCCACCATAGTGAGAAGCCTGCGCACCGTAGCGAAGAGTGGCCCTCACCCGCTGCAACTAGGGAGGGCCTGTGCGCAGCAACGAAGACCCAACGCAGCCAAAAATAAAAATTAAAAAAAAAAAAAAGGTCCACATCCAAAAAAAAAAAAAAAGGCTGATGGTGGACACTTGTTTAAAAAAAAAACACTAAAATTTGTAAGGTGTTGTATTATTCTATTTGTAAGGTGAAGGTATAAGGTGTTGTATTAAGGTGTTTGTAAGGTGTTGTAAGGTGTTGTAAGGTGTTTGTATTAAGGTGTTGTATTATTCTATTGTAAAAATAGCAACTCATACATATCATTATGCTTCATAAATGGTAAAGCTGAATGAAGCTAGAGAAATTAAGTAATTGGCCTCTATCACTGTAGTTAATTTATTGGTAGAGTAGATCTGGACTCAGCTCTTTTGATGAAGGTTCAGCATACATAAGATCTCTGGTTATTACCTTATACCTCACTGATTTTTTTTTTAAGTTTTTTTTTTTTGATGTGGACCATTTTTAAAGTCTTTACTGAATTTGTTACAATATTGCTTCTGTTTTATGTGTTTTGGTTTTTTGGCCCTGAGGCATGTGGGATCTTAACTCCTGGACCAGGGATCAAACCCACACCCCCTGCATTGGAAGGCGAAGTCTTAACCACTGGACTGCCAGGGAAGTCCACTCATTGATTCTTCATTTCTTCACTTTTCCTCTTCCTCCTCCTGTTCCTTACAAGTATTTATTTCTTAAATATTGTGCTGGCATTCTCTATTATGAAGTTTCTGGGAAATTTTTATCTACTTTGAGAAATTTGATTTAGTGTTGCAGGTTTACCTATCATCTGTGTGCATGGCTCCTAAATCTACTCCTTCAGCATTGACCTATAAATGTCTTACCTGATTGTCCTTCCAGCATCTTGAACTTTGTTCTAGATCAAATTCTTCCTATTATTTTCTCAAATTGACTCTTTTTGAATTCTTTTTTTGCTTGTTCTTTTCTACTTATCAAACTTGAAACCTCTGACACCAATAATTTTTAAGTCTTGTCAGTTATCTCCTAGTGTCATTTATATCTGTCCTACCTTTCCGTTCTTATTATTACCATCCTAATAGAGAAATACAGACATCTATTACCTCATGCTTAGATAATTATAGTTACTATCTAACTGATCTCTCTGTCTTGAGTCTTTTCTTCTCTCGTCCATTTTGTATCCTGCTGCCGTATTGATATTTTCCAGTAATGTCATTCTTTTTCCCTCCCAGAAGCCTCAGAGATTTATTGCCTGAAGGATAAAGTCCAAGAACATTAGCCTTATATTCAGACCATCTGAATAATATGGTTTTAACCTTCCTATTTCAGAGTTGTTCTGGTTCCTGAATTCACCCTTCATTTGTTCATTCATTGAACAAATATTAATTGTGGACTTGGAGTTAGGCACTGACTTCTCAAGGAATTGACTTGTTTTCTAGTTGGGATATAGGCAAAAAAGTAAATAGCTATATGTTAGATATTCTTCATACCATAAAGAAAAATGAAACTGGTTGAGGGTATAGAGTAGGGACTTTGAGAGTTAACTGGCAGGTTGGTAGTTTTAGATAGAGTAGTCTGGGAAGGTCTCTGAGTAGATGACATTTGAGCAGAGACCAGGATGAGAGTGATGGGAATATGTAGGGAAAGAAAGTCCCAGCAGAGAAATCAGAAAGGGCAAATGCCGTGAGAAAGAAATATGTTTAGTGTGTTGAGAAATACCAAAGAAGCAGCGTGGTTAGAGCAAAGTGGACAGAGGGAGAGAGGGAAAGGAAATGAGTTTGAAGATGTAGCTAGAGGCCTTGGTAAAGACCTTGGATTTTAAGTGTGCTGCTAGCCATTGAAAGCTTTTGAGTGATTTGAAGTAATTAACGTTTTGAAAGCTATCACTCTGGCTACTGTGTGGAAAGTGGACTGTAGGCAGATGGGGAGAGAGTGAAGAGAGCAGTTAGGATGTGCTTTATTAGTGAAAGATGAATGGTGGTTTAGACCAGAATGGTAACAGTGAAGGTGATGAAAAATAGGGCAATTCTGGATATGTTTTGAAGGTAGGATCAATGGATTTTCATACAGATGGGATGTGAGGAAAGTTTTTTACAGCATCTGGGTGAATGAATGGTTTCTCATTCTGAAATAGAAAAAACTGAGGGAAGAACAGATTTGGGTAGGTTATAGATGTAAAAGTGTTTTTTTTTTTTTTTACTTTTAAATTACATTTTACTTAGTAACTACAGAAAACCATTGTTTTTGCTAGTGAGAGCAATATATTTTTTATTATTAATTAATTTATTATTGGCTGCGTTGGGTCTTCGTTGCTGCGCGTGGGCTTTCTTTAGTTGTGGTGATTGGGGGCTACTCTTTGTTGCGGCGCACTGGCTTCTCATTGCGGTGACTTCTCGTTGCGGAGCACGGGCTCTAGGCACAAGGGCTTCAGTCGTGGCTTGTGGGCTCAGTAGTTGTGGCACACGGGTTTAGTTGCTCCGCAGCATGTGGGATCTTCCTGGACCAGGGCTCAAACCCGTGTCCCCTGCATTGGCAGGCGGATTCTTAACCACTGTGCCACCAGGGAAGCCCATGGTATGATTAAATATAGTTCTTTCTTTTAAAAAAAAAGAAACAAAAAACCAATTTGTGACTCTGTGATACTCCGGTTCAAAATTTTGGACTAGTTCACTTTATTACAATACTTGTAATTTTTAAAATCTTTAAAAAATTTAGATATAATTCACATAACATAAAATTCACCCTTTTAATATATAAAGTTTTTTTTTGTTTTAATATGTAAAGTTTGAGATGTTTATTATACATCTAATTGGAGAGGTTGACAGTTGGAAATATGAACCTGGATTTGAGGAAGGGGAATGAACCTGGATTTGAGGAAGGGGACGTTAGAGAGACTGAATAATTAGCATATAGATAGTATTTAAAGCCAAGGGACTAGATGAGACCACCAGTTTACCTCCTGTGGGAAGTGATTTTTAGGTCTGAACTCTGGGTCACTCTGTTTAGATGTTAGGAGAAGGATTCAGCAGGATAATAAGAAGGAGCCAGGAGTAGCGAGGCATCACAGAATTCAACTGAAAAACATGTTTCAAAAAGGAGTAGTTTAGGGCTTCCCTGGTGGCTCAGTGGTTAAGAATCTGCCTGCCTATGCAGGGGACACGGGTTCGATCCCTGGCCTGGGAAGATCCCACATGCCGTGGAGCAACTAAGCCTGTGTGCCACAACTACTGAGCCTGCGCTCTAGAGCCCACGAGCCACAACTACTGAGCCCATGTGCCACAACTACTGAAGCCCGCATGCCTAGAGTCCTCAACAAGAGAAGCCACCGCAATGAGAAGCTTGTGTACCACAACGAAGAGTAGCCCACGCTTGTTGCAGCTAGAGAAAGCCCACACACAGCAACGAAGACCCAACACAGCCAAAAATAAATAAATAAATAAAATAAAAAACTAAAAAAAAAAAAGAGTCATTTAGCTGTGTCATATGGTTCTAGCGTGGGAATTGACTGACCATTGGATCTGATTTTTTTTTTCTTTTTTTTTTTTTTGGCTGCACTGCGCAGCACGCGGGATCTTGGTTCCCCGACCAGGAAGTGCAGTGTCTTAACTACTGGACCACCAGGGAAATCCCTTGCATTTGAGAATATGTAGGTTATTGGTGACCCCGATGAGTAGTTTCAGTGGAACAATGGGGGCAAAAACTTGATGTCAGAGAGTGGGAGGAGAATGAGACAGCAAGTATAAAAACTGTCACAATCTTGTAAAGGGAAGAAACAAGGTAATGGGTTGAAGGGGGTTGTTGAGAGTCGTCTTTTAGGGGAAGGTTTATATCTTCCTGGGACTGAACCAGTCGAGAATAATTGATGCTGGAGAGAGGAGGGGTAATTACAGGAGCAAAGTCCTTGAGACTCTGAGCACTCCACACAGCCACATTGTAATATTGTTTATTTGAATGCTTTCCCTTCTCTTCCATCTCGTCTCTGTTCATTTGTCCACAGAAATTGAACTGTCTTTGGCAGTCCAGATACTTGTGTCATTTTAACAAACTAAGGCCCAGACGCATGAATAGACTTGTCCAAAGTCACATAGTAGTTGGTGACAGACCAAGACTAAACTTATCCCGAGGCCAGCACTCTACCCACGACTCCCTGATGCCTCCACAGGCATACCCCAAAAGCAGGAACATTGGCTGTGTTTTCAGGCCAGGTCTTCATTTATCTAGCTATACTCAGCTGATTTTCTCTCAGTACCTGTTCCTGTTTTGTATTTTTTCCCGTTATTTTGGCACATCTTTCTCATCCAGTTTTTTCTTACCCCCTCTTGATTTTTAACATTGGTAGCAATTTGCCAATAATTATTGACTTTGTTTTTAATTTTTCAGCCTTTTAAAATTAGGTATATTTGACATACAATAAACTGCACATATATAAAGTACACAGTTTGATAAGTTTTGACAAATGTATACACTTGAAAAACCATCCCTACAGTCGAGATAATGAACATATCTCTAAAACCCAGAAGTTTCTTTGTGCCTCTTGGTAGTCCCTACCTCCTCTTGTCTTGTTCTCAAGCAACCGGTGATCTGCTTTCTATCACTATAGATAAGTTTGCATTTTCTAGAATTTTATACAAATGGAATCTTACAGTATGTACTCTTAAGGGTCTGGCTTCTTTCACTCGGCAAAATTATTTTGAGATCCATCTATGTTGTTGTATCGATAGTATTCCTTTTTAAAATGGTACAGATGAACCGGTTTGCAGGGCAGAAATAGAGACACAGACGTAGAGAACAAACGTATGGACGCCAAGGGGGGAAAGTGGCGGCGGGTGGTGGTGGTGATGGGATAAATTGGGAGACTGGGATTGACATACATATACCAATATGTATAAAAGAGATAACTAATAAGAACCTGCTATATAAAAAAATAAATAAAATTTAAAAAATAGTATTTCTTTTTATTGCTGCATAGTAGCATTCCATTGTATGCATATGCTGTAATTTGTGTATCCATTCACCTGCTGATGGACATACAGGTTGCTTCTAGTTTGGGGCATTTACAAAGAAAACTGCTATGAATGTTTGTATACAAGTCTTTCAATGGACTTAAGCTTTCATTTCTCTTGGGTAAATAGGAGTGGAATGGCTATATCATATCGTAGGTGTATGTTTAACTGCTTAACAAATTGTCAAACTGTTTTCTAAAATCATTGTATCATTTTACATTCTCAACAGCAGTGTATGAGAGTTCTGATTCTTCCATGTTAATGCCAACACTTGGTATTGGTATGTTCAGTCTTGAATTTTAGCCATTCTCATAGGTATGTAGTAGTACATATTTCCCCCTTAAGATCAGGAAAAAGACAAGGATGTGTACTTTTATTACTTTGGTCCATTACCCTCCCCCAACCCCTGGTAACCACTGTTCCTTCTTCTCTATGAATCTGACTACCTCGTATAAATGGAATCATAGAATATTTGTCCCTTTCTGTTTATTTCTGGGCTCTCTATTCTATTTCATTGTCCTTATGCCAATACCAAACTGTTTTAATTTATTGTAGCTTCGTAGTAAACTTTGAAATCAGGAAATGTGAGTCCTCTAACTTTGAGACAAGTTTCCAGTCTTTCACCATTGAGTATGATGTTTGCTGTGTTTTTTTTTTTTTTTTGCGGTACGCGGGCCTCTCACTGTTGTGGCCTCTTCCGCTGCGGAGCACAGGCTCCAGACGCGCAGGCTCAGCGACCATGGCTCACGGGCCCAGCTGCTCTGCGGCATGTGGGATCTTCCCGGACCGGGGCACGAACCCATGTCCCCTGCATCGGCAGGCGGACTCTCAACCACTGCGCCACCAGGGAAGCCCTCTTGAGTGTTTTTATTATGAAAGGATATTAGATTTTGTCAGATGCCTTTTCTGTATCCATTGAGATGATCATGTGGGTTTTTCCTTCATTTTCTTAATGTAATTGATGTATTATATTGAATGATTTTTGTAGGTTGAACTATCCTTGTATCCCAGGAATAAATCCCACTTGGTCAAGGTGTATACTCTTTTTGAATTTGGTTTGCTAGGTTTTTGTTGAGGATTTCCCTTAAACAACTTTACAGAGTAGGAATGCTGATTCTCTTGTTGCATATGAGGAAACTTGAGATCAGTCACATGTCTGGTGTTGCATAGTAAGTGCCAGAGCTAGGAATAAGACTCAGGTTTGAATAATGACTCAAGCTTGTGATTCTTCCATTTAATGAAGGAGAGAAATTAATCCTTGTTTTTTAAAATTTATTTATCTTTGGCTGTGTTGGGTCTTCTTTGCTGCGTGCGGGCTTTCTCTAGTTGCAGCGAGTGGGGGCTACTCTTTGTTGCTGTGTGCGGGCTTCTCACTGCAGTGGCTTCTCTTGTTGCGGAGCACGGGCTCTAGGCGTGCGAGCTTCAGTAGTTGTGGCTTGCGGTCTCTAGAGCGCAGGCTCAGTAGTTGTGGCGCGTGGGCTTAGTTGCCCCGCGGCATGTGGGATCTTCCCAGACCAGGGCTAGAACCTGTGTCCCCTGCACTGGCAGGCGGATTCTTAACCACTGCGCCACCAGGGAAGCCCGAGAAATTAATTCTTAAATTGAATGTGGGGGAATTGCTACAAAGGTGTTTCTTTAATATTATTTGAGTACTAATATTGTGTCACTGGTTCTTACCTTTGGTTTTGGTTTGGTAGAAACATTGTTTTTCCTCATATTTGTTTTGTGATTAAATTAGATTATAGAATACAAGGTAAAAATGCCACAAATAATAAGAGAAGGGAAAGATCAGTAGCCTGAGATTGGCAGGAAAGTATTATGGACATAATCAGTGGACATTCCCATGGGACAGCACGTGGATAGAGGGACAGTATAAGCAAATACACAAATAGGATGCCAAGAGTGGTATATATTATAGCGATAAGCCTGTTTTGACTGGAAGGGAGGGGCATAATACAAAATATAGACTGGGTCATTCCTTACCATGGTCCCAACCTTTATAGAGCTTTTACTTTAGTAGGGCAGGGGAGATAAACAAATAAGTCAGTATACCAAGTGTTATAGGTACAATGAAATGGGAAGTATAGGTCACTGTGGTGAAGCATGACAGTGGTGTTTAAATAGTCTATAGACAGTCAGGGAGCTTTCTGGAGGAAGTGACGTATAATCTGAAATCTAAAGGATGAGCTGGAATAACCTAGTTAAAGAGAGGTGTTGAATATCCTGGGCAGAGAGGGGAAACGTATTTAAAGACTTAATCTTGCTGGATCCCCTAGGGTGAGGTAGAAGATGAGGCTAGAGAGGTGTGGGCTGAGACCAGTTCTGGAGGAGTGCTAGGACTTTAGCAGAGCATTGTTTGAGGGAAAGAAACCTGACCTAAATCTTGCTTTGCTCAGGGACCAAAGAAATGATGTGCAAGGTTGTTAGTGGAATCCTTTTCCATCTATTTTTTTTTCTTACAGCTTTATTTTCTGTGCTATGAAGTACACTTCCCCCTATTTAATCTTCTATTGTTCTTTAAGGATTCCTTGGGAATTTTATTTCTGAGTTAATTATTTGACTTTAGGTAAAAGCTTAGGTTCTTCCATAGAAATAGGAAGGGATAAACAGAAATAACAGATATTGAGAGTACATAGCTATTGGACTATATATTTATTTACCTTAAAACCTGTTTACCAGACAATTAAAACAATATTTAACCATGGAGCTATTGTTTTTGGAAAGGTATTAGCATCTCCTTTGTATATGGTGTAAAACTGCTCCCTATCCAATAATAACTAAAGTGGTTAAATTAATAGAATTTGAGGTTTAGTAGAGATATTATTCTCTTGTAAAACTTTTTATAATTACGAGGAAACCAGGTTATGTAGATGTTTAAATGACTGAACTGTAGAACTCTTTTAAGACAAAGTTTTGCTGTATTGCTTATTTATGTTTTTCTGTCTAATTTATATAGCCATAATGTATACACCTTACAATTAGATTGCTTTTCAAAAAGGAATTTAGTAGTACCTTAAAATTCCTCAGATTTTATGGTGGGTTAGTTAGAAGTAAATCATCATAATGGCTTATTTTGGGGG
Organism: Mesoplodon densirostris; assembly: GCF_025265405.1. Classification (NCBI taxonomy): domain Eukaryota; kingdom Metazoa; phylum Chordata; class Mammalia; order Artiodactyla; family Ziphiidae; genus Mesoplodon; species Mesoplodon densirostris. The sequence goes on from NC_082678.1 coordinate 59,761,805, forward strand.
GGGATGGTAGTAACAATATCATTATTATTTTTGTGAAGATTATTCACACCTTCCCTGTGAGATCCAGAGTCCTAGGATCACTTTCTTACCTGTGAGAGAATAGCTTCTTAATAATTATTTTGGAATGGATTCTGTGCCTTTGAAAATTTATTCCTGTCACGATGATAATGAGACAGATTGCCTGCTATTCTATAAGTATCTCTATAATTAGTGCAGGCACTAGAGAGTTAAACTCATTAAATTTGGTATGTAAGGTTTCAGTATGTACAAATGAATGGTGTTATCTGCAATCAAAATCTCGTTTTTTTGCCTCCTTAGCGCTGGCTGACAGAGCAGAGAGCCCAGTGTCCTCATTGCCGGTAAGTGTTTTACTGTGATTATTTGTGAGTTGGGAAAGTAGTAAGGTGATGGGGTCAGCGTGTGTCCTAATACTCATAACATTCTTTCTGCAACCTGCCACATTTCTACTCTTCGCAAATACAGTTGAAAAGAAAATAAGCAATCTATCTCGATGAAGAAATGCAGACTAATTTACCTGACTTAGAATTAAGTAGAATACGTTACATTGTTTACTGTCTTTTGGAAAATCATTGTGTAACTTCTTAACTTACCTTTTTTTTTTAAAAGAACAGATTTATTTATTTATTTATTTATTTATTTATTTTTTGCTGTGTTGGGTCTTCGTTTCTGTGCGAGGGCTTTCTCCAGTGCGGCAAGCGGGGGCCACTCTTCATCGCGGTGCGCGGGCCTCTCACTATCGCGGCCTCTCTTGTTGCGGAGCACAGGCTCCAGACGCGCAGGCTCAGCAGTTGTGGCTCACGGGCCCAGTTGCTCCGCGGCATGTGGGATCCTCCCAGACCAGGGCTCGAACCCGTGTCCCCTGCATTAGCAGGCAGATTCTCAACCACTGTGCCATCAGGGAAGCCCTAACTTACCTTTTATAACTAAAAAAAAATAAAGTTTCTGTTAAAAAAAAATCCAGATAGTAATAAAAAGGCTTCTGATTCTGATGCCCGACTTGATTTTTTCATGATTTAACTTTCAGAAGAAATTGTTAGTGTTAGCTTTGGGTACCTGTTCTTCTAGACATTTTTCTATATATGTACTGATGTATACATATAAATGTTTTCTTAAAAAGCACAAATGATATAATATTATTTTGCTTTGCTTTTTTTCATGTAAAATATAGTGATGCCTTTATTGATCATATGTACATATATGTCATTTAAAATCAGTGTTTGAATAATAATCCACTGTAAGATTATACATTGATTTTTTTTTATGATTATATTGAGAGACATATAGGTTGTTTCCATTTTTGGTTATTTCAGATGATGCCAGACTGCATTGAAGGGAAAGGTTTTTTTACCATTTTATGTTCCTAATAATAGATACTGAAAATGCTTCTTCCTCACATTCTTGCCAACACTGGGTATTACCAGTCATTTTATTTTTTTGCCATTCTGCTAAGTGAAAAATGGTATCTCATTTTTAATCTGCTTTTTAAAAACATGATTGAAACTGAGCATCTATTAAAACATTTTTAGCCATTTATAATTTCGTTTTTTCTTAAACTACTTCATATCTTTTGCCCATTTTTCTTCATGTACTGTTCACACTTTTCATACTAACTTGTAAGAAGATCAGCAGTATCAAATAGAACTTTCTGTGTGATGGAAATGTTCTATAGCCTGGCTGTCAACTGTGGCAGTAGGGCACGTGAAGTAAGCCGAGTATAACTGTGTAAGAACATTTTCTTTTTTTTCTTTTTTTTTTTTTTTTTTTTGCGGTACGCGGGCCTCTGTCTGTTGTGGCCTCTCCTGTTGCGGAGCACAGGCTCCAGACGCACAGGCTCAGCCGCCATGGCTCACGGGCCCAGCCGCCCCGCGGCATGTGGGATCTTCCCAGACCGGGGCACGAACCCGTGTCCCCTGCATCGGCAGGCAGACTCTCAACCACTGCGCCACCAGGGAAGCCCGAAATTTTCTTTTTTTTAACTAATTTGAATTTTTAATTTAAATAGTCACATATGAGTAGTGGCTGTCATTTTGGAGAGTATAGCTTTAGACTAAGGAATTAAGAATTCAGTCCGTAATCTGAATTGCTAATTTTTTTATTCAGTTTTTTTTACATTATTGTAAAAATAAGTTACAAACCATACTTTTTTTTTTTTTTTTTTTTGCGGTATACGGGCCTCTCACTGTTGTGGCCTCTCCCGTTGCGGAGCACAGGCTCCGGATGCGCAGGCCCAGCGGCCATGGCTCACGGGCCCAGCCGCTCCGCGGCATATGGGATCCTCCCAGACCGGGGCACGAACCCGTATCCCCTGCATCGGCAGGCGGACTCTCAACCACTGCGCCACCAGGGAGGCCCCAAACCATACTTTTCACTGTGTCTTTGTTACTATTTTGATAGTAATATGGTATGAATATGATTGTGAGCCCTCTTTTGAGGAGTGTTTATTTTTTCTTGATTTATAATTTCCTATTTTTTTCCAGCTTTGTTGAGGTATAATTGACAAAATTGTAACATATTTAAAGTATAAAATGTGATTGTTTGATACATTGTGAAAGGATTCCCTCCACTGAGTTAACACATTTGTCACCTCGGTATGTACCTTTGAAATGTGTTTTAGAAAATGATCTCAAATTCCTGACTGAGAGTATATGTATGTATATTTTCTCTCCAGTGCGCCACTGCAGCTACGAGAACTAGTAAACTGTCGTTGGGCAGAAGAAGTAACCCAGCAGCTTGATACTCTTCAACTCTGCAGTCTCACCAAACACGAAGAAAATGAAAAGGACAAGTATGTCCTTAGTTTCTTTGTTCAAGTGTTTCATAGATTGTGCCACATAGTATTTTTTTTTTTTTTTTTGCGGTACGCGGGCCTCTCACTGTTGTGGCCTCTCCCGTTGCGGAGCGCAGGCTCCGGACGCACAGGCTCAGCAGCCATGGCTCACGGGCCCAGCCGCTCCGCGGCATGTGGGATCCTCCCGGACCGGGGCACGAACCCGTGTCCCCTGCATCGGCAGGCGGACTCTCAACCACTGCGCCAGCAGGGAAGCCCTGCCACATAGTATTTTAATGACACTATTGAAAATTTAAGCTTCGTAGGTGAACACTAAGACAGTTTTCTTCTGGCATGGTGTGGGTGTCTCTACTTGGAAAGACCCTTCTAACTCTGACTTCTTTTATTAAGGCCTCTCATAAAGGATTAGAACTGCCACAATTTGCTAATTACTAATCTCTCCTCTTCGCTTCTTGATGCCTACTGGCAGCCCCTTGGGTTTGCTAAAGGTACCTGTATATAAGCCATTGATTAATAATGGTTCTGATAAATTTCCTATATTGTAAAAGCTATATTCTAAATTCAATACTGTGGAAATCATACTAAATGAGATAGTATTTAATATGCTGTTTCTTCATGCTTTTATTAATTTCCTATTGGATATTCAGATTACTTCTAAATGAGAAATATAAAATGTCGACCTATTTAGGTATTTTCTGTAAGCTCAGTGTGATTTATCAGTGAAAAGCTTTTTAAAATTGCAACAGTGTGTCCCCTTTATAGGCAAGAGAAACAATTTTTTAAATTGTGGCAAAAGAAACAGAACATAATATTTGCTATCTTAACCGTTTTTAAGTATACAGTTCAGTAGTGTTAAGTGTATGCACATTGTACAAAAAATCTCCAGAATGTTTTCATTTTGCGAATCTGAAGCTCTCAATTCATTAAACAATAATTTCCTATTTCCCACCATTTTACTTTCTGTTCCTAATTTCTCCCATTCCATAGGTTGCCCTCTTTCTCTGTTTACTGTGTCCTGTAATGTATAGAAGTTGTTAATTTTGATGTGGTCCCGTTTATCTATTTTTACTTGTGTTGTGTGTGCTTTTGGTGTCATATCCAAGAAATCATTGCCAAATCCTATGTCCTGAAGCTTTTCCCCTGTGTTTTGTTTTAAGAGTTTTATCGTTTTAGGTCTGATGTTTAGGTCTTTGATCTATTTTAAGTTACTTTTTTAATATGGTATAAGTTAAAGGTATTTAACTTAAAGGTATTTAACTACTAGGGCTGCCGTAACAGAATACCACAGGCTGGGTGTCTTAAACAACAACATTTATTTTCTCATGGTTTCGGAGGCTGGTAGTCCAAGGTCAAGGTATTGTCAGGGTTGGTTTCTGGTGAGGCCTCTCTCCTTGACTAGGATATAGCTACTTCTCACTCCATCCTCACGTGGCATTTTCTCTGTGAATGCACACTCCTGCTGTCGCGTTCTCTTCTTGTAAGGACACCAGTCCTATTGGGTAGGCCTCCACCCCTGTGATTTCATTTAACCTTCATTACCTCCATAAAGGCCCTAACTCCAAATACAATTACATTAGGGCTTCAATGTAGGAATTTGGGGGCACACAATGCAATTAGTAACCATGTCCAACTTTATTCTTTTGCTTGTGGTTATTCAGTTTAAGGGAAAACTTTTTTAAATTGAATCGTTCGTTTCTAATGAGGATCTGCTATTGTGCAATTAATCACCTGTGTCTTGATTATTGTTGACTTTGGTCACATGTAGAAAAAGTGTGCATGCATACATGCTCATGTAGGCATGGACACATAATCTGATTTGCCCAAAATGTAGTAATAGGATAGAATTTATCGTCTGTACAGTTTCTCAGAAATGGTGTTATCTTTGTACTTTAAATAGAAACTAGTCTGCATTTTTCATGTAATTTTAAAGTCCTTATAGATGGATGAAAACAATACTTAAAAAAAATTGTCTCTACATGTAATTGTTCAGCTTAGTTCACAGAAGCCATGGAGTACATTTTATATTTCCTGAGATATAGTCATTTAAAATTGACTGACCTGTTTGCCCAAACTTAGGAATTTGTTGTGGTAACTATGTTCTAGTTTTTAAATTTATTTAATTTATAACTGTACTTTTTTTTCATAATGTATAGATGTGAAAATCACCATGAAAAACTTAGTGTATTTTGCTGGACTTGTAAGAAGTGTATCTGCCATCAGTGTGCACTTTGGGGAGGAATGGTAAGCGGAACAAATTCAGCATATTATTTTTAATTAGAGTGTAGAAAGCACTGAAATATTTGTTTGATTTAGATAGAAAGTAATATCATTTTACTCTGTTTATAGAATGAAAATTAAATGTATCTGCTTTATAGCAGAAGATATTGTACTTTCTCTTATTCCAGAGAAACTTCTTTTGTTGGAGATTTTGATGTATGATGTGCATGCCTTACATAAATATTTTATTTTAATTGAAAACCTGTAAAATGTCTACTCATATCAGTTGATCTGATATCCTGGCTGTGATTTCCAATTTTAGTTTCTTTAAAATGGAACAAAAACTTTATAGACATTTGTGAAACAATAGGAATGCAGACATCTAGTTCTTATGATTTTTTTTTTTAATCTTTCTTCCTCAAGTACCTTTCTAATTTATTCATCTGTGCTAGAGACTAGGGGTTCAGAGATGAACACGGCAGATATCAAACAACTAGTTCTGTACTTAATTACTGTTGTGATAAAATATTAGGAATAAGTATACAGTGCTGATGAGAGTGAATAACCATGGGGCCTGACCCTGAGTTAAGCTCCAAAGGATTGAGTAGGAGTTAAGTGGGTGGAGAATTTGGACAGGGTGGATGAAAGAGAATTATTTTTGAATAAGACGTTTCTTTTTTTTTTTTTTTTTTTTTTTTTGCGGTTCGCGGGCCTCTCACTGTTGTGGCCTCTCCCATTGTGGAGCACAGGCTCCGGACGCGCAGGCCCAGCAGCCACGGCTCACGGGCCCAGCCTCTCTGCTGCATGCGGGATCCTCCCGGACCGGAGCACGAACCCGTGTCCCCCGCATCGGCAGGCAGACTCTCAACCACTGCGCCACCAGGGAAGCCCAAGATGTTTCTTTTGCAATGGGCTGTGGGAAGAGGTTTGAGGTCGTGGAAGAAGGCTAATACTGACCAAAAGAAGAGTGACAAATAAGGTTGTGTCAGGTGGTTTGGGCCATTGTTAAGGATTTTGCTTCTTTCTAATGAGTGAAGACTTCTAGACAAGTAAACATTTTGCTAAAGTCCATTATCTAAAATCTTGAAGGATTTCCTATATGGGCCAAGTGATTTTAAGCAAACTCTGGCCTGTTTTAACAAAGTAAAGGCAGCCAAAAGATAAAATTCATTTGAAATTATTTACCAGTTTATTAGTATCCATAGAGTGTTAAGGAAGGAATGTAAATGCAGATGAGATATATGAAAATGTTCAAAAACTACTCATTACTTTAAATAGCATGGTGGACATACCTTTAAACCTTTGGCGGAAATTTATGAGCAGCATGTTACTAAAGTGAATGAAGAGGTAGCCAAACTTCGTCGGCGTCTCATGGAACTGATCAGCTTAGTTCAAGAAGTGGTAAGACTACTACTGAAAGATCATTATCCCTTTTATAGTCTATAATATATATTTTTTATAATATAAATCAATCAGATGTTGAACTCAAGATTTGAAATTTTGATAAGATATATTTATAGTTCTCACCAACTTCAAACTAGCTGAGGAATTTGCATCCAAACCCCTTGCCTGTTCTGAAGTTGGAGCCAGAGAATTGCCTCCTCTTATGCAGAAATAGAGAATCAGTGAATGAGTTAAATAAGCCTGTTTGTTACATAGTCGGTAATTGACTCCTAAACAGAATCAGTATTGAGTTTTACAGTCATTCATTCTTTGGGAGAATTTCTGCTACCAGGGAATGAACTATTTCTGGTGTCCTGAATTAAAACTGAAGAATTCAAAGAGTAATATTTAACACTACTCTTTAGATACTGTATATGGGTCAAAGAGCTCTAGTGAGCTATTTACCATTTGTAATATTATTTCTATGGGAAAATGTAATAAGCATCAAACATTTAAGTACTAAATATACTTTTGGAATATATTTTGTTTAAAGTTACCAGAATGACAGTTATTCCTGAGGTTTGCAGACCATTCCTAACTCAGGATGTTGTCTTTATTTTACTCATGTAGGAATCAAGATCGAGATCATCATTTATAACATTCTTTATACAGAAAATAATGTTTTTGAGTTACATGTATGCTACACAAAGTCATTTTGGAATATAAACAAGTTGGATGGCTTCTATTTGGCCTTCGTTTAGTTACCTTTTTTTCTATTATTTTCTCTTGACAGCATTTTAATTTGGGCATTAGGGAGGTTGTTCTAGTTTGAGATTTTCACTGCTTGTGCTTATAATAATAGTAAGTATAGGAAAGATTGCTTTTTATTTTTGATAGTATGCTATTAAAAAAACTACGTACTCTGCAATCTTTAAAAACCCTATTTTTTTCTTTGTTTCGTTCTGAAAAAAATTTAAAACTTCGTAAATTGGAGTAGATGTGGTTTTTCAAATTTTTCATTTGTTTTAGAGTTTTGTGTGATGTGAACTGGCTTTAGTATAATTTTTTGGTTTTGAACAGTGGTTTCCTATATGATTGGGGCTTTGAGTATGTGTTTTGTATGTGTTACACAAAGCAGTTTTTTTTGTAATTACATATCTTTCTGTTTAACTGTTAAAATATTGTGTACTTTATTATGCTTTAATTGTTTAAGAATTTTTTTTCTGAGTTTCAGGAATTCAGCTGACTTTAAGAATAATTGCAGTGATTGCATTAATGTCTATTTACTTCTATTTAAAAAATTCTTCAATTAAAATTTTTAAATAAATTTATTTATTTATTTTTGGCTGTGTTGGGTCTTTGTTGCTGTGCACGGGCCGTCTTGAGTTGCGGCAAGCGGCTGCTCTTCATTGTGGTGTGCGGGCTTCGCATTGCAGTGGCTTCTCTTGTTGTGGAGCATGGGCTCCAGGTGCGCGGGCTTCACTAGTTGTGGCACGAAGGCTCAGTAGTTGTGGCTTGCGGGCTCTAGAGCACAGGTTCAGTAGTTGTGGCGCACGGGCTTGGTTGCTCCATGGCATGTGGGATCTTCTCGGACTAGGGATCGAACCCGTGTCCCCTGCATTGGCAGGTGGATTCATAATCGCTGTGCCACCAGAGGAGTCCTAAAATTTTTTTACCTGTTTATCTTCTAGGAAAGAAATGTCGAAGCTGTAAGAAATGCAAAAGATGAGCGTGTTCGGGAAATTAAAAATGCAGTGGAGATGATGATTTCACGGTTAGACACACAGCTGAAGAATAAGCTTATAACACTGATGGGTGAGTTTTTCTATGCTGCTTGTGTACATGGTGCTTTGAACCTCCTTGAGGTTCAGTGGTTGGTGAGTTATTATAGGCTAGGAAAAGATTGCTTTAAAAAATAGAAATTCTACCTGTTAATTGTTCCTCTGTATCAATTAACATTACACCAAATTGATACAACTTCTGCTAACTTCATGGGATATGCTTCCAGCTCTTCAGACTTTGTGATTTACAAAGTAGGTGGTCTGATTTGGCAAGCGTGCCTATCTTTTTTTTGTTTTGTTTTGTTTTTGTGTCATGTAAAGCAGTTTCTTTCTTCCTTTTCTTTAACAATAATTACTTTATCCTTCTGTGTTTCCAGCTTCTTTGAGACTGTTTTCCTCTCTGGACATTCTTTTTTACAGGTTCCTATTATGTTCAAAGCACATACCTCTTGCTGACATTTAATATAAACAAATGTCCCACTTACTACATTCTTTTTAGGCTGCATTTACATTTTGGGGGAGGAATTATTTTAGAATAGTTGATTGATTAAAAATGTTAGTTTTCTATAGCTTTATATTCCTTTAGAAGAAGCAATAATGTTAATTTCATTACAAAGTATACTGTCACTGTATATTTCTTAGAAGTATTTAATAGACCTGCATTGTCCTTTGTCTGTAACTGTAGTTAGGGTTAGTTCTGAAATCCTCTTGTCAAAGCTACTATAATTAAAACTCTGGAAAATTTTTTTAGGGTAGCTGTAATGAAGAAGTTTTTCTTACTTGAGATTGGTTCTTTGTTATTGAATATGTTCAATGAAATTTAATTTCATTCTTGAACCAGTAAGAAGCCTGAGTGTTGGTCTTCTGCTATTTTTTAAATAGGTCAGAAGACATCTCTGACACAAGAAACAGAACTGTTGGAATCCTTACTTCAGGAAGTAGAGCATCAGGTGATGAAATATTAAATGAAATGAGATAAAGTCTTTATCCTTTTTCTGTTCATGTACTTTAAAAGTTTTTTTGTTTTTTGTTTTTTGACAGATTAGATAAGATCAAAAGATCTGGGGATCTGTGTGCTATACTAGGGATTTTTATGAAATAGGAATCAGTTGATTCAAGGTTTCTCCATCATGTATGGGAACTAGATAAAATAATACTAATTTTGTTTTTGCAAAAAACAGAATTATTTTTACTGGGAATAACAGCCAATAGGAATCTTTATTTTTTATTTTTTTTTATTTTACAAATTTAATCAGTTATACATATACATATGTTCCCATATCCCCTCCCTTTTGCGTCTCCCTCCCACCCTCCCTATCCCACCCCTCCAGGCGGTCACAAAGAACCGGGCTGATCTCCCTGTGCTATGCGGCTGCTTCCCACTAGCTATCTACCTTACATTTGGTAGTGTATATATGTCCATGCCGCTCTTTCACTTTGTCACAGCTTACCCTTCCCCCTCCCCATATCCTCAAGTCCATGCTCTAGTAGGTCTGTGTCTTTATTCCTGTCTTACCCCTATGTTCTTGATGACATTTTTTTCTTAAATTCCATATATATGTGTCAGCATACAGTATTTGTCTTTCTCTTTCTGACTTACTTCACTCTGTATGACAGACTCTAGGTCCATCCACCTCATTACAAATAGCTCAATTTCATTTCTTTTTATGGCTGAGTAATATTCCATTGTATATATGTGCCACATCTTCTTTATCCATTCATCCGATGATGGACACTTAGGTTGTTTCCATCTCCGGGCTATTGTAAATAGGGCTGCTATGAACATTTTGGTACATGTCTCTTTTTGAATTATGGTTTTCTCAGGGTATATGCCCAGTAGTGGGATTGCTGGGTCATATGGTAGTTCTATTTGTAGTTTTTTAAGGAACCTCCATACTGTTCTCCATAGTGGCTGTACCAATTCACATTCCCACCAGCAGTGCAAGAGTGTTCCCTTTTTTCCACACCCTCTCCAGCATTTATTGTTTCTAGATTTTTTGATGATGGCCATTCTGACTGGTGTGAGATGATATCTCATTGTAGTTTTGATTTGCATTTCTCTAATGAGTAAAGATGTTGAGCATCCTTTCATGTGTTTGTTGGCTGTCTGTATATCTTCTGTGGAGAAATGTCTATTTAGGTCTTCTGCCCATTTTTGGATTGGGTTGTTTGTTTTTTTGCTATTGAGCTGCATGAGCTGCTTATAAATTTTGGAGATTAATCCTTTGTCAGTTGCTTCATTTGCAAATATTTTCTCCCATTCTGAGGGTTGTCTTTTGGTCTTGTTTATGGTTTCCTTTGCTGTGCAAAAGCTTTGAATTTTCATTAGGTCCCATGTGTTTATTTTTGTCTTTATTTCCATTTCTCTAGGAGGTGGGTCAAAAAGGATCTTGCTGTGATTTATGTCATAGAGTGTTCTGCCTATGTTTTCCTCTAGGAGTTTGATAGTGTCTGGCCTTACATTTAGGTCTTTAATCCATTTTGAGCTAATTTTTGTGTATGGTGTTAGGGAGTGATCTAATCTCATACTTTTACATGTCCCTGTCCAGTTTTCCCAGCACCACTTATTGAAGAGACTGTCCTTTCTCCACTGTACATTCCTGCCTCCTTTATCAAAGATAAGGTGACCATATGTCCGTGGGTTTATCTCTGGGCTTTCTATCCTGTTCCATTGATCTATCTTTCTGTTTTTGTGCCAGTACCATACTGTCTTGATTACTGTAGCTTTGTAGTATAGTCTGAAGTCAGGGAGCCTGATTCCTCCAGCTCCATTTTTCGTTCTCAAGATTGCTTTGGCTATTCGGGGTCTTTTGTGTTTCCATACAAATTGTGAAATTTTTTGTTCTAGTTCTGTGAAAAATGCCAGTGGTAGTTTGATAGGGATTGCATTGAATCTGTAGATTGCTTTAGGTAGTAGAGTCATTTTCACAATGTTGATTCTTCCAATCCAAGAACATGGTACATCTCTCCATCTATTTGTATCATCTTTAATTTCTTTCATCAGTGTCTTATAATTTTCTGCATACAGGTCTTTTGTCTCCTTAGGTAGGTTTATTCCTAGATATTTTATTCTTTTTGTTGCAATGGTAAATGGGAGTGTTTCCTTGATTTCACTTTCAGATTTTTCATCATTAGTATATAGGAATGCCAGAGATTTCTGTGCATTAATTTTGTATCCTGCAACTTTACCAAATTCATTGATTAGCTCTAGTAGTTTTCTGGTAGCATCTTTAGGATTCTCTATGTATAGTATCATGTCATCTGCAAACAGTGACAGCTTTACTTCTTCTTTTCCCATTTGGATTCCTTTTATTTCCTTTTCTTCTCTGATTGCTGTGGCTAAAACTTCCAAAACTATGTTGAATAAGAGTGGTGAGAGTGGGCAACCTTGTCTTGTTCCTGATCTTAGTGGAAATGGTTTCAGTTTTTCACCATTGAGGACGATGCTGGCTGTGGGTTTGTCATATATGGCCTTTATTATGTTGAGGAAAGTTCCCTCTATGCCTACTTTCTGCAGGGTTTTTATCATAAATGGGTGTTGAATTTTGTCAAAAGCTTTCTCTGCATCTGTTGAGATGATCATATGGTTTTTCTCCTTCAACTTGTTAATATGGTGTATCACATTGATTGATTTGCGTATATTGAAGAATCCTTGCATTCCTGGAATAAACCCCACTTGTTCATGGTGTATGATCCTTTTAATGTGCTGTTGGATTCTGTTTGCTAGTATTTTGTTGAGGATTTTTGCATCTATGTTCATCAGTGATATTGGCCTGTAGTTTTCTTTCTTTGTGACATCCTTGTCTGGTTTTGGTATCAAGGTGATGGTGGCCTCGTAGAATGAGTTTGGGAGTGTTCCTCCCTCTGCTATATTTTGGAAGAGTTTGAGAAGGATAGGTGTTAGCTCTTCTCTAAATGCTTGATAGAATTCGCCTGTGAAGCCATCTGGTCCTGGGCTTTTGTTTGTTGGAAGATTTTTAATCACAGTTTCAATTTCAGTGCTTGTGATTGGTCTGTTCATATTTTCTATTTCTTCCTGATTCAGTCTTGGCAGGTTGTGCATTTCTAAGAATTTGTCCATTTCTTCCAGGTTGTCCATTTTATTGGCATAGAGTTGCTTATAGTAATCTCTCCTGATCTTTTGTATTTCTGCAGTGTCAGTTGTTACTTCTCCTTTTTCATTTCTAATTCTATTGATTTGAGTCTTCTCCCTTTTTTTCTTGATGAGTCTGGCTAATGGTTTATCAATTTTGTTTATCTTCTCAAAGAACCAGCTTTTAGTTTTATTGATCTTTGCTATCGTTTCCTTCATTTCTTTTTCATTTATTTCTGATCTGATTTTTATGATTTCTTTCCTTCTGCTAACTTTGGGATGTTTTTGTTCTTCTTTCTCTAATTGCTTTAGGTGCAAGGTTAGGTTGTTTATTCGAGATATTTCCTGTTTCTTAAGGTGGGATTGTATTGCCATAAACTTCCCTCTTAGAACTGCTTTTGCTGCATCCCATAGGTTTTGGGTCGTCGTGTCTCCATTGTCATTTGTTTCTAGGTATTTTTTAATTTCCTCTTTGATTTCTTCAGTGATCACTTCGTTATTAAGTAGTGTATTGTTTAGCCTCCATGTGTTTGTATGTTTTACAGCTCTTTTCCTGTAATTGATATCTAGTCTCATAGCATTGTGGTCGGAAAAGATACTTGATACAATTTCAATTTTCTTAAATTTACCAAGGCTTGATTTGTGACCCAAGATATGATCTATCCTGGAGAATGTTCCATGAGCACTTGAGAAAAATGTGTATTCTGTTGTTTTTGGATGGAATGTCCTATAAATATCAATTAAGTCCATCTTGTTTAATGTATCATTTAAAGCTTGTGTTTCCTTATTTATTTTCATTTTGGATGACCTGTCCATTGGTGAAAGTGGGGTGTTAAAGTCCCCTACTATGATTGTGTTACTGTCGATTTCTCCTTTTATAGCTGTTAATATTTCCCTTATGTATTGAGGTGCTCCTATGTTTGGTGCATAAATATTTACAATTGTTATATCTTCTTCTTGGATTGATCCCTTGATCATTATGTAGTGTCCTTCTTTGTCTCTTCTAGTAGTCTTTATTTTAAAGTCTATTTTGTCTGATATGAGAATTGCTACTCCAGCTTTCTTTTGGTTTCCATTTGCATGGAATATCTTTTTCCATCCCCTTACTTTCAGTCTGTATGTATCTCTAGGTCTGAAGTGGGTCTCTTGTAGACAGCATATATATAGGTCTTGTTTTTGTATCCATTCAGCCAGTCTGTGTCTTTTGGTGGGAGCATTTAGTCCATTTACATTTAAGGTAATTAGTGATATGTATGTTCCTATTCCCATTTTCTTAATTGTTTTGGGTTCGTTATTGTAGTTCTTTTCCTTCTGTTGTGTTTCTTGCCTAGAGAAGTTCCTTTAGCATTTGTTGTAAAGCTGGTTTGGTGGTGCTGAACTCTCTCAGCTTTTGCTTGTCTGTAAAGGTTTTAATTTCTCCATCAAATCTGAATGAGATCCTTGCTGGGTAGAGTAATCTTGGTTGCAGGTTTTTCTCCTTCATCACTTTAAGTATGTCCTGCCACTCCCTTCTGGCTTGTAGAGTTTCTGCTGAGAGATCAGCTGTTAACCTGATTGGGATTCCCTTGTGTGTTATTTGTTGTTTTTGCCTTGCTGCTTTTAATATGATTTCTTTGTGTTTAATTTTTTTTTTTTTTTTTTTTTTTCTTTTTGCGGTATGTGGGCCTCTCACTGTTGTGGCCTCTCCCGTTGCGGAGCACAGGCTCCGGATGCGCAGGCCCAGCGGCCATGGCTCACGGGCCCAGCCGCTCCGCGGCATATGGGATCCTCCCAGACCGGGGCACGAACCCGTATCCCCTGCATCGGCAGGCGGACTCTTAACCACTGCGCCACCAGGGAGGCCCTGTGTTTAATTTTTGACAGTTTGATTAATATGTGTCTTGGTGTATTTCTCCTTGGATTTATTCTGTATGGGACTCTCTGTGCCTCCTGGACTTGATTAACTATTTCCTTTCCCATATTAGGGAAGTTTTCAGCTATAATCTCTTCAAATATTTTCTCAGTCCCTTTCTTTTTCTCTTCTTCTTCTGGAACCCCTATAATTCGAATGTTGGTGCGTTTAATGTTGTCCCAGAGGTCTCTGAGACTGTCCTCTGTTCTTTTCATTCTTTTTTCTTTATTTTGCTGTGCAGCAGTTATTTCCACTATTTTATCTTCCACCTCACTTATCCGTTCTTCTGCCTCAGTTATTCTGCTATTGATCCCATCTAGAGTATTTTTTATTTCATTTATTGTGTTTTTAATCGATGCTTGATTCGTCTTTAGTTCTTCTAGGTCCTTGTTAACTGTTTCTTGCATTTTGTCTATTCTATTTCCAAGATTTTGGATCATCTTTACCATCATTATTCTGAATTCTTTTTCAGATAGACTGCCTATTACCTCTTCATTTGTTAGGTCTGGTGGGTTTTTATCTTGCTCCTTCTCCTGCTGTGTGTTTTTCTGTCTTCTCATTTTGCTTATGTTACTGTGTTTGGGGTCTCCTCTTTGCAGGCTGCAGGTTCGTAGTTCCCGTTGTTTTTGGTGTCTGTCCCCAGTGGCTAAGGTTGGTTTAGTGGGTTGTGTAGGCTTCTTGGTGGAGGGGAGTACTGCCTGTGTTCTGGTGGATGAGGCTGGATCTTGTCTTTCTGGTGGGCAGGTCCACGTCTGGTGGTGTGTTTTGGGGTGTTTGCGGACTTTTTATGATTTGAGGCAGCCTCTCTGCTAATGGGTGGTGTTGTGTTCCTGTCTTGCTAGTTGTTTGGCATAGGGTGTCCAGCACTGTAGCTTGCTGGTCGTTGAGTGAAGCTGGGTGCTGGTGTTGAGATGGAGATCTCTGGAAGATTTTCGCCGTTTGATATTATGTGGAGCTGGGAGGTCTCTTGTGGACCAGTGTCCTGAAGTTCGCTCTCCCACCTCAGAGGCACAGCACTGACTCCTGGCTCCTCAATTTGGGATGATTTGTTGTCTATTCATGTATTCCACAGATGCAGGGTACATGAAGTTGATTGTGGAGCTTTAATCCGCTGCTTCTGAGGCTGCTGGGAGAGGTTTCCCTTTCTCTTCTTTGTTCTCACAGCTCCTGGGTCTCAGCTTTGGATTTGGCCCCGCCTCTGCGTGTAGGTCGCCGGAGGGCGTCTGTTCTTCGCTCAGACAGGACAGGGTTAAAGGAGCAGCCTCTTCGGGGACTCTGGCTCACTCAGGCCGGGCGGGAGGGAGGGGCACGGAGTGCGGGGCGAGCCTGCAGCGGCAGAGGTCGGCGTGACGTTGCACCAGCCCGAGGCGCGCCGTGCGTTCCCCCAGGGAAGCCTTCCCTGGATCCCGGGACCCCGGCAGTGGCAGGCTGCACAGGCTCCCGGAAGGGCGGTGTGGACAGTGTCCTGCGCTCGCACACAGGCTTCTTGGCGGCGGCAGCAGCAGCCCCAGCGTCCCACGCCCGTCTCTGGGCTCCGCGCTTTCAGCCGCGACTCGCGCCCGTCTCTGGATCTCCTTTACGCGGCGCTCTTAATCCCCTCTCCTCGCGCAGCAGGAAACCAAGAGGGAAGAAAAAGTCTCCTGCCTCTTCGGCAGCTCCAGAGTTTTCCCGGACTCCCTCCCGGCTAGCTGTGGCACACTAGCCCCCTTCAGGCTGAGTTCTCGCCGCCAGTCCCAGTCCTCTCCCTGCGCTCTGACCGAAGCCCGAGCCTCAGCTCCAGCGCCGCCCGCCCTGGCGGGGGAGCAGACAAGCCTCTCGGGCTGGTGAGTGCCGCTCGGCACCGCTCCTCTGTGCGGGAATCTCTCTGCTTTGCCCTACCCAGGTATGTGGGGAGTTTCTTGCCTTTTGGGAGGTCTGGGGTCTTCTGCCAGCGTTCAGTAGGTGTTCTGTAGGAGTTGTTGCACGTGTAGCTGTATTTCTGGTGTATCTGTGGGGAGGAAGGTGATCTCCGCGTCTTACTCTTCCGCCATCTTACCCGGAAGTCTCCTGAATCTTTAAAAGATTAAAATCTTCTGACATTGTGACTTAAGTGGTGCCTTTGAGATAGAATATTATTGCCAATTACTTACACATGATGATTCTTAGGGTAAAATCAGCATTTTTATTTATTAAGGAAATTTTTATTACATACCAAATAGAAAACAGACATTGCTTTAGGTGCTTTGGAACACAACAGTGGACACAATGGCAAAATAATCCTCAAAGAGTTTATAATTTAGATTCGGGGTAGGTGGGGATAAAGTACATAGTGAATTAATAAATGTATAGTGTCACATAAATATTTGATAATTTTATCTGTCTTGAATTTGGTTTTTGGAATTCTTGAATTCCTCTCTATGCCTGATACACAGCTGTCTGATGCAGTTGGTCTCTTAATTATCATCCTGGGGATCCCCTTCATTTCTTTCTTGGGTTGAATCCCACGTTTCCTGATTTCCGTGGCTTCCATGCTCTTGATTTACACGTTTGTTTTGGTATCACACTTCCTCTGTGGCTTTCATGAAAGGGTAATCAGAATAAATTTTTCGAGACTGTATGTCTGAAAATATTTTTATTCAATCTCTACATTTGGTTGATAGTTTGGCTGGTAGAGTTCAGTACCTAAGTATTTATATATTCTTGTTTTTCTCTTCAGTATTTTTTTTGACCGTGCTGCATGGCTTGTGGGATCTCACTTCCCCAGCCAGAGCCCTCGGTGGTGAAAGCTCCGAGTCCTAACCACTGGACTGCCAGGGAATTCCCCAGTATTCCCATTCTTAATTGTGCATGTTGTTCTCCTAGTCCAGAGATTTTATTTTATCCCTTCCAGAGAATAAACTAGCAGCCTTCTGCTGGAGTGATAGGACAAATTTAAACCAGCTATAAGTGGAGTAGGGGTGGGATCTGGGGATCTGTGCACTTTTTTTTTTCTTTTAACAGCTTTATTGAAGGATAATTGACAAAAAATAAGCTGCATGTATTTAAAGTGTATAATTTGATAAGGTTTGACAAATGTATATACCTGTGAAACCATCACCATAGTCAAAGTAGTGACTTTTTTCCTCCAGAATTTTTTGTGCCTCTTTATAAATTCTCCTTCTGCTTCTCCCAACACTTTCCTCTCCAGGCAACCCCCTATCTCCTTTCTGTTATTATAGATAATTTTGCCTTTTCTAGCATTTTATGTAATTGGAATCATACACATTATATACTTGTTTTACATCTGACTTCTTTTAGCAGAATTATTTTGCAGTTCATTCATATATCAATAGTTGTTTCCTTTTTAATTGCTGAGTAGTATTCCATTGTATGTATATACCACAATTTGTTTTTCCATTCAACTGTTTATGGTCATTTGGTTTGCTTTCTGGTGTTGGGTTTTACAAATAAAGTGGCAGTGAACATTCATTTACAAATCTATAGATGGACATATATTTTGTTTTCTCTTGGGTCCTCCTAAGATAGAGTGGTAGATACATGATTAGGTTTTCAATAAATGCTGTCTGTTTTCCCAAAGAGATTGTACCATTTATATTTCCATCAGTAGTCTTTGAGAGTGCCAGTTCCTCCACATCTTTGCTAACACATGATATAGTCAATCTTTAATTTTAGCTGTTCTCATAGGAGTGTAAAAATATTTCATTATGGTTTTGATTTGCATTTGTCTTATACCTAATGATGCTAAGCATCCTTTCTTGAATTTATTTGCCATCCATATATCTTCTTTGTTGAGGTGTCCAGATCTTTTTCTTTGTTGTTGTTCAGATCTTTTTTTTTTTTTTCTTTTTGCAGTATGCGGGCCTCTCACTGCTGTGGCCTCTCCCGTTGCGGAGCACAGGCTCCGGACGCACAGGCCCAGCGGCCATGGCCCACGGGCCCAGCCGCTCCGCGGCATATGGGATCCTCCCAGACCGGGGCACGAACCCACATCCCCTGCATCGGCAGGCGGACTCTCAACCACTGCGCCACCAGGGAGGCCCTGTTCAGATCTTTTGCCCATCATTTTATTGACTTGTTTGTTTTCTCACTGAGTTTTGAGAGTTCTTTATAAAAAAAACTGGATAGAAGTCCTTTATTAGATATGTACTTTGCAAAGATTTTCTTCAAGTCTATGGCTTGTCTTTTCATTCTCTTGAAAGTGTCTTTTAAAAGGAAGTTTTAAAATTTTGATGAAGTGTAAGTTATCAGTTTGTTCTTTTGCTGTCATAGCTAAGAAATCTTTACCTAACCCACGGTGACAAAGATTTTCTCCTGTGTTTTCTTCTAGAAGTTTTGTAGTGTTAGGTTTTATATTTAGGCATATGATCCATTTTGATCCTTTTTTTAAAAAAATTTATTTACTTAGCTGCACCGGGTCTTAGTTGCAGTATTCAGGATGTTTTAGTTGTGGCATGAAGGATCTAGTTCCCTGACCAGGGATCGAACCCAAGCTCCCTGCATTGGGAGCGTGGAGTCTTAACCACTGGACCACCAGGGAAGTCCCTGGTCCATTTTTATATGTGAGATATGGATCCAGGTAGTCTTTTTGTTTTTGTTTTTTATATATGGCTATCCAGTTGTTCCAGCACCATTTGTTGAAGACTAGCCTTTCTTCACTGAATTGCCTTTGCATCTTTTTCAAAACTTAGTCCATATCCACATTGTCAATTGATTTATTTTATGTCACTACTGCACTGTTTTGATCATTGTTGCTTTATAATAAAAGGCTGTGTTAGCTCTCCAACTTTGCTCTTCCTTTTTTTTTTTAGAGTTGTTTTTTGTTATTCCAGATCCTTTGCATCTTCATATGAACTTTAGAATCAGCTTATTAATTTCTGCCAAAAAAAGTTTTGGGGTTTTGATTAGAATTACATTGTATCTATAGATCAATTTAGGGAGATGTGACATTTTAGCAATACTGAGTCTTCATTTCATGAAGAAGACTTTATTTCAGCAGTGTTTTGTAGCTTTCAAGGTACAAGTTTTTCACATCTTTTGTCAGATTTATTGAGTATTTCAGAATTTTTGATATTATGATAAAGGATGTTTTAAAAAAATTCCAATTTCTGACTTGTACTACACAATTGATTTTTGTATATTGATCTCGTATCCTGCAGTTTTGCTAAATTCATTTATTAGTTCTAGTGGCTATCTTGTAGATTCATTGGGTTGCCTGCAGTTAGTCGTGTCATCTCTGAATAAAGACAGATTTCTTTCCTTCCTTCCTTCCTTCCTTCCTTCCTCCCTCCCTCCCTCCCTTCCTCCCTCCCTCCCTCCCTCCCTCCTTCCCTCCTTCCCTACCTCCCCCTTTCCCCCTTCCCCCCTTCCTTCCTCCTTTCCTTCCTTTCCTGTCTTTCTGTGTTTCTATTTATTTATTTACTTGGCTGCCGGGTCTTAGTTGCAGCACACGGGATCTTCAATTGCAGCATGTGAACTCTTAGTTGCGGCATGTGGGATTTAGTTCCCTGACCAGGGATTGAACCCGGGCCGCCTGCATTTGGAGCGCGGAGTCTTAGCCAGTGGACCACCATGGAAGTCCAAGACAGATTTTTTTCTGATCTGGCTGCCTTTTATTTCTTGTTAGGTGTTACTGCCCAGAACTTCTCATATAATGTTGATTTAAGTATGATGTTAGCTGTGGGTTTATTGTAGATGTCCTTCATCAGGTTTAGGAATTCGTTTCTATTCCGTTTGATGAGAGTTTTCATTAGGATTGAATGTTGGATTTTGTCAAATTCTTTTTAGCATGTATTGAGATGATCATATGGTTTTTCTTTTTAGTTCTTAAAATAGATGAACATTTAAGAAAAATATTAAACCAACTTTTATCCTGGGATAAAAACCCTAAGTTGATTGATGTATTGTCCTTTTTTTTTTTTTTTTTTTTTTTTTTTTGTGGTACACGGGCCTCTCACTGTTGTGGCCTCTCCTGTTGCGGAGCACAGGCTCCGGATGTGCAGGCTCAGCGGCCATGGCTCACGGGCCCAGCCGCTCTGCGGCATGTGGGATCTTCCCGGGCCGGGGCACGAACCCGTGTCCCCTGCATCGGCAGGCGGACTCTCAACCACTGCGCCACCAGGGAAGCCCTGTATTGTCCTTTTGATATATTACTGGATTTGATTAACTAAAATTTTGTTTAAGATTTTTGCACTTCTGTGCATGAGGGATATTAAACTGTAGTTTTCTTTTCTCAAAGAATTGTTGTCTGGCTTTGTTATCAGAGTAATGCTGGCCTTAAAGAATGAGCTTTAAATTATGCCCTCTTCAGTATTTTGGAAGAAGTTGTGTGGAACTGATAATGTTTCTTTCTTAGATGTTTGATAGAATACACCAATGAAGCCATTTGGGCCTTGTTTTCTTTGTGGAAAGAAAGAAGGAAAACAAAAAGTTTTCAGTTTCTTTAATAGATACAGGGCAGTTCTTGGGACTTCCCTGTCAGTCCAGTGGTTAAGACTCTGTGCTTCCTCTGCACGGGGCACAGGTTCATTCCCTGATCAGGGAACTAAGATCTTACATGCTGCGCAGTGCAACCAAAAAAAAAAAAATTTAGATATAGGGCAGTTCATGTTGCCTACTACTTCTTCTTTTTTTAAATTAATTAATTAATTCATTTATTTTTGTCTGCATTGGGTCTTCGTTTCTGCGTGCGGGCTTTCTCTAGTTGTGGCGAGCGGGGGCTACTCTTTGTTGTGGTGTGAGGGCTTCTCATTGCGGAGGCTTCTCTTGTTGCAGAGCACGGGCTCTAGGCACATGAGCTTCAGTAGTTGTGGCTCTCAGGCTCTAGAGCGCAGGCTCAATAGTTGCGGCACAGGGGCTTAGTTGCTCTGCGGCATGTGGGATCTTCCCGGACCAGGGCTCGAACCCATGTCCCCTGCATTGGCAGGCAGATTCTTAACTACTGCACCACCAGGGAAGTCCCTGACTACTTCTTGTTGAGTGAGCTTTGGTAGTTTGTGTCTTTCAAGTAATTATTCCATTTTATTTGAATTTGCTAAATTTATTGGCATAAAATTAATAATATTCCCTTATTATCCTTTTAACATTTGTAGAATTAAATGATGTCACTTCTCTCTTGACATTGGTTATTTGTATCTTCTATCTTTTTTCCCTGATCAGTCTGTCTAGAGGATATTGATTTTTGTTGATCTTCTCAACTAGGTTTTGGTTTTGTTTTTTTCTGTTGTTTTTCTTTTTTATTGAGTTTTATTTTGATTTACCTATTTTCTTTCTTTTGTTTAGTTTGAGTTTCACTTACTCTTTTTTTTCTAAAATCTTAGGATGGAAGCTGGGGTTATTGATTTGAAACCTTTCTGTTTGAAATACATTCTTATATTCCTTGTGACTTTTTTGACTCAAGTAGTTTCCAGATATTTGGGGATTTTTCTGATAGTCTATAATGTCAGGTCAAGTTGGTTGATGATGATGTTCAAGTCTACTATATCCTTGCGAATTTTCTGTCTCCTTGTTTTATCAGTTACTGAGAGAGGGGTATTGAAATTTTCAGCAATAATTATGGATTTGTTTGTTTCTTGCAGTTCTATTGGTTTTTGCTTCATATATTTTGGGTTTTGTTTGTTTGGTTTTTGTTTTTTAAAAATATTTATTTATTTATTTGGCTGCGCCAGGTCTTAGTTGTGGCACATGGAATCTTTTAGTTGCAGCATGCGGGATCTAGTTCCCTGACCAGGCATCAAATCCAGGCCCCCTGCATTGGGAGTGTGGAGTCTTAACCACTGAACCACCAGGGAAGTTCCCAATTTCATAAATTTTGAAACCATACTAGTAGGGGCATAAACATCTAGGACTGTTATATTCTCTCTCTCTTTTTTTTTTTTTAACTTTTAAAAAATTTTATTTATTTTTGGCTGCGTTGGATTGTTGTTGCGCGTGGGCTTTCTCTTCTTATGGTGAGTGGGGGCTACTCTTCGTTGTGGTGAATGTGCTTCTCATTGCGGTGGCTTCCCTTGTTGTGGAGCATGGGCTCTAGGTGTGCAGGCTTCAGTAGTTGTGGCATGAGGGTTCAGTAGTTGTGGCACACAGGCTTAGTTGCTCCACAGTATTTGAGATCTTCCCTGACCAAAGCTGAAACCCATGTCCCCTGCATTGGCAAGCGGATTCTTGACGACTTTGCCACCAGGGAAGTCCAAGGACTGTTATATTCTCTTGATGAATTGTTTCCGTTATCAGTGTGAAAGACCTTCTGTTTGCTTTGAAATCTAGTTTATTTGATGTCAAAAAGCCATTTTAGCTTTCTTTTAACTAGTATTACTATGTCATATCTTTTTTTTTTTAATTAATTATTTATTTATTTATGGCTGTGTTGGGTCTTCGTTTCTGTGCGAGGGCTTTCTCTAGTTGCGGCAAGTGGGGGCCACTCCTCATCGCGGTGCGCGGGCCTCTCATTATCGCAGCCTCTCTTGTTGCGAAGCACAGGCTCCAGACGCGCAGGCTCAGTAATTGTGGCTCACGGGGCCAGCCGCTCCGCGGCATGTGGGATCCTCCCAGACCAGGGCTCGAACCCATGTCCCCTGCATCGGCAGGCAGACTCTCAACCACTGCACCACCAGGGAAGCCCTACTATGTCATATCTTATTCTTTCATTTTATTTTTAATGTATTTTTTCCTAAATATTTAAAGTGTGTGTGTCTTGTAGGCAGCATACAATTGGCTCTAGTTTTTTTAATTCAGTCTGACAGTCTTTGACTTTTAACTGGGATGTTTAGTGTGCTCACTTATAGGGTGAAGTTTGAGTCTAATATCTTGCTGTTTGTTCCATCTGATCTTTGTTCCTTTTTTTTTTTTGGTTATTTTTAGGTTGAGTATTTTTTTGTTTTTTGTGTATTGTCATTAGTGGATGACACTGACATCAGTAATAAAAATAAATGTAAATGGATTAAGTCGAAGTTTTAAAAATCCCATGGTGAACTTCTTAAGACAGATCTAGAGAATGATGAGAAATTTAAAGTGGAAATATTACGAGTGATAAAAAGGGAACAGTCTACCTTAGGAAGATAGGACGGTTATAATTTCGTGTTCCAAAAACATAAATTCATTATATATAATGCAGATGCTGACAGAATTATAAGACTTTCATAAAATTACTATCTGTAGTGAGTGATTAAAAATAAATTATTTTATTTAAATCTGATAAACTAATAGTTCCAACTAACAAAAGATTGTAAGAATAGAAAATCTTTGAAAAGAAAATTGAGAGCTTTATTTAAAAGGTATATGTGGAATTCTGAATCCCAAACTGAAGAATATATATTCTTTTTAAGTCCACATGGAACAGTTTCAACATTTTGTCACATACTAAGGTATATAGAATTCTGAAGAAATTAAATAAATTTATATAAACAACATGTTCTGTGACCACAGTATAATTAAGATAGACATGAAAAGCAAAAACACAGTTTAAAAATTTACATATATATATGTAAGTATGCATTTAAATATATGTTAAATTCTACATAGTTCTTGAGTGAAGGAGGACATTGCCATTGAAATGATAAATTATTAAAATAGTCAGATGTAGCTAAAGGATATTTAGAAGGAAACTTTTAGTCTAAAATGAAGTTTAAGAAATTATGAATAAGTGAAAAAAGACAAAAAGAACAATGGTATAGAAGCATAAAATGGAAGGAAATCACAGAGGTAGTGATGAAATAACAAGAGAGTGCCATGAAATAGTTGAGAGGATCAACATACCCAGTATTGGATCTTTGAATAAATTAATTTAATAGAAGATACTCTAACAAGGTTGATTAGGAAAAATGAAGAAAATGTCCAGCAGTATATTGGGAAGAAAAATGGGACACGACTACAAATATAGTAGAAATTTAAATAATAAAAATATTTTAAAAAGTAAGTATGGATATAGCATTTACTATATACCAGGCACTACTCTATGTGCTTTACAAAAATGAGCAACTTTATTCAGGTAGAATCTACATGAAGAAGATAATTTTCCAGGAAATTGTAATTACCAAAAATGACTTACGAAAAAATATAATTTAAACTAAGAAACATTACGTAAATTATATTGGAAGTATATAGTCAAAAGACATCAAAAACATCAGATCCAGACTAATGGAAAATTTTTACCAGATCTTTAAATATCTGTTATCTATTATTATAAGCACTTTTTTTCCCTAAAAGAATACAAAATGTACCAAAGCTAACATCTCAGTCTTTGAGATTGATGTAATGTTAATAACCAGTCAGCATAAGAACACTATAAGAAAATGAAATTAAAGCCCAACTCTTATAAACATAAATACCATAATCTTAAAATACTGACAAATCAAAATTAGTGGGATACTTACTAAAACAAAACAAGAATGCAAGACTTGGTAGGGTTAATCAAAGGAATGAAAGGAATGTTTCATTATCAGAAAAATCTCTTGATTGTAACTCAAGAGTTTAAAGGGCGAAACCACATGAACGTATAAGTAGAAATGAATAGAATAATATTAATTTTTAAAATAACATTCAGTTATATTCGATCCTCATTCATGGCCAAATTATTCAGCAAACTAAGAGTAAAAGGAACTACCTTAACTTTATTAAAGGTATCTATTTAAAAGTCTACCTTTGGAGGAAATAAGGTCAAGGAGGGATACACATAGTATGCATTCAATAAATATTTGAATGAAAGCTATAAATTTTGGTATTTATCATATGATACCAGTTATGTTATATCGTTATTCTTGGTGAGCTATAAGCAACTATCTTTTAAAAGACATAAACCCAGTTGTAGTGGGTTTTATGAATATCATTTGTATGGCACTTGATAGTGTATTAGTCTGTTAGGGCTTCCGTAACAAAACACCACAGACTAAGAGGCTTAAACAACAGAAATTTATTTTCTCAGTGTTCTGGAGGCTGGTAGTCCAAGATCAAGGTATTGGCAGTTTGGTTTTCCCTGAGACCTCTCTCTCGGCTTGCAGATGGCTGCCTTCTCGTTTTGTCCTCTGAAGGGCTTATCTCCAAATATAGTTACACTATGAGGTACTGGTGGTTGGGACTGGAACAAATGAGTTTGGGGTGGGACACGATCCAGCCCATAGCAGTTTACAAAGCTGTCTCACATACAGCTTCATGCTTGATCTAACAAACCAACAAAGCAAGCAGCGGTAGATATTATTCCAGTTTTACACATTAACAGACTCTGAGCCACATAATTGGTGTGTGGCAGGACTAGGACTTCAAACGGGTTGTCTTGAATACAAAGTCAGTAGTCTTTTAACTACCATGCTTATTTTGCTAAAGTTGGATTTCTCACTTTTTACCTTTGGTATAACTTAATGTTTCCTAGATTGATAGAGGTTAAGACTTTTTTCTGTGTGTTAGGTCGTAACATTTCTCTGTTCCCTGGAGTGCAATTTGAGAAATCCTTGTTTGAAGGTCGTTGACTTTTAGGGGTTTGTTCATTTATATACATAATGGCTTCACTGTACCAGTCTAAACTACATTTGTAGTTGCTTAGAATTGGATTTATGCTAATATACAAGGAGAGAAAAATACATTAAAATCAAATGCATTTACTCAATAACTTTACTGTTATAATGGAAATTAAACCTAGATTCTTTATAGATTCTTAACTTTCAAACCCACTTTGAAAGAAGCTATTGTGTTGGTCAAAAAGTGCCTTCGGTTTTTAAGTAAAAATAAAAGACACATTTTTCATTTTCACCTAGAACTTTATTGACCAACGTATTCACCCTTTTGTTCCACTACCTTCTGCCATTTTTCAGACAACTTCATAATTCCGTCTTCTGAAAACTTTTTATCTTTTTGAGGAAAGAACTGTTCTAGGTACCTTTTGCAGTTTTCCAGGGAATTGAAATTTTTTCCATTAAAAGAATTTTGTAAAGACCTAAATACATGGAAATCTGAAGGTGCAGTGTCTATTGAATACAGCAGATGAATCAGAACGTCCCAGCCAAGCTGTAACAGTTTTTGCCTGGTCATCAAAGAAACATGTGGACTTGCGTCGTCCTGATGGAAGATTATGCGTTTTCTGTTGACGCTTTTTGTTGAGTGCTGCTTTCAGTTGGTCTGATTGGGAGCAGTACTTGTTGGAATTAATTGTTTGGTTTTCCAGAAGGGGATCATAAGAGAGGACTCCCTGCCAGTCCCACCATATACACAACATCACCTTCTTTAGATGACCAGCCTTTGGTGTGGTTGGTGGTGGTTCATTTTGCTCGCCCCATGATCTGTTCTGTTCCACATTATTGTTCAGTATCCACTTTTCATCACCTGTCATAACTTGTTTTAAAAACGGAATTTTTTCATTACGTTTGAGTAGACAATCACATGCGGAAATATGGTCAAGAAGGTTTTTTTCACTTAACTTATGTGGAACCCAAACATCAAAGCAGTGAACATAACCAAGCTGGTGCAAAGGATTTTCAACACTTGATTTGGATATTTTGAGTATGTCGGCTACCTCCCGCGTGGTATAACATCAGTTGTTCTCAATTAATGTCTCGATTTGACCGCTATCAACTTCAACTTGTCTACCCAACTGTGGAGCATTGTCCAGCGAGAGATCTCTAGCATGAAACTTTGCAAACCACTTTTTTTTTTTTTTTTTTTTTTGCGGTATGCGGGCCTCTCACTGTTGTGGCCTCTCCCGTTGCGGAGCACAGGCTCTGGATGCGCAGGCCCAGCGGCCATGGCTCACGGGCCCAGCCGCTCCGCGGCATATGGGATCCTCCCAGACCGGGGCACGAACCCGTATCCCCTGCATCGGCAGGCGGACTCTCAACCACTGCGCCACCAGGGAGGCCCGCAAACCACTTTTGACATGTTCAATCAGTCACAACACCTTCTCCATACGCTGCACAAATCTTTTTTTTTTCATTTTGGTTGCGTTTTTACCTTTCTTGAAATAATAATGCATAATATGCCGAAAATGTTGCTTTTTTTCTTCCATCTTTAGTATTAAAATGGCTACACAAAAATTCACCAATTTTGAGAAGTCTTTCTTTAAATGCACCCCGATATGACAGCTGTCACATACAATCTAACAAAACTTTTGAATAAAGTTAAAGACAACTAAGTGCTACTACAGCCAGCTTACAGAAAAAACCGAACGAAACTTTTAGCCAACCCAATATTTTTCTTTATCTCAGTTTTTTCAGTATATAACCAGAATAATTTCCATTTTCCTTCTTTATTAAGGATTTTGGGGGTGCCAGTGCATAGTAATTTTTTTATTCAGACAGTTCTTTTCCTCAAACAGTTGCGATCTTGTAGTAAGAGTGAGTTGATATCTAAGAGCTCAGCGATCCTCATGATGTTTCAGCAAGTTCATCGAAAGCCCATGGCGTCCTTTGTTACCACTCCTGTTCCACCAGACTTTACCAGGTACGACACATTTTTTTTTACTCTATTTTCTTTTGAAGTTTATGTGCAAATGCATATACTTGTTTCAAAAGAAAGCTGTTGCTGACAACTAGAACTCAGGTAGTACTCCCTGACCAATAAGGTAAGTCTTCATTTCTTTGTGAATTAACAAACCAGATACAATATTTATATTTTATTCAAGCACTGAATATTAATAAAAGGGCTGGGTATTTGCTCTTGTTAAATAGATTTGAGTCAACTAAGGATATTCATTAATATTCCAAGGCTGCCTCTTTGATAGTGTGGTCACCAATTTCAGTTTTGAAGATACCTTTTCTGAATTACTCTATCCGTCACCAGTGGAATGAAATGAGTTTTGATATAAATACCATATATGAAGATAAGGGTTCTACAATTCAAAATAGGGTACATGGATCTCCTGTATCAGAGCCAGCAGGAGTGTTGTTCCAAAATGAAAATTCTCAGGCCCGTTCCCTGACAGTCTTTGGAGATGGTATCTAGAAAATGAATCTTGAGCACCTCAAGTAACTCTGCAATAAAGTTTGAGTACCATTGATAGAGGTAAACTCCTATACTGATACTACTTGCAACAGGTTATCAGGCAAGCAACTCTGCTTGACTTCTTTTTTTTTTTTTAATATTTATTTATTTATTTGACTGCGCCAGGTCTTAGTTGCCGCACGTGGGATCTTCGTTGTGGCATGTGGGATCTTCAGTTGTGGCATGTGGGGGTCTAGTTCCCTGACCAGGGAACAAACCTGGACACCTTGCACTGGGAGCGAGGAGTCTTATCCACTAGACCACCAGGGAAGTCCCTCTGCTTGACTTCTTGAGTGTCAGTCTCTGTCACATCCAGTGATTGTTTTGGTTTCTTTTTTTTTTAAATTTTTTAATTTTTAATTTTTTGGCTGTGTTGGGTGTTCGTTGCTGCGTGTGGGCTTCCTCTAATTGCGGCGAGCGGGGACTACTCTTCGTTGCAGTGCGTGGGCTTCTCATTGTGGTAGCTTTTCTCGTGGAGCTTGGGCTCTAGGTGTGCGGGCTTCAGTCGTCATGGCACGTGGGCTCAGTAGTTGTGGCTCATGAGCTCTAGAACGCAGGCTTAGTAGTTGTGGTGCACGGGCTTAGTTGCTCCACGGCATGTGGGATCTTCCCAGACCAGGGCTCGAATCATGTACCCTGCATTGGCAGGCCGATTCTTAACCACTGCACTATCAGGGAAGTCCCTATTTTGATTTCTTTTTCCTTTCTAATTGCCCAAGGGACTCAGAACCCCAATAATACCTTCCTTTCACTACCTTCTTTTTTGGGTATAGATGGAAGGGACTGAAACTGGGGTTGGGATGGGGGAGGTAGGAGGTACATCAATAAAGAAAAAAACGACCAAAAATAAATAAATAAAAATCTGATAATTAAGGAGATTTCCCTGGGAAAAGGTCACCTGAGGGCCCTCTCCCTCTCTAGTAAACCTTACTGTCTTACTGGAAAACTTGCCTTATAACTTAACTGTAATTTTTATTAGAAACTTAGTTTGTGATTTGCAGTATAGAGGAAGCAGGTGTTCCATCTGTTGATTCATTCATCAGCAAAGAAAAGAGGGCCAAATAAGAAAGACTAGGGGCTTCCCTGGTGGCACAGTGGTTAAGAATCTGCCTGCCAGTGCAGGGGATACGGGTTCGAGCCCTGGTCCGGGAAGATCCCACATGCCACGGAGCAACTAAGCCTGTGCGCCACAACTACTGAGCCTGGGAGCCACAACTACTGAAGCCCGTGCACCTAGAGCCCACGCCCCACAACAAGAGAAGCCACTGCAATGAGAAGCCCGTGCACTGCGATGAAGAGTAGCCTCCCCTTGCGGCAACTAGAGAAAGCCCGCGTGAAGTAACGAAGACCCAACGCAGCCATAAATACATACATACATACATACATACATACATACATACATACATACAAAAAAGAAGAAAGAAAGGCTAGCATTTATGGACATTAAGTTACAGACCAAAGTTTAGATGTTCAAAGCAGTGGTGATTGTTTCTAAGCTTTGAGATCATGGAACTGATTACCTTATATCCCATCAGTTGATGATTTGTGATAGAGCCACAATGGCGAGTAAAAGGTCATTAAACAAAATAATGTTATTTATTAAAGGTCATCTATGTGCTCAGCACTGTTGTAAGTGCTGCATAGGAGACATGGAAGAGGAAGTAATCTTACTGGATATATATTCCACATGAAATGGTAGAGAATTGTATATTAAGATTGACTATTTGTTACTTAGTTACATCAGAAATTCTGAGAAGTCAGGGTAGACTGCTGTGGTCAAGATGACTTGATAGCCTAGAAAGGAATTGTGGAAGACCTTGAAAGATACTTAGAATTTCATTAGGCAGATGAGAATAGGATATGTATACATGAACAAAAATATGGGGATGTGATAAGAGCTGCTATATTTGGAAGTCAGCAGAGAAATCATTTCAACCAGAATTTGAAGGGCTGTATTGTTGGGGCATTTAAGTCTCTGAGGGAGGACTTAAATAGCAGAAAAGTACAGTTCTCAGTCCATAAAAAGTTTAGTTTCTGGGACAATGGTCAAGTTGGGATGGAAAACCAGTTTTTATGTAGCTGACCAATCTGTTTCCTCAAGGGAACAATGGATACTTATCCTATTTTTCTTCTGTTCATTCATTAAGTCATGATGAAGTCTCCGGTCTAAAGATTTGCAAATCAGTATTTTTCAGAATACTGGGCTAGAGATGTTTTGAGGCTAGCCTCTCCATATTCCATGAAGCTTCACTGACACCATCGTGAGATGAATCCAGTCATCATAAAGACCAGAGTAGAAGAGGTATAGAAATAAAAGTTTGAGAACATAAAGCTGTGCCTTATTTGCAGGCACAGAGTAGTAATACCAGTATGATTATAGATAACCTCTGAACAAGTGAGCATAATGTGGAGATGTTAATAAATACTTAAGGATGGTAGAATTGATAGAATTAGATGGCTTAGCGGTCGTTGTGGCTTTGTGTATATATGTAAAGAATGCAAAAGAAATTTTGAGTAAATACTTCTACCAAATTACAAGAATTTTCCAGCAAATATTTGTAAACATTCATTCAGTGAATATTTGAATGCCAGCTATGTTCCAGGCATGTGCCAGGTACAAGCCATACTGTACCCTCTTGGTTAGTAAGCTTTAGCAACCTGTATGCTTTAACTTGTAAGCTTTCTATCTCACTGTTCCAAGTTAAACCTGTCCTCTTCATCTTCTGTTTATTTTGTGTCTCGGTGAGCTCTTTGGCCCTCAAGAGCTGATTAAAAATATGACAATGATAGTCTGGTCTTAGAACAAAAACAACTATAACAACAAAGGAAATATATCACACCGGGTATTAAGGACATGGTGGAAGAAACAGTATGAAGATCAGCAGGCAACTGGGGATTGCCTGTGTAATGTCTGTAGACATTTTGAAAGATGTTTAGTGGGAGAACTGAACAACGTTTGTGCAGTTGGAAGTTGCACTATATTATAGCCAAAAGCATATTATGACTTGACCAAATTTGAAGACTATCCTGGAGAGATTCCTTGGAGCTCTGATTCGGGTTTTTGGTTCCAGGAAGGCTTCCCAGGCATTAATTGCATTGGTTCTGATAATTGGAGTTTTGTGTATATTGAATGCTAAGAGAGCATATCCTGGGGAGAAGTTAGAGCAGACCTCCAAAGGTGTGACTTCTAATTTGTTATCTGAAGGAATAGTAAGGATTAACCAGACAAAAGGATCTAGGAATGAGGAATGTGAGAAAAGGTAACTACTGCCTAGGGCTATGGTTAGGGGTGCTTGACAATTGGATAATAGCTCTACAGTTAATAGTTGCAAGGCAAACCACATCTACTTGTGAAAAAGATGTGAGCTGTTTAGCTACATATACTTAACCATAAAATAAGACTGATGTATTTTTAATAATGTATACTATATTTTCACTGGCAAACCACTAATTTCTTCAGGTACTGTCACAGTGTGAAAATGCTTTAGATGCATTTTATATCTTATTTTGGTAATAACACATTTTCATGAATTGAACTTTAGAAAATATATCTGAATATGTGGTGAAATGGCTTGCAGTTTATCTTTTTGGTAAATTTATAATTTTATATATTAAATATGTTACACTGTATTACAACACTATGTATTATAGTGTCTTTATCATAAATGTTTTACTATCTCTGACTTTTGAGGTGTTCTAATGACAGTGCGAGAGACTGTTAGCGTGCTGTGGGCGTAGTTTAGTTCTCTTTGAAGATGTAGTTTAGTTCTGTGAATGTAGTTTAGTTCTCTTTGGAGAAGACTGTATGGAACTAAAGTTCTCTAGGTAATCTTGCATTGCCATGAAACTGTTAATGTGCTTATCCTGCTTGACCCCTATGTGATTATGTATTCTTATCCTATAAAATTGTATAGATTTATTTGCTAGTAAATAGTCTCAAAGTATTTAGGGTCTGTCAGTATTCCTCATAATTTGTTCCGAAGAAGGGAGTTTGGGGATTTATTGTAATATTTTATCCTTTTGTTGTTTCTTTTGATTTTTTTAAAATAGTTTATATGTTTTCTATTTCAGGTGTCCAGCCTAAGCACCTAATTTCTTTCTTTTCCTATTTCCATATTACTTTTTAAATATCTTTTATAGTTATTTTAATACTTAATCATATATTGCCTTTTTTTTAAAAAGCTATATTATGAAGTATTTGTTGAGTCTCCAATTTAATTGCAAACCTTTGATGTCGGCTTTTGATGGTTTTATGAATTCATTTGATTTAATGTTGTTTAATAAAGTTTTAAAAATATTTCTTAAGGCCTTATTTTAGTTTAATAAAATTTTCAAGATGTTACTGAGAGACTTAACTTTGTTTCTTTTTTTAAAATTAAGATTTATTTATTTTGGGGGGCTGCCTTGGGTCTTCATTGCTGAGTGAGGGCTTTCTCTAGTTGTGGCAAGTGGGGGCTACTCTTTGTTGCAGTACGTGGGCTTCTCGTTGCGGAGCATGGGCTCTAGGAGCGCGGGCTTCAGTAGTTGCAGCGTGCAGGCTTCAGTAGTTGCAGCACGTGGGCTCAGTAGTTGCTGCGCAGGCTCTAGGGCACATGGGCTTCGGTAGTTGTGTCGCATGGGCTTAGTTGCTCCCTGGCATGTGGGATCTTCCCCGACCAGGGATCGAACCCGTGTCTCCTGCATTGGGAGGCAGATTCTTAACCACTGCACCACCAGGGAAGTCTGACTTTGTTTCTTAATTAAATGAAATGTTAAACTTGTATAAGCCAAATAATTTTTTTTTCTCTTTTGTTTCTTTTTAGTGAATTGGTACCATCTTATGATTCAGCTACTTTTGTTTTAGAGAATTTCAGGTAAGAGTTTTTGACAACTTTAGGGTTTTTTTGTATGTGTACGTAAGAGCCAGGTAGGTGTTGTTCCTGGGTAGCATACAGACCTAATGAACTTTGTCACTCAGTGTGTAGTCTTAGAAGAAACAAGTTTTGTATTAGATACATAGAGGTCCTTTTTCTGGATTGTTTTATATCTTCTAGATGGATTGCTCCTCTAGGGTGGGGAATGGAACTTTTTTTTTTTTTTTTTTTTAAAGAAGAGGGTCTACTTAGCCTTTGCTAGTAAGGTAAGGTGAATGGGGTGATAGAGATCAATGAGCCCTCCTACTCATCCTCAGAAATGAGTGGTGGGAAGTAAGAAATTGTGGATGGGAGGGTATTATTGTAAGAAATTTGTAAGCTTTGTAACTTGCATGCTAAGTTTGTTAGCTTTTACAGCTTTTTCTCTAAGATTAGAAGCCAAGATATTAAAACACAAAGGTCTTAAGGGACTTGTCTTAAAGGGCAGCATGGAAGTGGGGAATGAAGAATATAAAAGGTCTTGCCTTGGGAAGAGAAAATCCCAAGAGGTTATAACCATCAAACTAAGGCCAAACTGAGAATTTATACCACTACCCATTTAATTTGTTTTTTCTTATGGGATAATTTTGTG
Organism: Mesoplodon densirostris; assembly: GCF_025265405.1. Taxonomy (NCBI): domain Eukaryota; kingdom Metazoa; phylum Chordata; class Mammalia; order Artiodactyla; family Ziphiidae; genus Mesoplodon; species Mesoplodon densirostris. The sequence continues at coordinate 59,795,398 of NC_082678.1, forward strand.
GCTAAAATATAAACTGAGGATTACCCCACATTTTTTTTTCCATATTAAAAAGGATAATTATACTGCGGGGTTGTGAGGAAGAAACTTTTTTTTTTTCCTTTAATGGTGGAAGACTGCTTGTTGAAGTGGTAATTAGATTCAAGGCACTTAGTTATATTTTTCTTTTCCCTTAAATGACAATATTTTGAGGGTTTTTTTTTTTTAAACCTGAAACTTAAAAGATACTATTGAATATTTCTGTATCATTAAAGTTTCTTTTATTTCAGAATGTTAGTATATATAAATTTATACAGTGGAATCTTGAGTTCTTCAGTCACCTTCATTTACTGGTCCAGGACTTCAAATAAGTAACATAAATAAAGTGGTTGGGTTTTGTTTTTGCCTGTTTGCTATTTCCCAACAGTTTTAATCTTGGGATTCAGTTGGTTTTCTTTTACTTTAGTACTTTGCGCCAGAGAGCAGATCCTGTTTACAGTCCACCTCTTCAAGTTTCAGGACTTTGTTGGAGGTTAAAAGTTTACCCAGTAAGTTTTTCATTATTTCTAATAAATTTTGAAACCAAGATCTTTCTTTTAGGGTTCTGTAGCACACTGGTTCACTTTTTTAGTGGAGAAAGGAATTAAAGTAATGACAATTTTATGTTTCTTTATAGGGTATGTTGCTAAATCTGTGAAAAAAATAAGTTAAATATAAACATAAACACTGGCATATTACGGAATCTTATTTCACTAACATTTAGAAGAAATGTTTAAAATTCTTATTTTAAAAATCATTAAAAAATATACATTTACAAATGGTCATCAAAAACACATGTGTGGGGGCTTCCCTGGTGGTGCACTGGTTGAGATTCCGCCTGCCAATGCAGGGGACACGGGTTTGTGCCCCGGTCCGGGAAGATCCCACGTGCCGCAGAGCGGCTGGGCCCGTGAGCCATGGCCGCTGAGCCTGCGCGTCCGGAGCCTGTGCTCCGCAACGGGAGAGGCCATGAGAGGCCTGCGTACTGCAAAAACAAAACAAAACAAAACACATGTGTGCTGACTGCATACTCATGGTGCGTTCCATTATGTTTCTTTGACCTGTAGATCTGCTGCATATTGGCAGCTGGACCCAGTGGTATGATGAGATGCATAGTCAATTCCTATGGCAAGAATACAAGCAGTAGTGTGTACTTTTATCACATCATATCTAGTTGCATATCTTTTTGTCATATTGATGCACATTGCCTACATCTGTTAATTCACTAGAAGTTGCAGAATAGTGATTCTCATTTTGTTTCTTTTTTGCTTAGTACGTGTAATGCTTTTATAAAGAGATACTTACCTTTACCTATTGTTTGGTTATCCAGTATTACAGTTCATATAGAATAGGCAAGATTCTTTCCTGTTATTTAGTGATTTTCCTTATTCTCTGAAAGTAATTAACTAGGTTTTTAAAAAAATAACCTTATGAACTCATGGATTTATACATATTTAGTCTCTTTTAAGTTGGCTTCTGTGTCACTTTGCTCTGACCCTAATAGTCTAGTAGTGACTCTAGTAGTTAGCTTTCTTGTCCTCTTCCATGGCAAGATGTTCTCGTCTCATCTTGTACATTTCCTACTCTGTACCTGAAATTGGTCATTTTATCCAAAAAGCCCTGATTTCTTTTAGTGGGAAAATTGTATTTCAAGACCAAACTGGGCGTTAAGGGTGCTCATTTCTACCAGGTTAGTCACTGTTTCTAGGCTTTCTTCATGAACAGAACTAGGGAATTACATAGGCAGATGTATGTGGGGGTTTGGGAAGGGGGAGGGATTAATATGTATGTATGTATGTACTTAAAGATTTATCTAATAGACTCTATTTTTTAGAGCAGTTTTAGGTTAACAGCAAAATTGAGTGGAAAGTACAGAGAGCTCTGTTCGCACTCTCTGCCCCCTCACGTGCACAGCCTCCGCCACTGTCAACACGCCCTGTGCCAGAGTGGTACATTGTTTGCACTTGATGAGTTTACATTGACACATTATCACCCAAAGTCCTAGTTCATTCTTGGTGTTATAAATTTTAGAAGTTTTATTTGTTTGTTTTTAGCCCAAAGACCATACTTTGAGAAAAACTGGGTAAGAGTGTGCTTAAAATTGAAGTGGAAAAACTCCAGCGATCTTAATAGAGAAAAAATATTTATGAACACTTTAAAATTGCTATATAATTGTGGACTATCGGGGTGTCACATGTATGTATGTATTTTTTAGAGATAAAATAACTCGTGAGTTAATGCTCATGTTTACAATTCAAATTAAGGATTATAGAGTTTTTTAAACATAATCTCTTTACATTACACCTGTATCTCCTTTCTTCTATTCTAGGAATCCTACTTTTTGAAGCCATAAGAAAGGATAGAATTATAATCTCATAATCAATCACTTATTTGCCTTATTTCACCTTACAAACACAAAAATCTCAGAAGGGGAACTCTAATTCTATCATCGATTTGATTACTGAGAAATGTTTAAAATTTTATTTGGAAATATACTCTCCACATTTCACTATGCCATGTCTGGACAACAGTTAGGGTGTTCAAAGCTTGTTCTCTAGTAAATTCTACTGGAAGGGCTAATGGAAGCAGTATTTCCTGAATTTTTGTGTGTTGAAAATAGTTTGTATCCTTTATAAGCTAAAGCAGTATTGCTGGATGCAAAATCCTTGGCTCATGTTTTCTTTCACTGGGTATCTTAAATATTCAATTCCATTTTCTTTTGGCAAAGTCTGATGATAAACTGATCCTTAAAAGGCATTTGCTAATATTGTCTAGATGCCCAAATAATCTAATTCTTTTTAAGTCCAATAATTTACTCCTGTATGTTTTGGTTGTTCTCAGTCAGTATTCTCAGTTACATGCTGGGCTCTTTCAATATGTAGTTTTAGACTTTTAAAGAAAACGTTTCCTGAATTACAGTTTTAAATATTTACTTTGTTTCTATCTTTGGTTTTCTCTCTTGGGACTTGTATTATCTTCATTTTGCATCTTCCTTGCCTGTCTTCAATATTGACCACTTTCTCTCTGATCTTTTCAGCTTTTTCTTCATCTCTTCTTAATTTTTAAAATTTTCTTTTGTTCACTTATTTTTTGAAAGATATAAACTGTTGTGCTTCTTTGCTCTTGTGTTCCTTTTAGTTCAGTCTTTATTTCTTAAATAACTTTTCCTTTTATTTCTCTTTCCTTAGTCCTATTACCTGATTTCTGAGTTTTTCTAATACTGATTTGTGTTATTCATTCATATCATATTCTTATTTTTTCTTTTCTTCCTGTGGGCCGTCATATTATTTTCTTAGTGTCTGTTAGGTTCTTTTGAAATAGGTTACAATTGTGATCTTTGAGTATGTTTTTCTAGGGTGCTTTCATTGTCTGTAGGGATGTTATTCTCTTTATTTTCTCTTTTTTTAATTTTCGTAAGTGAGGCATAACATCAAATTTACCATTTTAATCATTTCTAAGTGTACATTTAGTATTGTTAAGTATATTTACATTGTTTTGTAACCAACTTCCAGAACTCTTTCAACTTGTAAAACTGAAGCTCTCTGCCTGTTAAACAGTAATTCCCCATTTCCCCCTCTCCTCAGCCCCTGGCAACCATCATTCTACTTCCTCTATGAATTTGACTACTCTAGATACTTCATATATGTGGAATTGTAACACAGTAACAGCTTGTTACTGGCTTCTTTTACTTAGCATAATGTTTTTAAGGTTCCTCCACTTTGTAGCATGTGTCAGAATTTCCTTCCTTTTTAAGGCTGAATAATATTCCATTGTATGTATATACCACATTTTGTTTATTCATTCATCTGTCAGTGGACACTTGGGTTGTTTCTACCTGTTGGCTATAGTCACTAATGCTGCTGTGAACATGGGTGTGCAAATATCTCTTCAATATCCTGCTTTTGATTCTTTCAGATATATGCCCAGAAATACTATTGCTGGATCATACGGTAATTCTGTTTTTAGTTTTTTGAGGAACCATATTGTTATCTACAATGGTTACACCGTTTTACATTCCCACCAACAATGCACAAGGGTTCCAATTTTTCCATATCTTTGTCAATACTTTTTGTTTTCTGTTTCTTTGATAGTAGCCATCCTGATGGGTGTGAGGTAATTCATTGTGGTTTTGATTTGCACTTCCCTAATGATTAATGTTGTTGAGCATCTTTTTATGTGCTTATTCATGGCCATTTGTATATCCTGTTTAGAGAAATGTGTATTCAAGTCCTTTGCCCATTTTTTAATCGAGTTTTTTGTTGAGTTGTAGCAGTTTATATATTCTGGATATTGACCCCTTTATTAGATACCTGATTTACATGTATTTTCTCCTATTCTGTAAGGTTTCTTTTTACTCTGTTGATTGTGTCCTTTGATGCACAGAAGTTCTTAATTTTGTTGTTGTCCAGTTTGTCTATTTTTGCTTTTGGTTTCATATCCAGGAAATCCTTACCAATTCCAATGTCATGGAGCTTTTCCCCTCTGTTTTCTTCTAAGGTTTTATAGTTTTAGGACTTATATTTAGATCTTTGATCTAGTTTGAGTTAATTTTTTTATGATGTAGGGGTCCAACTTCATTCTGTTGCATGTGGATAGCCAGCCAGTGTGATAACAATCAGAAATCTGGTGCCTTGCTTTCTGAGAGATTTCCTTGTTCTTCTCCCCTTCTCATCTGGACCTCTTCCTTCCTTTGTTTGTATTATTTCTATGCTGTTTATCTTTTATTTTCCTCCTAGCATTTCCTTTGCAGTCTTTGGACCTGTCCTAAAAGGCCCTACATATTCATTTTTAAGAGTTTAGAGTGACTAGACTGCATTTATAGTTTTCAGACTTTTTTATATTAGGCCCCCTTATACTCAGTTGGTATTATATTGAGCAACTCTTCAGTTTCAGCTGTCATATGTGGCTTGTGATGCTTTTCAGTGACTAACTTTTGTCCATTTTGTGGTTTTCCTTCTCTCTGCTCCATTAGATGTCCCAATGCTTCTCTTTCCTTTCTCCCACACTGTTGGTATCATGCAGGTCTTTGTGGTTATAATTGGTATGTCTTTACCTGCTTGTGTTTTGGGGGTTGTGGAGATAAACTGTCATTTAATTTTGTTGTAAATGTTGTTTGTGAACTTTTGGTTTTGTTGTTTAGTTGTTTTGTTTTGTTTTATGTTTGGATTTAGAGAGTTGTAAAAACTATGCGCCATTGTGGCAGTCTTTCCAGAATCCTCTGCCTATTGAAAATTCTTAAAGCTAGGGACTTCTCTGGTGGTGCAGTGGTTAAGAATCCACCTGCCAATGCAGGGGACATGGGTTCAAGCCCTTGTCCGGGAAGATCCCACATGCCGTGGAGCAGCTAAGCCCGTGTACCATAACTACTGAGCCTGTGCTCTAGAGCCTATGCGTCACAACTACTGAGCCCGCGTGCCACAGCTACTAAAGCCCGTGTGCCTAGAGCACGTGCTCCACAGCAAGAGAAGCCACCACAATGAGAAGCCTGCACACTGCAACAAAGAGTAGCCCCCGCTCGCTGCAACTAGAGAAAGCCCACATGCAGCAATGAAGACCCAACGCAGCCAAAAATAAATAAATAAATAAAATAAAATAAAATAAAATTCTTAAAGCTAGTATTTTGTTAGAGGTACAGATAGCATGTCAATAAAAGTAGTAAAAATTTTGTTCCTTAAGATTATGATAAGGCTTCCCTGATGGTGCAGTGGTTAAGAATCTGCTTGCCAGTTTAGGGGACACGGGTTCGAGCCCTGGTCCAGGAAGGTCCCACATGCCACGGAGCAACTAAGCCTGTGTGCCACAACTACTGAGGCCCTCGTGCCACAAATACTAGCCCGTGTGCCTAGAGCCCAGGCTCCGCAACGAGAAGCCCCTGCAATGAGAAGCCCGCGCACCGCAATGAAGAGTAGCCCCCGCTCGCCGCAACTAGAGAAAGCCCGCGCGCAGCAACGCAGACCCAACGTAGCTGAAAATAAATAAATTTATTTTTAAAAAAAGAGGTTATGATAAAAATTAAGTCAAAGAAATTTCTAATCTTATTATCTGTTAAAATTAGGAATGAAAAATGTTCATTATCTTTTATTAATTGATTTCATTCCAGGGAAATTGTTTTAGGAGCATAATTTAAAAGAAGAAAAAAACCCCAGCTATTTGAACAAGGATATTGGTTGATTTTTAAAAATCAGTGTAATTTGCTATATAATTTATGTTCAGTAATATTCACTAATTTTAGCAAGTTTTCACAAATATATATAGTTGTATAATCATTGTCACAATCATGACTTTTATCACCCTCAGAAGTTATATAATTTATGCTTTTCAGCTAATCCTTTTTTCTCCTTTCCTGGCCCCCTGCAACCACTGATCTGTTTCTGTTACTATAGTTTTGCTTTTCCAGAATTTCATATTGTAGGATTATACAACATATAATCTTTTGTGTCCAGCTTTTTTCACTTAAGTGATGATTCGTTTATTCTTAGTATTTATTGAGTGATTACCATGTCAAACCCTGAAAGCTGCCTCAGGACGTTTTGGAGCAAAGTAGCCTAGAAATGAAGGGGTTAAGAAGTACATGTACCCCTCTGTAGACATATTCCTGCCCTCAGCCCTCACAGTCTAGTTGGGGAAACAGATCTTTATACACATAGTTATAACAAATATAATCTTCTCACACAGTACTGGAGAAATACAGAGGGGAATAATTGTACTCATAAAAATCTCTGTAACAGAAATTTAAACAGCTTTTCAATCTCCAGATAGAATCTTATGTGGAATCCTAACATATAAAACATAGAAGTTATATTTAATTACTTTCAACATCAATCAAGTGTTACCTTTTTCTATTTTACTCTCTTTTGATCTTATATATCTTTTTTTTTTTGTCTCATTCCTAGTGAAATTGAGGCTTTTCTTTTTTTGGCGTTTTTCTTTGGGGTTTTGATTTTTCTTGGAGGCTCATTTTTAGGAGTTCTGTATGTGTTAAAACTCTTAACTCTTTTCTTAGTAGTTGATATTTTCTTTAGTTTGTATGCTTTAATTTTTTTTTTAATTGCAAAAGTTTTAAACTGTTATAGATTCAGACCCCTTGGTCTTTTTATTATCTCTTACTGCTTTTAAGCTTAAAACTGCTTTGGCATCCAGATATCTGTATTTTGTTTGTTTCATTGTGGCTTAAATTTTTACATTTAAATTGATCTGGAGTTTGTATAACATCTTTTTCTTTTTTTTTTTTAAGGATGGAAATGGAGTTGTTCGTGGTTACTACTTATCTGTGTTTCTGGAACTCTCAGCTGGCTTGCCAGAAACTTCCAAGTAAGACATGCAATTAAGTAACAAACTTTAGTGTGTGTTTACATACCTTCTTAGCATTTTTTATTAACTACTTTTGTTAATTACTACATTATGTCTGTTAAGATGTATACTAGTATGGAATCCCTGGCATAGTATGATGGCATAGACTGACAGTTCTCAAATTATATGGCCTCAGGACTCTTTATACTCTTATTATATTTTATTGGGAATCCCAAAGAGTGTTTCTTTATGTGGGTTTTATCTATTGATATTTTCTGAATTAGAAATTGAAAGAAAAAATTTTTAATTTTTATTAATTCAGTTTAATAATAAACCTATTACATATTAACATAAATAACATTTTCTTGAATAACTGTTTTTCTAAAGCAAAACAATACTTGGTGAGGAAACTTATTGTTTTGTGTTTTTTTAAAAATCTCTTAATGTATGGCTTTTCAATTTACTGTAATAAGTTGTTTTGGTTGAAGTATATGTATAAAATCCAGCCTGAGGGATTTTGGATTTCATATGTAGTTGGGAAAAGTTTTTTTTTTTAAATGAGATACAATTCACATACCATAAAATTCCCCTTATAAATAAGTATACAATTCAGTAGATTTTAGTATATTCACTGAGTTCTACAGCTATCACCAATATCTAATTTCAGAACATTTCATCACCCCACAAAGCAACCCTGTACTCATTAGCAGTCACTTCCCTTTCCCCTCCCCACCCAGTCCCTGACAACCATTAATCTTTTTGTTAGGGAGGAACACTTTAAAAAGCAGTTTTAGATAATTGTGAATTATCTTTGATTTTACCCCAAAATTGAACAAGTGGTTGTTTCTTAAATGTAATTTGCAATATGAAATCTGGAACCATATCAGTGAATTTATTTCACTCTCTTGCACTAAAATCTGTTGGTTTGGTATGAGATGTCTGCTTCCAGTTATGATGGAGTAATGGAAGTAACCGTTTCTTCTGCAACAACGGAAAAGAAAAACAACATTTCCTAGACACTGAGACAACAAATGAAAACAATCCCTAGAGACAAGAAATAAATAAATCAGATCTATGATTGCCTCGCTTAACCTTGAGAAAGTTTTCAGGCTGTAACACGTGGAGGCAGACTGCAAGAGTCTGGCTGACTCCTTGAGTTGAGGAGACAGTGCTGAGTGTCTAGGAAGACCAGCGCACCTAGAGTGCAGTGGACAGAACACCAGAGGAGAGAGCTGCACAAAGAACTCCAGAGATTTGTAGAGAGTTCTCTTCACATATCAGCAGAGTACTGAGTAGGGCATGCACGTGAAGAAACCTCCCTGAGGTTGGGAGAATAACCATCTGAAAGGATTAGAGGGAGTGGTGCCTGGTGCCAGTAACTGTGTCTGTTCCTACCGCTATAGTGGAGAAACTTGTAATCCATGGGACACTGGGTGAAGTACTCAGGAAATTTTTGCCTCACTAATGGGGAACAATTAGTCCTAGACTAGACACTGCTCCAGACCCATCTAACAAATAAAGGCAAGACCTGAAAGGGTCAAATTGTTTCCAAGTAATCTAACTGCATCCCAGAGCAGAGCTCAAGAAAATTTATAAGATTTATAAGATTACAAAATTTATAAGATTACAAAAAAAAAAAGCACCCAACAAAGTTAAGTTTACAATGTCTGTTGTTCAGTCAAAGATTAATTGGCATGCAAACGAGCAGGAAGATATAACCAATACTGAGTCAATTTAAATTGAGCAAGAACTGTTTTTTGTTTGTTTTTTTTAATGTGGGTTATATCTATTGGTATTTTCTGAATTAGAAATTGAAACATTTTAAAAATTAATTCACTTATAATAATAAACCTATTGCATATTAACATAAATAACATTTCAATGAATAGTAACTTTCTCTAAAGCAAAATAATATTTGATGAGAAAACTTGTAATGTTTGCGTTTTTGGAAATCTTTGTATGGCTTAAAAAAAGACAACTGGATTCTCATGTGAGAATTACGAGAGAATATTTAAGACAGTTTTTATAACCACTCCATTTGTTCAGAAGTTAAATAGAGATATGGAAGATATAAAAGACCCAAATTGAACTTCTTGAGAATGGACTATATTTGAAATGGAAAATACACTGGATGGCATGAACAACAGATTAAACATTGCAGAAGAAAAGATTAATGAACTTGAAGGCGTTAGCAGTAGAAACTATTCAAAATATGAACATAGAAAAATGAATTCCTAAACTGAAAAACAACTTGAAGTAGCTTAATGTACAGATATCTGGCATCCTCAAAGGAGGGGATGGGAAGAAAAAAGTAAATACTTTCTGAACTTTGTGAAAGCTTTAAATCCACGGATCGAGGAAGTTCAGTGAACTACAAGCACATGAAACATGAAGAAAACACCAAAGCACATGATAATCAAATTGCTCAAAGCCAGTGATAAAAAATCTTAAACTGGCAGTGAAAAAAAAGATGTTATATTTAGAGGCACAAAGATAAGGGTGAAATCGGGTTTCTCACTGGAAACAATACAAGTGAAATGATAATACAGCAACATTTTTAAAGGATGGAAAGAAAGAAATATTAACCTAGAATTCTATAATCAGCAAAAATATATTTTAAAAAATATAGTGAAACTAAGACATTTTCAGACCTGGACTGTGAGGAATGTTAAGTGCATGCTACAGATAGAAGGGAAATAATACCAGTTGGACCTCTGAATCTAAACAAAGAAATGAAGAGCATCCGAAATGGAAATTGCCTGGATAAATAAAAAATTTTTTTCTGTTACCAAAGTAATTTTAAATGATAATTGACTGTTTAGTCAAAAATTATAACATTGTATTTTGGGATTTTTAACGTATGTAGAAGCAAAATACATGATAACAACAGCCATATAAAGGCCAAAAGGGTAGAGCATGGACGTATAACATAAGATTCTGACAGTATATGTGAAGTGTTATAATAACAATTAAAGCTAGACTGTGATAAGTTAAAGATACCTACTATCCTATTCCTTTCTGTTGCCTGCTGTAACAAATTACCACAAATGTGGCAGCTTAAAACAATAGGAAAAATTTCCCTCACAGTTTCAGAGGCCAGAAATCCAAAAACTATTGCTAGGCCAAAATCGAGGTTTCAGCAGGGTTGTACTAGCTCCAGAGACACTAAGGGAGATCCATTTCTTGCCTCCTTCAGCTTCTGCTCACTGCCAGCATTTCTGGGCTTGTGACCATGTCACTCCTGTCTCTGCCTTTGGTCACATGGCCTTACCTTTTTTTGTCTCTGTCAAATCTTCCTCTTCTTTTCTCTTACAGTGACACTCATGGTTACATTCTGGGTCCACATGGATGTTCCAGGATAGTCCCCTCATCTCAGGATCCTTGGTTTAATCACAACTGTATATTCCCATTTACATGTTCCAGGGATTAGGATATTGATATCTTGGGGACACTGTTCAGCCTCCCACAACTATAAACTATAAAGCCACTGCTAAAATGACAAAGACATTTAGTTTATAAAGCAACAAAGGGGATAAAATTGAAACAAATCCTAATCTTAAGGAAGGCAGGAAAAGAGAGCAGGTAACAAAAAACAGATGGGACAGATACCAATTCGTGGTACTATAAATGGTCTAAACACCCCAATTAAAAGGCAGAGATTGTCAGATTGCCTAAAAAAGCAAAACTCAAGCATATGCTAACCCCAAGAAACATACTTTAAAGGTAAAGATATACCATACTAGTACTAATCAAAACCAAGTTGGAACTGTTGTTTTAATATCAAAGTAGGTTTCAAAGGAAAGCATATTACCAGAGATGAAGAAGTTTATTTCATAGTGATAAAAGGATCAGTTAATGAAGAGGACATATAACGACTATAAACATTTCTGTTTACACCGTGATAACAGATCTTCAAAATACATGAAACAAAAACTGATAGGAGTATAAGGAGAAATAGACAAAAACTATTCTCTCAATTGATATAACAGGTAGGCAGAAAGCATCAAGATTATAGTACATTTGAACAGCACTATCAACCAACCTGACCTGATTGACATTTATAGACCATGTGATCCAACAGGAGCAGAATACAAATTATTCTTACGTGTGCACAGAATATTCATCAAGAAAGACCATATTCTGGAACATAGAACATGTGTCAATAAATTCATAAGTATTCAAATCATTCAGATTGTTTTTTTACCATAATGGAATTAATTTAGATGTTAGTAACAGATATTTTGAAAATCCGACGTATTTTAAAGTTAAATAACACACTTCTAAATAACCCCTGGATCAAAGAGGAGATTATAAGAGTTTCTCTTTAAGTGTTTTAAAATGAATTGAAATGAAAACACAATATACCAGAATTTGTAGAATGCTGCTAAAGCAGTAGATAGGGGGAAATTTATAGCACTAAATGCCTACATAAGTGAAAAGCAGAAAGGCCTTAAATCAGTGATGTCAATGTCTAATAAACTAGAAATAAGAAGTTAAATGGAAAGTAAACAGAAGAAAGGAAATAACAAAGATCAAAGAGTGTAGTGAAATAAACAAATGCTGTAGAGAAAATCATTGAAATCAAAAGGACATCAAAATTTGAGGGCTAATACTATATGACTAAGATTTATAATAAGGCCACAGTATCAGCATAATACAACATAGTATTAGCATAAGAATAGACAGACGAAGAATGGAATATACAGATTTCTTCCACTATCCAAAAGTAGAGCGGTCCTATGAAAGCTTTTGTAGGCTGAAATGGTATAAAGTGAAGGAACAATTACCTTAGGACACATCTTGCTAATGGATGCACAAAATATATCAGGACAAAGCATAGATACTCACAGACACAGTTCAGAGCTATGACGGCTTGATACTGAGATGCTGGGTATGATTCCCAGGGAAGGAGCTTGGCGGTGCTGCTCTTGCTGCTTGGAGCATGCCTCTGTAATGGCTTTCTACAAAATAAGCACTGAATGCTGTTTTCACTTTTCAGCTCTTTTTGTAAAAACAAAATTTCTCTTCAGATTTCTTTTGGTTAGCAAAAACAGGTACTAGTGTAAGTTCTTTTGTAAAAGTTAAGTGGCATAAAGAGAATGTTTGAAAATGGGGGATAGCTGTACTATGATTCTAGAAATAAACACACATTCATTAGGAAACTATTTTTTGACAAAGATGCAAAGACAGTGCTATGGGGAAAGTGTAGTCTTTTCAACAAATTGTGCTTGAACATTTGGATATACATATGCAAAAAAATTGAACTTGGACCCATACCTCACACTATATACTTAAACTTACTGAAAATTGATCATAGACCTAGATTTAGATCCTAAAACAATAAAACTTACTGGACACAACGTAGGAGAAAATTTTCCTTTGGGTTGGGCAATGCTAGTTTAGTTACAATGCAAAAACACAATCCATAAAGAAACACATTTGTAAATTAGGCATCATGAGAATTGTAAAGTTCTCTTCTTCAGATTACGTGGATTTGTATCAAGAATATATAAGGAATTTGAAATTCAACAATAAAAAAATAAACAAGGTCTCTTTTCCATAAAGGCAAATAGTTTGTCAGACACCCCACTAAAGAAGATTTATGGATGGCAAAATAATCCTGTGTAAGATGTTTAATAGTGTAAGTCATTAGGGAAGCAAATTTATCTACAGGACTTCCCTGGTGGCGCAGTAGTTAAGAATCTGCCTGCCATCGCACAGGTCACGGGTTCGATCCCTGGTCCAGGAGGATCCCACATGCCACGGAGCATCCAAGCCCGTGCACCATAACTACTGAACCTGCACTCTAGAGCCCGCGAGCCACAGCTACTGAAGCCCACGCTCCTAGAGCCCGTGCTCTGCAACAAAGAGAAGCCACTGCAATGAGAAGCTCGTGCACCGCAACAAAGAGTAGCCCCTGCTCTCCCCAACTGGGGAAGGCCTGCACGCAGCAACGAAGACCCAACACAGACAAAAATAAATAAAGAAAGAAATTTTAAAAAATAGTAAATTTTAAAAAAAGAAAATTTTCTACAATACCACTGTGTCCTATTAGAGTGGCTATAATTACAAAGATCATACCACATGTTGGCAAGAATATAGAGAAATTTGAAGTCTTATATGTTTCTGGTGGGAATGTAAAATGATACAACCACTTTTGTAAACCATTTGGTGATTTGTTAAAAAGTTAAACATACACTTACTGTGTGACTCAGCTAAACCACTCCTAGATATTCACCCCAGAGAAAAGGAACTAGATGTCCATTCAGAGACTTCCAGAAATGTTCATGGTAACTTTATTTGGAATAGCCAAATAAAATCAACCGTAATTGCCACCAACAGATGACTAGATAAGCAAATTTTGGTATGTCTATACAGTGGAATAACACTCAGCAATAAAAAGTAATGAACGGTTGATACATGCAACAATGAGAATGACTTATTTTTTTATTTCTTATTTTTTTAATATTATTTATTTTGGCTGCTCCAGGTTTTAGTTGTAGCATGCAGACTCTTAGTTGCGGAATGCCTGTGGGATCTAGTTCCCTGACCAGGGATCAAACCAAGGCCCCCTGAGTTGGAAGCATGCAGTCTTACCCACCACCAGGGAAGTCCCTAGGAATGACTTTTAAATTAATTATTCTTAGTGAAAGCAGCTGGATAAAAAAGAGCACATATATATGATTCCACTTATATAAACCTCTAGAAAAATGCAAACTAGTCTATAGTGACAGAATGCAGGTGTGCGGTTGCTTAGAGATGGGACGGGCTGGGCTAAGGTTGGGTGGAAGGTGGAGGGAGAAGGTAAGAGGGAAGAATTACAAAAGGCAGAGGAAACTTCGGGAATGATGGATATGTTTAGTATCTTGATTGTCATAATGGTGATGGTTTTATGGGTATATATAAATATGTGTGAAACTTACCAAATTATACATTTCAGTTACACTTCATTAAAGCTGTTTTACTCAAAAAAACAACAACTAAAATGTCATTGGTCTGCCTTATACTTTGCATGGATCTTTTACTCATGCGTGATTTTGTAACAACATGGATTAATCATTTGGAAAATAATGACTTACTAAGTAGTGTTGACACATTTCATTATGCAGTATCAGTCACATTCATGGATATCACCATTTGCACAACGAAAGTCTTGAAGTATTGGAAAGCTTTTAAGCTCATGTGGTACATAGAAATTTTCCAGGATTCTGTTTTTTCACTTGAAAGTGTGTTTTATCATTGGCAACAAACACTGACAATTCTTTTCCTTAGTTGTTTTGGCACAGAAAATGTCTGCTGGGTATCCACAACCAAATAACCATTGTTTGTCAGTTCTCTGAATTTGAGGTTTCACAAAAAAAGTGACTGATGATCTTGGAACTCAGCTGAACAAAGTGATTTTTCCAAGGCAACCACTGCATATCACAATGCAGCATAAGTACTTTATGTATATTTCCCATTTGTGACACCAAGCACTGGGGTTTAATAACATTTATCATGTTTACTACTTCAAAGACATTCTTTTTTTAAAAAAATTTATTTATTTTATTTATTTATTTTTGGCTATGTTGGGTCTTCATTGCCGCGCACGGGCTTTCTCTAGTTGTGGCGAGCAGGACTGCTCTTCGTTGAGGTGCGCTGGCTTCTCATTGTGGTGGCTTCGCCTGTTGCGGAACACGGGCTCTAGGCGTGCGAGCTTCAGTAGTTGTCGCACGCGGGCTCAGTAGTTGTGGCTCACGGGCTCTAGAGCACAGGCTCAGTAGTTGTGGTACATGGGCTTAGTTGCTTGGCGGCATGTGGGATCTTCCCGGACCAGGGCTCGAACCCATGTCCCCTGCATTGGCAGGCGGATTCTTTTTTTTTTTTTTTTTTTTTTTTTTTTTTTTTTTTTTTTTTTTTTGTGGTACGCGGGCCTCTCACTGTTGTGGCCTCTCCCGTTGTGGAGCACAGGATCCGGATGCGCAGGCTCAGTGGCCATGGCTCACAGGCCCAGCCGCTCCGCGGCATGTGGGATCCTCCCGGACCGGGGCACGAACCCATGTCCCCTGCATCGGCAGGCGGACTCTCAACCACTGCGCCACCAGGGAAGCCCTGGCAGGTGGATTCTCAACCACGTGCCACCAGGGCAGCCCAAAGACATTCTTGAGAGACATTGAAAAATATTTTTCCCATCTGAAAGTGTGTAGCAGTGCATAATATAATGACTACTGGTACATTTTAACTACCGTTGGCTTTTGCACCGTTAGTGCAGATGTCAAACACTGCGGAAAAGGCAAATAACATCTTAGCGTTATCATGAAGATAGTTTTGACTTTTTGGATCACTGAAAGGATCATGGGAACTGACCCCCAGTGACACAACTTCTGACATAGACTAACCTTAGTGCAGAATATTCTTGCCATGACTGGTGAGTCAAACTATGAATAATGCTAGTACTATGGAAAGGATTCTGGCCTCTGAGTTGTAAGTATGTTGTAGTCATAGCTCTGTTCCAAATCTCCTGTGTGATCTGAAACAGTGGACTGACCTGTATGGTTCTTTTTTTTTTTTTTTTTTTTTTTGCGGTATGCGGGCCTCTCACTGTTGTGGCCTCCCCCGTTGCGGAGCACAGGCTCCGGACGCGCAGGCTCAGCGGCCATGGCTCACGGGCCCAGCCGCTCCGCGGCATATGGGATCCTCCCAGACCGGGGCACGAACCCGTATCCCCTGCATCGGCAGGCGGACTCTCAACCACTTGCGCCACCAGGGAGGCCCTGTATGGTTCTTATAACAGCTAACGTCTGCTGAATATATGCTTTGTGCTATGCACTGTGCCTTGTGTAACCCATGTTGCTTTGCTACCACCTCATGAGCTGTTAAATGCTATTTATCACTCCCATTTCACAGATGGAAATACCATAGCTAAGTTATTCACTCAAGTTCAGCATTGTTAAGGTGCAGTCTTTTTAACATAGATTTTTCTTTCTCTGTATTCTTTGTTCTTAACCACCAAGCTCTGTTTTGTTCCCTGAAATCAGCCCTTGTGACTGGGAAAGGTGGTTGATCTTGGGCAGAATTATAAAAAGTTTAGTGATTAAAAGATTTTGTTCATAACCCCATTGCTACCATTAATCTTGGTTCTCTTCTTGTCTCTTGATCAATTTATTTCCTGTATATAGGCATACTTCAAGATATTGGAGGTTTGGTTCCAGACCACCACAATAAAGCAAGTTACATGAATATTTTGCTTTCTTGGTGCATATAAAAGTTATGTTTAAACTATACTACAGTCTGTTAAGTGTGCACTAGCTGTATGTCTGGAAAAAAAAACAATGTACATACCTTAATTTAAAAATACTTCATTGCTCTAAAATGCTAACCACCACTGAGTCATAATGTTTTTGCTGGTGGAGGGTCTTGCCTCAACGTTTGATGGCTGCTGACTGATCAGGGTGGTGATTGCTGAAGTCTGGGGTGGGTGTAGCAATTTCTTTAAACAAGACAACAGTAAAGTTTGCTGCATTGATTGACTCGTCTTTTCATGAATGATTACTCTGTAGCATGCAGTGCTGTTTGATAGTATTTTACCCACAGTAGAACTTCTTTCAGATTTGGATTCAATCCTCTCAAACCCTGACTCTGCTTTATCAACTAAGTTGATGTAATATGCTAAATCCTTTGTTGTCATTTCAACAATCTTCACAGCATCTTCACCTGGAAGTAGATTCCATCTCAAGAAACCCTGTTTTTTTTTTTTTTTTGCTTATCCATAAAAAGCAACTCCTCATCTGTTAAAGTTTTATCATGAGATTGTAGCAATTCAGTCACATCTTCAGGCTCTACTTCTGATTCTCATTCTCTTGCTATTTTTACAATATCTGCAGTTACTTCCTCCACTGAATTCTTGAACTACTCAAAGTCATTTGTGAGGTTTGGAATCAAGTTCTTTCAAAGTCTTCTTAATGTTGATATTTTGACCTCTTCCCACAAATCATGAATGATCTTAATGGCATCTAGAATGGTGAATCCTTTCCAGAAGGTTTTCAATTTACTTTGCCCAGATCCATCAGAGCAATCACTATCTACGGCAGCTATTGCCTTAAGAAATATATTTCTTAAATACTAAGACTTGAAAGTCAGAATTACTCCTTGATCTGTGGACTGCAGAACGGATGTGTGTTAGCAGGCATGAAAACAACGTTAACCTTGTACATCTCCATCAGAGCGCTTGGGTGACTAGGTGCATTGTCAGTGAGCAGTAATATTTTGCAAAAAATCTTTCTTTCCAGAGCGGTAAATCTCAAGTGGGTTTAAAATATTCAGTTAACCATATGTAAAGAGATGGGCTGTCATCAGGCTTTGTTGTTCTCTTTATAGAGCACAGGCAGAGTAAATTTAACATAATTCTTAAGGACTCTAGGGTTTTCAGAATGGTAAATGAACATTAGCCTCAACTTTTAAGTCACCAGCTTACATTAGCTCCTGACAAGAGAGTCAGCCTGCCCTTGGACGCTTCAGATTCAGGCATTTACTTCTGGATAACTTGCTGCAGCTTCTGTATCAGCACTTCTATGTTATGGAGACAGCTTCTTTCCTTCAACCTTATGAACCACCTCTGCTGGCTTCAGACGTTTCTTCTACTGCTTCCTTGCCTCTCTCAGCCTTTGTAGAATTGAGAGTTAGGGCCTTACTGTGGACTAAGCTTTTGGCTTAAGGGAGTGTTGTACTTGGGTACTTTTATTGTTGACATATATACTTCGGGAACTTAAAGTTTACATTGTCTTATAAGCAGTAATAACATTATCAGTGGTAATGAAATATTATCATTCAGGATACTAAGGTTGAAAGAGATTAGACTTTGTGTATTTGTTAGATATTATCTGAATACCTTAATAAGAATGTTCTATTTAGATAAAAACAGACATCTTATCATCTCTTCTTTTTTTTTCTGGCCATGTCATGCAGCTTGTGGGATATTAGTTCCCTAACCAGGGATTGAACCCACGCCCTCGGCAGTGAAAGCACAGAGTCCTAACCACTGGACCGCCAGGGAATTCCCTTATTACCTGTTAATTCTCTTAACACTTCGGCAAGCCTAGAGAAGAGTCTTGAATATTATCTTATTAATTATTGAAACGTCATTCAATTACGAAATTGAGAGTTTAACAGTGAGGTAGTCTTACTGTCAAAATATGAAATAAAAATGTAAATCATTGTATTATCTAGTAGATTTTAATAACGCTTGGGACCCTGCAGAAATAATTTCATAATTTCATTATACTTAAATATCTTTCTCACTGTGTGTGTTATAATACACCTGTGTAGGCTTTCTGAGGAAATTTGTGCATGAGTGACATCCTTGAATTGACTCTTAACAGTATTTACTGATCTGACTTTTGTTTTAGAGAAGGAAATTTTTGCATGAGTGGCATCCTTGAATTGACTCTTAACAGTATTTACTGATCTGACTTTTGTTTTAGAGAAGGAAATTTCTTTGAGTTGCTTAAGCAAAGAGTAGAACTTTCCCTTGGGGAGTAATACTAATGAGACTAAAATTTTAAGTTAATAATTGTTAAATTCATTCAGACTTTCAGTTTGATAAAAGAAGGGAATTTAAGTTGGAATATTCAAATTTGAGGTTTTAGTTTTATCTAAGATTAGGGTTGAGATGCTATATAAATAATTTAACTTGGATTAATTGCTGTATTTAATAGAAACATAGGTATATCTCTGTCATGATTTTAAAGAACTAATGCAGATGAAACAATGATCTTTTTTCAAACATTATATGTTTTTTCATATAAAAAACTGATTTTTCAAAAAGTGTTCTATATTGATTTTAAACTTTTACCTGTTTTGATCCTGGATGTATTTAACCATCTGCATTAATGTCTTTCTCCTTAGATTTTCAATATTCTTTGTTGTTTCTCTGAATTTTGCATTTTCTTAATACTCATTTGTAAAATTTTTTTGAGGTGAGATTCGTATAATTTAAAATTTTAAAATACACAATTTAAGGACTTCCTGGTGGCACAGTGGTTAAGAATCCGCCTGCCAATGCAGGGGACACGGGTTCGAGCCCTGGTCCGGGAAGATCCCACATGCCATGGAGCAACTAAGCCTGTGCGCCACAACTACTGAAGCCCATGTGCCTGGAGCCCTTGCTCTGCAACAAGAGAAGCCGCCACAGTGAGAAGCCCGCGCACCGCAATGAAGAGTAGCCCCCGCTCGCCTCAACTAGAGGAAAGCCTGCGCGCAAAGAAGACCCAACGCAGCCAAAAATAAATAAATAAAAAATACACAATTCAGTGGAACTTAGTGCATTTCCAGTGTTTCACAGTCACCACCTCTCTCTAGTTACAGAACACTTCCATCATCCTAGAACACCTCGTACCCATCCCTTCCTTCCCCCAATCCTAGACAACTACTACTCTGCTTTCTCTGTGTACTTGCCTATTCTGGATATTTCATATAAAAGTTCATACAATTTGGGATCGTTTATATTTGGCTTCTGTTTACTTAGCATAGTGTTTCCAGGGTTCACCAAATGTTGAAGCATATATCAAAACTTCATTCCTTTATATGGCTGAACAATATTCCATTGTATATATAGACCTCAATTTGTTTATCAATTCATCTGTTGATTGACATATGGGTTGCTTCCATCTTTTGGCTGTTACGAATAATCCTGCTATAAATATTCATGTATGAGTTTCTATATGGGCATATGT
Organism: Mesoplodon densirostris; assembly: GCF_025265405.1. NCBI lineage: Eukaryota > Metazoa > Chordata > Mammalia > Artiodactyla > Ziphiidae > Mesoplodon > Mesoplodon densirostris. Next base: position 59,815,413 of record NC_082678.1, read on the forward strand.
TAATTCTGTGTTTTTAACATTTTGAGAAATTACCAAACTGTTCTCCACAGTTGGCTGTCCCATTCTCTGTGCCTACCATTTTAAGATTACATTTTATAGCCATCCTAGTGAATATGAAGTGGTATCTCATTGTGGTTTTGACTTGCATTTCCTTAATGACCAGTGAAATTGAACATCTTTTCATTTGTTTTTTTGGCCATTTGTATATCTTCTTTGGAGAAATGTCTGAAATTCAAGTCTATTTTCCATTTTTAAATTAGGTTGCTTGTCTTTTAATTGTTGAGTTCTGAGAATTCTCTCTACATTTTGTATACTAAACCCTTATCAGACATATGATTTGAAAACTTTCTCCCATTCTGTGGGTTGTATTTTTGCTTTCTTGATAATGTCCTCTGATACACAAAAATTTTAAATTTTTGCGAAGTCCAAATTACCTATTTTTTCTTTACTTGTTCATACTTTTGGAGTCAAATCTATGAATCCATTGCCAAATTCGAATTCATGAATATTTACCCCAGTGTTTTCTTCTAAGAGTTTTATAGTTTTAGCCCTTACATTTAGGTCATTGATCCATTTTGAGTTAATTTTTGTATATGAAATTAGAAAGTTGTATATGAAATATACATATGAAATTTGTATGTGAAATTTGCACATAGCAATCAGATTTTCTCAGCACCATTTGGGTTTTTTGTTGTTTTGATTTATTTTGTTTTGGTGGGATCCCAGTTGCTTGACTAGGGATTTAACCTTGGGCCCACAGCAGTGAAAGCAGAGAGTCCCAGCCACTGGGCCACCAGGGAATTCCCTCAGCACTGTTTGTTGAAGAAACTTTTTTTTTCCCTATTGAATCAGAACCCTTGTCAAAAATCTATTGCACACTGATATTGGGGTTTATTTCTGGACATTTAATGGCACCCTTTGCCTTACAACTGCCATAATAATTAGGCAGACAAAATATCACAGCTTTTGTATTAGTTTGTGCCATCAATCTGTATAATGCACTGTGAGAGATACTAATATAAAAATCATCTGACAGTACTTAAATACGGTTGACCCTTGAACAACACAGGGCTTAGAGGCACCAATCCTCCACACAGTCAAAAACTGCATGTCACTTACAATTGGCCCTCCCTATCCTGGGTTCCTCTGTATCCATGGTTCTACATCCTTGGATTCAAACAACTGCAGATTGTGTAGTACTGTAGTATTTACTATTTAAAAAATTCACATTTAACTGGACCATTGCAGTTCGAACTTAGGTTGTTCAACGGTCGCCTGTACTTACGTTTATTTGTAGATAAAGAGCTGTAATTTTTTCTTTTGCCTTTGCAAGCAGAAATAGCAGACTGAGGTATTGGGTTTTTCTTTTAAAAGTTTATCTCCGCTAAAAAAGAAGCTTTATGGCTACTGTTGGATGTTCCTTCTGATCTTTATTTTTTCACTTCTCTTTCTTGCAATAGCAGTACTTTCTTAGTAAAAATGACTTTGAAGACTTGAGAGTTTTATACTATATAAGATACGGAAATCTAAATGTACTGGCTTTCCCATTGTATACTTATTTTCTATTAGAAAATTTTATAGGCTTGACTTGCTGAATACACAGTTGATTTATGATAAGTTGAATTGGAAAAACATAGTATTCAAAATTTATTATTTATTTACCTCAAAGAAAATGGCAGAACATTGTGAGGAAACATAGGTAATGAATATATGGAAAAATACATAGTGTTGCTAAAATGTGTAACTTTGAAAGTACTATTTTATACAGAATTTATTCATTATTTGAGGTGGTATTTTATACCTGCTATATTGGTAAACATTTTTAAAGGGGATGAAGGACCTAGTGCCAATCATATTGTGGTAGCCCCTTTATATTACTGTCGTGACGGTCCTTTCTGAAACACATGTAGCTGTGTATATCAATAAGTTTCCCCTTAGGTACTTAATCACCTTAATGTTTTTTTTTTTTTTTTTTTTTTTTTTTTTTTTTTGGCGGTATGCGGGCCTCTCACTGTTGTGGCCTCCCCCGTTGCGGAGCACAGGCTCCGGACGCGCAGGCTCCGGACGCGCAGGCTCAGCGGCCATGGCTCACGGGCCCAGCCGCTCCGCGGCATATGGGATCCTCCCAGACCGGGGCACGAACCCGTATCCCCTGCATCGGCAGGCGGACTCTCAACCACTTGCGCCACCAGGGAGGCCCCACCTTAATGTTTTGATGGAATTTATTCTTGCTTTACTAACTCTATATTAATAGTCTTTTCAATTTTAGATATGAATACCGTGTAGAGATGGTTCATCAGTCCTGCAATGATCCTACCAAAAATATCATTCGAGAATTTGCATCTGACTTTGAAGTTGGAGAATGTTGGGGTTATAATCGATTTTTCCGTTTGGACTTACTTGCAAATGAAGGATACTTGAATCGACAAAATGATACAGTGATTTTAAGGTAATAGGAAACATTTATATCATGGCTTTTATCACAGGGAATAATGTCATCAGAATTGTAAAGTCTTTTCACTTAACAAAGATGAATATCGAAATTCATACTAACTCTAACCTTACCATGTTCTTAACCATTTAATTTCAGGAGTCCTGTGTGGTCAGTGAATAAGTTAGTCAGAAATGTGTTTGACATCTAGTTAGTAGTTCCATAAAAAGTAAACTACTGGGGCTTCGCTGATGGCGCAGTGGTTAAGAATCCGCCTGCCAATGCAGGGGACTCGGGATTGAGCCCTGGTCTGGGAAGATCCCACATGCCACAGAGCAACTAAGCCCGTGTGTCACAACTACTGAGCCTGTGCTCTAGAGCCCGCAAGCCACAACTACTGAGCCCATGTGCCACAACTACTGAAGCCCAAGTGCCTAGAGCCGTGCTCCACAACAAGCCACCACAATGAGAAGCCCACGCACCACAACGAAGAGTAGCCCCCATTCACCGCAACTAGAGAAAGCCCGTGCACAGCAACAAAGACACAACGCAGCCAAAAATAAATTTTTTAAAAAAATAAACTACTATTTCCAGTAAATGTGGTAACGTCCCATTTATCTATTGAACTTCTAGCAACCTCACTATTTGGAAATCCAAGAATAGTGTGGGATCAAGTGCTTATTTTTTTCCACTTGGCATTGTGTATTATATTTGGATGACTGGTTTCGAAAGCTTAATTTAACAAAACGATTTTCAGTTTTTTCTAGAGAACAGCAAATTAAAAGTAAGGGAATAGAGATGAAAATTGATGAAAATAAATTAAGTGATGGTAGTTGGTGTGTTATTTGCAAGAAAGGACAGAACATAAACAGTGACTATAAAGTTACAGCCCTATTTAATATTAAGACCCAGTGCAGATGGAGCCAAAAATAAAATAAATTTATTTTAAAAATTTAAAAATTAAAAAAATAATAAATTCAAATATGTATTGAACTGAGTGGTTTCAGAATGTTTAACAGTTTAGTAAGTTTCCATCAAATAATTTTAAAAGCTTTTTTCCTTAAAAGAGATTTGAATATACTCTTTTAAATTTCACTTATTCTGATTTCTTTGTCCTTGAGCATGCTGGATGAGTTGCTGTTATATCACCCTTTACTATTATGTGTTCTTCATAATGTTTCTGGGAGAATAAGGAAGTATAAAAAGAGATTCTTGCATTTTGAGTATAGAAAAAAATTCATGTTTTTGTCATCTCTTCTTTTGGGGGATTATTTTAGTATCATTTTATAACCTTTTAGGTTTTCTTAAATTATTCACTAAAAGAAATATCAATAATTTGTTCCTGTTTCACACTTTAACCAGAGAGGATTGTAAAATTATTCAAATACCAATCTTACCAGCCTGCAAAACAGCCTTTTTTTTTTTTTTTTTTTTTTTTGCGGTACGCGGGCCTCTCACTGCCGTGGCCTCTCCCGTTGCGGAGCACAGGCTCCGGACGTGCAGGCCCAGCGGCCATGACTCACGGGCCCAGCCGCTCCGCGGCATGTGGGATCTTCCCGGACCGGGGCACGAACCCGTGTCCCCTGCATCAGCAGGCAGACTCCCAACCACTGCGCCACCAGGCAAGCCCAAAACAGCCGTTTTTTATGACCTTAGTCATCTCTTTATTGGAGTCATAGTAATGTAAATGGAGTCATGTTCAGCTATCTAACAAAGGTAAGGATGGGGTTTTTTGCTTTAATAAGTATTAGTTTTTTTAAAGTACAGATAACTCTGAAGAGATCAAGATTCTATCGTGTATCCATTTATATGCTTTAATATAGAGAGATACTTGTTTTTTTCCTAACCCTAGCTGAAATATGCCATATTGTGATATATGGAGAGCTTTGATTTTAAACTGCTATCTGGATGGGGTTGGGAATGTAGGTTATTCAGAGCATGTAACTCTTTGAGGGACAGTAAAGCAGTCCTGGGTAGCTGACCCTTTACGTGATTTTTTTCTTGCTATGGAGTAGGAAATATGGGAACGAGAGATAGAAAAGGAATGAAAAAAAGCAGTGCCTAAAACAAACTTCGCCTGTTTTACTAGGGTCTGACCTAGGCAAGAAAGGAGAAGGAAGGCATTAACTCTCTCCTTCCTGCATAGTACGATCCTCTTCTTCCCAGCTTATGATCAACACTGTATTTGAGCTAGATTATTATAGTAAATATGTTTTAGTAGATTAGTTTGGAAGTTTAACTGTGATGTGTAATGTTATTTCTTTAGAAAAATAGTTTGAATTTGACAACTGACTTTTCAGAACCATGTCATTATAATTTGTGGACTACATATACAAATGGCAAATACCAGGAGCTCTGAGTTCTGAATTTTGGCCTTATAATGTAATCAAGTAAACTTAAAATTCTAGGATTTAAGGCTTGGTTCATAATATTTTACTGTTTGGATTATTTTTCATGTGCAGTTATTCTTTTAAGGTTTCAGGTTCGTTCACCAACTTTCTTTCAAAAATGCCGGGACCAGCATTGGTATATTACTCAATTGGAAGCTGCACAGACTAGCTATATCCAACAAATAAATAACCTTAAAGAGGTAAGCAAAAAAACATATATTTGGTTTTAGTGTTTCATATTGTCTTACTGGTGTATTACATTTGTAGTTAGATTTTGGATATTATTGCTGTTTGTAATTTTGTAGAAAAATCCACTTGTTCTTTATTCTCACTACCTTTGAACCTCTAATTCTGGACTGTCCAATTCAGTAGCCACTAGCCACATGTGGCTGTGTAGACATAATTAAAATTAAAAATTCAGTTCCTTAGTTACAGTAGCTAGCTGGTATTGGGAATTGCAGATGTAGAACATTTCCATCATTGCATAAAATTGTATTGGACAGTGCTTCTCTAGTTGAGGCAAACTCTGTGTTTCTCTCAGTGACTTGGGTATTTCTCTTCCCCATGCTGTTTTGAATTTAGAGGATTATAAGCTATGGAACAATTGAATGTTGCCCTATCTTGAAGTCTCACTATTGTTGAACTGAGCACTGGGGAGGATCAGTTAATGAATTTTTATTTTACAATGGCAAACTAAATTATGTAAGGAATGTCTCTTTCTACAAGTGGATATGGGGGTGCGATGAGAAGTTTGAAGTGCTGAGAGTGGTTAATATATGAGAGAAGAAAAGATGAATATTTTCAAAAATTTTCATGTTAAGTTAAACTGCCTGTATTTACTACGCGGTTTGCTAATTGTATAGCTTGGGCTAGAAATGAGAAGAAAGATGAAAATAAATTGGGCAGTTTTTCTTTGTCATAGATTTTCCCATAAGCAAAAGTCAGGAAGGTATGAGATAGATGGTGCAAAAAATGGTTTTATGAACATCTGGATATATGTTTTTTTTTTTGCTTGAAATAATTTTACTGTACGAGTGGAGGACTGCTTATGACTCTGCTTGTGTTGTTTTGTTTTAAAAGAGACTTACTATTGAGTTGTCTCGAACTCAGAAATCAAGAGATTTGTCACCACCAGATAATCATCTTAGCCCCCAAAATGATGACACTCCTGAGACACGAGCTAAGAAGTCTGGATCATGTGCTGACATGCTTCTCCAAGATTGTCCTACTACAACTTCTGTAAGAGAGGCCAAGGAGGATGAAGAAGATGAGGAGAAGATTCAGAATGAAGATTATCATGTAATAATTAGACCTATTTTAGATTCATTTTGTGTTTGAAAAGAGAAATGATATCATGGTTTCCAACATACGATAGGGGAAATCAATGTGCTGAAAATCTTGTCCACTTATATTTTCATTATTAGTGTATGCCCTTTTGTAACTGTTAATAAGTCAGAAATTGTTGCATCAAAATTATTTCAAGGTTCTAAAAATTAATTTATTATAGAAAACTGTACATTCTACAAAACAAACTGTGATGTACATTCTAGAAGCTATGTAAGTTGTAGATTTTTAAAATGTGTCCTGGGGCTTCCCTGGTGGCACAGTGGTTGAGAATCCACCAGCCAATGCAGGGGACATGGGTTCGAGCTGTGGTCTGGGAAGATCCCACATGCCGCGGAGCAACTAAGCCCGTGCGCTGCAACTACTGAGCCTGCGCTCTAGAGCCCGCGAGCCACAACTACTGAGCCCATGTGCCACAACTACTGAGCCCATGTGCCACAACTACTGAGCCCATGTGCCACAACTACTGAAGCCCACATGCCTAGAGTCCATGCTCTGCAACAGGAGGAGCCATCACAGTTAGAAGCCCACGTGCCGCAACGAAGAGTAGACCCCACTCGCTGCAACTAGGGAAAGCCTGTGCCCAGCAGCGAAGACCCAACGCAGCCAAAAATAAATAAATTTAAAAAAAATCTTAAAAAAAAAAAAAGGTGTCTGCTTTCCATTCACTGAATCTAGTTAAAGTACCTTATCATTGCCTATGTAGGTAGGATGATTTAGGTTTTGGGAGATAGCCAGGTTTTGTCCCAGGTAAACTACAACTAGAATGAGATTTCAAGAAGTGGTTGTTATTGTTTAAGATCAGAGAGAGATGGAGAGATAAGCTTTTTTTGAGGCTTCAGGTATATGTTAGAATGAAGGAGCCAGTGGGGAGAAAGATTGAAAATAAGGTCCAGGTATTAACAAAACCATTTATTTAAGGAGATAATAGAGGTTGGAATGGAGCACTCAGGTGAAGCAGTTAACCTTTGATAGAATGAGTTAAAGGTAGGGTGGAGTTTGCAGGTAGGGCAGCTGAAAGTTGTGGGCATTTATGCTTAATAGCCAATATGTTTTTCTGTGTAGATAGGTGACAGGGTTTTATAATCATGTTGAGGATAATAGAGGTTAGATAGGTCTCGAGGCGTGATGGTTTGAAATGTTACTTTGTGAGGAAGCTGATGTGGACTATATGAAGCATTTCCAGTCATGTCGAAGGCCCAGCTGACACTGGCAGAAATAACTTATTAGTGGTACCAGGTAGTGTGGTTATGTGAGTTATCTCTACACGGGCAGCAGTCTAGGCACAGGAGCGGAGAATTCTGATGATTACCTTAGTCTTTGGTGCTGGTGCTTGGGCCATGGGCTGAGTGAAAACATTTGAGATAGAAGTCTTCTTTCTTTGCCTTAATCTAGCATGAGCTTTCAGATGGAGATCTGGATCTGGATCTTGTTGGTGAAGATGAAGTAAATCATATCGATGGGAGCAGTTCTTCTGCCAGTTCCACAGCAACAAGTAACACGGAAGAAAATGACATTGATGAAGAAACCATGTGAGTGTTCACATTAACTACCACTATAAATCATCTAAGTGGTAATTATTAGAAGCATATTAATTAAGTTAGGCCTAAAGGTGTGGATATTAAGGATTTGTTTTTCTTGATCTACAGTATCTTATATAAATAACTAAAGGAACTTGAAGGGAAGAGTGAACTGATTTCCTCCCTGTCATCTCTGGGTTCCAAACTGAGTTTTAGTTTTTGCTTTAGCTTTTAATTTTGCAATTATTTCATATTAAAGAAAAGTTGCAAAAATATTAACAGAGAATTCCCGTATTTCCTTTGCCCAGATTAATTCCCCAAATTTAATATTTTGCTTTGTTATGTTTCTTTTCTCTCACTCTATGTAATTTTTCTGTGAGACATTTGAGATTAAGTGAATATACTTCTCATTGTGTACTTTTAAAAACAAGTATGTTTCTTATGTAATTTCAGTACCATTATCAAAACCAGGAAGTTAACATTGATGTAATACTATAATCTATGACCTTACAGAAATTTTGACAGTGATGTCCTTTGGCCGGTTTAGGATCCAATTCAGGATCACATGTTGCTTTTTTTTTTTTTTTTTTGGCGGTACGCGGGCCTCTCACTGTTGTGGCCTCTCCTGTTGCGGAGCACAGGCTCCGGACGCACAGGCTCAGCGGCCATGGCTCACAGGCCCAGCCGCTTCGCGGCATGTGGGATCTTCCCGGACCGGGGCGCAAACCCGTGTCCCCTGCATCGGCAGACAGACTCTCAACCACTGCGCCACTAGGGAAGCCCCATATGTTGCTTTTTGTTAAGACTCTTTAATCTGCTTCAGTCTGGTTCATGTAGTCTTTTTTTTTTTGTTTTGTTTTTGTTTTTCATGACTTTGACACTTCAGAGAAATACAGGTGGTTATTTTGTAGGAAGTCCCTCAGTTTGGAGTAGTCTGATATTTCCTCATAATCAGATTGAGGTAATGCACTTTTGGCAGGAATAAGACAGAAGTGATGATGTAGCTTTTTCAGCGCATCAGTATGAGGGGACAGTGGAGGGCACATGTCTTCAATCTGTCCCATTATGGTTGATTGATTTAGAATACTTGGTTAAGGTGATGTCTGCCAGATCACTCTACTTTTCCCCTTTGTAATTAATAAGTATCACGTGGGGGCATATTTGGAGACTGTAAATATCTTATTCTTGTTGTACTTTAGTCCACTAATTTTGTCATTCATTGGTGATTCTTGCTTGAAAAAGATGACTGTGCTGATGGCTGAATGATGATTTGCTAATGCCATTATTCCTTCTACGTTTATTAATTGCAATTCTATTCTAAGGAAGAACGTTCCCCTCCGCCACATTCATTAATTAACTAATTAATTTCATTAGTATAGACTCATGGAGTTTTGTATTTTTAAATCATTTCATCCACTTACTGTCATAATTTATTGCTCAGATTTTCCCGGATTTGGCCAGTGGCAGCCTTTTAAAAACTCTTGTGGCCTTTCTAGACGTCCTCATTATTTTATAAGCACTTTCTTATTTTCTGGCACTACAAGACATTCCAGGTTCATCTTGTACTTTCTCTGTCCCCGCCCTGGCACCAGCCATTTCATGAGAGTAAGGTGAGAGTTTTAAACCCCCTATTTGACCTCACCCCCCATTTCCACAACTTAGCTCCTCAAAATAGACCTTTTTCACTTAATGTTCCCTCTTTAGCATACGTGGCAAATTGCCTAAAAGGGTTAGTTAAAATGTGAAGCCTTTAAGTCACCAAATCAGGAATCATTATTAGTGATATTTTTAAATATATAGAATAGAACTGATTGATTTGAATTAACATGGAAAATTCTTTTGGTGATTCTATAAAGTGGAATCCACCTTGATAATAGCTTAAATATATGGTTCTATCTGAATTAATTCCTTTGACTGTTAGGTCTCTTGACTTTTTTCAAGGTAGTTTTGAGGGCAGTTGGATTTTACGTAAAATTGGATTCACAGCATCTCATTAGATTGACTTTTTAATGCTTTTTCTACTAGAAGGTGTTTGATTATGTTCCCTTTATATACATACATCTACAATATCTTGATCCAAACTGTTTTATATAATTCATAGAAACAGCACAGTTAATCTTGAGCTAATTTGAGCATCTAGGGAATCATAAATTGTTAGCTCTTACAAATTAAGGTCAGTTCCTTGTATAGATGGGGAAATAGATACACAGTTGATTTGGATAATGGTTATTATAAACAGCTTTTAGTTAGGTAGAACACATTTATCAAGTAGGCTTTTCTTCTTTTCCTCCCCCTCAGTCTTTCTGTGATAGTATTATATATTTTCCTCCTGCTGTTTTTTTCTTTTTATTTTAAGGTAATTGTAAATTCACTTGCAGTTGGAGGAAATAATACAAGATCCCATATACCCTTTGCCCAGTTTTCCCCAGTAAAATTTGGATACATGCTTTGCAAATACTTTCTCCCACTCAGTAGCTTGTCTTCTCCCGCTCTGTAGCTTGTCTTTTCATGTTCTTAACAGGGTCTTTTGCCAATCAGAAGTTTTTAATCTTTCAACAGTGTTTTGTAATTTTCAGAGTATATGTTTTACACATCTTTTGTTTAATTCATTCCTAAGTATCTATTCTTTTTTATGCTATTGTAAATGCAATTCACTTTTCTTTTTAAATTTCCTTTGTGGATTGTTCTTTTGCAAGTACATGAAAATCCAGTTGATTTTTGTATCTTGCAACATTGCTAACTCGTTTATTAGTTCTAATAGTTTTTTAATGGATTCTTTAGGTTTTTCTATATACAGTATTACATCTGTAAATAGATTTAGTTTTACTTCTTTTTTTCCAATTTGGGTGCCTTTTATCTCTTTTTCTTGCCTAAGTTCACTGCATAGAATGTTGAATAGAATTGGTGGTAGTGGACATTCTTTTTTTTTTTTTTTAATAGATTTATTTATTTATTTTGGCCGCATCGGGTCTTTGTTGCTGCACGTGGGCTTTCTCTAGTTGCGGTGAGCGGCGCTCTTCGTTGTGGTGCACGGGCTTCTCATTGCAGAGGCTTCTCTTGTTGCAGAGCACGGTCTTTAGGCGCGCGGGCTTTAGTAGTTGTGGTACGCAGGCTCAGTAGTTGTGGTTTTGGCTCGTGGGCTCTAGAGTGCAGGCTCAGGAGTTGTGGCACAGGGGCTTAGTTGCTCCATGGCATGTGGGATCTTCCCAGACCAGGGATTGAACCCGTGTCCCCTCCATTGGCAGGCGGCTTCTTAACCACTGCGAGGAGTGGACATTCTTTCTTGTCTTGTTCCTGATATTAGAGGGAAAGTGTTCAGTCTTTCACCATTAAGTGTTATGTTAGCTGTGGGTTTTCCATAGGTGCTCTTCTAGTCCTGGTTTATTATGTTTTTATTATGAAAGGGTATTGGATTTTGTCATATTCTCCTTCTGCATCTATTCAGATGATCATGTAGTTGTTTGTTTTTTTTTTATTCTGTTGATATGGTGTTTTACATTAGTTGATTTTCAGATTCTAAACCAACTTTGTATTCCTTGGTTAAATTCTATTCTGCCTTGATGTGTAATTCTTCTTATGTTTTGCTGGATTCCATTTGAGGGTATTTTTTTATGTTCTTAATAGTGTTATACCTTTCTCTGTGGCTCTGTGTTTAGAGCCTGCTTCCTCCTGCAGGCAAAATCTCTGAGCCAGAGCTGTGAATCTGGAGTGAGCACAAAGGTGTGCTTATTTCTCCCACTTTAGAAGCTGACCCGTCGGGGATGGGCAAGTTGGGGGCTGTAGCCTCAGATCTTTTCAGTTTGTCTTCTCAGGCCTGGGACTTCTGCTTTATGAGTGAATTGGGGCAATGGGGATCTGGGCCCCAGTTAGCTCAGCATGCTGCATCCAAGGTAGAGCCTTGGGTCTGGGTAAAAGAAGGGAATCCCTACCTCTTGGCCACATATACCTGACTTTAGCCTCGGCCACATACACCTGACTTTAGCCTCGGCCACAGGTAGCTGGGAACAGGATGAGAAATGCTGATGTCTTGCTCCTCCTGGGAATATAGCCCTTCTATTGGGGAGCTGTGGGAAATGGGAGCCCTATGTTCTTGGCTGCACCAGTCTGAAGTGGAATTTCTGTATCACCGAATGGGGGTGGGGAGTGGTCTTGGTTCAAGTACCACAGACTCACTGTTGTTACCAAATTTTAGTACATTTTTTTGAGATGTTTTCATTTGCTATATGCTCTTAGAACCATTTCCAGAGTCTCTAAAGGGTTGCTTTAAAAAATAATTTTCACCAGTATCACTGGAAAGCAGATCAGTAGAGCTACTCGTGCTGTCAGTCCGGGAACTGATTTTAAGACTTCTTTAAATACCCAAAACTAGCACTGATTAGTGCTGTTCCATATAGTACTTTGTCATTTAAAATAAGATGATTGGGTTTTGATAGACAACACCCTCTTTTCTGAAATAGTATTTTAAGAAAATAGTGTTTAGTCACATACAGTAATTTAAACATCTTTCTTAACCTTAAAGTGTACTGTGTTAAGCCTAATTTACTACCATTAGGTTACAAATTCTTTGAAGCTATAATCTCTTCTGCTTACAATGGTTTTCAGATTTTCTATTTTAAAAATTAAATGTTGCCAACCTATCTTGGTATTTTAAAAAGGTAGATTGAGCATTAATAATACTGCCCGTACATGTGATAATGACAAAAGTCTTTTCCCTCACTTTTGTATTTAGAACTATTCTATTACTTCACGGGAGAAAGCTATACACAATTGTTATGAAGTTCACTGAGGTGTGACACGTAATGTTAATTGTACTTACTATGTGGAATGATGAACTTTGTGTACTCTTAGGTCTGGAGAAAATGATGTGGAATACAACACCATGGAATTGGAAGAGGGAGAACTCCTGGAAGATGCAGCTGCATCAGGACCTCCAGGTACTGAGGCCAGGCCCCACACGCTGTCGGCCTTCTCTGTGCTCTTCTCTGAACGTCTCATCTGTTGAGATGTGGCAGCCGTAGCTCTACGTGGTTCACGGTGTCAGAAGGACTGTATTTTATGTATGGATTTCAGAGTGAATTACTGGTAGTATTTAAAACAGTAATAATATCTAAAATTTGATGTGTTCTATGTTCCAGGCACTGTGCATAAGCACTTTATGTGCACCTTATCTCATTTGCCTATAAAATTCTTGGAGATAGGTTTTAATATCATCTTCTTTTTATAGCTGTAGAAACTGATGTGTAAAGGAATTAAGCAACTTGCTGTCTTTTCACAATTAAGTAAATGAAAGAGAGGAATTCGAGTTTTCAGTTTATTTGAGTCCAAAGCTCATCATCTTATCTACTTTTATATACTTAACTGTCTTCTTACGATACATAAGTCTTATTTGTATATCTATCTCAATTATAAGAATGATCTGAATAGAATTGTTGAATCTTTGACTTACAGAGGACCTTTTAAGAACTCATTTTATATGTGGGAAGAACTCAGAGATTTAGTTGCTTAGATCACATAGGTAGTTGTTGGTATAGCCAGACTAGAACCTCACATCGTCTTCGTGGACCCAGTTTTTTGCCAAGGTACACTGCTCCTCCTAGGATAACCTTACTTAAATAGTAGGTGTTTCTTTTGTGTTCTTGGACCTATTTAATTAAGCATGGGAATCTTGGCTAGAACAATTAACAGCTAGTTTGTACTGCTTCTACTTTACCGGTGCTGTGTTGGGTCTTAGTTTCTGTGTCGGTCTTAGCTGCGGCCGGATCTTTTGTTGCAGCTCACAGGCTCAGTAGTTGTGGTGTGTGGGTTTCTCTCTAGTTGTGGCATGCAGGCTCCAGAGCACGTGGGTTTTGTTGCCCCGTGGCATGTGGGATCTTAGTTCCCCCAACCAGGGACCGAACCTGTGTCCCCTGCATTGGAAGGTGGATTCTTTACCACTGGACCACCAGGGAAGTCCCCCATACTGTTTGGATGACTGTAGCTTTGTAGTGTAGTTTGAAATCAGGGAGTATGATACCTCCAGCTATGTTCTTTCTCAAGATTGCTTTGGCTCTTCAGGGTCTTTTGTGTTTCCATACAAATATTAGGATTCTTTGTTCTAGTTCTGTGAAAAATGCTGTTGGTGTTTGAATCTGTAGATTGCCTTGGGTAGTATGGTCATTTTAACAATATTAATTCTTCCTGTCTATGAGCACAGTGTATCTTTCCATTTGTGTTTTCTTCAGTTTCTTTCATCAGTGTCTTAACAGTTTTCAGAGTGCAACTCTGTTATCTCCTTGGTTAGATTTATTCCTAGGTATTTTTTTCTTCTTAATGAAATTGTAAATGAGATTATTTTCTAATTTCTCCTTCCGATAGTTTGTTACTAGAGTATAGATATGCAACAGATTTTTGTTTTGTATTAGTTTTGTATCCTGAAACTTTACTGAATTTGTTGAAGAGTTCTAGTAGTTTTTTGGTGGTATCTTTAGTGTTTTCTATGTATAGTATCATGTCGTCTGCAAACAGTGACAGTTTTACTTCTTCCTTTCCAATTTGGATTTAAAAAAAATTTTTCTTCCTGTCTAATTGCTGTGGCTAGGATTTCCAGTATTATGTTGAATAAAAGTGGTGAGAGTGGACGTCCTTGTCTTGTTCCTGATCACAGAGGAAATGCTTTCATCTTTTCACTGTTGAGTATGATGTGAGCTGTGAGCTTGTTATATATGGTTGTTATTATGTTGGGATATGTTCCCTTTATACCCACTTTGTTTATAGTTTCTATCATAAATCGATGTTGAATTTTGTCAGAAGCTTTTCTTGCATTTATTCAGATGAGCAATTTTTATTCTGTAATTTGTTAATGTGGTGTATCACATTGATTGAGCCATCCTTGCACCCCTGGGATAAATCCAACTTGACCACAGTGTCTGATCTTTTTAATGTTTTGTTGAATTTTGTTTGCTAAAGTTTTGTTGAGTGTTTTTGTTACTACGTTCATCATTGATATTGGTCTGTAATTTTCTTTTCTGGTGGTGTCTTTGGTTTTGGTATCAGAGTGGTGCTGGCCTCATATAATGAGTTTGGAAGCATTACTTCCTCTTCAATTTTTTGGAATATTTTGAAAAGAATAGGTGTTAACTCTTCTTTAAATGTTTGGTAGAATTCACCTGTGAAACCATATGGTATTAGACTTTTGTTTGTTGGGAGTTAAGTTTTTATTACTGATTCAGTTGAAATTTTATTACTGGTAATCGGTCTGTTCCTAATTTTCTATTTCTTCCTGATTCAGTCTTGGGAGACTGTACATTTCTAGTAATAATCCATTTCTTCTAGGTTGTCCATTTTATTGGCATATAATTGTCTGTAGTAATCTCTTATGATCTGATGTGTCTCTTTGTATTTCTGTCGTGTCAGTTGTAACTATTTCTTTCCTTCTACTAACTTTGGGTTTTGTTTTTTCTTTTTTTTTTTTCTAGTTCCTTTAGGTGTAACAATGTTATGTTGTTTATTTGAGACTTTTCTTACTTCCTGAGGTAGGCTTGTATTGCTGTAAACTTTTCTCTTAGTATTACTTTTGCTGTGTTCCATAGATTTTTGGATCATTGTGTTTCTGTTTTCATTTGTCTCCAGGTATTTTTTAAATTTCCTCTTAGATTTCTTCAATTGTTCGGTAGCATATTGTTTAGCCTCCACGTGTTTGTGTTGTTTGCAGTTTTTTTTCTTGTAGTTGATTTCTAGTCTCTTAGTGTTGTGGTCAGAAAAGATGCTTGTTATGATTTCATTCTTAAATTTCCTGAGACTTGTTTTGTGGCCTAGCATGTGATCTGTCCTGGAGAATAATGTTCCCTGTGCACTTGAAAAGAATGTGAACTCTGCTGCTTTTGGGTAGGATATTCTGTATATAGAGATCTATATCTATATATGTCTATTAAGTCCATCTAATAGATGGACTAATGTGTCATTTAAGACCAGTGGTCTAATGCATCATTTAATGCCAGTGTTTCCTTATTGATTTTCTGTCTGTATGATCTATCCATTAATGTAAATGGGGTGTTAAAGTCTCCTACTATTATTGTGTTACTGTCTATTTCTCCCTTTATGTCTATTAACATTTGCTTTATGTGTTTAGGTGCTCCTACGTTGGGTACATATTTATTTACAATTGTTATATCTTCTTGTTGGATTGAGCCCCTTACCATTACATATTGACCTTCTTTGTCTTTGTTATGGACTTTGTTTTAAGTCTGTTTTGTCTGATGTTAATATTGCTACCCTAGGTTTCTTTTCATTTCCGTTTCCATGGAATACCTTTTTCTATCCTGTCACTTTCAGTCTGTGGGTGTTTTTAGATCTGAAATGAGTCTTGTAGCCACATATATATGGGTCTTGTTTTTGTATCCCCTGGACCACTCTGTGTCTTTTGATTGGTAGGTTTAGTCCATTTATGTTTAAAGTAACTATTGATAGGTATGTACTTATTGCCTCTTTGTTAATAGTTTTCTGTTTCTGTATTTCTTTTTTGTTCCATTCCTCTTTTTGCTCTCTTCCCTTATGATTTGATGACTATCTTTAGTGTTTGTTTGTATTTCTTTCTCTTTTTTGTGTGTGTATCTATGGCTTTTTACTTTGTGGTTACCGTGAAGTAACACACACACACATACAGACAGACACATGATTATTTTAAATTGCTGATTTCTTAAGTTTGAACACATTCGAACAACCCTGAATTTTTATTCCCCTCCCTACCCCCACTCCATGTTTAATGTTTTTATGTTATATTTTACCTCTTTTGTTTTGTGTACCTCTTAAGTGCTTATTGTGGACATAATAAGCTTTTATCCTTCGTACTTGCCTTATAAGTGTTTGATCTACTACAATTAAGATGTTAAGTTGTCCATTAAACAGATCTTTCTTATACAGAAACGTAGGTATATAGTAAAATAGTATTTACTAAATTTAATTTTTTAGACAGTATTAAATAATGATATAGCTTAAAACCGATATTTAGTAACTCAGGTGGCCTCATTCCCATAAGAATTACTTTTAGTTTATTCAGTTATTTTCTTTTAGTTGCAATAGAATTTAGGCTTAGTAATATGTGCTGAAAAGGGTTTTAAATATTTTTCTAATGTAGAACATTAGCTAGCTGAATCAGCTGAGTATGAAAAATCTATTCTGTCGATATAATTGCCTGCCATGTGTAACTTATGAAACACTGCAATAATACTTCTAATTTGAGAACTAAAAAGTTTTGCCAGTATAATACATTTGTAAAACAAATTGACGTTGTATAAAGTCATTACTCAAAACATCTGTTCTATATTTCAGGTTAAAGATTTTTAAGGTTACTTGTTCCACACATGTTTAATGAATACCCACTAGGCATCAGCCGTTGTGTTGTTCATTGGGTTTATAAAAGGAATGAGCATCACTTTCGCAGCACTAGTCCTTGTAACACTTTGTGGTTATGAATATAGATACAGGGTGACACCAGAAATGGAAAGAACAGCTAATGGGAAATGGGTGAAAAAAGGTTTCAGAGAGAGAGAGTGATGCTTGATCTTGCTCTTTAAAAATGAGCTCAGTTCATTAGACGAACAGGGAAATAATGAGATTAAAGAGCAAAGGCATTCTAGGCAGAAGTCACAGCATCGTCCTTTTTGGGAACTTCAAGTATTTAAGAGTTTAGTTTATATGGGGGCAAGCCAGTGTGAGATTGGTAAGCAGGAACATGATTAGGTAAGGGAAAGTCGTATTTGCCAGACTAAGGAGTTTGGGCTTTAAAGGTCTTTTTTTTTTTTTTAATAAATAAATAAATGTGCATTGGGTCTTCGTTGCTGTGCTCGGGCTTTTCTCTAGTTGCGGAGAGCAGGGGCTACTCTGTTGCGGTGTGCGGGCTTCTCATTGCGGTGGCTTCTCTTGTTGTGGAGCACAGACTCTAGGCGCATGGGCTTCAGTAGTTGTGGCACGCAGGCTCAGTAGTTGTGGCACACGGGCTTAGTTGCTCCGTGGCATGTGGGATCTTCCCGGGCCAGGGCTCAAACCCGTGTCCCCTGCATTGGCAGGTGGATTCTTAACCACTGCAACACCAGGGAAGTCCCCACTAAAGGTCTTTAAAAGCGAATGTGATCAGATTTGTCTTTATAGTGGAAAATGGATGAGATAAAATTAGTTAGAAAACTACCGTGGGAATTCCCTGAGAGTCCAGTAGTTAGGACTCCGTGCTTTCACTGCTGAGGGCACAGGTTCAGTCCCTGGTTGGGGAATTAAGATCCTATAAGCTGTGTGGCAGGGCCAAAAAAAAAGAAAGAAAGAAAGAAAAAAAAAACTACCTCAATATTCCAGGAGAGAAATTTTCAGGGCCTAAAATAAGGTAACAGCAGACAAGGTAAAGAAGAAACCTTTTGAGATGTTAAATAGTATCTACACAACTTGGGAGTGTCTTACTGGATTGGTTGGAGTTGGTGGAGATGTGGGGATGATCCTTAACGTTTCTAGGTTAGCCTGTGCTCATTACATAAGTGAATGAGTCCAGGAGCAGAAGATAGTATATTCCGTTTGATCCATGTTGGTCTTGAGAGGCCTATGGGACCACCACGTATTGATCTCCAGACCCATATAACTGGCTGCTTACAAGACCACAGGTGTGCAGTCTGGTCTATTAATGTATATTGCTTTTTTAAAGTAAGTATCATAATTTTTATTCATTAGAATGAATGAATTAATTAAAAATATTATTCAAAAGTTTTATCCATAATATATAAAGAACTTTTACAAATCAATAAGAAAAAGATAAGGCAACCTCTTAGTAAAAAAGACAAAAGACAAGAATAGACACTTCGCAAAGGAGGCTGTCTAGATGACCAGTACACATTTTTAAAGGTGCTCAGCCTCTTTTGTCAGAGAAACGCAAATTGTGATGTGTCCCAGTGTGGATCTCTTGAGTTTACCCTACATGAAGTTTGTTGAGTTTTTGGATGTTTAGATTAATAGATTTCATTATATGTGGGAAATTTTTATCCATTTTTCTTCAAATAATATTCTTTCTCCTCCTCTCTAACTCCCATTATGTGTATGTTGGTACACTTGATGGGGTTCCACAGGTCTCTGAGATTCTGTTCATTCTCTTTTTCAGGAAATGCCAGATAAAGTCCACATTATGATACCATTGCATACCCACTGTAATGGCTAATACATTTTAAACTGGCAATATTAAATATTGAAAGCATTTGGAGAGATGGAAGCTCTTGTAACCTCCTGGTAGGAATGAAAATTGATACCACTCTTTTGGAAAACTGTTGGGCAATATGGGCTGAAGCTGAACAAACACATCCTATGGCTTTCCCAGTTCCAACAGAGTGGGAGGTGGTGTTTGCCAGTCGAATTTTACAAGATAATTTAGAGCAGCATTTTTCTTTTTCAGGTGGTTTTGTTTTCTTGTGTTTTTAATTAAAAAAATATAAATGTAATTTATAACAAAGTAAAGGATGTGAAAAACTGGAGAAGACTAGAAAGGTAGTTTGGGTCTAGACTGTGTAGAACCTTGAATGTCATGCTAATGCATACAGGCACAGAGCTTAGATAGATCAATGTAATATTTTAGCAGGGTTAATCTGGCTTGGCTTAGGAGGAGAGGATCCATTTTCTTTTTTATGAGGTGGTGTTTTTTTTTTTTCCGAGTGAAGTTCAAGAGTAGTTATCTGCTTGTAAGTTCAGTAGCTTTATTCCTAGTAGCCAAAAGCTAAAAGCAACCCAAATTCTTTCCTAATAGTAATAAGGAAAGAAACTGGATATATTCACATTTTGGAGCCCTGCACAGAAATAATGAAACTGAATAAACTGCTATATATAGCAATATAGATGAATCTCATGTTGAGCAAAGAAGCAGGATATGAGTACAACTCTATCATAACATTTATGTAAAGTTCGAAAACAGGCAAAACTAATCTATGGTGTTTAACTCTGGATGGAAGTTACCTTTGAGGAGGAAGGTTAGTGAGCAATTTTAGGAGGCATGGAGGAATTTTGGGGTGCCATTAATTTGTGACCATACACTAGGCTGTATACTTATGTATGACACACACACACACACACACACACACACACACACACACACACACAATGATGGCAGTGTTAGCTTTGAGATAGGGAAACTGAAATAGATGCTAAAATCTTTGATGCCCGTGGATGAATGTGATAGTGAGTAGAAAGGATGGGAACATGGGAGGGAGGGAGTAACTGAAGGGCGTGAACCACAAAGGAAAGGAATTTTTGTTCATTGGTGAGAGTAGTGACCTGGAAGAGTGCTTAGAAACAGAAGACTGTTAATGCTCCTTTCTGTACTGGGGGTCCATTTAACATGGGAGAATGAGCAACTTTCCTTTTTAAAGAAGAGCTAGATATCCGGGTGGTAGATACCATACTCTGGGCTACTGAGTTTATTTACTAAACAATCAGAACCACCTGAGTAGCTTTTTGGAAAAAGGTCCTGGATCCCACTCTAATATTCTCGTTCAGTACCTCTGGAGTAGGGCCAAGAATTTTAAAAATTCCTCCAACTGACTGATATGCAGCCTGATTCGGGAACTCTCTAGTAAAGGAAAAGGGCTAAGAAACAGTTTCGAGGTGGAGGGGTATAGTTTTCTGCCTTTTAAAATAGGAGTTGCAGTGGGTACAGAGGCTGAAAGAAAAATTGGCAGTGGGATAATCCTTAGAAGAGGAAGAGGATGGGGACTTCCCTGGTGGCACAGTGGTTAAGAATCTGCCTGCCAGTGTAGGGGACATGGGTTCGAGCCCTGGTCCAGGAAGATCCCACATGCTGTGGAGCTACTGAGCCTGTGCTCTAGAGCCCACGAGCCACAACTACTGAAGCCCGCGTGCCCAGAGCCTGTGCTCTGCCACAGGAGAAGGCACTGCAATGAGAAGTCCACGCACTGCCACGAAGAGAAGACCCCGCTCGCCACAAGTAGAGAAAGCCTGCGCACGGCAACGAGGACCCAATGCAGCCAAAAATAAATAAGTAAAATTAATTAATTTAAAAAAAAAGAAGAGGATGAAGAAGTAGGGGAAGGTAAGGACATAAGAATGTGAACATAGATGAAAAACATATAAGTAAATAACTGACCTGAAGCTTCTGAATAACTAAACTTTTCTCCTAAGTTTTTCTTTTTTTTTTTCCCCCCAGATCTCTTTGGACACACTCATGAATAGTCAGATCCTGATTATTTCATGCTATTTTTATATTATCTACTTTAAGACTTTGCTGCATGTAACATTATTTAATGTTGTGTTTCTTTAGAATATATTTAAATAGCTTTATTTAAGGAGGTCAGTTTTAACCAACATTTCCATACCTAATACTTGTTAGGCATTGTACTAGGCGCTAGAGAGAAGTCAGATGGTTTCCTTGGCTTAAGGAGCTTATTATCAATACAGGTAATATAGAGATGATGTTATTTTCAGATGTCTATATTATGCATCAGTCATTAACAAGGTAAGTCTGAAATCTTCAAACTGTACTTCAGTATTTAATCAAACTAGAAAAAATGTCTGCCAAACCGTCATGACCTGAGCATTTTGCTGTCCAGAGACCTGGAGAAGACTTCTGCTATTTTGGTGTCTAGTTCCTTGGGACCTGTTATACCAGGGAGCTTGACTTTGATCCAAGACCACTGGGTTATGCGATATATTCTCCTTTTCCTTAACCTCATACCCCTAACCATATATACTGTACACACTGTCACCGTTTTATGTCTAGGGTTCGGGATGGAGTTGAGGATTATGCCTGAACTTTGAGTAGTAACGAGGCCAGTTATCAGCTACTGTTATTTGTACACCTCTCTGGGCAATATGGTTTCTTTTCTGTGCTTCTTATCATGAACACCAACTCCTAAGAGGTCCATAGACAAGTATTCAAACAACATCAACCAGTTTACTTTTTCTTTCTTTCTTTCTTATTAAATTTTTCCAATTATATAGCTTTCATTTTCTACATCTCTTTCTTTTGCAGGTAGTAACCATGGCTATATGGGTGCCAGTAGCAGAATGTCAAGAAGAGCACATTTATGCTCTGCTGCTACCAGTAGTTTATTAGACATTGATCCTTTAATATTAATACATTTGTTGGACCTTAAGGACCGGACCAGTATGGAAAATTTGTGGGGCTTACAGCCTCGCCCGCCTGCTTCACTTTTGCAGCCCACAGGTAAAATATTAACTATAATTTCCCATTTTTCTGTACTTCTCCAAAAGAACTCTTAAATTTGGACCCAAGTATCTTAAGTGTTGGAACAGGGTATGTTTCTGTAGCAAATTGATTTTTCATTGTATGTTATAAAAATATATCAATCAAATCAATTTCAAAGGTGTTTTGTGCAAAAATAATGCCAAAATTCCTGTAAGAAGGTTTTTATATGATTTGCCTTTTAGATTGTGACTGATTGACAGTTTGATCCATATGAAGTACAGTTGTCCTCTTTGTGAATGGACGTCAAGTTTTGCAGGCTTCATGAACACCCTAACTTCTTAGTGGAACTGTATCTAAGTTAAAAATAGAAAAAGAAGTTTTACTCATATTTTGATGTTTAATAGCCTAAAAATGTATACCAATTAGCAGTATTTTTTTTTGAAAAATTATTTGTTAAAGAGGAGTTACATTTGTGTTACTGTAATACAGTGTATACACATACACAATTTAAATGTATAGTCAAACCTGGACTTTCTGAAACTTTTAGACATAGGCATTTACTTTAAAATGACACATTTTAGGGCTTCCCTGGTGGCGCAGTGGTTGAGAGTCCGCCTGCCGATGCAGGGGACACGGGTTCGTGCCCCGGTCTGGGAAGATCCCACATGCTGTGGAGCGGCTGGGCCTGCGCGTCCAGAGCCTGTGCTCCGCAACGGGAGAGGCCACAACAGTGAGAGGCCCGTGTACCACACACACACACAAAAGACACATTTTAAAAACCATTTTTGTTGGAAAGCTTCCTAAAATATACTGCACATTTTTCTTTCTTTCTTTTTTTTTCTTTTTTGCGGTATGCGAGCCTCTCACTGTTGTGGCCTCTCCCATTGCGGAGCACAGGCTCCGGATGCGCAGGCTCAGCAGCCATGGCTCACGGGCCCAGCCACTCTGCGGCATGTGGGATCCTCCTGGACCAGGGCACGAACCCGTGTCGCCTGCATCGGCAGGCGGACTCTCAACCACTGCACCACCAGGAAAGCTCCTCTTTTTTTTTTTAAAGGAATATTTATTTTTTGGCTGTGTTGGGTCTTTGTTGCTGTGTGCAGGCTTTCTTTAGTTGCAGTGAGCAGGGCCTATTCTTTGTTGCAGTGCACGGGCTTCTCATTGCAGTGGCTTCGCTTTGTTGTAGAGCATGGGCTCTAGGAGCACAGACTTCAGTAGTTGTGGCATGTGGGCTCAGTAGTTATGTCTTGCGGGCTCTAGAGCACAGGCTCAGTAGTTGTGGTGCACGGGCTTAGTTGCTCCACAGAATGTGGATGCTTCCCAGACCAGGGATCGAACCCGTGTTCCCTGCATTGGCAGGCACATTCTTAACCACTGCGCCACCAGGGAAGTCCCTACTGAACATTTTTCTACCTTCCTAAACAACAGTTACTATACAGATTAAATCAATGATTTACAACAGTGATTTTGATGCTTCTTTAAAGCAGCAAAACTCATTTTTCAAGTAGAGTTTAAGGCAGAGTCTCAGTGTAGGAAACAGAGAAATAGAGCTGCTCTAGTGGGGGATAGATTGGAGCTTGGATTATTTAGGCCTCTTTTTTCCTAAGGTATACTTTCTGGAAGCCTGGGTCCTCAATCTGACTGTCTCCAATTAGGTTATAAAACAGTTGCGTTTTATCTATGGTCCAAGTACATTTTGTATTATGCCTGTACTCTTGTAGTACTTACCACATTGTATATAATCTTACATTTTGTTTCTGAGGCATTTTTGTTTTAGTAAACTTTTAAAATACAGAAAATTGTAAAGAAGAAAATAAAAATTACACATAGTTCTTGTGATCAACAAAGAAATACCCTTAAAAAAAAAACTTATCACATTGGCAAAGGTTTTGCTTAAATTATAACCAGTGTTGTTTGCAAAGACCTAGTGAAACAGACAAGTTCTGTTTCTGTAGGTAGATGTATACACTGGTTTAACCATTTTGAAGGAAAATTTTGTAGTAGGTGTAAAATAGCTCTATCCTTTAATCCTGTAACTTCACTTCTAGGAATATATTCCAAAGAGAAAATAATCAGAGTTGTTGAAAATATCCAACAATACAATTATGGTTGAAAAATTACAGTTTTGCCATGGAATAGTATATTTTATAGACAGGTAAAATCATGTTTTTGAAAAATATTCAATGTCATTGGGAAAAAAATAATGCAGACTACATAAACAGAGTAAGATCTTGGTTCTCTGAAAGTTTAGCTTTCTGTTAAAATTAATAATATAAATGAGATGACTTGAGTTTCAAATCCAGGTGATTTAAATGCTGATGACAAGGAGAATGGGGGAAATAGTAGAGAGAAAGAGCAAGGCTTGGATTTAAACATCTTGAGTTTGACATACCAGTGAGATATCACAGTAGAGATGCCCAGTAGACAGCTAAAAATTAAGATCTGGAATACAGGCAGTTATTTGCCTAGAAGTGATACTGGCTAATTAAAACTAAGGGAGTAAGATTGCAAAGGGGTGAGTTTCAAGAAAGTTTTTCAAAGAAAGGGGCTAGGGACATAATCATGGTGAACGTCTATTTTTATGAGTGTGTGGAAGATGAGTCAGATGAAGAGGCTTTGGAAAGGAGAAAGAACAGAGTCATGGAAGCCAAATGAAAATAACCTTTCTGTGAGGATATTTAAAGGCTAATGTTAGAAAAAGATCCAGCTTTCTTTTTATTAAAAAGATTGCTTGGATTTCGATGTTCATTTTTGATTCTTTGCATATTCTTTCCTTCTCAGTCTGTATACTTTCATTTCCTTTTTTTGTTATACTGCATTAGCTAGAACTTCCGGTAGAGATTAAAAAGGAGTGGTGAAAAGGTGTTCCTGATCTTGACGGGAAAGCTTCAAGTTTCTCACCATAAAGTATGATACTAGCTGTAGGTTTTCTTTTTTTTATATAAATTTATTTTATTTTAAATTTTTGGCTGCGTTGGGTCTTCATTGCTGCACGCAGCCTTTCTCTGATGTGGTGAGCAGGCGCTACTCTTCACTGCAGTGCGGTGGCTTCTCTTGTTTTGGAGCTCGGGCTCTAGGTGCGCAAGCTTCAGTAGTTGTGGCACAAGGGCTCGGTAGTTGTGGCTCGTGGGCTCTAGAGTGCAGGCTCAGCAGTTGTGGCACATGGGCTTAGTTGCTCCGCAGCATGTGGGATCTTCCCAGACCAGAGATCGAACCGGTGTCCCCTGCATTGGCAGGTGGATTCTTAACCACTGCACCACCAGGGAAGCCCTGTAGGTTTTCCATAGATATTCTTTATCAAGTTAAGGAAGTTCCCGTTTATTCTGAGGTCTTATCGTGAATGGTTGTTGGATTTTGTCAAATGCTTTATTTTTCATCTGTTGATATGATGTGATGGATTACATTAATTGATTTTCGAATGTTGGACCAGCCTTGCATAGCTGGGATAAATCCCACTTGGTTGTGGTGTATGAGTTTTTAAATATGTTGTTGAATTCAGTTTGCTAATATTTTGTTGAGGGTTTTTGGCATCTATGTTCATCAGAGATACTGGTCTGTAGTTTTCTTGTAACGTCTTTGTCTGGTTTTGGTATTAGAGTAATGCTGGCCTCATAGATTGAGTAAGGAAGTGTTCCCTCTGCTTCTTGCAGAGACTGTAGAGAATTTATATAATTTCTTCTTTAAATGTTTGGTAGAATTCACCAGTGGACCCATCTGGGCCAGATGCTTTCTGTTTTGGAAAGGTATCAGTTACTGATTAAATTTCTTTAATAGATGCAGGCCTATTCACATTGTCTGTTTCTTCTTGTGTGAGTTTTGGCAGATTGCCTTTCAAGGAATTGGTCCATTACATCTAGATTATCAAATTTGTTGGCATAGAGTTGTTCATAGTCTTCCTTTATTATCCTTTTGTTTCTTTCAACACATATTGAGTGAACACCTATCACGTATCAGACTCACCGCAGGTTTTTGTTCTGAGCCACTGTGCCATAAAAAGAACATCGTAAGGGGCATCAGGGTTTGAACAACAGATAATGTAGCCGAACTGGATTTTAAGGTACATGTAGTGGTAAATGGAGGTGGAAAGTCCAGTTGGATCTGTTCTGTGGAAGGCCTTTCATGCTTGCCTGAGGGATTTATTCATAGTGGACAGTGGGGAGCCATTGTTTCAGTTTAGGAATAGTTTGATTCAAACTGTATTTTAGAAAGCTTGCAGGGCTGAGAAAGCTATCAGACATGAAAATCTAATCAGGGTATAGTTGTAGAAGTTTATTTGTGGTTCCTAGTCTGAGAGGACAAATTCCTACATTTCTGTGTATTTTTTCAATCATTATATGCTTAAAAATATGTGGAGCTGGGATAAGGTCTTCAGAATCTTTTGACATTATAAAAGTTCTACTTAACCTCTAGGGAACAGATTAACCTAGGCAATGCATAATTAAGATTTTACTTATAGCACACAGTTATGCTTGTAAAGGTAGAGTTTATGGGGCTTGGCAACTAATTGTAACATGGTAAAGAGGACTCTGAGTTGCCTTAGGTGACCAGGAGAAGGGTGACAGCATGGACAGATACTGAAGTCTGGAGGAGAAGCCGTAGAGAATTGTCATTCTTGAAAGGTAGAACTGAATGCTATGAAAGAAGTGTCATAGCTGAGACTCTCAGTTCTGTTAACCTTATAACTTGGCAAATTCAGGAAGGCTTCTCATCATCAGTGCAGTAAGTAGCCTTAAGTTGTCAGGTTCCTTTGGTGAAATTCCACAGCACCTTACACTCTCCTGTCTTAGCACTTAACCACACAGTACTGAAGTGGATTAAGAGCTTTGTGAGGGCAAAGACTGGGTGTTCGTCTTGTTCACTGCTATATCCTCTGCCTAGCACAGTGCTTAGCATTTGAAACAAACTCAGTAATTGTTTATTAACTGATTTTTCAGATGATGGAGGTTTGTTTAAGTCTGTTTTGTGTTTTCCCATTTAGGCTTCCTACTTTTAAAAGTTCTTGTCAGTTTCTAGTAATAATAAACTGAACCATGTGGTTTTTGTTTTTTAGGTTTTTTTTTTGTTTTTTTTTTTTGCGGTACGCGGGCCTCTCACTGTTGTGGCCTCTCCCGTTGCGGAGCACAGGCTCTGGACGCACAGGCTCAGCGGCCATGGCTCATGGGCTCAGCGGCCATGGCTCACTGGCCCAGCTGCTCCGTAGCATGTGGTATCTTCCCGGACCAGGGCACGAACCCGTGTCCCCTGCATCGGCAGGCGGACTCTCAACCACTGTGCCACCAGGGAAGCCCAAACCATGTGGTTTAATACAGGTTTTCATATTTAAGTCCAGGTAGATGTGGGGTGGGAGATGGGAGCCACAAAGATTTTATTTAGCAGAACATTTTGAGTATTTTGTGCCATAGGCTGCTTGGCCTGGAATATAAAGATCACTAAGATGTCATCTCAGCCCTTAAGTTGTTCACATTCTGCATGTTTGTCTTCCTTACTGTAATGTGATAAGTGCTGCAGTAGAAGTGGACTCCCTGTGCTCTACAAAATTAGGTGAGAGTTGATTTGAAAGAAGGGGAGCAGTTGGCGGTTTAGGTGCCTGAAGAAGGAGGCATTTCAGATTATACCTGATGAGTCTGGGTTAGTAGAGCAAAGGAAGGAGGACGTGTGAAAGAGATGAAAGCGAGATAGCACATGGCTGTTATGTTAGAGATGCAAACAGTTCCAAAAGATTGGATATGTTTGGGATAGACGCAGAAGATAAAGCCACTGAGAGTGAAGGTGGAATCAGACAATGTAGGGCCTTGTGTGCCATGCTGGTGCTTTCCTCAGTGAATCTAAGCGGGAAAGTAATACCTGATTTGGGTTTTAGAAAACTGCCCTCACATCTTGGTGGACAATGGGTTGAATGGGAAGGTGCTACAGAGTGTTTTCACAGACATTGAGCTTCACAACAGTCCTGTTACATGTATATTATTGTCTTCATTTTACAAATAAATAAGTAGACTCAGAAGTTGGAGGACTGAAAGAAAGTTACAGCAACTAAATGGTAGATCTGCGACCAAATCCTGGATTTCTAAAACCTCTCTCTGATTCTTGCTTTCAACTGCAAGAAACAAAATGCTGCTAATTGTGGCTTAACTAATAATAATAAAGGCACTTTATTATGCATATTAAGTCTGGAGGTAAGTGATTCCAGGTTCATCAGGTATTTAAAGGCAGGGCAAGGGATGGTCTTCCTGCAGTTCTCTTGCCTCTTCTGTCATGGCAATAAGATAAGATGACTGCCACAGCTTCATACATCATTTATTCACAAGAATGTGTCACTAGCAGGAAAGAAAAGACTGAATGGAAAAGAGACTTATTCCGTGAGGCTGGAGGGCAAAGTTATTAGTATTAAGATCACTGACTTTGGAGGCAGACTCCTTCGTTTGAATTCAAACTCCTCTACTTATTATCTGTGTCACCCAACATAATAAAATCTCCCTATCAGGATGGAAAATCTCTGCCTTCCCCCCACCCCACCCCCAGCTTTTGGCTGAAACTATGAGTCATGTGCCCACCCTAAATGCTCAAAGAGGAATGAGCTTAGACCAGTCCTAGACTCATATCCTCTGGGGCCGAACAAAGGATGGACCTAACCGTCCAGAGCACACTGCTGCCCACCTAATACCTGAACACAATCTGGGTTCTTTTCACATGGTAGAAGTGGGGGGATAGCTGTTGCACACACTAGGATGCTGCCTTGCCCTGTTATATGGCAGTAGATTGTTACAGTGTGTAAGCAGGTTCAGCTATCATTCCGAATTGTTCTTTTGTCTACTTAGGGTACCTGTTGGTCCCCTGTTTGTTGGGGGGGGGGTGTTATTTTTTTGGGTAGGGAACTTGGTTTCTTATTGCTTTGAGTCAGTCATAATGTTCTTTGCTTTCCAGAATATCTACCTCATTTGCTCTTCCTGCATAGAAAGTGTGTGTGTTCCTTGCTCATTCCTCTCTTCTTAATATTTGGGTGGGCGAAAAGAAATTAAAAACAACTTTAACTACTTTCTCTTGGAAGAGAGAAAGCTTTGTTAGTTTAGTGGCTGCAAAGACTCAGTGACAAGGAGCTAGTTTTTTATGATATTCCATGGCACTTAATAGCTGTATCTACATTGGATGATAGTTCAGTAAATCAGTTTTTAAAATTCAGTTAGCATATTTTTTTATATACTATGTATAGCATATTAGACTAAGTGGCTTCTAGGTTTATGTTTTTTCTGTTTTTTTAAATTGTGAACATGATAAAAGCTCAGTATAGAAAATTTGAGAAAAGTGGAGAACTATAAAGAAGAAAGTCCAGGCAGTAGGGCAGCTTTTAAAACTTCTAGAAGTAAATACAGAATTCAGATTTGAGTGATTATAATGTGACCCAGATTTTAACTTAGTAGGTGTGAATAGAGTTAGGATACTTGTGTCTATCTTTATTTTCATTAATGGGATTTAGTGCATGCTTTTATGTTGATACCACCTAAAGCACCTTAAGTTAGTTACACCTCAAATTTGCCTATAGTCACAGTATAGAATGGTTTCATGAATGTTAAAGTCTATATTAACATGACTTGTCACTTTCTCTCTGAAGCATCATATTCTCGAAAAGATAAAGACCAAAGGAAGCAGCAGGCAATGTGGCGAGTTCCCTCGGATTTAAAGATGCTAAAAAGGCTCAAAACTCAAATAGCTGAAGTTCGATGTATGAAAACTGATGTAAAGAATACACTTCCAGAAATAAAAAGCAGCAATGCTGCTTCTGGAGACACGCCGGCAAGCCTTCTTTCTGCTGACCAGGCAGCTCTGGCTGCATGTGGAACCGAGAACTCTAGCAGATTACAGGATTGGGGAGTGGAGCTCGTGGCAGAGTCATCCGTTGCCAGTTGTTACATACGGAACTGTAAGTGAAAAAGATCCTATTAGTTTTATTTCTCCGTGTGTCATTTGGGAAGCTAGAGGACAGGTTATTTTCAGAATAATAATATTCAAACATCTCCCTCACAATGAATTAAGACTACTAATGCAAACAGCCTTTTCTCCCATCCAAAACTGACTCTGTATATTTTCTGCTGTGTAATAAAGCTAACCTTTCTTGGTTGCTTATTCTATGTGGGTCAACAAACAAGACAAAATCCTTAACCTCGTGGATCCTGCATTCATGTATTCATGTGATAGGAATTGGACATTAAAACGTGTAGACAAGTAAAGATAATTTCAGTTGGTAAAAAGTACGTGAAGGAAACAACAGAGTGAGATGGGCGGAGCAAGTGAGGTGTGTGCTGTTTTAGTTAGGGTGGTCAGAAAGTCTCTCCGGAGGCAACGGTTGAACTGATAGCGGAAGGTTGGGAAGGTGGCAGCCACGCAGAGATCTGGGGGAAGCATTCTTCAGGGTAAACAGAATGGAAAATGCAAAGTCCCACATAAAGGATTTGCTCTGCATGTTTGAAGGCTCGAAGGAAGACCATTTTGGCTGAACATGGTAAATTAAGCAGAGGTGAGAGTGACAGGAAATAAGTCAGAGAGGTAGGCAGGATCTAGATCAGGTAGGTCTTATAAGACCTCAATAAGGAGTTTGAGTTTTATTCTGATTTTAGGAGAAAGTCTCCAGAGAATAAAAATCAGGGGGGTGTTTATGATCTGATATACCTTTTTACAGAGATGAC
This sequence comes from Mesoplodon densirostris, assembly GCF_025265405.1. Taxonomy (NCBI): domain Eukaryota; kingdom Metazoa; phylum Chordata; class Mammalia; order Artiodactyla; family Ziphiidae; genus Mesoplodon; species Mesoplodon densirostris. The sequence goes on from NC_082678.1 coordinate 59,845,940, forward strand.
TTTCTTTGTTGTGTGGAGAAGGGTCTGAAAAGGGTTGAGAGTGGGAGTTGTGAGACCAGTAAACAGCCTGTAACAATAGCTTGTGTGAAATATGGTGACTTATCCTGGAGTTACTACACTGGGTAGGTGGGCTTGCTCATGGTCTTCCAGCCTTTCTTAATTCTCCCAAGGATGGTATATAACTAGTACTACTCTAGATACATAGGACAGAAGTTAATCTATTACATACAATAGATATTTTAGACCAGGAGGGCTCAGTTCTTTCCCACAAACCTGGTAAGAAAGGTTTTAGGGAAAGAAAAAAACTAAGAATGATGTTTCAGTGTTTGGTCTAAGTAACTTAGTGACGGGTGGTGTCATTAATTGAGACACAAATCAAATAAGGAAGAAGCAGGTGTGGGGATTGTTGTGCCATAGGGGCAGGAAGTCGGGCATTCTTTTTTAAACATACTAGGTTTGAGATGTCTGCTAGATACTCTAGTAAATATCTCATAGGCAGTTGAGTGCTACATGAGTCTGAAGGATATGGGGTTAAAGCTGGATATAAACAGTTGGAAGTCAACAGTGTCAGATGTTGTTTAAAGCCAGGGATCAAGTATGAAGGGAATTTAAATGGAGAACTTTTGGTTCTGGGCACTTAAATATTTAAAGGCCTGGTAATGAAGGGGAAGCCAGCAAAGGAAACTGAAAAGAGCAATCGTTAAGGGCAGAGAAAAACTAGAAGAAATGAAATCTCAAAAAAATTTTTTAAATGCATCTCAAAATAGTGGAGTGGTTGTATCGTTGAGAGGTGTCAAAATGAAGGGCGGGGGACCCTTTGAAGAACCATTTCCATGGAGGGAAGTGAATGCAGAAGTGAATGAGGTGAGAAAGCAGAGCATGTCTGCGCAGCTCCTTCAAGAACCGTCACAGTAAATTGGGTGGTCCCTGGAGGGGTTGTGGAGTCAGGAAAGATTTTGTTATCTGTGTGTTGTTTTCTTTCATTTTCTTAAGCATATATGCTTTTCTTACCTGGGTTTTTTGGGTGGTAAATATACATAACATAGAATTTACCATTTTAACTATTTTTAACTGTACAATTTAGTGGCATTAAGTACATTCACACTGTTGTGCAACCATCATCACTATTCACCTCCAGAACTTTTTCATCATCCCAAACTGAAATTCTGTATCCTTCGTACAGTAACTGGGCATTCCCCCTTTCCCCCTACCCTCTGGTAACTACTATTATACTTTCTGTTTCTATAAACTTGACTATTCTAGATATCTCATATAAGTGGAATCATACAATATTTGTCTTTTTGTGTCTGACCTATTTCACTTTAGCATAATTTCTTTCGTGTTCATCCGTATTGTATCAAGTGTCAGAAATTCATTTCTTTTTCAGGCCAAGTAATATTCCCTTGTATGTATGTATATACTACATTATGTTTACCCATTCATCTGTTGATGGGCATTTGGGTTGTTTCCACTTTTTGGCTGTCATGAATAATGCAGCTATGAACACGTGTGTGCAAATATCTGTTCAAGTCTCTGCTTTCAATTTTTTTGGGTATATACCTAGAGTGGGATTGCTGGTTCATATGCTAATTGTGTTTAATTTAAAAAAAATTTTTTTTTAATCATGGTAAATTTCACCACATTTTGTTAAACAAAATTTACCATCTTCACCTTTTTAAGTGTACCTATCAATGGCATTAAGTACATGCACGTTGTTGTGCCAGCAACACCACCATCCATCTATAGAAATTTTTTTTTATCTTGCAAAACTGAGTCTCTGTACCTATTAAACGGTAGCTCTCCCTTCTTCCTCCCCCCATCTCCTGGCAGCAACCATTTTGCTTTCCGTCTGTATGAATTTGATTACTCTGGGTGCCTCATATAAGTGAAAACATAGAGTATTTGTCCCTTTGTGGTTGACTTATTTCAATTGGCATAAGCTTCTCAGGGTTCATCCATGTTGTACCATTCAGTGCAAATATCTGTTCAAGAATAGCTATTTCTTGAACAGACACAAGGAATATCTTGTGGGATGCTGATATTCTCTTCCTTTTTATGGCTGCATAATATTCCACTGTGTGTGTATATACTGATTTGTTTACCCATTCATCTTTTGATGGATACTTGGGTTGACCATGTATATGAGGATTTATTTCTGGGCTCTCCATATGTGTGTTTATTAAAATGGGATATATTAATGCTTGGTACTGATGGCAATAATACAGTAGAGATGAATAGGAAAGGGGATAATTGCCAAATACATAGGATTCTCTTAAATAAAGATGAAAATATAATAGGAAAAATGAGTAAAGGTTATGAGTAGGTTGTTAACATAAGTAGAAATACAAAAAGGCAGTAAATGTATGAAAAGATACTCAACCATATCTAGTTGTCAAGGAAATGAAAATTTAAAACCAAAAGAAATAATGCTTTTTGGATGGACTTTTGCAAAAAGTTTTTGTTACATATTTCTGTAGATACTTCCCCTGTTGTCACTTGTTTTTGTTTTCTGCTAAACGTGAAATTTTAAATTTTTAAATTTCTAGGTCTATTAATAGTATTCATGGTTTGGGGATTTAGTGTTTTTATTTGGAAGCCTTTTCAATTCCAAGTTTATAAAAACAACACTTATTTTCTTGGTTCTATTTTTGTTTTTTAACTTTTTTACATTTAGGTCATCATTCCATATATAATTTGTTTTTTCCATGATGGTGTGTGAGGTAATAAGTTCAGTGATCCACCCCCCTGCCCAACCCACCCACCCAAACGCAACATGTTTTTTGAAGAATCTACTCTGTTCAACAATATGGAACTCATCCTTTATATTATAGACCAAATTGCCGTATTTACATAGTTCTGTTTTTAAATTCATTCATAGAGGTTGAACCAGGTGAAATTGCCAATACGAGACTTTTTGTTTGTTTGTTTGTTTCTGGCCACACCACTCGGCTTGCAGGATTTTAGTTCCCCGACCAGGGATCAAACCTGTGCCCCCTGCAATTGAAGCACAGAGTCCTAACCACTGGAATGCCAGGGAATTCCCAAGAAACCATTTTCTTTCTTTTTAATATTTATTTATTTATTTGTGGTTGCATCGGGTCTTAGTTGCGGTGTGCGGGATATTTCATTGCGACACACAGGCTCTTTGTTGTGGCATGTGGGCTTCTCTCTAGTTGTGGCATGTGGACTCCAGAGTGCATGGGCTCTGTAGTTGCGCACGTGGGCTTAGTTGCCCCTCAGCATGTGGGATCTTAGTTCCCTGACCAGGTATCAAACCCGCGTCCCCTGCATTGGAAGGCGGATTCTTCTTCTTTTTTTTTTTTTTTTTTTTGCGGTATGCGAGCCTCTCACTGTTGTGGCCTCTCCCGTTGCGGAGCACAGGCTCCGGATGCTCAGGCTCAGTGGCCATGGCTCACAGGCCCAGCCGCTCCGCGGCATGTGGGATCTTCCCGGACCGGGGCACGAACCCGCGTCCCCTGCATCGGCAGGCGTACTCTCAACCACTGCGCCACCAGGGAAGCCCATGAAGGCGGATTCTTAACCACTGGACCACCAGGGAAGTCCCATGAGACTTTTTTTTAACATATAAAAACAGCAATTTGATATTGTTCAACCAGATATTTGTTGTATTATCTACCAGATCCACACTCTTTTTTAACCATTGTAGTTTTATAGTTTGTAATACTGTGATATGTTTGCCTTCTTTTTTTTATTTTAATTTTAAAAATATTTTATTGGGGTAATTTACAATATTGTATTAGTTTCTGCTGTACAGCAAAGTGAATCTGTTATACAAATACATATAATCCACTCTTTTTTAGATTCTTTTCCCATATAAGCCATTGCAGAGTATTGAGTAGAGTCCCCTGTACTATACAGTAGGTACTTGTTAGTTATTTATTTTATATGTAGTAGTGTGTATGTCTCAATCCCAGTCTTCCAATTTATCCAGCCCCACTCCCTAGTAACCATAAGTTTATTTTCTGCACCTGTAACTCTTTTTCGGTTTTGTAGATAAGTTCATTTGTAGCCTATTTTTTAGATTCCACATATAAGCAACATCATACAATATTTGTCTTTCTCTGTCTGACTTACTTCACTCAGCATGAGAATCTCTAGGTCCATCCATGTTGCTGCAAATGACATTATTTTGTTCTTTTTCATGGCTGAGTAATATTTGACTGATGTATATATGTACCACATCTTCTTTATCCATTCCTCTGTTGATGGACATTTAGGTTGCTTCCATGTCGTGGCTATTGTAGCCTTCATTTTATTTTTGTTTTCAAAACGTCTTTGATGGCTCTTACATGTTTACTCTTCCAGAAATTAATTTTGACTGGAATTGTGTTACATTTAATGCATTAATTAACATTTAATTTGAGGAATTGACATCTTTTCAGTACTAAAACATTCAAATTTAGGAATGTGGTGTTTCCATTTATTCAAGTCATCTGTTATGGACATACACTTCTTCAGAGTTTTAGTTTTCTTCATATAAGTTCTGCATGTGTCTTGTTATTAATTTCTAGGTATATTATAATTTAGGTTGCTGTTGTGATGGGATCTCTTTCCTCCCCCATAATATTTTCTAATTATTAGTTACTGACATATAGCAAGGCTATTGGTTTTAATATGCATTCAACACACTTAGTGAACTTTTTAAATTGTTAAGTTTTTTAGTCAATTATATTGAATTTTCTATGTAGACAATCATATCATCAGGAAATAGTCATAGTTTATCCACTCCTTTCCTGCTTATTTACTTTTCATATTGCATTGTCTAGGATGGAACCTCAGAACAATGTTAACTAATAGCAATAATAGAATTTTTGTAATGTTTTCAACTCTATTTGGGAATTCCTTTAGTTTTTAATCTCATTAAGCTCAAATTTTGCTATATGTTTCAAAAGGTAGTTTTTATCAAGTTGAAAAATACATCCTTCTATTCCTAACAACAATAATGGTTAACATTTACTATAATGGTTAACATTTACTAAGTGTTTATTATGTACCAGGTATCATTCTCACTATTCTGAGTCACATGTATTAACTCAATCCCAAAAACAACTCGATGAGGCAAGTTATTTTTATCCCCATTTACAGATAAAGAAACTGAGGCACAGGGCATTAAAGGGTCCTAGAGTTTCACAGTGGTAATTGCAGAGCTAAGAACTTGAACCTTAAAGCCTGTGGCTTTCACCATTACACCAAACTACCTCTTTTCCTACTGTGAATGAAAAAATGTTGTGTGCCATATCAGTAAACGGGAAAGAGTCCTGAGGGAATTCAGGATGAGAAAGAAAGGAATAATTTCAATTAGCCCAGACTCTTGCATCTTCCCATACATAGAAAAGTGCTAATTCATTAACTTGAGATATCTGTGGGATTTTTTGGGTTTTTTGATATTTTGTAACTAACAAGTATTTATTTATTTGGCATACGCTTCTGTAATCTTTTGATGTGCCAACTACCTGGTCTTTGTTGAAAAAACCCATATATATCCTGGTTCCTCCATTGCCTCTTTGGAACAGTCCCTCAGAACTATTCTGAGAGGCTGTCTCCCGGGCTTGAAGTCCTCAGAAACTCAGCCAAATAAAACATAATTCTCAACTTTTAGGGTGTGCATTTTTTTCAGTCAACACTATTTGCTAAGAGTTTTTTTAAGTCAAGAAGTTGTGTAGAATTATATCAAATGCTTTTTTATTGTCAGTCAAAATAATCATATTATTTTGCCCTGTTACTTTGTGAACACAGAGAATTATATTATTTATCTAATACTGACCATTCTTGAAATTCTAGAATGAGTCTTTCTACTTGGTTTTGGTTTGTAGTTTTTTAATATACCATTGACCCTTGAACAACATGGGCTTGAACTGTGTGGGTCCTCCTAGCCACAGATTTTTTTCAATAAATCCGCAGTTGGCTGAGTCTTTGTATGCTGAACCACTGATAAGGAGGGCCGACTCTAAAGTTATACCTGGATTTTTGACTGCGTGGAGGATTGGGGCCCCTAATCCCCTATTCTTCAAGGGTTAACTGTACTGGCTGTTTTTAGTTTGCTAATACTTAGGATTCTTTTTTTTTTTTTTTTTTTTTGGCTGCGCGGCATACGGGGTCTTAGTTCCCCCTACCAGGGATCGAACCTGCACACCCTGCAGTGGAAGTGTGGAGTCTTAACCACTGGACTGCCAGGGAAGTCCCAGCTAATACTTAGGATTCTTGACTATGTAGTCAATAAGTAAAATTGAGCTATAGTTTCATTATACTATCCTTAACACATCTGAGTTCTAAATTTATGCCAGTCTCACAGAATAAATTCAGAAGCTTTTGTCCTTTTCTATGCTGTAAAATTATTTTAACATGTTATCTGCTCGTTAAAAGTGTAATGAAACTCATCCATAAAACTATCTAGTGGTTCTTTCAGGGATAAAACTTTAACAGCCTTTTTCATTTCTGTGTGTTTATTGGTCTCATATTTCTGCTGCTTCTTAAATCAGTTTTTGTAATTAATTTTCCTAGAAAATTAATTTTATTAGATAAATGTATTGGTATAAAGTCATTTATTCTGTTCCCTTAAATTTTAGAAACTTCCTCTGCATATGGGATATTAACTTTTTCAGTTTTATCATTGCTTATTTGTGTTTTATTTTTTCCCTTGATTGACTTGCTAGAGTCTTGTCCATTTTATTCATGTATTCAAAGACCTAGTTCTTGGATTTATTTCATCTACTGTCTTCTTTTTATTATGTTAATTTCTGCCTTTGTTTCTGTTAATGCATCTCTTCTTCATTTTTTTCCCTTAACCAATAGTTTATGTATACTTTGCAGTGGAGAAATTGGTCATAATTTTTTCTCACAGCACCTTTTTTCCCCAAATGTATAATTCAGCAGTTTTTAGTATATTTACAAAATTGTGTGACAGTCACCATTATCTAAGTCTAGGACATTTTCATCCTTCCTCTTGTTACCAAACTTAGGTTCGGCTGCTTGCTGCTCCAAAGCCAATAATTTGAGAGGCAAGTGTCAGTAGAAAGGAAAGGTGCTTTAATCAGAAAAGCCAGCAGTCTGGGGGGATGGTAGACTTGTGTTCAGAGGCCAGCTGCGAAGATCATGCTTAGCCATGACCGTTTTTAAGGGGAAAAATGGGGTGTGGGGGTGTGGGGGAACCTCAGTGAATCATCTAGGCAGGAGGTTGGGTTCTGCATCATTCTCCAGTCTGTGTGCACACTGGCTGACTCTCCCTTCAGATGTTATCTTGCCCAAGTGATCCCAAGCAGGATTGCTTAGGGGGGCTGTTGGGAGTCGAAAGCTAGTCCTTTTTTTAAACTGCTAAGTTCTTCATTCTTACTTCTTTTTTTTTTTTAGGAAAAGAATCAACAAGGCATGGTGTGCATTCAGGAGAGCAAAAGTCAAGAGTTGGGTTAAATTGCCTAGAGATCTCATTCCTATAATTAGGTTCTTTTAAGGTTAGAGGGGAACAGAAATGGGCAAACAGGAAAGGGACAAAAGAGCTGTTTCACTCTTCCCGTAAACTCCATACCCATGAGCGGTTATTCCCCATTTTTCCCTTCCCCCCATCCCCCTGGTAACCGCTAATCTATTTTGTCTATGTGGATCTGCTTCTGGACTTTTCATATAAATGGAATCACACCATATGAAGCCTTTTGTATCTGGCTTCTCTGGCTGAGCATAATGTGTTCAAGGGCCATCTGAAATGTAGCATGTATTATTTCATTCCTTTTTATGGCTGAATGATACTTCATTGTATGTGGGTACCACTTTTTGTTTGATCTACTCATCAGTTGATGAGGACTTGGATTTTTTCCCCCACATTTTAGCTATTATGAATAATGATGCTATGATCATTCACGTACAGTTTTTTGTGGGGACATATGTTTTTATTTAAGTATATGCTTAGGAGTGGAATTGCTGGATTATATGAGAACTATGTTTAACTTTTTGAGGCACAGCCATTCTGTGTCCAAAGCAGCTGCACCATTTTACATTCTTCAACAGTATATAGGGTTCCAATTTCTCCATATCCTTATCAACACTTATTATTGTCCATCTTTTCTTTTTCTTTGCCCATTGAATTATCTTGGCCTCCTTGTCAAAAATTAATTAACCATAAATGTAAGAGTTTATTTCTGGACCCTCCGTTCTGTTCCATTGGTCTGTACTTCTGTCTTTACACCAGTACCACAATCTTGAATACTATAGTTTTATGGCAAGTTGTGAAATCATAAGTGTGAGTCCTCCATACAAGAGTGTTTTGGGGTATTATGGATCTTTTGCATTTTTCTATGAATTTTAGGATCAGCTTGTCAATTTCTGCAAAAAAAAAAAAGACAGTTGGAATTTTTATAGGGATTGTGTTGAATCTGTATTGTAGATCAAGTTTGGTAGTATTGCCATGTTAACAATATTAAGTCTTCCAGTTAATGAACACAGAATATTTTTCCTTTTTTCTTTATTTTCTTTCAAAAATATACAGTTCTTAACATTTCTTTGTTAAATTTTTCCCTAAGTATTTTATTCTATTTGATGCTACTGTAAATGGAATTGTTTTCTTAATTTCATTCTCGGATTGTTCTTTGCTGATGTATAAAAAGTCAGTTGATTGTTGATCCTATATCCTACTACCTTGTTGAACCCGTTTATTACCATTTTTTTTTTTTTTTTTTTTTTTGCGGTACGAGGGTCCCTCACTCCTGTGGCCTCTCCCGTTGTGGAGCACAGGCTCCGGACGCGCAGGCTCAGTGGCCATGGCTCATGGGCCCAGCTGCTCCACGGCATGTGGGATCCTCCCAGACCGGGGCACGAACCTGTGTCCCCTGCATCGGCAGGCAGACTCTCAACCACTGCGCCACCAGTGAAGCCCTATTACCTTTTAATGCATCTCTTCTGCTTTCTTTTTATTTCTTTTTATCATTTTTCCATCTCCTTGAATTTATGCATGTTAGGCCATTTAGTTTCAGTTTTTTCTAATTCTTTTTTTTTTTTAAGAAACTACTCTTTATTTTAGACAACTTCATAGAATTATTTTCACACGTCCCCACTTCTTACCTTTTATCCTCTTAGTTGAAAAGTCTTGAGAGAGGTGAAAGAAAAATCACAGAGGGTAAACTTTGCAGCAGTAAAGAAGTGCTTCCCCCCAACTACAGCTAACCGTTTCCGCAAACTGGCATTCTGCAGAACAGTCTTCCAAAAAGTGTTGCTAGGTTTTCATGGGATGAGGGAGTGGGGGCTAAGACGTCCATGCTCAAATAGTGTGGGAAACGGTAGATTAAGTTTAGTTTTCTGTACTCTAACAGGAATTCTCAGAGTCCTTAATATTCTAAGGTGGGTTGATCTTCAAGAGGAGAAAAGGGATATGGAATACTCCCTAAGCTTTTTGAGCAGTCTTTTTTTCACAGAACACAGCAGAAGCAGCTTGAACTGCGCAATAATCTCAGATTTTTGAGACGGAAGTTAGAAAGCCTGATCTCTTCACATTTTTCCTCCCATTTTTTGCTAATGCCGGCAATAGAGTGACTCCAGAATCCAGACCACTAGTCATATTTAGAAAGGACAGGTTCATCAGGGATGGAATGGAAAGAACCAACTACCTCCTCCTTTTTCATTTTACATCTTTCTTGAGACCTCCCCCTCCCCATCTAAGTTAAGCAATACGTACACTTCCTCCCTTAAGCAATCCTCGGCTGCTATGTCCCTCCTTTTGTGACAGAGAGACTAATGCATCACTACCTGAGGAGACAAAAAAAGGGCCACCAAGGCAAGATGGTGGGCTGCCGGAATTTGTCTAGTAATAGCTAAAACACCACAGAAAGCAGCACACTCAAAGAGAGGACAGCCTCCGGAAATAATGTGGACACATCATCCAAGCGATACTTTTCCAAGCACTGGTCAAATCTCCACCAGCACAACTGAGAAAGCATTTATGTGAATACCTCAGGCCTGGGTACTGGCCTCTTGGTTTGAGATGTGGCTAGATTTTCCTGAGAAAGGCATCTGCCTTAGACTCTTATCTCATTGGTTTAGTTTGTTCAGTCTCTTCCTGGCCTGGGCACAGTTCTGCGACTGACCTGTAGCAAACTCCTAATTCCTAAAACAGTCTGACCACATCAGAGGGTTGTAAAACAATCTCCATGGTTATTAGCTAATTAAACTTGCATTCAACACCCTATGCTGATAGGATGAGGCAAAGGATAAGATTGCAATCTGGGATCTTTCCAAGCAGGGCATGTTAGATGGTGACAAGAGAAGGATTAGTTGCTAGCTGGATCTGAGCTCATGGGCATGGAGGGAACTGGTTTGGAAGTGTGAGGGGCTCCCTGAGCTCTGCTGCAAACTACAAGGGTTTCAGTCAAGGAAGGGTATGATGTGGGCATAAAACCATGCTTCAGACAGTTGAAGATGGTCCCCTTCGAGAGCCAGGAACACCAGCTGTCCTGCGTTGTCCATTGCCTTTAGCCCCATGCGGTCCTGTGTGTACAGGGTGCTCTCCTGTAAGGGAATGGTTTCCTTGGCTTGGCCACTTCTGTAAAATCCAAACCACTCAGAATCCACGGGGTCCACAATGGAATCATTGAGGAATTTCACCATCCCAGACTTCTTCAGGGCCATCAGGTTTTTCTTGTAGGCCTCATTGACACCTCTCTCCTGATTAATATCTGCCAAGAAGATGCTGTCGTTTCTGTGTCCTCCTTTATGGGGTTGTGCCAATATTCTGCTTGCTCCAGGCATTCTTGTATAGCTTTGTTGTAAGCTCCAGCATTCAGTGTATTTCTGATCAAGTCACAGATGTGAAAGCTCTCTCCTGGGCACTGAGGGAGTCAAAAAACACCTTGATGTTGTCCCCCAACTGAGATGAGATTGATCATAGGAGGTGACGAGCATCTCTGAGCCACTGCCCTCAGAAATTGGCCTCCCTGGGAGGATCCCATAGCATTGTAGCCTTGCTGCAATTTGGGATCCTTAGCAAGAATCTGACACCCCGTTTTTACTTGGGAGTTGACATTCAAAAAGAAGCTGTTCTCCACATCCTCTACCAGGATCTTCCCAATCTCTAAAGATAAGACGTAAATTCCAGGTATTTTCTTCTCGACCACTTGTTTAATAGCGCCCACGCTTAAAGGATTACAACAGCTCTCTCCCATCCCATGCCAGATCACTAGGGGCAATGGCGCTGGCAGGTCGAGATGCCCCAGTGCCAGGGATGTGCAGGACCCCGGCAGGAAAGTGAGAGCCCTAATTAATTCATTTTAAGGCTATACATTTTCCTCTAATTACTGTTTTAGCCACAAACATCTTGAAGTATTATAATTGTGGCTTGTTTCTAATTTAGCGTTCATTTCTTTTTAATCCAATAATGTTTGGCAGTTTCCAAGTGTTTTGGTGGTTATTGTTCTGTTGTTAATACTTAGTTTAATTAAACTGAGATTAGAGTTCATGTCTGGTATGATTCTTCTTTTGGAGTTCACTGATAATTTTCTACTTTTGTAAGTTGAGACTGTTCCACAAGCAGCAAGATAGGAATACCTTTGGCATAAAACCCCAAATAAACCAGTTGGGACCAGAGTGTTCTGTTTATTTTTGGACACAGTAGATGGGAACACCTTTCATGGATGATAAGATTAAATCTTTCTCTGACTGCCTAGGTAATAAGTTCTGTGCTATTTTATCATAATCAGAAATGTTTTAAAATGTCTTTACAGCCACAAATAAGAAGAGTAATTCAACCAAGCCAGCTCGGTCCAGTATAGCAGGTAGTCTGTCACTTCGAAGAGCAGTAGACTCTGGGGAAAACAGCCGTTCAAAGGGAGACTGTCAAACTCTGTCTGAAGGTAAGTTTGGAGAGTTCAGAATGTGATTTTGGTGGGTAGATGTCTGTTACTCGAAATTGATCTTATGGTATAGCTTTAGACTTCTAAAGGCACCAAAAATGCTGAAACTCAATTTGAAAGTTCCTTGATCACACAGAACAGACCCATCAGTAAGAAAGTGCAGCCATTAGACTCCATATTCTGGAGCCCTGAATCTTTAATAGCTGGCAACAAAGAGACTAGGATATATTTTAAAATTGTTTTTGGGTTTTCCCGCAGTTTAAAAATATATGTATAGTGAGATCTCCTAACGTGGCAACTAGAGAGAGAACTTTTTGTTTGTTTGCCTTCTTTCTGAATATCCCCTTCATTTTTTGTAGGCTCCCCAGGAAGCTCTCAGTCTGGGAGCAGGCACAGTCCTCGAGCCTTGACACATGGCAGTATCAGTGACATTCTGCCAAAATCTGAAGACCGGCAGTGTCAAGCTTTGGATTCAGATGCTGTTGTGGTGGCAGTTTTCAGTGGCTTACCTACTATTGAAAAAAGGAGAAAAATGGTCACCTTGGGGTAAATTAAGTTCTTTTGTTTATGTAATGGAATAAGAGCTAATAGTTTTGTTTGGCACTTTAAGTCTACAACGTAATGAACATAATACATTTCTAGTTTGTTAATTTTTTAGCAGACAGTTTATTCGTTGTATTAAAATGTAACTTTTCAAGCATCAGAGACCTTAACTTTTTTCTTTCTTAACAGAATGAGATAGTACCAGAAGTTCCGTTTAAATACATTAGAGCTCATTTTCACTGAAGTTAGGATAATAATGTTATATAACCTTGGGTGACCTCTGCCTTGTGACATTTTTGGGTCAACTTTTTTTTCCATCTGTCCCATATTTTTCAGAGACATTTGTGCTATGCTATATTATGTCCCATAGGTCTTTTACATGAATTTTGTATAGAACAAAGCACTTCTGGCGATTTTATTTTAAAACTGCTTTTCTGCTTTCATCTCACCTTTTTTTTCCCTTTTATGAAAGTGTCCTCAAAACACATAGTTGGAATTTCCCGAAAGGATATATATATATGGTTATCAGTACCTTTATCTCTCTCCCAGGAAACATAAACTCAAATCCCAGTCATGTCACCCAGTCGATATTGTCAATTAAACTTCCATCCATTTAAAAGAGAGTGATTATGGAATGTATTGTCTGTGAATGTGCTAGGTGAACCATTAATATCCATCTGCTGATCTATTATATGGATATTAAATACATTTCTAATTTTAAACAATGGAATAATTCTACCTTGGAGGCTTTGAAAAGAACTTTGAATTAAATTTAGAGAAAGATTAATATCCCTTAAGTTTACTTAATTGTATAGTTTTAAGATCTGGATAATTACCAAATCTAATAGGACAGCTGGTGGCTGTTTTCTGTTTTAGCTCAAGTTTAAGCAGTGGAAGGGTGTTACAATCATTGGAGATTGTCTTGTCCTCCCCATTTCCTAGCCTGGTTTTATACATGTTCCTTTCAAGATGAAGCTGCAACTAGTTTTTATATTTTGTTATGGAGATTTATATCTGCCTTTAGTCATAAAGATTAAATGTGTACGAATGTGCACTTTTTTCTAGATTGTAAAATCCTGTATAAATGTGTAAAGCTCATAGCTATAACCCTCATTTTACAGTTAATCATACTGCCAACCTGGGTCATGTGGTGTTTTCCAGCTTGTGTTTTTTTTCCTTGCCTGATTTAAGGTAGTGTAAGCAAAAATTTTAAATGCTAGTAATAAATGGTTCAAAAATGGAAGTTAAAAATAGAATATTAAGTTAAAATTTCCCCATCTTTGTCTCCTCTCTGCTTTGTTTTCCAGCCTTCTGCCCACACACATCCCTGCTGTTTTTAATGTTTTGTATATGCTGTCTTCTCAGCTTTCATGCGTATTTAAGCACTATTTAAGTGACCATATAGCTTTTTTAATACAAAAGGTGCACCTTGTTTTCTCACTCAGTATACCTCACAAGTCTTTCCATATTGGTGAGAACATGTTATTACGGACTTCTATTTAGATTTAGTTTTAAATTGGAATTCTTATTGAGATAATTGTAGATTCACATGCAATTATAAGAAAGAATAGAGAGAGCCTGTGTACCTTATCCAGTTTCCCCTAATTATAACATTTTGCAAAACGCTGATATATTATCACAACCAGGATATTGACATGGATGAAATCTACCACTTTATAACCTTTCATTGTGAGTCTTCTAGTGAATCTTTTAAAAGTAAAACTTGAAATTTAGTATTAAACACCAGTGCCCTATACCCTACTTAGTTTGCTCAGTTTTTGGACAGGAAAAAAATCTAGGTTATTGTATCAGTGACTAGTTGTACAAGAATATCAGGTTATTTTCTCCCTCTTTGAGGACTAGTGTTAAAGGAGGTCGTCTGGAAGGAATGCAAATGACTGATTTGGAAAATAATTCTGAAACTGGGGAATTACAACCTATACTACCTGAAGGAGCTTCAGTTGCCCCAGAGGAAGGTAAGGAATGATAAAGTCATAGTTGGCGGGAGGCGAAATAATCATCTTTTTTTGGTGGTGGTCGGAAGTGGTTGGTTTAGTAAAACAGTTACTGAGATGTTATCTACTGGCTGACATGCTTGATCTGAAAACAGCATTCGTCGTGCCACTGAGTTTGATTTACTAGGACATTAAGCATAGTGGAAGGCAAAATGGATCATTGACTACATAAAAGGACATCTTACTAGAACAGGCATTTACAGGGGGAAAGTCTGCAGATACTTCATTCGCTCATTCATTAAATGTGTTATGCTACCTACATGATAGGCATTGAAGTTTTGCTAGATATGAAAAGATTAAGTTGGATATGTTCAGTGTCTTACGGGAAAAACATGCCCCAAAACAACTAATTAGAATATTAAATGTTAAGTACCTCATCTTTTAAAGTCAGTCTTGATTAATGTTTATAGATTACTTTGCTCTTTGAGAAGGATTCCAAACTTTAACCGTTTAAAACATCCTTTATGGTAACCAACTTCTACTCTGCCAGTTCACTCTCACATTTCTAGTGTTTGTCTACATGTTCTTCCAGGTCCATTATTCTTTATCTGAAAGCGTCGAAGACTTTTTTGTAATTTTGAGTTAACAGAAGGTGCTTGAAACAAGGCTATATGTGTTGCCCTTGCTGGTCCTTCGTATGTTAGCAGAAAAGCACGTCAGCTTTATTAATGATATTTCACACTGAGATGTTTCATTTCTTAGTGAAACTCTGCCACCGACCACCTCTGCACTTATTTGAATTTCAACGATCGATGAATTGTAGCTCAGAGCATATATAAAAGGTGCCAGCATCTACCTCTGACTGCTCTGTGAGTGTGTGGGGGTGGTGGCATTTTCAGGTTTTTCAGTTAAAGCACACTAAACATTTTGGTCTTCCATCTTAGTTGGTGCTCCTGTGGTGGGCAGCATTATTTCAGTAGAAATTACATGGAAAGGATTTTTAAAGTGAAGTGTTGATTGTTAAAACAACAGGAAAAATATATTATGATTGATCTTTATAGAAAGGACCGATAAGGATTAGCTAGTAGGGCTTAGCTAGTCTCCATGTATTTATACATACTGATTATAGATTGTAGTGGCTTAAATTGTTTTAGCATGTGCTGGAATTCTAGGCTCCTTCTACTTATGCACCATCTGTGAAATGCTTCTAATTTGTCTGGCATTGCTTTGATGCTGGTGATAAAGTAATTCCTGAACCTACTGTCTAGTTCAGGGTTTCTCTACCTTGGTGCCATTGACGTTTTGGGCCAGGTGACTCTTTGTATTAGGGGCCTGCCCTGTGCACTGTAGAATGTTCAGCGGCCTTCTTGGCTTTTAACCACTAGGTGCCAGTAGTACCTCCTCTGAATTACAGTAACCAAAAATGTCTCAAGACATTGCCACATGTCCCCGGGGAGGCAAAATCATCCCCAGTTGAGAACCACTGGTTGAGTTGAAAACTCAAACCAGGGGTGACAACTCCTTAAGAATCACTTGCCAGAGTGGGTCATAGTTACAAATGGGAGCAAGTCGTTCTCAAGTATGCTGGGTATGTGTTGGTGGTGGTGGGAAGGGAGCAGGGAGAGCAATTGAAGACCAAAAAAACCAGGTGTTAGAGACCAGTTAATAGCCAATTATAATATGGAATGATGAGTGCTGTGATGGGGTATATAGGGAGCTCAACTAACAGGTATGTAATAATAAAAATAATAGATAATATTTGCAAGCCCTCATTAGTTATTAAGACTGCTAAAGACTTTACCAGTATTATGTTTTCTCAGTACAGACCTACATGGTTACTTTATTAAATTGATTTTACAGATGAGCAGGCTGAAGCCTAGAGATGTAACTTCCCTTACTCAAAGTCACAGAGCCAGTGCTCTTAACTATCACCTCTCTACTAACCTAGTCCACACTTGGAAAGATCATCCTAAGGGATGACTATGAGTTAGTATGAGTTGTGAAGACTGGTGAAAGATGAGGCCAGAGTGGAGGCAGAGGTCAGATCATGAGGAATTATACTGTATGTCTAGCTAGAATTTGGACTTTGTCCTTTGAATGGAATATAAGCAAGGAGTGAAATAATAAAATTATGTTTTAAAATTCCTACTCTGGCTGAGTTGGGGGCTGGGAATGGGGTGTGGAACTCTGGGGACAGGAAGACTGGTAAAAGGAGAATGTTAAATTAAACTTGGACTTTTAAATTTCAGCCTTCATCTCATAAATTCACATTTTCTCAGCAGTTTTTCTATGTAAATAGCTAGTTAGCACCAAAAAACCCCATACGTTTTGACATTAGTTCCATTTCTTTTTTTAAAGCTAATCATTAACAGCTTATTCTAAACTGGAGAAAGGCATGTGCTTGGCCACATTTCGGATCTGCTCTGCACTTTCAAGTCTTTGAATCTGAGATTTAGTGCTGTCAGTGTCACTCAGTAACACATTTTTTCTTACGTAAGGAGTGTTGTAGTGATGCAAAGCACCTAGAACTCAATAAGAAAAGTTACTGGAAACATGCAAATCAGTAGTGCCAGGAAAGTCCGCTATTGCAGTTTGTTGGTATCTAAACAGCTTATTTGCCACTAGAGTCCCAGGATAGGCAGTGAGGAGACTAATTGATAAGGCTGGAAGAGGGGAATAGGTAAACTAAAGGAGCTCTGTGCCTTTTGAAATTTGCTTTGTGAGAGGAGAATGGGGCCTTACTTACTGCTGTGGGTATATTCTATCATCAGCAGGAGCCAGTTCTCAAGAAAACCTTCATTTTTTGCACCGGTAAGCCTTGGTGAAAAGTTGAGTGGGGTTGTCTTACATCTGTGCTTAGGAATAACGAGCCTCTTTAGTCTTAAGCAGAATGCCTGAAAGAAAATTTTCTGTGGTAGGTCACTGTAAATTGGTGTCTCTCTCCTCTCCTCTTCCTCCCTCCCGACTGCTAGGCTGTTTGAAGAAACGTTAAATTTTTTTTTAAAGTTTCCAGTTTTAAAGCTTAAAGTTTTTAAAACTTTAAAATTCTTTGTGTTTACTAGTTGGGAATTTGGTACAACTAAAGTGGTCTCTTAAACGTTCCTGAGAGTCAGTAAAAAGTGACTTTTCTTAGACTTGACAGTCATCAACAGGCCTTTTCCTTTCTAACTGGGATCATATGGGACAACCTTGTGTTAATCTCCTAGTTAATGGCTGGATTGCAAAAATCTTGATTTCCTTCTCACACACCCCCTCCCCCAGTTGATACCTACAGAATTCCTTAGGTAGACCGGTCTCTTCCTTGTTGTATCTAAAACTGGAGACTATGCGATTGGCTTCTGCTGAATTAGCACAGTCCTTTTCAATTAAGTCAGGGTGTCACCCATCCCAGGGAAAGCCATGGCATGCCTATTGCAAACCTTACTGGCACCCTATCTAAGAGTAATACACAAGTCTGATGCTCCAGCATCGCTGATCCCTTTGGGTGTATCAAAGAAGACATAAGTTACAAAAACCCAATCAGCTGGTTTAAGCAATAGAAAGATTCACTGTCTTGTATTAACAAGAAGTCTCACCTAACTCTGGTAGGGCAGTTTCAAGGCTGCAAAATTTACCTGCTTAATGTCATCAAGAACTCATTTCCTCCCACCAGCCCCGTCCCCCCGTCTTTTGCTCTGCCATTCTAAGTGAGTTGGCTTAGCTCCCCTCAGGATGGCAAGGTGGTTGCTGCAGCTCCAAACTTTATATGGAGTCAGAAAGACATTCTGGGAGTAGGGGAGGATTGTTTCATTTTATATGTCTCTGCTTATCAGTGTTTATCAATGAGAGCACATCTCATTAATCAGTAGTGAAAAAAAAAGGAAACTTGGCAAAGTCTGAACATTTGGTTCCCCTCCCTGATCCATTCCACGTGGCCACTTGGAGAAGGGAAGACAGCTGAACAACACTGAGGTTCTGCTGGAAAGGAGGAAGGCAAGTGAAGCATTAGTGTTTGGTCTACCAGGTGGTTAATGTATTTTCCAAGCAGCTGAAGTTTGAGCACCCCTGAATAAGGGCATTATAACTCAAAAGTTAGCTTTGGACTACTGAGCATCTAGTGGATACTCAAAAAATATGGTAGGTGATTGATATAGAAATACCCTATTTCACATTTTACTTTTTTTTTTTTTTTGCGGTATGCGGGCCTCTCACTGTTGTGGCCTCCCCCGTTGCGGAGCACAGGCTCCGGACGCGCAGGCTCCGGACGCGCAGGCTCAGCGGCCATGGCTCACGGGCCCAGCCGCTCCGCGGCATATGGGATCCTCCCAGACCGGGGCACGAACCCGTATCCCCTGCATCGGCAGGCGGACTCTCAACCACTTGCGCCACCAGGGAGGCCCCACATTTTACTTTAAGATGCAGGGTTGATTTTGGGGTTTTTTCCCCCACATGAACATCTCTGAAGCATCATCTTCCATTTAATGGTATCTTACAATAATTATCATTGACAGCCAGTTTTGTGAAAACTTGTTGACACCTTCTGGTGAGATTAAGAAAGATCCTGTATTCAAATTTCTTATAGTTGGTGAAATATCACTAGTTTGCTTTAACCTTTACTTAATGCAGTGGGTAGACATTGCAATGTGTGGGGCAAGGCACATAGCAAATAGCTTGTGACCTGTTGCTTGACAGTAGCTACTTTCACTTCCAAAAAATGAAAGTATTTGACCTTATGTTGTGTTTACGTGCTCTCACTGATGTCAATGGGTTGTACAGGACCTGGTGACCCCATAGGTCAACTCTTAAGCTAGAGGTCAGGAGACCAATTTGTTTTTCTCATTACATTCACAGAGCTAGGGAACTTCAGATCTTAGGACTTGATAAAAAACCAAGTAGTGTTTTCATGCAGGAATTTGTTTCCAACACTTCTTGGGAAATGCATGTTTTTCTGAATCCTAAGGAAAGTAAGTCAAGAAATCAGAAAACTGGAAAAAATTATTCTAGTTCTCCCGTTAGAGTTAATCTTAACAGTCAACACAGAAACATGGGGACTTCCTGGCGGTCCAGCGGTTAAGACTCCACGCTTCCACTGCATACTTCAAGTTTCAAAAGCAAAAGCATTCCTCATATTGGCATTTTTTAAAATAGATTTATTTATTTTTGGCTATGTTGGGTCTTCATTGCAGCACACGGGCTTTCTCTAGTTGTGGCGAGCGGGGACTACTCTTCGTGCACGTGCTTCTCATTGCGGTGGCTTCTCTTGTTGCGGAGCACAGACTCTAGGCGCACGGGCTTCAGTAGTTGTGGCTCGCGGGCTCTAGAGCGCAGGCTCAGTAGTTGTGGCGCACGGGCTTAGTTGCTCCGTGGCATGTGGGATCTTCCCGGACCAGGGCTCGAACCCGTGTTCCCTGCATTGGCAGGCGGATTCTTAACCACTGCGCCACCAGGGAAGCCCCCCATATTGGTATTTTTGATGTGATTCCATGTAGTGCTATAAACCTTACTAAGAGTTCTAAGTGTACATTATTCAACTATTACCCAGTAATGTTCACAGCATTTTCCAGTATTTGAATATTCACTGTAGGCTACAGTTCTTGTAAATACTACAAACTAACCAAGAATTTTAAAAGATATATAAATTTATTAGAGTTTGAAAAATATTGTAAGTGTTTAAAGAATAACTTGAGATTTGGGGAATTCCTGAGAATTCCAGTTCCTCGTTTGTGAATCCTGGAGGTTAATATATGTCAGGAGTTCAGAAACACTAGTACCAAGAGGTCAAATTTGTGCCTAGAATTTCAGTAACTTATGTGGGTTTTAGAGTTTTCAGCAGCAGTTCCATGAAGGGCCGGAAGGTGGAGGTGGTGCTTCATGCAAGTCGCTGGTTTAGTCTCTAAACAGTGAAGTATCACTCTTGACTCTTGAGAGCAGGAAAGTTTTTTCCTTTGCGTAGTAAGGAAATTTCAGAAACGTCCACACATCCAGCCTATCTTCAAAATATTTAAGGGAGAAATAGTACTACACAAACTCTTATTGAAAACAGAAGAGGAGGACTTCACCAGTAAAGCCACCTGGGGCTACAGTTTTCTTTGTTGATCTTTTGTTTTTCCCCTTAAAATTTATTTATTTATTTTTGGCTGCGTTGGGTCTTCGTTGCTGCAAGCAGTCTTTCTCTCTAGTTGTGGCGAGCGGGGGCTACTCTTAGTTGCGGTGCACGGGCTTCTCATTGCAGTGGCTTCTTTTGTTGCAGAGCACGGGCTCTAGGCGCACGGGCTTCAGTAGTTGTGGCTCACGGGCTCTAGAGCGCAGGCTCAGTAGTTGTGGCGCACGGGCTTAGTTGCTCCGCGGCATGTGGGATGTTCCCGGACCAGGGCACAAACCTGTCCCCTGCGTTGGCAGGCCGATTCTTAACCACTGCGCCACCTGGGAAGTCCCAGGGAAGTCCCTGTTGATAGTTTTTTAAGCTACAAATTCTGTTTCTTTAATACTTAAAATACCTATTCAGGTTATCTATTTTTACCTGAATGAATTTTGGTAGTTTGTGTCTATCAAAGAATTTGTCCATTTCATCGGTGTTCTTGATATCAAGAGCATAAAGTTTTTTATACTGTTCCCTTATTACCCTTTTAATGTCTGTAGAATCTCTAGTGATGTCCCCTCTTTTATTCCTTTCTTTTGCTCTCTTTTGTCTTGGTCTGCCTAGAAGCTTTTCAGTTTTATTGACCTTTTCAAACAACTCTTGTTTCAGTGATTTCTTTTTCTTTTGTTTTCCTGCTAATTTAATTTCTGTTCTTTATTTCCTTTTACCCAAGTTTATTTACTCTTTTTTTTCTAGTTTCTTAAAGTAAATGCTTAGACCATTACTTTGAGGCCTTTTTCTCTTCTAATATAAGCATTTGATGCTGTAACTTTATCTTTAAGCACTGATATAGCCACATCACCAAACTTTTGATATGTTGTACTTTTATTTCCATTCAATTCAGAATGTTTTTCATTAATTATGGAAAATTCTTGGCCATTTTCTCTTAATATATTGTCTCTCCTTTGCTGTCTTTATGGCTGTCTAGTTGACACAGTTTGAACCATTCCTTTTTTATCCCTGTGTTTCTTAACCTCTTTTTTATAATGGCAATCTCATTGTTCTTTAAAACTCTGGTTAATTTTCTCAGTTCTGTCTTTAAGTTTTTCAGCCTTGCCTAAATTCATCTATTAATAGTTTAATTTTAATGACTATATCTGAAAAGTCTAGTAATTTAAAAAAATCCTTTTCTTTTCCACATTAAACAGAATTTTGTACTGTTTTATTTTTTGAAAAAATTCGTGGTATTGTCCTTCTATTTGTATATCTGCTGACTCTTACTTCAAGTAGATTGTCTGCCTTGTTTGTAAATTTTGATTGGAACATAACTTTTTGAGACTTTTTCTACCCCTTGTGAGAATCATCCCCCCCGACCCCTGCCGCCACTATAATTATTGTGACCTGGATTGTGGAAGCTTCCCACCAGAGAGGTCTTTTAAATATGTTTCAAGACTATTCATGAGCATTTTTATATCTGCTTTAGTCTGTGTTAGATAATTTCAACATTATCTCTGTCATCTCAGCACTGATGTTCGTTCTTGTCTTTACCTGGTTTTTCATACGGTGAAGCAATTTTGGATTGTATCCTGGACATTTTTAGTATGATTTTATGAGACTCTGGGTCTTGTTTAAATCTGCCAATTTGTTGGTACTTCAAATTCTTGTCTACACCAATATGCCTGTCCCTATTTACTTTTCAGAATCCTCAAATAGCCACTTCATGCATTCTGTCCAGGTTTTATAGCTGCATTCAGTGGGAAAGATGGGGTGGAATGTGCTTGCTTCATCTTACATAGAACCTTCCCTCTAGAGGAATAAATTGCTTTATTCGGATAAAGCAATTTTAAATTGCTTTATTCGGATCACACTAGCTCCTGACCAGTTTTTATGTTACTTTCCTAAGATTTGAACCTCAACCTTAATCCCAAACTTAAATTATGCACACAGGCCTTAGTTTGAATTCTGAGGTGAGCTGAGCCCAGAAACAAGACAAAATTCCCTGCTGTCTTCCTGTGACAGTAGACAGAATTATTTAGTTTATTCTTTCAGTAAGAGTTTTAGCTTTTTGCAGAGAGTACAGTTTTAGTCTCACTTTCAACTCCCTTTCTATGCTGGATCCAAAGTTTTTTTTCCTATCCCCAACAGTATTAAAGACTTCCGCATCAAGCTCTCTGGGGCAACTGCACCTACCCCACTAGTTTTCCTTATCCTTTTTGTCTCTATGCCTATGGATTTCCATTCGTTCTTTTAAATATAGCTGTTCATTAAAATTTTTAAGTTTATATTTTATCTAGCATTTATAAGGGTTTGTAGCAGAAAGATTTTCAGATTTTCTTGATCACTGTCTTGTTGAAACAGAAGTACTTTCTGTACTATAAAAATTCTGTAGAACTTTTCTTTTAAAAACCTACTCATATGCAAAAAACAAAATTGGATGCCCAAATGGGATAGTAACTCATTTATTGCTAAAATTACTGGATTTTTTTATACACACAGCTAGATATAAGTGTAAATATATATTTGTATTTATGAGTGTTTATATATGTTTTAGGCTAGAAACTGTCGAATCAGGATTAAAAGAGCTGTTATCTCTTATGACTCTAGGGGGGAAAAAACTATGTTTGCCTTGGAAAAAGTGTTCTCAGTATAATGAAATTAATACTGGCTTAAAATTCTAACTTTTCAGGTACTGTGGAAAGGGCAGTTTTAATTTTTGAGAACGAAAATAAATACTGCCCCAAATAACTAAGGAGAACTTAGGTTTGTGTGGTTACTTTTTTCTTTGTTTGCTTGGTATCTTCTGTTTTCTTGGCATTCAGTGTAAAATTCACTAGGAATCTCAATTTAGGATAGGGAGATTGCCTTTTTCTTGCAGTGGTTACTTGTCAGAAACATGTTCTCTGCTTCTTTCCTGCCAGGAACGAGTAGCGACAGTGATATTGAATGTGACGCTGAGGACGAGGAGCAGGAGGAGCGCGCCAGCCTGGGCAGATTTAGCGACTCCTTCGTGGCACGGCCCCCGGATGAAGGTGCAACCCATGATGTCATTTCACGGGGATTAATAAAACCATCTCTTCTGCTGCTGTTTCCTTTGCTTCTCTTTCTGCTGCTGCTTCTTCTGCTTTGCTGCTTCTGCTGCTTTTTCTTTTTTAAATTATTGTCATTTGTGAGACGACATTCTGTGGGGTAAACTAAATGGTGCGTACTGAAAAAATTTGGTAGGTGCTCAGACACCACCTAATGCGTGCTACTTACTGGGTGGAGCAAGTGTTGGCAACCTGCTTTGGTACAGCCCATGACCTGAGAATGGAAAAAAAAAAAACAAGCCAAACAAAAAAGAATTTTCCACAGAGAACATTTGTGGCCTGCAGTGCCTAAATATTTACTATCTGCTCCTTTATAGAAAATGTTGCCAGCCCCTGGGGAGGTTTCAGATTTTTTTTTTTTTTCTTTCTTTTCAGAGATATTTGTAGCCTAGCTAATAAGGTAACTTTTTTAAAGATAACTCTTTCTGACTTCTTAGAAATGCATGCTGATTATGGAATCATTGATTTTATTATCACTTCCTCCTAAAAAAGTCTTAGGAAAAAACTCACTGAGAGAAACCCATTGTTAGTAGTTTTGTTTTATTTTAGGTGTACGGCATAATGACTTGATATATGTGTACATTGCAAAATGATCACCACAATAAGTTTAACATCCATCACCCCTTGTTAATATCTTATCCAGAGACCTTAATGATCAATCTGAGCATTCCTCTATAGGAGTTCCTGGAATAACAACATTGTCGGGCTTATGTTAATTGTCAGCTTTATATTTTACATATTTCCCTGATATTCTAGTGTCTTTTTTAGTACACATTCAGTCATTTGATGATTTTTTAAGTATTAAGGTTACTTTTAGCAATCTTCTCTGCTTATAAAAGAAGCAGCCAAATTTCAGGCGAGTTATTGTGAGTGCCGATGAGTTTTTGTAGTGATATTTGCATGGGCAGTTTAATTGGCTTTGAAATACATTTTATATTTACAAAATCAGTCTTTAGAGTATACATCGTCATCGTTTCCTATTCCCTTCTTTAGCTGCTCCCATAATGTCCCCTGGACGACAAAGTCAGGCAATGCCTTTCATCTTCTAATTGTGGGAGTCTATTACACATTTTGGTTTTTTCTCCTTTATTTTCCCTTTGTGTTTGTTACACTTGACTCAGATCAAAAATTCTCTAAAAATAGAGATTTGTTCACAACCCAGCACATCTTTCTCACTTAAATAGCACACTTGGTAATACCGTTTAGAGATAAGGAAAAGAAAATACTGGTCTTTTAAAAATGTTAACTCTTTTTTTTTTCTCCTAGATACACATTCCAGTTTTCCTGATGGTGAACAAATAGGCCCTGAAGATCTCAGCTTCAATACTGATGAAAACAGTGGAAGGTAATTTTCAAATCAAGAAAACTGACTTGCAAGCTACCTTGACCCTGAATTTTGCTGTAGTTGGTGCTTAAATTTGTCAACAGTCAGATAATCAGATTTGGTCTTATTTTTTTCATCATCTCTACTTGAAATAGTAATTCTGAAACTTTAGAAAGTAAGCACAGTTCTAGTGTAAGACATTAGTACACAGGAGAAAGTTGTGTGGGAAGAATTCTGAGTCATGTAATGAAATAACAGCGTAGCCTCAGTTAATTTAGTAAATAGTATATTCATAAAAGCAGTTTGTCTACTATAACAGAAGGGCAATTAACTGCCAGGAAACGTACCTGGAGACAGTGCACTCAGTAACCTGCTCAGCATCGGTGCTCTTCTGTCTTGGCTAGACACTCAGTTGCGTTTAAAGGACCACCTTTATATTTTGGGTTTTAATTATAGTTTATAGTTTCACTAGTGCCTGTAGATTAGTGAGCAGAAATATTACTAATGTGTATTGTAGATTCTTCTCTGTAGACACTTTATGTGAATAACTGAAGTAACACTAGACTGAATCTCCTCTTCGGAATATGTTGACTGACTGAGGTTAATTTATTTATCTTTTCTTGTTTGTTCAAGTGCAGGCACACTAATAACACCTAAGCTTTCTTCTGTGTGACTTTTACAAGTGTAATTTTAAACGAATTAAGTTAATATGGATGGGTTATGTTCCTGGTCGTATGAACACATGTAAGAACATTTAAAATTATTTCATTTTTTCTGGTTCTTACTAAACAATTGTAATGAGCATTTTAAAACCCTGTTTTCTCCTTTATTTTCATTAGTTGGACATTGATTTCAGTGTCAGTACATTTAAAGATTCCTACATATTGTACTGTGGCTTACATGAAACTGTGGTATAAAGTTTACTTTCATACTCAGTCCAAAATAATTGCCAAACTTTATCATTGTGCTCTTGCATTTGTTTTTGAGCTGCTATACTATTTGTGAAAATTACACTGAAAGTTGACTAAGAGACTATTGGAAAAGCATGAATATATACACGTGAGAGGCATCTCATCTGCTTATTTTTTACTTAATGAATATTGTTCCCTTTTCCATGTCTAGTGTCTTGCTGAACGCTGTGATTCATGGTTTGCTTTTGTTCAAAACAGTTTGCACTTTTTGTTAATAAAATGATGCTGAGAAAATGTTACGCCTCTGCAATTTGTTAAAAGTGGAGCAGGAAGCCCCCCTTTTTCCTATTCCTATTGCCTGTGTATGATAGAGGCTGTTGAGCTGTAAGTAGATGCATGGGGAAGTTAGAAGACTTATTTGTAATCTCCATAATGTGTATGGTTACTTTTTCTCCTTAAATTAGTTGGAAATATTTAAGTAGTATAATCATATGAGAAGTTAAAATTTAGCATTTGCTTTCTACCATGATAGCATTGACGTGCTGTTGTATACTTACTAGGTAGCTTATTGTGCAATGCTCTGAAACATTACTAATAAGTTCTTCACATTTCATTTTCTATTAGCTGGAAATGTATTTATGTTCATTACATTTTGATGAGATCATATTCTAAATCAAACTTATTTCTGTGCTACATTGTAATGGGTAAAACTATAATGTAAGAATTTTGCACCTTTCGTGTTGAGAGCAAATCATTGTAAGAATTGATTTTGTAGAGGTTTTTTTTTAAATTGAGGCTTATCAGAATTCATAAAGACAAGTGTGATTGACTCTGCTTTGGAACTCTCACTATTGCATAGCTGTTTCTTGACCTGTATATGATATTGAACTGAGTGCTTTCCAGTGTACCTTTATAACTTATTTTCAAAATATGGAAAACCACTTGTGGTTAAGAACTAAGAGAAGCCAGAAAATAGACTGTTCATTTGGGGAAATTTACTTGTAAGAGCTTTTAGCACAAGTGATTTAATCATGAGATTCTCTTGGGTCATTAATCTATACAATAACTTTTTTTTTCTTTTCTTTTTTTATACAGCAGGTTCTTATTAGTCATCCATTTTATACACATCAGTGTATACATATCAATCCCAATCTCCCAGTTCATCACACCACCACCGCCACCACCTTGCCGCTTTCCCCCCTTGGTGTCCATACGTTTGTTCTCTATATCTGTGTCTCAATTTCTGCCCTGCAAACCAGTTCATCTGTACCATTTTTCTAGGTTCCACATATATGCATTAATATACGATATTTGTTTTTCTCTTTCTGACTTCACTCTGTATGACAGTCTCTAGATCCATCCATGTCTCTACAAATGACCAAATTTCATGCCTTTTTGTGGCTGAGTAATATTCCATTGTATATATGTACCACATCGTCTATCCATTCGTCTGTCGATGGGCATTTAGGTTGCTTCCATGACCTAGCTATTGTAAATAGTGCTGCAATGAACACTGGGGTGCATGTGTCTTTTTGAATTATGGTTTTCTCTGGGTATTTGCCCAGTAGTGGGATTACTGGGTCATATGGTAATTTTATTTTTAGTTTTTTAAGGAACCTCTATACTGTTCTCCATAGTGGCTGTATCAATTTACATTCCCACCAACAGTGCAAGAGGGTTCCCTTTTCTCCACACCCTCTCCAGCATTTGTTGTTTGTAGATTTTCTGTTGATGCCCATTCTAACTGGTATGAGGTGATACCTCATTGAAGTTCTGATTTGCATTTCTCTAATAATTAGTGATGTTGAGCAGCTTTTCATGTGCGTCTTGGCCATCTGTATGTCTTCTTTGGAGAAATGTCTATTTAGGTCTTCTGCCCATTTTTGGATTGGGTTGTTTGTTTTTTTAATATTGAGCTGCATGAGCTGTTTATATATTTTGGAGATTAATCCTTTGTCCGTTGATTCGTTTGCAAATATTTTCTCCCATTCTGAGGGTTGTCTTTTCGTCTTGTTTATGGTTTCCTTTGCTGTGCAAAAGCTTTGAAGTTTCATTAGGTCCCATTTCTTTATTTTTGTTTTTATTTCCATTACTCTAGGAGGTGGATCAAAAAAGATCTTGCTGTGATTTATGTCAAAGAGTGTTCTTCCTATGTTTTCCTCTAAGAGTTCTATAGTGTCCGGTCTTACATTTAGGTCTCTAATCCATTTTGTTTTTATTTTTGTATATGGTGTTAGGGAGTGTTCTAATACATGTAGCTGTCCAGTTTTCCCAGCACCACTTATTGAAGAGACTGTCTTTTCTCCATTGTATATCCTTGCCTCCTTTGTCATAGTTTAGTTGACCATAGGTGCATGGGTTTATCTCTGGGCTTTCTATCTTGTTCCATTGATCTGTGTTTATGTTTTTGTGCCAGTACCATATTGTCTTGATTACTGTAGCTTGGTAGTATAGTCTGAAGTCAGGGAGTCTGATTCCTCCAGCTCCGTTTTTTTCCCTCAAGACTGCTTTGGCTATTCGGAGTCTTTTGTGTCTCCATACAAATTTTAAGATTTTTTGTTCTAGCTCTGTAAAAGATGCCATTGGTAATTTGATAGGGATTGCATTGAATCTGTAGATTGCTTTGGGTAGCATAGTCATTTTCACAATATTGATTCTTCCAATCCAAGAACATGGTATATCTCTCCATCTGTTGGTATCATCCTTAATTTCTTTCACCAGTGTTCTATAGTTTTCTGCATACAGGTCTTTTATCTCCCTAGGTAGGTTTATTCCTAGGTATTTTATTCTTATTGTTGCAGTGGTAAATGGGAGTGTCTCCTTAATTTTTCTTTCAGATTTTTCCTCATTAGTGTATAGGAATGCAAGAGATTTCTGTGCATTAATTTTGTATCCTGCAAATTTACCAAATTCATTGTAGTTTTCTGGTGGCATCTTTAGGATTCTCTCTATATAGTATCATGTCATCTGCAAATAGTGACAATTTTACTTCTTCTTTTCCAATTTGTATTCCTTTTATTTCTTTTTCTTCTCTGATTGCCATGGCTAGGACTTCCAAAACTTTGTTGAATAATAGTGGTGAGAGTGGACCTCCTTGTCTTGTTCCTGATCTTAGAGGAAATGCTTTCAGTTTTTCACCATTGAGAATGATGTTTGCTGTGGGTTTGTCAAATATGGCCTTTATTATGTTGAGGTAGGTTCCCTCTATGCCCATTTTCTGGAGAGTTTTTAATCATAAATGGGTGTTGAATTTTGTCAAAAGCTTTTTCTGCATCTGTTGAGATGATCATATGGTTTTTATTCTTCAGTTTGTTAATATGATGTATCACATTGATTGATTTACATATATTGAAGAATCCTTGCATCCCTGGGATAAATCCCACTTGATCATGGTGTATGATCCTTTTAATGTGTTGTTGGATTCTGTTTGCTAGTATTTTGCATCTATATTCATCAGTGATATTGGTCTGTAGTTTTCTTTTTTTGTAGTATCTTTGTCTGGTTTTGGTATCAAGGTGATGGTGGCCTCATAGAATGAGTTTGGGAGTGTTCTTTCCTCTGCAGTTTTTTGGAAGAGTTTGAGAAGGATGGGTGTTAGCTATTCTCTAAATGTTCGATAGAATTCACCAGTTAAGCCATCTGGTCCTAGATTTTTGTTTGTTGGAAGATTTTTAATTACAGTTTCAATTTCATTACTTGTGATTGGTTTGTTCATATTTTCTATTTCTTCCAGGTTCAGACTCAGAAGGTTGTGCATTTCTAAGAATTTCTCCATTTCTTCCAGGTTGTCCATTTTATTGGCATAGAATTGCTTGTAGTCGTCTCTTAGGATGCTTTGTATTTCTGCGGTGTCTGTTGTAACGTCTCCTTTTTCATTTCTAATTTTATTGATTTGAGTCCTCTCCCTCTTTTTCTTGATGAGTCTGGCTAATGGTTTATCAATTTTGTTTATCTTCTCAAAGAACCAGCTTTTAGTTTTATTGATCTTTGCTATTGTTTTCTTTGTTTGTATTTCATTTATTAATGCTCTGATCTTTATGATTTCGTTCCTTCTGCTAACTTTGGGTTTGTTCTTCTTTCTCTAGTTCCTTTAGGTGTAAGGTTAGATTGTTTATTTGAGATTTTTCTTGTTTCTTGAGGTAGGCTTGTATAGGTATAAACTTCCCTCTTAGAACTGCTTTTGCTGCATCCCATAGGTTTTGGATCGTCATGTTTTCATTGTCATTTGTCTCTAGGTATTTTTGATTTCCTCTTTGATTTCTTCAGTGATCTCTTGGTTACTTAGTAACATATTGTTTAGCCTCCATGTGTTTGTGTTTTTTACGTTTTTTTCCCTGTAACTGATTTCTAATCTCATAGCGTTGTGATCAGAAAAGATGCTTGATATGATTTCAATTTTCTTAAATTTACTGAGGCTTGGTTTGTGACCCAAGATGTGATCTATCCTGGAGAATGTTCCATGCACACTTGAGAAGAAAGTGTAATCTGCAGTTTTGGGATGGAATGTGCTATAAATATCAATTAACTCTGTCTGGTCTATTTTGTCATTTAACACTTGTCTTTCCTTATTAATTTTCTGCTTGAATGATCTGTCCATTGCTGAAGTGAGGTGTTAAAGTCCCCCACTATTCTTGTGTTACTGTCGATTTCCTCTTTTATAGCTGTTAACAGTTGCCTTATGTATTGAGGTGCTCCTATGTTGGGTGCATATATATTTATAATTGTTATATCATCTTCTTGGATTGATCCCTTGATCATTATGTGGTGTCCTTCCTTGTCTCTTCTAACATTCTTTATTTTAAAGTCTATTTTATCTGATATGAGTATTGCTACTCCAGCTTTCTTTTGATTTCCATTTGCATGGAATATCTTTTTCCATCCCCTCACTTTCAGTCTGTATGTGTCCCTAGGTCTGAAGTGGGTCTCTTGTAGACAGCACATATATAGGTCTTATTTTTGTATCCATTCAGCAAGCCTGTGTCTTTTGGTCGGAGCATTTAATCCATTCACATTTAAGGTAATAATCGATATGTATGTTCATATTACCATTTTCTTAGTTGTTTTGGGTTTGTTTTTGTAGGTCCTTTTCTTCTCTTGTGTTTCCCACTTAGAGAAGTTCCTTTAGCATTTGTTGTAGAGCTGGTTTAGTGGTGCTGAATTCTCTTAGCGTTTGCTTGTCTGTAAAGCTTTTGATTTCTCCATCGAATCTGAATGAGATTCTTGCTGGGTAGAGTAATCTTGGTTGTAGGTTCTTCCCTTTCATCACTTTAAGTATATCATGCCACTCCCTTCTGGCTTGTAGAGTTTCTGCTGAGAAATCAGCTATTAACCTTATGGGAGTTCCCTTGTATGTTATTTGTCATTTTTCCTTGCTTTCATTAATTTTTCTTTGTCTTTAGTTTTTGCCAGTTTGATTACTATGTGTCTTGGTGTGTTTCTCCTTGGGTTTATCCTGTATGGGACTCTCTGCGCTTCCTGGACTTGGGTGGCTATTTCCTTTCCCATGTTAGGGAAGTTTTTGACTATTATCTCATCAAATATTTTCTTGGGTCCTTTCTCTCTCTCTCCTTCTGGGACCCCTATAATGCGAGTGTTTTTGTGTTTAATGTTGTCCCAGAGGTCTCTTAGGCTGTCTTCATTTCTTTTCATTCTTGTTTCTTTATTTTGTTCCATAGCAGTGAATTCCACCATTCTGTCTTCCAGGTCACTTATCCGTTCTTCTGCCTCAGTTATTCTGCTATTGATTCCTTCTAGTGTAGTTTTCATTTCGGTTATTGTATTGTTCATCTCTGTTAGTTTGTTCTTTAATTCTTCTAGATCTTTGTTAAACATTTCTTGTGTCTTCTCAGTCTTTGCCTCCATTCTTTTTCTGAGGTCCTGGATCATCTTCACTATCATTATTCTGAATTCTTTTTCTGGAAGGTTGCCTATCTCCACTTCATTTAGTTGTTTTTCTGGGGTTTTATCACGTTCCTTTATCTGGTACGTAGCCCTCTACCCTTTTATCTTGTCTTTCTGTGAATGTGGTTTTTGTTCCACAGGCTGCAGGATTGTAGTTCTTCTTGCTTCTGCTGTCTGCCCTCTGGTGGATGAGGCTATCTAAGGTTTGTGCAAGTTTCCTGATGGGAGGGACTGGTGGTGGGTAGGGCTGGCTGTTGCTCTGGTGGGCAGAGCTCAGTGAAACTTTAATCTGCTTGTCTGCTGATGGGTGGGGCTGGGTCCCCTCCCTGTTGGTTGTTTGACCTTAGGCGACCCAACACTGGAGCCTACCTGGGCTCTTTGGTGGGGCTAATGGCGGACTCCGGGAGGACTCATGCCAAGGAGTACTTCCCATAACTTCTGCTGCCAGTGTCCTTGTCCCCACAGTGAGCCACAGCCATCCCCTGCCTCTGCAGGAGACCCTCCAACACTAGCAGGTATGTCTGGTTCAGTCTCCTCTGGGGTCACTGCTCCTTCCCCTGGGTCCCCATGCGCACACTACTTTGTGTGTGCCCTCCAAGAGTGGAGTCTCTGTTTCCCCCAGTCCTGTCAGAGTCCTGCAATCAAATCCCTCTAGCCTTCAAAGTCTGATTCTCTAGGAATTCCTCCTCCCATCACCAGACCCCCAGGTTCGGAATCCTGACGTGGGGCTCAGAACCTTTACTCCAGTGGGTGGACTTCTGTGGTATAAGTGTTCTCCAGTCTGTGAGTCACCCACGCAGCAGTTACGGGATTTGATTTTATTGTGATTGCGCCCCTCCGACCGTCTCATTGTGGCTTCTCCTTTGTCTTTGGATGTGGGGTATCTTTTTTGGTGAGTTCCAGTGTCTTACTGTCGACGACTGTTCAACAGTTAGTTGTGATTCTGGTGCTCTTGCAAGAGGGAGTGAGCGCACATCCTTCTACTCCGCCATCTTGAACCATCTCCTACAAGAGCATTTTGAGGTGTCCTGTCCTTTATTTGGGGGGAAGTATCCGTTGTGGTTTTTGTTTTTAAATTGTAAATGTTCTTAACCTTTACTCTTATTTTTAATGACCTTGAGGTCTTTTTAGTCAGTGGATTCCCCATAATGGCATAGGGATATTTGAATCATAGTACATTTTGGACCTTGAGTATTTTTTTGGCTTTTCTTATGCTGTCAGGTTATGTATAAAAGCAATTCGTAGTGCTGCCTGTTTTAGATGAATTGAGAATTGGTTGAGACCCTTTTACATTGGTGGAATTTGAGTTCACTGTGTCAGCAAGACTATTTTTGGTTGTTATAGCTATAGGAAATTTTGATGGTATTTCTTTATGGTTGCACAAAAATTTTGTAGGGAAAATTATTTGAAGTTAATTGGTATATTATCTTCTCATATATTTTAGAAACCCAAGCCATTTGTACCGTATTCTGATTTCTGATTCCATATTAAGAATAAAGTCTGTCTCTTGAAAAGCAAAAAAAGTAAGCTTCTAAAGCAATGATTTGTAACTGCCCTCCTGGCATAAAATTCTCTATTTTTATAATTAAAGTTGATAACAGGTTTCATGAAAAAAACAAACTTGTAGGTAGCTAAAGGCTGTACTCAAAAGCAGTTCTCCTATGATGAAGAAAATCATGTCCTGTCTGTTTTGTTGGGCTCCAGCTCACCTCAAGTATTGTTGTTTGTGAATTTAAAAATAGTAAGAAATATGCAGGATATACAAATTCACACAGTCCATTGAGGAAAACCTCTGGGGTTCAATTAACAAGTATCTGTCTGGCATTCCCTCTAGGGGTAGACATCCACCTGGTTGTGTGAATCAGAACTTTATTACTTTTTACTGCTGAATAGTATTTCACTGTATGCATGTATACGATTTATTCATTTACCCATTGAAGGACATGTAGGTTATTTCTAGTTTAGGGTGATTATGAACCTTTAAATATTTGTGTGTAGATTTTTGTAGGAACATAAGTTGTCATTCCCTAGGGTGATGTTTGCCTTGGAGTGGGATTGCTGGGTATGTAATAAAGAATTTGCCCTTTGTCCCTGGTTCCTGGGACTTAGGCTCTTAAGTCCTTGGAATTTCCTGAGGTATAGGAGTGTCTTTGTTACTTACAGTGGATCCTGATAGCTTAGTTAATGAGATGATTCAGGATAAGGACTGGCCATGCCAGAAAGACTAACCATGTGATTAGAGGATTGGGCCACCGAGTCACATATTATCACGTTATCAGCCTGAATAGTTTAGACTCATTGCTAGTGAGTCAGTCATGCTTATGTAATGAAACCCCAGTAAAAACTCTGGACATTGAAGCTCAGCTGAGCCTCCCTGGTTGGCAGTACTCTGTCATAAGTTGATGTTTTGGGAGGGAAACATGCCCTGATCACAAGGAAGCTTCACACTGGAACCCTCCTCTACCTCACCCTATGTGTCTCTCCTTTTGCCAGGTTCTGATTGGTATCCTTTTGCTGTAATAAAACTGGAATTGTAAGTATTTTCCTGAGTTTTGTGAGTTGTTCTAGTGAATAATCATACCTAGGGGAGGGTTGGTGGGGGACCCCAAACTTGCAGCTGGTATCTGAAGTGAGTGCAGTCTTGTGGAGGACTTTGCCTTTAACCTGTGAAGTTTAGCCTAACTCCAGGTAGTTGGTGTCAGAACTCATTGCACTGAGTCATGTGGTAGGTATGTGCTTAACTTTATAAGAAACTGCCGAACTTCCAGAAGGCATTGCCATTGCATTCCCACCAGCAACATATGAGGGTTTCCAATTATGCATATGTTAGACTGATACTGTTCCATAGCTCTTATATGTTCTGTTCTGGATTTATTTTGCTTTTGTTATTCTTTCATTCTTTTTCTTGTGTTCCAGTTAAGGTAATTTTTATTGACTTATCTTTAAGTTTACTGATTCTCTTCTCAGCATTGGTAGATCAACTGATCAGCCCATCAAAGGCATTCATCATCTTTGTTACAGTATTTTTCATTTCTGGTATTTTTATTATAGTTTCTATTTCTTTGCTGAAATCACCCATATGATCCTGCATGTTGCCCACCATTTCCACAACATATTAACCATAGTTATTTTAAATTCTGTCAGTTCCAAAATCCTTGTCATATCAGATTCTGGTTCTGATGGTTACTTCACTCTGTGTTTGGTTTTTTTGTTTTTGTTTGTTTATTTTTTTGGAGTTCATGTTTTTTTAAAAAATTTTTATTAGAGTATAGTTGATTTACAATGTTATGTTAGTTCCAGGTATACAGCAAAGTGAATCAGTTATACATATACATATATTAACTTTTTAAGATTCTTTTCCCATATAGGTCATTACAGAGTATTGAGTGGAGTTCCCTGTGCTATACAGTAGGTCCTTCATTAGTCATCTATTTTATGTATTGTAGTGTGTATATGTCAACCCCAATCTCCTAATTTATCCCTCCCCACCCCCTTCCCCACTGGTAACTAATTAAGGACCTACTGTGTAGGTATTTACAAACATAAATTTGTTGTTTACATCTGCAACTCTATTTCTGTTTTGTAAGTAAGTTCATTTGTACCTTTTTTTAGATTCCACATATAAGTGATATCATATGATGTTTGTCTTTCTCTGACTTACTTCACTCAGTATGACAATCTCTAGGTCCATTCATGTTGCTACAAATGGCATTATTTTGTTCTTTTTTATGGCTAAATAACATTCCATTGTATATATGTACCACATCTTCTTTATCCACTCCTCTGTTGATGGACATCGATTGCTTCCATGTTTTGGCTATTGTAAATGGTGCTGCCGTGAACATTGGGGTGTATGTATCTTTTTGAATTATGGTTTTCTTCAGATATATGCCCAGGAATGGGATTGCTGGATCATATGGTAGCTCTCTTTTTAGGTTTTTAAGAAACCTCCATACTGTTCTCCATAGTGGTTGTACCAGTTTACATTCCCACCAAGCTCAAATTTAATTGGCTCAAGTTACAAAGGTCCCCAAGGAGGGCCTGGGAGGGGAGGCCACCTGGAGAGAACCTGGGAGAGGCAGGTTCCCTGCCAGTACCCACCACCCTGGTTAATTCACTCTTAAGAATACATTTTTTCTTGTTTTCAGATGCATCTATGTATTTTGTTGAAAGCAGCACATTTTGTGTAGGACAGTAGATTGATGAATGGTTTTTCTGCCTATAAATGGGCAGGCCTTTCCTGCTGCTTAGATCTTTACTGCAGAATTGGAATTAATCTAGTTAGAAGTTGTGTTTGGTTTGAGGTTCATGGTTGCTGTGATTAACCTTAGTGGCTTCAAGTTCCTATAGCAATACATTGCCTTCCTGATTGGGGATGGATTACCAGAGCAGTGTCTCTTCTGACCTTGAGTTTAGGGCTTTCCTTTGTACTGTGCCTCAGAGAGTTGTTAAGTCTCTGCATGCTGTTGTTGCTTTCCTGTCCTTCTCCCAGAAGTGTTCTGTTATTTGAAGCTTGACTGGAGGCAGGGGAGGGACTGACATTTCGGATTAAGGGGAAGCTTTAGGCACTGTGTTTCAGTTTACTGTGTCTGGATTCACTTGCCCCTCCACAGCTAGTTGTAGGCCCGGTGATATTCCTGCCTCCCCAAGAGTAGGGTTTTTCTCCCGTTCCCTTTCATCAGCTGCAGTGACTTTTCATAGGTACCCTAAGGGTGGGAGCATTTGTGGCCCTTTTCCCCCATAGAATAACATTTATGTAGGAGAGATGGGAGAAAGGATCTGATGGTTTCTTGACTCTCCCACATCCCACTGCTGGGTCTGCACCACAGTTGACCCTCAGGGCTCTTTCCAATCTTTTCTTTGAGCACCTGGAAGAGTTTGCAAAAGAGTGCAAACCCCACTAATTTCTGCAGCTCCCAGGACTTCCCACTGTCCTGCCAGCACCAGTTCATTACTAACTCATGCTGAACAGTTTTTTCCAGTGTCTGCTTATAGCTACCTATGTAAACTAGTGCCGATGGCTCGTCTTTCCAGGCAGGTGCCGGCCCCTCTTTAGATTTGGGCCAGTTGCAACCTCAGCTCTCTGATGGGTTTGGAAAAAGTCATAATTTGAAGTTAATCTGGACTTTTTTTTTTTTTGTAAGGGTGGATCAGGAGAAAAGTGCTCTCATCCTGAGCAGCTGAGTTTAGCATCCCTCTTATGCTGAGCCTAAGACCCCCAGTCATGAAACCTCCAGATGAGATGTGCCCCTGCTTCATGGTGCAGGCAGGGGCCCTCACACACAGGTTCTGATTTTTCTTATCCTGCTTTAGGACTAGGGAAAAAATAATGTGAAATATGTCAGGAATTATATGTATTTGGAGAAACCATCTTCAAATGAGTAACTGGAATTTAACCAAAGATGAAAAAGTTGACATAAATTATATGGACTGCTCTGTTTCTAAAAACCTTTTTCTCCACTTGGCACATTTATGTGTTTTTTCCTATTACAGAGAGTCTTCTCTTCCATTCCTGCAGAGCCTCCGCCCAGCCAGAGCCCTTGCCTGAGTCCTGCAGGGCAGTTAAGTCTGTCTCCTTATGTGCATTTAGGAAAGCCTACTCCATAGGCCTCCCTGCCATTCAGTTTCATTTGATCCCATAGCAACTCTTATTGGGCTTAATTGCCCACCCTGAATGCCCTATAGCTCCAGGATCTCCCAGTGTTAACAACTGGCAGGGACAACTTTTTCATCTTTGGTGGAAACAGTTTTGGGTCTCAGAGAGGAATTAGATTTGTTTGAAATATAAATTAAAAAGGATCTTCCATGAGATTATTCCTTGGCCAAACAGAAGTAGGTTTTCCTAAAGTGCAATAGAAGAGTGTTCTTTACTAACTGCTGTTAAAATGACAGAGGACAAACTTGTAATGGAAAAAGGAAACGAACAATTAAACACCTTCTTTCAGGCAATCGTACTTGATAATTTGGTAATTTAGATAAATTTCTATTAAATTCAAATGAGTTCAGTATACTTAGTGGTTTGCTTAATATCTTGCTGTGTTGCTACTGCTTCAGAAAGAGATGTTCCTTTTGAACTAAGATACTAATAGGGGATTTTTTCAAGTATAAGTAATACTTATCAAAATACTGCTTTTCTTTCATTCCCTGCTTTAGCAAACTCTTGCAAATACATGATTCTTGCAGACCTTCACTTTGTTTTCTCAATTATTCTTTCTTTGGGTTCTATATAAAGTCATACTAAGTATTTGAATGAATTTAAGTAATTAGGAGTTTAAGGTTGTTACAACTATGAAATTAATTTTCTAGGAATTAATGGTGGGGAGAGGAGGATAAGAATGCAGTGTGTATTGATGAGGTTTACTTACTTTTCAGGTTCAATGCCATTCCCGTAGCTGGAGGTGTCTTGTCTTATCAGCTTTATTTCTGTCCCCCACATTGTCCTTTCTTTCTCTTTTTATCTCCTGTTACTCTCTTAAAGCATTCTTCCTGACAGACTTTCAGCCACAATTCACCTGATTATTTCCTTTCTTCCAGTTTGAAACGAAAAGGGGAAAGACTTAAGGCAGAGGGAAGACCTTGGACTGGACGCAGAGTTTGAAGAACCAAGTAGCTGGAGATGGAGGGGTCAGCGCTTAGCCGCTGGCAGGTCCCGTTCCTCATTCATCTATTCTAGGATAACCCCCTGCCCCCAGCATTAAACCGATGGGGGAAGCATGTATAAGATGAGATATATCTCTTCTGGTTTTTCTGGGGAGAGAATAACAGTTGTAGCAGCACTTAGCAAACTTTCTTTTTAAAATGTTCCCACTTTAAAGTTTAGAAAACTGCCACCTCAGGATTTTATTTTCAGTTCTGAGGGAATCAACCTAAATCCCAGCACTAAATAACCTTCCTTTGAATAAAAAGACAAATGCCTAGTGGTTTTAAGTTGCTGGGTTTTATTAAGATATTGGCAAAATTTCAGTATACTTCTTACCTGAATGAACAGTTTTAATAAAATATGAAGGATCACTCATGATTACAACTGAACTCAAAAGTGAGCTGTAGAGAAGATTTATAAATTGATAAATTTGCTTGGTAAGAAATGATTCATTTCATTTGCTCCACTCCATAGAGAATTCTTTGCAGAGAAATGTCATGAACAAGAGAACAAAGCCCGTCTCTCACCAAAGAGCACCTAGAGTAAGAGGTAACACTGACGTGTCTGTACATTATTTCATCCATCGGAGTTAATCAGAGTATTTTCCTTTTCCAGAACGACTGCTGTGTCAGTCTGGAGCTCCCTATCTTATTTCATATTTTCTAATTAGTACAATATAAATAGTCTTTAAAACAGAAGATAAAATGCTGCTAGAGGAAGTAACAGTTATTTTTCAACACAGTACCATTTCTGGGAAATAGTCGTATTATAACACTGGAAGTATCTTGTTTTGGAAAAAAGCATTTAAGCTATTCACGGGTCAGAACAGGGTATTTGTCCTTTACCGTCATGTGATTTTACAAGGTGAAAAGAAGCATGTTCTTTCTTTTTCTAATTTATGATCCAAAGAATAATTCTCCTAAATTATGGTATGACCAAAACTTTTATGGCATTGCTTCGGTGTGAATGATCACTGAGTGAACAAATTAAACTATGTTTAAACAAACATGAAAATAATAATTTAGATCACTTTCTCACAGAGCCTCCTCAGCAAGCCTTTGATGGGGAAGGAAGTACTTGAACCACAGCAGTTTCATCTGTAAACAAACACTTAACTTCTTTATGCATCATTTCATCTGCCCGTTGGATGTTGTGCTTCTTACTGGCACAGTGGTCCAACAAAGGAGTAAGGTTGTCATGAAGATGCAGTGTGACACTAGACCACCACGTTGACATTGGAGTACCACTATAAATGTGGTCAGAGTCAGACTCAGTGTTGACATTGACATTGTTGACATTGTCCTTGGAAAAGGTGTTAACTTTCGAGGATCCTCCTAGTTAAATTAAATGTGACAGTAACTTTATATTAATGCAAGGACAATGGATGGCACTTTCAGGTAAAGAAAAGATACATACCTGGATTCCCACCATCCTTTGCAGTACAGACCTAAATGGGATTAATAGCCCCAGTGTTTGGTGCTGTAATGTTGCTTAACCTCAGATATCCCTCAAAAGTACACATCCAGAAAGTGAACAAAGGAAACCTTTAAATTAGGGACTGATTCCCTTTGAAACTCACAGTGAATGTACAAGGAGTTTGTATTGACTTCAGTTAGTGACTTGAAGTCTGTTTCCCTAACCAGTACTACACTGTCTTTTTTATATTTATTATTTCCTATTCTAACAAAACTTTAGCAAGCAAACAAG
Source organism: Mesoplodon densirostris (assembly GCF_025265405.1). Classification (NCBI taxonomy): domain Eukaryota; kingdom Metazoa; phylum Chordata; class Mammalia; order Artiodactyla; family Ziphiidae; genus Mesoplodon; species Mesoplodon densirostris. The sequence goes on from NC_082678.1 coordinate 59,885,914, forward strand.
TTGATGCAGATCATGTTAGACTGTAAAAGGGATACTGCCATCTTAAGGACTGAATGTAGAAGTTCCACCATCACTAAATTACACAATGAATAAAAGTACAAAACACATAATTCACAGACTGTACCTCAGCATTAACGGTTTATATTATATACTTTTATATCTGTCTAATATTTTTACAATCACCAGATACACCATCATTAAATACAAGTTACAGAAATGTGTAGACACCATGAGTAAGAGGGGGGACTTATTGCTTACGTCAGCAAGCAGCAGATGAGGGCACAGGATGTGAACTGAAGGGAACTACTTTCTATCACCAGTGGCATTAAGTATAACACTGCGTTTCACAAAGCACTGCTTTTTATCTAGTTTATAGAACCAAGAGCAGTATATATCAGACCAATAACCACTACTTTAATATGTATTATAGAATTTTAAAGGACTTACCTTACAAGCGGTACCTAACTAACTATTCTATAAATATGCATGTCGTGAACAAATGAATAGTAGTTGCTATTTTTTACAATATTGGCTTATAACGTGACCGCACTAGAGCTACGTTGCTTTATTTTCTAGAGGGCTACTGGTATCAGAAATGGAGTTAACACTGCTTATGTAGTTACACCTACAAAATTCAGACCCTTAAAGATGTGGTCTCTTAGTCCCAATTTCATCCAACCCTTTTTCCCCACTGAAAAAACCTGTCCTTTGTACCTTATTTCCTTTCACCTTCTTTATTCTGATCAAACTCATTAGCAATAGACAACTATAGAAAAATCTTTAGAAAACTTGTTTAACTTGGCCTAGTGCTTTGGGCCATAATATATACGTGCTCTGCTGCCCCTGTTTTCTTGCTTCCTTAGATGAGAATGTGATTTGAAACTGACACTGCACCTGATGGGTTGTTAACAAGATCTAGGCTTCCAAAAATGACGGATGTGAGTGAGGTCCATGTATGGGGGTAAAGCATCAGGATGGTGAAAAGATTCTGGTGCTACGGTTGGAGCCATGGGTGCTCCCTCCTTTTCAGCCATGTGTCACAAGACTTGAAATGACTTCAAAATAAGGGAAAACAAATACTGACAATCTCTACTTACATCCAAATTTTAAAAAGTAAAATCTGTAGATTATCAATCTGTTGCTAAAGTGAATCTGTTTTTATTTGTTTGACACAGCTACACTGGCGCCCCAAAATATGCCACAGTCCTCTGTGTTCTGAAGATCCAGGAATCTTAGTCCTCCATGATGAGTCTGGGGAACATAAAGTAATTAGTGTGTTAGTATTATGTTAAAACAGGATTGCTCAGTGCACGTTTCTCAGCAAGAGCATTTAGCACCTCCCAACAGTATGAGGGAGTGAGCCCTGCAGCAGGCAGCTCCTGTGCATTGGCGTGGTTGCTCCATGCTCGACTGGGGGAGGGTAAAATGTCATGTGGAGACACTCATGATTCTCAAAGAATCAGGCTGCTTCACTGAATGAATCTGATTATTAGTTTATTTGCGGCCTCTAGTTGCAGATACGGTTCTGACTTGAAACTGTGGAAATGACAAAAAGCAGACAATTTCAGAATATCAAATGTAAATAAATATTGAAAAGAGAAACGTGTACTATTTGGTCTGACGCTGCAGGACTCAAATTTACAACTAAACAGACCTCAGCTGCGGTAATCTGCATTCTCCTTTGCACTTGGCCTCTGGGCTCACTTTAGGCAGTACTTTCAGCCTCTTCCACACCACTTATTTCATTCCCTTGGGGGAAACAATTTTAGAGAAGTTAAAACTAATATTTTTCATTCTCCAACACCACTTTTTATTTGATCGTAGTACATGCCTTTGCTGTCTGAACTTTTATTTTTAAAAAAAGGCAGAAAAAAATAGAAATACTATTTGATTTTCTTTTAAGATGGCAACTTGATTCTAGTATATTTGTACCTGAAATCATCTCCATTAAAGAAGTTTTACTCCTGAGATGAGGGTACAGTGAAAAACACATTAGCATCATAGGTTAAAACCAATAGACAGCAGTCTTCTAAAAAATAATAATAATTCCGTCAAAAGCACCATAACAGGGTATGAAACTCCCAAATAGCTATAGCCCTAGGAAATACTTTTTAATTCAAAAAATTTTCATTGTTGGTCTTCTATGTTACAGGAAAAAATTAATCTGTTTGACTATATACCACCTCACAAGTCTGAGAATGACATTTTTACACTAGTTTTCTACTTTCATTATTACCAGTTAAAACCCATGTGGCTTTTAGCCTTTTACCTACCAAAAAAAGGGGAGGGGCTTTCCCTCAGTCCCCAGTCTTTTGAGGAACATTCCCCAACTAGATCTAATTCTGCATTAAGTTTTCCAGAGATATATTAGGCACATCAGAACAGATTTCACCTGCCGTGAGATTTCAATACTATATCTCCTGACTGAAATAACCAACTCGCAAGCTTCCACTAGTGACGCGAAGGGGTCATGGGGTGGCGGTGGTATGTAGGTACAGAAACACGTCACTGGGACCAGGTGTATAATTTTGCTAGTGAAACCGCCAGTACTTTTTTTATTAGATGTGAGTTTCCTAGAGATCTATTTACATTTAAGAGTTGAGCCATCCATGGCTCATCATAATGAAGCACACAGTATTTCAGAAATGTCTACCTTGTTTCTACTCTGATAGGGATGTTTTTATTGGGGGAGAGCTAGCTAGCCTACTTTAAAGAGAAAGTTATTTATTATATTTTAAAACTCCAGGGAAAAGCTGGGTATGGAATAGCGTTACTCTTTTTAAGCTTCCCCATGTTTTCACTGTACCCTTTCCAACTGTTTTGTCTCCATGGCAGAGAACTTCTTAACATCCTATTTCTCTTCCCACTTCGAATAAGTGAGGACAGGCTAGTGCCTGTTTTGTGGGAAGGCTCTGGAGCAGAGAGAAAAGAATAAAACTTTGGATTAAACCTGAATCCGTGCCGCCTCTTTGAGTAGTGGTAGTGTAAACGATACAATCTAGAAACTCTCTTTCCCAGGAATTTGAACTGTTCATTTTCCAACCTAGAACAAACAGGAGACAAGCTCTCCATTCTGCGTATCTGCTGCCCTGTTGAACCCAAATTAAAAGAAGAGGGAAACTCTCCAGCACCACTCCGTTCAGGCAATGACGATTGAACTGATTTTTTCTCCATTATTAGCTCATTAATAAAATCTGCTTTCTTTGGTGCACCAGGACCAAACATCTCAACTGGTGACAAAAACTGGGCACTGTGAGGTTTGCTTGCTTCTATTTGTGTGAGATCTAGGTAGCCTGGGTCTTCCAGCACGTTGATTTGGGACCCTGGGCTCAGGCTAGTTCTATCAGTGAATGAATCCACACGCCCATCATAGCCTAGATCGGCCGGTGCTGAGCACTGGTGCTGAGGCCAAGGGCGTTTGCACTCTCCATGATTCTCCTTATCATCCCCACCATCTTCTTGCCCTCCTTGAAAAGAGTTCTCTGTCCAGTCTGACTCCTCACTAACATTTACAGCTTTGTCCATGTCCCTCAGGAATACCACAATAACAGTGATGTTATCACTTGACCCAGCATCACGAGCTGATGCCACTAACTTGTGGGCAACCATGCTGCTGTCCCCATTATTCTCCTTCAGGTGGTCAGACACAACTTTCACTGCCTCATCAGGGTTCACGGTGTCGTAGAAGCCATCACAGGCCAGAATGAGGTAGTCTTCAGTTCCATCCAAAACAGTGGAGGCGGAATCTGCATCCCCACAGATATACGGCTTATGTTCAGCATCTCCTGGGGGAATTAGAAAATAGGTCAGATTTTGGTTTATCTTGCATGTAAACATGTTCATGGCCAGCTCAAATGGCCTAAGCAGAGAAGGGTCCTCTGTTGAGGGAACCGTATCAGCAAAGACACAGAGGTAACTGTTAGGGAGTCATTTGTAGTTGAATAGTGGGTGCTTGGAGTGGCAACAGACTGGAGACCTGGGGCCCAACTAAGCTAGGTTTCTGTCACCAGATTACTGAGATAATTCATCATCTACAGTGCATTTTGGAACTTTCAGATCCAGAGCACTTGCAGATCCCTTGCTTGTTTATATTCGTTGTTTTCCTTTAGTACTTGGAGAGAGCCTTAGCAAATGGGTCTTTCGCCTGTTGGGTAACCAAATAACATTACTACAAGGGATACTCATTTACTTCTTTACATAAAAAACATGGAGTATTGAGCAGTAGTTCCTAGTTTAGGGTATCATAATTCATTGGCAAACAGTAGTTTAAAAAATTTTTTTTTTACAAAATGCTTTCTCATTCTTAAAGTGGTAGCATATAGCTTAGTGGTTAACGATGCAAGCCCTGGAGTCAGACTGCCTGCATCCGGATCTTAGCACTTGTTACTTACAAACCCTCTTCAATTACTGTCCATTTTATTGTACTAAAACTGAACTATCTGACTAGGGGAAGACAAAATGAAGTTACATATACTTATTTGAATGATATGGACATATTGTCACTGTTTCTGATATCTGTTATAGGTTCTCTCCTACCCAAGTAAAGTTCTCTCCAATATTTCACATCCCTGTTTAATCCTTAAATAGGCCCAAAAAGCTCAATGGGAACCCTATGGATAACTCTGCTAGAACCACTGTGGGCCACATACCCTATCCAGCAGCTGCATGACGGGACACCCTGAACAACAGATACTTAATATTTAATTACCTGGGTTAGTTTATCTACAAAGTAAGAAACTAGTCTTCTTCACAGACTAAGGTAGCCAGAACCATCTTCCTCAAGTATGGTTTTGATTTCATCAACTTCACTGCTATACTATGGCACCTCCCAATAGCCTGTTAAAGCTAATCAAAACTTCCAATCGGGCTTCCCTGGTGGCACAGTGGTTGAGAGAGTCCGCCTGCCGATGCAGGGGACACGGGTTCGTGCCCCGGTCCGGGAAGATCCCGCATGCCGCGGAGCGGCTGGGCCCGTGAGCCGTGGCTGCTGAGCCTGCGCATCCGGAGCCTGTGCTCCGCAACGGGAGAGGCCACAACAGTGAAAGGCCCGTGTACCGCAAAAAAACAAACAACAAAAAACTTCCAATCACTGGGGATTCAGTGTCCTCCACCAGTCCACTTTACTAAATTTCTCCATTCCCTACCCCACCTGACTGTATTATTATCATCATTATTTTCTGAATTCCAACTAAAAATAAATGTGATCTGAGTCATACTGTTCCCAAAAATCTTAGTGCTTCAATTAAAAGGCTACTGCAACTGTTAGTTTGGAACAGAACATACAAAGATCTGCACAGAGAAAATGCTGCCAAAATTCTGGCTTTTCACCTGATCTGCTGGATGTCAAATTCATGACATTTTGCCCCCAAATTTGGTGGGAGGACATGATTATCCATTTCATTGTAGAAATGGCAATATCCTTTTGTCTTAAACCTCCTCTCTCCATATGCTGGATAACATATGCCTCTTGTCAACTTTGGATAAATCTGAAGGGCTCATGGGGAGAAACAGTTGAAAAGCGTTTTATTTTTAAAGCGTTAAGTGTTATTTACTTTCTAAGTAGAGTTGAACTCTGCTCAGGAATCCTTTTTCTTTTTTTTAAATTAATTAATTTATTTATGGCTGTGTTGGGTCTTCATTGCTGTGCCCTGGCTTCTTCTAGTTGCAGCGAGTGGGGGCTACTCTTTGTTGCGGTGTGCGGGCTTCTCATTGCAGTGGCTTCTCTTGTTGTGGAGCACGGGCTCTAGGCGTGTGGGCATCAGTAGTTCTGGAGTGTGGGCTCAGTAGTTGTGGCTCGCAGGCCCTAGAGCACAGGCTTAGTAGTTGTGGTGCATGGGCTTAGTTGCTCTGCAGCATGTGGGATCTTCCTGGACCAGGGCTCGAACCCGTGTACCCTGCGTTGGCAGGCAGATTCTTAACCACTGTGCCACCAGGGAAGTCCCAGGAGTCCTTTTTCTTGTCCTTATTTAGCCCCAATTTTATTCCACGAGCTTTCCAAATCTTTCTCACATTCTTCAACTCTTTCCAATTAAGTTACTGGATTTGGGTAGATGGCCTAATTTCCTACTTCAAAGAAAATTAACTTTATCAGGCCCAAATTCCCTCAATTCCTCCTCCCGACTTAAAAAAAAAATCTTTAGTGATTCACCTATATCCACAACCATTTTCTATTTTCAAAATTCTGTGACTTGACCTCTGCAGCATTTGACCCTGTTGACTACATACTCCTAGAAACCCCCTTCCCCAGCATCTGTGATACCCCATTTCTATGTCTCTGATCCCTTCCTGATTTTCTTCACTGGCTCCTTCACTTAAAATCACCAAAAATCATTGTGTGCTAAGACTGTGCCAGGCAGGGTTCTAAGTGTGGTGTGTGTATTATGCCATTTAATACAGAAACTCTATGAGTTAGGTACTGTTACTATTCCTGCTTTACAAAGGGACAAATAGATACAGAGAAGTGCAGTAAATTTCTCAAGACCAGCAGCTCACAACAGTGAGAGGCCCGCATACCGCAAAAAAAAACAGAAAAGTGGCGGAGCCAAGAGAGCGTGACTTCATGTTATCCTACAACAAGGAACGCGTCTCGTCCTTGGTCTCTCTTCACACTAAATATTCCTGGGCAATGTCATCCATTCCTGTAGTTTCAACACACACACACACACACACACACACACACACACTTCACAGGTTGCTACTATTATTGCCAAAATGGGATGAATTCCCATATCTCTATCTCTAACTCAGAACTCTGCTCAGCTCCAGATCTGTATTTCCAATTGCATATAAAGTATCTCTTCCAAGACATCCCACAGGCACCTAGAATATAAAATATGTCCCAAATGGACTCATTATCTGCCCTCCTCCCCACTCCCAAACTGCTGCTGCTGCTTTATTACAAATGTTTTATCGGCTTCTCAGTCACTCAAGTCCGAAACCTGCAAGTGAACTTTCCTCTTCCCCACAAACTGTCGTTTCTATCTCATCAATTGATACCCTCCTCTGTATCCCTTTTTCAGCTGTCCTATCTCTGAAACAAATTGTATCAACAGCCTCCTGAATGACCTCTCATCTAGGCTTTCTACTCTAGTTCGTCTCCCATAATTATTACAAATATTTATAAATACAAACCTGACCACGTGGGCCCTCGTCTAATTCACCTGACAAAGTCCAGATACTTAGCCTGGCATTTAAGCCCCTTTGTACTCTGGTGCCAACACTTATCTCTTCCCACTCCCACCCTCTGCCCCAGCCTCCTGCACTTGTCACTGTTCCTAAAACAAGACATGCCCTTTGAGATGCCCATGTGTTCGTATTCGCCATACCTGGGATGTCCTTCTCTGCATACTATCCTCCCTGTCCACTTCAGAAGTCACTTCCTCTCTGAAGTCAGCCTGGTTTTCTCTTAGATTGTCATTTATTCAAGGACATTCTTTCCCTGCTTTTCCCCCTTGTGTCATATTTTTAGAAGCAAGAAATGATAAGTATCCTCTAGTATAAAGTTGGTTCTATAACAAGCATTAAAGTTACTTCTCAATACTCGGACAAAGATCAAGAGAAGAGGTCTTTGTTTGGAGTTGTCAAAAATAATTCTATTTGAGGGTGTGTTTTAGAAATCAGAAATTTTTCCCTTTTGGCCTTATTCCAGAGTTCCCAATAACTCCCTCAGTCTAAGGTAAAGCCAGCTCTCAGTTTTTCAAGAGGTACTGCAGAATCTTTGAGCTTCCTCCTCCTCTCTCAGCCTCTGCTGCTCCCATTTGGGCCACTTCACAGCTTGCCAGCACCTTCCCAAAGAGTAGGAGGGAAATCACATCCGTGGTGAAACTGAAATCAGTCCTTTGAGATTTTGTTAATGTTCCTGGAATATTTTGGTAATGATAAGCAAAATTTGGGGATTAGACCTCAATTCCATTTATCCATGTTATCCCTATGTCAAACTACTTCATTTATTTAGGAGGCAGTGACTGAGAACTGCAGTATATATGCATATATGCATACCACCCATATAGACACACGCACATTGATGTGTTCTTTTTAAAAAAACACAAAGTGAAGCTGAGCCATGAAGCCTAAAGCAATAGACCCAGGTGCAAAAGTGAAACAGACAGAAACAGTACTATAGCCCAATTCTTTGAACTACACCTTTGTATTTTGTCCAAACAGATTAGCTGTTTACTCTCTCAATTTTAGACAAAGAGTTTTATCGACTTCCCCTTCTTTTAAAGAATTAAGTTCCAGGGGAGCAGATTCGCTGAAACCCCAGGGTTATCTGACAAATTACTATATTCCACATATAGTAAAATTAGTTTTCTAATTTTAATATAGTAAAAATTGTTTTCATCTGAAAAGCACATTATTTGTGTTATTTTAGAATTCATTGAAAAAATTAAAGATATAAGCAAGGTAAAATATGGGGGGGAAGCTTCTATTTTATGGAAAGTACTGATTTAAGCTAAGTATGACCCAAAATGGAATGAAAAATGAGGATCACTGTGGTTTTAAGCAGATTTGTATGCTAAAGATTAAAGGCTTCCATTAAAAAAAAAACTAGTAAGAGAACATTTCTTAATATAGTTCTTTTAAGAATGGAATTTATACAAATGAGTAGGTTAAATAATTAACTAAAAGAAGCATTATCCAAATGTTATATTAAACAGTAATAAGCACTCTGAAAATCCGTTATTTTCTCAGGTTCCCTGTTGTATCAGATTAATATAAGACAGTGTCCTGGAAAAGGAAGTTTGGAGAAACAAAAATTAATCGGTTTTTCCTACCAATAGCTCTGGAGACCGACAGACTTCCATTCACCCTCCAGGCACCAAACCAGACTACACAACCTCCAAGGGCCTCAATTCGCTGCTTTTCATCCTGTACAGTAATGTAATAGAAAGAAGCAAATAATTGGATTCAGGATTTATTCATCTACCTTAACAGTAAACAACAGATATAATACTCATCAGCTTCCTGGAAAGGGTTCTCTTTATTTTTCCTTTGGAAGGTGGGCATGGTTACTGAGATAATGGTGATAATTATAATAATAAGTGAAAATCAGTGACTAGAAAACTGCCTTTGTGGCGTGTGCCCTAACAGAACAGACCATACTTACCTCTCTGTCCGGCTTGTGTGGCTTCATTAGTTCAACAGCTTGGCCCTTTCTCACAAGCATAACCTGGGAATCACCTACCCAGGCCACATGTAGCATGTTGCCTCTGATAAAAGTCACCACTCCTGTGGTCCCGCATCTTAAGCTCTGAAAGTAATTTAAATAAGAGTCAGTAAAAATAAGCAGACATCAAATTCTCATTGAGAAGCAATTTATAGGTAATACAAACTTTTCAGTTGGAAGCTAGACTACTAATGACTCGATTTCACAAATAGCAATTCCCATTTCTCAATGCATTCTTATGTGCTTGTATGTATTTATATGTGCACACACACATACAGATCCATTTTATCTGTGATATGCAAGGCAGAGACAATTATCAATTCCATTTTATACACAGGTACTATGGCAGGTTATGTGACTTGCCCAAGGTCAGGTAACTGATTAGAACAGAACTGAAATTTTTTCCTCCTAGTCCAGTGCTAAGCCACTATATCAACCCTTAGAGTAAAGATTTCCATACTCTGGTCTCTGTTTTGTTCAGGGGGAGAGTCCTGGCTTCACAAAATAACATACAAAGCATCTGGTGTGTACACAACAAATGCTTCCATACTCTGGAAATTAAAACAGCAGCCAAGAGATTACATACATTCCCTGGAGTGCTAAATTGCTTGTACCTTTAAAAAACAAAAATAAAATCTACAATAATTTTAGGGACCTTTGCTTTTGGAACATTGCATAAAAAAACAAACAGCCTGGAATTTCATCACAATAGCTCAGTACCACTGTACTTAATGTACTTGATACTACTATCCTAAGATGACATCTCCATTTGACATGAGTCACTACCAAATGAGCATGACTTTGTTACTAAGGACTTGGCCTAAATTAGAACCAATGCGTCAAGATGGTAGAAGGCCCCTTGTATCCAATGAGAAAACAACTTCTCATTTTCCCTATATAGGGAAAGTTTGTTATAAATCCTCACCCACCAATAAAATGTCTTCCCACACAGAATATTCAAAACCTCAGCCCCCTGGAACACACGATGAAGACACTTCAGTACATATGCCCCTGAAAGAACAGGAGGCGGGGCTGCTGCACAACAGGAATAGCTACTTTCTTCCCAGCAGTTAGCAGCACATGGAAGCACAAGAGGGGAAAAGTAACTGCTGAGACAAACCTAAATTATTCACGAGAACTGCTGGCAAGACTAAGAGACACCAGGATCATTGGCAAAGCAAATGAGGGGAACACGGTCAGCAAAAAACCCATGATTTTGAGGACACAGAGGAAAAGGGACAGGACGGAGGATGAAGAAGACCAGGTGATTCTCTCAGCTTCACGCTGATGATTTACAGGTCACCTCTCAGGGGCCAGGTCTTGTCCTCGGTCAGAATGATGACAGCCGGCGGCTCCAAGGCAGGCGGAGCCAAGCCCTGCCAGCCCTCCGGAGACTGGCAAAGTCTGAGGTCAACAACTGTATTTTGTTTTCTAGCCCCACCTCTATTTACAGACCATAGTGGTTACTATTGTTGGATTTGCATATTAATCTAAACCTGGGGTGCAGGTGGGGAGACGGAGAATACTGCCCTTGCTTAACACCAAGTAGTTCTGAATTATTGCTTCATTAATTCCAAACCCCACTGTTGCTGTGTAGCATAACTATGAGCTCAAAGAAAAGGATTCAGTGATTACCCTGTTCTCTCCAAGTCCATTTCAAAAAGAGTTAATGTGTAAGTCATAGGGCAGGAGTCTTATTTTCTGTGTGTATACAATTCTGCAATTACTTTTTAAAATTAAGTTATTTTCTTTCTGTTAGTCCCTAGTTGGAAATGAATATAAAGTCCTGTAGTTAATTGTGTACCAATGCCCAGAATGATAATAGATTAAAATGTTTACTTTTAGATCTTAATTTAGAGCCCCTGTCATTCATTCAGAGTAAAACCTTAGGTCTGATTAACCTTAAGAAATTAGGACATGAACTCTGACCTTTCTTCCTGTTAAGAGAAAATCAGTTCAAGGATCATCTAAGGATTCACTCTCTCCAAGCAAAACTTTCTTCGAGAGATACACAGCAAAACACTGCCAACCCACTTAGAACCAACTGTATCGAGAAATCCCAGCTTCTGTTTCTCTTTTATAGACCACTGTTTTAATCACCATATCCAGATTTTGTCAGCAAAAGTCTGCTTAGAGAGATGGTCCCGGTGTGAACCTGACAGGCAATGGTGAATAAGATAAAAGTCACCTGCCAAATCCAGCAATGGACTGGCTTTCTAGAAAATTATAGCTTGGGAGTTTCTATACAGTACATCATAGCACCCCACTAAATCTATTCCTAAAGAGAGAGTTAGAACTACAACAATCCAATACTGTGTGTCAAGAATATAGTTTGGAAGAGAGCTTTAAATAATGTCTACCACAAGAGAAAATCCAAAATAGCCTTTTAACCACAGAACAAGTAGACCTCAGCTAATGCATCATGGCTGGAATTTATGTGGAAACGGCATACCTCCCTGGCTGCTTTCTGTACAAACCGCTCATCAGTGACCCGGAAGGCCCGGCACAGGGCCTCAGCAGGATCATGGGGGAACACCTCCTGGCGTACTAAGTTAACATGCAGGTGAATGGAGGCGTAAATGGCAGCGTCCACTCCCCCGTGGCCATCAAACACTGCAAAGTAAGCTTGTTCTTCCTGGTCCTGTCAATAGGAACACAGAAACAGTTAAGGGAGTTAGGTGTAGCATGACTCAAATGAGCCAATCCCCCACACTGTTGCCCATCCTCCTCCACTGCTTTGTCACCCAGATAATGAGGCTAAATGTTTCCCTTTTCTGACGTGCCTGATCAAATGCTAAAATACCTGCAACATTAGGGCATCTGTGTTTACACACCAGAACACTGGAACACATCATGCCCAATTAGCTCAGGCTGAATGAAGCGCCCTCTCACTGTGAAAGCTGTTGTCTTGTACCATGGAAACCACCTACATACATTGGCTTCAAAGTTGCTGTTATAAGTTGTGGGGAAGGGGAGAAAGAGAAGATATGAGGAGGAATTAAAGCAAAGGCTGTTCTGGATTGAGGATTTTTGTCAAAATGAAAGTAATAAAATTAGATGGGGAGGGTGGGAGGGAGGGAGATGCATGAGGGAAGGGATGTGGGAACAGATGCATATGTATGACTGATTCACTTTGTTATAAAGCAGAAACTAATTAAATAAATAAATAAATAAATAAATAAAATAAAATTAGAAACTGAGAACAATAGGAAATAACTGGCCTTCCAAGCACGAGGCCAATTATGTTAGATTGTTTAAAATACACAGAGAAAATGAAAGCATACACATACTTCTAAACTATAATATCGCCCTCATAAATCATTCATGGTCACATTGTATTCTCACCATAAATAACAGAGTCTCTAAATTGGTTACCCAAACTTGAACCACATCAGAGGTCTATATGTCTTTACCTAATCCCCTAATTCAAGATGTAGCTTCACATTTCCTAGTTCACCCTCTGCTTGAAGCCCTATGGCAACTGCCAGAAGAGAGTCTTCCAAACCTGTGATTTGTCTTGACAACGGAAGCCTAATCACAAGAGTACATTTAACTCATTAAGTACTTAGTTTTTTCTTTCTCTTCAACTCAAGTATTTAAATCTCAGCTCTAGCTCACTTAGGAGATCTGTAACTCACTGAACTCTCACTGAGTTCTGGCCTCCTTTTAGGCAACACTATGTAATGATTTTCATTTGGAAGCTTTGACTTCTTCCTTGGGCTCTTGGAGAGTTCAGTTGAGTCCAGGCCCTGTCATTCAAAGTGAATAAAATATACAAAGTAAAGCATATAATTTTCTTGTGCTTGTTTTTTCATCTATTAGGTAGGGATGAGTTGGTATCTCATGGGGATTTGGAAGGACTACTAAGGTATACTAAAACAAAAGGTATATTTGTGCTTTGAAAAAGTTCTTTTTAAACGAACTACTACATTTACAAAAGTACCAAATATAAATGTCCATAGAGTAATGATACAACCTAATATTATGAAATCTATATCTAATACAGATTATTACAACTAGTTAATTTAGCAATATAATCAAACCATCTATAATGCCACTGAAGATGACACTGATAAACAGAACCCTTGAGAACAAAAGTCTTGACATGAAGAATTTCTACCTTGTACTAAAGAAGTACTCATTTTTCGACAAGGGGATAATATCCAAACTATATTAAAATATATATAATATGTTAAAACATTAAATATATAAAATGTAAATATATTTATATATATATAAATAGTTCATACAAGTCAGTATCAAAAAAAAAAAACCCAAATAACCCAATCAAAAAAAATGGGCAGAAGACCTGAATAGACATTTTTCCAAAGAAGATACACAGATGACTAACAGGCATATGAAAAGACGCTCAACATCACTAATTATCAGAGAAATGCAAATCAAAAGAACAATGAGATATCACCTCACACCTATCTGAATGGCCATCATCAGGAAGAACACAAATAACAAATGTTGGAGAGAATGTAGAGAAAAGGGAACCTCCTACACTGTTGATGGGAATGTAAATTGATGCAGCCACTGTGGAAAACAATATGGATGTTCCTCAAAAAACTAAAAATAGAACTACCATATGATCCAGCAATTCCATTCCTGGGTATATATCCAGAAAAAACAAAAACACTAATTCAAAAAGATACATGCACCTCAATGTTCATAGCAGCACTATTTACAATTGCCAAGATAAGGAAACAACCCAAGTGTCCATCAATAGATGAGTGGATAAAGAAGATGTGAAATATATATATGTTATTCAGCCATACAAAAGAAATTCTGCCATTTGCAGCAACACAGATAGACCTAGAGAATATTATGCTTAGTGAAATCAGTCAAACAGGGAAAGACAAATACTATATGATATCGCTTATATGTAGAATCTAAAAAATAAACCAAACAAATGTATAAAATAAAACGGAAGCAGACTCACAGATATAGAAAACAAACTAGTGGTTACCAGTGGGGAGTGGGAAGAGGGGAGGGGTGAGATAGGGATATAGGATTGGGAGATATAAATTACCATGTATACAATAAACAACAAGGATATATTATACAGTACAGGGAATTATAGCCATTCTTTTTTTTTTTTTTTCTTTTTGCGGTATGTGGGCCTCTCACTGTTGTGGCCTCTCCCGTTGCGGAGCACAGGCTCCGGATGCGCAGGCCCAGCGGCCATGGCTCACGGGCCCAGCCGCTCCGCGGCATATGGGATCCTCCCAGACCAGGGCACGAACCCGTATCCCCTGCATCGGCAGGCGGACTCTTAACCACTGCGCCACCAGGGAGGCCCTATAGCCATTCTTCTTCTAATAACTTTTAATGGAATATAATCTGTAAAAATACTGAATCACTTTGCTGTACACTTGAAACTAATATTGTAAATCAACTATACTTCAATTTTTAAAAAAGGGATAAAGAGATGTGGTGTGTATGTATACACATACACACACACACACACATACACACAAAATAGAATAGTACTCAGCCATAAAAAAAGAATGTAATTTTGCTATTTGCAACAACATGGATAGACTTAGAGGGCATTAGGTTTAGTGAAACAAGTCAGAGAAAGACAAATACTGTATGTTATCACTTGTATGTGCAATCTAAAAAATAAAATAAATGAATATAACAAAATGGAAATAGGCTCACAGATACAGAGAATAAACTAGTGGTTACCAACAGGGAGAGGGAAGGGGGGGCAATGTAAGGGGTAGGGGATTAAGAGACGCAAATGACTATAAAGTAAATAAGCTACAAGGATATAATGTATAGCACAGGGAATATAGCCAATATTTTATAATAACTTTAAATGGACTATAATCTAAAAATTTTGAATCACTATATTGCACACCTGAAACTAATTATAAATCAAAATACCTCGATAAAAAATTCTTATTTAAAATAAATAGCAGTCGGGCTTCCCTGGTGGTGCAGTGGTTGAGATTCTGCCTGCCGATGCAGGGGACACGGGTTCGTGCCCCGGTCCGGGAAGATCCCACATGCCACGGAGCAGCTGGGCCCGTGGGCCATGGCCGCTGAGCCTGCGCGTCCGGAGCCTGTGCTCCGCAACGGGAGAGGCCACAACAGTGAGAGGCCCGTGTACTGCAAAAATAAATAAATAAATAAATAGCAGTACATTTTAAAATATCTACTCATTTTTAAACAGCTCAATTGGCAGGACAAGGGTAAAATTGAAAAACTGCATGTCCAAGCAGTTTTTTTCGGTTTTGGGGTTTTTTTGAATTTTTGAATTTTATTTATTTTTTTATACAGCAGGTTCTTATTAGTTGTCCATTTTATGCAGATTAGTGTATATATGTCAATCCCAATCTCCCAATTCATCCAAGCAGTTTTTAAATGATGAGTGGGCTGATATGGTATCATCACAAAGAGGAAGGGGGCAATAATAGCTTTATGTGGGCATGAGAATATAACTTTAAACAATGTGAGATTGGTGAGAAGATTCTTAAACAATATAACAGCAGAAGAAACAAAGGAGCCAAGTGGATCTCTTTAAAAAAAAATACTGATGTCTTCCCTGTTATAAAGATAGTGTATGTCTATGGAAGCAACTTAAATGTCCATCGACAGACGAATGAATAAAGAAGATGTGGTATGTGTGTGAGTGTGTCTGTGTCGGTGTGTGTGTGTATGTGTGTGTGTATAAGGGAATATTACTCAGCCATAAAAAAAGAATGAAATAATGCCATTTGCAGCAACATAGATGGGCCTAGAGATTATCATACTAAGTGAAGTAAGTCAGACAGAGAAAGACAAATACCATATGATATCACTTATATGTAGAATCTAAAATATGACACAAATGAACTTACTTATGAAACAGAAACAGACTCACAGACACAGAGAACAAACTTATGGTTACTAAAGGGGAAAGTGGATGGGGAGAAATAAACTAGGAGTTTGGGACTAGCAGATACAAACTATAATACATAAAACTGATAAACAACAAGGTCCTACAGGGACAGAGAACTATATTCAATACCCTATAATAAGGCATAATGGAAAAGAATGTGAAAAACAATATATATATATATATATATATAAATAAAATAACTGAATCACCTTGCTGTACACCAGAAACTAACACAACACTGTAAATCAACTATACTTCAGTTTTTAAAAAAAGATAATGTATGTTTATTTGGACTAATAAGAAGTGTACAAAAGGAAATAAATATCTCTAATCCCACCATCCACAGATAACCAGTCTTTTTTCTATAAATTTTTAATAAAATTAGAATCATAATGTACATAAAATCTTATATCCTGCTTTTTGTTATTTGCCATATCGTTAGCATTTCCCCCAAGTCATTAAATATTTAAACGGATAAGTACTATACATCTTATGAGCATATCACAGTAATCATTTCCTATATATGACTTAGATCATTTCCAGTTTTTTATTATTGACTATGTTGTGTAAAACATTTATGTCAAACAAAACATGTAAGAATTTTCTGCATTTCTTTTACCTTATAAAAGTAAAAGTGAAATTACCGGGTTTCCCTGGTGGCGCAGTGGTTAAGAATCCACCTGCCAATGCAGGGGACACGGGTTCGCGCCCTGGGCCGGGAAGATCCCACTTGCCACAGAGCAAGTAAGCCCATGCACCATGACTACTGAGCCTGAACTCTAGAGCCCGCGAGCCACAACTACTGAAGCCTGTGAGCCTAGAGCCTGTGCTCCACAACAAGAGAAGCCACCGCAATGAGAAGCCCGCGCACCGCAACGAAGAGTAGACCCCGCTCGCCACAACTAGCGAAAGCCCGCATGCAGCAATGAAGACCCAATGCAGCCAAAATTAAATACATAAAATAATTTTTTTTAAAAAGTGAAATTATCAAATCAAAGGGTGTGAGGGGCTTCCCTGGTGGTGCAGTGGTTAAGAATCCGCCTGCCAATGCAGGGGACACGGGTTCGAGCCCTGGTCCTGGAAGATCCCACATGCCGTGGAGCAGCTAAGCCCATGCGCCTAGAGCCTGTGCTCCGCAACAAGAGAAGCCACTGCAATGAGAAGCCCGCAAAGCCGGCAAACCAAAACGAACAGTAGCCCCCACTCGCCGCAACTAGAGAAAGCACATGCGCAGCAACGAAGACCCAATGCAGCCAAAAATAAATAAATAAAAATTTTAAAAAAGGGTGTGAAAATTTAGAAGGTTCTAAATATGTGTTCCCAAATTGCCCTCAAGGTCTGTTTCACTACAGCAAAGTGCTCCTTTCTGAGTTAGGCCTTTGGGTTGATTTTTGAGGCAAAATGAAAACCAACCAGGTCAACAAACAGCCATGATGCCCTCAAACCTGAGTATAATCTTCAAGTGGGTGCAGTGATTTAAGGGCTGTTTATCACAGTGCAGCCTTTAGGGGTTACATTTGCATGGGTGTGGTATCAGCTGATCTTTCCTGTAACATAAGCACCAATTACCAGCCCACCATCGCTGCTTATCAGACCTTGACAGTCAGCTAAAATTTAAATTTAGCTGCTAAATGAAGGAAACAGTGTGCTTTGTATAAATCACTACATTGTAATTTTTAAGTTATGGACTTGAGTGAGGAAAAGCAGCAAGTGACAGGCATAGGAAACAAACCTACATCTGTTTGCATTAACATAATAGAAAAAAAAGAGGAAGATAACAAGAAAATGGTTATTAAGTTGACAAGCCTCATATGATCCAATCTGTCAGTCACAGAGATTCAAGAAATGTAATTCCACCTACTTTCCTATCTCAGAAACCAAGATTTAAAAAGTAAAATCACATGAAATCAGAAAACTGTCTTAGTCTTAAGTTTATTCTTTTATGTTTGTGTTTTGTGTTGCTTCAGAAACATAGTAATGTGGGAACTTAATAGACAACGTTTGATTGTACTATAGAAATAGGTTCCTTTTAAAAACAGCTTTATTGAGATATAACAGCTTTCTTTTTTGTTTATATGTTTACAGAATGTCTCTGGAAGGTTACACAAGGTCTGGTAACTTTGCTTGCCTCCGTGGAGGGGATATGAAGTGTCTGAGAGACAAGGATAAGAGAGGGATTTTTATTTTCCAATTCTAAACCATGTGAATGCATTACCTATTCAAAATAACGTAAAATAGCTCCTTTCCTTTCATCTAATGGAAGCAAATTTGTGCCACTTTGCCCTGAGTCCTATTCAAACTCATCAGAGATATTACTACAATATATTAGAAGTTCTCTTGGTAGAAAACAGGCCTGTGATGGTGTTTTGCTTTCCAAATCTCACTGACACTTCAGAAGTGCCCTTTACCTCTAGGTTGAAGAGCATATTAAAGTCAGGAATGCAGACGTGTTTGTCCTCCATTTTCCTGCGCATGTTTTTGATGGCATGGATTGATGTCTCATAATAAAGCTGGGGTCTCCTGCGGAGAGGGAAGTCTTTCACCCAGCTGCAGCAAATTTCGTGTAGTTTACTGAAGACAGAACGGGCCAATTTCACTGTCTCAATCTCTGTGAAAGAAACAGAAACCCCCAATGAAGAGCCTTGCAAAACTGCTTTTCACTTGCCTGCTTGGTAAAGACAAAGTAGGTCACCTTAGGGCTTCCCCGGTGGCGCAGTGGTTGAGAGTCCGCCTGCCGACGTAGGGGACGCGGGTTCGTGCCCCGGTCCGGGAAGATCGCACATGCCGCGGAGCGGCTGGGCCCGTGAGCCACAGTCGCTGGGCCTGCGCGTCCGGAGCCTGTGCTCCGCAACGGGAGAGGCCACAACAGTGAGAGGCCCACGTACCACCAAAAAAAAAAAAAAAGAAGAAGAAGTAGGTCACCTTAGTCAAGCTCCTCCTTAACAGAAGAAATTCCTCCTTCTCAAGAGAAGTGAAATGTTGCTTCTGAAGAGAGAAAATGACAACCTATCTAGTAGAGAATCATCAGCCAGCAGCTGCCACTAAGATACCCTTGTGTCATGAGGAGAAAACCTCTGAGCGGGGCTGGATCTATTCCGAGGCTGGACTTCTTCCAGCCGGTGAAGTGCTCTGGCGACACCATCTAGTTCAGAGCACTTTTGTTTGGCTGCCAAGGTTATCATCTGGAAACCCAAGCCCCCTGTGCTTGGAAGAATGACTGAAATATGAACAGTGGTCATCCAACTAATTGGAACATGAAAGCCTTATGAAAACAGATCATTTCTTTATGAACAACAGGAATAAGCAGAGTTTACTTTGATCACCATTTGTCTTAGTCTCTCTCTTTCTTCCTGACCTTTCCCTTTACCTCACTCCAGTTCCCTTACTTTTCTTTCCTGTAACTGATTATAATTCAGAACTAAATTATATATTTTTGTTACTTGATGTATTTTTAAATTAAAGTGGTAGGCAATAGCTTAAATAGTTTAACCAAGAGGTTAACAAATGAGTCTACAACTTTGATATTTCTCTAAGGAAAAACATGCTTACATTCTGTCTATGTGTATAACCCCAGATAGAAGAAAGGAGATCGCAGTCAGAGGACTCTTCACCCTAGACTATTAAGTCTACTACTTGACCCATTAAGCGGAGCAGACTAGCTCACTTCTGAGGCTCCCCTGCATCCCTCGGTGGATGGACAGATGTGTAAGCCTTTCAAGCAACACTGAATAGTACTGAAGAGATTGTATCTCACATCATCTCCACTCAAGCTGTCCTCTACTCAAATTGCAGCTGTTGAAATAACCAAGGGAAGATTAGGTTATCTCAGGCCGGTATTTTAGAGGGTCCCCCTACATCCCAAGTAAAAAAGTTTAGAATTCTCCAAAAAAGAATTTTTTTTTTTACTTTACTAAATCAGATATAGCTTGACAGCCTGAGAAAAATGTGTGCCAGATTGGCACACATGTTGCACATACCTCTTCTGGTCTAGAGCACAAATCTCAAAGAAGAGAGATTATGTGTTCTAGAATGGCCTGGGAACTTAGATTCCCATTTTTTTATTCTTTACCCTGCTGTTGCCTTAATCTGTAACTTTACCTGTTTTCTTATTCAGAATTCTTCTTTCAGTGACCATATTCAGAAATCTGGTCTCAAGGTTTTTGTTGCTTTTTCTCGTTAACATAGTACAGGATGGCAAACCACGTTTGTGACTTTGTCCCCTTTGACATTTTTATATAACTGAAAGTCAAGGGTACATTTGAAAGAGAAAAGAAGTTCAAAGAGCAAGTACAACCTGAGGAGGTGTGTATAAGAGGGAAAAACTGAGGCCAGTGGACAACCCAACATTTTGATTGTTTTTAGCAACTCCAATCTTTTTGTTTGTTTGTTTAAAGCACCAGTTACCAGAGACTGTCTCTTTCAGCCAGCAATTACCTATTTGTATCTCCCCAACCCATCTGGTCTCTGCAACAGCATATCCCCCCAAATCCAGACCCTACATTTGGGTGTGCATTTGACTCAATCACAACAGAAGACTGCAAAACAATAAGTGAATTCAGAAACTTTGAGGGAGCATGGGGTGGGGTTAAACAAATAACTTATACTAACTACCAGGATAGTTCCCAGATTCCCAGATAATAATATAAAACATTATATCATACTTTGGTTTGATTATTACTGTTTATATTACTCTTAGTATATATACCTCTACTGTCCAATCGGGTAGCTTACTAGCTACATGTGGCTATTTAACTTTAAATTAACTAAAACTACATAAAATTTAAAATTCAGTTTTTTAGTCACATTAGCTATATTTCAAGTACTCAGTAACTATATATGGCCACTGGCTACCACATTGGACAATGCAGGTAGAGAACATTTCCATCATTGTGCTGTCTACTGGACAGCCCTGGTATAGACAGATTAAATTGGTCAAGGGAAGCAATACCAGCTTTCTCTAATATTTAGTAAACCACTAGATCTGTCTTTGTTCACACCATCTATTATAGCTCTTACCACATTTTTAAACAATGGATAACATTTATTGACTATTTGCTACATTCTATGTCTCTGGAACATTTCACAAACAGGCAATACCATTCTCAATGAGTACTGCCTGTGAGTCTATGTGAGTCTATCTGTGAGTGAGCCTATCTGACTCACACCCATGCTGTACTTTTCCCAAATTAGACTGCAGATAGAGACTGTGTCTTAATTGTCCTGGATTAGTCATAGTACAGTACCTAGCAGATAGCAGGAGCTCATAAGATGTTGACTAAATAAATGAATAAGCAAACTTATATAAATAACCACTAAAATATTAAAATATTTGTATGCTTCTTGGTTGTTAATTCTTCTTCACTGATCTCTCCAACTGCTTCTACAATGATGCCATTCTTTAAAAATTACTATAACTTTATAACGTGCTTTAATATAAGGAGGACTAATTTTCCTATTATTCTTAACTTTAAAAGATGTCACTTGGGTAGTTTGACATGTTTATTCTTCCAGATGAACTAATTATTTTGTCAAAGTTTGAGGGGGAACTATGTTGCCATTGTGTTTGGGATCATATTGAATTTACAGAGTTATTTGGGAAAAAACTGACTTCTTTTTCATATTAAGTCTTATTCAGGAACAAGTTATATTGTTTCATAAATTTAAATCCTTTTTATGTTGCTCAATAGAGTTTTAACATAGGTCCTTCTTATTTCTTACTGAATTTATTCCTAGTTATTTTATTTATTTGCTGCTCTGAGTCAGAACTTTGTTTTAATGTGCTATTTGCCACCTAGCAAACATTCCTCTTTCTGCCAGGAACATTTCCTTCTCCACTCTCAGTCCATGTGCATCTAGGGGTAAAACATTATTCAGGTCTAGCCAATTAGGAACCACATTCCTCTGGCCATAGTTATTCGTTCAGGAAAGGGAAATAACCCAAGCTGGGCTGATTACAATGAATCCTGTGATTTACGTAAGAGCAACTGAGTAAAGTTACTCTTATTTTCCTGCTTGTTTTGAACCTGGGCAGATGAAGACCTGGTGCTCCTAGCAGCCATTTTACCATCCCACAGAGCCTGAAAATAAAATCAAGATGAAAAAGAGTACAGCTGAGAGTTGGAGAAATGCCAGGTCTTTATGACATCATATGAAGCCTTGAATCTAGCTGTGTAGCCCTTACCTGAAATAATCTGTTTTGCTGAAGCCAGCAGTCACTTGCAACTAAAAAATTCTTTAGTATATACTTTAAGCATACCTGCTAGATTTTTGGTTTGAGCCAAATTTGGTCCTACAATGTCCAAGATGTATCCATCTAGTTCTACTCTATTAAGTGTATTTTAAAAATTAGGAATGAATATTGAAGTTTATCAAATGCTTCTTTGGGCATCCTTAGAGATTATTCTGTTTTTTTCTTTTGACCTATTAATATACAAATTATGTAATATATGTCCCAATATTTTTGTTTTTTTCACTGCTGTTTCCCCAGGACAGTGCTAAGCTATAGTGAGCCCTCAATAAAATACTCATTAAAGGAATTGTTGTACTCAATATACAAATATTTCACTTAATATTTTTTACATTGATTACTAAGACTTATCTCTCATTCCTTATTTTAGTTTTGTCTTAGGCAAGTTTTGGTATCAGTGTTATGCTGTGCAAATTTTCCTTCTTTCCCTATGCAACTGGATAATTCATTTTAAAAAGCAATGGAATTATCTGTCTTTGTTTGAAAATGTTCACCTGTAGAATCACCTACTCCTTTTGTCCTTTTTGACAATCTTCTCCATTTCTTTCTTCTTAGGTAAAGTTTTGTTAACTTGTATATTTCTAGAAAATACCCACGTTTTCAAATTTATTTTCACAAAGTTTTTGTAATTTCTTTTAATATCCTCTGTATTAGTGATCATTTTCACCTTCTTGTTTTTAATTTTTACATTGGGATATTTTAAATTGATTTTAGGTTGTCTGGACAGGAGTTATGTCTGCCAACAGAAATGCAAGGTTGTTTAACAAACATTCTGTTAGGGATGACATAAACATGAAAAGAACTTTAAGGTAAGGATTTTTCTTCTTTAAGTCTGTTTTTGGAAACACCTAAGAGAAAAGTCAAAGGGCATTTCAGTGGGGACTTCAGTGCCTTTAAGACAATGACAGCAGGCCTTATTCAGTATGCTCATTCCCCACTCTGATGTATGGCTAAACACAATATGCCCTGTAGAGATTCTCCTCAGTGCAGTTCACACTGAGTGATTTGGGTTAAACAGATTAAGGACGTGCAAATAGTTTGGAACTATAATAGATCATTCTGAATCACAGCAGTGGCATGGAGACATTACTGGGTAGTCTCTTGGAAAAATATGAAATCTGAATGACCAATGATATCCACCGAAAGAAAAATCCTTAATTTCACTTTTGCTATCTTATGGGGGTTCAGAAAATTCTTCTGAAGTAGGCACGTAGGGCAACACTTCCATCTTGCTACGTTAAGTATTCTCCTGCAGGAAGTGGTAGAAGAACATCAGTATATAAATAATTGCTGCTTGAAATGGAAAAATAAAATTAAATTAAAAAGGGTGCGAAAAAGAGAAAATTGTCCAAAGTAGCAGTCCACCCCCTCACAGCTGTAAATTACTCATCAGTCGTTAATGTCACTGTACTGAGCTGGAGCTGAGTCAGCCATCACCCTGGCTGCAGTGAAGCAGAATTTAATCTCCCTCATCTTTTCATTATAGGGCTTTTACTTCATGCATCAGTACAAGAGGAAAGACCAATGCTTTGTAGCAGGAATTCCATCCAACTTGACTCTGGAACAGTTTGGTTCCAAGTGAATCAATTAGTCTCAGTAAAAACAAGCAGAGGAATTCCTTCTTTGCCAATTTTCTATCAAAAATTATCTAGAGAGATAAAGGAAGAATAGGAATGTTTATTTTTATATCTGCCTCACATTCTCTGGAATCTAGCTGTCCTGATTCATTAATATATGCTTTGTTCCTTCTGCACCATGTTTAAAGGCAAATGCTTAAAATAGAACAAACAGAGTGAAATATTAAAATTCCCAACAATTCTGAGTAGCCATTCCCTAATTTTTATAAAAATTGTTATTTTTTTAGTCTGTCAAATATGTCATTAATAAACATGCCTTCGTTAATAAATAAAGCCTCATAATTTACCTGGAAAAAAAGATGTACAATGATCCAGGCAATTAAATCACATTACATAATTGTCATAAAGAGCTTATTTACTTATTGGTAGATATAAAATTTAATATGATTAATAAGAAGTTCTGTTACAACTGATTTCTTGAATTTGTATATATGATTTTTTTACTTGACTTCTTAAAGACAAGCTGAAATTTGAAAACAGGTTTTGCTCAAACTCTCCTTGCCCTCACTTACTCATCTTTTCTGTTGTGGCTTCACATTTCTCATTTACTCTCTCCATTTATCTAGATATTATTTATGATAACATACTGTTATGATCATCTCTCACTCAAGTTACCTTCATATGGTTTCAAAATATGCCTGTATTTTTCCCTCTTTTCCCTACTTTTCTTGATTAGTTTGAAAAAATTTTTTTTCCTTTTTTTTCTCTTGCTACTGCTATAAAATCAACCAGTGGGTAAACATAATTAGATATAGTATTTTGTAGACATTCTCTGTGAATCACGACACAGGAGAAGATTTTAATATTTTAGAACAAATAATGCAGAAAAGTACTTACCCACAGTCCCTTCTGTGCCGTCGGTTTCCTTTGGAATATAATGTGCAGAGAGATCACTCTGCAGGACTTGGTCTGATGTGGCTCTGGCTAAAGCAGCAGCCAGAAAGGAAGGGCAGTTACTGAAAGAGAAAATGAAAGGTTGTTTCAGTCAGAATCAGGGACCATCACATTGTACATGATTACTAATGCCTTAATTGTTAACATTGTCTCAAAACAAAATTATACCTTTAAACAATAGTCACTGCATATTTGTTGAGAGCAGATTATATGGTAGGCAGTCTGCCTAGGCACTGGGTATACACTGGTGAATCACACAGATATGGCCCCTGACCTGGGGAGGCTTACAATCTGGTTAGGGAGACATGATGAATAAGTAAACAGATAGGATATAACTGAAAATTGCGATACGTTTTATAAAGGCAACAAATAGTATAGAAAGTATTAAAGGGAAGTACCTGCTCAGAATAGTCAGGAATGCCATACCTCAACGGATGAGAAGGACGCAGTTATGTGGGAGCGGGAAGCTGGGGGAGAATATTCCAGACAGAGAAAACAGCATGTATACAGGCTCTTTCTGAAAGCTTGGTATGTTTGAGGAACCGGAAGAAGCCCAAAGAAGATAAAGTATAGTGGGTAAGGGGGAAAGTAGTGAGGAATAAGGTCAGAGGAACAGGAACAGGCCAGTTATATGGATCTTTTACTCAAAATGCAGGGGGAAGTAATTGAAGATTGTGAGCTAGACAGTGTCATAACCAGACATATTAATTAAAATATTACTTTGACTGCTGTGTCACAGAAAATTGGACAGCAGCAGGAATGAAGGAGGGTGACCAATAAGGAGACTGTTGTGATCCAGGTGAGATTAAGAAAAAACTGATTTTGGAGAAAGAAAATATAGAACTTGCTGATTCCTGTATGTAGAGGTGAGAGACAGAAAAGAATGAGCCTGAGTCCTAGGTTTTGGTCTCAGCAACTCGGTGAATGGTGGCATCATTCACCTAGATGGAGACACCAGGAAAAGACAGATTTGTGGAGGAAAAGGGTAAAGTAGAAAATAAGAATTCATTTTAGCCATGTTAAGTTGGAAAAATCTGTGAGATATCCTTGTGAAGGTGTCAGATGTCTAATTATATATTTTAGTGTGGAGCTCAGAGATGTTAGGAAATTTGGAAGTCATGAATGTATGGATAGTATTTAAAACTATGGAAATAGAGGGGAATTCCCTGGTGGTCCAGTGGTTAGGACTCCACTGCAGGGGGCAGGGGTTCCATCCCTGGGGGGGTACTAAGATCCCACAAGGTGCAAACCGTGGCCAAAAAAAAAAAAATTTTTTTTTAAACTATGGAAATAGATCACATAGAAAAAACATAAAAAGAGAACTACTATGGACCAGTGACTTCTATGTGCCTCCTATTTTCCCCCTTTTGGAATAGTAAGTACCTTCCCAACATACGCATTGTATGTTGGGTAGTAGTGGGGAAGGGGGTAGATAATATGCCTCTTTAGTCCCCAAGTTTTCAAATCAAATGGAACTATATTCAAGGAGCTGTCATCAAGAAATTATACCCAAGGAATCTCACCTGGACCTGACCTCACTGAGATCCTGAACCTCAAGCCTGAGCCTGATGCCATTAAGGGATGAAACTTTGGGAGACTTTGTGGGAAGGGTGAGTGAGTTTTTTCCATGTGGGAAGGATGTGAATTGTGCGGCCAGAACAGACGGTGGCAGATTGTTTTTCTAAAAAAGGTCACAGCAATATTTCTGGACCTACATGCTCTTTAAGAACTTTACCGTTCCAAATGAAGAGGCTGAATCTGTTTTCCCTTCTTTGAATGTGAATGAGACTTTGATGAAAAAAAAAAAAGTGGCAAGAGTGATGCTGTGTGACTTCTGGGATTTGGTCATAAAAGACTCCATGACTTCCCTTTGGCTGTCTCTTCTCTCTTCCTCTCTCTTCCTCCCTTTTCTCCTTCTCCTTCTCCTCCCCTTCCTCTGCCATTCCCCTCCCCCTGGGACATGGACAGGTTCATGTGGGTGTCAGCTGAGGCTCCCAGTCAATGGCTATTATCAACTGCTTGACATGTAATGGCAAAGGCCTTCAGATGATACCAGTCCTAGCCTGAGGCCCCAGACATCCTGGAACAGAGATAAGCTGACCCTGCTTTGCCCAGTCTTAATTCCTGGCCCAAAGAAACTATGAGCATCATAAATGATTGTTTTATGCCACTAAGTTCTGTGCTAATTTGTTACACAGCCATAACTGAAAACCCAACACTGAGAAGCTTGGTGGAAGATAAGGAACCTATAAATACTGAAAAGACACAGCAAGATAAGTAAAAGGTGAACCAAGAGAGTAGAATGTTTGAAGAACAGAATGGTCAACTGTGTCAATACTACTGAGAAGTCAAACAAGATAAGGGAAAAATTAGATATTGAATTTAATAACATGTAAATAAATCATCACTGATTGGGTGCCAAGACAATTCAATGGGGGAAAAAAAATAGTACTTTCTGCAAATGGTGCTGGGACAACTGGATATCCACACACAAAATAATCAAGTTAGTGTCTTTCCTTACACCATATACAAAAATTTACTCAAAATGGATCACAGACCTAATTATAAGAGCTAAAACTATAAAAATCTTAAAAGAAAACACAGCAGTAAAACCTCATGACCTTGGATTAGGCAATGGCTTTCCTAAGTATGCCACCAAAAATACAAGCAGCAAAAGTAAAAAAGAGTTAAACTGAACTACATCAAAATTTGAAACTTTTATGCCGGACTTCCCTGGTGGCGCAGTGGTTGGGAATCTGCCTGCCAATGCTGGGGACACAAGTTCAAGTCCTGGTTGGGGAAGATCCCACATGCCGCGGAGCAGCTAAGCCTGTGCGCCACAACTACTGAGCCTGCGCTCTAGAGACTGTGAGCCCCAACTACTGAAGCCCGCGCACTCTAGGTCCCGTGCGGCACAACAAGAGAAGCCACCGCAATGAGAAGCCTACGCACCGCAACGAAGAGCAGGCCCCACTTGTCGCAACCAGAGAAAGTCCGCGTGCAGCAACAAAGACCCAATGCAGCCAAAAAATAAAATAAATAACACTATAGAAATATTAAAAAAAAAAAATAATTGTAATGGTAGTGGTAGTACTTGGGCATATAACCTAAAAGGATGGAGTGTTGTAGTCTGAGAACAGGATACTGGTGTGTATGAATTTGGAGCTGGTGCAATTTTTGTGATAACAAGGTTTAGGTGGGACCAAGAAAGTGAGTGGTTTAGAAAGATAAAATTAAAATGTTTACGTTCCAAGTCCCCAAGGCAAAATAAAAAACTTAGAAAATTCTGTTTATCTTATCATTCATCAGTATTCTTCAAATTGTAGATTATGATCCATTAGTGGGTAAATCAATTTATGAATTGTGAGCAGCATGTTTTTTAAAAAAAGGAAATAGAATAAGGTGCATGAGGTAAAGCTAAGTATTCTAGATATATATTAAATAAGTATATACTGAATCCTGATTATGATGAAAAAATTTTGAAAGTTACTACCCTTTAACAATTATGAAATAAATTGATGGCGTCCCTTGAAATCCAAATGCTTTATAAACAATATTACCATTTCTCCTTTCATGCTAAGTTAACCGAATTTTTCTTGATGAGTCAAAATCTTCCTTCATAGACCCAAACTCTTTGTCAGCATTGCTTGTCTTTACCTTTCATCACGCTTTATTTTGATTAACTGGACACATCCAGATATTTTGCCCAAGTGGACTTTTAGTATATAGTTATAACATTTACTTGGTTCCTTTGCTGTTTTAAAATTTATGTTTAAAAAAATCTGAAAACCTTTATTGCAACCTTGTTCCCAAGAGTTCCCCCCAGAAAGGATATCTTTTGTATAATTATTAAACTATCTGGATCTCGGTTCACCAAAGGTAAGAATGTGAAAACTTTAGAGAATAAGGCAAGAACCATTAGTCTCATTAATGTGTCATCTGCAATACATTTTTAGTCACAGTTAATGTAATTTTTTACTTTTTGTCAGACAGAATGAAAATATTTTCAGTGAAGTAGGGAGGAGGATTAGCTGACGAATAGCTAGAGATAAAACATCAAGCTAGACACCTCACCCACATCAGTTATTCCTACATGTCAAAAAGCTACAACACTTAGCATGAATAAGTTCTTATGGTTTTGACTCTGATTGAAAGTGATTATTTCTGAAAAATCAGAATTGCAAATATATTTTAAAACATTCACATCAGAGAATATTTGATCAACTCAAATAAAAGCTTATCATTAAAGCTTGTCATTTCTAAGAGAACTACCGAGAGAAACTAACATGATAATAACATAGCAAACTGCTTTCTTTCATCATTTCTCATACAATACTTGAAAGATCCCTATACAGCAGGTTTTAGAGTTTTAAAGTTTGGCAAATGTATTACATAGCAAATATCAGAGGATGGCCAGTAATCAAGGCAATCTGGGGAACTGGGATTACAAATGTTACTATGTTGAGAGCATTGCTGAAGAGTATGATTAGAAATTTTTTAACTTTTGCAGTATGTGTCATTTTGGGGGACTGGCTCTTTTAAAATCAAATTAATCTTGTTAAGGCCCTTCAAATATAGTCCAAGAACACTCTTTTGCTGTTTACTTATATTAACAGATATTTCTAAGTGCTTATTACCATTCCTATCTTCTAGCAATTCACATCCTGCAAACAAAAGGAAATACGTTTTCATACATACCAATTTGTTACTTTCTTGTTTTGGGAATACAAGTACAGACTTTATATAGTCATAGATAAAAATAAAATCTTTAGTTTATGTCTAAGTCATATATAACCTATATGCATAAACACCTTTTGAACAATGTTGAGATATCATTGGGGTCTGGTTAGTTTTAAATTTTATTTATTTATTTTTAATTAATTAATTAATTAATTTTTGGCTGTGTTGGGTCTTCATTCCTGCACGCGGGCTTTCTCTAGTTGCAGTGAGCGGGGGCTACTCTTCATTGAAGTGCGTGGGCTTCTCATTGCGGTGGCTTCTCTTGTTGTGGAGCATGGGCTCTAGGCGCGCAGGCTTCAATAGTTGTGACACACTGGCTTCAGTAGTTGTGGCTTGCAGGCTCTAGAGCGCAGGCTCAGTAGTTGTGGCACATGGGCTTAGTTGCTCCATGGCATGTGGGATCGAACCCATGTCCCCTGCATTGGCAGGCGGCTCTTAACTACTGCGCCACCAGGGAATTCCCTGGTTAGTTTTAATTTTTAAATTTAGTCACATACATTAAAAAATTCCACTTCACGGGAATTCCCTGGTGGTCCCATGGTTGGGACTCCTTGCTCTCATTTCCGAGGGCCCAGGTGAGGGCCTGGGTTCAATCCCTGGTCAGGGAATTAGGATCCCACAAGCACACACAAAAAAAAGAAAAAATATTCCACTTCATTAAAGCTATTTGTCAATGAATACATGAATGCATATTTGGATTTCTGTGTATACTGACTTTTTCAATGTTATGTATTGTGAAGCAGAAATCCAGCTCTATTAAACTTCATACACTGAACTCTGTAAACAAAGCACAGGGTCTTGCTTTAAGCTAACAATAGTTCTTCAGACACACAAAATAAAACTCAGATTCATAAATGTTCTGACTCTTCTTCCCTGCTGCTCATATTGGCTAGTGTCATCTTTATCCTCAGACTATTTATCTGAGTAGGTCAGTCTCGATTCCTCAATTCTATTTCAGAAATAACCACAACCCAAAACATGCTTGGTGGAAGATTTTGAATTATAAAAATACAGTTGTATCCTAGTGACCTTGAACAGTTCAGTACTTATCAATGTTTATATTATTTTATTTTAATCAGTATTTTCCTGAATTAGTCCTTTAAAAAGCCACACAGTATATCTGGGAGCAGTATTTAAGGATGAGGCGGATGTGAAATCATTGTTACAGACTGAAAGTTTGTCCCTCCCCCACCCAGATTCATATGTTGAAATTCTAATCCCCAATGTAATGGTATTTGGAGGTGGAACCTTCGGGAGGTAATTAGGGGATGAGGGTGGAGCCCTCATGAATGAGATTAGTGCCCTTATGAAAAAGAGACCCATGAGAGCTCCCTTGCCCCTTCCACCAGGTGAGGACACAAGGATAAGACAATTATCTATAAGCCAGAAAGCATGCCCTCACTAGATACCAAATCTGCCCGGGCTTTGATCTTGGACTTTCCAGCCTCCAGAAATGTAAGAAATAAATTTCTGTTGTTTATAAGCCTTCCAGTCTATGGTAATTTGTTAAAGCAGCCCAAATAGACTAAGACAATCATTATGGAACTACTCAAATCATTATCATAATTAGTGGAGCACAAAGAAGGAAAACTTCAGTACTGAGTATGTTCATGTCTTTTGCTCTAGATGAGCACTGATTTCTTTAGATTTCATAACAGGACCAAGTCATAGGAGAATCCCTAGCATTACTTTCACCTAATGTGCCTGCAAGAATTTTTTTAAGTGATGAAGAATAATTAGGGATCACTATTGACTTTGAAGCCTGGACATAAACACAAGCAAGACCTAAAGTTTCCGCCAACTTATTTAATTGCTATTCAACTAACTTGTTGGAGACAGGTTATAGCATAAATATAAGGAGTTAGAAAGTCGGGTTCTAATTCTAGCTGGGTAACCTGAAAAAAGACTCTTAAATTCTCTGGATTTTAATTCCTCAATAGAAAAATTAAGAAATTGAAATAAAATAACTCTAAAGTCTCTTCCAGGTTTAAAATTCTAATTCTATGATTCTATTCCAATAAGGTTTTGAATTTGTAAGATGGGACAAAGGCAGTGTAAAGGTATAAATTAACACACTTCAGATCCAAAGAAATGTTTTTATACACACCAGCAGAATGGAAATAAATTCTATATATTCCTTTTGTAAGCAATATGGGGATATTCTTCTTTATGTACTAGTGTCTACTTAAAAGCTGAATGTATATTTATTTTGATAAATATAATCAATCCTTGCAGTGAATCTACCAGTTAGGAAAGAATCCCTCAGATTTTATATATTAAAAGAAACATGCCATAAACATCATATAAAATAATATAGGTACCAACTGGTTATGAAGCTTTATATTTCAAACAAAAGAGTACTATTTCTTACCTCTTTAAAAATATTTATTTACAAAAGCTTATTCTTTCTCCACTCTATAGGTTGACATGAGTCCAATCCAATTTTTCCATTAGAGAAAAGGAAAGGTGTCAGATTGGAATTGAATATGAAAGCTGGCTCTCTTTCAGCACTATATATTGCCATCTTGGGATAAAACAGGAACCAATAGATAAATAGATTATTCTAGCGTAAAACATTTACTTTTCATTTATTTTCAAGTATCATGGGTGGGTAAGTTTTGTTAGATGGACAGGATAGTATTTTAGTCAGATCTTTTTTCTAACTTGTTAGTATCTTCCACCTGCATATTAAGACAATACACATTTGAAGACTGCAAACTGAATTCTTGTTATAAACCAAGCCAGGAAGCATTTTCCTCACAATGCCAAACCTACACACATCACTAAAGACATTATTAGAGAAATTAGAGGTTTAAAAGTACATCCTTCCTGACACTGGCAATGTGGGCGTCAGCACAGCACCCACAGCTGTGTTTCAGCAGTCTTGGCACAGCATTCCTAAGGTAATAAAAATTCGTGAAGGTGGGTAGTTTCCGTCAATTAACTCTGAGAGAAACTCATCTGGAGCAGCCTCACCTCAGCCCACGTATCACGATGATGCAGTCTACTCAATATGCCCTTGCTAGGGTGGCAACATGTAAATGTTAAATTTCTGATCACTCCCCTCCCCCAAGTTAATCATAGGTATTCTAAATCTAGAATACACATTAAATTAAAATAAAGAAGGCAAATTCTCCGCCAGACTTGGTATTCTTTTTCTTAGTGGACCAAATGGAGTTAAACTCAGGGTTGAATTCTTTCCTCTTTAAGCTGTTTTCTTTCTTTCTATAGCAGCCTCCAGGACCGCCACCTGGAGTCAGCTGATTATAATGCCCACACATCACAGATTCTCTTAGTTAGTTAGCCTTGTTGAATATACATAATGCCAACCACCAAATGACTGGCTCCTGAAGTGATGGGTTTGGGGTTCTTCAAGCAGGTATTTCATTCCCTACTGTTGCTATCAGTGCCATCTTAACAGCCACTGTTCACTCTGACCAGGCTGGTACTCAAGCCTAGCCAACAGGACCTTGAGTTTTCTGTGAGTGGCGACCGAGATGTCAC
This sequence comes from Mesoplodon densirostris, assembly GCF_025265405.1. Taxonomy (NCBI): domain Eukaryota; kingdom Metazoa; phylum Chordata; class Mammalia; order Artiodactyla; family Ziphiidae; genus Mesoplodon; species Mesoplodon densirostris. The sequence goes on from NC_082678.1 coordinate 59,918,994, forward strand.
ACATTTACCAAAGCTCAGGCTACCGCTGGTATCATAAGACCACACAAAGAAGAGAGCTTAGCAGTAACTCTTTTTTGTCATTATTCTTCCATGACCAAAAGGAATTAAACGGCCCAAGTTAACTGAAACGTGTCAGCATCACCAGTGTACCTTCCTGTTGCTAACTCCTACATCCTGTTCTCAGATCTGACTCACTCAGAAGCATCTGACTGCTGATTATTCCCTCTACTTTGATACACTCCCTTCTCTAGGCTTCCAGGACATCACACTCTCCTATGTCACTCACAGGATTCTGTCTTCTCAATCTCATTGGATGGTTCTTTCTCTTCTTCTTGCCCTTGGAATTCCTCTTACCATGGTGTAAGTCTTTTCTTTTTCTTTTTGCATAGCCTTCGTCAATTTCTTGTATACGATATGCATTTCTTATTTACTGTGTTTATCATTTATTTTATGACTGCATTCCTTCTCCCATTAGACTGCAGATATTTTTGTCTACTTTTGGTCATTGATGTCTGATGCTCAGATCAGTGCCTGGCACACAGTGATCAATAAGTATTTGCTGAATAAATAAAGTTCTGTCTTTCTGATTTATATCAATATATATTTAAGCCATTCCCTAAGTTCTTAGAATGAATGTTCCTTGAGAGGAGAAAATCAATACATTTACATAAGAGTATATCACATAACACAATGTTGAGTTCTTACATGTAGGCTATGAAACTTGGGCTAGTATTAGTAAACAGGTGATAACCATTGGCAAACAGGAACTATGGTCATATTTACACTTTTGTTGTCAGCTCAAGTAACTGGTTTATGCTATCTCTAGTCCCTTTCACTAAGAGATAATGTATTCAAAAATTTAAAACATGTACGGCTTTTTAGTAGGAACTTTAATTCAACCAATATTTTTAAACCATTGACCAGTTTTAAGAAAGCAGGGGCTTCCAAACCCCCTAGGCTGTGCAGACAGCCATGCGGGGCCCCAGCCCAACAACCAGGAGGCCAGCAGCAGCCCCATGTACCTCCTGGGTTGCACAGTCAACCTGCCCTCCAGTGGGCACACAGCCACTGCACAAGATACAGCCTCATGGCCAACCAGACTAGGGGCCAGTCCTGCCTACCAGTGAGTGCACCTACAGCAGTCAGCTCATCACAACATAAGGGACCATGCAGCCCACATAGGGAGCACACCTAGAACATATAACTGGTGACCAGAGGGGAGTGTGCTGTGAGGCCCCACAGGATGTCTCCTAAAAAAGGCCACTTCTCCAAGATCAGGAAACATAATCAACTGACCTAACACACAGAAATAAACAGATAATTGGGCAAAATGAGGAGACAGAGGACTATGTTCCAAACAATGGAGCAAGACAAAAACCTCAGAAAAAGAACTAAATGTGGAGATAAGCAATCTGCCCAATAAAGAGTTCAAGGTAATGATCATAAGGATGCTCACCAAATGTGGAAGAAGAATGGATGAACGCAGTGAGAATTTCAACAAAGAGAAAATATAAAGAAGAACCAAACAGAGCTAAAGAATACAATAACTGAACATTTAAAATACACTAGAAGTAATCAAGGGTAGATCAGATTATACAGAGGAATGGATCAGCAATCTGGAAAGCAGAGTAGTAGCAATCACCCAAACTCAGTAGAAAAAAGAATTTTAAAGAAAGCAGGATAGTTTAAGAAACCTCTGAGACAACATCCAGCATCGTAACATTCACACTATAGAGGTCCCCGAAGGAGAGGAGAGAGGGCAAGGAGCAGAGAAACTATCTGAAGAGATAAGAGCTGAAAAGTTCCCTGACCTGGGAAAGGAGACAGACACCCAGGTCCAGGAAGCACAGAGAGGCCCAAACGAGATGAACCCAGGGAGATGTACACCAAGACACATTGTAAGGAAAATGGCAAAAATTAAAGAGAAAGAGAAAATCTTAAAAGCAGCAAGAGAAAAGCAACGAGTGAGGTAAGAGGGAATTCCCATAAGACTATCAGCTGACTTTTTAGCAGACATTTGCAGGCCAGAAGGGAGTGACATGATGTATTCAAAGTGATAAGAGGAAAAAACTTACCAAGAATACTCTACCCAACAAGGTTATCATTCAGATTTGAAGCAGAGACAAAAAGTTTTACAAACAAAAGCTAAAAAAGTTTAGCACCATTAAACCAGCTTTAAGAGAAATGTTCAAGGGACTTCTCTAAGCAGGAAAGAAAAGGCCACAACTAGAAATATCAAAATTATGAAAAGAAAAATCTCACTAGTAAAGGCAAACATACAGTAAAGGTAGTAGATCAATCACTTACGTAGCTCGTAGGAAGGTTGAAGGACAAAAGTAGTAAAACCATCTGTATCTACAAGTAGGTAAGGGATACACAAAACAACAAGATGTGAAATATAACATCAAAAACATTAAATGTGGGGACTTCCCTGGTGGCGCAGTGGTTAAGAATCTGCCTGCCAATGCAGGGGACACGGGTTCGAGCCCTGGTCTGGGAAGATCCCACATGCCGCGGAGCAACCAAACCCATGCGCCACAACTACTGAGCCTGCACTCTAGAGCCCGCGAGCCACAACTACTGAACTCGCATGCCACAACTACTGAAGCCCGCGTGCCTAGAGCCCTTGCTCCGCAACAAGAGAAGCCACCACAATGAGAAGCCCCACACTGCAACAAAGAGTAGCGCCCACTCGCCGCAACTACACAAAGCCCACGCGCAGCAACAAGGACCCAATACAGCCAAAACCAAATAATAATTAATTAATTAATTAATTAATTAAAACAAAACAAAAAAACATTAAATGTGGTGAGGGGAGTAAAAATGTAGGGTGATTAGAATGCCTTTGAACTTAAGAGATAATCAACTTAAAATAATCATTCATACATACATACACATACACACACACACACACACACACACACATATATATATATATACACACTGTTATATATGAACCTCATGGTAACCACAAACCAAAAACCTACAATAGATACATATAGAAAAAATAGAAAGGAATCCAAACAAATCACTAAAGATAGTCATCAAATCACAGGGGAATAGAGCAAAAGAAGAAGAAAGGAACAGAGAAGAACTACAAAAACAAACAGAAAACAATTAAAATGGCAATAAGTACATACCTATCAGTAATTATTTTAAGTGTAAATAGACTAAATGCGCCAATCAAAAGACAGAGTGACTGAATGTATAACAAGACCCATATATACACTGCCTACAAGGATTCCTTTCTGGTCTAAAGACACACAAAGACAGGCCTAGGGCTGGTTGCCCAGGTGGCAGGCAGCTGGGTGCCGCCATCTTGCCATACAGTGGGAGCTGTGTGCCTGGCTCCCATGTCCTGCAGCCATGCTGCCTTGCACCCTCCCCTCAGGGCGGTCCTGCCCTGGTCTGGGCTCAACGAAGCAAGAGCTGGCGCCTGGCAGTGGAAGGGCAGCCCAAGGCCCGGGATGGTGAACTTTTGTGCAGCTGTACATTACTCCAACCGACAGGGCAAGGGGGAGAAGCACGCTGGCTCCTGCCACAGGTTTCCCCCTAAAGGACTCAGAATGTCCGATCCAGTTATTAAAGGCTGTTCAGAAGGATAACTGGACCCCCACTAAGTAGTCTTTCCACAGTAGTGAACACTTCACCAAAGAAAGCTTCTCCACGAGGCTGGAGGATCAGCACTGACTGCTCAAGATCATGGCCACGGCTTCCATCTTCCACCTGACTGAGAAGAAGGGAGCTGGAGGCCATGGATGCACCAGGAGAAAGGATACCAGAAAGGCCTCTGGGGGCTTGAGGGGACATGTGAGTGAAGCAGACAGGAAAGGAGCTGCAGGGTCATCAACACCCTCAAGTGAAAACCCAGCGGTCAAGCTGGAGTCCTGCAAGTTGAAGTGAGCTGCACTGTAGGGTAAAACTGCACCCAGGGGGCTTCCCTGGTGGCGCAGTGGTTGAGAGTCCGCCTGCCGATGCAGGGGACACGGGTTCGTGCCCCGGTCTGGGAAGATCCCACATGCCGCGGAGTGGCTAGGCCCGTGAGCCAGGGCCGCTGAGCCTGTGCTCCGCAGCGGGAGAGGCCGCAAAAAAAAAAAAAAACAACAACAACAAAAACCCTGCACCCAGGGCCACCCCAGAAGCCACCAGTCAGAAACTGGTGCAGCAGCCTCTGGAAGTACTCCAGAAGCCAATCTGGCTAGCGCAGCATTAGACAGCCAGGGAGAAGCAAACGTCTGCTGTAGAGGCTGGCAGTCAGAACACCACCTCCCCTGACGGGGACCTGGTAGATACGAGTGGCATTTCCACGGATAACTTTATCCCCCCAGTACCTGGGGCTTGCAAATTTACTGGCTCACTTCATTCTTACAGTTTCTCCTCCAAGCACGCTGGAAAGAGGCTGTCTGTCCCCTGAGAACCTGTTGACCGAAAGAGGCTGAAGAGAGACATGGAGCCTGACTGCAGCAAAACCAGCCTGGGGCCCAACAAGGGCTTGGCACACAGCCCCACAAGTTTGTCCCTCACAGCAATGCCTCAGAAGCCCTCCCAGAGCCCCTCCACCCCTCCAACAGATGTCACCCTGAAGCCAGGCACAGAAGCTGTGCTAAGTGAGCACAGGGACACCAGCCCCATGTGCATCAAGGAGATCATCCTGTCAGCACTGGGGGCCTACAAATTCGTCAGTGTGTTGCAGTCCTGCTGCTTCTCACCCTGGCAGAACAAGAACCAAGTGTGCTTCCTATGGGAGCAGGAGGAGAAGAACAGCAAGCTAAAGACCCTGCGACACAGGGTCAGCTGCTTGGACAGCCAGGTGTGCAAGCTGCAGGAGAAGCGGGACCAGCTGAAGAGAGTACGCTTCCCCTACCTGAGCAGGCGGCTGTCCCCTGAGCCCCCACCCTGTGGTCAGTACCAGAGCCTTGAGGCTCCCACACTGCCTGGTTATTATGGGGCGGGGTTCTTGCTGATGGCCTCTGAGCACTTCTATGTGTTGCATGCTCCCTGCTGTCCCTGCAGAGGCTATGATAGTAGCTGTACCTTGCAGAAGAGGAGCCCAGGTTGGTGAGCTCACCTCACTCGCTGCAGGGCACACTCAAGAGGCACCTTAGGAATGGGGGTTCAGCTAGTGAGAAAGAAGGCATTTCGTGTCAGCTGGGAGAGCCAGAACTACTCAATGAATGGTTGACAATTGGTTTTCCACTTGAACAAGGGAAATCCCTTTGTACTGCATATCTCACACAAACATAAAATCCTAATGAATTTGGATCTAAATGTAAAATAAAATAGACATAGTAAACTATTAGAAAAATTACAGGAGACTCTTAAAATCATGTGGAGGTTTTTTCATCCATGTTCTAATTAATATCCTTGAAGTTAAATAATTTTGAACATCAATAATAATTTCTTTAAAATAAAAAAAAACATACACACAGAGTGAAAGTGAGGGGATGGAAAAAGTTAATCCATGCAAATGGAAACAAAAAGAAAGCTGGAGTAGCAATACTTATATTAAAAAAGTAGCCTCTAAAACAAAGCTATAACAAAGACAAAGAATGACATTACATAATGATAAAGTGATCAATCCAACAAGAAGATATAGCAATTGTAAAGATATATGCACCCAACATAGAAGCATCTAAATGTATAAAGCAAATATTAACAAACACATAGGGAGAAAGTGACAGTAATACATTGGATACACAGTGATCCAAAATCTATGGGATGCAGCAAAAGCAGTTCTAAAAGGGAAGTCTAGTGATACAAGCCTACCTCAGGAAACATGAAAAATCTCAAAAAAGCAATCTAAACTTACATCTAAAGAAATGACAAGAAGAACAAAGGAAACTCAAAGTTAGTAGAAGGAAAGAAATAATAAAGATCAGAGCAGAAGTAAATGAAATAGAGACTAAGAAATAGAAAAGCTGGTTCTTTAAAAATATAAACAAAATTGATAAACCTTAAGCCAGACTCATCAAGAAAAAAAAGAGGCTCAAATTAAAAAAATCAGAAATTAAAAAGAAGTTACAACTGACACCAGAGAAGTATGGAGGATCATAAGAGATTACTATGAACAATGACATGACAATAAATTTGTCATCCTAGAAGAAATGGGTGAATTCATAGAAACACACAATCTTTTTTGTGTGTGTGTGGTACGTGGGCCTCTCACTGTTGTGGCCTCTCCCGTTGCGGAGCACAGGCTCCGGACACGCAGGCTCAGCGTCCATGGCTCACGGGTCCAGCCGCTCCACAGCATGTGGGATCTTCCCAGACTGGGGCACGAACCCGTGTCCCCTGCATCGGCAGGTGGACTCTCAACCACTGCGCCACCAGGGAAGCCCGAAACACACAATCTTGAAGACTGAATCAGAAAGAAATAGAAAATATGGACAGACCAATTACTAGGAACAAAATTAAATCAGTTAAAAAAAAAATCCTGACAAATAAATGTCCAGGACCAGACAGCTTCACAGGTGAATTCTACCAAACATTTAGAGAAGAGTTAACACCTATCTTTCTCAAACTATTCCAAAAATTTGAAGAGGAAGGAATGCTTCCAAACTCATTCTATAAGGTTAGCATTACCCTGACACTAAAACCAGACACCACAAAAAATGAAAAGTAGAGGCCAATATCACTGATAAACATAGAAGCAAAAATCCTCAACAAAATATTAGCAAACTGAATTCAACAACACATTAAAAGGATCGTACACCATGATTGAGTAGGATTTATCCCAGGGATGCAAGGATGGTTCAATCTACACAAATCAATCCATGTGATCCACCACATTAACAAGCTGAAGGATAAAAATCATATGATCATCTCAGCAGATGCAGAAAATCTTCTGACAAAATTCATCATCCATTTGTGATAAAAAAAAACCTCATCAAAGTAGGTATAGAGAAAATATAGCTCAACATAATAGAAGCCAACAGTTACAAACCTACGGCCAACATCACAGTCAATGATGAAAACCTGAAAGCATTTCCTCTAAGATCAGGAACAAGACAAGAATGCCCATTGTCCCCACTTTTATTCAACATAGTACTGAAAGTCCTAGCCACAGAAGTCAGACAAGCAAAAGAAATAAAATAAATCCAAATTGGAAAGGAAGAAGTAATACTGTCACTATTTGCAGATGGCTTGATACTACATATAGAAAATCGTAAAGCCGCCACTAAAATACAGTAAGTCCCCTACATACGCATGAGTTCTGTTCCAAGAGCCCAGTCATAAGTCCAATTTGTTCATAAGTCCAACAACGTTAGCCTAGGTACCCAACTAACACAATCGGCTATATAGTACTGTACTGTAATAGGTTTATAATACTTTTCACACAAATAATACATAAAAAACACAAAAAATAAAGAAAACACTTTTAATCTTACAGTACAGTACCTTGAAAAGTACAGTAGTACAGTACAACAGCTGGCATACAAGGGCTGGCATCAAGTGAACAGGCAAGAAGACTTACTGAAGGAGGGAGAGGAGGTGGGAGATGGTAGAGCTGAAGGATCATCAGCAATAGGAGATGGAGGGAAAGCTGCAGTTTCACTCACACCTGACGTTGATGGCACAGGTTCTGGTTCCTTACTGGATTCAATTCTATCTACCCTCCTGAAAAAACGATCCAGTGATGTCTGGGTAGTAGCTCTTTTTTTTCTCGTCATAGATGACACAGTACCACTGGATTGCATTCTGAACGGCGGCTGCAACCCTCATGTACCGTTCTACGTTCGGGTCCTGTGCCTCTAAAACTAACAGTGCCTGGTCAAATAAAGAAAATCCCCTTGTCATTTCCTGCATCGTGAGTCTCTTCGGTTCTTCAGTTACTACTTCTTCCTCTTGTTTCTCTGTGTCCTTTCTCTGGGCCTCCAATTGCACCAGGTCCTCATTAGTAAGCTCCTCATGTTGCACAGCAAGGAGTTCGATGAAGTCATCCTCTTGCAGATCTAGCTCCAGCTTCTCATTGAGAGTCACTAAGTTGCTGAAGACCACGTTCACATCTTTGAAAGTTTGCAACTTGAAGGTTCATATGTAGGGGACTTACTGTATACAAAGCACTCATACGGCTCAACACCAACAAACACAAACAACCTGACTAGACAGTGGGCAGAGGGCCTGAATAGACATTTTTCTGAAGAAGACATACTGATGGCCAACAGACACGGGGAAAGATGCTCGACATCACTAATCATCAAGGAAATATAAATCGAAGCCACAAAGGGATACCATTTCATACCTGTCAGAATGGCTATCATCATCAAAAAGACCACGAATAAGAGGTGTTGGTGAGGATGTGGAGAAAAGGGAATCTTCGTGTACTGTTGGTGGGACTGTAAAATGATACAACCACTATAGAAAACAGTATGATGGTTCCTCAAAAAATTAAATATAGAACTGCCGTATGACCCAGCAATTTCACTTCTGGGTATATACCTTAAAAAAGTATGAATTTGAAAACATATATATACCCTGAAATTCACTGTAGCACTTTTTACAATAGCCAAGATATGGAAGCAACCTAAGTGTCTGTCAATAGACAAATGGATAAAGAAGATGTGGTGTATATATACAATGGAATATTATTACTCAGCCATAAAAAAATGAAATTTTGCCATTGCAACAACATTGAATGGATGTAGAGGGTATTATGCTCGGGAAATAAGTCAAACAGAGAAAGACAAATACTGTATGATCTCAATTATATGTGGAATCTAAAAAACAAAAACCAAAAAAATGAAAACAGACTCATAGGTACAGAGAACAACCAGGTGGTTGCCAGAGGGGAGGGGTGGGGGCGGGGAACAAAATAGGTGGAGGAGATAAAGAGGTAAAAACCTTCAGTTATAAAATAAATAAGCTGTGGAGATGTAATACACAGCATAAGGAATACTCTTCAATAGTATTGTAATAACTTTGTATGGGGACAGATGGGTGCTAGACTTACTGTGATCATTTCATAATGTATGCGAATGTCAGATCTCTGTAGTACACCGGAAACTAACATAATATTATATATCCAACTATATATACTTTTTTTTACAAAAAACAGGGGCTTTACTATGATGAAACACAATTATTCTTTGAAACACAACCAGAAATAGAACCCTGTTTAATGAGTCTACTAATCCACATCACTATTTCTAGATATTACTTTAGGTCATAAGATGTTACATATACATTCTGAATACAATATTGATATAACAAAATGATATCTTATTTTCATGAAAAATGATAAAAGTAGCTACAATTTTTTGAGTTATTACCTGCCAGCTAATGTACTAAATTCTTTACATCTTTTATCTCTTTTAATTCTCACAGTAACACTGTGAAATAGGGCGCTTCTGAAATTCTTAACTGAAGAAATTGATGATTAGAGAGGTTAAAGTGGAGCCACATTTTAAATCCAGGTGTAAGTCTTGAAAGCTATAGTGTAAACCTCTAATGGTGTAATTGTTTACCCCAGGAACACATGTGATAATAATCAGATTCTACTTATTAAGAAAACAGAGATAAAAGATAATATGCTAAAAGTTGTAGAGCAAATCAACAACATGGTGGCTACAAGAAACATATTTCATGAATTCCAGTCCCTTAACCTAGTTTTCCCATGAACATAGCTTATGTATTTATTCATTTATTTCATTAACTTTAATTAAAGAGTAATACATACCACACTGTTTTTGAAAAAAATCAAAGAATACAGAAATACTTAAAGTAAAAAGTAAAGGTAAAAATGATCAGTTTTCTAAATCCTTCTAGGCTTTTTTTCTAAGTGTTTACAGACAAACAGAAGAATATAGCTTTGTTTTGGATTTATTGTAGTATAAATGAAATGATATATGTACCATTACAAAATGTACTTTTCCCTTAGCAATCTGTTTTACGGAACTTTCCATGCCAATGAATGCACACACACACAAACACAAAACTTATTTTAAGTTGCTACAGTTTCTCTATCAATGACAGATTATTGATAATTTTTAATACTATAGACAATGCTTCAGTGAACATCATTACATCCCGTTTTGTGCACACTGCACAGATATATAATCCATTATTTGTTAAATTACTTTATTTTTTACCAAAATACTGCAATCATATATATACTTATTAAAGTAAAGTTGAACTAAAAGACTCATGATGAAAGAACGAAAACCCTTACCCACTGTTCTCTATGTTGCAGAGGATACCAGCATCAACTTTTCTAGCCATTCTCCTGTTTCCATATTTCTAAGTAAAATCTTTATACTCATATTTTTTTAATATAACATGGGCATACATTTCTTTAAAATTTTAAAAATTTGTTTATTTTATTTATTTTTGGCTGCATTGGGTCTTCATTGCTGTGCGCAGGTTTTCTGTAGTTGTGGCAAGCGGGGCCTACTCTTCATTGCGGTGCACGGGCTTCTCATTGCAGTGGTTTCTCTTGTTGCGGAGCACGGGCTCTAGGCGCGCGGGCTTCAGTAGTTGTGGCACGTGGGCTCAGTAGTTGTGGCTCGTGGGATCTAGAGCACCGGCTCAGTAGTTGTGGTGCATGGGCATTGTTGCTCCGCGGCATGTGGGATCTTCCCGGACCAGGGCTTGAACCCGTGTCCCCTGCATTGGCAGGTGGATTCTTAACCACTGTGCCACCAGGGAAGCCCTATATTGATATTTCTTAATTTATCAATATTAGATATCAGATATATTATCTTCTTCCCATGGTAGAGGAGGTGTTAGTTCTTCTTGATTTATCAGTATTAGCCTTATCTTTTCTCCATAGTGAAGATTTATTGATTCTTCTCACAAACCCAACTCCACTCCCCGCCAATTTTTGGTTAAATCAGTAAGTTTTAAAATATTCCAACAAGAGAAGCCACCACAACGAAGAGTAGCCCCTGCTCGCCGCAACTAGAGAATGCCCATGCGCAGCAACAAAGACCCAACACAGCCATAAATAAATAAATAAATTTATATATTTAAAAAAATTCTTTAAAATATTCCAGGTAGGGCTTCCCTGGTGGCGCAGTGGTTGAGAGTCCGCCTGCCGATGCAGGGTACGCGGGTTCGTTCCCTGGTCTGGGAAGATCCCACATGCCGCGGAGCAGCTGGGCCCATGAGCCGTGGCCACTGAGCCTGAGCGTCGGGAGCCTGTGCTCCGCAACGGGAGAGGCCACAACAGTGAGAGGCCTGCGTACCGTAAAAAAATAAATAAATAAATAAAATTCCAGGTATACAAATAGTGTGAATTTCTGAAGTGTGTACTAAGATCACAACTCCTTTCTTTCTTGTACAACTTTTTTTTCCTAGAGTTGATGACTGCCTCACTTTTTCCCATTTGCTTTGTTTTCAACATACCTATCAGTAATTTTTTCCAAATGCTCCAACAACATTGTGGCACACTATTCAATGATATTTTCTATATGTTCAAGCAAATCAGTTTCTACTTTTTCTCCTGGAAAACACCCTGGACTCTACAGTCTTGCTGTACCAATGACACCCTGGGACTTTCTTATGGGGCTCTTCTGTGTTTGGTTTCCCATTTCCTAGATCCCTCATCTTCTTTTCTTATCAACTAGCTTTTTAGACTTTGCTAGAGTGCATCCTCTGTAGTTTTACAGCTTTCTACTATCTCCCCCCACCCTTATCCTCCCAGTGCTTTTGAGTCATATAATATCTACATATCAGAGTTTATAATATATAAATTCTGTCCTAGAATAGTAAGCCCCCCATTAATCCTATGGATTCAATGCTCATATAAAGTCTTTTGCTATATTTTCATCACTTGGTTATCTAAAGTGTGTCCTCCAGTAGTTTCTCAAGAAGGCATTAGGGAAATTATATTTTCTGAGTTTTTGCATGTTTAAAAACGTTGCCTTTTCACCTGAACAACAGTTTGAGAAGATATAAAATTCTTAGGTCACACTTTCCGTCCTTGAGGACTTTACAGATCTTGCTCTACTGTCTTCTGACACTGAACTTTTCTGAGAATTCTGAAGCCAATTTGAATCTTTCTCCCCATCATGTTTATTCTTTTATTCTGGAGTCATTAAAAACATCTTTTTTTGCAGTCCAATAACATTACTAAATTATGCCTTAACGTTAATTGTTCTATGTAAATTCTTCCTGGCTCATCATGTGCCCTGTCAATCTACAGATTCAAATCTGCATTTGTTTTGAGCAGTTTCTTTGAAAAATACCTGTAAATATTATATTGTATTACTTGAGTTTTATTCTTCAAGGACAACAATTATTCTCCTTTACCCATGTGCCACATCTAACACTGGTTCTTTATTCCTTTTAGACATGTGGTTAAGTTCCATTTCATTTTGTTCATTTTTTCTCAGTTTTACCCTCCATGTACCTTACTGTGTTTTCCAGAAGTGTCTACTCTTTTTCCTGCTTCCAATACGCCCCTCATTTCATTGACAATTTAATTTTTCTCTTCCACTTATTTTTCGAGCTCTGTTAGCTAAACTTCACCTTTTGCACTAACCCTTCCTTGACCTACCTCTGCTTTGAGTTCTAATTTTATCAAAGAACTTGCAAGATTAATTTTTTAAAATTATCATTCAAGACAATATATCTTATTGCAACTTTCATCAGGAAAATTTTTCAATTGCCATTTATTTTTGTTTACGTCAACTTTTTAAAATTTTTATTTATTTATTTTGCCATGCTGCACGGCATGCGCGATCTTAGTTCCCTGAGCAGGAATCGAACCTATGACCCCTGCAGTGGAAGTGCAGGGTCTCAACCACTGGACTACCAGGGAAATCCCTACTTCAACTTTCTAAAATTGTAATGTCTTTATATAAAATCCCTGCTGGTTCCTTTATGATAATAACCTATAAATGAAGTACGTTTTTCCTGGACCAGCTCTTCCTAAGAGGTTCATGTAGCTCACAATGAAGTTCCTGAGGACCCAAGGTTGTGTGAGGGAGTTATTTTATTCTTGACTTCTCCCTAGCCAACAAAGCTGCTAACAATACAGAGTCTCTTGGGACTTCCCTGGTTGCGCAGAGGTTAAGAATCCGCCTGCCAATGCAGGGGACATGGGTTTAAGCCCTGGTCCGGGAAGATCCCACATGCCATGGAGCAACTAAGCCAGTGAGCCACAACTACCGAAGCCTGTGCACCTAGAGCCCGTGCTCTGCAATGAGAAGCCACGACAATGAGAGGCCCGCGCACCACAACGAAGAGTAGCCCCCACTCGCTGCAACTAGAGAAAGCCCACACACAGCAACAAAGACCCAAACAGCCAAAAATAAAAACAAGTAAATAAATTTTTAAAAAATATGGTATTTCCAATTCCTCATTCAACTTATCCTCTTTTCTTTCTTGGTGCCAAACTACGTATTGAGGAGTCCCTGCTGGTAGCCTGTGAAAGGTTCCAAAATTATTTTTGCCCCCCCAAAGAATACCACCTTTTTTGGAGCATACACCTTATTGGCTTTCACTGAGATCTTCAGATGAAAGCATTCTATCTCATCATTTTCTGAAACCCATTTGGTCTTTGTTGCATTTGGTAGCCCTTAATTTTCTGATATGGTGTTAACAGATATAACCTACTCTTACTGAAGATGGAGTTTGCATTTTTCTTTCTTGTTCATCCTCCTTTTTTTTCCTGGTGATTTCTGAGAGAAGTAGACAATGTCATTGTTATTCTACTATTTTAAAGTCTGTAATGAGCCCTTATTTTTTTTAATCACTCTCTGAACTGCTTTTCAGACAGAGAGTGATAATTACTCTCATAATATTGAAGCACAAGTGTTAAGTCTATCTTGATTCTTGAGTATGGCAAACAAGACAAAATAATACTTTCTTGAAGGAGTGCATATTCAATGAGTTGAATCAAATACATTCAACTAAGAAGCATAATAAATTAGGGAAAGAAATGATTCCAGAAGGAAAACTGATGGGTGAGAAAAATCTGTAATTCTAAACTCCTATTCTATGCTACTTAATTTATGCTATGACCCTGTATTAGGCATTTTGCCCTCAGATTCTTCTCTGTAAACTTAAAATCTTTAGTTATTTGTTGCATGTATTTTGGATGGAATGTAGAGATCCTGTTTAAATATAAATTTGTAGCAACTGAGTAATACTGAGAGTAAATATCAAATCAACCAAAATGTATGAAGTGTTTATAATTACCTTTTATTCTCCTTCCTGCCCTCTAAATTATTCTAATAAGCCCAAGGAAACCTGAAGCCAGGCAAAATCTGTAGCAGGTTGTAGATTCCTTCTTTCTAGTCTGTACAGCTAACATATGTGCAAAACCAACTGCATTCACTAGAATTTAAATAAATCACCAAGAAGAAAAAGCTGTAATTTACTTTCCTACTTTATTTTAATCCACATGATTATATAGAAATTCCAACAAATAGTCTTGTGAATACCTGCTTCTTTTTTTTTTTTTTAATATTTATTTATTTATTTATTTGGTTGCCCCGGGTGTTAGTTGCAGCAGACGGGCTCCTTGGTTGCGGCTCACAGGCTCCTTAGTTTCAGCTTGCAGGCTCCTTAGTTGCAGCTTGCCAGCTCCTTAGCTGCAGCACATGGGTTCCTTAGTTGTGGCATGCAAACTCTTAGTTGCGGCATGCACGTGGGATCTAATTCCCTGACCAGGGATTGAATCCAGGCCCTCTGCACTGGGAGCGTGGAGTCTTAACCACTGCCCCACCAGGGAAGTCCCATACTTGGTTCTTATAAATTGTGATAGAACCTCAAATAAATTCTTAGCACAGAGGTAGGAAGAAATTTTCCTGATACTGAAAATAATGACAATTTATCCCAGTAAGACCTTCCAAACTTACCAGAATTTGAAATGACAAGTTGAGATTAGATAAGTTAATTTCTCAATGACATATATAAACAAAATAACATGGTAACATAAATAAATCAAGCAGTGTTTCATATTAGTTTTGCGAAAACTTACATCCAGCCAGAAACATAATAAGTAACTTAACTTTCAAAGGTAATTGCTTATATTGCTTCACTCTGTGAAGTAAATAAGGAAGCAATTGCTTTTGAGGGTATTAAATGCTTTTTGCTTTCTCAGTATTCTATGATGAAAATTTTCAAATGTACAGAAAAGTTAAAAGAATTTTACAGTAACTATTTAGAAACTCATCACTTAGATTCTGCCATTAGTATTTTGCTACCCATCTATTTACTGATCAATCCATCAATCCATCTTATTTTTTATGTTTTAAAGCAACGTGCTGATATCAGCATGCTTCCCCTTAAATATTTTAATATGCATATTACTAACTAGAATTCAATATTTGTTCTAGCAAAATTTACATACAATAAAATACACAAATCTTATATGTATTTTCACTGAATTTCAACAACTGCATGTACCTATGTAACTCTCCTACAAAGCTACAGGACATCATCAGTACTCAGGAAAGTTCCTTCATGCTCCTTTTCAGTTATTCTCCACCCCAAGCTTCCCACTATTCTCACTTTTCACACCACAGATTAGTTTTGCATCTCTTCTTGAACTTAATATAAACAGAATCATAAAACCATGTACTTTTTTATGTAAGTCTTCTTTCACTCAGCAAAATGTTTTTGAGATTCATCCATATTATTGTATATTGACACTCCATTCCTTTTTATTGCTGAGAAGTTTTCCATTGTGTTAATATACTGCAGTTTATGAAAGAAATTGAAGATGACTCAAACAGATGGAAAGATATACTGTGTTGATGGATTCGAAGAATTAATACTACTAAAATGACCGTACTACTCATGGCAATCTACAGATTCAATGCAGTCCCTACCGAAAATACCAAGGGCATTTTTCACAGAACTAGAATAAGTAATTTTAAAATTTGTATGGAAACACAAAAGACCCTGAAGAGTCAAAACAATCTTGAGAAAGAAGAACAGAGCTGGAAGAATCATGCTGTCTGACTTCAAACTATACTACAAAGCTACAGTCATCAAAACAGTATGGTAATGGCACAGAAACAGAGACATAAATCAATGGAATAGAATAGAGACCAGAAGTAAGTCCACACACTAATGGTCAATTAACCTATGACAAAGGAGGCAAGACTATACAATGGAGAAAAGACAGTCTCCAATAAGTGGTGCTGGGAAAACTGGACAACTACAGGTAAAAGATGAAATTAGAACATTCTCTAACACCATATGCAAAAATAAACTCAAAATAGATTAAAGACCTAAATGTAAGACTGGAAACCATAAAACTCCTAGAAGAAAACATAGGCAGAACACTCTCTGACATAAATCATAGCAATATTTTTTTGAATCTGCATCCTAAAGCACTGGAAATAAAAGCAAAAATAAACAAATGGTACCTAATTAAACTTAAAAGCTTCTGCACAGCAAAGGAAGCCACTGACAAAATGAAAAGACAACCTACTGAATGGGAGAAAATACTTTCAAATGATGTGGCTGATAAGGGGTTAATATCCAAAATATATAAACAGCTCATATACTTCAACATCAAAAAAACAAACAACCCGGGCTTCCCTGGTGGCGCAGTGGTTGGGAGTCCGCCTGCTGATGCAGGGGACACGGGTTCGTGCCCCGGTCCTGGAAGATCCCACATGCCGCGGAGCGTGAGCCATGGCCGCTGAGCCTGCGCGTCCGGAGCCTGTGCTCCGCAACGGGAGAGGCCATAACAGTGAGAGGCCTGCGTACCGCAAAAAAAAAAAAAAAAAAAAAAAAACAACCCAATAAAAAAATGGGCAGAAGACCTGAATAGAATTTTTCCAAAGAAAACATACAGATGGCCAACAGGTGCATGAAAAGATGCTCAACATCGTTAGTAATCAGACAAATGCAAATTAAAAGCAAAATGAGATATCACCTCACACCTATCAGAATGGCTATCATCAGAAAGAACACAAATAACAAATGTTGGTGAGGACGTGGAGAAAAGGGAACCCTCATACACTTTTGGTGGGAATGTAAATTGGTGCAGCCACTGTGAAAAACAATATGGAGCTTTCTCAAAAAACCTAAAAATAGAACTACCATATGATCCAGCAATTCCACTCCTGGATATCCAAAATAACCCAAAAACACTAATTAAAAAGGATATATGCACTCCAATGTTCACAGCTGCATTATTTACAATAGCCAAGATATGGATGCAACCTAAGTGGCCATCGATAGATGAATGGTAAAGAAGATATTATCTATATATACAATATTATTACTCAGCCATGAAAAATGAAATTTTGCCATTTGCAACAACATGGATGGACTTGGAGGGTGTTATGCTAGGTGAAGTAAGTCAGACAGAGAAAGATACTGTGTGTTATCACTTATATGTGGAATCTAAAAAATAAAACAAAAGAATGAATATAAGGAAATGGAAACAGACTCACAGATATAGAGAACAAAACTAGTGGTTACCAATGAGGAGAAGGAAGTAGGGAGGGGCAAGTTAGGGGTAGGGAATTAAAAAGTACAAACTACTATGTATAAATAGGCTACAAGGATATAGTGTACAACATGGGGAATCTAGATAATATTTTATAAAAACCATAAATGGAGTACAACCTTTAAAAATTGTGAATCACCATGTTGTACACCTGTAACTAAAATATTGTACATCAACTATACCTAAATAAAAAAAGGAAAAAATGTACAATAAACAAATAAACAACTAACAATATATACTAGAGTTTATTTATTCTCCTGTTTGTGGACATGTGGGCCATATCCAGTTTGGGGATGTGATGAATAAAGTTGCTATAAATATTCTTGTGTGAGCAATTTTGTAGACAAATGTTATCATTTCTCTTGAAGTGGAATTGCTGGGTCATAGGGCAGGTATATGTTTAGTTTTTTTAAAGAAACTGTACACCTTTTCTCCCAAAGTGATTGTACCACTGTTATATGACCACACTGACAATGTATGGAGTTCCAGTTGTCCCGTACCTTCATCGGCATTTGGTATTGTCAGCCTTCTTATTTTAGCAATTGTGGTGGGTGTGTAGTAGTATCTTGCTGTGATTTTAATTTGCAATCAAATCTTTTTTTTAAAAGCTGAGATAATAAGTAATAAATAATAAGTATTAATAAATAATAATAAATATAATTTCTTTTAAATGTCAAATAATCCTAATAACAGTATCAGAATGCTTCTAATCTAAATAGTAAATTTTTCCATAGTAAGAAGCTTTTTTGTTTCTGGTTACATTTGCCAGACAAAGCAATTCCACTTTAAAAAGCAAACACATCAAGTGACAATCTTTTCCTACACCTGCATTAATGAACAAGAGCATGTAAATTTTATATTTTCAAGTAACAGGAAAAACAAATGTCACATATTAACTAATTAATATCTGGAAACCCTGATAGTACCTTTATAGTCAATACCCTAATAATCTTCAGTTTAAAGCAGAAATAGCTTTATGTTATGAATGAATTCTAAAGTGACAGAAAACAGAAGAGAGGATACCAATTCATGGAAACAAATTGCTTCAGGTGGTCATATTATGGGGGAATATGACCCAAAGAAGGAAAATATTTGCTCATGGACCTTAGCAACAGCAATATGTATCAAAAATGTTATAGAATTGCAAATGTATATAAAACTATTAAACTAATAGATTCATTATCAGAGAACTATGGATGCAGTTAAGGAAGAGTTAGTCAGCGTAGGTGAAATTTAAAAGTATGGAGACTTAAAACTGGTTCCACCAAAAAGATGTACTATTTCCATCATTAGCCTTATAAAGATAATATATTTTATAAGACCTTCCAGAAAAAGGTGGCCCTTTTTTCTTTTTTTAAACAAACAGACTATTCCTAAAAATGCTTTTTACAAAGTTATCTTCCATGGGAAGGGAATGGAAAAGGTCCCAATACACCTTTACGAAATTTCACTTTTAGTTCTCTTAGCACAGCAAGCACAACATAATAGCTTAAAAATAAAACAAAGAAAAACTTGGGCCGCCATGTTTTACCTACCTGAAGAACTAGTATCAGTATTAGCAAATTTTATGGGCTAAATTGTGTCACCCCACAATTCATAGGTTGAAGGCCTAACCTCCAGTACCTTATATTGTGACTGTCTTTGGAGACAGGGTTTTTAAAGAGGTAATTAAGTTAAAGTGACGTTGGGACTTCCCTGGTGGCACAGTGGTTAAGACTCTGTGCTCCCAACGCAGGGGGCCTGGGTTTGATCCCTGGTTAGGGAACTATATCCCACACGCATGCTGCAACTAAGAGTTCGCATGCCAGAACTAAGGAGCCCACCTGCTGCAACTAAGACCCAGCGCAACCAAATAAATAAATAAATACTTTTAAAAAGGTTAAAGTGAGGTTATTAAAGGTGGGCCTAACCCAGTATGACTTATATCCCTATAAGAAGAGGAAATATGGGTACATATAGGTACAGAGGAAACACCACGTGAAGACACAGGGAGAAGATGGCCATCTATAAGCCAAGAAGAAAGGTCTCAATAGAAACCAACCCTGCCGATGCCTTGGTCTTGGACTTTTAACCTGCAGAACTTTGAGAAAATCGATTGCTGTTAAGTCACCAAGTCTGTGATACTTCGTTACAGTAGCCCCAGAAAACTAATACAATATAATACTAATGGTGTAGGATACTTTCATATTAAAACCTGATATTCATCAAACTTTTTTCTTTTGGTTCCAGACTAATTTCTTTAAGACCCTGGCTTTTGCTAACTCTAGTGGCAGTTCTAGGAGGAAAGCAATATGAAAGTAGGAGCTATTCAGATTAGAAAGAGTACTGACATAGGACTCGAGAATAAATCTTAATCATACTGTATTTCAGTTCATACATCCATGAAGTGTGGAATTATGGTAACTTCACCATTCCTGTCTAGTGTCTACATATCTGTTTCACACTTTTAACCTTAGCTATTTACCATCAAACTATAAAATAATCCCTCAAAGTATAACCCTGATAAATGAGATATGTGAGAGACTTCTAATGATAGAGAAAAAAGTATTATTCCATGTTAAAGAATTAAAGGAATTTATTTGAGGTCCCACTGTTACGGTAACAAAGGCACCTGATGTATCTATTTTGGGAAACTTAGAACAGTGAAGAAACTGCGATTCAAAGACTCCATTATTTAACTATTTTTGCAAAGGTAGCTACAGGAGGCCAAAAGACTAAAAGTATGTATGTGTGTGTGTATACACACACACACACACACACACACACACACTCTATATATAGCTGGTTTAAAAGCCAGTAATATTAATATATCTTTATAGTATAAAAATGAATATATTTGAAAGCAAATCTATTTATTACAAGCCCATATATTCTGACAAATCTAGATCAGGTTAAAAAAACTAAATTGTGATTTAAGATATTAAAAAGAAAGCACAAAGCCTCTGATTCAGTGTTAGTCAACATTTAAACAATCAACTGTTTACTTTTCATGTTATAATTTGAATAAATTGGTTTTGAAAAAATATTTATTTAGGGACTTCCCTGGTGGTACAGTGGTTAAGAGTCCGCCTGCTAATGCAGGAGACACGGGTTCGATCCCTGGTCCAGGAAGATCCCACATGCCGCGGAGCAACTAAGCCCGTGCGCCACAACTACTGAGCCTAGGCTCTAGAGCCCATGAGCCACAAGTACTGAGCCTGCGTGCCACAACTACTGAAGCCCGTGTGCCTACAGAGCCTGTGCTCCTCAACAAGAGAAGCCACCACAATGAGATGCCCACGCACCGCAACGAAGAGTAGCCCCCGCTCGCCACAACTAGAGAAAGCCCACGCAGAGCAATGAAGATCCAACGCAGCCAAAAATAAAATAAATAAAATTATTTTTTAAAAATATATATTTATTTATTTGTTTGGCTGTGCCAGGTCTTAGTTGCGGCATGCGGGATCTTTAGTTGCAGCATGCGAAGTCTTAGTTGCAGTATGTGGAATCTAGTTCCCTGACCAGGGATCGAACCCAGGCCCCCTGCACTGGGAGCGCAGTCTTAGCCATTGGACCACCAGGGAAGTCCCTGAATAACTTGTTTTAATTACACATTTATTTTATACATTTGAACTTATAACATTTACATATTATAAAGTCAATTCCAGGGACTTCCCTGGTGGCCCAGTGGTTATGAATCCGCCTGCCAATGCAGGGGACACGGGTTCGATCGCTGGTCCGGGAAGATCCCACATGCTGTAGAGCAACTAGGCCTGCAAGCCACAACTACTGAAGCCCACCTGCCTAGAGCCCATGTTCTGCGACGAGAAGCCACCGCAACAAGAGAAGCCACTGCAATGAGAAGCCCGCGCACCGCAATGAAGAGTAGCCCCTGCTGGCTGCAACTAGAGAAAGCCCGTGTGCAGCAACTAAGACCCAAAGCAGCCAAAAATTTTAAAATAAATAAATAAATAAGTCAATTCCATTAGAAAATGAGGTTGGTTTAATTAATGTAAATACTTTAAACCTGAAGTTGTAGATATTGTTGCAAAGTTCTATCAGCCTTGATATCTAGCTTTCTTTTTCTATTTCGTTTTTGTTATGTTGTACTGAAGACAATCCAACTTTGACAAATGCCATGTAAATGGTAACAGTTTTTTTTTAAATGGGCTTCTTCTAAAATCTCAAGCTACTCTTCAATTAAATACAAGTGGCAAAGTTTATTAGGAGATGAACACAAACACAAAATAATCTGGCAGCACAATTAATTGGTTGTGGTCTCTAAGGGTATTAATATTTGTGTTTCTTTATTATAACTTTTAGATAGCATATATAAAAACCAAAAATATATGTACAAACATATATAAATATATTTTTAACTATATAAAAAATCAAAAATACAAAAGGACTTATAATAAAAAGCAGCACTCCTTTTCCCTCCTCTTTTAGTTCTAGTCAATCAGAGATAACCTAGAAGTAATCCAACTGTCCCGTCAATAGGGCACTGGTTAAATACAATGGAACACAATGCATTAAAAAGCCAGGGAATTCCCTGGCAGTCCAGTGGTTAGCACTCTGTGCTTCCACTGCAGGGGGCACAGGTTCGATCCCTGGTTGGGGAAGTAAGATCCCACAAGCTGTGTGGCACAGAAAAAAAAAAAAAAAAAAAAAGCCAGTAAAAAGAATAAGGTAAACCTAAATATTCTGCTGTAGACAGATGTCCAAGATATATTATTAAGAGAAAGAAGCAAGTAAGGGAATAGTATCAGTATTTTAAAAAGGGATTTAGGTGTTGACATGTACACACACTTTTAAATAACTGGACAGCAGTAGTAGGAAATGAAAAGTTTCACTTTTCTGTATTATTTGAATTTGTAATCATAACATAATATTACTTTTAGAAACAAAATAAATAAATCAATGGCATAACCAGGAAGCCTGACAGTTTTTATTATATGAGCTATCTAGAAGTCCTAGGTGACATAGTGGCATAGTGGCTAGGGTTTGAGAACCATCTCCTCCAAGAATCAATCCAATCATGCCCTATATCTCAGTCATCTCAAAAAGCCAACAGCTCCCAGGTAATCCCTTATATCACAGTCTCTCATCTCCATTAAGCTCTGTATGTCCCTTAAAATAATCCGGACTCATATCCTTCCTCTTCAACCTCCCCAACTCTTCCACTGTGCTCTCTGGAACTAAAGGTCTATCGTTAACAAATCTCACATCTTCAGCCTCTTCTCCGAGTATTCCATTCCTTTCACCTTCTTACATTACCGATACTTGACTCCCTTGAAGATACTGTTTTCCTTGAGCCCTCTCAGTTTTTTCTTTCATCCCTTGTATCACCTGGCCTTGAGATAGGTTAGATGTGTTTCTTGCTTGTCATTGTCACCTACCTTCTCCCTAAAACCCTTTACAGCTACGCTGTTGGACTATTTCATTCACTACCTACTACCATCAGAGTCTTCAGCAGACCTCCGCATCATATGGTCTCATTACTCAAATATTTAGCACCTACATTACTGTCCTTCCACCACAGCTCTTATAAATTTTTAGTGATTTCAGTGTCTACACAGATGATCCTTCCAACATTCAGAGGAGATGGGCCTCCTCACCTCCAATGATCTTGTCCTCCACTTCAAGTCAGTCCCATGATCATCCCCTAGGCCATGTCATTACTAAGAACCTTCATAATACCCATTTCAAGCATCTCACTCTCCACCTACCAGCTCCTACCTTTCCAAGTCACTCCCTACAGAATATGGACATCAACAATGTAACTCCACAAGGACCTTTAATCCATGTTCCCTACAGTCTTCACTACTCTCTTTTCTTGGTGCATCATTACAATAACCCCCTTGCGTAAATTCTCAAGTCACTTATCCTTCTGCCAAACTCACTTTGTAAAATCCTGGTCAACTCCAACTCTCTCCTTACTCCAGCCACCACACAAACAGCCAAACGTGACAAAAGTAAAATTCAAACATTCATGACCACTAACTTTAAGAGGGCCCTTAATGTTGCTTAACGACTTACTATATATTTTCTAAATCAGCTTACTCTCTCTTCCTTCCCTCTCCTCATTCTCATTGAGAAAACAAATGATTAGAACTCACATAAGCTCCCACCACATAAGCTATGTACACCTGTGACAGTGAGCGCTTTCTCCCTATTACAATGATAAAACTGTCCGTGCTCCTACATAAGGCCACCTCTTCCACTTACCTACCAGATTCCATCCCCTCTAAAACCGCCAAGGATATTACTCCTGCAATTTTCTTCTCATATTATCAATTTTTCTCTCTGTAAATCAGCCCCAACAGTATAAAGTACCTTCAATGTTAAAATACAAGTTTCTTGACCAAAATCTCACCTTCCCAGCCAATGTTCCATTTCTCTGCTGCCTGTTACAACCAAATTTGAAAGAGCAATTTGTATTTGCTGTCTCTACTTTCTCTATTCCATTTTCTCTTTTTAAAAAATTGTTATTGTGTTAAAATACACATAACATTAAAATTTACCATTTTAACCATTTTAAGTGTGCAGTTCAGTGGCATTAAATACATTCACAATGTCGTGCAATCATCACCACCGTCAATCTCCAGAATTCTTCTCACCTTGTAAACCTGAAACTCTATATTCATAAAACTCCCCACAACAAATCTCCTATCTCCCTATTCCCTCCTCCCCCAGCCCCTGGCAACCACCATTCTACTTTCTGTCCCCATGATTTTGACTACAGTAAGTACCTCATATAAGGGAAATCATACAGATTTCTTTTTGTGACTGACTTTTCGCTTAGCATAACGTCCTCAAGGTTCATCCATGTTGTAGCATGTCAGAATTTCATTCCTTTTTAAGGCTGAACAATATGCCATTGTTTACCACATTTTGCTTGTCCATTCATCTGTTGATGGACACTTGGGTTACTTCCATATTTTATTTTATTTTATTTTTTTATTTTTTATTTTTTTTTGTGGTATGCGGGCCTCTCACTGCTGTGGCCCCTCCCATTGCAGAGCACAGGCTCCGGACGCGCAGGCTCAGCAGCCATGGCCCACAGGCCCAGCCGCTCCCTGGCATGTGGGATCCTCCCGGACCGGGGCACGAACCCGTGTCCCCTGCATCGGCAGGTGGACTCAACCACTGCGCCACCAGGGAAGCCCTCCATATTTTAATTACTGTGAAAAATACTGCTATGAACATAGGTGCACAAATATCTCTTTGAGACCTTGCTTTCAATTCTTTTGGGTAATTCTACTTTTAATTTTTTGAGGAACTATCATACGGTTTTCAACAGCAGCTGTACAATTTTACATTCCTGTGAACAGTGCACAAGGGTCCCAATTTCTCCATATCCTCACCAACACCTGTTATTTTTTGTTTTCTTTTCGATAGCAGCCATCCTAATGGATGTGAGGTTGTATCTCATTATAGTTTTGATTTGCATTTCCCTAATAATGAGTGATGTTGAGCATATTTTCACGTGCTTATCGGCCATTTGCTTGTCTTCTTTGAAGAAATGTCGATTCAAGTCCTTTGCTCATTTTTGAATTGGGTTTGTTTTTTTGTTGTTGAGTTTTCGGAGTTCTCTATGTACTCGGGATATTAATCCCTTATCAGACATATGATTTACAAATATTTTCTTCCACTTTGTCGGTTGCTTTTTTACTCTGTTGATAGTGTATTTTGAGGCACAAAATTTTTAGTTTTTATAAAGTCCAATTTGTCGAGTTTTTCTTTTGTTGCCTACACTGTTGGTGTCATATCCAACATATCATTGTAAAATCCCGTGTTGTAAAGCTTTTGCTCTAGATTTTCTCCTAGGAGTTTTACTGTTTTAGGTCTCACATCTTAGTCTTTGATCCATTTTTTTAAATTAATTAATTTTATTTTTGGCTGCATTGGGTTTTCATTGCTGCACTCAGGCTTTCTCTAGTTGCGGCGAGCGGGGGCCACTCTTCGTTGCGGTGCGTCGGCTTCTCATTGCAGTGGCTTCTCTTGTTGTAGAGCACAGGCTCTATGTGCGCGGGCTTCAGTAGTTGTGGCTTGCGGGCTCTAGAGCACAGGCTCAGTGGTTGTGGCGCATGGGCTTACTGGCTCTGCGGCATGTGGGATCTTCCCAGACCAGGGCTCGAACCTGTGTCCCCTGCATTGGCAGGCAGATTCTTAACCACTGCGCCACCCGGGAAGTCCCCTTTGATCCATTTTGAGTAAACTTTTGTATATGGTGTTAGGTAAGGGTCCAAGTTCATTCTTTTGCATTTGGATATCCAGTTTTCCCAGCATCACTGTTGTAAAGACTTTCCTTTGCCTTTTGAATGATCTTGACACCCTTTCCAAAATAATTTCACCATATATGTGACGGTTTATTTTTCGGCTTGCTATACTATTCCATTGGTCTTTATATCTGTCTTTATGCAGTACCACACCGTTTTGATTATTGAAGCATTACAGCAAGTTTTAAAATTATGAAATATGAGTCCTCTGAGTTTGTTCTATTTTTCCCCCAAGTTTGTTTTAGCTATTTGGGATGCCTTGAGATTCACATGAATTTTAGGATAGGTTTTTCTATTTCTGCAACAAACATAATTGGGAGTTTGATAGGGATTGCATTGAATCTGTATTTCACTTTGGGTAGATATCTTAATAGTATTACATATTCCAATCCACAAGCATGGGATTTCTTCCCATTTATATGTCTTCTTTAATTTCTTTCAGCAATGTTTTGTAGTTCATTATAAAAGTCTTTCACCTCCTTGGTTAGATTAATTCCTAGGTATTTTATTATTTTTGATGCTATGGTGAATGAAAATGTTTTTGTAATTTCCTCTTCAGATGTTCACATATAGAAATGCAATTGATTTTTGTGTGTTGACTTTGCATCCTACTACTTTGCAGAATTCATTTATTAATTCTAACAGGTTGTTTGTTTTCTTTTGGTGGAACCTTTTGGGTTTTCTACATATAAGCTCATATCATCTGTAAACATATCATTTTACTTCTACATTTCCAATATGAATGCCTTTTATTTCTTTTTCTTGCCTAATTGCTCTGACTAGAACATTCAGTACTATGTTGAATAGAAGTGGTGAAAGTGGGCAATGCTATGTTGACTAGAAATAGTGATAGTTTATGGCTCCGTTAGAATGCCTGGGGTCTTAAAGATACCAACATCCCAGTTTACTTAGAATAGAATTTAGATCTCATGACTACAGCTTATAAAAACAATGTCTTTTTTTTTTTTTTTTTTACTGCGTTGGGTCTATGTTGCTGCAAGTGGGCTACTCTTCGATGTGGTGCATGGGCTTCTCATCATGGTGGCTTCTCTTGCTGCAGAGCACAGGCTCTAGGGTGCGCAGGCTTCAGTAGCTGTGGTTTGCAGGCCCTAGAGCGCAGGCTCAGTAGCTGTGGTGCACGGGCTTATTAATTACTCTGCGTCACGTGGGATCTTCCTGGACCAGGGCTTGAACCCGTGTCCCCTGCATTGGCAGGCGGATTCTTAACCACTGCGCTGCCAGGGAAGTCCCAAAACAATGTCTTTTCTATATTTTATCTAGATTTAGATTTTGAATTCAAGAAGCAAAGATCCACCTGAGTTCGAATCTTTGAAAGTATCTAAATAAATGTTTCTTATTCAGTTTGTAAAAAGCTATTTTAGTAAATTTATGGTAGGTAAAAAGCACCAAACTAAAATTATAAATTAAACATGGTAAGTCATAATGAGATAGTACAGCATTAAATCTAGCCTTACGTGAAAGAGGATTTTCTTTTACTTGACACAAATTCCAGTCATCTAAGTAATCTCTACCTGATAAAGGAATATGCCCTTAGGAATTCTACCAGTTAAATAGTTCAATTTCTGAAGGACCTATTTTTAAATAAGCATTAAATATGCACCAAACCCCAATACAGTTGGCAGCTTCAGAAAAGCTTAATTACACTTATTCTTTTAACCATCCAAAGAAACCAATCCAGTGACTATAGTACTTATTACCTGCTGTGAGCACAGTCAAATGGATTCCCCACTGTTAAAGTCAGAAAATAAACTAGGGAAGAAGGAGAAAAAAGAAAAGAAAAGAAAAGAAAAGAAATAGCAATGCTGATGGGGGAAGTAACAAAATATAGCAACCAGCGACAAAATGACAATCTCACACTGGCTTTTGATACTGAGAAAGATCTGAGAAATTATTTTCAGGAATTACATGAAAAACATCTAGGAAAAGACCTTTGTTCATAGTGGTATAATTTGAATTTGAAATGATCTGGTAAGGTCAATAAATGAAAACTGAAAAAACTTTTAAAAAAACATGGTCGTAAATTTTTTTTTTTTTTTTGGCAGAAGAACCGTAACAGTACAAAGCATATGTTATTCTCATAATGAGAAGAAGAAATAATCGGCACTAGACACTGGAGCAGGGCTCAAAATCATTCTGTTTTCCAGCTATAACTTCCCTTCTGAAGTCACCATAAAATCGGTCTGTGCTGTTTAAGTTAAACCAAGAGTAGTGGCATCAAGCTGAACGAATCTGATTGCAGAGAGTTACTGCCTATTTTAAAATGGTTTTTGGAAAGACGTCTCCTTAATGGAAATGCTGAATTATAACCTAAACCATAGCAACACCTCTCGGCATCGCCTCAGGAAAAACTATCGTAGAAGTAAATGGACTGAATGGATGCTATATTTAAAAAGTGCTATAATTCTCTAGCTAGGAAAACAAATATAATAACAATAGCAACAATTACAATAGTAATAATAAACTCTAGGTCTCACGAGAAAAAAAAAATCTTAACACATCAGGTATACCCTTTAATTTCCAGTGAATATAGATAGTTCTTATAGTTACTGAAGGAATCTCTGTCAACTAGCTAATTAGTGGTATATCATATAATATATTTGTATCCTACTTTACGTTTACAAATGGTTTTCACATATATTATCAAACCCTGTGGGGTAGGTATAATAGGTATTAAAACAAAAATCACAAGGAAGCATAGAAGTTATGTAGTCAACCTTCAATTTTTAGGTAGGAATTCTTTCTATAATATCCATAACATCTGATTAGTTAGCTTCTGTTATAAAATTTATTTAGCAACAGGGAATTATCAAAGGCTTATGAAGAATGAACAAGGCTTAACTGAATATTTACTTAAATAGGACCAGGAAAACAGGGCAATAGAAAATTCTACCTCTATCAGCTATTTCCTGTTTATTGAGAATTTATTATGTGCCAGGCATTGTCTTTATGTATATGATCTCATTTAATCCTTACAACAACCTGTAAGGAGCAGTTTATTAACTGCTTAATTGAAATATTTTGCTAGAAACTATTTTTTCCAAAACTATTTAATGGCCTTTAAAATCTATTTAAATGGAGCACCTCTGAGAATGCATGTTGAACAGCAGGCATGGCTGGAGGTAAGATATGATTATTCCCATTTTATAGATATGAAAAATGAGTGAGGTCAATTAGTCACACTTACAAAGTAATGCGACAGAACCTAGAACACAGATCTTCAATCCACTGGTCCAATACTATTCCATTCCATATTGCTAAGTAAATAAACTACAATGCATTTTAATAGAGATAAACATTTTTAAGTCCCTTGAATTTACAACAAAAATAAAACTATTTGGGATGTAATAATAGTGTTGAACACAGCCAACTCTGAGTTGAGTGACAGTTATAAAGATGTGAAACTCAGGACTTTTCAAATTAACTAACTAGTGACCATACGTGATTCAATACAGTCTTTGGTCACTGCAACTACTGATACGATATACTTGTGGATTACTACAAACTCAGGCATAAACAGACAAAGCCTGTCTCCCCGTCCCTTCTCTCTCTTTTCCTCCCTCCTCCCCGCTCTCTCTCATATACACACACCACAAAATGACAACCTTTGACGCTGAACAGTGAATAATCATGGAAGATAAGGAGAAATGTCAAAAATCTAGATGTAAATTAACTTTGCCACAGATTATGTGTACTTTTAGTGAGTACAGTCTATAGAAAATTATAAAGTGGACAAAGCTTTCTCAAAAATCAGGTTTTGTTCACATGTTATCTCTATATCAAAATCTGTTCAACATGACTTGAACAGATTACATCCTATCAACATGACTTATCACTGGTAACATTAACCTTGACCACTTGGTTAAGACAGTGTTTGCCAGGCTTCCTCGTACATTTTCATTTGGACGTGAGTCAGCCCTCAAGGCAGGGACAGGGTTAACTCACCTCCTGGAAGAGGGCACTTCACTTCTGTGTATTCTTCTAAAAAACCTGTAACACCAGTCTAGTCATTTAGAAAACATTATCAGATAAATCCAGTTGAAGAACATTCTATAAAACACCTGGCCAGAGTTCCTTAAGACTGTCAAGGTCACAGGAAACAAGGAAAGGCTGAGCAACTGTCATAAACCAGAAGAGACTAAGGGGACATGATGATTCAATGTAATATGGTAGCCTGGATTGGGTCCTGGAACAGAAAAGGGACATTGGCAGAAAAACTATGAAGTCCAAATTAAATCTGGATTTTATTTAATAGCAATGTACCAATGCTGGTTTCTTAGTTTTGTCAAAGGTATAATGGTTATGTAAGATGTAGGGGAAACTGAGTAAGAGGTAGATGGTAATATGATCTTAACAGCTTCTTGTAAATCTAAAATTATTCAAAACAAAAAAATTTTAAAAAAATCTGCTCAAGGTTACATACTTATAAACTCACTCATTATCTTGCTGACCGTGTCCTACAATTCTACATTTTCTTCAGTCCACTCTAGTCATACTGGCCTCCTTGTTATTTCTCAAACATACCCATCATGCAGTCACTTCAGGCCCTTTGTTCCTTGCATCATTTCCTCTGCTTGGAATGATCTTTCAGATATTCATATGGCTCATACCCTGACTTCTTTCAAGTCACCATCAAATGTAACATTATTAAAGGGGATTTTTCTTACCCACTCTGTATGAAAAAAACAGCTCCTTACCATTTTTCTTATTACTTATTTGTGAATATATTGTCTGTCCACAGGGGCACAGTCAGTTTTGTTCACTGCTTTTCTCTCCATTACCTAGAACAGTACCTAAAAACAGGTTTTAAAAATCCTTCATGGGTATCTGCCTCTTAACAAGAACAAAACCTTAAATCAAAGGAACAAACCTCTTGTGTTGTAATTTTAGATATCATTATTAACCAGTAGAAGTATTTAAAAATAGAACAGCCTTCAAACCACCCCCTGAAATCATGCATAGATTGTTGCTTACTTCATCTGGTCCTAAAGCCCACACTATTCTTTAGTACACAGGAAGTGGTTAAAGGTTATCCACTATTCTTGTGTTACAATGAAAACTGAGGGAAGAAATGTAGAGAGACATTTAAATTAATATGATCAGAGCCAAAGCAGGAAATTAAAGCTGTTTTTTCTGAATATGTACATTATGGAGAGGATACCCACAAATAAATAACTTTGGGACAGTGATTATGTTTAAATATGAAGGGCTCATATCTAAAACTAATTTCTCAGATTTGATAGGAGTATGTTATTCAGACAATAATGGTGCCAAATTATATTCTTAAATTTCTTTAATTTATTAAAATTAAATCTTTAATGACAAAAGCCTAAAAGCTAGTTTTACTTCAGACGGTCATATTAAAATCTACCTGTTCCTAACGCATATTGTACAGCATGTGACATGGTATCTCATCTGCACCTACAGCTAAGCATCACAAACTCAAAGTGTTCTTGCGTCAGCAAGCCAACTGCTTCCACTATATCACATTCCCACTCTCTGCCAAACTGTTTACGCATCAGGCAAAATGCTAAAAATGAACTAAAATGGGTTCTCAGAAAACATTAAGGTTTACAGTTAAGGTCCAATTACAACTGTCTTCATTACAATTAAGGTTCAAGATACAGTACAGCTCAGGTGAACTCAAAGGTATCAAGATACCTGGAATTACTAACAAATCTGTGTCAGCCCACATATTCCAAGTTATTAAAATGAGAGAAAAGCTTGATTAATCATTCATTTATTCAACTAATATTTACTAAGTGCCTGCAAAACATCATAGAACGATCCCTTTCTGTGCTGTGGAGCATAGAAAAATATATAACCCAGTGGTTAAGAATCCACCTGCCAATGCAGGGGACACGGGTTTGATCCCTGGTCCGAGAAGATCCCACATGCCAGGGAGCAACTAAGCCCATGCGCCACAACTACTGAGCCTGCACTCTAGAGCCTGCGAGCCACAACTACTGAGCCCACACGCCACAACTACTGAAGCCCGCACGCCTAGAGCCCACACTCGGCAACAAGAGAAGCCACTGCAACGAGAAGCCCATGAACCACATCGAAGGGTAGCCCCTGCTCGCCGCAACTATAGAGTAAGCCCGACCGCAGCAAGGAAGATCCAACGCAGCCAAAAATAAAGAAAAAAAAAAAAGTAGTTTACAGTCCATTAAAATAATTAAAACTTGGGCTTCCCTGGTGGTGCAGTGGTTGAGAGTCCGCCTGCTGATGCAGGGGACACGGGTTTGTGCCCTGGTCTGGGAAGATCCCACATGCCGCGGAGTGGCTGGGCCCGTGAGCAGTGGCCGCTGAGCCTGCGCGTCCGGAGCCTGTGCTCCGCAACCGGAGAGGCCACAACAGTGAGAGGCCCACGTACCGCAAAAAAATAATAATAATAATAATTAAAACTTCATTCCGTTTTACAAGTCTTTCTTATACAATACTTCACTTGTAGAGGCTTGGCAGGTATTATCATCTCTACTTGCCAAATGAAGAAATTTGAGTTGAAAGAGGTTAAGTTCTTGCAAAGAGCAAGTGGTAGGATGGTGTAGTCATAATCTATAGATCGGAGGAGGTAGAAATTATTTCTAGCAAGGGTAGTAATTTTTTTCCTACTGGCTGGTATTTTTACATTTTGAACCAGATTTACAGGATTAACCTTCAACAGACTTAACTGTGCCCCAAACCCAAAAGCACAAGCATACCACTACCCTTCTCCCAAATCAGATGCTTGTTTAGAAGAATTTACCAACTCGTACATCTTGATTAAAAGCACTGGCTTTGAATCAGGATTAAAATCTGTGTTCTGATACTTACTACCTATGTGACCTTGAACAAGCCACTTAAACTCCTGAGCTTTTTATTCTTCTGTAAAATGGGCCCACTACTTACTTTTCAGGGCGGTCGTGAGAATTAAACGGCATAATTAGCATACAGTACTTATTATTATAGAGCTACAGCACTTGGTACTGTATGCCTGGCTTAGAGTAAACTCCTAATGATAACATGATTTCATTTAGAGGGTTTCTATGGTGGTAACTGTGTGAGATTTTACTCGCTATCAACTATTAACTCATCCTTTCTCATCCACTACACTTAGTTTATTACTAGTTCAAGAAATGTTACTGGAGATCTGTTTTGTGCCCTGCCACTCCCTAAACCTAACCTCTACTTCTGGACACTCCGCAATAGCTTTCAACAAAAGATGTAATCATATTACTTGTTTTGGTTTACTGTCTGGTTTCCTCCTTTATTTTTTTTTTCACATTTCAAATGTTTATTTCATTA
This sequence comes from Mesoplodon densirostris, assembly GCF_025265405.1. NCBI lineage: Eukaryota > Metazoa > Chordata > Mammalia > Artiodactyla > Ziphiidae > Mesoplodon > Mesoplodon densirostris. The sequence goes on from NC_082678.1 coordinate 59,951,976, forward strand.
AAAAAATTTTTTTTAACTTTTTATTTTATATTGGAGTATAGCCGATTAACAATGTTGTGATAGTTTCAGGTGCACAGCAAAGTGACTCAGCGATACATATACATGTATCCATTCTCCCCCAGACGCCCCTCCCATCCAGGCTGCCACATAACACTGAGCAGAGTTCCCTGTGCTGTACAGCAGGTCCCTGTTGGTTATCCATTTAAAATACAGCCGTGTGGACATGCTGATTCCATCCTCCCCAACTACCCCTTCTCCCCTTCCTTCCCCACTGGTAACCATAAGTTTATTCTCTAAGTCTGTGAGTCTGTTTCTGTTTTGTAAGTAAGCTCATTTGTATCTTTTCTGTTTAGATTCCACAGATAAGGGATATTATACAATATTTCTCTTTGTCTGACTTACTTCACTCAGTATGACAATCTCTAGGTCCATCCATGTTGCTGCAAATAGCATTATGTCATTCTTTTTAATGGTTGAGTAATATTCCCTTGTATATATGTACCCCATCTTTATCCAACAGCTCAGGAGGCTTAATATCATCAAAACAAATAACCCAATCAAAAAATGGGCAAAAGAGCTAAATAGACATTTCTCCAAAGAAGACATAAAGATAGCCAAGAGGCACATGAAAAGATGTTCAACATCGCTAATTATTAGAGAAATGCAAATCAAAACTACAAGGAGATATCGCCTCATACCAGTCAGAATGGCTACCAGCAAAAAATCCACAAACAGTAAATGCTGGAGAGGATGTGGAGAAAAGGGAACCCTTTTGCACTGTTGGTGGGAATGTAAATTGGTACAGCCACTATGGAGAACAGTATGGAGGTTCCTTAAAAAACTGAAAATAGAGGTACCATATGACACTGCAATCCCACTCCTGGGCATATATCTGGAGCAAAACATGGTCCAAAAGGATACATGCACCCCAATGTTCATTGCAGCACTATTTACAATAGCCAAGATATGGTGGCTTCCTGCTTTAGAATGCAAACTCAGGGAAAACATTATCTTTTTTATTCACTGCTTATCCATAGTGTCTGGTAAATAGAACTGAAATATTTGTTGATTGGCTGAATGAATGAATAGGACATGGTCTCTTCTCTTGAGAATATCAGAGACTTCTGGGGAGGACACCCTAGTTAGATAGTCTTTATACAAAATTATGACGGACTTACATGTTAGATGCAATAGAAATCCAAAAGATGGCTAGGACAGTTTCCTGTAACAGGTGGGTAACAAAACATTAAAATATGTTTTACTTTGTTTCTTAAGTTCAGCTTGTTCTTTTCCTCAAGGTAAAAAAAAAAAAAAAAAGTGCCAACTAATATTTATTCAGCATTTACAATGTTCTAGGCACTATTTTTAGTGCTTTCCATTTAATAACTCATTTACTCTTCAAAACAATTCTGAGATAGATACTATGATAGCTGAAGAAAGTGAAGCACAGAAAGTATAAGTAACTTGCCAAGAGTCACATGATTCAAAATTGGGCATTTTGCTCTTAGTTGTCTCTCAAAATCAATCAAAATAGTTTTTTTTTTTTTTTTTTTTTTTTGCGGTATGCGGGCCTCTCACTGTTGTGGCCTCCCCCGCTGCGGAGCACAGGCTCCGGACGCGCAGGCTCCGGACGCGCAGGCTCAGCGGCCACGGCTCACGGGCCCAGCCGCTCCGCGGCACATGGGATCCTCCCAGACCGGGGCACGAACCCGTATCCCCTGCATCGGCAGGCGGACCCTCAACCACTTGCGCCACCAGGGAGGCCCCAAAATAGTTATTTTAATGGAAGAACACAAAAGTAGCTTTATAAGGACATTTTTCTTCCAGAAGGAAGGAATTTATACTATGGATTAAGAACCTAGCTCCTCAATAAAATATTAACAAATCAAATTTTTTAAAGTATAAGAAGAATTACACACAAAGACCAACTGGGATTTATCTCAGGTGTGTAAGGCTCAATCAACATTTGAAAATCAATTAATGTAATCTATCACATCTACAAACTTAAAAAAGAAAAATCACATGATCATATCAATAGATGCAGAAAAAGCATTTAACAAAATCCAACACCCATTCATGATAAAAACTTTTCTAAACCAGGAATATAGGGGAACTTCCTTCAACTTGATAAAGAATATCTAAGAAAAACCTACATCTCTAACATCATATTTAATGGTGAGATACTCGAAGCTTTCTCATTTAGATCACGTACAAGCAAGGATGTCCCCCCGCCACCATTCCTTTTCAACATCTTATTGGAAGTCCTTGTTAATGCAACAAGGCAAGGAAAGGAAATAAAAGGTATACAGACTGTGAAGATATAAAAGTACCTAGCTATAAGCCTCTCATTTTCTGAAGAATGGTAAGTTCTTACCCAATGCTATTTTCACACTGTAATAATTCTGCAATTCATAATTTCCATATTATTCTTTTATCTCAATATAGTCTCTAAAGAGGAATGCCGGATTTAAAATATAATGTCAATGAAATTTTTAGTACATACTCACAGTACTCAACGAGAGGATAAAGAATTTTAAATGTCATTTACCTTGGTTTTTAAAATTCTACTATCCTTGAACTCACAAGGGAGTTTATCTTGGCTATATATATAACACAACTCCCACAGTACAGGGGATTTCTGGCTCCAACAGTCTTTTCCCTTATGGAGAATTTCCACATGCTCATTGCCAACCATAATTTGTCCTATTTTATATTTCCTTCACTCTTGGTAAGAGACAGCATTCCAGGAACTGCCCCTACTCTATCATAATTTTTCCCTCTCTAAATAGGTTATCCTATCAGCATATAAACATGCTATGATAGCTCCAATATATTTTTTAAAGGCTGTTATTCCCTCACTTAACTATTCTCCTACACAACTAAATTCCATGAAAGAACTGTCTGTACTTAGTGTCTTTAATTCCTTTCTTTCCATTTTCTCTTGAACCAACTGGTCACTAAAATTGTTTTTGACAAGGTCACCAATGACCAGTCCAATGATAATTTCTCAAATCTTATTTTATTTGACCCATTGGTAGCATTTGACATAAATCTCTCCCCTCCTTCTTGATCTAATTTCTAGGCCACCTCTCTCTCTCCTGGTTTCTCTAAATAAATAGTGATGTCCTCCTCAGTCTTGTTTTCTGGTTCATCCTCCGTTTCTGACTTCTAAACTTTGAGGTATCCCAGGGGTCAGTCCTTGAACCTCTACTATTGTCTATATTTATTCCCTAAATGATCTTACCTCATCTCATGGCTTTCAATACCACTATTTCCTTATGACTCCCTAATATTTACTTCTAGTCCAAACTTCTCATCTGAACCCCAGGCCTCCATTTCCTCTTGCTTACTCAGTAACTCAACTTGCAAGTCCGACAGATGTTCTGAACTTAACGTGACTAAATCCAGATTCCTGACTCCCAGTTCCCAAACCCGATCCTCCCACCATCTTCCCAATTTCAGCAAATGGCAATTCCGTTTATTGATAGAAGCCTTCCAGTCACCTTTGACTCCTCTTTTTCAGTCCTACATCAGCAGATACAGGTGACTTTTTCTTCAAAATATATCCAGATTGTGACCACTTCTCACCATCACCACAGCTACCATCCTAGTCCATCTTCTGTGATAACTGAATAGCTGGGATCTACCTCCACGCAAACTAACAGTCTGTTTCCCACACTGTAACCAAATATATCAAACTCCAAACCTAGGTCCAACTCCAGTGAAATGATGAATTCGGGCAAGAATGATTAATGGACATTTGAGTCAATAGATGAAATGGTGGCACTGTGGTTATGTAAGTGAATATGCTTTTTTTTTTTTTTTTTGCGGTACACGGGCCTCTCACCGCCGCAGCCTCTCCCGTTGTGGAGCTCAGCGCCCATGGCTCACAGGCCCAGCCGCTCCGCGGCATGTGGGATCTTCCCGGACCGGGGCACGAACCCGTGTCCCCTGCATTGAGAGGCGGACTCCCAACCACTGCGCCACCAGGGAAGCCCGAATATGCTTATTTTTTAAGTATGAAGTGTTGTCATTTTCAAATGGCTCAGCAAAAATAGAAAGACAGATAGACAGACAGACAAAACAATTAAGGCAAAAGGTTAAGAGCTGCTGAAACCAGAGGGTGGGCAACTGGATACTCATTTTAGTATTTTTTCAACTGTTTTGAATGTTTGGAAAATTTCATAATAAAAAGTTGGGAAGAAAAATGTTTTAGGTCAAATTATGTCTCACTCAAAACCCAATGGCTTCCCATTACATTCAAAGTAAAGCCAAAGTTCTCACAATGGTCTACAATGCCCTGAATAATCTGTGTCTGTTCCCCACTACCAACTCTTAGCCCTAACTCTCCGTACTACCCACTCCTTTACAACACACTGGCACCCGTTTCTCAAATATACCAGGCACCTCTCCTCTATCTGAAAGAAGTATAACCTTACTTCATATGAGACACAAATCTACCTTAAGCCTATGTTGTGCCGCAGTCTCTTCCCCAATCCTTCGTGCTTTCCTTTATTTTTCTCCATAAACTCATCCTACCTTATATACTATACATGTTTGCTTTTGTTCACTGTCTGTTCCCCCAAAGTAGTGCTCTCCATGAAGGCCAGGACTTAACCTGTTCACTGCTATATTCCTAGTACAAAGGACAATATGTGGCACAGAGCAGTAAAATAACTCATATTTGTTACCTGAAGGAAGGAATAACGAAAAAGTTCTGGGGAGGCATAAATTGTTTTTTGATTATTAATTTAAAGGAATATCCACGAAGAGAACTCTATTACAAAATTTAAAATGAAAAACTGGAGATAGAGGAACCCACCTATTTTTCCTTAGAAATAAACCTATTATCTTCATCCTTATGCTTTTCATGCATTAGCAGTTCTCATGATGAAAAATAAAATAAAAATTCTCAGAGTTAGGTTCACAAATTAAAATTCATTCTGAAACATTCTTGGTCATTTCATGTATAAAATATCACTTTTATACAAAAAAAAGCTACAGCTTAGAAAACTAGAGGAAACACTGATGATCCTGAAAAAGGATATTTGAAAATAACAAACTAATTTGGGTTATTTTAGTGTAAAATAACCAACTGACACTGAATTATAGAGTAAGTATATTTAATTCAGTTATAGAAAACTATGACAATGGCTTCCTATGGGAACTGAATTAGAGGCTGAATGACAGAGGTGAGAGAAAGACATACTTTTTACTGTATACCCACTTGTATCTTTTTGTTTGTTTGAGTTTTTTTTAATTGAATTCGTTACAGTATTGCTTCCGTTTTATGTTTTGGTTTTTTGGCCACGAGGCATGTGGGATCTTAGTTCCCTGACCAGGGATTGAACCTGTACCCCCTGCACTGGAAGGCAAAGTCTTAACCACTGAACTGCCAGGGAAGTCCCCCCACTTGTATCTTTTGAATTTGTATCATGTGCAATATGAAAAATAATTTTAAAAAATATTTTATGTAAACTTCAACTTCTGGCATGAGACTACGTATTTAGACTAACTCTTCCACTGAAAATAATTTTAAATGCTATTTAAAAATTTTCTTTAACATATCCATGAGTTAGCAAAAATCATGCAATACTCACCAAAAAACTAAGTGAAGGAAGGGAGTCCCCAGAGATGTAAGATGAACACTGAAGCTAGCTTCTGTCTTGAGGACATTTGCTAACTGGTGACCTAAGCTTTGATTTTCAGAGCTTAGGTTGATTTGGAGGTCAAGAGACAAAGCCCAGAGTATTCCCAAACAGGGAATCTAATAAATGATACCCTCATAAAGCAGGGACTTCCCAAACCACCCATTTCAGAGTAAAGGTAAACCGGAAATGCCACCCTCCCAACTTCAAATGCTAGAAAAAAACCTGTTTTAAATTACAGCATTGAGTGGAGATGGAAAAAAAATATCCTGTGAATTCATAACCTCAATGTGGCTCACACAAAGGATTGCAACCCATATCATACTATCTGTAAAGTCCAAGAAAATTTATGTTAATAGTTTACTTGAAAGTTGTCTGGTAATACCCTTAGGGCACCCAACAGAAGCAAACTCAAAATCCTGTCTGGATAAATCCAAGCCTCATTCTAGGCCTCAAATAATTTTCCACATAAAGTTTCAAGGAAAATTATAGCTCATAGTCAAAAGTACAAAGCACACAAGGAAAGAAGTCACCATGAGCAACAGTCAGTAGAAACAAAAGATAACAGAACTTCAAAATCAGATATGTGAACTACCGTGTCAAGCTATAAAATCATTCTGTTTACTATGTTTTAAAAAATAAAAGACCTGAAAAATCTAAGTAAAAAAAACAAGCAGGGCCTCCCTGGTGGCGCAAGTGGTTGAGAGTCCGCCTGCCGATGCAGGGGATACGGGTTCGTGCCCCGGTCTGGGAGGATCCCATATGCCGCGGAGCGGCTGGGCCCGTGAGCCATGGCCGCTGAGCCTGCGCGTCCGGAGCCTGTGCTCCGCGACGGGGGAGGCCACAACAGTGAGAGGCCCGCATACCGCAAAAAAAAAAAAAAAAAAAAAACAAGCAGATCCAAAAAAAATCAAACCAAACATCTAAAAATAAACTCAATGGATCAGACTAAGAGGGGAATAAATCCAATTAAAATGAATACTAGTAAATTGGAATATAAATATGAAAAAAATTCTCCATAATGCAACAGAGAAGCAAGAGATGAAAAATGTAAGAGAGCTCCTAGCCACAGCAATCAGACAAGAAATAAAAGGAATCCAAATTGGAACAAAAGAAGTAAAACTGTCGCTGTTTGCAGATAGCTTGATACTATATATAGAAAATCCTACAGCCACCACCAGAATACTATTAAAATAAATGAATTCAGTAAAGTTGCAGGATACAATATTAATATACAGAAATCTGTTGCATTTCTATACACTACTAACAAAGTATCAGAAAGAGAAATTAAGAAAACAGTCCCATTTACAATTGCATCAAAAAGAATAAAATACCTAAGAATAAATCTGACCAAGGAGGTAAAAGACCTGTACTCTGAAAACTAATAAGACATTGATGAAAGAAACTGAAGACAACACTAACAAATGGAAAGATACGCTGTGCTCATGGACTGGAAGAATTAATATTGTTAAAATCACCATACTACCCAAGGCAATCTACAGATTCAATGCAATCCCTGCCAAATACTGTGGGCATTTTTCACAGAGTTAGAACAAAGAATCCTAATATTTGTATGGAAACGCAAAAGACCCTGAATAGCCAAAGCAGTCTTGAGAAAGCAGGAAAAACTGGAGGCATCATCTTTCTTGATTTCAAACTATACTACAAAACAGTACGGTACTGGCATAAAAAGACACATAGATCAATGGGACAGAATAGAGAGCCCAGAGATAAACCCACACTTTCTGTATTATAGAAAAGGCAAGAATATACAATGGGGGGTCTTCCCTGATGGCGCAGTGGTTGAGAGTCCACCTGCCGACGCAGGGGACACAGGTTCGTGCCCCAGTCTGGGAGGATCCCACATGCCGCGGAGCGGCTGGGCCCGTGAGCCATGGCCGCTGAGCCTGTGCGTCCGGAGCCTGTGCTCCGCAACGGGAGAGGCCACAACAGTGAGAGGCCCGCGTACCGCAAAAAAAAAAAAAAAAAAAAATATATATATATATATATATATATATATATACAATGGGGAAAAGACAGCCTCTTCAATAAACGGTGTTGGGAAAACTGGACAGCTAAATGCAAAAGAGTCAAAGCAGACAACTTTCTCATACCATATACGAAAACAAACTCAAATATGGATTAAAGATATAAATGTAAGACCTGAAACCAAAGAACCCCCAGAAGAACACACAGGCAGGACACTCTTTGACACGGGTCTCAACAATATTATTTTGGACCTGTCTCATCAGGCAAGGGAAGCAAAAGCAAAAATAAATAAATGAGACGACCTCAAACTAAAAAGTGTTTGCACAGTGAAGGACACTATCCACAAAATGAAAAGGCAGCCTACTGAATGAGGGAAGATACTTGCAAATTAGATATTCAATACGGGGTTAATATCCAAAATACAAAGAACTCATACAACTCAACATCAGAAATGCAAACCACCTGATTAGACACGGGGCAGAAGAGCTGAATAGATATTTCTTCAAAGATGACACACTGTTGTCCAAAAGGCACATGGAGAGATGCTCAACATCACGAATCATCAAGGAAATGCACATCAACACCACAGAGAGATACCACTGCACATCAGTCAGAAGAGCTATCATCAGAAAGGCCACAAATAACAAGTGTTAGTGAGGCTGTGGAGAAAAGGGAATCTGCTTGCACTGTTTGGGGTTGTAAAATGGTTACAGCCACTATGGAAAACAGTATGGTGGTTCCTCAAAAAATTGAAAATAGAACCACCACAAGATCCAGCAATTTCACTTCTGAGTATTTACCTAAAGAAAACAAAAACTAATTCAAAAATATATATATGCACGTCAGTGTTCACTGCAGCATTATTTACAATAACCAAGACATGGAAGCAACCTAAGTGTCCACTGACTGATAGATGAATGCATAAAGAAGATGGAATATTACTCAGCCATAAAAAATGAAATCTTGCCATTTGTGACAACATGGATGGATCTAGAAAGTATTATGCTAGGTGAAGTAAGTGAGACACAGAAAGAAAAATACCATATGATCTCACTTATATGTGGAATCTAAAAAACAAAATAAACAAAGCAAAATGAAAACAGACTCGTAGATACAGAGAAGAAATGGGTAGTTGCCAGAGGGGTGGCAGGTTCACTGTGGGGAGTCAGATGAACGGGGTTAAGAAGTACAAACCTGGGGACTTCCGTGGTGGTCCAGTGGTTAAGAATCTGCCTTCCAATGCAGGGTATGCAGGTTTGATCCCTGGTCGGGGAACTAAGATCCCACATGCCGTGGGGCAACTAAGCCTGCGTGCTCTAGGGCCCGTGCACCACAATTACCGAGCCTGTGCGCTCTGCAGCCCATGCGCCACAACTAGAGAGAAGCCCGCATGCTGCAATGAAAAGCCCGCATGCCTCAACAAAAGATCCTGCATGCTGCAATGAAGATCCCACATGCCGCAACTAAGACCTGACGCAGCCAAATAAATAAATAAGTAAAACTTTTTTTAAAAAGTACACACCCGTAGTTATAAAATAAATAAGCCATGGGGATGTAATATGCAGTATAGGGAATATGGTCAATAATCCTGTAATCACTTTGTATGGGGACAGATGGGTACTAGATTTATTGTTGTGATTCTTTCATAATGCATGCAAATGTCAAATCACTATGTGGTAGACCTGAAACTAACATAATATTGTACATCAACTATATTTCAATTTAAAAAAAGTAAGAGAGTTAAGAGACATGGAATATATAAAGAGCAGGTCTCACATTTAATCACACTTCCAAAGGGAGACAGGAAACAATGAGGAAGAGGCAATATTTGAAGATATAAAGACTGAGTATTGGTTAGGTATATATATGATTACTTTCATAAGAAACTGCATCTTTTTTTCAAAATGGTTATTTCTGTCATTTTGACATCTTTCCATCATTCTTTGAGCATCTTCTTATTTTCAGGCACAACATATTCTAGGATCGACTTTTATATCCTTTCCCCAGCTTGGAATCAGCAACTCTTACAGATAACTCTGGTTCCTTTTAGTGGGTAACAGTATTCAGAAACTCATATTTTGGCACCAGTTGTGCTCACTGATATTGGATATAATTACCTCCAGGCCTTCTCAGTAGACAGAGCTAGAGAATATATGTATGAAAAAATATACATGTATATGTATATCTGTGTGCACACGAACACACACATATACACATTTCATCTCTATTTCTATATATATGTCCACAGATACAGAAAATCATGTGTTCACACTGATAATCTCTAATTCCAACTTAACACTACAAAGCCCATTCTAGGTTTCTTCCTTTCCATATGTCTAATTCTCTATTCCGACAGTAAGAAACTTGGTTCCTATTATCCTTAAAATATTTACCTCCTATTATCTTTAATATATCCTTAATACGAACAATCCTCTTGTACGTAGTCAATTCCCCATTACCGCTATCCCACCCCTACCTTGCTCTCCTCATCCTGCCTGGACACCAATGCCCCTCACTTGGTCAAAGGTGCCTCCACTCTCTGCAAATACTCTCCTAACCCTAGGTTAGTCTCTAACACTCATAATGTGATGACACTATTACCTTCCTGCATGGAATCCCTCTTCACTCTTTTTAGGCTCTTATATCCCCCACCATACCATCCACCAACGGCCCCTCTCCCCTGCTTATGGACACCCTCCTTACCTCACTTGGGCTCCAACAATCAATGCCAGGATGCCCTTTTATGTGGATACCCACTTCACCTGATTCAAGTTCTGACAACCTGTGCCAAGATGCCTCTTGACGTGGACACCCTCCTCATGCTGTTTGGGCTTTGACAGCCCACAATGGGACAGAGCTACTGCTTCCATGATCTCATGCAAACATGCTTCTCCCTATTCTAGGCCACCCTCCCACAGACATGCTCTCTTACTCCACTGGGATCACCTCTCTACATAGATTTCCCCCCACCAATGCAGATACCCTCAAAACCTGACATCACATTGCTCCTCTACATGGATACTCTCCTCACCTCACTTAGGCTCCAACAACCTGTGTTAGAAATCACACAGAATATGTTCTCAGGCCACGGTGAACTTAAGCTAAAAATCAATATTTAAGAGATTAGTAACTAGAAAGTCACCATTTGTTTGAAAATTATATAATTTGCTTCTATATGATCCATGGGGCAAAATGTAATCACAGTGGAAAATAGAGAATATTTTGAACTAATGATAATGAAAACACTATATGTCAAAATTTGTGGGACAGGGCTTCCCTGGTGGCGCAGTGGTTGAGAGTCCGCCTGCCGATGCAGGGGATGCGGGTTCGTGCCCCGGTCCGGGAAGATCCCACATGCTGCGGAGCGGCTGGGCCCGTGAGCCATGGCCGCTGAGCCTGCGCGTCCCGAGCCTGTGCTCCGCAATGGGAGAGGCCACAACAGTGAGAGGCCCGCGTACCACCAAAAAAAAAAAAAAAAAAAAAAAAAATTGTGGGACACAGTTAAAGCCACACTTAGAAGAAATTTATGAAATGGATATATTAGAAAGAAAAAAGAAATTAATGAATGAAAAAAATAAACATACAACAACAAAGATCAACTAAGCTAATGAAAAGTCTAGTTTAAAAAAAGACTAATAAAATTTATCAACCCTGGTATGGCAAAAAGAAAGAAAGCATAAATTACTGATAACAGGAATGAAAAACGGTATAGAGTCATAAATCATATAGGTTAACAAATAACCAAAAGGATTTTAAGAAAAAACGGTGCTGATGTTTTAAAATTTAGGTAAAGTAAATAAACTCTTAGAAAAATACAACCTATCAAAACTCTGTAAGAAGAAATAGAACAGAAATTCTGAATAGACCTTAATCTATTAAAGAATTTGAATTCATAATTTAAAACTTTCCCATGAAAAATTCCAGTCCATCTAGAAACAATAAATGCTGGAGAGGGTGTGGAAAAAAGGGAACACTCTTGCACTGCTGGTGGGAATGTGAATTGGTACAGCCACTATGGAGAACGGTATGGAGGTTCCTTAAAAAACTACAAATAGAACTACCATATGACCCAGCAATCCCACTACTGGGCATATACCCTGAGAAAACCATAATTCAAAAAGAGACATGTACCAAAATGTTCATAGCAGCCCTATTTACAATAGCCCGGAGATGGAAACAACCTAAGTGTCCATCATCGGATGAATGGATAAAGAAGATGTGGCACATATATACAATGGAATATTACTCAGCCATAAAAAGAAATGAAATTGAGCTATTTGTAATGAGGTGGATGGACCTAGAGTCTGTTATACAGAGTGAAGTAAGTCAGAAAGAGAAAGACAAATACTGTATGCTGACACATATATATGGAATTTAAGAAAAAAATGTCATCAAGAACATAGGGGTAAGACAGGAATAAAGACACAGACCTACTAGAGCATGGACTTGAGGATATGGGGAGGGGGAAGGGTAAGCTGTGACAAAGTGAAAGAGCGGCATGGACATATATACACTACCAAACGTAAGGTAGATAGCTAGTGGGAAGCAGCCGCATAGCACAGGGAGATCAGCTCGGTTCTTTGTGACCGCCTGGAGGGGTGGGATAGGGAGGGTGGGAGGGAGACGCAAAAGGGAGGGGATATGGGAACATATGTATATGTATAACTGATTAAATTTGTAAAATAAAAAAAAATTTAAAAAAAAAAAAAAAATTCCAGTCCAGGTGGCTTCAACAATTAAATCTAACATTTAGGAAAAAATTAACACCAATCTTACACAAACTATTCTAGAGAATAGAAAAAGGGAAATAAATCCCAATTCTCTTTATAAAGGGACAACTTAGATACCAAAAATCTAACAAAATTAGAAGACGGTAAAAGAAAAGGAAATACAGGCTATTTTTGTAAAAGTACAAAAGAAAATATTCGCTAATTAAATAATACACCATAACTAAGTTAAAATTATTCCAGAAAACAATAGTAGTTTAAAATTAGAAAATCAATCTTTAGGACCTTGGTGTAGACAAAGTTTTCTTAAACAGGACACACAAAACTCTAACCTTAAAGGTTTGACACATTTGATTAAAGTTAAAAACTCTGTTCGTCAAAATAAAACTTTAAAAATTGTTTTCAAAAAATTTAAAACAGTGAGAAGTGAGGATATGGAGATGAATCTTTTGAGAAGTTTGGCTATAAAGGAGAAAAAAAGTGTGATAATAGTAATTAGAAGAGGGCTTTTTTTTTAAGATGGGAGAGACTAAAGTGATATCTTTGAATACTGATAATAAAGATCCAGTTTAAAAAAAAAAAAAAGGAGAAGCTAAAGATGCAGAAGAGACAAAAGCATATGGAATTAGACCTCTCTCTAAGCAAGCAGAAAAAGATGTAATTTAGGTCGCATGTGGAGAGGTCAGTCTTTGACAGGAGGACAGGAGGAGAAGATAGATGCAGATGAGCCTGTAGAACTCCTGTCTGTGAGGAGAGGAAATTTTCATTCAATCTTTCCTATTTTCTCTATGAATTATGAGACAAGCTGCGGTAAGGAGGGAGAGGGCATCGGGAAGTCTAAGCAGACAAAAAAGTATGAAATAGAAAATATGCAGTGTGGAAGAGTGAACTTACTAGAGAAAATGAGTTAATAACTACTCAGCTGAGGTTGTTTATCATGATTTTACAGTGAGCCCACAAGCCTGGTTATGGATTTTTCTTGAGCACTGCTCAATTGTTTGCAAGTAGTCACAGAGAAAGTGGGGGTAGGGTTTTGCTAGGCAGATGGTATACGAAGAGAGAAGGGCAAAGGACCTGATCGTATACACAAGAGCATGATTATAATGAAGAACGGTAACATCTAGGTTGAATAAATTTGAGAGTAAAAATAAAAGGGAACCGGGCCTCCCTGGTGGCGCAGTGGTTAAGAGTCCGCCTGCCGATGCAGGGGATACGGGTTCGTGCCCCGGTCTGGGAGGATCCCATATGCCGCGGAGCGGCTGGGCCCGTGAGCCATGGCCGCTGGGCCTGCGCATCCGGAGCCTGTGCTCCGCAACGGGAGAGGCCACAACAGTGAGAGGCCCGCATACCGCAAAAAAGAAAAAAAAAAAAAAAGGGAACCAATGGAATGAAGGTGTTAATGAAATCAAAGAACTGTTGCAGCAGGGCGCTTGAACAAATGCATTTGGAGAATAGGAGCATGTGGTTGATGAATGGAATGTCTGAATTAACAATTTTGGAGGTGGGGCAATTTCGGGTAATTACAAGATCTTTGGACAGAGGTAACGCTTTGGCAGCTGAGAGGCAGAAAATGGTAAGAATTGGGGCTAAGACGATCTTTGCTCATTTAGCAGTTCCTTAAACTGCTGTTTCTCATGAGAGTGCCTAGAGGAAGGTAAATCCATATGTTAAGCATAGTTAAGCAACTATATCCCTACAGAAGCAAATTCAAGGTTGATCTGTAAATATATACTAGACCAGTTAATGACATGCAACATATAACAGCAGGCTGATACAAAAAGGGGAAATAAGGTCATCCAGTTATATCTGAATTCAACTCACCTGTATGACATCTCTTTCTCAAATTATAATGATTAAAAGTTGATAGTCACCCTCTCCCAGTTTGGATATATAATAATAAAAACAAACTAAGTTAGGGACTTCCCTGGAGGTCCAGTGGTTAAGAGTCTGTGTTTCCACTGCAGGGGGTGCAGGTTCGATTCCTGGTCAGGGGACTGAGATCCCACATGCCACGTGGTGTGGCCAAACAAAAAACAACTAAGTTATATTTGATGTATCTCAAGCACTATAAGTTTAAGTGATCATTACTATTTGTTCCTCACTATGTGGCAAAGGGTGTTTGCTGGCTACAAGTCACCGCAACCAATGCCATTTTTAAAAAAAGGATTAATTTCCAAAATATACAAACAGCTCAATATCAAGAAAACAAACAATCCAATCAAAAAATGGGCAGAAGACCTAAATAGACTTTTCTCCAAAGAAGACATACAGATGGCCAACAGGCACATGAAAAGATGTTCAACATCACTAATTATTAGAGAAATGCAAATCAAAACTACAATGAGGTACCACCTCACACCTGTCAAAATGGCCATCATTAAAAAGTCCACAAATAAATGCTGGAGAGGGTGTGGAGAAAAGGGAACCCTCCTACACTGTTGGTGGGAAAATAAATTGGTGCACCCACTATGGAAAACAGTATGGTGGTTCCTCAAAAAATTCAAAATAAAGTTGCCATATGATCCAGCAATCCCACTCCTGGGCATATATCTGGAGAACACCATAATTTGAAAAGATACATGCACCCTAATGTTCATTACAGCACTATTTACAGTAGCCAAGACAATGCGAGCAACCTAAATGTCCATGGACAGATGAATCGATAAAGATGATGTGGTATACATGTGCAATGGAATATTACTCAACCATAAAAAAGAATGAAATAATGCCATTTGCAGAAACATGGATGGACACAGAGATGATCAAGTAAAGTAAAGTAAATCGGATAGAGAAAAACAAATACATCATATGATATCACTTATATGTAGAATCTTTAAAAATGATACAAATGAACTTATTTACAAAACAGAAACAGACTCACAGACTTAGAAAACAAACTTATGATTACCAAAGGGGAAGGCGGGGCAGGCAGAGGGATAAATTAGGAGTTTGGGATTAACAGATACACACTACTATATATAAAATAGATAAACAACAAGGACCTACTGTATAGCACAGGGAACTATATTCAATATTTTATAATAACCTATAGTGGAAAAAATCTGAAAAACATATATATATATATAATTTGAATCACTTTGCTATGCACCTGAGACTAACACGTTGTAAATCAACTATACTTCAATTAAAAAATAATAATAATAATAATTAAAACAGAGGCACTAGGATTTTTGGCAATGCAAATTTTATATTTACTTGCTGAACAAGTGAGAAATGTCTCAACTCCAAATTATCTTATTGTATTTCAACAATATAATTTTAATTAAAGTTTTGATTTATATAGCAAATTGAAAAGTTTCGCCTCAGTTTAAACTGTCATCTTTTTTTCAAAATGGAAATATCTTGTTTTTTTATTATAGGAGTATTAATATGCTCATTATAAAAATCATAGTAAAGGGAATTCCCTGGTGGTCCAGTGATTAGGACTCCGTGCTTTCACTGCCTAGGGTGCGGGTTCAATCCCTGGTTGGGGAACTAAGATCCCACAAGCCAGGAGGCTCGGCCAAAAAAAAAAAAAAAAAAAATAGTGAAAATAAGAATTAAAACTCTAGCCGTTGGTGTTTTATATAAAATAATGAAATACACATAGATAAGACACATGTAATATAAAATGAAGGACGTTTCTTAAAAATTTAGATGAGTATCAAAATTTATTCAGTTCTCTAAGAATTTTAATAGTTTCTCACCTTATCTCAATTGTTAACCACTTTATCTAGTTAAAGCAACATCATAGCTATGGTCTCCCTTACCTTCCCTCTAGCTATAATCAGAAAAGTAGGCATACCATTTATAAACATTAATTAATGAAGCCAAAGACATTAAAACCCTGCTTGCTTTCAATGAGGGCAGAGGCTAATTAGTACACTTCTTGGCAGACTAATAGTTACAATTATACGAGCTTTTCCAATGGCTTAAGTTTTTTAAATACTTCCTAGTTGTAATTGATTTTTATTGTATGACATTTGGCTGTATCTGGTTACTAGAGCTACCTTTAGAATAAACTGCAAAGAAACTGTACTTCATTGCTAACTAGAGAAAACAAATTGTTAGTGTAGAATGACTGATTATTCAAAATTATCCTCAAGTATTCACATAAATGTTGTCACTTTCACAGTGTAGGTTTATAACTGATCTTGCTGTTTAATAAAAACCATTCTTTTAACTGCTTTTCTTCACTTTCTTCTTCTCCTTTATTACATTCTACTGAGTAACAACACCATTACTTCAAATACTCAATAACACAGTTGCCAGTAGTGGTTTGATAGAATTAAATTATGTATAGTGAAAAGTAATAGACAATTAGCAACAAGATAATAAAATATCAAGGTAGCTCTTACTTGTATGTCATTATGGTGCTAAGAGATAGCTCCTCCATGGGATAGCACTGTATTAGGACCTTACAGGTAGCTACCTAAGAGTTAAGGTAAACTTAACAAAATAGTAAAGGAAGGCAGTTTAATAAAATTCTTCCAGCTTTACTTCTCTAAGGAGGTCTTCAGTGGGAAGATTACTGGAGAAGTAGACAAAAGGCCCCCAGACACCTTAATGTATCATATCTGGTCCATGCTCTCTGCCTTCAACCTATCCCTCTCATGCACCCTTTGCTCCAGTCACCTGGAACTACTTACACAGTAGAGGCAGCCATAACTATGTGTTGTGGGTTTTTTTTTATGTTAACACAAACTCACAGATGTCATTTCCTCAGCTTGAACCACCTTTCTTTTCTTCTTCACTTAGTCAACAACCCTTATTGGGCTTTAAAAAAACTCATTTAAAGCATTACCTGCTTCAGGAAACTTCTTTGACTCCTTTCTTTCTACTTGTATACCTTCATAGCATCTTTTTCATTTATTACACTAGAATTATTTATTTGCTTGTATAGTTTTCACTAGTCTGTAAGATTCTTAAGGGTAAAGACATATTGTACTCAAATTTATTCTATCTCAGCTCTCAGAATTGTATAGGCCTCAATAATGATTGTTGAGTGTTCTTAAATTCTCCATTTTTTTTTTTTTTTTTTTTGGCCACACCGCGAGGCATGCAGGATCTTAGTTCCCCAGTTCCCCAACCAGGGATTGAACCCATGCCCCCTGCTGTGGAAGCGCAAAGTCTTAACCAATGGACTGCCAGGGAAGTCCCTGTTGAGTGTTCTTGAAATTATTTCAAGCTCAAGTAAAAGTCATAATGATACTTAACAGATCTGGGTTTTATGGACTCATTATAGATCTGTGGTACTTTATCATTCCTTAATGTCTATTAAAATATACCATAATGATATAGTTTATTTGGGAGATATTATTTGCCTTCTAAATAACTGAGGAACAAAAGCCTATGTAATAGGATGCTTTACTCTGATTTTTACAGCAAGAGAAATATAATATACAACTTACTCATTTTATTACTCATGTTTCCATTATTCGTAAGTGCTCAATAAAAACTGAACAACTAATAATTAACCCTAGGCAGAAGGATGGGGTGGCATCTGTACATCTATGGATGAACATGTAAGAGTTTCAGGGTAACTTATTAAGATTTTAATTGGCATTTTGTTCTCCATTTATTTCTTCCTTCCCCATTCTAAATAGGTAACCAGGTCCTTGGGCTCCGTATTTAATGGAAGATCTTTACTGAATGGAAAATAGAAGTTACTCATGGATAATCTGCCTTCTAACTTTTATTTTTGAGAGTTTGATTTAAAGGCAAAGCCTCTGAGGCCTGTCAGGGAGACTGGGAAAGAGCCTCCCAAAGGCAATGTCCCCAGAATGGAAAAGGTTCTGCAATATCAGGCACAGCAGATACCTGAATCCTACTGCATAGCAGTGCTTCAAGGAAATAGCAAGACCACCAAGAAGAATGGCTACATGGAGCACCTTGGGAGGCTATATACTCTAGGTCCTGGGGGAGCTCAAAATCAGCAGAGACTCTCATGCACAAACTTGGCCGAAAAGCAGTAATGTCGTCTTACTTTAAGGAACATATGGGCTTTTTAAATAAGAATAGCAGTTAGGGGCTTCCCTGGTGGCGCAGTGGTTAAGAATCTGCCTGCCAATGCAGGGGGCACGGGTTCGAGCCCAGCTCTGGGAAGATCCCACATGCCGCGGAGCAACAAAGCCCACGTGCCACAACTACTGAGCCTGCGCTCTAGAGCCCGCGAGCCACAACTACTGAGCCTGTGTGCCACAACTACTGAAGCCCACGCGCCTAGAGCCCGTGCTCCACAACAAGAGAAGCCACCGCAGTGAGAAGCCAGCGCACCGCAACGAAGAGTAGCCCCCGCTCGCCGCAACTAGAGAAAAGCCCGCGCACAGCAACAAAAGACCCAACTCAGTCAAAAATAAATAGATAGATAAATAAATAAATAGATTTAAAAGTTTAGGGGAAAAAAAATGAATAGCAGTTAGGATCATGATAAACTGCAGACAAGTGAGCCCATCCCACTTTGTTTTCTTTTAAAAGGCTCTTAAATTCTTGGGTCGGGGAGGAGAAAGGAAGGAAAGAAAGGGAGCCTCATTCTTCTCCGTGGGCTCCCATCACGACTAATATGAATCACCACCTTACCAGGTTGGGCAATTCAAAGTCAGACAAAATCATATTACATTTTCTAAAATATGAATTTTGGGTATAAATTATCTAACTAAACATGACAATATGAATCTGTACGTTTCTAATATACTTTAGTAGACATTTTTCATTGTTCATTTTTGTATTATGTGTGCTTCACAGCCCCTAGAGCGGAATGATTGAAATTGCTGCCCTTTGAAAATCTAAAAAGTTTTTTTTTGGGGGGAAGCAAAACAACGATGGCTTTATGGGCAGAACTGATTGTGGCTGTTAATAAAAAGTTCATCATCATAAGAAGTATAATACTACAAGATAAATTTATAATTTAGATGAAGGGATTACAAACAAAACAGCTGAAGGCATGGGAGGAAAAAGCAATCTCATTAAGTGTTCCCTAGAAAGGCGTATACATAGAAACTGACGACATGACTACTTTCATCCCACATGCTAGACTAAATGAATGATATTTTGTTAAAAATCAAACAAACAAAAAACCACTGAAGGATCCCTAGCATCCTAAAATCTACCCATAAATGAGGCTTATCTGGGAAAGATAAATACACAATTCAGGGAAGGGCTTCAGTGGGAGGGACGGGGCAGGCACAGGATTAGGGACGGGTATGCAGAGGACCTCCAACTTAGATTTGTACGGCTTCGTTTTAAAAAAATCTTTAAATAAATATAGCAAAACATTAAATATGGGTCACGGGTTTAGGGGTGTTTGCTTTGTTAGTGTTTCAACACTAGTCTGTATTTTTGGAAATTTCAAAATCAAAATCTAGCATAAGCATGGATCCTAATTTTTTCCTGAGTATAAACTTTCTCCTCTGCAGTTTAGAATCAGGATAGTTTGATACAGAGCCTAGTGCATTACTGTGCTCAGTAAGTCCATGTTTGCACAGAAGAACTTTAAAAGGTAATAAAAAAAAAACCTGATTGGTTCATTATTCATGTCTTTCCAAATAAGCAGCTTCATCCAAATGAAAAAAGAACCAACAAAAATAGAGATAACAAGAGATATTCACTGGTATGAAATGTGTAACGATTTCCACTTCAATAGAGTCTGCAATTTTGAATCAAGACAGACCCATTTGCAGAGAGATTTAATTGAGTTATTCAATTACAATTTATTTAATTTAAACTATGTGAAAGACCCTATGTTAAGTACTAAGGATACAGAAATGAATGAGAAAGGATCCCTGTTCCTCAGGAGCTCATAGCCTAAAGAATTTTGAAAAATATTAACATAAAATGTAATAGATGTTATAAAAATGTACAAGGCGATATGAGATCACTCAATGAGTACTGGAGGCTAATTCTGTCTGAGAGAGCTGGGAAAGGTTTCAGAGATAGGATAATCTTTAAGATGGGACTTGAATAATGAGTAGAAGGTCAAGAGATAGAAAAGTAAGGAAAATGTGCTTCAGGCAGGAATGAAAAAAATATATATATATATTAGGTCCATATTATTCAGAGTCTCTATTTGCAAATCCACCTATGTACTCACTAAAATTTATTTGTAACCCTGAAGTTACTATTTTCTCAGTCATTTATGGACATACACAGAGTGACAAAAAATTTGAGTTGCCTCAAGCACACACTCCAAGATGAGGTCAAACAAGGCAATACTCACCACTCTGCCTTCTTGTTTCAGCTTTCATACTGTAAAAAAAAAAAGTGTTCTGGGGCCTCCCTGGTGGCGCAGTGGTTGGGAGTCCGCCTGCCGATGCAGGGGATACGGGTTCGTGCCCCGGTCTGGGAGGATCCCACATGCCGCGGAGCGGCTGGGCCCGTGAGCCATGGCCGCTGGGCCTGCGCGTCCGGAGCCTGTGCTCCGCAATGGGAGAGGCCACAACAGTGAGAGGCCCGCATACAGCAAAAAGAAAAAAAAAAAAAAAAAAAAAGTGTTCTTTTCACAGTCTATTTACTGCCACATTTGTCTCATTTTTGTGCTTTGTGTTGGTGATTTTGCTGTTTAAAATGGTCCTCAAGCATAGTGCTGAAGTGCTAACTAGTGTTCCTAAGCACAGGAAGGTTGTGTTGTGCCTTATGGAGAAAACACGTGTATTCGATAACCTTCATTCAGGCATGAGTTATAGTGCTGTTGGCTGTAAGTTCAATGTTAATGAATCAACAGAAACACACATAAAATGAGATGCATTGAATGGTTGATGAAAACGTTGTGAGAGGCTCACAGGAACCTAACTCTATATTTCCCCTAGGAAATATGGCTCATTATTCACTAATTCAGTGTTTGTGGTGGCTTTACAGAACATAACTACTGTGAATAATGAGAATCAACAGTGTGTGTGTGCATTTGTGTGTATTCATTAGTTAACAAAATATTTCTTTGAATAAAAGTTATTTATAGGAACCACTGACTACTCTGATTAGATACACATAGCATAGTACCTTGTCTTGAATAAGTAATGAATAATTAACTATAATAAAGATAACTGACAGCTTATTATGCATACTTACAGTCTTTAAAGACTTCAAATAGCATAGATATTATGAGGCATTTTGAAGTTTCTAGTAGGGGGCAAAAACACCTTGCTTTAAAGACAGCTAAAATATTTGCAACCACTTAAGAGATGGAGTAGAAATTTACAGAAGCAGATGTGGCATAATTTTACTGATTTAGTTATTTCTACAAGATATTATTGTGGATAATGGCAAAAGCAGTATGGTAAAAACTATGCATTAGAAAAATCCCAAGATTATTTTTAACAGTTTCCTTAATCAGTTAACAGAACTGAACTATTACTTTCCCAAAGTGATTCCAATGAGCAAAAAACATAGAAGATCCCCCACACAAAGTAGTTCATTATAATAAAAAAGAAGCAGGTAATATCCTTTAACAGTCATGTTGCTATAAGGTTAATCTTTAGAGAAAGGTAGAACAAGTGAGTTGTACTGTTTAATACTTTATGAAGACTTTTTTTAACATTTACATTCCATGTAATTAATTACACCAATAGCTTTGAAGCACATACTTTAAAAATTCACATTTTCTTTCATTAGAATAAAGAAAACGAAAAACTAAAGTGAACCTAAAAGAACACATAGACACTTGGGTCATGATTGAAAAATGTTATATTTTAAGTTTATAATGCCACGTTTTCCACCTTTGGTAAATGGCCTGCATCTTTTAAATTATATTCAACAGTTCTATAATTAAGAGCTACATCTTACACATTTTAAACATTCATTTATAGTTTGGGAAGATAGCTTTCAGAAGCTAATGAGATTGACAATGCTAACAGATAAAAGTCTTCTGATAATTTCAAATTCTATTTAAAAATACAGAAAAGAAGTAAGGATGAAAATCACTGTTTAAAGAGGTCAGAAGAGAACAAGAGATCAACATCCCATAATGTAAGAAAAAACAGTACAGGTTTTCATTTTTGTATAGATAGTAATTGTAAAGCCAGTTCCATGGATATCACTCACTTATAGATAATGCTTAAATTTGTATCTCCAGTCATACCTCTCTTCTGAACTTCAGGTTCTTATATCCAGCCACACATACTCAGTATTTCTACTCAGATAGGTGCCACATCTGAATGTGTCCAAAACCAACCTTTTGATTTTCCCTTAAATTTAAGCCTGCTTTTTCCCCAAGCCTTCTCCATCTTAGTAAATGGCAATTTCATTCTTCAAATTGCTAAAACCAAACTCCTTGGATTTATCCTTGACTCTTTTCATTTATCATATACCACATAAACAAATCCTATTGTTTCTTCCTTCAAAATATATGCAGAACTTGACCTCTTCTTACTGCATCCAAGATTACCTCCTTGGTCTAAGCCACCATCATTTCTCACTTGGACAACTGTGTTAGCCTATACACTGCTCTCCCTTTTCCTACCGCTTTTTCTTCATACTCTAGTTTCCACACAGCATCCAAAGTGATTCACTAAAAAATAAATCAGATCATGTCCTTCCTCTGCTCAAAACCCTCTATTGCCTTCCCATCTCATTCAGGGAAAAATTCAAAATTCTGATGGTGGTTTCTAAGACCCTATTCGACCTCATTCCCTGCCACCTCTCTGACCTTGTCTTCTTATACTTTCTTTCCTTCGCTTCACTCTAAGTCACACAAGTATCTCTGCTGTCCCTCAAACCTGCTAATAAGCATTCTCCCACCTCACTGTCCCTGAACTTCTTGATTCCTCTGCCTAGAAAGCTTTCCACCCAGATATCTACATCACTCACTCCTTCACTTATTTCATATATCTACTTAATCTTATCAGAGAGGGTTTCCTTGATTAACTTATAAAAAAATAATCAAACTCCCTAGGCACCCCTACCTCATCATTCTCTAGTCCCTTATCTTGCCTTTATTTTTTTCTTCATAGCACTTATGAAAACCACCTGACTGAAATATTTAGTGTTTATTTTCTGTCTTTTGCCCATTAGAATGAACTTAAGTTCCTGGAAAGAAGAGGCGTTCTTTGTTTTTGTTCAGGGCTATATCCTTAGGATCTAGACTAGTACTTGGCACATAAAAGATACTCAATAAACATTTGGTGAATCATGAATAAAATGAATCCAAGTAATAATTATTTTTTGACCGCGGCAGTGTGGCATATGGGATCTTAGTTCCCTAACCAGGGATCGAACCTGTGCCCCTTGCACTGGAGTCTTAACCACTGGACCGCCAGGGAAGTCCCCAAATAATTATATTAAAAGAAGGTCTCACTTATAAGATCAATAAACCTAAACCTCTACAAGTTCATCTAAAAATTAATAATTATATGCTATAATAATTTTGTTTAAATTTGCTAGCCAGGATACAAAGAGCTTTATATATGCAATGGTTACATTTCTATAATTTAAAGTGTAAACCCCATTTTAAGACCTTTTGAATTTACATTTTAACGGACTATTTTTTAGAGCAATTTAGGCTCATAGCACAAGAGCTCCCTCACACCCTTTGCTTTTATACATGCACAGCCTCCCCCACCAACAGTCATTCCATTCTCTCTAGATTTGTCTCTTCTGGACACTTAATATAAACATAATCACAATTATTTATCCTTTGCACCTGGATTCTTTCACTTAATGAAAGAATAGCTTTTAAAAATTAAAAGCTTTTTTAATTTTTAAAAATAGCTCATTGGTCACCTCGGAAAACAACTCTTTTATTTTTTTTGGCTGCGCTGCACTGCATGTGGGATCTTAGTTCCCTGACCAGGGATCGAACCTGTGCACCCTGAAGTGGAAGCGCAGAGTATTAACCACTGAACTGCCAGGGAAGTCCCTAGTATAATATTTTTGAAGTTCTTTCATGTTGAAGCATGTATCAATAGTTTGTTCCTTTTTACTGATAAATGGTATTACATTACATGGACATACCACTTTCCTTTTAATTGCTAAATAGTATTCTATTATATGGATATACCACATATTGTTTAGAGTTGCCAAGGTGGGACCTTATCTTTCTTATGTGTCAGAAAAGAGGAGCCCTCAATGAATGCCAAGAATTAGAATTCGTAAGAGGAAGAGGGGAAGAAAAGGAAATAGAATTGTGGTTGAGTAAAACCTGTTCCTAGCAGAGATGAAGAAGTCAAGCTCCAGTGAATTATCTATACATAGTGGAACCTGCCCTGGCCCTAAGAATTCAAACTCTTTCCACTGGATCCTATGACCTGAGTTTGTTCACTACTACTTGCTTGCTATAAGGAGGAAGGTGAGGTCATGACAGCCACCCTCTACATCTATAGGAAGAAAATTGGTCTTTCCTTTCCTGGTGTTAGAGATTGCCAATCCGTTATATAATTAAGTAGTATAACTAAAAGTATAAAATATTTTTAAAATAACATTCATCTGATGACTTCTGGTTAAAAAATGGCAGATTAGGTATATGCATTTAACCCTTCTCCTTATAAAATGACAGCAAAGTAAATTAAAAGATTTAAATCCACAAGGAAAAAGCAACCAAAGAGAAGGCAACAGTAGATAAAATATTTCAGTACACTTTTGGAAAAGGGAGAACAAAAGGAGGACTGGTATCTGATTTATCAGGTGGAAGAAACTATAACCTCAGGGGGTCACTGGTGAGAAGAGAGCCAACTCACCCCCAAAGAACCTGGGAAAGACTTAAACTCTGAAGTACCCAGTGGGTGGAGGGGAAGGACAAAATGAAAAAACAGGATGAAAGTGTATGTATGTGCCTGAAATTAATACAACATTGTAAATCAAGTATACTCCAATAACAATTTTTTTTTAAAAGTGTATGCATGTGAATTGTTAATTCCCCTCCCCACTCCCAAATATAGAATGCCAGCAGCTAAGTGCACATACTCCAGCCCTGATAAGAGAATGAAAGTTTACCTCTAGAGAAATTGAAAAGGAGTGTTCTAGATTAGGAGACACTGGGCAAGGTAGAGACTAGAAGTGAGACAGAATTAAAAGAAAGGGATTTATCGAAATATCAAGTGGCAGGACTTTAATTCCTCTGACCATTCCTCTGCCCACCCCGCCCCACCCTTAAACACTTGCATTTTATTGCCTGGGCAAGAAATTTGTAAGGTCTTTTTCTGGAGGAACGGAGCAATCCTAGACAAAAGTCTTCCTCATAGTGATGTATGGCCATGTCTCCAACCCAAAGTGAGGCTACTCACAATAAATCTTCTTACTCTTAAAAAGCTTTTAATCAGTTTAAAACAAATATATACAGACCATCAACAGTCATCAGAAATGTAAGGAAATCATGAAAGATTAAAATCAGGTATCGAGATATTTGATACTTAAAACATAATTGCTGAAATAAGGCATAAAATAGAGGTTGTGAAAATCCTCAGGAAAGTAGAACTAAATATGAAATGGAAAAGTGAAAGAAAAGACAGTTAAAGAACCAATCTAGGGAGATTAACTTTTGCTAACAGGAGTTCCAGGAAAAGAGGACAAAGAAAAGAGGTGGAAGAAAATAATAACAAATACTTATCAAAGGCATAGTGTATGTGCCAGGCACTGCTCTAAGTGCTTTAAGTAAATTAATTTTAATTAATTAACTAATTAATTCTCCGGTCAGCCTATGAAGTAGGTATTATTCGTATCCCCATTTTATAGATGAGGACAATTAGGAATGTAGAAGTTAATCTAATAGCTAGCAAGTAGCAGAGCCAGAGTTCAAACCCAAGCAGTCTGGTGCCAGAACTCACACTCTCAGCAACGATGTATTGCTGCCTCTCTACCAAAGACATCATATTAAGAGGGCAGGCTAAGACGGCAGATTGAACACGAACATTCAGTTTACTCCCTCCAGAAACTCCACGAAAACAACAGTACAGGGAATTTTTTAAAATACATAATCCCAGAGAGTGAAGAGGCAAAGAGAAAAAGAAAACAACAACAACAGATTTTTGGACACCAGAAAGTAGATGATAGAGTGGTAACTGATTTAGCAGATGAGAGAAAGCCAAGTCTAAAACCAACAGTGAGGAAAGCTGAGAACAAACTCAATATATACCACAGAATCCTCTAAACAAACAACAACTGGCAACACTTAGGTACCTGTAGAGCTGCAGGTAAGTGGGGAGTGAGATGGATAAAATAAGAACTGGGTGAAAACGGTTTAAGGAGCTGTTAGATGCCTAGGTCCCCTCTCTCCCGTTCTACATGCCTAGGTGACTGCCTCTCCCTAGTTCCCTAATCCTGGCAGAAGTCTGCCACTTATCCTCTGGAGAGGGTAAAACAGGGATTCTTGATTAGGGGACACCAGGCAGTTAAGGGCCTAAGTACCATAGTGAAAAACAAAGGGATT
Source organism: Mesoplodon densirostris (assembly GCF_025265405.1). Classification (NCBI taxonomy): domain Eukaryota; kingdom Metazoa; phylum Chordata; class Mammalia; order Artiodactyla; family Ziphiidae; genus Mesoplodon; species Mesoplodon densirostris. The sequence continues at coordinate 59,978,693 of NC_082678.1, forward strand.
AAATGACTTCATGCATAAGTAAATGCTGAATTCTAACATTAGTGGTCCTCTTCCCCCATTCTATTGAGCCAGACAGATTAGAAAACTTTTTTTAATGAATCTGGGTTAGGGTCAGAAGATTCCCTAACAAATGACCCAACCAGGTTATACTAGAATGAAACTCAAAACTCCTATTCTTGTGCTTAGGCCTCCCAATCTTAAGAACAGCCAGCTAAGGGACATCCCTGGTGGTCCAGTGGTTAAGACTCCACACTCCCAACACATGGGGCCCAGGTTCAATCCCTGGTCAGGGAACTAGATCCCACATGCATGCCACAACTAAGAGTTCACATGCCACAACTAAGGAGCTGGCCTGCTGCAACTAAGCAGCCTGCCGGCCGCAACCAAGACCCGGCACAACCAAATAAATAAATAAATAAATATTTAAAAATGGACAACTACGAAGAAATGGACAAATTCTTGGAAAGGTACAACTTTCCAAGACTGAACCAGGAAGAATTAGAAAGTATAAACAGACCTATCACAAGTAATGAAATTGAAACTATAATTTAAAATCTTCCAACAAACAAAAGTCTAGGACCAGATGGCTTCACAGGTGAATTCCATCAAATATTTAGAGAAGAGCTATCCCTATCCTTCTGAAGATCATCCAAAAAATTGCAGAGGGAGGAACACTCCCAAATTCGTTCTACAAGGCCACCATCACCCTGATACCAAAACCAGCCAATGATATCACAAAAAAAGAAAATTACAGACCAATATCACTGATGAACATGGATGCAAAAATCCTGACCAACATACTAGCAGACAGAATCCAACAACACATTAAAAAGATCATACACCATGATCAAGTGGGATTTATCCCAGGAATGCAAGGATTCTTCAATATACGCAAATCAATCAATGTGATACACCATATTAACAAATTGAAGGATAAAAACAATATGATCATCTCAATAGATGCAGAGAAAGCTTCTGACAAAATTCAACACCCATTTATGATAAAAACTCTCCAGAAAGTGGGCACAGAGAGAACCTACCTCAACATAATAAAGGCCATATATGACAAACCCACAGAAAACATCATTCTCAAGGGTGAAAAACTGAAAGCATTTCCTCTGAGATCAGGAACAAGAAAAGGATGTCCACTCTCACCACTCGTATTCAACACAGTTTTGGAAGCCCTAGCCACGGCAATCAGAGAAGAAAAAGAAATAAAAGGAATAAAAATTGGAAATGAAGAAGTAAAACTGTCACTGTTTGCAGATGACATGATACTATACATAGAAAATCCTAAAGATGCTACCAGAAAACTACTAGAGCTAATCAATGAATTTGGTAAGGTTGCAAGATACAAAATTAATGCACAGAAATCTCTTGCATTCCTATACACTAACAATGGAAAATCAGAAAGAGAAATTAAGGATACACTCCCATTTACCACTGCAACAAAAAGAATAAAATACCTAGGAATAAACCTACCTAAGGAGACAAAAGACCTGTATGCAGAAAACTATAAGACACTGATGAAAGAAATTAAAGATGATGCAAACAGATGGAGAGATATACCATGTTCTTGGATTGGAAGAAGCAACATTGTGAAAATGACTCTACTACCCAAAGCAATCTACAGATTCAATGCAATCCCTATCAAACTACCAATGGCATTTTTCACAGAACTAAAACAAAAAAGTTTCACAATTTGTATGGAAACATAAAAGACACCAAATAGTCAAAGCAATCTTGAGAAAGAAAAACGGAGCTGAAGGAATCAGGCTCCCTGATTTCAGACTATACTACAAAGCCACAGTAATCAAGACAGTATGGTACTGGCACAGAAACAGAAATATAGATCAATGGTACAGGATAGAAAGCCCAGAGAATAAACCCACACACATATGGTCACCTAATATATGACAAAGGAGGCAAGAACATACAATGGAGAAAAGACAGTCTCTTCAGTAAGTGGTGCTGGGAAAACTGGACAGTTTCATGTAAAAGAATTAAACTAGAACACTACCTAACACCAAACACAAAAATAAACTGAAAATGGATTAAAGACCTAAATGTAAGATTGGACACTATGCAAGTCTTAGAGGAAAACAGGGGAAGAACACCCTATGACATAAATCACAGCAAGATCTTTTTTGATCCACTTCTTAGAGTAATGAAAATAAAAACAAAAATAAGCAAATGAAACCGAATGAAACTTAAAAGCTTTTGCACAGCAAAGGAAACCATAAACAAGACAAAAAGACAACCCTCAGAATGGGAGAAAATATTTGCAAATGAAAGAATGGACAAAGGATTAATCTCCGAAATATACAAACAGCTCATGCAGCTCAATATCAAAAAAACAAACAACCCAATCAAATAATGGGCAGAAGAGCTAAGTAGACATTTCACCGAAGAAGACATACAGATGGCCAAGAGGCACATGAAAAGATGTTCAACATAACTAATTATTAGAGAAATGCAAATCAGAACTACAATGAGGTATCATTTCACACTGGTCAGAATATCCATCGTCAAAAAATCTACAAACAACAAATGCTGGAGAGGGTGTGGAGAAAAGGGAACCCTTCTGCACTGTTGGTGGGAATGTAAACTGATACAGCCACTATGGAGAACAGTATGGAGGTTTCCTAAAAAACTAAAAATAGAACTACAACAATATGACCCAGCAATCCCACTACTGGGCATATACCCTGAGAAAACCATAATTCAAAAGGACACATGTACCCCAAGGTTCACTGCAGCACTATTTACAACAACCAGGACATGGAAACAACCTAAATGTCTAATGACAGATGAATGGATAAAGCAGATGTGGTACATATATACAACAGAATATTACTCAGCCATAAGAAGGAACGAAATTAGGTCATTTGCAGAGATGTGGATGGTCCTAGAGTCTGTCATACAGAGTGAAGTAAGCCAGAAAGAGAAAAACAAATATCATATATTAATGAATATATATGTGCAATCTAGAAAAATGGTACAGATAAACCTATTTGCAGGGCAGGAATAGAGACACAGACATAGAAAACGGACATGTGGACACAGTGGGAGAAGGGGAGGCTGGGACGAATTGGGAGATGAGGTTTGACATAAATACACTACCATGTGTAAAACAGATAGCTAGTGGGAACCTGTTTTATACAGCACAGGGAGCTCAGCTCGGTGCTCTGTGATGACCTAGAAGGGTGGGATGGGCAGGGGTGGGAGGGAGGTCCAAGAGGGAGGGGATATAGTATACATATAGCTCATTCACTTCACTGTACAGAAGAAGCTAACACAATATTGTAAAGCAATTATACTCCAATTAAAAAAAAATGACTGTAGGGCTTCCCTGGTGGCGCAGTGGTTGAGGGTCCGCCTGCCGGTGCAGGGAGCGCGGGTTCGTGCCCCGGTCTGGGAGAGTCCCACGTGCCGCGGAGCAGCTGGGCCCGTGAGCCATGGCCGTTGGGCCTGCGCGTCCGGGGCCTGTGCTCCACAGCGGGAGAGGCCACAGCAGTGAGAGGCCCACATACCGCAAAAAAAAAAAAAAAAAAATGACTGTAGATAAAAGTAATGAAGACAGTGGTACTGGTAGAGAGACAGACACAGAGATCAATAAAACAGAATAAAGACGCTAGAAATTGACTGACACATATAGACACAACTAATTTTTGGCAAGGCATAAAAGCAATTCAATCAAGAAAGGACAGTCTTTTTAACAAATAGGGATCTATATCCAAAAAAATGAACCTTGACCAAAACCTCACAATTTATACAAAAAAACTCCAAATGGATTATAGAGCTAAATGTAACACTATAAAAATTTTAGGAGAAAATATAGGAGAAACTCCTTGTGACCTAAATTTAGGCCAAAAGTTCACAGATATGACACCAAAAGTACAATTCATAAAATAAAAAGTTGGACTTTATCAAAATTTAAAACTTTTGCTCTGTGAAAGACACTGTTGAAAGAATAAAAAGACCAGTCACAAACTGGGAGAAAATAGTACCAGCAAATCACATGTTTGACACAGTAATTATATCCAGAATATATGAAGGACTCTCTAAACTCAACAGTAAATAAACAATTAGAAAATAGGCAAAAATGTAACCAAAGAAGATACATGCATGGCAAATAGGCACATGAAAAGATGTTCGACATCATTAGCCATCACAGAATGCAAATTAAAGCCACCATGAGATACCACTACACATGTATTAGAAAGGCTAAAATAAAAAATACTGACAATACTATACTGGGATTAATAGTGCCCCCTGAAAATTCATATCTACCTGGAATGCAGAATGTGATCTTATTTAGAAAGAGGGTCTTTGCAGATGTAATTAATTAAGATGGGGTTATACTGGAGGATAGGCCTTCAATTCAAAGACTGATGTCCTTATAAGACCACGCGAACATACAGAAATAGAGCAGATACATACACAGAGGATGACAGCCATATGAAGACAGAGGCAGAGACTGGAGTTACACTGCCACAACATAAGGAACACCAAGGATTACTGGCAACCACCAGAAGATAGGGCAAACACATGGGATGGTTTTTTTCCTCAAAGCATGGCCCTGCCAACAACTGATTTCTGACTTCTAGCCTACATAAGTATGGCAGAATAAATTATCACCCCCTTTATATAATTTGTTACGGCAGCCCTAGGAAACGAATACAAATACCAAGTGCTAGTAAGGACATGGAGCAACAGGATCTCTCATACACTGCTGGTGGGAACGTAAAATGGTAGTCACCTGGAAAACCGTTTGGCAGTTTCTCATACAGTTAAACAAACACCACACAACTCAACAATCATACTCCTGGGTATTACCCAAGAGAATTAAAACACGTTCACACAAAAACCTCCACATGAATGTTCATAATAAGCTTTATTTGTAATAGTCAAAAGCTAGAAACAACACAAATATCCTTCAATAAGCTGTGGAATATCCCATGAACTACTGATATATGTAACGGTGTAGATGGATCTCAAGGGCATAATGCTGAGTGAAAAAAAATCTCAAAAGGTCACATATTATATGATTTATATAACATTCTCAAAATGACAAAATTACAGTGATACAGAACAGATCAGTGGCTGCTAGAGGTTAGGGTTGGGAGAACATGTGGAAGTTTCTCTGGGAGTTCTATATCCCAATCGTGGTGATGGTTATACGAATTTATACATGTAATAAAATTTCATAGACCTGTACAGCAGAAAAACAGTTTTTAAGAGTTAATGTAAAATTTGGTGAAATCCAAATAAGGTCTGTAGTTTAGTTAATAAACAGTATTGTACTAATGTTAGTTTTCTGGTTGTGATAATTATACTATGGTTATATAGTTTAGCCTATAGTTCTCTCTTTCAATATCTTAACAAAATATATACACACAGATACAGGTAGTAATAAATTTTCATCCATTTATACTCATATATGAATTTGGCTTTGGGCTTTTTATTCCTGGTATTTGCATTTATTTGTTGGTAGAAATGTGTGCTTCAGAGGCTTGGCAAAGAAAGCAGATTTGCCTCACCTTTCTTCCACACTTTTCTGATGACATCCAATCTGTGTATTAGTCCTATAGAGATAGTAGTTTCTACAGGGTGAAGAATACATGTGAACTCTCTACTATCTCTGCAACTTCTATATGAGTTTAAAATTATTTCAAAATATAAGTTTTAAATTATTTTTACTTTATTATAACTCTCAACCTACAACCCAAAGTTGTAGTATAATTATACTGGGGGATGGGGGCAAGTGGTAGCAGGAGTTGTGAAAGATTGTTAAATCTTTACCTTCTAGAATAAGAAACAAAGATTATAAAATTGAAAAAGCATGAAACAGCAACAGAAACATTCTTCAGAGACACAGAGGTATATCCCAGAAAGAACTTAAAGAATTAAAAATAGTTGCCTCAGGGAATTCCCTGGTGGTCCAGTGGTTGACACTCAGCACTTCCACTGCAGGGGGCACGGGATTTGATCCCTGGTCAGGGAACTAGGATCCCGCATGTGCAACCAAAAAAAAAAAGTTGCCTCTGAGGAGGAATTGTGGGTAGAGAAGAAAAGGGTAAGAGATTGCTCTTTTTTATTATAAGCTTTACAGTATACTATTTCACTTTACCCTAAAAAACTGCAGGTGTTACATCAAGTAAAAATGAAATTATTATTATTATTTTTTTTATTTTTTTATTTTTTCCTTTTTGCGTTATGTGGGCCTCTCACTGTTGTGGCCTCTCCCGTTGCGGAGCACAGGCTCCGGATGCGCAGGCCCAGCGGCCATGGCTCACGGGCCCAGCCGCTCCGCGGCATATGGGATCCTCCCAGACCGGGGCACGAACCCGTATCCCCTGCATCGGCAGGCGGACTCTCAACCACTGCGCCACCAGGGAGGCCCGAAATTATTTTTAAAATCTACAGTTTCCAATGTTCTACTCCCAGACCTACTGTGTAACAATAAACGAACAGATACATATTTCAATGGCCTTAAAAAATTTTAACTGGTTAGTTCAGTTGGATAAACCATTAGTGTAAGATCGTGGACTTAAAGCCCAATGCAGGCTTTGCCATATTCCATGGCCTCAAAAACACACTCCCAATCCTAGACAGATTTAAATAAGCATTCAACTCATTACAAAGAGAACTAAGAAAAAGAGTTTAAATGGGTCAGTACAATCCATCACCACTACATCACCACAATCCAAAGCCTTAAAAAAGTCAGACAGTAAGTTAGAATCTTTGTACATTAAGGAAAATAATTTACATTGACAAGTTAAAACTAATTTCTCTCTTGCAATCTAAAATGATAGATACTAAACAATAATTTTATCATATAATTGGATTAAATGTACCTTTAAAGTACTCTCCTCCTTCAATATAGCTTATCTTTGAGGTTCTGCTGAATTTTAGTTGCCATAACAACCTGAGTAAACCCTTTATTGCTGTAGATGTCTGTAGCTATTTATAAATGCAACAGCTGGATCTGTTCATCAATTCCCAAATATTAAGCAGTTACAAGCAAACAAACAAAAGATAAAAGAATCGCATTCCTTCATCTCCAAATACTCCTGACCATGACTAAAAACCCCAGAAAAGGGATCAACGGTTAATATTCATAAAACAAAAACGCACCCTATATTCCTTCATTCTCAAGAAAATTTTACTTTTCTAACTATGCTCACAGGTATTTCCAGAGCCCTTCCAACTTCCAATAAACCAAGACTGCCAGAGGATGAGCATGACACTGGTCTCTATGGTGGTAACTCATCAGCCTACCAATGTCATCAAGGTTTCACAATGCTCACTCCATGCCCTCACCACAGCCCTCTCCTATACTAGTAAAGCAAATGAGACTACTGGGGGAGCAAGCCAGGGGCTGGGAGCAGCCAAGTAAATCAGCTGCCAGGCTGGGAACAGAATCCAGGATATCATCCCATTACTAAGAGTTGTCCATTTAGCTTTTGTCTGTGTTTAGTTTCTCCCTGTATTTTTTTTTTCCTTCTGAATAAACAAGCTTGTTCTAAGACAGCAAGACTCTCAAGATGTGAAGGCTCCTTCTTCACATGCAAGCTGTAACTCCTCAGGATCTCTATTTTCTGCATGTGAATATTTTATTACATTAGATTCACAGATTCTCTGTAGTCTCTGGGGTGACTGAAAACACAGATCCAGACACAACCACTGGAAGAACAACTACCCTCAAGGTATGTGAATTAAAGACCTTTGTTTTCAATGTTGATGGATTCGAGACCACTAAAACTTAACTCATTCATTATTCTTTCAACAAATATTTATCGAGCACCTACTATGTGCCAGGCCTGTGCTTGGCACAGGGTATATGGTGATTTTAAAAAACACCACCACACACTCAAGGACAGAGATACCAGGGACAGAGGTCTACTCTAAGATGAAGTGTGGAGTGAGTCCTTAGACATCATTATTTTATAGTAAGAGGATCATTAGTCCTTCTCTGGCTTTTAAATGCTGTAAGGATGTGTTAAAACAGGAATTCAATACAAGGAAGCAAGCATTTTTGACCACCCACTATGTACTCATCACTGAACTAGATATGATAGAATTCTAAAATGTACTGGAAGGAACCACGTATTGTTGAAAGAACACAGATTTTAGAATCATAAACTCTGACTCTGGCAAGTCCTAGTTGTGAAGCTGGGACAGGGTACTTAATCTCCCTGAACTTCAGCTTCCTCAACCTGAAGTGATGGGAAAACCTGTCTGGTAAGGATTAAATGAGATATAATATAAAGTGTCCTGCAAAGGGTAGGTGCTCAATAACTGTTTATTGTCTTTCTTTCAAAGAAATTAGGGCCACTGACACCAATTAAGAGATTGCCAATGGGAGGGAAGTCCAAAAGGGAGGGGGTATCTGTATGTGTATGGCTGATTCATTTTGTTGTGCAGTGGAGGCTAACACAACATTGTAAGGCAACCATACTCCAGTAAAAGTTAATAATAAAAAAAGAGATTGCCATTTTAGTAGATGGTCTAGACTAGGAGAGCAACAGTAAGACCAAAGGAAAAGTAAGAAATACCAAAGGCAGTCAAACAGGCAGGAAGGACATTTAGCATTGCATCAAAAAGTTTCATTATAATCACAGACTAAAAGAAACATTCTTTTAGGGATAACCAAAATATGGTATATCCATACAGTGTAATAATGTTCAGAAATAAAAAGAAATGAAGTACTGATATATGTACAACAAGGATGAACCTTTAAAACATTGTGCTAAATTAAAGAAATTATTCCCAAAGAACCACCTATTGTGTAATTTCATTTATATGAAATACCCAGAATAGGCAAGCCCACAGGGACAGAGGTATATTAGTGGTTGCCTCCATCTGGGGGGTGGGGGAGACTGGGGGAGATAACTAAAGGATGTGAGGTTTCCTTTCGCAGTGATGAAAATGTGATTGTGATGGTTGCACAACTCTGTGAATATACTAAAAGCCACTGAAGTGTATACTTTAAGTGGTATGTGAATTGTATTGAATATGAATTATATAACAATAAACCTATTTTAAAAAGATTAAATAAGACAATGCTTATAGCACCTTGGAAGTGCTCAATAAATGTAGGCTGATGATGTTACTAATATTGTTGTTTCCAGAAGAAAATACATTTAATGTCATTTTTTTCATGTATGTAATTGATGGGAATCATCTACACCCTTAATCTCAAAATTATAAAACTATTATGTAATACAGAGGAAATGTTAAGAAATCTCAGTAATGGTCTAATAACCTAAACTCCTATAAATATTTAAAACAAACAATCAGAAATAATAACGGTGATACCAGTGAAGTCTTCCTCAGCTACTTCAGGTGAAGTTTACTGCTTCTTCCTCTGTAATTTATCTATTTGTATTTCCATCACATCATTATCTATTGTAGGTGACATTTTTCCTACTAAAGTGTGAGTTCTATCAGAGCAAGGACTATGTCCATTCGTTTTTGTATCCTTTGGGAGAGCATACTGCAATGCTGTACACAATAAGTGCTTAATAAGTGTTTACTGAATGAGCATTTAACTGAAAAAAAAATTAATTTCTCTCTTGCAATCTAAAATGATAGTAAGCAATAATTTTATCATATAATTGGATTAAAAGTACCTTTAAAGTACTCTCCTCCTTCAATATTGCTTATCTTTGAGGTTCTGCTGAATTTTAGTTGCCATAACAACCTGAGTAAACCCTTTATTGCTGTAGATATCTGTAGCTATTATAAATGCAACAGCTGGATGTGTCCAGCTAAATTCTTTTATAAGACACAAAAGGAGTTTTCATTTGTTCTGAATAAACTTGAGAAAAATGTCAGGGACCATTAAAAGTAAAACATTTTATATTCTTAAATATACTATAAACTATATAGAATAAGTCAGAAAATGCCTGCCAGCATCGTTTCCTGAAGAAATATAAACACAAAGCTTTTAAACTGTCAAACTTTTTCTGAATTGAAATATGCTTAGATATTTTAAATGAATTTCTTCTCTCCATAGTTAAAAAAAAAGTGAGACAATCCACAAAGAAGTAAACATTAGCATTCACATAAAACAACATTTATCAGCAGCTAAGGCAAATTAAATTCATTAAGAAAAATAGAATAAATATTTTACAGCTGAATCCTTTCTCTTTTCAAAATGATTATATTGGTTTAATTAAAATGACTAATAATATTTAGACTGGAGAAATGTCTATCTTCTCTGACACGATTGAGTACACACGATTTAAAAATAAAAGGTTTATTCTTCAGCGTGTAGCAGTTGATTAGCAGTCCTTACACAGGGTTCCCATGCTACACAGCCTCACAAAGTGTTGGCTCAACAGATCACTCAGATTAAGACCTCTATATTTAGGTCAACCTACAGTTTTTAATCACAGGGGAAAAAAAGTTTTAAATTATGTATAAATAAAAATTTTGACTGATATTGTTATATACATTTTTCTACCCTGGATTGAGATTTTTATCTATGTGCTCATCTCCTTTCAAACCCCTTCCTCCAATTATAATTCATATGTTTTAAAAGCAAATATAGTATCTTAAACGTCAGTATATTTGGGGATAGTCTATTAATCTGTATGAAAATTAAATTTCCACCTTGTCTATATTTAACATAATCTATGCTTAATTTTACAAAATTAAAGAATGTACAAAAGACAATTTCCTAAGGAAATAAAATTAAGAACCAAACAACGGGCAATCCAAACAGCAGCAGCAATGTTATTTCCAAAGTTCATAGGTAAACAATAGATGCATAAGAACTATTCTCCTATATTCATTTCTGTTGTATTTTGATATAAAACATATCCAATTATTAAATGAGGCCTTTTCCCTTTCACCCAGAACTTTTGGAGAACAGCATAATTACAATTCTAAGAAACTATTCCTGTGCCTGGAATTTCAAGTAAGTCTGCCTTTCATGCAAGTACCCACATGATTATTTTCCTGTTACTTTTATAGTTCCTTTCCTGCCCATTCCATTCCTTGAACAATTTATCAGAAGTGCTTATATGGCAGAAATATGTCCATTTAAGCTTCTCTTCAACTAGATACAATTTTCCTTGGGTGAAAAAAATGAGATTAAGACTTTATTCTTATACTTTGCCTTTATAGTTTAAAAAGTATTCACATACACTGTATTATCTGGTGTACAAATAATGCGCTGACATAGATAAGAGAGATATTATTCTCATTTTGAAAATCAGAGAAAAATAGGCTAGAAGGGTTTGCCCTAGGTCAAACCAGAAGAGCAAGAATAATCAGAACTCAGCTCTCCTGACATACCTGTTTCACAACACTTTGCTGTCTTCCTATTTTAAGTGACAAGGAGGAAAGAGTGCTGCAACTGACTTTGGCAGCCTGCAGTTGTTACAGACCCTGAACAACAAAATCAATTACAATGTATATTCTTCATCAGCAAGTCCTGGCAGTATGGCAGACCTGTCTGATATCATAACTTTATCAACCAGAGGCTTAAACTTATGCTTGTTATAATCAGAATTCCCTGCAGGGGAAAAAAAAAGCACATTGTATTCCAGAAAAGAACCACCTATTAGACCCAAACTTTCACATTTTCTATTCATGGCCAATCAGTGTTTAAAATAGGAATTATCTTAATCAAAGAGCAAGTTTATAAATGCCTATGGGCTACACCTTCAGGAATGTGAATACACTCCATTCTTAGGAAACACTTAAATCCTAGTATGAGGCCAGAACAAAATGGAAATAGAAAATGGAAATAGAAGAATGTCCAACTTTAACATTCTTCCTACCAGCTAACATATGGCCAATGCTTTTTTTTTAATATATTTTTTTTACTTATTTTTTATTTATTTTTATTTATTTTTTTTGCCTGTGCCATGCAGCTTTTGGGGTCTTAATTCCCTGACCAGGGATCCAACCTGGGCCATGGCAGTGAAAGCACCGAGTCCTAATCACTGGACAGCAGGGAATTCCCACAGATACTTTTCATTTGTTCTAACCCTGAATATTAGCTAAACCCATAACAAAATCAGAGGCAGGCTTATATCCTCTCCTGCTTTGGGGGAGGAGGGGGACTGGTGTGAGAGGGTGAGAGAGAGAGAGACAGCGTTAGCAACTATCCTTCTAAGGAAACAACCCCACCGCTGCTCACAGTTTCTAACGCGTGTTCCTATTCACACACTTGTTTATCTCCTTCAGTGCCTTGTTTCAGTGCCTCCTTTCTTTGATCTATTTTCCACGTTGTTTAAGTGTTGGTTTTGTTTTTGCTGTTGTTACTTGCCCACCTCCATTATTAGACCTTTCTTTCCGTCTCTCTTCTCAGTGACCCTCCTCTCTGACTGGACAGTCTTCATCTTCTGCCAGATTCCTCCCTCATGCTGCCACCTCCACTCCCACGTAAAGCTTTGCCTTCACCAACTCATGCTTTAAAACGCTTTAAAATGATCTTACTTTTTCCTTGATCACCTTTCAAAATCTTTACCTTGATTCATCTCACATAGTTATTAGAAAAGCTAATTGATTAAAGTAGCTTGTACTAAAAGGTGTATAACTCTTGAATAACTGGCGTCATTACAGACGGATATTAGTCTTGGCAATGATCATTTTGGACTTGACACCAAAAGCACAGGCAACAAAAGGAAAAAACAGACAAGTGGCACTACATCAAACGAAAAAGTTTCTTCACAGTAAAGGAAATAATCAACAAAATGAAAAGGCAACTAACAGAATGGGAAATATTTGCAAGTCATACTTTGATATCTAAAATAAATAGCAAAAAAAAACACCAACAAAACAAAACAAACAAAAAAAAGCAACCTGATTAAAAATGGACAAAAGACCTGAAGAGACATTTTTCCAAAGAATACAAAGAGATGGGCAACAGGTACATGAAAAGATGTTCGACATCACTAATCATCAGGGAAATGCAAATCAAAATCACAATGAGAGATCACCTCATACATGTTAGAATGACTATTATCAAAAAGTCAAAAGATAACAAGTGCTCAGATGTAGAGAAAAGGAAACCCTTGTGCACTGTTGGTGGGAATGTAAACTGCTACATCCATTATGGAAAACAATATGGCAGTTCCTCAAAAATTTAAAAATAGAACTACCATATGATACAGCAATCCCACTTCTGGGTGTATATCCAAAGGAAAGAAAATCACTATCTTGAAGAGACATCTTCACTCCCATGTTCACTGCATTACTTATAGTAGCCAAGATAAGGAAACAACCTAAGTGTTCATGGACTGATCAATGGATAATGAAAATAGATATATATAATTATTATTCAGCCTTAAAAAAGAAGTAAATCCCACTATGTGTGACAACATGGACGAATCTGGAGGATGTTATGCTAAGTGAAATAAGCCAGATGCAGAAAGATATATATCACATTAACTCACTTATATGTGGAGTCTTTAAAAAAAAAAAAAAAAAGGTCAATCTCACAGTGATAGAGAGTAGAATGGTAATTACCAGAGACCAGGGGGTAGGGGAAAACAGGAAATGTTGATCAAAGGGTACAAGTACAAGTTATAAAATGAATAAATTCACAGCATGGTGACTACAGTTAATGATAATGTATTGTACTTGAAATTTGCTAAGAGAGTAAATCTCAAGTGTTCTTACCACAGAGTAGTAACTATGGGAGGTGATGGATAATAGATATGTTAATTAGTTTGATTGTGGTAATTATTTTATAATGTATACATATATCAAAACATCAGATGTATACCTTAAATACATATAATTTTTGTCAAAAATACACAAAATTTTTTTTAATTTTAAAAATAGTAATGTGTACTCAGTCCCCATTTTATTCATTCTAACTTATTCAAATACTTTGTCAGAGTTTTAAAGTTATGTATATATGTGTTTTCTATTTACAGCATAATAGGAACATTCCTTTAAGATGTTGATCATGTCTTATATAGTTGATTCCCAAGTAATCTGAAACAGAAAAATAACATTTATTGCACATTCAAATGGGTCCTGGATTTAGTTCAGCACATCACACATATTCTGTTATTTAATCCTCCTAGCAATCCTGTTAGGATTTCTATTTTCCTGATAAGAAACTTGAGGTTTGAGAGGTTAAGTGCCTTGCTCAAGGTTACATAATTAGTAAGTGGAGCCAGAATTAATTCCAAGTCCTTCTGATACTGAAATCCATGCCCTTTATCACTGTGTTTTATTGTTTCTCATCTATTCAAGAAAAAACATGTAATAGAAGTATGGTTATGGAGAGTCAACAACCGTAACAACATTTATAGTACAAGATTTCATCATCTTATTTGATAAGTATTTATAAAGAGTAAACAGAGCTTTACAAATTTATTCAACAAAGACTTATTGAGCACTTAGTATGTCCTAGGCATTGTTCAAAGATTCCTGTCATTATGGAGCTTATATAAAGAGGTATTTCCAGGAAGCAAGAAAGTTTCAAGAAAGTAAGAGCTAGGCACTACAAAATGACAAAGTACAAAATGGAGATGGTAACCATCAATAGTAAATTTTACCCAGGATCTACATAATCTAATATCACTGGCTTATATATGGATTGCTAATGCATGAGATACCAAGAAGATACTAAACTTGGGGACTATATTAAATAAAAGCTTATACTAATTAAAGTCTGTATATGGAAATAAATAGCCCACAAATATCTATAATTAAAATCAATTATCTTTTTCCCTGTATCCTTACAATAGTAATCTGAAGTGGTTTGGGCTCACCTTTACCGTAAATTCATTAAGACAGGAATAAAGATACATTTATTATCTTTGTTAGTGCCAACAAGTAGTCACTAAAATATGCTTTTGGGTAAAGATGTTCTGAATTAAATATGAATCTACTACTTGTTAGCTTGAGTGGCCTTAGGTAACTTATTTAACCTCTCTGTATGCCTCATGTTCCTCATCTGTAAAATAAAGATAATAAAGAGTTCCTACTTGGTGGTTGCTGTGAGGGTTGAATTAGATAATGTGTTTAAAGTACTTAGCACAGAGTCTGGACACAGCAAGTATTCAATAAAATTTATCAGTTATTAAATACTGTCTCTTTTTCACCCTGTTTAATATTATTTACTTTTTAACTAAGGTACTGATAATGGACTAGATCCAGTACAAATTTAACTTAAAAAAAAAAGAGTTTATTCCTCTTGGGAAACTCAAGTACTTTCTAGGAGAAAGTTTTATTACCATACAAGTTTCAGAATGCTTGGAAACCCTGAGTGTTAACTAGTTTGAGAAGTGGAATAATTTATTTATAGCATGTTTCACTTGCTGGAATGTAAGAATTTTTCTAGCTTCTCAGTGAATGTACATCAAAGAAATGGCTACTTAACACTTCCTTCAGAAATCAAGGATTGTTCAATATACGCAAATCAATCAATGTGATACACCATATTAACAAACTGAAGGATAAAAACCACATGATCATCTCAACAAAGGCAGAAGATTTTGACAAAGTTCAACACCCATTTATGATAAAAACTCTCCAGAAAGTGGGCACAGAGGGAACCTACTCACCATAATAAAGGCCATATATGACAAACCCACAGCCAACATCATTCCAATGGTGAAAAACTGAAACCATTTCCTTTAAGATAAGGAACAAGACAAGGTTGCCCACTCCACTATTATTCAACATAGTTTTCAAGTTTTAGCCACGGCAATCAGAGAAGAAAAAGAAATAAAAGGAATCCAAATCAGAAAACAAGAAGTAAAACTGGGGCTTCCCTGGTGGCGCAGTGGTTGAGAGTCCGCCTGCCGATGCAGGGGACACGGGTTCGTGCCCCGGTCCGGGAACATCCCACATGCCGCGGAGCAGCTGGGCCTGTGAGCCATGGCCGCTGAGCCTGCGCGTCTGGAGCCTGTGCTCCGCAGCGGGAGAGGCCACAACAATGAGAGGTCCGCGTACCGCAAAAAAAAAAAAAAAAAAAAAAAAAAAACTGTCACTGTTTGCAGATGACATGATACTATACATAGAGAATCCTAAAGATGCTACCAGAAAACTAACAGAGCTAATCAGTGAATGTGGTAAAGTAGCAGGATACAAAATTAATGCACAGAAATCTCTTGCATTCCTATACACTAATGATGAAAAATCTGAAAGAGAAATTAAGGAAATAATCCCATTTACCACTGCAACAAGAAGAATAAAATACCTAGGAATAAACCTACCTAAGGAGACAAAAGACCTGTGGGAAGAAAAATATAAGACACTGATGAAAGAAATTAAAGATGATACAAACAGTTGGAGAGATATACCATGTTCTTAGACTGGAAGAATCAACATTGTGAAAATGACTCTACTACCCAAAGCAATCTACAGATTCAATGCAATCCCTATCAAACTACCAATAGCATTTTTCACAGAACTAGAACAAGAAAGTTTCACAATTTGTATGGAAACACAAAAGACCCCAAATAGCCAAAGCAATCTTCAGAAAGAAAAATGGAGCTGGAGGAATCAGGCCCTGACTTCAGACTATACTACAAAGCTAAAGTAATCAAGACAGTATGGTACTGGCACAAAAACAGAACTATAGATCAATGGAACAGGATAGAAAGCCCAAAGATAAACCCATGCACATATGGTCACCTTATCTTTGATAAAGGAGGCAAGAATATACAATGGAGAAAAGACAGCCTCTTCAATAAGTGGTGCTGGGAAAACTGGACAGCTTCATGTAAAAGAATGAAATTAGAACACTTCCTAACACCATACACAAAAATAAACTCAAAATGGATTAAAGACCTAAATGTAAGGCCAGACACTATCAAACTCCTAGAGGAAAACATAGGAAGAACACTCTCTGACATAAATCACAACAAGATCCTTTTTGACCCACCTCCTAGAGAAAGGGAAATAAAAACAAAAACAAATGGGACCTAATGAAAGTTAAAAGCTTTTGCACAGCAAAGGAAACCATAAACAAGACAAAAAGACAACCCTCAGAATGGGACAAAATATTTGCAAATGAAGCAACTGACAAAGGATTAATCTCCAAAATATACAAGCAGCTCATGCAGCTCAATATCAAAAAAACAAACAACCCAATCCAAAAATGGGCAGAAGACCTAAAGAGACATTTCTCCAAAGAAGATATACAGGTTGCCAATCTACACATTAAAGGATGCTCAACATCAATAATCATTACAGAAATGCAAATCAAAACTACAATGAGGTATCACCTCATGCCAGTCAAAAAGGCCATCATCAAAAAATCTACAAATTATGCTCGAG
Source organism: Mesoplodon densirostris (assembly GCF_025265405.1). Taxonomy (NCBI): domain Eukaryota; kingdom Metazoa; phylum Chordata; class Mammalia; order Artiodactyla; family Ziphiidae; genus Mesoplodon; species Mesoplodon densirostris. The sequence continues at coordinate 59,995,958 of NC_082678.1, forward strand.
AGGGTGTGGAGAAAGGGAACCCTCTTGCACTGTTGGTGGGAATGTAAATTGATACAGCCACTATGGAGAACAGTATGGAGGTTCCTTAAAAAACTAAAAATAGAACTACCATATGACCCAGAAATCCCACTCCTGGGCATACACCCTGAGAAAACCATAATTCAAAAAGAGACATGTACCACAATGTTCACTGCAACACTATTTACAGTAGCCAGGACACGGAAGCAACCTAAGTGTCCATCAACAGATGAAAGGATAAAGAAGATGTGGCATGTATATACAATGGAATATTACTCAGCCATAAAAAGAAATGAAGTTGAGTTATTTGTAGTGAGGTGGATGGACCTAGAGTCTGTCATAGAGAGTGAAGTAAGTCAGAAAGAGAAAAACAAATACCGTATGCTAACACATACATATGGAATCTAAAAAAAAAATGGTTCTGATGAACCTAGGGGCAGGACAAGAATAAAGACGCAGATGTAGAAAGGGGACTTGAGGACACAGAGGGGTGGAAAGGGTAAGCTGGGACGAAGTGAGAGAGTAGCTCTGACATATATACACTAACAAACGTAAAACAGATAGTTAGTGGGAAGCAGCTGCACAGTACAGGGAGATCAGCTCAGTGCTTTGTGACCACCTAGAGGGGTGGGAGGGAGGCACAAGAGGGAGGGGATATGGCGATATATGTATACATATAGCTGATTCACTTTGTTATACAGCAGAAACTAACACAACATTGTATGGCAATTATACTCCAATAAAGATGTTTAAAAAAAAAAACAACAACAGAAAACACTTCCTTCAAATTTAGAGAAATGAAAAACTGCAAAGTACTAAAAAGGCAAATCTAGAAATGTTATTGCCCATAAAAAACACATTTATAAAATTCTAAGCCATCTTCATATGTTAAAATGAAAATACTATATTTTCAAAAAAAGGTAACAAAAAGCCTTCCAAAACTATCTTTTAAAACATAACACCTGGTGCCATCACTGTGAAAAAGTTTGGCGATTCCTCAAAATTAAACACAGAATTATCACATGATCCAATAATTCCACTCCCAGGTATACATCGAAAAGAGTTGAAAGCAGGGACTCAGATAATTTGTACACCGAAGTTCATAGAAGCATTATTCACAATAGTCAAAAAGTGGAAATAGCACAAGTGTCCACTAACAGATAATAGAGAATTCCCTGGTGGTCCAGTGGTTAGGTCTCCACACTTTCACTGCTGAGCGCCCAGGTTTGATCCCTGGACTAAGATCCCACAATCCGTGCAGCATGGCCAGGAAAGAAAAAAAAACAAAAAACAGGGCTTCCCTGGTGGCGCAGTGGTTGAGAGTCCGCCTGCCGATGCAGGGGACGTGGGTTCACGCCCCGGTCCGGGAAGATCCCACATGCCGCGGAGCGGCTGGGCCCGTGAGCCATGGCCTCTGAGCCTGCGCGTCCGGAGCCTGTGCTCCGCAACGGGAGAGGCCACAACAGTGAGAGGCCCGCGCACCGCAAAAAATAATAATAATAATAATGAATAAACAAAATGCAGTACATACATAAACAGAGTATTATTTAGCCATTAAAAGATGAGAGTCTGATACATGCTAGAACATGCATAACCTTGAAAGCATTATGCTAAGTGAAATAAAACTGACACAAAAGGACATATATTGCATGACTCCAGTTATATGAATGAGGTACAGAACTGGTAAATTCATAGAGATGGAAAGTAGATTTGAGATTACCAGGGGCAGAGGGAAGGGTAGGGAATGGACAGTTACTGTTTAATGGGTACAGAGTTTCTGTCTGAGATGATGAAAAAGTTCTGGAGATAGCGGCGACAGTAACACAACACTATGATTATATCTGATGCCTCTGAACTCTGAACTGTACACTTAAAAATAATTAAAATAAATTTATGTTATATATATCTTACCACAATAAAAAATTGTTTTAAAAAACAAAATGCAAGTCGAATGTATACATTATATAGAATAAAGAAAAATATTTTCAAATGTAGAAATTAGAGGACATCCTTTATTCCAGTTAAAATAACAACTATAAAAACTTTCTTTTAACATTGAGAGTGGAGAACAGAATTACGTATGGCAGTTCAACATCAAAATATTCTCACAACAATGATTAGCAAATAATATCCTAAAAACAGCAATTAATTTATTATTCCTAAACCAAGACTCAAAAGGAATGTCAAAAATTAGCCCTATGGGGCCTCCCTGGTGGCGCAAGTGGTTGAGAGTCCGCCTGCCGATGCAGGGGATACGGGTTCGTGCCCCGGTCTGGGAGGATCCCATATGCCGCGGAGCGGCTGGGCCCGTGAGCCATGGCCACTGAGCCTGCGCGTCCGGAGCCTGCGCGTCCGGAGCCTGTGCTCCGCAACGGGGGAGGCCACAAGAGTGAGAGGCCCGCATACCGCAAAAAAAAAAAAAAAAAAAAAATTAGCCCTATGGGCTTCCCTGGTGGCGCAGTGGTTGAGAGTCTGCCTGCCGATGCAGGGGACACGGGTTCGTGCCCCGGTCCGGGAAGATCCTACATGCCACGGAGCGGCTGGGCCCGTGAGCCATGGCCGCTGAGCCTGCGCGTCCGGAGCCTGTGCTCTGCAACGGGAGAGGCCACAACAGTGAGAGGCCCGCGTACCACAAAAAAAAAAAAAAAATCATCCCTAGTAGATAATCAAAATTTGATTTACATAATCTGATAAGAAAACTCTTCAAATCACTGATAAAAAAAACTAAAAAATATGCCTTGAGGGGCTTCCCTGATGGTGCAGTGGTTAAGAATCCATCTGTCGATGCAGGGGACACGGGCTCTAGCCCTGGTCTGGGAAGATCTCACATGCCATGGAATAACTAACACCGTGTGCCACGACTACTGAGCCTGCGCTCTAGAGCCCGCGAGTCACAACTACTGAGCCCGCGCGCCTAGAGCCTGTGTTCCGCAACAAGAGAGGCCACCTCAATGAGAAGCCTGTGCACCACAAGAAGAGTAGCCCCTGCTCACCGCAACTAGAGAAAGCCCACCCTGCAACGAAGACCCAATGCAGCCAAAAATAATACATAAAATAAAATAAACCATGATAACTGCAGAAAAATGACTGATAAAAATCTCCAAATATTAAAAAAAAAAAAAAAGCCTGAAAGGAACAGCATTAAAAAAGCTATAACTAAGTAAAGTTAAGAGAAAGCCCATATTCACTTCACCCCTCTGGGTATCTCTAGTAGAACATATGCTTTTTCCCAATTATTAACTGCATTCAAGAAGGATACAGTGGTGGTCTGATGTGGCAGGGATCAAAATCAGGACAGCACTCCTTCCATATGCTAATTCTGAAGAGAGCCAAAGTAGTGTACACGCTCCAGGTAAAAATCCTGGCTCACACAAACACAAATCACATGAGACACTGAATAACAGTACCATCAGTTTAAACTTCAAGCTTCCTATCATGTTGTGTTTAAGACTGCTGGATAGAGTGGCACTCAGTTATAACAATGTCTCAGCCATAATTTCCAGTTAACACTGATTTTAAGGAGTTCAAAACACCATTCAAGATTTCACTCTGACTTACACAACTAACTGAGAATTCTGAAGTTAAGGGCAAAGGTTTAAGTGGTTCACCCAAGAATTCAACGGCAATAACTTTAAAAGGGAAGAGAGGAAAGTGGATGGACTTTTACCACTGAACATCCACATGCACTAAGTTAGAACTATTACCGTGCTGTAAATAAGTATTTCCTATAACTCATGTATTAGTCCTTAAAACAACCTATACCACATAAGTGCAGAGCTCAAGGGTGCACCATTCATATCCCAGTCTATGTCAGGAGTAAGCAAACTTTGGGCTGTGGGCCAAATCTGGCTCAACACCAGTTTTTGTAAGTGAAATGTTACTAGAATACAGCCACACCCATGTCTTTACATACTGCCTATGGCTGATTTTGTGCTACCACAGCAGGGCTGAGCAGTTGACCCAGATACCTTGTTGCTTAGAAAGCCTAAAATACTTACCATCTAGCCCTTTATAGAAAACAACTGCCAATCCCTAGTCTGTGTGAATGCTGCCCCTATAATAATGCGGTGCACAGCTTATGTAGCATCCCTGGAAACAACCTATTAGAAAACAAACTTGGGACTTCCCCGGTGGTCCCGTGGTTAAGACTCCACGCTCCCAATGCAGGGGGCCCAGGTCTGATCCCTGGTCAGGGAACTGGATCCCGCATGCTGCAACGAAAGAGCCCACATGCCACAACTAAAAGATCCCAAATGCCGCAACTAAAATGATCCCACATGCTGCAGTGAAGATCCTGTGTGCTGCAACTAAGACCTGGCGCAGCCAAATAAATTTTAAAAATAAAAATAAAAAAAGAAAACAAACTTATGGTCACCAAAGGGGAAGGGGGACGGATAGATAAGGAGATTGGGATTAACAGATACAAACTGCTATATATAAAACAGACAAGCAGGACTTCCCTGGTGGTCCAATGGTTAAGAATCCACCTTCCAATGCACGGGACACAGGTTCAATCCCTGGTCAGGGAACTAAGATCCTACGTGTCACGGGGCAACTAATAAGCCTGTGCGCTCTAGAGCCTGCATGCCACAACTAGAGAGCCTGCCTGCCGCAACTACTGAGCTCACGAGCTCTGGAGCCCACGCACCACAGCTGGAGAGGAGCCCACGCACCACAACTAGAGAGAAGCCCATGCAACAAAAGATCCCACATACTGCAACAAAGATACTGCAACTAAGACCCGATGCAGCCAAAAAAAAAAAAAAAAATAGATAGGGACTTCCCTGGTGGTCCAGTGGCTAAGACTCTGTGCTCCCAATGCAGGGGGCCCAGGTCCGATCCCTGGTCAGGGAACTAGATCCCACATGCCACAACTAAGAGTTTGCATGCCGCAACTACAAATCCTGCATGCTGCAACAAAGGTCCCGCACATGGCAACAAAGATCCCATGAGCTGCAATTAAGACCCAGCACAGCCAAATAAATAAATAAATATATATTTTAAAATAATAAAATAAAATAGATACACAACAAGGACCTACTGTATAGCACAAGGAGTATATTCAATATCTTCTAATAACCTATAATGGAAAAGAATTTGAAAAAGAATATATACTCATATACATATGTACATCTGAATCACTTTACTGTACACTTGAAATTAACACAACACTGTAAACTAACTATACTTCAATTAAAAAAAATAAATATCAGGGCTTCCCTGGTGGCGCAGTGGTTGAGAGTCTGCCTGCCAATGCAGGGGACATGGGTTCGTGCCCCGGTCCTGGAAGATCCCACATGCCGCGGAGCGGCTAGGCCCATGAGCCATGGCCCCTGAGCCTGCACGTCCGGAGCCTGTGCTCCACAATGGGAGAGGCCACAACAGTGAGAGGCCCGCATACCGAATAAATAAATAAATAAATAACAAATCCAGATATTTCCACTAAATCACACAAGACCATGTATAAATTGGGGCTAGCAATAACACCTCCCATAGCTGTTCTTATAAGTCTCAAATAAGTACATGAAAATATTAGAGAAATGTTAGTTGCTACTAACATTACAGAGTAAAAATTAAATACTCATATAGTTTGGCCTTACATTGTCCTTTATCCTTCCATAAAATTAGGGCTTTAACCATGCATGCCTTCACATTTACCAATCCCCCAAAATGAGATCCTCACCCTCCTATTCTCAACACCTGCCATCTATCCGAATACTATTCCTTTTCCAGAATCAACTTAAATGTCACATTCTTGCTGACACCTTCTCTGATTCTCTAATCAATCTTCATTGCTCTTTCCTATGTTCCCCTATAGCATATTACTGCAAATTCTGTTTAACATTCATTTAATTCTATTTTCTATTATTTACTGATCCTATTTCTCCCACTGGATTTTACATTGCTTAAAAGACTATTTCTTATTCATCCTTACATCCACCTCCACCTCCCTCCCTGCCTAGAGTGTCTATCAAAGTTTCTTGTACAGGGACTTCTCTGGTGGTGCAGTGGTTAAGAATCCACCTGCCAGCTCTCTGACTTTAGACTATACTACAAAGCTACAGTAATCAAGACAGTATGGTACTGGCACAAAAACAGAAACACAGAGCAATGGAACAGGAGAGAAAACCCAGAGATAAACCCATGCACATATGGTCACCTTATCTTTGATAAAGGAGGCAAGAATATACAGTGGAGAAAAGACAGCCTCTTCAATAAGTGGTGCTGGGAAAACTGGCCAGCTACATGTAAAAGAATGAAATTAGAACACTTCCTAACACCATACACAAAAATAAACTCAAAATGGATTAAAGACCTAAATGTAAGGCCAGATACTATCAAACTCTTAGAGGAAAACATAGGCAGAACACTCTATGACATAAATCACAGCAAGATCCTTTTTAACCCACCTCCTAGAGAAATGGAAATAAAAACAAAAATAAACAAATGGGACCTAATGAAAGTTAAAAGCTTTTGCACAGCAAAGGAAACCATAAACAAGACAAAAAGACAACTCTCAGAATGGGAGAAAATATTTGCAAATGAAGCAACTGACTAAGGATTAATCTCCAAAATATACAAGCAGCTCATGCAGCTCAATATCAAAAAAACAGACCACCCAGTCCAAAAATGGGCAGAAGACCTAAACAGACATTTCTCCAAAGAAGATATACAGATTGCCAACAAACACATGAAAGAATGCTCAACATCATTAATCATTAGAGAAATGCAAATCAAAACTATGATGAGATATCACCTCACACCGGTCAGAATGGCCATCATCAAACAATCTACAAACAATAAATGCTGGAGGGGGTGTGGAGAAAAGGGAACCCTCTTGCACTGTTGGTGGGAATGTAAATTGATACAGCCACTATGTAGAACAGTATGGAGGTTCCTTAAAAAACTAAAAATAGAACTACCATGTGACCCAGAAATCCCACTCCTGGGCATACACCCTGAGAAAACCATAATTCAAAAAGAGACATGTACCACAATGTTCACTGCAACACTATTTACAATAGCCAGGACATGGAAGCAACCTAAGTGTCCATCAACAGATGAACAGATAAAGAAGATGTGGCACATATATACAATGGAATATTACTCAGCCATAAAAAGAAACAAAATTGAGTCATTTGTAGTGAGGTGGATGGACCTAGAGTCTGTCATACAGAGTGAAGTAAGAAAAACAAATACCGTATGCTAACACATATATATGGAATCTAAAAAACAAACAAAAAATGGTCATGAAGAACCTAGGGGCAAGACGGGAATAAAGACGCAGACCTACTAGAGAATGGACTTGAGGACATGGAGAGGGGGAAGGGTAAGCTGGGACAAAGTGAGAGAGTGGCATGGACATATATACACTACCAAACGTAAAACAGACAGCTAGTGGGAAGCAGCCGCATAGCACAGGGAGATCAGCTCAGTGCTTTGTGACCACCTAGAGGGGTGGGATAGGGAGGGTAGGAGGGAGGGAGATGCAAGGGGGAAGAGATATGGGGATATAAGAATATGTATAACTGATTCACTTTGTTATAAAGCAGAAACTAACACACCATTGTAAAGCAATTATACTCCAATAAAGATGTTTAAAAAAAAGTATATATTTGAAATATATGTTCAAAATATAATGAAATATAATTTGAGGTAAGAAAAAGACAAAAAAAGAATCCGCCTGACAATACAGGGGACATGGGTTCGAGACCTGGTCCAGGAAGATCCCACGTGCCGCAGAGCAAAATAAGCCTGTGTGCCACAGCTACTAAGCCTGCACTCTAGAGCCCACAAGCCACAACTACTGAGCCTGAGTGCCACAACTACTGAGCCCATGTGCCACAACTACTGAAGCCCGAGCGCCTAGAGCCCGTGCTCTGCTACAAGAGAAGCCACCGCAGTGAGAAGCCAGCGCACCACAACAAAGAGTAGCCCCCGCTCGCCGCAACTAGGGAAAGCCCGGGTGCAGCAAAGAAGACCCAACACAGCCAAAAATAAGTTAAAAAAAAAAAAAGTTTCTTGTACATAGTAAATATACACTGAATTGGACTCCTGACATTATATACCTAGTTCTGCTCTATATTCCAATCTGTTGCTTATTACACCAAGCTAGGTTGCCTCCAGTACATCTGTCCACTGCTCAAAAAAGGCAACAAGAAAGCTAGAAAACGCTTCTAAATGAAATATACAAAGATTTTTCAATTTCTACAATGTTCAGTGTGATATTCAATATGAACTCCTCTCTATAATATAGTAATGTTTCTTTAAAAGATTAATGATTTCATCAGGTTTTTCAGTAGAATTTATTCCCTCATTTAATCTTTATACCAAATTGTTCATACTTAAATCCTCTCACAAATAAACACAATGTTCCAACTCAGCTGTTGGCGGCAGAATGTGTTCACAATGAGCAACCCCTACTATCCTGGCAAGAATTACAGGACTAGCTAATTACAGGGCTAGTACAGTCTCTCATATCTGTTTTCACTGGGAAAAGGAATAATATAGATATATCAAAAGCAAATGGCCCAGAAAGACATCTTAGGCTTTTTCCATAGATATGGAAGTCCCACTAAGTTGACTTAAATTGGGCTTTTCTCCACCATGTGCACAGTTTTTCTATGATAGTAAGAAAAACGCCAGAATATGAGGTTTTCATGAGAAATAGGATAAAAAGATCCCATTGTACAAGCTAGTCAAGACAAAAGTATTTTAAATAAGCTGGAGATGTATATGGGCCTGAAGTTTGACATAAAGAAGATACAGATACACAAACAAAATAGAAGACAGTCTCTCCCATAAAAGTGCCTGGGTTTTCTTTGGGGGAGAAAACATATGAAACATATGAAATAACTTCAGAATAATAATGAATATAATATCTTAATGCTGGTGATTCAAATTATTTCTCTCATCTCACTGCTACATCACAGATTAGAACCGCTGCCCTAAATTACCCATACATTATTTGGTCCTTAAGACTGAGCCACAGAAACTGAAGGAAAGAAGGAGATTATTTTCATTTTTCATGAACTGTATTCCACTTCATGAATTGTATTCTATTCTCCAGCTAATGAGATGAACTTTAAAAAGAAAATGTGCATTAGAGGAACAGCACAAATGCATTCACTTTATGCCTGCTAATCAGTAATATCTTACAGAGACAGGTAAAACACACTTCACACTTAGATGCCTACAGTTTAAGACAACAGTTAACAATACAAAAGATGTGACAGTGCAAAGAATGAATTCTAAAATTTCTATTTTAAAAGGCAGAGTCTCATTTTATGTTGCTGTAGATACATTATTTCTCCTATTTTTTTCCTAATTAATTAACTAAAAATATCTTATATCTTCCATTTCAGGCAAATAGAACACTAATGTACCCTGAAAAAAACCCTTATAAGTCACCTAAAAATGCTGGCTAAACTATGAAAACTATCTTGAGATAAATCAACATAAACTCACAACCAAAATCACAAAACATAGGAAACAAGCCACTGTGATTAAGGGTCAGCAAAAATAATAAACATGAGACTCATGTCCACAAAGACAGTGAAAATTAATAGCTGCCGAATAACATTTAAAGAAACATGAAAGGATATAAAAATATGAATAAGGAACAAACTCCGTTCAATAAGCAGGCAGATTTAAAAAGGAACCTGATAGAATTTCTAGAAACTGGATATATAATTAAAATTAGAAACTTGGTCGATGGTTACACAGCAGGATAGATGAACCTAAAGTGAAAATTCACAGTTTGAACTAGAAGAGAGATCTAAAGAATTTACTCAGATACAAAATGGAGACATAAAAGAGATGAAGTTAAGAGACAAAGAGGAAAAAGTAAGAATGTTTAATAATCTAATTAATGTTTAATCCAATTAGAGTTCCAGAAGAAGAAAACAGAGAGACTAGACAAGAGGCTTTGAAGAAATAATGGCTACGTTTTCAAGCTTGATGAAAACCATAGATTCTCACATTCAGGGAGCCAAACAAATCACAAACAAGATAATAATAAAAGAAAACCACCCTATATACAGTTTGGGGGAAACTGGAAAAACCAAAGGCAAAGAAAATATTTTAGAGGCCACAAGAGAGAAAAAACAGATACCTGATAAACAGACTGACAGCTGATTTCTCAACAGCAACAATAAAACTCAGAAGACAGAGGAATAATAACTATAAAAGAGCTAAAAGAATAACCACCAACCTGGAGTTGAAATACATAAAACCATCTTTAAAGTGTGAGAGCAAATAATGACATGATCAAACAAACAAAAACTGATAGCATTTAGTACTGAGACCTTTTTTAAAATATATATATACATTTATTTATGTATTTGGCTGCACCAGGTCTTAGTTGCAGATCTTCGCTGGGGCATGGGATTTTGTTAGCTGCAGCATGCGGGAAACTTTCAGTTGCAGCATGCAGGATCTTCAGTTGAGGAATGGAACTCTTAGTTGCGGCATGCGTGTGGGATCCAGTTCCCTGACCTGGGATCGAACTCAGGCCCCCTACATTAGGAGCATGGAGCCTTAACCACTGGACCACTAGGGAAGTCCCCTAAGAGACCTTTAAACGCACTTCTAAATTATGTACTTTAGTAAGAAGGGAATTTGGAAGAAAGGTCTATCTTGAGATGCAGGAATTCTAACAACAACAAAAAGATAAACATGAATAAATCTAAACAAACATCTATTTATTAAATGATAACAATGATGTCTACTTTGTAGAATTACATTTTTTAAAAATAGAACTAAAATATCAGACAACAAACAATCACCCTTAAGGAAAATTTATCAGCATTTAAACATTCAGAAGTCCTTGTCATATAAGGAAACTGGGTAAATATATTGATTAACTTTGGGTTTTAGGTTAAATATGCATGTTAACATTTTTAGAATAACCAGTAAAAGAAATATATTGTGTATATATTCCAAAGAAGGACAAGAAAAAGAAAACAAGGAGGAGGAAGGGAGGAGGAAGAGAGAAGAACCATAAGAACAACAACAAGCAGAGAAAGTGTGACAATAAAAAACATAAAAGATGGTAGAGATAAATCTGCTATATCAGTAATAAGAGAAAGTGTAAATGGACTAATATCTATAATTTAAAAGACTGTCAATCTAGATTTTTTAATAGTAAAATCCAACTATAGGGACTTCCCTGGTAGCCCAATGGTGGCTAAGACTCCACACTCCCAATGCAGGGGGCCAGGGTTCGATCCCTGGTCAGGGAACTAGATCCCACATGCCACAACTAAGAGTTTGCATGCAGCAACCGAGGATCCCACATGCCGCAACTAAAGATCCCACATGCCTCAACAAAGATCCTGCACGTGGCAACAAAGATCCCACGTGCTTCAACTAACGCCCAGTATAGCCAAATAAATAAATATTTTTTTTAATCCAACTATATATGTTTTCAAAAGACATCTAAAATATAAGAAAAGAGACTGACAGTAAAAGGGTGAGTAAAGTTGTACCAGACAATACTAACCAATATTAATATCAAACAAGATAAACTTTTGTGCAAAAAGTATTACTAAAGTAAAGAGGGTCACTACATGATGAAAGGTTCAATTCACCAGAAAGACATAACAGTTCTAAACTTGTGTGTAACTAATAGCCGAACGCCAGAATATATAAAGCAAATACCAATAGAATTACATGAATAAATCAATAAATTCACTATAATAGAAGAAATTACAACTCATCTCTTTCAGTAATTGATAGATCAGACAAAAAAATCAGTACAGATACTAAAAATGTGAATGATATAATTAACAAGTTTTATTTTATAATCATATTTAGCAATGTACCCAACAACTATGGCATACACATTCTGTTCAAGTGCATATGAAATATTTTTGAGAACTGACTATACAATAGACCATAAAGCAAGATTCAACAGATTTCAAAAACTGCATCATATGCAGACCATATTTTCTGACCACTATTCAATTAAGTTAAAAATTAATAAAAAAAGTATAACTATGATAGAGAATACTTTAATAGAGAAGTAAGCAAACAATTGATTAGGGAAAATTCTTCTTTACAGAAAAATTCAGCTATTAGATGCAGAAGTAATGACAGAATTAGACAGTCACCATTTTCAATAATTAATGAGATATGAATGTAGGCAATTATCATCAATGGCAGCTAAAACCATTAGGTGAAAAAGTCTAAATGATCAGGTTGACAATAACTGAAACTTTGGACCAAGCTTAACATAAAAAAAAAAAAAAGACATTATTTGCCTCCTGCTGGAGTGCAACATAAAATACAAAGCACCACCTATGAACTGTTCTTGACAAAGACTCAAACCTAAGTCAGATCAAGCCTCTAGATCTTCACTGCCCAATCTGGTAGTCACTAACAAGTCACCTGTGGCTACTGAGCACCTGAAATGTACCCACTCTGAATTGAGATATGCTGTAAGTGTAAATTACACAACAGATTTCAAAAAACAAGAATGTAAAATATAATTATTTATATTGAGTACATAAATGATAATATTTTTGATATCTTGGGTTGACTAAAATGTGTCAAAATTAATTTCGCCTTTTTCTTTTTTAATGCAGGTATTAGAAAATTTTAAATTATGTGGCTTGCATTTTTGTTTCATGTTATATTTCTACTGCACAGCATGTGCTGCTCCAGAACTACCTACCATTTTACAAAAAACATTTTATAGATTACCAACAAATGATCTGGTTTCTTCAACAAATAGGTGGCAAGAAAAAAATGGAGGGTCAAGAAATTGTTATAGATTATAAGAAATCTAAGAGACATATCAAAATAATGCAAAGTACAGGCTGCTTTGAATAGTGCTTTGAAAACTGACTGAATATTAGATGACACTAAAGAATTATTGTTAATCTCTCTATGTGTGAAAATGGTATCGTAGTTAAGCTTTTTGAAAAGAGAACTTTGGGACTTCGCTGTTGGCACAGTGGTTAAGAATCCGCCTGCCAATGCAGGGGACACGGGTTCGATCCCTGCTCCAGGAAGATCCCACATGCCACGGAGCAACTAAGCCCGCATGCCACAACTACTGAGCCTGTGCTCTAGAACCCACGAGCCCCAACTACTGAGCCCACGTGCCACAACTGCTGAAGCCCGCGCACCTAAAGCCTGTGCTCTGCAACAAAAGAAGCCACCGCAATGAGAAGCCCACACACCACAACGAAGAGTAGCCCCCGCTCGCCGCAACTAGAGAAAGCCCATGCGCAGAAACGAAGACCCAATGCAGCCATAAATAAATAAATTAAAAAGAGACCTTAGACCTTGGAAGCACATACACACTTACAAACTTATGAAAGAAATGAAATTATGTCTGAGATAGGTTTAATAATAATCCAGAGGAGAGGTTAGACAGAATTTGGAGGAAACGGAAAATAAGATTGACCAAATTGGCTGTTTTGGAGTTATTGTTCTATTTTCTTGACTTTGTGTATTTATTTTTAAATGTCCATAATAAATAGATTTTTTGGTGTGTTTACCAGATTAGTAGTTGCCTGGGGCCAGGGGTGGGTACAGAGTGCCAGTGGGTACAAGGTTTCTTTCTGAGGTGATGAAAATGTTCTAAAATTAGATTGCGATGATGGCTGCACAACTGAAAATTTCCTTAAAAGCACTGAACTGTACTATACACTTAAAATGGGTGAATTTTATGGAATGTAAACTATACCTCAATAAAGCTGCTTTTTAAACTGACATTACTCTCTCTCTCTCCAACACACACACCCCTAAAAATAAATCTAACAAAAGAGTATGAGATCTTTATAAAGAAAATTATAAAATTTGATTGAAAGACACTAAAGCCCTAAATAAATGGAGAAAGATATTATCTTCATGAAAATTCTTTTCAAAAGGACCCATAAATTCAAAGTAATTAAATATAAGTTCAATAACAATCCAGCAGGACTTCTCATAAGACTTGCAAGCTGATCCTAAGGTTTATACGGAAGAGCAAAGGACCATGAATAGCCAAAACATTCCTGAAGAACGCTTCCGAAGAAGGTGACCCTACTAGATGTTAAGGCTTATTTTAAAACTACAGTAATTAAGCCAGAACAAAATTGGTGCATAGATAAACAAACACATTTAAAATAATAGAAAGCCCAGAAATAGGCCCGTGAAAATGTGAAGACTCGATACAGGTGGCATTACAGATCGCTGGGGACAGGACAGAATACACATACATAGGTGTGTATACAAACACACACAGACACATACCCCTAGGAGGAGAATGGCTGGATCAAAGGACATGTGCGTCTTCCATTGTACCAGATACTACCAAAATATTTTCAAAAGTGACTGTACCAGTTAACATTCCCACCAGCAACATATAAGCCTTCTTGCCCCTCTACATCTTTGTCAATACTTGGGATGATCCAACTCTAATTTCTACAAATCTGGTAAGTGTAAAAATTTTGTTTCATTGAATTTACCACTTGCATTTCTTTGATCTCTAATGAGGGTGAGCATCTTTTTAGTATTTCTTGGCTACTCTTGCTTTCTCTTTGTGATGTGCCTGTTCCTGTAATTTGTCTATTTATCTATAGAGTTGTCTTTCCTTATTGATTTGTGGGAGTTCTTTCCTTTATCAGTTATATGTGTTACAACTATCTCCTCCGAGTTTACATCTTGTCTCTGCATATTTTTATATTCTTTTTTTAAATTGGGATATAATTCACACACTATAAAACGTACTCATTTAAAGTATTCAAAATTCAATGTTTTAGTATATTCACAGAGTTCTGCAAACATCACCACTATCTAATTTCAGAACATTTTCTCACCTTAACAGTATTAACCAAAAAGCCCATTTTTACTTTATATATCAACCACTGCTTAAATATTCATTACATTTAAAATTGAGCAACAGGACTTCCCTGGTGGCGCAGTGGTTAAGAATCCTCCTGCCAATGCAAGGGACATGGGTTTGATCCCTGGTCCGGGAAGATCCCATATGCCACGGAGCAACTAAGCCCGTGTGCCACAACTACTGAGCCTGCGCTCTAGAGCCTGCAAGCCACAACTACTGAGCCCGCGTGCCACAACTACTGAAGCCCACGCGCTTAGAGCCCACGCTCCGCAACAAGAAAAGCCACCGCAATAAGAAGTCCGTGTACTGCAATGAAGAGTAGCCCCCGCTTTCCGCAACTAGAGAAAGCCCACACACAGCAACGAAGACCCAACGCGGCCAAGAATAATAAATAAATAAAAATTTAAAAAATTGAGCAACAAAATATTATATTCGGTTCAACTCAGATGTTTATTTATTGAGTGGCTACTACATGTAAGGCACTCAAAATTATACAACAGGGCTTCACTGGTGGCGCAGTGGTTGAGAGTCCGCCTGCCGATGCAGGGGACACGGGTTCGTGCCCCGGTCCGGGAAGATCCCACATGCCGCAGAGTGGCTGGGCCCGTGAGCCATGGCCACTGAGCCTGCACATCCGGAGCCTGTGCTCCGCAACGGGAGAGGCCACAACAGTGAGAGACCCACGTACCGCAAAAAAAAAAAAGACATATATATATATATATATATATATATATATATATACCACAATATACAAGATATAGTTCAGACATTCCAGGATTACAGAAGGATCCTAACAATCAAGTATGATCACTAAGACATTTTCTTTATTATAGAAAATATCAAACATATACAAAAGTAGAAAAACATAGTAAACTCAAATATCTAAGTTCGAGTATTATCAACATGAAACATCTAACACTGCTACAGTTAGGAGCGACTAGCATTCACTGTGAGATTTGAAGAACTCCACTGAAAACTTCTTTTTTATGTATTAATTAACTTACTTATTTTTAATTTTTAATTTTTTGGCCATGTGGCATGTGGGATCTTAGTTCCCAGACCAGGGCTCGAACCTGCAACCCCTGCAGTAGAAGCATGGGGTCTTAACCACTGGACCACCAGGGAAGTCCCCAAAAGTTTTTTTTTTTAATGCAACCATGACAAGGTACAAAGCACAAAACATGGAATAATACGCTTAGACTATCCTGCAGTGGCTACTGTCATATTCCCTCTACCTCATCCCTGTCTCTCAATTCTACATTACAAATCACCAAAGACCTAGTCTGACAAATGCTAAGCCCTCCTTGGAGGGAGGGGAAAATGGAGGAAATTGAATTAGCAAAGGCAGAACTGTCCTTAACACACAGAGGAAGAGCAGAAAGCTAAAAACTCTCACACACTGAGTTTTTTCCCATCATATTTTTTACCATTTATTAGTTAGAAAAGGGATCTAATTACTTTCAACTAAATGCCTTTACTGTCAACGAACTGTTCCCATCTTAGCCTCTTTTCTACATAGTTTACATTTCTGATCCTATTAATTTTCTCAGCAAAATGATAGTAATAAAGAACATGGATCTTGCAGTCGATTGGTATGAATCCCAATTCTGACGCTACAAGCTGTGTGACCTTAACAAGTTATTTTAATCCCTGAAGCCTGTTTGCTTACCTGCAAAACTGAAATACTTCCTAGTTTCAGAGGGCTGTTAAAGAAGTTAAACAAGACAGAGTATATATAAAGCACTTGATATATAGTAAGTCTTACCAATTTATTTTTCCTCTAATGTCCTATCAGGTGGCACGTTCCTTGACCAATTTATAGAAAAATTCTCCCTGCTTGGTATGAACAATTCATCTTGCTCTAACCATGCATACATATATAAATGACAAAAGCATCATCTTTGAATCATTAAGAACATCACTAGAATTATCTTTACATTTTTTTACAGTTTCTATGTTTTATTAACATGAAGCACAGAAACAAAACTGAAAACCATTAATTGAGCTAATTTTTAAAATTAACACAGAAACTCTCTTATGTTTAGTTTAGTACTAATAAAGTATGGTATATTTTAAATCTTTAATAATAAGAAGAACTTGCCATATGCCAGGCACTGTGCTAGGTACTTTGCATATAATTTGATCACTTGATGCTCACAATAATCCTACCACTATTTCACAGATGAAGAAACTGAGGCTTAAAGAAGTTAGCTAACTGGTCCAATGCTAACTTGGCAGAGCTGGCCTAGGTCTATCTGACATTAGGCTCTTGTTCATGATTATTCATGGTTATTCCATTAAAATGGCTCATCACTATCTAATATTTCCTCCTGGTGGCTATGGAAACACAAAGGAAACTCTGAACAGACTAAAAGTTTTAAAACTAGACACATACAACGTCTTAAATAAACAAACAAAGAAAGAAAAAAGACAAACCAAAGCAAGAGAAATTCTCTAGCGCTATGGAACTAGTACCTGAGATCCCCTAGACATACCAGAATCTGACTTAACATTATAATGTAAGATTTGAAAAGTTAGCCCATGTTTTTCTGGCTTTCTCAAAGATAGAAAAATGCCTAGGGCACTGTAGAAGGGAAGACACCCCTGGTTTTCCTACTTTTCCTTGTTAAAAATTTATTAGAGCTCCAGGGATATAGTAGAACTGAGTCCTATCTATTACACAGCTTAATAAATGTTTTATACCATTTGACATCATAGAGTATCACTAGATTAAATGCATCTTTCTTACAGAAATGGCATTCTTCTTACCTAGATGACTCCTTGCTGAGATTCGCTAACTCATGGTTAGTGAATAATATTTCTAAACTCCAAAACTTAACACATGAACTGCCGCTGTCAAAAATTATTACATTTAGTACTTAGGGGTTTGAAACAAAAAAACATATGAAAAAATGGTCTTGATTTAAATAGTTTTTGGGTTTTTTTTACTGAAAACGTGTCCTATGTGTTTTAAATTCTACCTTTTTCTTATGTAAATAATAATTAGTGAGGACTAACTTTCCAAAGGGGAGAATAATTTTACATTTTTGTATAGCATTTTCTTTACATACCTGCTAGAAAAGAGGACTTAACACTAATACTGGTAAATACTTTGTTCATATTACACATAATTATTATTTTCCTTCATAAAACCACAATTTTGGATCCTGTTGACCCTTCCATAGATGGGAAGACAAGCCAGTATGAAATAAGATAATGAATACGGAAGAAAATGTAATAGTATAAGTACTGAGTATCTGAACTCAACTTATTCATTGAAAATCAAAGTCAATACATTAAAAATTAATTATCAATTCTCATCCTAAGCTATAAAACGACTCTTCCTTCATACCTATGCTGTTGCCTTTGCAGAGTCCAAAACATACACATTACACAGAAAGTCAGGTACTTTCTGTGTACCTGACAGAATGTAGAAGAGAATATAATGTTGAAAAAAAAATGCATCCTTGGGACCTCCCTGGTGGTGCAGTGGTTAAGAATCCGCCTGCCAATGCCGGGAACACGGGTTCGATCCCTGGTCTGGGAAGATCCCACATGTTGTGGAGCAACTAAGTCCATGCACCACAACTACTGAGCCTGCGCTCTACAGCCTGTGAGCCACAACTACTGAGCCTGAGTGCCACAACTACTGAAGCCCGCATGCCTAGAGCCCATCCGCAACAAGAGGAGCTACCACAATGAGAAGCCCGTGCACTGCAACGAAGAGTAGCCCCCACTAGCCTCAACTAGAGAAAAGCCCAGGCACAGCAACAAAGACCCAACACAGCCAAAAATAAATTTATTGTTTTTAAAAAAGAATCCTTTTCTAACACTTATTTAGTTTCATAAGTCTAAAACACCATAATCTGTGTCATACTTCTTAGTGAATGGGATCATATGAGCCATACCTCTTGTTTAACAAGTTGAACTTGTTTTTATAAAAAGACTATATCAAAATCAATATATTAATATATATGAGCAGAACAATCTGAGCCTCACCCTAAAAAGTTACCAGAACTTCTCTGGATCCATATTTTAATAAATCATATACCTTTAGAATACCTGTTCTTACAGGTGCAACGATTTTACATAGACGCAAGGACAGCAAATTTGCTTTCTTCATATTAAAAGAAAAAAATATTTCCAGATCCTTAACAGTCAGAAAATGAGAGTGGTTTGTTTTCTGATACCTATAACACTACTAGTATGTTAATTTTCCTCCCACTCAGGGCTATTTTGGTGAAGTCACAAATTATCACAGAATATCTGGAATAAAATTATATCAGTACATACAAGTGGATCTATGTATTTCTATGAGGATAATGGCACCATTTGAGAGCAACAGGAAAAAGATTCTGTAACAGGGTACATTTTAACTAATATTTTCTCAAACAATTTTTGAGTATCAAAGAACTATTATACCTGATTATAATATTTGGAAACTGTAAAAAACAGATAGCCTATCTTTAAAAGTTCAATCAAATTTATTACAATAATGAAACAAGTGAATCACAACATGTGAAGTCAAAACTATTTTTATGCACTTGAAATGCCATCTTCCTTCTCTTACTACTTCCATGTCTTCCAAAGATCTATAAAATACTGATAAACTATATGGATAATTCACTAAAATCTGGCTAACTGAGAATTAAATCTAGTCTGAGAAATGTTTTCGTAGGAATAAGAAAATAAAACAGGAAGTCAGAGGGCATATCCTCAGTCACTGGCGGGCTAATAGCAAAAGGTATAAAACCTAATTAGTATCTCAAAAAGAGAAAACAGGGATGAGGCAGAAATACATTTGAAGAAATAATGACCAAAAATTTCCCAAATTTTGGAAAGACATAAATTTTCAAATTCAAAAGCTCAGTGACCCCCAAATAGGAGGAAATACATAGATAACCATATCAAGGCACATCACAGTCAACCTGAAGAAAATCAAATATGATGAGAAACTCTTAAAACCTGCCAGAAAAAAATCACACAATTTAGCTGAGAAGACAGTGAAATGACATCCTTAAAGTAATATAAGAAAAAAAACAACAGCCCTGCTAACCCATAATTAATCTCCAGTGACAATATCTTTCAATAATGACAAAAGAACTAGAAAATGGTTAGATAAATGAAAACTGAGAGAATTTGTTTCTGCAGCACTATAAGAAATGCTAGGGCTTCCCTGGTGGTGCAGTGGTTAAGAATCCGCCTGCCAATGGAGGGGACACGGGTTCAAGTCCTGGTCTGGGAAGGTCCCACATGCCACGAAGCAACTAAGCCCATGCACCACAACTACTGAGCCTGCACTCTAGAGCCTGTGAGCCACAACTACTGAGCCTGCACACCACAACTACTGAAGCCTGTGCACCTAGAGCCTGTGCTCCGCAACAAGCCACCGCAATGAAGAGTAGCCCCCGCTCGCCTCAACTAAAGAAAGCCCACGCGCAGCAACGAAGACCCAACACAGCCAAAGATAAATAAACAAATTAATTTTTTAAAAAAGGTAGTAAACTTCATGTAAAGTAAAAAAAAAAATCTCAGGGAAGAGAGATATACTTAAATTGGAATCTTCCAGTAACTTTTCAGAGAGAAAGTAGACTTAAAATAGCTCCCAAAAGATATATATAAGCAGAAAGGAGAGGAAAGGCTAATCAATGGAAGGGGAAAGACACATGCAAAGAAAGACACAAAGGTAGGAATAAGAATGGCGTGTGAGGAAGAAGCAATGTTAAGTAAAACCTGAGTAAAGAATTACTTCCTGGACCATACTAAAATGAAATTAGGCAGACAGTTCATGTGGGGAATAATAGAAAATAAAATAGGTAAGGGTTACAGAGGATATTGATAGAATAACAGACTTCATCTGAGCCTTAGTTTTCTTCCAGAAAGTAGGCCCACTTCTGTGCTCCTTGGCATCAGTCCCTCTCATCATCTGCCTAACCTCATCTATGTATGTGATGTGCCCCATCATGATTAAGTTCCCAAAGTTGTTCAAAGGCCTAGTGCTCAGCCATAATCTCTGGAAGGAAAATAATGCCCCAATCACCTGAGTCCTGGGTGTAGGGTATTTAGTCAGTCCAGAAAACCTGGAATTTTGTGCTTGAATAGAATGAAGCATTGCTATATAAGATGGGCAAGGAGGAATGTTTTTCTGCTAATGAAGTAAATTTAACCTTTTTGTAGTTATAAACTACTTTGAGAATCTAGTAAAAGTTCTTCACCATTACTTCAGCAGATATTAAGCATATATGCTATGTACTGGGGATACAGTTAAGAACAGGACAGATATAGTCTCTGCCTTCATTAAATGTATAGCTGAGCAGAAAAGACAAAACATTATTAAACAATTATAGGTTGGCTTCTCTGATCATCTAAATTAGGTTTTCCCTTTATTCCTGTTCATGTCCATCCCTAAATTTAGCTGCTTTAAACAATTCATTCTCTTTCAAGAGTCTGTGTAGTTCTCACCTGACCTTCTCACAAGTGGTTGTAAGCCAGATGGTCCTGGAGAATGAAGTCATCTAAAGGCTCAGCTGGACTAGCTGTCCAAGAGGGCTCTCTCACATGGCAAGTTGATGTTATCAAAGCTCAGCTAGGACTGAGTGCCTACACAAAACCTCTCCATGTGGCTTCAGTTTCTCACAATATAGTGGCTGGGTTTTGAGAGGGATCATTCCAAGAGAAAACATTCTAAGAGACCCAAGTAGAAACTGCATGGCTTCTTAAGACTTGGTCTCAAAAGTTCCAAAACACCACTTCTGCCACATTGTTTTGGTCAAGGAATTGAGGCCAGTTCAGACTCAAGGTGAGGAGAACTAGACTCTACTTCTTGACATGAAAAATAGTATGCATGGATATAAAGGGAAGGAATTGATGGTGTCTACCAGACTACCCTAATTGGCCATTTGTTTAGCATTTGCCTTTCCTACCAGATCATAAAGGCAGAAACCAGATCTGCCTTTTTCAATGACATGTACATCACCGTGTTTGTCACATAGTTGAGTCCTCAATAAATGTTTGCTGAATTAATTCATTTATTCAATAACAGTTTCACAAGTACACAAGAACTGCCACACATTGTGCTAGAGTGAAAATTCCGTAGTGCCTGCCCTCAAGAACTTTACTTTCTGGTGGCAAAGATAAAAACAAACAAACAAAACTCTGAAACTGGGACTTCCCTGGCGGTCCAGTGGTTAAAGACTCCATGCTTCCAATGCAGGGGGTGTGGGTTCGATCCCTGGTCAGGGAACTAAGATCCCACATGTTGCATGGTGCAGCCAAAAAAAAAAAAAAAAAAAAAAAAAATTTTTAAGGGAAAAACTTAAAAAAAACAAAACAAAACTGTGAAACTGGACCATTATCTTATACCATACTTAGAAATTAACTCAAAATGGATTAAGACTTGAACATAAGACCTGAAACCATAAAACTCCTAGAAGAAAACATAGGCAGTAAGTTCCTTGGCATTGGTCGTGGCAATGATTTTTTGGATCTGATACCAAAAGCAAAGGCAACGAAAGCAAAAATAAACAAGTGGCACTACATCAAACTAAAAATCTTCTGCACAGCAACAAAATGAAAAGGCAAACTACTGTATTTTCAAACCACGTATCTGACAAGGTGTTCATATTCCAAAACATATAAAGAACTCATACAACTCAATAGCAAAAAAAACAATGGGATTTTTAAAATGGGTAGAGGATCTTCGACATTTTTGCAAAGAAGACATACAGATGGTCAACAGGTACATGAAAAAATGCTCAACATCACTAATCATCAGGGAAATGCAAATCAAAACCACAATGAGATATTATACTTGTTAGAATGGCTATTACCTAAAAGACAATAAATAACAAGTGTTGGCAAGGATGTGAAGAAAAAGGAACTCCTGTGCACTGTTGGTGGGAGTGCAAATTGGTATAGCCACTATGGAAAACAGCATGGAGATTCCTCAAAAAAATAAAAATGGAACTTCCATAAATGAACACACTAACTCAAAAAGATATCTGCACCCTCATGTTCACTGCAGCATGATTTACAATAACCAAGACATGATAGCAACCTAAGTGTTCACCAATGGATGAATGGATAAAGAAAATGTGGTGTGTATATATATATATATATATATATATACACACACACACACACACACACACACAATGGAGTGCTATTCAGCCATAAAAAAGAAGGAATATTGCCATTTGCAACAATATTAATGGACCTTGAGGGCATTATGTTAAGTGAAATAAGTCAGACAAAGACAAATATCATATGATCTCACTTTTATGTGAAATCTAAAAAAAAATTAAAAACCGAACTCTCATAAAAGATTTGGCGCTTGCCAGAGGCTGGGGGTGAGGGTGGAAGAAGTGGGTGAGAGGAGTCAAAGGTACAAACTTCCAGTTATAAAATAAAGTCGAGGGATGTAATGTACAGCATGGTGACTGTACTAGTACCATACTGTATATTTCAAAATTGTTAAGAGAGTAGATCTTAAAAGTTCTCACTGCAAGAAAAAAAAATTGTAATTACGTATGGTGATGAATGTTAACTAGACTTACCGTCATCATTTTTCAATATATACAAACACTGAATTACACTGTCCATCTGAAACTGTTATATGTCAATTTTATCTGAAAAAAAAAAACTAGCTCTTTCAAAATAGTGAGATACATACTGTACTGAACATGGGTGAGATATCTAACCCAATCTTGAGGGGGTGGGGGTGATGGTGGTAGTGGTCAGGGAAGAGATCTTAATGATATCTAACTGAAGCCTGAGAAAATAGATGACTTGATAAATTGAGAGCATGGAATTAGATAAAAATCAAATGCTTGTTGAATGTCTGAAATAGGCAACAGAGTTCTTGTGTATCACACCAGGAGAAGGGAATAGGCTAGGATCACAAGTACCATGCAAAGGATCACATCTAGAAGTCATCTAAGTAGAAAAAATGAGAATAAGATGCCTTTTGTTCAGACAGCAGGTAGATGTCAAGTTAACAAGAAAAGCACTACTGGACCATCGCTCTTCTGATAAAACATCCTACACATTGAGACGGAGAGGTTAGCTAGTGAATTTTGCAGAGTTCCTGGGATTACCTCAGAGAGAGACATGATGAAAGCAGTGTAAATTTAACCTACTACCAGAGAGAAGGATGTAAGCAGGAAAACAACTAAAAGGCATAAAAGTGAAGACCTGAACTAAGGTGGTTGCAATAAGAATAGAGACTCTGAGACATTTCAAAAAAAATGACAGAATGAAAGCGGGGAATAACTGAATAGAAGTGGGGATGGAAAAGAATGAGATGACTGAGTCTTTAGAAATTCTAAATAGGTGCTATTTGGTGAGGAAAGAGGCAGAATCTTGATTTGGGTGTACTGAAAAGAAAAGTGACTGTGCTTCCTATGTTCTCTTAGAAATGTGGGCTTGAGCTCCAGTGAGAGTGAGAGGCTCAAGGTGTAGAAGTCTATCATTGTAAAAGATAGAAAAGGTCATGTAATTGCTTTTACTAGGCCATCGCTCATGTTAAGTTTCATAGCCCATTTTGTGATCTGTCATCATGAAAATTCTCAATCTTGAGGATATGAAAATAATATACCTGAAGCATCTGCCATGTCATCATTAGGATTAATTCAGTTGATCTGGCTGGTTAGGTGAGCTCTGAGTCACTGGCCAAAAGTAAATTTACCAAAAATCATTTTATCTAAAGGCCAATTCACTGAATTCACCTTAAGTCTTGAGCTGATAGGATTTGTCTTCATAATAGCATTTAAAGGAATGTTCAATTTGTTTGCCCTAAATCCCCGCTAATGTCACCAGAGACTGAGAGGCAGAGAAAGGAAGAGGACTAGGCCTAAAGTCTCCAGATTCTCCACTGATAAAGAATATATTCATTGCAATTATATTCTTGAATATGAAAAGTTTTTCTCTGTCCACCTCCTTAACAGCAGCAAGGAATTAGAGGAGAAACAAATTGAGTATTCTTTGAAATGTTACTTAAAAATATGAAAACCGATCAACTAACTCTAGTTAAAAAGAAGCAAATTGGGCTTCCCTGGTGGCGCAGTGGTTGAGAGTCCGCCTGCCGACGCAGGGGACACGGGTTCGTGCCCCGGTCCGTGAAGATCCCACATGGCGCGGAGTGGCTGGGCCCGTGAGCCATGGCCGCTGAGCCTGCGCATCCAGAGGCTGTGCTCCGCAACGGGAGAGGCCACAACAGTGAGAGGTCTGCGTACCGCAAAAAAAAAAACAACAACACTTGGGCCAATAATGCATTCATATTTAACAGGTCATGTGTATTCACTTCTGCACAGAATACCTAATCTAATAGAGCCTACTCTGTAAGAATCTTGCCATTATAATTGTTTATGTCCAGTCTGGGAGCCAGTGCAGTTTTGCAGCCACACAGTCCTATATGCCATTTTTGCCATTTATTAGTTATACAATTTTGGACAAGTTATCAAACTTTGGCCTTGAATACCTTATCTAATAGAATTTGTAGGATAATTAAATATAACCACACACACAAACTATCTGGCACATTGCCTGAACCACAGTCAGAGGTATCAGCTGCTATTGTTATCTTAAATGAGCCAACAAGTACGACAACACATGCAACCCAGGATTCCCCAAATCAGTTACACAGCTCGTCTCTAGTTGGTTTCCAATATTTGTTGGAAGAAATCCTTCCAGAAAATTATCTAAGGAAGTTATCCAACAGTGGCCTAATACGTTATGCACGAAGATTATCATTACAATGTTATTTAAGTAATAAAAAATTAGAGTAAATCCTAATATCTAAAATAAGGGACTGATTTATTAAATTATGTAAGAGCCTGCAGATGGAACATTTAGGCAACAACAAATAATTTGGAAATCTATACAGCAATATGGAAAGTGTGTACTATATTCATGTACTAAGTGAAAAAGGCAATATATATATAATTAGCACATTATGACTGCAACTGTATAAAATGTGTATGTTTATGGGGTATGTTTATTCATATTAAGTTTACCAACAGGGAAATTCCCTTTGTCATAAACACTCCCACTAGGCTATTTATCCTTTTTCATCAATTCTTCAACTCATTTTTCTTTTAACCCAAATGCAGGATTATATATTTAGTTATACTAAATTTCTTATTTAAACCAATCTGTTAAGTGCTTGTTGCTATGGACTTACAAATTGTTTTCATTTCTTGCATAAAAGTCCAACAAGCTTTGTATCATTTCTGAATTTGATCAACATGCTGTCAATGTCCTCACCTGTGGCTCACTTCCATTCTTCCTATTCCCAATAATTCCTCAAAGTTTAGCTTTCTCACCTACAAGTATGCACAGCATCCTCAGATGTAACTAGTTCAGGTTATGAAAAAAGTCCTATTGAGCAGTTAGATGCCTCCTTAATTAATTTCACCTATACTGGACTTTAATTCTCCTTTACTAGGTAATTTTTTGTTGTTGTTACAGCATAAAGATTGTTCTCTTTGACAGAAAATATGGAAACCAAGTAAGAGCTGTTAATATTAAGTAAGCATGTATCTTCCTTATTATTGATTCTGAATATAACTGTAAGATTTTATAATTATCTTTAGTATATTCCTCACATCTGTGATTTCCGGATTTTAGCTTTTCTGACACACTTAAATGTTTGTGTCACTTTTATATATTCATCTTCTATAAATGTCCTTTTAAAACCTGAGCTAAGATTGCTCCAAGTGGAGTCAAAGTAGTTTTATTTGCTTTTGCCTTTTTAAAAAACTCGTTATAGGGCTTCCCTGGTGGCGCAGTGGTTGAGAGTCCGCCTGCCGATACAGGGGACGCACGTTCGTGCCCTGGTCCGGGGAGATCCCACATGCTGCGGGGTGGCTGGGCCCGTGAGCCATGGCCGCTCAGCCTGTGTGTCCGGAGCCTGTGCTCCGCAACGGGAGAGGCCACAACAGCGAGAGGCCGTGTACCGCAAAAACAAAAAACAAACAAACGAAAAAACTCGTTATAATCTGTAATTGTATAATTCTACAATTATTTTTGTGTTCTTCCCACCTTTCCTAGTCTCAGGTCATAAGGTCATGACAATATATATTTTTGTTTACTTTTTATAAGTTTTATTCCTACAATCTAGAGTATGTATATATGTGACCACTTCTAGAATTCTCTACCCCAGCTATAACAAACTATATAATGATATGGTCACGTTGTCTCCAAAGGTTTCTTTCATTTCTATCCACCAAGCAATTCTTCCTTATTGGCTATAAATAGATCCAGAGTAGCAGTATCCTTCATTGCATTCTTTACCTCCCCGCTATATTATTTTTACTAAACAAGTAACATTTTTCTTTTTTATTGCATTGGGTCTTCGTTGCTGCACGCGGGCTTTCTCTAGTTGCAGTGAGCGGGGGCTACTCTTCAATGCAGTGCATGGGCTTCTCATTGTGGTGGCTTCTCTTGTTGCGGAGCACAGGCTCTAGGCATGTGGGCTTCAGCAGTTGTGGCATGTGGCCTCAGTAGTTGTGGCTCATGGGCTCTAGAGCGCAGGCTCAGTAGTTGTGACACACGGGCTTAGTTGCTCTACAGCATGTGGGACCTTCCCAGACCAGGGATCGAACCCGTGTCCCCTGCATTGGCAGGCGGATTCTTAACCACTGTGCTACCAGGGACGTCCCTAAACAAATAACATTTTTAGTGATAAAAATGTAAAACACAGTAAGTAGAAAAAAAATTAAATATATCTGAAATCTCTCCATCAGAGAAAATCATTGCTAATAATTTGGTGTATACCCTTCAAGATTTTTTCACATACAAATATATAAATATTTTCCCCTTATAGTCTAAGAGAGAAAATGTCAGCAAGGCAACAATTTGTCAAATAACCTACTGTTATGTTTCAAATGAACTTGATTGGCTGTGAAGCCTGCTGAGAAATCTGCACTTTTGTTCAAACGTTTTCCGATCCAAAAAATATCTACCCTTACTCCAACTCCTTATAAAGCTTAGATTCATGCTCAAACCAACTATATTTACCATCAATTCAAGCATTTTAACAAAATTAGAACTCCCTTCAGAAACTCACTGATTGGGACTTCCCTGGTGGTCCAGTGGTTAAGACTTGGTGCTTCCAAAGCAGGGGGCGTGGGTTCAATCCCTGGTCAGGGAACTAAGATGCCACATGTCGCACAGTGCAGCCAAAAAAATAAAAATAAACACGTAAAAATTTTTTTTCAAGTCACAAAAAAGAAACTCACTAATCTTCCTTATTATGAGTTGTTTAGTTATCAGAAGTAATAATTATATCAACTTTAAGTAGCCAAATGTAATACAAAAAACACAAAAATTATTTCTCAATGAATAAATAAGAAAAGCTGTAAGTACAGAGGAAAATATAAGAAAATAAGTGGAGAAGGTCAGTTATACCCTTTAAAACATGATACAAATCCCAGAATCCATAAAGGAAAAAAAAAAAAGCTGATTTGATCAAGTACAAAATGTTAAACTTCTATATAGAAAAAGATTCCATAATAAAGTTTCAAAGATGATTTATAGACTGGGAGAAGCCATTTACAACATATAATACTCAAGAGGCTAATAAACATAATACATAAAGATTTCCTACAAATCAATAATAAATAGAAAAATCCACAAAGGATATAAGCAAGCATTAGTAGAAGACACATAAATCGCCAATAAGCATATGAAAAGATGCTAATCCAATACATTCAAATTATAAAAGAGATTTTTTTGCTCATCAGACTGGCAAAAATCGAGGTTGAAAATATCCAATGTTAACACTACAGGGAAATTTTTTCCCTTATATACTATTAAAGGTAGTACAAACTGGGAATTCCCTGGCAGTCCAGTGGTTAGGACTCTGCACTTTCACTGCTGGGGGCCCTGGGTTCAATCCCTGGTTGGGGAACTACGATTCCACAAGCTGCGTGGTGCGGCCAAAAAAAAAAACCAACACAAATCTTTATTAACAATGGAAAGGTTAGAATATGATCTACCTATAACGGAGTACTAGGCAGCAAATAAAGATTTTACACGTTGATATGAAAAGATATCCATGATACATTAACTAAAAAACTTAAAAGGTGTTAGAATAACAGCATTTTTGTTTAGGAAAAAAATGTGTGTATAGAGATTGATATAGTGAATGACTGCATAGAAAAATCTGAAAGTCACTTTACACTTTGCACACTTTGCATAACACAATATCATGTGTTAACTGTATCCTAGTAAAACTGGAGGAAAAAATTAACAAAAATTACAAAACGCCCATGCCCAGGACCAATGTAAGGCAAGTTATTAAACTCTACTGAGGGCCATAAAAATAATTTTAATAATTTGACAGTGTATCTCACCTTTACATGAAAAAAAGAAAATCTGAAAGGATATACATCAAACTGATAAAGAAGACTTTTACATTTTAACACTTTAGCAACAATTTATTATAACCAGCATAAATTACTTTGGTAAATATGCTCAAACACACTTTTAAGAACTTATACCTACCGGCAAAAAAATGGAAAGAACCAAATTTGTCCAATAAAAGGGGCATAACTGAATTACAGAATACTCATACAAGAGAACTGTACTTTTCCAACTGTAGGCTGCAACCCATTACTGAGATGCAAAATCAGTTTGGAGGGATGTGACAAGCATATTTCAAAAAACAACATATGAGGGGCTTCCCTGGTGGCGCAGTGGTTGAGAGTCCGCCTGCCGATGCAGGGCACATGGGTTCATGCCCCGGTCCGGGAGGATCCCACGTGCCGCGGACCGGCTGGGCCAGTGAGCCGTGGCCGATAAGCCTGCACGTCTGGAGCCTGTGCTCCGCAACGGAGAGGCCGCAACAGTGAGAGGCCCGCGTACCGGAAAAAAAATATACATATGAAAAATCAGAATTCATCACACTTCATAACTACTACTTTACAATTTTTAATACAATTAAATGTTTATGTATAGTCTTTTTTTTTTTTTTCTTGCGGTACACGGGCCTGTCACCGCCGCGGCCTCTCCCGTTGCGGAGCACAGGCTCCGGACGCGCAGGCCCAGCAGCCACGGCTCACGGGCCCAGCCGCTCCGCAGCACGTGGGATCCTCCCGGACAGGGGCACGAAGCCGCGTCCCCTGCATCGGCAGGCGGACCCCCAACCACTGCGCCACCAGGGAAGCCCCTGTTTATGTATAGTCTTAATCACAAAGTAAAATGTATTTATTACTGTGAATTTTGAGCAGAACTGCACTTAGACCCTTAACAACCTTTTAACATGTTTTCAAGTAATAGTTAATGATTTAGAAAAATGCTCACTTGAAAGTATTAAATTAAAAAAGCAGGACACAAAACTATATGTATTATGTGTATGTATGATCTCAATTTAGTTATAAATATATCTGCATAAAAAAGAATTAAGAGAAAAATATTCCTAAAGAACAGCTATTTGAAGTTGCAAACTACAAGTAACTTTTCTGTTTCATAATAGTTTCAAATATTTCTATAATGAGCATGTCTTTTATCTAACCAGATATAAAAATGTCATTTAAAACATGTTAATTATTATGTATATTTCACCATAATAAAAAACATGTATAAACATCTATTCCATTTACTCATCAAGTACTTACTGAAAACCTACTATGTACTAAGCATTCAGTATTCTAGGTATTGATAGGATGGTGAGTAAAACAGAGTCCCTGCCTTCAGGGAGCTTATATTCTAGTAGAAAACTCTACATAAAATAAGTAAATACAGAATAACTTCCTTGTATAAGTAAATTAAAATTCTATTTATTTGAGAAATAAGACACGATCATTCTTCCTACAGTTATTAAATGCTTTATGTACTCTCTAAAGGTACTCATTAGGTACCCCTCTTGACTATGTTTGACTCCTCCTAGCCATCAGGTAAAATGATATGTTTAGTAGCACAATCAAATATTTAATTTATATTTTTATTTTTTTTTATTCTTTTTTGCGGTATGCGGGCCTCTCACTGCTGTGGCCTCTCCCGTCGCAGAGCACAGGCTCCGGAAGCGCAGGCCCAGCGGCCACGGCTCACGGGCCCAGCCGCTCCGCGGCACATGGGATCCTCCCAGACCGGGGCACGAACCCGTATCCCCTGCATCGGCAGGCGGACTCTCAACCACTGCGCCACCAGGGAGGAATTTATATTTTTAAAAACTTAAATATTTACAGCAAGGTTCATACTGGTTTCAAACTTAGAAAAAAATATTTTGTTCATAAAAAATGATATTTATTCTCTTTCCACCATTAACAAAATGACAAAATATAGATCAAAAGATTAAAAGTACAAGAAATATATTTTCCCATATAAAAGTGACCCTTCCTTAAGTATTCCACAGAAAATTCAATGTTCATCTGCTTTTCAGTTTACTAGATCGTAAATTTGCATTGAAAAAATAAAAATAATGCTATTAAGAGCCACTTAATTGGGCATACCTATGATCTTCTTATTCAAGATTCTTAGAGCCCACCTCCTCATTGTGGAACCCTTTATTCTTTTTTTTTTTTTTTTTCTTTTTTTTTTTTTTTTTTTTTGCGGTATGCGGGCCTCTCACTGTTGTGGCCTCTCCCGTTGCGGAGCACAGGCTCCGGACGCGCAGGCCCAGCGGCCATGGCTCACGGGCCCAGCCGCTCCACGGCATATGGGATCCTCCCAGACCGGGGCACGAACCCGTATCCCCTGCATCGGCAGGCGGACTCTCAACCACTTGCGCCACCAGGGAGGCCCATGGAACCCTTTATTCTAAGGGTAAAATAATCTCTCTTCTTTATTTTCCATTCTGGGTTTCTCTAATTTACGTCTCCTCTTCTTCTGAGCTGTCCTGTTTATAACAGAGGTTGGTGATATTTTAAAACTGAACTTTTTAAACAAGTTAGTGTTTTGATGGGACAGATTATTTTTAAAACAATTAACATATTAAAACACAGCCTAATATATAGCATTCATAAGTTAGCTATTTTTACAAGGTGGTTAAATCACCTTCAGTATTTATTTACTGAAACAAAACAATTAATGACACCTAAAATGACCAATTTGTAGAATTAAAAATGAGGAAATGACATAGACCAAGGACAAATATTTTCATGTGTACCACAGAAACACCAATTAAAAAAATGTACTTTTGGGGAATTCCCTGGCGGTCCAGTGGTTAAGACTCCATGCTTCCAATGCCGGGGGCGCGGTTTCAATCCCTGGTTGGGGAACTATTGATAAGATCCCACATGGCTTGCGGCAGGATGGCCAAAAAAATAAATTTTAAAAAAATGTACTTTTTGTAGATAAAAACTTCAGTGCTTTATCAAAAAGAATATATATTACTAAACATCTTTTATATATAATTTTTTAAAATGATCAGTATGGGGCCTCCCTGGTGGCGCAGTGGTTGAGAGTCCGCCTGCCGATGCAGGGGATGCGGGTTCGTGCCCCGGTCTGGGAGGATCCCATATGCCGCGGAGCGGCTGGGCCCGTGAGCCATGGCCGCTGGGCCTGCGCATCCGGAGCCTGTGCTCCGCAACGGGAGAGGCCACAACAGTGAGAGGCCCACATACCACAAAAAAAGAAATAAATAAATAAAATAAAAAAATAAATAAAAATAAAAATCACAGATAAAAACATTCACAGACAAGTAAATCTAAACTACAATGTGTTGTTAAAGATAAGGAAAAGCATATATTGTTAAATGGTATCCAAACCACACTATTTCTTACAATAAAACTGTGAGTCACAAACTATATTATAGGAAATCATGCCTTAAAAGACATCTATGCATACAGGAATACAAGAATGTGCCAATAAGAATGTTCAAAGCATCTTTTCTTAGTCTTTAGTTATAAAACCATGGTGTTTTACTTCAAATGCATTCAAAGAAAATGGTCATCAATATTCTAAATTATTTACATCTAAATATGCTTTTTGTGTGTGTGTGTGGTACGCGGGCCTCTCACTGTTGTGGCCTCTCCCGTTGCGGAGCACAGGCTCCGGATGCGCAGGCCCAGCAGGCATGGCTCACGGGCCCAGCCGCTCTGCGGCATGTGGGATCTTCCCGGACTGGGGCACGAACCCGTGTCCCCTGCATCGGCAGGGGGACTCTCAACCACTGCGCCACCAGGGAAGCCCTAAATATGTTTTTTAAGACTAAAGTTCCAGAATATTGAACATTGATCTTTCCTGACATACAGAAAAACTTCACTGAAAATATCTTCCTGTTCATTTCTTTCTTCTTATATTTTCATCTTATATGCTATGTACAAAATGCGACCGTTTTTTAATATAAATTTATTTATTTATTCATTGGCTGCGTTGGGTCTTCTTTGCTGCACGCGGGCATTCTCTAGTTGCAGCAAGCGGGGGGCTACTCTTCGTTGTGGTGCGCGGGCTTCTCATTGCAGTGGCTTCTCTTGTTGCCGAGCACGGGCTCTAGGCATGCGGGCTTCAGTAGCTGTGGTTCGTGGGCTGGGCTCTAGAGCACAGGCTCAGTAGTTGTGGCGCACAGGCTTAGTTCCTCTGCGACATGTGGGATCTTCCTGGACCAGGGATCAAACCCATGTCTCCTGCATTGACAGGCGGATTCTTAACCACTGCGCCACCAGGGAAGTCTCGCTACTTTATTATTTTTTTTTTAATTGAAGTATAGTTGGTTTACAATGTTGGGCCAATCTCTGCTGTATAGCAAGGTGACTCAGTTATACATATATATACATTCTTTTTACATGTTCTTTTCCATTATGGTTTATACTTTATTATTTTTAGCATTAAGCACATCTGCAATTCAATGTAAATTCAATTTTAATTTGGATTCTTGCATTCTCCCTAAGGCAGTGGGTTCTCAAACTTTAGTGTACATCATAATTATCTAGTGTTTTTACTCAAAACAAGATTACTGGAAACCACAGAAATTCTCATTCAGTAGGTGTGGGCAGAAGCACAGGAACTTGCACTTTGAACAACACATTCCAGGTGATCCTGAAGTAAGTAATTCACGTCCAGCACTTCAAGAAACCCTGCCCTAATGGTTTAGTTTATGATAGGGATGCTATGCTTTAATTCATTAAATATTAGCTCAATGCCTTACACGTACAACGCTTAGTGCTGGGGATCAAACATGAAGGTACGTACAGTTTAAAAGAGGAGATGAGACATGCATATAAATGACATTATAAAAAGGAAGGAATTATTGGATGTATTTTAAAAAGATACAGATAAAATGCTGGGAAGTTCAGGAGAGGGAATAATTACTTCCAGCTGTCTTCTACTAGAAGACAGCATTTGAAATGAATGTTGAAGACTGTCTCTTTGGATTGTAAAGATGGAGAAAACAAACTAATAATCGTATCACTGAATGATAAATGTGTCTAATGATAAACATCACTCCTTCAAACTCAGAAAAACCATTCCCTACCTCCTAGATTTTATATGTTGATTTATATCTGGGTCATGGTCTTGCATTGTCCTGTATATCCATCTAGCAGCTTGATGTGAGTCTATCTCTCCAAACATGTCCTTGAAAGGATCTGTTTTAATACTTTCAGTACATTTATCCCCTGAAAGATAAGGTCATACAGGGGACACTGATACAGAGAAACACACTTAGCCTTTCTTAAATCTTTAGGAAGTAAATAGAATTTAGCATAGTTGAATTGAGAACACTTTAGGCAGTCTTCAGTTCTAAAATCTCCACACAGTTTGGCATCAGGTAGTATGATGAGAGAAATGATCAGAAAAGAGAGAGAGAGAGAGAGAGAGAGATTTTACAGTTTAGAAGCCATTGCTCTAAAAGCCAAATAAAACAAATCAGAGGACAGAAGAGCATAACGTTCTTCTCTTTCCTGATTATGTGGCATTTTGTTAACATTAGTGTCATTTCTATGACTTGTAGTTTTAAAAATTCCAATATCATCCCAGAGATGCAGTGAATAAGTCTACAGTGCCCAATACTGACTGAATAAATGAATTAGTGAATGATTTGGGGGTTATTTCTCCAGGTTTTCTTGCAGGTTTACTCTCCTTTATTCAGAGAAATAAGGGCTTACAAGCCCCAAATGGGCTACGCCTTCTCATCTCTATGCCTTTGCACAAGTTAGTATCTCTGTTGGAATGCTTTTCAGCTCCCTCTTCCTCTTGGCTAATTCCTATTTAGTCTTCTAAACTCAGTTTAAGCATTCTCTTCCAGAACCTAATAGCCTACACTGGCACACGCACCTTACGGTCCCCATAAATCCTCTGCATCACTCTGTCTTAACTCTTACCAGTATAGAGAGGCAGCAAGATAAAGAGCTTTGGAGTCAGACACATCTGAGTTCAAATTCTGATTCAACCACTTACTGTGTGACCTTAGATGAGTTAACTAATGTTGCTAAATATTAATTTCCTGATTTAAAAAGAGAATAACAATGTAATGCGCTTAGTATATCACCTCCTACATAACAGAGTTAATAATAATTTTTATTGTACTCACATTGTACTGTACTTGCTGGTTAACTTGTCTGACTTTTTCTCTAAACCGCACACTTCTTGAGGAAAAGAACATGTATTTTATTTCTGTATAAGCAGCATTTAGCACAATGCTTAGCATATGGTAGATACTTAACTTTTATTGATGACTAGATAATTACTCCCATTATAGTAAAATTAATTTGCCACTTGAAATCCTTTCTATAATGAGGTGAAAAACAAGTGAATAAGTAAAGAAAAAAAAGTCATTAACATTACTTTCAAGAAAGGACACTGTCTTTAATCATATTCTTTTTAGGATTTACTACTAATTATACATATTACAAAATACCAAATGATTCAATATCTTGCTTGAACATAGCTGATCATATATGCTTCATGAATTGAATTCCTATAATAACTTTTTCATGGTATACATTAACCACAAAATTACCAAGCCACACATAAGGTTATCTTTATGTAGACAGTCACTTAGAAAAGCTGTAGTAACATACAAACAGCTTTCTAAAATCAAGGAAATTCTTAACATAGCAAAGCTTAATTAAAATCTCTTTCATAATCCTTGGGGAAATGAGAAGAAATTCAGTTTCATGGTTTGGTAATTTTGACCTATGTAGGAATATAAAAATTACTAATTACTTAATGTAATATTTAATGAACTTTTCCACTGTAATGTTTAATTGGTTTGAGTATTTATAAGGCCTCATTCTGAGAGAATGCTTTTATTTTATACTTGATTTTCAATGTATTTTGATCTTATACATATATATATATTTTTTTAGTTACAAAATTTAATTGTAAGGATCAAACAGTGGTTATTGGTCAAACCAATTGACATTAATAGTTTTGAAGTGTGCACAAGCTAGTTTTTAAATAAAGGTGACAAATACCAATCAGATTCTTGTAACACTGTTCAGGATCTAAACAAATGTGATTCTGGAAGTTGAATACAAAAGGCTAAGAGAATCACAGTGCAATCATCAATAAGTAAACCAAAGACATAATTTTCTGAATCATTTTTAGTTAAACAGAATAAATTCTAGTTTTAAAAATAGTTTAAAGCTACATAAAACTCAAAGCAATCTAACTATTTTCTACCTGAGATCAAAACAAGTTTCTTTTTTCCTATCCAAACATAATTCTTGGCATTGAGGTAAATCTGAATTCCCATGATATACTTTGTCAAACTTTTCCCAAAAATTTTAAGCCCTGCTGTAGAGAGAAATTCTCATATTATATATACATATTCACATATTTTTTCTTCAAAGACTAATGACAAATTTATGAGGTTAATAGGCCTGTAATGGGACCATGATACTATTAATAATATGAAAATAAAAAGCCATTCATTTATACCATGTGTTCCTATATGGTGCAATATGAAATGGGATCATAGAATCTATGTACATAGATGAATCACCAGGAGTTCAGAAATTAAGCTCACTTTAAGAAAACTCATTCTATTCTTTTCTGAAGCAGAGGTTGCAAAGTTGTGATGCATAACAAAAACATTGTATATGCAGGCTCCAAAACCAAGCATTGGCCTAAATTGGCAATAACTGCAACTTAAATAGAAATTAAACCCAACTAGATCTTCACTGTGGTTATGCAACTTTTGGCTTTAGGGTCTGCAGGTTTTACTGAGGTAACAACTTCTTATCTCTTGCCTTTCCTCCTTGTGCCTGCCCCCACTGCCTTTTACATGACTGCCTCTGGCAATGCTTCCAAATTTTGAAAGCAGGAGAACCTGCTAAGTAAATGGAGAGAATGAAAAGTAACACTATATATGATGTAAGAAAACCAACCTAAGAGCATGGACCGAGAAAGAAAATACTAGGAGGAAAACTAAGCAGCAGTCTACCCTCAAGGGAAAAAGAGAAAATAAAAGAAGAGGGGGGCTGTTACTCCTAGATCATCTTCCACATCATCTCCCGATGAGAAGAGTGTGGAACCAAAATTTCAAACTCTGGAAAGGTAATGGCTTTGAAGGAGGAGCTAGGGAGATGAATAAGTGATAAAGAAGTACAGCAGTAGCTTTAGCCGTCAATGAGTTTCTTTGCTCTGGCACTGGCATTGTCAATACGATCTTTGTTGGTGTCAGCCTTTTCTGTGATCCGTTCTATTTGTCGATTTTGAGACTCAATCTCATTGCCTATGTCCAGGGCCATGTTTTTTAGATTTCCTAGGATACTGCCCACTTGCGTCGGGTTCTCTTCTATTTCGTCTTCCCTGGCATCATTTGTTATACATTTAATGTACCAGCCGCTGGCTGCTGCTGTGGTTGCTTGCTGAGGCTGACCATTTGTCACTCGGCCTGGCTTCTTAGATACTACATTGCTAGTAGAGTTGTCTCCAACATCTCCTCATGTTGCCTTATAGGCTTTACTAGACTCAAAGTTCTTTGTCCTATTACATGGGCATACACAAAAGCCACAGCACTTGTTCAGTTCTGTTAAAGTCTTCTCTGCTTCTCTCATGTCTTTATTTGGTCCATGACTTCTTCTATGCGTTTTAGTTGTTCCCCTTGTTCATCCGGCATAGTGATAGTCTTGATTCCTGCATCCTGAGACTCAGTGGCTAAACCCAGGATGCTCCTTGTACTTTCCAGAGACTCATCAGTAACCTGGTTAGCCCTCAGCTGAATTTCTTCTGCTAACAGATTATCCATGATGAATTAAAACTCTTGATAGGTGCAGAAACTGAAATGTGGATATTCAAGCAGTTCCGGCCACTCCTCTCCGGCCGCGGCGCTCGGACACCCGCAAGCCAGACACCCAGCTGCGCTCCAGCTGCGCCCTTTTTGCGCCTGCGCTCGCCGGACCTGCGCACCTGTGCACTTCTTCAATATATTTTTACAGACCTACATTAGAAGGTGATATCACTTGTCCTTTTTCCTCCTCCTCTCCTTGATAGTCAAGGATAGGTTTACTTTAATATCATGTATATATTGAACATAAACTGGATATTTTAATATATAAAATGGAATTCTGACTAAAGGACAGTCTTTATTTTGAGCCATTCTTGAGTGCATTATGCAAAGAAATAATGATTTTACAGTGATAATGATTCCAAAACTATGTTACAGCATAAGGACCCAATGATGGGAATACACTTCTAGAATATAAGTGATCACTGCTTTATATTAATCTATAATCCACTGCTTATTAATGACCAGTATGTATTTTACTGGCTTCTAAAAGATAACATACTGAATATATGACATTAATATAGATTGCAAACTAACTGAACAAAAGAATACTTCTTTTTATACTTAATTTAAAAAATTTTTAAAGGATTTCTTTCCAAGAAACACTGCGTTGAGTAGATGGCTATTATATTAGGCATTAAAACTCTATAGAAAATAGGTGCCTTTGGCTACTTCAACAATTAATACCGAAGTTAAAAAACTGAAATAGATTGCAGGATTAGTCAAGTACAAAACGGAAAAAAATAATCTCCAGGCACCTTATGAGCTATATACCAAGTTGTGAACTTTCTGTCAGTCTACTGTTTAAAGAACTTCTGGATTTCAATTGTGTTTTTAGTAAGCAGCATGAATTTTTAGTTCTTCCTTGTCTTTCATTAGAGGCCAGAGTTTAGAAAAATATTTGATGCAAAAACCTTAGCATGGGGCTTCCGTGGTGGCGCAGTGGTTGGGAGTCCGCCTGCCGATGCGGGGGACGCGGGTTCGTGCCCCGGTCTGGGAAGATCCCACATGCCGCGGAGCGGCTGGTCCCGTGAGCCATGGCCGCTGAGCCTGCGCGTCCGGAGCCTGTGCTCCGCAACGGGAGAGGCCACAACAGTGAGAGGCCCGCGTACCGCAAAAAAAAAAACAACAAACCTTAGCATGTTCTTTATTTATAGTTAATAATATAGCATTTTATGGTTGAAGATAGTAAAAATCCAACCACCCTCTCTCCCTCAAAAGGTAGGTTAGTTACAGTTAGCCAAGAAAGTGATGCTCCATGAGGAAGAAACAGCATCTACAAAGGCAGAGAGGCAAGAAATAATTTGATATCTTTAGAGAAAATTCAATTATGTCAGAAAACCCAGGGAGCCTAGATTAGAGGGAAAAGAGACTAACGGCAGGCACATTAGTTAGGAGGCTACCAAAGTAATCACGGAAAGAAATAAGAGCCTAAACTCAGGAATGGCAGTGCTCAAAATTCAAACAATTGAATTGCATCTTCACTGTGATTTTTCCCTATAGAAACATGTTTCTAACACAGCATGAAAATTATAAAATGAACTTTATAGCTATAAGCCCTGGAATCAGTCTGCCTGGGTTCATGTCCTAGTGACACCACCGATGGCAGAAACTTGAGTTCTTTAAACTTTCTGTGCCTTGGCCTTCACATCTGCAAAATGGGCTAATAATAGAACCTAACATCAAACAGTTTTTTCAAGGATTAATTGAGGTATTAAATATAAAACAGTGCCTGAGCAAGCTCTCAATAAATGTAGTAGCAACAACAGAAACAGGAGCAGCTT
Organism: Mesoplodon densirostris; assembly: GCF_025265405.1. Lineage (NCBI taxonomy): Eukaryota > Metazoa > Chordata > Mammalia > Artiodactyla > Ziphiidae > Mesoplodon > Mesoplodon densirostris. The sequence goes on from NC_082678.1 coordinate 60,035,769, forward strand.
ACGACTACCAGCTCTACAATTATTATTTCAGGGGCAGAGGTGTAAACCTCTGATTCACACTGCTAACTAAGTCTTATAGAAAGATATTTATGATTAGAGACTACCCTGGTAAAGGGCATTTAAATGCAAAGTTGTATTTATCTGTCTTAAAAGACTGAAAATTATGTTTAGATGCACAGTTAACTTTCCATATGACCTTGAAAAACTGAAAATACGTATGTTCCTCTGATTGTATAAGTAGACTGTGAATAATATGTCTCCTTCTAAGTAATAAATGAGATTATTTATAAGCTGCCTAAACCAAGTCTATATGACCTAATAAATATTCAGTGTTGCCAGAAATCAAATTCCAAAACTTCAGAGGTCATTCCTATTGCAAAAGCATTGATAGCCTGATTTAATGACTATCACCTCTCATACTTATGTGATAACTTGTTAGGTTCAATGAAGAACATGTTTAGAGCATGAGTCTTGCCCTCTAGAGTTTTAGCCTAAGAAAGAATTTTATATATCACACACTTCAAAGACAATTTTATAAATAATATATATATCAACTTAAAAGCATTACATTTTTGTTGCTTATTTTTATATGCAAATGTGAAAACTGGCTGTAGCACAATATACTTCTCAAGAAACAAGCTTATTAAAAACCGGTTTTTATTTTAGCTTTTGTTTTTAGATTCACAAACTAGAAAAATGTGAATAAATATCAAAGATCAGAGGCTGTGCCTTGTGGCAGAAGTAGGTCAAATGCTTCAAATCTATAAAAGACAAAAACTAATGTTTTTGTAGGAATCTTATAATTCATTATGAAATCAAGTCACCAGGAAAAAACTTATCTTTGCTATTTCTAACCCAGCAGATTAGTCTTTTGGTTCTTTTTTTTAAAATTTATTTATTTTTATTGAAGTATAGTTGATTTACAGTGTTGTGTTAAAGTCTTTTGGTTCTTTTTCTTTGATGACTTAAACTAAAATAGGAAGTAATGGACTGGTTTTCCTCCGAGCTATACACCAGAAGGTAAAATCTTAAGTGAAAATACACACAAGGAATTAAGAATACTCTCAACCTTTTAACTAGCTCATTACTCTCTACAAAGTATTATCATGCTTCAAAATTGTCATTGTTCACAATATTCTCAAAGAATTTACATAAGACTACTCTTCTAAGTCCACAAAAATTCTCATTTACAAAATTGTAGAGTATTAATCAGTAATAAAAACTGCAGGGCTTCCCTGGTGGCGCAGTGGTTGAGAGTCCGCCTGCCGATGCAGTACACGTGTTCGTGCCCCGGTCCGGGAAGATCCCACATGCCGCGGAGCGGCTGAGCCCGTGAGCCACGGCCGCTGAGCCTGCGCGTCCGGAGCCTGTGCTCCGCAACGGGAGAGGCCACAACAGTGAGAGGCCCGCGTACCGCAAAACAAACAAACAAACAAACAAAAACTGCAAACATATTTCTGCCGCTAGTTGAAAATGTTAACACATACCAACAGTAACATAAAACAGGAAGCCACGTTCCTCCACCATTCCAAGTAGAGCAAAGGAAGGAAATAATAACAAAGGGAAAGAAGGTAATGAGAATAGGCCTATAAAAATCTAGAAAGGAAACAACCTGGACCGAGCAGGGAAAAAGTTGAAGATTCATTCATTTATTCAATAAATATTTAATAAGTGCCTACTATGTGCCAGGACCTGTACTAGGTGCTGGATACACAAAGGTAAACAAAACATTCTTTATCTGTTGCCCTCGGTGTGGGACAGAGACATCAAATAACTAACACATGAATACATATATGTATAAATTATGATACGTGGATATAGAGAAAAAGTAAAGGATACCATGGAAACCAAAAACCAAGACTTAATTTAGACCATAGGTAAAGAAACACCTCTATGAGGAAGAGATATTTAAGATAAGACCTAATGGTTGAGTTGGACAGTTGTGGAGAAGGGGGCGAGATGCTTGGGCAAAGAAAACAAAACTACAGAGTCCCTGAAGCAGGACAGAGCATGGCAGTTTCTGGGAACTAAATCAAGACCACTGTGACTAAAGCATAGTGGCTGAGCAAGGTGAGACGCAGATGACTGTTATATGGAAAACTGACTGAAGGGAGGGAAACGTGGAACAAGCAACAGCAGTCAGGAGTACTGCTACAGCCAGCCAAGAAGTGATGGAAGCTTGGAACACACTGGTGGGAGCAGAGACAAAAAGAAATGGGAAGAGTATTTTTCTTTCATTTAGAAGTGAAATTAAAAGACCTCTAAACAAAATAATTAAAATGTTCTTCCATCTTCCTTCTCTACTGTAGCACAAAGAATTACTAAAATGGTCTCCCAAAGATGCTCACTAAAATCTGTGAATACTAATTGATATCACTCCTGTGATTGTGTTATACTATATGGCAAGTTGATCTTAAGACAGGGAGATTATCTTGGTGGACCTGATCTAATCACATAAGCCCTTACGAGCATAGAGCTTTCTCTGACTGATAGCAGGGGAAGCCAGAGAGACTGAAGCATGAGGAAGCATGTGCCACTCCTGGTATGAAGATAGAGAGGGCCATGTGAGAAGGGAAGTGGGTGGTTTCTATCAATAGATAATCAGCCCACCTCATCACCACCCCACAGCCATCAAGGAAATGGGAACCTCAGATCTGTAACAAAGATCTAGACTGTTAACAACCTGAATGGGCTGGGAAGTGGAGTCTTCCCCTGAGCCTCTAGATAAGAGTCCAGCCTGGCCAACACTTTGACTTCAGCCTTGACTCGAGACCTTAAGCAGAGAACCCAGCTGAACATTAACAGACTTCTGACCTACAAAACTGTAAGATAATAAATGGATGTTGTTTTAAGCCACTAAGTTTCAGTAGCATGTTACACAGCAATAGAAAACTACCACACTATAAACTATGTGAGGAGAAATTAACAATTCGATAATCTAAATCTAAATCATATTATTCTCCGGACTTCCCTGGCAGTCCAGTGGTTATTAGGACTCTGCATTTCCACTGCAGGAGGCATGGGTTCAACCCCTGGTCACAGAACTAAGACTCTGCATGCCGTACAGCATGGCCAAAATAAATAAATAAAAGATCTTATGTGTGTGTGTGTGTGTGTGTGTGTATAGTTCTCTAATCATAGAAAGAAATCTAGGAAAAACAAATTCAGCTTGCTATTTCTCCAAAGGCTAGATAAATATGAATTTGGTGATTGGAGTGAGCACCATTTAAATATGAGTTTGAGGGACTTCCCTGGTGGCACAGTGAATAAGACTCCACGCCCCCAATGCAGGAGGCCTGGGTTCAATCCTTGGTCAGGGAACTAGATCTCACATGCATGAAACAACTAAGATTTGCATGCCTCAACTAAGTAGCCAGTGAGCTGCAACTAAGGAGCCCTGGAGCTGCAACGAAGGAGGCTGCCTGCCGCAACTAAGACCCAGGGCAACCAAATAAATAAGTAAATATTAAATAAATGAATATGACTTTGAAATTAAATGTCATATATGTGTTACAGAATTAAAGTTTTTGTTATTAAATCTAAACCTGTGCCATTCAATATGGTAGCCACGAGGCCCAAGTGGCTACTAAATATTTTAAATGGATATTCCAATTGAGATGTGCTTTAAGTGTAAGATACAAACAGGATTTTGAAAACTTGCTATAAAAAATGAAAAATATCTCAATACTATTTTAATACTGATCACATGTTTAAATGATAACATATTTAGATATACTGGGTTAAATAAAATAAATTATTAAACTAAATTCACTTTCCATTTTTAAAATGTGGTTAATAGAAAATTTTAAATTATATATGTGGCTCAATTATGTTTCTATTGGACAGCACTGGTCTAGACTTTTAGGCAAGTGTCCTCCTCCAAAATGCCCTAAACCAAGACCAGTCACCTATAAGTATTCTCCTCTTTCCAACAGAGTTCAGTGGCATTAATGGCACATAGCTGTGTAGAAATACAAGACAAGCAGTACTGCAATTCAAATATTAGTGAGAACATGGAGAAACCAGACCTCTCATACAGTGCTATTGGACAAAGTTATCTGTCAATATCTAACAAAGTAAAAGTGTATGTAACTTCAATCTGACAATTCCATTTCTAGGTGTATACTCAAGGAATCTATGAACACATACACAAGGAGACATGTCCAAACTGTATAATTATTTGTAAAGCAGAGAATACCAGCTATCCACCAAAGTTATGTGGTTTTTTTCTACATAGTATGAAGCTGTTTCTTAACTGCCAAGCCAGTGACTACATTTCCCAGTCTTGTTTGCTGGGAACTGTGGGCCCTAGGTGGTGTCACGTGACTGGAATTCTAGTCAATGGAAAGTGAACAAAATTATATATGCCACTTCCAAGGACTGGCCCCTAAAAACCTCCAATACCATTCTCCACTCTTATGTTTGCTGGATGTATTTTGATGCCCAGAGCAACTTTGGAAACCACAAATTGAAGACAACAGACTCTCTATTAGCCGGAGTCCCTTAATCACTCCATAGAACACAGCACCTTCTCCACTGAAGGTACTCTATGAGCAAGAAATAAACTAACATTATGTTAAGCTTTTGAGATTTCAGGATTTACCCACTAGAGCAGCTATTTTTAACCATTATAGTGCATAACATGCAAAAATTAGAAACAACTCAACTGTCCGTCAATAGGAAATTGGATAAGTAAAACAAATACGCTCATATAGAATGCTATATAGTAGCTAAAATGGAAAAACTCTATCTATGTGTATCAATATGAATAAATCTTTTTTTAAAGGGTTAGTCTCAAGATAGCTACTTATGAAAACAAAAACAAAAAAAGCCCACCATATACTGACCATACAAATATGTGTGTAGTAAAAATATAAAAATATAGAGCAGAAAGATACGTTTCCCCAAACTCCCAGATTACCTCTGGAAAGAAAAAAAAGGGAATGGGTTCATAGAAGACAGTGACAACAAAGTCTTCAATTCCTTATGAAATGTTTTATTTCCTTAAAATAATCTTAAACAATTTGTTGAAACTGAATGGTGGGTATATGGATATTTTTATTATTCTCTGTTATTTTCTAAATGTTTAAATCATTTCATAACATCAATAATCTTTTTCTTATATATAGCTGCTTAGAGAGTAAACTAGTAAAACCTTGTTAGAAGACATTTAAAATCTATGTACCAAAAGCCTTAAATATGTGAATATATTTAATGTAATCCCAACACTATATACTATATATAAATACACTCTAAGAAAACCAAAGGTGTGCTCAAAGGATGACCATCAAAATATTCTTAGAGCAAAAACCAAACATCGGTAACACCTAAAAGGTTTAATAGAATTGTGATCAAATTACTGTGTATTCATTTAAAAATTACACAGAATATAAATAATGGGAGGTGGGGTGAGATGTGTGAAGATATACATGAAAAAAGACTGGCCACAAATTCATCATTGCTGAGGTTGGGTGGTAAGGACACTATTTTTTATATACTTTAAATTTTCTACAATAAAAAGTTTTAAAAATATGAGAATAGCAAAACTTACTAAGTTTTTTAAAAAGCAGTTTAAAGTAGTAAGAATAATATCTTATTTTTAATCTCTTGGCTCATTCATTGGATCAGCAAATATTTATTGTGTGTTGTATATGTCCCTGTCATTACTGACCTAGGGATGTGATGGCAAACATGTAGCTAATAATCTAATGCAACTGTCTCCAAACACTTGCTCAAGCACTCTATCAAAATTTGGAGGAACCATAAACAAGACGAAAAGACAACCCTCAGAATGAGAGAAAATATTTGCAAATGAAGCAACTGACAAAGGATTAATCTCCAAAATTTACAAGCAGCTCATGAAGCTCAATATCAAAAAAACAAACAACCCAATCCAAAAATGAGCAGAAGGCTTAAATAGACACTTCTCCAAAGAAGATATACAGATTGCTAAAGGACACATGAAAGGATGCTCAACATCACTAATCATTAGAGAAATGCAAATCAAAACTACAATGAGGTAACACCTTACACCAGTCAGAATGTCCATCATCAAACAATCTACAAACAATAAATGCTGGCGAGGGTGTGGAGAAAAGGGAACCCTCTTGCACTGTTGGTGGGAATGTAAATTGATACAGCCACTATGGAGAACAGTATGGAGGTTCCTTAAAAAACTAAAAATAGAACTACCATACGACCCAGCAATCCCACTACTAGGCACATACCCTGAGAAAACCATAACTCAGAAAGAGTCATGGGGCTTCCCTGGTGGCGCAGTGGTTTAGAGTCCGCCTGCCGATGCAGGGGACACGGGTTCGTGCCCCAGTCCAGGAAGATCCCACATGCTGCGGAGCGGCTGGGTCCATGAGCCATGGCCGCTGAGCCTGCGCGTCCAGAGCCTGTGCTCCACAACGGGAGAGGCCACAACAGTGAGATGCCCGCGTACCGCCAAAAAAAAAAAAAAAAAGTCATGTACCAATGAACCACAATGTTCATTGCAGCTCTACTTACAATAGCCAGGACATGAAAACAACCTAAGTGTTATCGACAGATGAATGGATAAAGAAGATATGGCACATATATACAATGGAATATTACTCAGCCATAAAAAGAAATGAAATTGAGTTATCTGTAGTGAGGTGGATGGACCTAGAGTCTGTCATACAGAGTAAAGTAAGTCAGAAAGAGAAAACAAATACCGTACGCTAACACATATATATGGAATCTAAAAAAAAAAAAAAAAAAAAGGTTCTAAAGAACCTAGGGACAGGATAGGAATAAAGACGCAGATGTAGAGAATGAATCTGGGGACAGAGGGAGGGGGAAGGGTAGGCTGGGACGAAGTGAGAGAGTGGCATGGACATATACACACGACCAAATGGAAAACAGTTAGTGGGAAGCAGCCGCATAGCACAGGGAGATCAGCTCGGTGCTTTGTGACCCGCTAGAGGGGTGGGATAGGAAGGGTGGGAGGGAGACACAAGAGGGAGGAGATATGGGGATATATGTATATGTACAGCTGATTCACTTTGTTATACAGCAGAAACTAATACAACAATGTAAAGCAATTAGACTCCAATAAAGATGTTAAAAAAAAAAGAATAAAAAAAAAATTTGGAGCTTCATGAATACCCCCACCCCAAATGTAGATACACATGTCTCATGTGTGTATATATATAAATATAAATTCCATATATACCCATCCATGCATATACACCACTCTCACCAGCAATATATTAGTATTTCTTTGAGTAAGCTGTATTCCACATAATCTACTTAATAGTTCCATTTTTGTGGATTTCACATCAAATATAATCACCTTTAAAAAATCTAATATAAGTAAAGATGGGAGAAATATAGGCTCTTCAGTTTTGTACCTTTTTACATTTGTATTACAAATATTATGTTCAACCCATGATTTCTTTGCAGGAATCTTTTTTTTTCATTTTAAACAAGAAGTTTATTTAAACTTGACTTGAAGGGAAAACTACCTAGGATTCATTTCTTTTAGAGTAATTTATCCCTACTTAAAGACAGATTGTAACATGTAACATGTAACAGCTACATACAAAGAAGTTGTAAAACTGTCCTTTGTTTTACAATGATAAATGAAAAACATTAAAATTCTCCAATCGAACAAGGTATGCAAGAATTTTTATGTTGTTCTTTTTTTGTTAAACAGTGAGAGCAAAATAACTTACTGGAATATAAAGGTAAGAGCTGATGAGCATGCCACTAACGGAGAAAAGGGGGTATCTTCACAGAACCAGTATTTTTCCCCATTCCATTTCCATTTGATGTCGATCAAAACATACCGTTGGCCATTTACTTAAAAAAATGCAATATGTATACATGTATATGCTTGTGCATATACACCGTTTACTTTACCTACAATAAAGGAATGGGGAAGGGGAAAATGAAAGAACAGAGAAACTATATAGCAGGAGTCAGGATGTGGTGGAACCAAATTGCGGTTTTCTAGTTGAGAATGTCTTCTTGGTCTGGAGGAACAGAATTCTCGCGTAAAGTAGCAGGTTCCTGTTTTAGCAGACACCTCCTGTCTGCTGCTGGAACACATCTATTGCATCTTCATCCTCCATTTTCAACTGCGCAGGTGTGTCTGTTTCATTGATTGGCTGCCCATCACATCGGAATCTCATCTGCCTCACTGACAAACCCTGTTGTTCACAATAGGCTTTCATTAGTTTACTAAGTGGTGTATGCCTCTTAATTTAAACTGCACCACAGAACCATCCTGCCTCATCAAATTATTATGATCATTGTTGTCAGTCTTGACTCCTTCCTTGGGCTTTTCATCGGCCATAGCGAGCAACAGTGTCCTCAGGAATGCTTCACGAATCTGCGTGTCATCTTTGTGCAGGGCCATGCTAATCTTCTGTATCCTTCCAATTTTAGTATATGTGCTGTCAAAGTGAGCACTTTGCAGGAATATTTAAAGTCAATTGTCTATTTTGTAAGGGCTAATTTTGTTGAAACCAGTAAATATAATCAATGAATCAATTTAATCAGAGCAGGTAAACTGCAATAATTCATAATGTTCTGAAAATTGGAGTAAGGGTGCCACTGTCAACTCTTCTAAGCTAAGAAACTTGCACTTCATCAGGATACCTCATTTACCATGTCTGACATGAAGTCAGTTGTCGTACAGAACAAGCTGCCAACCTCAATCAATATATCAAGTATTACTAGCACCTAACTTCATTTTTTTTTTTTTTTTTTTGGCCACACCGTGTGTCTTGCAGGATATCTTAGTTCCCCCACCAGGGACTCAACCCAGGCCACGGCAGTGAAAGTACTGAGTCCTAACCACTGGTCAGCCAGGGAATTCCCTTAAGTTCATATTTTGTATACAAGGAAAAAGATTTTAATATTTTATTCCTTCACTGAAATGGATTATTTTGGGTACACTTTATTTTGAAGACCACTAGTCAAGTAAAAGATATATAAATATTCATGGACAAAAAAATAATAAATTAAACAAGTGCTACAAAAGGAATAAGCACTGGGTATTCTGTAAGAGGACGTGGAAGAGACACCTAACTCATTATGAGTGTGAGGTTGGTGAACAAAGGAAGTGATGTTAAATGGAGACCTAAAGAATGGGTAAGAGATTGGACTGGGTGAAGTGAGGGTGGGATAGCATGGTAGATCAAGAAGAAGGAATAGTATGTTATGTCCACAGGTGCAGAGGTACGAGCAAACACAGCACATTCAAACGAATACATTAATAGTCTAAAAGAGCTGAAGTGTAGCTTCTAGAGGAGGGATGGGGTGGGTGGACAGTGATTCAGGGATGAGACTGATAAGATTATAAAGCTTTGTTTGGATTTTATCTGGATGGCAATGGAGAAATAGGTGATGAAGGTGTACAGTAAATAATTGGCTTTGCCCAAAGAGAGGTCTGGCCTTTGTCCTCAGCCCCTGGGAGTAACCTCTAAATCCCTATTTCTAAAGTAATAGGATTGTCTTTGTTATTCAGGTAGGCCCCTTGGATCACATGGTATCAGCCTGAGGGGAGACTGGAAACTAAGTTCAATCATGTGAGCAATCAATCAGTAAGTCCCAATAAAAACTCTGGACACTGCAGCTCACGTGAGCTTCTTGGGTTGGCAATGCTCCATGAGAGAGAAACACATTGCTGAGGACAATGGAAGCTTCACATTTGAAACCCTTCTAGATAGCACCTCATGCATCCCTTCCTTTGGCTGGTTCTAATTTGTATCTTTTCCTTATAATGAACCATAATCCATTAATATAATAGCTTTCAGCAAGTTCTTTCTAGTGAATTATCAAATCTGGAGGTGTTTTTGAGAAACCCCAAACTTACAGTCAGTGTCAGAAGTGAGGGTGGTCTTGTGTGGACTCTTCCCTCTAACTTTGTATTTGGACCCTAACTCCTTGCAAACTTCTGCCTCAGGCAGACCTGGCTTTCTGGAGGACTGTGCCTTTGACCTCACAGTTTGGCTAACTCCAGGGAAAGAGTAAAAATGTTTAAGCAGTGGGTGATAATTAGTCAATCTACATAATCTAGACTCTAGAGGAATCACTTTGGCTACACTGGGGAGAATATACTGGAGAAGAGTAAGACTGGGAAGAGATGACAATAACAGTGGGGATGGTGAAGGACATATTTATGAGATATTTATAAGGCAAAATTTGACTGAATGTGAGGGTGAGAGAAGGAGAAATCAGGGATGAACCCACCAAAAAGAGAATTAGGTTTTAGTTTTGTCTTCTGCAGGGGAGAGAGAGGGAGTTGGAGGATTAAATTCAGTTTTGGACAGTTTGAGAAGATATTTAGACATCTAGATAGAGCCATTCAATTAGCAGTCAAAGCAGGGACAAACACAGAGTCGGGAACCATTAGCATAACTACAATAACCAAAATCATGGGAGAGATTGATGTTGACTATAGACAAGTAAGTCAACCAGACTTGAAAAGGCCAAGGACCAGGACTTCCCTGGTGGCACAGTAGATAAGACTCTGCGCTCCCAATGCAGGGGGCCCGGGTTCCATCCTTGGTCAGGGAACTAGACCCCACATGCATGCCGCAACCAAGAGTTCACATGCCACAACTAAGGTGCCTGCATGCCGCAACTAAGGAACCCACTTGCCACAAGTAAGGAGCTGGCAAGCCACAACTAAGGAGCCCAAGTGCCACAACTAAGGAGCCCATGTGCTGCAACTAAGGAGCCAGTGAGCCACAACTAAGAAGCCTGTGAGCCACAATAAGGAGCCCGCCTGCTGTAATTAAGAGCCAGTGCAACCAAATACATAAATAATTTTTTTTAAAAAAAGAAAGAAAAAAAGACCAAGGACCAAATACCAATATAAAAGGGTTAGGCAGAGTATTAAAAGCTCACAGAGAAGTGGCAGCCTGAGAGGTAGAAGAAAAACCTGAAAAGTATGGCTTACACTGAATGGTTGGTATTTATTTTCTTCTTTTTGCTACTTCTTACTACTTTTTAATAAGAAAAAAGGTACTCTAAATGAGTAGTATAACTTGCATCCATGTATTTTTCCACATATATACACAGACAAAGTTTAATGGTTTTCTAACCTATCTCAGTCATTAATGAGTCACATAACTCAATATAACTGAATTATTAGTATCTATAAACAATGATTTTCTTTTCCAAGCCATTTTCAAAGTGCCCACCCTCATGACTACTGTAAACCATCTGTAAGTACTTAACTTTGTCAGGCTGCTGGGACATCTGTCTCCCCCCTTGAGAAGTCCAACCCAGACTAAATGAATAACTGAGGAAACAACTGCTCTCAAAACGTAATGACATATAGCTCTAATAAAGACTTCAGAGTATCTGTTTTTTCTGGGTTAAAACAAACAGATTTATCCCCAGTAAAATATAGAGAAACAGAACACAGTACTGACCCATGTAGCCTATCCAAGGTTATTCATAACTGCTACAAGATCAGCTGTAAATTTTATTTGCAAATTATTTCAAAGCTATAAAATATCTCACCTCCACCTTTTCAAAGAGATTCATTAACCTCAGAAATCCTAATATTATGTCATTAGAAAGTATTTATTTTAATCTCTTGGGGGGCATTTTAGTTTAAAGGACTAAAGGAGATAATTTGTATACTAAAGGTATAATTTGTAAAGCTAAAGGTTCCAAATCATTGGAATATTTTATTGACAAGTAATAGACTAATTCAGTGATACAGTTCTGAACTATTGCATGAATTTATTATTGATTCTTAAGGTTTAATTAGTTGAAACAAAATTGTTTAAATAGTCCTTTAAAAAAAGTATTTATGGGGGCTCCCTGGTGTCGCAGTGGTTAAGAATCCGCTTGCCAATGCAGGGGACACAGGTTCGAGCCCTGGTCCGGGAAGATCCCACATGCCGCAGAGCAACGAAGGCCGTGTGCCACAATTACTGAGCCTGCGCTGCGCTCTAGAGCCCGTGGGCCACAACTACTGAAGCCTGCACGCCTAGAGCCCGTGCTCTACAACAAGAGAAGCCACCGCATGAGAAGCCCGCGCATCACAACGAAGAGTAGTCCCCCCTCACAGCAACTAGAGAAAGCCCAGGCACAGCAACGAAGACCCAACGCAGCCAAAAATAAATAAATGAAATAAATTAAAAAAAAAAAAGTATTTATAGTCCACAAGAGACATCTTTCTCATCCAAGGGGATTTTTACCATTTTGAATTATTTTTCTTTCAAAATGTTACATGTTTATATCTAGCAGAGAAATATCTAAGTACATATTTCCTATTTTGAAGCCTAACAGCAAAAATTCTATCCCAAACACTGAAAAACTTTTAAGTTGCTAATTATAACCATATTTTATCCATTTAAACCTTGATCCTTTACTTATCTAAGTAACTGCTTATCTCAAGCTAATCCTAAACTTTGTGTTTACCAAAATGAAGAATGATAAATATATCTGCTGTTCTTATTCTAAAAACTCTGAGAGAAGCAAAATAGTGAGAAAAACATTCACTATATTTTTAAAAGTAAAATTTCAGCCAGTGTATACATAAACAGTATTGAGAAGGTAGGCACCCTTTTTTTCTTCAGCGAACCTCAGTCTGTTTAGCAGTTTCATACTGTATATTTCTAAAATACTAACAGAAAAAAACACGCTAGAGACTTATGAAACTGTTATTATACGCAGTGTTATTTTCTTCTTACATTAGTCCCAACTGTGAAATTGGTGAATATATATTTCAGGTAACTTCATTTAAGAATTTTAGCACTATTTGACAAGCATGACAGAGCTTTTAAAGAATATTAAGAATTCCCAAAATAAACAGAGTGGGTATTTGAGAAAATATTTTTGGAAAAAAAAATCTTCACCTTCTCCAAATTAGCAATTCCAACATATCCCTAAACAGAATTATTTCAAAGTATTTCCTAGGAAATTTGACAACCCAACATTTCAAATATGTCGGGGAGTTCTGAGGTTCAGAGATTATGGAAATGTTGGAATCATTTGTACATAATTTGTCATTTCTGAATCTGGATCCTCAGTTCTCTCATCTGTAAAATAAAGCGAACAGGAAAATGATCTATCTCTCCAATGTCTTCCAGTCTCGATTCTTGTGGCTAAGTGATATGATTTTCCTTTATAAATAATAAAATAAAAAATAAAAGCATTAGAAGTATGTGTTTTTAAACTGTGAGACTTTGGGGTTTGTTTTTTTAATCTGTTAAGGACCTTGAAGATACTTCACATAAACAAGCCAGCCATTTTATATCTGAATAAAAATAGGTTAATAACTTCTGCACAAAACAGTATACATGATGAAATCTCTGACTTAAGGTGAAATAATGTTTTCCAACTTTAATTTTGCTAGTTTTACTTCAAATCTAAACTTCTGTTCTCAATTAGATGGCCATTTTATAATTTGAATACTTTTCTAGTTTATACATGTATTGAAAATCTTGCTTCCTTTCCATGTGGAAAAACACACATCTACTTACCATCATCTTTATATACATTTCATTTTTTAAAAAACCTTGAATGGCACATGTTCAAAGTTGTTCTAAAGTAATGACTCTTTTTTTTTAAAAATGGACCTTCTCTAATATTTAAGTGTGTGTTTCTTTAATTCTGCAACTGCATTTGTAAAGGTAAGAACTGTCAAAATAGAATTAGTCTGATGCTGAGATAAATCCTTCCACTTTGGTAACATTTCCATTTTATTTTAAGCAGGAAGTCTTAAGTGTCTTCATATAGTATTAAAAATGACATTTCATACGCCCTTTTCTATGATACTTTACAAACACTAGGAAGAAATACTCTAAGATGCTAATACTGTTTATATCTGGGTAGTGGTATTACATGCCATTTTATCTTTTACATTTCCCAAAAAGCATTATTACTTTGGTAACCAGATAGTATTTCAAAATTAAATTTTAAACAGTGTATAAAGTGTGGGACATCAACACAGTCCACTTCTACAGCAGACATGTTAAATACTTCTTCCCTGTTGACAAGCCTCTGTTTTAACAGGAAGAGTGATTTGATCAGGTGTCTGTTAGGTTGGATGGATAAAGACAAAACATTTACTTTCCAGGTCCTTCTCTTAATCTAAGTTTTTGAGAAGATCCAAGAAGTGAATTTAACTGCGATGGATCTTGCAGTAGTAAACTTTCTGAGGGGTACAGAGTAACACCTTTCATTACAACTATCAGCAGAATAGGGGAAGATTCCCCAGGTTTACCAGTGTTCTCGGAAACTTGTTCGTATTCTCCTCTGTCATTATTTCAGAGCAATTCCATTTAGAAAGAAAAGCAATTGTAAACTTTCTATTTCAAGCCCATAAAAACTGGGATGAAAGGAAAAGCCTTGACCTTTCTATTTTAGACTTTCATCTGTGTAGCTAAGCCACCTGCTTTCTCTCCCCTACCCCATCTACTTAATGGACTGAAAATACTGCACCTAATTGCAATTTTATCAAACCAGCCAGGGTTTTCCACTTTAACGAATTGCAACTGTCTTTCACCTGAAGGCTCGCATGTAAAATTCTGCTCACCCGTCCATCCCATTTCCTTCCCACCTCCCTCAACTGTGAGTTATCAGATGTCGTTAGACGAAGATACTAGGCTTCCGTGTATTAAGCCATCTACACTTTCAACACCGAGCGCCCGACAGAAAATCTACTCCAGTCTCTCCTCCTGTGGATCTGGGGCTGGGATTATCATCTTTGTTGCGGTTACGCAGGAGGCACCTAGCAGCTCTGCCTAGAAAGGAGTCGCGTCTCTCCGCCGCCAAACAACACGGGACTCAGGCTGGGAAAAGACAGACCCGGGTGGGAAGAAACCTCTAGGAGGAAGAAGAGAGCTGGGAAGAGGGAGCTCTCAAGACTGGAAGGAAGGACCTTCCAAGGCACGAAGGGGAAAGGGTGTGTGAAGTGGAGCAAGAAGTGGGCGGCCGGGGAGAAGCGGGAAGCAGGGGACGGGGCCCGGCGGGAGGGCGCGGGGGGCGGCTCCCGGGCCGGGAAGGAGGCGCGGGGGCCGCGGCGGGCGTGGGCAGCTCGCAGACAACAGCCCAAGTCCGAGCAGCGGGGGTGCTTTCAACCGCGCCAGGCGCCAGAGGGCAGGGGGGCATGAAGAGCGGAAAAGAGCAGTTTGAGGGGCCGAGGGAGCTGCGTCGAGGCCGGCGCGGCGAGGACAGCGGGCCCACCCCCAACCAAGCCCCGCTACTTAACTATTTGTAGAGCTGCTGCAGGCACAGGTCCAGGCTCTCGCCCTCCACCTCCTCGCGGGTGATGCGCTCCGACAGCGGCCGCGGGAGCGGGGGTAGCGGCGGCAGCTGGGGCTGCGGCGGCGGCGGCGGCACGGCCGACTGCCCCCGGGCTGCCGCCGCCTCTTCCTCCTCGCCCTCCGCCGCCACCACCTCGTCCTCGGGCTCGGGGTCTTGCTCCTGCTCTTGCTCCCCCTCCTCCGTCGCGGCTACAGTGTCCACCTCCTCCCCGGGTTCCTCGACCGAAGCCTCGGGCGCCTCAGCCGCCACCAGTTCGGGCTCGGGCTCGGGCTCCGACTCGGGTTCGGGTTCCGGCTCGGGCTCGCCGCCGCCACACGGTCCGCGAAACTCGCCCAAGAATAGCTCCAGGAAGCGCCGGTAAGTTTTCTCCTCGGGGCTGCAGCCGGCCATCGCTGCTCATGCCCCGGAGCCGACCGGGAAGTGGGTGGGGGAAGCCCAGGAAGGGGAGGGGGCTGCTCGCGAGCCTCGGGATCCTGCAAGGGCGGTTAACTGCCGCACCGGCACGAGCGATCAGCACTAGGTTGCTCGGAGAGGGCTCCCGCAGGCGTGCGCGCCGCCGAGCCCGGACGTGCGCGGCCCGGGGGCGGGGGCGGAGCGCGCTGCCCTTCTCTGGTCTGGAGGGAAAGTTGGTCGCGGGCGCGCGCGCGGGGTCCAGCGACGGCCCACCCTCTAGCCCTACGAAGAGCTCAGCCCACGCTGCCTAGAGACTGTCGCCATGGCAACCGGCTCTAATTAAGAATTTCAGGTTCCCTCCCGTCGAGTCCGCAGAGTCGAAAGGGCACTCGACTTGTCCCCTCTCCAACTCTGAATGTCTTCATTGTATGGATATCCTAACCTCAAGTGGATAAGACAGAACTAAGACATCTCCAGGTCTAGCTGTTGGTTCCCACTTGGATTCAGTTTTCCTTATCTGTCCTGCCTTGCCTTGGGGTGCTTATCTGTTGAAAGATACCACGGTGTGAACACCCTTTGTTGTTGATGACACTAATTTAATAGTTTGAGGGGGAAGGCATCCAACACCTACCAAGTGGTAGTTTCCTTTGCCTACATTCTCTCATTTGATTCTGTGAAGAAAGTGGTGTTATCCTTGTTTCTCAAAAAGAGGAAACAGGATTAAGTACACTCCTTTTTTAAAAAAATATTTATTTATTTATTTATTTGGCTGCCCGGTCGCGTGCCGGATCTTTTAGTTGCGGCAAGTGGGTTGGAACCCGGGCCCCCTGCATTGGGAGCACGAAGAAGTCTTAGCCACTGGACCACCAGGCAAGTCCCTAAGTACATTTCCTCTTTTCAAGGTGTCAAAGCTACTAGCCATGGCATTGGAATTAGAACCCAGGTTGTAAGCTTCCAAAGCCTGTCTAGACCCTTTTTCCTGTACTCTTCTCTGCCTCTGAAGATTCAACAGTGTAATAATACGTCTATAAAGCCTTATTTTTAAAGGGCTTTATGGTTTACGAGTCACTTTCATCCCTTTAATCCTTACAATAGCGCCTCAAGTTAGACGATATTACCATGATTCCATTTTATAGATGAGAAAACTGAGACTTAAATACATTGCGACTTTGCTCAAGGTCACACGCAAGTGATGTAACAAGGACTAAATCCAGGTCTTTCCACTGCAAAGCCATCAGTTTTCCAGCACACCAAGACACCCTTCTTTAGTGTCTGCGTAATATACATTAGACTTTATTACATCATATGTATTTTTGGTACATTTTGTTTGCTCTTCTTCCCCATCCCCCTGAGCCTCTTTCTTTTGTAGATTGAAACTGAAAGAAATTTAAATTATTCTGATTTTTTTACCAAACTACACACAAACCTACTATTTTCAAGCCTTACTGAGGGGGGTGGGAGGGGGAGAAGCTGTGTTGTTATACAGCTGTATAGATGACAGCTTCATTACTGCATACTGCCATGTCCACGGCAACATACAATTCAGCAAAAATATAGTGATTCTTTCTCTACTTTGAAAAACACGTTCACAAAATACCACCCCATCCTCTCCATTTATTGTTTCTGGGTTTCAGTTGGATTTAGGGTCTGAAATACCATTTCTAGTCAGCTATTAATGGCAGAAGGAGTCTCCCCGCCAACTGTTTTCATATAATACTGTATTCTAAATCCCTGACGTGATACTGTTATTTTAAGAGTAAATGGGTTGATCTCACTAATGTACATTATGGCATCACGTAAAATAGACATCCATTCTCTCCTAGCTTGAGATTAATTAATACACGATAGAAAGCGTAGAGTGAGTAATGCACATGAGTCCTCTGTAGCTACTTATTTTTGTCTCAAAAGTAAATGGAAAGACCTAATAAATAAGTCTGTTTCCAGAGAAGCTAAATGTATTTATATGTGTTTTGTTTAAAACATCACCAGTGTAGAGCAACTTCTTTATGAGATGCCAAGAAAGTCTTTAAATTCCTCATTTGTCTTTGTTTTCAATCCACCTGTTCACTTCCGTTTCAGAATGTCTAGAAAAGATTGACAAAACTTCTAAGGCTGCAGAACATCAAAATGTCCACAATTTTACATTCCAACAACTATTTAATATCTCAGAATTTGGCATGATGACATTTAGTTCAAGAGTACATAGCTGTCAACTGTAACAATTCACATCAAACTACACCTTCCTATTTTGTAATGTAGTTGCCCCCCTCACCTAGATGACATTCATTTGTGACATTAATTTATGACTCAACCCACATATCAAAGGGAAGTGTTATATGTTGGGGAAACATTACTACTAAAAGAAAAAGGCTACACCTCCACATTACTATAAATGAGAGGTGTGTTTGCTTAGTTTAATAAAGATATTTCTTTACAAAAGGTCAGTATGGATCCTATTGCATCCATTTGACAGAGTAGCTTTGCCAGAAGGTTGCTGACAGCAGTGCTGGGCTCTCAGAGCAGCTGTGTAGGATGATTTTGCCATCGTCAAGAAGTCTTTTTAGTCATTATTTTGCATTGCTTTACTTTCCTCTTCAGTTCCTCTCCTCTTATACTTCCCTAATCCCCTTTCTTGCTGTCTATTTTAAAATACTGAGCATGAAAAGCATATGTATTAAGTGTTTTAAATTTAAAAAAAATTTTTTTTTTGAGATTTGTCATAAGAATTGTTCTCCCTCTAACCCTTAGCTCTTTGGAGGAAATGCACATGTTCTTTCATGGACATTCATTGTAATGATGATATTTATAAGATTAAAGAGGGGAACTCCCTGGTGGTCCAGTGACTGGGACTCAGTGCTTTCACTGCCGAGGGCCCAGGCTCAATCCCTGGTCGGGGAACTAAGGTCCCACAAGCCGCACAGTGCAGCCAAAGAATAAAAATTTAAAAAATAAAAAAGATTAAAGAGAATTGTTGAGTTGGGCAGTTTCTTATATGACCCAGTAATCCCTCTCCCAAATATTTACCCACAAGAAATGAAAACATATCCACCAAACGCATACACAGATTCACATCACCAAAGAAACCTAGTATATAAATTTTTTCAATAGCTTTATTTTATTCATAACAGCTCAAACTTGGAAATAACCCAGATGTCCATCAGTAGATGAATGGATAAACAAATTGTAGTATATTCATACAATGGAATACAACTCAGCACAAAAAAAAAAAATCAACTACTGATAAACACAGCAACACGGGTGAATCTCAAAAACATGCTGAGTAAAAACAATCCAGGCACAGAAGAGTGCATACTCCATGATTCCATTTATATGAAATTCTAGAATAGGCAAAACTATAGTAACAAAAAGCAGATTAGTGATTGCCTAGGACTGATGTGGGGTGGATGATTCATGGCAAAGGATTAAGACAGAATTTTGTGGGAGTGATTAGAATGTTTGATATCTTGACTGGGTGGTTATATAGGTGTATTTGTCAAAAATAATCAAAGTGTACATTTTAAATAAGTGTATGTAAATTATACCTCAATAAAGTTGATTTTTAAAGTTAAAAAGAATTGATTACTGTTTAGTCCTTTTTTTGTTCTTATATCCATTCCTTCTCCTACCTTGCTCTCCTCTGTATTGTAGAGGTACTGACTCTTTCAAGCTGCATTCACCAGGTTCCTTGACAGCTGACTTCTAGCTGAGATTTGCCCAGTGGGCGACATCGGCAGGAAATTGGAAGGTGGAAGGAAAGGAAAAAAGCCAAGATATTTCTTCCCTGTCCCCTACCTCAGTCCTAATGCTTGCTGCCTCTCCTTTATACCTTTGCTCCCTCTGAACCTGTCCATTGGAATTCCAGCTTTTGTCTGTGACACCAGTCCCTGACCTCCAGAAACATCATCTTCTTCCATTTGTCCATCAGCCTAGAGATGGTAGCTGGTTTTAGCTTCCTAATCTTGCCTGCTATGGACTGAATATTTGTGTTCTCCAAAAATTCATGTGTTTAAATCCGAACCCCCAAGGTGAAGGTATTAGGAGGTGGGGCCTTTGGGAAGTGATGAGGTTATGAGGGCACAGCCCTCATGAATGGGATTAGTGCCATTAAAGATGAGGTCCAGGGCCTCCCTGGTGGCGCAGTGGTTAAGAGTCCGCCTGCCGATGCAGGGGATACGGGTTCGTGCCCCGGTCTGGGAGGATCCCATATGCCGCGGAGCGGCTGGGCCCGTGAGCCATGGCCGCTGGGCCTGCGCATCCGGAGCCTGTGCTCCGCAACGGGAGAGGCCACAACAGTGAGAGGCCCGCATACCGCAAAAAGAAAAAAAAAAAAAAAAAAAAAAAAAAAAGATGAGGTCCAACCACCTAGAGGGGTGGGATAGGGAAGGTGGGAGGGAGGGAGGCACAAGAGGGAAGAGATATGGGGATACGTGTGTATGTATAGCTGATTCACTTTGTTGTAAAGCAAAAACGAATACACCATTGTAAAGCAATTATACTCCAATAAAGATGTTAAAAAAAAAAATGAGGTCCAAGAGAGACCCCTCTCCTTTCTAAACGTGAGAACACAGTAAGAAGACTGCTGTCTGTGCCAGACACTGAATCTGCCAGAACACCGTTCATGGAACTCCTAGCCTCCAGAACTGTGAGAAATAAATTCCTGTTGTTTATAAGCCACCATATTTATGTTTTTTTTGTTTTAGCAGCCCAACCAGACTAAGACACTGCCTCACCTTCCCTTTTGGCTTTTTAGCTCTTCTATCACTTGTGTAACCAATTTCCTGTATTCTAGTCCCTCTGTTTTCTTAACTGGATCTCAACTGATACAATAACAAATAATACTTTAAAGAATGATACAATATATACATAAAAGAGCTATAAATGGACCAAGCTGACATTAAAGCAAGTTTAGGTCTTCAAAGGTACTACTCAAACACTGAGTTTACCTGAAGTCAGCAGTAAATGATTTCCTGGAATTAAAAATTATGAATAGGCTGGTAGTGTTTCAAGGGTAAGGAGGGAAGGATGAATACGTAGAACATGGGATTTTTAGGGAAGCAAAGAATATTCTGTGTGATACTACAGTGGTGGATACAAATCATTAGACACTTGTCAAAAACCATAGAACATACAACACAGAGTGACTCCTAGTGTAAACTATGTACTTCGGTTAATAATAATGTATCAATATTGGCTCATCAGTTGTAACAAATGTACCTCACTAGTGTAAGATGTTAATAATAATTGGGGAAACTGTGAGAGGGACTTATATATATCTCTGGTCTAGTGCCTAGGCAAATGTTTAAGGCTAGGCCTAATGACGAATGTTATATTGCAAATATAAAAATGTGTAATTTCTCATTCATATTTTTTCAATTGATGGAAAGATAACTAATATATAAGTACTTTTTAAGATATACATTTTTAGGGCCTCCCTGGTGGCGCAAGTGGTTGAGAGTCCGCCTGCCGATGCAGGGGATGCGGGTTCGTGCCCCGGTCTGGGAGGATCCCATATGCCGCGGAGCGGCCGGGCCATGGCCGCTGGGCCTGCGCGTCCGGAGCCTGTTCTCCGCGGCGGGGGAGGCCACAGCAGTGAGAGGCCCGCATACCGCAAAAAAAAAAAAAAAAAAAAGATATACATTTTTAAATTTTTATTTATTTATTTTTAGCTTTGTTGGGTCTTTCGTTGCTGCGCGCGGGCTTTCTCTAGTTGCGGTGAGCGGGGGCTACCCTTCGTTGTGGTGCACGGGCTTCTTATTGTCGTGGCTTCTCTTGTTGCGGAGCACAGGCTCTAGGCACGCAGGCTTCAGTAGCTGTGGCACGTGGGCTCAGTAGTTGTGGCTTGCGGGCTCTAGAGCTCAGGCTCAGTAATTGTGGCACACGGGATTAGTTGCTCCGCAGCATGTGGGATCTTCCCGGACTAGAGCTCGAACCCGTGTCCCTTGCATCGGCAGGCAGATTCTTAACCACTGCACCACCAGGGAAGCCCACTTTTTAAGATATTAATTCGATTGTGTTGTCAACTGACTTGTAGGGAGCGAGAGAATACCTGTCAACTGAAAAAACTGAGCACATAAATGTTTTCAAATAGGAACATCTTCCGTCTTTCTTCTCAATATACCCTACCTACATCCTCTACATCCTAGATTAATATTATAACTTTTAAATCATATCCATTTGCTGCCAAAAATATTACTGCTATATTACTTTTTATTCCTCTTCTCTTGATGGCTAATATGTTCATACTGCAGCAAGAGTCCACAGCTGTCAAAATTAAAATTCACATCAGGTAATAACAGGTCCACATGCACTATTTTCATAAGTTTTAAAAAGCAAAGAAGTCTCCAAAACAGGTTCTAACTTTTTTCCTTAATGTTTTAACCATTAATGATAACAATCTTTTTTTAATCTTGCTTAGTTCTTTGAGGAATCAAAAAATTTTTTTAACTTATTATGACATGCTTATGAAATAGGAAGAGGGCAGGGGTTGATGGTAATTTCTGATGAGGATACTATAAATGGCAAAGATGTAATATATTCCTTCTATAATAAATGGTTCTTCTAAAATGAATTGACTCCAGGGACTTCCCTGGTAGTCCAGTGGCTAAGACTCCATGCTCCCAATGCAGGTGGCCTGGGTTCGATCCCTGGTCAGGGAACTAGATCCCACACGTCGCAACTAAGAGATTGCATGCTGGAACTAAAGATCCTGCATGCCACAACTAAAAGATCCCACATGGCACAACTAAAGATCCCACATGCCGCAACAAAGATCCCGCATGCCACAACTAAGACCTGGCACAGACAAATAAATAAATAAATTTTAAAAAAATTAAAAAATAAAACGAATTGACAAAAAAAAATCCACTTCAACATTTTGCTACTAGTTTTCACTTTACAAAAACCAAAAAGCACTTTATGGTGGTTAAAAAAACCTATATTATCTAATTTTTAAAAAATTTATTTATTTTATTTATTTATTTTTGTCTGCATTGGGTCTTCATTGCTGTGCGCGGGCTTTCTCTAGTTGCGGCGAGTGGGGGCTACTCTTCATTGCGGTGCGCGGGCTTCTCATTGCAGTGGCTTCTCTTGTTACGGAACATGGGCTTTAGGTGCGTGGGCTCAGTAGTTGTGCCTCGCGGGCTCTAGAGCACAGGCTCAGTAGTTGTGGCGCACGGGCTTAGCTGCTTCACGGCATGTGGGATCTTCCCGGACCAGGGCTCGAACCCGTGTCCCCTGCATTGGCAGGCGGATTCTTAACCACTGCGCCACAAGGGAAGCCCTACTTCCCTTTATGTATTTACTTAGAATAAATACATGCAAGAATTGAGTGATATTGATCATGTTCTCTTTTAGTCAGCAGATGCCCATTACCCACTCTGGAGCATTCATCAAAAAGTCCAACTGCTTTTTTAAATGAAAAGGAAGCAGACAACTAAATATGAAAACTCCACATAAAGGTGTCTCCTATGCTCAGATAATACCAGACACTTTATTCTTCACTGACTGTGGAGCTGATGGAATTGAGCCACAGTGACATTTGTGACTAGAGGGGAAGATGGAAACGATTCCATTAACCTAGAGTGCTGTAACATATGGTAATCATAAGTGGTAGAATAGCTGGGTTGGACAAGGGTAAAGTAAGCCATGTGGCACAGACATTACCAATTACCACACACAGTAACCATGCTGATACAATGTAGCTTCTCCAGAAAGGAAATGATTTGGGCATATGAATTGGTTTTCTGGCTTATGAAAGAGTGATCTGTAAATGACATATCTGGCACCAATATAGCACATGTGGTTTCCAGTAATTTTGCAAGTTGGGAGCTATTAAGATTTGAAGAACCTCCATATACCTAAATAGCAGTACAATGCATTGCAGTTATTTGCACAAAGGCAGCAAATCAATATTTATGCAAAATAAACTTGGGTCATTCATATATAAAATTATTTTTCAAATATCTTTTTTAAGTGTCACATAAAATCCTGGAATTTTGTATCTCTGAAAAAATAATTTCATGACTGTTTAAGGTATAAAGCTTATGGTCATGGCAAAAGTTCAAGATTAGATCTAAACTGTACTGGGAGATGGAATTACATTTGTTCCAAATATTGGCAAAAATATTGATTTTGAAAGAAACATGATGAAAACTGTGTTTTAAGAAAATTAATATACAAGTATTCTTTCAGAAGAAACACTGAAGGCTGAAAGATCAGTTGGGCAATGGAAGATAATGAGAGTATAGAAGAGAATGGTGTCAGTGGGAATGAAGATGAATACAAGAAACTAAAAGACACTCTATAGGAAGATCTGAAATTCTAAGAAGACACCTGAAGATGCAACTTAGGAAGAGCCAGTAACCCACTCAGAGAGGCTCTCAAGTGGCTATTCTGGCTATCTGTTGCTACAAAACAAACTACTGCAAAACTTAGTGGCTAAAACAAAAAAGACCTAATAAGGACCTACGGTATAGCACAGGGAACTCTACTCTATAATGGTGTGTATGGGAAAACAATCTAAAAAAGAGTGGATATATGTATATGTATAACTGATTCACTTTGCTGTACACCTGAAACTAACACAAGATTGTAAATCAACTATACTCCAATAAAAATTTTTAAAAAATAGAACAACACTACCTGTAACTGGGAGACAAATTTGAAAACAATTAGGACAATTAAAATAGAACATTATAGGTTGAGTGTACAGCACAATAAATAAATAAATAAAACAAAAAGCACTTTACTGTATTTCACAGCTCTGTAGGTTGACTAGGCTCAGCTAGGTGGTTCTCACTTGTAGGTCTCGTGAGGTGGCAGTCTGATAGCAGTTGGTTATGGATAAAATCATGGCTAGATGTCCAAGAGACTCACTCACATTCTACTTTTTTCCATTTATATTGAAAAAAATTAAGCAGAAAAATGACTAATATGTAAATTATTTTCAGGATATTAATTTGATTGTGTTGCCAAACTGGCAGTTGAGGCTGGCTGT
The DNA here is from genome assembly GCF_025265405.1 of Mesoplodon densirostris. Lineage (NCBI taxonomy): Eukaryota > Metazoa > Chordata > Mammalia > Artiodactyla > Ziphiidae > Mesoplodon > Mesoplodon densirostris. The sequence continues at coordinate 60,060,424 of NC_082678.1, forward strand.
TAACTGGGAGCTCAGCTGGGACCGTCAACTGGAATGCCCACACATAACATCTCCAATGGCCTTAGGGCAATCAGATGTCTTACATGGTAGCTTAGAGTTCCAAGATTGAGTGTTTCAGTGAATAAGACAGAAGGTGTGACCTGGTGTCATAAATCAATAGTATTACTTCCGTGGTACTCTACTGGTCAAAGCAGTAATAGGCACATTTGGATACAAGAGAAGGGGACATAATATACCCCAACCTCCTGATGGGAGGAGTGTCAAAGAATTCATCTTGAAACTACCATAGTGACATGTACCTGCATGAATTTATGACAAAGTTTAGCAACTTAAACTTGGAAGCTCAGAAATTTGAGTGTTCCACAACCTAAGTGTCCATCAATGGATTATTGGATAAAGAAATTGTGGAATACATATATATATGCATATATACATATACATACATACAATGGAATATTATTCAGCCACAAAAAAAATGAGGAAATCCTGGGAACTTCCCTGGAGGTACAGTGGTTAGGACTCCACACATCCACTGCAGGGGGCACAGGTTCGATCCCTGGTCAGGGAACTAAGATCCCACATGCTGCGTGGTGTGGCCCAAAAAAATAAAATGAGGAAATCCTGCCATTTGCAACAGCATGGATGGGCACTGAGGGCATTATGCTAAGTGAAGTAAGTCACACAGAGAAAGACAAACACTGTATGAGCTCACGTATTTATAGAATCGAAAACAAACAAACTCATAGAAAATGAGATCAGATCTGAGGTTACCAGAGGCAGAGTGTTGGGGAAGGGGGAATTGGAGAAAGGTGGTCAAAAAGTACAAACTTCCAGTTACAAGATGAATAAGTATCAGGGATATATGCATGATGATTATAGTTAACACTGCTATATGACATACATGAAAGTCAAGAGAGTAAATCCTAACAGTTCTCATCCCAAGGAAAAAAACTTTTTTCTTTTTGCTTTCTATTTTAATTTTATCTATATGAGGTGATGGATGCTAACCAAACTTATTGCAGTAATCATTTTACAATATATGTAAGTCAAACCATTATGTACACCTTGAATTATATCTCAATAAAACTGGGGGAAAAAAAGAAATTTGAGTTTTCCAAACTTAATTACACAGAAGTATCTTAACTGACACTAACAAATCTCATAAGAAACTGATGTATAAAAATCACAATGACAACATATGAATTTACAATGAGAACTACTACTTCCATTGAGACCAGACAATTATATAGATCTGGCTATAACCAAAGTACCTGGGAAATCAAACTATCAACAAATTGATAACTGATGTGCATGGGAACAGACAAGAGTTCATTTTGTATTTAAAGCATCAAACCGAGATAGCCTCATGCAACCATTTCCACAATCAGGATCAGCTATCAGGACCAATCTAAGAAGGACCCTTGTTCCCTTGAGCAGGGCTTGAGTGGTTAAACCAAAGTTAGCTCCATTTTGATCCTTTTTCTACCATACTCTATTGCTTGCCAACACTTCTGATTGACACATTTAAAGAATATGGCCCTATGCCATATTTTCCCAGGTTAGAGTTTCTAACCCAAACATTATTGATATTTTGGGCCCAGTAATTCTTTGTTATGGGGGGCTGTAACATACATTTTAGGATGTTTAGCAGCATACCTGATCTTTATCCACTAGATGCCAGTGGCACCTGACCCTAGCCATTGTGATGAGCAAAATATCTCCACAATGCTAAATGTCCCCTGGGAGGCAAAATCACCCCAAGCTGAGAACCACTTCATTAATATAAGAGCATGGACTCTGGAGTTAGACTTATTTTGACTTTTGGATAGGCTGTTTCCTAGTAGTATGACTTTGAGCAAGTCATAAATTACAAAGTACATTCCTTGTTTTTGGTTGCCCAGCAGCTATACCCCTTTCCTAGCAGCATCTCAATCTCTTTGAGGGAATTACCTCTCCTACACTGTATGCAGTTTTGGTAGGCCTCCTCTTGCAGAAGCCAAAGATAACTGTACTGACGTTTTCCCCCAGATGCTACCACATTCCGGGGTCAGACACTGACCTAAGTTAGGTCAGTAGAATACTCTCTCCCCTGACTTTGAATCCTGACCAAGTAATAAGGATAGAGAAGGGTGACGGTTCATTCACCTCAGTGGGCTCCTACCATGAGACCATTCCTATGGTCCCTGCTGTCTGGGGCTCTGGAACTAATTAACTAGGTTATACATTTCCAAGCTGGCTTTTTCTGCCTTCCTATTGTTTCTGTAACATACAGTAAATGTTAGCTACTATTAGTAAGGGGTCTTGAAGATTCCATAGTTTAATTCTGAGAGCAAACTTATTTCTCTAGGGTCTTCCCTGGCAGCGCAGTGGTTAAGAATCTGCCTGCCAGTGCAGGGGACACGGGTTCGATCTCTGGTCTGGGAAGAGCCCACATGCCACAGAGCAACTAAGCCCCTATGCCACAACTACTGAACCTGTGTGCCACAACTACTGAGCCTGTGTGCCACAACTACTGAAGCCCTCATGCCTAGAGCCCATGCTCCGCAACAAGAGAAGCCACTGCAATGAGAAGCCCACGCACCACAATGAACAGTAGCCCCCGCTCGCTGCAACTAGAGAAAGCCCACGTGCAGCAATGAAGACCCAACACAGCCAAAAAAAAAAACCTTATTTCTCTAATTTCCAAGTTCTTAGAGTACAACTTGCTGACACTTGAGCATACCTGTTATAGAATTAAGAATTTGGCAACTGACTAGATATGTAATCATTATGAGAGTAAGTCTTTGAGAAAGGTTCTGACATTAAGAGAAATGAAGTAGAAAAAGGAAAACAATTTGGGGGAAAATGGGTTTGGTTTTATATATGTCAAATATTTGATAAAACTATGACATTGTTAATTTAAAACAGATTGCAGTGGATTTGGAGCATGGGTGATAGAGCTTAATATGTTGATTTGGGACACAAAAGAGGATTAACATGACAACTGAAATAAGGACTAGAATAATTCTTTTGAGGTTAAGAGAGAAAAGTGGACATTCAACCGGATTCTGTCACTACAAACAGAATCCAATTTTGGCTAATTTAAAATATATATATTTAATATTTATTAAATAAATGAATGAAGAAACCCCAAAATTCATGAAGAAAAATGCATTAGCTGTAATACTACCATATTTCACTAATTGTCCTACATACAACTTGCCTTTAGAGTTTGGCTGATATAAGAAAGAATACATTGGCATTTTTCATCTAACTGCCTTCTGAGACACCTCTTACTCAGGGGCCCTTTGTCAAATTCAAAACTCAAGGCCATGGTTAACATACAAATAAATTCCAGATGGAGAGATTTAAGCATAAAATTACACTTGTTTATAGTTCTCTAAGAAAAAATGGGATTATTTAATAATCATGGAGTGGGAAGGTCTAAATAGGACACACAACTCAAAAGTGAAAAACTGACTACATAAGCATCTAATTTCTGTGAGACAAAAAAATAAGAAAAACTGGGGAAAATATCTGCCATATCACAAAGGCCTAATACCTTCCTTAATATGTAAAGAACTTTCACAGATTAAAAAGACCAATCACCCAATAAAAAAATGGACAAAAAATAAGAACAGCCAGTTCATAAAAAAGGAAATAGAGTAACTTGTAAGCAAATCAAAAAACGTTCAACCTCACTTATAAAAAGAGAAAAGAACAAGAAAATGTTAATATCACACTATGAGATGTCATTTTAATAAACTTATCAAATTGGCAAAAAAGATAAAATATGACGTTAAGGGCATAAACAGCCTCTCTCAAAGAACATTGGTGGAAGTATACATTGGTAGTATCTCTGGAGGATATGTGGGGAACATCTATCAAAATTCTAAATGCACATACACTCTGACCAATTCCTTATATCCTCACGAAAAATTTGATTAATCTAAATATCCATCAATTTAAGAATGATTAAATAAAATGATATTTGTACAATGGAATATCACACAGCAATTTTTTAATTGAGAAAATTCTATATGTACCAATACAAAAATAAGGTGCAGTTTGGGTTAAGATTTAGGTGTTGAAGAAACATTATATTTTAGATACATGGAATAGCACTAGAAGATCACACAAAAAAACTGGTAATGATTATTGCCCCCTAAAAATGAACTGAGTGACTAAGGTACAGGGGAGGAAAGAAGACTTACTTTTCACTGAATTTCAAATCTTGTGCAAATATTGCTTAGTAAAAAAAAATAATTAAAAAATAAAATAAAAAACAAAGACCAGAAAAACATTTTTCTCTTGAAGAACTAATGATAGCAATTATGTTTCCCATTATTAGACCAAGAGTTATATAATCAATTATGTTTTCCTTTTTGCCTTGGTTTATACAACTTAATATAAATTCTCTTTACTTTGCTACTTCACTTTTTCTTATCTGTGTTAATTTTTAAATTTTGAAAATAGGTAGAACATAATTTCCATAAGTTCTCAAGCTCTTCTGAGTGAACCCAACTTTTACATTCTCATAAAATAAGCTATATGTAAAATCACTGAGTATCGATGTATTTAAAAACTCACGTCTTACTATACATAATGAGAGTCAAATGGATAGCTGAAGCACAAAAAGGCCTAAGTCAATGGTGAACTAAAACTGAAAACAGGCAAAGGAATATATTGTGGTCGAAAACACATGAAGTCTTGTCAACAAGTTTTATGCCAAAATCAGTTCTAAGGGAGCAAAATGTTCTGTAAATTCTAACAGTAACAGTAAATTTAGGCACTGATGTTAAGCCAGCCTCTCTCCTGCAACTCAGTGGGTTTTTTTTAAATGTAATAGAACATTTCAACATCATGTCTCAAAATTGAAATGCAATATATTGGAATGGAAACCCTAGAATTATTGATTTTGAAAATTAAAAATGTGTAAATGTCACTCTTCCATATTTCCAGTATTGTTCATTTAAAGTGAATATTTAATAAATACTTCTGCAAAAACAGAAACCACAAAATTTTGACCAATGACTTTAGCAATCATTTAGTCCTATTTTTTTTAACATCTTTATTGGAGTATAATTGCTTTACAATGGTGTGTTAGTTTCTGCTTTATAACAAAGTAAATCAGTTATACATATACATGTGTTCCCATATCTCTTCCCTCTTGCATCTCCCTCCCTCCAATCCTCCCTATCCCACTCCTCTAGGTGGTCAGAAAGCACCGAGCTGATCTCCCTGTGCTATGTGGCGGCTTCCCACTAGCTATCTATTTTACGTTTGGTAGTGTATATATGTCCATGCCACTCTCTCACTTTATCACAGCTTACCCTTCCCCTTCCTCATATCCTCAAGTCCATTCTCTAGTAGATCTGTGTCTTTATTCCCGTCTTGCCCCTAGGTTCTCCATAACCTTTTTTTTTTCTTAGATTCCATATATATGTGTTAGCATATGGTATTTGATTTTCTCTTTCTGACTTACTTCACTCTCTATGACAGACTCTAGGTCCATCCACCTCACTACAAATAACTCAATTTCGTTTCCTTTTATGGCTGAGTAATATTCCATTGTATATAAGTGCCACATCTTCTTTATCCATTCATCTGTTGATGGACACTTAGGTTGCTTCCATGTCCTGGCTATTGTAAGTAGAGCTGCAATGAACATTTTGGTACATGTCTCTTTTTGAATTATGGTTTTCTCAGGGTATTTGCCCAGTACTGGGATTACTGGGTCTTATGGTAGTTCTATTTTTAGTTTTTTAAGGCACCTCCATACTGTTCTTCATAAGGGCTGTATCAATTTACATTCCCACCAACAGTGCAAGAGTGTTCCCTTTTCTCCACACCCTCTCCAGCATTTACTGTTTGTAGATTTTTTTATGATGGCCATTCTGACTGGTGTAAGATGATATCTCATTGTAGTTTTTTTTAATGTTTTTTAAATAAATTTATTTATTTTATTTATTTATTTTTGGCTGTGTTGGGTCATTGTTGCTGCACGCGGGCTTTCTCTAGTTGTGGCAAGCAGGGGCTGCTCTTCATTGTGGTGTGTGGGATTCTCATTGTGGCAGCTTCTCTTGTTACGGAGCATGGGCTCTAGGCACACAGGCTTCAGTAGTTGTGGCATGTGGGCTCAGTAGTTGTGGCTCACGGGGTCTAGGGTGCAGGCTCAGTAGTTGTAGCACATGGGCTTAGTTGCTCCGTGGCATGTGGGATCTTCCCAGACCAGGGCTCGAACCCATATCCCCTGCATTGGCAGGCAGATTCTTAACTACTGTGCCACCAGGGAAGCCCTCATTGTAGTTTCGATTTGCATTTCTCTAATGATTAATGATGTTGAGCATCCTTTCATGTGTTTGTTGTCAATCTGTATATCTTCTTAGGAGAAATGTTTATTTAGGTCTTCTGCCCATTTTTGGATTGGGTTGTTCGTTTCTTTGATGCTGAGCTGCATGAGCTGCTTGTAAATGGTGGAGATTAATCCTTTGTCAGTTGCTTCATTTGCAAATATTTTCTCCCATTCTCAGGGTTGTCTTTTCATCTTGTTTATGGTTTCCTTAGCTGTGCAAAAGCTTTTAAGTTTCATTAGGTACCATTTGTTTATTTTTGTTTTTATTTCCATTTCTCTAGGAGGTGGGTCAAAAAGGATCTTGCTGTGATTATGTCATAGAGTGTTCTGCCTATGTTTTCCTCTAAGAGTCTGATAGTGTCTGGCCTTACATTTAGGTCTTTAATCCATTTTGAGTTTATTTTTGTGTATGTTGTTAGGAAGTGTTCTAATTTCATACTTTTACATGTACCTGTCCAGTTTTACCAGCACCACTTATTGAAGAGGCTATCTTTTCCCCACTGTATATTCTTGCCTCCTTTATCAAAGATAAGATGACCATATGTGCGTGGGTTTATCTGTGGGCTTTCTATCCTGTTCCATTGATCTATATTTCTGATTTTGTGCCAGTACCATACTGTCTTGATTACTGTGGCTTTGTAGTATAGTCTGAAGTCAGGGAGCCTGATTCCTCCAGCTCCGTTCTTCTTTCTTAAGATTGCTTTGGCTATTCGGGGTCTTTTGTGTTTCCATACAAATTGTGCAACTTTTTGTTCTAGTTCTGTGAAAAATGCCAGTGGTAGTTTGATAGGGATTGCATTGAATCTGTAGATTGCTTTGGGTAGTATAGTCATTTTCACAATGTTGATTCTTCCAATCCTAGAATATGGTATATCTCTCCATCTATTTACATCATATTTAATTTCTTTCATCAGTGTCTTACAATTTTCTGCATACAGGTCTTTTGTCTCCTTAGGTAGGTTTATTCCCAGATATTTTATTCTTTTTGTTGCAATGGTAAATGGGAGTGTTTTCTTAATTTCACTTTCAGATTTTTCACCATTAGTGTATAGGAATGCTAGAGATTTCTGTGCATTAATTTTGTATCCTGATACTTTACCAAATTCATTGATTAGCTCTAGTAGTTTTCTGGTAGCATCTTTAGGATTCTCTATGTATAGTATCATGTCATCTGCAAACAGTGACAGCTTTACTTCTTCTTTCCCAATTTGGATTCCTTTTATTTCTTTTTCCTCTCTGATTGCTGTGGCTAAAACTTCCAAAACTATGTTGAATAAGAGTGGTGAGAGTGGGCAACCTTGTCTTGTTCCTGATCTTAGTGGAAATGCTTTCAGTTTTTCACCACTGAGGACGATGTTGGCTGTGGGTTTGTCATATATGGCCTTTATTATGTTGAGGAAAGTTCCTTCTATGTCTACTTTCTGGACGGTTTTTATCATAAATGGGTGTTGAATTTTGTCGAAAGCTTTCTCTGCATGTATTGAGATGATCATATGGTCCTTCTCCTTCAATTTGTTAATGTGGTGTATCACATTGATTTGCGTATATTGAAGAATCCTTGCATTCCTGGGATAAACCCCACTTGACCATGGTGTATGATCCTTTTAATGTGCTGTTGGATTCCGTTTGCTAGTATTTTGTTGAAGATTTTTGCATCTATGTTCATCAGTGATATTGGCCTGCAGTTTTCTTTCTTTGTGACATCTTTGTCTGGTTTTGGTATCAGGGTGATGGTGGCCTCGTAGAATGAGTTTGGGAGTGTTCCTCCCTCTGCTATATTTTGGAAGAGTTTGAGAAGGATAGGTGTTAGCTCTTCCCTAAATGTTTGATAGAATTCGCCTGTGAAGCCATCTGGTCCTGGGCTTTTGTTTGTTGGAAGATTTTTAATCACAGTTTCAATTTCAGTGCTTGTGATTGGTCTGTTCATATTTTCTATTTCTTCCTGGTTCAGTCTTGGAAGGTTGTGCATTCCTAAGAATTTGTCCATTTCTTCCAGGTTGCCCATTTTATTGGCATATTGTTGCTTGTAGTAATCTCTCATGATCCTTTGTATTTGTGCAGTGTCAGTTGTTACTTCTCCTTTTTCATTTCTAATTCTATTGATTTGAGTCTTCTCCATTTTTTTCTTGATGAGTCTGGATAATGGTTTATCAATTTTGTTTATCTTCTCAAAGAACAAGCTTTTAGTTTTATTGATCTTTGCTATCATTTCCTTCATTTCTTTTTCATTTATTTCTGATCTGATCTTTATGATTTCTTTCCTTCTGCTAACTTTGCAGTTTTTTTGCTCTTCTTTCTCTAATTGCTTTAGGTGTAAGGTTAAGTTGTTTATTTGAGATGTTTCTTGTTTCTTAAAGTAGGATTGTATTGCTATAAACTTCCCTCTTAGAACTGCTTTTGCTGCATCCCATAGGTTTTGGGTCGTCATGTTTTCATTGTCATTTGTTTTTAGGTATTTTTTGATTTCCTCTTTGAGTTCTTCAGTAATCTCTTGGTTATTAAGTAGTGTATTGTTTAGCCTCCATGTGTTTGTATATTTTACAGATTTTTTCCTGCAATTGATATCTAGTCTCATAGCGTTGTGGTCAGAAAAGATACTTGATACGATTTGAATTTTCTTAAATTTACCAAGGCTTGATTTGTGACCCAAGAGATGATCTATCCTGGAAATGTTCCATGAGCACTTGAGAAGAATGTGTATTCTGTTGTTTTTGGATGGAATGTCCTATAAATATCAATTAAGTCCATCTTGTTTAATATATCATTTAAAGCTTGTGTTTCCTTATTTATTTTCATTTTGCATGATCTGTCCATTGGTGAAAATGGGGTGTTAAAATCCCCTACTATGATTGTATTACTGTCGATTTCCCCTTTAATGGCTGTTAGCTGTTGCCTTATGTATTGATGTGCTCCTATGGTGGGTGCATAAATATTTACAATTGTTATATATTCTTCTTGGATCGATCCCTTGATCATTATGTAGTGTCCTTCTTTGTCTCTTGTAACATTCTTTATTTTAAAGTCTATTTTGTCTGATATGAGAATTGCTACTCCAGTTTTCTTCTGATTTCCATTTGCATGGAATATCTTTTTCCATCCCCTCACTTTCAGTCTGTATGTGTCCCTAGGTCTGAAGTGGGTCTCTTGTAGACAGCATATATACGGGTTTTGTTTTTGTATCCATTCAGCCAGTCTATGTCTTTTGGTTGGAGCGTTTAATCCATTTACATTTAAGGTAATTATCAATTACCTTAAATGTAATGTTAAGGTATCATACATTCCTATCATACAATAGGAACATACATAATATGTATGTTCCTATTTCCATTTTCTTAATTGTTTTGGGTTTGTTATTGTAGTTCTTTTACTTCTCTTGTGTTTCCTGCCTATAGAAGTTCCTTTAGCATTTGTTGTAAAGCTGGTTTGGTGGTGCTGAATTCGCTTAGCTTTTGCTTGTCTGTAAAGGTTTTAATTTCTCTATCAAATCTGAATGATATCCTTGCTGGGTAGAGTAATCTTGGTTGTAGGTTTTTCTCCTTCATCACTTTAAATATGTCCTGTCACTCCCTTCTGGCTTGCAGAGTTTCTACTGAAAGATCAGCTGTTAAACTTATGGGGATTCCCTTGTGTGTTATTTGTTGTTTTTCCCTTGCTGCTTTTAATATTTTTTCTTTGTATTTAATTTTTGATAGTTTGATTAATATGTGTCTTGGCCTGTTTCTCCTTGGATTTATCCTGTATGGGACTCTCTGCGCTTCCTGGACTTGATTAACTATTTCCTTTCCCATATTAGGGAAGTTTTCAACTATAATCTCTTTAAATATTTTCTCAGTCCCTTTCTTTTTCTCTTCTTCTTCTGGCACCCCTATAATTCGAATGTTGGTGCATTTAATGTTGTCCCAGAGGTCTCTGAGATTGTCCTCAATTTTTTTCATTCTTTTTTCTTTATTCTGCTCTGCAGTAGTTATTTCCACTGTTTTATCTTCCAGGTCACTTATCCGTTCTTCTGCCTCAGTTATTCTGCTATTGATCCCTTCTAGAGCATTTTTAATTTCATTTATTGTGTTCTTCATCACTGTTTGTTTGCTCTTTAGTTCTTCTAGGTCCTGTTAAACGTTTCTTGTATTTTTTTCTATTCTATTTCCAAGATTTTGGATCATCTTTATCATTATTGTGAATTCTTTTTCAGATAGACTGCCTATTTCCTCTCCATTTGTTGGGTCTGGTGGGTTTTTGCCTTGCTCCTTCATCTGCTCTGTGTTTTTCTGTCTTCTCATTTTGCTTAACTTACTGTGTTTGGGGTCTCCTTTTCATAGGCTGTTCCTGTCTTGCTAGTTGTTTGGCATAGGGTGTCCAGCACTGCAGCTTTCTGGTCGTTGAGTGAAGCTGGGTCTTGGCATTGAGATGGAGATCTCTGGGAGATTTTCACCGTATGATATTACGTGGAGCTGGGAGGTCTCTTGTGGACCAGTGTCTGAACTTAGCTCTCCCACCTCAGAGGCACAGCCCTGACGCCTGGCTGGAGCACCAAGAGCCTGTCATCCACACGGCGCAGAATAAAAGGGAGAAAAAAATAGAAGGAAAGAAAGAAAGAAGATAAAGTAAAATAAAATAATTAAAAAAAATAATTATTAAGAAAATAATTTTAAGAAGTAAAAAAAAACAAAACAAAAAAACGTACAAGCAGAACCCTAGGACAAATGGTAAAAGCAAAGCTATACAGACAAAATCACACACAGAAGCATACACATACACACTCACAAAAAGAGAAAAAGTGAAAAAATATATATATCTTTGCTCCTAAAGTCCACCTCCTCAATTTGGGATGATTTGTTGTCTATTCATGTATTCCACAGATGCAGGGTACATCAAGTTGATTGTGGAGGTTTAATCCGCTGCTCCCGAGGCTGCTGGGAGAGATTCCCCTTTCTCTTCTTTGTTCGCACAGTTCCCAGGGTTCAGCTTTGGATTTGGCCCCGCCTCTGCGTGTAGGTTGCCTGAGGGCGTCTGTTCTTCCCTCAAACATGATGGGGTTAAAGGAGCAGCTGATTCGAGGGCTCTGGCTCACTCAGGCCGAGGGGAGGGAGGGGTACAGAGTGCGGGGGGAGCCTACGGCGGCAGAGGCCAGCATGACATTGCACCAGCCTCAGGCGCCATGCGTTCTCCCTGGGAAGTTGTCCCTGGATCACGGGACCCTGGCAGTGGTGGGCTGCACCGGCTCCCGGGAGGGGCGGTGTGGATAGTGACCTGTGCTCGCACACAGGCTTCTTGGTGGTGGCAGCAGCAGCCTTAGCGTCCCATGCCCGTCTCTGGGGTCCGCGCTGACAGCCCGTCTCGGAGCTCCTTTAAGCAGCGCTCTTAATCCCCTCTCCACACGCACCAGGAAACAAAGAGGCAAGAAAAAGTCTCTTGCCTCTTCGGCAGGTCCAGACTTTTCCCCGGACTCCCTCCCGGCCAGCTGTGGCACACTAACCCCTTCAGGCTGTGTTCACGCAGCCAACCGCAGTCTTCTCCCTGGGGTCTGACCTCCGAAGCCCAAGCCTCAGCTCCCAGCCCCCGCCTGTCCTGGCAGGTGAGCAGACAAGCCTCTCGGGCTGGTGAGTGCCGGTCGGCACCGATCCTCTGTGCGGGAATCTCTCTGCTTTGCCCCCCGCACCCCTGTTGCTGCGCTCTCCTCCGTGGCTCCGAAGTTTCCCCCCTCCACCCCCCGCAGTCTCCGCCCGTGAAGGGGCTTCTAGTGTGTGGAAACCTTTCCTCCTTCACAGCTCCCTCACACTGGTGCAGGTCCCGTCCCTATTCTTTTGTCTCTGTTTTTTTTTTCTTTTGCCCTACACAGGTGCGTGGGGAGTTTCTTGCCTTTTGGGAGGTCTGAGGTCTTCTGCCAGCGTTCAGTAGGTGTTCTGTAGGAGTTGTTCCACATGTAGATGTATTTCTGATGTATTTGTGGAGAGGAAGGTGATCTCTGCCTCTTACTCTTTTGCCATCTTGAAGCTCCTCTCAGTCCTATCTTATTTTATAAATTTTTTAAGAGAAAGGCATGAGAAAATAAAGGTGTTTAAATTGACATGGCTTATTAAAGTCTCAGCTGGAATTAGGATCCAGGTCTTCTGACTCTAGTCCTATCTTCTCTCTACCACATTTTATTTTAATTTTATCACTGGTAACTAGTTGTAAACATTTTAGTAAGAACATTATTAACAAGAAAAACAAAATACAGTAATTAGAGAGAAAATTAAAATAGTTGATCCGGGAAATGAAAATAAATCTATTAGGGTTAAAATTTAAGCTACTAGGAATAGCTTGAAAATATTCCAAAGACAAATCAACTGTCCCAAACTTGATAAATAAAAATCAATAAAAGTTTCAAGAAACAAAAAGTGTTACTCATATACATTTATAAACCATTAAAACACTATTAGAAACAACCTAAATGTCTATCAACAGATGAATGGATAAGCAAAATGTGGTATATACACACAACGGAATATTACATAGCCATAAAAAGGACTGAAGTTCTTCTACATGCTACAACATGGATGAACCTTGAAAACATTATGCTAAGCGAAATAAGCCAGACACAAAAGGAAATATATTGTATGATTCTTATCACTTATTTGAAATATATATGATAAGCAAATTCATAGAAATAGAAAGTAGAGATTACCAGGAGCTGGTGGAGGAAATAATGAAGAGTTATTGCTTAATGGGTACAGAGTCTCTGTTTGGGGTGATGAAAAGTTTTTAAAATACTGGAGGGACTTCCCTGGTGGCACAGTGGTAAAGAATCCGCCTTCCAATGCAGGCGACACGGGTTCAATCTCTGGTCAGGAAGATCCCACATGCTGTGGAGCAACTAAGCCCATGTGCCACAACTACTGAGTCTGTGCTCTAGAGCCCACGAGCCACACTACTGAGTCCATGCACCACAACTACTGAAGCCTGCGTGCCTAGAGCCCATGATCCACAACAAGAGAAACCACTGCAATGAGAAGCCTGCGCACTGCAACAAAGAGTAGCCCTCGCTGGCCGCAACTAGAAAAAGCCCACATGCAGCATCGAAGACCCAACGCACCCAAATAAATAAATAAATAAAATAGTGGAGATGGTCCTACAACACTTAAAAATGTCACTGAATTATACACTTAAAAATGATGTAAATGGCAAATTTTAAGTACTATTTTATCCCAATCTTTAAAAGTAAAAAAAAAAAAATTAAAAAGACCACTATTAAATTACCTATATTTTATAATAAAAAATGTTCAGAAACCCCATCCTATGCATGACCAAAGATTCTAAATCTTATTTGAAATATTTATTCATACAAGTCATTGTTAAATGCGTACATGTTACGCAGTAGATGGATGGATGGAGGGATGGAGGGATGGAGGGATGGATAGATGAAAGGAATGAAAGCAGACAGGCCAGCCTATCACACTTACCTGACAGAGTTGCTAGAAAGATCAAATTAAATGATGTAAAAGTGTTTCAAAATCATAAGGCACTATATAAGTATATTTTGTGTGACATATCCCCAAAATTGAAGCTAAAAGTGATAATACTCTGGGAAAAAATACAGTTTCAATAAAGGATAAAATGTTTGTAAAACCAAGGAAGAATTACTTTTAAAAAGTGTCTGGGGCTTCCCTGGTGGCACAGTGGTTGAGAGTCTGCCTGCCGATGCAGGGGACACGGGTTCGTGCCCCAGTCCGGGAAGATCCCACATGCTGCGGAGCGGCTGGGCCCGTGAGCCATGGCCGCTGAGCCTGTGCGTCCGGAGCCTGTGCTCCACAACGGGAGAGGCCACAACAGTGAGAGGCCCGCGTACCGCAAAAAAAAAAGTGTCTGCATGTTTTAAAAATTACAGGCATATCTCATTTTATTTTGCTTCACAGATATTAGGTTTTTTTTTTTACAAATTGAAGGTTTGTGACAACCCTTTACTGAGCAAGTTTACTGCGCCATTTTCCCAACAGCATTTGCTCATTTCGTGTCTCTGTGTCACATTTTTAGTAATTCTTGCAATATTTCAAACTTCATTATTGTTATATTTGTTATGTTGATCTGTGATCAACAATCTTTGTTGTTACTCTTGCAAGAAGATTATGACTCATTGAAAGCTTGCAGCTTTTAGGGACTTCCCTCGTGGTCCAGTGGTTAAGAATCCACCTTCCAATGTAGGGGATGCAGGTTTGATCCCTGGTCAGGGAACTAAGATCCCCCGTGCCACAGGGCAACTAAGCCCACGTGCTGCAACTACAGAGCCCACGCGCTCTGGAGCCTGTGCACTGCAACTAGGACCCAACGCAGCCAAAAATAAATTAAAAAAATAAATATAAAAAGAGTGCTATATTTTAAAAAAAGAAAGCTTGCAGTTCTTAGCAATAAAGTATTTTTTGGCAATAAAGTATTTTAAATTAAGGTATGTACTTTTTTTTTAGACATAATGCTACTGCACACTTAATAAACTACAGTATGGTGTAAACAAAACTTTTATATGTACTGAGAAACCAAAAAGTTTGTGTGACTTGCTTTAATATTTGCTTTATTGCAGTGGCCTGGTACCAAACCACACTATTTCTGAGGTATGCCTGTACTACATATTTTATAATTAAGAAAAAATATACTCCTTAAAAAAATTAAGCTTTCAAAAAGCTAAGGAACTATCCTCTTTTTTCTTTCCGTTTCATAAATGGGAATAACCATCTATGAAAAGTTGAAAAACAGTAAAATATCTGTCCCAGTGCTTTTCAAACTTTAATGTGCATATGAATTACATATGAATTACACAAAGATCATTATTTCTTGAATCATGTTGCCACATGATTTGAGGAGCTGAATAGTGGCTTCCCAAAAACGTTTCCAACCTAATCCTCGAAACTTGTGAATCCTAATTTACATGTGAAAGGGACTTTGCAGATATGATTAAATTAAGACCTCAAGATGGGGATATTATCCTGGATTATCTGACTGGGCCCTAAATGTAATCACAAGTGTCCTTTTAAGGAGGAGGCAGGAGGAGAGTGAGAAAAAGGCGATGGAAACATAGAAAGAGAGAGACTGGAAGATGCTACGCTGCAGTCTTTGAAGATGGGCTATGAACCAAGGAATGCAGGCAGTTTCTAGAAGCTAGAAAAAGCAACGAAACAGATTTTCCCAAAGACCCTCCAGAAGGATGCAGGCCTGCTGACATCTTGATTTTAGCCCTTTGAAACTGATTTCAGACTTGTGTTCTTGTTTTATTTTTATTTTATTTTTGGCTGCACCACATCACATGGCTTGTGGGATCTTAGTTCCCCAACCAGGGATCAAACCCAGGCCCTCTGCGGTGAGAGTTCAGAGTCCTAACCACTGGCCTGCCAGGGAACTCCCCAGAATTGTGCTCTTTTAAGCCACTAATCTATAGTAATTTATTACAAGCAGCAAGAGGAAATTTATACAAATCATACATTATGATACAAATCATAATTTCGATTTCTTTAAAAAGGAATTTACATGCTTATTAGAACTGTTGTTTATAACACTAAAAATACAGTAATAACTAAAACTCCAAAAAGAAAATTTAAAAGTACGCACAACCATTAAAAACTGTCATAGAGGGGGGCTTCCTTGGTGGCGCAGTGGTTGAGAGTCCGCCTGCCGATGCAGGGGACACGGGTTCGCGCCCCGGTCCGGGAGGATCCCACATGCCACGGAGCGGCTGGGCCCGTGAGCCATGGCCGCTGAGCCTGCGTGCCCGGAGCCTGTGCTCCGCAACGGGAGAGGCCACAACAATGAGAGGCCTGTGTACTGCAAAAAAAAAAAAAAAAACTATCATAGAGGGACTTCCCTGGTGTCGCAGTGGTTAAGAATCCACCTGCCAATGCAGGGGACATGGGTACGAGCTCTGGTCCAGGAAGATCCCACTTGCCGCGTAGCAACTAAGCCCGTGCGCCACAACTACTGAGCCTGTGCTCTAGAGCCCATGAGCCACAACTACTGAGCCTGTATACCATAACTACTGAAGCCCGTGCGCCTAGAGCCCATGCTCCACGACAAGCCACCGCAATGAGAAGCCCGCACACCACGAGGAAGAGTAGCCCCTGCTCTCTGCAACTGGAGAAAGCCTGCGCGGAGCAACAAACACCCAATGCAGCCATAAATAAATAAATAAATAAATTTATTTTTTAAAAAACAAAGAAAAATTTAGTTATGTGGAATACATGAGGATATATTAAGAATTTTAAAAAGCAGATTACAATACTATATAATTTTTTTAAAAATTATACTTATGTGTACATATTTTGTTTCCTATAGTGTTACAGACTGAATTGTGTCTCCCCAAAGTTCTTATGTTATTCTCTAACCTCCAATGTGATTATACTTGGTGACAGGGCTTTTAGGAGGTGATTAAGGTTAAATGAGTTCAGAAGAGCAGGGTCCTCATGATAGAATTAGCACCCTTATAAGAACAGACACCTGAAAGCTTGCTCACTCATGCTCTCAATCTCTAACCATCATGTGAGAACATAGTGAGAAGAGGCTATGGAAGAGATCTCCTACTATACCAGAAACAACCTGCTAGCACCATGATCTTGGACTTCTAACCTCTAGAACTCTGAGAAAATAAACTTCTTTTAAGCCACCCAATCTATGGGATTTTGCCATGGCAGCACAAGCTATTACTACAGATTTTAGTATTGAGAAGCAGGGTGTTGCTTTAATACCTAAAAATGTGGAAGAAGCTTTGGAACAGTCATGGGTGGAGGCTGGAAGAGTTTGGAGGTGGCATGCTAGAAAGATGGGTATTAAAGGTGATTCTGGTGAGATCTCAAATGGAAATGAGGAACATGTTATTGGAAACTGGAGAAAAGGTGATCCTTGTTATAAAGTGGCAAAGAACTGGCTGAATTTCATGTTCCGTGGAAGACAGAACTTCCAAGTAATGAAACTGGCTATTTAGCTGAGGTTTCTAAGTGAAGTACTGAAGGAGTGGCTTGGCTCCTCCTGTTTATAGTAAAATGCAAAATGAGATATATGAAGAAATTGTTAAGCAAAAAGGAACCGGAACCTAAAAATTTGGAAAATTCTCGGCGTATCTATATTGCAAATTAGACAGCATGTTCTGAAGAGGACATCAAGGGTGTGGCTGGATCATCACTCCATAAAAAGCTTATGGTATTATAAGAGCCAAAACAATGCCAGTTTGAACTGAAGGGGATAGAGACAGGACAAAATAAAGGAAGGCTGACCGACTTCTTGGATTTGAAAAGACTGGAGAGCTATTTTGCTGCAAACATCAGCTATTCTTCAAGAAGAGGGAAAAATGACCCTGAAGGCCATTCAGAGGTCCTCAGGGCTACCACCTCATTTTCAAAAGGCCAGATGGCCTGTGCCAGAGGTCAGGGGCAGAACCTCCACCTAGAGTTGTGGGGTGATGCCATGCCAGTGGGCCTGGAAGGCAGAGTATCAAACCAAAAAGGATTAATGTCAAGCCTTAAGATCTAATGGAATTTGCCTGGCTAGGTTTTGGACTTCCTTGGGACCCATCACTCCATTTTTCCTTCTGATTTCTTCCTTTAGAATATCTATCCTACCATTGTATTTTGGAAAGACTTAACTTGTCAGGTTTCACAGGTTCACAGCTGGAGAAGAATTCTGCCTCAGAAGGAACTGTACCTGAGGACTTCCCCACTCCCAATGCAGGCGGCCCGGATCCGATCCCTGGTCAGGGAACTAGATCCCACATGTATGCCGCAACTAAGAGTTCGCATGCCACAACTAAGACCCGGCACAACCAAATAAAAATAAATAAATATTAAAAAGAAAAAAAAAGAACTGTACCTGGAATCTCACTGGTATCTGATTTAGAGGTTATTTTAATGAGACTTTGTACTTTAGAGTTGATGCTGGAATGAGTTAAGACTTTGGGGGCTGTTGGGATAGAATGTATTTTGCATGTGAGGAGGACATGAATTTGCAGGGACCAGGGGAAGAATGCTATGGACTGAAATGTGTCCTCTCAAAATTCATATGTTGAAGCCCTACCTCCAATGTGACTATTTGGAGATAGGGCTTTTAGGAGGTAATTAATGTTAAATGAGGTTATAAGGGTGGATTTCTCACAGGATTGGTGGCCTTATAAGACAGGAAGAAGAAAAAAAAAAGACAGGAAGAGAGAACGGCCTCTATCTATGCGCATTCACCTAGGAAAGACCTTGTGAGCAAACAGTGAGAAGGCAGCTGTCTGCAAGCAAGGAGGACAGCCCTTACCAGAACCAGACCATACTGGGACACTGAGAAAATACCATGAGAAAATTCTGTTGTGTTAAGTCTCTGGTATTTTGTTACTGCAGCCCAAGCGGACTAAGTGTATATTATAACTAGAAAAAATAAATATCTTTTCAGCAGCACAACTTTGAAAGGCTATGATATGAAAATTTTATTTAAAAAGAGTTGCAACAAAAAAGAAATACACTTGGCTTTGTCAATATTCAGGGTCTCATAGTTTTTTTTTTTAAACATCTTTATTGGAGTATAATTGCCTTACAATGGTTAGTTTCTGCTTTATAACAAAGTGAATCAGTTATACATATGTTTCCGTATCTCTTCCCTCTTGCGTCTCCCTCCCTCCCACCCCTCTAGGTGGTCACAAAGCGCGGAGCTGATCTCTCTGTGCTGTGCGGCTGCTTCCCACTAGCTATCCATTTTACGTTTGGTAGTGTATATATGTCCATGCCACTCTCTCACTTTGTCACAGCTTACCCTTCCCCCTCCCCATATCCTCAAGTCCATTCTCTAGTAGGTGTGTGTCTTTATTCCCGTCTTGCCCCTAGGTTCTCCATGACCATTTTTTCCCCTTAGATTCCATATATACGTGTTAGCATATGGTATTTGTTTTTCTCTTTCTGACTTACTTCACTATGACAGACTCTAGGTCCATCCACCTCACTACAAATAACTCAATTTCACTTCTTTTTATGGCTGAGTTAATATTCCACTGTATATATGTGCCACATCTTCTTTATCCATTCATCTGTTGATGGACATTTAGGTTGCTTCCATGTCCTGGCTATTGTAAATAGAGCTGCAATGAACATTTTGGTACATGACTCTTTTTGAATTATGGTTTTCTCAGGGTATATGCCCAGTAGTGGGATTGCTGGGTCGTATGGTAGTTCTATTTTTAGTTTTTTAAGGAACCTCCATACTGTTCTCCATAGTGGCTGTAACAATTTACATTCCCACCAACAGTGCAAGAGGGGTCCCTTTTCTCCACACCCTCTCCAGCATTTATTGTTTGTAGATTTTTTGATGATGGACATTCTGACTGGTGTGAGATGATATCTCATTGTAGTTTCGATTTGCATTTCTCTAATGATTAATGATGTTGAGCATTCTTTCACATGTTGGTTGGCAATCTATATATCTTCTTTGGAGAAATGTTTATTTAGGTTTTCTGCCCATTTTTGGATTGGGTTGTTTGTTTTTTTGATACTGAGCTGCATGAGCTGCTTGTAAATTTTGGAGATTAATCCTTTGTCAGTTGCTTCATTTGCAAATATTTCCTCCCATTCTGAGGGTTGTCTTTTTGTCTTGTTTATGGTTTACTTTGCTGTGCAAAAGCTTTTAATTTTCATTAGGTCCCATGTGTTTATTTTTGTCTTTATTTCCATTTCTCTAGGAGGTGGGTCAAAAAAGATCTTGCTGTGATTTATGTCATACAGTGTTCTGCCTATGTTTTCCTCTAAGAGTTTGATAGTGCCTGGCCTTACATTTAGGTCTTTAATCCATTTTGGGGTCTCATAGTTCTTTTAAAGTACAGTGTTATAATGCTTTATAAAATGACCTCTTAACAGTATCTGATGCCTGGTAACACTGATATTTATCACTCAACAACCCCCTTACTCTCTTGATGTTATGATTTGAGTAGACAGAATATAAAATGACAGGTAATTTTTTATAATGACTGCATTAATTATAATAAAAACATATGCCTTAAAGCACTCAAAAATAAGATATTTACAATTAGTTATCCTATATTAGTCATTTGAAATTAGTTTTACATAATTAGGATGACCATAAGCCTGATTTGCCTGGGACAGTCCTGATTTATGTTCTGGTATAATTGTTACCAGTGCCTATTTTCATTCTTTAAAAAGTCCTCGCCAACTATGGTTAGTCTATGTATAATCAATTACAGAATAATTACATCTTTAAAATTTTATGAATTTAGTGTTCAGTCTGGGACAGGAAATACCAACTGTCACTAAAGTCTGGAAAATATGGTTGTCACGGTATATAATGTTCAATTACTTAAATAATTTTCTTCCACTGGGAGTCAAAGTAAATTTTGTAAATGAATTAAGAAGTACTAAGAACCAGGTACCAAAACATTTTTAAATTTTGAAACCACTCAAGAATCCAAATTTTTAATTTATTCAATCAGTATTAAGATTATTCAAAGGATAATGTCAGTACACCTAGAACTGGATCACACTATGTTTCAAAAATATAGAAATAAATGACTGTGAGCTTATCAACTTGGCAACATAGATATATGTTCCAGTCAATGTTCTACATGGGATAACAACTCCAAAGTCCTTCCTTTAATGTTACAAAATAACATTAAAAAATGAACAAATGACTTAGATTTTAGGATTGGGGTCACTAAAATCAGACTGGTCATCCAAAATGTGTATCGTACTCATAAACTGAATGTAATGATATGCTGACTCATGGTGCTGGCTTTTCTTCATAATAGAAACATGTCATTTTTAAGAATTATCAAAGCTACATTTAAAGAGGAGAGCACAATAGGAATGTGAAAAAAATCTTTTCCTCCTAGAAATGTCTAGGCAATTGGCTAAGAACACAGAAAGCAAAGAAATATCAAAAATACTCCCTTAAAACAACAGCTATATGTATACATGTAATAATTATTACATATAATAACAATAGGGGCTTCCCTGGTGGCGCAGTGGTTGAGAGTCCGCCTGCCGATGCAGGGGACATGGGTTCGTGCCCCGGTCTGGGAAGATTCCACATGCCGCGGAGCGGCTGGGCCCGTGAGCCATGGCCGCTGAGCTTGCGCGTCCAGAGCCTGTGCTCCACGACGGGAGAGGCCACAACAGTGAGAGGCCCACGTACCGCAAAAAAAAAAAAAGAAAAAAAAGGAGGAAAAAACAGTCTGAATATTAAATTCAGATTGGTCACAAGCGATCAGCTTTCCACATTTGCAAAATACAATAACTGTATCATCTCTACTGAATGTTACTGAAAATAAAAACAGGGTTAAATACAACTGTAGAACACTGCTTAGTTTAGAAAAACTCTTTCAGAGAATCCTATTTGTTAAGTATTTTCACTTAGTATAGACCTGATCCATTCATTCACCATTCACTTAATATAGACTGGATTCATTCACGCCATAGTGTTTATATTCTAAAGTAACGAGTCTACTACTTGTAAGCACTGCAACTCTCACAGCATCAATACATATGTATACCCTGAGACTAGTGTTTGGATTCCTTTTCTTCCTCTGAGTCCCGTGACCGCTTCCGGATATTCAATGATCCTTCTGTTTGCAATGAACATGCAGTAGCAACAACAGCATCTCTAAATCCCTGAGGCTGCAAGATGAAAAAATATACAAGTATGCTTTAAGAACATCTAAAATAACAACTGGTCTTCCAAATATTTTAAAGTAATTAATAAATGAGCTACTTTATTCTTGGGATAGAAGTTATCAACCACTGTGAATGAAGAGGATAAACCTCAAAGATAGCCAGGGCTATAATAGGGTAATTTTTATCTAGAGTATGTGTATGTATTTACTTACTACACATACACAGAAATATAGTACATTATAAAAATATTCTCTAAAAGTCAATCCTAACAAACTTTACAGTGGCTCTATTGGAAGAGGTGAAAGGAATTAACATGCACTAATTACTTAGGTACTTTAGAAATATTTTCATAATTAAATACTCTAATGAATTGGGAGATTGGGATTGACATGTATACACTAATACGTATAAAACAGATAACTAATGAGAACCTGCTGTATAGCACAGGGAACTCCACTTCGCTGTACAATAGAAACTAATACAACATTGTAAAACAACTATACCCCAATAAAAATAAATAAATACTCTAAAATAAAATGTCCCGATTAGATCCTTTAAATGCACCTGGGCAGTGCAAAGACTAAGTAGATAATTCAGTTTCAGAATCTCCTTCTATTTCTGTTTTTGTCCTTAAAAAATGAGATGCCAAGAATATATCTGATTCAACACGATCGATAAATATGCATTATTTAAGCCAAAAATGTACTTTCTATGATGTAAAATTACTAGAAAATTAACACTTTAAAGTGGGATATATTTCACTTATATGTGGAATCTAAAAAAATAACAAGAAACTAGTGAATACAACAAAAAAGAAGCAGACTTACAGATATAGAGAACAAACAAGTGGTCACCAGTGGGAAGAGCAAAGTGGGGAGGGACAATAATGAGGTAGGGGATTAAGATGTACAAACTACAACACTACGCATAAAATAAACTACAAGGATATTATTGTACAACATGGGGAATATAGACAGTATTTTACAATAACTATAAATGGAGTATAACCTTTAAAAATTGTGAATCACTATAATGTACACGTGTAACATATAATATTACATATTAACTATACTTCAATAAAAAAAGAAAAAAGTTCGATATATTTGATGGCTATGATAGATCTATAATATGTGCAGATCAAAATGAGTAATGCTGGGTTTTTTTTTTCTGAAAATCTTTAACGACTTTCACTTTAAAAATCTAATATCCTGTCATTACACGTGGCATGGAACACACTCCCCTACAAATAAGTATTTCCTCTGATCTTAAGAATAAATTTCAATTTAATTGTGACTAGAGAATTCTTTACATATACTAGTATTTTGGGGATAATGTTCTAAGCATCAAAAGCTGTCCTCAAATATGCTTGCTGCCTACAGAAGTTAACAGAAGCAATTTGTAAATGCTCTCTTCAGATAATTACTGCCCACTAACACCAAAATCCCACTCTAATCAAATAATACTGACTGTGATTTGAAACAGTACTGTAGCATCCTTCTGGCTTGGTGATTTGTACAATGTTGCCAACCTGCTTAGAGAAAAAGAATAAATAAACACAAACACATGATCTTAATTAATTAGTTCAGACGACTGATTTCGTAATTTAAATTCATAGCTTTTTACTATAATTCTATTATTTTGTTCTCTAAGAACACAGAAAGCAAAGAAATATCAAAAATACTCCCTTAAAAACAACAGCTATATGTATACATGTAATAATTATCACATATAATAACAATAGGGGCTTCCCCGGTGGCACAGTGGTTAAGGATCCGCCTGCCAATGCAGGGGACACGGGTTCGAGCCCTGGTCCGGGAAGATCCCACATGCCACAGAGCAAATAAGCCCATGCACCACAACTACTGAGCCTGTGCTCTACAGCCGCAAGCCACAACTACGGAGCCCGCGTGCCACAACTACTGAAGCCCATGCGCCTAGAGCCCGGGCTCCACAACAAGAGAAGCCTCTGCAGGGAGAAGCCCGCGCACCGCAACGAAGACTAGCACCCACTCGCCACAACTAGGGAAAGCCCGCGTGCAGCAACAAAGATCCAACGCAGCCAAAAATAAAATAAAAATAAAAAAATAAAAAAAACCCAAAAAAACCCCACAATAGATTTGTTTACATAAGTGAAATTTTAAAACCACCAAAAAGGCCAATGACTGATGCAAATAAATTATTTTATACATGACAAGATACGATTTACACTTAAGAAAATAAAGTGGAAGAAAATATTTAATGAGATTGGAAAATATTAATAATATATGAAGTATAAGTTATACTGTATGAGCCCACATTTATGACCAAGTTTGTATATATACATTATATAGAAAAATTACTAAAAGACTACAATCAAAGGGACTTCCCTGGTGGTCCAGTGGATAAGACTCCGTGCTCCTAATGCAGGGGGTCTGGGTTCGATCCCTGGTCGGGGAACTAGATCCCACATGCATGCTGCAACTAAGATCCGGTGCAGCCAAAATAAATAAATAAATATTAAAACAAACAAAACCAAAAAAACTACAATCAAAAAGTTAAGTTGTTGTTACAAAGTAAAAGTTGTTTTTTTGTTTGGTTATCTACATCTTTCAAACTTTCTACAGTAATTGTGTATTTTTTTACGCGTTATAATGGAAGTATTAAGACAATTTCTTGGTATTTAAATGAGGAACACATACTCATATTATACTAATACAAATAATCTAGGAAAACACATTCTTTCAAAATGCTTATGTTCAGAAAAATCGCTGTCAAAACAAGACAAGGTCTGTTTAGGTATGATATTATTGTGTACTCTACAAAGAAAATAATATAAAACTGAAAGCTGAAAGTAGTTGAGAAATAAAATTCTAAACTCTTATTAACTATGGTCAAATACCGTAACAGCAACAAATACAGTTGACCCTTGAACAATGCTGGGGTTGGGGCACCAACCCCATGCAGTCCAAAATCCAAATACTCTGCTTCAAAAACAAAGGAATTGATAAATGAGTCACCCAAGGGCAGGAAGCTGAAACAGTTTAGATAGAATCAGGACTCAAACCCTAGCTCTTTTAACTCCACATACTCTGATCTCTAATTGAACATAAAAAAACTTTTCCCCACACTTAAAGATCTGTAAAATGAAAACACAGATACTACATTTATTGAAAAAAATCTGCCTATAAGTAGACCCATGCAATTCAAACCCTTGTTGTTCACTGGTCAACTGTACAAGAAAAAACTTTTTTTTTTTTTTTTTTTTTTTTGACCGCACCATGTGGCATGTGGGATCTTAGTTCCCTGACCAGGGATCAAACCCGCACCCCCTGCAGTGGAAGCATGGGGTCTTAATCACTGGACCGCCAGGGAAGTCTCTAAGCAAAAAGTTTTAAAGTGCCTTTTAAAAATTACTTTATTTATTTAATTTATTCACAATAGCTAAAAGGTAGAAGCAACCCAAGTGTCTGACAGATGAATGGATAAACGAAAGGCGGTATATACATACCATGGAATATTGCTCAGTCTTAAAAAGGAAAGGAATTCTGACATATGCTACGATGAACCTTGAAGACTTTACGCTAAGTCAAATAAAGCCAGTCACAAAAGGACCAATATTGTATGCTTCTGCTTATATGAGGTGCCTAGAGCAATCAAGTTCATAGAGACAGAAGGTAGAATGGTGGTTCCCAGGGGCTGGTAGGAGGGGAGGATGGGGACTTAGTATTTAATAAGCATGGAGTTTCAGTTTGGGAAGATGAAAAAGGTCTGGAGATGGATGGTGGTGATGACTGTAAAATAATATGAATGTACTTCATGCCACAGAATCGTGCACTTAAATAGTTAAAATGGTAAATTTTATGTTATATATACTTTACCACAATTTTTTTTTTTTTGGCCGCAGCACGCAGAATGCAGGATCTTAGTCCCCTGACCAGGGATCGAACCTGTGCCCCCCTACAGTGGAAGTGCAGAGTCCTAACCACTGGACACCAGGGAATTCCCTACTTTACCACAATTTTAAACAACTGATATAACTGTACAAAATGAGGATTCTAACTTAAGAGAAAAATCATAGCCTCTCAGAGTTAAACGGATCATTTCTTTAAATGTAATATAATGTTGATTTGTTTTCAAAAATAATTCAAAAAGACATCTCGGTTTATGATGGTACTCTCTTAATTCTGAAATTGGCCCCTACTCAGGCATAATTCAAAGGAGAAGCAATCAGAGACCATCAACCATTAGCTTTTAGGTTTGTTCTTTCAGGATGAGAACAGAAGAATCCAAAATGTCATATTTTTGTAATAGCAACTGTCTGCATAAATAAAATAACTGTTAAGTAATATGTAATATAAGAATAATTGTGTTAGGGAGTGAAATCACCAACTTTTACAATGCTTTAGGGCTGATGGTCTATCTTCAACGCAAAATAAAACAGAAAAAATAGAGGCATGGTGTATTTAAATCTATCTTATTAAAAAAAATCACACTCTTTTTGATCCAATAAAACAAAAATTAGCTAACCTTCTGAAAAATTAGTATCTAAATCACCTCATATCACCATACATCCAAAAAGGTACCCAGTACATCCAACTTTTCTGAGAAAATTATTAAAAAGCAAATAAGATTTTAAGAAGCATTTGTATGTTTATTAATAATCCTAACATCAAATGGGCATTAAGTATTCAGGTTGAAAATCTTCCTCAAATTTACAGGTAAATATAAAATTTATATTTCATGTCTGCATCTCAAGAGATCCTTTTAAACAACAAACTAAACCAAAGAATCACTTGGCTCATGGCCCCAGCTGAAATGAAGCTTAACATATGGCTGAACTACATAGTTTAGGTCAGGAAGAAACAAGACAGAAGCACAATTTGTGCTTTAAAACTGAGATACATATGAAACACTGTGTGGGGGTGTTGATGCATCACTCTACGCTACCACCAGATCTCCTTGGCAAACAGTGGTATAATTCTGAACAATCTTGGCCTCATATTATCATGAATATGCAAACTGGAGGAAAACCCACACAACATACCGGACAGAGACAAAAGTATTTCTCTTAATAACTAATGGAATGTTATTCCATTATTAATCAAAGGGTAAAAATCAGGTGTTTCTAGTGAAGATGGGGACTGGGGCATGAGGCGGAACACTTAAATTCAATTCTCAATATAAATTTGGCTAATCAAGGTCTTTAGGTTTCTGCTCAAACTACAAGTGTTCATTTTTATAACTATTTTCCCCCAGCATGAGTTTCTATTTCCATCCTTTCAAGATAAATTAAATTTTAAAACACATACAAGATTTCATGCAACTTTAATAACTTAAAGATATCAGAGTTCAAACAATGAAGAACAAAACTATGTTGATTTTATTAAATGGGGTCAACTTATTCTGATTCTATAAAGTAGGTACATTACTTATCATATATCTACAGCCTAGGAAAAAAAGCAGTTTGGAGAAAAGGGTTTTTACCTAAAAAGGAGGATAAGAGCTATACCTTCAGATTTGCTGGCAATCAATGCAATAATATAATTACATTCTAAAAACAGCAATTATAGGAGAAAAGGAATGGACTCTATTATAAAGTCAGCTAAAAAATATGGATACTACTACCTATTTCATAGAGTTATTTGGAAAATAAAATGGAATTATATATATACACACACAGAGCACTTAGCATAATAAAGAACAGTTAATAAATATTCAAAAAATGGTAGCTATTATTTACTACTTTTTAATCTTTCTGGGCCTTGATCTTCTCACTGCTAATGATAATCGGTACAGCGTTTTCAAAGTTATTGAAGGACTCACAGATATAGAGAATAAATTAGTGGTTACCAGCGGGGAGAGGGAGGAGGCAATACAGGAGTAGGGGATTATGAGGTACAAACTACTATGTATAAAATAAGCTACAAGGATACACTGTACAACACAGCAAATATAGCCAATATTTTATAATAACTATAAATGGAGCATAACCTTTAAAAATTGTGAATCACTATACTGTACACCTATAACTTCTGTAATAGTGTATATCAACTATATTTAAATTTTTTTAAAGAGTTACTGAAGGGATTATATGAAATGTTGTATACAAGGTGCCCAGTTAAATACCTAGCACAAGCAAGCACTTATTAAAATGATAGTATGGGATACAGGTAAAAATTCATAGAACAGCACATTTCCCCTAAATCTATCTATTCAATGTCGGTGTTCTACGTCACTCTCTAATTTCTTGGGAAAGATTAGCAAGAAGCTGAAGTCATAAAAAGGTTAACTCTTAAGAAAGTAAGCATGATTTTCTGATCTCATGGGTGCCTAACCAACGGTAACTTCTAGAATTTGACAAAGGCAGCAAACTTCTCCTTCTGACGAATGCATAAGAAGATGAAAGAAACATCTTTCTCTGCTCCTATTATTTTTCTCACTTCTTAGATGTATTCTACTAGTGAGTATGTAACACTAGAAATAATAGTGGAAGACTACTACTATATACTAGCTCAAGGGGAACTTCTAATAACATTTAAAAAGTGGGATGTGCTTTCCAGAAACCTAAATCTGGGAAAATATAAGCGATATGTTCAAAAGACTCTCATCTGGAGAACTGCTGCCAAATCTTTACAATAGGGTTTGTTGCTGAGAGAAGAATTGCTTTTGTGAATCCAGTACACGATGACTTATTTACAGAATGGGAGGGATGGGAGTTGAATGTAAAGCACTATGTATTATGGGGAAAAAAAGTTACCTGAGGTCTTTGGAAATGCCAGCTTTAAAAGAGACACAGACCGCATGAACTAGTTATAAAAGAGGTATACAAATATAATAGGGTCAGCTATGAGCTCAGGGTCAGTAAAACCTAACTTGGTCAGGCTGGATTTTTTTCACTTTGTACAAGAATGAAGAAATGCAGAAAAAGAAATAGATGGCGCCTCTGACCAGACCCAGGATGTACTGAAGCAATCCTTTTTTCCATTTTTGCCCACATGCTGTCTCAATTTCCCCATCTTATTGGAGTATTTCCAAACCAAGTTCTCTAGGTTATACCAAGTAACTTCAAAGCAGAGATGTTGGCATAAATCTGACATTTCTAGAAGTACAGAATAAAAGACTCCACGGCTTTCAAATGCCTATTTTAAAAAAATGAAAGGTGGTTTGTTCACTGGCTCAGCAGCTTTAAAAACAAAGGTTTCATGCTGCCACAGTTTTATTTTAAAGAACAATACTTGTGAAAGGCAAGTAAGTAACTGGATAATAAAAGTAGGACAGGAAAATATAAAAGAAAACAAAAACAGACACAATTTCATACAGGAAATATAGTAACAAACTAAGAAAAACCATCCTATTTTCCACATAAATTAGTCCTAAAGCTAACCTCAAAAGTTTTCCTTTTGTCCTGATTTTACTCTTCTTTCAATCCCTTCCAGGAACACAGAGTACCTACCTCCCTCTGCATGGTTAATAAATGGTACTTGACTTCAAAGAGCTTTAGAAGGTAGCATTCTTTGGCCACCTACTCATTTCAGGAGCACCCCATCATTTAAATATTCCGAAGAATTTCCTAGGTAGTTAAATGTGCAGTATAACAACATGTTTCTATGTTTGCTCTAGGTAATGAAGGCAACAAAAGCTTTAGTTCATGGGGCACTGTAGATCTCATCCACTGGACTAGCTCTAAGAAACTGATAAATGTTCAGTGTAATTAACCCAATACTCAGAATTATTAACTTATTTCTATACTGACCTTCGCTTCTGGTCCCAATGAAAGATTAGTCGTATTGTAGCAGCATGCCCCCAACTTTCCCCTGAGGGAAAAAGAACATGGTAACTAAGTTATAAGTCTCTCAGAATGCCTCTGACCAAATACAGTTTTACTTTACTTAATTTAACATAACGAAAGTATATTTGGTTTCAAAAAACCTGGTACATGGGTAACATCCTGAGATTAATAGATTTTCACCTATCTGTGGAAATACTGCAGATCATTATCACTATCCTCTACTTGCTTTTAGAAAACTTTATAGTTGGAGTCAACATGTTTGTCAATCTTGCTTATCATCAGGCTTACTAATGTATTTCAGACCACCAGAAGAAAAGCAAAAGCTCTGACAATATTCTTAAAGATTTTAGTATACATAAACCTTGAAGCACTGTGTTCTAACAAAGCCACGAGTAAGGTTAGGAAGAGTCATAAGCCTATTCATTACAGTTTGATTTGTATTTAAATGGATTCACCACTTCTCCTGCCTAAGACTGTGCGCTTTCTGAGGGAGTCATCTTATGAATATTTATATGCTAAGTACCTGACACAAGAGTTGCCAGAGAGTAGATGCTCAATAAATGTTAAACAACTGAAAGGATGAGTCAGTATCTAAAGGCACTGTGCTCCACGCTAAGATTTATCAGTGAATAAGACAGTCTTCTCTACTTTCATGGAGCTTACAGTACTCAACAAGCATCAAATGAAAGAGGTAGAAAAAAATGTATTTAACTAAAAATGTTTATTTGATTAATTGCCTACCCAGTGCAGGAACCAGCAAGGCCTGATTTTTATCGATCTTTGTTGTCATCTGATTGGTTAAAATTACCTATAAAAGCAAAATGTGAGAAAACTAGGTGAGTCTCTTCCCAAATTTATCAAGTAAATAGTCACGTGATTTTAGTATTCTGAATATAATCTAATTTAAAGAAAGATATATGTAGGTAATGAAAACTTTTCTGATATATTTTTTAGATATTACCCATAAAAATGAGTAAAATTATCTGAATACATGATTCTACTGAATATAAAACATTTTTTAACAGACTAGAACAAAGAAGTTCTTATTGTGATAATGGAAGAAAGAAAATATAGTAGATAATACATAAAGGTCTAAAGAGACCATGTGTAAAACCTTGGTAACTAGGAGCACAGGAAACATGGGAGTCTCTGTTCTGTACCACTGTTACCTCTCTAGAATATATTTATTCAAAGGAATATAAAATCCTTAATAAATAACTCAATGTTTATACTTTTAGGGGAGAGACAGTATTACCATTTACGATTTTACAGAAAAAAAACTGAGGCAAAGAATTATGAGAAGAGATCTAAAATCATAAAGAGAGCACAGTATAAGTAGAAGAACTGGGAAAAAATAAAACCCAGTAACAGATCAACTGACCCAAAAATTATGACTATGCTAGTCTGCTGGTAATAGAGATATAGGTGTTGCCTTACTCACAGATGCCCTCAAGGCTAAAAATATTGCTAATTCTTTTGGATTAAATAATGGCCTATAGAAAAGGTTCCATGTTTAGAAAGACAGTAATTTTATTTTATTTACTTATTCTTTGGCCGCACCGCATGGCATGCGGGATCTTAGTTCCTCAACCAGGGATCGAATCTGTGCTCCCTGCAGGGGAAGCACGGAGTCTTAACCACTGGACCTCCAGGGAAGTCCCGAAAGATAGTAATTTTAGAGTAGAGAAAAAGAAAGTGTATAAGGCTAACTTAATACAGTAAAAGTCAGATTACCTGGCACCTTCTCATCTAAAATTCTCCAGAAATGGTTATTTTAAATATTGTTCCAATACAGATCTTCCCTCCAGAAATAAGACAGATACTACTCCAAGCTGAAACTGATAAAGAACTTCTAAGAAAAGCAATGAGAAAAGATACCTACTCTAAAAAAGTCATCTATTTCCTAAGAAAACTGAAAAGAAACGGCTGTTTGGCTGTCCCTACCACAGTGGTCAACACCCTAAAGTTTCTGTTTATCTATGAAGGAGAAATCTGTGATCCATCTAGATCTCAGTCAGGCACAAACTGGATGACAGCACTCCCTCCTAGTTCCTCTCCCCTTAAGTGCCATAGTGGTTTTCCCATGTGTTACCTTATTCCAGGTATCTTAGAACAAGATAAGCAGGAATTTAAATTGGTAATTCACTAAAATATATGTCTTACTGGCATCCACAACATGTTGAATAATACTCTTTACACACTATCAAGTGTTTAATCTTTAGCAACTGGGATATTTACTTACACCAACACTTTTTGGTTAAAGGTGCACTATTCAATTCTGCAGCCATGAGCCACATACAGCTTTTTAAAACTAAATTAATTAAAACTAGAAATTCACTTCCTCTGCAGCATTAGCCACATTTCAAGTGCTCAACACCCATGGAACTACTATATCAGACTGAGCATTTTCATCTTTTTTTTTTTTTTTTTTTTTGGCTGCGTTGGGTCTTTGTTGCTGTGCTCAGGCTTTCTCTAGTTGCGCCGAGCGGGGGCTACTCCTCATTGCGGTAGGTGGGC
Organism: Mesoplodon densirostris; assembly: GCF_025265405.1. NCBI lineage: Eukaryota > Metazoa > Chordata > Mammalia > Artiodactyla > Ziphiidae > Mesoplodon > Mesoplodon densirostris. Next base: position 60,092,648 of record NC_082678.1, read on the forward strand.
TTCTCATTGCGGTGGCTTGTCCTGTTGCAGAGCACAGGCTCCAGGTGCGCAGGCTTCAGTAGTTGTGGCACGTGGGCTCAGCAGTTGTGGCTCATGGGCTCTAGAGCACAGGCTCAGTAGTTGTGGAGCACAGGCTTAGTTGCTCCGTGACATGTGGGATTTTCTCAGGCCAGGGATCAAACCCGTGTACCCTGCATTGGCAGGTGGATTCTAAACCACTGTGTCACCAGGGAAGTCCTGAGCATTTTCTTCTTTGCAGAAAGTTCTACCAGACAGCATTGGTTTAGAGAATATTACACATCTTACACATTATCCATTACACATCTTGAGGAAATTGTAAATAGACATTACTGGCTTACCAGTTGTTCAACATCCCAAAATCAGAATTTGCATTGTTAGCATCTACTTATAATTAACAGTATTTCTGCAAAAATGTTGGGTTTACTATGACATAAATGAAAATTACTGTGTGATTACTCCAAGCTCCTAAAGAATGAGTCTTGGGAGTCTCCTAGTGGACTAGTGGATAGGATTATCGGCTTTCACTGCCATGACCCGGGGTTCAATCCCTGGTCAGGGAATTGAGATCCCGCAAGCTGCGCAGCACGGCCAAAAAAATTAAAAAAGAATGGGTCTTAAAATAGTGAAGTGGGGACTTCCCTGGTGGCACAGTGGTTAAGAATCTGCATGCCAATGCAGGGGACAAGGGTTCGAGCCCTGGTCTGGGAAGATCCCGCATGCCACGGAGCAACTAGGCCCCTGTGCCACAACTACTGAGCACACACGCCTAGAGCCGGAGCTCCACAACGGGAGAAGCCACCACAATGAGAAGCCCACGCACAGCAACGCAACTAGAGAAAGTCCACGTGCAGCAACGAAGACCCAACGTAGCCAAAAATAAATAAATTAATTAATTTAAAAAAATAGTGAAGTAATAATCACTTTAAAATTATAAACCTCACTGCTTTAAAAATACTTCTGTGGGCTTCCCTGGTGGCACAGTGGTTTAGAGTCCGCCTGCTGATGCAGGGACACGGGTTCATGCCCCGGTCCGGGAAGATCCCACATGCAGCGGAGTGGCTGGGCCCGTGAGCCATGGCCGCTGAGCCTGCGCATCTGGAGCCTGTGCTCCGCAACGGGAGAGGCCACAACAGTGAGAGGCCCGCATACTGCAAAAAAAAAAAAAAAAAAAAGCCAGACATAAAAGACCACATATCGTATGATTCTATTTATATAATATATCCAAAAAGACAAATCCATAGAGACAGAAAGCAGACTAGTGGTTGTTAGTGGCTGAAGGGAGGGTGCAGTGGGGAATGATGGTTAATGGGTAAGGGAGTTCTTTTTGGGGTGATGGAAATGTTCTAAAATTAGCTAGCTGTGATGGTTGCACAACTCTGCAAATATAGTAAAAAGCACTGAACTATGATTTAAAAGGGTTAATTTTATGCTACGTTAATTATATCTAGTAGAGCTGTTAAATTTTTTTCTGATAAAAATCAAATAAATGCATCTCTAAAAGGACTCTCTCCATATCAGTCTGCAAAGACTTAAAAGATTCAAAGTTTGTAAAGAAGTGGGAAAACAACAATTCTCATGCATGTTATACACATGAAATTAATATATTGTAAATCAAAATATCTCAAAAAAATCTATCTTCTATTTTAGAAAAAAAGTATAATTGGAATCTAATCAAGAGGAAACATCACAGAAACCCAAAATTGTAACTTTTTTTTTTTTGCCACGCCACGTGGCATGTGGGATCTTAGTTCCCCCACCAGGGATTGAACCCGTGCCCCTGCACTGGGAGCATGGAGTCTTAACCACTGGACGGCCAGGGAAGTCCCCACAGAAACCCAAAATTCAGAGATAATCTCTAAAATCACCGGCTTCTATTCTTCAATACAGCAATGTCACAAAAACAAAGAAAGGCAACTAAAGAGATACAACATCTAAAGGCAATACACGATTCCAGTTGGCAAAAAGAACGGGAAAAATTTGCTGTGAAGGACATCATTGGGATAATTGACAGAACAGGAATATGGATTATATATTAAAGTGCTGTATCAATATTAAATTTCCTACATTTGATAACTATACTGTGTACACATATGAGAATATTCTTGTTCTTAGGAAATACACACTGAATATTATCAGATAAAAGGATATGATATATGCAACTCTTTTCAAAGTGTTCAGAAAAATATATACATAAACTGTGTGTGTGTTTGTGTATGTATAGAAAGAGAGTGGGGAGAGAGAATAAGAATGAAAAAGCAAACCTTGGGAAAGGTTATATGGGAGTTCTTTGTACTATTCAAATCAACAAAATAAATAAAATTTTATCTTTTCCCCACTGAACTAAAAAAAAAAAAAAAAAAAAAAGAAAGGATTCCCATTCATTGTTGTAGAGAATATACTTTGGAATACGCTTTCTGAGGGCAATTTGATAATATATTACAAAAGGTTTAAAAAAGAGATATATCACTGGCTTAAAACTTTCAGAAATAACTGGACACACAGACAAAGAAGCATATATAAAGTTGTTGACTCCAGTGTTTTACATGGTGAAACACTGGAGCCAACTTTAAAGACAATCAATAGAGAGAGAGGTGGTTAAAAAACTATGCCACAACCATACAGTAGAATACTATATAGATGTTAAGGTAAGGTACATTTATAAAGTAGTATGTATGGGAAGAGGTTCATAGTATATTAAGTGAAAAACAAAAAACTGCTTTGCTTGATTGGTTTTAATATGATTTCACTTAAAAAATATGTTTATGTTTGTACAGAATAAGTTTGGAAAAATATATATAACAAACAACAATAATCATCTCTGGGTAATAGATAATATAATTGCTTACTTTCTACACTTTCGATTGCTTATAACTTTTTTTACAGCAAGCAAATATAACTTAAAATTGTAAAATATACTTATTAGCAAAGGTCATATATGCTTCTATAGATGCTAACTGGGAAATTAAAAATCAAGCAAAGAAGAATTTATAAACTAAGAAGAGAAAGTATGCACTCAACCCACAAAGTCCTACCTCTAGAAGTAGCTACTGTAAATGTTTTGGTCCTTTCAGATCTTTTTCTTCATATGTATAAATATAAATGCACATATATAACTTCTGTTTTCTTCAAAAATTGGGATCACAGGGCTTCCCTGGTGGCGCAGTGGTTGAGAGTCCGCCTGCCGATGCAGGGGACATGGGCTCGTGCCCCGGTCCGGGAAGATCCCACATGCCGCGGAGTGGCTAGGCCCGTAAGCCATGGCCGCTGAGCCTGTGCTCCGCAACAGGAGAGGCCACAACAGTGAGAGGCCCGTGTACCGCAAAAAAAAAAAAAAAAAAAAAAAAAAAAAAAAGAAATTGGGATCACACTAAATATATTATTATGTAAGTTGAATTTTTTCACTTACTCATATATCTGGATATAACTTCTTCCATGTTAGTGCATGTACATTTACATTACTCTTCTTAAACACTGCATAGTATTCCATGTCGTTATTTAGATTACTTTTTTTTTTTGGCTGAGCCATGCAGCACAGCTTGCAGGATATCAGTTCCCCAATCAGGGATTGAACCCAGGCCATGGCAGTGAAAGCCTGGAATCCTAACCACTAGACCACCAGGGAACTCCCTAGATTACTTTTTTAATCAGAAAAGATGAAACTATTTCTGTTAAAAAACAAAAACCTACGGAACTATGCAACCCATTAGCCTTGAGTGCCCCCTACTGGGGACTCTCCACTGATATTAACAGAATGCTAAATTACAAATTAATGCCAAGAAATAATTCAAAGACAGGACACTATGTTTTCAGCATATGGCAAAAAAAATCTAAAAACTCAAAAGAAAAAATGTATGTTTTGAAATGATTTTATTGAGGAGTTACTTACATATGCTGTATTACAGCCTTGTGCAAAGGACTCTAATTGGCAGTGAAGACAAGAAAATCAAGGTAAGCAGTTTGATCTTCTCCCATCTCCCTCCCAGACAAGTGTGTATATTTGTGTCAGTGGTAGGATGAGGTTTCAAAGAGAGAAGTGAAAACAGGCAATAAAAAAAAGTTTTTACCTCACTCCTTTTGTTTGTTTGTTTTTGTTTTGGGTTTTTTTTGGCCACAACACACAGCACGCAGGATCTCAGTTCCCCGACCAGGGATCAAATTCGCACCCATTGCAGTGGAAGCACAGAGTCCTAACCACTGGACCACCAGGGAATCCCCTACCTCACTCCTTTTATCTCTTTACTTCTGAACTTATCTTTACGTCTCTCCTCACACTACAAATCTAGAAGCGTTAGCTCCACCTCTAAACATCTAGGTTGTTTACACTATGTGATTTTTCTATCCATCTGAGTCTGTGATTATACACTATGTAATAATCAAAGACTCAAGAGTAAAAGAAAAATGGGGATGTTGGAAGAGCTTACCTGAAAAACATCAAATATGTTACAAAGAAAACAATGCAATTATCAAAGATGACATTTCTTTATCAAAGTCCGTTTTTATAATATGGCATCTTGATTATGCTTTTTATTTGCCAGGAAAACTGATATACAACACTTATGACTGGATTTAATATTTTTTATAGAAACCAAAACAAAACAAAACTACATTCAGAACTGTATATCTATATTATTTGCTTTTAGTCAAGCAAATTCTATATTTGCTATTTCTAGACTGTAACATTTTATTTTTTTACTTTTATTTATTTATTTATGTTTGGTCGTGCTGTGTGGCATGCGGGATCTTAGTTCCCTGACCCGGGATTAAATCTGTGCCCCCGACAGTGGAAGCATGAAATCCTAACCACTAGACTGCCAGGGAATTCCCTAGACTTTAACATTTTATATAATCTTGACTTTATAATAAAACTCCCTTTAGTAGTAATACTTACAGCTAATCTGTGGTTATTTGCAAGGCTGATCATTTGCTGCGCTAGGCCATTTAGTAATCGAGTACGAAGGGATAGGTCATCTAGGTCATGACGAAAAGGAAAAGCAATGCCATCCACTATCACTAATCGAACCTAAATAAAGAAGAGATAATGATATTAGGTTTGGTATTTAAAATAAAATAATAAATGGCAACCAAAAAGCAGAGTCCACCACAGAAAAAAAAAACATTTTTCACAGATCTAGAACAAAAAAAATTTTAATTTATATGGAAACACAAAAGACCCCAAATACCCAAAGCAATCTTGAGAAAGAAAAACGGAGCTGGAGGAATCAGGCTCCCTAACTTCAGGCTCTACTATAAAGCTACAGTAATCAAAACAGTATGGTACTGGCACAAAAACAGAAACAGATCAATATGAAACAGGATAGAAAGCCCAGAGATAAATCTACACACATATGGTCACCTAACCTATGACAAAGGAGGCAAGAATGTACAATGGAGAAAAGACAGTCTCTTCAGTAAGTGGTGCTGGGAAAACTGGACAGCTACATGAAAAAGAATGAACACCATACACAAAAATAAACTCAAAATGGATTAAAGACCTAAATGTAAGGCCAGACACTATCAAATTCTTAGAGGAAAATATAGGCAGAACACTCTTTGACATAAATCACAGCAAGATCTTTTTTGACCCACTTCCTAGAGTAACAAAAAAAATAAAATAAACAAATGGGACCTAATGAAACTTAAAAGCTTTTGCACAGCAAAGTAAACCATAAACAAGACAAAAAGACAACCCTCAGAATGGGACAAAATATTTGCAAATGAAGCAACAGACAGGAGATTAATCTCCACAATTTACAAGCAGCTCATGCAGCTCAGTATCAAAAAAACAAACAACCCAATCAAAAAATGGGCAGAAGACCTAAACAGACATTTCTCCAAAGAAGACATACAGATGGGCAACAAACACATGAAAAGATACTCAACATAGCTAATTATTAGAGAAATGCAAATCAAAACTACAGTGAGGTATCACCTCACACCAGTCAGAATGGCCATCATCAAAAAATCTACACACAGGGCTTTCCTGGTGGCACAGTGGTTGAGAGTCTGCCTGCTGATGCAGGGGACAGGGGTTTGTGCCCCGGTCCGGGAAGATCCCACATGCCGCGGAGTGGCTGGGCCCATGAGCCATGGCCGCTGAGCCTGCACGTCTGGAGCCTGTGCTCCACAATGGGAGAGGCCACAACAGTGAGAGGCCCGCGTACCGCAAAAAAAAAAAAAAAAAATCTACAAACAATAAATGCTGGAGAGGGTGTGGAGAAAAGGGAACGCTCCTGCACTGTTGGTGGGAATGTAAATTGTTACAGGCACTATGGAGAACAATATGGAGGTTCCTCAAAAAAGTAAAAATAGAGCTACCATATGATCCAGCAATTGCACTCCTGAGCATAAATCTGGAGAAAACCAAAATTCAAAAAGATATTTACATGCACCAAATGTTCACTGGAGCAGTATTTACAATAACCAGGACATGGAAGCGACCTAAGTATCCATCAACAGATGAATGGATAAAGAAGATGTGGTATACATATACAATGGAATATTACTCAGCCATAAAAAAGAATCAAATAATGCCATTTGCAGCAACATGAATAGACCTAAGGATTACCATACTAAGTAAGCCAGACAAATATCATATGGTATCACTTATATGTGAAATCTAAAAAATGATACAAACTTATTTACAAAACAGAAACAGACTCACAGACTTAGAAAACAAACTTATGGTTACCAAAGGGGAAAGGTGGGAGGAGAGGGATAAATTAGGAGGTTGGGAAGAAAAAAAGGAAAAACAGAAATGGTAAAAATTCATCAAACTCAACAACAACAAAAACACAGGAAGCTAATCAATTCAGCAAAAAAATACCCCTCTGTTGTCTCACTTTCATCATGCGTGTTAATGTAAGCAAAAATATCAAGCAGCGTTTATGTTAAAACAGTACCTGTTCCTCAGTGATGGGAGCAACTTCTTTGCTGAATTGGACAGCCATCAAGTGCTTATTGGTAGCTTAATTTTGCCAAATAATGGCATAGGTCAGATATGGATAAATAAGTTTAGCAAAATTCAAATCGATGAAAACCTCATACATTGGTGGTGGGAATGTAAAATGGTTCAGCAACTGTGAAAAACAGTTTTGCAAGGCCTCAAAAAGTTAAACATAGAATTACCATATGATCCAGCAATTTTGCTCCTAGGTATATACCCAAAAGCATTAAAAATTGGTACAAAAACAAATATGTGTATACACATTTCATAGCAGCACAATTCATAAAAATCAAGAGATGGAATCAGTCTGAATGCCCATCAACAGAATATTATTCAGCCATAGAAAGGGACGAAGTTCTGACACATGCTACAAAGTGTATGAACACTGAACATGTTACGCTAAGTGGAAAAAAACAGACAAAAAAAGTCACATATCACATGATTCCATTCATATGCAATATCCAGAGTAGGTAAATCCATAGAGACAAAAACAGATTGGTGGTTGCCAGGGGCTTTGTAGGGAGGGAGGAATAGGGAGCAACTCCTTAATGGGGACAAGTTTCCTCTTAAGGTGACAAAAACATTTTGGAACTAGATACAGGTAGTGGTTGTACAACATTGTGAATGTACGAACTGCACTGAATTGCTCACTTTAAAATGCTGTATTTTATTACGTGAATTTGACCTCAATAAAAAATCAAATCAACAAAAGCTTTTTGTAAGACTCAACTGGTTATACAGAATTTACAATAATGAATACTGTACATTTTATTACTTACAAATTGTGTGTTATACGTTCTTTATATAAGCAACTTTATAATAAACTTATGTATGTATATATGTGCATATATTCTTTTCCTGGAAAGTCAGTCATTAAACATTTACCAGCATACCAACGGAGAGATAGGAAGACTCAGATCACAGATATATTTATTTAGTGGTTCTCAAAGGCCAGAAGGCAGTGGGATGACATATTCAAATTGCTGAAAGGAAAAAACTGACAACAAAGAATTGTATATCTAGCAAAAGTATTCCTCAAAAATGAAGCAGCAATTAAGAGACTCACAGATAAATAAAAACAAAGTTCATCACTAGTAGACCTATTGTACAAGAAATGCTAAGAAGAGCCCTTCAGGCTGAAATGAAAAGACAGTGGACAGTACAGTAACTCAAATCCACACACAGAAATAAACAGCTGTAAATGTAACTATATAAATAAACCTAAAAAGTCAGCATTAATGTATCTTTAGTTTGTAACACCTTATTTTCTGATATGCTTTAAAAGATAACTGTATAAAACAATAACGAAAAATCTATGGTAATCGGCACACAATGTATAAAGATATAATGTGTGACAATAACAACATAAAGAGTGTTAAAAGCAGCCATATAGCAGCAAGGTTTTTGTATATTGTTGAAACTAAATAGGTACTAGTTCAAACTATACTGCTATGAATTAAGATGTTAATTGTAATCCCCAGGGCAACTAATAACTAAAAAATATATAGTAAAAGAAACAAGGGAATCAAAATGGTATACTAGAAAATAACAATCTAATAAAAAAAGAAAGCAGTAATGGAGAAACTGAGAAGTAAGGTATAAGACATATAGAAAAAAAATAGCAAAATGGCATAAGTACCTCCCTACGAGCAAGCATGTTAAACGTAAATGAATTAAACTCTCCAATTAAAAGGCAGAGATTGGCAGAATGGATTTAAAAAATGACCCAACTGTAGGCTTTCTACAAGAAACTCACTTTAAGTCCAAAGATACATATAAGTTAGGTGTGAAAGGATGGAAAAAGATATTCCCTGCAAACAGTAACCAAAGAGAGCTGGAGTGGCCAGACAAAAGAGACTTTAAGACAAATACTGTTACAAGAGACAAAGAAGGACACTATAATAATAAAAGGGTCAGTCCATTAAGAAGATATAACAATTATAGGGAATTCCCTGGCGGTGCAGTGGTTAGGACTCAGTGTTTTCACTGCCGTGGCCTGGGTTCAATTCCTGGTCAGGGAACTAAGATCCTGAAAGCCAAAAAAAATACAAAAAGAAGATATAACAATTATAAATATAAAGAGACCTAACAACAAAGCCCTAAAATATATAAAGCAAAAACTGATAAAATTAAAGAAAGAGGACTTCCCTGGTGGCATAGTGGTTAAGAATTCACCTGCCAATGCAGGGGACATGGGTTCGAGCTCTGGTCGGGGAAGATCCCACATGCCTTGGAGCAACTAAGCTTGTGCGCCACATCTACTGAGCCTGCGCTCTAGAGCCCGCGAGCCAAAACTACTGAAGCCCGCGTGCCTAGAGCCTGTGCTCCTCAACAACAGAAGCCACCGCAATAAGAAGCCCACGCACCTCAATGAAGAGTAGCCCTCGCTTGCTGCAACTAGAGAAGGCCTACGTGCAGCAAAGGAGACCCAATGCAGCCAAAAATTAATTAATTAATAATTTTTAAAAATAAAATTTTTTAAAAAATCAAAGAAAGAAACAAAACAGTTCTACAGTAATAACTGGCAATTTCAAACAGCCCATATTCAATGATGGATATAACTGGACAAAAGATAAACAAGGAAAGAAAAGACTTAACAACACTATAAATCAACTAGAATTAGCAGATATATACATACAACACTCCACGCAACAGCAGCCTACACATTCTTCTCAAGTGCACGTGGAACGTCCCCCTGCATAGACCAGATGTTAGGTCACAAAATAAGTCTCAAATTTATAAAGATGGAATCATATAAAGTTATCTTCTCTGACCAGAATGGAATAAAATTAGAAACCAACAAAAGGACATTTGAAAAATTCACAAATATGTGGAAATCAAACAACACACTTTTTTTTTTTGGCGGTACGCAGGCCTCTCACTGTTGTGGCCTCTCCCGTTGAGGAGCACAGGCTCCAGACGTGCAGGCTCAGCAGCCATGGCTCATGGGCCCAGCCGCTCTGCGGCATGTGGGATCTTCCCGGACCAGGGCACAAACCTGTGTCCCCTGCATTGGCAGGCGGACTCTCAACCACTGCGCCACCAGGGAAGCCCAACATACTCTTAAATAAACAAAGAGTCAAAGAACTCAAAATGGAAATTGGAAAGTACTTAAAGGTAAATGAATATTAAAAAATAATATACCAAAATTTATGGGATACAGTAAAAGCAGTGCTCAGAGGAAAATGTATAGCTCTAAACAACTATATTAAAAAAAAAGAGGGAATTTCCTGGCAGTCCAGCAGTTAGGACTGCATCATTGCCAAGGGCCTGGATTCAATCCCTGGTTGGGGAACTAAGATTCCACAAGCCACATGGTGCAGCAAATAAATAAATAAATGTTTTTAAAAAAGGAAATAAAGATCTCAAACCAATATCCTAAAATTCTACTTTAAAGAAAAAGTAGAGCAAACTAATCCCAAATAAAGTAGAAGAAAGTAATGAAAATTAAAGTGAAAATAATCAAAATAGACAAGAGACAAACAATTGGAAAAATCACTGAAATCAAAAGTTGATTCTTTGAGGGACTTCCCTGGTGGTGCAGTGGTTAAGAATCTGACTGCCAGTTCAGGGGACACAGGTTCAAGCCCTAGTCTGGGAAGATCCCATATGCCGTGGAGCAACTAAGCCCGTGTGCCACAACTACTGAGCCTGCATGCCACAACTACTGAAGCCCACGTGCCTAGAGCCTGTGCTCCGCAGCAAGAGGAGCCAGCGCGATGAGAAGCCCACGCACCGCAACGAAGAGTAGCCCCTGCTCGCCACAACTAGAGAAAGCCTGCGCGTGGCTATGAAGGACCCAACGCAGCCAAAAATAAAATTAATTAATTAATCAGTTTTTTTAAAAAGAGAGATTTTTTTTTTAAAAAAAGAAAAAAAGTTGATTCTTTGAAAAGATCAACAAAATTGACAAGCCTTTAACTAAAGTGACTAAGAAAAAGAGAGAAGGTGCAAATCACTCCCGTCAGGAATGGAAGTAGGGACATTACTACCAATCTTATAGAAATAAAAAGCAAAGAGAACATAATGAACATTCGTATGCCAAAAAATTAGATAACCTAGATGAAACGGACAAACTCACTGAAAGACACAAACTACCAAAACTGACTGAAGACACCAAAAATCTGAATAGATTTATAACAAGAGATTGGATCAGTAATCAAAAGCCTTTCAACAAAGAAAAAATCAGGACCAGACGGCTTCACCAGTGAATTCTATAAAATGTTTAAAGAATTTACACCAATTCTTCTCAAAGTGTTCTGAAAAGTAGAGAAGGGAACTTCCTAACTCATTTTATGAAGCCAATATTACACTGATACCAAAGCCAGACAAAGACATCACCAGCAAAGAAAACCACAGACCAATTACAGATGCAAAAATCCTCAACAAAATGCTAGGAAACTGAATCTTGTAGTATATTAAAAGGATTTTATATCATGACCAAGCGGGATTTATCCTAGGAATGCAAAGGTGGTTTAATATGAAAATCAATCAATGAAACATACCAGATTAATAGAATGATGGGTGAAAAAAGCCACATAATCGTCTCAATTGATTCAGAAAAAGCATTGACAAAACCCAACACCTTTCATGATAAAATCAATCAACTAATTAGGAATAAAAGAGAGCCTCCTCAACCTGATAAAGATGGAGCCATACCTTTGAGTGTTCTGAAAGGAAGTCTGGAAGCAGATAAACTTGTGCCAATAGCTCTGTGTAGTCACGACAACGAAAATAATAAATATGGGAAAGAATATTTTCAAGAGTGAAATCCTGCAAAGCTTTTGGGTGCTCTGAAATAAACAACAAAACAATTTTAAAATAGTTTTACCTGTCATTTCACAAACTATCATTTCATAGTTCCTGACCTCTTATTTTCACCTTTTCCACTGTTTCCTTACATACCAGACTATCTAGAAATTGTTTAGACACATACACAACTAGAGTTTTAACGTCCATCTTTTCATATTTCTAGTTATTGGCTTCCATTGAATAGAAGTGACACAATGGAATTTCTTTCTTGTTTTTTTTCATAAGACTCCAAATCAAAAGTTAAAAGGAAAAATGTTGAAAAGAAGCATATTTTTCCCTTAAATGCCATAGTATAATTTGATATTTAAGTAGAAACAATGATATAAAATAAAATTCTCTCCTTAGATTTGTTTTTTTTAAATAACCAGATTGGTTCTGGACATATTTCAGAGAGAAACAAGTTAAAAATCATTGCATTTAAAAACGTACTTAAGTTTTAACGCTGAAAGAAAAACCAAGAAATTAAATTTCAGAAAATATTGCCTATTACAAATATACATTTAACCAGTTCATTTTTAACCAAAAAACAACAGCTTAATCACACACCACTCATTAAAAACTATATTCCAGGGCTACATCCACAATATTTACAAGATCTTAAGACACTATTACAAATTACACCTGTGACATGGATAGCTTACAGGACTTTCAATAGATATACTGGTCATTGGTTAAAAAGGACACCTATTACTACAATGAAAATAAAAATATTCAGCTGATTATATTCATTTAAAGGGAATACAAACATCTTAGGAAAAGCATTATATTTTTTAACATTTCTAGAGAAAAGAATAAGGACTGCACATCCAAAAATAAAATACAATAAAGCAAAAGAAAACAGTCAAACCAGAAACCATTTAATTTTATGAGTAATTGAAGGACAAGAACTTGAAAACAAATTACCTTAAAAAAAAACTTTTTTAATCTAACACTTTATTTCCACATAATAAGTGCAGAAAAGCTTCCCAACACTTTTAACAATACAATTAACATAGTCGTGAAGTCAAGTACGTACTACTCAGAGCCACATAAGGTCAATCAGCCTAATTTTCCAAACATTTCCAGACATGGTTTTTCAAGGCCACCCTTGGTTTTTGGCAAAACCAGTATCAAAGTCAATATACACTGAACGCATTGACACAACATTTAATACTTACAGTAAGGTGTCCAGTAACATTAGCTAACACCTGGCAGGCCAGAGCATGATGATTTGAAGTCATACACTGAAATACAGGTTTTGTCCCAGAGCTCCTGCAGTAAAAAGTGAGGGCCATAAAAGGGGAAGAAAAGGCCAGCCCAGGTGTGGCATTTCTCAATTTGTAAGAGAAGTATGAGAGTTTAATACTAGTACACGGTCCAGTCATTAAGCTTCACGTTCCAAATGGTCTCTTGCTTGAGATGGATACAAATGAAAATTACTTTTATTATACAGAAAAAAGAGCACTTGCTAACTTACCTTCTCCCATATGTGTTCCTGCTATAAGCTGCAGGTGTTGAATGCAGGCATTAGCAAGGTCTACCACTCTATCAACCATAAAACTCCCCTCTGTATCAATAAAAACTGCTTCACCTTCCACTCCTCCAAAACATTCTGGTATCTGCACATCTACTGCCAACTGCATACTGTCAAGAGAAAGAACTGAAATGACCAAGTCATTATCATGATGATCTAAGGCAGTGTTTTTCAAACTCCAGATCACAACCCATTAGATACCACTAAATATTTTATAGGTATAAATATACTCTGCAAAGTAAGAGAGATGGTTGACTCTCCACAGCTCCAAACATACGTGAATCAACTGATGAATGGATTAGGGGGAGCGTGTGCCTATAAAACCACAATTAAGGACTCTTTAGTGGTTTTTAGGCTTCTGGGAATGGAACCCTTTATTATACAAAAATCTACTTTCAAACATTTGGCTTTCAAATATATTCTCAGGAATTAATTCTATAATAAAGTAGAAGACTGCTTGTTGACCCCACTGACCACACTATACTGTTGCAAAAGAAACACTTTTTAATATCAAAATAATTGTATCAATTTATCAAGATGGGGTGCTGAAGTAAGGCAAATGTTGATTTGTTTGATGCACACAAAATTAAGAGCACATACATGCCTTTTTTGGTCTCCTAACTGTATACCCACAACACAATACTCTGTTAGTTACATAAATGTAAGAGGGGAACATTTTATTTTACCATAATTGTGTTTTTCCAACACCTGGTGCACCACAAATTTCTGTTGTTTTGGTTAAGGGTATGCCACCCCCAAGAATATTATCTAGTGCGGAACAGAAGGTAATTATGGAACTCTGGGTATGCTCCTGCTCAAGAAGTTCCAGTGCTGTGCACTTCTTGCCTGACTCAGCTGTACCAGAATAACTTGTTTTATTTGTGAGACATTCTCTTCTTATAATTTGCAGAGTTTCTAAGGCTTCCTCTTTAGATATCCCAACTTCTGAAAGTAAGAAACAGAAACAAAAACATCTGATTTTAGAAATTTGAAAGTCATATGTTATTGAGTTGTCTTCATTAATTTTAATTTTTAAATAACAAGAATGATGCCAAGAGTAGAGAAACATAAAAATGTAACATTCGATTAACTATTTAATTTTTCAAGTTAACAAAGGCATTTATCTATGTTTTCTTAGTCTTCACATACTTAAAAGGTTTATCTATTACCTCAGAAACAGAATTCAGAAACTTAAACCTCTAAAGCATTTTTGAGTACCTACAAGAGTATCTATCTCAGAAGGTAGAAATGAAAATGTCCTTTTTTTTTCCCTTTTGGTCCTTTTACTACCTCTTTGGTCTTTTACTATCTCTTTTGGTCTTATGAAGCCATAATAAACTTGCTCTCATAAGGTATACAAATTATTTTTTAGAAAAGAATGAAAATGGCCTCTTTAACTGCCTAAAACAAGACGCAGATTTAAGAAGTGCATGTGCATGTATTATTCATGAAAACATTGGAATGAAAAATTCATGGATCACTGCAAACTATTTAATAAGAAAAATTATTTGATGCACCAATAGCTTAAACAATACACTTATGCTTCCTCAACTATACAATTTCATTCCTGACAACATGGCCTAAGAAGTAAAATGGAAATTACAAAACAAGCTGCTTATGGAAGAAATAATGGAGAGGATATCACTTATGAGTTTGATATATCAGTGCTTGATCGGGTAAGGATATGAACTATAAATTTGGTGCTAACAAAAGACATTAATGGTGCTAAGGAAATGAAAATTCCATCCAATTTAAGAGCCTTAACTCGTCTGATTACTTAGGTTTGTCATTCCTGACTGCACCACTTACTATGTAGTTACTATGCATGGGCAAGTTACTTCTTTATACCTCAGACTTTTCTTCTACAAAATGGGAATGAAACAACACACATAAAAACCTTGGTAGAACACTAAGCCCATCCAAAATGCTTAATAATTGTTAGCTACTATTATCATTTAGATTCTCTCATTTCTTTTTTGTAAAACCAACCTGTTGAAAGAAAATGAGCCCATCAAACTTTGGGGGATACAGTCTTTGGCATAAGACTTAAGACAAATAGTTAACATTGGGTCTACAACATTTGTTCTTGAGTGGAGAGTTGAAACCTTATTTTCCATCGTTAAGGGCAATGACTTAAAATTCTGTTCTATCTTAATAACACAGTTCCGGGCATACTGTAGGGTTATGTGCACAGTGAGGGTGACTGCAGACAGCTTCATCTTTGTGTACCTCAGAAGGAAGTGGTTCCCACCAACATATAATCTACAGTGTTCTGGAATATGAGTTTTTGGGGGTTTTCGGTGAATTATATTAAGAGAAGCGATGTCTTCTTTCTACTGCTTTCTCCAGGTTCGGGGGATTCTACTCCCTTTGTCACTCTTGATTTATCTCATCCTATCGCGAACAGTGCATTTCTTAAATTTAATCCCTGCCCCTTGGATTTTGTAACAGCGAAAATTAGACCGCCTGTCTGGATTTCAATCCTGCCTCCACAACTTCCTAGCCCACTCATAATGAAAAGTTACTTAGCCTCCCAAGCATCAGTTCCTTCATCTATATACTGAACATAACAGTCCACGTTAAAAGGGTTCTTTTGAGTATAAATGAGATAATCCTCAGAGGCTTCAGCAGCCACTGGCAGAGAAAGCAACTGGTGAATGTTTCCAAGACCACAGTTCTAACCATTCAAACCACACTTAAGTGGAGTCAATGAGCTGTTTCACGGTGTAAACGCGGCAGTGGGCGGCGGCAGAATCTGGCCGAGAACGGGGATGGAGGCGGCCCCGATAGCGGCCAGAGTGCCTCAGCTTGTAATGGGAGTCCGTTACCTTTGCTGAGTTCGGAGGGTTTCACCTCTAGGAGTTCCTCAGCAGTCTGGAAACCTGCAGACACCAGCTTCACCCGCACCGCTGGGGATAGGGGCAAACTCACTAAATCCCGCTGCATTTCAAAGCCGAACACCTACGCTCGCAGTTGCGCAGACGCAGAAGCGGCCAAGCCCGCGCACGCGCACCCGCCGCGCCACGTGACGTCAGACGTAAGGCGGAAGGGTGGGGTCCGCGGCGTGGCTGCACGCGGCCTTGGGCTTTGGGGCTCTGCGGCTCTGTGGCTGTGCGGAAGTCTGGTCATTCTTACATATGTTTCCCCGTTTCCATCGTGATTCTTCCAAATCCCATTTAAAGTTTGCACATCAAACGTACATCCTGACAGTAAAAAGATGGATGGAGACCGCAGGATGCAAAGCCAGGCCCAGTGGGTCTTACCACATTTCCTCACCTCCACCCTGACCTGTTGGATGGAGGCCTCAGGGTTGTTAGTAGGAATGATCTCCCTGAATGGGAGCTAAGATACGCACAGACACTGGCATGTTACCGGTTTGGGGTACGGAAGAGTCGTATAAAGAATACTCTCCATCTCCGTAATAGGGTTCCAGGGTCTACGGGTCTTCTTGCCGGATGTCCCCCTTGCTAGGCCCCCTCACTTTTCCCGCCCTCGCTCTCGCGAGGGATTGTGGGCCAGCCCCTCAGAGCCACGGGGCGCGGTCGGCGCCAAATCCCCGCAGCCACCCACGTCTTGCCGCGCGCGAGTCGAGTCTGGAGCGTGATGGTTTGAGACCGTTGGTTCTTAACGGCCTGCCTAGAAGTAGCTGGATAAGTAAGCAAGTATAGTCCCCATAGTGGGCTGGGCATGGGCTCCTCCGGTCCTTGAGAGGGAGGAGGTGGGCTACGCAAGAGCTCCTATTTCTGGTACTGAGTCGGTAAGGGACCACTTCTAAAATAGAGAATTTGGGGGGGAATTGAGAGGCGGTTTGCAAGGTGGCTTGCGAAGTCTTTCCTTGCCCAGGAGAGTATAATTTAAGGGAGAAACTCCTTCCGTTCCTTTAGGCGACGATTCTTAGCCTTGACTTTTCTTCCTAGCTTAAAGGAACTCCCTAAATATTGCAAATCAGAGCCCTTTAAGTACATAAGCTCTAAGGAAGGAAATGTGCTGACCGCTTTAGCAAATCCTACACATTTCCAGTGCTCACAGCCATGCCACAGGAACATAAGGACATGGAATCTCAGAGCAGTTTTTTTGAAACCAAAGTTAAAACCTAGAACCCTTTTTTCTTCCCTGAGCTACCTCCAAATTGTGAGGTAGCTCTTGGAGTGGGGGGGGGGATATTCTAGAAGTATGTGTCCCCCATTTGATAGGGCAAGAAAAGTCTGGTAGGACTAGTCAAAATGTGGTTTATTTGCCACTCTGTACGTTGCTTATCTTCTAGTGTGTTACACATCTGGACATACAGGGAACATTACATAAATGTTGTCCACTGGGAGAATTCATGCTATACTTATCAAGTAACCAGGGTCCTGGGTGAAGAAGAGATGGTGTTAACATACTCAGGGATAGCTCTTCAGGTCGTTCAGTGAAACGCAGTGGAATCGGTCATGTTAGAATTTTGTTTCATTAGCATTGTGGAGTTAAACTAGTCGACTCTATCTGTAGTTATACTGTTACGCATCATTAATATCTTATCCTGACCCTTGAGGTGTTATAATAATTATTGTTTTCATCATCATTCTTAAGATATCTTTAATGCAGTTTGCTCTATAGTCAGGCTTTCAAACTGGGATCCAGTTTTATGAGGCCAGGCACCAGGAAATAACACTGTGGGATTTTTACGGAAGGTGCACCTTCCTATACTGTCAGGTTTTCTCAAATATTTCTTTAGAGAGGGAAGAATTGAATGAGTTAAGTGATGAGCCATTTAAAACACTTTCTATTAAACAAGCATTAATATATTGTAGAGTAAAATGCAAGTATAAATTTTAAGATAAACATAATAGTTTGAAGAAAGATCCAGTTTAAACTGGATGTTTCAGTAGTCTCCCAGATTTTCCTGCGAGTATGTTATTATTTTCCTTTGCAATTTGGGGTTACTTGATTTTGAGAAGTACTGTTACGGGGAAACAAGCATGAGCTTTGGAGTCATACAAATTTGGGTTTGTATCACATCTTGGGAAATAACCAACTGTGAAACTTTCAGCAAGTTACTCAGTTTCCTCGCCTGCAAATGGAAGATAATAATATTTCTTCCATTAGGGGTTGTAAGAAAGATTAAATGAACAAATATGAAGTATTTAGCACAGAAAAGGTACATAACAAATCTTAAGTTTTTTCTCCACTTAAAAATATTATAATATGTATATTCAGTCGAATAAAGCCTTATTGAACACCTAGCTCAGCAGAGTGCCAATGCTATGAGCCTTTAAAAGAAAAACAATGCCTACGGTTGTAAAGTGCCAAAGAAAAGTGCTTTTACGTATTTTATTTTATTTGACTTGATCCTTATAGTAATCCTGTGAACAGTTTACCCAGGTCTCAATTTAAAACTAGCACATTGAAGATTGGATCACTTAAGCAACATTAAATATTTAACCACTAGTTTTGTGCAGGGTGACAGGACTAACAAAAGAATCTATGCCCTCATGGAGCCTTAATCAGTCAGGATTATTATTGAGTTGTGTTGCCTTTCTGACTTGTGTTGTTATCTAGATACAATACTAAGGGTAGGCATGAGCTACTGATACGCTGTCAATATCTATAATTAAATATTCAAATAAAGACACATTTTCATGCTGAGTGGGCTATTTTCTAGAGCTGTGGGAGAGGAATAATGTGAATATTTCTGTTATAGCTGAGAAGTTTATTTTCTTTTAGCATAAGAACATAGAACTTTTAAAACTGGTGACCTTGTGTGTTCAAGTGAATTTGAGAATAGGAAAGATAAATGAGTGCTGTTTGGACTAAGAAAAAAACTCTGAATCAAGGTTTAGCTTTAGAGATGGTTGTGA
The DNA here is from genome assembly GCF_025265405.1 of Mesoplodon densirostris. NCBI lineage: Eukaryota > Metazoa > Chordata > Mammalia > Artiodactyla > Ziphiidae > Mesoplodon > Mesoplodon densirostris. Next base: position 60,111,774 of record NC_082678.1, read on the forward strand.
AAAAGCTTAAGGCCTCAAACATGTGTATTTGGAATAGCAATATCAATTTCACAAGGCCTTGTACATAATGGGAGCTCAAAATATTTGTTGTCCCCAAACTCTTAAACATTGTTCTCACTTGACTTCTGTGATGCCACATCTCTGATTTCATTCCTAGGCATCTGGCTTTTCTGACCTCCTTACAATTTTATCCTCCATAACCAGGGCATGAAATGTTACTGTAAGGCCCCATAGCTGACCTTTAACTGACTATCCAGTTCTGTTGTCTCCTCTCCTTTCTGGTTCTTTCATTCTCTCTCTGTCTCTCTGCGCTCTTATTCACATTCACAGTTCAGTGACTATATGCCAATAATTTGTAAATTTATTTTTCCAGCTCTAACCTGTTCTCTGACCTCCAGATGCAAATATCTAATTGCATACAGCACAGTGCTAAATCTCCATCTCAGCCTATCTTAAACCTAACTCATTATCTTCAGCCCATCCCCAAATCTTTTTGTCCTCTTCCTGCATTCCCTGCCTCCGTGAACTGAATATCCATCCTTCCATCTGCACAAACCAGAAACCTAGGAATCTTCCACACCTCCTTCCCTTTAAGTCTCCATGTTCACTATAACCGCAAACCCTATCAATTTTCTCTCTAAAATATCTCGATCATGTCCATGTCTCTTTTTCTAGGCCAAGCTGTCACCATTTCTCTCCTTTTTTTTTTTTTTGCGGTACGCGGGCCTCTCACTGTTGTGGCCTCTCCTGTTGCGGGGCACAGGCTCCAGACGCGCAGGCTCAGCAGCCATGGCTCACGGGCCCAGCCTCTCCGCGGCCTGTGGGATCTTCCCGGACCGGGGCACGAACCCGTGTCCCCTGCATCAGCAGGCGGACTCTCAACCACTGCGCCACCAGGGAAGCCCTCCTTTTTTTTTTTTTGAAGATTTTTTTTTATGTGGACCATTTTCAAATTCTTTATTGAATTTGTTACAGTATTGCTTCTGTTTTATGTTTTGGTTTTTTGGCTGCGAGGCATGTGGGATCTTAGTTCCCCGACCAGGGATCAGGGATCAAACCCACACCCCCTGCATTAGACGGTGAAGTCTTAACCACTAGACCTCCAGGGAAGTCCCCACCATTTCTCTTATAGGTACTGCAAGAGCCTTTTAGCAGGTCTCTCTGCATCTTGTCTTCCCCTTCCCTCTAGTCTGTTCTCCCATGGTGCAGACAGGGTCCTTTCTAGAGTATATTTCATTTCCTGTAACTCCCTATTTTGCTCTTGGGATAAAGACCAAATTTCTTAATAAGACTTACAAAAAGTCTTGCATGTTCTGGCTCCTGTTTACCTCTTTAGTTGCATCCTTTCCCACTCTCCCCTTTACTCTTTTTTTTTTTTTAATATCTATTTATTTATTTATTTTGGCTGCCCTGGGTCTTAGTTGCAGCATACAGTCTTCTTAGTTGCAGCATACAGTCTTCTTAGTTGCGGCATGCATGCAGGATCTAGTTCCCCGACCAGGAATCGAACCTGGGCCCCCTGCATTGGGAGCATGGAATCTCACCCACTGAACCACCAGGGAAGTCCCGTCTCACCTTTACTCTTTACACTCCAGCCACTCTGGTCTTAATTCCATGTGTGTGCCACAACATGCCTCTCTGCTTCACCCAATTAACTACTATTTATCCTTCAAATCTCAGCATTCATTGACCTCTTCTCTGACTCTGAACCTCTACCTCCAACAAGCCCCCTTGAAACTAGGTCAGATCTCCCCTTTAAGGCTCTCATAACACCAGATGTCTTTGTGTGATCATTTATTTAGCATATGTCTACCCAACTAGAATGAAAGATTCAGTAGAACAGGGACCATGTGGATTTTACTCGTTTTCCTAGAGCCCCTAGCCCAGTGTATGGCTTATAGGAGGTGCTCAGTATATATTTGTTAAAAGAATGGATGATTAGGTGATTGACCTGCTCCTTTCTCCTTATTTTTTTTTGTTTTGTACTCTTAAATAGGTGGAAAATATATACGTGTAGGAAGTAGAAAACAAATAAAATCCCAAAAATATAAAGAATATAAAACTGATTTATAGACCTTTTCTTTTGTTATTTAAAATTTTTTAAATTGACGTATAATTGATTTACAATGTTTTAGGTATATAGCAAAGTGATTCAGTTATACATATATATATTGTTTTTCAGATTCTTTCCATTATACACTATTACAAGGTATTGATATACTTCCCTGTGCTCTACAATAGGTCCTTGTTTATCTATTTTATTTATAGTAGTGTTTATCTGTTAATCCCAAATTCCTAATTTATCCCCCTGCCCTTTTCCCTTTGGTAACCATAAATTTGTTTTCTATGTCTGTGAGTCTATTTCTGTTTTGTAAATAAGTTCATTTGTATCATTTTTTTAGATTCCACATATAAGTGATATCATATAATATTTGTCTTTATCTGACTTACTTCACTCAGTATGATAATCCCTAGGTCCATCCATGGAAATGGCATTATTTCATTCTTTTTTATGGCTGAATAATATGCCATTGTGTGTGTGTGTGTGTGTGTGTGTGTGTGTGTGTGTGTGTAGATATATACCAGATCTTCTTTATCCATTCATCTGTCAGTGGACATTTAGGATGCTTCCATGTTCATAGATCTTTTCTTCAGTTCATGTCAAACTTGGGTCGACTCACCATGCACAGTAAAGCCAATCGACTGGCACTAGGTTGTGGTGAAGGAAAGTACAGCACTTATTGCAAAGCCAAGCAAGGCCTACGGGCAGCTAATGATCAAAAGACCCAAACTCCCCAATGGCTTAAAGACAGGATGAGAGAGATGGTTGTGGGGTGCTTGATCAGCTCATGGACATTCTTCTGATTGGTTGGTGCTGAGGTAATTGGGAGTCAACATCATCAGCATTCTGGTTCCAGCCTGTCTGGGGTCAATGTACTTGTGGTCAGCATGCAGTTAACTTCTTTCACCTGGTGGGGGTCTCAGTATCTGCAAAACAGCCCAAGGATATGGCTCAGAATATTATCTATAGCCCTTGAGGAGGAGCTAAACTTCCTTGACTTTGTTTAATGGCTATTAACTATTACTATTTTGTTTTGCTTGACTGTTTTCTTTTGTTTCTGCATTTTCTCACTTCTCTGATTAAATTCGCTCTTTGGAACTCTTGGAAGGCCTAGGAGGCTAAAGTTTTTCTACAAACAAAAGGCAGGCAGAGGACATGGGGACAGGGGTTCTGTCCTGGGAAGGCCCCATAGGGTCCTGCTCAGTTACAATCCCTCCCTTTTCTTTGCTACTCCACAGTCTTGAGGGGAAACAGGTGCAGGACAAGAAAGGGAATAAAGTTCTGGATTGAGAGGTTAATCATAAACTCAGCAGAGGAACTCAGTTTTAAGGGGACTCAGTTTCACTCAGAGATAATAATGTTAACATTTTGGTTTATTTTAATCTTCTTACGACTTCGTATAATGCATTTATTTGAGTTATGATAGTTGTGATCAAATTGTGAAGAAATGTATATATCTTGTTTTTCACTTAATATTTTGTCAAAAACTTTCTCCATATGATTAAAAACTATTTTAAAATTAAGTTTAGGGGCTTCCCTGGTGGCGCAGTGGTTGAGAGTCCGCCTGCCGATGCAGGGGACGCGGGTTCGTGCCCAGGTCCGGGAAGATCCCACATGCCGCGGAGAGGCTGGGCCCGTGAGCCATGGCCGCTGAGCCTGCGCGTCTGGAGCCTGTGCTCCGCAACGGGAGAGGCCACAACAGTGAGAGGCCACAACAGTGAGAGGCCCACGTATCACAAAAAATAAATAAATTTAAAAAATAAAAATAAAATTAAGTTTAATGGCTGGATATTATTCAGTCCTAAGGCCCATCTTTCTAATCAGTAGCCTGTAAAGACAGTTGAATTATTTCCAGTTTTTTGCCGTGATGAGGTACTGTGTGCTCTGGAGCTCGCTTTTTCGAGGATGCCCATCTGTGCCCTTGTGGTTACTCTCAAGCGTGTGCTCTCTCTCTGTCTCTCTCTCAATACATTTCTGGTAGTAGAATTCCTAGGTCAAAAAGTATGCACAGGGCCTCCCTGGTGGCGCAAGTGGTTGAGAGTCCGCCTGCCGATGCAGGGGATACGGGTTCGTGCCCCGGTCTGGGAGGATCCCATATGCCGCGGAGCGGCTGGGCCCGTGAGCCATGGCCGCTGAGCCTGCGCGTCCGGAGCCTGCGCGTCCGGAGCCTGTGCTCCGCAACGGGGGAGGCCACAACAGTGAGAGGCCCGCATACCGCAAAAAAAAAAAAAAAAAAAAAAAAAAAAAGTATGCACATTTTCATTTTGAATCTTTTTTTTGGCTAGGCCGCGCGGCTTGCAGGATCTTAGGTCCCTGACCAGGGATTGAACCCTGGGCCATGGCAGTGAAAGCGTTAAGTCCTAACCACTGGACTGTCAAGGAATTCCCCATTTTGACTCTCATTGCCAAATGTTTGCACGACTTACATTCCTACTAACGGTGTATGAGGGCTGGTTTTCCTGCCTCCACCCTAGCACTGGCTTTTATCAGTCTTTAAATGGTGATTTTTTTTAAATTGAGGTATAATTGACTTTAAATGGTTATCTTTTATGACTAAGAGAGGTTAAAAATCTTTTCATATAGTAATTTTATTAGCCAAGTGTATTTTATCATTGTAACTGTCTCATTATATCATTTGCCCACTTTTAATTTTTAATAGTGGCAAGATACACATAACATAAAATTTACCATCTTTGGGAATTCACAACAGGGTTTAAGGATAAGTCGAAACACAAGTTAATCTTACCTAGGAGAGGAGACACTCTTGATCACAAAAGTGATTTCCAGCGGTGAGGGTCATCACACTCCAGTTGAACAGACCCCTTATGGCTTATCCAAATACCTGCTGTAGGAGGGAGCGTTTTGTGAGTTTTCCACTTACTTGGTTCAAAATTAGAATTGTGTTTGTGCAACTGCTCTTGCAAGTGAGGGTGATCATATGCCGCATATTTGAAAGAGCATATTTTGTACTTTTGCTTGAAGCTTTGAACTGACAGCCTATTTTTAGCATTTCCTGGACTGAATTTTTTAATGTACTTTTGCCAAATTTCATCTTTTCACACTTGCTCTTTCTGTTACGTGAATATTGGCTTGCTGAACTGCGCCAGAATCACAGCGACGTCATTAGCTCCAAGCCCTTGAAGGAAGGAACGAATTTGTTACCTTTATATCCGTAGAGCGTCTTTGCCTTTAAGTTTCATTCCACTACTATACTAGGAAAAGGACGCTGTGAATGAGATCAGCAAAAGGGGTGTGGAACATGTAGATAAGAGCAGTGACTGCCGGTAATGCTTACACTAGGCATTGTATTTCCTAAGATCTGGCAATATCTAGATATACAAAATATTGCTGCATGGTAATTATAGTTTGGAGACTCTATTCCAGAAGTGGGGGGTGGGTTGTAAAATGCATGAGCAAAGTGACCCTATCTTTAGAGTGATTTGAATCTGAGGGTGAGGTACCAGCGAATGCCAACAACTCATACTTACCTGGCAGGGGAGACACCATGATCACGAAGGTGGTTTTCCCAGGGCGAGGCTTATCCATTGCACTCCGGATGTGCTGACCCCTGCGATTTCCCCAAATGTGGGAAACTCGACTGCATAATTTGTGGTAGTGGGGGACTGCGTTCGCGCTCTCCCCTGATTCTTTTGTTTGTTAAATGAAAGTTTAGGTGTCACACGGTTTTTGTTCAAGCGGTTGGGGGTTGCTGACACGTTAGGCGTAGTGTTCTGAGGAAAAGTTTGTATCAGTTTTATCTGTTTCTGAGGAGATTTCTTTTTGTACTTTATCTGTGTTGTTGAAAGTCGGAGTTGGTGGGGCTTCCCTGGTGGCCTAGTGGTTGAGAGTCTGCTTGCCGATGTAGGGAACACAGCTTCGTGTCCCGGTCCGGGATCCGGGAAGACCCCATATGGTGCCGAGCGGCTAGGCCCGTGAGCCACGGCCGCTGAACCTGCGGGTCCCGAGACTGTGCTTCGCAACGGGAGAGGCCGCAACGGGGCGGGGGGCGGACAGATTTAACACCATAAAATGTAGAATTTGCGGTGATTTTTTTCCTTTGTACTCTTCAGTTTTCCCAGAGGCTGAATGGTTACTTTTAAAATCAGAACTTCTTTCCCAAAACATGTTTTTTTGTTTGGCATTTTTGGTTTTCTATCTTTTAAATTTGAGATTGGGGGGAAACTATGTGTCATCTGGGAGCTTGTGATATAATTATGTAAGTGAAAGGCTGTATGAGTTAAAAGCTTTTACTTTTAGGATGATGTCTCTACTTTAAAAATCAAATGCGCTACTATATTAAAGGGGTTGTGCTACTTGGAGGAGAAGTAAATCCAACAACAGATATTTTGGGAAGTGAGTAAACGGGGATGGAGGGGAAAGTATAGGCAAGGCATGGTGATTACTGAGGAGGTTACGTAGTAAAAGCCCAGATCATGCAGCTGTGGCTGTGAAGAGATCACAGAACTGGTTTCCCAGTTTGCAGCTCACCCCCTGACTCTTCCAGTTATAGTTTGTGGTAGCAGAGGCTTTCTTTTCGTGATGGTCTACCGAAAGTCTAGTCCAGAAGAGGCTCTGCCATTCCCACTCCCAGCAGTATTTAGGTACCAGTAACTCACATTTGTCTGGAGTCTACTATTGGCTGTTTACATTGGAGAGATGACAGGCCATTCAGTTGATCAGCAGCCCAGGATATGAGTATTATTCATAAATTTCTGCTGGGGCTGAGACATAAAGGTATGAGATGAAGATTTGGAAGCAAGCTATAGAACGGGCCTAGTGAAATAGTTGCATTCACATCATATTTGGCATCAGGAAGGTGGGATCAATTTTTGAGGAAAGAGGATGCAAGCTGAAAAATACAGCAGTCAAGGACTGGGCTTTGCAGAATGGCCTCAATTAGAGAACAAGAGAGGAAAAGGAACCCCCCTGAAAAAAGCTGGAGCAAGAGCAGAGGTGAGCACTTTCATAGTCAGTAGTCATTAGTGAGCTTTGAAAACATGCAGTCATTTTCTGCTTTTGATGCAGTAGGGGGAAATGGCAAGAAAACAAGTATAATATGTTGGCCACATTAGTAATTTTTAGTGAATGGAGTGGAGAGGACCAAGTTGCTCAGTTTGAAGCTGAAGAAGAAATCAGTCTACAAATTAAATAATCGGTACATCTCGGAAACTCCCCATAGTCCCAGGGCTTGAGAACACCTTCCATTATTTCATTGACCACATCACACTGAGAGGGTCCTAATCCTTTGCTCTCTTAGGTTCCCCGATGCCAAAGAAACTTTGTTTTGGAGGATTTTCCAGCTTTGCTCTCAGGAGATTAATTCTCCCAGTCTTTTTTTTTTTTTTTCTTTTTTTCTTTTTGCGGTATGTGGGCCTCTCACTGTTGTGGCCTCTCCCGTTGCGGAGCACAGGCTCCGGATGCGCAGGCCCAGCGGCCATGGCTCACGGGCCCAGCCGCTCCGCGGCATATGGGATCCTCCCAGACCGGGGCACGAACCCGTATCCCCTGCATCGGCAGGCGGACTCTCAACCACTGCGCCACCAGGGAGGCCCTCTCCCAGTCTTTTTAACCTGATGTTTTCTCCACAGGTTAGTAGACTCTGACTATAATGAGGCTTTGACCCTTGAAAAATGCGGGGGTTAGGGGCAGCAACCCTCCACGCAGTCAAAAATCCGTGTATAATTTATAGGTGGCCCTCTGTATCTGCAGTTCCTCTGTGTCTGCACCCTTGGATACTGTAGTACTTATTTATGGAAAAAATCCACATATAAGTGAATCCATGCAGTTCAAACCCTTGTTGATCAATGGTCAACTGTGTATCAGTCTATAAGCCACTGAGTGTAGAGGTTAAGAACATGGACTCTCACTAGTTCTGCTACTGTCTAACTTGGTGGTTTTAGGTAAATTAGCTAACTGTCTTGTACCTCATTTTCTTCATCTCTAAAATGGGGAATAATAGTAATAGTGACAACTGCCAATAGAAAGAAAAATGCACAATGTAAACATTGTGAGTTAAGTTTGCTTCAGGGTCTTACTGAGGACTGTAGCCCAGGAGATAGCCTCTCAGTAGCTCTGAGAAACTGCTCTGAAGAGGTGAGGGAGAGGCTAGTTTATATATGATTTTTTTGGTGGAGAATACATGCAGTCAGGTGTGTGTCATGGTAAAAGATTACTGCTAGTCACAAAGAACATATATCACAAGTTAATGATTTTAGTTCTTTTCCCTGTGTGGGAAGATGCAAGAAGCTGGGTTCATTAAAATTCTTCCTGAGATACATCTAACTATCTAAGAGCCTGTTTGTCCAAAGCACAGAGCATCCTCTTATTGTCTTAATTTCCTTAGACTGGAGCACAGAGTGCTTCATCCTTTTATCGCCTTAATCTCTTCTGTCTGAAGCACAGAGTGCACTCTTGGTCAGTGACTGCAGCAGGTTAACTTTTGAAGAATTCGATGTTGAGCAAAACACTCTTTGCTCTTCTTTTGTTTGCACAACCTAAAAAGGAATTGTTGAGAATTGAATGAGATAATATCTGTAAAGCCACAGAATAGTGTCTTGACGTGTAGGAGCTATTCCATAAATGTGATGTTAAACCAATGAATTAACTCCTAAGATCTAAGAAAGGAGAGCAAGAGAATAGTACTGTAGGGGGTCTGTCCTTTTCTGGATAAAGGGACACCTGTGTATGTTTGAAAGGAGAGGTGCTAAACCCAGGGCAATGGAAAGCGCTGAGATCAGAGAGGATGGGATTGGGAGCATATGTGGAACGAGAGGCTTAAGAAGAAAGGCGATGTCTCTTTCTCTGACACAACAGAGAGGCTGGGCCCAGTGGCTCTCAAACTTCAGTGTAAGAATTACCTGGAAAGCATGTTAAAAGTGCACATACCCAGACATTGATTCAGTAGATGATGGGAAAGAGCATTCATTTGTACTTTTGAAATAAAAGAGAAGCTAAATTATTCTCTCTCCTACAAAGAGGATATATGGGTGTGATTGGATTAGGGTTGTGGTTCTCAATTCTGTCAAACCTAGGGTCGCCTTTGGCGAGTAGTAATGTTTCCTTTATTATTCATAGTGTGTTCGTAGAAAATACGAATGTTCAAGATGTTCCTAGAAAATATAACTACATATACTTCCCCCACAAATGATATAAATGTCCTAACTGTAATATAAAGGAGAAATCAACATAAAATGTTATAGTAAAATATTTTAGTATGTGAATGCTTGGCATGGCAACACAAGGAAACAAAAATGTCCCCACAGATTTTCAAAACTACCCCTCGGCAGTGGTGGCATGCTCACTGAGAAGCACTGGTTTAGGTAGAGGTTTGAAACATCAGGGTTGAGGGAATTTAAAAGATGTGTATAAAAGGAAGGGCTTCCCTGGTGGCGCAGTGGTTGAGAGTCCGCCTGCCGATGTAGGGGACACGGGTTCGTGTCCCGGTCCGGGAAGATCCCACATGCCGCGGAGCGGCTGGGCCCGTGAGCCGTGGCCGCTGAGCCTGCGCGTCCGGAGCCTGTGCTCCGCAGCGGGAGAGGCCACAACAGAGACAGGCCCGCGTACCGCAAAAAAAAAAAAAAAAAAAAAAAAAAGGAAAGCCAAGTAGCAGTGAAGATGTGTGCAGTTTGCATGAATCTGGAGTGGGAGGATCACAGCTTCCTCCAGCAGTGCTGGGGAGAATGGGTGTAGAGGAAATGAGTACTGGATCTAGGACCAGACGGAGCAAGTGTGCTGTGCTGCAGCATGGTGGGGGGGGGGGGAATGAGGTGGATGAGGGGCTGGTGAGTCACATGGGATCTTGAGTGAAGAGTCTAGTGAACTGAGAGGTCAGACGGCCCTCTCTGGCAATAAGTAGACAGGAGGCTAACAGAAACTTAATCCTTGTTCAAAACATAAAATGCTGGGAGCATAGAACAGCAACGAAACAGGTTTTTCACATATATCTCTTAGCGAAAAAGAGAAACTCACAGAGATCAGGAGAAAGAAAAACTCCAGAGGGAAAGGTAGGAATGGACCCCGTCTCTTCGCTGAGGACACTGTCCATTCTCAGAAGGTGGGGTGGGTGTGTGTTAACAGGGCAGGAGACAAAGCCTGGGGGGGGGGGCTGAGCTGAGCGGGAGATCTGACTGGATGGTTCCTCCTCATTCTGTACAAACTGGGGAGCAGATTGAGAGGCTAGAAGCTTAGCTCGCATCGTGCAGTGTGAGCACTGAATTGGAGTCCAAGCGCTAGCACGGAGCCAGGCTATTCTCAATTTCATGCCCTGCTCCTCCCGCTCTTGGAACGGGAGGAAACGGTGCGGGGCTGGTATGGAGCGTTGCGATCCAGGCAAGGACGCCGGCTGACGTCGGCTGGTGACTGAAAGGCTCTGTCGCGTCCGTTTGCTCCAGGGGACTCCACACAAGGAGATCCGGAGACCTTCCGTTACGCCAGCGTTGGGAGAGGGGTGGGTTTGTGTCAGGAAAGTATCCTGGTCGGGCTGGTTGCTGGAGGAAGAGGCCTCCCGAAGCAGCCCACAGGAGGCGCAGCTGCCGGCTCGGACCTGCCGGGCTGCGCGGGACCTAAGGCGGGAGGCGGAGTAGGTCCATGAAAGGCACAGGGCATTTGGAACCGCGTTTCCTGGAAAGACGTGCTTGATGATCTATTACCAGTACCAAGATAGTTCGAAAATCTGTTTACTTGGATCGCTAAGATAAAGGCCAATTGGAGTCCTCTCAGGAGTGACCCAGGCCTTATGGTGGTGTGCGCAGCAGCGGGTAGTGCTGGGGTCAACCTCGGTTCATCCTGACCTGGCAGGGGAGATACCAGGATCACGTAGGTGGTTTATCCAGGGCGAGGCTTATCCGTTGTGATCTTGGAGAGGCAGCAGTGAGTGGTGGCCTGAAGCAAGATCTTGATCCCCTGCCCAGGCGTTGAACCTGCGTAGCCTGGATGAAAACCAGGAATTTTAGCCACTGCACCCCCTGGCTCCTGCCCCCAGTGAAAAATGCATTTCTCACGGAGGCAAAAACCGTAAAAACAGGTACCAAGTTTATCGTTAGAGACATAGCACAACTACAAGTGGGGGAGCACACAGAGAAACAGTTTGTTAAGACAGAAGCAAGGCAGAGATGCACACCCGGAGAGCAAGGGTGTGGGTGTCCCCTCAATGAGGAGGAGTGCAGTGAAGAGGCGGTTAGGTCATTTACATAGGGCGGGTCTTCCGGGTCTTTGTTTTCCTTTGGCCAATCATCTGGTTCCTTTTTCCACACCTGACCTGCCCTAGGAGCCGCCCCAACACGAGTGCGGAACTTTTTTCCAAGATGGATTCCAGCCCAGAGGCCTATGGGACAGCCTTAACATCACCTATTATGGGGTGGCGCCCCCTCCTTCTTGACCCCCAAGGAGCCTTTCTGCACATGTGCAATGTCTCCCTTGCCCCAAGGACGGGAAATGTCTGACCTCTTGATCTTTTAATAGGGTTTAGTTCCACTCCGTCCCTGCCATAAAAATGTCCAATGTCCTGTTATTTACCGTATTTCTGTTGCTGGTTTTTATATTGAGGTGCAGATCTAGAAATACAGACAGGAGTCAGGTCATAAATATGTAGTCATAGAGCCCGTTTGTCTCTTGCTTCAGGAAGTGTAAACGGGGGGCTGGTAATGAATGTCTGGCCTGGAGCCCATCTTCTCACCCACTTCTTCAGGAAGTGTGAACAGGAGGCCAGTTGTAAATGTCTAGCCGGGAGCCCATCTATCTCCTGCCTCAGCTGCACTCCGGATGTGCCGACCCATGTGATTTCCCCAAACGTGGGAAACTCGACTGCATAATTTGTGGTAGTGGGGGACTGCGTTCGCGCTTTCCCGTGTTCTCTTCGTATCTTAAAGACAGATATCATTCAAGACTCGTTTCTAAGGGTCTAGTAGCTCACTTTTATCTAATACTGAAGGGTTTATCACATGACGTAGTGGGTGGTGGTGACTATGATACTGAGACGTAGTGAAATAAAGATCTTAAATGCTAAGCCACCATGAAACATTCTTTTGCCAGGTATAGGGTTTTTCTTGGTAGGATTGTGTTTAACTTCAGCCGTCTGACATTTAGGATCTGAGTTGACCTGCCGTAAGGGCAGGTTTACCTGAAGGGTTTTGAACATTTTTAGTTATGTAAAAAAGAAGTGTTATGATATATTTTTTTTAGGCTGGCTAAATTTTGCAGTGATACCATTTTGGATATATTGGGATAAGTAAAGCAGGTTATTAAAACTATTTTCAGGTGGTTTCTTTTACCCTTTTATATATGGCTACCAAAGCTTAAAATTACATGTTGTTCACATTATATCCTATTGGACATCATTTCTCCCTTATTTTGAAAAAGTCTCCAGGAGGTCTGGCTGTGTTACTTCTATAACATGCTCCCTCTTCCTGGAATACCCTGTCTTCCCTCATCAATCTTTTTTTTTTTTTTTAATCAATTCACTGTTTTTATTTATTTATTTATTTGTTGGCTGTGTCGCATCTTCGTTGCTGCGCACAGGCTTTCTCTGGTTGTGGCGAGCAGGGGCTATCTTCGTTGCGGTGCACAGGCTTCTCATCGCGGTGGCTTCTCTTGTTGGCAGAGCACGGCTGTAGGCACGCGGGCTTCAGTAGTTGTGGCGTGCAGGCTCAGTAGTTGTGGCACGGGCCTAGTGGTGTGTGGGATCTTCCTGGACCAGGGTTTGAACCCGTGTCCCCTGCACTGGCAGGCGGTTTCTTAACCACTGTGCCACCAGGGAAGTCCCCCTCATCAATATTGAAAATGCATACTTCGACATTCAGCTCTCTCTCTGTGAAGCTGCCTGGGATCCACCCAAACCACCACTGAACCAAGAGAGGACTTAAACATTACTAGGTACTGTAGGCATAGTGCTGCATAAAGCACTTCTTTTAAAATCAGAAGAAAAGAAGATGAATTTTTAGGTGGAAGAAGATGTTGTATATAATAATGTCATCTTTTTATGTATATTTCACGGAGGAAGGGTCCACAAAGGCAAAAGTGTGTAGGATCCTTCAGAGTCATAATGAGGTCCTTAACCCTTTTATTAGTGCTCATTACTCTTTTCCTATAATTCTGGCAGGTCTGTTTCCCCTACAGGTTGTGACCTTATTTATTACAGGCAGAATCTCTCTCTGCATAATTACTCTTAGTATCTCCAGTGCTTAGGCTAGTTGCTGGCACCTTAAGTTTAAGTGGCTGTAAGTTACTACTTACACGAGTAACAACTTGAGAACAGGTTTTTGTTTTTGTTTTTTCCATCATTAGTAGCACTCACAGAAACTCAAGGATAATTTGTGAATTATCCTTGAAAATACTGGAGTAGGCAATGTGGTTATCAGAAATATAGTTCCCATACGGACCTACTGTATAGCACAGGGAACTCTACTCAATACTCACTAATGGCCTATATGGAAAAAGAATCTAAAAAAGAGTGGATATATGTATATGTATAACTGATTCACTTTGCTGTACACCTGAAACTAACACAACATTGTGAATCAACTGTATGCCAATAAAAATTTAAAAAAGAAAGAAATAGTTCCCTCAGCATAGCAAAAAGAGCTTTAGAATATCTGTGAAATCATATCTGTGGGGGACACAGATAGTCCTAGAGGACTCAGTGCTGTGGCATGCAGGGATACCATGGAAACAGCAAACCAACTGCCTAGAATGAAATTAGAAAGGTAGTTCAATAATGAAATTATATCGTATAACGGAGATGGGCTGGATCACACTTTGTGGATGAGAGTATCTAGCAGATGTCTAAGTAGAGTGACTGTGGTTTATATTGCAGAGCCCTGTGAACGGAAATGCAAAACCGGCGCCAGGGTGCATCGGCAGTGAATGGGTTCAGCTCCCTGAAATGAAGGGTGTCTGTGTAGAGTGTAGAGTTGCTCAAGCTTTCCTGGTAGTAGACATTTAGATTCAGTGTCTTGGCACCATGGACATCTTGACCGTTGAACCTGCTCTGTGAACTTATATAACAAAAGTCAGCTTTTAAAACTTACTGCCACGCTCGTGATATTTCTGAACATCAACCTTTCCTTGACTCTGACGAAGCTGAGAGATGGGTGAAAATTCAGAGATGAGGTGAGACTCACAGACCGAGGGGCATGTCTGTTGGGACAGAAATGTTAGTTGGCAGAGGGGCAGCCACGACCTGGGAGAGGTTGGTCAGTGCGCTGGTGCCCCCACTCCCCGGGGGGGGCTCTGCAAATACCTACTGTGCTGAGGCAGGGTCTGTGCCTCTCCACCTCGGCTTATTTGGGGCCTTTGAGTTAGTTGGTCACTGAGTTGTTTTATTCTGTATGTACATATATGTATGTATGTACGTGTATGTGTATATATCTATATATACATATATAGATATATATTCACCATAATGATTACTAATAATTATCATTGTTCCTAGAGGACAAAATCAAGCACAGATACGTAAAATACGGTACAAATCACAATTTGAATCTAAGTCTATCTGATGCTAAAGCCTGTGTTCAAAACTAAATACTGTGCCAGCTGTTCCTTGTAATGGTTCCACCAGGACTTGGTCTTCTCTTTATGAAAAAAAAAACAAAACAGTCTAACAATATCATTGAAAGTCTGTAACCTGTATCTCACAACCAGTAATATTGATATCATTTCAGTGCATGTCCTTCCAGTAATTTTCCTTAAGGATATACATTGTTACAAAATTGCAGTCATGGTATACATACCATTTCATACCCTTTTTCCCTCTTAACCTTAAATAATAAAAATGTCTTTCACGTTGTTAATCGTTCTTATATTACTATTGTTTGCTTAATACTCCATTTCCCTATTGCTTTGATTCTACGGTTTTTGGGTGATTTTGATTTTTTTGTAATTCTATAATGAACACCCTATGCATAGGGCATAGTCTCTCTAGAATTACTTTCTGTAGTTAAATAAAATGACATTTCTGGGTCAAAGTGTATGAACATATTTCGGGCAGTAGGTGTATATAATTAGGGTTAAAATTTTTTTTCATTATAAGTAATATTATAGTCATGTTACAGAATATGTAGGGGAAAATACATTAGTCCATTCTTCTGTATTGACACTGATATGATTATGTTACTTTGCATTTTGATGTATTTCTTTTAAGTGTCTTAAGTTTCTCCTTTTTAGAAACAGTTTTAATCGTAGTATATATCCTATTTCATATGCTGCCTTTTTTGCATGCAGTGTTACTGCAATTTAGGCTTTCCTCTCCTTCTTAGCAAACTTGAAGTTCTTTTTATAATTATCTACGAACCCTGAAATTAGAAAGAGATCTGGACTTTGAAAGATGAAAGGAAGCAGGGAAAAGTCGTTTTTAGAGTTTAAAAATATCATATGTCACCTCTCCTCCCTCAAATAATTTAAGGCATTTCTTAAGATGACTAAAATATTAAAATAACAGAGAAAACTACTAGAAATTACCCTAAGAAATCATCATTAATTATTCACAAAGATATATCTACAAGGCTGTTCATTGTTTTATATATATATATGACAATAAACTAGAAGCGATAGAACATTGATATAAATTATCTATGACAACATATAACAAAATGAATGTAAAATGTTACAAAACATCGTGTGAAGTATAATTGTATTAAAAAAATATATGCATAGAGAATTGGAGTTACCATATATAATATCAAAGTGTTAACTGGTAATTTCGTAGTGGGAATGTGGTTAATTTTAATATTAAAAAACACTTTTCTGTCTTTTCCTAATTACCTGCAAGGAAAATTTCATCGCTATTGTAATAATTAAAAATACCATCCAAAAATGCAAAACAAAGCACTTAAAAATCATATGGACTAAGAGGGAAATAACTACCAAAGGGTTGCAAAAATATGCCACCCCAAAATGTGTCACTTTGGCGTAAGGATTATTTTGAGCTAAAAGCACTGAAAAACAGCAAGTATGTAAGAAGAGTGGTCTGACCTCCCTTTGTCTTCCTAAAAGCAGGAGGTAAAACTCCCAACTGAAAGATGTTCTCCCTAACCCAGGGGAAAGAAGCATTGCCAGACAAGGGGGACAAAGCCGAGATTTCTGTACAAACAGGTCTTGTTAAAATAATTACCTTCCTTTAGCCTTCCCATATATGTTAGTTACTTTTCCACAATTGTCACTCTTTGTTCAACTTAATATAAAAACATGTAGGTTTCCACTTCTTTGGACCTTCATTTCCTTATGAGGGCTCCTGTACACTTTTGTTAAATAACTGTGTATGCTTTTATCCTGGTAGACCGTCTATGCCAGCGTAATTTTCAGGCTAGGCCGGAGACCCTAACAGAGGAGAGGTAAAGTTTTGCCTCCCGCACACCACCAAGTCCTTGACACCCTAGTTGCTGCAGAGTTGTTTCGCCCAGAGCGCCTAGCCAGCAAGGGCAGAAAGGAAAACTGTGTGTCACGTATTTTCGCTGTCCAAACAGAACAGAGCAGCGCTCGCTTTGTTACCACATCCAGGCCAGGTGCTGCTCTCCTTGGCGCCGAGCATGCAGAGGCTTGAATCATGCTGAAGTCGGATTTGGACACCTGTCCAGGAGCGGAATGGCCTGGGTCGGTTGAGGGGCTCGAGGCTGCGTTTGACCCGCGTTCTCCTGTTCAGCTCCCACAGGAATCTTGTGAAGTAGGCAGGCAGTAGTATTCCCACTTTACACTTTTGGGAAATGGAGGTTGAGAGAGACTTGAGGGTTATGACCCAGTCCCATAGTGGAGCAGCGAGTCAGGCTCGCAGAACCGACAGTGCAGCCCTCTTCCTCTGAGGCCCGCGCGCCCCCGCCGCCCGCAACTGCCCTGCCCGCCCCTGCGGCGCAGTACTAGGACGCGTAACAAATCTACGCCGTAATTTTTGCGTATGCCTGCCAAGACAAGGAATTGAACAATCTTTTCAGCTACACTTGTCGATGATCGTCTTTGGGGTCGGCACGAGGCATAGCTAGAGCGAACTGACCATTTCTCCAAAAGCAGTGACGTTGAGTGACAAGAGGCGGGGATATGTAGATGAGGGGCGCGCCGCCTGCTGGTTCGATTTCATTCTTCGCTGGGCAGAATTTCCGCTGAACGTTCAAAGGATGTATCCTGGTCAGTGTCATATGAATAATCCTGCAGTTTCCAACCAAAGGCCTAAAAAACTTGGAATATAATTGACCATAAGTGTTTTGTGTGCTGAGTTCGAGGGTGAGGTGCCAGGCAGCACAAGCAACTCATACTTACCTGGCAGGGGAGATACCATGATCACGAAGGTGGTTTTCCCAGGGCGAGGCTTATCCATTGCACTCCGGATGTGCTGACCCCTGCGATTTCCCCAAATGTGGGAAACTCGACTGCATAATTTGTGGTAGTGGGGGACTGCGTTCGCGCTCTCCCCTGATATACAATGTTAAAAGAAAGATGCGACCTCGTTTTTCATTGTGTTGGTAGTGGTTTTTGTTGTTGCTGTGGGTGTTTTTTAGGTTAGGTTATGCGATTATAGGAGCTTTAATGTTTTTGGTTTTTAGACCTAATGGGTATGGTAGTTGATTTCGGGGTTTTAATTTTATTTTACGGTGTTTTTTTTTTGTTTTTTTTTTTTGTTTTTTTTTTTTGCGGTACGCGGGCTTCTCACTGTTGTGGCCTCTCCCGCTGCGGAGCACAGGCTCCGGACGCGCAGGCTCCGGACGCGCAGGCTCAGCGGCCATGGCTCACGGGTCCAGCCGCTCCGCGGCATGTGGGATCCTCCCGGACCGGGGCACGAACTGGTATCCCCTGCACCGGCAGGCGGACTCGCAACCACTTCGCCACCAGGGAGGCCCTTACGGTGTTTTTTTTGTTTACGTTTCAACCTTCTCTGGTGAGAGTGTTCGTTGTGTTGCGTTTGCAGTGAGTTTCTGTCAGCTTCAGAGGCTTAAAACAGTCCGAGTTCTTTTATCTTACATGTTGGAGTTTTAGGAGGTGTTACCTTGTTTTTCTGTGGCAAGTCTGTTTGCGGCTTTTTTCTGTTCTGTTCTTGAAAGCCCATTACGTACTACTTTGTGTGTTGACATCGGTGTTTACTGTGTAAGGGTTTCTGATTGCATGGGTGGTCTCTGGGTAATTCGCTATGCTGTTGCTCCATCTAATTTCAAAGCTTTAATAATCACTTCTGTAGAATCTGTTGTGACACGAAAGGAAGTCACATTCACAGGATGCGGGGACCAGGATGCAAACAGAGCGGAGGGTATTTGTTTAGTTAGCCTACCACATCAACAAAACCGAGGATAGGGTTGTCCCGCGCAGAAGAATGACGTCATTAAAAGGGCTTGGAGTATGTAAATGAGCGCAGTGTCTGCTGGTCCTTGTTCACGTTGTACATACATTTGTTATTATTTTGCAACTGTTCCGATATACGAAATGTTTTTGTCAGGTTTTTATAGTTTACAGAAGTTTTTATTCATAAGTGAGGGTCTAGAACGTGCCTGAAGAGAGTGATCGTGAGTGTCAAGTGTTTCGTAGCTGATGGTGAGGTGCCAGGCAGCATAAGCAACTCATACTTACCTGGCAGGGGAGATACCATGATCACGAAGGTGGTTTTCCCAGGGCGAGGCTTATCCATTGCACTCCGGATGTGCTGACCCCTGCGATTTCCCCAAATGTGGGAAACTCGACTGCATAATTTGTGGTAGTGGGGGACTGCGTTCGCGCTTTCCCCCGATGAACTTAGTTTAAAAATAGAGTTCTCAGTGAGTTTTTGTTTAGTTAATGTTTTCGGTATGGAGTGTTAACAGTGCTTAATGTTCTTGATTTGTTAGTATGAGGTTTTGGGGTGGTTTTTGTGGTTTTGTTGTTTCCAAAGGAAGGTCTATTAAATAATATTCGGAGTTTTCTGGGACCATTAATTACAATACGAATTTTGTAGGAGGGAGTTGAGAGTTGTATGTCTTAACAGAACGAAGGAATTATTGCGGTTTTGACTCGAAGTTGTGCGATAATGTTTGTTAGTTTCAGTGTTTATCATTCTTGTAGAATGCTGCTGTTCCATCGAGGGGAAAAAGACCAAATTTACGACAGTGAAATGTGTTTGTAGGAGGAATTTAGAGTTTACCTGACAGATTTGGCGGAGCTGGCTGGTTTTTTTTTAAAAAAGTGTTTTGGTAATGTTTAGAACTGTTGTAAATCCTAGTACTCTGCAGACGGCGTTTTTAAAAAGAAGGATGACTGGAGAAGAAAAGAAGGGCTTAAGACTGAAAACATTCAGGGAGTGGTTGTTAGCATGTATGTAAGTGATTAGCACAGTCGAAGGCCTAATTCTCAGGAATATGCATGTGCTCCAGCTTTACAAAAAAAAAAGTAGAAAACGTATGAAACTGAAGCGGGCCTGCGGTTTTAAATTTACCTGTATTATTTTGAACATTTTATGTCAAAATGTAGTCATCAGGTATTGGTGTAAATGCAATTAAATAAAATATTTTAAAAGGTTGAAAAACATTAAAATGACTATTACTAAGCAAGTATTGGTGAAGATCTGGAAAAGTTGGGACACTTTTTCACTGCTGGTGATAATGTAAATTGGTCCAGCCCCTACAGCAAACAGTGTCGACTAAAAAATTATTCACAACCTACCCGAAAGTTGAGAGTTTGTTTTTTATTCGGCGGGAATTTTTAGGACTTGAAGCGTGGGAGGCAGCATTTCAAGTAACCCTGAGAGAACTGCTCCGAGGAAGTGAGGGGGCCAACCAGGATATATAGGAGTTTTGCAACAGAGGGTAGATAGTCTGAACGTCAGAAGATTGTTGTTAATTAAAGAAAACCAGATATCGCAAAGTAAGGAATTTAGCGCTTTTCTGTGTACGGGAAGATGCAAGAGTCTGGGGTCACCGAAATCATTCCTCTGATATGCACCTCAGCTATCTGGGGCCAGTATCCTGTGTTTTCATATCCTGAGTTTCCTCAGGACTCACCCTAGGGAGTGACTGCAGTCTGATGGCTGCTAGATGGCAGGTATTCTCTTCTTTCCTGAGTTCCCTCAGGGCTCACTAGCTCACCGTCGGCGGTGGCTGCAATCACTGACGACTGTGACATCCTTTGTTTACTGATATGGCAGGCAGTATTCCATTTCTCAACAGTATGTCCATTCCTCAGAAAATTAATCCAACAATCCTACTTCTGGGTATATACCCTAAATAATTGAAAACGGGGATTTAAAGAGACATTGGAGCACTCATTATTCATAGCAGCATTATTCACAATAGCCAAAGGTGGAATCAACCCGTGTCCATCGATGGATTAATGGATAAACAAAATGGGGTGTATATACATAGTGGGAAATTTTTCAGCCTTAAAAAAGGAAGGATATTCTGAAATATGCTACAACATGGATGAATCTTGAGAACATAGTGAAATACGTGGGTCACAAAAGGACAAATAAGTGTTTCCACTTATGTGAAGCGCCAAGTGTAGTCAAATTCATAGACACAGAAAGTAAATTGGTGGTTGCCAGGGCCTGGGAGAAGGAGAAAATGCAGAGTTAGTATTTAATGGGGTATGGAGTTCCAGTTTGGAAAGATGAAAAAAATTCTGGAGATGGATGGTAGTGATTGTAGTATGACAGTGTGAATATATTCACGCCACTGAACACTTTAAATTTGTTTTAAGTGGTAAATGCTATATATATATATATATATATATATATTTTTTTTTTTTTTCCGGTACGCGGGCCTCTCACTGTTGTGGCCTCTCCCGTTGTGGAGCACAGGCTCCGGACGCGCAGGCTCAGCGGCCATGGCTCACGGGCCCAGCCGCTCTGCGGCATGTGGGATCCTCCCGGATCGGGGCACGAACCCGTGTCCCCTGCATCGGCAGGCGGACTCTCAACCACTGCGCCACCAGGGAAGCCCAATGCTATGTATATTTTTACCACAATAAAGTAAAGAAGGAATAAAGGCAGTGTTACATACAGGCGAACATTCCAGTGTGACAGAGCCTGAAAATGCACATTGGATTTGTCCAGGTGTAAGAAGATATTGGGGGACTTCCCTGGTCGTCCAGTGGTTAAGAGTCCTCCTTCTAATGCAGGGGACGTGGGTTTGATCCCTGTTTGGGGAACTAAGATCCCACATGCTGCGGGGCAACTAAACCCGCACGGTACAACGAATAACCCTCACACCACAACTAAGACCCGACGCAGCCAAATAAATAAAATATTTTTTAAAAAAGAAGAAGATATTGGGGGCTTTAGCCAGCAGCCCACTGTCAGGGGTATGGGGGAGAATAACACACTAGCAGACCATTCCAGCTGAATGGATGAATGAAGTGGAGATAGTAACTGTAGACTCCCCTTTCAAGAATATTTTCCACTTTTTCTTTTTCTTTTTTTTTTTTTTTAAATCGTAAATTTATTTTTGACATTGCAATTTTAGCATGGCACCCTTATCTACTATCAAATTTTGGCATCTCAGAATCTCGTGCAAGTCATGATAATCAGTTTTTATTTTTATTTTATTTTTATTTATTTATTTTTTGTGGTATGCGGGCCTCTCACTGTTGTGGCCTCCCCCGTTGCGGAGCACAGGCTCCGGACGCGCAGGCCCAGCGGCCATGGCTCACGGGCCCAGCCGCTCCGCGGCATATGGGATCCTCCCAGACCGGGGCACGAACCCGTATCCCCTGCATCGGCAGGCGGACTCTCAACCACTTGCGCCACCAGGGAGGCCCTATTTTTATTTATTTATTTATTTATTTTTTGCGGTACGCGGGCCTCTCACTGTTGTGGCCTCTCCCGTTGCGGAGCACAGGCTCCGGACGCGCAGGCTCAGCGGCCATGGCTCACGGGCCCAGCCACTCCGTAGCATGTGGGATCTTCCCGGACCGGGGCACGAACCTGCATCCCCTGCATCGGCAGGCAGACTCTCAACCACTGTGCCACCAGGGAAGCCCCACTTTTTCTTTTTTAGTAGATTATTTCAATTGGTGATAAGCACTTTTAATTTTTTTTAATATTTATTTAAAATATTAAACTTCTTTCTTTATAATTATTAAAATGACCCATGCCTTTACTAAACTAAACTAAAACTATATGCATATTCATATGCCATATCTAGCTATTATTAGTGTATTAGTTTGCTAGGACTGCCATAACAGAATACTACAGACTGGATGGATTAAACTACAGAAATTTATTTTCTGAAGGTTCTGGAGGCTAGAAGTCCAAGATCAAGGTGCCGATAGGGTCGGGTTCTTCTGAAGCTTCTCTCCTTGGTTTGCAGATGGCCACTCTCTTGCTGCCTATTCACAGGGTTGTTCCTCTGTGCAGGGGCCCCTGGTGTCTCCTTCTTCTTGTAAGGACACCAGTTGTATTGCATTATGGCCTCATTCTAACAGCCTCATTTTAACTTAATCGTCTCTTTAAAAACTTTATCTATGTAAATCAAATAGAAGTATGCTACTCTTTTTTTTAAAGATGGATTTACATTAACTTTTTTTTTTTAACTTTAAATTTATTTATTTATTTATTTTTGGCTGGGCTGGGTCTTCGTTTCTGTGCGAGGGCTTTCTCCAGTGCGGCAAGCGGGGGCCACTCTTCATCGCAGTGCGTGGGCCTCTCACTGTCGTGTTGCGGAGCACAGGCCCCAGACGCGAGGCTCAGTAGTTGTGGCTCACGGGTCTAGTTGCTCCGTGGCATGTGGAATCTTCCCAGACCAGGGCTCGAACCCATGTCCCCTGCATTAGCAGGCAGATTCTCAACCACTGCGCCACCAGGGAAGCCCGCTACTCTTTTTTAATGCCTGGAAATAGTAGGGAGGCAGAAAGGGGGGTGGGGTGGGGTGGGGAATGGAGGTGGGGAAGGAAAGTTATAAAAGCTTCAGCTCATATTTTAACCAAACAATATTTTCTGAGTCACTGTTCTTTGCTTAACAATGTTGTGATTACTAGGATGCTATAGGCATTGACATGGCTAGTAACAAATACAAAGAAAATAAAGTTAAAACACTCAAGTTGGGCCTCCCTGGTGGCGCAGTGGTTGAGAGTCCGCCTGCCGATGCAGGGGACGCGGGTTCGTGCCCCGATCCCGGAGGATCCCACGTGCCGCGGAGCGGCTGGGCCCGCGAGCCATGGCCGCGGGGCCTGTGTGTCCGGAGCCTGTGCTCCGCGACGGGAGAGGCCACAGCAGTGAGAGGCCCGCGTACAGCAAAAAAAAAAAAAAAAAAAAAAAAAAAAAAAAAAAACAAAAAAAAACACTCAAGTTATTAGCATTTCCACATTTTATCAGTAGATTAATTAAGAGGGGGTTACTTCTCAGTAACCTAAAAGCCTCTTGGCTGGGGAAGACCCACAGAATGTGTCCACCTTTCTGGTGTTTGTTTCACTTCACCTCATATCCCACCCTCTGTGTCTCTCCATTGTACACTCAGTTATGCACCTGATGTGCATGCTTGTTGATTCATGCAAATGGGGCTTCCTTCTCTTATCCGCTGTCTGTGGAATACCAGCCTGGTGCCACTTGTCTGCCCTTCTAGACCAAGCATTGTGATGACAGTGATCCTATTTTAGGTGACTTACACAGTACCTGTCACCTGTGAGACACATGGTAGGTATACCACAATCACCGGTCAGGTGTGGATGCTACACCTGTGGAACGTTTAAATTTCTTTGCATGGTTCTTGTGTGCACAGTAGCAGCTAACAACTACTGAGAGCTCCTTGGTGCCAGGCAGAGTTCTAAGCACTTTACAGAGTTCTAAGATTTTATTGAACGTCTCAGCAGCTCTCTGGTTACTATTACCCCCATTTATAGATGAGGAAATTGAGGCCCATCAGTTATATAATTTCTCCAAGGTCACACAGTTCGGGAGGTGACAGAGGCAGGACGAGAACTTCAGAGCCTGAACTGGGAACCCAACACACATACTGTCTACTTTCCTACATACACGACTGCATTTGTGCACTAGCCTTTCAAAGTGAATACCCTCCGGGAATTCCCTGGAGGTCCAATGGTTAGGACTCCGTGCCTTCACTCCCGAGGGTATGGGTTCAATCCCTGGTCGGGGAACTAAGATCCCACAAGCCGCAAAAAAACAAAAAAATCCCACAAAGTACTCTCCTGATTGTCTTAATGACGCAACAAATACATGTATTTCTGATTTTACTTTTTGGTAGTCGTCACTTTTTCACTTCAAGGAATTGATGATAAATATGTTGAGTTCTTCATTTTCAACAGTAACATTGAGAATAAACTTTAATCTTGTAGAATTTATTTTTACATTTTTGGGCCATGCCACGCGGCATGTGGGATCTTAGTTCCCTGACCAGGGATCAAACCCGGGCCCCTGGCAGTGGAAGCGCAGAGTCTTAACCACTGGACCGCTAGGGAAGTCCCTAATCTTGTAGAATTTCAGTAATTGTCCCCTAATGCTGTTTATTATCAGTGAAAATGAACAAGAAGTGAAAGAAATGTGAAAGAATCGACGTTTTCTCTTTGCATTTCTGATTCAGTTAGAGCATGTTGCTTTCTTTTGAAACAGGATGTCTCGGGCCGTTCATCTTCCAGTCCCCTGTCCTGTTCAACTTGGTTCGTTAAGAAATGACTCCTTGGAAGCACAGCTTCATGAGTATGTCAAACAGGGGAACTATGTGAAAGTGAGGAAGATTCTTAAGAAAGGTAGGCACCGTATTGAAATGGCAGATGTGACTTGATTTACATTACTGAATAACAGCAGAAGGAAAACCAGATACATCATAAAACTGTGAGTTCTTGGGGAAATTGGAAGTTAAATTTAGAGATGAGATGTTCTCTACCAGTGCAGTCAGAGTGTTCAGTAGAGGTCTTAAATTGCTGGAGGCTCTTTTGTTTTGTTATGTGCTAAGGAACCATAAAGTCTTCCAACCGTTAGGCTCCTAAGGGTTTCTCCTCAGGCCCCAGCCACCCACCTTGGATTCTGCCTGATTCCCTTTTCTCCTTCAAATCGACTCCGCCCACTAAGTCTTCTGAGGCCCGTGGTGGAGAGAAGGCCAGTTTTCACAGCTCTCTTCTTCCTTTTGCTCCTTAGAGGCACTTAGTACTTTTGTTTTCAGGGTGTTTTGTTTTTGTTTCTGTTTTTTTGCTGTAGGCTACAGGCACCTCAGCCTGTAGAGCAGACAGAAATAAGAAACATAGCTCAGGCAATCTTCAAAAGAACAAACAAACAAACAAACACAAAAAAACATACACAAACAAAACCTCTGCTGGTATTTGCCCCTGATCTAGAGATCCAGACCTGCTTTTCTTAGAATAACCTGAAGACCTGTTAGATTACCCCTCTTCCTTCTTAGTATTAAAGGGAAGGCTTATAAGGCTTCTCTCAGCTGGTTTGTGGAACAGTCAGGGTGACCTAATTTTTCTACAGTGTTTCTCTATTTGCCTCAACAGTATTCCTGAGGATTTCCAGAAAGGTAACACCAGTTTTGTTTTGTTTTTAATGTTTATTTATTTATTTATTTTGCCTGCGCCGGGTCTTAGTTGCAGCATGCGGCCTCTTAGTTGTGGCATGCATGCAGGATCTAGTTCCCTGACCAGGGATTCAACCCGGGCCCCCTGCATTGGGAGCGTGGAGCCTTACCCACTGGACCACCAGGGAAGTCCCGTAACACCAGTTTTTGTAGGACCCAACTGCCCCAAAAATACTTCTCTCAAAAACTTTTCAAGTGCTTCTGGGGTCTTCCCTGGCAGTCCAGTGGTTAAGACTCCACGCTTCCAATGCAGGGGGCACAGGTTCTATCCCTAGTCAGGGAAATAAGATCCCACATGCTGTGCAGTGTGGGCCAAAAAAAAAAAGATCTCAAGGGTTTCCATGTACCACCCCTAGAATCTATAGATGAAGTGGCTGATGGTGACCTCAATTTATTTGAAAGGTTCTGTTTTCTATCCCCTCAAAGATTTTGCACTTTACCTCGTAACACATTCATGTTTTAAAATAAAAATTGATGTTCAAGATAGGTATGCTATGACTTCTAGTGTCTGTCTATCCACATCCTCCAGTATCAGAAGCAGAGTTCTAGGACATTTTTTTATCTCCTAGACATCTCCTGAATGTCCTGCATCTTCAAATTCTTTTTTTTAAAACTCTTTTTTTTTTGAGGTACAGTTAATATACAATAAGTTTCAGGTGTACAAGATAGTGATTCACAATTTTTAAAAGTTATACTCCACTTATAGTTATTATAAGCTATTGGCTATATTCCCTGTGTTGTACGATATACCCTTGTAGCTTACTTATTTTACACATTGTGGTTTGTACCTCTTAATCCCCTACCCCTATCCTGCCCCTCCCCACTTCCTTCTCCCCACTGGTAAGGACTAGTTTGTTCTCCATATCTGTGAGTCTTCTTTGTCCGATTCACTAGTTTGTTTTATTTTTAGCTTCCACGTACAAGTGATATCATACAATACTTGTCTTTCTCTGACTTAATGCATCTTCAAATTTTTGACATTAAACTAGAGCAGGGGATGAGGTTGACAGGTATAACTGGATATGAAGCAGGACTTCATCTGTGCCTGGAAATTTGAGCTAAATCCTCCGAGTGAAGAACAAGGGGTGATAGATGCCCCCACAGTCTAAGCAAGGCTTCTCAGGAGACGGCCAGAATGACCTTGGACCTTCAACTCCGTCACCCACGTCAGGCCTATCTAAGAGAAGCTGATGGGGTAGCGGTGGGAGTGGCAGTGGACAGATGGTTTCAAAGGCATTCACAGGAATAGAATGCCGTGGCTTTTCCCTCTCTCCCAGCCCCAAGCCTAGCAAGAGGCCATTCAGGTGAACCTCATGGAGAGAATTGTGATGTGTGATGCCTACAAGCAGGAGAGTTGGGAGCCTATGGCCCAGCCTGCTGAACAACAGAAACATGCCAGCCCACCCCAGCTGCCCCCAAGGTAGCATGAATAGAACCTGGCATGTCACCTGGAAGTTAGGGGTCAGGAGGACTGCCATCTGCCTCCTACCTGGAGTAGTTCTTGATGGTTGGATGAGCATAAGAGATCAGCTTCTGGAGTAGCCATACTTTCATCACTTGTGGGGTAGGTAGACTCTGTGCAGGGTAGCTGAGCCATCTAAATGGACCTCACCTATGAAGAAAGGAAGAACCCCAACAGAGAGGCTGGAGATGTAGCAAGAAGTCAGCAGAAATGCAAACCAGAACTACACTGAGGTATCATCTCACACTGGTCAGAATGGCTGTCATCAAAAAGTCCACAAACAATAAATGCTGGAGAGGCTGTGGAGAAAAGGGAACCCTTCTACACTGTTGGTCAGAATGTAAGTTGGTACAACCATTATGGAGAACAGTATGGAGGTTTCTTAAAAAACTAAAAATAGGGCTTCCCTGGTGGCGCAGTGGTTGAGAGTCTGCCTGCCGATGCAGGGGACACGGGTTCGTGCCCCGGTCCGGGAAGATCCCACATGCCGCAGAGCGGCTGGGCCCGTGAGCCATGGCCGCTGAGCCTGCGCGTCTGGAGCCTGTGCTCCGCAACGGGAGAGGCCACAACAGTGAGAGGCCCGCGTACCGCAAAAAACAAAACAAAACTAAAAATAGAACTACCACATACCACTCTTAGGCATATATCTGGAGAAAACTCTAATTCAAAAAGATACATGCACCCCAGTGTTCATAGTAGCACTATTTACAATTGCCAATAAACTAACTGACAGAGTGTACTTGAGGGTAGTAGAAGAAAAGTTGTTTCCTGACTGTATCCTACTTAGTTCATCCCATTCAGAAGACCAGATACTACAGATTATATGAGTTCTAAAACCCAAAGGATGAATTCCAGAACCTCAGACCAGACTTTATTCATTTTTTTATTACACGTATATTAATTGAGCCTTGGGGTTAGAGCAGCCAAGGAAAGATGGACAGCCCTGCCTTCCAGAGAGTATAATCCAGCAGAAGAAACAGACATGAGTCGGTAACTGAAGTCCTGAGAAGGGCAGGAGGCAAAGGAAGCACACAAGGTACATCTCAGCCTCATCTGGGAGGTAATCAAGGGAAAATTCTTAGAGAAAGTGATATTTAGGCTTGGCCCCTAAAGAAGAAAAGTTGACGTGAAAGAAGTAAAAGGTAAAAGTTGGAGGCAAGGGAGGATTAAAGGGATGCAAAGGCCCTGAGGAGAGCAAAGAAAAGTGTGTGGATCACTTGAGTTGGAGGAAAAGGCAAAGTGGTGGGAGAGAGTGGTATGGGGGTGAAGCTGGCAAGGTAATCTGAAGCCACACCAGGCTTCGTGGGCTGTTGGAAGGATTTTGGTAATAGGTGCCTCCGTATTTAGGATTGTTACAGCTTCCTGGTGAATTGACCCTATTATCATTATGAGATGTCCCTTCTTATCTCTGGTAATACTTGTTGTCTTGAAGTCTACTTTTTCTGATATACAGCCACTTCAGACTCCTTATGCTTCCTACTTATGGAATATCTTTAGAGTTAAAATATGTCTTCTGTAGAGAGCACAGAGTTGGGATTTGTGCTTTAAAATCCATTCTGATACTCTCTGCCTTTTAACTGGAGGGTTTAGTCCATTAACATTTTATGTAATTATTGATATGGTTTCTTACAAAGAACACAATTCAGGAACAGCCAGATGAAAGAGATTTAGGGCAAGGCGTGGTGTGTGTGTGAGTGCTTGGAGCTTCCGTGCCCTCTTTGGGTACACCACCCTTCCAGCGCTTCAGTCGGTTTACCAACCTGGAAGTTGTCCGAACCTAATCAGTTAGGGTTTTTACGGAGGTTTCATTATTTAGGCATGATTGATCTGGCCGTTGGTGATTGATCTCAATCTTCAGCTCCTCTCTCCTGCTGGAGGTGGGACAAGGTTTGAAGTGGAGGGCTGTGGCAGAGCTGAAAGCCCCAGCCCTCTAATCATGAATTGGTCTTGGTCTTTCTGGTGACCAGCCCATCCTGAAGCCATCTCAGAACCCCTCAGCCAAGAGTCACCTCATCAGCATTCCAAAGACACTTGTCACTCCTAACACTAAGGAAATTCCAAGGGTTTTAGGAGCTCTTGTGCCAGATACCTGAGAGCAGAGTTCTATTTCTAAATGGTTGCTCTGGCTGCGGAAGGTTATGAGGTATGTGAGGAGAGGGAGAAAAGAGCAGGATGACTTGTTTTTGGTTTGAGCAACTGGGTTGACTGTGGTGTCGTTGCCAGAAAGAGGAATAGCTTTGGGAAAGAAGCTACTGGAAGTCAGTCTGGACCAGCTGAGTTAGACACCTGTGATTCAGCTAAGTGGAATATCAAACAGAAGCTGGCTATATGAGTCAGCAACCCAGAAGAGATCTGTCTGCACATCCATGTTTTGAAACGAAGGATGATCAAGCGAAGAGGGCTGAAAACCCTGCTGGCAGGAATCTCGCTCTTTTACAGACAGGCTGCGCTTGTTGGGGCAGGAGTAGAGAAAAAAGGAGGGGAAAACCAGGCGGTTCCCAACAGTTATGTCCATAACCAGGTTGAGGGAAAGAGCAATACACACATTGACTCATCATGCATTCAGTTAGTCTGCATTTGTTGGGCATCTACTGTGGCTGGCAAGGGGCTGCAGATGCAAAGATAAATATGACCTGGTTCCTGCTTTCAAAGACCTCACAGTTGAGTAGGGGGAAATAAATGCACTTATAACACAGTGAGCTATATAGAGGCACTTACAAAGATAATTAGGGACACAAAGCACATAGTGGGCACTGTTAGCTGGGAAGGTGAGGGAAGGCATCTGGAGAAGGGGATGAGAGCTGAGAATCTGCTCATAGGAGGAGGCCAAGGGATGGCATGGATGGTGAGGGATCCACAGAAAGGGTGGAGAAACAGAGAGTGGAAAAGTCTTAGATACGGAAGGGCCCCGACCAAAGACAAGGGGCCCTTGGGTGAAAGTGACTGGAAGGCACTTTATAACTCTTTAAGACCTAAGGAACCTGCTCTCACCCCAAGGAGATGTGTCCCAGAACTGGCCGGATTGCCCCAACACTGTCCGTTTCTCTGAAGGGATTTAATTCAGAGCATTTGGCTGTCTCTAAGGAGATTCTATTAGAAGTGGTTAGATGAGAGGAACCTGTGAGTCACGTTAGTCATGTCACTATGATGCAATAAAAATGTGGTTGGTTCAGGAAACCACGTGTATGTCCATGCAGTACTGTGCTCTCTGGCATATGCTGGAAGACCGGGGGGCAGAGGCATCTTTACACCAGGAACTTAAGTGATGAGAACAGTTACCCACCATCGTATATAAGGTGTGTTCTTTGAGGAGAAGCTGGGACCAACTTCTTTTTTTTTTAATAAATTTTTAAATTTTATTTTTATTTATTTTTGGCTGCGTTGGGTCTTCATTGCTTTGCTGCGCTCAGGCTTTCTCTAGTTGTGGCGAGTGGGGGCTACTCATTGTTGTGGTGTGCAGGCTTCTCATTGTGGTGGCTTCTCTTGTTGCATAGCACAGGCTCTAGGCGTGCAGACTTCAGTAGTTGTGGCATGAGGGCTCAGCAGTTGTGGCTCGTGGGCTCTAGTGTGCAGGCTCAGTAGTTGTGGCACACGGGCTTAGTTGCTCCGCGGCACATGGGATCTTCCTGGGCCAGGGCTTGAACCCGTGTCCCCTGCATTGGCAGGCGGATTCTTAACCACTGCACCACCAGGGAAGTCCCTGGGACCAACTTTTGCCACAAGTAAATGGGTCGGCTTCCTCTGAGATTTGGAAGCCAGGAAGATCAGTCATTCAAGGCTGAACTTTGAGGGATGGTGTATTTAGTGCTTTTTTTTTTTTTTTTTTTTTTTTTTTTTGCCACTGTGTGGGTATGTGGGATCTTAGTTCCCCGACCAGGGATCGAACCCCAGCCCGCTGCCTTGAAAGCGGGAAGTCCTAACCACTGGACCACCAGGGAATTCCCTTTAGTGCTTTCTTAGAGAAATGAATTCAACTGGAGACTAGAACTCCTGATGGAAACACCTTGGCTTTCCAGAAAGAACCCAGACTTGATCCAGTGCCAGATGTACCTAGTACCTACCTGTGGTTCACTTGAGGACCTGTGTGACGGATGCTCTAGCCAGCATGTATGAGAATGGGGAAATAATCACACCCTTTTCACTTGTTTAGAGGATGCAGTGAGACAATGGGTTAACATGCCTGTCATGGGGAAGGCACTCCTAAACCACCACGGGAACCTCATTCTTACGCGGATTTACACGAGTTCTGTGTCCCTCTCTTTTGTCCGTCTTCCCCCACCTCTCTTCTTCAAGGCAGAGGAAACCTGGTCTCTCCAAGTCGGCGGATTTCTCCAGCAGGCAAGAGGCAGTCCAGAGGGATCGGTGGCGGGAAGCGCGTTTGCTTCGCCTACAGAGGGGCGACCCGACCCGTCCTGGACGCGGGGGGCGGAGTAATAGCAGCCTGGGGTTAGGAGTCAAGCGCGCAGCGTGTGATTGCCTGCAAGGAAGCCGTATGTGAATGAGGCCTGTTGCTGCTTTGAAGTGTTTCTGGAAGGTTTACGGCGAAAATGGTGTTTTGAACTTTGCCCTTTCACGGAGTAGTTGTGGGATATAAGATAAAAAATGTTTCTCTGGGGGCGAGGGACTTGACAAAACTGTCGCCATCAGTAAAAGGTGGGCGGCTGCCACGTACCCAGCAGGCACATCGCTGTCCAGATTTGGCTGTAGGTACAAAACTAGTTTTTGTGGTTTCTTGTTAGATAAAATTTGAACGGGGTGTTAGAGCACCCGAAACCATGGAGATGTAGCGTTTTATTCGGAGCGTGAAGGCGGCCCTTGGTGGCCCTTGGTGTTGTTTTTACAGTTACTACTACATGTTGATGACCGTTCTTCTTGTTCTTAAGAAGAGAAAGCTCGGGCTTCCCTGGTGGCGCAGTGGTTGAGAGTCCGCCTGCCGATGCAGGGGATACGGGTTCGTGCCCCGGTCTGGGAGGATCCCACATACCGCGGAGCGGCTGGGCCCGTGAGCCATGGCCGCTGAGCCTGCGCATCCGGAGCCTGTGCTCCGCAGCGGGAGAGGCCACAGCAGTGAGAGGCCCGCGTACCGCAAAAAAAAAAAAAAAAAAAAAAAGAAGAGAAAGCTCATTGAGCGGTTTTGTTTGTAATTGTGTTTCGCTAAAGAACAATCAGAGTGCTTTTTTTTTTTTTTAACGCTTATAGCCATTTAGCTCTGTAGGTCGTTTCTTACGAAGTTAGCTCTTGTGGTTTTCTTTTTATGTTTCTTTTTTCTTACCGTGTGGTTTCAAAGTTCAAGCTTTAGAAATACCGTTAAAGCAAGTAGGTAGTTGAACACTCCATTCCGCGTTGTGAGGCAGCCCCTCCTTTAGAAGAGAAATCCCCGTCTCTTCCCAGTCTTCCCCGTAGCAGCACCATCCATTGAGTTGTTCCAGGCACAAACCAACAGGTCAGCCTTGGAAACCTCCTTCCCTGACACCCCACCCCACCTCCTGCAGCAAGTCCACCAGTGAGTCCCGTCCTGTCAACTCAACCTCCGGAACAGCCCACGTTTCTCCTTCTTCCTTGCTGAGCCCAAATGCGAGCCACCGCGCTGTCTCCTACAGACACCGTGGCCGTGGCCTCAGAAGTGGTCTCCACGGCTTCAGACCTCCCAGTGGCTTCCCTTCGCACGTAAAATCCAGGCTCCCCAGGCCTTGGCCTTGCCTAGAAAAGCCGCAGATACCTGCCTGCCTGCCTGCCTGCACCTCCCCACCCCTCCACCCTGTGTTCTCTAGCTGTCTTCAGTTGCTGATACACACAGCCTTGTTCCTTTCCTTGGGTCTTTGCCTTCCGTTCGTTGTTTTCTCTGCTTAAATGCAACCTCCCTTAAGAGAGGCCTTCCCTGAGCACCCAGATCTAAAGTAGCCACCAGTCCCTCTCTGTTTCGACACTTAAAATCCTCTGCGTGCCTCATCCTCGGATCCTCTTGGGTGTTTGTTGTCAGCTCTCTCCCTCACTAGAACGTAAGCTTCTTGTGAGTAGGGGCCTCTGTTTGCCCGGTGCCCAGCGTAGTCTTTATTTTACAACGTGGAAAACGGGGATGACGGTTAAGGGGCCACCTACCAGCTCTGCTGTTTAACAGGCCTCAGGCACGTTACCTAGCCTTTCTGTGCCTGAGTTCCCCTGTCCATAAAACTGGCATGTACTTGTATTGATCTCACAGTTCAAGCACTTAGAACGATGACCGGTGCCTGTCAAGCTGACGATAAATGGCAGCTAGTATTGTCGAAGCTGGTACTCAGGTATCTGTGGAGGGAAGAAGTGATGTCAGATGCAGCAACCAGGTGTCTTTTAACAACTCAGAAAGTGTGAACAGGTAGTACCGTCCTGCGGTAAAAAACCAAAAGGTTCCGCCTTCCGGCGCTGGTTCTCAGCCACCCAGTCCCCCTGTCCCTGCCTCAGTCACGGTGACCTCTTATCAGAGTTTGAAAGTCAAACTTG
Organism: Mesoplodon densirostris; assembly: GCF_025265405.1. Taxonomy (NCBI): domain Eukaryota; kingdom Metazoa; phylum Chordata; class Mammalia; order Artiodactyla; family Ziphiidae; genus Mesoplodon; species Mesoplodon densirostris. The sequence goes on from NC_082678.1 coordinate 60,145,243, forward strand.
TAGGACAGCCTTGAATGAAACCGCTAAGATGTATATTGCTCAATGGAATCAGCTAGGTTTCACTAGCAAAGGCAACGGCCCACCCTTTCCTTTATAGCTTTTCCCGGGCGAGGTGGTTTTACCAGATCTGTGGAGGGAATGCCTCCTGGGCTTTAAAGACGCAGGTTGTCATTGGCTGTCACTCAGTAGTATGTTAATTAGGTGTGGCTGTGTTAAAACTTGTTCAATTACATTTCCAGTTAAAATGTTAAAATGAGTTGGTAAGTGATAGCACTTGAAAGATTGTATTGGGAGAGCTCTTTCTGTTTTTTCCAGTAGAATTAGAAACGGGGAAACGATCTTGCCCTCAGTGTAAAGTGTGCGGCTGCCACAGACCCAGCAGTGACTTGCGAGCCAGGGTCAAGACTATACTTTCAGGGATCATTTCTATAGTTTGTTACTAGAGAAGTTTCTCTGGACGTGTAGAGCACCCGAAACCACGAGGAGGAGACGCAGTGTTCTCTCCTGAGCGTGAAGCTGGCTCTTGGCGTTGTCTTTGCAGCTGCCATCAGCCGTTGATGATCGTTCTTCTCTTCCTTAGGGAGAGAGAGAGGGAGAGGGCGCCGTCTGAGTGGTTTCGTTTGTACTTGTGTCTTCTTAAAGAACAGTGGGGGTGGCTTTCTTCGTTTTTCTTTCTTGTTAGTTTCACTTTTGTGTCTCGGATAGTCCGTAGGTAGCTAGCGCTTGAGGTGGCTTACCGTGTGGATTTTCAGTCAGTGTTCAAGTTCTCCTGCTGTCTTTGGTGTTTGTTGGTCCTCCGGTTGTTGAGAGGATCTTTGTTGTGTTTCTGACTTGTGGAAGGGAGTTGCTTTCCATCCTGAGGACCCTTATGCCTTAATTGAAATCTGTGGAGGTGTTTTTGTTCCCTGTCAGTCAAATTTCTTGTGTTTGTCTCATATCCCTTTTCTCCAATCATTTTTTGATAAAGGGTATTTTTTTTCTTGTATTTGCTTTTTAAAAGTTTTTGATAATTTCCAAGAAGAAACGGTGTGATTCAAGTTAGGGGGTCAGTACATGACCTGGAACATATTAAAGTAATGTATAAATTGTTGCTTTTTTTTTTTTCCTCGAAGAAAAGTGCCGCCCACCTTGAAGTGATGGTTTTTGTTTGTAGGGGTGGGTGTGCATAACCTTTCATATCCAGGTGGCAAGTTATTTTTTTACAAATATAGTCTATGGGAATTCCCTGGTGGTTAGGTGTTTTCACTGGCCAGGGCTCTGGTTCAGTTCCTGGTTAGGGAACTAAGCTCCTAAAAGCTGTGCAGCGGGGCCAAAAAAGACAAAAAATGAAAACTCTAAACAGACGTGCTGATGTTTAAAAATAAAGGTGATAGCAGTCTAAAGTTTTAAAAAATTTAAGTAAAAATGTACAGAATTACCACGTTTTGGGAATCCCTCCGGCTCCCCCAAAGCAGCAGAACAGCACAAAACTACAGTTTTTGTTACTTTATTCAAAAAAAAATTTTTTTTTAATTTAACTTTGGCTGCGTTGGGTCTTCGTTGCTGAGCAAGGGCTTCCCCTGGTTGCGGCGAGCGGGGGCTACTCTTCATTGTAGTGCGCGGGCTTCTCCTTGCGGTGGCTTCTCTTGTTGCGGAGCACGGGCTCTACGTGCGCGGGTTTCAGTAGTTGCAGCACTTGGGCTCAGTAGTTTTGCCTCAGGGGCTCTAGAGTGCAGGCTCAGTAGTTGTGACGCACAGGCTTAGCTGCTCTCTGGCATGTGGGATTGTCCCGGGCCAGGGCTTGAACCTGTGTCCCCTGCATTGGCAGGTGGATTCTTAACCACTGCACCTGCAGGGAAGCCTTCTTCATGTTATTCTTAAAGGTGATTTTGTCGGTCTATGGCAGTTGAGTCTTTGTTTTCCCCCCTTCAATGTGCGTTAAAGTAGTTAGTATCCTCCATCTGCCTTTTTTTTTTTTTTTTTTTTTTGTGTGTGTGTGTGTGTGCGGTACGCAGGCCTCTTACTGTTGTGGCCTCTCCCGTTGCGGAGCACAGGCTCCGGACGCCCAGGCTCAGCGGCCATGGCTCACGGGCCCAGCTGCTCCGCGGCATGTGGGACCTTCCTGGACCGGGGCACGAACCCGTGTCCCCTGCATCGGCAGGCGGACTCTCAACCACTGCGCCACCAGGGAAGCCCCGTCTGCCTTTGTGAATGAAGGGTTTCTGTGCAGTTGCCACTTGTCCTGGGTAAATCAGGCCTGGAATGTTCTGCAGGGAAATGGATACATGTCTGGTCCTTGATACTCCGTTGGTTGACAAACAGATCTTGTAGTGAGCTATAGGAGAGGAAGGTTTACAAGGGAAATGGATTTAAAGTAGCTTTAAACATAATTCTGATATATCTTTAATTGTTTTAAGATGGTTTGTTCTTTTCCCCCTCAGTGCTATGATATTTTCTTTTATGATGCTAGTTTAGCTAAATGCAATTTAAAATTCGCCTTGTTAGTCTAGTACGCTGATTTGTTTTTCATTTTCTTCATCTAAACATTTTTCTTTTGATTTTTGAGACTCCCTTTAAAATTTTTCCAGGCTAATAAATCAGATATTTTTCCTGACATCTACTTTAGGAATCTATTCTGGTCTTATGCTGGGTCTCTTAATATATCACACTTGTCATTGAACTGTGGGCTAGAAAAATCAACAAAATCTCTTAATTCTACTGAATATTATGTGATATATTTCCCTTTAAGTAAAAGCAGGCTTAATTTCGTGTTGGAGGTGATAATGCCTTTGAAAACTGCCCTTATTAAGCAGCATATATTCAGGGAATTCCCTGGTTGTCCAGTGCTTAGGACTCCATGCTTTCACTGCCGAGGACCTGGTTTTGATCCCTGGTGGGGGAACTAACATCCTGCAAGCCGTGCAGCACGGCCAGAAAAAGAAGGAAGGATAAACAGGGGCTTCCCTGGTGACACAGTGGTTAAGAATCCGCCTGCCAATGCAGGGGACATGGGTTTAAGCCCTGGTCCGGGAAGATCCCACAGGCTGCGGAGCAACTAAGCCCGTGTGCCACAACTACTGAGCCTGCACTCTAGAGCCTGCGAACCACAACTACTGAGCCCATGTGCCACACCTACTGAAGCCCACACACCTAGAGCCCGTGCTCTGCAACAAGAGAAGCCACCGCAATGAGAAGCCCACACACCTCAACAAAGAGTAGCGCACGCTCGCCACAACTAGAGAAAGCCTGCACGCAGCAATGAAGGCCCAACACAGCCACAAATAAAAAGTAAATAGAGAAATAGGTTATTTTAACCAGTGGAATCAAAGACATACATATATTCTAAAGTTGCTAACCTGCCTTTATGAAAGTGGTATCATACTAACATTCTGCAACTCGCTTTTCTCATTTTTTTTGAAACTCACATATTTATTTCAAGAAACATGAAAAGACAACGAAATCATGAGAAATCAACCTGTGCAATATTGGCAGATATTCAGAGGCTTTGTGCTGTTTTGTTTGTTTGTTTGTTTGTTTTTGCGGTACGTGGGCCTCTCACTGTTGTGACCTCTCCCATTGCGGAGCACAGGCTCCGGACATGCAGACTCAGCGGCCATGGCTCACAGGCCTAGCCGCTCCGCGGCATGTGGGATCTTCCCGGATCGGGGCATGAACCCGTGTCCCCTGAATCGGCAGGCGGACTCTCAACCACTGCGCCACCAGGGAAGCCCTGTGCTGTTTTTTGTTGTTGTTGTTTTGTTTTCTTTTTAATGCTTAAAGAAAATAGATGATAATTTGATACTGTAAGTTTATCTTTATAATTATTTATTTGGTTGTTTATTCAACAAATATGGAGCAGAGGGAATTTATACAGGAGCAAAAGAACAAAGGAGCCTATAAATGGCAAGTAGTTTAGTGTGTGTGTGTGTTGTGTCTGAAGGATAGGTTATGTACGAGATGTTTTAGGAAGTAAAGACAAAGGCAGCTTGGAACCAGACTATAGGATGCCATAAATCCCAGGTTAAAGAGCTTCTACTGAAACGGAGCAGGACCCTATAGACCTTGCCCCCGATGTCCTCAGCCTGCCTTCTGTCTGTGGAAAAACTTTAGCCAAAGAATAAGTTTAATGAGAGAAGTGATAAAATACAGAAGCAAAGAAAAGCAGTCAAACAGGACAAAACTATAATAGTTTAGTCAGTCATCAAAGTGAAGGACCTTTAGTTCCTTCTCGAGGGTTATAGGTAGTATTCTGAGCCACATCCCGTGAGCTGTCTTACAGATACTGAAACCCCAACCAGGTGGAAGAAGTTAACTACATGATGACCAGGCTCTAGTCATGACATAAGCTGCCACAATTCTGAGAATTTGCCTCAAAGAAATGGAAACAAACCAACCCTGGAACTGAAGATTAACTGTACCCAAAACAATCACGATGGCGCTGGTTAGACCATTGCGTGACCAATTTCAAGATGACGGTCAGAGCTGACTGTGCTGTTTCTGCCTGTAGTCCTCTCCCTCGGTAAAAGCTCTTGTCCACTGGTTGGGGCGGGGGAGTCAGCCTTTGGACAGGAGTCCACCCCCCCACACCCCCCCCATTGCCTGCATCAAAATAAAGCAAACTTTCCTGCCCACCAAGCTTGCCTCTTTATTGGCTTTTGAGCGGCGAGCAGCCGGACCCCACTTGTGATTACAGTACTATACATAGCAAGACATGGGGTGCCACTGAATTTGGCATTCCTGAAAGCACCTGTATTACTTGCACAAAATGGATGGTTTTTTAAGCTTAAATCCTATTAGTGGTTACAAGAATGTTGGGATTTTAATTTTTAATATTTATAGAGTAGTTGTTACTTGCTAAACTCTGTTAGATGCTTTAAATCCATCGTTTTAGCTAATACCACTCATTGATTGAACTCCCTGAAGTTGCCTGCCTGCTTAATAGATTTTTGCTTTCAATAGTACATCTTGTCTATCTCTATTCTAATTGATACAGATCTAATTCATTTAAATTAACTGCTTAATATTTTATTATATGTATGTACCATAATATATTCAGCTGTGCCTCTAATGGTGGATATTAAGATTTATTTCTTTTTTTGCAGTTTTGTATCACCAGAAACAATGCTTTGATAAAATACTTTGTAATGAATCTTTACAGAATGGGTTTTTAATATTCAAAGCAGGATTTCTGGTTCAGATTTTTTTTTTTTTTTTTTTTTTTTTTGCGGTACGCGGGCCTCTCACTGTTGCGGCCTCTCCCGTTGCGGGGCACAGGCTCACGACGCGCAGGCTCAGCGGCCGTGGCCCACGGGCCCAGCCGCTCCGCGGCACGTGGGATCTTCCCGGACTGGGGCACGAACCCGTGTCCCCTGCGTCGGCAGGCGGACTCTCAACCACTGCACCACCAGGGAAGCCCTGGTTCAGATTTTTAATAGATACTGCCGCATTGCTTTCCAAAAGCATTGTAACAGTTCACACTGCCAACTGCATTTAGGAGTGTCTGTTTTCCCACCTCTCCTCAAGCACTGAATGTTTTATCATTTTTCAGTTTTTTTCAAGCTTTATGGGAAGTTTAACTTTCTTCCCACTATTTCAAGCCAGGCACCATGTTGTATTGGTTTATTGAATATTCCAGAGTTAGGTGAAATATCCACCGTTTCTAACATTCCTGGCAGAGAGAACAGCTTGTGCAAAGGAACACGATGAGTATGTGGAAAACAGTACATGGTTCATTATGGCTGAAGTGAGGGGGAGGGAATTTGGTGCAAAATAAAGCTGGAGAGGTGCGTGTGGGCCAGGCTGTGCTGGACCTTGTAAAGTATTTATTTTCGGGCCTTGCCTTGTGGCATGCGGGATCCTATTTCTCTGACCAGGGATGAAACCGGCTCCCCCTGTGGTGGAAGCGGAGTCTTAACCACTGGACCCCGGGGAAGTCCCTGTAAACTATTTAGAGAAGTTCTATCTTTAGCCCAAGAGTTGGGAAGCTACTAAAGCTTTAAGCAGGGTAATGATGTATTATCCTGCTTATTTAAAGACAATTTTTATCTACATAAATATTTCTTGGTTTGGAAAAAAATCCCAAACAATATTTATATGTTTGCTATTTTGATCACAGAATAAATGGTGCGCTTTGCAAACGTCATAGGTTTTTGGCTTCGGGTCTTTGCTTTCAGCATCCACTTTGTCTTGTAAGTTTTTCTCGTGAGACATCTCACTTCCAACGCCTGTCTAAAAGGAGGCGAGTCCTTAAGCTGCGGCGCATGTTGTAGTCGTCAGCGTTTTACGTAATCCTGATGCTGCGGAACTGGCGCGCGAAACGGGGCGGGGTTGGAAATAACTGGCGTGTGATTGGCTGTTTAAAAACCGTATGTTAATTAAATTGACAACTTGAAATGTCTTCTGAAACGCAGAAGGGTTCAAAATGCTTTGTCGGGCTTCGGTAGTGGAAAGATTCTTTAGACAACATATTCCAGTGTACGTTTCAAAAACGAATAGTGGTGTAAGAAAAAGTAACCATCAGTAAAATATGTGTGCATTTCCTACACCCCGGAAAAGCAGAGGTGATTATGTTAAGACTATACTTTCAGGGATCATTTCTATAGTTCGTTACTAGAGAAGTTTCTCTGAACGTGTAGAGCACCCGAACCCACGAGGAGGAGATGCAGTGTTCTCTCCTGAGCGTGAAGTTGGCTCTTGGTGCTGTGTTTGCAGCTGCCTTTAGCCGTTGATGATCGTTCTTCTCTTCATTTTGGAGAGTAAGAGGGAGATGAATGCAGTCTGAGTGGTTTCGGTTTTCTTAATCTGTTTATGAATTAAGCTTTGTAATTTTTTGTTTGTTGTTTTGGGAGAGTTGGTAGTTTGCGTGTACAGTTTATTTACCATAAGTGAGTGGGGGAGCTTTTGGTAGTGTGATTGTTGTTAAATGTTGTTTTAAGGTGTTTCGTAGGGTTTGTAGTGGTGGTTTTTCTGGTTTAGTCAGTCGTGAGTTTAGTTTTTTCAAGTGGTTATAAGGAAAACTTAGGTTTTTTCTTGTTTTTTTTTATTTTTACTGTGCAGTGCATGTAGTGAGGTTGTAGTGTTGTGGTTTGTTTACTATCAGCAAATGGTTGGAGTAGTGATGTTTTTCTGTATATAGTACTTTACGGAAAAGGTAAAAGATGGTGGTTTGCTTTTTGATTTGTGATCTTTTGTGTTATTTGGACTACTGAAGGTTTTCGTTTTTCTTGTTCTTACAAAATAAATTGCATTAGTAATACATTGAGAATACTGTAAAAACAAAACTTAATTTTTTGTGTGTGTTTGTGTTGATTCTGGTGTTTGCTTTGCAGGAGTTTATGTCGATGCAGTTAACTCTCTGGGCCAGACGTCGCTTTTCACTGCAGCATTATTAGGTCTTACAAAATTAGTTGATGTCCTGGTGGATTATGGATCAGATCCAAATCAGTAAGTACAATAACATCACTACCTAGGAAGTATGTTCTTAAAATGAATTGAGGTATTTGGAAACTAATTTGGTAAGATATTAAAAGAACCTTCAGTAAATTATACCAGTGAAATACATTTGTATACTAACATTGAATCATGGTTTTGTTTATTTCACTTTTTTGGTTGCACAACTTGCAGTATCTTAGTTCCCCAACCAGGGATGGAACCTGGGCCCTCAGCCGTGGAAGCACAGAGGCCTAACCATTGGACCACCAGGAAATTCCCAGAAACATGCTTTTAACTGTAAATAGTTTTTAAAGCAGTTTTACTAAACCCTGTGAAATAAGTGAACCTTTCTACTTACTTAGTCATTAACAAGTACTGTTTATGTATTTCCACCACGCTTTATAGTTTGTATGATTTGCTTAAGCACTTTAACATACCCCACAACCAAGTTTTTCACCAATTAATATATTTGGCATCACTTTGTTAGGATGACTTTCGTGGTTGTGGTTTAAAAGAATCTGAGTCCAAATTTTAATATGGAACAGCAACACAATATAATGAATCAATGACAAGTGAACATTTCTTCTCTTTGTGCAGGACTTTTGCTTTTTCCAGGGCCTTCCCAGGCACTAGCTCACTAGAGCTTTACAACTAACTCCACGACAGGGAACAGCAGGTATTTTTACAGTTCCCATTGGACAGAATCAGAAACAGATTTTGAGCGTTTATATGATTCCAGCTGATTTTCACAGGAATGCCAGAATAAGCACAATCATAAGTCATAAAAAAGCTTTCCCATCTTACTAAGGAGGCTGCTTAATTTTTTTTTTTTAAGTATTGATGTTGAAACCTTGTTATAAGATTGTTTGCTTAGTGGGAAAAACCTTGGAAGCTTGGAGAAGTATAAAGAAAAAAACCAATCAGCATGAGAATTCCGAAGCCCAGACATAACACAGTGAACATTTTGCTTTGTTTCCTTCCAGAATTTTTCTGGACTCGCATATTTGCATATTTGTCTCTACTATATCAGTGTTTAAAATCAAAACTCAGAAATAAAGGGCTATCTCACTTGATGTTTGCAGATAACAGCTTTGTAGAGAGGCCATATTAGCCCTGCAGTTCCTCAGCAAAAATGGAGCATTTTCTAGTCATCTGCATTTGCATCTGTTCTGTGGAAGTTTAGAGCTAGGTTCTTTAAAGAACAAATTATTCAAACCTTTAATATTCCAGATTAGGGGGCTGATACCCAGAAAGTTTAAATGGCTGGTCCATAATGGTGCATTGTGTTAATGATAGGGTTTGAGACCAGGAGCCCAGCACCTGAAGAAGTTCCCTTTTTAGAAATCCCCATGATGCCAGGGGGAGGTGGGAAAGGACAATATCAGGAGGAAGAAGACAGACCCTGTAGCTTTTTATTTTGTGACAGGAATGCTTTCATGTACTTTAAAAATATTTTCCATCAAGGGAAGGGAAATTTCTGGGGGGAAGTTGTATTCCTAAGTGCTCAATGGAAATGCTGTGATGGCCTCGGCTTATTGAGGTCACAGAGTCAGATGCTTGCAGGATTAAGTGGGGTCAGTGGGTACAGGCTCTGTCTAAGGAGCATCTGTTGCAGCTGGGCAGAAAAGGAAGCCATGGAGGCCAAATCTTCCAAATTTCCAAGAGGCTGGAAATCCCAGTTTTTATTGTGAAATCCCCAAAGTGTTAATAAGTATTGTCCATTACTTTAAATTCTTTTTTTAAACACTATGTGGACCAAATAAAACCTGCCTCTGGGTTGCCAAATCAATCTATGGGCCTCCAGTTTTCAACCTCTAGGATAAATTTATAAAACAATACACATTTTGATATCACTTGGACCTGGATTCCCTTGTAAGGGTTAGTTGGGTATAAAAAACATTATTTCTTTCTTCCTTAGCATTCACAAGAAATGACAAATATCTTCTCTCTCCGTACCCAGCTCTCTCACTATTTATGGGAAGAATGATTAGAAGGCTGTAAAACATTATACAAATTTATTTTTAAAGCAAGGAGGATATTACATTTACCATAGTGCAGCGTGCTGGACTGCTCATCAGACCCAGCAATAAGGGAGAGCTCACAATGAGATATCCCAGTGGTTCCCAGATGCCTGGGTACAGGCCAGCCTCATTGGCATCAGCTGGGGAACTTGTAAAAAGTATACATTCCTGGGCTTTGTGCTTGCAGGTTATGATTCAGTCTGCTGTGTAGTCTGAGAATCTGTATTTTTGACAAATATCCCAATGACTTATTAAGTAAATTATGGTAAATCTGTACATTGGAATACTATGCAGGTGTTAAAAAAGAATTGAGGTGACTCGTATGTTCTTATATGGAAAATTCTCCAACATATACTTTAAATTATTTATTTATTTATTTATTTATGGCTGTGTTGGGTCTTCATTGCTGCACGTGGGCTTTCTCTAGTTGTGGGGAGCAGGGGCTGTTCTTTGTTGCAGTGTGTGGGCTTCTCATTGCTGTGGCTTCTCTTGTTGCAGAACACGGGCTGTAGGCGCGCGGGCTTCAGTAGTTGTGGCTCGCAGGCTCTAGAGCACAGGCTCAGTAGTTGTGGCACATGGGCCTAGTTGCTCCACGGCATGTGGGATCCTCCTGGACCAGGGCTTGAACCTGTGTCCCCTGCATTGGCAGATGGATTCTTTACCGCTGCGCCACCAGGGAATTCCCTCCAAGATAATACTGTTAAATGAAAAAGTGTAAAAGCATAACAGTTAATATAGCATGTTCTTTTTTTTTTGGCCACACCATGCGGCTTGTGTGATCTTAGTTCCCCGACCAGGGATTGAACTCAGGCCCTCAGCAGTGAAAGTGCTGAGTCCTAACCACTGGACTGCCAGGGAATTCCTAATATAGCATATTCTTATTCCTACTTGTATATGCACAGAAAATATCTGGAAGGATACAAAAACTTTTAACAGTAGCTGCCCCTCGGCAAGAGAACTGTGGGTCTGGAATTGGGAGACTTTCTTCTTATCTTTATTATCTCCTCCTTTTCCTCCTCCTCCTTTTTCATTTTATTTCTTCTTCTCCTTCCCTTTCTGCTTCCTCCTCCCATTTGTGTTTCTTTTTAAATTAAAGAGAGCAAGCTCTGGGACTTCCCTGGTGGTCCAGTGGTTGAGACTCCACACTCCCAACTGCAGGGGGTGCGGGGGTTTGATCCCTGGTCAAGGAACTAAGATCCCGCATGCTGCTGGGTGCGGCCAAAAAAAAAAAAAAAAAAAAGAGCAAGCAAGCTCTGCAGGTGATTCTGACGTGCAACCAGGTTGGGAAACCACAGCTACATATCACCTCTTTACACCTCATGAAGGTTGTCCCTTCATGTCTCAGATAGTTTATTGGTTTTGGTTAAATGTTTCTGAGTTGTAGGTCCTTGACCAGATTGCTGCTGCCAAGGTTTGTGGGCCTCTACCATAGGACTTCGGAGGTAGAGACATTCTCACATGAGATGGTCTCTGGTTAGGCTGTGCTTCACCAGCCTGACCACAGGGCGCTACAGACGTGAAGATATTGTTTCAGGGCAGCCAGTCTCAGGGGGCTGTGGGGAAAGAACACTGGATTTCGAACCAGACCCCATACCTGGGTGTGAATCTCGGCTTTGCCCTTTCGTTTCCTCATCTATAAATTGAGAAATAATACTGCCTTGAAGGGTGGAGGTAAACGTGGAAAAGGGGGATGTGTATAAAGCTTCTGTGAGGCCCCAGATAGGTGTCGTTAGGCCCCACAAATGGTGTTGTTACAGTTCTCATCACCACAGGTTGCCTTTGTAGAAAAGGAGCCCTGTGTTAGCCACAGAAGGGGAAGCGCGTTGCCACGGACACTCACTGTACCCCTCCCCCACCTCCAGCCGCTGCTTTGATGGGAGCACGCCTATCCATGCAGCAGCGTTTTCAGGCAATCAGTGGATCCTCAGCAAACTGCTGGATGCAGGGGGTGATCTGCGACTCCACGATGAGAAGGGTCAGAACCCGCAGACCTGGGCCCTGACAGCAGAGAGGGAACGCGGCACCGCAGTAAGTGTGGGCCCGCTCTGCAGGCCCACCCAAGGCAGAGCACAGGGCTGGGAGTCAGGCGCCCAGGGGCAGAGGCTGGTCCTGGGGATAGCACAGGACTTGTAGTGGCCTTGCCATTGACGTTGGACACACAGGCCTGGGTTGAAGCGAGTTAACCAACTGTAAACCTTGGGCAAGTCTCGTGAACTCTCCTGGTCATCCATTCAGTGGGGAGGGAGGACAATTGTCATTTCGTCTGACCCTTAACTAGCACTTACCGTGCATCAGACGTTCTGAATTAAATTAAATACTCATTTGATCTTTGCAACAACCCTCTCAGGTAGGTACTATTATTGTCCCCATTTTACAGATGGGGAAACTGAAGTGCATTGACATTAAGTAACTTGTCTGTAGCCACAAGCTGGCAGGCGTGATGTGTTTTAATGAGGGCTAGAGAATCTAACAAATGTAAAGGGCACGTGGAGCGGGGGGGGGGGGGGCGGGGATGGGCAGAGTCCCTTCCCTCTGGTTCTCCTGCTCAGTAGCTATTGGGCCTTGGACAAAAGTTAAAATACTCCTCCTGCCTCAGTTTCCTCATCTGTTGAAGGAAGGATTTGGAGGTAATTATTGCCAAATGAGCTCCCTGAAAATGGAATCATCTCATTCCATATCTTAAGGAAATCACTTGGGCCCTTCCCTTTCCAGAGATTTCCCTGTGGGGGGCTTCTGTTTCCTTAGACCACTCCCCTCAGACCATTCCAATCCCACTGAAGGCCAGGGTGGCCATTAGCCGTGTGGGCATTGACTGTCTCTGCCGTGTGTTGCAGATGGTGGAGTTCATGCAGCGCTGTGCCGCGCACATGCAGGCCATCATCCAGGGCTTCTCCTATGACCTCCTGAAGAAGATTGACTCCCCTCAGCGGCTCATCTGTGGCCTGCCCCGGTTTGGGGGCCTCATGCAGGGGTGAGCGCTGCCTCCAGCAGACTGGGATGTTCTGCATCACCCCCGCCTTCCTTGTGGGAGCCCTCGGTCCCCTCCACATGGGTCCCTTCCAGCAACAGGCCCACCCAAAGGGGTGAGCTTGGAGGGAGAGGATATTGCCATGAAAACCATCAGTTGTCCCCCCGCTTCCAGGAACGTCTGGGGGAAATGAGTTCTGCGCTCCAGTGGGAACCACCCCATGGTTAGCAGGGAAGGAAGGAACTTTTCAGGCCTGGGCTGTCTAGCAGAAAACACTTTCTCAGCAGAGCAGCTGGCTAGCTTTTTTTTTTTTTTTTTTTTTTGGTCATCTTGGAACCATGGAAAACATGTTCCTTTATTGGAACATGCATCCTTTATATCCTAAGGTTGCAAAAGACACAAATGCTTAATTTAAGGTTCCTTGGGCTGTTTTAAGCTGGTGTAAGACTTGCTGCCACCTAGGTGGGCAGCCTCCCCTTGTCCCCATCACAGCTGCAGGAGGTGAGCTCCATCCAGGCTTCTCTTCATGCTCAGGAGAGTTATTTTAAGTTCCCTGGGCTTTATAGACTTAGGATTTATATGTGGAAAATTCTTTCCATTTTGATTTTCTCTGACAACATCTTTTTCTGTGATCAGGGTGAGTAGACTTGTCACACTCTTCACAGGCTCCCGCATCCCATTCTGTGCACACTGAGTCCTGGTTTTCCTCTCATGACCTGGATGCTTCTCTTGCAAGATGAGTTAACGATTCCCTCGAGAACCAGTTACTCCTAACTGCTCTTCTTGCTGCCACTCTTGTCCATCTTGGTTCTTTACTCAGCATCCAGAATGACCTTCTAAAAATGAAAATCGAATTGTACCACTCACTGCTAAAAACTCTTTTAGAGTCTTCCCCATGGCTATCAGGTTAAACTCCCAAATCCCTCATCTGGCCTTGGAGCCCCTGCTTGGTTCAGCTCTTCCATCTCTCACACCTCCTCTCCTGCCAGCGTTAGGATCTTGGCAGACCAAGTTCCTTCTAACAGGGCCAAAGCCTAGTCCCTGCTGCTGTTTTGTGACCTCAGGCCAGCAGGTTTCCCCTTTCTGGCTCCATTCTTCCCATCTGTAAAATGAGAAAGTTGGACGAGGTATGCTTTATGATTCTTTCCAACTTTGACCATCTCTATTCGTTATCTGTTGTACTAATCCCAAACTTAGTGGCTTCAAACAACGATAAATATTTGTATCTCACATAATTTCTGTAGGTCAGGAATGGCTACACCCAACTCAGCCATTCCACTGGGAATGGCTTATTTAGTTGGGTGGCTGTGGCTCAGGGTTTCTCATGAAGATGTGGTCAAGATGCAGCTTGGGCTGCAGTCATCTGGGACTGGAGGATCCAGTTCCAAGGTGGTTCACTTGCATGGCTAGCAAATTGGTGCTGGGTGTTGGGCCTCCCCATTAGGCTGCTGGAGTGTCCTCACAACATGGCAACTGGCCTCCTCTAGAGCAAGTGCTGCGAGAGAGATCAGGGCAGAAGTCCTGGGGGTCTAGCCTTGGAACTCACACCACTCCGTCATTTCTGCAGTATCCCTTGAGGTTAACAGGCCAGCCCTCTCTGACCTGTGTGTGGCTACACAAAGGCATGAATACCAGGAAATGGGAATCACTGCGGCCCTCTCAGAGGCTGACTTCCACTGTCAAATAGTAAAGGCAAAACCAATTACGCATTCTGACAGCTTGGTTCAGCGTTGTTCCTCTAGATATGGGTAGTTAATCCTTACTTTTCTCCTCTTTTAAATATTTCTAGAAGCCCTAATGGCTCTCCTAACCGACTGCTTAAAGCTGGAGTCATTTCTGCCCAAAATATCTACAGCTTTGGCTTTGGAAAGGTAAGAGGTTGCTACCAACACCCAATGTTTGCAGGACTAACTGGGGAATCGCCCGGCCCTGGCTCTGGCCCCAGGGCCCACAGCTTTGTCTGACTCTTCCCTCCTATGGAAAGTTAAAACACTCCCTCTCCAAAGTGTTTTTCTTCTTTACTGCTCTTGCAGGACAAGTACCTCTTAGTGTTCTTGTCCTTACTGAAAAATGATGAAAACCTTGGAGAGTTCTCTTGAATGCCTTTGGGCTAGATTTGGGGAGTTTTAGACAATGATCCTTTAATTCCCAGCGAAGGCCCCAGGCATGTTCTGTGGGTGCCTCAAGAGGCGCCTGAAGCCTGGTGCTTCAGGCAGGCATCTGACCTCTTTCCATGAGCCTCCGGTTTCCTCGCTAGCAAAAGGGAAAGAGTATTACAACCTTGCAGTGCTTCTTGGAAAATTAAAGATAATAAAAAGAATCATGTCCAGTGCATAGGGGTATTCAGCAAATTGATAAATAGCAGCTATCTTTATTTTTAGCTGGCTGGTAAAATTTTGGAGGTATTTTACTTCTTTCTCTTTTTCCCCACCATTTGAAGCTGTGCTTTGCTTTCAGTTTTATCTCATAGGAGGCACGCAGCTGGCTTATCTAGGATCTCTTCCAGTAATTGGAGAAAAGGAAGTGATTCAAGCTGACGATGAGCCCACCTTCTCTTTCTTCAGTGGCCCCTACATGGTCATGACCAAGTAAGTGGAAGCTGGCCAGTGGAGGTAAGATTTAGTCCCACAGGAAGAATGGACTTTGTGTGACTTCCGTGTGTGTGGAGGGTTTCTGCCCAAACACGAGGACACACTGAAAAGCAGATGTCTAGATCAGGATCTCTCAGCCAGGACACCAGTGACGTTTTTGTCATCCTTTATTTTGGGGGGCTGTCCTGTGCACTGTAGGATGTTTAGGAGCGTCCCTGGTTTCTACTCACTAGATGCCAGTAGCAGCTCTGTTTGCCTCCCCGCAACCCCCTACATTTGTGATTGTGACAACCAAAATGTCCACAGACAAGGCCAAATGGCCCCTTGTTGAGAACAACCGCTCTGAAAGATTACTCATGACAGTGTTTCAACCTTTCTACTCTCTAGAGAATTAGAGGCAGCATAGGGGTGACTGGCCTCAGGTCAAAGGGTACTGAAGCCCTGCATGGCTCTCACCAGCCCAGTGCAGCAGAGGCGGCAGTGATAGGATTTGGCGGCAGTGATAGGATTTGGCTGCGATGAAAGTCCCTGGGATGTTCTCAGTCCCCAGAGACCTGCCTACTGCCGGGTGACAGGAGTCGTCCTGGCCAAGGTCTCTTCTCCTTCTTGAACCTGGCTGCCTCTTCCCTGCTTAGAAGTCACACCCTTCTAAAAAGGCCTCTACAGGCCCGCAAGGCTCTGTATCCCCTGCAGATATGCTGCTTGTTTTCCTGCCCGTGCCACAGATTTGTTGTCGTATCCCCTCTTCTTCTGTGGCCTTTGCCCACGTCATCACTGTCCCTCCCCCAGGCTAGCCTCCTAACTGGCCTCTCATTCTCCAGACCACCCCTGCCCTCCCACTCCCCATGCTGCTGGTACCCTTGTCTTTCTAAAATACAAACCTGATCAAGTCAGCCCCTCCCTTAAATCCTTCAGTGACTTCCTGCCACCGGCACTAAGTCCCTGAAGTGTTTTAGGCCCCCCGGGGGTGGTAGGAGGGAGGACCCAGCAGTGCTGGGGTGGGGGCTTTACAGAGTCTGTGTAAACACTACTTCTCTGATCTCTGGCTACAGAGCTCCTCACTGAAGCACTGGCTGCTCATTCCCTCCTGCCCCCACTCTCTCCTGCCCTTGTAGCCTGCTGTGGAACGGGAGCAGGGTCACCGTGAAGGAGCTGCACCTTCCCACCCACCCGCACTGCCGCAGGCTGCGGCTGGCTGACTTGTTAATTGCTGAGCAAGAGCACAGCAGGTGAGAAGAAAACCCGAGCATTTCAGACCCAAGTTCAGGGCTGTGCAGGGCTGTGCCTGAGGGTGGAGACCAGCCCCCTCAGCCTCAGCATTTCCTCGTTGTAGGTTGATTTGACTTCCCAGGGCTGCCAAGAAAGAAAAAGAAGAACTCATGAATAGCCTGAGTGTGGGGATGGTGGTAGTAGGGGCTCAATTCTGTCAGCTGATCAACTCCCGGTAACACATGTCTCTGAGGTGCAGCCTTCGGGCCTGGCTGGCTCTTCTGCAGCCCCCGAGGCCCACCTTATTTTGGGCCCTGTGCCCATCAGGTCAGCATGCGCAAGCCTGTCTTCATAGAGCATGGCTCTGCTGGAGATCCACGTGTCTGAGGAACCGTGTCTCTCCTTTGAGGACACGCTGATGGGTCTCAGTACCTTAAGTTTCCTGTGGCTCAGGGGTTAATCTTTCAAAGGGGCAGGAAATCCATCCTTGGTTTCATACCAGGGCTGCTGAGGCCTTGGAATAGGCCCTGGCTTATCGAGTTCTCTCCTGAGGAAATCACTCAACTCCTGTAAAGCCAGATCCTTCCTTTTGGGGAAGTCATCCTAAAGGGACTCAAGGAGGCTGGAAGGGCTCATAGACACAGCATGGATTTTTTTTTTTAATATTTATTTATTTATTGCTGTGTCGGGTCTTGTTGCAGCACGCAGGATCTTCCTTTGCGGTGCACGGGCTCAGTAGTTGCAGCATGTGGACTCCGTTGCCCTGTGGCACGTGGGATCTTAGTTCCGTGACCAGAGATCAAACCCACATCCCCACGTCCCCTGCATTAGAAGGTGGATTCTTTTTTTTTTTTTTTTTTTTTTGCGGTATGCGGGCCTCTCACTGTTGTGGCCTCCCCCGTTGCGGAGCACAGGCTCCGGACGCGCAGGCTCTGGACGCACAGGCTCAGCGGCCATGGCTCACGGGCCCAGCCGCTCCGCGGCATATGGGATCCTCCCAGACCGGGGCACGAACCCGTATCCCCTGCATCGGCAGGCGGACTCCCAACCACTTGCGCCACCAGGGAGGCCCTAGAAGGTGGATTCTTAAGCACTAGACCACCAGGGAAGTCCCCACAGCATGGATTTTTTGTGTGTGTGTGGGGTACGTGGGCCTCTCACTGCCGTGGCCCCTCCCGTTGCGGAGCACAGGCTCCGGACGCGCAGGCTCCGCGGCCATGGCTCACGGGCCCAGCCGCTCCACGGCACATGGGATCCTCCCGGACCGGGGCACGAACCCGTGTCCCCTGCATCGGCAGGCGGACTCTCAACCACTGTGCCACCAGGGAAGCCCTACAGCATGGATTTTGATGTGAGGGTCTGTGACCTTGGGCCTGACATCTCCCTGACCTTGGTTTCCTCATCTCTAAAATGAGTGTAACTGTAATGATACCTTTCTTGCAACTGGTTGTTAGGGTCAAGTTGATGTATGTAAAGTGCCTTGCTTAGTAGCTCTTAGTGACATTGTTGTTGATGACCCTAAGCCCTCAGGTTTTGATCAGTGAAAGGTCAAGGGTTCCACCAACAGAGACCCCGACTCCCACCCCATCCCCCTTTCTTGCAAGAACATTCTGTGCAAATAGTATTTGTTTGGAGTGCATTCAGGGTGCCAAGAAGAAAGGAAAGCGCCCATCTTCCATCATGTCCTCTTCCCTTGCCTCATCGGAAGCCTCCTTCCCTCTGCAGCAAGTTGCGGCACCCTCACCTGCTACAGCTGATGGCCGTGTGCCTGTCCCAGGGCCTGCAGAAGACCCGCCTCGTGTACGAGCGCGTCGCCGTCGGCACGCTGTTCGCTGTCCTCCATGAACGGGTAAATGGCCGTTCCCCTGGGCTTTTCCCTTGCTCACCCCCCGACCCCCCGCCCCAGCTCTCCCTTCCCTTCCTCCCTCTTCCTTCTCCCCCAGCAGTAGAGTTGAGAAACCTCTTAATTCTTTACTCTGTGGGAGCTATACAACACACCATTTAAGGCTGATCAGCACGTTGGAACTAGTGTGATTTTATTATTGTTTGTCTTGCTTTTTTATCAGACATCTAAGAGCTCAGTAGACCCAGAAAACAGTAGACCCAGAAAAGCCGCACTTTTATTAGCTAACTATAATCCAACAGCCTCTGGTCTTACTTCCCGGTATTTTCACTGGTGCCCTGCAGGACCTTTTTATGCAAGTCTTTATCAGTCCCCTCTCCCTTTTCAGACTTCCTGGTGGAGGCGGGGACATATTCCTGACCCACAGACTCCCTGGGAAACATGCTTTGGGCTGACATGTGGCTTCAGAGAGGTCCTGAAGGATTTGTTTTTCTTTCTCCATGAGTTTGTTCTAAAGACCCTGGGCTGGAGTGAGAAGAGACCCTCCAGGAAGGGCTCTTCCCTGAAACGGCTCGCCGTTCCTCCTGCCTGAGCACCTCCTGTTAGTGACCTAGTTCCGTTTCCTCTCCTTGGGTGAGGGCGTTAACTTAAAATGCCACTTCTCTGGGGAGAGACCTGTCATGATTGGGTACTTCGGTGTGAGTGAATTTCTATCCTCCTAGGATGAACTTTCTAGGTCATCTGACTGTGGTAGGGGATGGATTGTCCTTTACGTATCTAGGTTCTCCCGCAGCACAGGCTTGGCTGGGGATGGGGAGCGGGGCAGGTGCATTGCTGGTGGTGGCAGACCCACTCTGGAGGTGTGTACCAGGATTTGAGGACTTTTCTCCTCATTTTTCGCGGTATCAGGCAGCTTGGCTGAGGGAAAGGAACCCAGGTTTGGAGCCAGGGGCCCTGGGTCAGTGGGACCTTAGGCCGGTCACTTAACTTCACTGAGCTTTAGGTTCCCCAGCTATAAAATGGGCACACTAGGTGGCTGTCGTGAAGATCAGCTGAAAAGACTTTGGAAACTACAAAGTATTCTACAGTGTCGGGGGCCGCAGTCCCCTTTCTTCTGGTGGTTGATCTCTTGCTTGCAGCGCGCCCAGTTCCCCGTGCTGCGCATGGAGACGATCGTGCACCTGCTACTCCAGACCTCTGACGCCCTGAGATACCTGCATTCTCGGGGCTTTATCCACCGTTCCCTCAGCTCCTACGCCATCCACATCGTCTCCACAGGGGAAGCGAGGCTGACCAACCTGGAGTACATGATGGAAAGGTGGGTGCACCTCAATCATGACGTCCAAACAGGATCTCCCTGGGGGTGCTTTGCT
Source organism: Mesoplodon densirostris (assembly GCF_025265405.1). Classification (NCBI taxonomy): domain Eukaryota; kingdom Metazoa; phylum Chordata; class Mammalia; order Artiodactyla; family Ziphiidae; genus Mesoplodon; species Mesoplodon densirostris. Next base: position 60,164,658 of record NC_082678.1, read on the forward strand.
GTAGAGAGAGAATCTGATCTGGACTTGACTCCTCATTGGTGGGCTGAGCTGGCTATCCATGGAGGAAGAGGTTTCCCAATGCCTTGCCCTGTCGGCTAAGGTTAGAGGGAGTTTGGGGAAGTTATTTCTGCTCAGGACATTCTCATTTTAATAAACATTTAACAAGCATGAGCACACATTCGCCAGCATGTATAAGTTTTCAAAATTTTCTGTGGCTTCACACAACCGAAGTATTTCTCACTCGCATTGCACTGTGTGTGTGTGTGTGTGTGTGTGTATGTTGGACGGGGTGGTGGCGGCATTCACTGTGTTCCAGTGTTCCATGTTCCTCCCCGCTGTGGCTCCACCGTCCCCCAGGCCTCCGTCCCCCCACTGTATCCTCTGCATTGCTAGTCAACGAGCAAGAGCAAGCCTGGAGGGACACACGGCGGGGTTTAGGGACTACCTGAAGTGTGTGTATCGTTGCTTCCCACTTTACATTGGCCAGAGCCCAGTCACCTCTTTGCAGGGAGGCTGGGAAATGCACCACAGCTGTGCATCCTGGAAGGAGCGAGAAGGCGATGATGGGTGCTGGTGAGCGTTATGGTCCTGGCCCAGATGGGTGGGGATCAGTGCTGTGAGGGAAGCAGTGACAAAAAACAGTGCCCTTATTCAAGGGTTGGTGGATGGGCTTCGCTTCCCATTCGGCAGGAGTCACAGTCCTCCTGAGAGTTGAGGGCTGGCCCCCATCTCCTGCCCCTAGGTTCTGGGAAGCGGAGGATCTCCCCTATGCTTCCTTGCTGTCGTCCACGGCTCTGAGCCCTAGGCCCAGGGTTGTTCCTGTGCTGCTGTGAGGCCTCAGCCACGGGCAGACCCATGGCTTAGGTCTGCTTACCTCCACTTACCCTGGTCCTCACCTACCACCATCACTGAGGCTTTGTTTCTGAGTCTCTCAGCAGGTCTTTGCTGCTCACATGCTCATAATATACTTCTCTCACTACATGAAAACCTCTACCAGGGCAGGGATTTCTGCTTTATCCGCTGCCATATCTCAGATGCCTAGAATAAGCCTCCACACAGTGGGAGCTCAGCATGTTTTTTAAATGAATGAAGTGGAAAGACTCTCACTTCCTTGACCGCACGAGCCCTTGGTCTCTCTGCCTGGAGAGGGGAGCAGGGACCAGACTGTGCTTGGCCTCATGGACCTTGGCAAAGACCTTTAATTTAATAAGAACACGAGGATGCTGTGAACGTTTTTTTTTTTTTTTTGAGCAGAATGGTGTCATGGCTGAAATTTACAGGTTAAGCAGACCCCCTCCTGCCACGTGGAGAAGGGGCTGTGACGGGACGAGAGAGAAGCAGGGGAGCAGTTAGGGTGTGACTGCAGCAGTTTTCCATGTGGGAACTGGTGGAGGCCAAACAGCTATCGCCAGTTGAGTGGCTCAGTCTCAGATCTGGTCCGTTCTCACTCGCAGTGGCTCCCACGGCCTAGAAGGTTAAGTCCCGGCACTTTGCAGGGTGAGAAGCCTTCCGAGGCTGGGCTCTGCCTACAGTACCATGCTCGTCGCTTCCCACTCCGCCTGGCCACCTGAAGACCCTGTCAGTCCACGCCATTTCCCAGTTCTGCTCCTTGCCTCCGGAGCGCCTGGCACTCCCTCTTATCCTTGTAAACTCACTTCTGACACAGTCTCCCACCACACCCCGTGAAGCCTATACTGAAGCCCTGTCCCCACCTCACTGAGCATATGTCACTTCCCTGCAGCCGAGTGTGTCTGCCCCCCGCCCCAAGATGGCGAGCTCCGAGAGGGCAGGGACCCTGAGTTGTTCATCTTTAGCACCCACCTCAGGCCTGCCACACAGTAAGTGCTCAGGAAGCACTTGAAGTGAATGGATGAGTCTAGCAGAAGGGAAACTTCGAAATGATTCAGAACAGGGTTCACCACTTTGGCTGTGTGTTCAAGGGCAGTAGAAGCTAAGGGGTTTGGACATTTTTGCTGTTGATAACAGGCTTTTCGAGAAGGCTGGCAGAACCCAAGCTGTTTGCCAGTGATGCAGCGCCATCTGTTGTTGAAATGGAGGTATAACAGCTTCTTTGACTTGAGCTCTCCAGTAGAAATGTGAATCCTAGAGTGAAATGGAGCTTTGGAGATGGCCAGGCCCAACGCTGTCCTTTTATAGAAGAGGAAACTGGGGCCCAGAGAGGTGAAGAGGTGGTCTGAGGTTACCCAGCTGTGGCTAGGATCAGGTGGTAGAGGACGTTTCCTGGCTTATAGGGGCAGGATGGATTGGAGGTTGAAGGTAGAAAAAACAGCCAGGAGGCCACAGGGCAGGGCCTGGTGGTGACCAAGGAGCCAAAATAGAAGGGAAAGATGTGAGATGCACTGAGAAGCTGGGGTCCACAGACTGGTCAAGTGAGGGGCTGTGAAGTAAATGGGTAGGAAAGTGTGAGTTCTTTTGGGCTTGTTGACCTCAGAATGGAACTTTGGGCAGAAAAATGTCCATCAGCAACATTTGACAGCTCATAATGTGAGTTGATTACCCAAGAATACAAAACAGCTTTCAGTTCTACATTTATTTTTGGTAGCACTCTATTCCGGCCGGTCCGGTTGCTGAATGTCATTGTTAAGGGTAGCACTCCATCTCTTGGTGTAAAAATGATGCGGCAGTTTCTCCTATTCTTCAACTCCTTTTTTTTTTTTTTTTTTAATACGATTATATATAGAATTTATTCCTTAAGCTTCTAACAAAGTTAAATATAAAAGTGGGCTTAGCTTTTTTTTTTTAATTTAACAAATTTAATCAGTTATACATATACATATGTTCCCATATCCCCTCCCTTTTGCGTCTCCCTCCCGCCCTCCCCATCCCACCCCTCCAGGCAGTCACAAAGCACCGAGCTGATCTCCCTGTGCTATGCGGCTGCTTCCCACTAGCTATCTACCTTACATTTGGTAGTGTATATATGTCCATGCCGCTCTTTCGCTTTGTCACAGCTTACCCTTCAACTCCTTCTTAATGGAATCTTTAGAGCTGGAATTGACCTTGCAAGTGGTATCACGTAGCCATAGCCAAATGTAATTTTAATGATGTCAAAGCTGAAGCCCAGAAAAATAACTACCATGGAATGACAGCCAGAAAAGGAGCTCCCTTCCTACACCCCACTAGCATTAACAGAGAAGGAAGAGGGATCAGAAGAGTGGAAGTAAAAGAGAAAGGAAATAAATCCTGATCGTAAATAACTCGTCCCTTGCCTTAGGCAGCCTGAGAGGCCCAAGAAGGTCAGTAAGTGTCTCCTTTGGACAGTCAGCCTACAAGGTGAAGAGCCAAGTATGCTAGGTCCTCAGAATATATCTCTGACAATAAAACACGCTGCTGCTTTTCCTGTGATACTAATATAATATTTGCATGTGTATACACGCTGTTCACACGACACCTAGGCCACACTTGCCTATTGAGCAATACAACTAAAGAGTCTAAATGTACCATCTTTTAAAAAAAAAAAAGAAAACAAAACAAAAATACAGTCTTTTATAGCTTCATGGCTTCCTGAACTCATTGCCATCTATCAAAAGTTCTACCGGAAGAAATATTACTTAGGGAAGTTTGTTCAAAGTCTGAGAAGTCCATCCCATCCTCTAAAAGCTTTCCTTTGCCAGCAAAAAGAACTTCTGGTTACTTGCTTTTTAGGAACTTAATTTTTTTTCTTTGGCCACGCTGCATGGCTTGCAGGATCTTAGTTCCCCGTGCGAGACTGAACCCGGGCTCCAGCAGTAACAGTGCCGAAGTCCTAACCACTGGACCTCCAGGGAATTCCCAAAAACTTAATTCTTAATTATCAACCAGCATCACCAAGTCTTTACCAAATGCCTACCATAATGTTCATATTAATTCCTTACTTGCTTAGTGCTTTGTGGTTCACGGAGTGTTCCCACACGTGTGATCTCATCTGATGCTCATGACAGCTGTGGGCAGAAGTCAGCGCTGATCACCCTGAGGACTCTGTTTGGCCCAGAAGACATTTAGGATACTCTGACTTAGTTCTCAAAGAGCCTGGTTGCGAAGTTGAGTCATTCAAGCCAATCAGTAAACCTCTGAGTGCTAAACTGAGAGGGCTCATTCCCAAGAGGGCAGAGCTCAGAGAAGAAGCAATCACGAAGAGCTGGAAGAGTCTCCGAAGGCTTTGATGAAGCAGGTGGGGCTTGAGGGGGTTCTTGAAAGAGTCTTAGGTTCATTTAATCAAAAGGTAAGCATTGAGGCCCTGGTGTAAGTTTAGAGATACGGTGATACAAGAGACAGATAAGTGGCCTACCCTCGTGGAGCTGACTTTGGTGGAGGGGAGACAGATTATAAACGATAAATCAGTGAACAAGAAATTCAGATAATAAGTGCTCTGAAGCCAATAAATTGGGACTACTTTACATTAGGTGGTCAGGTAAGTCCTCTCCGAGGAGGTGATTTTTGAACTAATAGATGTCCATGCCACTCTCTCACTTCGTCCCGGCTTACCCTTCCCCCTCCCCATGTCCTCAAGTCCATTCTCTACGTCTGCGTCTTTATTCCTGCCCTGCCCCTAGGTTCTTCAGAACCCTTTTTTTCTTTTGAGATTCCATATATATGTGTTATGAGCTAATACTTTAATTACAAGAAGCAGCCAGTCATGCTAGGATCTGTGGGCAGAGCATGCCATGCAGAAGGAGCCACCGGTGCAGAGACCGGAAGTGGTGATGTATTTGGCATGCTGGAGACACTGAAAGAGGGCCCCTGTGACTTGAGAGGAGTGAGTGAGCAGGAGAGAGCGGCCAGAGGAGGTGGGAGGCAGGGTGGGGCCTGCTCGGGTAGGAACGGTAAGGAGTTGCAGGCGTTGGAATAGCAGGCAGTGTGGGCTAGCTCAGGGTCTAGCTGGTTTCTGGAAGCTCAGGGTGGTTGTCAGTCTTCAGAGGCAAATGTTTCACACATGTGCGGCGTGGTGATCACAGTGATCCTTTAAGACATGAGCCCCACCTTGTGTTTCCTTCCATAGCCGGGATGGAGGTGTACACAAGGACCTGACTGGAGTATCCCTCCCCACCCAGCTGTACAATTGGGCCGCCCCGGAGGTGATCTTACAGAAGGCAGCCACAGTGAAGTCAGACATCTACAGCTTTTCTGTGATCATACAGGAGATTTTAACAGGTAGATCAAAGAACTCATTGACGGTGACCAAAGTCCCTATTCTTAGGTTGGATTATTTTTTCCCCCAAGAGTTACTTAGTTTTATGAAAATGCAGGACACAGGCAAAAAAAACGTCTTTAAGGAAACCTCTTTGGGTTTATGGAAGGTATAAGATGATCTCCCAGAAATCTTTCTCTTTTAACCTGTTCTTTAAGACTCAGCAAAGCCCATCTATTAGCCTGTCAGTGGTAATGCATTTAATCCAAGGAGTGGTTTTTTTTTTTTTTGCGGTATGCGGGCCTCTCACTGTTCTGGCCACTCCCGTTGCAGAGCACAGGCTCTGGACGCGCAGGCTCAGCAGCCATGGCTCACGGGCCCAGCCGCCCCGCGGCATGTGGGATCTTCCCAGACTGGGGCACGAACCCGTATCCCCTGCATCGGCAGGCGGACTCTCAACCACTGCGCCACCAGGGAAGCCCTTTTTTTTTTTTTTTTTGGATACGCGGGCCTCTCACTGTTGTGGCCTCTCCAGTTGCGGAGCACAGGCTCCGGACGCGCAGGCTCAGCGGCCATGGCTCACGGGCCCAGCCACTCCACGGCATGTGGGATCTTCCCGGACCGGGGCACGAACCCGTGTCCCCTGCATCGGCAGGCGGGCTCTCAACCACTGCGCCACCAGGGAAGCCCCAAGGAGTGTTTTTAAACTGAATATTGCTGTCAATGCTTAGGGGTCTCTGTGAGATGCCCCTTAAGAAATTTTTTTTTAATTGAAGTATAGTTGATTTACAATGTTGTGTCATTCTCTGCCGTACAGCAAAGTGACTCAGTTATACACATATACACATTCTTTTTTTGTATTCTTTTCCATTATGGTTTCTCATATTGAAAAACCATATTGAATATAGTTCAATATTGAATATAGTTCCCTGTGCTGTACATTAGGACCTTGCTGTCTATCCATTCTAAATGTAATAGTTTGCATCTACCAACTCCAAGCTCCCTTCCCCCATCCCTCTTGGCAACTGCAAGTCTGTTCTCTATGTTAAGAACTTATAAACGAGGGGAAAGGACTGGCCTCTGAGAAGTAAACTGTGAAATCAAACACACCCAGGACCCAGCGTATGTATAAGCAGTGTTACTTAAAAGACATAGAAACCCTTCCAAACATATAGGACTCTAAGGTGAAGGCATACATACCACATTCACTAAGGGGGTGAGAATCAGCCCCCATTTAGCAGTGTTTACAGTCTCAGAGGCAAAAACCACACCTTCCATGAAGTGAATGTCTTGGGCAAGCCTACTTGACACCAGAAAACATTCCCTTGTGGTCCCCAGGTCTGCCAGCAGAGAGTCCATACCTACATGAGGCTGACACGATTTTTTCCTGTCTCTGTGGCAGGGATTTCCCTGTTATTTGGGTCAAGTGGTTTCTCCTTTGTTATTGGGCTTCCGGTAGATTTTCTACAGAGAGAAATTAATTTTAAAGAGGTTGAGTGACTTGACAAAGGTTAGACAATTTCATGTGATTTCTTAATGTCTCTCCTTCCTATGGCTTTTTCCTTAACAGACAGCATACCCTGGGATGACTTAGATGGCTCAGTTATTAAAGAAACCATAGTCTTGGGAAATTATTTAGAAGCTGATGTCAGGCTTCCGAAACCTTACTATGACATCGTTAAGTCAGGCATCCAGGTCAACCAGAAAGACCGAACTATGAACCTTCAAGATATCCAGTATATCCTGAAAAATGACTTAAAGGTAAGCTGTGAAGTTGTTGGGAGTTTATTTCTGCTTACCTATCTCAGGGGATAGGGAGTTAGAGACCAAGAAGAAGCTAGAGACCAAGTTGTAGGATATTTTGGAAATCCTCATTTCATTACACCCTCTCTGTGTTCCCAAGAAAATTCTAACTGCCTAACTTGGTGAGGGCAGCAGGGAATTGTGGAGGGAGGCTGTGGAGAGTCAGTACGTAAAAGGGACACCCTGTAGGCACACAGTGCGATTCAATGAATGACAGCTACTGTTATTACTTTTCTTAAAAATTTATTTTGTTATTTTTTTTGTATTTTTGGATGCATTGGGTCTTTGTTGCTGCACGCGGGCTTTCTCTAGTTGTGGTGAGTGGGGGCTACTGTTCGTTGCAGTGAGCGGGCTTCTCACTGCGGTGGCTTCTCTTGTTGGGGAGCACGGGCTCTAGGGGCACGGGCTTCAGTAGTTGTGGCACACGGGCTCAGTAGTTGTGACTCGCGGGCTCTAGAGTGCCGACTCAGTAGTTGTGGTGCACGGGCTTAGTTGCTCCGTGGCATGTGGGATCTTGCCAGACCAGGGATTGAACCCATGTCCCCTGCATTGGCAGGCAGATTCTTAATCACTGTGCCACCAGGGAAGTCCCTGTTATTACTTTTTAAATATTGGTAATTAACAGTTAATTCGTTTATCAGGACTATAGTCAGTCTACCCAACAGGGGTAATGGGGTTTATTTGACACCTAGATATGTTTCTAAAACACCAGTGACATTCAGATGATTGCAGACATGTCCTTGCCGGTACTCCCCTTGTTACAGGATTTTATTGGAGCCCAGAGAACTCAGCCAACTGTGAGTCCCAGGGTGCAGAGATATGAACTCCATCCTGATGTCAATGTCTGTTTAGGAGTGACTTCAGAACATCCATTGCAAATAAAAGAGCTGAAGGAAACAGGTATGGCCTTAACCCACAGGTTTTGACATGAATGTGTTCTGAGAGCTGCAACTAATCAACTCCTCCAAACTATACTCATAACTTATACTGGGAAAGATGGATGCCTTAGGGAAATATCAAGATCCTTAAAATTATTAAGTTAAACTTTTTGGGCTCCATATACACCTTGATTGGATCCAGAACTGTGCAGTAACAATCTGTTTCTTTCTAGTATGATTTAGGAATGTATTTAATTGTTTCACAAATAAAAATGGTGATTTTTAAAATTTAAAGCTATTACCTGCTCATTATAGAAAATTCTAAACAATACAAAGAAGATTACTTAACATTTCAATTCGTCAGAAATAATTTGTTAACATTTTGGTGTTTCCTTCCAACCTTTTTTCTAAAGCCTTACTGCTTTTTAGTATACTTGGAAACCTTAGAGCTCTGAGCTGGAAAGGACCTTGCAATCACCTGGCTTGATGCCCTCATATTCCAGATGCGAAAACTAAGGTTCAGAGAGGTTGTGGCTTGCTCACAATTCCAGGTTTATTACGCAGCTGGAGCATAGGCCTTTGGATTCTGGCCAAGTGACTCTTCTCTGACTCTTTGGACAAGCCTGGAAGCCTCCAGAATGGCCCTCCAAGCTCTTACTACCTTGGCTCCTTCGACCCGTTCTCTGCAAGCTCTACACCATCAACCAGGGGTGGTGGGTAGTCAGTCCTGGAGTTATTTTTTGAGGTATTATCTCTCTCAGTGCAGTGGCTTCTTGGGCATTGTCTCAGCTTCTTTGATCAGATGCTCACAAAGAGCACAACTTGAACTGACATGAATATTCAAACACCTTTTGTGTAAAGTATGAATTTAGTCCTAAGATTCAGGGGCCTGTCATTTGCTTGTCCTGAAGTTATGCGTGTTTTGAACATACTATAACTTAAGCTTAGAACATTTCCTCCTGGGTTTGATCCTTCCCAAATTTTCTTTTCTTTTTCTCTTACACATATATATATATATATATATATATATATTTATTTATTTATTTATTTATTTGGTTGCACTGGGTCTTAGATGCAACAGGTGGGCTCCTTAGTTGTGGCAGGTGGACTCCTTAGTTGCAGCATGCATGGTGGATCTAGTTCCCTGACCAGGGATCGAACCCGGGCCCCCTGCATTGGGAGCACCCAGTCTTAACCACTTGGCCACCAGGGAAGTCCCCCAAATTTTCTATCTCAACCCACATCAAACTAGTTAGAAATACCCTCTCACCCTCTGTGTGTGTATCTGGTAGTCTTCCTAACTGGAAAGCGAGTGGGAAGATAAAAAGCTTTTTTCTGTGTTCTCATGCTGCTTGAACAACAAGCCAAGGCTGCTGAGCTGCTGCAATCACTTTAATCAGCTGCATGTTGCTACTCTTTTCAGCAGGTGGTCAGCTTCATTCACCAAGGCGTCACTCCACTCCCACCGAGAAAGCAACACCAGAGCCTCCGGTCCCAGACCCAAGTCTGGAGGCCCAGGAGACACAGAACCAAGATGCTGCTTCTCAGGCAAGCCTCTGCAGCTTCGAAGTCAACGAAATCTACTCAGGCTGCCTGGACATGGGCGATGACAAAGAGGAAGAGCCCCCAGGAACTGGTTCATCTCTTGAGGGGGCCAGACAAAACCAGGTAGAAGAGCTGAAGTCCCTGGAAGAAGAGTCGGAAGAGATGGAGAGAGAGGCGTTGTGCTGGTTTTGCCACGAGGACAACAGCTCTTCAGAAGCTGACACGGAGCTCTCCTTCGAGGACTGGGGCTGGCAGAATAGTTCACGTAGCTCACCCAGCCTGCCTGAGCCAGCCAGAGGAGCCAAGGGCAACGTGAGCAACAGGTCCCTGACCGAGCAGTACATCAGTAAGTGTGTGCTGAATCTAAAGATTTCACAGACCTTTCTGCACCAGAATGCCAATATGCTGAGGAATATTCAACAGAAAATAGATAAGCTTGAGATGATACAGAAGGAGCAGGAGGGCTGGTTTCTGTGGGCTTCCTCAAGAGAGTTTGCAAGCCGCTATGACTCACATTCAACCGTGGGCCCCCCATCTTCAAGCTATATGCCTCCTGCCATGCAGCTGCCAGGAGACCTACAGCCGGACACTGAGGGCAACTGCCCGACCCTAGCAAAGTCTCCAAGAGCAATGAGAGACTTCCAAGGAGGACATTTTGGCAAAAGGTCCAAGAAAAGAAGCAGCTGTGGCTGGACACCTTTCACCCCTTTCCCCCAAGTCCCTGAAGAAAGCACTAGGGATCCGTCGGAGAAGGGCCAACAGGTAAGGCTGAGAAGTGGGAGCAGGGCAGCATCAGCAGGCTCTGGAGCCGGGTTCAGCGTTGCCCCTAACCTGCAAGCAAGGACTGACGTCTGCACAGCCAACGCACAGTGGGGTCCTCTTGGCTTTGGGAAGTAAGGCCTCTAGGTTGGAATTCCAAGATAGATAACTCTTCACCTCCTGTTCCAAACCCAGCACACAGCCCATGTCTTTCTCTGTAAATTCAGAGAAGTTTGAACCATGTGAAATTGTTTTATAGGTTAAAAAAATCAAGTATTGACACTTTTATATAGTTCAGCTCACCAAATATGGTATCTTGGGCAGGTATTAATCCCCATTCTAAATTGCTTTTTAATTCATTCATTCACTCATTCAACAAACATTTATAGAGCAAGAGGCTATTTATTAGACCCTGGGATATTATGATGAATGAACCACAAGCTCTACTGTGAGTATCTCAGACACCAGTGGGGAACAGAGGGACTCGATAGTCAAAGAAGATGCCTCAGAGGATGTGAGAAACCATGGGTTTCTCTTCAAGTGGTTCCTCCATGAGCTTCTTAAGGGCAGGTCTTACTCATGCTGTGTCCCCACACCTAGAAGGGGGCCTAGCACGTAGAAGGTACTCGATAAACAGTCATTGAGGGAAGGACTAAACGAATGAATTTGAACAAGTTCACACATGCAGAGCTGGCTGCCTCTTGAATCAGAATTTTAGAGGTGGATTGAGCCCATCCTTTTACAGAGTGCGAAGCTCAAGCTCAGAGACTTAAACTTTCCAAGATCCACTGGTATGGCTGAGAGCGGGGTGGAGTAGGAGAGGTCAGCACCATTGGAAGGAAGATCTTATTACTAAAATTGTTTAGAGTTGCTGGCACATGGTAATAAAAAGCAGGCTTTTGGTGAGTTTTATTATTGTTTTAAAATCCTCCACCTGCAGTGCGCCCGCTTAGGCCTGCACAGGGCAGACGACTCCCACTTAACCCCCGTGCCTTGCTGCGCTACTGCCAAGGCCCACAGCTGGTCAGGGGCAGGTTTCTGACTCCCAGTCTAGGGCTGTTTCACTGTTCCTTGCTGAATTTCAGTGAGGCTTCAGTCCTCACTTAGAACATTTGGAAGAGCCTTGGCATTTGTTTTTATGTAAAGAGGAGGCACAAAGAATTTACTTAGATTCTTAATTTTTCTGTTTCTACTGGAAGTTAGAGTTTGCTAGAAAACCATTAGAAATAACTTTTATTGTATACTGTGTCTTGGTTACCTATTGCTGTCCGACAACAACAACAAAAGCCCAAACTTAGTGACTTAAAATCACAATGTTTTATTATTTCTTATAATTCTGTGGGTCAGGAATATGATAGGGCTTAACTGAGTGGTTCTTCCATTCCATGTGGCATCGGCTGGGATCACCCCCTCGACTGCATTCAGCTGGAGGCTGGGCTGGGCAAGAAGACCCAAGAAGGCTTCACTTACCTGTCTGGTGCCTTAGGCTCCCCCAGATGGCCTCTCTCGCGCTTGGCTTTTCATTCACCCAAGCTTCTCTGCAGCATGGCAGCTGGCTTCCCAAGTGAAAGCTGAAGCGGCCGGGCCTCTTAAAAACTAGGACAGTGTCACTTCTGCTGCTTTTCCGTTGGTCAAAGTCATGAAGGCAGCACAGATTCAAGGGGAGGGAAGTAGATTCCAGCTCCCAAATGGCAGGGAGGGAAGGAATTGAGGACAGCCGTTGTTGGAAGCCACCTACTAGTACATGAGACCATGTGGAAAACACATATTTCAATTGTTCTTTAAAAAGTGTACCCTGGTTTTCTAGCATAATCAAGGAGTAAGGCATTTTCACCGAAATGATTTTTTCAGACAAGTGAAATTCATTCTTTTAATTTCTCCATTCTCAAATTTTTAATCCTACTGAATGAAAACATTACAAACTTCCCTTCCCATTCTAAATACCTACTTTGGATATATTCTAAATACATCCTGGCCTTTCCTTGGTGACCGTCACACTTTTCTGAACAGCGGTTACTGTGGTGTTCCACGATACAATGCTGCCACCCCATGAGAGCCTCTGGAGGTCATATTCCAGAGAGATTATGATCATGTTTATGTATCTTCTCACCTTTAGGCATCTTGCTGCCATCCCCAAATCTCACATTTGTTGCCTTAATAGGTTAGGAAATATAATTAACTAAGTTTGTTAAAACTGGAGTAAGCAGATCGCAAAGTCTTTCTTTTGGATCAAGGGCATAGGCTTGCATTTATTTTGCTGCTACTATTTCCGAAGTATTGTGGCCTTTTTTTGTTGTTGTGTTTTATTTTCATAGCATCCCCCTGGTGAATTTAGGTAGATATTATTGTCCCTGTTTTATGGATGAGGAAACTGAAACATAAGGCTCTCTTAGGTTAGTCTGAGCAAAGATCAGACTAGAACCCAGAGCCTGGGGCTCCTGCCACAAAACCTGCTGCCTTAATATAGGGGAAAGTTTTGGGATTTAAAAAATATATAAATTTATGTATGTACGTATGTATTTATTTTTATTTTTGGCTGCGTTGGGTCTTCGTTGCTGTGTGCGGGCTTTCTCTAGTTGCGGCGAGCGGGGGCTACCCTTCACTGTGGTGTGTGGGCTTCTAATTGCGGTGTCTTGTTGCGGAGCACGGGCTCTAGGCGCACGGGCTTCGGTATTTGTGGCGTTCGGGCTCAGTGGTTGTGGCACGTGGGCTCCAGAGCGCAGGCTTGGCAGTTGTGGCCCACGGGCTTAGTTGCTCCGTGGCATGTGAGATCCTCCCGGACCAGGGCTCGAACCCGTGTCCCCTGCATTGGCAGGCAGGTTCTTAACCACTGAGCCACCAGAGAAGTCCAAGTTTGGGGATTTTTGATGTCTATTTTGTCTGCTCCTTCTCCACCTGTGCCCTGTTCAGCCTGGAGTCTTGGGGGCCAACATTTCTATGTAGAGGCCTCCAGCTAAGAGATACGTTACTAGATGTGAAACATGCAAAATGAAATTGTCTTGAGAGGTCTGGATAGTTCTACACACTTAGCGAGAATGCCTTTAAAAATAGAATGTGAAGGGACTTCCCTGGTGGCACAGTGGTTAAGAATCTGCCTGCCAATGCAGGGGACACGGGTTCGAGCCCTGGTCCGGGAAGATCCCACATGCCACGGAGCAGCTAAGCCCGTGCGTGCCACAACTACTGAAGCCCACATGCCTAGAACCCATGCTCCACAACAAGAGAAGCCACCGCAGTGAGAAGCCCGTGCACCGCAACGAAGAGTAGCCCCCGCTCACAGCAACCAGAGAAAGCCCGCATGCAGCAATGAAGACCCAAAACAGCCAAAAAAAAAAAAATATATATATATATATAGAATGTGAGAGTGAGGGGAAGAGGAGTTCCTTCATCAAAGCACTGAAACGTGTCTCCTGATTTTTAAGCTGCCATCTCCATGTGGTCCTGGAACACAGAGCAGAGGTGAACAGTTTCAGCCCACTCACGGAGCCAAGGACAGTGTGGAAAGAAACAGGAACCAAAATACCAGCAGGTGGGTTCACATTGTATTGTCCTCTGTGTCACCATGTCTTTAGACTCCCATGTGACCCTGAGGCCACTTAATGATCTTCGTATGTCTAGTGACAAAGAGATTGTGAGAGATGAGGCACAGTAACCCAGAAACAGATCTTGGCAAGTTCTCTCCATTGCATAAGTGAGAATAGTGGTATAATGGAGACTTGCAGGGGACATCAAGTGGCTGGCAGGTTAGCCAGACAGAGCTCATCAGTTGTCAAAAGCAAAGCATCCTGCCTTTCTGAAACTGCCCAGATTGTGGGTTTTTTTTTTTTTTTGGGTCGCACCGCACAGCATGTGAGATCTTAGTGCCCCAACCAGGTACTGAACTTGCACCCCCTGCATTGGAAGCACAGATTCTTAACCACTGGACCACCAGGGAAGTCCCCAGATTGTTTTTCTTATAGAAAGAATTGCCAAGTATTCCATGCACCAGTGCTACAGAAACCAAACTATGTGAAAACCAGTGTTGTTCAAAATAAGCGTCACTGACTCTGGGAGACAGAAGGAGGGGGTTGAACAGTATCATTGTTACCTTGCGGCCTCTGATTTTTAGCCAGATCAACAAAATGAATTGGTGTCGGCACAAATCACTGGAAGGAGAGTGTATGCGTACGCTGGGTTTTTAAGAGCTTAGGTAAAACAAATTTTATTTTGCATAAGAGGAATTATTATTATTTTTAAAATTATTTATTTATTTATTTATTTTGGCTGCACTGGGTCTTAGTTGCGGCACGCGGACTCTTAGTTGCATAATGCGGACACTTAGTTGCGGCATGAGAACTCTTGGTTGTGGCATGTGGACTCTTAGCTGTGGCATGCACGCGGGATCTAGTTCCCGATCAGGTATCGAACCCAGGCCCCCTGCATTGGAAGCACGGAGTCTTACCCACCAGACCACCAGGGAAGTCCCTGCATAGGAGGAATTATTAATGGAGCAATAAATGTTTTTCAAGATAGAGTATTATATCAATTTAGTTTTCCTTTTCTGTGGTTAAATGGCAACATTAATCCACAGCTTGAAGTCAGTCCTCCTGGAAAGAAAATTTTGTTCCTACCCCCAGTGGTGGCTAAAACTAATGACAAATTTGCTGTTCCATTCATTTTGGTTAAATATGTACATTAAGGGAGAACCAAGGAAAATGCCCAGACATTTTAGATTAGTGTATTTTACCTTTACAAAGGAAATTAACTGAAGAACCACCTAACTGGCATCAGAGAGTTTAGCAGTCACATCATTGACAGAGGCAGATAGGGTGATGGTATAGCCACTGGATGACAAAGCAAAAGCTGTAGTTGTGGCTTCGCCTGCCCAGCTCCACCCTCTTCCCCCAGGAGAACAAAAAAGTGACTAAAGAAAAGTTTAACACTTTGCTACCAATCCACCTAGTCTTTTTGTATGCTTAAAAAAATTGTAATTATATACATGTAGGCAATTTTGTATCCTCAGTTTTTGCTTTCTATTAGAGCATGGTTATCCCTTGTTATTAAAAACATCCTGTAAACTTACTTTGAAATTGTTGAATTTCCCACATTGTTGAATTTTAGGTTGTTTTATTCTTTTTTTTTGTTTTCCTGTTATGAATATGAATAGGGCTACAGTGACTTGTCAGTAAATTTTTTTTTGCATTTTGGGTTATTTCCTTGATAGATTCCCAGAAGCAGAGTTACTAGCTCAGAGGGTTTGAACATTTTAAAGATTCTTGATAGTTATTGCCAAATTGCTCTTCAAAGAAACTGATTAGATGTGACCTTTCCAATTCAACAGTCTCCGCACTCTGATCCAGTGGGAGAGTGGGGTATTCTGGATAAAAGGGAATTCACATCTATGCCATAGATCACACATTTTCAAAGAGTTAGTTTAATAGGTGATAACATATATATAGTCATGGAATATTTAGAGGAAAGAGAAACTCCATTGTTTTACAGATGAGGAAACCTTGGCCCAGAGAGATTGAAGTTTGCCAAAGTCAGACAGCTAGCCAGTGGCAGGACATGGTCTCGAACTCGGTGAAACTAGGCTGAAGATCTCTGAATGTTCTTCAGAGCCCCTGGTGCCTCAAGACCATCTTTACAAATGTTAGCTTTTGTGCTATCACTGATATGCAGATGTGCATATTACCAGAGGATTCTGATCAAAGGGCAGGAACAGCTACTGAACCTTCACCTATGTTCTGTGGCATTGTGGCAGGGCTCTGCTACAGCCCAAGGACCAGGATTCTGTCTAGTGCAGCTGTGTTTCAGTTGTGGGTCTTCTACCTCGAGATCTTCTAACCCACTCCTGTTATTTCTTAGCCAGGGAAGGCCTAGAGAGTCCAGTGCCCGAACCAGAACGACACAGCTCAGTGGTGCACTCCTCACCGTGCCAGGCCGCCCACAGGGACCACTCACGTCATCCAGCCCTGGCCGAGGCTCTTCCAGGTAGAGCCTTGTGGGCTGAACGTTGGGTAGTCTAGTGCCTCTTGGTGGTGGGTAAGAGTCGGTGCAATCTCAGGAACGGCTCAGAGAATAGGCGACAGTCCTTCGGGTGGGCTGATGGGCTTGGGGTTGTGCCAGGAACTTGAGCAAACTGATGTGTCTGTGTCCACTCGCCCTCTTCCCCCAAATCTGTGCAATTCAGGATCAGTATGGAATCTGTGTCTTCTAAAATCTATAACACAAAGTCAAGAAATAATGAAGATGCTGGAGAGATACACTTAAAATGGAAAAGTGAGTATAAAGTCATGGATTCTGTTGAGCAAAATGAAATTTAAAGTATCTTTCTAACCTTGTTGTTATCTGTAAGTACACAGCCTGTATTGCATTGTTCTCCCATATTCTTTTCTTTTTAGATCATTCCATTTTAAAAGCAAGACCTTTCTGATTACAAACTGCAGAAGAGAAGTGCTTTATTCATTTCTATACTATATAGGAAATACTTCTATTCTACATGTGTGTACATATATATATGTATGTATGTTATATAACACATGTAAAAATACACAATATAGATGTTTAATATATAACATTATTAAGGTAGAGAGCTTGCAGTGTCACTTTCACATATTTTGTGGGCATTATCCTTTTGTATCAGTTTAATCTTGTAAGCTTAAAAGGATACAGCATCTATGTTTTTTGATACTAATGCTAAGTGACATTGCAAAAGTATAGAAAATTGGAGTGAAAACACACATGAACACATACATATGTCCTTCCAAAATATGAGCTCAGTGTGGTCTAGAAAGGCTAGACAAACTCAAATAGAATTCCTTCCGTTAGTCTCTACAGACTAGGGGCTTCAGATGTCATTTTCTTATAAAATCTTCACAGCAAGAAGGTCCATCTACAAGTTTCCTGTTACTTTTTACTCTAATTCAGCAAAAAGCACTGTAACTAATGGAAATCCTGCCTTTCCCTTACTCTATCATCAATTCTCTCCTCTCCTCTGCTTCAGGCCAAGCTAAGGATGAAGCAATTCCAAAAAAGCAATCCTTGGGACCATATGAGCTATAAAATTTGACATAACTCTTTAAGAATCTAAAGCTTTTGTTTCCAGCGTTCACAGTGATCTTTTAAATGCTGCTTTCTCTTACATCCAGCGGAGGTGAAAGAAATGGCAGAGAAAGCAGTTACTGGGCAGCTGGCAGGACCTCCTTGGCATCCTCAGAGTAGTGTGACTTTAGAAAACGAGGCTGAAAACAGGCCTGATCCCCTGCTGCAGCCCCCCATCAGGGTCCCTGTGCACGTGGATTGGGGGCAAGCTGTAGAGCATCCCAAGAAAAATGATGAGCCAGGAGGAAATACCAAGTGTGACAAAACAGACAGCAGTGACCGCGACGGTGACCAGCGTGGTAGACAGCCAGGGCCTCGAAGCTTCAGCGGTACGTTCAGTGGGACGAGTCAGGGTGGGTGAGCTCTAGCAAGTTGTCAGCTCTCAAACATAAGTAAACCTCCTAGAATGTTTCCTTTGGCCTTCTTTCCTTTCCTACCTGTCGGGGAATCCTGAATTCCAGGGAAAAGCAGCATACCCTTCTAATCCCACTGTCCTTCAGACAGGTAAAGAAGTCCAGAGATGCGTGAGTTTTTCTATTACCAGAGCAGATTCCTTTGTCCAAAGGAAGTAAAATAATCTCCATGCACTGACCCTGGATCTGGGTCTAACCTCACAAAGAATCGAACCTTTTACCTGAGGGCACTGGTGGAAGGCCACTCCCTACTGCCCACTTCTTTGCGTTGCATTTTAAGCCAGAAAAATTCTACTGGCTCTCAGAGAGTCTATGCCTGAGGAACTTAGAGACAAATGACATTTACTGTCATCACTTTTAGAGATTTGTAGGTGAAAACGGAAGACTGTGTATTTCTACCTGGTAATTTGCTTGCAATCAGGGCATGGGATATCGTTGCACAGTTGTTTGCAAATCAAAGGAAGGTACATCTGAAATTATTATTTATCTTAGGTAGAAAATCTATTGGTTTGGATTTTTTTGGTATTTAAAACCTGCTCCTTGTCAAGCATCGCTCTTGAATGGGTAAGCAAAAGGGTGGCTGATCCAGGGCCACGTGCTGGGGCCAGACTAGCCTAGTCTCCACTTTGATTTGACATATGAAACATAGCCACCCTTGGCAGAATATGCCTACATCTCTTCTCTCACGCCACCCTTTGCCCCATCCATGCCATTTGAATATCACCAAATGACAATGATTGTGTTATGATTATTAGGTATCAGGCACCTGCCCCCCAGAAAAAATGAGCAGCCAGAGCATAGTGAAGTCTTTGAAGAAAATTCTGATGTACCTGTGGTTGTTGAGAAGTCTTACAACGTAAGTCATGCTGCCTGGAGAGCCAACTTGAACCCAAAGACCTGCTAGAACTGAGTTGTTATGTATTATGACATTGAAATAATATCTATAGCAGTTCTTTTTTGTTGGAGCTGTGCCCTCATGTCTCTGACATGAAAGAAGAAGTCTTTCCTCCCTGCCTGATACTTTTTGGGTTAGTTCAACTCAAAGCATTGTGTATATTGGAGCTTGGGAAAACACAGACAAGTGTTATATTCAGCTCTGACCCTTGAGCTTTCTATCAAGTTGGCTAGACAAGACCAACTCTTTTTTTTTCTTAATTAATTGATTCATTAACGTATTTATTTTTGGCTGTGCTGGGTCTTTGTTGCTGCACGCAGGCTTTCTCTAGTTGTGGCGAGAGTGGGGGCTACTCTTCGTTTCGGTGTGCGGGCTTCTCAGTGCGGTGACTTCTCTTGTTGAGGAGCACAGGCTCTAGGCGTGTGGGCTTCAGTAGTTGTGGCTTGCGGACTCTAGAGCACAGGCTCAGTAGTTGTGGCACACGGGCTTAGCTGCTCCGTGGCATGTGGGATCTTCCCGGACCAGGGCTCGAACCTGTGTCCCCTGCATCGGCAGGCGGATTCTTAACCACTGAACCACCAGGGAAGCCCCAAAGTCATGCTTCTTCACTTGCCTTTAAACGGGAATACCTGAGGGAGTCCCAGTTCTGAGCAGCCTCAGCCCGGAGGACAACGCCAACACGTGGACTGTATCTAGGCTCTTGAGGATCGGGGTGTTTAAATTCAGTCCCCACCTTGAGTCGTCTAGGGACTTTTTTCTTCCTGTGAATTTTAGAGCAAAAACGTCACCCAGCCTCCCCCCACTTTCACTGTGCAGGTAAGGATGTTGAGATTCAGGACTGTCATTTGTCACATTTGCTCCAGGGGGTTCACAGCTCACTGTGGGGAAGGAGGGCCAGAGGTGCAAGTAGGCAGGAAGGTCTCAGAGAGTGTCACCCCGACCACAGAGTAATTTTTGCTACTCCATCGTTAGCACTGCCTCCAGCTATAAAGGGATTTGTTCACAGTAAACACCAACTTAAAGTGATTTCCTACCTTATTAATAGGATCAGTCCGTGCAATCAACTTGTTCACCAGAGTCTTCTGAAGACATAACAGGTGAATTTTTAACTCCAGACCACGAATATTTTTACTCCTCAACTGCTCAAGGAGACTTGCCTCTTGAGGTAAAAAAATTTATTTTAATACATTTATTTATTTGTTTGTTTGTTTTTTATTTTTGGCTGCATTGGGTCTTCGTTGCTGCGTGCGGGCTTTCTCTAGTTGAGGTGAGCGGGGGCTACTCTTCATCGCGGTGCGCGGGCTTCTCATTGCGGTGGCTTCTCTTGTTGCGGAGCACGGGCTCTAGGTGCACAGTCTTCAGTAGTTGTGGCACGTGGGCTCAGTAGTTGTGGCTTGCGGGCTCTAGAGCACAGGCTCAGTAGTTGTGGTGCACGGGCTTAGTTGCTCCACGGCATGTGGGATCTTCCCGGACCAGGGCTCGAACCTGTGTCCCTTGCATTGGCAGGCGGATTCTCAACCACTGCACCACCAGGGAAGCCCTTAGAGGTAAAAATTTACAGTTCAGGATAAAGTACATCTTCAGCTTTTCTGTTGCCTTATTCCTTTAAAATTGTTTTTATTAAGAAAAATAGCTTACACATAAAAGTATATAATGTCAATTTATCAGTGCTTTTGTGTGTTTTGAAAAAACATGTGAAAAATAAGATTTTTTATAATGAAGGTCGTAAGCAATTTCTCCCAAAATTGTGGCTCCTGCATTTGTACAGCACTTTGTCCTTCTTTTTTCAAAACACTTTCCTTCATGTTACCCAATTCACACATCCTTCCTGAGGGGAAGAGAAGGCAGCCTGCTGTTACTCCTCTGTGTGAAGAACTGGCGAACGCAGAGGTAGGGAATTAGCCCTGGCCTGGCCAGGTTTAGTGGCGAGAGAGCCAGGAATAGAGGCACAGTGTCAGCAGTGAATGTGAGGCTGTCCAGTACACAGGGCTTTCTCTGGGATCTGCCTAGCTTTTGCAAGAAGCTGTTTGTACAGAGTATTTTCATTTATAAGATGAAACTTATTGGATTCTCTTATTTACTTATGTTATTTTCACCTCACCTGTCCCCTAACCTGCCACTTTTTGAGGCTCTTTTACCAATATGGAAGGTACGGTAGAGGAAAGAGAGGATTGTACATGTGAGTCACAACATTTGACTGACAAGAAGAATTCAGTGATGCATCAAAAAGCATAGTTTCCACTTGTTGGCACTTCTGAAAACTCAATTAGAGCAATTTTCCATTATTAATCCTTTAAACATTCTTGGTTTTGCAGTGGACTGGGACATTAAGAAAATCTTTAATAAAAATTTATAAAGTATATATACATACATATGTATATACATGTAGCATACATATGTACATACATGTAACATGTAGATGTATATAAAAAGTATAACAGAGAAGACTACATACATCTTCAGTGTACAGCTCGTGAACTTTTACACGCTGAACACACTCATGTACCCAGCACCCAAATCAAGAAATAGATCATTCTTGATCCCCCAAAAGACCTCCTTGTGTTTCTTCCCGCTCCCTGCCTCCCCTCAAAGGAACCAGTGTTCTGACTTCTCACCCCATAGAGTAGCTTTGCAGTCTGGGCCGTTTTTCCTACCTTGTTTGGCTTTTCTGATAAAGCTCCCAGGGATCAAAACATCTTTGTTGGAAGGTTGTGGTGAGGAGGGGATGATGAAGGGAAAAGTCACCCGATTCCACCTCAGAATGGGAGGTGGGGGAGGGATTGTTGTTGAGGAAGAACACAGTACAAATAAGTCCTTGACGTCTGTGATGAAGGTTTGTTCTTTTTCTACAGAAGATGTAGGAACCTTGTGAAGATTTTCAAGGTTTAAGACCATCAAGAAATTCTCTCCCCACCTTCTGATGATACGTCTGCCTCCAGTGACCCTCCTTTCTTTGCTCTTTCATTCTTTTGTAGACCTCAAGTCCCACTGAAGAAGACCTTGAAGGAATACAACATGCTTGTGCCCAACCTCAAGCCTCTGGTAATAAGCCCTCAGGGCAGATTCCTTTGAGAG
Organism: Mesoplodon densirostris; assembly: GCF_025265405.1. Lineage (NCBI taxonomy): Eukaryota > Metazoa > Chordata > Mammalia > Artiodactyla > Ziphiidae > Mesoplodon > Mesoplodon densirostris. Next base: position 60,186,237 of record NC_082678.1, read on the forward strand.
TCCCTCATCTTTACTTTCTGTCAGTTCACACATGTTTAGAGCTGGAAAGGTCCTTAGAAATAACCTTCCAGACCTTTCATTTTACAGATGAGAAAACTTAGGCTCAGTGATTTCCCCTGCCCCTCACTAGTCTCATGACATCCATACATCATGTTATTTATACCTCCCCTTGCATTCTTAGAGCATACGTTATAGCAGTTACTTCTTCTTCTATTTTCCCCCTGTAGTCTCTTTCCCTAGATTTCAGGCTCTTTTGTGGCACATAGCAGGTGTTCAGTTATGTTTGCTGAGCTGACCTGAGGGATTGACCTAGGCCACACATCTAGTTATTGACATAGTGACAACCAGAACTAGGTTTCCATGTCCTTCTCTACCCCAAAAGGCAGACATTTCACCATCATTTTCCTTTGGTTGCTTGGCATCTTAGCAAAGGGTTAATAGTAGCCAACAGTACAGTCAACGTAACATCCTTCCCTTGGGAAGCCTTGGGTTCTATATAACTTAGCAACTGCTTCCGGTTACATGGGAAGTTAACCTTGGATCAGCAGCTGGGGTGTGACACAAGACAAGATATAAGTGAACCACAGGTTCTGATACAGGCATTTAAAAAATTGTGCACTTTCGCTCTTTTAAGGTATGCAACCATCCATTTTTAAAACCAGGGTTATCCACCTACCAAGCCATGTAGCTCGGTCCAGGGTCGTGTCTCGACAGTCTGAACCTGGGCTGGATGGGTTTAGGTTCCGACCACACTCCCTTCCTCCTGCTGCATACTCCAGCTGCCATCTCTAACCTGATGCAGGTCCCTGTCACAGGCACAAGTATTTTAAGAAGCTGTAAGCTTTTAGACGAACAGTTGAATTCTCAGGACAATATGTATTTAAAGTTCCCAAACCTGGGTCTCTGGCCACCCAGCTCTTTCTGTGGAGCCTCTGCCCATGATCACTTTCTGTGTGAGCCTGACCTGTACATGGCCACTTCACTAGTGTTTGGAAGAGAGTTGAGTAGGATAGAGAAGTTATGGGGCAGGCAGGTCAGAAAACCAGGGCTAGTTGGATACAAACATCTAAAGTACATGTAGCAGCCTCTGATTTCTACTCTGTTTCCTCTTTTTAGCCCTTCTCCTCCCCCTTTTTTTACTAGGGCTCTGATATATCAATATATCCTCTCCATGCCAGGCAATACAACAGGGGTAAAAGTTGCATACATGCTGGGTTCCAAGCCCAGTTCTGCCACTGATTTTTTTTTTTCTGCATTACCTTGGGCATGTCACTCCACCTGAGGGCCCCACTTTCCCTCCATGTAAAGTAAAGGAGAAAGTTAGACTCTAAAATCTCTAAGTTCCCCTCCAGGTCTAAATTGTGCTTATTAGGAATTCATTTATGCTTTCCAGGTGTTTACGCTTTCTAGGCATTTGAAAAGGGGTGGAAAGAAGAAGAACCCCTATGCTTCTCCACTGGTGGGGTTTCAGAGTAGCTTGGCTTCTGCTGAAGGTGGCACTTTTATAGTGGGCCTCCCATTGCCTACCAGACTACCTCCTGGACCTAAAGAATGGCAGGCGGATCATGAGCATTTGTCAGCGGGGCAGGCTGGTCTGTCTGTCCTCTTCTCTATAAACCAGAGCTATGTAATGGTGGGAAGGAAAATGGACACTAGCCCCGTGTGTCCAGAGGCCTTACTGAGAGTTGGGGAGGAGTGACTTCAGATGCTTGAGGCCAACGAGAACAGAAGACAGTTGAATTAGCTCCTTAGTACTCAAGACCCCATCCCCACTCTTTTTGGTGACCAAGAGACACAGTTAATGTTCTGGGAATGCCCAGAACATTGGTCTTTTCTTTTTTTTTTTTTAATTTTCATTTACTTATTTAATTTTATTTATTTTTGGCTGCATTGGGTCTTTGTTGCTGCACACAGGCTTTTCTCTAGTTGTGGCGAGCAGGGGCTACTCTTGTGGTGCACGGGCTTCTCATTGTTGCGGAGCACGGGCTCTAGGCGCACGGGCTTCCATAGTTGTGGCACGTGGGCTCAGTAGTTGTGGTGCACGGGCTTAATTGCTCCGTGGCATGTGGGGGTCTTCCCGGACCAGGGCTCGAACCCGTGTTCCCTGCATTGGCAGGCGGATTCTTAACCACTGCGCCACCAGCGAAGCCCTCGTGGTCTTTTCTATTTGGAATCTTTAGTGAACAAACAGTTCTTGGTTTCAACGCCCCCTGGTGTCTGTTGACAGGAACCAGGTCAGTTTGCCTTCCTGAAAAGACAAAACAACATTTGTCTCCAGAAATAACTGTGCAGTTATAACTGAAAGGGCAGTAAATGGCTTGATTGTATTCTGAGAGTCAGAATATAGTTCTCCCCTCTGAGCAAGGGAAATAAACTTTCAGAGCAAAAACCTCTTCTACAGTGCTCACTCCAAACCCAATTAGTAAGCACTTCGTTTATGCAGATTATTTCTTATTCTGGACCAGACCAAGGAAAATTCTAGAGAATGAAAATAATAATCTGGGATGGCAAAAATACACTAAAAAATGCATGTACTTTATTCTTTCAGGTGAAGAAAAGTTCCAAATGAGAAAAAACCTTGGAAAGAATGCTGAAATTTTGACCAGGTCTCAATTCCAACCTATACGAAGGTATATACTATTTTTTTTTTTTTTTTTTTTTTTTTTTTGCGGTATGCGGGCCTCTCACCGTTGTGGCCTCTCCCGTTGCGGAGCCCAGGCTCCGGACGTGCAGGCTCAGCGGCCATGGCTCACGGGCCTAGCCACTCCACGGCATGTGGGATCTTCCCGGACTGGGACACGAACCCGTGTCCCCTGCATCGGCAGGCGGACTCTCAACCACTGAGCCACCAGGGAAGCTCCCTATGCTATTATTTTATTCACAGTTTCAGACTCCTAGAAATAATGTTAATTGATGGTAATGCCCCATATTTACATGTTGCTCTTCTTCAAATATAATAGCCACCATGTTATAACAGTAAGCTTTGGGCAGCTTAGCTTTGTTAGGACTTGTTCAGCAGAATTGTGAGGGGTCGTGAAAAGGAGTTGTTATCTGTATTCATATCCTGACTCTGCTTTTCTAACTTGGTCAAATTTCTCAACCCCTCTCTTCTAGCTCCCCATTTGTAAAATAGAGATAAGAATCATCACTGGACATATTGTTAATTGAAAAAAATGCACAACAGTGTATGTAATTTAATACCATCTGTGTAAAAATGAGAGGGAAGGGAGATACCTATAATCCTTGTAGTGTGTCGACATTTCTGGAAGTCTATACTGTGGTTAACTCTGGAGAGAGAGTCCAGAGGTTTTGCTTTTTATTTTATAACCTTCTTTGCTGTTGGAATGTTCCACCATGGGTGCATACTACTTTTGAAAGAAAAAGCTACTTTGTTTTTTTTTACTTTTACAAATGAAAAAGAGAAATTCCATGTGGTTAAGGAAAGTTTCTGTAGACAACATTGAGTTTTATTTTTTCACCTCTCTTAAATAATATATTTTCAATTCTATTGAATAAATGGAAGATTCTAAATTCAAAAAAGAAAAGAATTCTTACTGGGAATGTTGACATAGAGATTAAAAGTAATAATATGACCTCTGGGCATTTACCCAGAGAAATGAAGAATTACGTTTACACAAAAGCACATACATGGGACTTAACTGGTGGTCCAGCGGTAAAGAATCCTCCTTCCAATGCAGGGAACATGGGTTCCATCCCTGGTCAGGGAACTAAGATCCCACATGCGGCGGGACAACTAAGCCCACGTGCCACAACTACTGAGCTTGTGCGCCTCAATGAGAGAGCCCGCGTGCTGCGAACTACAGAGCCCATACACTCTGGAGCCTGCACACCACAACTAGAGAGAGAAAAACCACATGCCACAACTAGAGAGAAGCCCGTACACTGCAATGAAGAGCCTGCACTGCAATGAAAGATCCTGCATGCTGCAACTAAGACCTGATGCAGCCAAAAAATTTATTTATTTAAAAATAAATAAATATTTAAAAAACCCAACACATACATGAATGTTTATAGCAACTTTATTCATAATAGCCAAAATCTGGAAACCCAAATGTTGTCTAACAAGTGAATGGTTTAATAGACTGTGGTACATCCATACCATGGAATGCTCCTCAGCAATAAAAAAGAATGAACTATTGGTACATGCAACAACTGGGATAAGTCTCCAGAGAATTATGCTGAGTGGAAAAAGCAACCCCTGCAAAGTTATTTACTATATGATTCTACATTTATAACATTCTTTTTTTTTTTTTTTTTTTTTTTTTTTTTTTGCGGTATGCGGGCCTCTCACTGTTGTGGCCTCCCCCGTTGCGGAGCACAGGCTCCGGACGCGCAGGCTCAGCGGCCATGGCTCACGGGCCCAGCCGCTCCGCGGCATATGGGATCCTCCCAGACCGGGGCACGAACCCGTATCCCCTGCATCGGCAGGCGGACTCTCAACCACTTGCGCCACCAGGGAGGCCCTATAACATTCTTGAAATGATAAAATTGTACAAATAAAGAATAAATGAGTGGTTTCTAGGGGTTAAGAAAGAGATGGGAGTGGGGGGGAAATGGACATGGCTATAAAAGGGCAACGTGAGGGGTCCTTGTGGTGGAAATGTTTTGTATCTTGACCATATCAAGGTCGATATCTTGGTTATGATATTGCTCATTAGATTTGCAAGATGTCACCATTGAGGGAAGCTGGGTAAAGTGTATTTCTTAAAACTGCATGTGGACTTCCCTGGTGGTGCAGTGCTTAAGAATCTGCCTGCCAATGCAGGGGACACGGGTTCGAGCCCTGGTCTGGGAAGATCCTACATGCCACGGAGCAGCTAAGCCCGTGTGCCACAACTACTGAGCCTGCGCCCTAGAGCCTGTGCTCCGCAACAAGAGAAGCCACTGCAATGAGAAGCCCATGCACCGCGAGGAGGAGTAGCCCCCGCTCACTGCAACTAGAGAAAGCCAGCGCACAGCAACGAAGACCCAATGCAGCCATAAATTAAAAAAAAGAACTGCATATGAATATACATACAGTTATTTCAAAATAAAAAGATTAATTAAAAAACTAATAATAGAGACGAAGTGCCTGGTACAATAGCATTCAATTTACTTTCTCTTTCTGGGCCTCGATTTCCTTATCTATAATAATGATAGCTAGTATTTCCTAAGTAGTGACAATATGCCAGGTAATCTGTTTTGTTAAATTTATTCATATAACAACCCTCTCATTTTGCCAATACAGAAAGCAGAGGGCTTTTTCCTTAGGTTGTACAGTTAGTAAGTAGCTATATCATTAGGATAGGCTAGATTATGTTATGTAACACACAACCCCCAGATATTAGTGGCTTAAAACAACAGAAACTTATTTTGTGCTCATGCTCCATGTCCATCACCAGGAGTGTTCTGTGCTATACTACCTTTTATCAGAAATCCACACTGAGGGAGACTGCATATTTGTGCTTCCTTTCTTACTGGGGCAGGAAAAAAGGGAACATGGTGATTTGTGCACTAGGCTCTTAAAGTTTCTGCCCCAGAGTGAATCACATCACTTTCATTTGCATTTCACTGGTTAAAACAAGTCATATGGCCATTTATGTAAATTAGGGCCAAAAAGTACTGTCCTACATTGTGCTCAGCAGGAGAGACAAATATTTAGTGAACAGAATTAATAGTCACAACTCAGTCCAAAATCCATGCTCTTTCCTGTATACCATTGGTCTCACAGGATTGTGCAAAGATTAAAAATGTGGAAACATTTGGAAGGATTTAGCATGGGATCTGGCTTATAGTTTGTGTTTGAATATTGAAAATGAATCTTAAATATTGGTTAAAGTAGAAGCAGGTCAAGTTTGTCTTCAGAATTCTTTTCTGGCCATTTTTTGGCACAAGCCTCTCTTGGCCTCCCCTGATACTCCATGCCAAGAAGCTGTTTCACAGTTGGTAAGGCCCCATGGCTGTGCCCTTTGCTCCAGCATCCATCCATAGCAAAGTTCCCATGCTCCGTTGATTTCCTCAGGAGCTTGCTCAGCCAGTAGCATCGTTGGCTGATTTCAGATGGGCTGACCCTTAGAGAGTATTTATTCAGCCTCTGAAGAGGAAACAGAGGCCCAGACATCCCTGAGGACATGTGGCTAGTCAGTAGCAGAGCCAGGATCAGAACCCTCACTTTCCACTTTGAGCTTAGTGCCCTTCCAGCTGCCTCTGACACTGGGCCAGTAACCGGTGCCTTGTACCACATTATTGCACTCTGCTGACAGGGGATTTATATGATTTTCTCACTTTCTCTCTTACAGTACTGAAGACGAACAAGAGGAGACATTAAAGGAGTCACCAAAGGAAATGAAAGAGAAAGACACGTATGGCTACCAAAAATTGCCTAAGGATTCTGTGCAAAGTCTTGGTTTTAGGGGAATAGTATTTCCTTGTTTGTAAGAGTCTGTGTTCTTCCCATTTTTATGTATACACTTAATGTGAGCCTGTTTCTTCTTTCACCAAAAAACTGTTGTGATGAGTGATCTAAATTAATAGCATCTTAATCAAGGAAATACGGTGATAAGAAGAATAGAAGTTTATACTTGAGGTAGATTAAATCTGTTTGCCACATAAATAGACTTTCACCTATGGAATTTATTTTTAGCTGTTGAGATATGTTTAAAGTTAGTATCTCTTTTCAAGATATTCTCTAATATTCTCTTTAAGATATCTTACATATCTTATAGATATCTTATGGATATTCTAAGATACTCTCTGATTTTGGCCACTTGCCAAATAAAGATTTTTGTGAAGAGCATCTTTAAAAAGTACCTCTTAGGAATATAGTGTTTGGTTTTTGTAAACATCTCCCAATGACTCTGTGCTTTTAATTCTTTAGGTCATTGACAGACATTCAAGACCTGTCTAGTATCTCCTGTGAACAAGACGGTTCTTCTAAGGAAGTCTCATGCAAAACACCCAAAATAAACCACGCACCTACTAGTGTCAGCACTCCGCTCAGCCCAGGTAATAACTAGCAGGGGGATGTTCTGGGAAAGGGACTAACAGCCCCTGCCTCGCTGGCTATGGGAAGCCAGGCTGCAGGAGCAGATCCACAGCGTTTTCTCACAGTACAGAGGGGTTTCTTCAGGGCAGAGCTGAAGGGGATAATCCCATGGGCAGCCAGGTAGCTGTGGTGGTGGTGATTAACCAGCTATAAGGAGATTTTTAAACTCTAGCAATGGAGACATGCAAACGCAGAGTCTACTTTGTACTTGAAGCACTGTTGAATTTAGTGCAAATACATTGGATTCTCTGGAGTTTGTAACTTAAGACAGGACCTTGTGCTTAAACATACATAGTTCTGGGTCCTGCAACTGCATACAGCCAGCATCAAATACCCTCTCTCTAGTGCCCTTTTTTCCAGTATATTTGTGGTTCAGATAATCTCCCTTTAGTCTCTCCCAAGTTTAGAGACTATCATCAGTGATCAGTGATTATTTCAGTTATTGACAATTTGGAAAATCCCCGTTCCAGGTATAGAGTTTTGTGGGGGCTTCTTTTTGTTGTTTTTAAATAATGTAAAGGATTCAGACACTAACTGCCCTCTTTTCTACAACAGGGTCAATTTCTTCAGCTGCTAGTCAGTATAAGAACTGTCTTGAAAGTATCACATTTCAGGTTAAAACAGGGTCTACCTCATTCTGGAACAGTCAAGAATCTATTCAAACTTCGTCTGATAAATTTACAACTGTCCGAGAGAACGCAGAGAGCCTAGATTCCCTTCTTACTTCCTCTGAAACTCTTCCTTCAAGACTGACTAATCTCGTAAGTATACCGACTCTGCGTTGCACACTCTTGGAGTGAGTCCAAAGGCGTCAGTGATGCAAAAGGCCAAGATTTCTCCATATCTGTTTTACAAAGAAAGCAAGAAATAAGCTGGATCCTCTCCAGGCTTCCCTGGGGCTCCTCTCTGAGTCTGTATTGTAGAATGGATCCTGGGTTTTTGTGCCCTTTTTTTTCCCTCAGAGGTAATGTTTGTCGATTTCTCAAAAGATCCGTCCGCTGCGATAGCTTATGATGCATTGTTCATCTGCATTGTTCTTTCTACCTAACCATACCTTACGTACTAAGAGGAGGCTCGAGTTCTGCTTCCTTCTTGACGCCTCCTCTGGTTAGTTCTCTGAGAGTTTCGATTGACCTCTACCTTCTCTGAACTCCTAAACCAATAATCTGCAGTAAAAACACTTAGTGGTACCTTCTCCTTGCTTCCTTCCCCTCCCCGTGCTGTTTGTTGGTTGGTTTCCTTTCTCTCTCTCCCTCATACTTCATATGTGTAGTCTCTTCAAGAAAACTGAAAGTTCCTTACTTGGTTCTGCTCATTAAACACCTGTTGACTGACCTTTCTGTAGGCAGATTGATTTACTTGTTTGGCCCTCAATGAAAAATCGACTGTCATCTTCTCTGGGCGTTTGACTCACAAAAGGTCTCACTCTGAAGTAGGGAAATAAAGAACTTTATGCTCTTGTTCAACAAACTGTTAATGGGGCAGGTTCTAAGTGCCAGGCACTATGCCAGGCCCTTTTCTAGGCATCCAGAAGTGAATAGGAAAGTCCACGCCCTGAAGGAGCTCACTGCCTATTGAGAAAGACTGGCAGAATGTAACACAGAGGTAAAAACTGAGTGTTGTGGAGGCAAAGAGGGGTGGGGAGGCTTCCAAGAGGAGATAACATTTGAATGTTTGACTCAGTCAACAAAACAAGTAGCTTCTTCCATCAGTGATACACAAGATTAATCTTGGAAATGATTGAGCTTAACGGGCCTTTTTAGCTTAATACACATGTCAGTTACCATGTTTATGTCTTACTTGTAGAAAAGATTGCCTACATTTACTGGGGCTGGTTCCTCCAGCATTGCTAAGACACCTGACACATCATCCCCTGCCACTCAGAGGAGGAGCCTGCCAAAAGGTACCCTGTGTTTAATATTAAAATACAAGTTCATAATAGTAAACCAATTTAAGGGAGACTTCATCTCTTCTTTGATGGCTATAGTAGATTCAAACAAAAGTGCTAATTTCCCCTGACTATAAAAGTAAAACATACTCATTATAGAAAACTTAGAGAATACAGATGAGCTTAAAAGAGAAAACCGTGACCATTCTACCATTATTATTTTTTTTAAAGTTTTTTTTGATGTGGACCATTTTTAAAGTCTTTATTGAATTTGTTACAATATGGCTTCTGTTTTATGTTTTGGTTTTTTGGCCACGAGGCATGTGGGATCTTAGCTCCCCAACCAGGGATTGAACCTGCACCCCCTGCATTAGAAGGCGAAGTCTTAACCACTGGACTGCCAGGGAAGTCCCTCTACCATGATTTTTTAACCTCTTGTAGTATTTTGGTGCATATCTTTTTTATATTTTTAGAAATATACCCCTAAATATATATATATATATATATATATATATATTTGGGGACTGTATATATATATATATATATATATATACCTTTTTTTTAGCATAGTTGAGATCATATAGTGTATCAGCTCTGGCCTGCTTCTTTTTCTTTAATGATATATTTTAGGATTTCCACTTGTCAGTAAAAATTATTCATAAATATATGTGATGGCTGCATAGTAGTCCATTCTACTTACATTGCTTAACCATGCCCTTATGTTGAAGATTTATGTTGTTTTCCAACTTTTGCTCTTTGTACAGAAATCTTTATCTGAACCTCTGATCTTTTCCTTAGGATAGAGTCTTAGAAGACAATTTCCAGATCAAAGGGTATGAGAGCGTTAACAGCTCTTGAGATGTAATTGCCTTTGCTCCATTAATCTTATTGTCTTGTGTCTTTGGTACAACTCTTAGAATTTCCCTCAGGGGGATAGAGATATTGTGAACTATGCTGAGGGGTTTTGGTTAATGTTATAATTGAGCCCTTAAGTGAAGGCCCAAAGTATGGTCTCCCATATCCCCTGACCTGATAATCTATAGAGAAAGGCCTCCCACTTTTTTCATTTTGACGGGTCTAGAGCTTCTATATCCCTCCAGCAGTCTTGGTCCAAATTGGACCCCCAGCCTCTTAGTAAGAATTTATACCTCACCTACCTCAAATATCCTTGGGAAGGGGCACAGATCAAGTGGTACTGAGGTGAGGTGTGATGTAGGAAAGGGTTTAGAGTAAAAGGGAGAGTAAAGCCTTTCACATATGAAGTCTCAATTAGGACCGTTAATATAAGAGGTTTTCTCCCCGTCTTAGCTCGTTTCATCATTGAGAAATCCTAAGTCAAATCCACGTCGAAGCCTCGAAAACCTAGTTCAGGTCTAGGAAGGCAGTAAGTCACTTTCTCCTTTATCTTTTTTAAGAACTAGTAGAAACCATCTCGCAACATCACATTGATGAGCTACCACCACCATCTCAGGAGCTGCTTGACGAAATTGGTAAGGCATGCTCAATACAGAATATACTCCATGGCCCTGCTTCTCACGGTCACTGACCACATACGGTTCTTTGTCTCAGGTGAGAGCAGTAGTACCGAAGGCCCTATAAAGGTTTGACTGAATGTACAGAATTCTGGAAGAGCCAGTTTTCCAATGAAATGGGCCTCAGACTACTACTGAAGCCTGGCCAGGATAATTGGTCCGGGTCTGTTGTCATTTTGTTACTTAAAGGGTCTACGGTAATGATTCTAAGAGGAAATAACAACATTCAAGTGGTTTATTACGATGAACTTGTTTTATTAAAAGAATTCTTATCTCCTTTTTTTTTTTTTTTTGCGGTATGCGGGCCTCTCACTGTTGTGGCCTCCCCCGTTGCGGAGCACAGGCTCCGGACGCGCAGGCTCAGCGGCCATGGCTCACGGGCCCAGCCGCTCCGCGGCATATGGGATCCTCCCAGACCGGGGCACGAACCTGTATCCCCTGCATCGGCAGGCGGACTCTCAACCACTGCGCCACCAGGGAGGCCCTTATCTCCTTTTTGAACCAAACTAGCCATACTGAAGTCTGGCAACTCGGGCCAAAACACCCCATGCTTTCTGTTTTGCCATTAGCAGGAGATATTAAAGGTATTGGCATTGTGGATGAATCCCTTTCCTGAGGGCAGGGAAGTCAGTGTCACAAGACCTAATGAGACCAGAATTTTCCATTTCAGGCAGAGATTGAGGGATACCTGCTCAGTTTTAGTTGCAGCTGATCAGCTGGCCTGCCCAGCTGAGCTGATGCTGAAAGTAAATGGAGCATGGTGATAGAAACATTTGGGGCAGGGGGTTTGTTTATCCAGGGAGGACTGACTGCCCTCTTCTTGACAGCCTGGCTGACCAGCCCCTCACTTTCAGAGGGCACATCTCATCAGACCTCTGATGGTACAGTTCTTGGTATGGGAACAGTAGGGAGTTTCCTGAGGGGCATCTCTTGATTTTCAGGGTCTCTGAGGTTTTGTGTCTCAACAGGAAGAGGGAGTTGAATGACTCAATGGACAGATGTGGTCTAGGCTACCCAACCCCTAGCCCCTGGCTGTTGGCCTTACACAGTTGGGTGGAGCCGCTCAGAGCTGCCAAAGCCTCCCTTGGTTTCTTTCTTTTCTGCAGTCATAGGTCCTTCTTGCCTCACCACACCCCTCGCCCAGTGCCACAGGGTTGTGCAGGTCACAGGGTTGTTGGCTCTTAGAGCTCCCACCCCCGCACCAGCTTGCCTCCCCTGGAACCCCCTAGGGAGTCCCCGAAAATTCCTCCTCTCCAGTTGCTCTCCTTCACATACTCATGGAACTACTGCCTATGAGAGTAGAGGTCAGCCCCTCGTGTCCCACTCAGGTAGATTCTCGGTGCCGTCTGTTTTTTGGTCCCGGCTTAGAACAGCACTTGTAGGTTCCTTTGCAGTTAGACCTTAGCGATACTTTTCCTCTGGATCCTGCTCTCCTCTCTCTGCAGTCACAGTGTGGACCACCGCCCCCATCTCAGCGGCTGTCACCAGGCTTCTGCAGCCGGCCTCTTGGCACTGCTGTACCCCAGTGTGCTCTGCAGAAACTCTTCCTCATTTCGCTTATGGGAATTATCTGGGCCAGGTTTCTAGGCGATGTCTTGTACTTTGAGATGGGTCAGTAATTTTCCAGAAAGATAAAGGGCAGAGGGCACCTGAGTAGTTTCTCCTAATAACGGGTGTGCCTACCTGATTATTGTTTATCATCACTCTCGTCGTTTCCTCTCAGGAGAGCTTTGGAGAGTGACCTGGAGCTGACACCTACTCTTTTTTTTTTTTTTTTTTTTTTGCCGTACGCGGGCCTCTCACTGTTGTGGCCTCTCCCGTTGCGGAGCACAGGCTCCGGACGCGCAGGCTCAGCGGCCATGGCTCACGGGCCCAGCCGCTCCGCGGCATGTGGGATCTTCCCGGACCGGGGCACGAACCCGTGTGCCCTGCATCGGCAGGCGGACTCTCAACCACTGCGCCACCAGGGAAGCCCGACACCTACTCTTTTGAAGGACACACATCCACAAGTCCAGGCTTCTGTCCAGGGCCTAAAGGGGAGGGTCCTTTAGAATCTTGTAAGATCAACAAGGGACTACCTCTAACAAAGATAAAAATGGATTTTAAAATTTCAGATTATATTAAATGACCTTATGGGACCCCCTGATGCCCAGGGGCTGCCAGGGAGGGCTTGCTTCCTGACCTGCTAGAAGGGAAGGACCTGTGCCTGCACACAACGGGGCCGTGCCGGTGGGCTCTGGGGAGCACTTTGAGGAGACTGAGCACCTAACACACGTGAAGCAATGTACTGAGTTTAGCAGACGCTTGTCTTAGTCTAATGATCAATTCGTTAGGAACTGGAAATTTTATTCTCTTTGCCTTTTGTCTCTCTACAGACCAGATAAAAAATGTGTAATTTAGGCCAATAGAGATAGGGAAAGATTTGGACTACTCTGAATTTACCCACTTTTTGAGAGAGTCTATAAAATAGAGATTAAGAGCCTAAGCCTTAGAGCTCGACTGCCTGAATTCAAATTCCAGTCACACCTCTTAGTATCTGTGTGATTCTAGGCAAGTTCCTTAGCCTTCCTTTTTTAAAAAAAAATATTTATCTTGGCTGCCCCGGGTCTTCATTGTGGCACGCGGGATCCTTGTTGCGGCATGCATGCAGGATCTAGTTTCACTGACCAGGGGTTGAACCCAGGCCCCCTGCATTGGAAGCGTGGAGTCTTACCCACTGGACCCCCAGGGAAGTCCCTCCTTAACCTTTCTTTACCTTAATTTCCTCATCTGTTAAACAGGAATAACAATGATGTGATCAATCTCATAGGGTATTGTGAAGATTAATCTGGAATTAATGTATGCAAATTAGAAATAGTACCTGCCACTTAGAGCTCTGCAAGTGTTACCTATCGTCATCGTTATTTTTACCTTTATTTTTAGTGTTATATGGGATTGGATGCCTAAGGCAGTGGTTCTCAAACTTCATCAGGCATCAGAAGCGCCTGGAGGGCTTGCTACACCAGCCCCACCCCCAGAGTTTCTGATGCAGTGAGTCTGAGATGTGGCCTGAGAATTTGCGTACCTAACAAGTTCTCAGGTTGTACTGAGGCTGCTGGTCTGAGGAGTACTGTTGGAGGACCACTGCCCTAGAGGATGATGTGACGTGCGAAAGAAGGACTAAGTTGCTTTCTGCCCTGTGTTGTGATAGAGCACCTGAAGCAGCAGCAGGCCTCCTGCACAGCGTCGGGTGGGAGCACAGAAGGCCACCTGGGCGTCGCTGCCAGGGGTAAGCCAAATCCCCCGTGCCTTCTCATCAGAGTCTGCTGTAACTGTCCTTGGAAGCACAGTGGTACATTTGGGTGAGCGTGGACCTCGAGGTCAGGCACACTCCACTTCAATTCTGACTCCACTACTTACTTTGGTATGACAAACTGTTGAACGTCTCTCAGCTTCAGTTATCCTCATCTGTAAAATGAGAACGGTAACTCCTACCTAATGATGTTCAGGCATAGCGCCTGGGGCGTTGTAAGATACTTAACAAATGTTAGGTCTCCTTCCCTTCATAGGACTGCTGGCAGGATGAAATGAGATATAGCATATGTAAAATGCCTGGCATACATTAAAGGGCACTACCCTTCCCCACCCAGATTCCTTCCCTGGCTCCAATCTGGAAACATCTAACAAGTGGGAAGAGGGTGGCCCCCCAGAATAAATCTGTACAATTTGTTTTCAGGGACTCTTGCCTCCTCTTTTATGTGCCATTGCTTTCCTCTGTCTCTCTCAAGCCTTGGCACAGGCAAGGCTTCCTGCCGTTTCACCTGGCAAAGAGCTCCCCAGACCTCAGAAGCAGCTGCTGTGGATACAGGCGCCCTGCAGATTGCCACCTGGCCCCCTGCTCTTCTGGGAAGAGGGGAACTTGTGCACTGCAGACTTCAGGGTCCACTGATTAGCCTTAATTTTTTGCACTCCATTTTTTTTTTTTTGGCTGCGTTGGGTCTGCGTTGCTGCACACGGACTTTCTCTAGTAGCAGCGAGCAGGGGGGGCTACTCTTCATTGTGATGTGTGGGCTTCTCACTGCGGTGGCTTCTCTTGTTGCAGAGCACAGGCTCTAGGCGCACGGGCTTTAGTAGTTGCGGTGCGTGGGCTCAGTAGTTGTGGCTTGCGGGCTTTAGACCACAGGCTCAGTAGTTGTGGCGCACAGGCCTAGCTGCTCCGCGGCATGTGGGATCTTCCTGGACCAGGGATTGAACCCATGTCCCCTGCATTGACAGGCAGATTCTTAACCACTGCGCCACCAGGGAAGTCCTGCACTCCATTTTAAGGCAGGTTTTCTCAAAATTTTTTTTGTTCTAAAGTTAAGTCTTTCAATTGTTTTTAGATCAAAGGCATTTAGAAGAACAAGAAACTAACAGTAATAAAGAAGACAGCAGTATGCTTTGGACCAAAGAAACTCAGGATCTAGAAGAGGATACAGAGAGGTAACAGAAAAAGCTGGATTTTTTTTTTTTTTAATGTTTGAAAAAACTATAGTGTTTATATTAGTTTTTCTTCTGATATTGACAAATAAGGAAGTAATGGTCTTTTGTCATACTATCCTCATAGCCCCTATTCCTAAAAGGTATTTTTTTTAAAGTCCTTAGTTGTGATAAAATACATATAACACAAAATTTTTAAGTGTACAGTTCAGTAGTGCTACGTATATTCACATTGTTGTGCAACTGATCTCCAGAACGTTTTCATCTTGCAAAACTGAAACTCTATACCCATTAAACAACAACTCCCCATTTCCCCCTCCCCTCAGTCCCCAGCAGCCACAGTTCTACTCTCTGTTTCTCTGAGTTTCATTATTCCTTTTTTTTTTGAACATCTTTATTGGAGTATAATTGCTTTACAATGGTATGTTAGTTTCTGCTGTATAACAAAGTGTAGCAGCTATACGTATACATATATCTCCATATCCCCTCCCTCTTGCATCTCCCTCCGGTGTTTGTTGTTTTGTCACTGGCTTATTTCACTCAGCATAATGTCTTCAGGGTTCATCCATGTAGCATGCATCAGAATTTCCTTTCTTCTTAAGGCTGAAATCCATTGTGTGTGTGTGTGTACCACATTTTGTTTATCCATTCATCTGTTAGTGGACACTAGGTTGCTCCCACCTTTTGACTACTGTAATGCTGCTCTGAGTGTGAGTGCACAAATAGCTCTTCAACACACCCTGCTTTCATTTCTTTTGGATATATACCCAGAGTGGTATTGCTGGATCATATCGTAAATCTATTTTTATTTTTTTGAGGAAATGCCATCCTGTTTTCCACAGCAGCTGCACCATTTTACATTCCCACAAAGAGTGCACAAGGGTTCCACTTTCTACAGATCCTTGCCAATACTTGTTATTTTCTGTTTTGGGTTTTTTTTTGTCTGTGCCAAGCGGCATGCGGTATCTTAGTTCCCCTACCAGGGATCGAACCCGCGCCCCCTGCAGTGGAAGCGCGGAGCTTTAACCACTGGACCACCAGGGTGGTGGTGTTTCTGTTTTTTTGATAGTAGCATCCTAATAGGTGCGAGTTGATATCTCATTTTGGTTTTGATTTGCATTTCCCTAATGATTAGCGATGTTGGGCATCTTTTCACATGCAGAAGGCCATTTGTATATCTTCTTTGGAGAAATATCCTAGTCCTTTGCCCATTTTTAAATAGGATTATTTGTTTTTTTCTTGTAAAGTTGTTGTCTGTTGTTTTTGTTTTTACTTCTTTTTTTTTTTTTTTGCGGTACGAGGGCCTCTCCCTGCTGTGGCCTCTCCCGCTGCGGAGCACAGGCTCTGGACGCGCAGGCTCAGCGGCCACGGCTCACGGGCCTAGCCGCTCTGCGGCATGTGGGATCTTCCCAGACTGGGGCACAAACCTGTGTCCCCTGCATCGGCAGGCGGATGACTCTCAACCACTGTGCCACCAGGGAAGCCCTTTATTTCATTTTGTGAGGCAAACATCGGTTTCAGTTTCTTTCAAAACATTTTAGTTAAAGAGAATTTTTAGATCTTTCTAGCCAAATAAGAGAAGATGGAGGCAATCATCCGGACAATTCAGTCTGAAAACACAAGTTTGCCTCAAGAAACCCAACTCCATTCTTGACTTGGAGCTCTCCTTTGACCTGTGTTGTAAGGTAAACCACTTCAGATCACCTCCTTTGCCTCCTCACATTTCTTGCTTTGTCCGAACTGTCATTCAGGGCCAGGACTAGAAGGAGGTGAGTGTAACACACTCCTTGGGCACGAAATTGAAGGAGGCACCAAAAAACTCAGAAGTCAAGAAAAGTACTATTTTGATGCCATATTTTTAAAAATCCATACTAATGCAAAAAATATCAATGATGAACAAAATATTTACGTTTTAAAGAAAAAGAGGCTATGAATCTACACTTACACCACTTGCCTCATCCTCATCCTGGACCAGCAAATCCTTGGGGAAGCCCTGCAGAATGTTTTCAGCTGCAAACGTTAGAAAACCCCACCATCGTGTTTAAATGAGTTTGTCTCACATGACATGAAGCCCAGAGGTTGGCAGGGCATGGCTGGTGTAGCAGCTCAATGATGCTACCAGGGACTTAGGCTCTTTTGATCTTTCTGCTCTACCAGACATAGCATGTTGGCTTTTGTTTTCAGGCTTGTCAACTCCTGGACAAGGTGGCTGCTATCCATACTCCAGGCAGAAATAAGTGGGTGGGGCAAAGGAATAGTCTAGCCAACTTTATGTCTTTTTATCTGGAAAGCAAAAGCTTTCCTAGAAGCCCTTCTCAGCAGATGCCTACTTAGATCTCCTTGGCCAGATGTGACACATGGCCACCCTTGGTTGCCAGGGAGACTGGAAATTAGTTTTTAGCTTTCAGCTGCTATAGAAGAGGAAGGTAAGGGAGGAGAGTGTTATGAATAACTTTTGGGTGGTGAATCCAGTTTCTGTCACACTCTTCAAGGGCTAAACTATTCTCCACAAGGAAGGAAAAGAGAGAGACCTGGACAGGAAGTGAGGAGACTAGAGCCCTGGGACCTGAGAGGAAGTGGGGAGAGGTTTTTTTTTGCGGGGGGGTGGCGGTGAGACAAAACAAAGGCAAAGGAGGAGGAAGGTAAACTTCTTAAAGTTTTATAAACCTTTTGTCTATAATGTATGATGTAACTCCATTCATTCCATCTCCCCAAAACACCTTCGGTAAATATCTAGCCATTATTTAAGGTAAAAGAAAAGTAGCTCAAGAAGGCCAAGTTACATTTGGTTATACAAATATAAAGTGCTTTGCACATTATCAAAAGTTAGCTACTATTATCATTGTCTCTTCCGTTTTCAAAAGGGCTGGCTATGCTAGACACAGGTAGATGCCCACAGATGCTCAGTCATCTCAGTCCTTGGCACCAAGCCAGAGTGGAAGATATTTTTTCAGATGGTTGGGACTTTTCCGGCCTTCTGAAAACACATTCTCTGCATCCAGTAGCCTCAGAGGCAGTTCTTAATCTGAAACACTTGTGGGAATGAGTGTGCATTTCTAGCCTCAGGTGGAAATTGATGTAATGACCTAGAATTGGGACAGTGTCTAATATCACACTTTGGGCTTTTTTGTCAAGAGGCTAAAGGAGGGCTCTGGTGCACATGTGAACCGGATCTAAGTGGCCACTACAACTCCAGGTACAGCCTCACCGAGCTCTCATTTTCTCACGTGTATAGTGAAAGCAGGGGTTTGAAGGTCCTTTCCCGCTCGAGAGTGCTATGCCTCCTTGTCAAGGGAGAAGGGGAATGATGGCTGCCTCAATTCTCTTTACTTGCCCTCGGACAGAGCTCACTCTACGCTTGATGAGGACCTGGAAAGATGGCTGCAGCCACCTGAGGACAGCACGGAGCCACAGGGTCTCCCCAAGTGCTCGGCAAGGTTATTGTTCTCCATCAGGGGATCGTTATTTTTCTTTTTCAGGAAGGGGGACTAGATTTTAGTTCAGTTTTTTTGAAAAAGGTAGATTTTAGTTTCTTAGAAAGTACATGGACTCCTTGGAGGAAGAACGTTTGGTGATGGCGTTACATTGCTCTAGAGAAGCCAGCCCCGACTTCTGTCTCCCCCTCTTCCTCCAGCCACCCACAGTGCTCAAGATACTGACTAGCAGACTGATATTAGTATAGAGAGAGGCCCCTAAGATTGCTGCGTCTAGGCCCTGTCACCTTTAACATTTTCATCGGTCATTCAAGTTAATTTAGAAAAGGCATGCTTATCAAGTTTTTAGATAACACAAATCTAAGGATAAATGCTAATGTGATGGGTAGATAGACTGTGGCTTCAAAATGGTCTTGACAGGTGGCAATGCTAGATTTCTCTGAAAGATAAAAGTGAGCATTTAGATCCAAAAGTATAGAATGTGAGAGATCTGACCTAATGGAGCATTTTTTTGATCAGAA
This sequence comes from Mesoplodon densirostris, assembly GCF_025265405.1. Lineage (NCBI taxonomy): Eukaryota > Metazoa > Chordata > Mammalia > Artiodactyla > Ziphiidae > Mesoplodon > Mesoplodon densirostris. Next base: position 60,205,115 of record NC_082678.1, read on the forward strand.
GCTCCTACTCAACTGAAATTTCATTGAAGATGGGAAGTACGTCTTATTTTTATACACCCAGCATTTAGCATGCATTTTGAGATGTGGTAAGAATTCAAGAAATCCCCCTTGAAGAAGACATGGACAGCGACTCCATGAGACCTCAGTTTGATGCAGTTGCTGAAAAGGTCAATGCAGCACTAATGCTGAACAGACAGAAATGTACAGTCCAGGTCAAGGTGATGTCTCAGGCTAGCTAGAGGACTTCTAGAACTCTTGTGGGGCTCCTTTGGGGTGTCACATTTTAAAAGGGACAGTCAACAAATAGAAGAGGGTGGCCACAGAAGAGCTAGAAGTCTGGAAACTTTGTCATGTGAGAACAGCTGAAGGAACTGGGAAGGCTCAGTCTGAGAAGAGCAAATAGAGCAGAGAATTGGATAGCTGCCCCCAAATACCTGAAATATTGTAAAGTGAAGAGAGTCAGCTTACTCTCTTCTGCCCCAAAGGACAGAGCCACTGACTAAAAACTGCAGAATAAGAGATTTTTATTCAGTAAAGCACAAGCTTCTAATGGCCACAGCAATCTGATAGAGAAACAGCTGCCTCTACACTAACTTTAACAGCAGCTTCTCCCACCCAAGCACAGGCTGCATGACTCTCTGGTCCAGAGCATTTGGACGGAGGTAATAGATAACCTCCTCCAACTTTAGAGCCTGTGATTCTATTAGTGATGAGAGGTTAGGAGGAAAAAAAATACTTTTCACCCTAGCTGGCTTTATTTTCTCTCTCACTTTGCATATTTTATTTTGAATATCCACCAGATGAAAACAGAAGAAAAATCCCTAAACCATGTCAGTTTGATTCATCCATCATCTGTTGAGCACTGTCAGTGAGCTGAGCACTGTGCTAGGGGCTGGAGATGCAGAGGGATGGGACGTCTCTGCCCTTAGGGAGCTTATAGTTGAGTGGGGAGTTGGTTTCTGCTTACTGGTTTGAGAAACGTGGTCTTCAATTGTTAGATACTGCAGTTAGATATTGAGAGTTTTAGGAAATGAAGATAAGGTAATAAAAATACATGTGGTTGTAAAAAGGACACCAATTACAACATAAGTGAAATGCTTTTTTCCTTTGGGACAGTACAGCCTAGTGGTTGAGAGCAGAGTCTGAGTCAGGCTTCCTGGGTTCATCCCAGCTCTAGGACTTACTGGGCATGTAATTTAACTTCTTTGTGCCTCAGTTTTCTCATCACTTAACTACGTTATATAGTTGTGATGAGAATTAAATGAGTTAATATACATTACAGCACTTGAACTGTTCCATAGGGAACGCACAATTAGCTCTAGTTATTATTATATTTCCTTGGGAGCGCAGTCCTGTTCCCCTGGCCATTGTGCACATGGTTTAATGGCCAAAATCATTGTCATTGAAGGGAGACAAATACCAAAGATCAAGAAGTTGGTGAAAAGAAGAGAAAAGGGGAAGAAAGCATCACGCCAGAGAGAAGGAAATCAGAGAGCTTTTTAGGGACTTTGGAAGAAGGTATGAATGGATGTTCATTTACAATGTAGCCTGGAGTCCTTGGGCTTCCATGAGTATCAAAGTTATTTAGAAATGTTTCCCAGATGCTATACATAATCCTCCTACACTTTTCCCTTGTAGTTCAGCCCAGGTTTTCTGTTAAATGCCAATTATGTCTTTATCACAAAACAATAACAACAGCCAATTCTATTTCTAAAGCAAGCCTTCAGCCAGGCTCATATTGTCTGGAAAGATGTTTTCCTTCTAATGTGTCTTCAAAAGATAAGAAATCATAAATTGTGGAATTTAAGTGGAGTCTACAAGTAATATGAAAAGTACAAACCTTAATTTCAAAACTGTTTTGATAGAGCTTTAAGGCGCCATTCACAAATGATGCCCTCCTATATTTAAGTTCCTCCGACTCAGGAAGTTAGCGTCATTAGCTCTTTCAGATCATCTGGTCTCCCTTTTATCCCTTCCCCAGTCCATTCTCATTCTTCTCCTTTTTCTGCCCTGCTTTGTGCCCCAGGATGCTGACCCTTGTGAACTGAATCTGCTGGGCTTCCTGGCCAGCCGGCTTCCTGTTGGCCAAGGGGAGACCCCAGCAGATCAGATAATTGGGATATTACTTGCCTTACTGCCTACCTCAGCACCTCCTCTCTGTGTGGAAGTGATGGCCCTCAACAAGCACAGCTTCTATAGTGCAGCCCATCCTTCCCAGTTCTAGCTCTCACTGGGTTCCAGTAACTGTTCTGCCGCACCTCTCCCCCGGCATCCCAGTCTCTTCAGACTTAGGGGTGATAATGGCTTCCCACTGCTGCTAGTCGCTGGATGCTTTGCCATACCTTGTTTGTTCCCTTAATTCTGACAACACCTCTGTAAGTAGTCACTTCATTAAAGGACCTGGGGGTGCATTCTGTTTCCTCTAGGACGCTGACTGGCACAAGGCTCAGAGTGTGTGAGCGTTCAGCTAGTATTCAATTCACCGAGAACATAATGCAGGGACTTTGTGAAATTAGCATCATTTGTGTCCATTGCTATGACAGGGAACTGCAGGATGTTAGGAGTGGAAGCCTAGTATCTGTGTTTTTAGAAAGATTCTATCTCTGTAGAAGAAAACAATTGATGGAGAGAAAATAGTCCACCCTAAACTAGAGAGAGTACTAATGTGACTTCTGAATGCTCTCACCCAAAGTAATCAAGTTGTTTTTTCTTCCTTCTATCAAGAGGAACTAAAACCCTGTTTTTGGAAGCAACTGGGTTGGTCCGGACCATCCAGGTAATGAGATGTCAGATGTTTGTAAGTCAAAGTCCACTGTTTATAGACAACATGAATAGACTTTAAACATGTACCAGTATCTAAATAAACATTAATGACAAAGACTTGAATTCAGAGGTTTTAAAAATGCTAATGTTTATAGTTAATTAAAATACAAGGGGAAATTAATGCCAACTTTGATTACATAATTGGTAGACAGCACAAGAATGGGTTGGGTTTTTTTTTTTTTTTTTTTTTTGGCTGCCTTGGGTCTTTGTTGCTACACGTGGGCTTTCTCTAGTTGCAGCGAGCGGGGCCTACTCTTCATTGCGGTGAGCGGGCTTCTCATTGTGGTGGCTTCTCTTGTTGCGGAGCACGGGCTCTAGGCACGCGGGCTTCAGTAGTTGCAGCACGCGGGCTCAGTAGTTACAGCACACAGGCCCTAGAGTGCGTGGGCTTCAGTAGTTGTGGCACGTGTGCTCAGTAGTTGTGGCACGCAGGCTTCGTAGTTGTGGCGCATGGACTTAATTGCTCCGCAGCATGTGGGATCTTCCCAGACCAGGGATCGAACCCGTGTTCCCTGCATTGGCAGGCGGATTCTTAACAACTGCGCCACCAGGGAGGTCCCACAAGAACGGTTTTAGATGGAGGGAGTACAGAAGATGCTGCTCTCGAAATGCTTTGCATTTCCACGATACACTAGCTTATCATAGTCTCGCTTGATTATAAAGATCAAAGTTTCTTTCCTTTGAATTCAGTTGAATAAAAAGAGGCTGTTGTTTGTGTCTTTAAGAAACATCACACCAACTCGAAACTCCTTTTTGTTCAGGATAATCGTGCTGGATCAGAGTGACTTGTCAGACTGACCGGAAGTGGACCATAGAGGGACTCCTGGCCTGCGTTTGAGTGTCCTGCTCGTGAGCTCCCTTCTTCCCTCGTCTGCTTCAGTCACCATTAGGGCAGTGGTTCCATTGCTCACACTTTGTTTAGCCACCACAATAGACAGAACGACTTGTTTGTTTGCAGCACATTTAACCATTTGTTTTCAGTCAGATTTCTGAAAAGTAAACGGTAGTTTTGATTGTAAAGCTTTCTCATTGTGCCCAGAATGGCGTTTGGTTTTTTAATATAAATTTTCAAACACTTCAGCTCCTGTTACATAATAAAATGTTTCCTTTTAATACCCGTTAGGTTTCAGCTGTAAGATATATTCCTGTGTTTTAGTTGTTGGGAGAGGACCTGCCACTCAAAGAAGTTTTGACAAGTAAATAACTACCGCTACCCCCCATCGTACAAACTGGCACCAGTCATCCATGTTTTATTACAGAAATATTGCCCTCCTCTTCACCGGGATTGCCATATTCCCGTTCCAGCTACAACTGACTTACAATGTAAAAGTGTAGGTAGGAATAAAAGCCCAAAATAGTCTGAACTCTTTAAGGTGAACCAACACCATCTCTGTATATTTCAGTTTGTACGTCACATCCTTAGTGTCCTAGAAGAATGAAACTATGGTGAGAAAGATCACAGTATTTTCTCTAACTTAGCCTCTTGTGCGGTGCTAGCCAGCTCACGTTTTATCTGTAAGTAGTAGGTCTTTTGTTTGTGAAAACCGGATAGTTCCTATTGTGGACGGTCATATTCATACAGTTCTTAGCTCCCCAAAATTTTACCCTGCACAAATAAAACAGGAAGGTACAAGTTTATTTGACCATTTTAAAGCAAGGAAACAGTTGCTTGCCACTGTAACCAGAGGAACCCATGACAAATTACTTTACAAATAATACGAAACTTTGAGGGATACAGAGACTTAGTAACATGCAGTACTTCCTCTCAAAAAACTTTATATGGTGAGACAAAACCAACATACATAAAAATGTAAGAACTAATAGCAGACATATCATGATAAATGGTAAGATATGAAGTTACAGTATTATCTATTAGTATTCATAAAGGCTACAAGTCCTACAAGGCTACAGACTCACACTGATGTGGTTTGTAATCCTTTGTCTACAGAGTAGACTCTTCTGTCTGGCCGGTGACTATGTAATATTGGCCTATGTTAACAATAATAATGTTGATAGATATTGTTTATTGGTTACGGAGTACCTCTTATGTACCAGGTACTTTATATACTTGGTGCTTTTCCTGCACATGGCACTCTCACTGTATTGCTTTAGTATGCTGCTTTTCCTACTCTTCAGCAGCTGTTATTTCCAACTTTTATTCTTCACTTCCCATCAACATTTAACAGATGACTTACCTCCAACTTTACAGAGAAATTAGCCATCAGATGGGAACAAATCAGCTTCCCACCACCAAAACTACTAACAAGACCACATCTGTCTCTGTGACTAGAACAGTTGTAGGTAAATCAGTCTACCCTAAACTAGAGGTGGACCTTTTCTACATGCATTCTTTCTATTGATACTTTCCTCCACGTTACACGGAAGGAGGTGTCTCTCTCCCCATCCAAGGCCAGTCTCATCTTCTGTCTGCTCAGAGTTATCCTTCTCAGGTTATTATCTCCCTTCTTAGTATCTCCAACCCCTTCTTTATTAGCTTCTTTTCATCACTTGATGCACTTGGATTTTTCCCATTGTTAAAAAGTATTTCCTGGATTTTCCTGGCAGTCGGGCAGTTAAGACTCTGTGCTTCCATTGCTGGGGGCACTGGTTCGATCCCTGGTCAGGGAACAAGGATCCCTCATGCCGTGTGCTGTGGCCAAACAAAAAAAAGTATCCCCTGGATCCCACTTCCCTTTCCAGCCACTGCCCCATCTCTTTCCTCCCACTGCAGTTAGAGATCTTAAAAGAGTTGTCTACACCTGCTGTCTTCAGTGCCTCACCTCCGACTCACTCTTCAACCCACTATAATCTGAATTCTGCTCCTTCCATTCTCAGGCAATCCTAACGTTACCAATGACTTCCATATTCCTAAATCCCAGGGACACTCTTCTGGCCTCACTGTCCAGTTTGCTCTCTCAGACTATTCCCTTGGCTCCCTTATGTTACAATCTGGTTTTCCTTCTATTTCTCTGGTTATTCCATCTCAGCCTCCTTTGGGGTTCTGCCTTTACCTTTTCTTTTTATTTTTTAAATTTATTTTATTAAAGTATAGCTGAGTTACAATGTTGTGTTACTTTCAGCTGAACAGCAAAATGATTCAGTTATACATATACATACATCCTTTTCCTTATTCTTTTTCATTATGTTTTATCACAGGATATTGAATATAATTCCCTGTGCTATACAGTAGGACCTTATTGTTTATCTATTTTATATATAGTAGTTTGTATCTGCTAATCCCAAACTCCCAATCCATCCCTTCTGCACCCCCCTCCCTCTTGGTAACCACAAGTCTGTTATCAATACCTGTGAGTCTGTTTCTGTTTTGTAGATAAGTTCATTTGTGTCATATTTTAGATTCCACATATAAGTGATATCATATGGTATTTGTCTTTGTCTGACTTACTTCACTTAGTATGATAATGTCTAGGTTCATCCATGTTGCTGCAAATGGCATTCTTTCTTTCTTTCATTTTTATGGCTGAGTAGTATTCCATTGTATATATGTACCACATCTTCTTAATCCATTCATCTGTTGAGACATTTAGGTTGTTTCCATGTTTTGGCTATTCTCAATAGTGCTGCTGTGAACATAGGGGTGCATGTATCTTTTAAATTACAGTTTTGTCTGGATATATGCCCAGGAGTGGGATTTCTGGATCATATGACAACTCTATTTTTAGTTTTTTAAGGAACTTCCATACTGTTCTCCATACTGGCTGCACCAATTTACATTCCCACCAACAGTGTACGAGGGTTCCCTTTTCTCCACACCCTCTCCAGTGTTTGCTATTTGTAGACTTTTTAATGATGGCCATTCTGACCAATGTGAGGTGGTACCTCATTGTAGTTTTGATTTGCATTTCTCTAATAATTAGCAATGTTGAGCATCTTTTCACATGCCTGTTGGCACTCTGTATGTCTTCTTTGGAGAAATGTCTGTTTAGGTCTTCTGCCCATTTTGCAATTAGGTTGTTTGTTTTTTTGTTATTGAGTTGTATGAGCTGTTTGTATATTTTGGAAATTAAGCCCTTGTTGGTCACATCATTTACAAATATTTTCTTCCAGTCTTAAGTTGGCTTTTCATTTTGTTTATGGTTTCCTTTGCTGTACAAAAGCTTGTAAGTTTGATTAGGTCCCATTTGCTTATTTTTGCTTTTATTTCTATTGCCTTGGGAGACTGACCTAAGAAAACATTGGTACGATTTTATTTTTGTCAGAGAATGTTTTGCCTATGTTCTCTTTTAGGAGTTTTATGGTGTTATGTCTTATATTTAAGTCTGTAAGCCCATTTTGAGTTTATTTTTGTGTATGGTGTGAGGGAGTGTTCTAACTTCATTGATTTACATGTGGCTGTCCAACTTTCCCACCACCACTTGCTGAAGAGACTATCTTTTCTCCCATTGTATATTCTTGCCTCCTTCGTCGAAGATTAAATTGACCACAGGTGTGCGGGTTTGTTCTGGGGCTCTCTATTCTGTTCCATTGATCCATATGTCTGTTTTTGTGCCAATACCAGTCTGCTTTGATTACTGTAGCTTTGTAGTACTGTCTGATGTCTGGGAGGGTTATGCCTCCTGCTTTGTTCTTTTTCCTCAGGATTGCTTTGGCAATTATGGGTCTTTTATGGTTCCATATGAATTTTAGGATTATTTGTTCTAGTTCTGTGAAACATGTCATGGGTAATTTGATAGGGATCACATTAAAGCTATAGATTGTTTTGGGTGGTATGGCCATTTTAACAATATTAATTCTTCCAATCCAGGAGCATGGGATACCTTTCAATTTCTTTGAATCATCTTTAGTTTCCTTTATTAATGTTTTATGGTTCTCAGCATATATATGTCTTTCACCTCCTTGGTCAGGTTTATTCCTATGTTTTTTTTTCTTTTGATGTGATTTTAAAAGGGTTTTTTTTTTTACATTCCTTTCACCTCTACCTTTCCTTACTTCAAGCTTTCCTCCTAAGAGACTTTGCTCACACCCGTTGCTTCACTTAGCTTCTATATGCTGACAACTTCCAGATTTGTGTTGCAAGTTTACGACCAGACCTCTTCTCTGAGCCCATATAGCTACCCATGTATTCAGTGTCTCCACTTGGGTTTCTTTCAGGTGTCTTACTGGTAATACCCAGAACTGAACCAATGGTCTTAATCACAAACCTTCTTCATCTTCAGAATTCCCCTTCCAACTAACGGTATTACTGTTCACTCAGCCACTCAAACCAGAAACCCAGGAGTCATTCTTGACCCCTCCCATTCCTTCACTCCTTACATCAAAATATCAATCATTAACACATTTTTTTTTTTTTTTTTTTTTTTTTTTTTTTTTTTTGTGGTATGCGGGCCTCTCACTGCTGCGGCCTCTCCCGTTGCGCAGCACAGGCTCCGGATGCGCAGGCCCAGCGGCCATGGCTCACGGGCCCAGCCGCTCCGCGGCATATGGGATCCTCCCAGACCGGGGCACGAACCCGTATCCCCTGCATCGGCAGGCGGACTCCCAACCACTGCGCCACCAGGGAGGCCCTCATTAACACATTTTTGACCCGAGGCATATTATGGCCACAAGTGTTAGTTTCTGCAAAAATCCCCTGGTCAGTAATGTGTTAAGACTTATTTGTTTCAATCCTGGAAAGGATGTGGAGAAAAGGGAACCCTCCTACACTGTTGGTGGGAATGTAAGTTGGTAAAGCCACTATGGAAAACAGTATGGACGTTCCTCAGAAAACTACAAATAGAATTACCATATGATCCAGCAATCTCACTCCTGGAAATATACCTGGACAGAGCTCTAATTCAAAAAGATACGTGCACTCCCAGTGTTCACAGCAGCACTATTCACAATAGCCAAAACATGGAAACAACCTAAATGTCTATCAACAGATGAATGGATAAAGAAGATGTGGTACATATACACAATGGAATATTACTCATCCATAAAACAGAAAAAATGCCATTTGCCACCACATGGATGCAGCTAGAGATTATACTAAGTGAAATAAGTCAGAAAGAGAAAGACAGGGACTTCCCTGGTGGTGTAGTGGTTAAGAATCCTCCTGCCAATGCCGGGGACACAGGTTCGATCCCTGGTCTGGGAAGATCCCACATACCGCGGAGCAACTAAGCCTGTGAGCCACAACTACTGAGCCCACGCACCACAACTACTGAAGACTGCGTGCTCTAGGGCCCACGTGCCACAACTACTGAGCCCACATGCTGCAACTATTGAAGCCCACGCGCCTAGAGCCCGTGCTCCACAACGAGAAGCCACCACAATGAGAAGCCCGCTCACCGCAATGAAGAGTAGCCCCCACTCGCCACAACTAGAGAAAGCCTGTGTGTAGCAATGAAGACCCAGTGCAGCCAAAAAAAAAAAAAAAGACAAATACCGTATGATATCACTTATATGTGGAATCTAAAATATGACACAAATGAACCTATCTACAAAACAGAAACAGACTCACAGACACAGAGAACAGACTTGTGGTTGCCAAGAGAGAGGGATGGACTGGGAGTTTGGGGTTGGTAGATGTGAACTAATATATGTGTGTGTGGGGGGTGTATGTATGTATATATATATATATATATATATATATATGCAAACTATATATATGTGTATATATATAGATAGATAGATAGATGTCTGTGTGTGTATAACTGAGTCACTTTGCTGTACAGCAGAGATTGCCACAACATTGTAAATCAACTGTACTTAAATAAAAAAAAAATTGGAAAAGAAAAAAGACTCTTTGTTTCAACCTCCAAAACACATGTCCCTTATACCCACTTCTTTGTGTCTCTGCTGCTGCTACCCTCATCTGACCACTAGTAACTCTCGCTTGGGCCACTGCAACAGCCTCCTCAAGTGGCCTACTGCATCCAGTCCCACATTCAACAAATGTTTTTTGAATGACTTCTCTGTGCCAGGCACCACTCTAGGTGCTGGAGAGACAGTAAACAAAGCAGAAATCCTCCTTTCCTTGAGTCTACAGCCATTAAATGAATAAATAGATAATTTTAGTAGTAGTAAGCGCTATGAAGAAGATAAATAAGTTAAAGTGATAACGATTGCATAGGGAGACACTTAACATTAGAAAAGATATTCAAGGGAAGGCTGCTCTGAAGAAGTGACCTTTGAGCTTCTACTGGAATGAAAAGAAGTTGCCAGTTTTTGTGACTCTGGTGGATGAGCATTCCAGCAAGGAGAAAAGCAACTGCAAAGACCCCACAGGAAGCACCACACTGGAGCAGCAAAAGGTCAGTGTGGTTGAGCAAAGTAAGTTGTGGGGAGGGTGATAGAAGGCTGGAGCCTTTAGCAGGGGGATTATAGACCCTGCTAAAAAGTGATTTCCAGGGTTATAACATTATTAGATTCAAATGTCCAGTTCAACAAAAAAGTCACAAAGCATACAAAAAAAAAAAAAAGACCCATTCAAAGGAAAGAAATAACAGAAACTGTCACTGAAAAATACCTGATGGCAGATATACTAGACAAAGACTTTAAAACAACTTTTGAAGATGCTCAGAGAACTAAAGGAAGATGTAGAGAAAGTCATGAAAATCATGTGTAAACAAAAGTGAAATATCAGTAAAGAGATAGAAAACTTAAAAAGAAACCAAAAAAATTCTGGAGCTGAAAAGTACAATATCTGAAATGAAAAATTCACTAAAGGGAGTCAAAGGCAGATTTGAGCAGGCAGAAGAAAGAATCTGGAAACTTGAAGCTAGGGCAATGAAATGATCAAGTCTGAGGAACAGAAAGAAAAATTCAAGAAAAGTGGACAGAGCCTAAGGGACCTATAGGACACCATCAACCAGACCAACATATGGATACTGGGAGTCCTAGAAGGAGAAGAGAGAGGAAAAAGGGGGAGAGAGAATATTTGAAGAAATAATGGCTGAAAACTCCCCAAATTTGATTAAATACATGAATGTAAACATCCAAGAATCTCAACAAACTCCAAATAAGATGAGCTCAAAGAGCCCCACACTGAGACTCATTTAATCAAACTTTAAAGAGACAAATGCAAAGAGAAAAATTTTTTAAATTTTATTTGTTTTTTTATACAGCAGGTTCTTATTAGTCATCCATTTTATACACATCAGTGTATACATGTCAATCCCAATCTCCCAATTCATCACACCACCCCCACGCCACCCCCTGCTGCTTCCCCCCCTTTGGTGTCCATACGTTTGTTCTCAAAGAGAAAATCGTGAAAGCAGTAAGAGAGAGACAAATAGTCATATAAAGGAATCCTCAATAAGATTATCAGAAGATAATTTCTCAGAAAATTTTAAGGTCAGAAGACAGTGGGTTGGTATATTCAAATTGCTAGAAGAGTAAAACTGTCAACCAGGAATTCTATATATGACAAAACTGTCCTTCAAAAGTGAGGGAGAAATTAATATATTCCCAGATAAACAAAAGCTGAGAATTTGTAAGCACCAGACCTGCCCTGTAAGAAATGATTAAGGGAGTCCTGCAAGGTGAAATGAAAGGATACTAGACAGTAACTCAAAGACACATGGAGAAATAAAGATCTCAATAAAGGTAAATGCATGGGTAATTATAAAGCTAGTGTAAATGCACTTTTTGTTTTCTACATAATTTAAGAGACTAATATGTTTAAGGGAAAAAAGAGCAGTTATTAGTGTAAATGCTAGTACTACTGTAACTATGGTTTGTTAACTCCACATCTTGTTTTCTACATAATTTGAGGAACTAATGCATTTAAAAGAATTATTAGTTTATTTTTTTGGTTTTTAAACTAAACAGTTAAAAATTTTTTTATTTTTTAAAATAAATTATTAGTTTATAATTTTGTGTCATCAACAACTGAAAGGAGTGGGGATGGAGATGTAAAGAAGCAGAGTTTTAGTATGTTACTGAAGTTAAACTGGTGTAAATTCAACTTAGAGTGTTACAACTTTAGGATGCTAAATGTAATCCCACAAAGAAAATAGCTATAGTAAATACACAAAAGGAAAAGAGAAAGGAATTTAAACATTTCACTACAGAAAATCAACTAAACACAAAAGACAGTAATGCAGGAAATTTGGAACAAAAAGCTATAAGGTGTACAGAAAACAAATAGCATAACGACAGAAATAAGACCCTCATCAGGAATTATTTCAAATGTAAGTGAATCAAGCTCTCCAATCAAAAGACAGAGATGGACAGAATGGATAAAAACACATGATCCTAGAGGAAAACATAGGCAGAACACTCTATGACATAAATCACAGCAAGATCCTTTTTGACCCACCTCCTAGAGAAATGGAAATAAAAATAAACAAAGGGACCTAATGAAACTTCAAAGCTTTTGCACAGCAAAGGAAACCATAAACAAGACGAAAAGACAACCCTCAGAATGGGAGAAAATATTTACAAATGAAACAACTGACAGAGGATTAATCTCCAAAATTTACAAGCAGCTCATGCAGCTCAATATCAAAAAAACAAAGAACCCAATCCAAAAATGGGCAGAAGACGTAAATAGACATTTCTCCAAAGAAGATATACAGATTGCCAGCAAACACATGAAAGGATGCTCAGCATCACTAATCATTAGAGAAATGCAAATCAAAACTATAATGAGGTATCACCTCACACCAGTCAGAATGGCCATCATCAAAAAATCTACAAATAATAAATGCTGGAGAGGGTGTGGAGTAAAGGGAACCTTCCTGCACTGTTGGTGGGATTGTAAATTGATATAGCCACTATGGAGAACAGTATGGAGGGTCCTCAAAAAACTAAAAATAGAACTACCATACGACCCAGCAATCCCACTACTGGGCATATACCCTGAGAAAACCATAATTCAAAAAGAGTCATGTACCATAATGTTCACTGCAGCACTATTTACAATAGCCAGGACATGGAAGCAACCTAAGTGTCCATCAACAGATGAATGGATAAAGAAGATGTGGCACATATATACAATGGAATATTACTCAGCCGTAAAAAGAAATGAAATTGAGTTATTTGTAGTGAGGTGTGGATGGACTTAGAGTTTGTCATACAGAGCGAAGTAAGTCAGAGAAAAATACTGTATGCGAACACATATATATGGAATCTAAAAAAATGGTCATGAAGAACCTAGGGGCAGGACAGGAATAAAGACACAGACCTACTAGAGAATGGACTTGAGGACATGGGGAGGGGGAAGGGTAAGCTGGGACAAAGTGAGAGAGTGGCATGGACATATATACACTACCAAATGTAAAACAGATAGCTAGTGGGAAGCTGCCGCATAGCACAGGGAGATCAGCTCGGTGCTTTGTGACCACCTAGAGGCATGGGATAAGGGAGGGTGGGAGGGAGATGCAAGAGGGAGGAGATATGGGGATATATGTATATGTATAGCTGATTCACTCTGTTATAAAGCAGAAACTAATACACCATTGTAAAGCAATTATACTCCAATAAAGATGTTAAAAAAACAAAAACAAAAACACAAGATCCAACTCTGTGTTGTCTACAGGAGACTCACTTGAGATCCAAAGACACAAACAGGTTGAAAGCGAAAGGATGGTAAACGGTATTCCATGCAAATAGTAGCCAAAAGAGAGCAGGGGTGGCTATACTATCAGACAGTTGACTATATCAAAGTTTACAGGGGACAAAGAAGGACATTACATATTAATAAAAGGTTCAATGCAGAAAGAAGACATAATAATGATAAATATTTATGTGCCTAATGATAGACTGTCAAAATATATAAAGCAAAAACTGGCAGAACTGCAGGGAGAAATAGACAATTCTATAATAATAATTGGAGACTTCAAAAACCCACTCACAGTAACGGATAGAACAACCAGACGGAAGATTAGTAAGGAAACAGGGGACTTAAACGACACAACGAGCCAAGTAGATTTATAGACATATACAAAACACTCTACCCAACAACAATAACAGAATACGCACCCTTCTTAAGTACCCGTGGGACATTTTCCAGGAGAGATCGTATGTTAGGCCACAAATTAAATCTCAATAACATTTAAAAGACAGATATATGAAGTCTCTTCTTTGAGCACATCGGGATGAAGTTAGAAATCAATAACAAAAGGGAAACTGGGGGCTTCCCTGGTGGCGCAGTGGTTGAGAGTCCGCCTGCCGATGCAGGGGACACAGGTTCGTGCCCCGGTCCGGGAAGATCCCACATGCCATGGAGTGGCTGGGCCCGTGAGCCATGGCCGCTTAGCCTGCAAGTCCGGAGCCTGTGCTCCGCAATGGGAGAGGCCACAACAGTGAGAGGCCCGCGTACCGCAAAAAAAAAAAAAAAAAAAAAAAAAAAAGGGAAACTGGAAAATTCAAAAACTCGTGGACATTAACACACTTTTAAACAACCAATGGATCAAAGAAGAAATCACAAGAAATTAGAAAATGCTATGAGATGAATTAAAACAAAAACACAACATACCAACATGGGGCACAGCAAAAACTGTACTAAGTGGGAAAATTATAGCTATAAATGTTTATATTAAAAAATAAAGATCTCAAGTTAACTATGTAACTTTATAACTTAAGGAACTAGGAAAAGAAAAACAAACTAAACCCAAAGCTAGCAGAAGAAAGGAAATAAAGATTAGAACAAAGATAAATGAAATAGAGAATAGAAAACAATACAGAACACCAGTGAAACCAAAAGTTGGTTCTTCAAAAAATCAACAAAATTGACAAACATTTAGCTAGATGGACTAAGAAAACAAAGTCTCAAATTGCTAAAATCAGAAATTAAAGTGAGAATATTACTACTGATTCTACAGAAATAAAAAGGATTATAAGAGAATACTATGAACAATTATATGCAACAAAGAAAATTTTGTACAACCTAGATGAATGGACAAATTCTTAGAAACAGAAAACCTACCAAGACTAGATCACAAAGAAATAGAGAATCTGAGTAGACCTACAGCTAGTAAGGAGATTGAATCAGTATTGAAAAATCTCTCAACAAAAGTCCTGGGGACTTCCCTGGTGGTCCAGTGGTAAAGAATTCACCTTCCAGTGCAGAGGATGCCTGTTCAATCCCTGGTAGGGGAACTAAGATCCAACATGCCATGGAGCAACTAAGCCCATGCGCTACAACTACTGAGCTTGTGCACCTCAATGAGAGAACCTGCGTGCCACAAACTTCAGAGCCCGTGAGCCCCGGAGCCTGCCTGCAATGACTAGAGAGAGAAAACCTGCACACCACAACTAGAGAGAAGCCCATGCGTTGCAACAAAAGATCCTGCATGCCTCAACGAAGATCCCACGTGCTGCAACTAAGACCCAACACAGCCAAAAAAATTAAGAAAATAAATTTCAAAAAAAAAAGTAAATGTTAAAAAAAATAATAATAAGTCCTGAGCCTGATGGCTTCACTGGTGAATTCTACCAAAAAATTTTTTTTGTATTTTATTTTATTATTTTTTTTTGTGACCATGTCCTGCAGCATGCGGGATCTTAGTTCCCCAACGAGGGATCGAACCCATGCCCCCTGCACTGGGAGTGTGAAATCTTAACCACTGGACTGCCTACCAAAAATTTAAAGAAGAGGGACTTCCCTGGTGGTCCAGTGGCTAAGAATTCACACTCCCATTGCAGAGGGCCTGGGTTCGGTCCCTGGTTGGGGAACTAGATCCTGCATGCTGCTACTAAAGGAGCCCACATGCTGCAGCAAAGATCCTGCATGCTGCACCTATGACCCGGCACAGCCAAATAAATAAATATATATTTAAAAAAATTAAAGAAGAACTAATACCAAATCCTTCTCAAACTTTTCTAAAAAACTAAAGAGTAGGGAGCATTTCCTAACTCATTCTGAGGCCAGTTTTACCCTGATACCAGAGCCAGACAAAGACACTACCAGAAAAGAAAAATACAAACCAATACCCTTCATGAACATTGGTGGAAAAATCCTCAACAAAATACTAGCAGACAGGATTCAGCAGCATATTGAAAAGATTATACACCATGACCAACTGGGATTTATTCCTGGAATGCAAGGATGTTTCAATATATAAAAGTCAATCAATGTAATATGCCGTATCAATATAATGAAAGAAAAAACCACATGACCATCTCAATTGATGCAGAAAAAGCATTTGACAAAATTCAACAGCTTTCATGATAAAAACATTCAACAAACTAGGAATAGAAGGAAATTACCTCAATATAATAGCTATATATGAAAGCCCATGGCAAACATCATACTCCATGGTATGGAAAGACTGAAAGCTTTTCCTCAAAGATTAGGAAGAAAAGAAGGATTCTTGCTTTCACCACTTCTATTCAACATAATGCTTGAAGTTCTAGCCAGAGCAATTGGGCAAGAAAAAGAAAAGGCGTACAAATTGGAAAGGAAGACGTAAAATTATCTCTGCAGATGATATGAGCTTGTATGTGGAAAACCCTAAAGAGTCCACAGACACAAAAAAAACATTAGAACTAATCAATGAATTCAGCTAAGTACCAGGATACAAAGGCAACATACCAAAATATGTTGCATTTCCATATATGAACAATGAACCATCTGAAAGGGAAATTATAAAAACAATTCCATTTATAATAGCATCAAAGAGAATAAAATACTTAGGAATTAACCAAGAAGGTGAAACGCTTGCACTGTGAAAACTATGTACTACAAAACGTTGCTGCTCTTCCCTGAGTCTGGGGTGCAGGTGGGAATCAGCAGAAGTGAGAGAAGGACCTGGGACTCGGGAGCCAGAGAAGGCTACATGGGCCCTTGGGTCCCCACCACCAGGGACCTGGCAGGCCTGAGGGCCAGTATTTTATATATTTAAGACCTGTGTCAGTAACTCATAGTTTCTCAATCTATTGAGATTCCTGATACAAAAAAACGTGGGTTTTCCGGGAATTCCCTGGTGGTCCAGTGATTAGGACTTGGCGCATTCGCTGCCGGTGCCTGTGTTCAATCCCTGGTCGGGGAACTAAGATCCCACAAGCCTCACAGCGCGTCCAAAAAAAAAGTGGATTTTAAAAAATTTTAACTTTATGTCTCTAATCAAGGCTGAATATAAAGATCCAGAAACAGGGCCTCCCTGGTGGCGCAGTGGTTGAGAGTCCGCCTGCCGATGCAGGGGATACGGGTTCGTGCCCCGGTCTGGGAGGATCCTATATGCCGCGGAGCGGCTGGGCCCGTGAGCCATGGCCGCTGAGCCTGCGCGTCCGGAGCCTGTGCTCCGCAACGGGAGAGGCCACAACAGTGAGAGGCCCGCATACCGCAAAAAGAAAAAAAAAAAAAAAAAAAGATCCAGAAACAGTGATTCTGAACATCCCATAACTGCCATGACCCTTCAGAGTCAACAGTGAAATGCTGGATATGGTAGGGTCTGTGTCAGAGACTGAGAGAGAGAACCAGTGTGTGAAAGGGAAAGAAAGATGACAGTGTCTCTCTTTTATCCAAAATGGTCATCCAAGTTGGAAAATCACTCTTCAAATCAAGAAAGAACTGGAGTCCAGCTGATCATGATAGCTGAGAGGAGGGAATCAGGAGAAAGGACACTAACATTTATTGTGGGACATGCACCTACCAGGCAATGGTTTCCAGATGAAGAAACCAAGTTTCAAGCAAGTCAAGTAACCTGTCCAAGGTACACAAATAGCCATTTGTGATTGAAACCAATGACTGACTCCAAATCCCTTCTATAATCCTACACTCACTCCTGGGCCAAGAATGTGTGAGAATTTATGATTTGAGCAACCTGGATTTTCACCCCAGGACCAACCAAATCACCCATGAAACCTGTAAAAAGCTGGAGTTCTATTTTTTTGACTTATATACAGTGCAGTTCCAAACCAAATTGGGACAATTTTGTGCCTTGCACCTTATTAAAACTGGGGCTAACACAGTGTGATTGATTTGAGTAGCCTTGCCTTAGTAGCATATTCAGGCTGATTCCTTCTCTCTGGATGAACCTCTGGGAATTCCTAGAACCTGAGCTGAGTAAGGGAGGATCTAGAGGCTTTTTTATACACACCAGGAAATCCTTGTGTTGCTGAGAACTTGGTCAAAGCTTTGGCGGTGTCAGCTCCAAAGACAAATCCACAGTTTCCTTGCAGTTACTACATAAGAGTATCTGAAGAATTGTGGCTGTATGCCAGAATATTTAATAAGAGGCTCCTTCCTTTATGACATCACCAGGCAGGTAGCTAAGGGGACTATCTGAGACACTTGGATAACAGCAGCCACTTTTGTGGGGGTGCAAGAACAGCAGGTTTTAAAACTGAGGGTAAATATGCAGGCTTCATTAGGACCCTGGATACAAGCCAGCCGGTAAAATATGGGCTCTATCCACAGAGGCACAATACGGTCAAGACAAATAAAGCTGGGTCCAAGGTAGCAGTTTCAGCACAGAAAGGGGCCGAGGTTACTAACACAACCCCTCAGTGAGGACACGAATACGATCTTGCCTCAAGCCAGCGGAGTGGCATGGCCCATCGAAGATCAGAAGCTGGGCATTCCACCATTTCCCACTTAGCATCAGAGTACCCTCAATCTATCTCCCCCAACTCAGGGCCAGGCCTCTCCAGAGCAACCAGCTGTCGAACCAAGACCCGATCAAAATCTGAAGCATACCTCCATGCCGTCCAGATGCAGCAGAATGTTAGTACATCCAGAGAGGAAGCAACTAGAAGAGGGCGTGAGAGCAAACCAGGGCATGATATCCATAATCGCTACTCATTAATTCCAGGTGCCAAATCCTCTCGCCGGTTGAGTCTTGTCGACCAGAAGGACAACTTGACAATCTCAGAAGAAGACCCACCCTCCAAGGTCCAGTACCCACAAGGGGTCAGAGTTCCCCATAGGCCTTTGGTTTATCCAAAGGATAAAGCAGTCCAAACTGAGCCCACTCGAAAGAGTTTGACTGCTGCTGCTATCAGATCTCCAAGGAGACCCTCTAGCCCAGAACGCAGAGGCAGCCGCATCTGTACAGACTCTCGACCAACCCAGAGACGGGTCCCTGGCCAAGAATCTGGAATGGGCTGTCAAAACTCAATTTACATGGAACCTAAGGCCTTGCATAGAAGTATGAACTTGGAATCACCCCTCAGACTCTCCTCCCTTAAAGATTTGGATGGTGGACACAAAGTTTCTATGCGCCCAGAGCCTGAGTCTATCCGCAGGCATTCTGTCTACACTGAAACCAAGTCCTTCCCAAAGGTCTTAATATCATCAGAAGTGGAGCCCAACGTGAAGTCCTCAATCCGACGAGACAGTGAGGGTGGCTGCAAGGTCACCATCTCCCCCGGGGGACAGTCAGCTTCCCGTGTGACCTCTCGAGCCGTGTCTGAGAGCCCCTGCAAATCTTCCACGTTTGTCACTCCAGAGCCCATCTATAAGCAGCATACCACAAGACCCTCAAAAAGTACTTATGTGTCCTCAGGACCCACACTTGGGCATCCAGAGCCCTCTGGAAAGCCCTCTGTCCATGCAGAACTGGGACTGACCCCTCGGCCCTTAGCCCCTCGGTCCTTACCGAGATATGGGCCAGACTCCTCATGGTGGGCCTTACTCAACCCTGAAGTTGAAATGCCCCAAAGCCGGCCAATAACACTTGATTCCGAGCCTGAGCTCCCTTCCCCTGTAGACCCGTCAATGCCCTTTTTTGAAAAGGAATCAAGCCCTTTCTGTGAGGATCTCATGTTCCAGAGAGGGAAGGCAAGTTCATCACCATCACCATCACCAGAGGAGTCTCCAAGCCCGGAACCGCCGAGGGAAGTGCCACAGGTCCCCAAGCACACCTCCAAACAACCCATTCAAAGGTTTAGTGCTTTCTTCTTGGGTACGTGAAGAAGCAGACTATCCAGGTGCAGCCCCAATTTAGTGAGGTGGGATGCTGGGGTGGGCAAGACGTTCCCCCTCTGTATTCTGGGCCTCAGAGCTGCCCTCCTGCCAGAGCCAAAGGCAGACCCATCCTTGAGCCCATTGCTCCATTCCTTCCCCACCAGCTTCTCTGAACTCCAAGCTAATGACATCGATGATGACGCTTGGGACAGCGTCAGGCATTGACTCTTCCAGGCAATGCTGCTTAGCCTTTCGATGGAAGGTAGTAGAGAGTGGTGTGCAGGGTGGGAAGCTACTTCCCGAGAGTGGAGACAAAGAACTGAGCTGGTAAAGGGAATAGGGTCCTCAGGTAAATATTCTGGCAACAAAGTGGGCCATAAATGAGCTGGGACTTAGACTTCCAAGGGGGGAGAGGCATTAACAGTGGCACAAAGAGAGGGTGGGGAAAAGGGAGAGTGGGAATGTGACATTTAGTCTCAGGCTGGAGGAGCTTCTTGGAGACATCAAGGGCTGAGGGCACCTTTGTGTGGAGAAACATGGAGCTAGAAAGGGAGATGTTAACCCAGTGAGGGGAGGGGGCGTGTATCCCACAGGGAGAAAAAAGAGCAACAATCTCTGTTACTTTCAGATGTCTCCGAGGAAATCTACAATTGTATCATCTGGTGGCTAAAAGGTCTGTGCTTTTCCCTCCTGTGGGTCCACTCTGGGGGGCTGGGAGGCAGGAGGACAGTTGGGAGGGTGGCCTCTGTATCCACAGAGTTAGATCTGTTAGGATGGCACGTGCTGGGATTTTGACTTGAAGGGGCAAAGGAACTTCTCCTCTTGCCTAGAATTCTACTGTTAGAGTCATTCCTTTGGGACTTGGAAACTTGTTTCATTTTCAAGAGTCTCCTTTTAACGGGAAGGAGTCACTTTTGGAATGGAGAACGATTTAAGCCCACGACCTTTCAGATTAGCTGGTCTTTACCTGCCATGTGATAAAAAGCAAAACATCAAAAGCCCCGTTAACACAAGCTACCTGCTTCATGGTCTCACTCAGGGCTAACTCCAAACTTACTCAGGTTGAGGGGGTCTCCCCATGTGTCTCTCTGCTTCCTCAGAACCCTCTTCAAGCCCCCATCCCAGGATCTGGGAGGTACTTATTGGCTGCTGCCCTGGCAGGCTCTCCAGGGATGTCTAGGTGAGGACATCAGTGGGTCCTGCAGCCAGCCAACTTGAGAATCCCCAGGGTCTGACCACCTCCCCACACTCACTTTGTGCTCTTGACCTCTCTGATAGGAGGGAAGGTGGGAACCAGTCCTAACACAGAGCATCTTAGTGGCAAGGAATTCCTGCTTCAAGCATTATGGACCAAAACATGCTCCAGCCCTGTGAGCACAAGAGAGGCCAGGGCTCTAGATGAGGACGTTCCTAGAGAGGCGAGAGCCCTGGGAATGCAATCCAGTCCCCACCAGCAGTCCTGCCCCTCAGAGGGAGCAAAGATCCATAAAGGAGAGGTTTTTAGAATAAGGACTCTGGAGTTATATTATTGGGTTTGAGCCCTGTGTCCACTATTTTCTGCCTGTGACCTTGGGTAAGTTATTTTCCCTCTCCAGTCATTAGTTTCCCTACATCTGTTATTAGGAACAATGGCTTCCTCTTAAGGTTCCTGCAAGGATTCGCCAAGCTATTACACGTAAAGCACTTAGCATGGTGCCTGGCAACAGTGAGCACACAGTAAATGCTAGCCGTTGTTATTTGGGCCACTTTGGACTAGGAAGGGATTTGGGCCAGGTTGTGCCCAAGTCCACTGGACATCTTTAGTAAAATTCTCTTTTTTCCCTCCTGTTGGCACTCTCTGAGTTCCATTTGCTGCCCCCCTGGGAATGCCTGGCTTCTACTCTCTGCCTTACAACAGATGAGGAGGTAAGAACGCCCCTGGGAAGTTACTTCCCGTCTTTCCGTGCTCCCCCCTTATCCAAGTGCCTCTCTTACCCTTAATTTTTTATTTTTTATTTTATTATTATTATTATTGGGTTTTTTTTTGCGGTACACGGGCCTCTCACTGTTGTGGCCTCTCCTGTTGCGGAGCACAGGCTCCGGATGCGCAGGCTCAGCGGCCATGGCTCACGGGCCCAGCCGTTCCGCAGCATGTGGGATCTTCCCGGACCGGGGCACGAACCCGTGTCCCCTGCATCGGCAGGCGGACTCTCAACCACTGCGCCACCAGGGAAGCCCCCTCTCTTACCCTTTAATGGAAGCAGATGTGAAAGGAGACAGACAGAGGTGCTCCCTATGGTTGGGCAGGTTGGGCAAGGGCACCTGGCAGAGAAGCAGGGGCTGAAATCTAGCCCGTGTTCCACTTGCCAAGCTGTGCACCTGTGGGGCTGCATCTCCCCAGAGGGGCATTGACATGAAGGTACCAGAGCTGGTTGCAACGCTGGAGAGGGGTAGAGACCTTTTGGCCCACGATGAATCCTGCCAAGCGCTCTGTGGGAAGGCTGTCCGGGAAGCCATAGGCCGGATCCACCCCCGCTTGGCTCTCCCCTCTCCAGCCCAGGGCACTCCAGAAAGGGGACATTTTTCTGGGTTACACACTATTTGAGTCCTCAACTTGGAAAGGCACAAGGTGAGCCCTGCTCTCGGCAGCCCTGTGTCCTGAATTTGGCAAAGAGTGTCCTGATTTCGCAGTGCCTTGTTCCTGTAAGTACTTTCACTCTTCTTGGTCCGTGTTTGATAAGATAGTCCAAACTCTTTTTTTTTTTTTTGCGGTACGCGGGCCTCTCACTGTTGTGGCCTCTCCCGTTGCGGAGCACAGGCTCCGGACGCGCAGGCTCAGCGGCCGTGGCTCACGGGCCCAGCCGCTCCACGGCATGTGGGATCTTCCCGGACCGGGGCACGAACCCGTGTCTCCTGCATCGGCAGGCGGACTCTCAACCACTGCGCCACCAGGAAGCCCAGTCCAAGCTCTTTTGCCTTCGCTCTTTCTCTTGCCATCTCTCTCCCTCACCCAAAGTCCAGCATGGCTTCTAATGGACGAGCCCATTCATGGACTAGCCCGGGATGGACAGTTGACTACAGGTGCAAGACAAATGAGATGTGTGTGTGGCAGGGGAGAACAGCCTGGACTCAGATAAGAGAACAGCTGCAGGGGATGTGCCAGAAATGCGGCTGCCACCCCCTCTGCCATGGCTGCTTATCTAGCCCCGTGCCCTGGGCTCAGCTGTGGGTGGGAGCAGCTACTTTTAGAGATGATCTCCGTGCAAGACAGTAAATCCTTCTCTCCCTCCTGCCTTTCTCTCTTCCTTCCTTTCTCCTTTTCTCCCCTCCTTCCATAAACAGTTTCTATTCAGATGCTTAGCACTCTGCTAGGCACTATTGAGGAAACCATGGAAGCCTCACAGCACACACATTCTTTGGCCTTGAGAAACTTACCATCTGGATGGGGAGATAAGACATATGGGCAGGAAACATTTAAACAACAATATGAAATAGTCTGTGCTCAAATGTTCAAATGAATGCGACAGACTGAATAAGTGCTCTTGGAGGGTCTTAGGAGAGAGGGAGTCAGCAGGGAATTTGCGGGGAGGCGGTCAGGTTACCCACTCCTTCCCAAAGCCGGGGGGATATCTTAACAGCCAGCCTCTTGCTCACCCCTTGATGCAAACCTATACCTTTGGGAAGGGATTCGCATTTCCCCTCATTCGGGATATGATGCTTTTGACAGAGCAAGTTCCTCCTGTTTTTCTCCAGCTTGCCCTCTTTCTTTAGGCATCTTGTTTTAGTTTAGGAAGTCAAAAGCCTTGGCAGCAGGAGGGCTCCTTCTCAAAATAGCTCTTATCCTGTCTCAATAATTGCAGCTCTCCAGCCTGTTCAGCAGCAGAGCTGCTGCCCAGAAGCTGGGAAGAGAAGACTCCCAGGCAGCGGGGCCTGCTGGTCTTCTCTGGATCTCTGGAAGTGGGTGGCATGGACATGGGCCCGGGACTCTCCTCACAGGGTGTGCAAGAGCTAGGCCTTCCTCAGACTGATCCCTAGGCTGCATGGCCCACAGGCAGTCCCAGGATGAAGACTCTGTGGTGCTGGTGTCCAAGGCCTCTGGTTCCTCTCATCTAGGAATGGTTGACTGTGGAGTCTGGTCCAGATTCTATTCCCGGCAGGAATTCTCTGGGGGCCCAGCCACGGCGCCTGGCTCGTGGATGGCAGCCTGTTTGTTGCTGAGCTTCACAAGCCCTTCTGGGTCCACAGCTGGGGGCGGAGCATGATTCA
The DNA here is from genome assembly GCF_025265405.1 of Mesoplodon densirostris. NCBI lineage: Eukaryota > Metazoa > Chordata > Mammalia > Artiodactyla > Ziphiidae > Mesoplodon > Mesoplodon densirostris. The sequence continues at coordinate 60,228,981 of NC_082678.1, forward strand.
GCCTCCTCCCAGGTGGCCCCTCAAGACCTTTTTGTCTAAGGAGCAGGGTAGACAGATGCTTCTCATCCTTGGTTTGGGACATTAGGGACTGGAGTCTTCCCGGAGGAGGCTATGCTGGACTGAGCGAAACATTCCTGGTGGGTTTTGTTTTGGTATCAGAACTAGCAGAAGCTCCATAGGAAGGTCCTGAGGGCGCCCTCTGCGGTCAGCGGGGGCTGTCTTCTCACACAACCCTGGGGAATTCCCTGGAATAAAGCAGCTCTTGTTGGGAGGGGCTGCCCTGGTCCCAAGATCCTGTGTCCTCAAGGCACCTAACCTACTCACCCTTAGATGTGCTGTCAGGGGACAAGGTGGTTCACTCCCTGCTCTATCAATTATGCAAGGAATCAACTCTGGAAAACAGGCCAGGAACAAGAGGAGGCTGTTTCAGTGATACCTAAGGCCGACTTCAGTATCTTAAGGGTGACATGTCGTTTGTCCCTGGGGGCTGGGACGGCCAGCCTCCTCTTGGCTCCTGAGTCGCAGGGAAGTTTTGCTCAGGTAGATTAACTTGGCGAGGAAGAACCCAGAGCCTAGGAGCAGCCCAGGGAGGCTCCGCATTCCTGGGGATGTTAAGAGAAGCCTAGGATATGGGCTGTCTGGAGGGAACCCCAGAGTCATTTCCCTACCCCCTCATTTTCTCTTGCTTCGTGCAGAGGCTCATAGTTGAAAGGGAAGGGGGTTGTTGAAAGGATGGAGCAGAACTGCTGAAGATGGGGCAGGGCTCCTTGGGAGGCTTTTCATGGCAGCCTGACCCTCGCTACCCCGCTGCTTGTCCTGTCAGATGGTACCTTGTTCACTGCAGCTATCGTGGGCCGTCAAGCCCAGAGCAGGATGGGAGGCTGGAGGCCTCTGGCCCAGACTTGCTATTCTGGGCACAGTCTAGGTTGACCAACTCATCAGGGTTTGCCCCGGGTGCTCCTGACTTTAACATTGAAAGTCTTGCATCCTGGGAACTCCCTGAGCCCTGAGCAAACTGGGACAGTTGGTCACCCTAGGACAGATGGTGTGGTGTGCCTCAGCAAGAGCCTCTGGAAGCACAGGGCAGGGGGGTAACGTCCCACCTCCACCGGGAGACCTGGGCAGATTACCCCCTCTGTCTGTACAATGAGGGCAGGACAATGCTCTGCCTTCTTCCCGAGCGTGACGGCAGAAGCCCTTCATTTTTTTGGTCTGCCCAGGATGAGCACACACAGGGAAGAATCAGCCACATCCATTTAGGACTTTCTAGTGTACTTCCAGAAGCTACTTGGTTCCCTGCCTGGAACCCATCTCCAACATTACACATTTCTATCAGAGTAGCTTGGTGCGGTTTAAAATGGTGGGTTTTTCAGGTAAGAAGAGAGACAGGGGGCCTGAGTAGACTCGGGAGCTTGGCTTCAGAGGGCAGGTGCGTACTCAGATGAGGAAGCAAATCTGTAATGCAGAAGCCATCTGACAGCTGCTCAGCCAGAGGAAGGCTGTCCTGAGTGACAGAAATGATCATGTCCCTTCACCCCCCTCTGCTCAGCTGCCTTTGGCCCAGCTGCCATGAGGGGAGAAGCAAGAGACAGCTGCACCTTGGGGGCTGAATGCAGGCCTGGAGGAGGGAGACAGAATGCAAGGCAGCTCCTGAGGGAAGCTCAGACTCTGACACTGTAGATGGGAGGACTGGATCAACCAAGGTCATTTCCTTGGCACACCTGCCACAGGCAAAGTCATCTAGCTCCAGGGGTCTCAACAGTGGCTGCTTTGGGGAATTGGGTTCAATAAGTCTGAAACCAAGACCTGTTTTCTAGAGATAGAGTGGTGTCTAGCTAGAGAAGCTGACGCCACAGTTGGTGGCAGCGTGGTCATTCCAATGTCACTTTAGACTAAGGCTTCTCTGCCATCCCTCTACACCCATTACACATGCACATGCTAATTCTTTGGAGGGGAGGCATTTGAAATAGTCACAGTTGACAGCTGCTAGTTTGATGTTGATAATTTCGGTGTTAGCTGAGATAACGGCCGCCATTGATTTTAGTGATTATACCAGCGCTAAGTGTATTGCCTTAGTGAATCTTCACAGCAAACCTATGAGGTAGACTTTTTCTCCCTATTTCACAGATGAAGACACCGAGGCCCAGAGCTTGCTCATCAATGCCTGGAGCGCTCTAGGGAGCATCTTGCCCCAGGGGTTCATATGTGGTGTATAAACCCTTTTTCTGTAGTCACATATTCCTGGAAGATAACTTCCTGATATTTCAGTAGCACCGTTAGATATCAAGAATTGTGAGAGGAAAGGTTGTAGTGGGGGTAACATCTGGGTCTCTGCATTTGAACTGAGAGGCTGGGAGGTCAGCGTGAGCTGGTAAACAGCCAGGATGAAGGACAGGTTATGGGTCAGCGCAGCCCATAGCCTCGAGGCTTGTCTGTACTCCAAAACCAGAGTGGAAACTAAGCAATGATTCCTCCTGGTCAATCCATATTGATCAGACATCTCTTGGGGGCAGAGGCCTGATCACCCAGGCAGACATCACATGACATATTCACTGAGTTGAAGTTGAGTAGAGGTTAATATAGAAAACATACTCCCTGTCCTTGAGGGGCTTGTGGTTAATTTGGAGAGAAAAGTATACAGATGGATCACTTGAAAGGAAGTGAATATCAAAGGACAAAAAGTCCAGGGCAACGAGTCAGCAAAGCTTCCAGCATGGAGGCGCTTGGAGGGTAAACACCAGGGGGAGACAGATTTTGCCTCAGCATAATGAAGACCTTGGTAACTCACCACCCAAAGATTGCAGGGCGGCTGTTAGAGTCAGTGAGTTTTTGGCCATGGAAGCTATTCGAGCAGAGGCTGGAAGGTCAAGGGAGGGGGACTTGAAGGGAGTCAGACATGCAGGGGGCAGTGGTATTAGGAGGTGTGTAAGTCCCTTCCGTCCCTGAGCCTCCTGGGCCCTGCCCTGCCACAGAGAGGATGTTGGAAGGGCCCTCTGGCTGGCTTCTATCACCCTGCTGGCTCTGGAACTGTCCCTTGCTGCGGCCGTTCAGCAGGTGCCAGGAAACACTGTGTTCCCTGACCTTGCCGCCCGCATCTTGTGCTTGCCCCAGGATCGTGGGTCACTGGGGAGCAATAAGGGAAGGAGTGAGGTTTAGCGTATTTTGGTTTCTTGCCTCTGCACAGACCTTGCTGGACAGACTGGCTAAGGTTTCCTTGAAAGACACAAGCCAGTGATAGGTAGACGTTTGGCTCCACCAGGGCTCTCTGAGTGTATCATCACTGACTCAACACCTCTGGGGCAGGGGTACTATTAGCTGTTGCACCACTTAAGGGAAACTGCTACCGAGAGGCAAATGTGGCCTTTGCTAGTCAGGCAGATCTGAAATCCTGATTTCCGGTGGTAATTACTCTGTATTCTTGACTTTGAACCTGGGCCCTGGCTTGGCCCAAGTGCAGCATCCTTGTTTGCCATCACTGTGCCATATACCCTTCACCCATGGGTGGGCAGGAAATGGAGGGGGGGCCAGGAGGTTTTCCGTAAAGACCATGTTAGCCTAAGCTAAGTAGAGGGGGCCCAGGACAGCAGACTGGGGCCGTGGTTGCTGATATGAGTTTCCTAGAAGAATCACCCTCTGTGCAAGGTATGTGTCGACTGTCCAGACGCTTGGCTTGAATACCCCACCCCAGCAGTTCCCGGAAATTGTACCCCAGTCAAGGACATCAATGCCTGGTGGGATGTTGAATTTCTACCTTCCTTCCTTCCTTCCTTCCTTCCTTCCTTCCTTCCTTTCTTTTCTGCCTGCATGGCTTACAGGATCTCAGTTCCCCAACCAGGGACTGAACCCAGGCCCCAGCAGTGAAAGCCTGGAATCCTAACCACTAGGCCACCAGGGAACTCCTGGGATGTTGAATTTCAAGAGAGAACCAGAGCTCCAAGAGCTGAGGGGCACTGAGGCAAGGTTGGCCAGACAACCTGCTGGCTGGAGGTGGCACAGAGCACACAGTGATCAGTGACTCACACAAGGGCTGCTATATCTCAGCCCTGCTTCTGACCAAGTGTCAGACTCTACCTGTCCCAATATAGGACATGAGAGCTGGAGTTGAGGGTAGAACAATCCTCTCTTTCAACAGGGGAAACAGAAGCACAGGGAGGGGAAGGGACTTTCAGGCAGTGAGATCATTGCCAGAGCTGGCATGGGGACTTACTCCCAGGCCAAATTCTCATGGAGACCCCTGAATTGCTACAGGGCTAGCATGCGGGGTTGTATAGGTAGAGTGACCCAGAGTCTACCTTAGGCTTTTATTTTGCCCAGCCCATGCTTCAGGTTGGGCCTGTGACCATCAAGACCACAAGATTCTTGGCTTAGAGATGAGTTCCATGGTCCCTTCCTCTTTTGGGGCCTCACTTCCTTCAAAGCAAGCTGGCACCAACATGCCTTAGGAAACACAGGGCTCTCTGGGGTCTGGGCAGCAGGTGCCAGAGCAGAGCTGGGATTCCAGCTGCAGCTGAGGATGAGCTGCTAGCTGAGATGTGTTTGTGTCTACACTTGAGCAGCAGCCAGAACTGGGGGAAGGAGGGACATTATGATTGTGGAAAATAAGGCTTTGTGATAGGGCCTGTCTTCCTTGACATAGGCTTTCTCCCTTGGGCCCAGCACTCACAGTCCAGGCCTTGCAGACTGAAGCATCTAAGAGGTATTCTTTTTTTAAAAAATTTATTTATTTGTTATTTATTTTGGCTGCGCTGGGTCTTAGTTGTGGCACGCAGGATCTTTGTTGTGGCATGCGGATTTCTTAGTTGCAGCATGTGGGCTTCTTAGTTGCGGCATGCGAACTCTTAGTTGCAGCATGCATGTGGGATCTAGTTCCCCAACCGGGGATCGAACCCGGGCTCCCTGCACTTCTTTAAGCAATGACACCCCTTCTATCCTCCAGCCCACCATTGCCAAATATTCAATAGCAGCCCCATGTTTTCTGAACCTGATCTCACCTGTGGTACCCAGGCCCCCTCCCTCTCTCTGCTGAGTTTTGACGGATCCCAACCAAGACCACTGGGTCACAGATCAGACTGAAACAGTGTAGGCAGGCCTCTGGCACTTCTACCAATAGAGGGAGGGGGCCATGCCTGTGGCCTCAGTTTTGTCTAAAGTGTATTAAAGCCAGTCAGTCTGCCCTGGAAGAGGACTCTTGGAAGTCATGGAGGGGCATGCTGCTGGAAACTTCCACAGAAGCCTGACCTGTATTAGCTCAGGAAATCCCCCCCAACTCCCCACCCCCTAAGCATCTCTGTTCTCCTAGCTGCTGCTGACCCTTCTGAGCCTCTAATGCCTCTAAAGCTGCTGGGGATTCTGTTCCCACAGCATCTCACCTGCTTGCCCAGCATGGCCTCTCCTGAGGCCCTCACCACTTCCACAGCCACAGGCAAGGCTTCACTTCCCTGGAAAGGCCACTCAGCCTCTCCCTTCCATTCTTCCAACAGATGATCCCGGGATAACTGATGCAGCAAATCCTCTTTACTCTTTAATCTAGGGTCCTGCCCGAAGGGAACCTCCCGTCTCTTCTTCACAGCTTGGCTGGAGGTGGAGATTGTCTGACCTTCCACCTAAGGAGGTGTACAGAGGGTATGGACAATCAGTAACTTGGACATCAGCTGGGTTCAGTTCCCACAAACCTTGTGGACTCTCCGGGGTAACTGATCGTTTCTCTCCAAGCTGTGAGGCAAACTCCCCTCTCCTTCCAAAGGTTTCTTCTCCTGGGGATACCAGGTGGGCCCTTCCTTTTGCTTTGGGGACTGGCTCAAGCCCCCACGATGCTGCGCTGCTGCGCAGGCCACTCTTTAGGGGCTGAGTGAGGAAGAGCCAAGTGACCAGCGAAGCCCTGTCCCGAGCGCCTCTCCGCACCCTGTCTCCGGGGGTCGAGAGACGCAAAGCCCCACGGCGGGCCGGCCGCCCCTCGCGCAGCCTGCGCCGGTTCCCCGCGCCGCCGAGGTGCAGGCCCCGCCCCGCGGCCGTCCCGCCCCGCCCCCGCCGCCGGGCCCCGCCCCCGGCCGGTCCGGTCTCGGGGCGGCGGGCGGGGGCAGGCCGTTTGGCGAGGTCGGCACGCAGCTCCGGCCGCGGGTCGCTCGGGCGCTGTCCAGGCGGAGCCGGCCCGGCCCGGGCTGCAGCCATGGTAAGGCTGGCGGGCGCGGGGCGGGGCCGGGCGCGCAGGGCCCGCCGCTCCCGGGCGGCTTCGCCGAGACCTGCGGCGCCGCAGTCCAGGCTGTGCGGGGCGGGAGGCGCTGTCGCCTGCCGCGGGCACAGGCAGGCTGGCGGACGGCGCTGCGTCGCTGCGTCGCTGCTCCCAAGTTTCTTCTTCTGATGCGAGCAGACACGGAGTGGGCCCCGGCCACCGGGTAGCTGCCCCGTTCTTGGACGGAGGGGTGGGTCCGTGCTGGGTGGGGAGGGGCGCCGGCCGAGACGCGCTGGGGGGCTGGGGTGAGTGAGTCAGGCAGGGGCGGAGGTGAGGGTCCCCCCCCTTGCCTGGGTCAGCTGTCACCTGGGTGACTCTTCCTCGCCCACCTACCCTGGGCTCAGGGACCAGCACCAACTTCCTGGGAAAACACACACAGGAGGCCCGCAAACACTGCCTGCCTCGCCAGGAGGGATGGTGAGACGCTTGGGCCCTCCCTTCCCACAGCACCATCTGCCCAGGGACCTCGGAGACAGGGAGGCCCAGCCACCATCCTGCCCCGTGGGATCAGCTATATCCCTCTGCCTCTGAGACAGGAACCATGGGGAATCTTCCTCCTGCTGCATCCTCCCCCCTCCCCCCAAACCAGGTCCCTCTGCAGTGATGGAGGGTGGAGGGGACTCATTCCTGCCCCCTGCCTGTGGTGGGAGGAGAAACAGTAACCCCAGCCAACCACCCTGAAGACCCCCAGGTAGGAAGCTTTGATGTTCGGCTGTGAGGGTGTGAGCTCTTTTCCTGCCAACCCTGCCAGAGTCTGCCACAAACAGCATGCTGAGTGTCAGGGCCTGCAGGCCCTATGCCAGCTTCTCCTCCCAGTCTGGAAGCCCCCTAGCCTTTGCCCTCTGCATTGGGAAGCACAGGCTGTTTACAGCAGGAGGAGATCCGTGACCAGCCTGTGGGGCAGGATGTTGGCTGTGGGCAGCCTCCAGAAAGGAACTTCCTGGGCCCTGTGGAATCAGAAGCTTCCAGGTCTAGAAAGGCCAACCTTTTGGGCTCTTCTCTCTCAAGCTGTGTCCAGGCCGAGGCCCAAGTCTTGGCCAGGAAGTCTTGGTGACACTGTGACCTTCCCCAAAAGGGGGTTTCCTGGGAGAGGCCGAGTGGTGCCTGCCTTTATCCCTGCCCCCACCCTTCTCTTCACATGCGGACGGACAGACTGATTGTGCCCGGGATGGAAGCCTGGGGAGCATTGATTGTTCTCAGCGCCAAGTGTCCCTAGTGCAGGGGCCGAGAGGGGCTTTTTCTGCCACACACGAAGTTCAGTTCAGCTGAGGTCTTGGTGCTTCAGCTTGGCTGAGGCCACCCTGTTCCTCTGTATTTAAAGGCACCCCGTCACCACCAGCGTCCTCAGCCTCAGGCCCCTGCCTCAAGCCAGCTCAGTCCTTAAGCTGACTGGGTTCATGTCAAGCCAGACTTCTCTGTGAGGGTCACTTTGTGAAAGGAGATCAGGCACCCAGCTGCTTCAGAGATCAGTGGGGAGAGCTCCCCAGCCCAGGAGCCCCAGGGGTTTTTAATTGGCATGCAAAAAGAAGGACTTGGCTAACATTAATAACCACCCTGGGACTTGAGGTGTACCTTCTCTCCCCAGGTTCAAAGCAGCTTGAGGTATCTGTCATCTGGGAGTGCTTTCTTTCCCCAGCCTTCCTGGGAGGCAAGGAAGGGCCATTCATGATTGGACATTAAGGCCCTGAAATTAAGACCCTATTCAAAATCACAAAGGGTATTTCTAGCCAAAGCAGAAACACTGGCCTCCTGACTCCTAGTCAAGTGCTCCCATCTGCACACTCCCAGTTAGGTCCCTCAGTTTGTCTCCCTCCTAATCGGCAACTTTGAAGCCTCTGGGATCCCAGCCTCTCCTTGACCTGAACTCATGCCCCTCAGAGACCAAGTGTGAGCAGCTCCCCTGCTGACTCTCTGAAAGTGATGGGGTGACGAAAGTGATACAGGTCCCCATGAGTCAGAGGTCACGTATCCTAGGATGGAAGGAGTCCCTGCAGCAAAGGCCTCTCTGTGGCTGGGACTCTCTGCAGGGAAATCTAGGGGCGGATTTCTGAAGGCAGTGCGGTTCTCCACTGAGAGAACACAGAGGGACACTGGGAAGAAAAGTGGGGCCATTCCTAAGAGAACATACACCCAGGGGATTATAGGACACCCCACACTGCTTCAGCACTGCTTGAAGTTAAGGTGAAAGAGATTGGAATCCTTTGGGACTGGAGTCTCCTGGGTAGCTGCCCTGTGTACTGATGGACCAGGTCACCTTGGGGACAGGTCTCAACCCTTTGACAGGCCTCAGTGTCCTTGGGGGTTACAGGAGAGGGCAAGTGGATCAAGAGCCTGTGTTGCAGACAGACTTGGGAGGCTGGTGCTGTGCCCATCAGGGTAGGCAGCGGGCAGGCATCGTGGAGCAGCCAATCAGAGGAGGAGGGGACTGCAGAAAAAACGAGTGATCCTGCTGCAGCTGAGCTGTCCTTGGAGGGTGGGAGCCAAGGGAAGGGAGGAGGAGGGCTTGGGGAAGGACATTCCACAGGCTTTTTTGGCCCCTGACAGACACAGGGGGGTCAGAGAGAAAGGGAAAGGAGCAAGTCAGGACGCTGGATTACAACAAGAGCATCAAGACCAGGCTGTTTCTGTGTGTGAGGAACTTTTCTTGGGAGATAAAATTAGACCTAGAGCTTGCTGACAGGGAGTCTGAAGCGTGGGACATGGACCGTTCACTGGGATGGCAAGGCAGTTCTGTCCCTGGGGACAGAGCTGAAGCTGGGGTAAGGTGCTGCTCTGGGAGATGGGTGGACCCGCCCTGTCTTCCGCCTGCATTGTCTGGGATTGGGGCTCAAAGTCAGAAAATGATTTGGCCGCTGGCGGAGCCGGGGGCAGGGAAGGACAGACAGGAGGTGAGGCCCCTCGTGTCCTGGCTCCTTGTCTAGAGCCCCTGTGGGCCCCTCCGTGCTGATGAGCTGCTCCCGGGCATGGAGAGTGGTGCTGGGTTCCTGGTGACTCTACTTGAAGATCGCAGGGGCTGGGGGTCTCCATCAGTGCCTTCCTTTCTCCCTTCCTTGCTGCCCCGCTGCTCAGTGCCCTTGGGGAAACCAGGCGGAGTGCAGTCCTCTCTCTCCCACCCTCAGCCTGACCCCCAGACCGACTGCTGGGTCACTGTGGGGTTGTGCAGAGGGGCAGGATTTCCCCGAATTCCCCAGACTCTTCAGCTGCCACCCCCAGCCCCATCCCTTCTCTGTTGCCGTATAATTAATCGTCCAAGCTGGGACACTTTGCAGAGTGAAAGGGGGCAATTATGCCAGAACAACAAACATACACTGGGATGTGTGGTCACCCCACCGGCCCCCACAAATACTGTGGGTAAGAAAAAGCCTGTTGGGTCAGGCTTGCCTCAGGACTGTCTCTTCTGGCCACTTGGCCCCTACCTGCTGGTTCCAGTTTCTGTCTAAAAGGCCCCTTTTCCTGTCTCGGCAAGCCCTGGAGACTACGGCTATAAGCAGGTATGGGGACTTGAGAGGCGACAGCCTGGAAGTAGCTCTTAGGGCACTTTCCCCTGTAGCCTCCCCCTCTAGTCCCTTCCCTCTGCATAAACCTGGCAGCGTGACTGCATCCCTCAGTTCTTCCCTTTGTAAAACGGAGGCCTGCAGGAAGACCGCGGGCATGTTATCTCCCCTCACCCTGGCTGGGACTCCACAGTGGTCTGGGGTAGCCCCCACTGGCTTGGCTGATTCCCAGAGGGTGAGTCAGCCTGTGAAGCCGGCCCTTGTCCGTTGTCTGGGGGAGGCACGTGGGTTTTGTGAGGCCGAGCTGAGCCCAGCACCGCCAGGCACTCCACAAAGGGGGCTGGCCCCAAAGGAGAGAGAGGAAGCTTAGGGTCTGGAGCTGAGGGTCAGAGTAGGAAGGGAGTGGCCTGCCTTCCCAGCTGGAGATGGAGCAGGTCTCCACAGAGGAGCCAGCCCCCCGCTGCCTACCCGCCGTGCGGGTCACAGTTGAGACCAGACCCCCTCCCGCACTGCAGGCTAAAGCCTATCCCTGGGCACAGGGGGCACTTCCCCGTATGCACCCCTCACCTGGGGGTCGTCAGAAGTGTCCTGCCGTCCTCCCTCACCTGGTCCCTCCCAGCTCCCTCTCACCCACACTCAGCACCCACTGCCGGGTTTCCCCTCCGCCCCTGGGGAGCCCCTGCACAGGCTCAGGCTCTGTGTGGCTCAGTGTCTGGAGGAAGGGGGGTCAGGTCAGCTGTACTGAGTCCTGGGCAGTGAGCACCTCCAGTAGAGTTTGCACCTCAGTCCCAGAGCTCAGCGACTGCAGCGGCAGGAGGCGAAGAGACGCCTGCTGGCGCTTGATTTGCCTGGGGCTGGCGGCTCCCTTCTCCCCTCCCTCACTCCTTCCTGCCCCTACCCCATTCTGGCTGTCTGCACTCTCCCTGAGTCCTGAGCCACAGTCTCCTCTCAGCTCTAACGCCTCTGTCTGCTGCCCGTCATTCCGCCTGACTTCCTGGCCTTTGGGGCAGTCCCTGGTCCTGGCTTGGGGGTGCAGCCTCAACAAGCACCCTGTTGAGAGCGAGCATGGAGGCTGGAGCTACTCAGTTCCCCAGAGCAGTTTGCAAGGGCTCTGGGGGCCGCCCAGGGCTGCTGCTGGACCCCAGGGCCTTTCCTGACGTCTTGGACCCTTGGACCGGGGAGGCATGTGAGCAGTTGCGGGAGGGGTGGTGAGCTCTTCCTCTGGCTTGGCCGCCTGGGCAGGTTCTTTCCCTGGTAACCACAAGCGCTTTCCTCTCTCCCTCTCGCCTTCTCCTGTCTTCCTCCTTCATTCGTCCCCTCCTGCCACCTGCCCGCCTGCCCCACCCCCGCCCCAACCCTCAGATCAAGCGCTTTCTGGAGGACGCGGAGGACGCAGAGCTGAGCACATTCGTGAAGGATTTCCCAGGCAGCGAGACCTACCACCACCCAGAGGCCAAGACCTGGGTGTCCAGGCCCCAAATCCTGGAGCCGAGGCCCCAGGCCTCGGACCTCTGCCAGGATGACCTGGAGCTCAGAGCCCCGTCGTGGCCCCCGCCCTCTGACAGCCAGCAGTACATGTCTGCCTCAGCCCCTCTCAGCCCCTCAGCCCGGCCCCGCAGCCCGTGGGGCAAGCTCGATCCCTATGACTCCTCCGAGGTAGGGCCTCCAGCCCTGCCTTTGCCTGTCAGTGGGCTGGTGCAGGAGGACCCAGGGAGGGAGGAGAGGGAGCCCGAGTGTGTGTACGTGCACATGTGTGTGTGTGTGTGCGTGTGCGCGCGCATGTGCGTGCTGAGCCGGAGCCCCTCTCTGTCCTGTGTTGGCCCCAGCTCTGTGGTGTCACCCCCCAGGTATGTTGGAAACGGACAATGTCAGCGGGGACAGGAGCCCAGCTGGGAGCCCCAGATGGGGCCTCGGAGGAGGCCGGCGCTGGGTCCTGGGGTTCCTCTGCCTCCACCCTGATGCGCTGTGCCTTCTCGTCCGCTAGGATGACAAGGAGTACGTGGGCTTTGCGACCCTCCCCAATCAAGTCCACCGAAAGTCCGTGAAGAAAGGCTTTGACTTTACCCTCATGGTCGCAGGTAGAGCAGGGGCGGGGCGGGGCGGGGCTGGGCAGGAGGCGTCTCAGGCGGGGATGGCCTGTACGTGGGGAGGGGGTACGGGTAGGGCAGGAGAAAGCCAGGGGCTGTGCCTTTTTGCAAAATAGCTGCGAGACGCGGGTGGCCAAAAGTGTGTATGTGTGGCAGGGGAGGGGGTGGTGACGAGGTACAGAGGACATATCACCCTCAGCTTTCTGGCGGTTGCCTTTCTCTGTGTGACCTTGGGCAACCTCTCATCCTCTCTGGGCCGCATCCAGATGAGAAGGCCGGGCGAGCTCTTCCCTGTGCCTCCTGCCAGCTCTGCTGTGGTCTAGTTAGTCTCTTCCCAGTTAGATGAGAGAGCGGCTGCCCCCGCAACCCCGCCACCTTGGTCCGGCGGGGTTGCCTCTTGGTTGCAGCTCTGATGTGGTGCCTCTGTCGTCTCTCCCCCGTCAGGAGAGTCTGGTCTGGGGAAATCCACTCTCGTCAACAGCCTCTTCCTCACTGACCTGTACCGGGACCGGAAGCTCCTCAGCGCTGAAGGTGAGGACGGGAGGGGGGCGTGGAGCTGACCCGGGAAACCGGGCTGACTGCGGGCTCGGAGGCACGGGCCCTCCCCAGCGCGCGGGAAGCCGTGGCTTCCTAGAGAGACTGCCGGCCTCTCTCTAGGCCTATTTGGCCTGGAAGCCCACCAGCCAGCTCCCTAAAGATTTGGGTGCCGAAGCAGGGCACGGACCAGAATCCTGCTCTTGGAGTGAGTCTCTGCCCCCCAGAGGATTCCAGGAATCCGAGAAAAGAGCCGGGAGCAGAGAAGAGGCTGGGGCCAGAGCCAACAGCCACCGGCATTTCCTGTGTTGGGAAATGTGCTCCTTGCTGGTTCCCAGAGCACAGGCCCCCAGGCAGCCCCCGGGGGCGGGAGGGGGGGCGGCGTGGGTGAGGCGGTCTGGGCAGCGCTGGCCGGGGTGGGTGGTGCGTCCTGACGGGGCAGGTCCTTGCCCTTGCCCTGGCCTCAGTTTCCCCCTTCTCCAGAGCGGATCACGCAAACAGTGGAGATCACTAAACACGCAGTGGACATAGAAGAGAAGGGTGTGAAGCTGCGGCTCACTATCGTGGACACACCGGGTTTTGGGGATGCGGTCAACAACACAGAGTGGTATGTCTGACCAAGCACAGCCCCTGCCCCGACCCCCACCCACTCCGTACACACACACAGGGGCGCACGTAGGCTCAGACACACCCACAGTTGTCAAGAAGGAGGGGTTGGTGCCCTCGAGCGTGCCACTGCCCTTTACCAGCCAGCTGTCTCCTCTGTAAAGTGAGAGGGAAGGCCTTGGACCAGATGATCTCTAATGTTCCCTTGACTTGACCCACAGTTCTAGAATGGGGTTGAGGACACAGGTAGGAACGAAGAGCCTCAAGAAAGCAAACACGTGAAAACGTGTAGCACGGGGCCTGACATACAGTAGGTGGTCCGTAGTTGTCACCCTCCCTCCTTCCATTCCTTTCACCAGCAACATTTTAGGGGCTACAAGCAAGTTATTAAAGGCGTGAGAGTGCATGGAGGGAGGGGTGAGGGGAGAAATAAGAGGCAAAGGGAGAGCATGGGTGGAGCTGCGTTTAAACTCCCGGGACCCTCTAGGCCACCTGCCAAAATCAAAGGTGGCTTGCCAGCCCCACCGCAATCATCCCTGACATTTTTTTCAGGAACTAGAAGGATGCTTAGATAATGGTCAGTCAGACAGACCTGAGTAGATGAGGAGGAGAATGGGTGATAAGGACAGGAGAAAAGGGGATGCCTTTGGTGAGGGAGTTAGGCAGGGTGGTGCTGAGACGCCTAGCCTGAGAGTTCAGATCTTGATGCAGCGTTTAGGAACTGCGTGATCTTGAGCAAATGACCACATTCCCATTTCTTCAACTGAAATATCCTGGCCTTACCACCTCACCCAGCTGATCTGAAAATCAACCCAGAAAGATGCATGTGAACATGCATGAAAAACGTACAGGTTTTACAGGGCTGTGTACATTATACTCATGAATATTAAGATGATAATTTCAGGATTGGTGAAACATAAAAGTGTGGGGTCCCCTGTTCAAAATGATTAAGAATTTCAGCATGGCCACAGCAGAGACTAAACCAAATGTGGGCCTGGTATGACTGACTGCACGGGTCACACGCCCAGGAAGCTGACCCTGGATAATTGCCTCACAGACCGATCAGACCCTTACGGACCTTTCTGTGCTCTGAACCACTATCCCCTCCATTTGTGCTTGATCATGACAACATGTGACTTTCGGCTCAGCACATTGGTTCATCTTCAACTTCATGATCTAAGCCTTGAGGGGAGGGCCACTTCTTATATTCCTGCCACACGCTGTGCTGGTACATGGTGCCTGGTCTCTGTACATAGTCCTGCTGGATTGAGGGGGTCTCCAGTCATCACCACCCTTCCGGATCGGGGATTATGTCTCAGCAAACTGGGCTCACCCTGAAACCCGAGCCCTGACCAGCACCTGCTTCCTACTTCAGCAAGTATCACTCCCTCCTTCAATCAGTCTACTTACCTCCTCTTGCCTTCCATAGTAATAATAACTTCTCTTGCCTGGCACCTCACAGTTTACAGTGTACCACCACACGTACTCATTTAGTGAACCAGCAGGAATTTACTGAGCACAGATGAGGTGTCCAGCCTGTGCTGGACATTTTAAGGGATGCAGAACAAGTGTGAATAATCCTTGTCACTGGGAGGCTTACAGTCTAGTGACAGTGGGAGTGGGGGAGTGGGGGGCGCAGCAGGTCTCTAACGTGTGTCAATCAGGTAAAAACTTAGGTTAGTAAATGAGTTAGGCATTGTGGTGGCAAACACTGAACTAGGAGTCAGAAGGCCAGGGGCTTGAGTGGGTAGAGAATTTGCTAGCGAAAGTGATGTGGATTAAGTCTCTTAGCAGCTCTGCATTTAGCTTCTTCATGTATAAAATGAGAATAATGCTCCTCATAATGTCCACCCATCAGGGCACCTGGGTCAGTGAGGATGAAACTCAGTAACAGAAGAGCAAGAGACTTGAAAATGGAAGTTGTTGAATCTCTCTCTCTCTATAAAACCTCTGTGTGTGGTGATGGAAGGGGAGAGCAGTGTGCATTGCTGTAGTCACAGGAGCCTTCATGGAAGAGATGGTTCTGGGCTATGGCTCTGAAGGATGGAGTGGGCTTGGAGAGGCGGAGGAGAGGATGGAACCACACGCGCAAAGGCTCTGAGGCTGAACCGTGAACCTGACTTAGGGCTGCCCAGCCCTCCATTTGGTTTTCACCTGCCGGCACCTTGCCAGTCTTACTGCTTTGTTTGGTCACCTGGGCTCTTTTCCTTTCATCAGGCTAGTACTTATTGACCTCTGTCTGTGTGCTGAGTCTGATTTTCTATCAAGATGTTTGAGATGCAGCCCTGTCCCACCCAGGTACCTCCCTGAAGATGTAATGAAGCAAGTCGGGGAATAGCAGAGTCTTGAAAAGACTGCTCGGGGCGTGGGCTCCTCGCAGGCCCCGAGCTCACTGGGCAGCCCTCACTTCCAGTTTCTCTGCTTGTCTGTCCCTGCTCCAGCTGGAAGCCTGTGGCAGAATACATCGACCAGCAGTTTGAGCAGTATTTCCGAGATGAGAGCGGCCTGAACCGCAAGAACATCCAAGACAACAGGGTGCACTGCTGCCTGTACTTCATCTCGCCCTTTGGCCACGGGTATGGTCTGAGCCTGAGGCTCCTGACGCCACCGGGTGTTGCCAAGGGAACAGGCCAAGAGCACCAGGGGCAGGGCTGCCACCCGCAGGTGGTCACAGTTTCCTGTTCCCCAGGCTCCGGCCACTGGATGTTGAATTTATGAAGGCCCTGCATCAGCGGGTCAACATCGTGCCTATCTTGGCAAAGGCAGACACACTGACACCTCCAGAAGTGGAGCGCAAGAAACGCAAAGTGAGGGAAGCTGGTGGGGGAGGGGAGCAGGTGGGCTTCTGGAAAGGATGGGGTCCCCAGAACTATGGGCCCCTCGTGTGCTTGCCAGATCCGGGAGGAGATTGAGCACTTTGGAATCAAGATCTACCAGTTCCCAGACTGCGACTCTGACGAGGATGAGGACTTCAAATTACAGGACCAAGCCCTAAAGGTGGGGCCACCCCAGGGCATCCCTTTCCCGACTTGTTTCTTCTGGGCAGAAAAGAGAAGTAGAATTCTATATAAGGGTGGGCTACTGGGGTGGAAGAGGACCCTGGTGTCCTAGAAGGAACCAGAGAAGATGAAGATACAGGTGGAAAGGAACAGGTGCGAATAGCGGTGTTGACAGACACCCCTAACTTCTTCCAGGAAAGCATCCCATTTGCTGTAATTGGCAGCAACACGGTGGTAGAGGCCAGAGGGCGGCGAGTTCGGGGCCGGCTGTACCCCTGGGGCATTGTGGAAGGTAAACACTGAGCTTGTGACCAGGGTGTCTCCTTGCCCTCAAGGGTTCTCCTGTACCCATGCCCCTGGCTGACCCCTAGCCTTGCTGTGCAGTGGAAAACCCAGGGCACTGCGACTTTGTGAAGCTGCGGACCATGCTGGTGCGTACGCACATGCAGGACCTGAAGGACGTGACCCGGGAGACACATTACGAGAACTACCGGGCACAGTGCATCCAGAGCATGACCCGCCTGGTGGTGAAAGAACGGAATCGCAAGTATGGCCAAAGGCCAGGACGGAGCTGGCAGGGGTGGGGTCCCAAGCACAGTCTTGGGTGAGACAAAGCCATTCCTTTGTTCTATAGGCCCTGGGCTCAATCCCAGCAGGTGCTGGGGTCTCCCTAGCCTTACGAACTCCCCTTTGCCCTCCCCCTCAGCAAACTGACTCGAGAGAGTGGTACCGACTTCCCCATTCCTGCTGTCCCACCAGGGACAGATCCAGAAACCGAGAGGCTGATCCGAGAGAAAGATGAGGAGGTGAGAGCTGGGTGGGGCAGTAGGGGTCGCCAGCCCGAGAGGACCCCTGCTTAATCATAACCCTCAGTATCTCTTGGTTTGGGAATAGGAATATCCCTGGCCCTGGTACATATCTGGATCCTGGATTGGTGGCTTAGTGGTTCTACCCAGAGACTCCATCACACCTCAGGGCTACCAAGGCGCTGGCTGAAGGGATTAGAGGTTGGGGGCACTTCTCTACATCTATAGGACTCTCTGAAAGGCCCCACTTTGATTCATGTGCCTGTTCCAGCTGCGACGGATGCAGGAGATGCTGCACAAAATCCAAAGACAGATGAAGGAGACCCATTAGCTGGCTCTCAGCCTTGAATATTTAAACACCACCTCCTCGTCCCGCCTGTGCCGGCCCCTCCCAGCACCAGCTCTGCTCAGGCCCCTGCAGCTCCTGCCACCTCACCTTACACCCCTGCTGCTTCCCCAGAGACTCAGAGGAAATAAAGGTTAACAAATCTGTAGGTGGCTTCTGGTGTCACTGTCTGTATCTTTATACATTTGTTTATTTATTTATCTTTGGCTGCGTTGGGTCTTCGTTGCTGTGCGCGGGCTTTCTCTAGTTGTGGCGAGTGGGGGCTACCCTTTGTTGCGGTGCATGGGCTTCTCATTGCAGTGGCTTCTCTGGTTGCGGAGCACAGGCTCTAGGCACGCGGGCTTCAGTAGTTGTGGCTCGTGGCTCTAGAGCACAGGCTCAGTAGTTGTGGCGCACTGGCCTGGTTGCTCCACGGCATGTGGGATCTTCCCGGACCAGGGCTCGAACCCATGTCCCCTGCATCGGCAGGCGGATTCTTAACCACTGCGCCACCAGCGAAGCCCACTGTCTGTATCTTTACCATCTCATGGAAACCAAGGAGATCCTAGGACCCAGTTTTGAAAGGTTGCTGGAGGAGGGTGCTGGCTTCTGACTTTTCGCAGGGAAGGGGGAGTGGGGAAAACTTTCCCCTCTCATGACAGGGCTCAGTCCGTGCCCAGAATCCAGCCTGGCCTGTCCATCCTCCTGACTATCTCTCTCCTGCCTCTGTTATCTGGAGCCCCTCTCATCTTTACCACATACAGTACTGACAACCCCATAGAAGTTTAGGATTTGATATCTCCCCCGAGAAAACATCGTATTAATTGCATGCAGCCTTCGTATTTCCCCTGATTTGGGGAAAGGGCTATGTAGTACGAATTAAGCTCTGTACTCGAGGAAGCCTGTGATAGAGCACTGAACAAATGCTGAAACCCCTGGAATCACCAAACACTGTAGTAATTGCTGGGAATGGCTGGAGTACAGTCATCGTCCTGGAAGAGTTCAGGATTCATTTAACAAATATTTATTAAGCATCTGCTCGTTTGCAGACAGTGTTTTATTTTTTTAAATTTTTATATTATTTATTTTGTTATTTTTTAATTTTATTTTTGGCTGCGTTGGGTCTTCGTTGCTGTGCGCGGGCTTTCTCTAGTCGAAGCGAGAGGGGGCTGCTCCTCATTGCGGTGCGTGGGCTTCTCATTGCAGTGGCTTCTCTTGTTGCGGAGCACAGGCTCTAGGCCGGCGGGCTTCAGTAGTTGTGGCACATGGGCTCAGTGGTTGTGGCTTGCAAGCTCTAGAGCGCAGGCCCAGTAGCTGTGGCGCACAGGCCCAGTAGTTGTGGCGCACAGGCTGAGTTGCTCCGTGGCATGTGGGATCTTCCCAGACCAGGGCTCGAACCGTGTCCCCTGCATTGGCAGGCGGATTCTTAACCACTGCACCACCGGGGACGTCCCAACAAACACTGTTTTAAACCTTGGAGTTAAAGCACTGAACACAGGTAAGGTTCCAGTTTTCCTGGAATTTACTAAATGTAGTAAAAGTCCCAGTGTCCTATAAGAAAGAGACACGTGAGGACATAACGGCCCTGGGGCTTGCTGTTAAAGCATTCAGGCCCACTCCTGAACTGAAGCTATCGGTTGAGAATCTGAATCAACTGTTCTCCATTTCTGTCGGGTTGGTGGTTATCTCCGGGCTACGGCGACCTCCAGCGGCCACCCACCGCCCTGCTGCCTGCTCTGGCTCCCCGTGGGAGAAAGGAAGGGAGGAGCGAAGAGCTAGATCCTCGGGAGAGTCCTATTCCCCACACCCTTTACAGACCAGAAGGTCGCGGCTAGCTCGTGGCAGCCTCAGTCCTATTTCTCAGGTGAGAGGTCTTCTCAAAACTGAAGGCACCGTTCATTCTGGTCACGGAGAGCAGGGTCGGTTCGCGGATGAAAAGTGAAGGTTGGAGGAACACGTCAAGGTGCGGAAGAAGGGAAACCCTCCCCCACCCCGCGCCAGTCGAAGACCCAGACGGAGCCTCAGGCCCAGCCCTCCCTCCTCTCTTAGCGTTCGGGGTCTTTCTCTCCCTTCCGGCTTTGGGACGGACAACCGCGGCGAAACCAAAACGGAAAATGGATAAACTAAGGTGCCACCGGAGATCTACTTGAGAAGTAACCGGGGGCGGGGTGGTCACCGGAAGTGGCTGTACGGCCTCTGTCCCTACGAGGGCCCGCCTTCAATTGCGCTACCAGTAGGCGACAGACCGCCCCCACTTCCGGCCCCTGGAGCCTTAGCCAGCGGCCCCCCTTTTACTGTTCTCCCATTGGCTACCGCAGGGACGCGCTGTGATTTCCCATTGGTCGCGTCTCCTCTCCCGCGCCGCGCCTCCTCCCTCCAGGTACAGTCTCGTCTTCCGGCACCCGATAGGCTAAAGGCTGGGAGGGCGTCTGCCCCATTTGACCAGTGAGCGGCGTGAAGAGTGAGGGCGGCGGCTGCGTGGTGGGGGGCAGGGCGGGACTTGGTGTGGCTATTGGCCAGGGTGGGCACAGGCCAGAGATAGGATTGGCTGGGGAGAGGGGCACCGTGGTGGGGTCGAAGCTGCGCGGCCTCCGCAGCTGCGGGAGACGGAAGTAGTGAGAGCGCGGCCTCGGAGGGTCGGGCGGACGCCACCTGGGTGAGTCACCGTGCCCCGTGCACTGCCAGTTTGGGAGCCACAACGACCGCGTCTTGCCCGGCCCCGCCCCGGCCCCACCGGCTTTCGTGAGCCCCGCCTTCTGTCATTCGGGGCTCCGCCTCCGAGTCTTTAGGCTCCGCCCCTAAAACCTGGGTACCTGGGCTCCCCTGTCAGCCTGACCCGCCCCCCGCCGTGGCCAGATCACCTAGGTCCGGGAGCCCTGGGCCTCCCAGGCCTGTCCTCGTCTCTCCCTCTCTCCGCTTCCCTGAGGCTGCTTGCCAGTGGGCGGTGAGGCAGCACGTCTGGCTCCCCCGTGGGGAGGGTGGGCTGTGAGTACGGAGGCGGGTAGGGCCACAGATGGAGACTTTTATCCCCACAGCCTTCCGCGGGGCACTGCTGGACTGCCCCTGAGCTCGGATAGCGGGCATAAAGAGACATGTCAGTGAAACCTGGGCCTGGTTCCCTAAGTGGGCCAAGGAGGCCCATCCTGACATTTCTGTTGCTTGGGCCCATTTGACAGGTACTGACTCTGAGGCCTGCACTGGCCTGATTCTGTCCCCCTTGTGTGGCCTCCTCCCACTGACCTGCACCCCACTTGGTGTCAAGTACACTCAGCAAGGCATGTCCAGCCCTGCTACCTTCTGCTCCTAGGTTGTGGTCCCCTCCCTCTTGTCCTCTGCTCTGGACTCTGCCCCCAGCAAACAGGTCAGGTGGGTGCTACTCCCGGACTCAGAGGCTGGCAGACCGCTCTTGTGGATTCACGTTCCCACCAGGGCCAGAAGTGAGCCCTGGTGGGGCAGCCTCTGTCTTTTCAGAGTTGGCAGTTCTTTTGCTCTCCCACAAAGAACAGGGTTTGGAGTGTTTTACTTCTCTTTCTGGGACTGGGAATCGGGACTCTTGAGTCCTGCTCCAGAACTTGATGGCTGCCTTCATGCCCTGCAGAGTCGCTTGTTGCCTTCTCCTCATGTAGCTCCCATTGCCTCTGTCTAGCATGGTGACTTGTGGAGAGGCTGGCTTCTCTGCGAGGAAGGCAAATAAGAGTTGTGGGGAGGTTCAGGAGTAGATGTGTGGCATTTGTTGATTCTTTGGTGATGTTAATGTTGCTCTTTGTGCTTATGTTTCTCGGTCTCTGCAGTGAGAAGCAGGTAGCCAGGACCCTCACCACGGTAGAATGGTGAGTACTCTTGCCTCAGACCACTGTGTTTTCTGTAATCCTCGTGTCTTTCTCCATGAAGCTGCCCGCCCCTCCTGGACCTTGAGCTCCAGGCTACTCTGTTCAGCAACTAAACAGGTTCATCTGCCCTGGGGATGAATCAGGGCTTCTTTCGGTTGCAAAACATCAGCCGCTATGGGAAGCCTCCAGACGTCTTTGTCTGCATGTGCTGTGACATGCCGTCCCCACACTGCCACTGGCTCCCTTAGCTTTTCATAATGGCCCTTCTCGTGTTTCTCCTGGTCCCTGGGTGAAGCTCTCTGTTCTGGTCTGAAAAGCAAGGGCTCCTTTATATCAAGATCCTTGTACTTCCTACTGGGTCCCTTGAATATTGTGGGTGCTGTATCAGGACTGACTCCACTAAAACTGTGGGGCTTCTCTAGCTCCAAGGTCCTGCTGTCTGTTAAGCTACTGTAGGCAACAGCTGACTGAATATATAGCAGGAGAGCACCCTCAAGGTGCCCAGAATATCACTGGGGGTGGTGTGTGTGTGTATGTGTGTGTATGTGTGTGTGCGTGTGTGTGTGTGTGTGTATTATAATGATCCCATACATTTTCCGCTAACTGTAACTGCCCTTTTTCACCCCAAGTTCAGGGAACCCCTTAACCCCTGAGAGCTGGGAGGAAGCAGTGAGATGAGAAGGGAGTGGGGAGCTACAAGCCTGGGTCCAGACCAGGTCCTTGCTCTGGCTGTATCCCTTTAGTTCTTTCACGTGTCCCCTGTGCTTAGGGACAGGTCAAGGCATTCAGTTGGTGAGAGGACTCACTCTTTTCCTCCACAGACACTTGGGTGTGTGGGGTGTGCGGTATTCTTCTGGTCTCTTCTCAGAAAGCTGGTCCTAACCCCCACCAACTGATAGCCCCTTTCCTTTTTCTCTTCTGTGATACACTGAAAAGAGTCAGCCTGGTCTAATTTTGAATTCTAGCACCACCACTTAAGTACTTTAGGTGAATTGCCTACTTTCTCTGTAAGCCTGAAGTCTCATTTCTTTGGGAGTTGAATGGTTTTAGTGAGATAATGTTTGAAACATGTCTGGCTCATAGTAGGCGCTTAATAAAATGTCAGATTTTTCTCCTATTCCTCCCTTCCCCCAAGACCAAAACCGAAACAAAAGCCCTGGTTTCTGAAAGTTACCAGGGACAGGGAGTGTGGGGTTCCAAACAGTTCCTTCTGTGACTCTTGGTGACATTTTGAGGTACGCGGGCCTCTCCCTGTTGTGGCCTCTCCCGTTGCGGAGCACAGGCTCCGGACGTGCAGGCTCAGCGGCCACGGCTCACGGGCCCAGCCGCTCCGCGGCATGTGGGATCTTCCCGGACCGGGGCACGAACCGTGTCCCCTGCATCGGCAGGCGGACGCTCCAGCACTGCGCCACCAGGGAAGCCCTCTTGGCGACATTTGGAGCCTCTTATCGCCGCCCCTTATTCTCTGGCCCTCTACCCAACTCCCCCCCTCCTCCGTGAGTTTTGTTTTTGCGTAGCTTCTGTGGTCCGTAGTTCCAGCTCTTCTCTTTCCCAGCCTAAGAACTCCTTTCTCCTCCAAGAAGGACTTTCTTACCCAGAAGACACAGGATGTGAAACAAGGGGGGAGAGGAGGAGATGAAGAAGTAAGCCTGGGCAGGGACCATGGAATAAAAAACCCAGGAAATTCCCCCCTCAGGGGTGTGTAATGACCCAACTGGCACTAGACCAGTGTCCATTCTAAGGGGCAAAGAGGGAGTGGGATTAGTGAGGTCAGGGGAGTGGAGGACACTGATGGACCGGGGAATGGTGAGTGGTGGTTTTGGAGGGAAAGGAGGAAGCCTAGAAACCAGAAAGGGCCTCGCGTGGAGGGAGGTGAGCTTCATCCTGGGAATCCGAGCAGGCACTGGGGGGACTCCAAGAGGGGAGGAGGGCGTGGGGACAGACGTCTGAAACAGTGGTGCGGGGTGGCTCACGTGGGAAGATGGGAAATGAAAAGATGTAGGCGGTCCTGCCGCCCCCTCCCACGCCGTGGGGGTGGTGGTGGTGCGGGGCAGTCCCGCAGCCCAGACTCCTGAGAGCCCCGAGGAGCCCTCCGAGGACGCGCTCCCACGCCGCGGAGGGGTGGTGGGGAGGAGGAGTAGGGGGCTGTGGGCGGGGCCCGGGGACCCGCCCCGCCCCCGCCTTCGCGGCGCGGCGAGGTCGGGGAGCTCCCCTCGCCTGGGCGGAGCTGGGCTCGCTCCATTGTGGAGAGGAGGGGAGAGGCGCGCGCCGAGCACCGTCGCCCGCGCTCGCCTCCTGGCCGCAGCGGCTGCACCTGGCCGGCCCCGCAGCCGGGATGCGGCGGACGCCCGAGACTGGCGGGCAGCGCAGCGGCTCCGGGGACATGTGCGCTGGCCCAGACCGCCCGCGACCATGAGCCTGACCGCCCGCGTCTCCTGCTCCATGCTCAGCTGCTTCGTAAGTGCCGGCCCCGCCTGCGGCGAGCCGGGGACCCCGACGCTGGCTGCACCCGCCGCCCTGCCCAGGGCCGGCCCTTGAGATCCCGAATTTCAGCCCATCCCCCTTACCAAGGGCCCTGGCAGGGGAAGGGACATAATGCCTTTTCTTTCTTGGACTTGCTTTAATCTTCGGGTGCCGGGGGTTGTCGAAGGCCGGGGACTGGAATGCTGCGACCCATCGTTTTAGCCCTGAAGCCGTTGCCCTTGACTGCAGATCTTCAGGCCCCGCCCTGCAGGGGTACATCCCTTTACCTCCGCCTCTCCATCTTGGGCCCACCCGCTGCATCCTTGCTTGGGGATGTGGGATGTGGCTAGTAGGCCGCCTGGGATGTTAGGGGGCTGGTCGGGGAGCACAGGATGTCTGAGCCGTCTCCCCGGCTCCAGTCCCCTCCCCCTTCCACCACTGCATCCCTCACCTGACACGCCAGTCTCTTCTCCTTGACTGTCCCCCAGCCAGCCTCTCTTCTCCATCTTCCCTGCCTCTCTGCCTCTGCAGGCCTCCGTACCTCTGCATCATTCCCAGCACCCCCCCTCCTCCCGCTCTGGTTTAATGCTCCTTCCCAGCTTCCCCCATCTGTCCTCGCAGATCTCCCTACCCATCCCCTTCCCGCCCCCCGCCCCCCGCCAGTATCTGCCAGGCCTCCTCTCTCTCCCTCCCCTGGCTGTCCTGGGTCCCCTGGTTCTTCCCAGGCACGTGGATCCCCTCTTCTCCCCTCCCTGCCTGGTGGCCGGGAAAGGAGTTAACTTCCGCTTGCTGTGGGTATTCCTCAGGAGTTCCCCTCAGATCAGCAGGCAGGGCAGGTTGCTTGGCAGGTGGCAGGAGCTTGTTAGCAGTGTGGGCCTAACTGGAAGAGAAGCTCAGCTCCAAAACACATCCTCTTTTTGAAAGCATCCGTGAAGGCCCTCTAGAGGCATGGGACTGAATCCCATGACCCATTCCTCTTTG
Source organism: Mesoplodon densirostris (assembly GCF_025265405.1). NCBI lineage: Eukaryota > Metazoa > Chordata > Mammalia > Artiodactyla > Ziphiidae > Mesoplodon > Mesoplodon densirostris. The sequence goes on from NC_082678.1 coordinate 60,253,335, forward strand.
TCTCCTTCACCCACCAGATTAAAGCCTCAGTGGAGTGGCCTCAGGGGCCTGCGTCCCCTCCTGCCTCTGTGACCAACTGCATACCTGGTTCCTGTTTCTCAGGGCAGCACTTCCCATTCCCACTTCTGTCTTACCCGTACACTCGCCTTTCTTTTCCTTCATTTTCTCTCCTTCATTTGGGAAACGTGGCTCTACAGGAGGTTCCCTCTTTGAGGAGCACAGACTCCCAGGTACTCTGTGGACCTTACTCTTCTCTTAGGCTTCAGAGGATTGAGTTCCCCCTCCACGTCACCCCTCCCACCAAGCCAGGTCTCTCTTCCGTTCTCCGGTGACCGGAACGTGTATCAGTGTGTGTGGGGTGTACGTGGGTTTACTGAGGGGAGGGGAGCAGGAGGAGGCCTGACGGGCCAGGCGGAGCCTGGTGACTTAGGGCTGAGGCCTTCCCCACAGGGTGAGGAGGGGCCCCCCAGCCTGGAGTACATCCAAGCCAAGGATCTGTTCCCCCCCAAGGAACTAGTGAAAGAGGAGGAGAATCTGCAGGTAAGGAAGAGTTGGGGGCCCAGGGTGGGTAGAGCTCCCCGCCTGGTGAAAAAACACCCTCCCTCCCCTCCCCCAACCCAAATGTCTCCAAGGGGATCTAGTGTGGGAGCTTGGCTTCCTGCTGCTTGGTCTCTGGAGGGCGGGGAGCCTGTCTGTATGTGCATTATGGAGCCTTTGACCCCAGGGAAGGAAAGGCAGCTTTCCTGTATAGCTGTTGTCTGGTGCTGTTACCACGGAGAGAACTTTTGTCCTGCCTTGGCCCAGCTTTTCCAGAGGAGATCCTACAGATCAGGGGTTGGAGAGGGGATGCAGGGGTGACTGACTCCTGGACTGAGGGTCCTTCTGCCCCTCGACAGGTGCCCTTCCCAGTGCTGCAGGGGGAGGGAGTGGAGTTCCTGGGCCGTGCGGCCGATGCCCTCATTGCTATCTCCAACTACCGGCTGCATATCAAGTTCAAGGATTCTGTCATCAACGTGAGTTTCTGTCTTGTTCTCCCGCACCCAAGCCAGCATCCCTGTGGAATTCAAGGTGGGATTGCTCCAGTGCAAAGAGTGGGGGTTCCCTTCTTTTTCTTATTATCTTTCTTCTAACGGCACGTCTATCTTTCTGTCTCTCTCACTTAATTTTCCCTTCCCCTCTTCTGTCTTTCCCTCACCCTGTTGCTGGCCCTTCTAGGGGCACAGTAGCTTTGTTGGAAGAGTGCCACTTACCAACTGTGTGACCTTGGTCAATCACCCAGCTGAGGTGCAATTTCCTCCTTAGTAATATGGTGTGAAAACACCTGCCTTGTGGTTTCTTGTGATTATTAATTGGGGTCACACATGTAGAGGACCCAGCACCGTTACCAGGCACCTAGGAGGCCCTCAGTAAATGTTGGTTTCCTTCCTTCTATTGATACATCAGCATCTGGGCAGGGGCGGGGATGAGGAGTCATGTGGAGTGGGGGGATATGAGCGCCAGTCTGCATTTCCTCTCCAGGTCCCCCTCCGGATGATTGACAGCGTGGAGAGCCGTGATATGTTCCAGCTGCACATCGCCTGCAAGGACTCCAAAGTGGTGAGGTGAGAACGACGGAGCCTCGCTCAGGTCCTCTGGCCCTAGTCTTGTCCAGACCTCTCTGCTGCAGGGTTTCTCTGGAGCAAGAAAGGAAAAATACTGCCTCCCTTTCCCCATTTGGAAGAAACAGTGAAAACCGTGTCTGGGTTGGGGGGTCAATTTTCTGATCCACAGTGTCTTGACCTAAAGAAATGGCGATACTGTTCACAGAGTTTTTATAAGGATCAAATGAGAAGACGCCTCTGAGAGCGCATAGGGCGATGTCTGGTGCAGAACAGTCACATTGTTGTTGGTTCATTCACTTCCTCATTTATCATGTATTTATCGAGACTCTCCTCTATGCCAGACTTTTCTAAGCACTGGGGATACAGCAGGGAACAAACAGACAAAACTTTCTGCCCTCGTGGAGCTTATATTCCAGTGGGGAGATAAGAGTGGTAAATAGTAAGTAAAATACGTTAAATCACGGTAATGTAAAGTTAAAAAATAAAGCAGGGAAAGGGGATACGGAGTGCTATGGGGGTGAAGGTTGTAGGTTTAAAAAAAGTGATCAGAGAAGCCTGCACTGAAAAGGTGACATTTGAGTCAAGACTTGAAGAAAGTGACCAGTGGGTATTTGGGGGAAGAGTGTGGCAGACAGGGAACAGTGCATGCAAAGGCCCTGAGGTGGGTATGAGCCTGGCACAATGGAAGAATGACAAGGAGGCTAGTGTGGCCGGAGTGGAGGGCAAGTGGGTCAGGATAATGGGATACAAGATCTGAGAGGTAAGAGGGGTGTCAGGCTGTCATAATGACTGGCTTTTACTTTGAGGGAAGTGAGAAAGCCGCTGGAGGGTTTTGAGCAAAGGAGTGACGTGTTCTGTTATAGAATCACTCTGACTGCTGTATTGAGAAAAGATGGAAGAAGGATGGGGGCAAAAGCTAGGGCAGAAACTGGGAGACTAATTAAGAAGCTATTGCAGTTGCCCAGGTGAGAAATCATGGTGGCTGGTCTAGGTTGGTAGCCATCAAAATGGTGAGAAGTGGTCAGATTTTTGAAGGTAGAGATGATAGGATTTGCTGACAGACTGGATATGAGAGAAAGATGAATCACTCCAAGGATTATTAAAAGGATGCCCAGACTAATTAGAACCTGCTGTATAGCACAGGGAACTCTACTCAATACTCTGTAATGACCTATATGGGAATAGAATCTAAAAAAGAAGTGGATATATGTATGTATAACTGATTCACTTTTCTGTACACCTGAAACTAACACAACGTTGTAAATCAACTATACGCCAATAAAAATTAATTAAAAAAAAAAAAAGATGCCCAGTTTAGAGCCTGCCATGTACTCGGGTCTATAGGCATTAAGAACAGGAATCCGCATTGCCCTTCCCTTCAAGGAGATTAAAGTCTAATTGCTAAAGGAAGACTTAACCTGTGGCAATATGCTGTGGGAAAACTTACCGTTTAACACTCCCAGCATACTAAGAATAACAGAGGAAGGGGTCTGTGGAATGGGTTAGGCTCGGAAGGCCTCAAGGAAGAGGTGGGATTGCAACTTTCTTCAGAGTATCAGTAGGACGTGGCTAGGCTGAGAGGAGACATTACTAAGCAGAAGTGAAAAAACAAGGAGACAGGAATGACATGGGTAGGACTTCCTCCCTGAAACAGAAGGTTTGTGCTGGAGAGTCACGGGAGAAGACAGAAGGGGTAGCAGACATTCAGGGCCAGGTTGGACGGCATTCAGATTGGATGGGAGAAATGGTCGGGCCCCATTGGGGGGATCCTTACATCTCAAGGACAAGAGTTCTTGGGAAGAGAAGTGTCACAAAGACAATGTCCCTTGGGTGTTGCCCAGTCTCCCTGGTCCTCCCCAGGGTCCCCATGCCTTCCTCCTGCTTTGCAGTCTCCCCTCCCCACAGCCTTTTTGTGGCTGGGTCTTTGACCCTTATGGCCCCAGAGCTCACTCACCTCTTGCCTCACTTCGTGGCTTCTTGCCTGGCAGGTGCCACTTCTCCACTTTCAAGCAGTGCCAAGAGTGGCTCTCGCGGCTAAGTCGGGCCACGGCGAGACCTGCGAAGCCCGAGGACCTGTTTGCCTTTGCCTACCATGCCTGGTGCCTGGGGCTGACTGAGGAGGACCAGCACACCCACCTGTGTCAGCCGGGTGAGGCCAGGCTGCTCTCTTTAGGAGACTTCCTTTTGCCTCTTGCTTCTCACCCCTCCTCCGCCCTGGTCCTCGTGCTCTTGGATGCTGACAGGCGCGGGGGCTGTGTTGCAGGAGAGCACATACGATGTCGGCAGGAGGCCGAGCTTGCGAGGATGGGCTTTGACCTGCAGAACGTCTGGAGAGTCTCTCATATCAACAGCAACTACAAGTGAGAGGGTCTTGGGTGGGGAACCAAAACACCTGTCCAGACCCAGACTTCCTCCCCGTGTGGATAAAGCACGGGGGGCACAGCTCCTGGCTCTGTGAGGGGAGGAGGGCTCCTGGTCCCTCTGCCCACAGGGCCATCCCTGGGGATCTTGTGATCACAGGTCTTTAATCAAGCTCCATGACCCCATCTGGTCTCTTCTCAGATTGTGCCCCAGTTACCCCCAGAAGCTGCTGGTTCCCGTGTGGATCACAGATAAAGAGCTGCAGAATGTGGCTTCCTTCCGCTCCTGGAAGCGGGTCCCTGTGGTTGTGTATAGGTGAGGCGGTGGGGGCCGGGGAAGTCGGGGGATGCTTTTCGTGCAGTGAGGAGAGTCAGAAGTGGGGGTCTGCGGCAGTGTGGTTGACCGGGAATTGACACTCTTCAGGGAAGTGGCTATGAAATAATTTTAAAAGAAAAACTGCTTCAGTTTTCTTTCTCCTGAGGACGAGACTTTTGGGGAGTTTACAAACTTTTCTTTCTTCCTCCCTTCCTTCCTTCCTTCCTTCCTCCCTCCCTCCCTCCCTCCCTCCCTCCCTCTCTTTCTCTCTCTCTCTCTCTTTCTCTTTTCTTTCTTTCTTTTTAGGACCTGCGTGTGTGTGTGTGTGTGTGTGTGTGTGTGTGTGAAACATTGCTTTAGAACAGGGGTTGGCAAACCATGGCCTGTGAACCACATCCGGCCTGTATCCTGTTCTATGTATAGCCTGTGAGCTGTGAATGGTTTTTACATTTTTTTAAAAAATTATTTATTTTTGGCTGCATTGGGTCTTCGTTGCTGCGCGCGGGCTTTCTCTAGTTGCGGCGAGCGGGGGCTCCTCTTCGTTGCGGTGCACGGGGCTTCTCATTGTCGTGGCTTCTCTTGTTGCAGAGCACGGGCTCTAGGTGCGCAGGCTTCAGTAGTTGTGGCTCACGGGCTCTAGAGCACAGGCTCAGTAGTTGTGGCGCACGGGCTTAGTTGCTCTGTGGCATGTGGGATCTTCCCGGACCAGGGCTCAAACCTGTGTCCCCTGCATTGACAGGCGGATTCTTAATCACTGCGCCACCAGGGAAGTCCCAGTTTTTACATTCTTAAAAGGTTATTTAAAAAAAGAAAACACAGGGGCTTCCCTGGTGGCGCAGTGGTTGAGAGTCCGCCTGCCGATGCAGGGGACACGGGTTCGTGCCCCGGTCTGGGAAGATCCCACATGCCGCAGAGCGGCTGGGCCCGTGAGCCATGGCCGTTGAGCCTGCGCGTCCGGAGCCTGTGCTCCGCAACGGGAGAGGCCACAACAGTGAGAGGCCCACATACCGCCAAAAAAAAAAAAAAAAAAAAACCACAGGGAGAAGAATATGCGACAGAGACTGGCTGTGACTCCCAAAGCCGAAAATTTATTGCCTGGTTCTTTACAAAAAAACGTTTGTGAGGCAGGTAGTAGCCATGAGGTTTGGAGTTATTCATGCTCTGGGCCCAGCCTTGTTCTCCTGCTGGGTGTCTGTACCTGGAGCAGGTGCTGTGCAGATTTGATGAGTCAAGGTCACCTTGGGAATACACAGCCCATTTGAGAAATGTGTGTGACAGTGCTTTGTAAACTGTAAAGCCGTCTCGAGATGTTAAGGGCTTTTGGTTGCTATTATCATAGCCTGGATGATCTGGTGGCCCCTGTTGGCTCTGGAGATCTTGGTCTGGCCCCCTGGGGTCTCAGCAGTAGGCCTCTGGGGGCTGTGAATGCCAAGGGCCTGATGGTTTCTTCTGTTTTGTCAGACACCTACGCAATGGGGCCGCCATCGCCCGCTGCAGCCAGCCCGAGATCAGCTGGTGGGGCTGGCGCAATGCCGATGATGAGTACTTAGTCACGTCCATTGCTAAAGCCTGTGCCCTGGACCCAGGGACAAGGACCACTGGGGGCTCTGTCAGCACCGGGAATAGTGATGCCGGCGAGGCATGTGACGCTGACTTCGGTAAGGTGTGGGTGGTGTCGGCCCCCTGGGGACTAGGCTCCCACCTTGGCCTCCTGGGCTCCAAGGGAGTCCCCAGTGAGAGGGTGGGAAGAAAACGACAACACACAAGGTGTCTGGGCCCCTGTCTTTTTTGGTGGGGACGAAAAGGTGATGGGGTGTGAGGGGTCTCATCAAAGGGAGTGCCCCAGGGTGGGGTTCTCCTGGGCAGGTGGCCGACCCAGGGTCTTCTCCCTGCTGTGTGTGTGTTTAGATTCCTCCCTGACTGCATGCTCTGGAGTGGAGAGCACAGCTGCCCCCCAGAAGCTGCTGATCCTGGATGCCCGATCCTACACGGCGGCGGTGGCCAACCGGGCCAAGGGCGGAGGTTGTGAATGTGAAGGTATTGCTGTTACCTCAGTGTCTGCAGCCAGCCTGTGCTCTGGTGGCTTTGGGGACAGCTCGTGTAGTGGAAAGAGCCAAACAAACCTGGCCTGGGATCAGGACTCTGCCACTCAATGGCTATGGCTATGCTTAAATTGCTTAATCTGTCTGAGTTTTACGTTCTCATCTGTAACATGGGGATGAAACATGCCTTGCAAAGTTATTGGACGGTAGAGGTTACATGTATAAATTTACTGGCACAGAGCAGCTACTGTTTGTTGAGGATTTACTATGTATTGTCAGTACTAGTAGCACTCGACAATCATTGTCATTGATGTTATTTTTATCAATATTAGCATAGGGCGCTTGAGCATCCAGAGGTAACAGGGCATTTAGATTTCCAGAGTATATTGAGTGCCCGTCCGGGAGTGTTCTGACCTGCCAGGGAAGCTTTGCCCACTGGACTGCTCTTGTCCTGGATGCCTGTTTCCGGGACATGCTCTTATGCTCCACTCTCCTCTTATGTGTGCAGAGTATTACCCCAACTGTGAGGTCGTATTCATGGGGATGGCCAACATCCATGCCATCCGGAACAGCTTCCAGTACCTCCGCGCTGTGTGTAGCCAGATGCCCGATCCCAGCAAGTAGGTGTTCCCTGTTCCGATTCCATCCACCCTCCAGTTTCATCCCTTACCCAGTACTTCTCGTGCTTGGAAGGTCTGGTGGGGCGGGGAGTGTGAGACACAGGAAACCCGAGGGCCTAGGTGCAGTGGGCTAGTTCCAAGGACACTTCTTCCACTTCTCAGCCAACGCTTTGGAACGGCCACAGGACACTGGGTTCCTTTTGTTTGGATGAGTTGTCCTCAAGGGCACAGAGAACTGGGGAGACAAAGTGGCTACTAGATGAGCGTGTGATGCTTCCAAGTTCCTCTGTGGATCCGAAGAGTGTCTTGTCCACCACAGGTCCCATTTTCCCTACCTTCTTGCTAGATACCTCTTGGCAGAAAGGCCACGGGCTGGGCCTCTTAGCTTCAGCTCTCACTGGGGACCGTGTTAAGGTGTGGCCGGCCGTGGGTGGCGGAGAGACTGTTGTAGCCTCGGCGCCCTTAGTGACAGATGTGACCTCTGCTCTCTTGTAGCTGGTTGTCAGCTCTGGAGAGCACCAAATGGCTGCAGCACCTGTCGGTGATGCTGAAGGCAGCTGTGCTCGTGGCTAATACAGTGGACCGGGAGGGCCGGCCTGTGCTGGTGCACTGCTCAGATGGCTGGGACCGGACGCCGCAGATCGTAGCCCTGGCTAAAATACTACTGGACCCGTATTACAGGACGTTGGAGGTATTCGGAGGGGTTGGGTGGGAAAGGGGCGTTTGGGGAAGGTACTGGGCCCTCTGGATCCGTTTGGGGGATCTTTCCGTAGAGGACACTGGTGGCTTTAAGTCCTCTTCTAGGTTTGGGCGTGTTCTTCTCTGAAGCTGCCAGCCCCCTGCTTCGGGCATCCCTGGAAGGAGCACAGTAGCCTTCCCAGAGAGGCCCTACGCTTGAACCTCCTCTTTGTTGCAGGGTTTCCAAGTGTTAGTAGAATCTGACTGGCTGGATTTTGGGCACAAGTTTGGAGACCGCTGCGGCCACCAGGAGAACGCAGAGGACCAGAACGAGCAGTGCCCTGTGTTCCTCCAGTGGCTCGATTCTGTTCACCAGTTGCTCAAGCAGTTTCCCTGCCTGTTTGAGTTTAATGAAGCGTTCCTGGTAAGTCCGTGAGCCTGAGGCCAGGGTGGGGGCCAGCGGCCCAGGCCCGGTGCAAGCTGTCTTGGCCGTCTAGGTGAAGCTGGTGCAGCACACGTACTCCTGCCTCTACGGCACGTTCCTGGCCAACAACCCCTGTGAGCGAGAGAAGCGCAACATCTACAAGCGGACCTGCTCCGTGTGGGCCCTCCTGCGAGCCGGCAACAAGAACTTCCACAACTTCCTCTACACGTCAGGCTCAGAAATGGTAAGTCCGCACCCTTATCCCGTAGGTGCGTCTTGGGGACCTACAGGGAGAAAAGGCCGAGTCCGCGGGAAGGGCGCGGGCCCAGAGGCTTAGGAAGGAAAGGGGGGCCCGAAACAGAGCCCACAGAACCCACGGAACCCACGCACGGGGCTGCTTCCCTAGGTCCTGCATCCCGTGTGTCACGTCCGGGCGCTGCACCTCTGGACAGCTGTCTACTTGCCAGCGTCATCTCCATGCACGCTCGGGGAGGAGAGCGTGGACCTCTACCTTTCCCCGGTGGCTCAGAGCCAGGAGTTCTCCGGCCGCTCTCTGGACAGGTAAGAAGAGCCCCTTTGCTCTCTCCTCTCTCCCCTAGGGAGGCGGCAGCTGCTTTGGGTCTTGCCTAAATGCTGTTCTTTTCCTTTTATGAGATATTTTAAAGCAACCTCTTGAGCCAGTTGAAGGCCAGACTTGGCCCAAGACTCGTAGTTAGCTTGGAGGGCACTCTGTATGTTCCCAAGGTCCTTGCTTTTTCTGTGTGTGTGTGTGCGGTCCGTGGGCCTCTCACTGTTGTGGCCTCTCCCGCTGCGGAGCACAGGCTCCGGACGCGCAGGCTCAGCGGCCATGGCTCACGGGCCCAGCCGCTCCGCGGCATGTGGGATCTTCCCAGACCGGGGCACGAACCCGTGTCCCCTGCGTCGGCAGGCGGACTCCCAACCACTGCGCCACCAGGGAAGCCCCCGAGGTCCTTTCTTAAGATAAGAGTTGCCTGTTTTCCAAGCTGCTCTCACCCTTTGTGACAGACCCCGGGGAGAGGAGAGCAGAACAGAACGGACTATTTCAGGGAGACGCGTGGGAATGGTCTTGACTGGTGTTCATTGGTGGAAGGCATGGGGAGCTTGCTGTCTTAGTAATGACCTTGGCTGTGTCCAGCATTAGCTTCCAGAGAAATGGGTTCCCAGAAGGGGAACGGCCTTCCCATTACTCCCTCAGAATTTAAAGGGAGACATAAAAATTAAAGTGATATTCTGGCTGAATATTTGGGGGGAAGTAGAATGGAGATTGGTTAAGTTATAAGAGTAATATCTGTTCTTTGTTTTTAAAAAAAGCCAAGCAATATAACAGTAGAAAATGGCAGTCCTGCCTCCCCGATCCCTGTCCCCACAGGTGTCTACAGCTGGCACTTTGGTGCGTGCACTTCCAGATGTTTATCTCTACCTTGATACAGCCACACTCTCCCAGTCTCATGTAGAAACATTTTTTAAATACAAAAACAATCATATTTTGCGTACCGTTCTGCAAACTGTTTTCCCCACTGTGTGTCAGGATGTCACCCACGACGGCACACATAAAGCTGCTTTATTGTTTTTACTGGCTGCATAATAGTCCAAAATAAGAGTGCATCAAAATTTATATAACCAGTTTTCAACTGGTCATTTAGGTTTATCCCATTTTTTAATCATTATAGGGGGTGTTTTAGGTAACATTCTTATATGTATATATTAAAAAATTTTTTGGTAAAATACATACAATATTTACCATCAAAACTATTTTTTTTTTTAAATTTTCTTTATTTTTGGCTGTGTTGGGTCTTCATTGCTGCATGCGGGCTTTCTCTAGTTGCGGCAAGCGGGGGCTACTCTTCGTTGCGGTGTGCGGGCTTCTCATTGCAGTGGCTTCTCTTGTTGCGGAGCACGGGGCTCTAGGTGTGCAGGCTTCAGTAGTTGTGGCACGTGGGCTCAGTAGTTGTGGCGCATGGGCTTAGTTGCTCTGCAGCATGTGGGATCTTCCTGGACCAGGGATCGAACCCGTGTCCCCTGCATTGGCAGGTGAATTCTTAACCACTGCACCACCAGGGAAGTCCCCTAAACCATTTTTAAGTATCCAGTTCAGTAGTGTTACCGTATGTGTATACCTTTGCTTTTTTGCTAGTGTTTCTGCGAGATAAATTCTTAGAAATGAAAATGCTGGGTTCAAAGCATATGTGCATTTCTAATTTTGATCTTTGTTTACTGGTGGAAGGTTTTTAAAATTAAAATATAACTTACATAATTGGTTGAATATTATAAAGGAAAACAGAAACCCCCAACCCCCAAGTTATTGATTGTAGGGTCTTTGGAGCTGCGTCCATTGTCAGGGGCCTATGGATAGGCTTCAGGAATTCTGTGATTTTTCTCTTGCCACAAAGTATGCAGAATTTGGGTATAGGTTCATAAGTTTGCTTTTCTGTGGAGAGGGGCCATAACTTTTTATCAGATTCTCAATAAGTTCTGTGGCCCATTTAACAACCATTGCCTTAAATCAATATCTAACTTTTCAAACCAATAAATGTCTCTTATATACCTACAAGTTGCCTAGTACTGTACTAGGTTTTATGGGCTGTACCAAAGACATAGAAGATATTGATCCTATAAGATACCTTTAAAAAGCTGTAAGATCAGGCATAGGACAATTAGAGAACAATTCTAAGTTAGCATCTAAGCGAATAAGAATGTGTCTTGTTCAAAGCTACTAGAGAAATGAGAAGTAAGAAAGGGGTCATAGGGTGACTGTTTACTCAGAGACATTTTCGTGGAAGACCAGGCAGGAACCATGGCTTTTTAGTGTCCCTAGTGCCTGGCTCAGGGCCTGGCACATAATAGGTGATTTAGTAAATGCTTAAATGAAGAAACCAATGAATGGAATAATGGGAGCTATGAGCTTGGTAACAGGGTTAGTGGAGAGGGGTCCAAAAGAGTTAGAAGCATGAGAGAGTTTCTAATTTTTTTAAAACGAAGAACCACCTCTCTGGAGCTGGCAGGGTTTGGGAAGAGGTATTGTGAGGAATAGAAGGAAATAAGCAGGAGAGTTCATTGAGGGCTTTATCCTGAGGAGTTTATTTTGTTTTTTGTTTTTTATAAATTTTATTTATTTATTTATTTTGGCTTCATTGGGTCTTCGTTGCTGCGTGTGGGCTTTCTCTAGTTGTGGTGAGCGCGGGCTACTCTTTGTTGTGGTGCACGGGCCTCTCACTGTGGTGGTTTCTCTTGTTGAGGAGCACGGGCTCTAGGCACGCGGGCTTCAGTAGTTGTGGCGCACGGGCTCAGTAGTTGTGGCTCGCGGGCTCTAGAGCGCAGGCTCAGTAGCTGTGGCATATGGGCTTGGTTGCTCCGCGGCATGTGGGATCTTCCCGGACCAGGGCTCGAAGCTGTGTCCCCTGCGTTGGCAGGCGGATTCTTAACCACTGCGCCACCAGAGAAGCTCCTGAGGAGTTTATTTTGATTCAGTTGTCAATAGTAAGTCATCATGACCTGGTAACAATGGAATTTTTCAAGAATGAATCAGTGAGCAGTGTAGTTGGAGGCACAGAGACCAGCCAGCATTGTTGTAGTTCAGATATGAAAGGAAGAGTCCTTGGAAAAGAGAAAGGATTAAATTCAGACGTTGCTGAGAAGTCATTAGCAGTCTGTGGCATTGCCTGAACATTGAAGGGTGGAAGTGAAGAGTAAAGAGGCCAAAGACAGGTCCCAAGTCTGTGAGCTTAGAAACCAGGAGGATATTAGTACCACCTATAGACACTGAAAAGTTGAGAAGATGCGTCCATTCGGGGAGAAGGAGGAGATGCCGGCAGGTTGGGACTGAAATATTTTGACAGCACACAGGAGGTGTGCTGCAGGCAGTTCGAGATGGAGTTGTATTTAGAGGTGTAGTTGTATAAGGGTTTTAAAGGAAATGGTTTCTCTAACAGCTGACCTGACTCACCTTCGGTTCTGCCTTTCCCTAGATCAGAAACATCCTGCTCTCTTTCCTCTTCTTCCATTCAAGTGCAACAACCCATTCTTCTCTCCCCAGCTCAGATCCTACCCTGTCTGTGTAGCCTTCCCTGACCACGTTAGCTGGATGCGCTCTCTCAGACTCCTCAGGCATCGTTGTCTCTACCAGCATTATTAATTAGACCTTCGGTGTACACAGGAGTCAGCTGTGGGGGACTGCAGGCTGTTGCTATTGGTGAATCTGGATAAAGAGTACATTGGATTTCTTCACACTCTTCTCTCTACTTCTTTTGTATGTTTGAAAGTTTCCATAATAAAAAGTAAAACAAGAAAAAAGAAAAAAATCAACAAGTCGCCAAGCTGTGAGATTCAAGCTCTGGCTGTGGGACTCCAGAGACTGTAACTGTAACTGTTGTCATTGCCTTCCTGGAATTTGTCACCACACAGACACACATTGATCACGAAAGTAAAATCAAACACAAGAATACTTTTAAAGAAGTATTAATAAGTTTCAAAAACCAAACACTTAAAAAAAAATCAGCCAGCTCTATTGTAACTCCACCTTTGAGGGATTTTTCAGTGTGGGGCTGGGCTGACTGAAGCATCTGAAAATAGGAGTCCAGCGAAGTCTCTGCTGTTTCCTGGCAAATTTCCCTCAAGTTTTGTTGCTCCAAGGACTTTAGAACTTTAAAAATTAGGGCGGTCATTCTTGAAAATGTCTGTTACCCCCTTGGTGTGCCAGAATGCCTCTAGAACTTTGTGTGCTGTACACTAGGGGAAGTTTCCGTGCCGACTTGGGACTCATAGGAGCACGCTGCCACTAAGTGGTTGTAAAAAGCTGTGCTGGTTACTCCTGTGATGGAGGGATAATTTATAATAAGGAAAAAAGCTGTAAAAACGAGGAGTCGTGAATGTAACCTTCGTGTATTTATTTACTTATTTTGGCCGCGCCCTGCGGCATGCGGGTGGGATCTTAGTTCCCCAACCAGAGATCGGACTTGGGCCCCTGCAATGGAAGCGCGGAGTCTTAACCACTGGGCCACTGGGGAAGTCCTGTGAGTGTAGTCTTAATTAGTTTGCGGTTGGTTGTCTATATTTTGAATCCTCGTAGCATCTCTGCAAGGTAATTTATTGTCATTTTGTGGAGGAGAGAAACCCAAGTGTCTGAGAGGTTAAACAGCTTCCTTGTAGTCACAGAGCTAATCAGTGCTAGGGCCAGCATCGTCAAGCTCCAGAACCCACCTTCTCTCTGTCTTGCCATGTGTGATAGAGGCGGTTGGGCATTAGGTGGGAGGCCACGGTGTAGTCCTGGCCTGAAGGGTAGATTTGGAAGGCATCAGCTTAGGAGGCAGTTGAAGCCACGGGAGTGGTTGAGATTGCCAGGGCGACTGTGTGGGGTGAGACTGATGAAAGCTGAGGACAGAGCCTGGGTTCTGGAGTTCACGTCCTCTACTTTTTGCAGAGCAGACTTTTTGCAGTGAACATTGGTCATCTGTAATCTTAAATGTTGTTATTTCTTGTGAACTCTGGCTTTGATTGCTTTGATGACCCAATTCCTGTACATGGGAGGTAGCTCGGTTCCTGACCTGGAGGTGGTGTGTTGTCATTCCAGATTACCTAAAACGAGATCTATGGATGATCTTCTTTCTGCCTGTGACACAAGCAGCCCCCTGACGCGCACATCCAGTGACCCCAACCTGAATAACCACTGTCAAGAGGCCAGAGTAGGCCTGGAGCCCTGGCATGGCAATCCTGAGGGATCAGAGACAACCTTCGTGGAATCTGGGGTAGGAGGTCTTCAGCAGACTGTAGGAGAAATGGCTCTTCCTCCGCCTCTGCCCAGCAGCCAGAAAGACTACTTGAGCAATAAACCTTTCAAGAGTCACAGAAGCTCTTCTCCAAGTTACAGACTGCTTAACGCTGCAGCGCCCCAGGAAACGAAGAGCAGCACCTCTGATCCTGAGTTCAAAGTCCTAGAAGAGACTAAGGCACCAGCTCCAGACCCTCCTGCCCAGGATGAGCTGGGTAGGACTTTAGATGGCCCAGAGGAGCCACCTGAACATTGTCCTGAAAGAGCAGCTGTCCGAGCACTCTCTAAAGTTGTTTCCAACAAGCGTGATGGAATGTGTGATTCTCCTGAGTCTCCCCAGGACTCCCTCACAGGTGCCCCCGAGCAGGCCCAGCTAGACTCTGTGCTAGGTGTGCCCTCCAGAGGTGCTCCAGCTCACGGTCTGGGCACCCTTTGCAGCCCACTGAGTGCTACCTGCCAAATTCCTCCAGACCCAAGCACTGACTTTCTCAACCAAGACCCCCCAGGGTCTGTGGCAAGTGTCTCCCACCAGGAACAGCCCGGTTCTGTGCCAGATCTGATTCAGGGGGAAGAAGACATGGGCAAAAGAGGGAATCATAGGAATGGGCAGTTATTGGAAAACCCTCGCTTTGGAAAGGTGCCATTGGAATTGGCCCGAAAGCCAATTTCTCAGAGCCAGATCAGTGAGTTCTCTTTCTTAGGGTCCAACTGGGACAGCTTCCAAGGGATGGTGACTTCATTCCCGAGTGGGGAGACCACCCCTCGGCGGCTGCTTTCCTATGGCTGTTGTAGCAAGAGGTCGAGCAGTAAGCAGATGCGGGCAACAGGGCCCTGCTTTGGGGGACAGTGGGCTCAGAGAGAAGGGGTGAGGTCACCGGTCTGTTCTACTCATTCCAATGGACACTGTACTGGTCCAGGAGGAAAAAACCACCAGATGTGGCTGTCTGGTCACCCGAAGCAGGCCTCCAGCACGAAGCCCGTTCCCCTGAGCTGCCCCTCTCCAGCGCCTCCTCTCTACCTGGATGACGATGGACTCCCCTTTCCCACGGATGTGATCCAGCACAGGTTACGGCAGATTGAAGCAGGGTACAAGCAAGAGGTGGAACAGCTACGTCGACAGGTGCGTGAGCTTCAGATGAGGCTGGATATCCGCCACTGCTGCGCCCCTCCAGCAGAGCCCCCCATGGACTACGAGGATGATTTTGTAAGTACTCACCTCCTGCCACCCAGCCACTCATTCTGTCGGTCCGTCCAGCCTTTCACCCGTTCCGTATCCATTCCTTGGGTACTTGCCGTGTGCCAGAGTTAGGGGGTTGGGCTGTAGGATGAAAGCCATAGTCCCCGCTCGCAAGGAGCTCACAGTCTATTGGGAGAGACACGTAGACAGTTAGAATGCTGTTCTTCAGTGTTGAGGGAAGCATCAGGTGTTGGGGGCCTGGGTGGAGTCAAAGGTCGGGGAAGGCTCTCCTGAGAAGCTAATGCTTGAGCCGAGTGCTGAAGAATGTGTCGCTTTTAGCCATGTAGAGAGTGAAAAAGAAATACCATTTGCAGAAGCATGGAGGCAATAGGTACTCCAGCGGTATGGCTTGAATAAAGGGGTGTGTGTGTGTTCGCACACGTGTGTGTGCATGCGTGCACACTTGTGCTGGGACAGTGAGGGAGGGAGTTGGTAGTGTGGTGGGAGGTGACCTTGGGAAGTGGAAAGGGATTAGGAAGTTCAGCTTGAGTGCCTGTGTTGTGTGGATTCTACCCTCAAGGCAATAAAAGTTGTGGCTAGTGAGTCACATGATCAGATTTGCATTTAAGAGTACTACCCTAGGGGGACTTCCCTGGTGGTCCAGTGGTTTAGACTCCATGCGCTGCCAACGCAGGGGACATGGGTTCGATCCCTCCTTTGGGAACTAAGATCCTGAATGCCGAATGGCATGGCCAAAAAAAAAAATTGAGTACTAAAAAGAGTGCTACTACCCTAGCAACAGTGTGTCAAGCGGATGAAACCCAGGTGGGGAGGCTGGTTAGGATGTTTTGGAATAAGCCAGGTGAGAGATGATGAGGACCATCTAGGCTTCCCTGGGTCGGGAGGCCTTGGGTTCTGGCACAGCAGTCCTCGGGGAGCTTCTAGAAGCCAGCTCTAGGACATTCCCCCTTGCTTGCTGCCCACTCCTCTGCTGGTGGGATGGTCAGGGCTAACAACTTCTTACTATTCAGGGTGATGGTTTAGAACAGGAGTCAGCAAATTTGTTTGGTAAAGAGCCAGACAGTAAATACTTCAGGCTTTGTGAGACATATAGTCCCTTTTGCAGCTACTAGGCTCTTCTGTCGTAGCACAGAAGCAGCCGTAATGACCATGTGTAAATGAATTGAGTGTGGCTGTCTTCCAACTTGACTTACAAAAACAGGCAGTGGGCCAAATTGGCCTGTGGGCCGTAGTTTGCGAACTCCTGATTTAGAATGTAACAGGAGAAATATTCTTTCCATACTGTAATGGAGCATATTGGTTGAGAGCATGGGTCTGAAGCCAGAACGCTAGGTCCAAATCCCACGTTTACTACCTATCAGCTCTTAACACTCTCTATGGCTTCGTTTCCTTATTTGTAAAATGAGGATAATAATAGCATACATCATAAGATTGTTGTGAGGAATTAAATAAGTTCACGCATGTGATGCACTTAGAAACAGTGCCTGATGCATAGTAAACAATAAATGTTAGCGATGATGAAGGTGATGGTGGTGATGCCTTTGCTTTTCCTTTAGACATGTTTGAAGGAGTCAGATGGCAGTGATACAGAAGATTTTGGTTCTGATCACAGTGAAGACTGCCTTTCAGAAGCAAGCTGGGAACCTGTTGATAAGAAAGAGACTGAGGTATGTCCAGGCAAATATGCGGCAGGTACTTTTGCAAGCCAGTGAGTTCTCATACTTCTCAGAGATGAGTGACATGTTCTTCCCCAGATGAGTCTCTCTGTAGGGAAGTCGTCGCTGCCTCGGCCTTGTCATTTTCTTCTGGGACGCTTTCCTTGTTGCAGTGTTGCTTTTCCACTCTGTTGACAAGGACCTGGGATTTTTCCTTTTGCCTTCTGTTAGGTGACTCGCTGGGTTCCAGACCATATGGCATCACATTGCTATAATTGTGACTGTGAATTCTGGTTGGCCAAACGCAGACACCATTGCAGGTAAGATGTTACCTATGATTCAGTATGGCTCGTAAAGGCTACTGAGGGACATAGTTATGAACTAAACTGAATTAACCTGAAAATGGAGATATCTTAATAGGAACTATTTTTGTTTTCTCCCAACTTTTTCTTTACTCACGTAAGGCCTTTTAGAGTATCCTTCGTTCCCAGCATATCGGCATTTCTGATGAACTCTCCCCTCTTTGTCCTTTGACAGAAATTGTGGGAATGTATTTTGTGCTGGTTGCTGCCACCTGAAGTTGCCCATTCCTGATCAACAACTCTATGATCCAGTTCTCGTCTGTAACTCATGTTACGAACATATCCAAGTATCTCGGGCCAGGGAACTCATGAGCCAACATCTGAAGAAACCCATTGCTACAGCTTCCAGTTGAATGCCAGAGGAGAAGACCTGTCCAGTTTTAGCAGGTTTGAAGGGAGGATCTGCTTCAGGTGTAGTTTTGAAGGTTCCTTGGTGTGGCTCATGAAATCACAGAGCTCAAAGATACAGTCTTGAGAAGTCCTCCTGGGTACCATGAGACTGGGGCAGAGGGATTCCAGTTTGGCAGGAGGTCCTCTACCGGTGAGACCCTCACCTTGGGGTGATGGTCCTGATCCAGACCCAGAGTCTGGAAGCTTAACGTTGAGTTGGTGGCTCCAGTTTCTTTCTCCTGGGGTCACAAGATGACGATTTCATAGATACTGCCTGGTGATGTGTGCCCCAAACAGCAATAGAAAGGCACATGTATAACCAAACTCCAAATGATAACCAGATCCATCTCTCCTCCACCTTGAAAAAGGCAGATTATAGTATATAAGATAGGAATTCCTATCCTATTTGAAATGAACTATACCCTGTACCTCTGTGCTCTGTGTCTGTGCATGAAGGCTCAGTCTTTAGAGGCACTCCCTCTAGTTGCATTAGCTCTGTCTTTCTGTGGAGTTTGGTTTAAAGACTGGTTCAGCAAGTGGAGGTTTTGCTGTATTTTTCACTTGGCTCATCAGCCGGCATCAGTGAACATTCAGTTTAGGGGGACGGTTTTAGGGAGTGAGACCTTTTTGGGAGCAGAGGAAAACCCTGCTGATGTTCAGTCCTGGCAGAAATCAGTTATTTTGAGCTGTGAAGGCAGGAGTCTTTGTTACTCAGTGGCAGCTCTCGAGGTATGCACTGTGAAGAATGAGAAGGGAAAAGCAGAAATTATCCTTGTGAAATATTTGCTGATTGTGCCCTACCCTTTGCGCCTGACTTTTCCTAGTTGTCCTGGTGCTAACACAGGAGCTACACCTTGATCCTCTCCTGGCATGAAAATAAAAGGCTGTTTTTTTTTGGTTGTTGTTCCATCGCCCGCTTCCCACATGTCCTCTTTCCCTTGGCCGCTGCCTCCTCTGGGTCACACTGCTTCTTATCCTGAACACTTGACACCTTGAGGGTAGAGTCTAGTGTTTGGTTTTTACCTCCTAGAATACGCTGTTTGGTATGTGAGGGTTTCAGTACAAATGCTGCTGTCTATTTCTGTGCACTTAACAATGGAACCCAAACAGAAGAGAATAAAGCCTCGATACCAAAACTGGGAGAGAAAATGTGTCCATTTGGACCAAAGGGTTTTTATTTTGTTTTTGTTTTTTCATCTTAATATGTACCAGTGGCACTTAACCAAAAGACACAGTGATATAGCCATGTACTGTGGTTGGGACAGATACAGTCTCCTTGACCTATAATGAAACCACTAGGATTTCCTTATATATTTTCCTTAATTCGTTGGTGTATAAAAGGTAAATTACCCTTAGCCTGTTTTAAAATTATGGTAGCCGTCTAACTGCTACTTGTTCAAGCTTCTTCCTAGAAAAAAAATTTTCATTCGAAAATAACTAGGATCTGCATTTAGAACAAGAACTGTTACTTGTCCTGACCTTTTCTTCAGCCCTACTGAGAAGCATCTGTGCTTTTATTACTTGCCATGGATGTAACCTAAAAAGTTTTGGCGTATCTAGGTCAGTCTAGCGGAACTTTTTTTCGTTTAAATGGAGTTGAATAATGGAGATTTTGTGTCCAGGAAATTCCTGAGATCTTTGAAAAAATAACAAACTATTCCTTGTCTTGATACATAAAATTCTTCTAAGCATTTTCTCAGTCATTAAAATTTACTGCCAGTTGTGAGTGGCTTTTTAATTGACTTGACTTTCACTGCACTTCGATTGGCAACGTTTGAGGAGACTGTATCTGTCTACTTTGTGTGGCTGTTTCGAGGGGCTGTCCCATCAGAGAACATACTGCATGGCCTTGGAGAGAGACTCTGGGCTCTCAGCTCAGATGTATTCATCAAATACTCCTTTCAGAGCTCTTGTGGGTGTAAGTGACATGATGTGGCCAAAAATCCAAACTGTGCAGTTGCGTTGTGACAAACATGCAATGTGCTGTAAAAACTCGATACAATTTAAATAAAATCTCTATATTAGTGCTGCTTTGTTGGGTCTTTTTCTTCATTTTCAGTTTCTAAGAAAACTAATACTCATTTTTTCTTTGACCCTGAGAAAGGACTGAAACACTACACTCCTTCCTCCCAACCATTTCCATTTTTAAAATGGCCCTCTCTTTTTATCAGCACAAGCTTAGCTATTGATCAGATAGGGGAGTTATGCTTATGGATCCTCCAGGGTTCTATCCCATCTCATGTGAGGTTTATTTCTCTTTAATATCTAAAATTTCACCAGCTGGTTGATCAGGCACACGGGATTGTACCTGTTTCCCTGCTTCCTGCTTCCCTCCTCACAGGCTCCCTCCGTTTCCTTTCCACTTTGGGTAAACGGTCTTGGGAAAAATATTGGCTGAAAAGAGTATATTTCAAAACATGTAAAATGCTACTCTCTAAAAGGTGAATGTGTGTACTCAGGATACTATACCACCATCACCATTTTTATTTGGAGAGACAAGCAATTCAACCGGTAGGACTAAGGTTATAGAGCTGTGCCCTTTGCTGTCGAGAAACGTCCGATTTTGTACGGCCCCACTGCTCACTTGCTAAATTCTAAAGTCCCACAGCTCCGCCGGCCGCAGGGAAATATGGGGATATTTCCGGGCCGATCGGGGGATAACCGGGCCGATCTCTGCAGGACGTAACACTACCTGGCGGGCGGCGGTTCCCAGCCCGTCCGGCGGGTTTAGGACGCCGAGAGAGCGCGACTTCGCCGCCGCTGCACGTGGCCAGGCCGCTGGGGCTCAGGGGGCGGATCGCTCGCGGCGCATCCGGCCGCGCAGCCGGAACTCGAGGTCCCATTGGCCGCGCCGGCGGGCGCCGCGGCGACTCCTGCGCCAACGGTCCCCGGGTTGGCGTTGGCCTGGCGCTGGCGGGAGGGGGCAGGGCGAAGTGAAGGCCGGGGTTGGGGGGGATCGAGAACGGGGTGTGAGAGCCAGGCTCGGCGGGGCGCGGCCCAGGGCCTGGGCGGGGCGATGGAGGATGCGCTGCTCTCCACCTTCATCAACCCCAACAACTTCCCCGCCAAACTGTGGCGGCTGGTGAACAGCCCCCGGTACCGCTCCATCCGCTGGGACGGCCGCGGCGAGGGGCTGCTCATCGACCAGCCGCTCTTCGAGGCCGAGCTGTTCAGCCCGCCCGTGGCCGGCGGCTGCTTCGGCGTTGTCAGGGGCGCCGGGGCCGAGCCCGAGCTCTTCAAAACCACCAACTTCACCAGCTTCATCCGCCAGCTCAACCTCTACGGCTTCCGCAAGGTGGTACTGGGCGGGCCGGGCGCGGCGGGGCCTCGGGGCGGCGGGCCGGCGGGCGACGGGCCCCTCCACCACTTCCACAGCCCACACTTCCGCCGCGACCAGCCGCAGCTGCTCGTGCACCTCAAGAGGCTCACCAGCGCCAACAAGGCCAAACTGGCGGCCGGCCTGGAGGTGCCCTGCCGGCCGCCCAACCGCTTCCAGAGGTTCCTCATCACGTCGGCCTCGGCCTCGGCCTCAACCGCCTCCTCCCCCCTGCAACACCAGGAGCTGCCGTCGCCACCCGCGGGGGCCCGGCCTGAGCCGCACGGTGAGTCTC
Source organism: Mesoplodon densirostris (assembly GCF_025265405.1). Classification (NCBI taxonomy): domain Eukaryota; kingdom Metazoa; phylum Chordata; class Mammalia; order Artiodactyla; family Ziphiidae; genus Mesoplodon; species Mesoplodon densirostris. The sequence goes on from NC_082678.1 coordinate 60,274,377, forward strand.
GCCCCGCGCCGGGCGCACTGCTGTCGGGGGCGGGGGGGGCAACCGCCACTTCCGAGGGCAGTTCGGCGTCCTCTCCTCTGCCGTGCTGGGAACGCGCCCGGGAGCCGCTTCCCGCGGTGCCTGCCCGGAACCGGCCGCGGCACCGCCCTTACCCGGGCCGGCGCCCCTCCCCGCCGGCACCGCCTCTGCCCTGAGCCGTCCGCGAGCACTGAGGCCCTTCTGTGTCCACTAGCGACCGCAGGGACCTCTGCGTCAGGCTTGCTTTCTAGCCCCCCCGGACCCCTTTGGGCTCCGAATCTGGACAGCCACTTACCTTCTCGAGACGCCGTCTCTGCAAGGCGAACACCGCCCATAAGCAGGTCTTTGTTGGAGCCCTGGTTCTGGAAGAAACACAGAAGGGGCTCCTCGGTTCTGATGGGAAGCAAAACAGAGTTCCTATACCGGGTGAGGATATGGCAAAGGTCAAGGTAGGAGGGAACAGTCACAGCCAAGAGAACTTAGAACATTTATGCCAACCAAGGGAACGTGAACGAGGTGCCTCGAGTGGAAGTTTGTCCTTGAAGATACATGCCACCTTCCACCCAGTGACACATCTAAGAAATCATGGAAGACGTGTTCTGACAATAATCATATTGTAGGTTCTGGAGGAAGGTGTAGAACGATAGGCGTTGTTTATCTATCTTAAAAGCAAAAATATAATAATATATTTTGTTGTTGACCAGATACTGTTCCTGTGTAGAATGAATTGGCTAAACGGTTCTTTCACTGTAGCTGATGAGGCCTGATGCTTATTTAGGTGTTGTGCTTAGACAAATGTAAGGCAAAAATGGTTTTCTTTACAGCTGTCAAGTTCTAGTTGAAGAGGATTTTAGAAAGCTCACATTTGCAGCCTTTGAATTTTTCACTGTTGCCTTCAGTCTTTCAGTTTTGACGAAATTTTCTGTGTATAAGTTTGTATTTACTCAAAGTTCAAAACCTCTCTGTGATAGACATTTATCTTATAAAGGAAGGCGAGGGTGGCAGTATTCCCTTTCGTTGTCTAAAGAGCCCGTGATACGAAGCAGCGTACCAAGAAAGCAACAGGATAGGATAACGAGAATTCAGTCTTCACCTTCAACTAAAGAGTAGCAGAGACATTTGCATCATGGTAACACGGATTTAACGTAAAAGTTGTTGTGGTCCGAGCGCGGGTTGGAAAAGAATTTGCCAGACACAAGGCGGAATGCTAAGGAAGGTAGAGTTTATTAAAGAGGAGGGTCGCTGCAAGAACAGTGGGCCGACTTCCTGGTAGCCAGGGAAAGTCGACGGTGAGCATGGGTTGCTTGTCTGTTTCTATAGCCAGGGGACCTGCAAGTCATCTGCTGACTGGGCAGAGTACGTATGCTTTCAGTGTGCTGAGCGGGAGAAAAATGGGGCTCATGTCCTTCCTTAAAGGGGATGGGAAAGGGACAGGGCATGCTGCTTGGGAGGGCTCTGGGACATTGCCGTGGTCACACTGTGACAGAGTGATAGGAGTCCTGTAACTCTTTGTTGTGGCAGTATTGGCCCTTTGAGTTTATCTTGTTCTTTGTCCTTGGAGCACACCACAGAAGTGTCTGGCTTACTTCTCAGGTATGGAAAAACTTCAGATATACGAATAAAAGTAACACTATGTTCAGTTTAACCTAGGCCCAGGGTTATGAATGAAGCAATGTTCGTTTGGAATTTAGAAGATAAGGGATTAGGTTGTGTATCTGTGGAGTTTAGAAGATAAGAGATTAGGTTAGAGTTCTACTAACCAGTTGGAAAAATAGCAGTGGCGTAGGAATGTTCTAAAGGAATTCTAAAGGAATATTAAGCCGCTTACTTCCATATAACGGTCATTGAGTTTGGTGGGGAATCGAATGGGGAAAGGCAGTGGAGACAATACCTTGGCATTCATTTGGTAGAATCTCTGACATAGATATTTGTTTTTCAGATTGCGTGTCTGGTGGCATAAGGAGAAAAGACTGAAAATGTGTCCGTGGGAAAAATAGGATAACCACTTCAAAGAAAGAAAGAAAGAAACATACATACATACAAGCCAACTCTTGCTCACTTTTTTCTCTTCTCCGATTTTCTTTTTCTCTCCCCTATCTTAAACCCAGTTGTATTCTAAGGATAGAGTTCATTTTAGTTGAAGAAATACAGGGACTACATAGGATCTGATTTTCTTCACTTACAGTTCAGTTGGTCAGCATTTTAAAGATTATTTGTTGACAAACATAAATTTAATTCATACTTTTTCAGTATAGATAATACATCAATCCATATATACCTAAATTATTGGAGTTTTCATGCATTTCCTGTTTTTTACCATTCTACCTGTTAGTGTGTGCAGAAGCTGTGTCAAGTGTGGATTGTCTACACCACAGGCTTGGTTCACTAGGGAACTGGGTTACTGGTTTGGGTGGAATGTAATTCTAAGTTCAAGAATACCGGCCCAACTTTGTTTTGCTTTAATACCATGTTCTAAGTCCTTGGCTCTTCTATTTTTCCTCAGCTAATTTTTACTCTGCTTGATTCTTGCCTTGGTTATATGCCTGACTACACTGCTCCTTCCCAGTTTCCTTTCTGTTTTCTGTGTTCTACTGCAGCTTCTGGTTTAAATACTTCTCTTCTACAGTAGAATCCTCTGTTTTGGGACCTAGTTGTCTTACCTAGATCCACTGAGCCAGCTGTCCTGTTCACCTTTTGAGAACGTACTTGATAAGAAATGTGAGGATCACATGTTTTTCCCTTTTTTGTTCGCCCACTATTGTTATTTTGTTTTTAGTGGCAGTTTATTTTACACTACTTGTTAAAGTTTTCTAAACTAAGTAGCAAGTCTGAGCACTAGATAATCTGTTTTTGCCTGGGGATAACAAGCTCTCAAGAGGCAAGTTTTGGGAAGGAGGCAAATTCTTTCCTGGGGATTGATTAGCTCAGATTCACTTTTATATATGGAACAGAAAATTTAAGAACAGAAATTCAGCCTGCCTTACAGTTCCAGGAGTCTGGATTTAATCTTTACCAAATATATCTTAGATGTTCTGAAGACATGTAGGTGATGTTCTATAAAGTTGGTCAGAGTAGAACCCTATGAAGTAACCCTTAACAGAAGAATAAATAAGAGCTGAGCATGTTTTAGTTCTTTATTTTAAAAAAACAAACAAATTGAAAGGAATGTCCTTCTAATGCTAACCGTGTCCTTATGTTAGCAGCATCTAAAGAATATAAATATTCGGCCATCACTCAGAATTTATCGTAGTAGAAGTAGAATTATATTTTAATTCAGATCTGAACCAGAATTATATTTTAATTCAGATCTAAACCAGAATTTGAGAAATCAGGGTAGAACATTCTTTAATTATCTGCTTAAGTTATTGACAGTCTGAAAATTCATCAACAACTTAACCCTAAAGAGAGTGAAGAATGGCACACTGTAGCAACATGAAGGTTTAGCATCCAAGAAAAAATCAAGTGGTGGGTAGTTTGGGACCTCAGAAACACCTGTTTGTGAAGAGCGAAAGAATGTTTCTTTAGGTCTTAAAGAATTCTCAGTGGTCGTTCAAAGTGTGTATACAAGTGGAATTGCTAGTCAAGTAGCATAAAAACTATTTTTGTATTTTAAAGGAAAAAAGGAAAAGTATTTTTTAAAGAGGTGTATCATTTAAATACGTTTAATCTTCTGAGCTAAGGTTTTTTTTTTTCCCCATTAGATTTAGAGCTCCTGATTTCCATGTTCCAGAATTGTTTACATATATGTATGCGTATATTTGTTTATTTTTGGCATTAATGCTTTATTCTTTTAAAATTTTATTTTAAGAGTTTATTTGAGCCAAAATCAATTTGAATCAGGCAGCGGCAAACCAGAAGTGGTTAAGAGTGCTCCCTAATGCTTTATTCTTTAGAGGAAATTAAACACTATAGAAATACTAGAACAAAGGAAGTGTAACATGTAGAATGGTTTTACAGTTTAAATATTTGGAAAAGTAGGTACTTGAGTGCCATCTTTAGCAGATGAGTAGCACATAAATTAGATTTCCCTCTGTTTTATGGATTAGTTTAATAAAACAAATTGAAAAAACTTTGTGAACTACATAATTTAGTGCGTAAAGCCCTTCCTAAGAATAAATTAGGCTAGCTATATGTTCAAGAACCACAGTCTTTACAATAAGTTCAGCTTGCAACATTTATATTTTCCTTTTCCTCATCACATAGTATTGGCCTTTTTCTCTCTTCCTCATCTCCACTTTTTAATTCCTTTCTACTTTGCTAGATAAGAAAAAGCAAATATTGGAATCTCTTGGCCTGATGTTTAACAAACTCTCCAGGTGATTCAAATGTAAATCAGTGTTTGAGAGCCATTCATATCTAGGAAGGGACGCGACTAAGAGATATTGTGAAGAAAAAAAGACCATGGAAAATTATTGATTGAGTTAAGGAATGAACAAGTCAGAGTTTTCAAGCTTGACTTTTCTGCAAAGATTGTTATTAAAATTTGAAAAAATTGAAAGGGAGCAAAGAACATTAAATTACTTTTTGGTTTGTGTTATAATTTTTATTTCTTCCATACTTCCATCTTTTATGTATATGGTTGAGGGCTTATTTTTGTGCCTGTTATTAACGTTCCTAAATGATTTGAAAGACTGGAATTTCTAAAGCTTCTAGGAAGTAGTTTACAGATTGGAAAAATCTGGGTCAGTCTGCCGAGGTGAAAGGTAAGATGACATTTTACATTTGATTTAATGTCAGAGTTTGGCTACTTTGTCTCTTATGACAGTCATATTGAGAACCAGACAAAAGTTATTTGATTATATTTTCAGCATTATATGTGTAATCTCATATTCTGGATTCTGAACAACTTGTTTTTACCAGCAAATTTCTGTTGTGTTAAAAATGGCTGAGAACTCAACATACCTACAAGTGAAGAGTAGCTCATATTTTGTGACTTTTGGTTTATTACATCTGGTGATGTAATGTAAGATTAGTAAATGTGCTCTTCCTCTTTTATGCAGGACCAGTGGCTGTAGGACAATTCCACCGGTCGTTCCGGCGAGATAGTTTGTCTCCTTACTCCTACGTATCAGCTTCATCTCACAACCACAGTACCTTCCCTCTGAAAGGTTTAGATCGGACCCCGATTCCTCCTAGAACATGGCAGAACTCTCTTGGAATGCAAGCAGGAGAAGTGGAAACGTCTCCCACTTTTTCAGATAAAGGGGTTCCATTTCCTGTACTACAGAGGTTTCCATCTGAGGTTACATATACCCTGCAGCCCAGTGCCACATCCGTACATGTTCAACAAGGTCCTCAAACAATGGTCAGCTCCTCCCCAAAATACAGTAACTACACACCCTCAGCGCAGTACTCCCAAGCCTACTATCCAACAGGTATGAGAAATTCAAGTTCAGTGGCTTCTCTTAAGGTACTTTTAATGAGAATTTATATTTTTTTAATGTGTTTCTGTATGCTTAAACAAAAATAGGAATATGCACTTAAGAAATGTCAAAGATTTCTCATGAGTACACATTATTTAGCAATATGTAAAATTTCATTGATTCTTAAAGGTTGTGAAAATTCCGTTCGTGCGTAAAGGTGTATGTTTTTAGTGAAACTGCTGTATCCTCAAAATACGTCCTAGTAATAAGATTAAGACTTAGTACATCAGACCTTGGTATAACTCCTGCTCTTGGTGTAGTAGTTTTTTGTTTTTTGTGGGTTTTTTTTTTTTTTTTTTAGAAAACCTGCTTATATACATATTACATTGTTTATTTTTTAGTTATGTAGATGAGACTACCTCATAACGAAATCATGTTAGTATCTCAGTAACGACGTTTAATAAAAGAGCAACTCACCATCTCTTAAGACTAAATTAGATTCTTGTAGTAAACATGTGATGGTGTGGTTTGGCAGTGCAGTCCCTGCAGTGTTAATGCCAGCCAGTGAAGAGCTGGGAGTAGCAGAGAGAAGAGCCTGACAATGACAACTGACCCAGAGCCCAGCCAAGGGCATGGAAGTCCTGCTAGCAGATCTCAAGCCACTCATTGGGAATCCTTAAGACAGTGACCCTCTATTTAGCTTCTTGGGGCTCGGGAGTGTCTTTTCTTTGGGGGGGGTGCATTTTTGCAAAATGATAGCATTACCATTTAATTCAGAACAATTTCATTGTTTTGCAGAAGCACCATAGAGGTGATGTGTGTTTTCATGTAGTGTTTACCCAGAGTGATGAAATGGGGCAATAGAAACAAGTCAAGGGTCAAGGCTTTCAGAAAAGACGGGGAAGAGAAGAAAGGGGGGCAATCCTTTGCCCTATGAATTAAGGCTCTAGGCATATTAATTAAGTACATCTGGAAGCAATTCTAGAGTTATTTTGTTAGACCATTTTTCCCAGGCAGGACGAAATCAAAAGCTAAAATAAGTGGAAGGCATGTGAATTAGATAAGGGGGTAAATAATTTGTTGCCTTTTAAAAGTTGTAAATTTGGGAACTGTTCCATTTGTCATAGTACTCACTATTTTCTAGCTGGTAGCATCCAACATATTGTTTTATTATTGGCTCATTGCGTTCTACCTAAATATGGCCAGTAAAAAGGATTGCTTTCTTTTCTCAAGGCACTTAAGTTTAATAATATTAAAATAATAAAACCAGAGTTTAACTTAGATTGGGTTGTATAGCTTTTTGGAGCTGCTACTGTTTTGGAGGATGGAGTTGAGAAGGAAAAGGGGAAGGAATTATAGGGAATAAGATGGTCTAGCACTTCTAAGCATTTACCTGTTAGAGATTAAAAAATATGTTTTTACCTTATTATATAAAAAAAAGTTGAGGCCTAGTTCTTTTTTCCAGATTTTCAGCTACTTCTTTGAAGAACAAAAATATCTGGGTGATCTTTAAAAACAGAAGATGACTAATTTCATGTTATAAGTTGTATATCTTATGTATAGCAACGAATAGTATCAGATTTTTATTGAGGAGTTTAATCCAATATTTTAATAAACAAATTAGGCATTTCTATCTAAATTATAATTTTGGCTGCCTTCCATATATGCATAGAATATACATATATATATATATATATATATATACACAGAGAGCCAGTCTGGGCCTTTCTTACACTTGCTTTATGTTCTGTAGCCCGGCAACTGGACAATACCCTTACTTCCCCTCCTTTTACCAATAAATGTTTCTCTTTCTTTTCCGAACCTCCCTCCAAACCCCCCTCCTCACACTACTAAAGACTCAAAAAGCTTCTGGGGAGTTGAAATTTAGAAGGACTGCAACAGAGAGATGTAGAAATGTTCTTGGCCTTCTAATTTGGAATTTTGGAGAAATTTTTCTATGGACATATTAGACATAGTGGTTAGGTTTTCTATTACTGTTGGTCCTTCTGTTAAGGTATAGATGGTTATAGTCTGGCTTAGGAGCCAGACTAGCCTGTGTTTCTATGGGAAAATGTATTCCAAGTTCCAGACAATCCTCTTGGAAACTCCTAGTTCTAAATTTTATGAGAACTAGTTATATAGTGTTTACTAGAAAACACTACAGATAGTTAATATTATTCCTCATTATGGAAATACTCTTTGTTAAATTATTGTGATTTAAGGATATATGTTATTTTAAAGTATTTTATGTTAGCTTGGATTTAAATTTATAAATAAATTTATTAATTTGATAATTACACTGAAAATCGTCTCCAAGAGTCCAAGGTAAGGACTAGGGAAGAGACACATTAAAAGAACAAGTAAGTGCTGCTGATGTTTTGATAATGTAGAGTGCATATGAAATAGAATCTGAGGTTATCTGAATTTTTTGTTTTGTCTTCTTTGATATGGATAATTGAAATGACTATGAAGGTTCTGAGGTTACGAGAAAAAGAAATCTCATGATTTCATGATGACTTCAAATATATAGAGTAGTTCCATGATACAATGTAGGCAAAATTGCTTTGAACATTCTGAAGTACTATATAAATAAAAAAAATAAAAAGTTGTATTGTTAAATACAAAAGACCTGCTATGGAAAAGAAAGTGCTAAAGAAATACTGTACAAGTACTTAATTCCTCCAAATTTTAGGTGAAGGAAGCAAAGAGTAGTGAGCAATTTAACCAATATTTAGTGAGTACCTGTTTATGAAGGGTTTTACAAATGACTTTCCCAGAGTTAAGTAAAATACTATTTTCAGAGGCAGGATGATAATCACTCCCAAATCCAGCTCTCCAAATCCTAATAAAGTAACTAATTTTGGAATAATGGTCATACTTGTATCCTTTCAAAGTGAACTATATGACTTGAGGTTTGGATCAAATTTTAGTAAAAAACAATACTCAACTTCATTTAAAACTTAGTTATATTGAAAATAAACTTGGATCTGGTCTTCAAATGCTATAACCAGTAAATTTTGAATTTTGTAATATTTCATAAGTTATTAATTTCTCTAGTAAAGCAAAACATTGAGACTAAAAAACTGCTATCAGACTGACTCATAAATTGACTCACCTGAATTATTTCTTACATTTGTCATTCCTCGCTTGAAGCATCTGTTTTCTTTTCTAATGAATTATTTATTTAATTTTTTGGGCTGCGTAGGGTCTTAGTTGTGGCATGCGAGGTCTTCGTTGTGGCACGCGGGGTCTTCATTGTGGCGCGCGGGCTTCTCTCTAGTTGTGGCATACAGGTTTTCTCTCTCTAGTTGTGGCATGCAGGCTTAATTGCCCGGCAGTATGGAAGGTGGATTCTTTACCACTGGACCACCAAGGAAGTCCCGAAGCATCTGTTTTCTTTGCCTAGATCATTTATATTTTTTCCAGTCTTATCACTTCTTCAAAGACAAAATGTTGTAGATCCAGTGCTATTTGACTCTTTTTAGTCTTACCCTATCTTGAATTCAGTTTTTTTCCTCTAATGCTATTTTCACAGTGTGCTGCTATAATTTAATGTCCCTTTTTTATAAAAAACTTCATTTTAGACCTTTTTATTTTACTCATTCTCTATATATTTGAACATACATAAGAATATTAATATATTCATATTTATATATAGAGTCCTGTATTGAGGAATTGTTTTCCTTTGACTCATGTTGTAATGCTGAATTGACTCAAAATCAACTGATTTTTTTTCCGCGTTAAGTTTTAAGCTCACAGCAGTGATTAGCAATTTGTAGCTGCCTTTTATCTCATATTTTAATTAACAAATACTTGTATAACAATAACTGTGACCAGGTACTCTTCTGAGCACTTTCCAAATATTAATTAATTTAATTCTCACAACAACCTTATAAGATAGGGAATGTAGTTATCCTCATTTTATAGATTAGAAACTGAAGCACAGCCAGGCATAGGCAGGGCTGGGGAACAAATCCGGGCAAACTGACTCAAGGGTTCATTATCTTGGCCACTGTGCTCTGCTGCCTACCTGCCTGTCATACAAAGAGGGACTTTTGTTTTTCTTTTGCGAGAGACTCTTCCCTGATATATCTCTTCCCCAGAGTTAGTTACTTGCAGATAGGGTAGATGACAGAGTTTGGTGGGGGGACCTCTCCTTCTGTGCTGCCGGTGGCAGTGGAACTGGCCCTGGGCTATTGACTCACCCTGCTCAAGCAGAGAGAACATACTCCAGCTGCTGGAGTCGGGGGTCCAGTTTGGGGCCTCTGAGGTGTGGGGCTGTGTCGAATTCATTTCTGTATCCCCCTGCACCTAGCATAGTGCTTGGCCATAATGGGCCCTTAGCAAATAATTTATTGAATAAATGAAATAATTCTAGTCTCAGCTTTGCAGTTAATCATCTGATGGACATTGTGACATTCTGTGGATTATTTCATGTCACTCAGCCTCAATTTCCCTTTCTGTAAAGTGGCAATAATATTTTGGGTCGGGGATTAAATGAATAATGCATGTGAATAGACTATAAAACTTAAAACACTATTTACATATAAAGGATAATATTTTAAAAACTGTATTTCAAATGAGCCTAGATATTAATACTTTAAAAGCTAACTAAAGTGATTTGTAAGAACATAACCTTCCCCTGAAGGTACATACGTTTATTGAAAAACATATTTTGTATCATTATTTAAAAGTTTTTCTGAATTGACTCTTGGGCAAAGAAGGTTGCTTATTATTGTTTTAAAGTACATTAAATTTTAAAGATTTGGTCTTTAGGCTTCTAATCCTACATAATGTACATAAACAAGTATGGAATCTCAAGTTATAGGAGCTTTCTGATGCTCAGGTAGCCTGTATTGTCAATTTCTCTGAAAAGGGCTGATTTTGTTCTTATGGAAAGAGGGACTTGGCATAGATACACCAGGAGGTTTTCTTTAGCTGCCAGAAGAAACTAAGCAAAAGCACAATTATATTTTCCTTTCTCTTTATTGAGGTAAAATATATGTAACATAGAATTTACCAATTTATCCATTTTTAAGTGTACAGCTCTGTGGCATTAAATACGTTCACATTATTGTACTAGCATCACCACCATCCATTTCCAGAACTTTTTCATCTTCCCCCAGCTGAAATCTGTATCCATTAAACACTAACTTCACATTCCCCTCTCACCATCTTTTGGCAACCACCATTCTACTTTCTGTCTTGAAGAATTTGATGACTCTAGGGACTTGGTATAAGAGCAAACATATATTTGTCCTTTTGTGATTGGCTTATTTCACTTATTTAAAGAGTCATTGATACTGTGGCATGAGTCAACGTTTCCTTCCTTTTTATTTTTTATAAATTTATTTATTTTTGGCTACATTGGTTCTTTTTTTTTTTTACATCTTTATTGGAGTATAATTGCTTTACAATGGTGTGTTAGTTTCTGCTGAATAACAAAGTGAATCAGCTATACATATACATATGTCCCCATATCTCTTCCCTCTTGCATCTCCCTCCCTGCTGCATTGGTTCTTCGTTGCTGTGTGTGGGCTTTCTCTGGTTGCGGTGAGCGGGGGCTACTCTTTGTTGCGGAGCACAGGCTCCAGGCACGTGGACTTCAGTAGTTGTGGCATGCGGGCTCTAGAGCGCAGGCTCAGTAGTTATGGCTCACGGGCTTAGTTGCTGTGTGGTATGTGGGATCTTCCTGGACCAGGGCTCAAACCCCTGTCCCCTGCATTGGCAGGTGGATTCTTAACCACTGTGACAACAGGGAAGTCCCTCCTTCCTTTTTAATGCTGAATAATTTTCTATAAATTTCCATATGTATGGACCACATTTTGTTTATCCGTTCACCTGTTGATAGACACTGGGTTGCTTCCACCTTTGGCTACTGTGAATAATGCTGTATGAACTTGGTTGTACAATAATCTGTTCTGCTTTCACTTCTTTTGGGTATAGGCTGGAACACCATTTCTTTTAAAATTAAATTAAATTAAATTAATAAATTAATTTGGCTGTGTTGGGTCGTGGTTGCGGTACGCGGACGTTCTCTAGTGGTGAGTGGGGGCTACTCTTCGTTGCAGTGCGCGGGCTTCTCTTGTTGTGGAGCACGGGGCTCTAGGCGTGTGGGCTTCAGTAGCTTTGTCACACGGGCTGAGCAGTTGTGGCTCGCGGGCTCTAGAGCACAGGCTCAGTAGTTGTGGCACACAGGCTCAGTCGCTCTGCGGTATGTGGGATCTCCCTGGACCAGGGCTCGAACCCATGTCCCCTGCATTGGCAGGCAGATTCTTAACCACTGCACCACCAGGGAAGTCCCTAGAAAACCATATCTTTACCTCACTGTAGATGAGGAGATGTTGGGGTTCTAGTTGCTGTAGTAACTTATCTTGAAATTAAATTTACTATTTATTAGGATGTTTTTCCTTTTGAGTATTTATATTGGGTATCTCCTTACTGTTGACACTGTACTATTCGAGAATAGATTCACGTCCAAAACATTTTAATTATAGATTTGAATTACCTCCATAGGATAAAGTATATGAACCTCTTTTCCTAACCTATAGTGGACATGAAAATTTTTACCCTTAGATAAATTTTTAGTAATCCTGGCTTTATTTTATTACTAGGATTGTTTTTTTTTTTTTTTTTTTTTTTTTGCTGTACACGGGCCTCTCACTGTTGTGGCCTCTCCCGTTGTGGAGCACAGGCTCCGGACGCACAGGCTCAGCGGCCATGGCTCATGGGGCCCAGCCGCTCCACGGCATGTGGGATCTTCCCGGACCAGGGCACGAACCCGTGTCCCCTGCATCGACAGGCAGACTCTCAACCACTGCGCCACCAGGGAAGCCCTAGAATTGTTTTTTAAATGTCATCAACTCTGATATTTATATATGGAATAAAATTGTTCATTATTTCCAGTTTTTTATTCTATATGCAATTTAATGCCTTAAGTGAACACTGCCTTCAGGAAAATACTGGAAGATCTTTATGCAGATGAACGTGTCTTAGGACATAAACTCAGTTTTATAAATGTAGGTGCTTTCACAGTGCTTTCATAATACACGCTAAATGAATTTGTCATGTATTAAGCACACAGTTGCAGTTTTATAGCTAGGTTTTCATATTCAGTAAACTTATTAATACTTTGTTTTGTTCTATTTTGTTGATTATATGAAGTAGCAGTGCACTGGTAAGGAAATAGCCATTGAGGAATCTTGTTGGATTATCTGTTCAAGTCCTCCCTTTTTTCATGCAGGTACCTTTCTACTTTCCATTTGTAACTGGGCACTTTAAAGGATATTCACTATTTTGCTGTTTCCTTAGATACCAAATCAGCTATCAACTACCTATTAATATAGTCTCTGTTATATATTCTATTTCTCCAAGAAATTTATTTTAAAGTACACTTTAACAACTATTCAAAATGTGTAAACCATGGAGTCAGATCATAGCAATATCGGAAAAATAAAGCTAATACCTTTCACTGATTTATTTGTAACAAAACACTTTTATGGTGCCCTGATGGGTGAAAACCTGCAGCCCCTGACTGAGTCCTTTACTGCCACTAGGGGGCTAAGTTTTCCTTAGCTGTTAAAACTAAAGATCCCAGTTTTTTCAGTTTTGGCGAACCCTGCAGACCCCTCCTTGCTGTTTTGCTTTTTGGATTTAACTTATGTCCCAGGATATTTGTGCCTTTAAATATTCTGGGAAACCAAATTCAAATCCAAAACATTTTAATTGTGTATTTGAATAATCTCCAGGGATATTGGAAATGACAGCTTGAATTTTATGTGACCATTCTAGTAATATCTGGCTTTTTAAACCACTGGACTTGTTAAACTTATGTAATTCAGAAAACATCAACCCTTATGTTTGTACTTGAACTAGAATTCTATCCATTATTTTAATTTTGTACTTCTGTGTGCAAAATGTAATGCCTTAAAATGCACGTGATAAAATAAAATATTTAGGGCTTCCCTGGTGGCGCAGTGGTTGAGAGTCCGCCTGCCGATGCAGGGGACACGGGTTCGTGCCCCGGTCCGGGCAGATCCCACATGCCGCAGAGCGGCTGGGCCCGTGAGCCATGGCCGCTGAGCCTGCGCGTCCGGAGCCTGTGCTCCGCAACGGGAGAGGCCGCAGCAGTGAGAGGCCCGCGTACCACACAAAAAATAATAATAATAATAAAAAAAAATTTATTTCTTGTATACCTTTATGAACTTCTGACAATTAAAACTTCAGTAGTCAGTAATGACGAAATAGGGAAGCATTTTAATGAATTTTTTAAATCTTTGGCTACTTTACTTCAAAGGTTACTGAATAAGATTATTTAGTAACTTTATTAGCACACTCAAAATATGAAAAACATGGACCAAAGAAGAGAAAGTTGCCACCTTATAAAAAAGATACCTTGAAAATATTCAGCAAGTGGAGTTCTAGTAAAATTAAAATACTACATTTAGGAAGAGGAAAAGATCAGGGAAGTAGTGTGATATATTAAAGAGCATGTGCTTCGGAGTGTGCCTCTGTCACTCTCGGCGTTGTGACTTTCGGCACATTTTTAAACATCCCTGAGCTTTAGTTTCCTTATGTTTGTAAAGTAACGTTAATGCCTCATTCAGTTGTTGTTTGGATTAAATGAGACCATATATGTGAAGGGCCTAGGCCTGTGCCTGGAATAGGGTAGGTGGTCAACCAACGTCAGCCTCTGTTCAATCCAAAGACGTGATGTTATAACTGATTCTCAGTCATTCTGGAGGGTCTCCCTCTGGAAAAGAGGAGACTCAACCTATTATTAAGGCTACATTTGTAAGTATGACTCTACCAGTAGAAAGAGTTCAGTCTTTTCATGGTATCCTAACTATAAAGAGAAAGTTTGGAAAATGTATTTCCTTAGCTAACATAATAGCATTGTTAGCTATTTGTTGATTGATGGCTTGCTGTATGCCAGTACTCTTCTCAGTGCTTTGTGCATATTAACTCATTCACTCCTCACAACAAACATGTTAGGTAGGTACTACTATTATCCCTATTCTAACAGAATGCAGAAACTAAGGCCCAAAGGGATTAACGTTGCTCAAGTTTATACAGTTATTAAAATTTTGGAGCTGGGCTACAAAGCCAGGCAGTCTGGCTCTAGAATCTGAATTCCTAACCACTTGTCTAAATTGTTAAAACATTTTTTTTTTCATAGATTCCACTGGATGCATTGTATAACAGTAGGAGTGTTTGGAGAGTACTTATACTTATTTTATCCTTAAAAACCTTGCTCCAAATGTTTGTTACTATTAAAATGATTGAAATAATTATTTTAGAATTCTGAATATGTTCTGATATTTTCAATAAAAGGAAATTACTACTTTCAGTAAGCATAAATGTTTGGTTAGAAGGGCAACAAAATGTTTAGGTGCTAAAGAAATCATTTATAAAAGTAGACATGACCCTTTTAAATGACTTTTAAAATTGCCTTATTACCATTTGTTTTCAACAAATAAGGGCACCTAGTCGGCCTAAATATATTTTATTGCACCCACAAAGGGAAACTTTTGGAATTTTTTGTTGTAAGTTGAAAGAGAGGAGTGCCTTGAATGCTGTAGAGGTTTATCTGGGTTGACGGCTTTTCTGTGTTTGGATTTGTTCCAGCTGTGCTGCAGTGCTGCTCTCCTACCCACATGGATGCGCTCAGTAGTTGTGTGTCTCCCACTGCCCCTTCCTATGCACACTGCAACTACTTCCAGGTAAGATGCTGGCAACAATGGACATACCCTGCGTCAGGTACAGTACGATTGGCCTTGCAGAATTCCAAAGTGTAATTTTATCTTAATGAGTAGCCACAGGTAAGCTGTGGATTGTGGCCTTAGTTTTTCTCAATTCTTAAAAAAAAAAGAGTGTATGTAAATGATGTCTGAGGATTCTTCTAGGCCTACACTATCTTCTTGGCCTACTCTTAGGCACTAGCCACATGTAGCTATTTAAATGTAAATGAATTAAAGTTAAATAAAATTTAAAAATCATTCCTCAGTAGGGAGGGTGGGAGGGAGGGAGACGCAAGAGGGAAGAGATATGGAGATATATGTATATGTATAGCTGATTCACTTTGTTATGAAGCAGAAACTAACACACCACTGTAACCAATTATACTCCAATAAAGGTGTTAAAAAAAAATCATTCCTCAGTCACACTAGCCACACTTCAGGTGCTTAATAGTTTCATTTGGCTAGTGGTTACCAGATTTTATAGTACACATAGAGAACATTTTCATCATTGCTGACAGTTAGTTGGAACAATGTTGTTCAGCTGTCAGCAATGGTAAAATTGAATACCATGGTAAAATGAATACCAGATAAACTCTAAAAGTATATACATCACCAAATGACAGATCCTTCCAAGATGGTACAATTACTTTTTTTTTAAAGGAGAAAGGAAAATGATGTCAAAAATGAGAAAGCCCCTATGTTGTAAACACTGCACTTCAATTTTTTCTCGTATTTGTTAGGAAGCAATTGCTTTGATTTAAATGTTGTAGACTACTACTTCTAGGATAAGATTAAATCCCATGTTTGTATTTTTATGCTATAGTTGCTTAAAGATTGGAATTGTTTTCCTTTGATATCATGTAGTCATGATAGCTTCTGTTCTTTAGAGAATATCTTACTATTGACATTCCAGTACTCAAAAGAACATTCCTTTTTTTCTTTTTTGTCTTTTCTTTCTTTCTTTCTTTCTTTCTTTCTTTTCTTTTTTTGAGGAGTATAGAATCAGATCAAGGGGACTTAGCTGGACATTTTTAATGGCAGTTGTCATCAAGCATGTTAGTCTAGCTGATTCATCTTCACTGGAAGGACATATCTATCTCACACATTAGATGCTCTTGTCTGTAGATCCAGGCATTCTCTCCCCTGGATCATACTGGAGATACTCTGTTGGTGTTATATCTTGATTATATTTATGTTTTAAATAAATCATTTAAAACATCTTTGAAGACCTTTGCTTACTACAAAGACAATACATGTTCACTGTAGGAAAATAGAGATAAGTAGACGTAAAATTTTTAAATTGAAAAAAGTGAAGTATTTCAGATAACATTCTGGAAATAGATGCAGTTAGTTTTGTTGGCCTGCAGATATGAGTGTGCATGAATGGTCAGTATATTGCAGTGGTTAAGAGCAAGAACTCTGGAGTCAGGCACACCTAGGTTTGAAGCCTGACTCTGTCAGTTACTTCTTTGTGACTTTGTATAAATTATGAAGTTTCTCTGAACTTCAGTTCCATCCTTTGGAAATAGAGATGATCACATTTCATAGACCTCTTGTGAGGATTAAATGAAATAATGTATGTAAAGCACTTTGTATGTGCTTGGCACATAGTAAGAACTCAGTAAGTGGGGCTATCAGCTATAGTAAAGTAGCTTGACGCTTAAACCATTTAGATTTACATTATTTGGCATTAGTGGCCTTCAAATCATTGACGCACTCATTGTCAATGTGTTTGACAATATTGACTCACTACATGTTTTATTTAATAGTAACTCTTCCATATCTTATGTTTATAACCTGAGATATTCAGCAAACATTTATTGAATGCCTGCTCTGTGCAAAGTACTATGTATAAGAGAATACATCTTGAAGATATCAGTCTAAAAGTGACAACTATTTTAATCTATTGTTTTATTATTAAAATAAATAATCTCAGGACCAAAGGACATTTGATATTCCATACATTTTTTCCCAGGTCATTTGGAACAGAATATCAGTACCTCCCCCCTGAATCTATAGAAGCATTGGTGGACTTGTGAGCATCCTGTGTTTGACATTTCCTTACTACATTTCTAAAACAGTATATTGCAGATACAAGTGATGTTTTTGTCTGTCAACCTTTATGGAAGAATTTGGTTTATAGACATTTTATCAACAAATAGGTTTTTGGGTACTATGGCTTTTTTGATTTTGTGTACTTTAACCCTGAGAATTATTGGTCCATTCCAGTATTAAACTTGATATAGTGGTTGACATATAATAGTTCCTGTGTAAGTGTTAACAATAGAGTCGAAGCTACCACTGCTGAAAAGTTGATTGGCATTCAAGTTTTCTGAGTGAGCTTTAAGTTTAATTTGTTTATATTTAGCATTCATCAGCCTACATGTTGTTGCTTTCCTCCTTAATCTCATATTTGGTTTTCTATCCAAACAGTCCTATTTTCTCTTTTCCCAGAATTCTCCAGTGCAACCTTCCTATCCAGTTGAATTTCTGCCTTCTACTTGGCCTTGCAGTGCTACTGATGAAAATAAAAAGACAGAAGTAAACCTAGAGGCTGTTTTTCAGATAGTAGATGAGTTGCATTCCTCCCCTAAATTGGAGACGGTAAAGGTGGAGCCTGTTGAGAATCAGTGCTCCACATCTCCGTCTAACAGAGGCCAACATATCCTAGCTAATTCACACGACAGCAGTCCATCTGCCACACGTCAAGCCAGCCAGCTGGAGCCACTCACTGCTGTAGGCTCAGATAGTACGTCTTTTGTGGCTGGAACAGAACAAGCAATTACCGGCTCTCTACCACAGTCACCTGAGTACATCTATACCATCCACACAGCTCAGCCTGTTGAAGATACTACAATGCAGGAGTCTGCAGCCAACCAGCAAGCTCATGTCAAACTGAAGGAGCAGCTAAGTCATAATCCGTCTCCGTCTTCAGTAGCATTTGTGCAGGAAGGGCTACCGTTCAGCACACACCAGGTAAGAGGCAAAGAAAAAATCCTAATAGAGCGCAAAGGTACCTAGGAGTGGTACTTCCACTCCTTGCTGAAGGAGTTCTTCTTGCTGAAGACTTCTTGCTGAAGACTGTTCTAGTGGAGGACTTTGTCCAGGTTTTATTTGGGTTTAATACCAGTTCATTATGCTCTCCAGAAGGATCGTGTCCCAGTGGTTATGCACAAAAGATTCAGAAAGAAGTAACCTTAACCCTCAGGCATCCTCTCACTACGTTGTGGTCTGAAGTCAGCCTCTAGAGAGGCAGTCTAAATGAGCATTATGGTATGACTTATTTTCATGTTAAAAGCATCCCTTGGGCTTCCCTGGTGGTGCAGTGGTTGAGAGTCCGCCTGCCGATGCAGGGGACACGGGTTCGTGCCCCAGTCCGGGAAGATCCCACATGCCGCGGAGCGGCTAGGCCCGTAAGCCATGGCCGCTGAGCCTGCGCGTCCGGAGCCTGTGCTCCACAACGGGAGAGGCCACAACAGAGAGAGGCCAGCGTACCGCAAAAAAAAAAAAAAAAAAAGCATCCCTTGAGTTTTGCTTCCTAACTTAGTTTGGATGGACTAGGTGTGCCTGGCTGATTAAATTCCACTCCTCAGAAGGGATGGTTTATCTCATAGATAATATCAGGACTTTCCTGGCCATTTGTAGCATGGAGGTAAGGAGATGATTGGAGGTGTGTTTTCATTCTTTCTTACAGCATCATTGAATTCTAAATTTTTAAAAAAGATTTATTTATTTACTTAATTTATTTTTGGCTGTGTCGGGTCTTAGTTGCAGCAGGCGGGATCTTTGTTGAGGCATGTGGGATCTTTCGTTGAGGCATGGGGGATCTTCCATTGTGGCGTGCAGGTTTTCTCTCTCTAGTTGTGGTGTGCAGGCTCCAAGGCGTGTGGGCTTTGTAGTTTGTGGCACGCCGGCTCTCTCGTTGAGGCGCGTAGGCTCAGTAGTTGTGGCGTGAGGGTTTAGTTGCCCCATGGCATGTGGGATCTTAGTTCCCTGACCAGGGATTGAACTCGCAGTCCCTGCATTGTAAGGTGGATTCTTTACCACTGGACCACCAGGGAAGTCCCTATAGAATTCTACTTTGACTTGACAGCATACTGTGTTTGAATTTCCCTGCTAATATTCTCATTCCTAAAGCAGAATTCTGACTCTAGTTTGAGAGGTATATTCTGAAGGTAGAGACTAATTCCTTTATTTCTGCTAGCTTATGACGGGGAAAGGAATAAACTTTGATTCTAAAAAATAAAAGTACATCCAAATTAAAATCATTTTCGTGATTAAGTATTTTTTTCCTACTTAATTTTTTCTTGATCTTAGCCTGATACGTATTTATTTCATTTTGGATTTTTTTTCTTTAATGGAACTGAAAATGTCTTCATTGGTAGAGATTCCCAAGATAACTTTTTGGCAGTTTGCGTGTATGTGTGTGTTGTGGGGGGGGGGGGCGGGTTTTGGCCGCACCGCACGTTTTGTGGGATTTCAGTTTCCCGACCAGGGATTCAACCCAGGCCCTCGGCAGTGAGAGAGCAGAGTCCTAACCAATGGACCACCAGGGAATTTATGGCAGTTTTTAAAATGCATTCTTTTCTAGCTCTAACTTTATTTTATTTTATTTTTGCAGTACGCGGGCCTCTCACCGCCGTGGCCTCTCCCGTTGCGGAGCACAGGCTCTGGATGCGCAGGCTCAGCGGCCATGGCTCACGGGCCCAGCCGCTCCGCGGCATGTGGGATCCGCCCGGACCGGGGCACGAACCCGTGTCCCCTGCATCGGCAGGCGGACTCTCAACCACTGCGCCACCAGGAAAGCCCCTAGCTCTAACTTTAGATCCAAATATCTTATGGGTTTTGGGGGTTTATTTATTTATTTAATTTATTTTTGGCTGTGTTGGGTCTTCGTTGCTGCGCATGGGCTTTCTCTAGTTACGGCAAGTGAGGGATACTCTTCGTTGCGATACGTGGGCTTCTCATTGCAGTGGCTTCTCTTGTTGTGGAGCACCGGCTCTAGGTGTGCAGGCTTCAGTAGTTGTGGTGCACGGGCTTAGTTGCTCCACGGCATGTGGAATCTTCCTGGACCAGGGCTCGTACCTGGTCCCCTGCATTGGCAGGCGGATTCTTAACCACTGCACCATCAGGGAAGCCCTATCTTATGGTTTTTATCAACTCATTGTCCTTCTTGAGCCCAACTGTTGAGACCCGGTATACTATGTATTAATATTATAAATTCAGTAGACCAAAGATAGTCCCATTATGTTTCAAATATGCCTGTGAAAAGAACATGAAATTTGCCTTTATTCCTTCATAGTCACATCCAAAAGATTAGATTTCGTACCTTAAAATTGCATTCACACAGTTATTTTTTTTAAAAAAAATGGATATCACAGCTTTTGAAAGCTATATATATATATATATATATATATATATATATATTTTTTTTTTTTTTTTTTTTTTTTTCCTGTACGCGGGCCTCTCACTGTTGTGGCCTCTCCCGTTGCAGAGCACAGGCTCCGGATGTGCAGGCTCAGCACCCATGGCTCACGGGCCTAGCTGCTCCGCGGCATGTGGGACCTTCCTGGACTGGGGCACGAACCCGTGTCCCCTGCATCGGCAGGTGGACTCTCAACCACTGCACCACCAGGGAAGCCCTGAAAGCTATATTTTGAACTCCTAGCTCTACTTCATTATATTGTTTTATTTTAAAATAAGTTCATAAACAAATAGAGTATTTGAGAAGTTGGTCAGCTTGACAAAGGGATTTGATATTCCAAAGAAAACATAGGAACTCCAAGAGAGAAATTCATGTCATAAGCAGAGCAGATCTAGATTTTATAGGGAGTGAAGCTTATACAAATTTGAGGTCCTCATTAAGCCAAAGAATACAAAATTAATAGAATAAAGTGTTTACAACCCCTCTGACATCATCCAACAGGATCATGCCTATGGCCATTCCAGTATCACCAAGAGGGGCAGGCAATCTGATGGAAGGGATGTTAGAGTGGGAAAAGATAGTGGTATTAACCAATTGTGAATTTGTGTGATGTGAATTTTACCAAAAAATATGAAACTTCACGGTGAATCTTCCCCTGATCATAAGTAAATATTTTAGCTCCATAGACATTTCAGTAGTTTGCGTATGGGGAAATATACATCTTACTACCGAATATTCAGATTAGCTTAACAAAATCTGGTCTTTTTTTTTTTTTTTTTTTTTTTTTTGCAGTATGCGGACCTCTCACTGCTGTGGCCTCTCCCGTTGCGGAGCACAGGCTCCGGACGCGCAGGCTCAGCAGCCATGGCTCACGGGCCCAGCCGCTCCGCAGCATGTGGGGTCCTCCCGGACCAGGGCACGAACCCATGTCCCCTGCATTGGCAGGCGGACTCTCAACCACTGCACCACCAGGGAAGCCCGGGTGGTATCATTCTTAAGGATGAAAAGCCTTACAGTCTTATTTGTTGGATCATGCTTCTATAGTAGAACTCCTCTGATAAAATATCTTAACTTTTAGTAGATATTTGGGGAAAATTTGGAATAATGAGTGGGTTTAATATTTTAGGTGGATGCCAGTATAAAATGCCAGATCAAAACACCTGAGAATATCTTGCCTTCAGAACAGATGGAATTCCTTATTTCAGAAATGGGGCCTGCTAGCAAGCCTAGTAAAGACACAGGTTTATCCACTCCAGCCAGATACAGAGAGCAAAGAAGCAACTCACAGCAAGGAGAGTCCCCTGGTAAGGATTATTGTGCTCTAGAATGCTAGCAGTAGAATCATAGTGTAGAATTAATATATGAGTAATAATTTTTCTGGTCTTCATTTATTATTCAAAATTGTAATATACTAATCACATTGCTGTTTCATACAACTGCAATTTTAACTCTTTATTTTTTTCTTAATCATCCTTTTAAAGTATGTAAAAGTTATATTCCAGTATTGCATGTAAGAGTATGAGCTTTTGAAAAGAGAACATGGTAAGTAAAAGCAAAGGAATTTGGATTATTTAACTTGGAGAATGCAAGGATGAAGGGTGATTCAATAACTGCTTCAGATGCCAAAGACTTTCTAATTACGGAAGTATAAGTACTTGTTCTCTTATTAGCAGAGTATAGTACAAGAGGGAATGTGCTTAAATTGTGGCAGGAAAAAATTAGATGGACATTAAAGACATTATCCTGAGCATATTATAAAGATACTCTAAAGTATGACTCTATCAGTGGGATTTTTCTTGTGGTATGTAGGAACCCGAGTGATTGTAGTACAGTTGCTGCTACTCTTTCTAGGGAAATTGGAAAGAATCATTTTTTTAAGAAAATGGTGACATCCATAAAACATGTTTCTTGTATGATCGAAAACCAAGTCATCAGAGTCTTCAGTGGACAACTTGAATATTCTCAAATTATATGCATGTCAGAGGCATGCAATTCAGTGAATTAATAAATCAGATTAAGCAATCATTTTAACCTATAAAAATGGGAAAAATCTTGGGAACTTCTGTGAGAATTTCTCCAAAAAGTAAACTAATAGTAATGTGATCGAGATGTTGTTTAGACTCATTGGGTTCTTTCTGCAAAATGCCTTTTAGACTAAAAGCTATCTTGATCACTCATCTTATTTGTTAAACTTAGCTTGCACAGTTGCTTTTAGTTGAGTATATGATCCAATATACGGTCAAAGATTAAGATTTCTTACCACTGAAGATGTTCAAAGCAATGGCATAGACTTTGAAGGCAATTTAGAAAAGGACAGTGATGAATATTTACTACACACTCACTTTTATGACATACAGCAAACTTGATGAAACTGGTATTATCGTCTTAAAGATCGGGAAACTTAATCTTGGAGAGGATAAGTAACTTGTTCAAGATCACATTAATTTAGCTAATATTCTACTCACAGTCCTTCTGTTGACTGTGTCCTTTGATGCACAGAAGTTTTAAGTTTTATGTAGTCCCATCTGTCTACCTTTCCTTTTGTTGCCTGGGCTTTTGGTGTTGTATCCAAGAAAGCATTGCCAAGTCCAGTGTCATGAAGTTTTTCCACTATGTTTTCTTGCAGGAGTTTTATAGTTTTAGGTCTTATATTTAGGTCTTTAGTCCATTTTGAGTTAATATTTATAGATAGTGTAAGATAAGGGTCCAACTTTATTCTTTTGCATGTGGACATCCAGTTTTCCTAGCACCATTTGTTGAAGAGACCTTTCCCCATTGAGCGGCCTTGGCATCCTTGTTGAAAGTCATCTGACCATATATGTGAGGGTTTATTTCTGGTTTCTTTATTCCAGTCCACCGGTCTATTTTTCTGTCATTATGCCAGTACCATATGATCTCTGTTTAACCAATCAATTCTGCCATTGTAGCACAAAAGCAGTCATAGATAATACATAAATGAATGGTTGTGGCTGTGCTTCAGTAAAACTATTTACAAAAACAGTTGCTGGGCCCAATTTGACCCAAAGGTCATAATTTACCAACCTCTGAGTTAAACTAACAGTTTATTTCTGAAAAGCAACAGTGGAAGCCAGAAAGGAGTAGAATCATATTTTTAATATATTAAAAGAAATCTGCAGTCCTGGAAATCTCTACCCGGCCAAAAGATCCTTCAATAATGATGGCAAAAATGAAGACATTTTCAGATAAACACAAAATAGAGAGCATGTGCCACAGCAGATAAACAGTAAAGGAAATTCTACAGGGTGGTCTTCAGGCAGCAGGAAACAAGGAAACATACTGTAGCTTCTAGGGTAATCACCAAAATTGGTATAGAAATGATCCCAAAAAAGGCAGGAAAGGAGGAAGCAAGGAATTAAAAATAAGGAAGACAGAGAAAACAAATAATAAAATGGTTGACCCAAATTTAGCCAATACAACTATTATATGTAAATGGTCTTAAAATCTCAAAGACAGAGATTGCTAGAGTAGATAAAAGGGCAAACTCCTACTATAGGCTGGCTACAGGAGACATGTAGGTTGAAAGTAAGTGGATAGAAAAAGATACAACATGCAAACAGGAAGAATGAGAAGGCTGGTATGGTTATTTTTAATATCAGAAAAAATAGACTTTAAGACAAAGAGTGTTATAAAGAGGGCCACTTCATAATGATGAACAGTTCATCAGGGAGGTGTATCAACTGTAAATGTGTTTTTTGTAGTAATGGAGCTTCAAAATACATGAAGCAAAAATTGACAGAAATTAAAGGGGGAAACACAATTCCTCAATGTACTAGGATATTTTAACACTTCTGTCTAAGCAATTGATAGAATAACTAGATAAAATATCAGTAAAGACATAGAAGATCTGAACAACATAAACACCTTGATCTAATTGGCATTTACAGTACACTGAGCATCCAACAACTGCAGAATATACATTGTTCTCAAGTGCATATAGTACATTTACCAGGATAGGTCATTCATTGGGCCATAATACAAGTCTCAATACATTTAAAAGAACTGAAGTCATACAAAGTGTACTCTCTGAATATAACAGGATTAAATTAGAAATCAGTAACAGAGTAATTAGGAGAACCTCAAATATCTGGAAATAAAGTGACATACTTCTAAATAATTTGTGAATCGAAGACAAAATCACAAAGAAAATTAGAAAATACTTTGACAATGAAAATACAACATCACAGTTTGTGGGATGCAGCTAAAGCAGTGTTAGAATGAGATGTGTAGCTTTAAATGCTAATATTAGAAAAGAAGTAAGATCTAAAATCAATGACCTGAGGTTTTACCATACGAAACTAGAAAAAGAAGAGGAAAGTAAACCCAAAGTAAATATTAAAAATAGAAATCAATGATATAGAAAACAGACAATTGAGAAGACTAACAAATATAAAACTGGCTTTTTGAAAAGATCAACAAAATTGACAAACTCCTAGCTACACTGATCAGGAAAAAGAGAACACAAATCATAACTACCAAGAATGAAAAGAGATTAACACCTCAGAATCTATGAATAGTAAAAGGATAGTAAGAGAATACTGTGAACAGTCTTATGTTAATGAACACAACCACATAAATGGAATAGCCCCAGTTCTTAAAAAATACACCTTGTCAAAATTCACACAAGAAGAACCAATGAATAGCCCTATATAGATTAAAGAAGTTGGTTATCAAACATTTTCCTCAAAAGAAGAAAGAAAACTACAGACTAATAATCCTCATGAATATAGATGCAAAAATAATTAACAAAATATAAGTAAATTGAATGCAACAATATGTAAAAAGGCTGATCGACAAAGTAGAGTTTGTCTCAAGAATGCAAGGCTTGATTGAATTTCAAATGCTAATATTATTCACCATATTAACAGAGTAAAGGAGAAAAACTCTATGATGATTTCAGTAGATTCAAGGAGAGCACTTGACAGACTTTAGCGCTCATTCGTAATAAAAACTCTCAGCAAAGTAGGAATAGTAGAACATTTCTCAAACTGGTAAAGAGTATCTATAAAATATGTATAGTGAGGATCATGATTAATAGCGAAAGACTAAACTGTTTACTCCAGAGATTGGGAACAAGGCAAGGATGCCCACTTTACCACCTGTATTCAGTATTGTACTGGTGGACCAATAGCCATTGCAATAGGCAAGAAAAAGAAGTAAAAGGCGTAAAGATTGGAAAGCACACAACTGGAAAATGAAATTTAAAACAAATCAAACATTTATGGTAGGCCCCAAATCATAAGATACCTAGGAATAAGTTGAACAAAAGACGTCTAAGGCCTCTACGCTGAAAACTACAAATTTTGCTGAAAGAAATTAAAGAAGACAAATAAATGGAAAGATGTGCCGTGTTCATGGATAAGAATACCCAATATTGTTAAAATGACAGTTCTCCCCAAGTTGATCTATAAATTCAATGCAATCCTAATCAAAATTCTAGTAGACTTTTTTTTCTTTAATGACAAGCTGATTCTAAAATTTAAAAGAAAATGCAAAGGACAGAGATGAACCAAAGCAATTTTTAAAAATAAAAAATTGGAGGAGACTTCACCAGATTTCAAGACTTACCATAAAGCTAAAATAATCAAAATCGTTTGGTATTGGTGAGAGTCCAGAAATAGATCCACACATATGTGGTCTATTGATTTTCAACAAAGGTGCTAAGGCAGTGCAATGGAGAAAGGAAAGTGTTTTCAACAAAAATTAACGTTGACCCATACCTCGCCTCGGCCCAAAGGAGCAAGATGGCGGAGTAGAAGGATGTGCGCTCACTCCCTCTTGCAAGAGCAGCGGAATCACAACTAACTGCTGAATAGTCATCGACAGGAAGACGCTGGAACTCACCAAAAAAGATACCCCACATCCAGAGACAAAGGAGAAGCCACAGTGAGACGGTAGGAGGGGCACAATCACAATAAAATCAAATCCCGTAACTGCTGGGTGGGTGACTCACAGACTGGAGAACACTTATACTACAGAAGTCCACCCACTGGAGTGAAGGTTCTGAGCCCCACGTCAGGCTTCCCAACCTGGGGGTCTGGCAACAGGAAGAGGAATTCCTAGAGAATCAGACTTTGAAGGCTAGCGGGATTTGATTGCAGGACTTTGACAGGACTGGGGGAAACAGAGACTCCATTCTTGGAGGGCACACACAAAGTAGTATGTGCATCAGGACCCAGGGGAAGGAGCAGTGACCCCCATAGGAGACTGAACCAGACCTACCCACTAGTGTCGGAGGGTCTCCTGCAGAGGCGGGGGTGGCTGTGGCTCAACGTGAGGACAAGGGCACTGGCAGCAGAAGTTCTGGGAAGGACTCCTTGGTGTGAGCCCTACCAGAGTCCACCATTAGCCCCACCAAAGAGCCAGGTAGCCTCCAGTGTTGGGTCGCCTCAGGCCAAACAACCAACAGGGAGGGAACCCAGCCCCACCCATCAGCAGACAAGTGGATTCAAGTTTTACTGAGCTCTGCCCACCACCAGTCCCTCCCATCAGGAAAATTGCACAAGCCTCTTAGATAGCCTCATCCACCAGAGGGCAGACGGCAGAAGCAAGAAGAACTACAATCCTGCAGCCTGTGGAACAAAAACCACATTCACAGAAAGATAGACAAGATGAAAAGACAGAGGGCTATATGCCAGATGAAGGAAAAGATAAAACCCCAGAAAAACAACTAAATGAAGTAGAGATAGGCAACCTTCCAGAAAAAGAATTCAGAATAATGAGAGTGAAGATGATCCAGGACCTCAGAAGAAGAATGGAGGCAAAGATTGAGAAGATGCAAGAAATGTTTAACAAAGACCTAGAAGAATTAAAGAACAAACAAACGGAGATGAACAATACAATAACTGAAATGAAAAATACAATAGAAGGAATCAATAGCAGAATAACTGAGGCAGAAGAACAGATAAGTGACCTGGGAGACAGAATGGTGGAATTCACTGCTGCGGAACAGAATAAAGAAAAAAGAATGAAAAGAAATGATGATCTTTTGACAAAATTCAACACCCATTTATGATAACAACTCTATAGAAAGTGGGCACAGAGGGAACCTACCGCAACATAAAAAAGGCCATATATGACAAACCCACAGCAAACATCATTCTCAATGGTGAAAATCTGAAAGCAGTTCCTCTAAGATCAGGAAGAAGATGAGGTTGTCCACTCTTGCCCCTACGATTCAACATAGTTTTGGAAATCCTAGCCATGGCAATCAGAGAAGAAAAAAATAAAAGGAATACAAATTGGAAAAGAAGAGTAAAACTGTCACTGTTTGCAGATGACATGATACTATACATAGAGAACCCTAACGATGCCACCAGAAAACTACTAGAGCTAATCAATGAATTTGGTAAAGTTTGCAGGATACAAAATTAATGCACAGAAATCTCTTGCATTCCTATACACTAATGAGGAAAAATCTGAAAGAGAAATTAAGGAAACACTCCCATTTACCATTGCAACAAAATGAATAAAGTACCTAGGAGTAAACCTACCTAGGGAGATAAAAGACCTGTATGCAGAAAACTATAAGACACTGATGAAAGCAATTAAAGATGATACAAACAGATGGAGAGATATACCATGTTCTTGGATTGGAAGAATCAATGTTATGAAAATGACTATATTACCCAAAGCAATCTACAGATTCAGTGCAATCCCTATCAAACTACTAACGACATTTTTCACAGAACTAGAACAAAAAATTTCACAATTTGTATGGAGACACAAAAGACCCCAAATAACCAAAGCAACCTTGAGGGAAAAACACAGAGCTGGAGGAATCAGACTCCCTGACTTCAGACTATACTACAAAGCTACAGTAATCAAGACAGTATGGTACTGGCACAAAAACAGAAATATAGATCAATGGAACAGGATAGAAAGCCCAAAGATAAACCCACGCACCTATGGTCAACTAATCTATGACAAAGGAGTCAAGGATATACAATGGAGAAAAGACAGTCTCTTCAATAACTGGTGCTGGGAAAACTGGATGGCTACATGTAAAAGAATGAAATTAGAACATTCCCTAGCACCATACACAAAAATAAACTCAAAATGGATTAGAGACCTAAAGGTAAGACCGGACACTATAAAACTCTTAGAGGAAAACATAGGAAGAACACTCTCTGACATAAATCACAGCAAGATCTTTTTTTGATCCCCCTCCTAGAGTAATGGAAATAAAAACAAAAATAAACAAATGGGACCTAATGAAACTTAAAAACTTTTGCAAAACAAAGGAAACTACAAACAAGATGAAAAGACAGCCCTCAGAATGGGAGAAAATATTTACAAACGAATCAGTGGAAAAGGATTAATCTCCAGAATATATACACAGCTCATGCAGCTCGATATTAAAAAAACAAACAACCCGATCAGAAAATGGGCAGAAGACCTAAATAGACATTTCTCCAAAGAAGACAGACAGATGGCCAAGAAGCACATGAAAAGCTGCTCAACATCACTAATTATTAGAGAAATGCAAATCAAAACTACAGTGAGGTATCACCTCATAGCAGTTAGAATGGGCATCATCAGAAAATCTACAAACAAATGCTGGCAAGGGTGTGAAGAAAAGGGAACCCTCTTGCACTGTTGGTGGGAATGTAAATTGATACAGCCACTATGGAGAACAGTATGGAGTTTCCTTAAAAAACTAAAAATAGAATTACCACATGACCCAGCAATCCCACTGCTGGGCATATACCCAGAGAAAACCATAATTCAAAAAGACACATGCACCCCAATGTTCATTGCAGCACTATTTACAATAGCCAGGTCATGGAAGCAACCTAAATGCCCATCGACAGACGAATGGATAAAGAAGATGTGGTAAATATATACAGTGGAATATTACTCAACCATAAAAAGGAACGAAATTGGGTCATTTGCAGAGACGTGGATGGATCTAGAGACTGTCATACAGAGTGAAGTAAGTCCGAAAGAGAAAAACAAATATCGTATATTAACGCATATATGTGGAACCTAGAAAAATGGTACATATGAACCGGTTTGCAGGGCAGAAATAAGAGACACAGATGTAGAGAACAAACGAATGGACATCAAGGGGGGGTGGGGGGGTGGGGGATGAACTGGGCGATTGGGATTGACATGTATACACTGATATGTATAAAATGGATAACTAGGGCTTCCCTGGTGGCGCAGTGGTTGAGAGTCAGCCTGCTGATGCAGGGGACACGGGTTCGTGCCCTGGTCCGGGAAGATCCCACGTGCCACGGAGAGGCTGGGCCCGTGAGCCATGGCCACTGAGCCTGCGCCGTCTGGAGCCTGTGCTCCGCAACGGGAGAGGCCACAACAGTGAGAGGCCCGCGTACCGCAAAAAAAAAAAAAAGGATAACTAATAAGAACCTGCTGTATAAAAAAATAAATGAAATTCTAAAATTAAAAAATAATTGACCCATACCTCGCACCATACATAAAAATTAATTTCAAAAGGGATAAAAAAAGAAAAAAAAATAACTGAAAATGAATCACAGACCTAAATATAAAACCTAAAACTATAAAAGTTTTTGAAAAAAAATAAGAGACAAGCTTTGTTACTTTGGGCAAAGATTTCTTAGAACACAAAAAGTATGATCAATAAAGAAAAAAGTGATAAATTGGATTTCATCAAAATTTAAAACTTCTGCTCTTTGATAGATATCATTCAGAAAATGAAAAGGCAAGCCAAAGCCTAGGAGAAAATATTGACAGCACATATATCAAAACAAAGACATATCTAGAATATAAAGACTCTTACAGTGCAGTTCAAAAATGGGGTACAATATGAACAGACATTTCACAAAAGATACACAGATGGCCAGAAGCACATGAATAGATGTTTAATCATCAGAGAAGTCAGGTTAAAACTGCAGTGAGATATCACTACACACCAATTAGAATGGCTAAAATTTTTAAAAAAGGAAAAAAACCATGACCATACCAGGTGTTGATAGGGCACTGGCACTCTCATACACTGCTAGTGGGAATTTAAAATAGTATAACCACTTTTGGAAACAGTTTGGCAGTTTCTTAAAAATTAAGTTAAATCTATAAGATCAAGTTAAACTTTGTCCATCCTCTTCTCTCAACCTAATGGCACCTATATTGAGATCATCTGAAAAAGAGGGTTTGATTGGGAAGATAGCACCCTTAATCTCACCTTTGCCATAGTCTGTCAGAGATACTTGAGAAAAGCTTGAGGCCCTCTTTAGAGGTACCTCTTACTACTGTTTCAAGTTGGGATAGTAAAGTACTTCGATGCACACCCCAAATTACTGAACGCTAGTCAGTTGGTTTACAACCACACAGGAATATTCCCTTCCGTCTCTGCTTGAATACTGGCTACCTCTAGCCTGAGTTTATCTCTTATTTTAGGGCTTTGCTGAATGTGTCAAGAAAACAGCCAACACATTGTGAATTTTGTCAGCCTTTCCCCGTATGGTTACATGCTCGCTTGGCATGTGGTCTGCTTTCCAGGGTATCACAGGCAATGATTTTACCAAATGTTTTGACATAGATTTCAAAGATCGCCAACATTCTAGCCTGATGTGTCTTAACCACCTGCTGTCTGACTGCTAAGCCAGTACCACATATTTTAATTTGAATTACAGAAGCACCTCACTTATAGATTCCAAATTCCATATTAGTCCACATATAAGTTAGGCTACTGTAAAAAACAAAACAAAAAAACCAGTGTCTTAAACAATTTAGAAGTTTATTTCTTCCTCATGATAACAGTCCAGAGCTGATGTGGCAGCTTCCTTTTCTCTGCTAGCCCTCCAGGTGTTACATGGTGAAAGATGGCCCACCACTCTATCCTCATGTCAGCCAGCAGGGTGCTATAAATATCCCTTCCTTTTATGAGCATAATCACTGCTTATGCTCACATCAGTTTGACTAGAACTTAGTCACACGAACAGGCTGCAGGGGAGCTTGGAAATGTGGTCTGTAGCTGTGTCCATTTGCCTGTGTAAACAATACCATGATTTAAAAGAAGAATAAATATTAGGAGACAACTAGCAGTCTCTGTTACATGGACTAAGAGAAAATATTTACAACACAAAATATAAAGCATTGTATTCATAATACATAAAAGCTTCTACAAATCATTAAGAAATAAAGCAATCCAATAAAAAGAAATAAAATAATATTAATGTGTAGTTCAATTGAAGAAATACACATGACCAATACGTGTATAGAAAGATGTTGAACCACTCAGATAAATCAGTAATCAGAGAAATGCAAGTTATAAATCAACCAAAAAAATTTTTTTTTGCCAATCTGACAAAACTTAAATTATTGATAATATCCAGGTTGATAAAGGTGTAGGGAAAAAGGAACCTCCTGTACGCTGTAATTGGAATGTAAATTTGTAGAGCCATTTGGAGGGCAATTTGGCATGATCTGTAAATAACTAAAATGCTTATATGCTTTGACTCAGGAATCCCATTCCCAGGAATCTCTCCTACAGAGTTCAGTGTAGTGTGTTATT
Organism: Mesoplodon densirostris; assembly: GCF_025265405.1. NCBI lineage: Eukaryota > Metazoa > Chordata > Mammalia > Artiodactyla > Ziphiidae > Mesoplodon > Mesoplodon densirostris. Next base: position 60,306,438 of record NC_082678.1, read on the forward strand.
TATAATAGCAAACATTTGGAAAAGAGCATAAATGCCTGACAGTGCAGTATTAGACAAACTATGATAAATTCATGTAATGAAACACTGTGCAACCATTTAACAAAATAAAGTAGCTTGATATGTTGTTACTTGGAAAGATAGAAAGTGTTCATAATATGTTAAGTGAATGAAGCAAGTTGCAGCATACTGTGTCTAGTACGACCCCCTTTCTAGAACAAAAAATATATATATACTGTAAAATTATAGAAAAAAGTCTGGAAGTAAATAAAACTGATACATATAACAGTGGTCACCTCTGGGAAAGTAGAATTGGAGGTGTAGAGAGGTATTTTTTTTACTTCTTAATTTGTGTATGAGTGTACACAATGGTGGGATTATGGGGAAATCTCCCTTTTTGTATTTGTCTAGATTTTTTAAATTGAAAAAAATTTTTAAATAGTTTAAATACTGTAAAGAGTTTCTATAATATGAATATAAAAGCCTCAAAATAATAGGAATGAGCAATTTAATGTTTTGAAAAAAATTTTATATCCCAGATATTAACCTGACTTTTGAGATTTAGATATGATTGACTCAAGCTAACCTTATCCCACCCCAAAAATGCTTTTCTAAGATTTCTGAGAGTTTCTAGGGCTTACAGTGGCTTTTGTTTTTGAGTTTCTGCCTTTGCTTTATTCTAGATTCATCCATTTCTCACCTCCTGTAGGTGTTCTGTCTGCTCCTTGCCAGACCAGATGCAGAGCTCAGCCCCCTTACTTTGATTTCTCCCCTCCCCTGAGCATTTACATTAGGTAGTTGTATGTGTAGCACACTTTTCTGAAGATTTGGTGAGGTAGAAAGTGTTTGCATTTAAAATATTGCAAAGAATTAAAAATGGAATGGTAGCCATTGTTCTTTTTAAAGGGCCTTCAGTCAGTTTACCACTTTCTCACCTTTCCTTGTCGGTAGTCAATGTGGCCTCCTGTCATGTTGTCCTCTTTCCTTGTACTAGCACCATACCTTCTCTTCTCTGATATCTGGGGTTTTTTTTTTTTTTTTCATGTTCTTTAATCAGGCCCTGAATTTTGTGTCTTAGGCAGGGAAGGTTAGGAATCTCTTCTGTTTCCTAATGAGGCATTGAGACCTTATCTTGCCCAACCGAAACAACCTGTCAAGATATATTCCTCAACAGACAGTTACCTCCCCAAGAGGAACTGTGGTGCCTGCTGTTAAAATAATTTCCTCTCTTATGGTTTTAAGTGTAACTGATAAAGTAGTTAACACATTAATTATCTTTTTAAACTTTTCCTTTTTTTTTTTTTCTAATTAAGCCTTATCCTTTGGTCAGTGGTGTTGGCAGGTGAGTCTTAATTGACCTTGGCTTCCTGCTGTGGAAGAGAGGAGTTGTGAAATGTTGGCATTATTATGACATCGAATCACATTTTCATTTTATTAGGGGCAGGGAGCAAATAACTTATGCTTAAACTAGAACCTGTTTGCTAAAAAGTTAGCTTTTTTAATGAAAGTGTAAGGAGAACTAGAATTTATGAAGTTGCAAATTATTCTTCCTTGATAGAACTTAGCCTAACAAACAGTTGATCTATGAAAACATGGCTACGTATAAGGTCCTGTGGCATTAAAAGATTTTAACCAGGGACTTCCCTGGTGGCGCAGTGGTTGAGAATCTGTCTGCTAATGCAGGGGACACGGGTTCGAGCCCTGGTCTGGGAAGATCCCACATGCCGCGGAGCAACTAGGCCTGTGAGCCACAACTACTGAGCCTGCGCGTCTGGAGCCTGTGCTCCGCAACAAGAGAGGCCGCGATAGTGAGAGGCGCGCGCACTGCGATGAAGAGTGTCCCCCGCTTGCCACAACTAGAGAAAGCCCTCGCACAGAAACGAAGACCCAACACAGCAAAAATAAATTAATTAATTAATAAAAAACTCCTACCCCCAACATCTTCTTTAAAAAAAAAAAGATTTTAACCAAAGTCAGTATAAAATTTATATACTATCTATTAGAGGCTGTACAGCACAGTCAATAGGAAGAAAGCTTCTGGTATTAGAAAAAACTAAATTAAAATCTGGATTCTGCTATTTACTTAACTTCACTGAGCCTCAGTTTCTTCATCTGTAAAATGAAGATAATAATAAAACATGTTTATATAAAACATGTAACTGGCTTAGTATGGTGCCTGGCACATAGTAAGTACACGGTAGCAACAGAATTTTAGCAAAATTATTATTTCCATAATACTTACAATTTTATGTTTATTACTGTCAAATGCTTTTCAAATGACTGGTCTCACTTTAAATTCATGTGGGCTCTTAGTGTTGCCAGCAGTTCTGTAATATTTCCCTAGTCAGTACACTCCCCATTTTCCAAAGCCACTTTATCATATCTTCTCTCTGCTCCAACTTCCAACACAACTCCTCTCTTTTCATTCTCAGCTATGACCTTGTTTCTTACTGAGAAAATAGAAGCAGCTAGAAGAGAACTTTCATATCTTTCCACCAACAAATTTATCAGTCTACCACTTGTGTAACTCTACACTCTGCCTTTCTTCCTATTATAATGGAAGAAAGCCAGTCCTCCCATATGTGTACACAGTCCCCTTTTGTGTACTCACAGACTTAGCCCTGAACAGTTATCCCCCCTTACTCTTCAATAATTACATCTTACCTTTTATGTTAGATAATTCCCACCAGCATACAAACATGCCATCATAGGTTCTATGTTAAAAGAAATTCCTCTCACCTTCCCTTCATTCATATTTTCATCCAGCTACGTCTCCTTTTTTCTCTTCCCCTTAGAGAAAAGCTCTTTGAAAGCCTATCCTTATCTCAACCAGGTTTTCCAATCAGGTTTTCATTCCGGCTACTCAGCTGAAACTGTTCATGTCAAGGTTTCCGATTACTGCTCTTGTCAGGGTTTCCAATTACTGCCATGTTGCCAAATCCTGTGGTCCATTCTCAGTCCCACTTGACTGTACCTCAGCGGCATTTGAACAGACTACCTCAACCTTCCTGAAATACTTTCTTCACTTGGCTTCTGAAACATCACCCTTTCCTGGTTTTCCTTCAACCTCACTGGCCACTCCGTAGTTTCTTTTACTGAATCTTCTTTATCTTCCCTGACTTCTAAATATTGATGAGTCCCAGAGGGCAATTCTTGGACCCCTTTCCTTCTCTATTCATTTCCTAGGTTATATCAACAAGTCTCATTGCTTTTATTGTCTAAATGGTGATGACTCCTAAATTTACATCTAAGCCTCTCTCTTCTCTGAACTCCAGATGTGCATACCTTTTTCCCCTTGCCACTTCTTTGCTTGGATGTCCAGTAGTGTCCCAAATGCATTATAATGCCACCCTTTCCCCAGTTTTACTTATTTCAGGAAATAATACTTCTAGTAACCTCTAGTCAACCAAAAGTCTTGGAATCTTCCTTGACTCTCTTCTCTCACATCCCACATCCAACCCGTCAGCAAGTTCTGTCAGCTCTATCTCAGTGTAGATCCAGAGTCTGACTATTTCTCATCACCTTTACATGCTATCACCATGGTCCAAGCCACTACATCTCTTGCCTAGACCTTTCTGCTTCCACTGTGTGCCCCTACAGTTTTTTCTCCACACAGCAATCAGAGTGATGCTTGAAATTTATTTCCCTGTTTAAATTTTTCCAGTGGTTTTCCATCACATTTAGAATAAAATCTAAAAATCCTTACTATGATTTCGCTCCTGGTAACTGCTCTGACTTTACCTCCTACCACCTTCTATCTCTCTCATCTATTCCAGCCATAGCAGCCCCTTCACTATTGTCTGAACGCACCAAGCATGGTCCTGCCCTCACACTTGCTGTTCCCTCTGCCTGAAATGTTCTTCACCCAGGTATTCACATGGCTTGCTCCTTCATTTCATTCAGTTCTCTACTCAAATGCCAGCTCATTATAGGAACCTTCCTGATCCTGCTGTCTGTAATAACACCCTATTCTCCATGTCCTTCCCTCCTTCAGTCCCTATTCTTTTTCCTTGGTTTTCTTCTATAATGTTCATCACTACTTGACGTTTTATATTTATTATTTTTCTCCCCCTCTAGAAGGTTAGCTCCATGAGGGCAAGGATTTTGTTTTGTCCATTGCTGTATCTCCAGCACCTGGAGTATTACCTGTGGCACTCAACGTTTATACACTGTTATCTTACTAATATACTTTTAAAAAAAGATCCTTGGAAAAAAGCAACCTTAAAAAAATTGTGGTAAAATACACATAACATCAAGTTTACCATCTTAACCATTTTAAGTGTATAGTTCAGTGGCATTAAGTACATTCACATTGTCCGGCTACCATCACCACCATCCATCTCCAGAACTCTTTTCATCTTGCAAAACTGAAACTCTATACCCACTAAATAATTCCTATTCGTCTCCTCCCCCCAGACCCTGGAAAACCTATTTTACTTTCTGTCTCAATGAACAATCTTTAATTAGCCAACAAAAGATAAGTTTTGAACATCTGGGGAGTCAAATTCAACCCATAGGTTGCTTTCAATGAGTGCTTATTAACAACTACTCTGGGGTTGGTACAGTGCTAGGTACACTAGGGATACAAAAGTAGTGTCCTGTGCAGTTCTATTCTGCTGGAACTAAGAATTTGCATCTGTCTTACTAAAGATAACCATCCTATATCTCATTACTATGCTCTGACATTGAAAACTGAGATATATTTGGTTATGAGTTTTATTTTTATGGCCATTTTCTGCTTTCCCCTTCTTTTTGTCCCATCGTTTCAAACTGATAGGAAAGTATACATTTTTAGGGGAAATTCACATCACAGAAAATTAACCACTTTAAAGTGAAAAGTTCCACGGGACTTAGGACAGTCACAGTGTTCATGCAGCCTCTGTCTAGTTCCAGAATATTTGCATCACTCCCAAAGAAAACCCCATATTCATTAAGCAGTTGCTCTTCGTTCGTCCTCCCCCAAGCCCTTGGCCACCACCAGTTGGTGCTCCGTCTCTATGGATTTACCTATGCTGGATATTTTGTATAAATGAAATCATACAATGTGTGACCTTTTTGTGTCTGGTTTATTTCACTTGGCATGATGTTTTCAAAGTTCATCCACAAGGTAACAAGTATATCAGAACTTCATTCCTTCTCATGGCTAAATAGTATTATGTTGTATGTATATATGACAATTTTTTATCCACTCATCTGCTGATGGGCATTTGGGCTGTTTCTGCATTTTGGCTATTGTGAATAGTGCTGCTGTAAACATTGTACATGTATTTGAGTATCTGATATCAGTTCTTTTGGGGATATACCTAGAAGTGGAATTGCTGGATCATTTGGTAATTCTATGTTTAACTATTGAGGAACTGCCAAGCTATTTTCCATAATGGCTGAACCCTTTTACATTCCCGCCAGCAATGTACAAGAGTCCCCATTTCTCCACATCCTCCCTAGCACTTGTTATTTTCCTCTTTTTATTATCACTATAGTCATATGCTAAGTAGGTGTGAAGTGGTATCTATCTTCTGGTGGGTTTAATTGCATTTCCCTCATGACTAATGACGTTAAGCGTCTTTTCATGTGCTTGTTGGACATTTGTAGATCTTCTTTGGAGAAAGGATAATTTTTTGGACAACTGTATAATAATATTCGATTTGATGAAATATTCTCCTATTTTGGTCGAATTTCTCTTGGTTAAAGCTGTGGTGTGTGCTGTTAGAGCAGGAGTTGGTAAACTGTGGACTATGGGCCAAATCTAACTCACTGGTTGTTTTTATATGGCCTGCAAGCTAAGCATGGAGCTAAGCTAAGTAAATTTTTTTACATTTTCAATGGTTGAAGGGCGGGATCAAAAGAAGAATATTTCATGACACATGAAAATGATGCACGTTTCAGTGTCCATAAATAAAGTTGAATTGGGACACACAACCGTACCATACATTTACATATTATCTGTGGTTTCATACTGCATCAGCAGAGTTGAGTGGTTGCAATAGAGGCCACGTGGCCCATAAAGCCTAAAGTATTTGCCATCTGGCTCCTTACAGAAAAAGTTTGCCTACTTTGTGTCTTACTTCATTCTGCTGCTATGACAAAAATACCATAGACTAGGTGGCTTATAAATAACAGAATTTTTTCTCACGGTTCTGGAGTCTGGGAAATACAGGATCAAGGTGCCAACAGATTCAACGTCTGGTGAGAGCCAGTTTCCTGGCTCACAGACGGCCGTCTTCTTGCTGTGTCCTCACATGGCAGGAGGGAGAGAGGAGCTCTCTGGGGTCTCTATTATGAGGACACTGATTTCGTCCTCAAGAGCTCCACCCTCAGGACCTAATCACCTCCCCCAGAGTCCCACTGTCTAACGCCACCACATTGGGGGTTAGGTTTTAATACATGAATTTTGAGGAGATATAAATATGCAGTCTGTTACACCCTGTATTAGAAAGTCCTCATTCTTAGCTTCTAAGTTTTCACAGTCCTGATCATTGATGGCCAGAGAAGCCATTAAGAGTCAGGAGGGGTCCCTGGTTTGTTCCCGGGTTTCAGCACAAAAGAAAAAAAAAAAAAGAGTCAGTAGATACTTGCGGGAGGACTCAAAATGAACTAGTATTCAGTTTAGTTCTTGTAGATGACTAAATATTTTTTATTTTGATGTATACTAAATCCAAGTTTAAAGTATTAAAGGTAGGAACTAAATGTAAAATTTCTAAAGTATCCCTTAAATTTCAACTGTCGCTATCATTAGGAGTACCTCCCCTCAGTAAAGTTCCAACTCTCACATTATTTATGGTAAAAATAAGAGAATTTCTTGAAATCACCTCTAAAGACTCCTTTGGCCCCAAATTCTGAAGTACTATGATTCCACCATTAACTGCTGGAATGTCATTATGTTGCTCAGTATCCCATTGAACAGGGATTTCCTGTATCCCAGAACTTATCAGTGCCCTTCTGTAACTGAATTATTTTGAAAATTTGTCTTCCCTAGGGCATCTTCTTACACTTTAAGCTTTCTCTGAATTTTTTTCAAGTAGGAGACTTCAAGTTGGTTAGGTATCCAGATTGTACTGATTTCAATAGATGTGCGTTTTGTTAGAAGGAGGTTGTTAATCACAGTCATTGCCATGCTGTGTGTAAGCCTTTTGAACACGTGTTGACTTAAGAAAATACCTTTTGGATAAAAAAACATCAAGAGGTGCAGAAAATTAGACTCAATAATGCTCCTCCAATTTCTACAATGATATTACCCTAAACCAAGATAGGGTAATATCAGCCAGATATTAATCACCCTAATAACACCCAGATATCAGTCTTATTGTGCAAGCTACACTCTCTTATGTTCTAATGGGTTACTTTATAGTTAAGGGAAACTGAATGTTTAAGAGCAAAGTTCAGTCCATTCCTGAAGAAAGGACTTCTCATTTTGTAGCTATTGGATTATGGATGAGATTTCATTAAGGTAATAGCCTCCAAATCCTAGAGAGTGCTCGTAGTAGGAGTTAACATTCCCAGGGAATTTCCTGGCCATCCAGTGCTTAGGTCTCCGTGCTCTCATTGCCAAGGGCCTGGGTTCGATCCCTGGACAGGGAACTAAAATCTCACAAACTGCGTGGTGCGGCCAAAAAAAAAAAAAAAAAAAAAATCCCAAATGAGTAGATGCAATGCTCCTGTCCCTGGAGGCTTTTGAGCTCTCAAATCAACTCAGCCACTGTGATTCTCAAACACTTATCTTCTCTGAGGAATATACAAGTTTCTCTTCTTTTTTTTTTCTCTCTCTCTATGTATTTTATTTTATTTTTTTATTGGGGTGTAGTTGTTTTACAATGTTGTGTTAGTTTCTACTGTACAGCAAAGTGGAGTTCCCTGTGCTATACAGCAGGTTCTTATTAGCTACCTATTTTATACATATTAGTGTATATATGTCAATCCCAATCTCCCAATTCTTCCCCACCCCCCGACTTTCCCATACGTTTGTTATCTACATCTGTGTCTCTGTTTCTGACTAGCAAACCGGTTCATCTGTACCATTTTTCTAGACTCCACATATATGCGTTAATATACAATATTTGTTTTTCTCTTTCTGACTTACTTCACTCTGTATGACATCTCTAGATCCATCCACGTCTCTACAAATGACCCAGTTTCGTTCCTTTTTATGGCTGAGTAATATTCCATTGTGTATATGTACCACCTCTGCTTTATCCATTTGTCGGTCAATGGACATTTAGGTTGCTTTCATGACCTGGCTATTGTAAATAGTGCTGCAGTGAACATTGGGGTGCATGTGTCTTTTTTTTTTTTTTTTTTTTTGCTGTACGCGGGCCTCTCACTGCTGTGGCCTCTCCCGTTGCGGAGCACAGGCTCCGGACACACAGGCTCCGCGGCCATGGCTCGCGGGCCCAGCCGCTCCGCGGCATGTGGGATCTTCCGGGATCGGGGCACGAACCCGTGTCCCCTGCATCGGCAGGCGGACTCTCAACCACTGCGCCACCAGGGAAGCCCGCATGTGTCTTTTTGAATTATGGTTTTCTCTGGGTATATGCCCAGTAGTGGGATTGCTGGGTCATGTGGTAATTCTATTTTTAGTTTTTTAAGGAACCACCACACTGTTCTCCACAGTGGCTGTATCAGTTTACATTGCCACCAACCATGCAAGAGGGTTCCCTTTTCTCCACACCCTCTCCAGCATTTGTTGTTTGTGGATTTTCTGATGATGCCCATTCTAACTGCTATGAGGTGATACCTCACTGTAGTTTTGATTTGCATTTCTCTAATAATTAGTGATGTTGAGCAGCTTTTCATGTGCTTCTTGGCCATCTGTATGTCTTCTTTGGAGAAATGTCTGTTTAGGTCTTCTGCCCATTTTCTGATCAGGTTGTTTGTTTGTTTTTTTTTTTCTTTTTTTCTTTTTTTTTTTTCTTTTTTTTATTTTTGTTTGTTTTTTTGATATTGAGCTGCATGAGCTGTTTATATATTCTGGCAATTAATCCTTTGTCCGTTGCTTCATTTGCAAATATTTTCTCCCATTCTGAGACTTGTCTTTCTGTTTTGTTTATAGTTTCCTTTGCTGTGCAAAAGTTTTTAAGTTTCATTAGGTCCCATTTGTTTACTTTTGTTTTTATTTCCATTACTCTAGGAGGTGGATCAAAAAAAGATCTTGCTGTGATTTATGTCAGAGAGTGTTCTTCCTATGTTTTCCTCTAAGAGTTTTATAGTGTCCGGTCTTACCTCTAGGTCTTTAATCCATTTTGAGTTTATTTTTGTGTATGGTGTTAGGGAATGTTCTAATTTCATTCTTTTTTTTTTTTTTTTTTTTTTTTTTTTTGCAGTACGCGGGCCTCTCACTGTTGTGGCCTCTCCTGTTGCGGAGCACAGGCTCCGGACACGCAGGCTCCACGGCCATGGCTCACGGGCCCAGCCGCTCCACGGCATGTGGGATCTTCCCAGACCGGGGCACAAACCCATGTCCCCTGCATCGGCAGGTGGACTCTCAACCACTGCGCCACCAGGGAAGCCCTAATTTCATTCTTTTACATGTAGCCATCCAGTTTTCCCAGCACCAGTTATTGAAGAGACTGTCCTTTCTCCATTTTTTATCCTTGACTCCTTTGTCATAGATTAGTTGACCATAGGTGTGTGGGTTTATCTCTGGGCTTTCCATCCTGTTCCATTGATCTATATTTTTGTTTTAGTGCCAGTACCATATTGTCTTGATTACTGTAGCTTTGTAGTGTAGTCTGAAGTCAGGGAGTCTGATTGCTTCAGCTCCGTGTTTTTCCCTCAAGGTTGCTTTGGTTATTTGGGGTCTTTTGTGTCTCCATACAAACTGTGAAATTTTTTGTTCTAGTTCTGTGAAATATGCCATTGGTAGTTTGATAGGGATTGCATTGAATCTGTAGATTGCTTTGGGTAGTATAGTCATTTTCACAATATTGATTCTTCCAATCCAAGAACATGGTATATCCCTCCATCCGTTTGTGTCATCTTTGATTTCTTTTATCAGTGTCTTACTGTTTTCTGAGTACAGGTCTTTTGTCTCCTTAGGTAGGTTTATTCCTAGGTATTTTACTCTTTGTGTTGCAATGGTGAATGGTATTGTTTCCTTAGTTTCTTTTCCTGATCTTTCATTGTTAGTGTATAGGAATGCAAGAGATTTCTGTGCATTAATTTTGTATCTTGCAACTTTACCAAATTCATTGATAAGCTCTAGTAGTTTTCTGGTAGCATCTTTAGGATTTTCTATGTATAGTATCATGTCATCTGCAAACAGTGACAGTTTTACTTCTTCTTTTCCAATTTGTACTCCTTTTATTTCTTTTTCTTCTTTGATTGCCGTGGCTAAGACTTCCAAATCTATGTTGAATAATAGTGGCAAGAGTGGACATCCTTGTCTTGTTCCTGATCTTAGAGGAAATGCTTTCAGTTTTTCATCATTGAGAATGATGTTTGCTGTGGGTTTCTCGTTTATGGCCTCTATTATGTTGAGGGAGGTTCCCTCTATGCCTACTTTCTGGAGAGCTGTTATCATAAATGGGTGTTGAATTTTGTCAAAAGCTCTTTCTGCATCTATTGAGATGATCATATGGTTTTTATCCTTCAATTTGCTAATACGGTGTATCACATTGATTGATTTGCATATATTGTAGAATCCTTACATTCCATTTGATCATGGTGTATGATCTTATTAATGTGTTGTTGGATTCTGTTTGCTAGTATTTTGTGGAGGATTTTGCATCTATATTCATCAGTGATACTGGTCTGTAATTTTCTTTTTTCGTAGTATCTTTGCCTGGTTTTGGTATCAGCGTGATGGTGGCCTCATATAATGAGTTTGGGAGTGTTCTTTCCTCTGCAATGTTTTGGAAGAGTTTGAGGAGGATGGTTGTTAGCTCTTCTCTAAATGTTTGGAAGAATTCACCTGTGAAGCCGTCTGGTCCTGGACTATTGTTTGTTGGAAGATTTTTAATCAGAGTCTCAATTTCGGTGCTTGCAATTGGTCTGTTAACATTTTCTATTTCTTCCTGGGTCAGTCTTGGAAGGTTTACCTTTCTAAGAATTTGTCCATTTCTTCCAGTTGTCCATTTTATTGGCATAGAGTTGCTTGTCTCTTAGGATACTTCGTATTTCTGCAGTGTCTGTTGTAACTTCTCCTTTTTCATTTCTAATTTTATTGATTTGAGTCCTCTCCCTCTTTTTCTTGATGCGTCTGGCTAATGGTTTATCAATTTTGTTTATCTTCTCAAAGAACTAGCTTTTGCTATTGTTTTCTTTGTTTCTATTTCATTTATTTTTGCTCTGATCTTTATGATTTCTTTCCTTCTACTAACTTCGGGTTTTATTTGTTCTTTCTGTAGTTCCTTTAGGTGTAAGGTTAGATTGTTTGAGATTTTTCTGGTTTCTTGAGGTAGGATTGTATTGCTATAAACTTCCCTCTTAGAACTGCTTTTGCTGCATCCCATATGTTTTGGATCATCGTGTTTTCATTGTCATTTGTCTCTAGGTATTTTTTGATTTCCTCTTTGATTTCTTCAGTGATCTCTTGGTTATTTAGTAGTGTATTGTTTAGCCTCCATGTGTTTGTGTTTTTTACGTTTTTTTCCTGTAATTTATTTCTAATCTCATAACATTGTGGTCAGAAAAGATGCTTGATACAATTTCAATTTTCTTAAATTTGCTGAGGCTTGATTTGTGACCCAAGATGTGATCTCTCCTGGAGAATGTTCCATGTGCACTTGAGAAGAAAGTGTACTCTGCTGTTTTTGGATGGAATGTCCTATAAATAGCAATTAAATCTATCTGGTCTATTGTGTCATTTAAAGCTAGTGTTTCCTTAGTAATTTTCTGTCTGGGTAATCTGTCCATTGTTGTAAGTGAGGTGTTAAAGTCCCTCGCTATTATTGTGTTACTGTCGATTTCCTCTTTTATAGCTGTTAGCATTTGCCTTATGTATTGAGGTGCTCCTATGTTGGGTGCATATATATTTATAATTGTTATATCTTCTTCTTGGATTGATCCCTTGATCACTATGTAGTGTCCTTCTTTGTCTCTTAAAACATTATTTATTTTAAAGTCTGTTTTATCTGATATGAGTATTGCTACTCCAGCTTTCTTTTGATTTCCATTTGCATGGAATATCTTTTTCCATCCCCTCACTTTCAGTCTGTATGCATCCCTAGGTCTGAAGTGGGTCTCTTGTAGACAGCATATATCTGGGTCTTGTTTTTGTATCCATTCAGCAAACCTGTGTCTTTTGGTTGGAGCATTTAATCTATTCACGTTTAAGGTAATTCTTGATGTGTATGTTCCCATTACCATTTTCTTAATTGTTATGGGTTTGTTTTTGTAGGTTCTTTTCTTCTCTTGTGTTTCTCACTTAGAGAATTTCCTTTAGCATTTGTTGTAGAGCTGGTTTGGTGGTGCTGAATTCTCTTAGCTTTTGCTTGTTTGTAAAGCTTTTGATTTCTCCGTTGAATCTGAATGAGATCCTTGCTGGGTAGAGTATTCTTGGTTGTAGGTTCTTCCCTTTCATCACTTTAAATGTATCATGCCACTCCCTTCTGGCTTGCAGAGTTTCTGCTGAGAAATCAACTGTTAACCTTGTGGAGATTCCTTTGTATGTTATTTGTCATTTTCCCCTTGTTGCTTTTAATAATTTTTCTTTGTCTTTAATTTTTGTCTGTTTGATTACTGTGTGTCTCGGTGTGTTTCTCCTTGGGTTTATCCTGCCTGGGACTGTCTGCACTTCCTGGACTTGGGAGGCTATTTCCTTTCCCATGTTAGGGAAGTTTTCAACTATAATCTCTTCAAATACTTTCTCTCTCTCTTCTCCTTCTGGGACCCCTATAATGTGAATGTTGGTGCGTTTAATGTTGTCCCTGAGGCCTCTTAGGCTGTCTTCATTTCTTTTCATTCCTTTTTCTTTATTCTGTTCTGCAGCAGTGATTTCCACCATTCTGTCTTCCAGGTCACTTATCCATTCTTCTGCATCACTTATTCTGCTATTGATTCCTTCTAGTGTATTTTTCATTTCAATTATTGTATAGTTCATCTCTGTTTGTTTGTTATTTAATTCTTCTAGGTCTTTGTTAAACATTTCTTGCATCTTCTCGATCTTTGCTTCCATTCTTTTTCCGAGGTCCTGGATCATCGTCACTATCGTTATTCTGAATTCTTTTTCTGGAAGGTTGCCTATCTCCACTTCATTTAGTTGTTTTTCTGGGGTTTTCTCTCGTTCCTTCATCTGGTACATAGCCCTCTGCTTTTTCATTTTGTCTGTCTTTCTGTGGTTGTGGCTTTCATTCCGCAGGCCGCAGGATTGTAGTTCTTCTTGCTTCTGCTATCTGCCCTCTGGTGGATCATGGTTCTCTTCTGAATGAAGTCCTATAAACCTCTAGTAACATCAGGCTAGTCTCTGTCTTTTTGCATTTTTATTGGTTTCTATACTTTAATTCCTTGATTGGCAGCTTTGTTAATGAAGGAAGCTCACTTTAATAAAATTATCGTGTTTAGATGCTTGTTATTAGAAGCTGTGTGCCAAATGCTTTTTTAAAAAACATATTTATTTATTTGGCTGCACTGGTTCTTAGTTGTGGCACACAGGATCTTTGTTGCAGCCTGTGGGATCCAGCTCCCTGACCAGGGATTGAACCCGGGCCCCCTGCATTGGGAGCGCAGAGTCTTAACTACTGGACCACCAGGAAAGTACCAACAAATGCTGTTTTAAAGCCCAATCATTAAGGCTAAGAGGGTTTGTTGCTCATACATAACTCACTACGTAACTCATTCTGAGACTATTACAGAGCCATACAGACTATTGTTTCTTTAAACATGCCTATTTGTGATGTGCTGTTGTCCATTATTTGAACCTATCAATACAATAAAGTCTCAATTAAATAAATGACATTTGTTCACTGAAAAAAAGAGGATTTGTTGTTGTTGTTCTTCAATCTGCCTCCCCATAAGAGATCTGTAGTTGCTTTATAGTCTTTACCTTTGTCATTATCAAGAATTCCTACTCTGTTTTCAAAGTAGGGTTGCAGTTGGGTCTATTCATATTCCAAATTCTTATTTTAGTATTTTCTATCACCATACGGCCTCTCCTTCTTATTCTGATTGGAGTTGAAGTGTTGAGAGAAGGATCATAATTAGGTATTACTCATTCTGTATCCTTTGGTCAGCTTTTAAAAATCCTGATGCCTAGGTTGTACTCTATACCAATTAAATCAGACTGTATGGGGGTAGATGCCCGCGATCTCAGTGTTTTTTTAAAGCTCCCCAGGTGATTCCAATGTGCAGCAAGATGTAGAAACCATTGGCTTTGCTTACTAGTCATGTAGTGTAGAGGTTCTTTCAGTCACCTCTTCACTCTTCAGGATTCATTAGATGACCTTCTAATAATGCATTTTAGTTACTTGAAAAAAGGATGTTATATAAATTAAGATATGACTGTAATCATTGTCACTGTTCGTTAGACTGTAAAGAAGCCATTTTTGTGGTTCAATGTACATAACATAAAATTTACCTTTTTTACCGTTTTTAAGTGTTCAACTCGGTGGCATTAAGCACATTCACATTATGGACTGCCACCACCACCTTCCATCTCCAGAACGTTTCTCATCTTCCCAAACTGAAACTCCACATCCATTCCGTCCTTCCCCGCAGCCCCTGGCAACCATCATTCTACTTTCTGTCTCTATGCATTTGACAACCCTAGCTACCTCATATGAGTAGAATCATACAGTATTTATCCTTTTGTGACTAACTTATTTCAATTAGCGTGATACCTTCAAGGCGCACTCATGTTGTAGCATTTGTCAGAATTTCCTTCCTTTTTAACGCTAAATAATATTCCCTTGTATGTAGCTACCACATTTTGTTTTTCCATTCATCCATCGATGGACACTTGGATTGCTTTCACTTTTTGGCTATTGTAAATAATGCTGCCATGATCGTGGATGTACAAGAAGCCAGTTTTAAGTGATAAACTGATGTCTGTTCTCCCTCTACAAGATGCTTATCTGGATAGATGGCTTGTTCTTTTTTTTTTTTTTTTAATTTTTTGGCCTCACAGCATGGCATGCAGGATCTTCGTTCCCCAACCAGGGACTGACCCCTTTCCCCTGCACTGGAAGCTTGGAGCCCTAACCACTGGACTGCCGGGGAATTCTGAAATTGCTTGTTCTTTATGGATAGGTTGTAGTGTTGTTCACCAGATGAGCTAGTACCTTCTCCTAGTGATGGGTCTTCCTTTCACAGAATATGGGAAAAAATTAGATACTGTTCCAAATGCC
The DNA here is from genome assembly GCF_025265405.1 of Mesoplodon densirostris. Lineage (NCBI taxonomy): Eukaryota > Metazoa > Chordata > Mammalia > Artiodactyla > Ziphiidae > Mesoplodon > Mesoplodon densirostris. Next base: position 60,321,713 of record NC_082678.1, read on the forward strand.
CTCTAGATTTACTCATAGATGGTGGTAGAATTATTCTATTGTATCAGCTGTCTTGCCCAGGCTGTTGATCAATCCTACAGAGGTTGTGTTCCACAAATATAGTAACAAAAGTCTCTGTATGTCTAGTAGGAAATAAAGGACTCATTCTGTATAATTTAGTTTAACTCCAAAATGCTACTAGGACAAAATTGTAAGCCTAAAAATCAACCTGAAAAAGGCTCCCTGGTCATGTTGCTCTAGAAATTGTAAACTAATTAGACTGAATCTAGAAGCCACATTAGGATTCCTTCATTTCTGACTATGTTATTCAGATAGGCCATTTAACTCTATTTCTTTTTTTTTTTTAACATCTTTATTGGAGTATAATTGCTTTACAATGGTGTGTTAGTTTCTGCTTTATAACAAAGTGAATCAGGTATACATATACCTATATCCCCATATCTCCTCCCCTCCCACCCTCCCTATCCCACCCCTCTAGGTGGTCACAAAGCACCGAGCTGATCTCCTTGTGCTATGCAGCTGCTTCCCACTAGCTATCTATTTTACATTTGGTAGTGTATATATGTCCATGCCACTCTCTCACTTTGTCCCAGCTTACCCTTTCCCATCCCCGTGTCCTCATGTCCATTCTCTACATCTGGGTCTTTATTCCTGTCCTGCCCCTAGGTTCTTCAGAACCATTTTTGTTTGTTTGTTTTGTTTTTAGATTCCATATATATGTGTTAGAATACGGTATTTGTTTTTCTCTTTCTGACTTACTTCACTCTGTATGACAGACTCTAGGTCCATCCACCTCACTACAAATAACTCAGTTTCGTTTCTTTTTATGGCTGAGTAATATTCCATTGTATATATGTGCCACATCTTCTTTATCCATTCATCTGTCGATGGACACTTAGGTTGCTAAAAACAGTGGTTAGATGCCATGAAGTAGGTGGCAGTGCCTTAACCGTATGTGTGTTGTCAGGCCCGAAGGCCTTCTCCATCCTTGTCAAGGGGAGTGCTAACCTTCTCTCTCCTTTCATACAACACTTAACTCTATTTCTGTACATGGTCTTAGCTTTTTATGTTAAAGAACCTAGTGCCTGAACTGAGAGCTCCCTTTTTTACTTCTTTCCAGTCTTAATGACCACTCTTTGTTTCTTGACCTCCTTGAAAGGTATACTTTATTTTTAACAGACAATTCAGGTAGACATTTTTATAAGAGAATCAGCTGTGTTAGTCAATAAGTGGAAATTTTTTGGAGGCAATCAACTTTGGAAAGGTAGTGATTACTTATTTTAACATTGTATTTCTGAAGGCATTACTTTTTCATATTCCCAAAACCCACCTATCTATTTTTATAGCATCGAAGAAATGAATTTTCACTTGTGTGTTTATTTCACTTTGATCTTTTTGACACTTTTCCTTAATTTTTCACTTATAATAAAAGTCAGTTGAAAAGAGGCTTATCCACATTACTAAAAGGAGAGAAACTTTAAACTTTGTTAGTCTCTTTGGGTTAACAACTGGGCTGCATCTGTGTGCTTTAGAGGTACGGGAATGCCCCCCAAATTAAGAATCTGATGAGGTAATGTGATTTTAGAGCCCATTCTACAGGTGAAACATAGCAACTTGTTCTTCTTGTCTAAAGACCTGTCTATCGAACTCTCCAGTTCGAGAAGCTAAGAGTGAGTAAACAAATCTTTTTTCCTTCTAGATCTTCATCTGCTGGTGGATGTGGCCTGCAAGCAGGAGCACTGTCCACAGGAGGAAGAACTAAAAGAGTGAGCGTGGACGACAAACGTGACATTGTGCGCTGGCTGTAGCTGGAGGCAGCCTAGCCTTGCACATGACACACTGTTGGTTGGGGCTCTTTCAGTTCCTTAAGGAAAAAAAGTAGTTTTGTTTTGTTAATTGAGAAGTTTTTTAATTGAGAATTGGGAATTTGGTATTTACTACAGCTGTTCAGTTCAGGTTGTTTACCTTGACAAACTACCAAACATCTAGCAGCCCTTTTTTTTTTTTTTTTTTTTGCTGCCCAGATCCCTTTCAAATGAAAGTTCCTGGTCTTCTGTTACAGTCAAAAAGCATCTAAAAACAGCTGCATCTATGGTACTGGAGAATAATCTGTGTGGGTGTGCTGATTTGTCATCTTGCCACTCTCAAAAGTAGTCAGCACAACTCCAGTGGGGAGTTCAGTCTATCTGTTTCAAGTCGCAGTGTGATCCTTTTAGAGAAAATTGTGTGAGAAACAAAGGCATGTGAGGTAACCAAGATCACAGGTCTAAATGGGTCAGGAATTCCAGGGAGAAACTCTGGGAAAGAGTTAATTTTCTAAGTGATTAACCAGGAAATGCTCTTACTTCCTAACCCAGCATTCTGTTTCAAAAGCAAGGCGTCCGGACTTGGACCATCCATCACACTTAACAGCCCCTGATTCTTTTATATTTATGGAAGCGTTCTTCTCTTTTCATATCTTTCTTTAATTTTCATGATACATTATCATAAATGGTAAGAAGGTTTTGTTAATATATCACTTATTTAATATATCTTCTAAAGAAGAGTGTTTAGCTTGTTCAATATAATTGCATTTATAGACTGGTAGATTTTAAAGTTTTAAAGCTTTATATTTTTATTAATATTGAGGGTTAGAAGGATAAAGGATGCGTATATAATACTTTTATTTTGAGACAGGAATGTACAATGTGTGAACAAAACCATTAAGAGATTTAACACAGTGTTTTCTTATTTTCGATTTTTACATTCAGTAAGTATAAATTCTCGTCTATAAAAGATACTGTGTGCAAATTTTGGGAGAACCTGATTAGTAGTCACCTAACAGAAGCTATACCTCTGATAGTTTTAATAGTTTACGCATGGTGTAAGCTTCTAAGAGAAGTTTGGATAGTGGGATAGGCTATAACATTTTTATCTTATCTCCTCTTTAGGATCCTAAATTCAAATAGTAGGATTATGGGACATGTTTTTAGAAGAGGTATCTTGGATGTCCACTTTCTGTGGTTGATCCCTCACTTGATAATCCAATGACATCAGAAAATTTCTGATTTAGTCTTTTAAATTGACTAGAACTTTCTTATTGGATTCTGCCTCAGTTTTCCTAATAAGCACTGCAGAAACAAAAGGAATATGAAACTAGTGAAACAGGAAAGGCCCTTAGTGATATGACATAAGTACTATTCAAGCCATGGTGGATGTAGCAATTCATTTCTTAAATTGCATTGTGCCTTCCCAGTGATGTACTTCCCCAGAAGTATTACAGAGAGAGTAGTTTTTTGGAAAAGGATGAACTCTATATTGGTCTGCAGTGACTCAGTTTAGATATGAAAATAGGTTCTGAAAAGTGACCTGTTTGGTCCATCTGATTAGACTAGACGATGTCCATGTGATGAACATTTATTCATCTTTATTAGCAAGGTTTAAAAGAGGAACAGATTATCAAGACTCCTACATCTTTTGTCAGACTGTGTATTTTGGCAGAGTATGTGAAGAGGAGACCCAGTTTCTATATGAAGGAACTTTGTCTTTTCTCTGTCAGGTTGAAAAGCTGATATACTATGTAGGTGATATTCATTCCTTCCCTTAAATATGCCTTTCTTGGCTTTGTATATGTTGAAAGAGATAATATCTTTTGAGGAACATGTGTCAAGCAGGAATTGGATTTGGTTTCAATTGTTTTAAGGCTTAATTAATGAAATACCTTTATCAGTTTTCCAAACTTTTTTTAATATATGAATACAACAGACCAAGGAGCTGGATCTACTGCTATACTCACATGCCTGCTACCTATCAGCTAAAGCTATCATTACTGTCTTGGACAAAGTGGCAAAAGGTAAAATAAAATCTGTGTGTGAATTAGTCAGTAGGGTCTGACACATGCTGACAAGGTTCCTGACTAGTGCCTCAGTATTTCAGCACCTTAAGCATGATAAATTTCAGTCAGTCACAACAATAAAGTGTTTCAACTAGACTTGTTCTCTTGCTTGTTTTTACTGTTTGGTGATCAATAGAAACCTCAGTCATTATAACTATTAATCATAATAGTAAAGTTCAGAAGAAAATGTGCTCTGTTTTCCAAAGAATCTGACTTTAAAAAAAATCCTGAGTTTTTTTCATTTACACTTGAATAGAGATTGAATCCTTAAAATGCCATTAGGATAAGGACAATTCTTGGACATGTTTATAGAAACCTAGTTTTTTGGAAAAGGATCAAGGTCTTCAGTAACTTTAGTCAATGCAGATGTGAAAGTAGATCCTGAAGTGTGATCTGTCTCGTGTAAAGTTAGGTAGTAGGTGTCAGTGAGATGGACGATTCATTACCATAGTGATGGCATCTTTATGACATCTCTATGGTAGTTGTGGTCTGTCAGTCCCTGAGGGATAACGCCAAAACTTTGAAGCCAGAGAATAATTTCTCTTGCTTACTAATTCTGGTGACTTTGCTTGTCAATACTGTTTAAATAAACACAATATATCAGTGAACTAAGCTATTTAGAGCTGTTTGGTTTGATCCTGAGTAGCTCAAGGTACCCAGACTGATGATACCTATTATCGTCATGCTCAGATCTCAGAGTTTCCTCAAGAGAGGGCAACCACATCTATATTCTTTTCCTTTCAACTAAGTATCTGTATTAAGTCTCAGGTTTGTGTGTCTTAATTCCTTTGCAAGTTTCAAGCAGTAATAGGTGAGGCAAAGTCAATTAGTAGGTTACTTTTTGTTTAACATTAAAGACTTTTTATATATATCAGATATAAAATAATGTATATTTTACACATTTTATGCTATACTTTTACATGGCATACATAAAATAAAAATGTAAAACCAGGGACTTCCCTGGTGGTCCAGCGGTTAAGAATCCGTCTTGCTGGGACTTCCCTGGTGGTCCAGTGGTAAAGAATCCACCTTGTAATGCAGGGGACATGGGTTCGATCCCTGGTCAGGGAACTAAGAACTCACATGCCGCGGGGCAACTAAGCCCGTGTGCCACACTACTGAGCTCATGCACCTCAACTAGAGCCCGCCTGTCGCAAACTACAGAGCCCACTCACTCTGGAACCTGAGCGCCACAACTACAGAGCCCATGTACCCTGGAGCCTGTGTGCCACAACTAGAGAGAAGCCTGTGTGCCACAACTAGAGAGAAGCCTGTGCACCACAATGAAGATCCCACATGCCTCAACAAAGATCCCGCATGCCGCAACTAAGACCTGATGCAGCCAAAAATAAATATAATTAATTAATTAATTATAAAGAAAAAAAAAAGAATCCGTCTTGCAATGCAGGGGACGCCAGTTCAATCCCTGGTCGGGGAACTAAGATCCCACGTGCCACCAGGAAACTAAGCCTGCGTGTGGCAACTACTGAGCGCTCACACCACAACTAGAGAGCCCACGCGCTCTGGAGCCCACGCGCCACAACTAGAGAGAAGCCTGTGCACTGCAACGAAGAGCCTGCACGCTGCAACGAAAGATCCCACATGCCACAACTAAGACCCGATGGCAGCCAATAAATAAATAAGTAAGTAAGTAAGTAAATATTTTTAAATAAATGTAAAACCAGAGCAGACTTTAAAAATATTCTCTCCAGAAGAATTAGAGCTACTCCTATTCTTTAGGAAAGGAGCTATGAAAGGTCTATACTTAACGTTATGTTCTTAAGGTTCAACCACTAAAGAAAAAGTGCTAAATTAAGAATTTACTTTAGAATTTCTCTCTCTGCTCTAGGTGTTATTAGGCCTAAAATGCCAAAACTATCCCCATAAACCCTCTTTAAAATTTTTTTAATTAATTTTTTTAAACTGAAGTATAGCTGAATTACAATGTTGTATTAGTTTTAGTGTACAACAAAGTGATTCAGATATACATATACATATATATTTTTTTCAGATTCTTTTCCATTATAGTTCATTACAAGATACTGAATATAGTTCCCTGTGCTATGCAGTAGGTCCTTGTTGTTTATCTATTTTACATATAGTAGTATGTCTCTGTTAATCCCATACTCCTAATTTATTCCTCCACCACCCACTTTCCCCTTTGGTAACCATAAGTTTGTTTTCGATGTCTGTGAGTCTTTCTGTTTCATGAATAAGTTCATTTGGGTCATATTTTAGATTCCACATATAAGTGATATCATATGATATTTTTCTATCTCTGTCTGACTTAGTATGATAATCTCTAGGTCTATCCGTGTTGCTGCAAATGGCATTATTTCGTTTTTTAAAAATATTTATTTATTTGGCTGTGCCAGGTCTTAGTTGCAACATGCGGGATCTAGATCCCTGACCAGTGTGATTGAACCTGGGTCCCCTGCATTGGGAGCGTGGAGTCTTAACCACTAGACCACCAGGGAAGTCCCTCATTCCTTTTTATGGCTGAGTGATATTCAATTGTATATATGTACCACATGTTCTTTATCCATTCATCTGTTGATGGATGTTTAGGTTGCTTTCATGTCTTGGCTATTGTAAATAGTGCTGCTGTGAACAGTGGGGTACGTGTATGTTTTCGAATTGGACTGTAGACCCTCTTTAGGGATGAAATTCTCAAGGTGGCTAGGTCACTCCTACTTTTTGCCTTCAGAGGCATGTCCTTTAATCTTTACAACAAAGCTACAATGCAATTATTATTCTCCACGTTTTACAAGTGATCAGTTTGTACAATTCTTTTGTACAAACTAAAAATTGTTTTAAATTTTGTTATGTGTTTTTTAACCACAATTTAAAATGTGCTTTTTACCACAATAAGCATGTAACATAAATCTTAACCATTTTCAAGTGCAGTGTTAACCATATTCACATCATTGTTCATTTGTACAATTTGGGAAGACTGTTGGCAGCAGGTCAAAATGAAATGTCTGGGCACAGTCAAGTATAACCTGGTCGACTAGAAAATTCAAATTTTAGAAACATATATTAGAAACTTCTGCATTATTTCTAAAGACAGGGTTGCTAGAAGGGTTATTGTTCGTGAGTGTGGTAATTAACCAAAAATTAGTTTTCTTTTTGCCTATATTCTTCTCATTAAGCATATATATTTTACCCCTTTGTTTGTATTTATGATATAGACTTCCTTCAGTCTCACATTGAAGGCCCAGGTCTGATCCATAGTATTATTTCACCTCCCAGGGATGTGAGAAGAAAATAACAGATTCCAGACCTCTGACATCACCTAATCTAAAAGCTTGGTACAGGCACAGTTTAGAAAAGAGCTACTGAATTTAAATTTGTAAGGGCTGAAGAAAAACTACGCATAAAATGGACAGAGTTCTTGCCAGGGTAGCAGACTTAAGACAGCAATAAATCAGTAAGAACTATAGCACAGGATCACTTTATTCTGGCTTTGTGGCATTTACAGACACTAAAACCTGGAAAGAGCAGAAATGCCTTTGGACTTATATTTGCAAAACCTTGTGTCCATTATTTTACCTTCTGGGTTTCCTTTTTTTTTTTTTTTTTTTTGTCTTTATTTCCTTATACCACCATCTATGTCTCTTGGGTGCAGAAGCTGCTTACATGTCTGTTTGTGTGGCCCTGATTTACATGTGGCAGCTTGCTTACCCAGAGAAAGGTATTGAAGATTGAATTGGATGCAGTTTGTCTGTGGCTCAATAGAGGGAGTCGGGGAGCCGAGAGAGGCTCTCTTCTCAGCACAGGAACGTGTCTGGTGAAGTGTGCGCGCACCAGGCCCCAGTCAGCCAGGAGGAGGAGGGGCGGGATGGGGGTGGTTGCCTCTAGCTGCTCCACCCTCACTTTGTGTCAGCAGGTAGAGAGCGTGATTGCAGTCCCAGGGGAGGCAGTCAGAGCTAGAACACCAGTTACAAACCACAGGGCTTCCTCCTCTAGGGAGCTGATCCAGAATTGGCTTTCTGGAAGGGAAGCACTCGAATCCTCCTGAACTTTCCAAGTCTATCCATGATGCAGAGACATTGCCCTCTGGGATTTTCTGTGTTCCTGGTAGTGAATTGTTGCTGATGTATTTGCTACTTTGCTTCTTTTCTCTTTCAAGATTTGATCATTTTTATATGCTGTTCGGGGAGAAAAAGGACTTTTGTTAGAAAGCAGATTTCAGAAATGGTTTTGGATCCTCTAGAAGTGTTTTTAGAGTTCTTGGGGACAGTAGCTCTAACCTTGGAGTAAGTTTCTGCCTTTGACCTGCATGGATTATTTTTTCGGGCTGCGGAATTTCTCGGCACCTAGCTGCAGTGTGGGGCACTTGGTTTGGTTGCAGAGTAAGAAGGTGGAAGAATGAGCTGTACTTGGTTAAGCAGTTGAAACCTTTTTTTTGAGCAGGATCTTTAAAAGCATAATTGAATTTGTTTCACCCCCGTGGATTCCAGTGGGCCTGACAGCACAACAGGTTTGCAGATTTCTTTCGAAATTCTTTTTTTTTCTCCCTCTGCCTCAGCAAAAGAAAAGAATCTATATCACAGGTTCATGTTCCATTGCTTGGCTTTTCAGCATTTATTCTGAAGACTTAATAAGATTTTTTAACTTGACCTCTGAACACAGTGGGCTTTGTGGTTGAAGTGCATTTGTATTTACTTAAGGGTGCACATTTTGAAATCTTAGAATAAGACGTTGTTTGTACAAAGACCCAAATTCTCAAGTGTGCCTAGAAATAGCACAGATCTACTCTATTCAGGTTTATTTTTACTTTTTCAGGGTTTTCTACTTAGAGCCTGTAGACTAATCACCTCCTTACTCCCCCTTTTATTCCCCACCCCCTCAAGGAATTTGAAAACGTGTTAGGAATGGTCCTTTGTTTTACTTATGAACCTAGAAAATTACAGATTATAAGATCTGGATAATAAAGTAGTTTCCAAAAGCATCTCATGGGAAATCAAAGTGCTTGGCATTCTCAAGCAGGAGCATAAAAGCTGGAATCCCTAAGAGAGAAGGGAAAATAAAGATAGAAATATGAATGTCAACTGGGAAAAATAATTGGAAAGCCAACCTTTTCAAATATTCTTCTAATTATGAAAGTTGGAAAAGCTTGTGATGCTCAGGTTCATCCTGTGACTATGTGAAGACATATAAATTAGCACCTAGTTTACAGGCCAATCTAGGTAGAAACTCTAAAAATCATAGTATATTTAAATTCATGAAAAGCGTTGTAAGGTCAATGGACCTGGAACTTTGGCTACAATGAAATACAGTTTAATGTTGAAACTTTTATGAATACATGTTGTAGCATCTTTGGACATCTCTCAAGGTGTGGTCTGAAATAGTGTTTCCTCTCCTTCCACATTTTTTAAGAAAAAATTCTCCTGTGATCTTTAGTCTTTTACCGTTGACAAATTTTGTGGCTTTAAAGGACCATCTCTTCGTTTTCTGAGCTGGAGTTTTTCACTCTCACCTTTGATGCATGGCCTTAGTCATTTACTTTGCCTTGTTTTGTTCATTAACATTGGGTTTAGTGGCTCGAGAACTTGATGCATATGGAAGACCAGCACCAAGTGATCTGACATAATTAAAATTCAGGATGTGACATTCAACCTCAAGCAAAATTGAAAATTCCAAAGAGAAGCGGCGATATCTTTACTAATCATAGTGAAGATGGGAGAAAATGACATACCTGAAGCAGAAGTAGGCTGAAAATACCTTCTTCCCTACCAGGTCAGGAATACCACCTGTTCTTGGGAATATACTTTAGAGAAAGGAAGGACCAAAACTACGACCCGGCTTTCTGAAACTGAAGCATAAGTTTCTTTTCCTCCGTTTGTCTGGATCTAGGAACCTGTGTTTGGTATTAGCTAGTGCAAGCAGTATGTATGGCCGAAGTGCATTGCTGCAGCTGGTAGCATGAGTGGTGGCCACCAGCTACAGCTGGCTGCCCTCTGGCCCTGGCTGCTGATGGCTACCCTGCAGGCAGGCTTTGGACGCACAGGACTGGTACTGGCAGCAGCAGCGGAGTCTGAAAGATCAGCTGAGCAGAAAGCTATTATCAGAGTGATCCCCTTGAAAATGGACCCCACAGGAAAACTGAATCTCACTTTGGAAGGTGTGTTTGCTGGTGTTGCTGAAATAACTCCAGCAGAAGGAAAATTAATGCAGGTAAGGATGACTTTATTATTTTTCACTTTCCATCTGTTTGGAATATGCCTTTCTTCTTTTGTCTGCCAAAACAAATTCCGTACAAGGGCTCTGCTGCTTAGCTTTCTGTGTTTCATCTTGTTAAGTATATTACCTTATTGGCCTTCTAAAGCAAATTCTTATTTTATACTCGAGAAGAAACATATAAATCCTGTATTTTATAAGATCATCTGCTTATTTTTAACTCTCGTACTACACTGCATTACATAATAAGTCCTTTCTTTGCAAGTGATATATTCTGGACACTATTTTTTTATAGATGAAATATATGGGCTTGTATTTAATTAACTCGAGGATTGTACTTTACATCATGTTTAGATTTGAAGTGAGCACTGAGGAGGTTGATTTTAATGGTCAGTAGCACCCTGAAATTCTAGAATGTCCTTGGAGCAGATTTGATCAGTGTGTCACTTTTAAAATTCAGTCAAGCTTGCATGCTACGGCTGGCCTTATACCACGTGTGGCACCCTATTGCTAAGCCCAAAATGGAGAGGACTGGATTACAAAATGGACACAAGGTATAAACTTGCCTCCTGATCACTTTGGTCTTGTCTACACATAATTTTATTATTTTCAAAATTTTTAAGTTTAACACCTGTTTTTTATTACCCACAAAGTTTTTCAGACACAGTTTCTTAGGCTTTCAGGTTGTGGATTTCACCTCTAACTCATTCACAGCCTACTCTTTACGCGTTTAGTGTATGAACTGACTGAGGCCATGGTACTTCATGGATGACTTGCTCATTCCCCCTGGTGAAGATAGAGGCTTGAGGGCTCTGCGTCTTTCAGGTGGCGTTCTAGTACCTTACTCTATGAAATTATGTTGCTTATTGATTAAAATTCATTTTATAAAAGGACATTTCCTGCTGTAGCTCTTAGTCACCGGTGAAAAATGTTAAATATCATTCATCTCAGCATCTAAGCTCAGATTTTTATTTTGTAACATGAACAGAACCAACATATTGTATGAATTTAAATTTTTGTCCACTGAGACGAAAAAGGTGAGAAAATTTAACAAATTATAGAACTCTCTTTGCCAAACATGGATTTTTACATATATGACTTAGTGGCTCTTCATGATCACTTCTTAGGCAATATTTTGAAGCTGGGATAAGTGAAGTGGAAGAAGAATTGGGTGAAAAGGAAGGCTCTGCTATTTAGAAAAATAAACAGGCAAAAAGAATATATCTGGAAAAAATAGTGTAAGAATCTTTTGGATCAGAGTCTGTTCACTTAATTTGAACTTTAGGATAGAATTAGGAATATTTAAAAGTTGAAACCATAAATCATTTTGAATACAACAGTTGGAAAGGAAACTTCCATCCTGACCTTGCCTAGTTAATACCTTGAGGCATGAGGTATGTGCTCCATTGTAATTTTTTGCCCTAAGTAATTTTACTATAGAACCATATTCTGGAGGCTCTGAGGTCTTTGGGAACTGTACTAAGCTTTGTGTCTTATTAATGTCCTGTGGCAGCATGTTCAATGGGTTAATTATATGCTGCATAAAATAGTGTCTTTTATTTTAAATGTTTTGTCTTCTATTATCATAAAGCTCCACATAAAGTTTCTGTGTATTCATAAAGGAAAAGGTATATAAGAGATACTAGCTGGCATTCTCTGCCATTTATTACCTTGTCAGTCTGTATCCTATCTTCTCTTATTTTGCCCTTTTTCTCACTCTGGTGAGTGTTGCTTAATCCTTTTTTTTTTTTTTAACCTATTAACTTTGAATCTATCAGTGTACTTTAAGTATTGATTCTTTACTTTGTGAAGAGAGAATTTCATTGTATCTATTATTTAGCAAGGCCTTTCCAGGCTTTCCAATACATAGTTTGCATCATTGGCAATTTTCAGTCTTTCTTCACTTTTTCTCTCCATACCAGCTTCTTCTAGGTCATTAATAAATTTGTACACTAGCCTAGTATTAATCTCTGGAGACTTTCAGTATTGGTCCTGGTTTATTTTCTATTAATCAATTTTTAATCTACAGTAATTACTAAATTTTCTTAATAACCTCTTATGAGAGACTCTATTTTAAAAAAAAAACTTTTGGATGATATGCCTCAGTTCATTTTTATCCACTATTTGATTAACTCTTTCAAAGAAGTCTAGCATGTCAGGGACACATGGTTTACACTTCTAGAATCCATGCTGTTTGTTCCTTATCAGATTACACTGCAACACAGGTTTACTCAACTGTGGTTAACCAAGCCTTCCACTCAACTGAAGTTCTGTTTAAATGTCCTAGAGCTGTGCTTTGCTGCACTTTAGCTTTCTTGATGGATATCTGTCCCCTGGTGTCACAGATCTAAATGCAATCTTCTCTGTTGGCTTTGCAGAATTTTGGATAATTCTGTGTTTCCTTCTACCTATGAATTATTCTAGTTGCCTGTTAAGTTTGATTATCTTCAAAGATGCAGTCAGGTCTTTGTAAAATTGGGCATGCTATGCATTGGGAGATGAGAAGTTATGAGAACAGTGATTTTAAAAAATCATAATGACCTTGTTGTGGTTTCTGGAATTTCCAGAGAGTTTCAGAAAATCTGACATTTCTTTACATTTTGTTCAACTATTTCAGGGTATGTACTTTTTCATAAGGACCAAATTAACTGGACTTTCATTTGTATTACAATTTTAATTTTCCTTAGACAAAGAGAAACGTCCCTTGACAATGTGCCCCCAATTTGCTTAATAATAAAATAGGCCATAGAACTGTCTCTAAAATATTTTTGCTTGTCTCAGCTTCATCTGATGGCTGTATATACAAGGCCAGGCCTTGGTGAATTTTTGTCCTGATTCTTATTCCTCACTCTTTGTACTTAGATTTCTCTTTACCAACAGTTATATCCATTGCACAAGATATGTTCAGAGTCTTAAATTATGATATTCTCTTTAAAGTACTAGAAGAAAGTCAAAATAGAAGAGGAAATGTTGCCTTGGCTATATTCCTTTCATTTCTCAAGTCTTCTCTTTTCCATTGCAAAACTCCCCATCTTAGCCCTGACCAAATTATATTGCTTTCCTTTCTATTTTGCCCAAGAGCTGCGTCTTTGCACTACCATATCATTTCAAATCCCTGTGCGGCTTTGCCATTGTCTTTAAAGTGTCTGCTTCTTAGGTTTCCCCTACATTTGCCAAAATCCTGTCTCTCCCTCTCCTCTGATTTCTTTCTACTTTTTAAATCTTTGTTTCCCATTGAATTTTTATATTTAGAATAACCTTCCACCACTATTCTGCCTCAGTATTTCCCTAACTAGCCCTCAAAAATCCATGTCCAAAAAATTTTTTTTGTAATTATGAGTAATGATGGATGTTAACTAAGCTTATTGTGGTGATCATTTCACTATATATATAGTGTGTATATATATATATATATATATATATATATATATATCAAATCATGTTATACACCTAAAACTAATACAGTGTTATATGTCAATTATATCTCAATAAGAAAAAAAAGAGAGAATGTGGGAGACACACACAAAAAAATCCATGTCAAGGAAACTTTCAAGGCTCTCCTCATTACTTGGCAGTGACTGATAAAGAGGACTAAATGATAGTGATTTTACTATTATTCTTACTATTTTGACTGTTCATTTGACTAATTATTCTTCTCCTGGTTTATACCATTGTAGAAGGAAAATGAGCTGGAGCTTATGCATTGTCTCATTGTCCAGTTTTCTGGTTTGTTTACCTCTTATCAACATTTGTTTATATTATTTCTAAGTGATATTGTTGCTACCACTTCTAAGCATATCTAAGTGATAATGTTGCTACCATTTTACCACTGTAAAAATGATTACAGTCCTATTTTCTTTCTCAATTCTTGTTCTTTATTAACAAATATTACTTAGAGGGACAACTCAAATTAATCTTCCTTCTTCTCAAAGCAAAAGAGCAAGAGGATCTTTGTGTAGCGCAGGAGAGGTCACCGATTCTTTAACTATCACACTCTTCCTGCTCAGCTGGTTGTCCTGGATTTTCTTAGACTCCAGGTTAAAGTTATGATCAAGATTAGAATGTGCTGCCCTGAGGCTTCAGACCTACAATGGGAGCTGTGGTAGTGCAGCATTTGGCCAGTAGCAGTGAACACCTCCTGGACAAATTCCCCCTTGCACAATGTCTCTGCTTGCCCCTTCATTTTACCTATTAGTCAACACATAGTTATCCCATCTTTCCATTTTCACTTTATTTGTAGTCAGGGCCTGAAGTGAATTATTTGGGGAGGAAGAGAAAACTTTATAATTAAAGTGTTAGCCAAAGCCAGAGAGACAATGCTTTATAGCAAACTGTAGTTGACAAAGTGACTAAACTGTGACTAAAGGGACTTGACTTTTAGCTTTGACTCTGCCACTAAGTAGTTGGGTGATTTGGGACAAAATAGTGTTTTACCTTTTTCTGGGCTTTAGATTTCCCATCTGTAAAACTGACCTTGTGCTATGCACTTCACATGTATTAACTCACTGAATCCTTGTAATACCTTCATGAGAGAAATACAGTACTTTTTTTTTTTTTGAGATTAAGGCAGATGTTTTTTAATTGAAGTATAGTTAATGTACAATATTATATAAGTTACAGGTATACAATATAGTGATTCACAATTTTTGAAGGTTATACTCCATTTATAGTTAGTATAAAATATTGGCTATATTCCCTGTGTTGTACAATATGTCCTTGTAGCTTATTTTATAATACATAGCAGTTTGTACCTCTTAATCCCCTCCCCCTATTCTGCCCCTCCCCCCTTCCCTCTCCCCACTGGTAGCCACTAGTTTATTCTCTGTATCTGTGAGTCTGCTTCTTTTTTTTTTTTTTTGTTATATTCACTAGTTGGTTGTATTTTTTAGATTCCACATATAAGTGATATCACACAGTAGAAATACAGTACTTTTATTTTTACATATTATAGGTAAAGAAACTGAGGCTCAGAGTGAGGCTCAAAGCTATTTGCTAAGGTCTAATAGTAGGGGGCATAGCTGGAACTTGAACCCCAGAGCTCATGTTTTTCTAACTCTAAAATTCTGTACAGGGACTTCCCTGGTGGTCCAGTGGTTAAGACTTCGCCTTCCAATGCAGTTGGTGTGGGTTTGATCCCTGGTCAGGGAGCTAAGATCCCACATGCCTCATGGCCAAAAAAACCAAAACATAAAACAGAAGCAATATTGTAATAAATTCAATAAAGACTTAAAAAAATAAAATTCTGTACATCTACGAATGCCAAAGATGAACAAAACACCAGTGTAGGCTTTGTCTAAATGATGAATTTATTTCCAGAATAGAAAGGAATGAAACTGATGAGTACTATTCTCTGCAATTGATCCAAACTATATAATATCCTGCTAACTTCTAATAATCTCTGTATTTCTTCTGTTTCTCTCATTTGTGTTTCATTTACACATTTACAAAGATATTTACAAATCAGAATGTTTATTTACTTAGTATTTCCCTTTGAGTGGAACAACTTTCATTACCTTTCTTTTCATTTTATAACAGTCTGTGGTAAGTTATCTTATACGGGAACCTGAAATAATAAACTTTGAAATAGTATGCATCTAACTGTCATAGTATGCATCTAACTGTTAGAGTTCCTTGGAAGCAGAGATTTCAAAGATTTTGTGATTTTGCTTTGAGGCCAGCCTTTAAAAGAAGTATAGATATTCAAGGTACAGTCAACTCTTGGTTACTTATGTTAATGGCGGTGCAGAAAATTCAGTTAATTTATAATTGACTTTGGAAAGTAGTCAGAAGTACTCCACCATCAGATGTAAATCCTCTGTGCACCCAAGCAATCTTAGGTGCTTGCCTTCTATGATCCCAGCTCAGAGCCTTCTTGATATGGCTTTTTTGTTAGAAGCATGGCACCCAGAAGAGAGAAGGAAGCTGCAGAATATTTTTAATGATAATTTTTCAAGTTAAGGAGGTATCTCATTTATATAAAAGTACCTATCAGACAAATTTGTGTATATAATAGTTCCATACTTCATGTGAAAATCCAGCAAAATTGTTGTAAGTTCAAATTCATTAACCTCTGTGGTTAATAGGAGGTAATGAATGAGCTGTGCCCTTGGTTATTGCCCCTATCAGGCTATTTAGTGTCCTTTGAGCTGATTCTAGGGGTATGCATTTCCTTGGTTTTTGTGGTAAACTGTGTGTGTGTGTGTGTGTGTGTGTGTGGTAATTTTCTTTACCTACAAATTAGCCATAGTTAGCTTTTTATACAGTTTTAAAGATATCTCTGGGGCTCAAGGTTTTGTTTTTGTTTTTAAAAAAAGGCTTTACATTTCATTCACTGGAAAGTGTTTATTGGAACTTTCGTGTGCTTTTTTTCCCTCCTTTTACTCCCTTCAAATTACTAAGTACAGTAGAGGGAAAAAGATGTTATAAATGAGCAATGTACAATTATAAATGTTCTGTCAGGAACCAGAATTGGTAGCAGGGTATTGTCAGAGAAGTGTGTGATGATGATGTTCCATCGAATTTAGGTAGCAATTTTCTTCCAAGAAGCTTAAAATGATTCACAAATACTTGCAAACCAAATACAGGTGATACTTACTCCATTTTATAGAAAAGGAAACTTAATGGGAGAGAGAAAGCAGGTTAATTATCTTAGAAGAAAGTTGCATAGAGATGGACCCAGTGTGCTTTGCAGGAGATAGACTAGTAATCCACTTTTTAAGTTATCCAAGGATGTGGATTTCTCAGGGAAATCCTCAAAAGCTAAAATATTGTCAATGGCTGAGATACCCTCTATATGGACCGATGTTGCTCAGTTTGACAATTCAGTTTAAAAGCGATTGGTGAAGCAGTTTGCCAACTTTATGTCTCAAAAAGCCTTCTGAGCTTACTCTCTGACCTGCATTAATTGTTCTTTTGAGAATTGTTGGAGAACAAACCAAGGTCTTTACCACTGTAAAGATGGTAAAGGACCTGTAAGGCCCTTCAGGATCTGGCCTGGCACCTGCACCTTTTACCTCCTCTCCCCTCACTCTCCTCCAGTCACCCTGACCTCCTTGTTGTCCTTCAGTTAAACCAAGACTATTACCACCTCAGGGCCTTGCCACTTACTATTCTCACTTACACCCTGGGTGTTTTCTTCTCTCAGTCTCAAATGTCAACCCCGTGTCAAATACACCTTCTCAGTGAGGCCTTCCTAGACCATCCAATTCCGAAGGACTCTTCCTACTCCCCCTAGGGCTCATATTCTCCTTCCCTGCTTTATTTTTCTTTATAAACTTACTGCCATGTGACATACTTTTGTAGTTGTCTGCCTCCCCTCAGTAGACTATGAGCTCTGTGAAAGCAGGGATTTTGTCTCTTTAGTTCAGAGCTTTTGGGGACTAGGGCTTTAGTATTACTTAGATAGTGCCTTTGACACAGTAGGTACTCAGTAAATATTTACAGAATGAATATGAGGAACATTATGGTGGTGCTGAGTGGCTGTGATAGGTTGGACATAACTCTAGGATGAAGCAGATTTATTTATATCTCATCACATTTTTTAAAGTATATTGTGAAGTCAATTATTTTGAGTGTTTTGGGTTTGATAGAGCATGCTGTATTCCTTTATTTCTCTGACTTACTGACAGCATAGTGTCTCCTTGATTGTCATTTTCAAATTGTAAATATGGCTATAATCAGTATGTTTGAGGAGCTCCTTTACCCAGCACTTATTTAGTTTAATAACTAGCCCAACCCCTACTTTTTAGAAAATTCTAAAGATGTAGACGTAGAGAATGGACTTGAGGACACAGGGATGGGGAAGGGTAAGCTGGGATGAAGTGAGAGAGTGGCAGGGACATAGATACACTACCAGATGTAAAATAGATAGCTAGTGGGAAGCAGCCGTATAGCACAGGGACATCAGCTCGGTGCTTTGTGTCCACCTAGAGGGGTGGGATAGGGAGGGTGGGAGGGAGACGCAAGAGGGAGGGGATATGGGGATATATGTATACACGTATAGCTGATTCGCTTTGTTACATAGCAGAAGCTAACACACCATTGTAAAGCAATTATACTCCAATAAAGATGTTAAAAAACCAAACACAGAAAATTCTGATTTTCCAAGACAAATGGATTGGAGTACTGATTTAAAATCTGTGATTATAAGATATTAGCATGTATCCAAAGGACCTCACCTTCGTAGTCCTTAGGCCTGCGATTCCCAATCCTAATTTTGAGACACCCTAACACAGTGGTTTTCAGTCTTTTTTTTTTCCATTCTTTTTTCTCCTAAACTGTTTGGTGGGGCGGGGGGGTCACTGGCCCCTTTGAGAATGTGCTGAACGTTATTGACCATATGTACTTAATGTACAATTTTGCATAAAATCTCAGTGAGTTGCGAGAATCTCTGAGACACGTGTAGTAATCTAAGGACTCCAGATTAAGAGCTGTTATCCTAGAATAATCCCAGTTATTTCAAGAAATGAAACCAAAATCTCAAAACTAATTTACCCTCAGTTTACTTAATTTAAAAAGTACATTACTAGAAGTCAAACAGACAACAATACTACAGTGCAATTATAAGAAGGTTAGCCTGACCTAAGATGACCTTAGATATAAAAATTGGTATCTGACAAAGATCTGCTTATATATAGTGTAGTAAAGGGATTGTGCTCTCCAAATATTAGGTGAAACTGCATCAACTCAAGAAATGCTTACAGCCCTTCATCATGGTGGTTTCACTGAAAGGCCCACAAGAATAAAAGATATTTTCCTAATTTGTTTTGACATAAGTAGAACAATTGTGGCTTTATGTGTTTATTTGGTTACTGAAGTCAGAGAACAGAGGCTGTAAAATGAGCAAACTTTGGTTACTTTCCATCAGTTTGTCTTCTGTCCTTTAGACTCCATTGCTTTTCCTAAGGTGTAGGAGTCCTTGGGCCCTTCAATTTCTATTTGCTATAATGGAAAACTTTGAATCTCTTTTAGAAAGTTTATTGTTTCTTGCTTGTTTGGTTTTAAATAACAGATAAGCTACTTTACATACTCTTATTTTTATCTGGGTTTTAAACATTACAGTTCATTTTGTTTTGTTTGATACTTTTTAATATATTAGAGTTTGTGTTTAAATTGCATATTCAAAAACACCAGAATAATCAAAGTGATTTAAGTTAGGGTTTTTAAAATTGTAAACACAATGTATCACATTTTTCCTGGGTAATAATTAGATTATTTAGATACTCTGATCCCTAAATCTAAAGCAGTGGTCCTTGTTCAAGATGACAGCATAACTACCTACAAGACCCCTGTTCGTTTTTTAAAAATTTAGAGTACTTCTGTTATGATGGAAATCAACCATATACTACTGTAATTTTAAATAGCATATTCGTTATCATGTACCTATCAATTTTGTGCATGCTGTTGTATCAAAAGGGTACTATTGTGCGTATATAAATATATGACAATTGAGAAACACTGTTGCTATTGTTATTTCTGTAGAATAATTTGGATGAGACTGAAGGCTTTATGTTTTATGCCTACTGATCTTGCTATTTCCTAAAAAATGATTACAGATTTCCATTCTTTTTTCACCTAAACTATTGTCTACAGTCTTATGAATTATCCACTCTTAAAAAAGAAATCTTTTACATGGTTCAGGTTTCATGTTCTTTCACTTTTATATCTTCTACTTAGAATCATATTGGTTATCTGACTTTAAGAACCTTGTGGCCAAGTTCTTTTTAATTTTGTGAAGGACTTTATTGGCCTTTTACTGGAATTAGGTCCTCTTCAGTTTTCCACACCTGGGGTAAAATACAGTTTTGGGTGGGAGGGCAGAGGCACAGGCTATTCCGTTTGTAAAATATAATCATCAAGTTTCCAGCTGGGAAAAACACCTAATCCAATCATTTCATTTTACAGATGAAGAAGTAAACCCAGAGAGATGAGTGGTTTGCCAGTCAAAGAACTGCCAATCTACTACCGTATCTTACTGGCCAGCATTTTTAGCAAACCTTATTTATTTTAAACTTTTTTGGGTCATTGCAGGAAGATTAAAAAGAAGCTGTTGGCAGAGATTTTCCCCCTGAACATTCCATTAAGAAGATAGGGAGTGCCGTAGTGTCTCTTTCCTCTTTGATCCCTAGTCAACTAGAAGGCATACTTTAAAACAAAGGAACAAACAAAAAAATACCTTGCTGCAATTTAGCATTACTTTATATGGTGCATATGCATAAAGTAATTTACGCCATAGACTCACTGCACCAGGTGGCCTTTTGTCCTGGATTGTCTCCTCAAAGCAACAGAGGCTCTTTATAAAGTCTAGGCCAGGAAACTTACCGAGACTGGGGGTGCACTGGAGTCTCTCCATGTCTTACACTGTGGGTCTCCTACTGTGTACCAAACGCTGTGGCAGATCCTGTGGGAATACAGAGAACAGCACCCTAGCCTAGTCCAACTGAGGAGATACACCTTCAACAGCGGAAATCAGTACGTGATGAATGCCAAGCAAGA
Organism: Mesoplodon densirostris; assembly: GCF_025265405.1. NCBI lineage: Eukaryota > Metazoa > Chordata > Mammalia > Artiodactyla > Ziphiidae > Mesoplodon > Mesoplodon densirostris. The sequence continues at coordinate 60,342,264 of NC_082678.1, forward strand.
AGTGCAGGCATAAATGCCTTAGAGTGCCAATTTTCATTTTCTCAGGAGTCATTCAAATGACTGTGGTGATTCTGTCTCAAGATCCCCTATGACTGAATAAAAAATAAACAAAAACCGTAAAATTTTAACCCAGGCAACTTCAAGGAGCTTAAATCTAGAGGACAACTACAACCCAAACAGTCATACCTTCTAGTTTTCACTTTTATCAGTTAAGTATAGGTTATAATATTGCCTGTAAAAATATTCCTGTATGTATAATACTCATCAGTAGCATTTTCTGTAGAAGTCCAAATAACTAAACACCATGGCTTTCTTTTCAAATTGCAAACTGACTTTCTAAAATATACGAGAAGTTTCTGTTAAGTTGTAGTAAGATTAAAACAGAAAATTTAGCTTTAAACAGAATTGAACACATTGGGAGTTCTGTTTGAATTGATAATCTAACTGGCTCGTTTTAATTCTTTGTAAACTGCATAAAGGAAGAAATAAACACTAAGTCTATGTAGAAGGTGAAAAGTATTTGAATACCATCTCTATTTAGAAAACTTATTTCCGTACCAAGATTTTTATTATTACTATTGACTTTAGTCATTATTATCTATTATTCCCATTCTCTTGGGTTGGTTATAGTATAATATGAGGGCTATAGAGACCAACTCAAGAAGAATATACCTGTCTGCTATGACAAAAACATTAGATTATTACCTGCTGTGAAGTTAGTAAACTGTATGGTGTACGTCATATATTTTTATTGTCATTGGACATTATTTGAAATTTAGTTTTCTCCCTTTGGATATATGAAAAGTTCATAGGTGCCTCATGACCATTTAAAAGGTAAAAGCAAGTCACTTAACCTTTCATCTGTTGGGGTAGGGTTGGTGGGGTAAGTAAATGACCTTTAAGTTCCTTTCCAGCTGTAGACATTTAGAGGTTATACTTATTTCAGAAATAGACTTATTATACGAAAGGGACATGTACCTTGCTTATTTATTTCTTTTCCCTGAGATAAAATTGATTTGGTAGGTGGTACAAAAAATCTGACCAAATTCCTTAAAGTCACACAACAAATTAGTAGGAAAACTAAGCACCAGACTCAGTTGCACTTCTAGTCCTTTGGTCCTATACTATCCTTACATTCGGTTAACACACACAAAAAGGACTTTTTCTCTGGAGTTTTATATTTTAAAATATGTGTAGTAAATTGAGGACCCTTATTCTAAATCCTTCATCAAGGCTGACCCAGTGACCAAACCACACTGACTTCAATCACGAACCTACATCTAAGTGAATCTGAACCTTTGGAAAGGCTTGAAGAAGCCAGAGGTAACCTAGAGCTGTAGTAGTAGAAGGAGGATAATGAATCTGATCCTAAAATAATTTGTAAAGTTGAATTATTAGAAATAAGTTGAATAGTTACATTAGAAATAAGATTTCAGAAAAGCTGATAGGTGTTCATGTGTGGAGTTGAGGGTTGGCGCTTCAGTAAGTAAGCATCTGGAGGCATCTGGGAGGAGTGGAAATGGGGCCATCTGATTAGTAACTGTGCCTTGTTATTAAACCGTGACTTTCTGCATTGTGTATCCCCAGAGTTGGAAAACTTCCGCTGGCAAAAAAAAGAGAAGGGCTGCCGTGCTGTTGCTGAGGGCCATACAGTAGACACAAAAGCGCCTTCTTAGAGGCCTGCAGCAGAGGCAGCTTGTACAGGCAGGCCCATTCCTCTCAAAGACTGGGAATCAGATTCTTTCCCCAGGGGGTTTCCAACTAGTTTGCACTTCAGAAAAATCTTTTCTTTCTCCTGCTGTTCACGCCCTGCAAAGAATTTTCTTCCAACCAAAGAAATTGTTTTATAATCAAAGATCCTTGTCCTTAGTTGTTGGACATCAAAGAAAGTTTGGAGGAGACTGGGGGATTATGTGAGTGCCTAGAATTTATTTTGAATGCAAACTTGCAACATTAGCAAGTCCCCCAAAGAATATACTCATTTCAGAGCTGGGAGAGAGCCTAATATAACTAAGTCTCTCTTTTTCCTTGGTTGCATATACCCCAGTAAGATACCAATGAGTTGAGCAGCTCTATCTGGACTTAACTCCTGTTAGGCTTGGTTCTTGAGGTTCTTACCAAGGGAAGAGGTGCCCGTACTCCACCTACCCTTTTAAAACCTGATATTAGCGAACATCAAAATCTATTGAAACAAACGAAAAACCTCTTTTTTAACCTTCAGTACTTCAGCTCTTGGGAATTGGGGGCTTCTCCCAGGGCAGTTGACGATATACAACCAACGTCGGGAGTCACGTTCCCTGCATCCCCTGCTGTCTCCGAGGTGCTGTCGGTGTCATTTTCTCCCACAAAGGAAACCCTCAGCACCCTGAGGGCCTGAACTCAGGTCTTGGCAGGTAAATGAAGGAGGCACGCACTTCTGGGTTTCAACTGTTTGGTTGAGTCAGGCGTAAAAAGGCACAACCATGTTAAGTACCAGCCTCATAGTCTCATCTCTGGGCCCTGAATAGGAAGAATTTATCAGTTAGGGAGAATTAAGACTGTGACTTTAAAAAATTATTTTCTGGGTAAGAAGAATGATTCACTTGATATTTTGGTTCTTGCATTTCGGGACATTTATAGGGCCCTGTTCTCAGATTATGGCTCCTTCTTAAATATCCTTCTCTGAATCCATGAATTTTTTCAAGTTTTTCTGGAATCCATTTATACATTATCTAACTTTCCTTCCTAGGGCAGATTAACAACAACAAGAACAAGAATTAGGAAAAGTAAAGGGTGGATAGGGCAGATTTAGGCAGAGTTATGCCCTGGGCAAAGAACATTCTTGTTATTTTGATCTTCGCTCTGTGGTTATGAACAGAAAAAGAGTATGTGCTCTAGAAGACTTCCAATCTCCTTCTATCCCTTCATAGCAACCACAAAGGAGTGGTTGGAAATACAATTCCAGGAACACCAAAAATGCTCACAGTTTCAATAGTGGCAGCTACAGTGCCCCCGCAAGGATCCTCTGAGTACTCGTCCTCGTAGGCTTCTTGTGGTGTCCTTGCGGTTAGGAGCCTACATCGTCAATCACAAAGGCTTGTCCTGAAGACAAACCTGGTAAAAATGCTAGTTCTCTGTCCTTGCCGCCAGAAACAATCCTTTGTATTTTACTGTGTTCTGAACTAACACGCTATAGTTTTTTTTTTAGAGAAATACAGTCTCTTTGATGGACTCATCAACTGATGATGCTCACAAAACTTTAAGTGCACTTGTTCATAGTGCACTAGGAAAGTAAGTCAGGACTGTGTGGGGTAGGCAGGATTTGCCAAAGTTTTTCATTCCACTCAGTAGTACTAACTTGCCTGTGCTACTCCTATGCAAATATTAGGTTGTAATTTTCAAGAGTATATGGAGAAAATTCACTGAAATGTAAGCGTGTCTCTTTAACTTATATACGGGAATAAATAGGGACTTGAACTATAAGGGAAGAGCACAACCCGAAACTGACCTTTCATTCTAGTCACCTCCTTTCTCCTGAGTTGGTGTATGCTTGAACCAAATTAACGTTATTATAGAAAATGCCCTAGTTTTTCAAGCAATAACAATCTTCAAGGTATGGAACAGGATTTGGCATTTTGCTTCCATTTTTATTGTTTTGTTTTCTAAAGGGAATTTTGAATTGGAGCCTGTCTGGCAGGATTCCATACTTCTACCAAACCACCTGTCCTGGCAGAGACAATGGAATCCAAAGTCAAGTTCTTTATGACTGCACCTGCCTTGTAAGTGCTGCCAGAAGTTCTGATTTTCTCCTGTTGCCAACCTCTACCCTGAAACTATAGTCGTTGGCACCCGAACAGTGGGTGAATACAGCCCAAATTGGGACTTGGATGTCCCAATTCAGTACTAGTTCAGTACTAGTACTAGTCCTCCCATTGACTTTGTTTTTCTAATTTATAAATTTATTTATTTATTTATTTTTGGCTGCCTTGGGTCTTTTTTGCTGCACGCGGGCTTCCTCTAGTTGCGGTGAGTGGGGCCTGCTCTTCGTTGCGGTGCACGGACTTCTCATTGCAGTGGCTTCTCTGGTTGCAGAGCGCGGGCTCTAGGCACACGGGCTTCAGTAGTTGTGGCATGCAGGCTCAGTAGTTGTGGCTCGCGGGCCCTAGAACGCAGGCTCACGTAGCTGTGGCACACAGGCTTAGTTGCTCTACGACATGTGAGATCTTCCCAGACCAGGGCTTGAACCCATGTCCCCTGCATTGGCAGGCAGATTCTTAACCACTGTGCCACCAGGGAGACCCTCCCATTGACTTCAAAGGTAGTCTTTTGCATTGCATTCAATGATTATTTTACTGTTTATCAAATGGAGGAGATGAAACTTTCTGGTCCACTTGGTTTTCAAGATTTTTGTGAGACTCTATTAATGATGATGAATCATTTGGTATTTTATGATTTGGAAATTGTCCTGTGCAGTTATGCACCTAGTATGCATGAAGGAGAGTATGATCTACCTAAAGGAGATCAGGAGCATATCTCTGAAGTCAGAACACCAGGCAGCGTTTCCAGGAGTGAGAAACCACCATTGTTCCTCCTTCTTTTTCCTTTTCCCAGAAATGTAAGTTACCCTATGGGCTACCAATTGAATGCTCTCTGATTAGGCAGCTGTTGTGGAAGCAATCTAACTTCCTTGATGAGGACTTTTCTCCTTTTGAATTATCAGAGTGTTTCTTGGGTTCCCTTAGGGTAGAGTTACTTCATTATCTTCTAACTTTATATATAGCTGGAGGCCTTCTGGCCTAAGCACATAATTTTTATCACCAGTCAGGTAATTGAAGATAATATGCCCACCAAATAGTGCCCTCTGTACAGTATCCACATATGATGATATGATAATAAGGCACAAAACGCATTCTAAAATGAGTGGCAACATCCTACAGTGAAAAGAGCTCTCAGTAGTCCTGTGTTTCAGTCTTAGCTCTGATCCTTCTTAGCTGTGTGACCTTAAGGAAAATTGCTTAACCTCTTTGAGTCTGTGTCCTCATGAGTCAAATGGGGATAATAGTAATAAATAGCCTGCCTACCTGAAATGAAATAATGTATGAGAACTGTCTTTGAAAATTGCAAATGTAAGGTAGTATTGTTATTAATAGTAATTAGACTTGAGCTCTTTCTTTTTTTTAAGATTTTTTTTTTGATGTGGACCACTTTTAAAGTCTTTATTGAATTTGTTACAATATTGCTTCTGTTTTATGTTTTGGTTTTTCGGCCACGAGGCATGTGGGATCTTAGCTCCCCAACCAGGGATAAAACCCCGCACCCCTGCATTGGAAGGCGAAGTCTTAACCACTGGACCGCCAGGGAAGTCCCTTAAGCTCTTTCTTATTTATTTATTTGTTTGTTTGTTTGTTTGTTTATGGCTGTTTTGGGTCTTCGTTGCTGCGTACGGGCTTTCTCTAGTTACAGTGAGCGGGGGCTACTCTTCGTTTCAGTGCGCCGACTTCTCACGGCGGTGGCTTCTCTTGTTGCGGAGCATGGGCTCTAGGTGCATGGGCTCAGTAGTTGTGGCTCGCTGGCTCTAGAGCCTGGGCTCAGTAGTTGTGGCACACGGGCTTAGTGGCTCTGCGGCATGTGGAATCTTCCCAGACCAGGGCTCAAACCCGTGTCCCCTCCAGTGGCAGGCAGATTCTTAACCACTGTACCACCAGGGAAGTCCTAAGCTCTTTCTTTTTCACCTAATTACTGTAAGAAATATTATTAAGTTTGAGGGTTGTTGATTTAGGCTCAGTTAACCTGTTTGAATTCAATTTGGCATTATCCTAAAATAACTAAGCAAGACTATTTGTTTTTTTATGTAGCTAAGAAGACAAAGCTTTAGATTAAAAATTTTGTGGGCCAAAAAGCTGATTAAATTAACCATAATGTAATAACAGGTAGCCTTGGTGACTTAGAGAATGACTAATGGTGTAGAGGTTCTAGGGTGGGAACTTAAGTTCTGTAACTGCCTTGTTTGTGCTGTGGTGAATCACTTGCCCTCCCTGGACCTTTGCACATTGGTAAGTGCATTACCCTCCTTCCATGGTCAATGAGGTAATAATCACCGACACAATGCAGAACAGCTACTTTCTAAGCTTTTACTTCTCAGAGTCAGAGGGATCCTAAAGCCATGTTACACATCACTTTTACATTTTCATTTTTTGAAATTTTGGAGTGTTTTTTTAATGGCTGCTACCCTGAAACAATTGCTCAGAATGCTGAAGCTTCAGCTGTCCAGCTTTGTAGCAACTTTCCAAGGGCTAGAAGGGAAGGACTTCGGGATTATCAAGGAAACTAATTCACCCAGTTCATTATACTTGTATTGTGCTGGTCTCAACATGTTGTTCTTTGAAGCTCGGCAGATGAGGTTCTGTAGCCTGCTTGGACATTATCCCACAAGTCCCCGAGACTCCCAGTTCCCCATCTGAGAAGTATTAGATCAAAATGAGAATAAATAGTTTCAGTCATAGCACCTATCAAATATTTGTGGCCTGGGAATCATTTTCAGGTAAAGATCATCACTGAGTCATCTCAGGGACTAATATTATGCTGTATGGAAAATCTGTATTCCATACTGTAACTTTACCAATTTGAAGCCTCCCCCCAAAACAGGTAAATAATGGGATAAAGGCAATTATGGGTTTTCTCATCTTTTCTACTTACCTGTTCCCTGTTATGATTAAACACACATAGCTTATAACTCTTTTAGAAACAAACTCAATTACCATGATTATCCTTTCAACACTTGCATGGTATTATAATCCATTTCAATCACAGTGGGACATAGTGGGAGTCAGGAGGCAAGTGCGTATGGGGGAAGATGGAGAGAGGCGAGTGTTCTCCCTTCTGTTGGTTTTGGGAAACATCCTTCTTCTCTGAAGGTGCTTCTGGGGGAAAACTGTTTTCTTCTCAAGTCCTAATACAGATTAGTGAGAGATGTCTGCAAAACATTTGAAGCTCTTTGAAATAAAGACATGGATAAACTTTCAGTATCACTGTGATGATCATTAAAAAGGAAAGCCCAGCATGTGACGTTTTGGGTCCCTGCCAGCGGTCTTGTGTGATGTTCTTGGTTCCTTTTTTGACCTTTACCTCTTGATATCTTTATACATTTATTGAGGCTGTTGGACAAAGTCTTGAGATCCTAAGCAATGTGGTCTTAAGAATGAATGACTGCTAGCCTCCATTTTTTATGGGTGGAATGACTGAAAATGTGTTTAAAATGAACAGTTGAGGTTTCTATCTTTGGATACCTGTTGTTCAAGTTTGGCAATGTTGGTGGCAAATTTAATTTAGCATCTGACCATTTGATTTTTTTTTTCCAATTCTATTCCCTACCTTGGAACCAAAGTTTTAAAGGAAATTTTTCATTAAATAGAATAAATACCAAATTAGCTAGGATTTTTTCTGTACTGTGCTTATGAATTAGAGATAAATTGAAAGAATGAAGCAGATATAAAGGATCTAAAAAACAAATACTGTAAGAACTTCTGGAAATAATATAAGTACTTCCTAGGGACACGATAAGTTCCAGCTTCTTGTACGTCAGAATGTAAATTATTTCATGCTAAAAATGACCATAATGATATCCTTGTAGTGTTACAAGATACCAAAGATACTAAATAAAGGCTAAATAATGTTCAGTATAATGTATTTAAGTGATAGTGTGTACCAATACATTTTACTTATTTGCACCTTGGCCTGCAGGTTCTTAGTTCATCAACCAGGGACTGAACCCAGGCCCTGGCTGTGAAAGCACCGAGTCCTAACCACTGGACCACCAGGGAATTCCCAGTACCAATATATTTTAGAAAGGGTTTCAATAGTACAGATTGAATTTTTTTTTTTTTTAAGACAAAGGATCCTTTTTCACTTGTTTCCTCTACATTTATTTATTTATTAATTTTTGTGGTACGCGGGCCTCTCACTGTTGTGGCCTCTCCCGTTGCGGAGCACAGGCTCCGGACGCGCAGGCTCAGCGGCCGTGGCTCACGGGCCCAGCCGCTCCGCGGCATGTGAGATCTTCCCAGACCGGGGCACGAACCCGCATGCCCTGCATCAGCAGGCGGACTCTCAACCACTGCGCCACCAGGGAAGCCCCAGATTGAATTTAAAAGGACTTCCTTCTGGTCTTTGGAAGTCTGAATAAATCACAAAGTTTTATTTTGTGCCTTCTATATTCAAGAACTTGTGCTAATCAGAATATCCTGTCCCCTGACTGGCAGTTCTATTTGAGAATTGAGTAGAATTATCACTCTTTTTTTTTTTTTTTTTAATGCTGCTGTTCTTTTTTTTTTTTTTTTTTTTTTTGAGTTTGCGGGATTACTGTGTTGTTTTATAAAAAAAAAAAAAGTGGGCACATTCTTCATAACTCTAGTTAATGAATTGTTTATTTGTTTTAGATTTTAAATGCTTATCCTACAGTCAAATTTGCTCATACACACATGTATTTTTCCCCTCTAGTCTTTCAATTGAGTTTGTTTTCTTAAGTTCCTACCCCAATTTCAGCATCTCTACATAGGCACACAGATTTTTTTATTTCTCAGCTTAGATGTCACCACATAAATGTAAAGTAGGAAAAAAAATTGAAATTTTCCATCAGAACCAAAGGAACTCAACAGAAATTGAAGATGAGGGTGGTATATATCATGTTAACCATGAATAGAAAATTATTTGACATTAACATCATGTTTAGCTTTATGCAAAAGCAACTACCCTGAAACTACTATGGTAATGTATATGTTTGTATGATATACACATAAACACTTATTTTCAGTCCTTTAGGGGAAACTACTTCCTTTAAGCAAACCTTGGCTCAGTCTCTGAAAACAGCTGCCTTTGGAGACCCTTAAGCCAAATTAATTATCTGGCCTTTGAAATTTTGCCTATTGAGAGGATGGTCACATGCAAAATGGATAACTTTAGGACAGTCCCCCTCTGTATTCTCTTCCCTGAAGCTTCCTCTTCCACTTATAATTTTAGTTAATATCACTTAGCAGAAAAAAATGACTATTTGTGATCTCTTCACAAACTGTCTTTCTGTTTCAGACTTGTCTCAGATTTAGCATGTTGGAGCTGAGTTCCTTCTCTTTTCTGTTCTGCTCACTCATCTCACCTCAGTTGTGTTGGCTGTCTCTCTCTCCTTAAGAATTTTAATCTACAGGATGGTCCTTCTGTTTTCTTTCCCCCTTTTTCATTTTGGGACCACCAAAAAAATCTGTGCCCACTGTCAGATAAAATGCCTCTTCTCACTATGAAAGGTTACCACTTTTGTGTCCTCCATATTACGCTGGTCTTATTCAGTTGGGATTTTGATGACCAGGTCTGTTCCCTTCTGTGTCATGTACTGCACCAGGTTCACTGTATGTGTTCAGTGAATGCCATCAAATAGCCATCATTTTGTTGAACAAGTTGGTGTGTTGCTGCCAGTGTTCATCTGTTTTCTGCAGGCTGCGTTAATAGGCAGCTGCGTGCCAGGTTACATGCTGACAGCTGTGTCTTCCCATCAGAAAATGATCCTTGTTCCCTGCCTATCAAACGAAAGCTTAGTTTTTAGAGAGAATTACAAAATACAGAAAATGAAAGAGAAGAACTGAAATCACAGCATCTGCGGTTTTCTCTATCCTTAATGGTAAGGCAGCTTCCTAGAGGATTTAATTGTAATATGTTGATGAAATGTTTATAGTCATCCTTTTGCAGTTTGTTTAGAAAGTAGTTTCTAAGCAGCGGTTCCTGCATCATCTAGAAAACTTTTAGCTAGAGAAATCACATTTCTTTTCTTTCTCAAGCTGCAAAACCACTCATCTTTTTTTTTTTTTTTTTGAGTTTAACACTTGGTCTTTATGGTGAGAGACTAAGTTACATGATCTTCCTTGCAAAAGGATGTTTCTCAGATTTTTGTGTTCTATAGCTTTCTGATTTCATTGCCATGGTCGATTTACTTATCAGGGAACTGTGACTGTCTGTAGGAGTTCAAGTGTACACTGTAAAAAACTATCCCTCAAAAGAAGGAATAATTTCATAGCTATTGCTATGATAGTAGGTTTGGATGCATCTTACCGTGGATCCAGACCTCTGAAATCATTGAGTCATGTGTATGTTTAAAGCTAGGGAACTTACCATCACGTCTTGCTTCACGTTGACAGTACCCTTTCCATAATCTTTGGATAGGTAGGTCATGCCATGACAGACTATTTGGTTCCCTCAGAGCCGTTACTTTATATTTCTCCCCAAAGGAATTTCAGTTCCTGTTTAATATTTGCTAGTTTTCCTAGGTGCTGAGGCGGAGAAGTAGTGGTATTCTCACGAAGAAGGAAACCAGTGTTTCTTATCTATTTTCCATATATTGTCAGTCTGTCCAAACAAACCACTATATGGAAACCTGATAAGGAACATTGTTTTCCTCTTGATACACTTGCCTACTCAGCACCATGCCCCACTTTGGAGAACCCTGTGGTAGAGTTTTAGCTCTCTAGATAAGGTGGGATATCTGTAAAATAGCTGAACCATTGAGCCTCCATAGATTTTCAAAACCCTGAAGGCGAGAGGAATTGGGAAGATGAAAGGGGGCCGTTTCCTCGAAGAGTCCTAAAGTTCAAAGACGCAGCTCTGGGGTTCCATGGAGCCAGTGCATCTGGAGCAGCCCAGTTACTGGAGAGGTAACTGTTGCACGGTAGCCTTCCTGTTGTTATCCTCTAAGGTATTCGTCCAGGTGGCCCTTGACCTTCCACTGTGAATCATCTCCTCAAGTCCTTCTTTCCTTCTGTTGGCTGCTTTGCACTTCTTGTGTATTAATCTCCTTTACAAAGTAAGGGCTCTAAGCAGGGGATAGTAAACACTCTAGGTAGACTTTCACCCATGCTGTGTGAGAAGGACTGTTGAACTGTCGTGTTTCTGCATATTTCAAAACTGCAAAAGAACTCTAAGTTCTTGCTCACTTGATTTCTTCTGTTTCTCTAATAGCTTTGTCAGTGATTTCTCTCCATCTGTATAATATCCAGGGCATTATTTTTCTTCATTCTAGCTGATGTCAAGTCTTTGATAACCATCAATACAGAGAGGCTAGAGACATATTTTCTTCCCTCTTGAAGCTATTTTTCTAGAAGTGTTTGGGGCTAGATTCTAAAGGATTGTCTGGAGTTTCTTCATAAACTTCACCATCAATGGAGAGGATTTACTTTGGAAGTGTTACCTCTCAAGGTTACTACTGACTCATAGTCTTTATACAGTTTCAGTGCAACCAAGATTTCGATTTGTATTTTAAAAGTCAAAATGAACTCTAGTCTTTCCCTAGGAGAGAAGGGTGTCCCCAGTAGGTAGGAGCAACCCAACAATATCCAACTGTGTTTCTATTCAAGGCACAGTGCCAGTAAATGCACATGGGTTGTGGTCTTGTAGAAAATGTAAAACATTACAATGAATCTCAAAAATCAAATCAGTCACTTTCCTGACCTACACTGTAATCAAAATAGTAATGTCAAGTTTATCTCCACCTCAAGGTAGGTAGTCTGAAGAATAATCTTTGAACATGAAGGCCTGTCCTCCACTACACAGGGTGGGTCACCCGTTGCTCCATAATAGCAACATTGCCAGCAAGTTAGGACAGGAGAAGAAAACAGCCATAGCCAACAGAAGCAGCAGAGGAATTCAAGGAAACACAATGTAATAATGATTTCATATATATATATATACATATATATATATATATATATGTGTGTGTGTGTGTATAATATTGTTATAATATTATACATGGATAAAAGAGCACGAATTGCATCCACTGTCCCCAAATTTTCTTGTGAGACCATTTTGTGATAGGTTTTATGATGTCTGTTCCCTCAGTGTCAGACCAAGTACGAAATAAAAAACCATATAACCCCTCCTTAGATTTTGAAGACAGGTATTCCTCTTTGAGAGAGTTGTAATAATGATAATAGTTTTGGAGTGAATGGGCAGCTATCATATATTGGCTTTAGACTTCTAGGTCTTAGTTGCCATTTATTCTACTTTCAAATGTATTCAGAGGCCAACAGGAACTTAATAAAGAAACAGGGACTTTCTTGGTGGTGCAGTGGTTAAGAATCCGCCTGCCAATGCAGGGGACACGGGTTCAGGCCCTGGTCCAGGAAGATCCCACGTGCTGCGGAGCAACTAAGCCCGTGCGCCACAACTACTGAGCCTGTGCCCTACAGCCTGCAAACCACAACTACTGAGCCCACGTGCCACAACTACTGAAGCCCGTGCGTCTAGAGCCTGTGCTCCGCAACAAGAGAAGCCACCGCAATAAGAAGCCTACGCACCTCAACGAAGAGTAGCTCCTGCTCACCGCAACTAGAGAAAGCCCTCACGCAGCAACGAAGACCCAACACAGCCATAAATAAATTAATTAATTTTTAAAAAAAGAAAGAAATAGTCAAGGGGCTTCCCTGGTGGAGCAGTGGTTAAGAAATCTGCCTGCCAATGCAGGAGACACAGGTTCGAGCCCTGGTCTGGGAAGATCCCATATGCCACAGAGCAACTAAGCCCGTGCACCACAACTACTGAGCCTGTGCTCTAGAGCCAGCGAGCCACAACTATTGAGCCCACGTGCCACAACCACGGAAGCCCATGTGCCTAGAGCCTGTGCTCTGCAACAAGAGAAGCCACCGCAATGAGAAGCCCATGCACCGCAACTAGAGAAAGCCCGCACACAGCAACGAAGACCCAACGCAGCCAAAAATAAATAAATTTATTTATGACCAAAAAAAAAAGAAGTAGTCAAAACTTCCACTCTCTTCCTTTGGAGTCCATAAGTTAACATATAATAAATAATAATTAGACTCGATGTTCCCTGGTTTGACTGCTCTTTAATATATGCTGACCCTAAAAAGCTTTTCTTTTTTTTTTTTTTTTTAATTATTTATTTATTTGGCTGTGTTGGGTCTTCATTTCTGTGCGAGGGCTTTCTCTAGTTGTGGCAAGCCAAGACCACTCTTCATCGCGGTGCGCGGGCCTCTCACTATCACGGCCTCTCGTTGCGGAGCACAGGCTCCAGACGCGCAGGCTCAGTAGTTGTGGCTCACGGGCCCAGTTGCTCCGCGGCACGTGGGATCCTCCCAGACCAGGACTCGAACCCGTGTCCCCTGCGTTGGCAGGCAGACTCTCAACCACTGCGCCACCAGGGAAGCCCCTAAAAAGCTTTTCTGGCGTTATTGGTGTTAAGTCTATTTATCATAAGCTAGCTGGTTTCCCATTGTATATCATGATTAATACTCATATTGAAACTCATACGTACTTGTGTGAAAACATTTTGATAATGTTCAAACAGACGCCAGTCTCTTGGGAGTCACCCTAATAAAGAGGGTCACCCTTAGCTCCCCCTAAGTTTACTTACTATCATTTTTGAAGTCTCTCATTCTATCTGAGTCTCTAGGTGATGTTCTTTTTCAAGTTGTACATTGCTCTCAGAAAAAAACAATATACTGTCCTCCCTCCTCTGTGTGCTACCCCATAATAATAAATCCAGCCTTACAGATCTTCTGTCTCTGAGGCTTCTGTATCGTGTGGTAGTGCAGATTTCTGCTTCATCTCAAGGCCTTGTTTCCCTACACCATTATCCTCTAGCTGTCAGCTGTACATCTCCTAAACTGCTTAGAAAAGAATCTGTTTCTCCTGGCCCCAGAGCTGACCTTGACCCTTTCCCAGTCCTGAGCACTCTTGGAAACTCAGCCCCCTCAGCACCTAATTCATGTCTGATACTCTTAACTTTCTTGCTCTGGCCTCAGGAGAGAGAGCACATTCTGAACACTCCTGCTTTTGTGTCGGCATCTCTGTGAGGTGATTTGGAAGGACTCCAACCAGGCATGGAAGGGCTCTTTGATAATATCTGATGGGTGGGTAACAAATTCGGGCACCTAGCCAAGACACACATTGCCTGTAATCGTTAACTCAGTCTGTAAACAGTTCAAACGGCACTGAGAGGCCATCAGTTATTATATTAGAAGAAGCCTTTCATCTCTCTTGCTTAGCAGCCAGGCGTCCAACACTGGCCCCCACTGGGGCCACTGGAGCCACGGTGCTCTGTGCACAGCCACCAAGGCCTAAGCCACACCAGGATGGACAGTGGAACCTGCTCCAATGACTGCCTTTCAAACTTTCAGCATTGGAGCAATAACTAAATCATTCATTTCCTTTTGTTCTGCACCTGGAAGATGCTGGAAGGAAAAAGAAGAAAACCCAACAAACCTTGACCAGGAATAAATAGTGGGGAAGGAATTATATCACCTGGGATCGGGAATTTCATTTTTCAGCTCAATTTTCTTACCCACATTCATGTTTTGAAAGCTTTACAACCTAACCATTCACCTTTTTGTTGTCCCTTTACTCCAAATTGATTTTAAGATTGGTCCTCAGGGTACCTCAGGCCTCCAACTAGCTTTAAAGTTATTCAGTATTACTAGACCCTAAGTGCAAGACACAATGCTGAGCCCAAAGGAACGTAAAGATTACAAACATTCCTGCCCTCAAGGTACTTACTAATTGAGACTTTTAAGATAATACCAGGCATATACTAGAGATAAGTACCACCGTGAACATTTATAAGTGCCAAACATGGTGTACACTGAGTTTCTACTGGAGTTCACAGCAGTGTGGATGAGGCTGATCAGGGAAACTCCTTTCCAATTCTGTGAGAAAACTTTTTTCAGTGACTTTTTAAAAATTGACCTCTTTTCCTTCATGTTTCTCATCCATTGTCTTTTGCCTTTTTCATTGAATTGCTAATTTTGCTAGGCACATACTGAGTGTTGTAGGTGTTTGGTGAATGAAATCAGTAAGTCTCTTTTAGAATTACCAGAAGATGGTGCAGGAAAACCAAGCACAACTTATTCCAAGCATCTTAATTGCAGAGGATGATGAATATATTTTAAGTTGTTCAGATTAGTTTGAAGGCTACTATTGCTGAAGTGGTTTGTTCCACATAGCACTGGAGCAAAATTTAGATTAGGCTGTAGTTTTAAATAAACAAGTGAAATAAAATCCTATACTCACCATAATCAAGGTGAGCATCAAAGCCCCAGGTTATGCCCCTTACACCAGAATCCTAAGTATAAAGCAGCTAGATTCTTTTCCTTACAAAGCAATATCTTAACACTTGCCCCACTTCCTTCAACTGAAGGAAAATGATAGAGCCGTAAGACATTCTTCCAGGAAAAAAAAGGGGTTTTGAGGGGTGGGGGGAGCTGTCTTATATAATTAACTTGACTGGGATCCTCATGACTTATTAGAAAGCTCTGATCTCACGCCTCTTATTTTCTTTGTTTCATTTTCCATTTTGCTCAGCTTTCTGGGTCACCTTTTCATCCCCTTTTCATATTTTGGATTTAGGGTTTGCCTCCGTCCTACCATCCAAGTTTTCTGTGCCGATTCTGAATGTAACTTTGGAAGAGCATGGATAAAATAAAAAAGAAGGCATGGCTTGAGGATGTGCAAGCTTGAACTCCATCCTGTGTTCTGCTTCTGACTGACCAGTCTGCTGAGGATGAACTCCAGTAAATCCTTTCTTTTACCTAGGATGACAGTACTTTCCCATACTTCATAGAAAAAAGCAGCTCAATCTTAAAGAAAGAAATGAAAGCCTTTATTGATTTATTTTTGCTGTGTTGGGTCTTCATTTCTGTGCGAGGGCTTTCTCTAGTTGTGGCAAGCGGGGGCCACTCTTCATCGCGGTGTGTGGGCCTCTCACTATCGCGGCCTCTCTTGTTGAGGAGCACAGGCTCCAGACGCGCAGGCTCCAGACGCGCAGGCTCCGCGGCATGTGGGATCCGCGGCATGTGGGATCCTCCCAGACCAGGGCTCGAACCCGTGTCCCCTGCATTGGCAGGCAGATTCTCAACCACTGCGCCACCAGGGAAGCCCCAAGAAATCCTTTAGAAGAAGAGAGGCACTAGAGCAAACAAAATCAAGTTTTTTTCTTACCAATTGCTCAGCATTGTTATTTGTTCATGATAAACATAGTGGTTATTTGAAAGGATGTGTTAAATCACATTTATACAGCAGAATTGTAGAAGGTACTTATACAAGGAAGCTTTGAGTCATGCTATCTGATCCACTCAATTCAATGCCTTGGTTCATTCTGAGGTCGTTTACAGGTTTAATATGATGGAGAATAATAGAGGAAGCCCTGCTCTTTCACCTGAATACAGCCTGTCTTTTGGGAAATGATCGGTCTTAAATTCTGGCTCCCCACCCTCATTCCTTTCCTTGTACCTGTTAGTAAGGAAGCTGCCTACCATTATTCTGGTCCCTCTAGATCAGTGGTTCACACATGTTAATGTGTATCAGAATCAGTTTTAGAAAGCTTCCTAAGACACAGATGGCTGGGCTCTCTCCCCAGAGTTTCTGATAGTGTGACTGAGGTGAGCCCTGAATATTTGCATTTTTAACAAATTACCAGGTGATGTTGATGTTGCTGGGTCTTCGGGACCACATTTTGAGATCCAGTGCTTGAGGTTACTGCCTACTTTATAACCATGATGATTTTAACAGGTACCGACCATCTTCACAGGGCCAGAGCATCCAACTTGTGTTGAAGTGACTGAGGCTTTACTGTCTGAAAGTAGACAGTTAGGTACAAGAGATTTTGTCCTACTTGGAGAGATTAAGTGGCCAGAAGGCTAGGTCATCTACCTACAGGCACCTGGCAAATGGCTTACCAACTCTTTTAAGCAACAGGTAGCAGGTAGCCAGTAGCAGGTGGGAGCTCGCTTTTGGAAAACCTATTAGCTGGGCTACAGAACTAATAGTATGACATAAGGAGAATAAAACCAATGCTTTTGATTAGTTTCTGTGTCATCCTCAAAGAGAAGGTTCCAAGGTTGCCTTGCCTTTAGGAATTCTCATTTTTCTTCCTTCCACTTCCCTGAACTACAGAACCCCTTAGGTTGTACATTAGATCACTTTAGAAGCTAAGTGATTCGAGTTTCACTCTAGTGTAGCAGCCTGCACAGCACCTTCCCTTCTGGATTTGTTGTAGTGGGACCTGCTCAAGTGAACCAACAGCCACAAACTCTACTTTTAATAGGATTCATTTATGCAGCCATTTTAACCTTAAGTATTTTCATTCATTAAACTTAACATTTAATGTGTTACATCAATAGTACTAAATCTGAAGATATAAACAGCGTTTGGCAAATCTGTAGCTCCAGCCCTGTCTTTTGACTCAAACTCCAATTCTTATTTCAAATTGCCTATAGGGTTTACATGTTCATCTCGAATTCGGCCTTCCCAAGACTGAATTAAATTTTCCCTGCTCAAAATTAACATCTTTTTCCTATATTCCTCTTTTGGTTGATGCAACATTTCCCCCCAGTTCTCCAGGTTTAGAAACTTTAACTCCTTCATCCCTATAGTTCAATCTGTCAGCAAGTGCTTTCAACACTTCCTTCATAATTTCTGTGATTCACCCCTTTGCCTTTTGCCTCTGTTACCACCAGAGTTCACGCTCTCATCATGCCAGTAATAGGTTACTGGAATAGCTCTCTTATTGGTTTTCCTACCCCCCAGTTTTCCTTTCATTCCACTGTAGTTTTTACTCTGATACTATATTGTTCTGCTTAGAATACTGTTTTGATCATGAGCTCCCCTTGCTTCAGAGTTTAGGATGATTCCTTTTTCACAGATGGCCAAAAAGGTCTAACTCCTATCTTGTCATTCAGTGGCCTTCACAGGTACACCCTACCTCAGCTATCCAAACTATCTCTGCAGATCTGTTTTTTAGTCATGCAAGTCATGTACCTTGAAGACTTGAGAAAAACTGTTCAAGAACCCTACTTTTCCTCTCACTTGGACCCTTGTATTTTTCTCAAGGCTGTAGCTGGGAAGTTCCCCAAATCCATTTGACAGATGTCAATGGACCAGATCGTGCTTATTTTACTTACGTAGTTATTTTTCTCGTATTCAAAGGGCTGGCTTAAGATCTGTCGCCTCCACAAAGCCCACAGGACCTATTGGCTGTACCACACCATGTGACGTTTGATAACAAATCATTTTGTACCACCATTTAGTTTGTGTATATGTGTGTATTATCTCCCCAATAAAACTGTGACTCCTGGGAAGGACCTAACACAATTTTGGAAGGGAGATAGGTGTTTACAAATACTTGCCAACTAAGAGGCCATATTTCAGGCCCATTCTGAAGTGCCCATGGGGAAAATCTCCATGAGTCCCCATCTAGCCTCCTACTCGATAGTGACATCGTATGACTCTCTATATCTTGACAAGGAACATTGGGGAGCTATTGCTCTTCCCTGTTATAAAGGGTTTTGGGGGAAATTGTAGCAGTTGTTATATTTTAGGGAGAAAGATGGCTCCAGAAACAGGCTTGATAATGTCCAGGCTAAGAATAAACTTAGTGACAGACAGCAACTCCGCTAGTTAGGTATTTGGCTAGGAAGGGAGTTCAGCGTCTGAAGTGTTTCTGGTAGGTGTGGGCTTAGCAATTAGATATACTGCTACTTTCTGAGGTAAGCCTACCTAAAGGCAAAAGCGTGGCCCGATGACTGGGTGCCCGATGACTCCTGCAGTGTAAGAACTCATTTATAGGCATCTGCCCAGAGGTACCCACCTGAACAGACACTAAGAAGAAGCAAAGGAAAGTGCCCAGTACCTCAGTGTAGTCACTGTGTCAACAGCAATATCAGATAAGGTGGTTTTTTTATGGGGGGGCGGTGAGGGGAAGAGCTGATGCACCTGTGGTTAGTGATTCAGAAACTTGGTGCCACATTATATGGCACCATGAAGCCACCTTATGTTCCAGCCACCCCATAGTGACTGATGTTTTAGAATTACCTATTTACTAACTGAGCCAAGAGGAAATGGACTGGATGAAAGCCAGAGTAAGGTATAGTTATCTCTTAGCTGAGCCACATTCGAAACCTATGAAGCCAAATGGCTCTTTGGGACTCCTTTCTAAACCAGTGGAACGATTGTCATTGTCAACCTAATAGTGTTTGCTTTTTATAGGTATCACACATTTTTGCTTGCCTCTTCCAAAGACAAATGTGTGTTTTCATTTAAATGTATTCAAATGAGCCCCTATGGCTCACACAGTTTGCCAAATTATGATATCTCAAGCAGGAACAGGGTCCAGACAATTCCTGTTGGCTGAACTAGGACTGAACTTAATCCTAGACTGACTCAGCTTCTCTGTTAAAGTTGTTTGGAATTCTGATATCCCGCCAGAGATTGTTTCTAAAGAGTTCTCAGTGTGAAGTATGAATCACAAATGAATGGAGTCTCGGGAGACCAAAAGCTCAAGCTCAAGTAATAATTCAATACACATTTATTGATTGCCTGTTATGTTAGGGCACTGGGTTACGTGGGATATAAAGAAACCCCTTGACCTCAGTGTAGTAGATGAGAATATAAAGCAGAAGATGAAAAGTGCCTTACAATAAATACAAACAAGTTGATTGGGACATTTCAGTTGAAGAAGAGATTCTTCATGAAAGAGGTGGCATATAAACTTGTCCTAGAAAGATAAGTAGGATGTTTTAAAGTGACAGGATAGGAGTAAGAGGCATTCCAAGAGAATGTAAGAGAATAGTGAGTAATACAATTTGGTTGGACAAGTAGTATAGTACATTTAGGAGGGTAATGGAGATAAAGCTGAAAAGGGAGAGGGGAAGAGAAAGGAATTAGTACTTTTTGAGGGCCTACTATATGCAGGAATGGCTGGTACTTTAATTGCATTTATTTCATTTAATCTGTACAGTGATTTTCTTGGGTGGGTGGTGGTACCCTCATTTTTTTTTACCCATAAGGAAACCAAGACTCAAGAGGTTAGGCCACCCTTCAAAGTCACACACGTCTTGTACCTGACAGTAGTTGAAATGTGCAACCAAGTTGTCTGATTCTAAAGCCCTGATTTGATAGGCTGAGTTTGAGTTTAATTCAGAAGGCAGTGGAGAGTCATTATGGTATTTGAACAGGACAGTGATATGGTCAGTGCTATCTTTAGGAGATTGTTCTTGCAGAGATATACAGAGGTTTAGAACAGTGAGAGAGTGGAGACTAGTTAGAAGCCTATTGTACTTGTTCAGACTCCAGAGACATAGAGAAGGTTGGTTTCCAAATAGGAGTTTAAGTGATTGGCTATGGGGAGGAGGAATCATAATGACTGAGATGCTCAGGCTAGATCTCTAGGAAAATGATGTCCCCATTAACAAAAATGGGTAAGGTAAGAGGGCTTATTGGTTTAGGGTAGTGTAGAGGGCGAAGATGGTCTGTAGGTTTGCAATATTTGAGTTTGAGGTACCATAAGATGACAAAGAAATAATGTCCAATAGGCCTTTTGAAGTGCAGGAGAATTTGACTTTGGAGACAAATTTGGGAATTATCATCGAAGATATTGGGGTGATAAGAATACCAGAGAGAAATAATAGAAATCAGAGAATATGTCTCTATATTTAAATGAGAGGAAGAAGAGAAGAAAAAGAAAGAGGCAACAGATGAGGGACAGTCAGAGAAGTAGCATTATGTCATGAACCACAGGTGAGGAGGGTGTCAAGAATGGGTATTCAACAAATCAGAAGGAATTAGGAATATTTGTCTTCCTTCAGCCTCAGTCCCTTTTCTTAGGAAACAACTGGCACCATTAAGTTCAGGTATGTCCCCTTTTTTTTTTTTCCTCCCTGCTTTTAACTCTGTAATGGAGGAAATCAGGAAATCAAGAGAACTGTCTATTAAAAATGTGTTTGCTGGTCACATTTTAAATTTAAGCTAGTGAAACCTCTCAATTTTTGTGCTTTCAAAATAAAGTAAAACATTTCAAGTCTTGCGCTAAATCATTGGAGGTTTAGTTCCCAAGGAGGCTCTTGTAATTTTGGTGCTTCTGTTCTTTGACTCTGTGATTCTTCCTGTGATCCATCCAGTCTCCTTTCATTATATTTAGTACATGAAATCCACACCCAGAATTCAGGATTCCTGGTTGCAAGCCCAATATGCATTGCGTTGTTTCTTCAACCTAATTTGTGATATGGGTGGTACTAATAAAGGAGAATAAAATAGCTAATGAAGGCTTATAAAGCACTTTGCTAATACAAACTGCAACATCAAAGCTGAATAATAGTCTTAATTTAGGGTGAAGGGTTCCACTAGCAGAGTAAAAATAAAAAGGACAAAGGGTAGTGTTGCCTTGTACCTTGATAACAGTGTACAAATCAAAAGTGCTCATTGCCCTGTGAACTCTCAACCCGGGAATTTGGCTCCTCTCCCTAACTCTCTAAGTACTTCCCTCACCCACTAAGTCTGATGATGGCACCTCCCTGAATCTCCTGACAAACGCAAACAGGAACTTCTGTTCAGCAGGACTAACTTGGTAACTGAGAAGATTCCTCTTCCAGTTATCAGCACTTTGATTATCTTTTGGTATCTCTTACCATCTGTGCTTAGCAAGAAAAAGAAAGGGGTTTGGGCAATTAGGAAGTAACAAAGAACTCATAGTTCACAAAGAATAAGTCAAGGGATGTTTGGAATATTTGAGCATACAGTCATATTTGGTGTGAGGTAGCCTCCCAACATTCTGCTCAGGGCAGGGTAGGCTGGCGAGCTGATCAGGCTGCCGGGAACCTGAAACAAAAGCAAGGGGATGATGTCAAATGGCCCCTCAACTGAAGTCTTTAAATTCTGGGCTTCAGACACATCAACTTTTTTTTTTGTTTGTTTGTTTTTGCGGTACGCGGGCCTCACCGTTGTGGCCTCTCCCGGCGCGGAGCACAGGCTCCGGACGCGCAGGCTCAGCGGCCATGGCTCACGGGCCCAGCCACTCCACAGCATGTGGGATCTTCCCGGACCAGGGCACGAACCCGTGTCCCCTGAATCGGCAGGCGGACTCTCAACCACTGTGCCACCAGGGAAGCCCCACATCAACTTCTTAGGGTATAAAGAATGGAGAAAAGAAATATAATTCATCGCTCATTCCACTAAAGGTAAGTTAAAAGAACGCACTCAGAAAAAGCATGGAATACTGTTGGGAGTAAATCAACTCTGAATTGTTCCGTGCAGATCACTGGTCCAAGTCCTCATAACATCTTGGTAGGGACTGAAGTTCACCTGAGACACTCAGCCAACACTATGGCCTAAAGCCAGTGTGGAGCAAGACTTTCTTTGAGTCAATTCTATAGGGATGATAAATAAAATTGTTTTAATAGTATCTAAATGGCTCCTGCCCTGAAGGAGCTCCCCATCAGATCTAGGAGATAGACTAAGGACCCACATTGACAAGAGAGCACTTCCAAAGCAACACAGCAAGAGTAAGTTAGTCTACCTGTTCGTTCCATGTTCTCCTAGTATGTATGTGCTGTGCTCTGTGAATTTGCATTCCCCATGTCTTGTTTCTCAGATGGTCTTAGGACTGTTTTACATGAGAGGGTGTATGCGTGACTATAGATCTACTGTTAGATTCTAGTCTCTTGAGAGCAGGAGCTATTCCTCTTTTTTTTTTTTTTTTTTTGGCAGGGAAATGTGTTAAGGATTACGCTCGACTTTGCACATTGATACCGAGGAAAGACAATAAATAAGAGTATCTGGGGATGGGTTATTAAGTAGGAAGTTCCTCCTAAAATAAGTGAGTTTTGTTCAGGGTTGTGGAGAAGATTTAGGCATCATGTAAAAGGGAAGGAAGAGACCTCTCCCTTGCTAAGAGGTCAAAATACTAT
This sequence comes from Mesoplodon densirostris, assembly GCF_025265405.1. Classification (NCBI taxonomy): domain Eukaryota; kingdom Metazoa; phylum Chordata; class Mammalia; order Artiodactyla; family Ziphiidae; genus Mesoplodon; species Mesoplodon densirostris. Next base: position 60,364,967 of record NC_082678.1, read on the forward strand.
AAAACTGACTTTAAAACTTATAGGGAATATACAGGTTTCTGAAGAGAAAGCAGAAATCTGAAAATATTCATATCCTGATCAAATAACAAGGCAACCACCAAACTTATTTATCTCAGATCTGTTTATTAAAACAGATAATTCAACATGCATATTTTTCTTAACATCTACCATGTACTAAGGGATGAATAATACCTAGTCCCTGACTTGAAGGAGCTCAGGATCTACTTTACAGGAAGGAGGAAAGGACTAGTGTTTTGTTGAACATCTGTTAAGAACCAGGCGTTCTCCTGAAGGAAATGGGTAAGAGAGTGGGTCACAGTGGAACACTGCAACAACTAACTGTAAAAGGTAAGTGTCATTTAAGGCTTTTGAATATATCACTTTAGGAGACTATATGGGGGAAAGCGTTTAATTTGGGGGACTGAAGCCTGGTGAGAGGATTAGCGAAGGACCCAGTTTGGGCTGGGCTGGGAGGTCAAGGGCAAAAAGGGGTGGGGAGCTGTAGGACTTAGATCTTGGAGTCTCTGGCTCACAGGGGAAGGGGAGGTGCCACTTTTCTCTCTGTAGAGCCAAGGAGATAGGGGAAAGGTTCATAGGAAGAGAAAGTAAAAGGAATATAGCAGCGAACCAAACTAGCTTCCCATCTTATACACTTCCTGTAAAAGATTTCTTAAGAGCAAAGACAGTGTTTTTCTGGTCTCATTCTCTTTAATGCCTAGAACTCTGCCATGGGAGGCTGCTTCGATGTCTTACTTTTTAGTTCCTAGGAGCTCAAGAGTTGCTGCTATTAGGAATTACTAAAGTATTCAGAGGATGGAAATAGCAATGGCACAAATGCCAAGATATCCGGGCACCATCCATAGAGACCCAGCGAAATGCTGAGCCCAAAATGGTAGTACCTCCTAGGTTCTCACAACACTAACTCTTACTTTTTCTTTTATCCCCTGCCTAGAAGGCTGCACCATGGGTGGGAATAAAAATCTACTCTCCTGTTGCATCCAGGCAGCTGCCAGCAGTCTGTTTGCCTTGTTCTTTGCTGGCAAATCATTAAACAGCCCCCCCAAAGCAGGCCTCTTCCCCAGGGCCACCCCATGGACAGGGGTTCAGACCTGTGGTCAAAGGGCTGTCAGCAGTCAGGCTGGAGCCCTTGGGCTGTCTCCAGCACAAGCCTCCCCTGACAGTTGCCTCTTCTGAACGGAAGCCTCCTTGGCCTGATCTCAAACCCCAGTGGCTTTTGAGGAGACACTCTGGGCATCTGTGTTGGCTGCGGCTTGAATCATTTTGTCCTCCTCCTCCTGATGTAATTTCTAAGTGCAGCTATCCCTGTATTTCCTCCGTTGTTTCTGTATTGAAGCACAGGCCCACGTTCCATATTTTTTTCCACTTTGCAATGTAAATGGAATAGTATGTTACTGCCCAGGAGCTGGGGATTGTGATCAGCCAAGCAAACTCTATAGCTTCACCCCATCCCCGCTCCCAGTGTGACAGTTACAACCTGGGCATTGATTTGGTTGCAGTGGCCCATTTGGATACAGTATCTGCCCTCCAAGGGCTTCTAAGCCACTCGTGGAGGACAGCAGTACGGAGCAGAATTTGCAGGGCACCTTGAAATCCCTACAACCTCTGAGCAGGAGACTAGGCCAGAAAGACCTGGAATGTGTGTGTGAAACAACCAGGTTAATGTAGCCATTTCACACTCTTGCACTGAAATCACCAAACTTAGCAATGCTTGAGTAGCTCTGCTGATAGTCCTGATACACCTCTGGCATATTTAAATGAATAATCTGATTTCCTCAAGTTTCATTTCTTTGGTCTTTTTCACAAGGACTGTCTGGTTTTAGTCTTTGGCCTTTGCAGCATTAAAATCTGAACCTAAATAATTACTTAAAAACAAACAGTCCCTGCTTCCAGCAGGTTTCTAAATGCCTACCATCTCTGGCATGAGTTTGGCTAGAACAAGAATAACAAAATAAGAAAGCAAACTGTGTCAAGGCTGTTTGCAAACAGCACATTGGGTTAAATGTGAGAGTTCAGTGAACTCTCTCACTGTGGCAAGAGTGGAGGCCATGCCTGGGAAGGGCCCTGTCCAGAGCCTCCTTAGACCCTTGCCCTGGACGTGTGAGGGGCAGGTATTAGCCCTCTCGTTGCTGCCACCTGTGTGAAGGCCTCAGCCTTTCTGCAGGGGCCTCTTTGAACGAGACCCGGCTAACTGAGAGGCCTCAGAAGTGGTGCCTCCGGTAGGACGGGGGTCAGGGCGGGCGTCAGAATCTCCCACAACAGTGGTCACTAACGGAGTGCAGAACTCAACTGACATTTCAGGACCTCTTGGTAGGATTCCTAGCAGTTTGAGGCAAGGTAAATGCCTCACCTGGCGGAGGGAAAGCGTCCAAACCACATGACTGGCGTGTCTTCTAAGGTCTTGATGTTTGTGGGCCTCGGAGCCTTGGCATTCTGTTCCACAGCCTTCCTTCCAAAGTGTGCTGACGTAACTAAAATGGTATTTGATGGGCTCCTCCCTCTCCTTTGCTCCTAACTTCATGAGTAGCTTCTTGGTGCCCCTGTAACTAGAGGTCATTCTGGACTGAGTCAGGGCAAAACCTGTTTCTATACGGGAAGCTGGTGGACAAAAGGTAGTTGGGTAGTTGTCATTTTTCTCCTTCTCTCTCTCTGGTTACTGCCAAATAAGGTTTCTTCTCTGATATCACTTTATTTCAAAAACAGCTCAGATGGTTAGCTTTCTCTTCTTTCTCCACCCTTTCTTCTTCCTGCTTGTGGCTCTGCTTATGACCCTGTGACCCACCCTTACAAAGACGCCAGGCAGAGTGTGCGGTCAGGAAAGCCCCACCACGGCCCTATCATAGGGTAAAGAGGCCCCAGTTCCATCATGGAGCCTGGACACGATCTGAGACAAGCAGAGGTGAATTTTTAACTTGAAGAATGGAGGCTCTAATGTGGGGGGCAGACAGTGAGGGAGATGGCAGTCTAGTTGAATGTCCATTATCTGGGTCTGAGCTTCTGTGACCTCTAATTTTAGGACACACCTTTCTTGTCCTAGACAAACAGGGACTATTCACTGGGAAAGCACCTCTGAGCAGTGTCTGGGTCTGGCTGCCTTGCTGTGGCTAGAAGAGATGAGCTAAGCCCTAGGGGAGAGGAAGGAAGCTGAGGATGCTGGGCAGAGAGAGCCTAGGCCCAGAGGGAGAAGGAGCAGACAGACTTGGCTCCTGTCTTGTTGCTAAGGCTGATTCAAGTTTGAAAATTCTAGAAACGTAGGCCCTCCTGAAGCCTTCTGTTCAGGCATTGTAGTACTCGGCTGATGTTTGCTGTACCACACGGAATACTTCCCGACACGTAGACCTGGAGGTGGCGTGGTGGAGTAGTCAGGGAGCTGGGATTGAATTTAGAACTCAGCTTCCTTTGCGTGCCTCCGTATGTAACCATGGGCCGTCGTCTGTAAGGTGAGGCTCGCATTCCTCATCTGTGTAAAGCAAGCTTTAAAGGTCCCTTGCAGGTCTGGACCAAGCTCAGCTGTTAGCAGTTCACATCTCTTTTATAAACTGTATGACAGTTGGGTGCAAGTTGAGTCTTATCCATTCTTTCACCAAATACTAAGGGCCTACAGCATGCAAAGCCCCCGGACTGGACCCTTGGTGGGCTCAGCTCCTCCACTTGGACGGTGGCCCTGCCTCCTGCTGGAAGCTGGCGGGTCCTTTCAGCTCTTCTGTTAACAGCCCTCTTGCTCACCAGTGCCCCTGCCCCCAGGAAGCTTTTCCGGATCAAGTTAGAAATCCTGGAGGCCTCCGTCATCCATCCTCTCTCTTGCTAATCCCTTTCCATCAGGGTTATGCTTCTCTCATCCCACCAACAGTATTTTCTTTTGTACCTTAAACAAATTACACAGTTAAGCAGGAATACATTTTCCTTGTAAAAGCATTTTAACAAAATCGATAAAGGGAAACTTCTCTTGACAGCCCCCCAGCCTCCCAACTTAATTGATTAAGAAACTCAGCCATCCCAAAGAGGTAGAGATGCAGGCTAAGGTATGGATGGGAATGAGGTCTAGAAGCTTCCAAATCCTAAACAATTCCAAAGCCTAAACAATTGCCATTAGGATCTAACCTGTAGATGTGAGCATCCACCTCTTTTAACTAAAGGGCAAGATGACCAAACTGGACCTCGGAGACTGTTCTGGTACTGGGAGCCAGAAGCAGCGACTCCAGGCCTGTCTGCTTTTCCCAACCCCCCAGCTACAGGAGCTTGACCTTATGAAGCTGGTGTGTCCCGCTGCCTGAGATAAAAGTCAGGTAGTTCCAAGTTCAGGTAATGGAGGTTGCACAGGAGAGGCGGATTATAAAATCTGAAAAGAGGAAATGGGCAGAAGGTGCCTTTGATGCCTGGCCAATGTTCCTGATTACAAAAGCAAAATTGTAGCAGGCAGTAAAGTTACCTGTCCAAGGCCTGGGTGAAGGTCTGTAAGTGGAATCAGAGAAGTGAGAGATTACTGCGGCAGAGCTGGGCTGGGAAACAGGAGACAGTAACGAATTGCTTGCAAATGCACACACCCCAAGAGGAGGAGACGCCACGGATAAAAGAAGACCAGCGTTAAGTTCGGGGCTCAGTTGAGCCCTGGAATGCCCTTTGTGAGGAGGTAATGAGATCACATGGCCTCCCTCATGGGAAGGAGGCAGGCTGAGAACTGGAAGAGCTTGTTCAGTGGGGTTTGGAGGGCTGAGCCCAGGAGGGAAGTGACCGTGGATAATGAGCTGTCCCAGACCGTGCCTTGTGGGACACTGGCATTCAGAGGCGCTGTGACGACTGCCAAGGGAGAAGTAGTCAGAAAGGGCTTTGTCCCTTCCAGGGATAAGGAGGGATTTTACCATTGCAGATGCAATAATAAAAAACAACTACCATTTTAATGAGTATCTACTGAGTGTCGGGCTCTGGGCTAGGCGCTTATGGCCATTTATATCCAGTCTTCATGATAATCAGGAGGCATTTTTTTATCCCATTCTGAAGATGAGGTGTATGAGGCTCAGAAAAGCTAAGTAACCACCTGCCCCAGGTCACACAGGTAAATGATGGAGTCAGAAAGTGTACGTAAGTTCTGTTTGGGGAGGGAAGGGAAAAATCCGAACAGACAAGTTTCAGGAGGAGGACAGGGACCTAGAGAACAGACACGAGAGCGTGAAATACAGCACACGCCATAAAGACCTGCGTCTTTACACAGGTGTGTAAAACGTGTGTGCAAAGCAGAGTTCTCAGCCAGAGTGGCCTGGACACTATGAGCAAGTCCTCTTAACCTGCTTCTCATAGCAGCATCGGGAACGGGGTGTCGCATCTCCTGGCCTTTTAGGAATATGCAAATAACCAATCCTTAAGCTCACCAACTTTCCAGGAACGCTCCCCAGCCACACCCACCCCGCATCCTGCAAGCCCATTTCTCTTGGCCCTCTCCTAGGGTCACTGAGAGGACGGGTGGCCGATGTAGAAATCATGTTTGCATCTTTGTTATTAGGGCACCTTGCATCCCAAGGAGGCAGATGCATTTAGATCTGTTTTCTTCTCAGGAGCCCTCTTTCAAGCTGAAAATTCCCTGGAGGAGGGGGCAAAGATAACCCCTGTGTTGCACCCCAGGGAGACTAACACTGCCTTGCTAGGTAATGAACAGCACCCTGGTTCAATGGCCTTTTCTTGGCTTTTGCTTTTAATCTGAGAATACGTACTTGAGAAACTCTCATTGGAAAAGAAACCATACAGAAATGTAGTGAGCATGATTTTCATGCCACAAATATGACTATACAAGAAATACCATGGTACTTTATTATTTTTTTAAATTGAATTAAACCTGACTTTGGGGCTTCCCTGGTGGCGCAGTGGTTAAGAATCAGCCTGCCAATGCAGGGGACACGGGTTCGTGCCCCGGTCCGGGAAGATCCCACGTGCTGCGGAGCGGCTAGGCCCGTGAGCCACAACTACTGAGCCTGCGCGTCTGGAGCCTGTGCTCCGCAACGGGAGAGGCCGTGACAGTGAGAGGCCCGCGCACCGCGGTGAAGGGTGGCCCCCGCTCGCCACAACTAGAGAAAGCCCTCGCACAGGAACAACGGCCAAAAAAACCAGCCAAAAATGAATATAAAATAAATAATTAAAAAAAAAAAAAAAAACCTGACTTCAAGATCCTATCCCACTAGGTCAATGGAAATTTGTTTTCATGGGAACTCCCCTCATAGAGCAGCCAAACTGAAATAGCTGAGGGACATCTCTGATACTTGTTCACACTGGTCTCCACAAATATGCCCATTGTCCGAGCACAATCCAGGTAGGCACAGCATCTTTGCTAGGGTCCAGCCTCCTGGGGTCCATCCCTTTTGGGGCATGGGCTGTAGCTTCCGACAACTTGGCACATCTCCAGCCTCCTCCCCCCCACCCTCAAGATTCCAGGGACTCTGACCACCTGTGCCGCTCCCCACCCCCACCCCCAAGCCGCCTCTCCTTTCTGCCTTCAGGACACTCACATTTCCTCAATGAGTTCAGTCTTTCATGGAAGTCAGGAAGATAGGTCTTTAGCAACATTTGCTTTTGGCCAATGCCCCTGAGGCAAGGAAATAGAAGGCGAGCCTCTCTTCTTGGAACAATGTATAAATAGCTGTCATTCTTTTTTAGTCTTCCACAACAGCACAAAATGAAACTCAAGTTAATATCTCCACATATTAGCCTATGATCAAAGTACTCAAAGCAAAACACCAAAGTCTCTTCACCATTTCCTCTGTAATTCCTCTCCCAAAGCCACGGTTGTCAGGATTTGGTGTGCACTGTGCTGTCTTTATAGGTATTTGGTTGTAGACATTCAATATTTAATTTTAAAACCTATGTAGCAGGCACTGGAGGGGCAGTGGAGGTCTGTCAAGGCTGGGGGAGAGAGGGAGGGATGTACACAGACAACTGAAACATGCTGGGGTGAATATAGGACTGGGGAAATACAGTGTACTAAGGGTGGCCCAGATGAGGGCCTCCAACCCACCCTGACAGAGCAGCAAGCACCAAAGTGTTTGGGGACATGAAACAAGGTCTTTCTGGAGCGTGGGTTGCTGGGGGAAGAGGTATTGACAGGGGTGGTGAGCCGTGAGGTGGGCCATGAAGGCACTGGAGCAGGCAGGGTCTTTTAAGCTGTGTTTAAAAGTGCAGACTTCACTCTAAGAGCTATGAGGAACCTTTTCAGTGCTTAGAGAGGAAGAGTGACACGCCCAAATTAGCATCTTTGACCACTCTGGCTTCAGTATAGGGAACTGGGGGCAGGGGGAGGCTGGGGAGTGAGTTGACGCTAGTTAAGCGGTTATTTCAGTGAATTTGGATAGCAATGACGGTGACCTGTGTCAGAGTAGCTGTGGTGGGAATGGCAGAAAGAGGACAAATAAGAGAAATGTTTAGGAGATAGAATTGTTAGAATTTGGTGGTTGGTTGTTGGTGGTCGTGGTAGGGCGTGAAGGAGAGGAGAGGAAGAAGATAACATCTGACTTGGGTAATAGGTGGATGGTGGTTCCAGTCCCTCAAACAGGGAACACTTGAGGAACAGTTTTGAGGGATAAAATGATTCGTTCAATTTTGAACATGCTGAGTTTGAGATGTCTCATTTAAGGTTCTTCAGGCAGAAACATCCAGGCCCCTCCTGGGGTCTGGAACTCAAGAGAGGTCTGGGCTGCACATATGTAATTAACCACCTCTACATGGAAACCAAAGCCATGGGATTGGCTGGGGTCACCCGGGGGACCATGGAAAGTGAAAAGAGAAGAGGGCCTAAGACATTCCTGGAGGTTACCACCAATATTTCGGGGACTTTTGTTTGGGCCTGTATGCTTTAGGAATGTATAATTAGGAAGGCAAATTTTCTTGGTTATGAATTGGGGGAAGGTATCATGTTTTCAAAGTCAAATGGAGATTGTTCTTAATTTTTGTTTTATCCTACATCTTTCCATTTCCTCTGATCTGCTCTCAGCTCTGTAATCCTGGGCATGTTACTTAACTGTTCAGTGCCTCAGTTTCCTCTTTTTTTTTTTTTTTTTTTGCGGTACGCGGGCCTCTCACTGTTGTGGCCTCTCCCGTTGTGGAGCACAGGCTCCGGACGCGCAGGCTCAGCGGCCATGGCTCACGGGCCCAGCCGCTCCACGGCATGTGGGATCTTCCCGGACCGGGGCACGAACCCATGTCCCCTGCATCGGCAGGCGGACTCTCAACCACTGCGCCACCAGGGAAGCCCTCCTCTTTTTTTTTTTTTTTTTTTTTTTTCTTTTTGCGGTATGCGGGCCTCTCACTGTTGTGGCCTCTCCCGTTGCGGAGCACAGGCTCCGGACGCGCAGGCCCAGTGGCCATGGCTCACGGGCCCAGCCGCTCCGCGGCATATGGGATCCTCCCAGACCGGGGCACGAACCCGTATCCCCTGCATCGGCAGGCGGACTCCCAACCACTGCACCACCAGGGAGGCCCCCTCCTCTTTTTTAAAATGGAGACAATTACAGGGTTGTTATGAGGATAAAAAGAGGTAATACACAAAAGCGCTTAGAACACTCACTGGCCCACCATATTTACCCTATAAATGTACACTCGCATCGTCATCATCAGCATTAGCATGGACAGTGGTGGGTTTGCCATGTGTTTCATTTGGAGTTGCATAACTCCAGAGGGTGGAGTCAGAGCTGGGTTCTAATCTTGTGTGACCTTACTTTCTCTGAGCCTCAAGCTTCTTCCTCTTCTTTAAGTGGGGATGAGCACACCTACCTCATAATGAGATAACATCTACAGGCTCTGGCATGCCAAAGGCATTTACTAATGGTTCATTTCCTCCTCTTCCTCTTCCATAGTAGTTAGTTCAGGACCACGGAAGTCTGTTTTTTCCCCTCTATCTCAGCATCCTACCACGTGGCACTACAGTACAGCACACGTTGGTTCCCCCGCGAAGGCCTGGGGGCAGCGTGGTGGTTAACTATTTGAAAATCCTTCTCTAAAGACTACTCTTCTCCCAAGTGACTCTCCCCTGTCTCCATTGACCCTCTGGTCAGTGAGAGGCATCTTGGAGTTATCTTGAGAAAGCTGGACCACGGGTAGGGTGTGGGAGCGAGCAAAGCCGTGGACTTCTGTGGCTGCTCCTGAAGGGAGGTCTCCCATCTTTTGTTCTGCTGGAGCAGCTGACTCCTGACTTCTCACCACACCGGCCCGTCCTCTGCAGTCACCAGGGAGGTCCTTCTCAAGCTCAGATCCGTGGTCCCTGCTCTTGCCGACCTTTCATGCCGGACCTAACTGCCCCTCCCAACCCTCAGCACAGGCCGCTTCCTCTGCCAGGAACGTACCCTTCCCCCTGGTTGTGGGTCCACTGGGTGAGCACATACCTATTTAGTCCCCAGGGAAGCACAGAGGTCACTCTGCCCTCCTGCATGGGATTGTTGGTCCCCCTCCTCAGGTCCTCCCCGATGCCCTTGAATGAACCTGCATCGTAACATCACAATGCACAGTGTTTGCACGCTTGTCTTCTGAGCTTCTTTAAAGGCAAGGAGCCCGTCGTATTCATTGTTGACTCCTTGTTGCATTGAACAGTGCCTGGCGCCAAGAGGGCCGTCAGTGTTGGTAGAATGAAGAAATGGATGGGCAGATGGACAGACTCATGGAGCTTGTTGAGCTGGGGGCTACAGCTCCACTAGAGCCCCCACCCTCACGCCCCAGCCCATTTCTGGGGGTTAGGGGGATATAGAACCTTTCTCCCACACTGAACCTCGATCACCACCAGACTAATAGTCCTTAATTTCTGGGAGCAAGAATGGACACCCCTCCCATCTCATCACCCCCTGCCCAAAGATTTTTATTCACAAGGATACAACTCAAAGTGAGGTAGTGCATATGTATTGAGAACCTACTATGTTCAAGGGACTGCAGTGATACAGTGAGAGGAAATAGGCTGAAAGTGCTTTCAAAAAGTGACTGTGCTTTTAGTTATTTTATTTTATTTTTTTGGCTGCGTTGGGTCTTCGTTGCTGTGCGCGGGCTTTCTCTAGTTGCAGAGAGCGGGGGCTACTCTTCGTTGTGGTGTGCGGGCTTCTCGTTGCGGTGCATGGGCTTCTCATTGAGGTGGCTTCTTTTGTCGCAGGGCACGGGCTCTAGGTGCGGGCTTCAGTAGTTGTGGCACATGGGCTTCGTTGCTCCACGGCATGTGGGATCTTCCCGGACCAGGGCTCGAACCCGTGTCCCCTGCATTGGCAGGCGGATTCTTAACCACTGCGCCACCAGGGAAGCCCTGACTGTGCTTTTAAGTCCATCACTGACATTATCATGTTCATAAACATCTTCATAAATTCAAAATTCTCTCTGGTTCCTCTGATGGTTCTTTCTGGAAGTCCTTTAGTCTAACAGCAGTAGCCAGGGAATCGTGGGCAGCTCCCTAGTAGTAAGTTCCCTTTCTTGCCAGAATACACTGGGTTTCCACCATGTGGGAACCCCTGGCCCATAGGATTATCCTTTGTCACAGTACTCTAGGAAAATTAGATTCAAGGGGGTATTAGGATCACCCTGAAGGAGAAGGGTGTGTATAGAAAGGCAGTCTCATCCCTTTGATGAGGGGCCCTTTGGTCTCTGTTAGCATGTCTAAGGCCCACTTCCCCTTAGTCGTTGCTCAGCACCAGCCGGGCTAGAGGCTCAGGGTCTCGGACTGGACCTGCCCTACCCTCAGAGCAGGTGGGCTGAGCAGGCCACATCATTCCTGAGGACAGGACCAACTCCTAGGAATTGTGCTATTCAAGGCTTAACTCTTAGCCAAGCCTCATCCCAAAATAGTTCTTCTCCCTATCAGCACCCTGCTTAATCCCAGGATAAGCAAAGGGGGATGCTGAGAGGAGCCAGATGGCACCAAGTGAGAAGACCCAAGCCACAGGAGAGATGGGACTCTCCGTGGCCACAGCTGCCGAGGAGACAGGAGGCTCCAGCAACGCCCAGCATTGCCCTGGGGGAGCAAGGAGGGAAGGCAGGATTCTGAAGGCACTGATACAGGCTCGCAGCCTGGGATTTGGGGAGCAGAATGAGGAGGTGAGAGAGGCTGGGGCCAGGAGAAGAGCCCTTTGCAGCTGACCAGTTTGGAAAAGCAGGGCTTGAGGATTGTCGGAACGGCTTTGCAGCAGGCTCTTCATTTACACAGCCCTTGCTCCGATCTGCCCCCACCTCCATGTGTCCTTGGCCCTGGCACCCCTGAAATGACAGCTGGTGGCTCCTAGCTCACCATGAGGCCATCTGATAAGAAGGCCCCCTCTTTCATGGCACCAGGAGACCCGCCAGGTACCTGTGAGACCCGTGGGGACGTGCTTGGCTCTCCCAGCCATGCCTTCTGCTCCCTAGAGCCCCCTAACCTGTCTCTCTCTCTCTCTGCAGTCCCACCCCCTGTACCTGTGCAACGCCAGTGACGACGACAATCTGGAGCCTGGATTCATCAGCATTGTCAAGCTGGAGAGCCCCCAGCGGGCCCCCCGCCCCTGCCTGTCACTGGCCAGCAAGGTAGATTCGCACTTGACCCCCGCACACCCTGAACCTCTGCGCGCCCAGCTCTGGACTGTGAGAGGTCCTGTGCTCTTTGTCTGCTTGTTTCCTGAGAGTGATGTGTTCAATTCAGGTTTTTATAACCCATGACTGGTCTGAGAGACGTGGAAATTCAGGCCACTGTCCTCTCCCCACCAACCATGTGCCAGCAGAACGTTTTGGCTGTCATCTAGAGCACGTGCCCCATCCTAGCTCTTTCCCCATCACCTGGAAATTCCTACACCCCTTCCCCTGCCTAGCATCAGAGCAAAGAGGGAGTCAGCTGGAGGGCTTTTCCATCTTTCAGAAATGTTCACTGAGCACTGTGCAAGAAGAGTGGAAACAGAAGCCATTCAAACACTCTTCCTCCGAGATTGCGAACCGGCAGCCCCACACTTCCTCGCGGCACCTTTGGCTGGAGCTGGCAGCAGCTGCCGCCTTGCCACTGTCACGGGCTTTCTGGTTTGCCGTGCTCCCCACTGGCCTCCTACCTCCTCGAGCCTGGAAACATGTGCATTCGTGACCCCCGCTTTAACGTTAGTTACTATTTTCTTTGTGCTTATCACGTGCCAGGTGGGACATGGGATAGATACTTCTTATATATTAATTCTCATTTACTTTTCACAACAGTCAGGAAAACTAGACACTGTTATTCTCTATTTGACATATAAGACACATGAGGATCAGAAACCTTAAGTAACTGGCCAGGCTGACAGAGACAGGAAGGAGCAGACCTGAGATGTGAACGGAGCCTCGTCCACGTCTCAAACCTGAGCGTTTAACCTCTGTGCTCTGTCACCTCCCATCCTGGCTGGAAAAACTGGACATACGTGAAAAGAGCCTCGTGGTGACCCAAGCCAGAGTGTAGTTAGATTGCGGGTGGCACGGTCAGGCAGACTTGGGGGAGGGGGTCCTGCTCCCAAGGGTGGTGAGAGAGGAGGGTGACAGTCCCGCCCTACGCGCCTGCTCCTTGAACTCTGGCCCAGGGGATTCGTGATCCTCCCGAGGGCTGTTTCCTGGGCCATGAGTCTCAAGGAAACAGCCTGGGTTCTTACGTGATCCCCCAGGGGGCAGGGACTCGGGCAGGACTCGGAATGTGGTGCCCACAGATAGGGGAAGATATTCTCCCAGCCTGGTGCTGATGCAGAAGGGGCCTTGGGGAGGTGGGAGATGGCGTCCAGGACACCCCTGAGGAGCTGGAGGGTGTGGTGTCTCTGCAGGACTGTAAGTGTCCTACTGGCAGCAGCATTTTGTTAGGCTGAGGCTACCCTACCTCTGACTGTTTCATTTCCATTGCTTGACAAAATATGGGCAAATGTCATTCATTTATTCATTTGGTAGATGAGTGCCCAGTGTTAGGTAGGTGAATATGAGTTAGAGAGAGGGGAGGGAGACAGACAGATGGAGGAGGACGAGTTCTGAGAGCTCTGCTGTGCCTCTGAAGCAGCGTGTGATTTCACATGCGTGTGGGCACTTGGCAACCTGCCGGGATGTGTCCACCTAGGAGGTTTTCTTCTCGCCCCTAGAGGACCACTCTCCTGTAGGAGAAATGAGCCATGTGAATAGACACTGGGTGACAAGGAACATGTGGTCAGTGCTCTTTGAGGTACTTAATTAACCTTGTTGGGCCTTTGTTTCCACTACCATAAAATGGGACTTTTATTTCCTACCCCAGTGATCATCGTGAGGATGGAAATAGTGTACGTCAAGTGCCAAATAGTCCCTGAGCTAAATGAAACACAAAATCAAAAACCCGTTAGGAGTTCGGAAGAAGCACCTTGGCTGCTGCCCTGTGACCTTTTTTCTTTCTGAGGTCACTGCCTGAGCTTCCCGTGCCCACCCCCCGCCCCCTGCCCCACACTCACCCCGCTTCCCCTCGCCCGTCTCCCCCGCCACCATCACTCTGCGGAACTGCTGTGGCCCCAAGCTCTCCCGCGGGTCAGGTCCAAGGCATCCCTCGGCTCTGTCATCCTTTGACCTGGCCAAGTAGCTCCTACCTGGGATCCCCTGGCCCAAAGGAGGTCTGTGAAGGTAGTAATGTGGATCTTCGGGCTACTTCCAATATTTTAGACTTCCCACAGGCTGAACTGAACTCTTCATTTTTTTTGCTTTTGGTTGACTTCTCTCAGTTCAATGTGTTAATACAAGTTATCTCATAGGAAAATGAACTGTGCATAATAAATGCAGGTAGTTTGGTAAAACATATTTAAATATCGGGCTTGTGGGAGGCATGGGGAAAGGTGGGTCTTTGGTGAGGAAATTCGAAAACCACTGACCTCGGTCGGCTCTGCTCTGGCAAATCAATTCGTGTCAGTGGTACTGTCCCCACCCCCGGAACTGGGGCTCTTGAGCCAGACAGCCCCAGGTCTGGAGCCTGGCTTCTCCACGGCCCCTCAGTGTGACCTGGACACTTTAGCTCGGCTCTCTGAGCCTCTGTGTCGCCATCTGTAAAAGGGGGACAACAACAGGGCTCATATCTTATAGTAGTTACGAGCAGTTGAGGAGATACTACAGATGCCAAGCGCACAGCAGTCACTCAGTAAATGCCTGCAGCTGTCACCGCTGTCCTTGTCGTTGGCATCATCGTCCTGTGCTTCCACGGTTAACAAGGTTGGCCTTTTTCTGTCATGGTTCCCTCTTTTGATCTCTGACCCTCACTGTAGTTCTTCTGGACTCTCATTCTTGTCAGCATACCTACCACCTTCCTCCCCCTACCCAGTCACCCAGATTGGTTTCTGTTTCTTTATTAGCAACTCCACAGCCATCCTTGTGGCTCCCCTTAGCACCTCATGCCTGGGCTGGAGCAGTGGCCTTTTATCTGGTGGAAGGAGCTGGCTCTGGAGGCAAAAAAGTTGGGTACAAGGCCTGCCTTTCTTACCACAGAGAACACTCCCTGCTAACCAGGTACTTGGAAGGCTGAAGTCCTGGGTGGGGGTTCTGCCTCCACTGCTTATCAGCTGTGTGACCCTGGGCAAGTTGTTCAGCCTCTCTGAGCCTCTGTTTTCTCCTCAATTCAAAAGTGGAGCTGATGCCTGTCTTATGGAGTTGTTGTGAGGAGTAAGTGAAATCATGTATGCAAAGCACATGGCAATAGCTGATATGATAATAACTAATACTTAAGAGTGGCTTAATGACAGATACAAAAAAATAAATAAATACTTAAGGAATACTTACTATGTGCCAGGCGCGTATTATAAGGCTTTACATGGAGTAACTTATATAGTCCTCAGAACAACCCTGTGAAGTAGGTCCTGTTATTATCCCTAGTTTACGGAAAGGAAAACTGTGGCACAGAGCCGTTCAGTGACTTGCCCAAAGTCTCACAGCTAATGGCTGATGGCAGATTTAGCTCTCAGACCTAAACAGTCGGGGCAGAGTGGGTCTCAGTAACGGTTATACCCCCTCTACTTCCTCCTCCCCTTGCTTTCGAGCCTAGGTGAATCCTACCTCTTGTATTGAATCTTTCCTAACTGGCTCAGCCCAGCTGGGCTACTAGGAGCAGAAATCCTTCCCTCCTGGAATGCTGCCAGGGTCTCTGGCCACGCTTTTCACACCAGGTTTCATGGAGGTGCCTTGGCAGGGGCTGGGGTTGGGGGGACGCCAAGGGTCCTTCTTACCCCTAATCCCACCCTCAACCTCAGCTCACTTTTATCTGTTTTGTATTGAAGATTTGTGTCAGTCTGTGTGTGTGTCTGTATGTGTGTGTGTGTGTGTGTGTGTGTGTGCATTGTGGGGGGCACAATGGAGGGAAGGGCTCTCTGCAGTGAAAAAAGGGTTTGGAAACGACTGGTCTGTTTCATTCATTTGTACTCTAGAATGTTGTCATCAGCATTATAATCGTACGTATATGCTTTGTCTCCACAGCTAGATTATGAGTTTTTCTGGAGGACTTGGCCTTCCCTGGCTTGGTGCCCTGAGCACAGTGGGTGCTCAGTCAGTCTTTGATGAGGAGGAGATACACAGTGACTGTCACTGTGTCTGGAGGGGAAAATCTAAGGTGCAAGGAAGTGCAGAGTGTGGAAGTGCAGAAGTCCTGAAACGTATTGGCTTCCACTGCTAAAGGCCGTGGGCAGCCTGCTCGCTGCTCTTAGAGGGCTGGCTGCATCTCTGCAGCTCCCAAAGAGGTCTCTGGGTTGTCTTTCTAAAGCCCATTCTTCCTGTCTGGAGGGCCTGCCCGTCCTCTCTGTCTTCCAGGTTCTGGTCTGGAAGAAGTGCTTCTCTCTCTCCCTCCCTCCCTCCCTCTTGCTTGGGTGCAGGCGGACTGCAGGGTGGCATGGGTGGCCCCTGAGTGGGCTGCCATCTGGCCCCAAATCTTGCTTTTTGAGTCCTAGAACTCTGGACACAGGCACCCACTGTCTGAAAGGCCTGTTTGTTTCCCCTGCTGGCCAACCCTCTCTCTTTGATCACTTTTACAACTTTGCAATTATGGGCTGTAATCGGCTGGGGTGTTTGAACGTCAGGGTCATTACTTTCCACCGTTCCTACCCCAACCCTTCAAGAAGAGAGGGCTAGGGGAAGTGAGAACATCTCCAGAGAAGGAAGTCTCTGCCCTTGCCTCCTGCTCTTCCAGGCTGGGCTGGGTTCAAGGTCTCCTTCTGGGGATGGGAAACATGAGGCCCTAGTAGCCCTGAGCATCCAGGAGTCTCAGTTCTGTGACCACTGGGGTGACCTCCCCACCCCTTGGTTAAGTCATGGACGGTGAGATTAGCAGAACGCGTCCTTCTCCTTTTCCCCTAGGGCTGCTCCCATGCCCTGGTTTGGGGGGCTCTGGAGACTGGACAACTTCTTTTTGCCTGGGGTCGCCTCGGTCGGGGAGACTTCCTGGGAATAAGCCGGCTGGAGGAGGATGAGGGCTGTGACCTCTCCATTTCTTCAGCGGTTCCATTCTCGAGTCCTGTGAATTTCCAGTCAATTAGCCTGGCGAGCCTGGGCCTGGGCTGGGCCTGGGCTGGGCCTGGGCTGGGCCTGGGTGCTGGTAGAGGGCCTGGCCCAGCTCCTCAGGGAAGGAGGAAGGGAAGAGGGAAGGTACCCTCCTGGCCGAAAAGGCCCCACTTGAGTGTCTCCACCACCCTCCCGGGGCCCTCCTGCCTGCAGGCTGCCTGTTCTGAGGGGCCCTCTGGCCCCTGCGGCCGCCTGGGGTGTAGGGATCAGGGAGCAGGAGCCGAGCCGCTCCCCTGGCCTGCCTGGCAGGAGACCTGCCCCAACAGGCTCTCGCAGGGAAGGGAAGAGCAGAGATCAAAGCGCTCGGGGAGTATAAGCCCCGACACTGGCTCCTCTTCCTGACTGCGCTACTTGCGGAAGGGTTAACTCCTTCAGCGCCTGCAGGAAGGCCCGAAAGGATCAGAGGCCCCAGGGGCCTGAGGGCCTAGCCTGATGCCTTCGCAAGGTGAGCCTTTGCTCTAGGGAGGAGCGCTGGAGAGCATCGGCGACAGTGAGGCCAGAGCAGGGTCTGTCCGTCGGCCCTTTGCCCTCGTGCCTCCACCGCCCCCTCAGCTCTCATCTCCCTGGTCTTACCCCACACCCAGAGCCCCTAGAGTCCTGCTTTTTGTTCTCTTTCTGGCTCTGCTCTCTGCTTTGCCTGGTTGGCTAGATCCTCTCAGAGTCTTGGCGAGCACGCGTGTGCACGTGCATGTGGCACGTGCGCACACTTGCGTCCCTGTGGGAACAGCCCCTCGGGTCCCTCCCAACCCGAGTCTCTCCTGCCACCCTCAGGGAGGGGGTGAAGGGTTAAGCACCAGACGGGGACTCCAGTACGTCCTTGAACTGGAGCCAGAGAAAGAGTTGCAGACTAGAGTGTGGCCGGGAGAGAGAGCTGTGAGATGGGCTGAGCCTGGGGCTGTTATAGATGCCTCGGGTGAGAGCAGTGGCCCAGGCTCCTGGAACTTGGCCTGCGGTGGGGGACGGGCTGCTCTGCAGGCTCCTCTTGTCAGGCAGGGCTGGACCCTGGAAAGCCCAGTTCTGTTCTGAAGGAGCTGTCCACCTCTCTGTACTGGGGACTGGTCACCCCCCCGCCCAGGCCCTGGGGGGCGCTGGTCGCTCCCTGCCCTCGGTTCTCACGCTTCTTAGTGAAGGCGGACTGGAGGCACCCTGACAGCAGGGAGGGGCTGTGTCTTATTTGTCCTTAGGCCTAGAGCCTAGTCCACCTCCTGGCACTACCAAATCCTGTCAGTGGTTTGTTCCACTACGAAAGGAAGGACTGAATGTTGTCCTGGAAGGCAGTGGACCTGGGTGAGCTTGGGGCGGGGCAGGGGATCCTAACCCCACCGACCCCTTGCATGTGTTATATGTGGGAGTGTACAGAGGTGTGGTGCGTGCAAAATCCTAGGAAGGGACGTGAGGGGGCGAGGCCGGGACGTGGACGGGCTGTGTGTCTGACCCCTGCGGGACCTCTGCTGTGTGTCTCTGCAGGCCCGGATGGCGGGGGAGCGGGGAGCCAGCGCCGTCCTCTTTGACATCACGGAGGATCGAGCTGCTGCTGAACAGGTACCCGGGACGTGGGGTGTTTGAGGAGGGGGCTGGACGGAGGAAGAGAAATGTGCCGGGGAAGAAGTCAGGACACAGCCACCCTTGTGGGCACTTTCCCTCCTACAGCTGCAGCAGCCCCTGGGGCTGACGTGGCCAGTGGTGTTGATCTGGGGTAATGATGCCGAGAAGCTGATGGAGTTTGTGTACAAGAACCGAAAGGCCCACGTGAGGATTGAGCTGAAGGAGCCCCCGTTGTGGGTAAGCACGCCAGGTCTCCAGCCCCGGCCCCAGCACCTGCTGTCACCCGCACTTTTTCCTGCGGTGACTCTCACCAAAAGCCCTTAGAGTCCTGGAGCTAAAGAGACCTTGGAAATCCTCTAGCGCAACTCTGTCCACCAGCTGTGCACCTCTAGGCAAGTTTCTTCCCCTCTCTGAGCTTCATCTGCAGAATGAACACATTGGGTCTGCTGAGCTCTAAAGTTGTTTTTCAGCATCGTGGTTTCATGGCACAGAGTAGCAGAGCCAGAATGAAACCCCGGTCCCCAGGCCCCCTGACGCCTGGCTGGTATTTCTCCATCGACTGGGAAGCTCGGCCAGCTGCTCACTGGGTAGCTTCCACCTTGTAGAGGGGTCCCTGTCCCCCTTTTTCCCAAGCACATGGGGCTCGAGATAGTATCTCTCTCAGCTGACGTTTGGAGGAGTGCCCGTGGGCAGAGAGGGACCACCTAAGCCCACCTGCAACCTCATCCCCTCTGCTGGACGACTCAAGGGGCCCTCCAGTTCTCTGTGTGCCTCCTGGGCTCCTGTGTTTCTCCCGGCTTGGCCCCGCTCCTTCCAGAAGCGTGACCCTTTCCCTCTCTGCTCGCTCCCCCAGCCAGACTATGACGTGTGGATCCTCCTGACGGTGGTGGGCACCATCTTTGTGGTCATCCTGGCCTCGGTGCTGCGCATCCGGTGCCGCCCCCGTCACAGCAGACCGGTGAGGCGGGTGGGCTCCCTGGTGGAGGTGGGCGGGTGCACATGTGGGGGAAGGTGGGGAGCGGGAAGGGCAAAGTGAGGAAGAAGGTGCCCTTACGCCCGTGGAACCGTTGACACCTAAATCCCCCGGCAACTGACTTTGCTGATTTCCAGCAGCCTCTCTCCACGAGAGTCCTCATTTGTTCATTCATTCAACAAGTAGAGTGAGCTCCTGTTCTGTGCCAGGCACTGTTCCAGGTGTTGGGGATAGTGCAGTGAACAAAAAGACAAAAGATTCCTCCCCTCGGGGAACTTTCATTCTAGTGGAAAGAGACAGACAATAAATAGGTAAAATGAATGAGTAAATACATAAGTAAAATGTAAGTAAATAAATAAGTAAAATATACAATAAGTTAGACGGTGGTATGTGCCAGGGAGAAACCTAAAATAGAAAAGGGGAGGGAATGGAAAGGGGACAGGGTTAGTTTTTAACAGCAAGGCCAGGGAAGGCCTCATTGAGAGGATGACGTTACAGGTAAGACCCTCCACGGGTGAGGGGGTGACCTGTGCAGATACCTGGGGAGAAAGTGATTGAGGCGAGAAAGCAGGAAGTGCCAAGGCCTTGAGGCAGAAGTGTGCCCATTATGTCTGAGGAACAGCAAGCCGGTCCTGTGGCTGGAATCCAGTGAGTGAGAGGGCAGAGCAGGAGGCGGGGACAGAGAGTTCATGGGGGCCCAGTGGTATTGGACTGTTAAGGCCGTTGTCAGGATTTTTTTTTCACTCATGGGAGGGTTTTGAGCAGAAGGAGAGCCATGATCTGACCTCACCTGATCTGTGGTGAGAAACCAGCTCAGAGGCTGTGACAGGAATCCAGGGGACAGTAGTGGTAGCTTGGATTAGGGAGGGTAGCAGTGAAAGTGGTGAGGATTCGTTAGACCCTCCAGACGCTTTGAAGGCAAAGCTGACAGGTTTCTAATGGACCGATCATGGAGTGCAAGAGAAGGGTCAAGAATGGCAACAAGATTTCTGGCCTGAGCAATTAAAAGAATGGCATTGCCTTTGTTGAGGTGGGGAAGGCTGTGGGAGGACAGGTGTGCGGTGGGGCGGTTCATGGGATTAGGAGTTCAGCGTGGGGCCTGTCAACTTGGACGTGCCTGTTAGATATCCAAGTTGAGATGTCAAGCAGGCAGTTGGATAAAAAGTTGCTCTCATGGGTCATCGAGGGAAGGAAAATCAATAGTATGAGTGGGGAATGGGGTCAATAGTATGAGTGGGGAATGGGGTCAATAGTATGAGTGGGGAATGGGATGGGAGGGCTTCGCCTGCTTGGCAGAGCCATGTATGAACTCCGAGGATACAAACGCCTCGGAGTGGTCAAGTGGTCACGGGCTCTAACTGGGTGGCTGGGAACCTAGTACAAGCTGGAGTCCAGGGCTGAGGGAAGAGGAGCCCTTGCCCCATTCTGGCCCCACCCCTCTTCCCAGGATCCCCTTCAGCAGCGAACAGCCTGGGCCATCAGCCAGCTGGCCACCAAGAGGTACCAGCCCGGCTGCAGGAGGGCCCGGGCCGAGTGGCCAGACTCAGGTAGCAGCTGCAGTTCAGCCCCTGTGTGCGCCATCTGCCTGGAGGAGTTCTCGGAGGGCCAGGTAAGGCAGGGCCGTGGTTCACCTCCACGACCAGGCTGGGGAGGGAGGCTGGAGCTTGGGGGGAGGAAGCACTTAAGGCTGGTGTGAGTGCTCGAGCTGCATCTCTGTCCTGTGTATCCTGCACAGACAGCCCTGAGGTTTGGTTATTTTCCTGGCTTTCCAGGGAAAGAGAACTACTGTTTGTTGAGTGTGTACCACGTGGCAGGCTCTGCAGTGGGTGCTTTAGAGGCATCGTCTCGTTTTAGCCTCGTGACAGTGAGGGGTGGGGGTAGATTAGTTTTTTAGCCTCATTTTACAGCAGAAAACTGTCTGTTAAGAAACTTGGCCAAGGTCATGCAGCTAAGTGGCAAAAGCCAGGTCTACTTGATATCAAAGCCCGTACCGTTTCTGTCCTACCGTGAGGTCTTTGAAAGCAGATGGCGGCAGTACGCAGAGGCCAGAGGGAGTCGGGAATGCCCTGCTTCCTGGCCACGGCTGTAGCCACAGACAGCTCTGGTTCAGACCCCTTGTTTTCTCCAGGAGCTACGGGTCATTTCCTGCCTCCATGAGTTCCATCGCACCTGTGTGGACCCCTGGCTGCATCAGCATCGCACGTGCCCCCTCTGCATGTTCAACATCGTAGGTAGGAGGTGGGCCGAGGACTCCCCTGTGTGCAGGCAGATGGGTCTAGAAGGGGCTTCCCTCTGGGCAAGTGTTTTGCCTTGAAGCTGAGGGGAAGGCAGGACTGTTTCAGGTGCTCTTTCAGCTGTGCCCTGCTCGAAGGGGCCTCATCTGAGGGGGCGGCCGTTCCATTGCAGGCATCTTCATGATGTATTTTCATGACAATTTTGCTGATTTTAAATCTGACTGATTTGTTTGTTTATTTATTTATTTATTTTTGGCTGCGTTGGGTCTCTGTTGCTGTGCGCGGGCTTTTCTGTAGTTGTGGTGAGCGGGGGCTACTCTTCATTGCGGCGCGCAGGCTTCTCGTTGCGGTGCGCGGGCTTCTCTTGTTGCAGAGCACAGGCTCTAGGTGCACGGGCTTCAGCAGTTGTGGCACGTGGGCTCAGTAGTTGTGGCTCCCGGGCTCTAGAGCACAGGCTCAGTAGTTGTGGCTCACGGGCTTAGTTGCTCCGCGGTATGTGGGATCTTCCCAGACCAGGGCCCAAACCCGTGTCCCCTGCATTGTCAGGCGGATTCTTAACCACTGTGCCACCTGGGAAGTCCAAGATCTGTATATTTATTATTCCACTTTTCTGGCAATAAAGTATCCTGTTCGAACAAAACCTGGATATTATGACAATCTTCTAAAAGATGAAAGTGAAGTATCTTCAGGAAAGAGAGCCTTTTTCTAATTCACCCAAAGGTACAGTGTGGGCTAGCAGTGGCCCTGGGTGCAAGTCCCCAAAGGGCTGATGGGAGGAGCAGGGCTTGCCATGCACAGTGGAACCCTCAAGGAGACAACTGACTGGAGGGAGCAAGGGCATCCCCGGGCACAGGCAGGTTAGGAGCATCCTTGGTCATCCAAACTCTGATGGAGCTTGCGGGCGATACAGGCTCAATAAGTACGCTACAGCCACGCTTTTCTGAATGTACCCTCCTTCCGTTTGTGGAGTCAAACACTTGTGCTCTTGGTTCTCTCTTCCAGAGGGAGATTCGCTTTCTCAGTCCCTGGGACCGTCTAGATCTTACCAAGAACCAGGCCGAAGACTCCACCTCATTCGCCAGCATCCTGGCCATGCCCACTACCACCTGCCTGCTGCCTACCTGTCGGGCCCTTCCCGGAGTGCAGCGACTCGGCCCACACGGCCTGGTCCCTTCCTACCAGCCCAGGAGCCAGGCGTGGGCCCTCGGCACCACCGCCTCCCCAGGGGCGCACATCCCCGGGCTCCAGGTGCACCGCAGCGCCTGGCCGTGGCCCAGAGCCCCTCCGCGCAGGGCTGGGGGCTGAGCCGCCTGCGGTGCACTTTGCAGCACCCTGCCGCCTGCCCCACGCCCCCACGCCGGGCCCGGCCTCACGACAGCAGCGGGTCTGGAGAAAGCTACTGCACAGAACGCAGCGGCTACCTGGCAGACGGGCCAGCCAGCGACTCCAGTTCAGGGCCCTGTCACGGCTCTTCGAGTGACTCAGTGGTCAACTGCACAGACGTCAGCCTGCAGGGCATCCACGGCAGCAGTTCCACCTTCCGAAGCTCCCTGAGCAGTGACTTTGACCCCCTGGTATACTGCAGCCCTGAGGGGGAGCGCCGGCGGGAGGAGGCTCAGCCCAGCATGACCTCTCGGCCCCGTTCTTTGGACTCAGTGGTGCCCACAGGGGAAACCCAGGTTTCCAGCCATGTCCACTACCACCGCCACCGGCACCACCACTACAAAAAGCGTTTCCAGTGGCACGGCAGGAAGTCTGGCCCAGAAACTGGAGTCCCGCAGTCCAGGCCCGCCGTTCCTCGGACACACCTCCAGCCAGGGCTGCCTTCACCCGATCCGCAAGCAGCCAGATCCAACCCAGCAGCCCCGTCAGGACAGCTCCCCAGCCCACAACGGCCCAGGGCGCTCACCGAGCCAGCCCCTGGGCCAGCGGATGCCTCCAGCCCCAGCCCTGGTCCCAGCAGCCTCTTCCACTTGCAGAAATCCAGCCTCCCTGTCCGACACACACAGAGGAAACGGCGGGGGAGTGCCTCAGAGCCCTCCCCAGCCTCTCGACCCCAGGACTTGGCCGCACACCGAGTGTGCCAGAATTTTCCCCATTATGGCCCCAGCTTGGCATACCCTTGGTCCCCAGAGGCCCACCCATTGATCTTCGGACCTCCGGGCCTGGACAGGAGGCTGCTACCAGAAACCCCAGGCCCTACTTACCCAAGTTCACAGCCGGTGTGGTTGTGTCTGACTACACGCCAGCCCCTAGGACCATACCCATCTGGGGAGGGGCCTTCCGAATGGAGTTCTGACACCCCAGAGGGTAGGCCATGCCCTTACCCGCACTGCCAGGTGCTGCCAGCCCAGCCTGGTGAGTTTTCAGGGGAAATGGGTCTGGCGGGGACAGGAGACTAGAGCTGCGTATGGCAGAACGGGTGAAGTCATCCAAAGGGTTGATGGAAGCTGAGAAGGTTCCAGCAGGGGTGACATTCAAAATAGCGGACAGCTGGCATAGCGTAGGATGCTGGCTCTGCCAGGTGTTAATCCTTTAGTTGCCAGATCCTAGGGAGGTCTCAGGTGAGGTACCAGTGTGGCTGAGACGGCAGACAGTACTGGGGGCGGCAGCTCCATCATGCGTGTTTCCATACTTTAGAAATCGGTACAGCTGAGCATACAGCTCAGTATTAGCTGTAAATACACAGAAGGCCAAGAGCTGTTCCCTGCTCCTGAGGAGAGCAATGGACAAATAGTTACTGGGAACCATAATCCCAGGCCATATGAGATCTTATAGGAGAAATAACTACAGATAACCATAATTCTGGGCTATATGAGAAGAGCTATGTGAATGGTGCAAAAAAAAAAAAAAAAAAAAAAAGGAGAGAGATCACAGGTGGTTCGTAGCAGCCCTGTGGTTTTCTCCTTTCCCCTGGGTAAAAGAACTACTAGGGCTTTCCCTTCTATGCATCTTTGTTAATAAGACTGACTTCATTTTCCTGGGGACTCAGTGCATCCCTATTACTGTATTGCAGCCAATGGTGATAATGTAAATCCTTGACTTTAACTGGGTCTCTATTTGCTCAAATCCTCCTCTTCCTCTTCCGGATCCCCCAACCCCTACTCTTCCCCATCTTTTCCCATTGTGTGGATGACACAGCTCTTTGCCTACAGCCATCACTAGGAGGACCCCTCTGCCCTCAAAGGTCCTGAAATATAAGACTTTGGGGTCTAGGAATCCTACAGGCAGGACCTGAGAGCTGCTACCATCCATCCATTCATTTCTTCCTTCCATTTTTCTTTCTGCGTTGTATGCTTGCTATGTGCTAGGTTCCAGGCTCTGAGGACATGGAACTTGTCAACCAGGAGGCCCAAGTCTGTGGAGAGATAGGCATGCAAGCTGTTATAGTATAGAAAACAGTTGCTCCCATAGGGCCATGTAATGCAGGTTTGGCCATGTGTTTGGTGGCTCCTTGCGAATCCTGTCATGTGTATCCTTTCAGTGCTGCCAGTGCCAGACCACTACCTCCCCTCTCTCTCTCCAACTCGCAACTGGTTTCAGTGCCTCCCTTTCCCCTGCTCTTCAGATCTAATCCACGCCAGGTTCTGTTAACCATGTCTCTGCTAGCTTTACCATAGTCTCCTCCAGTACTGCTGGCCCCGGTCCATGTCTTAGGTGCGGCCTAAAGATCGGGGCGGGACACCTCCCCCCCCCCCCCCGGCTCCTCCCTTCTGTAGGGCCACACAGTACTGTGATCCTGCTCACCTACCCTCCATTCTGCTGCCGGGGTCATCCTCCTCAAACAAACTCTCTAGAAATCTTCACATGTTCTGTTTTGTTCAGAGTAAAGAAGAATCCCACCTGGCTTGGCCTTCAAGGCCCTCGTACCAGCCAGTCCCCATCTTCCTTCCCAATCTTATTCTCCACTCTTCCTCTTCCCTTCCCCTGCTCCAAGCTTTAGCCAAACTAGGTAAACACTTCCTGCAGTTTCTGCAGCCCAGAATATTCTGCTGCCTTCCTGTTCCCATAAATCTAATTCTTCCCTATTCCTGCAGGACCAGCTCATTTATCCCCACTTTCAGGAAGCCCTTCTTTTTTTTTTTTTGTGGTACGCGGGCCTGTCACCGGAGCATAGGCTCCGGACGCGCAGGCTCAGCGGCCATGGCTCACGGGCCCAGCCGCTCTGCGGCATGGGGGATCTTCCCGGACCGGGGCACGAACCTGTGTCCCCTGCATCGGCAGGCGGACTCTCAACCACCGCGCCACCAGGGAAGCCCAGGAAGCCCTTCTTGATGCTCCACTTGGACATGATCTTTCTCCTTCCGTGATTCATCTCTTATGACCCCAGTCCTGCCCGCATTGGCATAATTGCCACTTACGTGCACACCTTTTCTCCTACAAGGTTGTCAGGTCCCTGCCTAGTCTTTTTGGTCTTCTGTTTGGCACATGGTAGCAAGCCAGATCCACAAGTGCTTAATAAATATTTACTGGGCGAATGAATGAATAGTAAGTATTGGTAACACACTGGTTGCTATCTACGTATCTCTTTCTCTAGATTCGGTTTTCTCTCCCCGGTGTCCCAACGGGGGCCCCTCTCAGCTTTCAATCTGATCACCCTTCTGGACCCATTCCCTGCTCCTGCCTCTCTCTAGTTCCCTCCCAGCCATACTCTCTTGCCGGTGGAACAAGCAGCAGACTGGCCTGACCCTCAGTGACCTCTTTCCTCCTCTCTCTCTAAATGCAGGCTCAGAAGAGGAGCTCGAGGAGCTGTGTGAACAGGCCGTGTGAGATGTTCAGGCCGAGCTCCAACCAAGGGTGCTCGCCAGATGACTCAGGGCCCTACCTGGCACAGAGTCCTGCTCCTGAGAAGAGAAAGGACCTCAGAAAACACCCCTCTGCTCTGCCATACCTCCTGGAACCACTGGCGGAGGAGCGTGATGGTGGGCGGCAGGAGGTGTTGTCTCCCGCTCCCGGCTCCAGACCTTGTCTGCGGAAGCATCTGCAGGGCAGCAAGTCTGTGTCCAGCCAGGCAACCAGCTACCACTTGTGTGGGTTGGCTCCCCTGCAGGCTGGGACTTTTTGAGAGCAGGAAGCTAGGTATAGGTAGATAGGTGTTATAAAGGTGGTGCTCCTTCCCCAGCCCCAGCAGGTCTCCCTCATTCCAAGCCTCATGTTCATACTCAGCAAACGGGTCCAGCTGAACGCATGACCCTTCTCACCTCCTTGCTTGGGAGAGTCCTGCACACCGGCTTTGGCTCCTCCTTGGTAAGGCTCTGCTGCATCAGCGGCAACCCTGGTTCTTATCATTTTCCTTCTTTGCAAAAAGATCAGGAGCATAGGTGAGCCCTGAGCCCTAAGAAGGGGGGCTTTGCAGCTTCACCAGGCAGGGCCTCCCCCGGTGCACAAGGGAGGATGTTTTCCCCTCCTTGTCCGTACTTGTCAGATCCACTATATTAAGTCAGAGGGGAAGCCAGGGTGTGCAGTTCTGTCCCTGATGTGGTACAGCACCTCGAAGAAACTGGGTCGAAGCCTCGGATCGTCAAACTCCCTTGTCACTCCAGCAGCCTCAGTTCCTCTGGGGGTAGGGGTGAGGGTAGTGGGAAGGGAATAGCTCTTCCTTGGGGACCTCCTATCTCAAAGTCCCAAAGTAGGCGGAAAGAAGAGGATTTCTGCTGGACTTTATTTAGGAAGAGGAAGGAAGGAAGGTAGAAAAGGCAAAATTACAGCTGAACAAGGAAGATTTCTCTGGGCGTTTTCTCTCAGACCAGGGATAGGGAACGGGAGAACAGAGGAGAGGTAATATGGGGCCCTTGGGATTAGATGGCCCAGAGGCCCGGCTTCCCAGTATAAGCCACGCAGGCCAGAGACACACAGGAAGGAGTGGAGTTGGAGCAGGAAGCCTGGCCTGGGCAGCTGGTATCGAGTGGGCAAGGGCTGAGGGGCCTCCTCAGGGTGCCATGCACCCCAGGGCACTTGGACCATTGCTGGCCCCTCAGGCATCATCCCATTTGGAATGTGAATGTGGGAGCAAAGTGGGCACAGGACCCCACCTGGGAATCTTCTTCCCTCTACGTCAGTGGGGAACTAGCACCTAGGCACCCACGTGGGTATTTATATCTGAACAGACAGAAAGACGCTTGAATCAGGCACTGTGTTGAGAACTGTATTTATTTGCTAATATATTTATCCATAAATTCCATCTGGTCTCATCGTTTTCTTCTATCATGACTGTCGCTCAGGGTGACAACTTTGTCTTCTACGTGGGCAAAGATAAATTATTCCTGGTATCAGAGGCTAGGCTCTGATTTATGCAAGGACAGAGCAGAGTGGTGGGCTTGGCTTGTAAGCCCCTAAAAGCGTGGCTTAGTGAGTATGACTGGATTCTCATTGTGGTTCAGTGCGTTACCTGTACTGTTACCGTACTGTTTACTTCACACTCTATAATGCTTCAGTGACTTTCTTTGTGACCCTGGGCAAATACTCAGATATATCTGAGTATACTCACATACCCTGGTGCCTTTTTCCACCCGTGAGATGGGCCCACTTCACGGAGTTGTTGGAGAGCTCCGTGAGACGAGAGAGTGAACTGTGTCCCAAGGTAGAAAGTATGCAGTGACAGAGAACAGCCTAACCCCAGTCACAGAGCCCATCTGAGCACGACACGGGACGGGCACCAGCAGCAGACCGGTCTTGAAGAAGCTCAGTTTCCATTCAGGAGGCCTGGTTGGGAAGACAGAGCAGCAGGGCCTGAAACGATTTATATCCCAAGCTCCAGTTCAGATAAACACGAACGACTGTCCTCTGCCTACACACGGCACTATTGTGAGGATCCACAGAGCTGGTGCTATTGGAGGTATGAAGGATTCCACAGGGCCTGGAGAGCCTTCGCTCTCCTCCTCACAAAGCACATCTTCCCTTTCTGTTTCTCCAGGAAAGGTATGTTAGAGGCGGTCGTTGTCTGGTGCGCAGTTCTGAACCAGCGAGAAAGGCATTTAGCATCCCATAGGGTGAAATTAAAAAAAAAAAAAAAGGACACACTCTCCTACAGATGATCTGAAGTAAAGGAACTGTGTCTAAATGCTAAAAGCTGCACAAAGCGTAAATTATCAGCTGGAACGTGGAAACGTACAGGAAGAGCTTTTAGAAATAATTAAATATGCATTTTCTCGGCCGTCTGCTCACCGGCCAGCGTTCCTGTGGACGCAAATGGAAACCCAATCACGCTCCCTCCCTGTTAGGAATGGGGGGGCGGCCCCTGGATTTCTTCTCGTCTCTGCAGAGATAATCCACAGGGAGGCAGTGGACTCGCTGGCTCTGCGCTTTTAAGACGGGAAGACAAAAAAGAATCTCCGCTGTCATCCAGGATCCTCCAGGGGACCGGAGGCCCGGGGCCAGGGGCCTAGATCAAACGGTCCGCGCGCCGGGATTCCGCCCGGGTCGCGACGCGCGCGCAGGCGCCAACCGCGCCGCACCTCCCCCACGGGCCCCGCCCACAGGCCCAACGGCCGCCCGGCCTCGCCCTCGCGCCGGCCCAGGTGGCGGGGGTGCGCGCCGGCACAGGTGACTCCCGGCCGGCCCCGCCTCCTGGCGGGAGAAACCATTTCCTAAGGCGGGTGGAGGGGCGGGGCCGGCGGCCTCCCAAGCCGGAAGAGGAAGTCTGGGACACCGGAAGTGCGGGCATTCTGGGTAATTTGCTATTTACTTCCTGCGAGAGGAGGTTGTGGCTCCTTCCTTCGTTGTTCTTCCGTGGGAGAAGATGGCCCTGGAGACGGTGCCGAAAGACCTGCGGCATCTGCGGGCTTGTTTGCTGTGTTCGCTGGTCAAGGTGTCTGTGGGGAACGTGGTTGTACGGGCGATGGGGGACCAAGCTGGGGGAAAGTGGGGGGAAACAGGGCTACAGGAACAGTGAAGAGAGAAGTCAGGTCCAGGACCCAGGGGGTGGCAGGGGGACGTGGGAAGCAGCAGGAGGCCATCGTTTAAGTCGGTAGGAACGCAGGCAAATCTTGCAGCCGTGGGCATGGGCGTTCTCACATGCCTTCGCAACTTCAGCTCTCAGCACAGGCCTGACCCTTTACAGACGTTCAGCGAACTTCCGTTATAGCCGAAGGACATTAGGAATTGGAGGAGGGTGGGGATCTGCAGCTGAGGGAGTAGTCGGAGAAGGTGCCTGACCCCACGGAGATTTAGGGGAAGGAATAGGTAAAACGCAGTTGGGAACAAGAGAAGAAGGATTGTGAGAGTGGAACTTAGGAAAGGGGCTGTAGGAATGGTGGGTGGGCGACCTGATGAGACGGAACCAACATAGGGAGCCTTGTACTTGACCAGGTAAAAGTATGGGGAAAGCTGTTTTTTCTCTTCGCCTTGTTCATGCTCACCTCCCTCCTTTTTTCCCCTCCCAGACTATAGACCAGTTTGAATATGATGGCTGTGATAATTGTGATGCATACCTTCAGATGAAGGGTAACCGAGAGATGGTATATGACTGCACCAGCTCTTCCTTTGACGGGTAAGCCCTTTAGACGGCTGCATCCCTTCTTTTACATTACCCGTATCCCACCACGTAAATGTGGACAGACTCTTGAGACCCTAATCCTAGTTGGTCTCAAAGTTATTTTGAGACACACGAGTCCTGTGCTGTCCAGTACAGTAGCCACTAGCCATGTGTGGCATGGAGTCCCTGAAATGTGGCTAGTCCAAGTTCAGATATGCTTTACCTGTAATGCGTACAGTGGATTTCGAAGACTCAGCACAAGGAAAAAGAATGTAAAATATCTTGATCTTTCGTGTTTTAATCACATGCCAGAATAATAATACTTTGAATATGTTGGGTTAAATGAAATATATTATTGAAGTTAACTTCCCCTCTTGTCTTTCCTCCTTTAACATGGCTACAGGAAATTTTAAAAATGACTTGCGCGGCTTTCATTATATTTCCACTGGACAGGTCTTCACTAGACTATTAGCCCATTGCTGATAGGGACTGTTTATGTCATGCACCATGACCTGGCATAGGGCCTGGAGGGTGACGGATACTTAATACACATTTGTTGAATGTATGAAGATCCTTTTTGAAAATGAAGGGTAAATTTTGGCCCCAAAGCTGATGCTTTTAGATATCTCTAAGAGGCCCTAAGAGAAAAGTTTTCCCTTGGTGAGATTGCCCAGTGGCGGGAAGGGGAATGAGAGAAGTGTGAGTGGCTAGGGCTCAATTTTCCTTCCCCAAGGGAGGAGCCAGAGGGCAGTATTCTTTGGGGGTTAAGTTTCTTTTGGTTTCTAGGCCAAGTAAGGGTCTACATGCAAACTGGGCCCAAACCAGTGCATGCTAAAGTTCCTTCAAGGTGGGCCAACTTCATTCCTCCTTTGTTTGCCTTTAAGGAAGAGTAACGGGTTGAGCAAAACAGATGTTGTCGTGGAACCTTTACTTCGTACATATGTACACGTGCATGTGCACGCTCAGATACTCCGCTTCTTCATTCGTTAGCGCTGTTACCATCCAGTGCTAACAAATGAATGGGCTCCCATCTGTGGCTGCTGTGAGAGATGGCAAGAGTTACACAATGAGATACTTACAAGTGAGAGAGACGCAGTGTAAAGTTTTGCACGTTAGGGTTTTGTTTTTCTTTGTTTAAAATCTGGTAAAATATATATAAATTTTTTTGCCGTTTTTAAGTGTAGAATTCATTCAACGGCATTAAATATATTCGTATTTTTGTGCAACTATTACCACCTTCTATCTCCAGAACTTTTTTTTTTTTTTTTTTTTTTTTGCCACACGGCATGTGGGATCTTAGTTCCCCCACTAGGGATCAAACTCGCGCCCCCTGCATTGGAAGCGTGGAGTGTTAACCACTGGACCGCCAGGGGAGTCCCTCCAGAACTTTTTTCATCTTCTCATTTCCTCCTCCCCGCAGCCCCTGGCAACCACCATTTTACTTTCCCTGTGAATTTGATTAGTCTAGGTACTTCCTGTAAGTGGAATCTTACAATATTTGTCCTTTTGTGATTGGTTCATTTCACGTAGCATAATGTCTTCAAGGTTTATCCATATTGTAGCATGTGTCAGAATTTCCTTTTTAAGCTTAATAATATCCCATTTTATGTATATACCAAATTTTATATATCTGTGCATCTGTTGATGGACACGTGGGTTGCTTCTACCTTTTGGCTGTTAGGAATAATGCTACCATGAACATGGCTTTACAAATACCTGTTCAGGTCCCTGCTTTCACTTCTTTGGGGTATATATGCAGAAGTGGAGTTGCTGGATTATTCTATGTTTAACATTTTGAGGAACTGCGATACTGTTTTCTATAGCAGCAGCATTTCACATTCCCACCAGCAGAGTACAAGGGTTCCAGTTTCGCCACATCCTTGTCAGCACTTGTTACTTTCTGTTTTTTGTTTTGTTTTTGATAATAGCTGCTCTGTTGGGTGTGAAGTGCTATCTTATGGTTTTGATTTGCATTTCCTTAATGATTAGTGATGTTGAGCATCTTTTCATGTGCTTATTGGCCATTTGTATATCTTCTTTGGAAAAAAGTCTCTTCAAATATAGTTCAGTTATAAAAACTTGGAAATAACTACAGCTTCTAAGCAAGAAGTCTCTGAGGACTCCCATCTTTGGGCCACGGTTCTGGGTTTTACATTAAGTGACAACTCTGATATTGTCAGTGTCTTACTAAAGGATTGTCGAGAGAGTTCTGAAGCATGCTATGTTCAATTAAAAAACAAAAGGTTACGACCATTTATCAGAGTCTGGGCATAATAGCTGCACGTGTCCAGGTTAAGCTGTCATTGTTTTCGAGTTCCTTAAGAGTTGAGTTGATGATGAGAACTGAGCAAGTAGAGTTTTTTGCCCATTTTTGAATGAGGTTTTTGGTTTTTTGTTGTTGAGTTGTAGGAGTTATTTATGTATTCTGGTGCGTATTAGGATTCGAAGAGTGAGGATATCAAAGGCTAAAGGAGATCAGAGGAGGGCTTGATGAACTCAGCCCGAAGTGGAGGAGATAGCATATGAGCCAGGCTCTTAATTAAGGGAAGACGTACAGGATTTTTGAGGAGGTTGAGATGAGAGAAACGTAGAAAAAGCATTCTAAACAAAGGGACTGACCCGAGCAAAGGCATGGGCTGGGAAAACCAGGGTATGTTTGCAGAATGGTGGGAATTCTGTTCAGGTTAAATCATAAGGTTGGATAACAGACACTGTAAGGCTGGCAGGATAGATTGTGAAGGACAGAGGAGAATATACGTTTGGTCAGAAGAACAGCCTGCATACGTGCCTACCCCAGACTGGTCTGCCTGGCCAGGGCAAGTATTACCCTTCCTGCCACCCCTGGAGGTGGGGTCAGTTCCACTCAAAGCATATAGCTGAGAATGTAGGATTTGGATGGGGAGGGAGGCTTCCCAGATAAGAGTCCAGGATTGCTACCAAGAGAAGGGGGAATGGATACTGAGGAGGCAGTCAACAAATACCAGTGCCTGGTACAGATCTGTCACAGGAGGCGATCAGTAAGTATTTGATCGAATGGGGGAATGACAAAAGTGACCTCTGTAGCTTCTGAAAGCACCTGAAGCTTACCTGTCCTGCTCGGGAGCAGGCTTCTGGCCCTTGCGTAGCCTCTGTTGCCTGTGCTCTGGGATTAGAGCTACCCTGAGAAGAGTGATTAGGATAATAAAGGAGAGCTCGTGTGTACAACCTTCTCGTTTCATCTTACTGATGACATTCTGAGGGAGGTCTCCGTACGTGTGTCAGGCTGTACAGCTCATTAAAGGCGGAGCTTGCTTAAGTCTAACTTGTTTCTAGTAAGAGGACCCATTGTTTTGACTCACCCTCCCCTTTGCACCAGGCTCCAGGCCTCAGTGGTTGTGTTGGTTGTAATCAGTAATGCCATCTACCTCAAAAGCTGTCCCATTTCCCAGGGAATCGGTAGGCCAAGGATGCTTTTGAGCATGGCGAGATAGCCTTTGGGGGTTGCTGACTGACCCGTGACTGGGGGGCCAGGGACATAAGTGCAAAGGACCTTGTCAGTACTAGCTCTGAGTCAGTCCCTTCCCAGCACTAGAACTTAGTTTCCCCTGCTTTCTGGTAGAAACTCAATACTTGGCTTTTTCCTAGGTTTCCTCTCCCAGAACTTTTGTGCTGGCTGGGAACAGAGTAAAGGGGCAGGGTGGGGGGGGGGGGCGGGGGGGGCAGTTCCCTTGGTCTCTCTGTTCTCTAGTAGAGGCAACTCAGGCTGACTGTCTGTTTCTTTCCCCTTTCTAGAATCATTGCGATGATGAGTCCAGAGGACAGCTGGGTCTCCAAGTGGCAGCGAGTCAGTAAGTGTCTCCCTTTCTCTTTATCCTGGCCTGGTTGTGTTGTCAGGGCCAGGGTGCGTGTGGGGGAGTCTTCAATCAGTGGGTAGGTGGCCCCAGAGTGAGAACGATGAGGTTGGAGGAAAGCCAAGGAAAGTGTCCTGTGTCCTGTCATTTAACACTTAGAGCCAAAAGAAGTGACTGCTCTTCTCTGGGAGTTGGCGGCATTTCTTTCATTTTTAGCTTAAGCTTCCATTTGGTCTTTAGTTGTAATTCACTCTCTTTTTTTTTTTTTTCCTGCGGTACACGGGCCCCCCCATTGATGTGGCCTCTCCCGCCGCAGAGCACAGGCTCCGGACGCGCAGGCTCAGCGGCCGTGGCTCACGGGCCCAGCCGTACGCGGCTTGCGGGATCTTCCTGGATCAGGGCACGAACCTGTGTCCCCTGCATTGGCAGGCGGACCCCCAACCACTGTGCCACCTGGGAAGCCCTGTAACTCACTCTTAAACTGCAGTCTCTTTTCTTCTCTTTCAGGTAACTTTAAGCCAGGTGTATATGCAGTGTCCGTCACTGGTCGCCTGCCCCAAGGTAATAATAATCATAGTAACGGCCAATGTTCATTTACTGTGCCAAGCTCTATGGAAGTTTCTTATGTGAATTAATGCCAGTCCTCACAACTCCATGAGGGAAAGCAGATCTCAGAGAGGCTAAATAACGTGTCCAAGGTCACCCAGCTAGTAAGTAACGAGCCAGAATTTGGGGACCCGGGCATCCTGGCTCCAGAACCCTTGCTTTTTTTTTTTTTTTTTTTTGCGGTATGCGGGCCTCTCACTGTTGCGGCCTCCCCCGTTGCGGAGCGCAGGCTCCGGACGCGCAGGCTCAGCGGCCATGGCCCACGGGCCCAGCCGCTCCGCGGCATATGGGATCCTCCCAGACCGGGGCACGAACCCGTATCCCCTGCATCGGCAGGCGGACTCTCAACCACTTGCGCCACCAGGGAGGCCCCAGAACCCTTGCTTTTGACGACTACAATGTGTCTCTCTTTTTCTTCTCATTCTTACCAAGTCATTGCCAAGCACTTGCCTGGATCTTCAAGGGTGACAAGCCGACCACGCAGTTCGGTTGATGAGCCGTCCAGGAACTCCAGTTTGCTTAGAGCACGCCACCCCTTCCCCTCACCAAGTGGTCCCCGAGGGACCTTTCGTATCTTCTGGAGTCTTCTTCCCTCACAGAGCTGTTTCTTTTCCTGCTGCAGGAATCGTGCGGGAGCTGAAGAGTCGAGGCGTGGCCTACAAGTCCAGAGACACAGCCATCAAGACCTAGCGAGATGCACGGCCGCCAGCGTCTTTGCTCCTTGTCTCTGCCTCTGCTTATTTTTTGTCGTGAAACTAAATGGGCAGAACTTCAAATACGTGCCGCCCTCCGAGTCTGAGGTTCAGCAGACTGTTGAAAGAGCAGCACAGTGTGTCCCTGGGCCATTTTACCTTCTCTGGGCTGCTGGGGGGTGGGAGTGGTTTGGGTTGGGGGATTAGCGGAGACTGACTTCAGTGGGGAGTAGGATGCGGGCCTTCCTACGCACAGCCCGGGGCTGCGCCCTTGCGCATGGGCAGGACTCTGGGTCAGATGCCAGCAAACACGAACCCCTAGGAATGCTCTTAAGCCCCGAACAGATGCCTTGCCTCCCTCTTCCTTTGTCTTAACTGGGCACAGTGAGAACTCGTCGCCCAGGAGGCATCTTCCCAGAGCAGCAGAGGCCCTTCTGCTCTTCGTCATCTGTCTCTGAGCCTCCAGGATTGTAGCCTTTCTAGTGAGCTTCCCTGGGTCTCGGAGGTCTGCTGTCCTGAGTCTCGGCAACTCCGTCAGCCTGGTCTTCCTGGTGTCTGGTGGTCGCAGCCTTCTGCCCGCCAGACCTGGCACAGCAGGTGTCCCTTGAAGAAATCCTGAGGCTTCCTCGTATTACTTGCCCTTGACCCTGTTTAAAACCTTTTTTCCCCTTCTTTGTTTTCTTTTTTCTGTTCTTCCTATACCTTAGGCCCACCAGTGACGCCCGTGACCCCCCCCCCCACTACTTTCCTGCGTTCCCCTAACTGGAGACCCTCAGGTTGCTGCTGGGTCTTGGTCTGGCTAGTTCGTGCCTCTCCTTTTCTCTCTGGCCTAGTAAGAGGGCCTTGAGTGATGTCACGGTATTGGCCAAGGTGAGTTACTTGTTTTGGAATTAGTTACCATAAATTCTCATTTACTTAAATTTCCACAGAAAATCCTGTTAAGTGTCCTCATTTTTATTTCCCTCAGTTTCTTGTTCCCCATCTGCAAAACGAAAGTGATTACATCCTATTTACCTCAGGATTTTTGTGATTCTAAAAATAAAGCAATGTGAAGATTCTGTAACTTAAGTTTTATAAAAGGTAAAACTCATTTGCTCTCCTTTATTCGTCATTCTGCAGTGTATGCAGCATGTACACGATCCACCCGAACAGTGGGGCAAGTGCCTGGAACGGGCGCGCGGGCAGAGCTCTGACTCGGGCAGGGGCGCCTGCGCCCGGGCTTGTGGCGTCTTAGCTTGTGGCGTCTTAGCCGCCTGGTGTTGCTAGTGAGTCAGTGTCTCCTGTTACCTGTGACCTGGACCGTGTGCGAACGAGGGAGAGATGCTGCTGCTCCGGTGACCCTCCCAGGCCCAGGGGAGGGAGCTGGGACTGGCCCGGGCGCTCATGTCACCACTCACGGGTCCTGTCGAACCAGAACCGGTCTCTGATGCCTTCAAGCTCAGGGAGCGGTCTGTTAACCCCAATCCCAACTGAGCTTTTCCAGGACTTTCCCAGCCCAGCACGCTGAGCTCCGGGGGCGGCGGTTCCTGTCGTTCAGTTTCAACCTGAAAGAAGCCTTGGGAAACAGCCCCACCAGGCTAGAGTTTACGTCCCGGAGGGAAGACGTGGGTGTTAGCAAGAGTGCCGGGGCCACGCAGCCGGCACCCAACTTTCACTGGCTTTCTCAGAAAGTCCCTTGGAAATCCCCAGCCGCCGTCCCGCGTGTCCGACCCGGACGTGGCTGCTCGGCGAGAATGGAAACAGTTGCGGGGGGCGGGGCGGGGGCAAGAGGAGCTGCGCGCAGATAACCACACTCCCGCCGCCGCGGCCCCACACCCGGCGGCGCCCCAACGCCCCAACTGTCAGCCTCGCCGGAAGCGAGAGACGGGCGCTGGCGGCCGTGGGGGAGGGCGGCCGGCCGCAGTGCCCGGATCTCAGTCTCCGTGCGCCCCGCCGCTTCTGCGGGGGGCTGCGTCTGACTTGGCTCTCGTGCTTTCTCTCGGTGGTCCAGACGGGCGCCGAGGTGCCGGAGTCCTGTCCTCCGTTGGGAACCCAAAGAAGCTGAAGCACGGGCCGGTGGCTCACTCCCCGCGAGTGAGCAGTTCTGCGGGCGAGGGGAGGTTTCGGGCGCCGGCCTCCCCGTGCGTGAGGGCTGCGCCCCGCCTGGGAGCCCGTCCCGTCGAAGTCTCAGCCCCATTCTGACCGCTGAGGTCCCACATCGGCCGGAAGCTCTCAGTCTCCTGCTTAGTAGCCTGGCTTCTCTCCTTGAGCAAGGCAAGCCTCCTCCCCAGTTCAACAAGGACGGACTCAAGTCAGAAACAGTGGTGGCCCGGCTGCCTTCCCCTTGCCTGCCTGCTCCTCATCCTTCACCGTGGGGTCAGGGTCTCCCCCAAATGGAGGGGCTAACCGGCAGTGCGTGCAGCCTCCAGCCCAAAGCAGGGGTTGGTAGCTGATGGAACAAGGGTCCGAACATTCTGGTCTTGGAGGGAGCGATTTTCCCAAGAGTAATGGGACGGGCTGGCGAGGGCCTAACCTTCAGGTTTAGGGACTGAGGTCTCTCTCCTCTGGCATGGCCGTTACCTTCATAGTGCCAGCCTGTCTATAACCTGCTATGAATTCTCGAGTCCCCTCCCTGACACCTGGGGGGGGTGTGTGTGTGTGTAAAGGCGACAGGTAGTAAATGTTTAAGAACAGACTAATAACATCTCAGTCTGTCTGGAAGTCTGGTTCATGTTTGGTATCCGTAAAGCCTTTCATTTAAATAGCATTTTACAAGTCGACAAGGGGGCTTTCACATCCATTATCTTATTTGATCCCCCAAAACCCCTGTGCCAAAGTTAACATCCTTAGGTAACGATGCACAGGCTGAGGCTCAAAGAGTTAAAGTGACTTGGTCATGATCAAGTAGTGGAGGCTTAGCTCAAGAAATGTCTGGTTTAGGGCTGCGTTTTCACGTAGTTCTCCCCAGACGCAGCAGCTTTGCTCCCTTCATGATTTTTCCACAGAACCAGCAAGCTGCATGTGCCTGCACGCTGAGCTGCCCTAACCCCCCTACCCCCACCACCTACAATCGCTAGGTCTTCAAGTCCAAAACTAGCCAGAGAGGGGGGAGACAGTGTGGGGAAATGGCCAGAGAGGAGATACTCGGGATTTACTCAAGGATCCCTGTGCAGAGCATGGGGAAACCGGTCCAGTCCTCCAGTTCCTGCCTGGCTGCATCTTCTGTTCCATTCCATCAGCTCTCGGGTATCTGCTGGCCTGTGCCAGGTCTCTCCAACCTCTCCCGCTATTTTCTACTCACCACCTTCCTCCACCTGCAGCCCAGTTATGGCCCCTTCACGCTCCCCTGGAACTAGGGGCAGTGTCCCTGCCTCTCAGCCCTGCTGCTTCCACCACCCACTAGCCCTGACTTTTCTAA
This sequence comes from Mesoplodon densirostris, assembly GCF_025265405.1. Classification (NCBI taxonomy): domain Eukaryota; kingdom Metazoa; phylum Chordata; class Mammalia; order Artiodactyla; family Ziphiidae; genus Mesoplodon; species Mesoplodon densirostris. Next base: position 60,403,202 of record NC_082678.1, read on the forward strand.
GTCACTTTACTTCTCTAAAAGAAGCTTCCTCTTCAAAAAAATGCAGTTGACAAAACTCTGGTGTTAGTTGACAGGATAGTGGTTCCTTGTGAAAGGTGGGGTGGAGCAGGTCATGAGGGGCCCCTGGTTATGGTCTGCTTTTGATCTGGATGCTAGTTACATAGGTCGATTCATTTTCTGGAGATCTACTGAGTTATACACTCATGATTTGTTCCCTTTTCTGTTTGTCCGTTATACCTGAAATAAAAAGTTCGCTTAAAAATGCAGTTGGCAGCTCTTGTCTTAGGATAGTTTTGAGAATCAAATACAGTCATTTAGGTAAAAGCAATTTGAGAGCTGTAAACTACTAAGTCTACCTAAGGGATTGTCATTCCAAGTTGTCCCCCTCTAGATAAGTGCTAGCTAAGAACGTCATCACTCTAGCCTTCTTGGGCAATAGATGTTCAAATGTATCTATCCGCAAATATATCAAAACTGAAACATTTTTCTTCAAGCACCGTGGCTTTTTATCTTAATCTCTGTCTCTTTCTGTTCTTTCATTTTTACGACCTAAGTTTTGTTTATTTTTTTAATATATACTTCCTTTCTATTTGGCTATGAGATTGTGAATGTGATTTAACCTCTACTTGGCTTAAAGTCATTGTTATGAAACCTCCATTTTTGTATCATGTGGTGAAATGGTTCTGGGACTAATTATTTCTCTACCTCTCAGATTCATGTCAGCCTGTCAGCTGTCACTTCTGCTGCTCATGTGTGGCTGTCCCCCCTCCAGTCTTGTCTGAACCAGGAGATTAGCCATGCTGGTAAAAACTGCTGTTGGGTGAGCCAGTAAGTCTTGGACTGAGGAAGAAAGCACATGGCTGTCTGCCTGCGCCTTGGGGCTCAGAGGCCTTCACCATTGGGAGGGGGAGGTCTGGAGTGTCGGGGTGGATGAAAGAGTGGAGGCAGACCCTGCGGAGAATTCCAGGGCTGGGGGATTCAGGGCTTAGGCCAGCCCCTCACTTGACGAGTGAGAAAACTGAGCCCCAGAGTCAAGGGTCAGCCTGCCCTCAAGAGGGGGTCACTGCTACTTTGTATGTCCTCCACTGCCTGGCTCAGCACCTTTTGCCTACAGATGCTTGTGTTTCTCTCGCTTTTAGACCCCAGGAAGCAGGAACTGAGTGCAGAGAAAACTCTGCCCTGGGCTGCTGGTTCCTAGATGCCAGATCCTCTGAGAATGTGACAGAAAACGTCTCCCCTCTAGACCTCGGCATTCCTAGTCTCAACACTCGCCCCGAAGTGGAGGGCAGGCATTATGGGGTCACGGACAGAGGACTTGAGGCCCAGGGGTCCGTCCCACAGCAGAGGGAGGCTTGTGCCTCTTAGAAGTCAGGGAGCCGGAAGGCCCCGTTTCGAGACCCTGTGCTGCTTCTTGCCTGTGCTCTCTCCTTCCTCCACACTGAGTCTCGTGCTCCAGAGAGAACTTGGGGGAAGATAAGGAACAGCTTCAGACGCCAGGGTGGGGAGACCCCAGCTTCCATCCAAAATGGAGCCCTCCTTCTCTCTTCCCCAAACCCGGCAACTGCCACCCTTTCAACCCCTCCCCCAAGCCCGGAAAATACCTGGAAGGAAGTGAGCGCTCTGGGCCACTAGCCGGAAGAGGGGGTTTAACTGTCACCTGGTCCCTGGGGGCTTGAGTGGCAGAGGGCAGAGGGGAAAATGCAAATCCATGCACGGAGAGGAAGAGGGTGGCAGCCAAGGCCGAGCAGGCGCTGGGGAGGCCTGAGGCAAGGGAGTGATCACAGGCCCTGGGAGAAGCCAGCAGCTGTCCCCCCCGCACCCCCGCCCCGTGCAGGCAGCTGCCGTCGGGGCACGGGCACTTTCTCTGGGCAGCCGAGTAGACTCACTTCCTCAGCCCTGCACCTCCGGGGAGCAGGGAGATGGGGCGGGGTCTGGAGCTCCGTGGAGCCAGGCGGGAAGATGAGGAGATGGGGGAGGTCGAGGTGGGCGCTTTGCGTCACGTTTCCGTGACTGAGTCTGAGGAAGGCGTGTCTGTTGCTTTTGCAGCAGGAGGGACTAAGCTTAGACTGGAAGGACCCCTCTGGCCTCCGCACCGCTCCTCCCCCTACCAGAGGCCAGAACTGGGAGCCACGTGGTGTCCCTGCAAAGGGGTCTTTCACAGCCCCCGGGGGGCAAGAGTAGAGTGAGAAGCAGCCCTTGGGCTGGTGCTTCCACAAGAAGAGTTCGTTAGACCAGTGTGACCGCTACCAGGTTCAAAAACTGGCCCCTCCATTACTGCATTTGATCCTCAGTGCCCTCCCGTGGGGCATTAGTTCCCTTTCACAGATGAGAAAACTGAGTTTCAGTTACATCATTTGCCCAAGGTCAGCGGCCAGGCAAGTCTGGGCTGGTGTTTCGGCCCAGCCGTCCCTTATGGCGTCCCTTCGGTTCCGCTGTGGCAGCTGGGGATCCAGGGCCCATAACTGGGGCAGGGGTGAGGGCTAGCTCTTCCTTTTTCCCCCTTGACCCCCACCTGCAGGTGGGGCTCTTGGGGGTCGGGTCTGCCATGTGCAGCGCTAAGGTCTTTGGGGATGAAGGCCTCAGCAACTCCTCGTGCTCACTCACCCTTGGACCCTTCCTGGAGGACCTGGGCCTCTGGCCCCGTCCCCTCTCTCGTTTTGCCCCCGGACTCTCACCAGCACCAGCCCCCCCCAGCTGCAGCCCCAGGACGCAGCTGCCCACGCCCTATTGGCCGGCCCGGGAGCATTTGCCCTTATTTGGCCAGGCCGCTCCAGGCCGCCTCCACCCCCAGCCCAGCCCAGGCAGGCTTGTCTCTCTCACTTCGTCTTTTTGAGGTTTGACTATGGGGCCCTGGCGGGCGTCGCTTCAAACGCACTTTCTGGTTGAGTCACTTTTTAACGGCTCCAGTGCTGGGAGCTGCTACAGCTGCTGCTGCACAAGTGGCCCCCAGCCTTCGTGGCCCCCAGCCTTCGTGGCCCCAGCTCTCGTGGTCCCCTGCCTTTGTGGTCCCCCAGCTTTCGTGGCCCCAGCCCTCGTGGTCCCCAGCCTTTGTGGTCCCCAGCTTTCGTGGCCCCCAGCCTTCGTGGCCCCAGCCTTCGTGGCCACCTCCCCCACCTGACTGCCTTAATGGGCTCTGAGGGAAGGAGCTGGTGTGGCTCTTCACTGCTGGGTTCTGCAGACCACTTGGTTACCCATTTAGACCCCTCTGCTGCCCCCACCCACAAGCCTGGGGCCTGGGAAGTCTGCCCCGAGCTCCTCCCGTTGCTTTTTCCAACCCCCTTCTCCACCTGGGCTTGTGAGCAGACAAGGCTGCATCTCCACTGTCTGTTGAGTATCCACAATGAGGTCTGCCAGGCCTGGTCCTCTGGGGGACTTTGGACTGAGTCCCGTAGGGAAACAGAAATGGGTTGCAGGCTGTTGGCTGATTTTCAGGAGGGTGAAACTTAACCTCACTGAGTTTCCGTTTCCTCGTCTCTGAGATGGGGACACCATCGTTTACATCACTGGGTCAGCATGATGATCGAATGAGGTTCCATCAAGTCCTCTAGACGCCCTGGCTTCTGTCCTTCCCCACCCCACCCCACCCCACCCCAGCTCCGCGTGTAGAACGTGGTGGTGAATAAAGAAACGGCTCACAGAGCAGTCCTCACGGTGCCCTCTGTTCTCTCCAGCCTTCACCTTCTGCTTTTCCAGCTGCCCCTGGGATGTGAGGACTGCTGTGGAAGGCGGGATACAGCAGGATGCTGGCAGATAGACAGAGGCGTCCCCCAGCCCTTTGTCCCTGTTCCCAGCCAAGATGAGGGGCAGATTCTACTCGAGATCTCTTCCCAGCCACCTGCCTTCTCTGAGCTATGGGAGGTCTGCCCTTGAGCCCGCTGGGGAAATCCATGGGAAGGTCTTGGAACATAGGCCTCGCTGCTTCCTCCTCCAAGGTCCTTGGGGCCCCTTGCTCTTGGGGACTTCCTGACTACAAACAGGTCCTTTGGTCAACCTCCTCTTCAGTTTTATGGATGAAGTAAGGGCTGGGGGCTGGGGAAGCAGATCCACAGTTACCCTGTAAATAGCCGAAGGGCGGGGACTGGACGCCTGGTCTCCCACCTCCTAGTTTCGCCCTCTGTTTCATGGTCCTGATGTTGGGGGTAGGTAGTTAGGCTGATGAGAGATCATAGTGGGTTCCAGGCAGGGATGACCTGACCTGGCCCCACTCTTGGGACACACACACACACAGAGTTTATTTGTAGCAGTTAAAACTGGAGCAGGTGCAGCTCTGCAACTTAAACCAGGCAAATTTGTACCTTTGTGTGGAAGGAGCCAAGAGGGGGTTTTCTCTCATTTCCTTCCTGTGTCCCTAGGAGATCCCAGTGGAGGACGCCTCTGGTTTCATGGCCACACCCCCAGCAGTGGTCGAGCCTCACGCTCACACCCCCTTTCCTGCCCAGCCCACCCTGCCTCTTTCTAGCTGCTGTGGACAAAACCCTGAACCTGGCCCTGACCTGCTGTGTGACCTCAGGCTGCCTGATGCCTCTCTCTGGTCTTGCAGCTCAGCTTCCCGACTCAGGTCAGTTTGCTGCCTGATCTTGCTGCTTAAAAGGCCTTGGATACTGTGATCCAGAGAGCTGAGCCAGAGCCCCTCCCAGGGCAGAGCTGGCCTCCCAGGGTGCACTGCAGCCGCCTCTTGCCGGGGTGGCACAGGAGAGCCTGAGGTTCAACTTGGAGCGTGTCTGGGCAGTGCAGGCAGGGCTGGGGGCAGAGCATGCCCACCCTCCTTGTCTGGAGGCCTCTCAGCACTCCTGGGGCCCACCCCACAGCCAGCCCCAGGCTCCGGGATGAGGCAGGGGCCTTCCTCGGTGCCAACATGACCTCTGCCAGGGACACGGGCTGTCTTAGGTTCTTGAGGCGCTTCCGTTTCTCAGCACCTGCTTCCCTCGGTGGCCCCCCTTCCCAGGGAGGGAGGCCAAAGGTCCTAACGTTTGGGGCTGTCGACGCGCATTGTCCTCAGCCCCGTTGTGCAGTGCCTGGGGGCTCAACGTCCCTCCTTTGTGGCCAGGCCCGTCCCCCAGCCTTGCTCGCTGCAGGGCGGGCACTTCCTGTTTGTGCGCGGTGGGCCCTGCGGCTTCTCTCTTGTTGTCTCCACACCCCGCAGGTTATCTGGGCTGCCATCTTCGCCTGCCTGCCGAGTGCGGGCCCCAGGCCTGTGCAGCTGGAGGGGAGGCTTCGTTTTCTTCTCCACCTTCCTGTGCAGACGAGACCCCCGCCTTTCTCCCACCCTCTGGGCCTGCTCTCCCTTGCAGGTGTTAGGCCTTCAAAAGACCATTTGCTCCCCGTTTCTCCTCCTTGCCCGGTCAGCTTCTGCCCTCTTTATCTCCTCTCCTTCCAAACCCTCTTCCATCCGTACTCCAGGAAGCCCCCTCTGATGGGCCCCTGTGACTCTGAGGCCGCCACTGCAGCATCTGTTAGTCTAGCCCCATAGGCCCCTCAACCCCACCCAGGACTACTGTGCTCTTATTGCTGCCGTTTTGTGAGCTGTCAGTACGCGTGGAGGCGTAGGCACGTGTTCTGCATCACCTGTCTGATTCAGGGCTCGCTCAAGTAAGAACCCCCGTCCCCATTAGGCCTGAAGCCTTGCACCTGCTTTAGGTACGTGCTGCTCACTCACACCAACCGACGAAGCTCCCGTGCCCTGCACATGTATCTGTGTCTTGCCTATCAGACTGGGGGGCCCTGAAGACAGGGCTGTGCCCTTTTCTCCTCAGGTTCACCTTTACCTGCCCGCAGCCCCAGCTTGGCACACAAAGGTGGCTGTCCCCAAGGTCAGTGAGGTGGGGTGGGGCTGGGGATTAGGAGCCCGGAGCCCTCCGGGAGGCCAAGCCCAGGCCCAGCAGCCTCAGGCCCCTGTTCTGGTCCCGCTTTGTTTCTGATGCCAACTGCCCCACCGCTACTCCTTCTTAGCGTGGCCCCTACCCCTCCTCCCCTTTGGCTATCTCTGAGCAGGTACGAGGAGCGCCAGAACTGGAAAGGACCACGGAGGACACGTTCTAGCAGAGTCCAAGTGAGCCCAGGCTGCCCACTGAGTGCCTGGCTGAGCCCAGACCTGCCACCAAGGGGCAGAGTTTGAAGAATAGACTTGAACTCCTCTCTCCACAGAGAGGCCTCCTGTCTCAGGCACCTCCTCGCTCAGTGACTGGCCATCATCAAGGTTTAGTTTCTCTCATCCTGGGCACCTCTGGAAGCAGGAGTGGGAGCCGTGTCTCTCCCAGAGGCGCCTGTGTTCCGAATCCACGCCCACCTCCCCCAGTCACCTCCCAAGCTCGGGCCTCAGATTCCCAAGTGAGCCTTCCTGGGCATTTCCGGGGAAGAGGCAGGGGTGTCCAGGAGTTTGCAGCGGGCCTCCCCCAAAGCGCATCTGTAGGCCTGAGCTGGGACGTCACCCCCAGTGTGTGTGTGTGGTTCTGGGCCTGCTGTGCCTCTCTAGAATGGGGACTGTGGGTCCTCTGGGCTCCTCAAGCTGTGTGTGTATGTGTGTGTGTGTGTGTATGCGTATCTGTGTGTATGTATGTGTGTCTGTGTGTACGCACGTGTGTGTGGGGGGGCATGCCCGCACACAGGCATCCACTGCTCGTCCCTCAGGTTCCTGTTGCTCAGTCACTCAGGCCACACCTATGGGTCCTGCAGCCCCAAGCAGGGCTTCTAGTCCAGGGCTCCTGTTCCCCTCACCTGGTGGTTCTTACTGTCTCTGTGTCCTTATCTCAGACCTTGCCCCTTCCCTGTCCTTGATTTTGTTTCTCGTGTCCCTGTTCTCTTGGTTTGAGGCCCACCAGGGCTGGGGGAGAACTCCAGGGTATGGAGGCCCTGACCCGCCCCCCTCCCACCCACCCCCGACCCCCGGTCCCCGCCCCAGTTCCACCCTTCCTCAGCCCCAGCGTCAGGGTGGAACGAGTGAAAGCCCCAGCCTTTCCAGAAACAGCCTGACCCTGGGAGCTCTGTGGATGGGGAGGCTGGGCCTTAATCTCTCTCCTGGGTGGAGGGGGGTGTGTGGAATCAGTGTCGGTCTTGGCCTAGGGCACTGAGGAAAAACAGAGGAAATGCAGCCTCTGATGTCACGCGGGAGCAGGCCTCATGGACGGCCCCACCCTGCTCAGGACAGGAGAGAGGCCCACTGGGGCTGGGGACTGCTGAGGGACAAGTGTGTCTCTCGGAAGGAAGCTCAGGTCTGACTTGACGCAGGTCACAAGCCGAGGGAGCCTGTAGCAGAGCTGGGCCCCCAAACCAGGCCCCCTGGCTCCCAGCCTGTGACTCTTGTTTGCTGGGACAAAACACGTCTGCGGTGATGACTCTAGGGTGCTTTAGACAGAAGGTCGGGGTGGGGAGGGCGGGCAAGATGCTCGCGGAGGAGGGGCCCTGAAGGGTGAGGGTCCAGGAGCCCAGGTTACTGCACGGCTTTGATGTCCTCCTCCTCTTATCGCCTAGGGCAGCCACTTCCCCTGCACCCAGGGTCTGGAGCAGTGGTCTGTTAAAGGAGCACGGTCCCATTTCCGGCCAGCTCGCCTTCCTCACCACTGGCTCTCCAGACCCTGCAGGCGGAGGACCCTGTTCCCCGTTCTCTGTCCCATTTAGGGGCCGGGAGATGGATAACCATTTTCCAGGTTGAGGGCTGCTGGCCGTGAAGGAAGGGGTGCAGGGCGGTTTCCTCCCTGCTGCTTGCCCCCGGGTGCCAGTCCTCGTCTGGGCCTCTGGATCTGAGAGGTCCCACAGTCTCTGTGGGCCTGACACGGAATGGGGGACCCAGAGGAGATGCCCGTGGCCTTCTGGGAAGGAGCCACTGGGTGATTCTCGTCCACTCCTCGCCGCTTCCCCGCCTCCTTACCCCTGGCTCAGTCCATCCGTCTTGACTCCAGAGCCAAGCCCACCGAGGGGCTTGGAGAGCCTTGGGGAAAATGTGTGACCCGGACCCAGTTCACCCCAGCCCCCCACCCAGTCCCACACCCTGTGGGGCCCCGGGATGGGCAGCTTCCTGCCTTCCCCATGGGGAAAGCGGGGGCGGCATGCAGGTGGGCGGGCCCCGTGCCCACATCCGGTAGCTGCTTAGAACCCCTCCTCGGAGCCTCCTTCCCTCCAGTCCTCCAAGCCCCATGGCGCCCAGACCCTGCCCGAGACCCTAGATCTCACCACTGCTCTGCCCTGCCCTACGGGCCCTGGGGGAAGCATGGACACCGAGTCCAGTGCCTACAGGCTCACCGGGCCCAAGTGTGACCCCCCTGACTGTGCTGAGAGCTCAGGCCTGGTCTCCTGCGGGTGGTGCTGGGCGGAGGGGTGGCTTTGCGGGGTGCTGAGGACAGCTGACTGCCTGGAGGGTACAGTGACGTGCTGGCCCAGAGCCCGTCAAACACCGCACCTCTGTGGCCTCCCTGGGCAGCACATTTAGAGGAGCCACGGCCCGGTCTGAACGCCACTGCTGTCCTGAAGGGAAGGGAGTCTTCTGGGCTGGGGTCAGCGGGGTAGGGCTCCGAGAGAGGGTTCTTGTGCTGGAATTCAAGCCTCTGTCTTGGGTCCTCTCCGAAGGGCCTGGCAGGGAGCCCTGACCTCCCGGGGTCACCCCTGTGGCTGTCCCAGACTCCTAACCTATCCCCGGAGCTGGTGCCATGGGGGGAGGGCAGGCCCGGGGTCCCGGAAGCCACCTGCCCAGGGTGTGTGCGATGTCTCTTCAGCCCCCCTCCCGCCAATTCCCAGCCTCGGCTCTGGTTTCCTGTCGGTCTGTCCTCCCCAGGGAGGGGAGGGGCGGCTCATCGGCCCCGCGGTGTGGAGGCGGGCTCCAGGACCGTTGGGCGCCCTGAGATCTGACCCACGTGGCCTCGGGGTTATAAGCCCTGCCCGCCTTGAAGGGGACCCCACTTGGGAGCCTGCGGCACAGGGCTCGCTCCCTTCAGCCCGGCAGCGTCAGGTAAGGATCCGAACCGTCACTTCAGCCCCAGCCAGGGCTCCTTGACTCTGGGCCTCAAGGGCCGATGAGGGGCCGGGGCCGCAGGCCCTGGGCGGAGACGTGCTCGGCAGGGGCTTCGGAAGCTTGGTGCCAAGGCGTACGAGCAGGGCTCTAGGCCGAGGGGTGCAGGAGCCCTCGCCTCGATGGCTTCCGTGCTGGGCCAGGCCCTCGGGATGCCGGGCCTTGACTTCCCTCTAGACAAGGAGGGTACAAGGGCTCCTGGCCCCCGGTGAAGAAAGAGGGCTCCAAGGTTTCAAGGGACCAGGGCCGGAGAGTAGGGTGGGCATGGCAGAGGGCGGCCAGAGGCTGACAAGTGGGACTCGCTGTCAGTGAGCGGTGCCGAGCGCCCCGCTCCCCTCAGCGTGGTCTCCATCTCTTGTCAGGGGAGCCTTGGGCTCCTGGCTGGGGAGCCCCCGGGGTGGCGGGTGAGGGAGTCCGGCCCTGGGCTGCGGAGGAGGCTGCGGCCCCGGGCCCGGGGTCTGACTCGGGAGCGCAGGGAGGGTATGGCTGGAGGGCGTCGCCCAGGGGCTCAGAACTGGGCACTAGGGTGAGGCCTCCAGAAGAGCCGTGGTCTCTACCTGGTGGTCCCCGAGAGTGGGGGGGAGGGGGGGTGGGGGGGTGGAGCCCGGGGTCGGGGGGAGGGGAGGGAAGAGGGAACCGAAGAGGAAGTTGGGGGAGGGAGGGAGACGAGGCCGGGGCTGGCGCCATGCTGAGTCACCGCCCACAGGGCCCAGGGCGGGCCCTCGGGGCCACGGGCCGGGCGCCGGGGTCTCAGGGAGCCACGGGGAGGGCTGGGGGCCCTCGAAGCAGGAGTCAGGAGGAGGAGCGGGCGGCCTGAAGAGTACCTGCCGACGGACAGACAGACAGTGCAGTCACCCATAAAGTAGAAAGCACTACTAACAGCACTGGAGGGTGTAGTGTTTCCTACTTTATGGATGAGTGTACTGTGGGCTTCAGAGACCGCGCCGCCGCCGCCCGCCACCGAATTCCTCCGCGTTCGGGACCGCGTGTGACAGGTGAGCCCCTCAGGTGCCCTCCCCACCCCGCCCAGACCCCTGAAAGGTCGCCACTGCCCCCCATGGCCTGCCCCTCCTGGGTCCGGCCAACCCGGGAAATGCCGCGTCAGCGCCTCGGCTGCCCCGAGGGCCGGCAGGGTGGACGCCTGGACCTGATGCAGCTGGGGAGAGGCCCCAGTGCAGGCCCAGCCACCAGACGACAGATGCCAGGATGAGGAAGAGGCGGGAAGGCGGGGGAGAGGGAGGGGAGTGGGGGGGCGCGCCTGGGACCCCAACACTAATAAAGAATGGACTCTGCTGCTGTTGTGTCTGAGACTCTGTTGAATGGGCTTATTAGCAGGCACATGGATGCGGTGGGCACACAGAAGGGCTGGGGGGGGGGGACCACTCTCTCTCCTGAGAGAAATGGGTTTGCCCCTGCCTGTGAGACCAGAAGAGGGCTCTGGGCCTGGTCGGGCCTCACCCCGAGGAGGGAGGGCATGCCTGGGCCGAGGACCTCCCTGCAAACTGAGGGAAGTGGGTAGGACTTCAAGGGGCACGGCTGCGAGGGGCCCCCCCGCCTTTTACCCTGGCTCTGGCTCCGCCCTGCCCTCCCCCTGCTTTTCACACCCCCATACTGAAGGCTGCCTACCTCTAAGTTCTAATCTTAGAAAGTCTAGGGGGTCCTGTTTATTTATTTATTTATTTATTATTTTTTTATTTATGGCTGCATTGGGTCTCCGTTGATGCATGTGGACTCTCTCTAGCTGCGGCAAGCGGGGGCCACTCTTCACTGTGGTGCGCAGGCTTCGCATTGCGGTGGCTTCTCTTGTTGCGGAGCACGGGCTCCAGGCACGGGGCCTTCAGTAGTTGTGGCACGTGGGCTCGGTAGTTGTGCCTTGTGGGCTCTAGAGTGCAGGCTCAGTAGTTACGGCGCACGGGCCCGGTTGCTCCACGGCATGTGGGATATTCCCGGACCAGGGCTCGAACCCGTGTCCCCTGCATTGGCAGGCGGACTCCCAACCACTGTGCCACCAGGGAAGTCCTGTTTTTTTTTTTTTAAAAACATCTTTACTGGAGTGTAATTGCTTTACAACGGTGTGTTAGTTTCTACTGTAAAACAAAGTGAATCAGCTATACATATACATACATCCCCACATCTCCTCCCTCCTGTCTCCTGTCCACCCTCCCTATCCCTAGGGGGTCCTGTTAGTATACGAATTGGGCACAAACTCACCGTGGCTCGTACAAAAAGCATCGTATATGTAGACAAGGGCACAGATGCTAATACGCAAAGCATACACCAGCACATGAGTGCATTTACACAGAGGGCCCCATACACATAAGCTATCAACACATGTATAGGGAATTCCCTGGCGGTCCGTTGGTTAGGACTCTGCGCTTTCACTGCCGGGGGCCCGGGCTCGATCCCCAGTCGGAGAACTAAGATCCCACAGGCTGCGTGGTGCGGCCAAGAGAAGACACACACACACACACACACACACACACACATTTACAGTGGTATATATACATGTGACATGGCCGGCATGTCACACAATGACACCCAGGATATACCCACACTCAGGACACATTCATCTTCAGTAGTACACACACATGCAGTGATATAAACACATATGATGTGTGTCACAGATAAAAGCATACGAATATACACATGGTGACATTCACATAATAAACACATTGGTTCTGTACACATACGCATATAGTGACATGTTCATACACGGTAAATATACAATAGAGACATGGTTATATATATCTAGATATATAGATATCAGTAAAACCATGTCACTTATGTCATTACATATTCTCATGACTATGAGAGTGTGCCATTATATATTGTGTAATGTCATCCATATACATTTATCATGACATACGTGTTGTAATTTTTACACTCACACAATCATAGCCTCACATATACATCCCAGCGCATGACACTGTGGCAAGGAGATATATACACAATGGCACATACACAGAGACATGCATACCTATATACCCAATGAGACCATAGACACATAATAGCACACATGCATACATACATATATCTGTGTGAGTATGTATATAAAATAATACAGTGTCCCCCCACATATATAGAGACAAATTTATGTCTATCCTGTATACGTGTACTATACACACACATGCACCCTGACATAAACATCAGCGACACACATCGTGCACTGGTGCACATACTGATCCGTACACTGATTTAGGGAAGTGAGGAGGTCACCTCTTTCTCATGCCCCGCCCCACTGCCCCGCAACAGTTCCATCAGCTCTGGCCTGGGTGGAGCCCACCGTCAGCGGCTCTGTGGCTCAGTGCGGCTGGTGCTATTCCACAGGGGCACCACACGGGGGCCCCCGACCTTAGGCAAGACTGGCTTGAGTCTCAGGTTCAGGTGGACTGAGTCTCAGGTTCAGAGGCCTCTCTGAGGCCCTTGCCGACATCCGTGTCTCTGGGGACTCCACCTAGGCCTCTGGCCCCATATAGAGGCTGGCTTACGGGTCTGGGAGTTCCACATCCTTGTCCCCAGATGCCATTTTCCCATAGCAAAAAGGCCCAAGACTAGACAGAAGATGAGCTTCCTGACAGTCTGGGGCTAAGCCAGCACAACAGGCCGCGTGGCCTTCCCTGCCGGCCCGAGATGGCCAGGTTGCCCCCAAAATTCAACCTGCCAGGAGCAAGCGAAAGCAATTCCCTCAGCCTATTTCCACCTCCGTCTCTTTGCTTCTATCTTCTTGTTGTCATTACCTTGATTTCCCTGTCTCTCTCTTTGTTTCATCTCAAATTCCATCTTTTCTATTCCTGCCATTCTCCATGGCTGGATCCCTTGTCTATCTGTCATACCAACTCCTGTCGCTCTCTCTACCTGGCTTGGGCTGGGACTGATGTGGGGAGAACTGTCTGCAGCCCCCCGTCTCTGTACCCTGGAAAATGTGGGTGTGTGTGTGGGAGGGGTGGGAGGTCACATGTTGGGGGCACTGGGCCGAGATCCTGTAAGGAACCTGCTCTTCCCTCTGTCCCGACACTGCCTGCCGGTCCAGCCCACCAGTCCAGCGCCATCACCATGGAAACCAGCAGCCGACTTCCTATTGGTGGGGAGGAGGGGAGGGGGGAGGGGAGACCTGGCTCTCCCTCACTCACCCCCTTATTCTGAGGCTCAGACCTCCTCGGCGCCCACCATTTCAGGGCTCCGGGACTGTAGGGGACCCTTACAGTCCCCAGAGCCGAGGCCAGCAGGGACAGAGACTATGAGGCAAGCAGCCCACCGACCCAGGCCTCCTTAAGACCAGCCCAGCCTCCTAGCAAGCTGGCGAGCAGCAGCGGAGAGAGAAGCAGGAGATAAAGGACCACAGCAGACCTTTGGGGATCACCCCAGCAGCTCCCGTGGACCCTAGCCAGGCTGAGGGATCGTGATGGATGGTCAGACTCACAGACGCTGACGGACACACCATGACAGCGATGCACACAGCAGCACAGCACTGAGACACTCAGACACAAACGGTGACAGCGTCACACACTGCCACAGCCCTGCAATACAGAGAGCCACACACAGAGAAACAACCGGCAACTCTGAAACAGGCACAGACAGTGACACACAGAACCACTACCCCGTGGCACGCACAAGTGGGGGCACCCATCCTCCAAACACACACAGCAGCGCTGACCGGCACAGGCAGACCTGGAGACACGCGCACACCCTCACCCTCACCCGGGCACGGCTGTCGGTGGCCTCTGCACATCCTCCCCACCCCCACGGGGACACCCGTGCTCCTCCACACACTTGCGCGCACACACAGCCACGAACAGACACAGCTCGCGTACCCCCGGCTCAGCCCTGGCAGCCCCGACTCCTGCAGCCTCCTTTGTGGGTGAGGAAGAACCCAGTCAACCTTGGATGGAGCTTCGGTGAAGCCAAGAGCTCAGAGAGGAAAGGGTCTGGCCTGGCGTGACCCTCACCAGCCCCTCCACCTGGCTGGGTGATGTCCCCCCGCCCGGGTCCTGGGGACACTTGGCAGAACCATGGAGCAACTGACACCCCTCCCCCGGCCGGGGGACCCCGGAAACATGGAGTCATGGGCACTGCCCGCCTGGCAGAGCTGGACTCCAGGCCAGGGGGGCGAACCTGGAGGTGCATCCCCAAGCATTGCCGATACTCCGGCAGCTCTGCGTGTTGGAGAACTGAGGCCCGAGGAGAGCTCCGAGCCCGAGGGAGCCCGAAGCCCCAGGTCTGTGGGGGGCATCCAGCCTGAAAGAACAGAAACTGGGCTGCCCAGCCCCGGGCCGGGAGCATTGAGCTCTGGACTCAGCTGCCAGAGGCTGGAGGGCAAGGAGGTGGAGGCTTTCTCTAAGGTAAGGGTGCTGTGGACGGTTGGGGTCTGCGAGGTCGGGGATCTCACCATGCCCTCCAGCCTGGCATGACACGCAACTTCACCGCCCACCTCTCTTCTCCGGGCCCATCTCTGTCTGTGGGTTCGTCTCTGTGACTGTCTGTCCTCCCTCCTTTGGTCAGGAATCTCACTGGCTCCGTTTTTTGCCATCTGTCTGTCCTTCTGACTCTGCCTTCTCTGTCTACCTCTGGCCCTCCCCCTTCCCCCTCCCTCTGTGAGTCTCTCTCTGCCTGCCTGTCTGTCTGTGTCTGTGTGTCTCCTCTGCAAGTCTCTGTCCTTGGGGGCTGGAGGATACTGGGGGCGTGTGGAGGTGTGTGATGGAATCAGAGTCCAGAGGAAGCAGATTCAGGGGAGGGGGCTCAGTGCTGGGCTGAGCCAGGGAGGACAAGTTTTGGGGTCGGTGCGAGCAGTCTCCTGTAGAAGATGGAGGGACCAGGACTTTGGGGGACTCAGGGGCCCTGAGGAGCCTGGAGGAGTGCGGATGGGAGCTCGAGCTGGCATTTCCCAAGAGGGGAAGATGGGCAGGGATGGGAAGAATCGAGGACTAGCAGACAGGGTGCCAGGGCTGGGGGACGCTAGTGTCGGCAGGCTGGACTGAACAACCCCTTCTCCTGGGTCTCCTGTGCTCCCCCCGAAGGCCTGAACTGTGTGGGAGAACCTTCTCGTCTCCATGTCTCCTTGGACTGTGGAGGGGGAATGCTTCCCTATGGAGGGCTCTGGTTTCCACAGGTAGGGTGGGTTCCTGAGTCGCTGTGCCCTGTCCTTTCCCGTGTCAGGGCAAGCTGAAAGTGGGCTTTGGGGACAGGCCCCATCTGGAGCTGCTGAGGGCCGTGGGGGAGCTGCAGCAGCGCTGTGCCATCCTTAAGGAGGAGAACCAGATGCTGGTGAGGCTTGGAAAGCGAGTCCTGGGTCCTGGTTGGCGCTGGGGGGAGGCAGACTCAGACACCCCGGGCCTCTGCCTCGGCGTCCTCCTCATCCCACGAGCATCGCTCCAAGTGGGAGCTCCATGGAGCTGACATGACCCCAAGACCCGGAGAGGGTGAACCCCTACCTAGAGTTGCCAAGAACCCCACTGTGAGCCCAGGACTCTAGCCCAAGGCCCGGGCTGTTTAGGATCGGGTCTGGGGGGTGCTCCCCACATGCCCCAATTCTGGCTGACCCCTTGTCAGAGGAAGAGCAGCTTCCCCGAGACGGAGGAGAAGGTGCGGAGACTGAAGCGGAAGAACGCGGAGCTGGCGGTCATTGCCAAGCGCCTGGAGGAGAGAGCCCAGAAGCTGCAGGAGACTAACCTGCGGGTGGTGAGGCTGGGAAGCCACTGGATGGAGGCTGGGCGACCAGGGAAGAGGGGCGCCAGGGCTGGGCCGGAGAACCAGAACATGACCCCAAGACCCGGAGAGGGTGAACCCCTACCTAGAGTGGCCAAGGACCCCACTGTGAGGCTTGGGAGTCACGGACCCTTAGCACCTAGGAGAGCAGGAACCCAGGGGCTGAGGTGTAGGAAGGGCAAATGCCAGCCAGGCTAGGAGGCTGAGGGTTTCTGGAGCTACAGGAGGGAGGGGAGGGCTGGGCGGGGAGGTCCTGAGCAGGATTCCGGGTCACCACGTGCTGGTGCTGACTGCAGCGTCCGCTGAGCTCATCTGTGGGTGCAGATCTGCTGGGGGCAGGGATGAAAACCCATCACAGGGGCAGCCCTCAACGAGCAGCATCCTTTGGGCCTAAACTAGGATGTGCAGTTAACCCTTTCACTCCCGCTTGAGGATGGCAGGGATTGGGTCAAAGGGAGGCTGTTGGTCTCCTGAGGGTAGATGCAGACCCCGGGTAGAAGCAGGAGGCCACACTTGTAGGTTTTCATCCCAACCCCTCCTGTGAGAGGCGCTGAGGAGTGGGAGGACCGCCCCAGCCCTCGGATGACGTTGGCCTTACCCCTCCTCTGGCCAGGTGAGTGCTCCCATGCCCAGTCCGGGGGCCAGCTTGGAGTGGTGCCGGAAGGCCCTGGCCCGCCAGCGAGCCCGGGACCTCAGTGAGACAGCCAGCGCCCTGCTGGCCAAGGACAAGCAGATCGCCGCCTTGCAGCGGGAGTGCAGGGAGCTGCAGGCCAGGCTCACCCTGGCTGGCAAGGTGCGAGGAGGCCCTGGTCACCCCTTCCAGCTCAGCCCTACACAGGGCCGCCTGCTCCGCAGTGTGGGATGTGGACTGAGATGTTAATGAGATGTAAATAAAGCGAGAAGGTGGAGGCTGCTGGGGAGTAGGTTCCCCTGGCAACGGCCCAGGTGGCAGCGGGGAGAGAAGGAGCCGGAACCGAAGTGGGTGGAGCCATGAGTCCCAGACCTGGGAATTTCTGTGCTCCGGGCTTCAGGCTGCATGCCAGTGGGTCTGACTGTATGAATCCACACATACCTCACACTAGTGTGAAGAGATGTTCTCAAGGCATTTAGCACAGTGCCGGGTATGCCGTGCGTGCCCAGTAAACGAGTTCCTGGGAATATTTGCACACGGGCTAGCGGAAGCATGTGGCTCTCTCTAAGCATGCATCTATGACCAGGCATGTATGCATGGGGGGATGTGTACCCTCCCCCGCCCCGGAGCCCCTCCAGTCAGGCGGAGGGCGGGCTCTGCTGGGCATGGCGTGGGGCTGGGCAGGGGTTAGGCCCGACTCCCTTCCTTGTCCCGCGACTCCAGGAGGGCCCCCAGTGGCTCCACGTGCGGGACTTCGACCGGCTGCTGCGGGAGTCCCAGCGGGAGGTGCTGCGGCTGCAGAGGCAGATCGCCCTGCGCAACCAGAGGGAGCCGCCCCCGCCGCCTCGGCCCCCAGGTCGGGCCGCCCCGGCCAGAGCAGGGGCGCCCGCCCCCGGGGCCCCGGGAGAGGTGAGCGCCGGCGCATGGGCAGGTGTGTGGGTGTGCGGAGATGGGGGTGGGAGCGGCTCGGGGCCGCTCAGGGCCCCGACGACGCGGTGGTGGCGTGCGCACTGCAAGGGCTTGGGGGACTGTCCCCAGCAGGGAGCAGGGTCCTCTGCCCGGCCCCCGGGGCTCGTACCTGCGCCGCGCCCGCCCCCAGGGGCTCGAGGTCCGCCCTCCGCAGGCCTGAGGCCCGCGGCGCGCCCCGCCGCCCCTGCCGTGCCGCCAGTGGTACGGCCCGGCTGCAAATCCCCGGTTGCCCTGGCAGCCACCCGGGGCCCAGCCCGCGCCGCCGCCTCCCGCCGCAGCCGCCGCAGCGCGGGGACGCCCCCTTCAGCGCCCGCCTGGTCCGTCAGGCCCGGCCCGGCTACTCGGGGGCGGCAGTGTGTCCGCCCCCAGCTCCAGGTACGGGCGACCCTCACTGGGCGCCGGGCTGAGGTGGCCCCTGGTCCGAGGGCTAGGGACCCCGCTCCGGACCCCCAGGACTTAGAGGTCTGGCTCCTCTCCATCCTCTGTACTGGGCAGCACTTAGGTGCGCCTCCTTCCGGGAAGAGGGGAGGGAGAAGGGACCTCCTGGCGACCAAGGCCTCAGGGTGTGGGATGCTTCTTGCTCAGATTTTGCCCCTCTGCCTGGCCCAGAGAGGGAGATGCATCGCCCATCAAGACCTGTCCTCCTCCGGAGTTTGCCCGGATAACTGGGACGTGCAATAGTGTGGGCTTGGTGGAAGCTGGGAGGAGGGTCTGGCCAGGTCTGCAGGCTCTGGGCCGAGCCCAGATTCTATGGATCCATAACCCTTAGCTCTGGGGACACCACATCCCCGGGGGCCCAGGCAGCCTCCTAGTTCTCTGCCAGTCGCCGAAGGACACCGAGGACAGTTATTGAGCGCAGAGCAGGGCTGGAAGCTAAAAAGGGAAAGCTTTGGCCTGGATAAGGGACCCATCTCCCAGGGCACGCGTGGGTCTCAGGATCTCAAAGCACTGTGTCTGGAGGACACGGGGGTGCGGCCTCTGCTCTTCCACATCAGCTGGAGATGAGGGGATACGGTGGGGGGCAGACGGCACCCCTACT
The DNA here is from genome assembly GCF_025265405.1 of Mesoplodon densirostris. Lineage (NCBI taxonomy): Eukaryota > Metazoa > Chordata > Mammalia > Artiodactyla > Ziphiidae > Mesoplodon > Mesoplodon densirostris. The sequence goes on from NC_082678.1 coordinate 60,421,541, forward strand.
TCCCGGGCAGGGATCTCTTTGCTGACCGTGAGATGGGGTGGGACCCTCCCTCAGACAGGCGGGGCTGGGGGTAGGCTGCCCTGAGGCCCTCTTCTCAGGTGCCAGCTCTCTGCCCCTGGCCATTTCCAGGCCACGCCCCAGGAGGATGTGGACAACCCACCCGTGGTCCTAGGGGAGCCAGAGACACAGCAGAGGGTGCAGCAGCTGGTAAGTCCCAGGTCAAGGGCTGGAGGAGACCCATTCTGGGTGGATCTGCCTTCCCACCTGAGGAGCTCCATTCTGACCTCGCAGGAATCAGAGCTCAGCAAGAAGCGGAAGAAATGCGAGAGCCTGGAGCAGGAAGCCCGGAAAAAGCAGAGGCGATGTGAGGAGCTGGTGAGCGCCCAGCCTGGAGGGCCTCCCGGGGGGCCAGCTCCACCCTTCCCTCAGGCCAGCCAGGTGGTGGGCTCCCCTCAGCTCTGCTTGCTTCCCTCCTGCCCAGGGAGTGCGCTTGTCCTCCCGTTCTGCGGGGCTCCGCTTTCCTGGCTGATGCAGGTTCCAGGTCGGGGAGGGCAGTGTCCTCTGTGTGGGGGGAGGAGGAAGGTGGGCGCTGGGACCCTCCCCAGAGGTCCTCTGGTCTCGCAGGAACTGCAGCTGAGGGAAGCCCAGAGTGAGAATGCCCGCCTCGTGGAGGAGAACTCCCGGCTCAGTGGGAGAGCCACGGAGAAGGAGCAGGTAGCGGCTCTGCCCAGGTCCTGCTAGGCCCCCGGTCCTCCACCCACCACCCCGGACTGGGCTAGAGTATGACGCATACTCTTACCCCTGGCGAGGATGCTGGGGGTTGAGGCTCACACCCTGCACTCCCTGGCGCTGCCCGCTCTCCAGGTGGAATGGGAGAACGTGGAGCTGAGGGGCCAGCTCCTGGGAGTGACGCAGGAGAGGGACTCGGCCCTTCTCAAGAGCCGGGGCCTGCAGAGCAAGCTGGAGAGCCTGGAGCAGGTGCTGAAGGTGAGGGGCCTGTGTGTGGGGGGGGGCGGGGGGCATCGGTCCCTGGCACAGGGAGAAAGTGGGACAGTGGCCCTCTGTGGGGCACTGGGGTGTAGGCCGAGTCCTGGTGCCGCCGGCCCTTCCCTTCTCTAGCCTCAGTTTCCTTTTCGACAGAGAGTATCTGGAACACACGGTGTCTGAGGCACCCTCACCTTCGATCTTCTATAGGAACAGTAGAGCAGGGCTTGGGCCTTGACGCGGGCTCTTGCGTTTCAGCACATGCGGGAGGTGGCCCAGCGGAAGCAGCAGCTGGAGGCGGAGCACGCGCAGGCTCGGCTTAGCTTGCAGGAGAAGCAGGAGGAGGTCCGGAGCCTGCAGCGGGTGGGTGCAGGGTTGGGGGGGCCGAGCGGGGGAAGGGTGGTAGGTTGCCGGACCCCGGCTTTACCGTCACTCGGCCAGTGGGTATTTACTGAGAACCCACTGTGTGCCAGGCACCGTGCCGGGCACTGGAGGGACCGGGAGGGGGCAAAGGTCACGTCCCTGACCGATCAGCAAGTAAACAGATCCAGGAGTGAGACGATCCCAGTCACGGAGAAGCGCAGTGGGGGAAGTGACCAGGATGATGAGACACAGAGTAGCTGGGATGGGGTGAGCGGCCTCTTTAGAGAGCTCGGCAAGGAAGGCCTCTAATACCTCAGGGGCCAGAAGGAGCCAGCTGATGAGCACTCCAGGGAAGGGGAATAGATGTGCCAATGCCCTGCGGCAGGAAGGAGCTTGGGGGTGCAGACCAGTGCGGCTAGAACGTGGCAGGATGGACGGAACAGCCTGAGTGGGCAAGAGCCAGGCCTCAGAGGTCACGGGAAGGGTTTGGATATTTTGCTCTCTGAGTAGTTAGAAGCTGTTGAAAAGTCCTAAGCAGGGGAGTGGCATGATCTGATTCATCATTTTAGAGGATCGCGCTGGCAGCACGGCGGAGGATGGATGGGGCAGTGGGCACGGAAACAGGGCCGTCAGCTGTCGGGTGGCTGCAGGGGTCCAGGCGGGAGATGGTGGCTGTCTGGATTAGGGTGTAGCAACACAGATGGAAGGAAGTGGATAGATGTGGACTATTATTTTGGGCACAGAACTGACAGGATTCACCATGGGATTCCAGTTGAGTGCCCGTTCTTTCACCCATTTGCTGACTAAATGGAGGGCGAGGCCTTTCACTCTCCAGGAGTGAGGGATGAAGGCCCTCGGATGTGAGAGGCAGGGAATCCTGAGTTCCGTTTTGGCCAACTTCGGGCTGTGGGTTAAACACTCAAGTGGAGATGTCCGTAGACAGCTGGGTTTATGAGTCTCGGGTCCTGGGGACGCTGGTCTTGGAGACAGGTTTTGGAGTATTCAGTGTGTCTAGTCGGGTGACTCGAGGGGACCCTTTGGGAGAGAGTAAAAGCAGGCCCAGCACTGTGCCCTGCGGCGCCCTAACACTCCAGAGGGGTAGAAGATGAGCCAGCAGCAGAGGCTGAGGAAGAGCGTCGAGAGGAGGGAAACCCTGGGGCAGGAGGTCCCGGGAAGAGAGAAGCAGCCTGAGGCCCCTCTCGACCCTGTTGCGCTCTGGCTCCGTTCCGGGTGGGGGTCAGCGGGAGGAGGCCTCGGCCCCTTCCCAGCCCCCTTCCCTCTTTCTCCCCCGGCCCGTCCTCTCCCCTCCTCCCCTTTCTCTCTCCCTTCGCCCTCCCTACCCTCCCCGCTTCCATCACACTCTATCCCACCCCCATTCCTCATCCTTCTCCTCTAGCGTTTTGCCTCCTCCCACCTGTAGGCCCAGGCAGAAGCCCAGAGGGAACACGAAGGGGCTGTGCAGCTGCTGGAGGTGGGTCCCTGGGGGTGGCCATTAGCTCTGCCTGCTTCGGGGAGGCTGGAGAGGTTCAGAGAGCGCTGGAACGGGTGGCGTGGGTGTGTGGGGAGTGGGCTCCCAGGAAGGGCCCCTAAGTGCTCTGGGGCCTGGGGGGATCCCCTCCCCCTTTGGGCCTGCAATATCCTTCCCTTTAGCAGTTGCTTAGTCAGTCTAGGGAGCTGACTGGGCGGGGTCCGCTTGGGTCCCTCCTTCCTTCCCTCCCTCTCCGGGCAATGACCTCCAGGGTAAGGCTTCTAACCTTCCTCTGTGCTCTAACCTTCCTCTGTGCTTTCCTCCCCTGCCACAGTCTACCCTGGATTCCATGCAGGTACGTCCTCCTGATTCCCCACCTCCCTGCGGGGGGGCCTCCCCAACACCTCTCCAGGCTGGCCGAGCTGCGTCTCCTCCCTTAGGTCTAAGGGGTTCCAACCCTCATGTCCAACGATGGGGGTGCGACTGGTAGCAGACCTGAGACTCCGTAGATGGGCTGGGATTCTCACAGGACATGTGGGCCACCACCTCGTCCCAGATCTGCCACTGTGCTTGGCAGACACAGGCCCTGCCCTCCTCTAAAACCTAGCCGCTGAGACCTTGAGGAAGTCCCTCGCCCGTCTAACCCATGATCTCCTTGACGGGGACTCTCCTGATCCCTGAGAAAAATTCCTGGGAATTGGTTCATTCCTGTCACAAAGATGTCCCTGGCTCCCGTGTGGGATCTCTCCGGGGACTTCTCTGAGGGCAGGGATTTGGGTCACCGACTGTGGCAGGGTGACAAGCCACGGAGCTGAGAAAACTGCTCAAGTGATACTGTGGTGGTGATGGGGGTAGGGCGACCCCTTTTGGCCTAGAAAGCAGCCACAAGCAGGAAGTGCCGCTGCCTGGGGCACGAGGCCTTGCTGCGAGAGTCAGGGCTGGGAGTGAGGCTGGCCCACAGCTCCCGGTCTTTACCCTCAGCTGCCCACTATTCGGGGCAGTGGGGCAGCCAGGCTGAGGGTTGGTGCCCAGGCCTAGGGGCTGGGCAGATGTGAACTGAAGCCTAGTGCGGGGCTGTGTGGAGATGGCACAGCTTGGATCTGGCAGCTTTGGTGGGTCTTGTGGCTTATCGTGGGTCTTGGCCCAGGTCCGGGTTCGAGAGCTGGAGGAGCAGTGCCGCAGCCAGACCGAGCGCTTCAGCCTCCTGGCGCAGGAGCTCCAGGCCTTCCGCCTGCACCCGGGCCCCTTGGATCTGCTCACCTCCGCCCTGGGCTACAGTACCCTTGGGGACCGCCCGCCAGCCCCCTGCTGCTGCTCCACCCCCCAGCCCTGCCGGGGGTCTGGCCCCAAAGGTAAGGTAGACCCCAGTGACATTAGCCTGGAATCCCCAGGTCTGGGTTTTTTTGTAGAGAGCAGAACTCAGGGTCAGAGAAGGCTAGCGACTCACCCACAATCACACAGCAAGTTGGAGCCAGGTGTGGCTTGAGCCAGGCTCCACTGGGGAGAAACAAGCCCGCGGGGAGCACCTCGGCCCGCTGCTCCTCCCCTTCAACAAGGTCTCTGTGGCCGTGGCTGGGAGGTGGGCACTAGGAGTCAGTAGCAGGCAGTATGGGCTGGTGAAGAGCCAGCTGGGCGTCAGTCGGATCTCGTGGTCCCAGCTCCACTCACGTAACAGTTCTTGATGCTGCTAACGCTCTGTGGGCCGCGTGTTCTGAGCTGTAAGACAGGAGCATCCAATGCACCTCATCAAGCTGCTCTGAGGAGCCCATGAAATAATATATGTAAATCACCTCCACCTCCACTTAGTAAGCTCCCCCCCCTGCACCCAGTATTTCCCTTCTTGTAAGGAAACTTGGCCGTGGAGGGCCTGAGCCCTAGATCCAAGAGGACCCTTGGTCCCTGGTCGCTCCTCAGGCCACAGACCCCAAGGCTACATGTCATCTTTTCTTTAGACCTTGACCTCCCGCCAGGCTCCCCAGGGCGCTGCACCCCAAAGTCTTCCGAGCCTGCCCCTGCCACCCTTGCGGGGGGCCCCCGAAGGACGGCCAAGAAGGCAGAGTCTCTCTCCAACTCCTCTCGCTCCGAGTCCATCCACAACAGCCCCAAGTCATGCCCTACGCCCGAGGTCAGTGCTGGGGCGGGGCCTGGGGTCTGGCTCTGCCGTGGGGAAGGGGGGTGGGGAGGTGACCCAGGAGTTGGGTGGCCGCTGGCCCGTGTGGGGTCCGAAGTGGAGCCAGGCCCCGGGAGAGAGGGGCCCGTGGATTCCTCCCGGTGGGCGGGGAGCTCAGGTGGGGCCCATCCCACCCTCCTGCAAGCCCTCCCTTGGGGCCGCCCAGCCCCACCCCTCTGGGGCCCAGAGAGGCCCTGGAGTCCTGGGCTGGATGGAGGCAGGCACTTTGGCGCCAGGATGCACCTAATGAGGCTGGTCCTGAGTGCCTGTGGCAGAAGCAGGCGGTCCTTTGAGAAGGAGCACAGGTTCCGGGGTTCAGGTCCCAGCTTTGTCCCAGGCAAGTCGCTGCCTCTTTCTGGGCTTCGGTTCCCTTGTCTGCATTTGGAACTAATAACCCCGCCCCGTGAGGCTGCTGTGAGGATTACGCGAAAAAATACAAGGGTGGCACCTCCCTCGGTGCCGGGCACACCGTAGACGCTTAACGTGTGGCAGCTGTTACCACTACCAAATTCTCTGGTGTCGCTCACAACCCCTCTGATCACCTCATCCCTCTCTCTACCTTCCAAACCCCAGCAAGTGTGTGGGCCGGGAGGGTGGTCGGGAGCAGCCCTGCCGTCGCGGGTGGTTTCGGGGGCTAGAACCCGGCCGCGGCCTCTACTGCCCCCTCGTGGGATGGAGCGGTGGTGCTGGCTTTGGGTGCCCCGGTTTCGGCTCCCGGTACCCTCGTCACGGGGCCTTCTCGGCCCCTTCTGCCTCCCGGCCTCCAGCTCTCCACCATCCGAGTGCTTGGCGGCGTTTTTACCTTAAAGAGACAGACTGTCGTGGGACACCCTCCCCAGCCCCTCCGCCACCGGTGTGGCTGGCCCCCTCTCCGATGGGGAAAGTGGTCTTATTTACTGGGCTGGTGCAGAAAAGAGGCCGGGGCTCAGGGAGGGATCTAGTGTACCCCGCCCCTCCCTCCCGTCCCTTGAGCCAGGGCACCTGGGCTCCGCCAGGCCCTGCCGGCTCAGGTGCTGAGTTAGAAAACATCGGGCCCATCGCTGCCGGCCTTGCCCAGCATCTGCTCAGTTTCTCTTCTCAAAACGGTGGGTCCTCCTCTGCCTGCTTTGCCTTTGGCCCCTGGGTCCTGGGGGGACTGGCCCTTTCTGCGTGTCCGCAGGTGGACACAGCCAGCGAGGTGGAGGAGCTGGAGGCAGACAGCGTCTCCTTGCCGCCAGCAGCCCCGGAGGGCAGCCGGGGAGGAGCCAGGATCCAGGTCTTCCTCGCTCGCTACAGGTGGGCCCTCACCCCTGCTCCCCATTTCCCCAGCACTTGGGCTGTAAGGGAGGGGGGGCCGGTGAAGAGCGCGGCCTCTGGAGACGGCGGGGGTGGGGCAGGGACCCCAGCGGGACATGCCCTCTTAGCCTCGTTGGAATGGGGTGGGCGCAGTGGGTGCTCCACGTGGTTAAAGGGGGACAACTAAGTCTCCGTAGAGGCCGAGTGCACTGGGGGAGAGGACACGGGACACGGAGACGGAACGTCAGTCGCTGTCCTCCTCCTCCTCCTCTCCACCTCCCCCAACAGCTACAACCCCTTCGAGGGCCCCAATGAGAACCCAGAGGCGGAGCTTCCGCTCACGGCTGGCGAGTACATCTACATCTATGGCAACATGGACGAGGATGGCTTCTTTGAAGGTAGGAAGGAGCGGGGGGGGGGGGTCATTCCGTCCATCCGCCTGCTTTGAAGCTCCTCTTCCCGAAGACCTCCACCCATCTGTATGCTCTCAGCCCACTGTAACTTCTCAGGCTCAGCGGAAAGGCATCCAGAGACCCGGCAGCCCGCGGGGAAAGGGAATGGAAGGGCTGTGGGAGCAGCTGGTCTGACTCCAGACCTGCCCAGAGCAAGACAGGGCCTACGACGGTCCAGGTGGCGGACAGCATGCCCCAGGGAATGTCGGCTAAGTTCACTCTTGTGCTGGCAGACAGGGCATGGCAGCGCTTAGCACGAGTGACCTCGAGGTCAGGCATGTGGCATAGATCTGATGCTGGACCCCAATCAGTGTGGGGAGGAGGAATCAGGGTCCAGAGCCCAGGAAAGGGTGTTAACAAGTGGTTAGCGGTTGTCAGGGCCCAGGCAGGGCGTGAGCTTCAGGGCAGTTCTACAGTGCCCGTGGGATGGGGCGACCGCGGCAGATGCCCCATTACTGAGACTAGGCAACAGGGCGGGGCCTGCAGAAGAAGTGGCCTGGGTGACTCCGCACGGTGGCCCTGGCCAGGCACCAGGCTGCATCCTTCCACAGTAGGGAGGATGGCACCGTACGGAGACTGGGATGCGGGCTGGGCAGGGCAGGGTGAGGGCTGCAGCCGTGGGTGGGGATTTAGGAAAGCGGTTAGGTCTGGGCCTGTAACACGCAAAGCTTTCAGAGCCTGCTCAGTCTCCCCTCCTTGGGCCCCGCGCCTGCTGTTTGAGCAGGTGCTGGGAATGATGGTGAACAGCTCAATTCTCCATAAGGATGGATAATGGAGAGCAGGATTAAACAGCTCCCGGGAAAACGCTTTTTTTAATTAAAAAAAAAAATAATAAAAACACCAACACCTTTGTTTGGAGGGGGGCAGCTAAAACATAAATATTAACTAATTACTAGAATTTGAACTATGCAATTTGGGATAGATTGAAAGGCATGTAGACAATTGGGTGCAGGATGCCCTGTTCCTCCTCCTCATACTTCAGCTAAGTGACTGCTTCATCTGTGTCTGGTCCCCCCTGGCCTGCTCTCAGTGGCTCAAGCTTCAGGGGCACGAGACTGACTCTGGCCCAGGCTCCAGCACCAGCCTTTCAGGGCTGTGGATCTGCTTAGTGTGATGGTTCTTACCGTTAACCTCACACCCCATAGTGTTAGTGCTTATATTAATTTCCTAGGGTTTCTGTAACAAATTTCCACCAACTGGGTGGCTTAAAACAACAGAAATGTGTTCTCTCACAGTTCTGGAGGCCAGAAGTGTGAAATCAAGTTGTTGGCAGGGCCACACTCCCCCCCTGGAGGCTCTAGGGGAGAGTCTGTTCCTTGTCTCTTTCAGTTTCTGGTGGGTCCAGGTGTTCCTTGCTTGTGACCACATCGCTCCAGTCTCTGCATCTGTGGTCACATTTCCTCCTCTTCTCTCAGTGTCTCTCTCTCCCTATGTGTCTCTTCTAAGGACACTTGTCATTGGATTTAGGACCCACCCAGATAGTCCAGGATGATCTCATCTCAAGCTCCTTAACTTAATTGCATTTGCAAAGACACTTTTCCCAAATATGGTCATATTCGTAGGATCCGGGGTTTAGGATGTGGACATATTTGGGGGAGGCCACCTTTCAACCCCCTACAGTGCTCACGTTATCTAATTTATTGAAAGTCCCTTCTGTTTCTTCTTCAAGTTTCCTTACTTTTTGTTTTTCCCTCCTAGCATAAGTAGAGAGAGAGGGTGTTGGGGAACTTATGCGCCTTCCTGCAGCTCAGGCCTGCCTACACCCTCCAAACCCTGGCCCTCGCTCCTCCTTTCTCCCAGTAAGGCACACCAGCCGCCAGCTCATCTGTGCCCCGGGAATCTTTCTCCTTTTCCCAAATCGGCTGTGACGTGACAGACTGTGTGTCCAATTTCTTGTTTTTCTGATGTCTCACAAGCAAAAAACAAACGCTTTATAATACTTTATTGCCAAGTGTTCCGGGCAACTGGCACAGGGTAACAGAACTTACCTTCAGTCGCTGTCTGAACTGACTGCCAGTCATGCTCCTGGACCCAGGCCTGCTGTGGGTCTCAACCCCTTCTAGAACCCACAGGGGATTCCTTTCTCTGGCAGGTATGTCTTCTGTGTCTAAAGATTCCTTCCTAGACTCTGACCAGATGGGCGTCCCTCTCCCTTTGAGGATGTCTGTTTTCCACACAGGGAAGTTGAGGGGCACCCCCTCCCTCACTCCTCAGGCCTGTGTAAAATGACAGTTTTCAAACATACGGAAAAATTAAATAGTACGATGAATACCTAGGTGCTCACCACCTAGATTCAACAGTTGTTAACATTTTGCCATAATTGCCTTTTCTGTATGTAGGTTAAAAAGATGATTGAAAAGCAAGTTGTAGACAGATGGTATTTTACCCAGACGTACTTCAACATGCATCTCCTTCTAAGGACATTCTTCTGCATCCTTGCAGCATCACCTGGGAGCTCGTGAGAAATGCAAAATAATCTCAGCCCCACCCAGACCGAGCTGAGTTAGAATCTATATTTTAACAAATCTCCAGGTGATTCATATGCACATTAAAATGTAAGATGCCTGTCCTATATAACTACAATACTGTTATCACACCAATGAGAATTAACAGTAACTCCCTAATCCAGATCTTGACTGCTCCTGTCTTTTAAAAAGCGGTGACAGGTAAATGTTGATCTGAACCAGACGCTTAAGGTCACCCACTAACCACTGCTAAAATGCATTTATTGGACTGCTTTTTCTCTACCTCCTCTCTGCCTTCCCCTCCCCTGCCCTCCCGCCACCAGGGGAGCTCATGGATGGCCGAAGGGGCCTGGTCCCTTCCAATTTTGTAGAGCGTGTGTCCGACGACGACCTCCTGACCTCCCTGCCTCCAGAGCTGGCTGATCTGTCCCACAGTTCAGGCCCTGAACTCAGTTTCCTGAGTGGCGGCGCGGGCAGCAGCAGCAGCGGGGGCCAGAGCAGCGGGGGACGCAGCCAGCCCAGAACAGAGGAAGAGGCTGCGGGGGCCGAGCTCAGGCTGAGCCCCTCGCCCGAGCGCCTGGGTGAGCCCCCTGCCGCGCCTCACCCCCGCTGTCTGGCTGTCCTCAAGCAGCTGGCCCACAGCGTGGTGCTGGCCTGGGAGCCGCCTCCTGAATGCGTGGAGCTGCGTGGCTACCACGTCTGTGTGAATGGGGAGCTGCGGCAGGCCCTGGGGCCCGGGGCGCCCCCCACGGCTGTGCTTGAGAATCTGGACCTGCAGACTGGGCCCCTCCGTGTCTCTGTTCAGGCCCTGACCAGCTGGGGCGGCTCTGACCCTCTGCGCTGTTGCTTGGTGCTAGGGGCCCGGGCCGGGGTGGCACCTAGCCAGCTGCGGGTCCATCGACTGACAGCCACGTCCGCTGAGATCACCTGGGCGCCCGGCAATAGCAGCTTGGCCCATGCCGTCTACCTCAATGGGGAGGAGTGCCCGTCCGCCTGCCCTGGCACCTACTGGGCCACTTTCTGCCACCTGCGGCCTGGTACGCTCTATGAGGCCCGAGTGGAGGCTCAGCTCCCACCTCGAGGGACCTGGGAACCAGGCTTGGAGAGGCCAGAGCAACGGGCTGCCACCCTGCAGTTCACCACACTCCCAGCAGGTAGGTGGGCTTGGGCACCTGGTGTCTTTAACACCTGGGAGGTCAGGCCACGGGTGGTGGCCGAAGGGGAGACTGTCGCTACCTGCGTTTTTAGAGGAACGGCAAAGTGGGCTGTTACGTCTGGCAGGGAGTGTGCTGCGTTACTGGGTCTTGTGCCCCCTCCCCCCAGGCCCACCCGATGCCCCCCTGGACGTGCGGATCGAGCCAGGGCCCTCCCCTGGGATCTTGGTCATCGGCTGGCTCCCGGTGACCATCGATGCTGCTGGCACTTCCAACGGCGTCCGGGTCACAGGCTATGCCATTTATGCTGACGGGCAGAAGGTATGCCCTGGGGACTGCCCACCTGTACCCTGGGATCGAGATGTGCGTCTCTCCTCGCCATGCTCAGAGGCCTAGTCTCCCCAACCTGGCACAGAGGCTGCCGGGCCCTGGCATTTGGGCACTAAGTAGCAGATTGGTTCAGAGCATGGGCTCTGGTAGCAGGTGACTGGGATTCCACCACTGAAACCACGTGGCCAGGAGGCTTAGAGGAGACGTGGCACGCCAAGGGCGCCGTGCCTGGCGTGATGCTGGTCACGGTGGTCGGTGGTCGCGGAGTCCTCACACCTGGCCACCTCAGCCTCCCGTTCCTGTGCTCTGCTCCTCCCACCCTGCAGGTCATGGAGGTGGCCTCCCCCACGGCAGGCAGCGTGCTGGTGGAGTTGTCGCAGCTGCAGCCGCTGCAGGCGTGCCGCGCGGTGGCCGTGCGCACCATGTCGCCCCACGGCGAGTCGGCCGACTCCATCCCGGCTCCCGTCGCCCCCGCCCTGGCTGAGGCCTCCTCGCCAGCCAGGGTCTCCTGCCCCTCCCCACGACTGGGCTCGGAGGCCAGACCGCCCCTTGCGCCAGCCTCCCCAGGGCCTGGAGACCCCAGCTCTCCCCTCCGGTGCCCCAGCCCCTGTGGAACTCGAGAGCCCCCCGGGGGCTCCCCAGCAAGCCCTCCCGGAGAGACGCCAAAAGGATCCTCAGAGGAGCCCCCAGTGCCTGGCTCTCAGGTACCCTGCTGGGGAGAAGGGGGGGCAGGTAGAGCCTGGGAGAAGGATCTGGCGCTTGGGCCCTTCCTCAGTGCCTGCCATTCCAGGAGGAGGCTGGGCCAGCGGTGCTGGGTGCCCCAGGGGACAGGAAGGCCAGGGAGCCAACCTGGGGAGAGCGAGTTCCTGGCCCTGCAGCTTCCCCCCTGGCCGAGGAGGAGGCTGAGTGGACCGCGGGAGAGGCCCGCCCGGCCCCTGGCTCCACCCAGGGAGCGCTGGCCCAGAGGCTGCCCTGTGCTGAGGCCTGCCGTGCGGGAGACACGGGGCCTGGGCTGAGGCCCAGGGCTGAGGTACGGGGCTGGGGACACTGGGCCGCCTCAAGGAATCGAGGCCCCCCTCCCTGCCCTCTGCCAGCCCAGATCTGGCTGTCCTCTCTGCTTGTCCTCTGCTCTGGTCCGTGCTCTATGTCTGGCCAGCTCTCTGTCACTTTGCCTTCCAGGTTTCTTTCCATTTTGGCTGCCATCCTCCTCCTTCCCCACCCCCTGCTCTGCGTCCCCCCCGTTTTGGGGCAGGACCCTGTCTCCCTCTGCCAAGGGACCCCGTTCATTCTGGCTGGGGCTGACGCTGCCAAAGCGCCCTCCCTCACCTCCCTGTTCTTCTCCTTTGGCCTCTTGCAGAGAGAGGACACGGCCGAGCTTGGGGTCCGTCTGGGGAACTCCCTTGTGGACCATGGCCGCAACTCAGACCTGTCAGACATCCAAGAGGAGGAGGAGGCGGAGGCCGAGGAGCTGGGTGTCAGGACTTGCTCCTTCCAGAAGCAGGTTGCTGGCAAGAGCCTCAGGGACACTGGGGCCAAGGTACCGGGGTGAGGAGGGCCTGGTGGGCCCTAGACCTCGGGTTCTGGGGGCCTCTGCCCTACGTGTCGGCAGCGGCTCCAATGCCACCGGGTGCCGGCAACATTCTAGGTGTGTGGCCTGGGCCCTGTCCTGAGCAGCAGATAGGAAGTGGCTCAGGCTTGGCCTCCGCCCTCCTGGAAAGAACGGAGAGAATGAGGCGCTCTTTTCTGTAACGTCTCCCCATCAAACCCACCAGACGCAGCGCCCTGGCCATCCGAGAGCTCGTGCTGGGAGCTTCCTAGGAGGGGGTGGGAGGCCTCCCTGCTGTTACAGGCATGGCCTGTTCCCTGACGCTTATACCCCTCGGGATCCCAGCATCTGGGCAGCCCGCTCTTGGGGGTGCCCCCTTATTCTTCCTCTGGCTCTGCCCCGGACATGCTGTGTGGCTTTGGGCCAGCCTCTCTCTCTGGTCTTTCCTCTTGGAGGAAGCTGAGAGAGGGCTATGGGTTACCTGAAACCCCTGGCCTCATTTGAGGGCAAAGGTCACAGCTCTGTCCTTTTCCCACGGACCTCTCTTCCCTGCCGCCCTCCCCCCTCCCCCCAGCCCCAGCCCGACCCCTTCTGTGAGACTGACAGCGACGAGGAGATCTTGGAGCAGATCCTGGAGCTGCCTCTCCAGCAGTTCTGCAGCAAGAAGCTCTTTAGCATCCCTGAGGAGGAGGAGGGAGAGGACGAGGAGGACGAGAAGATGCGGGGGACAGGCTCTTCCTCCCGAGGCCCTGACCCGCCTGAGCCTGCATTCCTGGGGCTGGGCTGTGACAGCGGTCGGCCCCGAGGACCTGGCCTATGTCCTTTGTCTCCCGAGCCCTCCAGGGCTGCGGACCGCCTGGAGGACATGCCTGGACTAGTTGGTGGAAGCAGCTGGAGAAAAGGAAGTGGCTCCCCCGAGAAGCCCCCCAACCGCAGGCGGTCCCCAGATCCCCGTGAACACTGCAGCCGACTTCTCAGCAACGGCGGGTCCCAGGCCTCTGGACGACCAGGCCCCGCCCGGGAGAGGGGCGGCGCCCCCGTGGGCGAGGGCACCAGGGCTGGACCGGAGGCTGGTGGGAGAGGGCGGCCGGCCCCTTCGAGGAGGTGCCCCCGTGGCCCAGCCCCAGAATCGGGCCTGGCCAGCTGCCTCTCCCCCAAGTGCTTGGAAATCAGCATCGAATATGATTCTGAGGATGAGCAAGAGACGGGCGGCGGGGGCATCAGCGCCACCAGCCCCCGCTACCTCGGAGATGGGGAGGCGTGGGGTGCAGCACCCACGGGGAGGCCCAGGGGGCCTCCGAAGGCCGATTCAGGCCCCAGCCCCTACCCACGCCTCCCGGCCTGGGAGAAAGGGGAGCCAGAGCGGAGAGGCCGCAGTGCAGCCGGCAGAGCCACGGAGTCGCCCTCCCGGGTCCGTGCCCTCTCCCCACGCCGGGCAGCCCCCCGCCTGCTGCCGCCTGGTGGCCCTGCTTGCTGCCCACCGGCCGCTCCCATTCCACGCTGCCGCCTCCATCAGCAGAGGTGGGGCTGGGCCTCCGGGTTCCCTCACCTGCCTCTTCCCACCCACATTCCACTGCTTTGCTGCTTCTGCCAGTCGGAACTGGGACGCACAATATTCTGTGGCCATAAGTCGCCAATTGCCGCCAGCCAGCCCCCTGCCTTTGGGCCGGGGGGCCCTTTCCTCTGCTTAGCTAGTTACGTCTCCAGGACGCTGACTGTGATGGCCCGCATCACCCGGCCCCGACACCGAGAAGAGGCGCTCCTCTCCCACGCTCCGCGGCCAGCTCTCAGATCTAACCTTAGTCCCTCTACTGCACTCATCTGCTAAGGTGGCCGGAGCTGGGCCTGCCCTCCTGCCCTTCCTCCCCACGTGGGGGCGTCTGATGCCTCCAGTGAGGTTGGGCCACGGCTCCAGGAGAGGAACGTGTGTCCCTGCTCTGCTGTGCCGCTTTCGCTGACCGGGCTGAGCTGGGGGAGCGCTTGCGGGGTCCTGCCCCTGCTGCGGTGCCCGCCAGAGGGCGGTGTGTCACTTCTGCCGTCTGTTGCCCTCTCTTTGCAGGCAGCAGAGACTGGGGAGCCCAGAGGGCAGGACGGCTCTGGGCGGAGGGGCCCCCAGCGGAGAGGGGGCCGGGCCCCCAGGCCAGGCTCCGTGGAGCTGGGTGAGCACCTGTGGGGGCGCTGGGCCAGGCTGAGGGGGCTTTCTTGTCCCCTTGGCCAGAGCTTACTGCCACTGCTCTCCCCGACAGCCCCTCCGAGGAGCCCTCCAGGAGAAGCACTGGCTTGCCAGGACCTACCTGTCAGGGTCTTTGTGGCTCTGTTTGACTATGACCCCGTGTCGATGTCTCCCAACCCTGATGCCGGCGAAGAGGAGCTCCCGTTCCAGGAGGGCCAGATCCTGAAGGTGACCGACTCACTCTCTGGTCCCCCTTCCTCCCTCCTTTCCTGCGCTGGGGGTACGATAGCCACGCGTGGGTGAGAACACAGCTTCTAGAGCCAGGTGATGGGGGGCTGGGTCCTGATTCTGCCACATCTAGCTGTGAAACGTTGAGGAGATTAGCTAACGCCTCTGGGCCTCATTGGTAAAATGGGGATAATATTAAGTGTCTCCCTCACAGGGCTGTTTGAGGATGAAATGATTCAGTACCCACAGAGCCCTGAAGCTGCCTGGCGCATAGCACAACGTGATAACGGCTGCCGTTAGCATTGTAACTTTTATTGTGCCTCCAAGTATTTATTGAAGGCTTTCGGCTATGGCTCTGAGGTCAGGGGGATCTAGTCTGGGCCGGACTGGGGGGATGGCTGTGCAGATAGTGGGTGACGACCACACGGAAAGGGCTGTTTTCTGTCGCCCCTCTGATCCGTATTCTTGGCTATTTCCCCCATCTCCTATTCCACAACAGGTACAGCACCCTTCTGCAGTCCCAAGTGTGGTGCTCTGAGCTCGGGGCCTCGGGTGCAGGGAGCAAGCTGAACTGGCCTCCTGACACAACGGGTCTTCTTCGCGTCCAGGTGTTTGGGGACAAGGATGCCGATGGCTTCTATCGGGGTGAAGGCGGGGGCCGGATGGGCTACATCCCCTGCAACATGGTGTCCGAGGTGACCGCGGACAGTCCTGCAGGGAGACGGCAGCTGCTCCAGCGGGGCCGTTTGTCCCCAGATGTTCTCGTCGAGGGTTCAGGTATGACCTGCTCCTGCCCCCCCCCACCCCCGCCACCACAGTGCCAACTCCAA
The DNA here is from genome assembly GCF_025265405.1 of Mesoplodon densirostris. Lineage (NCBI taxonomy): Eukaryota > Metazoa > Chordata > Mammalia > Artiodactyla > Ziphiidae > Mesoplodon > Mesoplodon densirostris. The sequence continues at coordinate 60,436,979 of NC_082678.1, forward strand.
CACCGCCCCCGCCCAGAGCAGTTTGTATGTCTGGAGTGGCCGAGGTGCCTGCTTGGTCCAGAGTCTGGCAGAGCCACTGGGGCCCTCACAGACTGAGGCCAGTGTGGCTGCAGCAGTGAGCTTGCTGCCTGGAATGGGGGTTCACTGCCTGGGCGACGGGCCCTGTATTTTGGATCCGGGAGGTGGGGGATGAGAGAGGAATGCCCTTAGACGCTCTAGTGCAGGAGCCTTGGTACAGCCCCGAGAGAAGATTGAAGTCACTGTCCATCTCCCTCCCTCGCCTGGGTTTCTCTCTGACATCTGCTTGCCTTCCTGGACCAGGGAACGGTCCCTTTGTCTACTCCGCAGCTCGCACAGCTGGGCCTCCCCCCAAGCCCCGCCGCTCCAAGAAAGGTGGGTGAGACCCCCTTCTCCCTCGGGGGCCTGTGAGGATGGGAGGGTGGGGACACTACGTGGCTCCCTGGGGAGACACAGGGGAGGTCTTGAGCAGGTTCAGGGAATCGGGCCAGACCTTCATCCCCAGCCACCCCCGCAGCGGGCGGCTTCATTCTAATGGAGATGGGCAGTGGTTTGCTGGGACCTCTGTTCCAGAAAGCACCCGACTGTAAATTCTCTGCCAGCTGGAGCAAGTCACTTACCCCTTCTGGGCCTTAGTTCACTGCGAGAACCAAAGGGCTGGGCTGATGTGTGAGCGTCCTCCTCCTGCATCCCTTGTGTGAGGCTGATCATCCTGCCTGCCCTGCACCAGCACCCCCCTCCCCCGCCCCCAAAGAAGAGGGATGTGAGGGGCGGGGCTCACAGTCATATTCTCTCCACAGCTGAGTCGGAAGGCCCTGCCCAGCCCTGTGCAGGTGAGGGGCCTCCCTGTGCAGCGGAGACTGGGGAGAGAGACGGGGCGGGGCAGCCCCTCCGACCTCTCCCCAGGGGCTACGACTAGCGGGCAGGTGGTGAATAGGGGTCGGCAGGCCTCCAGTGCCAAGGATAGTCGGGGGTGGGGGAGGCTCTAGAGCGAGTCCTGAGTCTTCTCCCCCTCCCCCTCCAGGCGCCCCCCAGCTGGTCTCCTCTCCTGGCCTGAAAGCTCGCCGCTCCATGGTGGCTGCATTTGACTACAACCCCCGAGAGAGCTCCCCCAACATGGATGTGGAGGTGAGGACCCTCGGATAGAGCCCAGCCACGCTGGGTGGTGGCAGGCACTCCCCGGGCCTGACACGTGCCTCTTGGTCTCTCCGTAGGCAGAGCTGCCCTTCCGGGCAGGGGACGTGATCACTGTGTTCGGGGGCATGGACGATGATGGTTTCTACTATGTGAGAACATGGGGGTGGGGGGTGCCCAAGAGGGCTCTCCCAGAGCCAGGGAGGGGGATGAGCAAGGGAGGGGGATGACGGAAGCCCGGAGGAGTGGACCAGGTAGCCTCCCACGAGAGTGACGTTGACCCCAGGCCGTCCCCCGGGGGCTTCAGGGTCAAGGGGGTGGGGGCGAGGCCTCTCCTGGTCTTAGTCTCAGCACCTCCTCCCCAGGGGGAACTGAATGGACAGCGGGGCCTGGTTCCATCCAACTTCTTGGAGGGCCCTGGGCCTGAGGCAGGCGGCGCAGACAGGGAGCCCGGGACACCCCAGGCCGAGGGGCAGGTGAGGACCGGGGCTCCCGGCTCAGCAGTTGGGTCTCTATGCTGCTGGTGTGGTTGGAGGGGGGCAGGGGTGGGCAGGGCGGCGTCGTGCGAGGAGTGCAGCCGGGCAGTGGTCCAGGTATGCACTGCACCCAGGGCGGGGCTGCGAGCTACCGCCAGAGGGAGCCCAGCCCGGGTGGCTCCCTCCCAGCGTGTGCCCCTCTGTGCAGTGGGGTGAGGCCGAGACCTTGATCCCCAGCTGCCCACACCCCCGGCCAGTGCAGGTGAGGGGCCCTGTGGAAAAGGACCCTCCAGCCTCCCACACCTCTAGCCGTCAGAGCCCCTGGTACAGGGACCCTCCCCACCCCACTGCTGCATCTGTCTGTCTCCCAGGTACCTTTTAAAGCCAGATGCCCAGCAAGGCCCAGCTTCCTGGGTGGGTGGAGTACAATTAAGCTCCAGGTTCACGGGGCAGGGAGAGGGTGAGGAGGCCAGGCGCCAAACGGAAAGCCCTGGGTCTCCATGTGCGATCGTTCCAAAGGCAGGGGCTATGCAAAGCAGCACCTGCCCCTAAGGCCTGGTGACCTGGGCGACCTGGTGACCGGGTGGAGAGCGTATGGTCTGGCCGTAACCCATCTCCTCTCTTTGTTCCCTGTTCTTCAGAGAACGAGGAGGAGGCGAGTCCAGTGCTAGATGGAGACAGATATATGCAGAGAAAGCGACATGTAAGTGGGGACCGACCCCCTATGTCCACGTCACCCTGCTCCTCGTGTCACCATAATCAGACGGCGCTCCTTTGTCTCAGACAGCGGAGCTGAACTGGCTTTTCCACCTTCTTCCAGGCAACAGGGGACGGAGCTCTTGCCGTGAGCCGGATTTGGGCCTAGGATCAGCCCCTCCCCTTGCTTTACTCTGGGCAATGCCAGCTGCCACAGGAATACATGTCATCCTAAGATATAATGTCCCATATTAGCTGAGTCCTCATATTCTATAGCCCATGCGGCTTATAGAATATTATGTGACATTCATATGGCTCATCAGTATATTATGATACGATACGACTGTGGTATTGTAACATTGTGATTATCACTGGTGACAGATGGATGACACTGACGCCTCCAGTGACAACCGTCTCCCCCACCACAGACTCCTCTGTGTCATGACCTGTTAGGGGATCAGATGCATGATTTTATGTCCAACTCTCCATTTTCTCCGCTGGGGGGCATAAACGGGGAGGCTTAAACAGTTGGAGTCCGTAGATTACCCCAGACCATTCATCTCGGGGGCTCAGAGTCTCCCTCCATTTGCTTCCCCAGCAACCCCTCCCTCCTGGGAGCCCTGGGAGGGGGTGGGAAGGGCCTACCCCCGCTCCGCCCCAGCCCGGCCAGCCATCAGCCCTGGCTAGTTGGCAAGAAACTCTTGGACCTCTGGGCGCTAGCAGAGCTCTTTGTGGGCGGCCCTGCTACATCACCAGGGTCTTAGGTGAGGGCGGGCCCCAGGCTGGGCACCCAGCACCTGCCAGCAGACTGCCAGGCTCTGGTGGGAGCGGGGGTTTGAGGAAGGGAGTGGGGGGCAGGGGATGGAGAACACACAGGCTGGCAGGAGCGGACGGGGCTGTACCAGGCACAGGAGGTCGCAGAGTGGATGTGGGAATTTGGCGGGTAGCGGGGAGGCTTGCTCGTGGCTCTTGTTTAGCCCAGCTGCTGTTCTTAGGCCACTAACCGCACAGTCTGGGTGGGCCTGTGGCAGAGGGAGCCACTCACGGTGGCAAACAGCGCGAGGAGGAGATTCTGCAAGGGAGCCGTGGTAAGGGAGGGGCTACAGCCTCCAGAGCTGTGGTGGGCGCGGAGCGCCGCCCGACCGTGGCCCCGGGCTCCCTGCACCCCTCTCGGGGGCCATTCAAGGAACAGTCTCCATCTCCTCCCCGTGGGGTGGGCACTCCGCCACTCCCTGAAGGCCCTCGGACGCCGCGTCTGCTGGCCTGTGCGGGCCTGCTCCTCCGTCTGTGCGCTGTGCAGGAACCACCGTTCCTGGAGTGCGGCGCCCTCCTGCGTCCCCGTCCCTGCTCTCCCTTCGGTTGGGAGGGGATGCCGTGGGGAATTTGGAGCACCCAACCCGAGGGTCAAGTCCAAGGACTCCTGAGCCCAGCATCCTACAGAGAAACCCAGAGAAGGGGAGGGGCTTGCCCAGGTCCAAGTGAACAGAGCAGAAGTGAGACCCCACGTCCGTCCCCTCCGACTCCCAGCTCAGTGCTCCCTCAGCATCATCGCGCCCGTTTGCCTCTCCGCCCTCTGTGGGGGCCAGTAGCCAGGCGGTGGGTTTTGGTTTGCGACCGTGGTTCCGTGACCTGGGGTCTGCAGGCCCCTGAGGTTGTGGCGGAACGGAGGCGGGTTGGGTTGGCTGTCAGGCCCTGACCTTGCCCCTTTTCTCTCCCATTCTAGCACTGGGCCAGCTCAACACAAGGGCCTCCAGCGCCCCCAGGCTGGCCCTGTGCTCCTGGCCCTGGCCGCTTCGCCGGAATTGAATGGGGGGCGCCACAGGGCCCGGGCAAGAAGGTGTGGGGTCTCCTCTCCAAGGGGAAGCAGCTCCTCAGGAAACTGGGCTCTGGGAAGAAGGAGTGACGCTGCATCCCGTCCTGCAGGCCCGAGGCCCCGGTGCACTGTCCTGGCTGCTTGGGGAAGGCCCTGGACTCTCATTCTCCCGAGCCAGCGCTCTGGCACTCGGATGGGAATTATACTCGGTGAAGGTCAGAGCTAGATGAGCCCTTGCGGATGAGTCCTGTGGATGGGCATCTTCCTCTGACAGGAGGGCAGCCTGAGCCGCAGCGTGCGGAAGCGAGTCGGCCACAGGGGCTGAGCGCCTGGGTCACAGAGCCAGGCCTGGCTGTGGACTCGTGACTCCTGGTTCTCCCACCTCCGCCTGGTGTCCAGCATGCGATGCTAGTCCCTTCTTGGCCTCCACACGCCTGGCCCGGGGACCCTGTTCCCTCCGACGGCGCTGGCCATCCTCACCAAGACTTCCCTCCCTGAAGGAGAGTTTGCACTGGATTCTGCCGAGCCCCCCACCCCCAGGCGGGCAGGGGCGTGGAGCCGTGTATATATGTACATACTCAGTGCCTCAGCCCAGCTTCCTCCGTCTCCCTTCCACTGCGCAGGCCCGGGAGGGACAAAGGCCAAGTCAAAGCGGGCCTGACCCTGCCCCGTAGCGCTCCCCTCCCGCCAGCCGCCCTCCTGGCCTGAGCCCCGGGCCAGCCGGCAGAAAGCAGGAGTTGGGTTTGCCTTACTTTGCTCATCAGATTCAACTTCTCTTTTGCATCGTTTTCCTCTGGCCTGTGTTGGAGTCGGGGGCCTGGGGAAGAGGACAGATTTATGCAGCTATTTTCATACATTCCCTGTTCAGATTGGGGTGGGGGGCTCTCCCCCCTTACCCTAGCCACCTCCCCCCCTCCCCCTCCGGCTGGGTGAGTGTCTCTGCATGTTTCCTTTGCTGTGGTGGGAGATTGATTGTTGGACTGAATGCCCCCCCCACCTTGGTCTTCAGGGGTGTGGAATGGTGGGGGCGTTTGTTTAAAGAGACATTTTATTACAATAAAGTCTATTTTCACAAAACCCATGCTGGGCTCTACCTGGGATGAAGGACTCCTGAGGGGCGGGTCATGGTGGGCTTCGGACTCCACTTTAGAACCGAGAAGTTAACATCTGAAGGTGACTGGGATAAAACTAATGAACACCAAGAAGACCAAGCAGCTCTGGAATTCTCTTCCTAGGAAGGTTTGGCAGCTTCCTGAGTTCCTGGTTGCAGGGCCAGGTGTTCGGAGTTGGGTCAGGGTCCTGGAGGAAGAAAGTGACCTGGGAAGGGGGTGGGGAGACAGGAAGAGAGAAGGCACCTGTTTCAAGGTGGTGGACTGAACTGATTACATGCTGCAATCTTGATTCTCCTGGACCAAATTCATAGGAATAGTAGAGGTAAAAAAACCCAGCCAAACATGCAAATAAACAACATACATAGTTCCATTTGAGGAAGGAGGACACCCAATAGACTAGAAACAGCAGGATTTCAGAAAGGACCGAAAACAGATGGGAGATCACACTCAGAAACCTCCAAGCAGGGCACCTGTGGGAGAATTCTGCACAGAGCTCCGCGCCTAGAGGTGGCACAGACAGCAGAAGGACCACAGGGGCAGTGACAGCGTGATTAGTTGGGGTTCTATGTGGGGAACCACCAGGCCGATGGTTGCACATTCTCCTTTTCTCCATGGGCCAAGGGGCAAAGGTGAGGATGGCTGCCCTTAGATGAGAATAGTGGGAGTGGCAGCTTGGATCAGAGCATGTGGGATCTTCCCAGGCCAGGGCTCGAACCCATGTCCCTTGTGCTGGCAGGCGGATTCTTAACCACTGCGCCACCAGGGAAGCCCCAGAAACACAACTGTTTTTTGTATTTTGGCCTTGTATGCTGCAACCTTACTAAACTCACTTATTCTAGTAACTTTTTTATGGATTCCCTAGAATTCTCTACATATGTGATCATATTGTATATGAACAAAGACAGTTTTACTTCTTCCTTTCAAATTTTGATGTCTTTAATTTCTTTTTCTTGCCTCACTGCACCAATAGAACTTCCAGTACAATGCTTAATAGAAATAACAGGAAAGGACACACTTGCTTTGTTCCTGGTCTTAGGGAGAAACCATTCGGTCTTTCTCTCTTATGATGTCAGTGACAGGGTTTTTTTTTGTAGATGCCCTTTGCTGGGTTTGAGGAAGTTCTCTTCTATCCCTCGTTTGCAGAGAGGGTTTTTTTTTGCTTTTTTTTTTGTTTTTTTGTTTTTTTTAAAGAGAATCCGCATTAAATCAAAACTACAATGAAGTATCAAAAAGTCTGCAAATAATAAATGCTGCAGAGGGTGTGGAGAAAAGGGAACCTTCCTCCACTGTTGGTGGGAATGTAAATTGGTGCAGCCACTATGGAGAACAGTATGGAGGTTCCTTAAAAAACTAAAATAGACTTACCATATGATCCAGCAATCCCACTCCTGGGTACATCCAGAGAAAACCATAATTCAAAAAGATACATCCACCCCAATGTTCATAGCAGCACTATTTACAGTAGCCAAGACAATGGAAGCAACCTAAATGTCCATCGACAGATGAATGGATAAAGAAGATGTGGTATACATACACAATGGAATATTAGTCATAAAAAAGAATGAAATAATGCCATTTGCAGCAACATGGATAGACCTAGAGATTATTATACTAAGCCTGAAGTAAGTCAGACAAAGACAAATATCATATGGTATCACTTATATGCTGAATCTAAAGTCTGATACAAATGAGTTTATTTGCAAAACAGAAATAGACTCACAGACGTAGAAAACAAACTTACAGGGACTTCCCTGGTGGTTCAGTGGTTAAGAATCCACCTGCCAATGCAGGGGACACGGGTTCGAGCCCTGGTCTGGGAAGATCCCACATGTCGCGGAGCAACGAAGCCCATGCGCCACAACTACTGAGCCTGCGCTCTAGAGCCCACGAGCTACAACTACTGAAGCCAGCATGCCTAGCGCCTGCGCTCCGTGACAAGAGAAGCCACTGCAATGAGAAGACTGAGCACCACAATGAAGAGTAGCCCCCGCTCTTCGCAGCTAGAGAAAGCCCGCGCGCAGCAACAAAGACCCAATACAGCCATAAATAAATAAATAAATAAATAAATAAATTTAAGAAAGAAAGAAAACATACTTATGGTTACCAAAGGAGAAAGGGGAGGGAGGGATAAATTAGGAGTTTGGGATTAACTTATACATACTACTATACGTAAAACAGATAATCAACTACGACCTACTGTATAGCACAGGGAATTGTACTCAATATTTTGTAATAACCTATAAGGGAAAAGAATCTGAAAAAAATAGATATATATGTATGTATAACTGAATCACTTTGCTGTACACCTGAAACTAATACAACATTGTAAAATAACTATACTTCAATAAAAATAAATAAATTTTTAAAAAGAATCAGCATTAATTAATTAATTTATTTATTTATTTTGCGGTACGCGGGCCTCTCACTGCTGTGGCCTCTCCTGTTGCGGAGCACAGGCTCCGGACGCGCAGGCCCAGTGGCCATGGCTCACGGGCCCAGCCTCTCCGCGGCATGTGGGATCTTCCCGGACCGAGGCACCAACCCGTGTCGCCTGCATTGGCAGGTGGACTCTCAACCACTGCGCCACCAGGGAAGCCCCTAATTTATTTTTAATTTAAGTATAGTTGATTTACAATGTTGTAATAGTTTCTGGTGTACAGCAAAGTGATTCAGTTACATATATATACATATATATACACACATATATATATATTCGTTTTTGGATTCTTTTCCATTATGGTTTATTACAAGATACTGAATATAGTTCCCTGTGCTATACAGTAAGACCTTGTTGGTTATCTATTTTATATATAGTAGTGTGTATAGGTTAATCCCAAACTCCTAATTTATCCCTCTCTTCCCTTTCCCTTTTGGTAACCATAAGTTTGTTTTCTATGTCTGTGGGTCTGTTTCTGTTTTGCAAATAAATTCATTTGTATCAGATTTTAAATTCAGCATATAAGTGATATCATATGATATTTGTCTTTGTCTGACTTCCTTCAGGCTTAGTATGATAATCCCTAGGTGTATCCATGTTGCTGCAAATGACATTATTTCATTCTTTTTTATGACTAATATTCCATTGTATATGTATACCACATCTTCTTTATCCATTCATCTGTCGATGGACATTTAGGTTGCTTCCATGTCTTGTCTATTGTAAATAGTGCTGCTATGAACATTGGGGTGCATGTATCTTTTTGAATTATGGTTTTCTCTGGATGGATGCCCAGGAGTGGGATTGCTGGATCATATGGTAACTCTATTTTTAGTTGCTGTTTTTGGCTGCACTTCGAGGCTTGCGGGATCTTAGTTCCCCGACCCAGGACTGAAGGGGGCTCCGGCAGTGAAAGTGCCGAGTCCTAACCACTGGACTGCCAGGGAATTCCCTGTTTTTCTTTTTTTTTTTTTTTTTTTTTTTCTTTTTGCGGTATGTGGGCCTCTCACTGTTGTGGCCTCTCCCGTTGCGGAGCACAGGCTCCGGACGCGCAGGCCCAGCGGCCATGGCTCACGGGCCCAGCCGCTCCGCGGCATATGGGATCCCCCCAGACCGGGGCACGAACCCGTATCCCCTGCATCGGCAGGCGGACTCTCAACCACTGCGCCACCAGGGAGGCCCTGTTTTTCATTTTTTAAGGACCCTCCACACTGTTTTCCGTAGTGGCTGCACCCGTTTACATCCCCCCGACCCCCAGCAGTGTTGGAGGGTTCCCTTTTCTCCACATTTTTTTAAAAAATCATCAATCAGTAATGGAGGTTGGATTTTGTCCGATGATCTTTCTGCATGTAAGGAGAGATCATACCATTTTTCTTAGTTATGGCAAATTTCATTGATTGATTTTGGAGTATTAAGCCAACTTTACTTTCCTGGGATCAATTCTACTTGGTCATGACCTGGGAGGAGGATGAAAGCCTGTTCCCCAGGATGTGCCCCTTTTGTTGAGTTAAGGAGTGTGTACAGGGCAAAGATAAGGGGGCAGCGGGGATGGTGGGAGACTCACCTTAGCGTAGAGAGACTCCAGTGTTAAAATCTAGACTCATCCATTCTCTGTTTCCTACCTACCTTCAACCGTGGGTCCTTTCCCATTAGGGAGTCTCTATGTTCCTCTGTCAAGGCAAGAACTTCCCCTTAGGTCATAGTACTCTGGTCCTCAGGGCTTTCCTCTGCCCTGTTGTTTCCACTCTCGAACCTGGCCAGGGTCCAGCACCACTCACAAACTTCTGTTGGCCTTGACAGCCTGTTTTCCTTCCTGCAGTCCCTGCAGAGAGGACGGCATAACTAGAAGGTTCTCCCTAGCCCCACCCCCTGCTGGAGATACCTGGCCCTCATCCCCTCTTAGTCTGTCTTTCTGTCACCAGGTCCCAGGCTCCTTCTGGCTCCCCGGGGGTTTCCCACAACTCTTGTTATTTTCTGCTCTCCAACAATTTCACTTCTATGTCTCACTTCTGTGACATCTTCACCGTCAAGTTTGGCCGATGGATCCTGTAGCCCATGTTAACTCTGCTTTGCCTGAAACCAGGATTAACGTCGTATTGCAGGAGATGGAAGTCTACTTGTAACAGAGAATTTAACTCTAATACTAGATGCATAAAAATAATAGAGCAATATCTTCCAAGTGCCGAAAAGAAAGAAATTTGGACTTGAATTCTATATTCAGCCAAATTACCAATCACACTACTGAAGTCCCCCACAGGGGAAGCACTTACCCCTGAATGCTAGGTGTGTCAAGGTCGTCATTTCAAGCTTTGGTAACGTTTGACCTCATATTAAGAAATCGAAGTCAAAGTAATCCCAAACCATGGATTATGTAAAACAAATCAAAGTTTGCTACTTCGCGGGGGGGTTGAGGTGGAGAGAGAGATTACTAATTCTTTTGTGAAAAAATTATTATATTTTCCTGGTAAAACTCTCAAACAGAGGGGCATTGATTTTAAAGTAAAGCCTCCACCTCCTCAGCCTTTTCCGTTCCATTCCCCAAAGGTAACCACTGTTAATAGGCTTCTGCGTCTGCTTCTAGAATGTTCTACGTATAGTTAAAATACGTGTGTGCGTGTGCGTGGCGTGTGTGTGTATGTGTGCTTTGCGCGAATTGCATGATGCCGTATATAATGTTTTGTAACTAGCCCTTTTCCTTCAGCTACGTATTTGTCTTTATTGCTACATATAGACCTCCCTTCTTAGTCTTAAAGCCTGCATAAAACACCATTATGTGGATGTACCACAGTATGGCAAAAATTTTTTGATGGACATTTGGCTTGTTTCTACTCTTTTGGTTGTTGCAAATGAGGCTGAAATGAAGACCCCTGTGCTTTCTGTTTTCCTAAGAATGCATCTGAAGGATAAATTCCTTCCTGGAAGCAGAATTGCTGAGTCAGAGCAAGTGTACATTTTGGATTTTAACTGACATTGCCAAATTGCCATCCCATGGCATGGAGCCAATCTACACGTATCTTTTCACATGCTGACTGGCACTGGCTTTATCAGCCCTTTTAAATTTTAACTAGTCTGTCCGATGGATAAAGATGCTGTTGAATTCTTTTACTTTGAGTTTCATTGCTTCTTATTTTTAGTGTTATTTTGTAGAACTTTGACTCATGGAAGCTTACCTCCCATCCCACCCCCACCACCAATAACCACAAGTATAAAGGGGGTTAACTGAATAACCATTAAACATTTGCATAGTCATGTAACTTAACTGTCTTTACCTTTACGATACTACCCTAAACAAATTTGGGAACCATTATTTGAAACTAACAAAAGCTTGAATGTTCACTCCTTAAAATGTTTTAATCTTGTTCAGTAAATAGAATGTGCAACCTCTCTAGAATGGAGGGTTAAAAATGTCCAGCGCTTTTCTGCTCTATGAATTTACCTTCTAAAGAGAACCAAAAGAAGCATACTAAATTTTTTTCTTTAAAAATACTTACCTTGGGACTTCCCTGGTGGCGCAGTGGTTAAGAATCCTCCTGCCAATGCAGGGGACACGTGTTCAAGCCCTGGTCCGGGAAGATCCCACGTGCCGCGGAGCAACTAAGCCCATGCACCATAACTACTGAGCCTGCACTCTAGAGCCCGCGAGCCACAGCTACTGAGCCCGCGAGCCACAACTACTGAGCCTGCGTGCCACAGTTACTGAAGCCTGCGCACCTAGAGCCAATGCTCCGCAACAAGAGAAGCCACCACAATGAGAAGCCCATGCATCTCAACAAAGAGTAGCCCCTGCTCACCACAACTAGAGAAAGCAGCACGGAGCAACGAAGACTCAACACAGCCAAAAACAAATAAATAATTAATTAAAAAAAAATCCTTACCTTGAAAGCTTTTAAGGGAAAGAGAATATTTATAAGATTTTACAAGTTCTGTGGAGAAACTCAAAGGCTAAATGTATATACATTTTTCAAAAAGAGAGTACTTAGGAATAAACCTAATGAGGGTAAAACAATAACACTTCAATGAAGACTATAAAAGTAGACAAATAAAATGGTATATTGTATTATTCAAGAATGTAAGCTCCGTGAGACCAAGTAATTTGTTAATTGCTCTATCCCCAGTGCCAAGAACAGTGCTGGCACAGAGGTGCTCAGTAAATACATGTTGAATGGATGAATGTGCATGGATAGGAAGATTTAATATCATAAGATGCCAATTGTCACCAAATTTGTGTATAAATTGAATACAATATCAGTAAAAATCTCAACTGGATTTCTCGTGGAACTAGACACTCAAAAATTCACAAGAGAGAGAAAATATGTTAGAATGTTGAAGATGGTTTTGAAAAAGAAGAATGAGGAGGGAGAATTTATCTCACGAGAAATCAAAACATATTAGAAAGTTGTGGCAACTGCAATGATTAGGTGTCGACATCGGAACTGACAGCTAGAGTAGTAGATCAGTAGGATAGAATAATCTAGAAACACACACACATTTATGGTGAGTGATAAAAGTAGCATCTCAGCTCAGTGAAGAAATGACAGATTGTTCAATTAAAGGCAGTGGGACAACTGGTTTTCCATTTGGAAAGAAATGAAGGTAGCTTGGTTTCTTACACTGTTCACACACACACATTCCAGATGATTTAGTGATCTAACTGTGAAAAATCAAAGTATTAAGGTTTTAGAAGAATATACATATGATTTTTGAAAAAAGGAAGATCCTCTTAAAAGTCTGAAAAGGAAGATCCATAGAGGAAAAGATTGATAAATTTGACCACCTCAAAATTAAGACCCTACAAAAAACATAAATGAAAAGTGACAAGACTGGAAAAAAATACTAGCAACGTACATGACAGCTGACAGATGACTGTTCATCCAGAACATATAATAACTTTTGCACTTCAATAAAAAGAGTGATAATCAATAGGAAACTGGACAAAACCAAGCACAAGAAATTTACAGAGGAGATAATATGCATACAATGATGCACAATCTCACTCTTAATCAAATAAATAAAAATTGAACCAGTAATGTGATTCTAATCTTTGCCTATGAGAATTTTACCATTTGGAGGACAGTTTGGTAATATCTATTAAAAATTTTAAATGCACAAAACCTATGACCGACTTCTCAACCTTTACCCAGGAGAACACGTGTGTGTGCACAAAGAGGCTCTTGCTGCATTGTTTTTAATAGTGAAAAATGGAAAAATGTCAGCTTCCATCAATAGAGGAAGGGTGGCATAGTGGAGGTACACCTCATCTGAATACTGGGTAACAGTTAAAAAGGTGAGATAGTTCTCTAAGTAGCACATGATAACAGATCTGCGAGAGGTATTATTGAGTGAGAGAAGCACGCTGCTGAGCAATGTGTATAATGTGATATCATTTATGGAAAAATAAAGAATATTTCCCACAGATCCATATGTATAAATGAATGTAATGTAAAAAGGTCTGGAAGGACAAACACAAAAATGACAAAAGTGTTTATGTCTCAGGATTGGGGGAAAGGGACTGTAATTGGAAATGATGTAATAACCTAATCTAGAGGGAGCTTGAAACTGACCTGTAATATTTTAATTTTATTCAAAAGATATCCATGTATTAATTACCTGCCTAATTCTAAATTAACTTTTAAAACTTTAAAGAGAGAGAAAACAAGGACTTTGGACTGGGTGCAATTGGGGTGTTTGAGGAATCACTGCCCCCGTCCCCTCCCCAGCTTCCATAAGCCCCCTTTACTCCAACCACACACATACACACAGGAAATCTGGCTGTAATCCCAACTGAACTGTTTCCTAAACAGCATTAAGAAAGAACAAGCTGTTTTGCAAGCAGTAGCAGAGAGAGCCCGTTATCCCACAGACAGTTGGACTTCACCCTAGGAGTGGGGATGTTTGGGAAGGCAAATGGAGAGAAGGAGGGCAGTGGGTGTGGGTGGGTGGAGGGGCTCCCTCAAAGGACTAGAGTCATGAGATGAAGCAGTCTCAGCAGTGCCCTCCAGAGGCCGCCCCCAGGATAGGGAGCTAGGGGGTAAGTTGTGGGACAAGGCTTGTCTGAAATATCTCCTCTGGCAGACATATACTCCTTCTGGTTATTCTGCATGCTGAGAAGCCCTCTGAGCCTCATTTACACCTGAGCCAGACAAATAGGGCCTAGATGAGGGATCAACAGAGATACAGACTGGGCAGCCTTACAGTGATCCCACCTGGGCCATTATTAATTGGCTGGAAACATCATAAAGAGCATCTCACATCATCACAGAGCATCTCAAACCTCTGCACACAAATGGAGACCCACAGCCCCTGCCCTGAGCCAAAGGCAGGTGGCTTGGGGATTATAAATCTTGAGAATTCTACCCCCTCCACATGGATGGAGAGTGAAGCGCATTTTAACGTCATCCTTTGAAAAGGCTTTTTTCATTCATTGCCTCGACACCACCCGTGAGAAATCAGGGCAGGTCTCTTGACGCCCATGAGTCACTGCAACGCCTCCTGCCTGGTACTTGGCCTCTGGGCCTCTCCCCTCAGTGCACCTTCCACTTGGCAGCCCAAGTGAGCTTTCTAAAATGAGCTCTGACCATGCACTTCAGGGCCTTCATGGCTCCCTGGAGCCTTCAGGACGAGAACTTCCCGGGAGGTCAGCAAGAGCCCTGTGTCCTGGGCCTCTGCCTGCCTTATCAGCCTCATCCTGCCCCACCCTCTCCCCCATGTTGGAACCGTCTGGACGAAGCCCACCTGTGTCAAGGCTTTTGCTGTGTCATCCTCTGGGTCCAGAATGCTCTTCCTCCCTGTGTCCAACTTGTAAACATTCTTCAAGACAGTCTGAAGCACCAATTCCTCAAAAAAGCCTTCTTTGATGCTCCCAAAGAACCCTGCACAAGGTTGTTGGGCAGCCGTCGGTCTGCATCCCTCTGTGCTCACGGAGGAAAAGGCCTTTGCTCAATGGAGGGCACCCAGTGGCCAGCACAGTACCTGTCATGTGCGGGGGCTCGGTACCTACTCATTGAATAAATGCCTGAGTGAAAGGTCAGGAAGAAACCTGCAGAGGCCACTGGGTAAAGTGCACTCGTTTGTAAGTCAAGACACCTGACAACTGGATTGTTCTCAGCTGTGCCGCACTGCTGCCCTAGGCAACGGTACTTCCTTCCCAGACCGCCATCTTTCTCATCTGTGCCATGAGGAACTTGTATTAAATTTCTCTTACCTCTTGGGCTCTGACAATTCCCTTAAAAGAGTAAAGGAGGGCTTCCCTGGTGGCGCAGTGGTTGAGAGTCCGCCTGCCATGCAGGGGGACCCGCGTTCGTGCCCCGGTCCGGGAGAATCCCACATGCCGCGGAGCGGCTGAGCCCGTGAGCCATGGCCGCTGCGCCTGCGCGTCCGGAGCCTGTGCTCCGCAGCGGGAGGGGCCGCAGCGGTGAGAGGCCCGCGTACCGCAAAAAAAAAAAAAAAGAGTAAAGGAACACTAATTGTCAGAGTTGATGAAGGCGATGGGAAACAGGTGCTCCCACGCATGGCTGATGGGAGGGTGAAAGCCTTAAAAATGTGGATACCCAAATATGCAGCAATTTTACTTCTAGGACTTTTTGCCTAAGGAAATAACTAAAGATCTGACTAGAGATTTAACTCCATGGATAATGACCCTAGTATTGCTTATAACAGTGAAAATAGGAAATGACTCAAGTACCTAACAAGAAAGGATTAGTGAATAAAACATAGTATTTCATACCAAATATTACGCAGACATAGGAATGAAATAAATCTCTTTTTATTGACAGAGAGATGTCCAGGCTAAATTAAGTATTAAAAGTAGATTGTAGGGGCTTCCCTGGTGGCACAGTGGTTAAGAATCCGGCTGCCAATTCAGGGGACACGGGTTCGAGCCCTGGTCTGGGAAGATCCCACATGCTGCGGAGCAACTAAGTCCTTGGGTCACAACTACTGAGCCTGCGCTCTACAGCCCGCGAGCCACAACTACCGAAGCCTACATGCCTAGAGCCTGTGCTCCACAACGGAGAGTAGCCCCCCGCTTGCCACAACTAGAGAAAGCCTATGCTCAGCAATGAAGACCCAACACAGCCAAAAATAAATAAATAAAATTTAAAAAGTAGATTGTAAAATAATATTTAAAGTAATATTAAATATTAAAAATAATATATTTTTTTGGCCTCACCACGTGGCTTGTGGGATCTTAGTTCCCCAACCAGGGATTGAACCTGGGCCATGGCATGAAAGCGCCAAGTCCTAACTACTGGACTGCCAGGGAACTCCCCTAAAGTATGTTATCACTTTAAAATACATATTATATCTACATATAGGATATCAAATTATGAAATGGGGTTATTGGCGAGTGGTGGGATTATGGGAAATTATTTTCCTTCCTGCTTCTTATTTATGTGAAAGATGGCAAACCTGGAAAGAAAAAAAATTACCCATAACCTCACCTGATTGTACATATTTTATTTACTTATTCTATAACATTTCATGCATGGAAATATATGTTACAGGATGAAAAAAATGTATTTTCAAAAGCCTATAAAATTCTAGAACCTGATTCACAAAGAGCCTTTCGTCCAAGTTCACCCACAGCAAGTCTCTGGCAGGACAAGGCTGGAAGAATGGCCTCCTCTCTCACGGGCCCCTGGACTCTGCTTCCTGGCAGATGACAGGATCACTGGGCACATGGGGAAGATGTCACTGTCCCTTGTTCCTTGGCCAAGATGTGGTCTGGGCGTAGAAGGCGAGAGTGAGTGCAGGAGGGTACCTGAAGGTAGGAGGTGTGGGTAGACCAAACAGGACATGGGGGCCACGGTTGGCACGTGCCCAGCCTGACGAGGGCACAGGGAGGTGGACAGACACAGTCATTAGTCGTAGGGTACCTTTCCTGCTGCGGAATGGTAGTCCCTTTGCCGGTCTTCCCCTCTTCTATTTCAAAAGTTTAATGCAAATCCTAACGACACTGATCTTGTCCCTGGGAGGCACTGGGCTGTGTCACCCAACTGATCGCTAACCACAACCAGCTTGCTTCTCTCCTGGTTCCTGAAATCTGGGGGCAGATGGTGGGGATGTTGGAGACAGCCCCCTACCAAAAGCCAAGAGGAAAGGGGATGAAGAGAGGGATAGAGGAAGTTAACCTTGGTCCTCAGCCCACGGCCCCCGGGGTCTTCTTTCCTGTGAAGCCCAACGGTCCCCAGCCAGATTTCCTGTCCCTTTAGCCTTCTCCAAGAACGGAGGGCTGCCCATCAAGGTTGGCCACAGGGGTCGGGTTACTGTTGGGGGCGGGGCATGGTGCCCTGCGGCAGGTCTGGCCATCATCACTCCAGGTCTCCCCTTCGCCTTCTGTTCCCCGTAATTCCTTAGGTTGTCAGTTCCTAACTTCTGTCCCTTTCAAAGGAACCTTGGATACTCTGCTGCACCAGGATGTTGGAGGGGGGCGGTTAGTTGTCCGCACCCCGTGGGGACAGCACTGATCTAGGCACACAGTGGGGAGCTGAGAAGCTCTGGGGGGGCTAAGTTCAAAGGCTGGAGACGGTTCTGGCCCCTCCTCTCCTGCCCGTGTCACCCGTATCACAGAACTCTTTCTAGGCACCCCGGGCCCAGGAGGGGAGGAGAGAGAGTCCAGTCTCCAGGGGCGGGCCTCATCTGCCCTGCCCCTCCCCCAGCTTGGAGGACATAAAAGCCCAGATTTAGCTAAGAGGTGATGTCAATGCCAGGTGGAGCACTGGAACTTTGGAGGTAGGGTCCTGGACACTGTCTGTTGGCAGAACCCACTGAGGGGGCCCTGGGGGGTGAAGGTGGGGGTGAGCAGCCTGGGAGGAGAGGGATGTGGGGCTCTCTTCTCCCTAAATGCCCTGTGGGCTTTGGACACTTACTGGGCTTGGGGTCTTGCTGCAGAGATGAAGCTGCCCCTGGGCCTAGCAGGACTCCTGGTCATTCTAGCCACGCCCCAGCCTTCTGAGGGTGCCGCTCCAGGTAACAGTTCAGAAGGAAGGGAAAAGGTGGTGTGTTGGGGGAGGTTCTGAGTCCCCGGGATGCCTTTCCTCAGTGTAAGCCACCCGGGCTCTAGGGCCTGATGGGGCCTTTGGGCCCATTCCTGACCTCGTGACCCCTGTTCTGGGCAGCCGTCCTGAGGGAAGTGGAGACCTCGGTGGTGCTGACCTGCATGGAGGAGGCCAAGCGTCTAGTGGACAAAGCCTACAAGGAGCAGCGGGAAAGGTGGGGCGCCGGGGTACGGCGTGGCTCTGGGCAAGGCTGTCCCAGGCCTTTCAGAGAAGGATCAGGCAGTGGGGAATTTGTGGCTGGGCGTGGGGCCCTCTGTCTGTCAGTCTTTTTATCTCTGGCTGTGAGAACATTTTCCAAACCATGCCTCCCACGGCCTGGCCTCTGGGCACCCAGGTCCAAACCCTGTTTAAAAAGAGAAACCTGCTTCCTAACTGTGGGTCGGTCTACACTGTCCTCTGTGTCCAGAACCCCGGGCTGGGGCTCTGCTGAGTGTCCCTGCCTCCCTTCTCTGGCCCTCACCGCTCCCTCCCCCAAGCAGCATCAAGCAGCGGCTTCACAGTGGCTCGGCCAGCCCCATGGAACTCCTGTCCTACTTCAAGCAGCCAGTGGCAGCCACCAGGACAGCTGTGAGGGCTGCTGACTACCTGCACGTGGCCCTAGGCCTGCTGGAGAGGAAGCTGCAGCCGCTGTGGCCAGGCCGCTTCAATGTCACGGGTACCATTCCCTCTACATCCCAGACCCTCGCTCAGTCCCAGTGGTTCCCCCAACCCCTCTTTCCAGGGAGTCTCAGCGGGCATCCTAGCCTCCCCTCCATGTCCTCAGACCACACCCCGCAACCGAGGCTCCCCAGCAGAGGATAGAAAATAGGGTCTCAGCTCCCACTCGCCCCCTACTTTCCCGGCCCCGCAGACGTGCTGACACCTGCCCAGCTGAATCTGCTGTCCAAGACTAGCGGCTGCGCCTACCAGGACCTGGGGGTGAGGTGCACAGGGGAGGACAAGTACCGAACCATCACCGGGCAGTGCAACAACAGGTGCGGCCGCTGGGGACCGCCCCTCGGCGGGCGGGCGGGCGGTGGCTAGAGGGGGGTGGTCCCGGCCACATGGCGTCAGCGCCCTGTTCCCCCATCCCTGCAGGCGCAGCCCCACGCTGGGGGCCTCCAACCGCGCCTTTGCGCGCTGGCTGCCGGCGGAGTACGAGGATGGCTTCTCCCTGCCCTTCGGCTGGACACCAGGGGTCAAGCGCAACGGCTTCCCGGTGCCCCTGGTGAGCCCGGGCCCGCGGAGTGGGAGAGGCCCGGCCGAGGCCAGGGCCCCTGACGCCCCGTGTCCCGCAGGCTCGCGCCGTCTCCAACGCCATCGTGCGCTTCCCCACGGAGAACCTGACCCCGGACCAGGAGCGCTCGCTCATGTTCATGCAGTGGGGCCAGCTGCTCGACCACGACCTCGACTTCACCCCCCAGCCGGCCGCCCCCGTCTCCTTCCTCACTGGCGTCAACTGCGAGACCAGCTGCCTGCGCCAGCCTCCCTGCTTCCCGCTCGAGGTACGCCCTCCCTGCCCCACCGGCCAGCCTGCCGGGTCGCGGGAGGGACGGCGTTCCCGGAAGGGACCACCTCCCTCCGTGCCCAGCCTTCCTTCCCTGGCTCCCAGCAAGGCTGGCCCTGAGCCCCCATCCCCCGCCACTCTGGGCTAGGGACCTTCCCACCGTCCCTCAAACCTCTGTGTGCAGGTGCGGGGTGGGGGCTCAGTCCTCCTCCCTCCCCACTCACGGGCTCCCTCTCCCCAAGCCCACATCACACAGAGGCTGGGTTTTGGGGTTGGAGCAGGACTGAGAGGTGGGCTGGTTGGTCGAGGCACGTGCAGAGTAGGTAGACGAGGGGAGAAAGAAGGAAGGAGGATCCGAGAGAGGGAGAGAGACACAGGGGCCAGCGGGAGAGAGACACAGGGGCCAGGGGGAGAGAGACACAGGGGCCGGGGGGAGAGAGACACAGGGACCGGGGGGAGAGAGACACAGGGACCGGGGGGAGAGAGACACAGGGGCCAGGGGGAGAGAGACACAGGGGCCAGGGGGAGAGAGACACAGGGGCCAGAGGGAGAGAGACACAGGGGCCAGGGGGAGAGAGACACAGGGGCCAGGGGGAGAGAGACACAGGGGCCAGGGGGAGAGAGACACAGGGGCCAGAGGGAGAGAGACACAGGGGCCAGGGGGAGAGACACAGGGGCCAGAGGGAGAGAGACACAGGGGCCAGAGGGAGAGAGACACAGGGGCCAGGGGGAGAGAGACACAGGGGCCAGGGGGAGAGAGACACAGGGGCCAGAGGGAGAGAGACACAGGGGCCAGGGGGAGAGAGACACAGGGGCCAGGGGGAGAGAGACACAGGGGCCAGGGGGAGAGAGACACAGGGGCCAGGGGGAGAGAGACACAGGGGCCAGAGGGAGAGAGACACAGGGGCCAGAGGGAGAGAGACACAGGGGCCAGGGGGAGAGAGACACAGGGGCCAGGGGGAGAGAGACACAGGGGCCAGGGGGAGAGAGACACAGGGGCCAGGGGGAGAGAGACACAGGGGCCAGAGGGAGAGAGACACAGGGGCCAGGGGGAGAGAGACACAGGGGCCAGGGGGAGAGAGACACAGGGGCCAGGGGGAGAGAGACACAGGGGCCAGGGGGAGAGAGACACAGGGGCCAGGGGGAGAGAGACACAGGGGCCAGAGGGAGAGAGACACAGGGGCCGGGGGGAGAGAGACACAGGGGCCAGGGGGAGAGAGACACAGGGGCCGGGGGGAGAGAGACACAGGGGCCGGGGGGAGAGAGAGGAAAGGGACAGGGAAGAGACAGAGACGGGAGAGGAAGGGGAAAGGAAGAGGAGGCCCCCGGAGAGTGTAGAGACCAGATCTAGAGAACAGGGGAAGGAGGAGCAGAGACAGAAAAGAGGAGAGAAAGGAGGTTTGCGGGGAGGGGTCAGAGGACTGGCCACTCCCCCTCCAGGGGGCCCCACGTCCCCCACGCCAGCGCCCGACTCCTCACCCCTCCAGCTCGGAGGTGCTCTGCCAGTGGAACCTCAGGCTGAGCCCCTGGGGGCCTTGAGATGCCTTCCTGCCCGCCCAGGGGGCCGAGGAGCTCCGTTTTAGTGTCTGGGTTGCCCCCTCTGGTTCTGGGCTCTAGGCTGCTTCCGAGGTGGGAATTAAGGCCTTCAGGACGGTGGGCGGGAGAAAGCCACTCCTGATCGCTGTCCCTGCCCTCGGCGAGCCCGCCGGGCCTCTCTCTGTGCCGCAGATCCCGCCCGATGACCCCCGCATCAAGAACCAACGTGACTGCATCCCTTTCTTCCGCTCCAGCCCGGCCTGCAAAGGGAGCAACATCACCATCCGCAACCAGATCAACGCGCTCACCTCCTTCGTGGACGCCAGCATGGTGTACGGCAGCGAGGACCCCTTGGCCATGAAGCTGCGCAACCTGACCAACCAGCTGGGGCTGCTGGCCGTCAACACCCGCTTCCATGACAACGGCCGGGCCCTGCTGCCCTTTGACAACCTGCACGATGACCCCTGCCTGCTCACCAACCGCACCGCGAACATCCCCTGCTTCCTGGCAGGTCAGTCCTGGGCAGGGACCTGGGCTGCCGCAGGGGTGCCCCCTACCGGAGCCACAGCGGGCCTGTTTGAGAGCCCCTTGTGGGTTTGCATTTAGAGAGACTGTCCTCATCAACCTCATGATATTAATCCAGTTGCCTTGGTAACGAGTTGGATGGAGCCAGAGAGGCGAAACAAAAACAAAACCCCAAACCAACAGAAACAATAACCCCAAACCTAAGAAGGAGACTCAGGGATGGCCAAGGAGCGAGCCTCTGTCCATCTGTTCAGCCCTTTCTCTGTCGCTCTCTTTCCCTCTGGACTCTGGGAGAGAGGCAAGTTGAGTCCTCCAGGGACAGGGCACTGAAGGGCAGAGAGCACCGCGGCACCCTCACCCTCTAGGATCACAGTATCCAATCTGGTAGCCACTAGCCACACATGGCTATTTTCATTTACGTGTAAGTTAATTTAAATGAACTTAAATTAAAAACAAGATTCCTCCACTGCGCTAGCTCTATTTCAGGTGCTCAACAGCCTTGTAGGCTAGTGGCTTCCATATAGGACAGCTCAGATGTAGAACATTTCCATCTTCATGTTCTATTGGACAGAGCTGCTCCAGCACATCACCACCTATCCACCTGGATTCCCTGTAATAAGAGAGGGTGGGATTTTCGATGTAAACAACTGGCATTCCTGGGGATATGGTTGGGGCAATGATGGGGGTAGTGCCCAGAAATTTTACGCTTTTACCTTTAAACCCAACGGTGGGTCTGAGGCCTTTCTCTCTGGCCTCCCAACCTCACCTCCTGGTGGCTCCTGATGGCTGGGCCCTGGGGAGGAGAATCAAGGTCAGCACCAGTGTGGGCTTTTCTGGGCTAGTGGGGGAAGAGCAGCACTCCTTGGCCTCCACATGGTGTTGAGCCACATGTTTTCCCAGCCTGGATGGTCATGACCTCTGTCAGGTTGTGGGAAGGAAAAGCTGCTCTCAGAGAATATCCTTCTCAACAAACTTTAGAGCTGTGGAGGGCTGAACCCAGTGTCCTGCAGAAATGAGCCTGGCCCTAACCCTCTGGTACTTCCAGAGCAGGTTTAGGGGAGGACTTGAGGGATCAGAGGGTCACACTTTGTTCTTTTGCACAGTCTCAGGGGTGGACTTCAAACATCCTGTGCCCTGGCTCCCTGCCCTGAGCAGGCTGCACAATTAGCATGCAGTAAGGTGCGGATGGCAGTTCTGAGCAGATGGTACTGGCCTTCTAGAGTCCTGTGTTAAGAAGGATTCTGAGGTTGTATCCAATTTTAGAAGGAGAGAGGGCTGTGATCATTCACTGTGTCTCACATGGACAGGAAAATAGGGAGAGCCAATGTGCATGCTACTTTTTGGCCTTCCCTGAATCAAGAGAATAAGTCAATCAAGCTGTATTCATGGATCTCCTATTTTGTACCAGGCACTGTGTTAAACCCCATGTGTCTATGTATACATTGGGTGGGAGGGTCAGGTACAAAAAGGCACGAGCCACGGTCCTTGTCCTCAAGGTGCTACCAGTCTCAGGTGTGGGAAGGTGGCAAGTCTTGTGTCAGATCTGGTGCTTAGTGAATGAGCATCTCTGACCAGCAGTGCCACTAAAGAGAGGAAGAGCTATCATGGTGGACCAGGGCATCAAGGCAGGCTTCCTAGAGGAGGTGTAAACTGAGCATGGCGTGGAAAGATGGGTGGAGAGGAGGGCTGGGTAAGGAGCATTTGAGGCCTTGGCTTGGGAGAGGGTTTCAGTGGAGCGAGTCCTTTCTGGGAGGGAGGTCTTAAGAACGACAGTAGCTTTTGCTTCCCCAAGGGGACACCCGCTCAAGTGAGATGCCTGAGCTCACCTCCATGCACACACTCTTTCTGCGGGAGCACAACCGGCTGGCCACAGAGCTCAAGCGCCTGAACCCTTGCTGGAATGGAGAGAAGCTCTATCAGGAAGCCCGAAAGATCGTGGGAGCCATGGTCCAGGTAGGCAGTCCTGCGCATCAGTGATGCCAGGGGTCGGCAGGCTTGGGATCCAGACATGCCTCTGCCACATCTTAGCAGTGCAAATGAACCCTCATGAGCTTCAGTTTCTTCATCCGTGATACTGTAAGGATTAAAGGACACATATGAAAACACCTAGCAGATACTAAGTGCCTGACGAGGGTCACTTGCCTTCCAACCCCTTTCCCAGGCTTGCTGACCTTTCTACGGATACTCTCCTGTCCACTGGGAATGGTACTGGGAGGTTTAAGCAGGTGGTTCTAAAGCACCTGGCGCACAGTAGCTGTTCAGTAAATGCTTCTCCTTTCCTTCATCTCATCAGCACCCTTAGCTCCTTTGCACGCTCCCTCTTCTTTTTTTTTTTTTTTTTTTTTTTTTTTTTTGCGGTACGCGGCCCTCTCACTGTTGTGGCTTCTCCCGTTGCGGAGCACAGGCCCCGGACACGCAGGCCCAGCGGCCAAGGCTCACGGGCCCAGCCGCTCTGCAGCATGCGGGATCTTCCCGGACCAGGGCACGAACCCGTGTCCCCTGCATTGGCAGGCAGACTCTCAACCACTGCGCCACCAGGGAAGCCCTCCCTCTTCTTTATAGCTCTATCACAGCTCACCTGCTCTCCTTATCCTCGCTTACCCGTGGGGGGTGTTCTCTCAACCTTTTTTGAAATGTTTAAATGCTTTATTTATTTATTTATTGGCCACACTACATGGCTTGTGGAATCTTAGTTCCCCGACCAGGGATCGAACTCGCGCCCCCTGCAGTGGAAGCACAGAGTCCTAACCACTGGACCGCCAGGGGATTTCCCTTCTCCCAACTTTTGATGCTCCAGCATCCCCATTGTCTCCCCAAGACATAAACACACACACACACACACACACACACACACACACGCATGCATGCACATGCACACCCCTTGTTAATACTCCTTGACCCTGGAGGGGAGAGAGTTGCTGGTGCTGAGGGTGAGTTTTCAATTTGCACTAAGAAAGTAAGCGAGATTCATTTAAACCTCAGAGGAAATTCCAGAGTCTGGAATCTAGAGTGGGACTGTTCCATCTCTTCTCTTTTCACTGGGAGAAAGCATCTAGGGTGGCCCTTTTCCATTTTGCTTCCCCTCCTCCTACAGGCAATGTATTGAACCCTACTGTAAGCCAGGCACTTGCTGGGCACTGAGTAATTTCAAGAGAAATGAGATACAACCCTTGCCCTCGAGGAGCTAATCAGTTTGTAGGAGAAATGGGACCATGGGTAACAAGGGCAAGGGAGCTATTGCAAGGACTAACAAAGCCCTTTTTTTATGTGATACTTTAGGGCAGAGAGCAGCATAATTACCTGTAATTTACATTTGAGGAACTGGGGCTCAGAGAGGTTAATAACTGGCCCAAGGGCACACAGCAGAGCTCTGTTTATGCCACTCGGTGCCACTCTGTGAGACTCAGCTCCAGCGCTGTAGGAGGCAAATCCCTGGCCGTATATATGAGGGAGGGATCCCCCGAGGCAGGAGCAGGCGAAGGGTCTGCTGGGCGGGGTGAGTGGAGAGGCTGCTCTGCGTGACTTTTCTTTAGATCATCACTTACCGGGATTACTTGCCCCTGGTGCTGGGGCCGGTGGCCATGAGGAGGTACCTGCCCCAGTACGGCTCCTACAATGACTCGGTGGACCCGCGCATCGCCAACGTCTTCACCAACGCCTTCCGCTATGGCCACACCCTGATCCAGCCCTTCATGTTCCGCCTGGACAATCGGTACCAGCCTATGCAGCCCAACCCTCGTGTGCCGCTCAGCAAGGTCTTTTTTGCCAGCTGGAGGGTTGTGCTGGAAGGTGAGCAGGACCGAGGCCAGGAGTGAGCGGGCAGCCGAGGGTGAGATGGGGGTGGGCTTGGTCACAGGGAGCTGGGGTGGAACAAATCCTCTTTCCTTCCGTCTTTGGGGATCTGATCTGACTTTCCAGCCTCTGACTTTCAAGCAGAGTTCACCTGACTCTGCTTGCACATCTGATAACAAAGAGTGGGGTGGAGATCCTTCCTGTGTGTTGTATTGAATAATTCTCAGTGACCCAGGAGGCCAGGGGCTGGGAGCACCTGAGCCTGGCCAGTCTGAATGGCATGACCCGTGGAGACCTCAAAGCCTCAGTGAGGACCTGCCCGCTGGGGACAGCTGGGCACCAGAAGCCACATGTGCCCAGCCCTCTTCTGCAATCCCCCCAGTGCTACCTGACTCCGGTCTGAGCTCTGATACTGAGCCAGATCCTTCCCCCAACCTTGCTCCTCTCGCCCCCCAGGTGGCATTGACCCCATCCTCCGGGGCCTCATGGCCACCCCTGCGAAGCTGAATCTCCAGAACCAAATCGCGGTGGATGAGATCCGGGAGCGGTTGTTTGAGCAGGTCATGAGGATCGGGCTGGACCTGCCCGCTCTAAACATGCAGCGCAGCCGGGACCACGGCCTCCCAGGTGAGGGGCTGTAGGGGTCTCCCCGGCCCCGCCCCTCCCCACCTCCCACTCCAGTGCCTGCCCTCTCCAGGGCCCCCAGCTGCCCGGGGCTCCCCCGCACCCCCCAGAACGTTGCTCTTAGGATGCGGTCTGAGGTCAGGCCCCTACCTCTCCCTGGGCCCATCTGCCCCGTTTCCAGCACCTCCCGCCTCCTTTGTGTTGCTGTAACCCTCCAACTTAGAGCATCATCGTAATAACCACAAGCCCCCGCCCACACTCTGAAAATCTGTCTCCATCTCATTTCACTTTGCTTCATTTTACATGAATTCTGAGGGGAAGAGATGATTATCACCTCCATTTTACTGATGAGGAAACCGAGGCCTGGAGAAATTCAGAATCTGCCCAGGTTCTCCAGCCAAGTCCATGGCAGAGCTGGAATTGGAGCCCAGATCAGCCTCACGCCACGCCCGTGCCTGTGTTATAGGACAGCTGGTGTGGCCGATCCTTCTAGACACACTGCGCCCATCACGGGCCTGAGATCTCCACAGGGGGCCGGGAGATGCTCCTCTTCTTGGACCCAGCAGGAGTTATGGCAATTTAGGATTTCTCCCGTAGGGCGGGAGGGCAAGGGGAAGACAGAGAGGCTCCTGGAGAGACCCAGCTGTCCCCAGGCCCCTGGAGAGGCCGGAGGGCTCCCTGTGGGGTTTATAGCCTGGTAGCAGCCCCTCTGTGTCCTCCCCTCCCTCAGGCACCTCAGTACGTGGCCTCGCTGTGTTGGGAAGGTGGCCTTTCTGGGACCCACCCACGGGCCTCTCTCCCGTCCCCCCCATACAGGGTACAATGCCTGGAGGCGCTTCTGCGGGCTTCCGCAGCCCAGCACGGTGGGCGAGCTGGGCACGGTCCTGGAGAACCTGGACCTAGCGAGGAAGCTGCTGGCCCAGTACGGCACGCCCGACAACATCGACGTCTGGATGGGGGGTGTGGCCGAGCCCTTGAACAGGAAAGGCCGCGTGGGCCTGCTCCTCGCCTGTCTCATCGGGACCCAGTTCAGGAAGCTCCGTGATGGCGATCGGTGAGGACGGAGGCCGAGGGGCTCCGCTGTGCGGTGGTGGGCCTGCCCCCGACCCTCGGGGGCCCCCGCTTCCTCCTGCTAGAGGGAGTCCGTCCTGGGGAGCCCCAGGGTCATCCCTAATGCGCCCTGAATCTGTTGGGGGCGCAGCAAGGAGGGACCTGGACCCCTGGTGGTAAAGGAGGGAAGAGAGAAAATGCCACTCGCAGTCACTTCTTCTCCGGGCCCGGGGCCGCCGCCACGGCACCGCCGGTCTCTGTTGAAAGGTCCCCTCCTCGCTTTCCCACGGCTGCTCCTACTGTCCTTTCCCTGGGGTCCTGACCTCTATCACAGCCAGGTCTACCGTAGCCTGAATCGCGCCTTTGGGATCATTTTTCAAAGGTGTCCCACTCCGGGTGGACAAGTTATACACCACCCCCAAGAGCCTCTCTCCCCACGTGGATGTAGCCCTGGCTACACTGTGAGTGAGTGTGGGCCTGGCTCCCGGTCTGTCCTCAGCGGTGCCCGGAGGCTGCTGGGGCGTGGCCGGGGGAGGCAGCCCGGCAGCTGTGAGTGGGGCTCTGCTTGTCTGAACCCCCCCGGGCCGCCTGAGGGCCTGGAGCTCCCCCGTGCTGTGGGGCCCGTGTCCTCCGGGGGCAGCTCTAGCCAGCGGACGCCCTCCCGGCCCAGGAGGGCCTCAGGCACAGTGGCCGGCGGTGTCCCCGTGCAGGTTCTGGTGGCAGCACGAAGGCGTGTTCAGCCCGCAGCAGCGGCAGGCCCTGGCCAAGGTCTCCCTGCCCCGCATCATCTGTGACAATACGGGCGTCACCGTCGTGTCCAAGAACAACATCTTCAAGTCCAACACGTTCCCTCGGGACTTTGTCAACTGCAGTGCACTCCCTGCGTTGGACTTGGCTTCCTGGAGGGACAGGGACTAGAGGCTGGGTAAGGGGGTGCAGTGGTGAGGTGAAGGTTGGGCACACCTGGGCTGGCCAATTGGAACCACAGAGGTCTCCCTTCCCTAGGTGGACCCATCCCTGTTCTGGGTGCCAGCCAGAAAAACCAATGACTAGACATTCATTCATGTGTATGTGTGTGTGTGCGTGTGTGTGTGTACGTGCACAATGAATACAAATTGCATTTTGTGTGTGTAGTGTGTGAACATGGGTAGTATTTTGTGTGTGTGTACGTGTGAGTGTGTGTTTGCTCTTTATTACTAAGTATGGACGGCAGCAGAGTGGATTGGTGAGGAACACAAGCTCAGGAGCCAGACTGCTTGGGTTCAAATCCTGCCTCTGCAGCTCACCAGCTGTGTGACCTTGAACAAGTTCCTCAACCTTGCTAAGCTTGAATTTTCTTCTCTGTAAATAACAGCTCTCAGGGCTCCTTAGAAGGTCCATTTGCATTCTCTAGTACTCGGTTTATTGAGCACTTACTACCTGCCAGGCACTGTGCTAGGCATGGGAAACATACAGAAAAAGTCAGACACCGTTTCTGCCCTCACGGAGCTTATACCTGGAGAGTGTCCGGGTAGCAGAGGTGAACCAGCGGCCCCAGAGGCGTGGCTAGTAGCGGCTGGGCTGTGGGTGGTGGTGGAGTTATGGGCCCGTGCAAGCCCGGCTCCGCCCCTGGCTGCCTTTTCTCTTCCTTACCCTCTTCTCTTGCTTTTTCACAGGAGCCTCTGCCTGGAGAGGGACTGGGGCCCATTGGCCCTTTTGTACCATTTGTTTGTACCTGATGATTATGATAATAAAACATCACTGATGGGGATCTTTGCTCTGTCTGCAGTGGGGCTGGACCCTCAGCATGAGGCTTGCTCTGGGCTCTGAACTTGAACCAGGGTGGTCAGTGCTTCAGGGCCCCTTCTGAACTGGGGGTCAGGACATCCAGGAGTCCTCCTTTGGCTGATTCATGCGTGGAAGGCAGTCAGTTCTTAGAAGCCTAGGGGCCAGGCCAAACCAAGCAGACCCTCTTCCCTCACCTTCCCCAGGGAACAGGACTTGCGGTCACCAAGCCCTTCTGTTCGTGCATTGCTCTGGGAAGTACTTGTTACGTGCTCACTCTGTGTCAGGCTGGGAAATAGAGGGGACACACACTTTTCCTGCAGGAGAGGAAGAGCAGAGGGGTGATGGGAAGGTAGTTCCTTCCCCAGATAGCAAGGCACCTCTGGATCCTGCATCCCTGCAGCTGGCACCGTGGTTCGGAGGCCCTAGGACAGTAGACTCCTTCTCACTCCTGCCTTCACGGGGCCGGGTTCCCAGACTGGGACAGCAGGCTGGGCTGAGGGCGGGGAAGGCGCATATACTTCCCTAATAGACTTGCCTGGAGCTTAATCCCTCTGACTGGTGGATTCCCTCCCTTCTTCCCACATTTGGGCAGGGGCACCCACAGCCGGAGCCTGAAAGCATGCAGGATGCTGGGGCTCCCATGCCCATAGGAGCCCCCGGCACTTCACCCTAGCAGGATAAATACTACTCGGCTCCATTTCACTGATGACGAGAGGGGTGTTCAGTGAGGTTAAGGGCCTCATCTGAGGTCTCAGAGAAGAGGGTGCCAGAGTCGGGGCTGCGGCCCAGGCCTTCTGGCTCCTGGGCTTTCCCCACAGGATGGCTAAGTGCCTCCCACCCCCGCCCCACCAGTCTGGGGATCTGGAGGCCCCAGCTGGGCTGACCTTACCCAGGAAGGTCATTTTTTTTTTTTTTTTTTTTTTGCCCTACGCGGGCCTCTCACTGTTGTGGCCTCTCCCGTGGCGGAGCACAGGCTCCGGACGTGCAGGCTCAGCGGCTATGGTTCACAGGTCCAGCCGCTCCGCGGCATGTGGGATCCTCCCAGACCGGGGCACGAACCCGTGTCCCCTGCATCGGCAGGCGGACTCTTAACCACTGCGCCACCAGGGAAGCCCGGGAAGGTCGTTTTAAAACAAATCATGAATATGTATCGGGCGCCAGCTCTAGCAACGTTCTGGAGCTGCCCATCAAAGGCCTCGCAGGCTCCAAGGACTGGCCTAGAAGAGGCTATTGCCCTGAAGGGCCCCCGGAAGGGAAATTAACTGTAGCTCTGGGGGGATCCAGGCTTGGATTTCCTCCCTCTTTGACCCCGTGGCACTGAGTGCTCTCTTGCCACCCCACGACCGTGGCTTCTTTTCCCAGGAGCCCCTTGCCTCCTCCTTTTCTTTGAGAGCACTTTGAAATCCCACCAGACTGTGCCCTGTCACCCCATAGACTCGTGCACACGACCTGTTGGTGCTGAGACATGTCTGAACTGTAAATATCCAGTTACTCATTTGGCAGTGATTCCAAGGCCTGCCTTGGGAGGGAAACAAGGTCATTGCCAGCACCTGTAGTCAATCACCAGATGTTTACTGAGCACTTACTATGTGCTGAGCACCATGCTGGGGGCCACGGGACACGCTTGGAAGTGGGCTGAAGTCCCCAGCTCAAGGAGTTTACAATCTCGGGGAGTTTACAATCACAGGGAGGAAAGATAAGGGTGTAAAGGCCTTGACTTGTCCAGGGGAGAGGATGGCTGACATCTAGCAAGCTAGACTGGAAGGTATCTCAGAGGGTATCTCGGAGTCTTGACAGAAAGGTGGGTTTCCACAGGCAGAGAGAATGGAGTCAAGAGGAAGAGCTGGAGAGGCCGAGGGGCTGGCCTCGGGCTTGAGCAAGGTGTGCATCCAGGGAGTGTAGAGAGACCCGGCTGGAAAGAAGACTAGGTATGGAGCTCTAAGGGACCGGGTCACTGAGCTTGCTTGAAGTGGCATCGTGGACCAAGGGGACCTTTACTGCACAGTTTGGGAGGCCGTGGAGTCCAGGCCCCTAATTCTCCTTGGAGGCCCATGGTGAGAGGTCCAGCTTATCGATGGCTGAGCAATCCACAAAGCCTTGGGGGTAGCTGTTGACTTGGAAGGGGTGCAGCGGGACCTTGGTGACGTGGGTGTTGTCACAGACAAGGCGTGAAAAGGACATTTTCTGTAGAGAGTTCCG
Organism: Mesoplodon densirostris; assembly: GCF_025265405.1. Lineage (NCBI taxonomy): Eukaryota > Metazoa > Chordata > Mammalia > Artiodactyla > Ziphiidae > Mesoplodon > Mesoplodon densirostris. The sequence goes on from NC_082678.1 coordinate 60,467,699, forward strand.
CTGCTCCTCAGTGAAGACCCCAGGGTTCTCCCACCAGAACCTGCAGAGACAGAAGCAGGGTCTCTCCATACAGCCCAGCTGTTGGACCCTTCCCAGTCCGCCAGAGGGGAAGGAAGGAGGTCACCGGAACATGCCAAGGTCTGGCGTCAGTCCTCCTGTAGGACGCCCACGGCCCACCTCCGAGAAGGGATGCCCTCCACGCCCTCCCCGCTGAGGTCTCACTCGCCTGTCTCCATCACGGATCTGCTGGAACTGCCTTCCCAGGAGGCAGGCCAGGAGATGCCCCACCTCGCCCCTTTCTACCAGGGGCTCAGCGATGGCCCCTATCCAGATGTCAATGTTGTCAGGGGTCCCGTAGAGATCCAGTAACTTCTCAGCCAGCACCTTGTTCTTCAGCACGGCCTGCAGCTCCTGCAGTGTTTGGGGCTGTGAGAGGCCACAGAAGCCTCTCCAGGAGTTGTACCCTAGGGCAGAGAGGCTGGGGCTGTCTCTTCCCCCTTGAAGACGTGCCCACTCCAGCTCCATCAGCCCCAGAAAGTCTGTGTTCACAGCCCTTGGAATAGGGAGTCAGTGAGCCATTGTTTTATACTGTGGCACTTAAGCTTCGAGGGGGCTTGTAGGTTATATGGTGCTTACTATGGGTCCAGGAACTATTCTAAGCACTGTACACAAACATAAATCGAAGAATAGAGATGTCAAGTAACTTGCCTAAGGTCACATAAGTAGAAAGGGCATAGCTGGAATTCGAACCCAGGCAGTCTGGCTCTTAAGTACTGCATTTAGGAAGATCCGATTGTCGTTGTTTTCCCTCTGTTATCCTTTTCTTCATAGTTTCTGGACGTTTAAACTGGTTTTACAAGTCAGTTGTTGATTTCTTTCATTTGAGGAGCTCAAAGAAAGTACCAGATGTGTTCTCTGGCCTCTGCATTAAGGTGAATGGAAGATTCCATTTCACAGATGAGCAAAGTGAGTTTTAAAAAAGGGCATCTGTGCACTTGCATGGTGGTCCAGTGGTTAAGACTCTGTGCTTCCACTGCAGGGGGCACGGGTTCTATCCCTGGTCGGGGAACTAAGATCCCACATGCTGCGTGGAGTGGTCAAAAAAAAAAAACGGGCATCTCTGCCTTCTGTTTTAGAAGTGATCAGCTCCTCAGGGCTACAGACGAGAGTCCCTTGGAACCCCAGAAAGTAGCTAAAAGTTCCCCAGGCCTGGCAGGACCCTAGGCCCACTCACCAGGCATCCCATGGTCCCGGCAACGCTGTATGTTGATGGCAGCCAGGTCAAAGCCGTGGATCCTGTGAGTGGGTTGGAAAAGCTTGTTGCGCAGCTCGCCGGTCATCATTTTATTCTGATTCATCGATTTGGACTTCTTGGCCAGCAGGCCCCGCACCAGAGGGTCAATTCCACCTGCAAGGGAGACCCAGAGGCCACGTTGGGGATGGGGGCAGCTGGGGACATCTTCCACTGCTGGCTCCTCCCTCCACCAGACATTTTCTCTTTCTCAGGTGAAAGAAGGGCCAACTGCACCTCTCGGGCTGGAAGTGGGGAGAGAGGAGCACAATGCAGCCTGCAGGGTATGCTGGGGGCTGGGGGTCAGTCCAGACCACCTGCCGTCCTGGGGTGATGGCATGAGCATAAACTTAGGGTTTCTTTCAAGCTCCAGTTCAGAGAGTTGGCTCCTCCTCCTCCATATGTTCCCCCAATGAACTGTGCAGCTTGGGAAGAGATGTCAGAAATCTCTGGAAAATGCCCTGACTTGTCAGGCCTTAAGTAAAGCCAGTTTCAACACAGCCCAACTCAGGATAAAGGGGAGCTGGGTTCAACCTTTGGCACTTAATGTAGGTGGAAAGCCGTAGAGGAGAGCACAAAAGAGCAATTTTTTTTTTTTTTTTTTTTTTTTACCAGACCCAGGAATTATTTCTGCAGGGATCAGAGAAGCTTGAGGCAGGGAAAGAAAACAGGGAAAACTCAGCATCTTAAAGGCCAGCGGAAGAAAGAAAGAATAATAAGTAATATTTAGTGACCACCTCCTGTGTGTCGGGAACCATTGTAGGGTGCTTTATACATATATTTCTATTTTTTTATATCCTATGAGATAGGTATTATTACTGTCCCCATTTTACAAATGAAGAAACTGAGGCTCCGTGAGGTGAATTCACTTGCCTAGGGTCACACAGGAAGTGCCTGGAGTCTGACTTCCAAGACAGGTTTCCCTAGAAGCAGGCTACAGAGTGAGACAGTTAGTGACAATGCTTCCCTGAAAGGACATACCATCTTTGACTATCCTCCAGGTGTTGAAGAAGAGGGTGTGTAGGGGGAGCTCTGCTTCCAGACCCCATGGCTGATAATTCTCATCCAGGCGGAACACAGTGGAGGGAACCTCCAAGTGGCCAAAGCGGAAGGCGAAGGTGAAGACATTGGAAATTCGGGGATCCACAGAGTTGTTATAGCCTTGGTATGGAGGGATCCACTTTTGCATCTCATCACCTAGCACAATGGGTAGGTAGTCCCTAAAGGTGATAATCTGGAAGGAGAAACAAGTCATGAGAAAAGGGTGTGAGAAGCCCTACCTCTGGCCACAGTGGACGGGCCCAGCTGTGGCACCAGACTAAGCTGGTTAGTCAGATTCTCTCTCTCAGGAACTTAGATTTCAGACGCAGTTATTCAAGAAATTATAGCTTGAATAGAAATAGCTATTCAAGCTATTTCTGGTGGCGCTCTATCTGAGGGGACAGATGGGGTGATATGGGCTGTCATTTTCTATCATGTGCAGAAAAGCAGAGAAAACCCATCTGCAGAGAAAGAGAGTGGAGAAGTGAAGAGAGGAGCAGAGAGGAGGGAGAGAGAGAGTGAGAGTAGCTGCGTAATTCCAGATGGTTTCCAGTCTCTGGCTCTCACCCTAGTTGAGGCCCAACTACACTCCCTGCCTGGAGGTTCTGGGAGAAACCCTTACTAGCTTCCAGTTGATACATGTATAGAGTGAACCTGTACTGAACATCTGAACTAGCTTGCATGGGTTTCTTTTTCTTGTGGTCCAAGAAGCCTTATTATGGATGAAAATCCATATGTTGAAGCTCTAACCCTCTCATTTGACTGTATTTGAAGATAGGGCCTGTATAGAGGTAATTAAGGTTAAATGATGTCATAGGATGGAGTCCTAATCCAAAAAGACTAGTGTCCTGATAAGACGAGAGAGACGCACGCACAGGGGAAAGACGTGTGACCTCCAGAAAGGAAAGAAGAATGATATACTGTGTAACTCTACACCCATCAACAGCAGAATACAAATACTTTCTAAGGACCTATGGAACATTCAACAAGATAACCATACCAGGGTTATAAAATAAACCTTAACAAATTTGAAAGAATCGAGATCATAAGAGTATATTCTCTGACCATGATGGAATCAAATTAGAAATCAGTAACAGAAAGGCAGCAGAAAAATCCCTAAACACTTGGAAGTAAAACAATATACTTCTCAATAACCCATAGGTCAAAGAGAAAGTCTGAAACGGAGAAACAACAACAACAAAACATACACAGTGAATTAAAATGAAAATACAACATATCAATATTTGTGGGATACAACTAACAGTGCTAAGAGGGAAGTTTATATCACTTGTAATACTTATGTTAGAAAAGAAGAAAGCTCTCAAATCAATAATCTAAGCTCCTACCTCAATAAACTAGCAGGAAGAGCAAAGTAAACCTAAAGCAAGCAGAATAAACTAAAGAAGAAAAGTCATATGATTATCTACATCAATGCAGAAAAACCATTTGACAAAATTCCACATCTATTCATGATAAAAACCCTCAGTACGCTAGGAATAGAGCAGAACGTCCTCAACTTCATATAGAGCATTTACAAAAAAAAATCACAACTAACTATACTTAATGGTGAAACCTTGAATGCTTTTCTTTTACTATTGGGAAGACAAGAATGTCTGCTGTCATTACTCTTATTCAGTATAGTACTGGAAGTTGTAGCCACTGTAACAAGGCAAGAAAAAGAAATGAAAAACATACAAATTAGAAAAGAACGAATATAACTGACATTATTTGTAGATGACATGACTATCTATGTAGAAAATCCCAAGGAACCTACAGAACTCCTGGAACGAATTGCGTTCAACAAGGTCATAGGATACAGAATCAACACATAAAAATCAATTATATTTTTATACACTGATAATGAATAAGTGGAAACTGAAATAAGAGATGTAATACCACTTACAATTCCTGCAAAGGAAATGAAATACTCAGGTATAAATGTAATAAGCATGTATAGGATCTGTATGATTAAAATTATAAAATGCTGATGAAATAAAGAAAATCTAAATACTTGGAGAGACATACTATGTTTATATAGTGGAAAACTCAACATTGTAAAGATGTCAATTGTCCCTAACTTGATCTATAGTTTTAATACAATTCTTATAGAAATCTCAGCAAGATTTCTTTGTAGACATAGATAAGCATGTTTTAAAATATATATGGAAAGGTAAAGACCCTACAATAGCCAAAATAATTTTGAAAAAGAATAAAGTGAGGAGTCATTCTTCCTAATGTTGTCTTATTATATAGCTACAGTTATTAAACACTGTGGTACTGGTGTAGGAATAGACACATAGACTAGTGGAATAGAATGGACAACCTAGAAATAGATGGACATAAATATGCCCAAATAGTTTTTTAAAACTTTTAATTTTATATTGGAGTATAGCCGATTAACAGTGTTGTGATAGTTTCAGGTGCACAGCAAAGCGACTCAGCCATACATATAAATGTATCCAGACTTCCCTCCCATCCAGGCTGCCACATAATGCCCAAATAATTTTTGACAATGGAGCCAAAGCAATTCAAAAGAAGAAAGACAGCCTTTCAATAAGTGGTGCTGGAGCAATTAGACAACCATACCCCCCACCCCAAATGAACCCTGACCTAAGCCTTATGCTTTATACAAAAATTAACCTCAAATGGATCATGGACTTAAATGTAAAAGATAAAACTATAAAATGTCTAGAAAAATAAAACCAGGAGAAAAACCTCTGGGACCTAAGACTAGGGAAAGAATTGAAACTTGACACCAAAACAAAATCTATGAAAGGAAAAAACTGATAAATTTGGCCTCATCAAAATTAAAAACTCTTACTCTGCAAAAGACCTTATTAAGAAAATGAAAAGACAAAGTACAGACTGGGAGAAAATATTTACAGTCACATATCTGACAAAGGATTCATATCTAGAATATATAAAGAACTCTCAAAACTCAACAAAAAGACAAAATCCATTTTGAAAATGGGCAAAATATATGAACAGATGTTTTACTGAAGAGGATATCCAGATGGCAAAAAAGCACATGAGAAGAAGTTCAATATGATCAGCCATCAGATAAATGCAAAGTAAAACCACAATGCAGGGCTTCCCTGGTGGCGCAGTGGTTGAGAGTCCGCCTGCCGATGCAGGGGACATGGGTTCGTGCCCCAGTCCGGGAAGATCCCACATGCTGCGGAGCGGCTAGGCCCGTGAGCCATAGCTGCTGAGCCTGTGCGTCCAGAGCCTGTGCTCCGCAACGGGAGAGGCCACAACAATGAGAGGCCCGCATACCACAAAAACAAACAAACAAACAAAAACCCCACAATGCAATATCACTACATACCTATCAGAAAGGGTAAAAAAAAAAAAGTGATGACACCAAATAATGACCAGAATGCAGAGAAACTGGATCATTCATACATTGCTGGTGGGAATGTAAAAAACAGTACAGCCACTCTGAAAAATACTTTGGCAGTTCCTTTTAAAACTAAAAATGGACTTAGCATATAACCCAGCAATTGCACTCTTGGGCATATATCCCAGAGAAATAAAAACCTATTTTCATGCAGGAACTTATCCACGAATGTTCATAGCAGCTTTATTCATAATAGCCCCAAATTGGAAGCTATGCAAATGTCATTCAATAGGTGAATGGTTAAACAAAACATGGAATACTACTCAACAAAAAAGTGAACAATTGATGTATGTAGCAAGTTGGATGAACCTCAAGGAAATTATGCTGAAAGTAAAAAGCCAGTCTCAAAAGAATACATACTGCATGATTTCATTTATATAATACTCATGAAATAACATAACTGTACAGATGGAGAACAGATTAGTGGTTGCCGGGGGTTAGGGATGTGGGAAGGGGGAGGGTGGATGTGGCTATAAAAAGGTAGCACAAGGGAGTCTGTGGTGATGGTAGAGGTAAGTGTCGTTATTGTGGTGGTGGTTACATGAAACTACATATGTGATACACTTACATGGAGCTACACACACACACATCCCTCACATGAACTGACTGCACTTATAACTGGTGAAATCTGAATAAACTTTATGGTTCGTATCTATGTTAACTTCTGGCTTTTGATATTGTACCATAGTTATGCAAACTGTTAGCACTGGGAGAGACTAGGTGCATGTGCTTTTTTTTTTGATACAACTTCCTGAGCATCTACAATTATTTTTAAATAAAATGTTTAAAAAATATGTGTATGGTTCATATCGACATATCAACTTTTCTAAGTCTCTTCTAGTTAGTCAATCAGTCAATCAACAATAGCAATGGACTATGCCTGTGACATGTGGCTTAGGTGTGGAAAATTGTAGAAGATAATCCAATCAAAACAATCAAAAGAACTGTGACGTAACGGTCCCAGGAGTGATGGGGCCTGTGGTCCAAGTGGTGGCCCCTGGGCGGGCACACTGAGGGGCTGGCATATGAATGACTCTCCAGCACCCTGAATCCAGGGATTCATTTTGGGGCCGAGAAGCTGAAGAAACAAAAGGGAGGGTTTAAAAGAATGAGACAGTGAGAAAGAAGCAGCAGAGGAGAGGAGGGGGAAATGGAGGTGTGGAAAGCCGAGGAGGTCACTGGCCGCGTGGCCGCGGGCAGAGGGCAGAGCCAGGAGCAGAAGTGAGGCTGGCACATGAAGCAGCTCCCCTGAGCCTCTTACCTGCATGAAGGCTCCTAGGATCTTCCGGGCTTCCTGGTAGAGCTTCTCTCCATCCCAATGAGGGTTGAGTCTCTTTAGTTCTCTGGCCAGCCGGTTGTGCTCTCGGAGAAGGAGGGTGTGGGAAATGGCCAGCAGGATCTGCTCTGAGGCTCGGGGATCTCCTGAAAGCCCAGAAGGCAGAAGGGTGTGTCCCTCCCTGAGCAGCCCCAGAACCCAGTAACTGCACAAAGAATAAATGTGGTGTCCCAGAGGGAAGCTCTCCTAAGACCCTCCTTCCAGTTAGTTTAAGGTGGAGAGAGATCGGGGTTGCGATTCATAGATTTGAATCCCAGGTCTCCACACACACTTTTTAGTTCTGTCACTTTGGACAAGTTACTTAACATGGCTAAGCCTCAGTCTTCATATCTGTGAAAAGGGGGCTAATAAGGTCGAACCCACAAGACTGTGGTAAAGAAAGACTACATACAGGTGACATTAAAAAGTAAAATTTTGCTAATTAAATCCCAACTGCCTTCTAAGACGGGACCTACAAATAAACGAGGGGCTTTTTATTGTGCGGAACAATTTGGATGGTTTTAGGAATGCAAGTTTGAGGGTAAGAGCTTGGGTAGGGTTGAATTCCTCTGTGTAATAAGGGAGAAGAATCTAGAGATGGAGGCTATTGGGAGGAGAGGGTCATATAGATGGTAAAAGACCAGCTGTTTCATAAGGGGACTTCTCCTTGTGTCCTCTAATCTTCAGGAAAGTCTATTAAATTCATGAATGCTTGGTCTTACTGGATATTTTAATGGAAAACAGGAAGGGCTTAGTTTTGTGTCTGGACTGATGTGAGATGTGTATGGACACAGAATCCAAGAGCTCTACCAAGAGATCTGGGTCTTCTGCCATGTCTGCGTGGGCTGGGGGTTTGTCCTGGGAGAGTGGATTTTTGGAAGAGAGAAGGCCTCCAGAAGCCAAAGGCAGAGAAGACCAGGAGGGCATGAGCCTCCAGAATGAGGAGAAGTGGAGGGCTTTGGCTGCGTACAGGCTACGTGGAGTGGGGACTTTGTGCCAAGTTTATAGAAAGCCTTAAAAATATACATTCCTCTTAATCTAGAACGTTCTCCTCTAGGAAGTTATCTTAGTAAAATTATTAAAAATGAGCACAAAAATTCATCAACAAGGATGCTCAGGACCTTAACAAAAATGAACAAACAAAAAATCACAGAAAAACTAGAAATGACACAAATGTCTCCAAGTAGGGTTGATAAAATAAATTATGATAAATATATGTCATGGAATACCAGGCAGCCATTAAAGATCATGATGTAGAAGAATATTTAAAGATGTGACACATTAAGAGAAGACATCAGCTTACAGAAAATTACTTCTAGTATGACCCCAATTGTGTAAAACAAGGTAGAACTAGATCTAGGATAGAAAAAAACTGGAAACATAGGCATTAAAATGCTAACAATGATTATCTGTGAGTGGTGGGACTGTGTGGATTTTCTTATTTTCTTTGTGCTTTACTGGACTTCCTTAATATTTTTTTATTAATACAGTGAACACATGTTCTTAGATTCTGTATTCATCTGCACCCTTCTGCCAGTCCTGGACCACTGCCCACAGCAGTGGTGGCTTGGTGTGTGTTTTTCCAGAAGACAATGAGAAGAAGCAATGGTAAAGCCTCCCTGGAAGCCGCCCAGTGGCCTCGAGAAGCTTTTCTGGCCTTCCTCTGCTCTCAGGCCCCAGGATAATCCCCTGGATAATCCCCTTGTCCTTTGGTCCCTCCGTTGCCAGCCTAGACTCACCTGTCAGGAAGCAGGGCACACGGGCAGTGGTGTTGATGAACTCACAGGGGCTCGGCTTCTTGTTGTCAAAGGGCGGGTAGGCCAGCCCATGGTCCTGGGCCTCCTGGTTGATGGCCATGAGGCCCAGTGGGCTGCTGAGATTCCGGAGGCGGCTGGCCAGGCTGGGCTCAGGGCTGTACACTAAACTGGCGTCCAGGAAGGAGGTCAGAGCATTGATCTGCTCTCGGGCCAGTGACTGGCAAGGTGGAGTGGGGCAGACAAAGCCGGCTCGGAAGAAAGGCATGCATTTCCCTTGAGTCTTCACCTTGGGGTCGTTGCACGGGAACTGCAGAGAGATCAGGGTGGGTGACTGGGCAGAGGTGATACAGCTAACAGCCTCTCCCCAGGGTAGGTCTGGATGCAGCTGGCAAAGATGCTGATGGTGCCCTCCTGGGACCCTGGGACCAGACAATGGCTCCAGGTGCCTCCTGCTGATGCTATAAATCCTGGGCCCCCAACTCCCTGAAGGTCATGACATCTGCTGGGTAAAAGGGCTGAGGGGGAATCATTCAATCTTTCATAGCAAAAGCTCCAAATTTTTGGTTGAGAGGGAGTCCTGAGATCCTGGCATAAGGAAGCAGGACATGAGGCAGGAAAGGGTTTGTTAATAATTACTACTAACAACAGCTACCATTTATTTATTCTGCACCTACCATGTGCTTGGCACTATGCATACTTTATCTCATTTTGGTCCTCATAAAACCCTGTAAGGTAGACAATTCTGTCCCATTTTACACGTGAGAAAACGGAGGCTCAGAAAGGTTAGTAATTTGCCCAAGATCTTACAAACTGAAAGGTGAAGATGTGGGATTCAGATCGAGGCTGACCTTACTTCACACCTTATGCTCTTTATACCACAACACAGAGTCCCGATGTGTGTGAGTGAATAAATCATTCTCTAACTGTAAAATCATGAATAAGAAGAAAGGTGCACCACTGCAAGTTCCCTTCCCTTCCTGCTGGAAATGCCCACAAATGCCTGCCACTCATCCTGACTCATCCATTCTGGGAGTAGCCTTCCCGACTCTGAGATGACTTACGGTAGCATTCCACAAATTTCACTGTCTATAAAATGAATCTCCTGGGGATTCCGATAAAATGTAGATTCTGCTTCCCAATGTCTGGGATGAGGTTTGAGATTTTACCTTTCTAATAAGACCCCAGGTGACATCAGTGCTGCTGGGCCAGGGATGAAGACAACACTCCCCAGAGCTTCCCAATTTTGCCCTTAGTGATTACTTGTCCATTTCCCACACAGGTTCTTTGTCCTTGAGGGAAGGGACAGTGTCTTGTTCACCTTTGAATTCTAAGTGTTTAGTGTACTGTCTGCCACATCAGGGAGGCAAGGGGTTTGCCAGGGACCCGCAGCTGCAGGACGTACCATGATGGGGAAACAGTTGTCTCCCTGGATACAATGCTCATCACACTGCACTTTGGAGTACTCGCTGCTCCCCAGTTCCGTGTCGGGGGCAAAATCCAGGTCGTGGTCCACAATTTGACCCCACTGCATTAAGAGCAGGGACCTGTTTGGGTCCAGAACACCCTCTTCATTTAGGTAGCCTACAATCTTGTTGGATACTTCACGGGCCTACAGGTGGAGAGAGGACAGGGAGGAAAAGGTGTTTTGAGGATTCAGATTCAGCTGCAGTTTATAGAGTACCTATGATGTAACAGGTACACTTCATCCTCATGACAAGCTTATGAGGTAGGTGGCATTACCCCATTTTGTAGATGAGGAGACTGAGGACTAGACAGGTGAGGTCAACTCACCAAGGTCCTGCCGCTACAAAGGGCCAGGTCTGTATGACTTGCTGGCTTCAAGGCCAGTGCCCTTTCCACTCAAAGAGGGAAAACAAAGACAGGCTGTCCCTGAAGTAAGTGCCACGGAGGTGCCAGGTGTCCGGGGATAGAAGAGGGGCTCTGGGGAGGGCCCGCCAACTCAGATGAGGCCAACAGATAGGAGGTCCCGGCAAGCACCAGCTGATGCACTCCAGGGGCTGGGGCAGGGCAAGCGCGAACAGGATGGGGCAGGGAAGCCATCTGCCTGGGAGACCCCAGGGTACTTGGCCTGACGGCAGCTGGGACATGTGGCTGGGCTCCGGGACCTGGACTCCGCTGCTCTCTAGTGGCATTTTCCGGAACAGCACCAGGGAGGACGTCCAAATCTCCATCTCTCTCCGGATGAGGTTCTACCGCGCGCCTGTCCTCGCACCTATTTCTTCTTCCTTTCCTTGTGTGTTTGTGGGAGGGCATCCCTTCCCCTCTTACTCCCATCTTTCACCCGCCTGCTCGGGGCTCGCCCCCACCCCGTGTCCGCTCTCACCAGCGGGACAGGGAAGCCGTTCCGCGTCTTCCTCGGCGTCCAGCCGAAGGGCAGGGAGAGCCCGTCCTCGTACTCCGCCGGCAGCCAGCGCGCCAGCGCCCTGTTGGACGCGCCCAGCGCGGGGTTCCTCCTGAAACCGCAAGACCGGCCCTCAGCCTAGGCGGTGGGTTCGCTCCGGGGTCCGCTTCTCCGCAAACCCCACGGGGATCCCCTGGGGAAAGGTGCTCCTGCCAGTGGGATGCAGTGGTCTCTTTAGAAGGTGGGGAAGTTAGCGGGGTTCCAACAGAACAGATTCCAGTGGGACGCTAGTCCAGGAGCGTAAGGCGGTGGGAGTTATGCCTGTAATGCCCAAGTGGCAAAGCCCCTGGCTGGGCTGAGCAGGGCAGGTGGGCTGGGCAGAGGGGTTGGCTGTGGTGATCGGGAGAACCTGCCTCCTAAACCCACCTACTGGCCACTCACCTGTTATTACAGTCTCCCGTGATGGTGCGGTAAGGGCTGTTCTCATCACATTTCACCAAAGGAACTGGGGCATCACAGCCCACCTCCTGAGAGAGTGCAGTCAAGTCCAGGCTAGGGTCTGAAAGAGAAGGGATGCCCAAAGGGCTGAGTTCTTTCTCCCTTCTGAGGCCCTGAGGGGAGGTTCATTTTTTGAACTTGATTTTTGGGGGAATACATTTTACGTTCTAAGTGAGCATTTCGCATTGAATCCTGACAATTCATTAAGGTAAGAATTTAAATTCTCATTTTACGAGAGAACGAGACTTGCCCAAGGCCACACAGATAGTAACGGTCTCCAGAGCTGTTAGTAGTTCTTTGTCTATCAGACCCTTTGGATCAACAGATCTTTCTTTTAGAACAATACCCCTGAGAGGTCAGGTACATGTTAGTATGAGTTAGTTTGAGAAGATTGCTTTTCTTCTAAAGCTCCACTGACGTCTAAGGTCCCAAGCACGCAGGGATCTAGATAGGAAAGATGTTGGGAACGGACAGGGCATTTTTAGGTGAGGGGCGCCGTGATCTCGGCGGGAGTAACAGAGTGGGGAGCTTTAGGCATCAGAGACCTCCACGTGGGCGCAGAATGGGAAGAGCCGCCAACGTCCTAATGCAGCCTGAAGGGAATCCGGCTCTGGGGGCCTTCTTTGGGGGCTCACCTGCGGAGGTTGGCAGGGGCCGAGGTTCAGGCCCCAGCACCTTAAGAGTCTCAGGGTCCAAAGTGCTTCCTACTTCTTCCTACCTTGTCCTGGTTTCCTCCTTTTGGAGCTTTGGAATTTGCCCAAGTCCTAGGCCAGGTGTCCTCCCCCTCTTGAGGTTTCCCCAGGGAGAACGTGCAGCCTCTTCCTCCCGTCAAGACCAATCCCCTTCCTCCGTGACCCACCGTGAACAGTGACATTTGGTAGGGGGTGGGGGGGGAGGGGTTGAGGAGGTCACGATCAATCCATCGGCTCATTGTTTCAGCTCCACGGTACCCAGAACAGGCGAGACAGCTCATCACCTGTGACGTAATCCCAGGAAATCCCCCCTGACACAGGTGGCTGAAATGTCCCCTCCACAGGCGGAAATGGTGACACTGTGGTTTGGGACAGGGAGCCCGTGTTTATTAACTTTAGCCCTTCCTCTGGACAGAGGCCTTACAGATGGTGTTATAACAAAAGGCACAAATGTCCCCTCATTTGGAGTTGGCAATGTGACCTTGCTGGGCCCAAGTTCCTTCCTCTGCAAAAGGAGCATTGGCCTGGCTGTCCTCCCAGCCCCTCCTTGCTCTGCAGTCCGTGATTCTGACGGAGAGAGAGGATGTGGCTCCCAGTACGAACTGTGGCTTTTGGTGGCTTGTGTTCTCTCCTGCGGAGAGATGACCGCTTCCTGCCATCAGAGGGCTGGGGTTTTTTTTCTGTACCTGTGACGTTGATCCCAGTCGCTTTCTGCCTCAGTCTCTTTAAGGACTCCTCCCACACCTGCCCGTGGCGGATGGCCACGCGGGTCCAGCCCTTGGCGTGCTTGAGGTATTTGGAGAGCTGTCGGGTGGTGGGCACCTCAGAGCTCATGGCCGTCTTCAGGCTACAATGGAGAGCAACGGGGGAGTCATGACCGGGCCCTCAGCTCTGACCCTGTAGCAGGGGTGTGAGGTGCTGTGTGTGTACAGTGGGCAGCATGCAGGAGACCCCCACTTCTGTGCTCTCAGGATCTTTTCTTAGCTCTCCTCTGATGCCTCTGGGAAATCTCCTCTGGGAGGAGGAAGCTACCGTGTGTCTTTAAGCTTCATTAAGTCTGGTTCTGAAGGAAGGCAGACAGATGGACATGAGCACTTCCTGAATTAGAGTCAGAGGGTTGCAGCTGTGCTGGCTGCTTCCGAATCCGTTGGGGAACCCTAAAAACACCTAAGTCCCAGGACGTACCGATTCAGACCGAGGAACCCCTGACCGTGGAGCTGGCCTCGTGCACCGAGAATTCTGGAAATAACATGCCTATGGGCCCCAGGTCTGCCCATGAAAGCATCCTTCATCCCATCTGGCCCTAGAGTTAGTGTGGAGTTTGTTTAGTTGTGGCTGTAGCATCTAGCCTCTTGTTGACCATTTCTTGGGCCAGATGTTCGGGCTTTGTCTTAATTACCTATCTATAAAAAGAGAAGCCAAAACCCTTTCTACTACCAAGAAGTTGGTGACCAAGGGCAAGGTGGTGTCAGAAAAGCCCCTGCATGAGAACCCTCTCCCCCGTCCTGTGCCTCAGTTTCTTGTGTGTGAGATGAGGGGTCCTATGAGATGATCTTTACAGCTCTAAGACTGAAATTTTGGAAGTGGCTCAAATTCTCACAAAGGCAACCCTGCTCGGGGATATGCGTCACAGGCTGTAACTCCTGGCCTGTCCCTGTGGATCAGGTTATCGATTCTACTTCAAGCATGAGGGGGCCTGATGCTCAGCCTGAGGGGCAACAATGGGCGATGACTGAGCTGTAGTCACCAGGCCTGACCCCTTCCAACCTCCCCCCAACCTCGGTAAGAAAGGACCCAAGAAGATAAGCCAGACTGCCTTTTGTTGCTGTTACAAGAGACATCATGGCCCAGTGGCCCAGACTGCTGCACGGCATGTCCAATATGGTAACCGCTAGCCACATGTGGCTGTTTAAATGGAAATTCATTAAAATTAAATACAATTAAAACTTCAGTTCCTCAGTGTCACTAGCCACATTTCAAGGGCTCCGTAGCCACATGTAGTCAGTGACTCCTGTATTGGACGGCACTGACCTAGAGTTTGAACCCTGGTTCCCCCAGGATTGGTCTACAGACCTGACCTCTGAGTGAGCTAGGACTCCCTGTGTTACTTACATCAGGGCCTTTGGAGCACGCTGGCTGGGTTTCACTCCTGCTGCTACCTAGTAGCTGGTGCCTTTGAGCAAGTTACTCAACATCTCTGTACCCAATTTCCTTACCCATAAAACGAGGATACTGATCGTAATCACGTTATTTGATCATTTTGACTTCAAAACCAGCTATTTCACAGAGTTGGATTTAGCACTTTCTAGGATTTGGGGGAGGAAGGCATGTGAAGTGCTGAGAGCTGTCTCTGGCACAGAGTAAACACTCACACGTGTTAGCATCAGCGCCATCACCATCATCATGGGTCCCAAAGGGCCCCCCCACCCAAGAGAGAAGGTATGTTGCTGGGCCTCCCAGGGCTCCACCCAAAGGTCCCATGCAAGGCCCTACCTGTTCCTGCCTTTCTCCCCTGGCTAGCGTTCTGCGCGGTCTCCTGCCTGACCTTGACTCACCGGGGACTTACCTCCTGCTCTGACTCAGGGCCGGGCTCCACGGGAGCAAGCAGGGCCTCGGAGGAACTCTTTTTCCATCTCCAGGCCCACCCCCTTGTCCTAGCCCCCATGCTCTCCCATCTGGATGGCCACAGCAGACTCCTAATGCGACTCATGCCTCCTCTCCTGTCCTTCTCCCATCCGTTCTCCAGCCGGCTGCAGGAAGGCGCTTTTTTTGAACGAAATGCAGACCAGGCCACTCTGACTGAAGCACTTTCTTGGCTCTCCCTGTGACGTGCATGAATCCACAGGCTTACTGTGTACGGGCTCGTGACGTTGTGGGATCTTTGCCTCTATCTAGTTCCCAAACATTTTCATCACCCTCCAAGGAGACCCCGCACCCATGAACAGCCAGCCCAGTCCCTCCCTTCTCCCCCAGCCCCTGTCAGCCACTGCTGTGCCTCCGACTATCTGGCCCTCAGGCTCCACCTGTGTGGCCTCTTTCCCTACTGCCGCCACCAGCGTGGGCCTCCTTTCTGTTTCCTGAGCACCCTAAGCTCTTTCCTGCCTCAGGACCTTTGCCTTTGCTGCCCCCAGACCCTGGCTCGCTACATAGCCGGCTCCTTCTCATCCTCCGTCAGGCTTCCCTGCGCCTAGAGTAGCAGCCACTGCCCTGTTTATTTCCTTCATTGTCCTTATCACAGATTGTGAGTCACTGGATTGTGTGTGTGCTTGTGAACAAGATGTTTAAATGTGATTCTTGATGTCTCCATGAGACCCCTAAATCCAAGAACTAATCGGTGGGGATGATTTCCAAGGCAGGGTTGGGTCGTCCTGTGCAGCACGACTTGCAAAGGAGGTGATGAAAACCAATTGTGTGGCTTTTATCCTACCCCGACCTTGGGCTATAAAAAGATTGAGTTAAGGAGGGAGAGAGAATGTTCATCTGGGGGTAGTTGCTGAAATACCAGCCATTTCCCTCCTGCCACTGTGGGGCTTCTTCTTTGCACTCAGTCTAGTGACAAGGGCCTTGAGAGGAGGGCCCTGCTGTGTGTCCTGGAGCTATGGCTGGTGGTTGACCCCTGCCCAAAGAGCCTAAAGAAAACAAGAAAAGCAGACGTGGCTCGTGCTGTGCGCCTAACAGCAGAGTAAGCCAGACAGGGCAGCCCTCGGCCCCAAATCGGCACATCCTCCAGCAGCAGGGCAAAGCTTTTAGTCTTCTGGAGCATCTTTAAAGGGGACCTGGCTCAAGGTGGTGTGAGGAGGGGTGAGGGAGGGAGCCACAAGCTCCAGGGCTGAGGGGTGGAGCTGTGAACTACTGGTCAGAAACTTCTCTGGGTCGGAGAGTTGGCAGCAGAATCTCTGAGAGCCGAAAAGCACCCAAGGAGGGAAGGAGCTTCTGACCCAACCCCTAACACCCAGGCACTAAGCTGTCCAGGCCACTTAGACTTTGCCATCCTGTATCTCTCTTACCTCCCCCAGCTTGACCCCTAAGAGTGACAATCCTGGGCTGGGGGATGAGGAGAAGCTCGGGAAAGACGGACGGACGGACCACGCGCCCTTCTCACACTATGAAACCCTAAAGCAGCTCCAAGGGGAGGAAAGTGAGAGGCTCTGGGCTTTGTCTTCTTCTGCTGACATTTGGGTTCCTGAAAGGACTAGAAGTGATCAGAGCACATCTTGTCATCTAAAAGTCGGCAGAAAAGTTATGGGACCTCTTGAGAGTTTATGCAAGGGCCAGAGAGGAATGAAACCCCAAGTCCAGGAGAGGGGCAGCAAGAGGCACCAGTGAGGTTGTTTTCTGCTCGGTGAAGTGGTTACTCTTGTTTTCCTGCCTCTCTAGCTCCAGCCTGGGCTTCCTGAGGGCAGGGACCCAGTCTGCATTGCTTATTTCAGGAAACCCAGGCCCTACACGTGGTCGGGAGGTGGCTGACTCTGCTGGTGTCCTGCATGTTTCTCAAGTTCATTTGGGCCCATTTATAGCTTTGGCGTGCCCCTCCCCTAGCCGCTGATGGCTCACTCCCGTAACTTTCTTGGGCAATTGCTTCTGAGTCAGGGTGGCTTCCTGGCTGGAGGTGCCTGGGAGTCACACAGTGTGCTACGCTGCGCCCCCCACCCCCACCCCCAGTGCCAAGCTTGCAGCACGTCTGGCTGACATCAAGGACCCCTTTGGCAGGTGAAACCTCTGCTCTCTTGCTTGGGGTAGGACAGGCTCTGAGTGCAGCCTACACTCCGGATCTCCCTGTGGGGTCAGCTGGGGCTAGACCTTAAACCACATCCCTGCTTAACCCCTTCTTTTTACCTATCTGGGCTCACTCCCTCACTCTGCTACAGCTTTCGTGAGAGTGCTCCCCGGTAAGCCACCGCATGTGAATCCAGGTCTCAGGTTCTGCCTCAAGGGGACCTGACCTAAGACATGTTGAATGAATGGAGAACTTCTAGGGACAGGCTTTCTGAGACTCTGCAATGCATGACCTAAGGAATCACTCAGCCACGTGGAAGAAAGTGCTTCTAGGATTGGATGAGACCACATCCCCTTCCAGGTAACTTAGAGGCTGAGGATTTTAGGAGCTGTTGGCTTTTACCCATACTTGCCCCATACTCGCAGGTGGGCAGGGGCTGGGGGTGGAAGGGCAGGTTGTAAGATTGCTTTGGCTCGTTGGCTTGTCAGGACTGACCTGGAGGCACTCGTCAGCCCAGGAAGAGAAGCACGTGGTATGTGTGTCTCACCTACCTGGTCCGGGAATCCAGGAAGGCCTTGTTGACCTGGATCTTGACCTGACTCACAGCATCAGAGATGGTGACGGTGCGGGTGGCCTGCTCTTGGAGGGGGAGAAACAAGGAGCAGGGTATCAGACACCCCTCTTTGGAGAAGCCCTTTGGTCTGTCTCCCTCTTTCTCTACTATTATCCCCACCACTCAAACCTGAGCAGACAGAAGATCAAGATTAGGAAATGTTCGACAGGAGGAAAAGCCCAGAATGGGAAGAATACTCTCTGATACTCAATAAGGTGTCAATAGCACTCTTTAGAAGTCCAGTAGAATGCATTTGTCCCTCAGTATCCACAGGGGATTGGTTCCAGGACCCCCCAGGATGCTCAAGTCCCTTATGTAAAAGGGCATAGTATTTGTATATAACTTATGTGCATCTTCCTGTATACTTTGAATCACCTCTAGATTACTTATAATACTTAATGCAATGTAAATGTCATGTAAATAGTTGCCACAGTGGGGTTTTTTTTGGGGGGGGAGCTTCCTGGAATCTTTTAAAAAAATATTTTCAATCCACTGCTTGTTGAATCTGCTGAGGCAGAACCTGTGGATACAGAGGTCTGACTGGACCCAGTGTTGGGATTAGAAGGTGTGTGACCACTCAGGTTGGCTCTGGGCTCTGGGCTGTGTGGTTTTTTTTGGTTCTTGGTGAGGTGGACCTGAAAACAAGTCCCTCAAAGGGCTTAGCTGATCACAAGGACCCTGAGGTAGGGAAGGGGACGGTGTAGAGTAGAGGTGGGATTCCTCGTTTTACTCGAATTGGGGTCTGGAATGGTGGGAGGATCAGGATGCAGTCTTTGAACAAGGGGAGTGTAGTGGCTTAAATAGCGTCCCTCCAAAATACTTGTCCAACTAGCACCTGAGAATGTGACCTTATTTGGAAATAGGGTCTTTGCAGATGTAGCTAATTAGGAAGAAGTCATACAGGTACAGGATTAGAGTGGGCTCTAAATCCAATGACTTGTGGTCTTATAACAAGAGGAGAGGACACACAGAGGACACCACAGAGAAGAAGGCCATGTGAAGATGGAGGCAGAGATTGGAGTGATGCACATATAAGCCAAGGATTGCTGGGAGCTACCAGAGGCTGGAAGGGGCAAGGAATGATTCTCCCCTAGAGCCTTCAGAGGAGCATGACCCAGCCAACACCTTGATTTTGGACTTCCAGCCTCCTGAACTGTAGGAGAATACATTTCTGTTGTCTTAAGCCGCCCAGTTTGTGGTCCTTTGTTACAGCAGCCCCAGGAAACCAATACAAGGTGGTACTTACCATTTGTGTTAGATTCTGCAACCTGGAACAAGCTCAGGGAAGCCAAAAGGACTGGGAGATGGAAAAGAGCCCTCATCGCTGAAATGAGACCAGGATCAGGATGTGAGCCTTGTAGAGTCCCCATGGGTAGGACTGAATCACAGAAAGGGGGTGGTAAAGCAGAGAAAGCCCAGAGAACATGAGACACCCTAACATTAGAACAGAGGAGGGGAAACCACAGTAACTAACTAAGCATCTACCATATGTGCAGGCCCATGGTAGGTCCTGGGAGAGGGAAAGAGACAGGCTTTGTGGTCAGAAGGTCCTGAGTTGTAGTTATGCATTTGCTCTAACTAGCTCTGTGACATTAAGCAGGTTACTTGACATCTCTGGGCCCCAGCCTGATTGAGTGAGAGGGTTGGACCACGTGATCCAAGATGTCTGATTCTGCCCTGACACCCCGTGACCCAAGTTCCTGTACCTGTCCTGTCACCGGTGACAAATGCTCTTACCAAACCCAAAACACAACTTTGGAGTTCCTCTTCCTTGTTCCCCTCGGGATGTATTGCTCCCTGAAAGCCATCCTCCTCTGGCCCAGCACCAGGGAGTGTGCCTGAGAAGTAGACACTCAGTTCCTCCTATGGGAACTGGCAAGGAACTCCACCCTCCCTCAAAGAGTCGACATGATGGGAAAACACGAATGAAAATTGTGGCAAAGCTCAGAGCTCTCCAGAGCCCACAGCCGGGTTCCAGGTTGCCTGAAGAGGTTCCTGCTCTTAGATCAACGCCGTCATCATGAGCTTTAACTCTGAACCTAAATCATCAGATTAAAATTGTGCAGCTTTGTTTGCTGACGAGGGGCTTTGGGGCTCAGAGTGTTCATTAGGATTGGTGGAATAGACCCAAAATGTCTTTTGAGGAGATTCTAGTTCCAGCCCAGGAGGCACCCATGCTGTACAGATGGAACGATCATGCGTCTAGACCATGGTCTTCACAAGAGGGCACAGGCTCTCCCCATAGTGTGCATTCACTGGTTGGACCCCAGAAGCGTCCTCAGATTGGCTGCCCCCTCTGTATCTACTCAAAGCTCCCTAAGAGAAATCGTGGTTCTAGAGTTTTGCCCAAGAGACCACCCAGGAGGTCTTCCAGACACTCTCCAGATAATCACCAGAAAAGGAGAACTGTGTATCTGGACAGGTAATATCAGCTTCCCTTGCACTCCCCCAATCTTTTCCTCTGAACTTTGATGATCCCCCTAATAATTTTTATCTTGTTGAATGTACTTCTTGTAAGCTAACTGTAGAAAAAAAAAAACCAAGGTGTGAATAAATACCTCTCTGGCCAAGATTCTCCCTGGCACTTTTTTTTTCCCCAAGAGGAAAACAGCTTGACCCCTCAGTGGGCTCCTGTCCTTACACCTCTATGGCCCCGCATAGTCCTCCTCTTTGTGCTTCGAGGAGACCACTGAGCCAGCAGAAATCTGCCCTTTTAAGCAAACAGATACGATGGTTTTGGAGTAAAAAGCATCACTGATATTATTTTAAGTTGTGGTAAAAACACACAGGATAACATTTACTACCTTAACCATTTTAACCAGACAGTACAGTAGTGATAAGTACATTCACATGGATGTACAACAGATCTTTAGAACTATTTCATCTTGCAAAACTGAAACTCTCTACCCACTAAACACCAACTCCCCCTTCCTCCCTCCGCCCAGCCCCTGACAACCACCATATCATTGATTTTAAAGAGAGCTGATGGGCACACAAGTATTCATTATATTGTTCTTTCAATGACTAGTGTGTTTCATGATAAATCAAAAACAAAAAGTGAAAGGTTAGTCTATGAAAATAGGCATCATCTGAAATAGATTGAGGAAGAAAAATATCATAGCCGAAGAAATAAAAGTTGAGAAATCTGAACAGGAAAAAGTCCTTAGATACTCATTTCTCTTCTCCTTTCCTTGGAACCTCTTTTTCTTTTTTGGTACGCGGGCCTCTCACTGTTGTGGCCTCTTCCGTTGCGGAGCACAGGCTCCGGACCCGCAGGCTCAGTGGCCATGGATCACAGGCCCAGCCGCTCCGTGGCATGTGGGATCCTCCCGGACCGGGGCACGAACCCGTGTCCCCTGCATTGGCAGGCGGACTCTCAACCACTGCGCCACTAGGGAAGCTCCCTTGGAACCTCTTTAATACTCTCCATCACTGAAAAGTGGTGGGAGGGAACCTCAGGCAAAAGCTAAATTATTTTCCTTGTCTCTGCCATCTTTCCTGGTGGGTGTGAAGGAAACACGTGGGACAGAAAGCAGAGAAAAGCAAACACGAGGTCATGCTGCTGGGAAAGGGGTGTTCAGAAAGATCCTGGAGGACTCTATCTGCAGCCAGAGCCAAGAGGCTTCTGGGATGTTTGGATATTTTCCCACATTCTTATCATCATGCTCTCATGCTCAGTACAGAAACCCTTTCCCAAGCCCTTTGGTGTGCATCAAGGCTTGGAGCCTTCCCTGAGACATGAAGCGTTATCTGGAGACAGAAGCACAGCCTCTGCCTCTCAAATGCCAGTCTGGTCCGCAATCCCCTGCCTCTTACTCACACTCTCCTATGCAATGCCCTCTTGGCCCAGTGAACTCCTATTCATTCTTTAAAACCCAGGCCAAATGCCACCTTCTCTGTGAAGTGTACCAGATCTAGGGAAAATTAGGTCATTCTTTTTTCTCTCTTCCCACAGTACTTTACTCACATTTCGTGTCACTGTTTTCATGTCTGTTTCCCCGTCAGATCATAAGCTTCTCAAGAGCTACGTCCTATTTTTGTTTTTTCCACTGCCCAAGCCTAGTGTTGGTACATAATAGGTGTTGGGTACATGCTGAATGAATGAAACTCCCACGGTAGAGAAGTTCAGCATCCAGATGGTGCAGAAGGAGAGGGTGGTGATGGTCCCTTAACAGGCTTCTCCCACCTTAATGTGGCTACTAATCATCGGGGGACCTGGTTAAATGCAGACTCTAACTCAGAAGGTTATAGAAGGGGCCTGAGAGCCCGCACTTGCAACAAGTTCCAGGTGACGCCGATGCTGCAGGTCTACAGACCACACTGAGTACCATGATCTCCCAGAGTCCAGCTCTCAGACTTGCTGAGAAGTCACCATGGGGGCTTCAGGAAGGCCTGAGAGGGGAAGGCATCCGTAGGGTTCTTTTCCGTGAATGGTGAATGCTCTGTTGAGGGTAGTGGGATGAGCCGGAAAGAAAACCAATGAACTCACCATCACCCCCAAGAATGTTCTATTTGATCTTTTGAGCAGTTCCAGTATCAAGAGGAAAATAGAGACGAGACAAGCTCTTATCAAGCTCTCTACAGCAGAGAAAATCCCCCTTAGCCACAGGGTTTAGGATATGCGATTTCATAAAAAACAATATGATTCAATCACTCAATTTTCCCAAGATGAAACCCATTTAAATATTGATGCAATTCATAAATCTGATGGAGAACATACTGTCCACAGGACATTGGAAACACCTGGGACTAGACATTCAGGGCCAACTAGATGTTCAGGTCTGCTGTAAATAGCACGAGACACTAGAAACAGGTTGAAGATCTGAGATCCCTGGCTTAGGGGACCCCTTAAACACTGCAAAATTTTCACTAGAGTGAATTTTCATTAGCGTTCATATCATAATTGCATCAGTCTCAAGAACACCACATGGAGCATCATTCTGTTACTATTTTCCCCCAACTTTCTGTGCGACCTGGACACATGATATCTCTTAGACCTTAGTTCCTAAACAGGATGGATGAGAGGAATATGGTACCTTCCAGCCCTAAGAGTTTATGATTCTATGGCTCGGCGTTCAGACTCAGAAAAGCCTCTTTGCCCCACAATGGATTCAATTACATTCTCCCTTATGGATTCAATCACATTGTCCCTTATGGATTCAATCACATTCTCCCAAACAGGGATGACCTGCCAGGTTGGCAGCCAAATCTGACACCAGAAAATGCCTGAGGAAGACAAGTCCAAATGCAGTACCAAGCTTTCTGAGAAGCCTTTAGGAAATTTCATCATCAATTTTGCAGATTCCAGTTAATGAGTCTTACCTGCCAAGTGCCTTGGTCTCCTGTGGCAGCCAGGGGAGTTTCTGTCCTTGGAGGAGCTGGTCTTTTATACCGTCTATCAGGAATTAATTTCAGGGAAAGGCCCAGAAAGAAAGATTATGAGGGGCTGATGTGGCTTGGAGGAGGATCTCAGGTTCAGCAGGAAATACCCTGTGACTCTGGGCAGATGCACGAGGAAACTGCCAAATGACAGAGATTGGTTGATACACTATCACTGATCCTGGATGAAGCAAATCCTCTTCTTCCTATTTTTCAGGTGAACTACGTGGTCTTGCTGCAGTCATGGAAGGCAAACCTCCAATCTTTGAGCAGGCTTGTCCCTTTTACGCCCTTAATGAGATCTGAATAGCTCTTAAAATTAGGAACAATTAAATGGCTTTCTTACCCATTTGTTTATTCAGTGCCTTTTGATCCCTCCCTTACCTTTCACCCAATCTTTGTGGAAGCCACTAGATTCATCTTTGGGATTTTCAATAGTTTTCAAATGTTCCCTTTTGGGGGGGGGTCAAAATTTCAAAATACTGCCCCTTTTGGGCCACCAGAGAAGTGAGAAGAGCCCTGGACTTGTTGTCAAGGGGTAGGTTAGATCCCTGCCTCTGTCACTGTGTGGCTCTGGACAAGTCACTCCACCTTCTGTCTCCTTGTATACTCTAGTTGCAAAACCAGTGGTTGGCTTAGATGATTACTAGGATTCTATGACTTCATACCTTCTATAGGGTGAGCCATTAAAAAAAAAAACACCACTATACAGGAACTTATTGACTTAAAGTCCAAGTATAATGTTATATACCATCAAGTTCATTAGATCCATACAGGAAGGAAATAAGAAGGTTTAAAGAAAACGAAATTTCATGAGTGTATTTTACAGACAGGCAAATTGAAACATAAGCTTCTTTATAAAATTTTACTTTGGGTTGAAAATACTCTGGGGGACTGTCAGAACTTCATCATCCCAAAACCAGCCCCCTGAATTTACCTTCCAAAATGTAATATTCCTTTTCTCTGGCTGATGGAAGGTAGTTAGAATCTGCTTCTCTTGTGATGAATCCAGGCAAATGAGCTGGGCATCTCAAAAGAAGGCAGCTGTCCAGGAAAGGTAAGTGAAAGACATCAGGCTTTTCTTGTTTTCTTTGAAAGACATTTCCGCTTGTCAGCCAAGGTTTTCTTTGTCTGACCACTCCTTGAACGTTGGAGCATGCTTCTCAAGGCTCTCACCTCTGGGTTTTGTGCTTTACGAGTTAATGAAGCTGTGTCTTTAGGTGGATCTTGACCTGGTTGGTTCTGAATACTTGTATCTTCAGCTTTGCTGATGTGTGATGACATGTATTCATGGACTTATCTCAGTTTAGTTAAATCTGTTTAGCACAGTTAGATGTCTCCCCATGAGGGAACTGGCCCGAGAAATGGACTGGAAGACAGGTAGCCCAGTAGAAAGCTAAAAAGGCCAACTGCTTCTCATATATCAGCACAGAGAGTCCAAGATATTTTAGTAATAGCAGCAGCAGGAAATACCCAATGAAGATGAAGTCTGCCACTGGCACATGGTAGTGCACGTGCGGGCACACACACATACACTTTCCAAGAATTCACAGTTTATAAGCAAGGCTGGCCTCAGACATGGTTGGCTTTCCTCCTTCACTTCTGGAAGTACAATTCTGCATGCTGATCAAGGGACATTCATGGTCAGTGAGTGACAAACTGACCACTGTGTATGAGGTGACCGTAGCTTTCGCACTGGGCCCTGGCCTTCCAGCCATCTCCACCGTTTCAGGTGATATCTTCTTGGAAGCCCAGCCAGACCCTTTCTCAGCTGTCTGTTTTCACCCACCTTCCGCTGGCTTGGCTGTCATTCACAGCTGGACACGTTAATTTTTTTCTTTCCTGGCTAAAATGCATTTCCTCTTGTTGGTTCTCAGAACACCAAACAAACGGACTTCTTGACCCCAGTATGGCTCCACATGTCAATGTTTACCATCTCTGGGACACATCCGCTGTTCACCCCAGAGAAGGAAGGAACCCAGGTGCTCTGGCATCAGCCATCCTGGCCTTGGGACAGGTGTAGAGATAACAAAGTTTCTCTGAATGGTATCCCTGGCAGCACGAGGTCTTGGGAGGGATGGGAACATTGCCAGGCAGCCCCCTTCAGGAGGAAGAGAAAAGTGTCTGGGATGGTTTGTGTGTCTTCCTCGGCAGGCAAGAAGAGGTCTTCTGCCTCCTGTAAGTATTTTTTAGTGGGAGGATTCATTGGATATTTGGTGGCTTCTGAGATTGGCATAACATTAGGGTTCTGACTGGTAAACCAGTATCAATGAGTTTTTCCAATTAGCCACAGAATGTTGGGAGCGGAAGGGCTGGGTCTCATTCAGGGTTCCTCCAGGGACCACTCTGGTGGGGCGGGCAGAGGGAATTACCAAGAACCTCTCTGCTGAAGCGGGTGGAATGTCCTCCCTTCTCTCCATTAATCGAAAATCCCTTTTGGTCAAGGCCATTCTCCTATTTTCCATCAGTGTTCCATCTCTCCTTCCTTTCTTCTATCTCCCTCTTAGATGTTCAGTGAGCACCTGGTATTATGTGTTCTTGTTTTTTCCTTTTCTTACCTCCAATCCTCCTTCTTCACAATTAGCTTACAAATGATGCATTTTGATAAAGTTGGCTTCAAATGAAAAAGATGTCGTATCTGTTCCATGCCTTGGCAGAATTGTCTAGGGACAGAGCTGGGAAAGGTGACAGACAGATCTTAGAGCTCAGCGGAGACCATTTGACCTAAAATAGATCCAGAGATGGTTGGGGTAGAGATGGGAAGACAAACCAACTCTCATATAAGTCACAAACTCAGGATTTTAAACAAAAGCCAATCTTGAATTATTATTGCTATTAAGTGAGAAGTCAGGTGAGGTATGTTTTGTGGTAAATCCACAGAGAAAATATCATTCCAATAAAATACCCCCTGTCACTCAGCAAGCATGTGCACACCACAGACAGACACACACACACAGAGATAAAACACTAAGCAACAAGTGGAAATGCAAGGAACTCTGGATTAAGATTCAGGAAGCCAGGTTCTAGGCTTACCTTGCTATCTACTGGCTGTGTGACCTTGGGGAGGTCATTCTTCATTTGCAGACCTCAATTTGTCTGTAAAGAGAAGTGGATCCACTAAATACTCGTGGTGGTTCCCCGAGGCTCTGGTGTTTAGGATTTTCCTGTGAATCATCAGATCTAGGAGCTCCTGGTACCTGTCTGCTTCTTCCCCACCTGTTCAATCTTGTACGAGTCACATAGCCTCAGGTTCTCTTTATACAAAAAGGGCATCAGAATCCTATGTTATTCTCTGTTAGGACCAGCTAGGATGGAGTTTCCTTTAGTTCTGAGGGACAACCAGAATAAAAAACAAGAGGAATCTTGTTGAGAAATGGGAAGAAAAATTCTGCTGGGAATGTGATCATTCCCTCGGTCACTCAAGTTTGGAAACCAGGGAGTCATCCCAAGTACTTTTGCTCTTCTTTTTTCTCTTCTTTTCTCTTCCTCTGCCTTCCTCCCATCTCCCACCTCAGTCACTGATTCCTACCCATTTGTTCTTCATCAGTCACTTGCATTGGTCACTTCCTTGCCTTCCCCACATTCTGGTTCTGCTCTGACTCACCTCAGTTTTACTCCAAGATCGCATCCTTCTCACTGGTCTCCCTGCCACCAATCCATTCCACCGCTTCCTCCTCTATACCAGGGTTTTCACTCCTGAGCTCCCTACTACCCAGAGGACACAGTCTCAAGTCTTAGCCAAAGTTCTAGCCTGCCTACCCTCCCATCTCTCCCAGCCCCTCAGACATCACTCCTCCACCCAACCTCTTTATTCCAGCCAAACTCACCTACTCTTTTTTCCCTACCACGCCAGGCACTGTCCTGCTTCTGTGCCTTTCCCACTGCTGTCCTCCATGTCTGGCTGGTTCTCTCCCTTCTTGTCTGACCAGTATCTCAAGCCCTCTCTTGTCCATGGAGACTTCCCTATCTGCCAACCTCCAGGGAGCATCGGATATTGCTTCTCTTTTTCTCTCCTTTGCTTTTCCTACTTATTATCTCTTTATGCATCTTTCCTGATACCCAAATTAGATCATAAATTCCTTAAGAGCTCCAGATTGTATTGGGCAATCAATGATATTTGTTTGATTGATAAAGATGATGATATCGGTGTAAAAATGACCTTGCCTTAACTCAGTCATTCAAGTCCAAGGTCTTGGCTGTTGGCCCTAAAGCTGTTTCTGGAAATCACTTCTGGCTTAACTAAAACACGGTGGCTATTCAAAGTGTAACTAGAGGGTATAATTTCTGAATTTTTCTCTTCTCTTTCGTTTTCCCCAACTTAGAGCCCAACTGCCCATCTTAAGCTGCACAAAAGCAGAGAGAGCCAGGAGATTGTGAGGAACATCTGGATCTTGGTCCTTTTACAGTTGGGTGAAGACAGCAGCTAGAGCCCCTTTTCCAACCTGAAGGTGGAACTTCAATGCTTATTTTCCAGATGGCAGAAGAATCTCTCAGAAGCAACAGAACCCACATACCCTAGTCTTGTGAAGTTCCATCCTTAGGTCTCTTTGCCAGATGGAGACTGGAATTCTGCATGGACATTCCTGAGAAGGCACCTCCCTCCCCTGCGGACTAGCCCTGGAACTAGTGAACGGTGCCCACTAGGTGCCAGGGTGTGCAGGCTCTGGGACTTACCGTAAATGGCTGAGATCTCACTACTTCTTTCTGGGGCTCCACCCAGATAATTTGGGGCTGTGCAAAGATACTTATCTCTGGAAGATTGTGGTGGAGGCTGGAATGGGGTGAGGTGCTGGAGCGGACTTGCTGTAAGAGAATCCTTTCTGCTCTCCTGGGAACCTGGGAAGGGCTAAGTGATTATTTGCATGTCACTCTTCTCATAGCGCTAAGAAGGGGGCAGAGGCCAGGGGAGGAGAGGGAAGGAGCCCTTACTGTCCTGCTTTCTTGTTCTTCTCTTAAGAAATGCGGGGTTTTCAAGATGCTGTAGAATGTCCTTCTATTCTGCGAACAACAGGGCATGGGTAATGCTCTTTATTTATTTATTAAAATTTTTTTTATTTTATATTGGAGTAGATTTGGTTAACAATGTTGTGTTAGTTTCAGGTGCAAAGCAAAGGGATTCAGTTCTACATATACATGTATCCATTGTTTTTCAAATGCTTTTCCCATTTAGGTTATTACAGAGGATTCAGCAGAGGTCCCTGTGGTATACAGTGGGTCCTTGTTGGTTATCTATTTTAAATACAGCAGTGTGTATGTGCCAATCCCAAACTCCCAGTCTATCCCCCCACCCTTCCCCCCAGTACCCATAAGTTCTCTAAGTCTGTGATCTGTTTCTGTTCCGTAAATAAGTTCATTTGTATCATTTTTTAAAGATTCTGCATAGAAGCGATACCATATGATATTTGTCTGTCTGACTTACTTCACTTAGTATGATAATCTCCAGGTCCATTCATGTTGAGGCAAATGGCATTATTTCATTCTTTTTAATGACTGAGTAATATTCCTTTGTATATGTGTACCACATCTTTATCCATTCATCTGTCAATAAACATTTAGGTTGCTTCCATGTCTTGGCTATTGTAAACAGCACTGCAGTGAACATTGGGATGCATGTATCCTTTCAAACCATGCTTTTCTCCAGATATGTGCCCAGGAGTGGGATTACAGGATCATATGTTAGCTCTATTTTTAGTTTCTTAAGGAACCTCCATAGTGGCTGCACCAATTTACCTTCCCACCAACAGTGTAGGAGGGTTCCCTTTTCCCCAAACTCTCTCCAGCAATTGTTATTTGTGGATTTTTAAATAATGGCTATCCTGACTGGTGTGAGGTGATACTTCATTGTAGTTTTGATTTGCATTTCTCTAATAATTAGTGATGTTGAGCATATTTTTATGTACCTATTGGCCATCCATATGCCTTCTCTGGAGAAATGTCTATTTAGGTTTTCTGCCCATTTTTGTTTGTTTTTTTGTTTTTGCGGTACGCGGGCCTCTCACTGTTGTGGCCTCTCCCATTGCGGAGCACAGGCTCCGGATGCGCAGGCTCAGCAGCCATGGCTCACGGGCCCAGCCGCTCCGCGGCATGCGGGATCTTCCCGGACCAGGGCACGAACCCATGTCTCCCTGCATTGGCAGGCAGACTCTCAACCACTGTGCCATGAGAGAAGCCCTCTGCCCATTTTTTGATTGTGTTGTTTGCTTTTTTGATATTTAGTTGTATGGGCTGTTTATATATTTTAGAAATTAAACCCTTGTCGGTCACATCATTTGCAAATATTTTCTCCCAGGCTGTAGGCTGTCTTTTCATTTTGTTTATGGTTTCGTTTGCTGTGCAAAACTTAAAAGTTTGATTAGGTTCAATTTGTTTATTTTTGCTTTTATTTCTAGATAAGGATAGTTTTACTTCTTCCTGTCAAATTATGCTTTTCATTTTTGTTTTTTTTTTGCCTTATTTCACTGGACAGACCTTCTAGTATAAAGTTAAATAGAAGTTGTGATACCAAATATTCTTGATTTCCAATCTTCGGGAAAGTGTTCAATATTTTATCACCAAGTATGAAGTTAGCTGTTTTTCTGTGGATATATGTTTTCAATTCTCCATGTAAATACCGAAGAGTGGAAGTTCTGCATCATATGGTAACTTTATGTTTAACATGTTGAGGAAATTCCACTGTTTTCCAAAGCAGCTACACTATTTTATATTCCCACCAGCAGTGTATGAGTGTCCCAATTTCTTCATATCGTTGCCAACACCTTTTATTATCTGTCTTTTTATTATAACCATCTGAGTGGGGTGAAATTTGCACTTTGTGGTTTTGATTTGCACTTCCTTTATGATCAATGATGTTGAACATCTTTCCATGTGCTCATTGGCCATTTGTATATCTTCTATGGAGAAAAGTATACTCAGATCTTTGCCCATTTTTGTACTTGAGTTGTGTATCTTTTAATACATATGATTTGTAGGAGTTATGTGTATATTCCAGATACAGGTCTCTTGTCAGATATATGGTTTGAAAATATGTTCTCTCATTTTGTAAGTTGTATTTTCACTTTCTTGATATTGTCCTCTGAAGTGCAGAAGTTTTGAATTTTGATGGCATCCAATTTACTTTTTCTTTAGTTGCTTGTGTTTTTGGTGTTGTATCTAAGGATGCTTTGTAGAAGTCATTGTAACAGGTATGAGGTGATATCTCATTGTGATTTTGATTTGCATTTCCCTGATAATATCTGACGTTGAGCATCATGTAACTGTTGGCCTCTGTATGTCTTCTCTAGAGATGTCTATTCAAATCTTCTGCCCATTTTTAAGTTGGATTGTGTGTTAGGGGAGAATTTTTTAAATTAACAATTCAATCTGATATAGCTCCTCTCAGATTTTTTATTTATCCTTTAGTAAGATTTAGTTTTCGTTTTTCTAGGAATTTGTCCATTTCGTTGAAACTTTAATTTACAGACATATAATTTTTCATAGCACTCCATTATTATCCTTTTTATTTCTGTAAGTTTAGTAGTAATGTTCCTTACTTTATTCTTGAATTTAGGAATTGTTATGTCTGCTTGATGGAGTGACACTTTTTTTTTTTTTTTTTTTTTTTTTGCAGTACACAGGCCTCTCACTGTTGTGGCCTCTCCCATTGTGGAGCACAGGCTCTGGACACGCAGGCTCAGCGGCCATTGCTCACGGGTCTAGCTGCTCCACAGCATGTGGGATCTTCCCGGACCAGGGCACAAACCTGTGTCCCTTGCATCGACAGGCACACTCTCAACCACTGCGCCACCAGGGAAGCCCCGATGGAGTGACACTTTTATCATTGTAAAATGTCCTTTGTCTCTATAACAATGTTTGTCTTAAAGTTTACTTTGCCTAACATTATTAGTCGAACCATTCTAGCTCTCTTTTGGTTACTGCTTGCATGGTATATCTTCTCCTATCAATTTACTTTCAACCTATTTGCGTCTTTGAATTTAAAGTGTCTATTATCGATAGCATACGATTGGATCATGTATTTCCAACCCATTATGCCAGTCTCTGCCCTTTGATCAGTGTGTTTAATCCATTCACATTTAATATAGTTATAGACAAGGTAGAATGTACATATGCCATTTTGCTATTTGTTTTCTATATGTATTCTGTCTTTTTGTTTTCTGTTCTTCTATTACAGCCTTATTTTATGTTATTTTCTAGTGTACCCTTATTATTTCCCTTTCTTTCTTTCTCTTTCTCTTTCTTTCTTTCTTTCTTTTTTTCTTTAGAGTTATTTTCTTAGTGGTTGCCCTAAGGATTACAATTAACATATTAAAATCTTAACAATTAACAACTTAAATTAATCTAGTTCCTATTAATTCCAGCTTAATTTCAAGAGCCTTGCTCCTATATAGCTCTTTTCTCTGCCCCCTCTTTTATACTATTAGTCATACGAATTGCATCTTTCTTTATTATAAGATCATTAACACAGTTTTAAATTCTCACTTTTAAAAATTGTCATTTAAATCATATATGAGAAAAAAAGACTTACAAAAATTACGCTTTCTTATATTTGTCTATGTGGTTACCTTTACTGGTGTTCTTTATTTTCATGTGACTTTGAGCTACAGTCTTGTGTCCTTTTCTTTCAACCTGAAGGTCTCCCTTTTAGGGAAGATCTGCTAGTGACATATTCTCTCAGTTTTGGGGGTTTTTTTGGAGTATGCCTTAATTTATCTGTCATTTTTAAAGGATGGTTTTGCTGGTATAGAGTTTTTGGTTGACAATCTTTTTCTTTCAGCACCTGAAATATGTCATACCACTGCCTTCTAGTCTCCATATTTTCTGATGAGAAGTCAGCTGTTAATCTTATTGAGAATTCCTTGTACATGAAAATTGTTTCTCTCATGTTGCTTTCCAGATTCTCATTTGAGTTTATACTACTTGGAGTTCATTAAGCTCTTTGGGAATGTAGATTAATAGTTTTTACATCAAATTTGGGAAAATTTCAGCCATTATTTCTTCAAATATTTTTTCTAATCCTTTCTCTCTCTCCCCTCCTTTTGGGATTCCCATTATTTAATTGTTGGTATACTTGATTGTGTCCTATAGGTCTGTGAGGCTCTGTTCATTCTATTTTTCTCTCTGTTCCTCAGAATGAATTATTTAAATCAGCCTGTCTTCAAGTTTACTGATTCTTTCTTTTGCCAGTGTTCATATGCTGTTGAGTCTCTCTAGTGAATTTTTCATTTCATTTATTAATCTTTCCAACTCCAGAATTTATATATGTTTCTTGTTAAAAAATAAGTTATATTTCTTTACTGATATTCTATACTTGGTGCAACATCATTCTCATATGTTCCTTTAGTTCTTTAGATATGGTTTCCTTGAGTTCTTTAGACATATTTATATAAAAATTACTAGATGCACATAAATATTCCAACTATCTGTGCTCTCTCAGAGACTATTTCTATGGACTGCTTTTCTTCCTGTGTAGGGACAATACTTTCCTTGTCTTGTAAGTTTTAGTTGAAAACTGGACATTTAAAATAATATAAAGTGGCAACTCTCTCCCTCCTTTCCAGGGCTTCTTGTTGCTCTTTGTTGGTGGTGATGCTGCTGCTTATTTGTTTAATGACTTTTCTGAACTAATTCTGTAAAGTCTGTGTTCTTTGTCATGTGTACCAACTGAAGTCTGCTCGGTTGGTTAGCTTGTTGGTCAGCTAATGACTGGATAGAGGTTTCCTTAATTCCCCTAAACCAATAAGTCTCTCAGCCTTTGTCTAAGGCTCTCTGAACATGTTGCGGTTCACTGTCAGTTTCTTGGCGTACACTTTATAACTCTGTCTTAGCCTTCACATCATGATTGTCAGAGCCTCAAGATCAGCCAGAGATGAGAGATTCAGTCATCTCGTATCTTTCCTGGGCATACACACCTCCCCACACATGTGCGTGACCTAGATTCTGAAGAATATATTAGAGCATTTGAAAACTCCCATGAACTTATCAGGCCCCAGTTTTTCCTTTCAAGTTTTATTTTTTTTTTGATAGTTTCTTGTTTATCTCAGGTATTATCATCATCTGATGCAGCTGCGATATTAAACAATTGCCACTCATTCCTTTTGACATTACCCTCAGGGGAAAAGGCTAGTCACAATGAGTTTATGCTGGGGAGAGGAGAGAAGGAATAGGACAGCTAAAATGCCACAAAGCCTGCTGTTCTTACTGAAATTTGGCTCTCTTTTTTCGATAGATGTTCCTTGGATTGTTTCAAGAATTCGTAGAGTTTTGAAAAAGTTGAGTTTGATAATTTTTGCCAGGGTTCTCGTTGCTTTATGGAAGAGTGAATTTTTAAAGGCCCTTCCTTCACCACTCCAGAAGTGGCTTTTTTTAAAATGCATTTTTATATTTTTGTCTTTGGGTTGTTTTTGGTTGTGCCACATGGCATGCAGGATCCCAGTTCCCTAACCAGGGATCGAACCTGTGCCCCCTGCAGTGGAAGCACAGAGTCCTAACCACTGGACCACAAGGGAAGTCCCAGTTTTTATGTTTTTAAATTGTATTTCATAAATTTATGCTCTTATGTTTATTATTTTTCCCCTACTTCTTACTTAGTTTTGATTTTCTCCTCATAGTTTATTAAAATTGAAACTTAGGGCCTCCCTGGTGGCGCAAGTGGTTGGGAGTCCGCCTGCCGATGCGGGGGATGCGGGTTCGTGCCCCGGTCTGGGAGGATCCCATGTGCCGCGGGGCGGCTGGGCCCGTGAGCCATGGCCGCTGGGCCTGCGCGTCCGGAGCCTGCGCGTCCGGAGCCTGTGCTCCGCGGTGGGGGAGGCCACAGCAGTGAGAGGCCCGCATACCGCAAAAAAAAAAAAAAAAAAATTGAAACTTAGATAACTGATTTGAGAGCTTTTTTTTCTTACAGAAGCACTTCATGCTATAAATTTCCCTCCATGCACTGCTTTAGCTGCATAGCCAACATTTTGAGATATCATGTTTTCATTTTCACTCAACTCATTTTCTAATTTCCATTATGATTTCTCTCTTGAAAAATGGATTATTTAGAAGTATGTTGTTATAAGCCAAATACTTGGGAATTTTCCAGATACCTTTCTGTTTTTGATTTCTAGTTTAATTCTTTTGTGTCTGGGAATTTATTTCGTATAATTTCAGTCCTTTTAAATTTATTAGAATTTGTTTTATAGCCCAGAAATGGTCTATCTTAGTATTCCTCGTGAACTTGAAAATAATATGCTTTCTGTTGTAGAGAATGTCTGTTGACATTCTACAAATGTCAATTTGGTCAAATTTGTTGATAATGTTGTTCAGGTCTATATACTTACTGATTTTCTGTCCATGTGTTTCATCATGTACTAAGAAAAAGTGTTGAGAAAGAGGGATCAAGATGGCAGAGTAGGAAGAGCTGGAGCCCACCTCCTCCCACAGTCACACCAAAACTACAACTACATGTAGAACAACTCTCTTTGAGAATGACCTCAAGACTAACAGGACAGCACTTCTACAATTAAGGATATAAAGAGAAAAAAAACACACCAAAATGGGTAAGAGGGACAGAGACACAATCTAGTCAGGGCCCACACCCACACCAGGCGACCCAAAAGCAGAAGGGGATATCACAAACTCAGAGATCCTCCCCAAGGAGTGAGGGGTTCGAACCTCACTCAGGAACCCCAGTGGGGACTGGCACCAGGAAAATAAGCCCCCTTAACTGGTTTTGAAAACAAGTGGAACTTATGACCAGAAGAGCTGGAGGGCTGTAGTAAACCAAGACTCCACTTTTAAAGGGATCACCTATAAACTCACTCAATCCAAGTCCCAGTACAGAGGCAGCAGATTGAAAAGCACCTGGTTCTCTGCTGGCCTGTCAAGAATACACCAGCTTTTCCTGCAGCCTTCACTGGGCTCCACCTCCAACATCTCCACCTCAACTGTCAAGGCAGTGGCCCTTGGCATGCACCAGGAGAAGCCCAGCCTGTGCAGGGCTCTAGCCCCAGTCCTCTGCCCTCTGCCACCTGCCAAGGTTGCAGCTTCCAGCACACCCCAGAGAAAGCCCTGGCCCATAACTGCTTCAGTTCCAGCCCTCCCACCAAAGCCACCAGTCACACACAGCCTGCAAAGGGATGCTCCTACACAAAGACATGCCTTCAAGACTGGTAGAGGTAACTGTTTCACCTAATTCATAGAGATAAAAACACAGAAAGTTAAACAAAATGAGAAGACAGAGATATATGTTCTAAATGGAAAGACAAGATAAAACCCCAGGAAAAAATCCTAATAAATAGAGGTAAGTAGTTTACCTGATAAAGAGCTCAAAGCAGTGGTCATAAAAATGCCCACTGAACTCAGGAAAAGAACAGAGGAACACAGTGAGAACTTCAACAAAGAATTAGAAAATATAAAAAAGAACCAAATCAGAGGTGAAGAATACAGTAACTGAAATGAAAAATACACTAGGGGGAATCAACAGCAGATTAGGTGATACAGAAGAATGCATAAGGACCATGGAAGACAGAATAGTGGAAATTACCTGATCAGAACAGCATAAATAAATAAACAAATGTGTTTTTTTTATGAGGATACCTTAAGGGACATCAAGCAAATTAACACTTACATTATAGCAGTACCAAAAGGAGAGGAGCGAGAGAGAGAAGGGGGCAGGAAATGTATTTGATGAAATAATGGCTGTAAATTTCCTTAACTTGGAAACAGATACTTATTTCCAGTAATCATAGAGAGTCTCACACAAGATGAACCCAAAGAGATACACACCAAGACATATCATAATTAAAATACCAAAAGTTAAAGAGAGAATTTTAAAGGCAGAAAGAGAAAAACAAAGAGTGACATTCAAGGGAACCCTCATAAGGGTATCAACTGATTTTTCAGTGAAAAGTTTGCAGGTCAGAAGGGAGTGGCATGATATATTTAAAGTGCTGAAAGGAAAAAGCCTACAACCAAGGGTACTCTACCCAGCAAGGTTATCATTCAGAATTGAAGGAGAGGTAGCTTCCCAGACAAGCAAAAACTAAAGAGTTCATCTACCAAACTGGCCTTAAAGGAAATGTTAAATTGTCTTCTTTAAGTGAAAAAGAAAAGGCAATAACAAGAAATAAGAAAATACACGAAGAAAAAAAAATCTCACTGGTAAAGGGAAATATATATAAAGGCAGTGGATTAACCACCTAAAAACCTAGGATGAAGATTAAAACACAAAAGTCATAAAATCAACTATTACTACAATAAGTAGTTAAGGGATACACAAAAATATGTAAAATATGACATCAAAACATAAAACGTAGAGGGTGGAATAAAAAATATAGATCTTTTAAAATGTGTTCAAACTTAAACAGCTATCAACTAAAACAAACAGATACATGTAGAAGTCAATATACATGAAACTCATGGTAACCAGAAACCAAAAACTTTCAATAAATGCCAAAGAAACCCCAACAGAAACAAAGAGAAAGGAGCCTGAACATAACACTAAAAAAAAAAAAAAAAAAATCGTCATCAAATCACAAGAGAAGAGAGTAAAAGAAGAAGAAAAACACAGAGAACTACAAAAACAACCAGAAAACAAGTAACAAAATAGCAATAAGTACATACCTATCAATAATCACTCTAAACGTAAATGGACTAAGTACCCCAGTCAAAAGGCAGAGTGGCTGAATGGGTAAAAAAAAAAACAGCAGGACCCACATCTAAACTATTGTTGTTAAAGTTGGGGGCTGTTTCAAGTATCCTTTATTTGTAGTTTACCTTGAATTACCCTGGTAACCTAGTGAGGTTTTTTTGTTTTTGTTTTTTTTTCTCCAATTCACACTTTCTCGGCGCACGTACATGTCACCGGCTCTTTTTTTTAAAATTTATGGCTGTGTTGGGTCTTCATCTCTGTGCGAGGGCTTTCTCTAGTTGTGGCAAGTGGGGGCCACTCCTCATCGCGGTGCGCGGGCCTCTCACCATCGCGGCCTCTCCCATTGCGGAGCACAGGCTCCAGACGCGCAGGCTCAGCAATTGTGGCTCACAGGGCCAGCCGCTCCACGGCACGTGGGATCCTCCCAGACCAGGGCTCGAACCCGTGTGTCCCGCATTGGCAGGCGGACTCTCAACCACTGTGCCACCAGGGAAGCCACCGCAAGACCCATCTATATGCTGCCTATAAGAGACTCACTTCAGAGCTAAAGACACACACAGACTGAAAGAGAAGGGATGGAAAAAAGATGTTCCATGCAAATAGAAATGGAAAAAAAACCTCAAAAACCTGGGGTAGCAATATTCATATCAGACAAAGTAAACTTTAAAACAAAGACTATAAGAAAATACAAAGAGGTGCATTACATACTGAATAAGGTGTCAATAGCAGAATAGGATATAACATTTGTAAACATATATACACATAGGAGCACCTAAATATATTAAGCAATATTAACAGGTATAAAGGGAGACGTTGATAGTAATACAATAATAATAGAGAACTTTAATGCCCTATTTACATCAATGGATGTATCATACAGACAGAAAATCAATAAAGAAACATTGGCCTTGGGACTTCCCTGGTGGCACAGTGGTTAAGAATCTGCCTGCCAATGCAGGGGACATGGGTTGGATCCCTGGTCCGGGAAGATCCCACAAGCCATGGAGCAACTAAGCCCGGGAGCCACAACTAGTGAGCCTGTGTGCCACAACTACTGAAGCCCGCAAGCCTAGAGCCTGTGCTCTGCAACAAGAGAAGCCACTGCAATGAGAAGCCTGCACAGTGCAATGAAAAGTAGTCCCCACTCGCCACAAGAAGAGAAAGCCTGAACACAGCAACAAAGACCCAACACAGCCATAAATAAATAAATAAATAAATAAATGAAAGAATGAATAAATAAATAAATAATAAATAAAATAAGAAAGAAACATAGGCCTTAAACAATAAATTAAACCAGATGGACTTAATAGACATTGATAGAACATTCCATCCACAAACAGCAGACTACACATTCTTTTCAAGTGCACATGAAACATCCTCCAGGATAGATCACGTGCTAGGCCACAAAACAAGTCTCAATATATTTAAGAAGACTGGAATCCTACCAGTCATATTTTCCAACCACAATGGTATGAAACTAGACATCAGTTACAGGAAGAAAACTGGAAAAAATACAGACACATGGAAACTAAACCACATGCTACTAAAAAGCCAATGGATCACTGAAGAAATTAAAGATGAAATTTTAAAAATTCTGTGAGATGAATGAAAATAGAAACACAACTTTCAAAATCTATGGGACACAGCAAAAGCAGTTCTAAGAGAAGTTCATAGCAATTCGGGCCTACCTCAAGAAACAAGAAAAATCTCAAATAAAGAACACAACTTCATACCTAAAGGAATTAGAAAAAGAACAAACAAAGCCCAAAGTTAGTAGAATGAAAGAAATAATAGAGATCAGAGCAGAAATAAATGAAAGAGACTGAAAAAACAAAACAATAGAAAAATTCAGCAAATCTAAGAGCTCTTTTTTGAAAAGATAAACAAAATTGATAAACCTTTAGCCAGACTCATTGAGAAAAATAGAGAGCCCAAGTAAAATCAGAAATGAAGAAAGAGAAGTTATAATCAATAACACAGAAATACAAACAATCATAAGACAATATTATGAACAACTATATGCCAACAAATTGGACAACCTAGAAGAAATGGATAAATTTCGAAACATATAATTTTCCAAGAAGAGGGACTGCTTTCAAATGCATTCTATGAAGCCAGCATTACACTGATATCAAAACCAAAGACACTACCAAAAAAAAAATTATGGGCCAATATCCCTGATGAACATAGTCACAAAAATTCTCAACAAAGTATTAGCAAACCAAATTCAATGATACATTAAAAGAATCATACATCATGATCAAGTGAGATTTATTCCAGGGACAATAGGATGGTTCAGTTTCCACAAATCAATCAATGAGGAAAAGATAGTCTCTCCAATAAGTGGTGTTGGGAAAACTGAACAGCTACATGTAAAAGAATGAAACTAGACCATTTTCTCACACCATATACAAAAATAAGCTCAAAATGGATTAAAGACATAAATATAAGACCTGAAACCATAAAACTCCCATGAAAACACAGGCAATACATTCTTCGACATTGGTCTTAACAATATTTTTTTGGATCTGATTTCTCAGGCCAGGGCAACAAAAGTAAAAATAAACAAATGAGACCACATCAAACTGAAAACCTTTTGCACAGTGAAAGAAATCATCAACAAAATGAAAAGACAGCATATTGAATGGGAGAATATATTTGCAAATGATATGTCTAAAAAGAGGTTAACAGTAAATATCCAAAATATATAAAGAATTCAGGGCTTCCCTGGTGGTGCAGTGGTTGAGAGTCCGCCTGCTGGTGCAGGGGACATGGGTTCGTGCCCCGGTCCGGGAAGATCCCACATGCCGCAGAGCGGCTGGGCCCGTGAGCCATGGCCGCTGAGCCTGCACGTCCGGAGCCTGTGCTCCTCAACGGGAGAAGCCACAACGGTGAGAGGCCCGCGTACCGCAAAAAAAAAAAAGAATTCATACAACTCAATATATAAAAAAACAATCTGATTTTAAAATGGGCAAAGGACCTGAATTGGCAGCTTTCCAAAGAAAACATACAGATGGTCAACAGACACATGAATAGATACTTAACATCACTAATCATCAGGGAAATGAAAATCAAAACCACAATGAAACATCACCTCATACCTTTCAGAATGGCTATTATCAAAAAGAGAACAAATAACAAGTGTTGGTGAGGATGTGGTAAAAAGGGAACCCTAATGCACTTTTGGTGGGAATGTAAATTGGTATAGCCAGTGTGGAAAACAATATGGAGGGTCCTCAAAAAGTTAAATATAGAACTACCATATGATTCAGCAATTCCACTCCTGGGTATTTATCTGAAGAAAATGAAAACACTAATTCAAAAAGATATATGCACTGCAATGTTCATTGCAGCATTATTTACAATAGCCAAGGTATGGAAGCAACCTAAGCGTTCATTGATAGATGAATGGATAAAGACGATGTGGAATATTATACACAATGGGATATTAGCCATAAAAAGAATGAAATCTTGCCATATGCAACAGCATGCATGGGCTTACAGGGTATTATGCTAAGTGAAATAAGTTAGAGAAAGTCAAATACTGAACATTTTCACTTATATGTGGGACCTAAAAAGAAAAAAGTATAATAAAACAGAAAAAAACAGACTCACAGATACAGAGAACAAACTTGTGGCTGCCAGAATGGAGGAGCGTGCAGGGATGGGTAAAATAGGTGAAGGGGATTAAGAGGTACAAACGACCACTTACAAAATAAAAGTCACGGGGATAAATGTCCAGCACAAGTAGTATGGTCAATAATATTGTAATAACTTTGTATGGTGTATAATCTATAAAAATATTGAGTCACTATGCTGTACACCTGAAATTAATATAATATTGTGATATTATTTTTAAAAAAGAAAATAAATAAATGCTTGTATTACAAACAAAAATAAAAAAGTGTTGATATCTCCAACTATAATTGTGGATATCTTTCATTTCTACCAATTTTTGCTTCATGTATTTTGAAGTTCTGTTATTAACTGCATAAATATTTAGGTTTCTTATGTCCTCTTGATGAAACGATGCATTTATCATTACAAAATATACCTCTTTATTCTTGATAATATCCCTTGTTTTGAAGTCTACTTTGTCTGTTATTAATATAGCCACTCTAGCTTTCTTTTGATTAGTGTTTGTTTGGTATATCTTTTTCCATCCTTTAACTTTTAAAAACATTTTTTTTCTTTTCCTGCTTTTTCTTTCTCAAGTTTTGTTTTCTTCCAGCTTTATTGAGATATAATTGACATACAGCACTGTGTAAATTTAAAGTGTATAGTATAATGATTTGACTTACACATGTCATGAAATGATTATCACAATAAGTTTAGTGAACTTCCATAATCCCATACAAAATTACAGAATACAAAAATACACATACAAACTTAAAGAAATAGAAAAAATATTTTTCCTTGCGATGAGAATGCTTAGGATTTACCTTCTTAACAACTTCCACGTGTAACATACAGCAGTGTTAATTATATTTATCATGTTGTACCTTACATACCTAGTACTTATTTTTATTATAACTGGAAATTTGCACCTTTTGACTGTCTTCATCCAATTCCCGCTCCCCCCACCCCCCACTTCTGGTAACCACAAATCTGATCTTTTTTCTATGAGTTTGTTTGTTTTTGGAGTGTAACTGACCTACAACATTATGTTAGTTCCTGTTATACAACATAGTGATGTGTTATTTCTATACATTTCAAAATGATCACCATGGTAAGTCTAGTTTTGATCTGTCACCATACAATGACATTACAAAATTATTTACTATATTCTCCACAAAGTACATTTCATACCCATGACATTTATTTTGCAACTAGAAGTTTGTACTTCTTAATCTCCCTCATCTATTTCTTTCCTCTCCCCACCTCCCTCCTCTCTGACAACCTCCTATTTGTTCTCTGTATCTATATCTCTGTTTCACTGTTTGTTCACTTGTTTTATTTTTTAGATTCCACATATAAATGAAATCATGAAGTATTTTTCTTTCTCTGACTTTTTTCACTTAGCATAATACCCTCTATATCCATCCTGTTGTCACAAATGGCAAGATTTCATTCCATTTTTTTAACTTTTAAAGTATCAACATCTTTATATTTAAAGTGAGCTTCTTGTGGACAGCATATAGTTGGATCTTGCTTTTTATCCAATCTGACAATTTCTGCTTTATGGTGTGTTTATGGCCCCTTCCTCCATCTTCAAAGTCAGGGAGAAAGAGAGAAAAGCAAGAGTCAAGTCTATTACTCCTCATAAGATTGTTCCATTTCAGTAGGATCTCTTCTCTGGACCAAGGTGAGTTCAAGGGGTAGTTATTAGGCATAAAGCATAGACACTGTGGGACCCAGAAGAATTTTTTGTTGTTGTTGTTGTACGCGGGCCTCTCACTGTTGTGGTCTCTCCCGTTGCGGAGCACAGGCTCCGGACGCGCAGGCTCAGCGGCCATGGCTCACGGGCCCAGCTGCTCCGCGGCACGTGGGATCCTCACGGACCGGGGCACGAACCGGCGTCCCCTGCATCGGCAGGCAGACTCTCAACCACTGCGCCACCAGGGAAGCCCCAGAAGAATTTTTGAAGAACTGTAGTATATTCTTCTGCTTTCCTAAAGTCTTGTAGTGGGGAGAGCCCAAGTAAGTTATAAAGTACCAACTGGAGAGGGGAAAGAGAGGGCAATTGGACTGTTATGATATAGCTCAGATGTGGTTTAAGAAAGAAACAATTGGGGTTGGGGGTGGGAGTGGATGTAAGGAGGCATCACAGTTCAAAGGAGAGTCCATAGGCTTGAGTCAAAACACCCTGAACCTAAGTTCAGGCTCTATACTTCTTGGTCATAAGACTGAGTAATACAGTTAATGTCTTGGTTTATAAATATGTGAAATGGAGGCAATCTCTACCCTTTGGGATGGTTTGTGTAAGTGTTTTCTAGCCAAAAAAACAAAAAACTTCCAAATAATGGTTCTATTTTAGGGAGAACACATTAAATGTCAACTCTGAACCTTCCTGACTGGGGATGGGAGAGGAAGGGTTGCTGGGGGTAGTACAAGGGATTTTGGCCTTTATGCTATATAACCCAAACTTTTGATGTTTAAGAAGATGTCAGTATATAAATGTAGTGGGGATCAGGCTACTCTTGATATCAGGGTACAAACTCCTTCCAGAATCTGATAAAAGCCATGAACTCTTTCCAGAAAATGCCCCCCCACAAAAATCTAGGGAGGTTTTTTTAAATTGATGTAGAGTTGATTTAGAACATTTTAGTTCAGGTGTACAACATAGGGGTTCAATATTTTTTATAGATACTCCATTTAAAGTTATTACAAAATAATGGCTATATTTCCCTGTGCTGTAAAATATATCTCTGCTGCTTATTTATTTTATACATAGTACTTTGTATCTCTTAATCTCATACTGGTATCCCCTACTGGTAAGGGAGTCAATAGACCCCTTGAACTCTGCTCATGGATCCCAATTTTAAGAATCCTGACTTATACCAGTAAATAAGGAGAATAAAAATCTAGTTTACCTGTATAAAAATAATTCAACTATGGTTAGACAAATAACTTATAGTTCCATAGCATGTGGTACAGTACCTACTTTGTCTATGTCAGATTGACTTTGCTATAAGTTTGATTTGGTATAAAACTAAACTGTAGGTACAGGATCCACCTTTATCATTTGCTGTTCATGTGGCACAGTGTTGCCTATTCACAACTTTAAAAGAAAAAATTAGAGTGGCTTTTCTCTTAAAAGCTAATATTCTACCTCCATGGTTTCATCTGTTGAAATAATTATTTCCCAGATTGGCAACTGTGTGCTCTTATAGAATAAATTGGTAGGTGAGAGGTCGTGAAGCAGAGTGGGAGGTGTTCAGGCTTCAAAAGACAGACCTGGGCTGCAATCTCAGCTCCTTCACCAATTACTAGATTTCAACCTTCAAGCTCTGGCCTTCAATAACTTCATTGATTAAGTGAGAATAACAAATACCTACTTAAGGGGTTTCTAGGAGGGTTAGGGACAATACAAACAAAGCACCCAGGCTGTATCAGATCTTAAATAAATAGGGTTATTGTTACGGTGAGTCCTTAGTGTTACACAACAGCAGCTTTGTTGCTTAGGGCTCCCAATGCCATATAATGAAACTGGCATGAGATTCTTGAGTCCATGGGACAATTGCCTACTCTGTTGAGGAAGCAGCAAATGTCAAAGGCTGAAAATTGTTGACATCCCCAAGGTGTCAGGGAGCTAGACTCAAGGTTATGGTGTGTCCTGCCTTTGGCAGTCCAGCCAAGCACGTCTTCATAATGGCATTTTGTTGACTTTTCCCAAGGCCAGTGAGGTATCTAAGGTGGCTTAAAAATCCGGAAATAACACACGCAGGGGAAAACCCAGTGCAATAATGACATCTTTTCCTTCCTTACTGTTAGCTTCCTTGTTTCTTCTTTCTCTGGTTCAGTGAATGCCAGCACAAGGATTAATAAATCTTGACACTTTTTTTGTCTTCTTCCAAGAATATATTTTCATGTCTGGGTAACCGTCATCACCTCCCCTGACTCCTTTGGGAAGAATGGGTGCATTCTGTGAGTCACCTCCACCGATTAGGAGGCCAAAGTTTCCCAGGATTCAGTGGGAGGCTGTGTCGTGTGGTGGAAAAAGCCGTAGTTGAGAACTCAGGACGCTTGGGTTTGGTGTCCCTCACCATTTCTCTCTGAATCTGTATAAAAGTATAGCGCTGTTTTAGTTTACTCATTTATAAAGTGCATCAAGTCTGGTCTTGGGTGTGAGCGAGCTTTGTTCCCACTCAGGATCAGCGGCAAGCCCGCACGTGCCCCAGACGAAGCGTGCGCCGGCACCTACGGGCCTGCGCCTGCAGCGGGCGGGGCTCTGCCGCGCCGCGTAGGGAACCGGGTTCCCGCCTCCCTCACCCAGCGTTTCCGTTGCCAGGGGAACTGGGGCGGCGCGCTTTGCGGCGCAGTCGCGCGCAGCGTAGCTGTCATGGCGGAGGCCGTCTGGAGCACCGACACCGGAGAGGCCGTGTATCGCTCTTGGGACCCTGTGCGCAACCTCCGCCTCCGGTAGTCGCATCACCCCAGAGCCCCTTGCTTTTATGCTGTCAGATAATTAGAGCCTGAACTTCACTTCTTGTTTGCTGGGACCCTCCCTTGCGTTTGCAGTCCTGACCGCTGTCACCTCGTCTCCCCGCGTCTCCCTCACTACCCGGCACCCTC
This sequence comes from Mesoplodon densirostris, assembly GCF_025265405.1. NCBI lineage: Eukaryota > Metazoa > Chordata > Mammalia > Artiodactyla > Ziphiidae > Mesoplodon > Mesoplodon densirostris. Next base: position 60,512,623 of record NC_082678.1, read on the forward strand.
TTCACTCACAACTTCCAGACCCACCCTTTCAGGACCCTGCCCCTCCCAAGTTTCTCGAGGCCCTGTGTCTCCAGTACACCCTCCCATCGTCTTCTCCTTAGGTCCCCGTGCCCCACTCACATCCCCTCTGTTGCTTACACCCCGCCACATTCTTGGTAGCCGTACCCTCTTCTGAGTTTTGTTTCCCCATCTTTGCTCTGCGTTCATCTCCTGGTGGAGTGTATTGTAACGAGTATTTTGGGCTTCTCTTTTCCTGGCAGAGTCCACCTGCAAAGAATCACATCAAGCAGCTACCTCCATTACCAGCCTGCTGCCCAGCCCGGGAAGGACCTCATAGACTTGGCCACTTTTAGGCCTCACCCATCCACCAGTGGGTGAATGGTGGTAATGTGGCCGCTTGGGGATCTGGGGAAGGGCCTAGGGCGGAGGTTACCTCTTAAGACAGAGTACCCAGGTCTATAGTCTGAGAAAAGTATAGAGAGGTTGGGTTTATTGTCCAAGGTCATAGGACTGGTAAATGTTGAAGCCAGGATTTGATCCCAGGCAATTTTAACTACTACATTATGTTGTGTAAAATTGAACAAGGCTTGATTCCTGCCGTCAAGATGCTGATCCGAATTGTGGTCAAATGTAAGGAAATAGCAAATACCATACTTTAGATATGTTATAAATTTGCCTGTCAACCTAAATACCATTTGTGGCATTTTTTTTCTAAGAGAAAATATCACTCCAAGCTTGAAACATACAACTAAACACTTTTTAAAACAGCTTAAAAATTGGGGTCTGCTTGGAAAATGTACATATTAACACCATCTGTGTTCTAGCAGTTTTCCTTCTCTGGGAAGCCAGAAAAGTGAGGAAGAGAAGACAGTGTGTTTGTGTTAGGTCACTGGTCTCCCTGCTTTTGTTGTTTCTGTTCAAAAATATTCCTGGGCAAGAGTGTGAGCTGGCAGGTTGTGAAGCACGTGTCTTTGAAAAAGGCATACTCAGCTAGGAGTGTGTGTATTAGATTTGGTTCTTTCAAAAAAAATCAGTTATATGTCTTTCCTTTTCTCTCCTGATACTTGGTCTCTTAAGGTTATAGTGTTTGTGATTCTAGAAATATGGCTTCAGGAATAGTGAAGATAAAAATGCCACAGTTCCTGTCTAGCAAATGTAGGCAGTTGGGATTGAGGAAGAGTATTTCAGCCTATATCTAATAAATTTCAGCTCTTGACACTGAATTAGATCAAATAATTCCTGGAAGGCATGACTTCCTTTTATTCAAATCAGAGTAGTGATTAAGACTTCTTGGGTCCTAATCTTGGCTTCTACACATATCCACAGCCTCTATAGAGTAAGTCTAGAGTGAGTGCTTCATAGATCAGTGAACTCCAACTGGTTTTGTGGCAAATATAAGAGCAGGGACTTTGCTTATAACCAACCACAGAGCAAGAAGTGGTGCTAGTTTGGCTCCAACATTTGACTCACTCTGTTGTCTTTGGAGGTGGACACCGCCCAGAGGTAGATGAAGAGGAGGAGGTCGTGATTGGGTGGCAAGAGAAGCTCTTCAGCCAGGTGAGCCAGTGTCCCTTGTCTGCTCAGTCTGCCTCGCCCTGGTCCACCTCCACCTGACTAGTCACAGGGAAGGATTCTTGATACATATTTTGCTAAACTGATTTCCAGAAAGCTTATAACAGTTTATACTTTCCACTGTTGTGCTTATGGGGTCAGTGGAATATAGTGCCTGCCACTACCCAGTTTTATAATCCTGGGTAAGACACTTCTCATCTCTGGGCCACATACCAAAATAGCAGAATTACTGTTTTGGTATGTCAGTTCTGTAATAGCAGAATTGAATTAGACTATCACTGTGGTTCCTTTTAGCTCTAACATTCGTTGGGTCTCCTGTCCTCCATTAGTTTAGATAAACGACAGTTGGCTATGAGAACATGTCACATTGCATCAGCTCTATAGAACTAATTTGACCAAACTGTTACAGGAACAAAATTTGACATATTCTCAGTAGAACTTTGTTTCCCTGTGACCTCAGTTTGAAGTAGATCTGTACCAAAATGAAGCAGCCTGTCAGAGCCCTTTGGATCATCAGTACCGCCAAGAGATTCTGAAGCTGGAGGATCTGGATGGCAGGAAGAACCGACGAATCTTTACCTACACTGACTCTGATAGATACACCAATTTGGAGGAGGTAGCATTCTTTCCCAAGCACCGTAGCTCCCTTCACCTTTGTCTCCCCTAGCTGTCCGGCCTCTCTGTGTGTTAACTCAGAAGCCTGTTAAGGGGATACAGAGCTTCTGGCACCCAAGCTGGGGTAGATGGGCACAGTCTGCGGGTGGTGTGGCTGCTGCTCCCTGCTCCATCTGCTGGAGGGCCTGGGGGAGCCGACAGTGTCTCTAATGATAGGCTTGCAGCCTACAAACTGGGAGAAGCAGCCACTGGGTTTGACTTCCTCCGTGCATCATGAGATCAGACAGGTGGATGGAGCCTCGAGCCATCTAGATAAAATTCATCATGGATTCAGCCAAAACTGAATATATGGGTTTGAAGAAGAATTCAGTACTGCGGTGGGGACTGGCTTATGTCCTCAGTTTGCCTGTGACAGCAAACCCTCAGGGACTTGGTTTACATTGTCTTCTTAGATTTTAAACTCCTTGAGGGAGGGGAGTGCCTATATTATCTGATGTTTGTCTCTGACCTTGTAGATCTCTGCAAGGAGCCAGGTGTTAAGTGAATGTTTTTGAAAGGTCGATGCTTATATCAGGAAAGCTGTGGGTCGGTAGCATATAAAATTTGGGTCGTCTGTTTTGGTAAACAAAAGAAAATTACAGATAGTGTTCTGTTACCCTTGGGAGGGTTTTCCACAGAATACTTGGGTTACACTTCACATCTTCCAGCCACCTAGTGACGTCAACATCTACCAGGCAGACTCACCATACTTTTTGTTGGGGTGTGTGTAGAGATTGCAGGCTCCTTTTAAGATGAGCATAAATAAACTCATTTCTCAAGGATAGTGTGCTGCTGCAACCTTCAGGCAAACCAAGGCTTGGTTGGGCTCTTCCTTGGGCTGTTTGTGCCACTGTGCCCGCCGTTAGCATGGCTGTGAGGTGGCCGTGCTCTGAGGTTCAGGTTCTGTGTGCAGTTTCAGAAGGAAGACTTCCCTCCAGGTCCTTGGTCCCGTACGGCCCTGAGCAGGCTTACACTGGGCTGCTCTGTTTTCCCAGCACTGTCAGAAAATGACCACCGCGGCCAGCGAAATACCCTCATTCTTGGTCGAGCGAATGGCAAATGTCAGGCGGCGACGGCAGGACAGGCGAGGGATGTGAGTGCAAGTGTGTACAGGGCCGTGGCGGCCTCTGTGGTCCGTCGGTATGCCCACCAACTCGAGCGTCCCATCCTGCAGCAGGCCTCCACCTTCGTGTGCTCCCCTGAGCTCCTCCTTCAGGCTGTTCGGGGGGTGCCAGGGAAGTGACCCTTCCTGTGGTGTCTCCCAGGGAGGGTGGCATCCTTAAGTCACGAATCGTCACCTGGGAACCCTCAGAAGAGTTCATCCGGAACAGCCATGTCATCAACACCCCTCTTCAGACAATGTACATCATGGCAGACCTGGGTCCCTATGGAAAGTGAGTGAAGCTTCTTACTGCCCAGCTCAGACCTTCATTCTCTTCTCCTGTCACTAACCATCTCTCTCCTGTTACAATCATCCCAGGTATGTGGGAGGGAGGGATGCTTTTCCTTCTTCTTTTTCTTTGGAAGGGAGTACTTTACCATGACAGTTCTCACTCCAGTCTGTGTCTTCTCCCCTGACGCGTCCCGAACACCTCTTCCTCTTTCCCTGGGGGTGGGGCAGCAATCTTGAACCCTGGTGTTAATTCCCTGGTTTCTAGGCTTGGCTATAAGAAGTATGAACATGTCCTCTGTACTCTGAAGGTGGACAGTAATGGTGTGATCACAGTAAAACCTGACTTCACTGGCTCCAGAGGACCCTACAGGTGAGAAGAGGAAGAAAGGGATGGTGGAGACTGGCATTCCTTTCCTTGGCTTCACTTCTTGCCCCAAGTTGAGGAGATTCTCTGAAAGCCCTTCATGTGTTCTAACTTTTAAATTCCCAGCCAGTGGTCCATATTCTGTTCCAGGTCACAGACCCTTAGGACACTGGGCATCCTGTTCTCAGAAAATATGCACCTACCCTGATTTGAAAGTGATACCTTCATCAGTGTAGTTAAGTGAAAATAATTCTCTGTGCTGCTGCGTGTAGGGACTAATCAAAACTGGGAGAGATGAACTAGCCAGGTCTTCTCCTCTGGGCTGACTGTTCCTCATCTTACGTCTTAGAATAACAGAACTGTAAATCGGCTCATCCCTGGGCTGGGTCTGGAGGGCCCCACCTCCTGTCTTCTGAGTTAGTCCCTTTGCGGCTTTGACCTTACAGAATCGAGACAGATGGGGAGAAGCAGGAGCTGTGGAAGTATACGATAGACAACGTGTCCTCCCTTGCACAGCCTGAGGAGGAGGAGCGGGAACAGCGTGTGTTCAAGGACGTAAGTGCTGGTTCATTCCGAGAACCAGAGAGCTGGGAGCTGAGGCCGCGGTCGAGGTTGGGTCAGCAGGTGCAAGGTCTTGCTCTTAGTGGCCTCCCCTGACTTGGGAAGCACTGCTGACGTATCAGATATAAGGTTTCGATCCTATTATAAGATCATAATAATAATGGCCATTTATTTGAGCATTTACCATGCTCTGTGCTAGGCCCTTCACGTACTTTATTTCATTTAGACTGTACCACAAGCCTTTGAGGTGAATATTTTTATTATTACCACTTTATAAATGAGGAAATAGAGATCAAGAAGCTAAGCAGTCTGCCCAAGGTCATGTAAGTGCTAGAGCCAGGTTGGTCCCAGACCAGTGGACTCCAGAGCCTCTGTGCTTCACTGTCAGATGTCAGTGTCTGGGATGCTTAGGCCTCCAGCTTTCTGTGGCATTTCCCACTACTGCTGCTTTTCTCCCTCCCATGCAGATCTGAACCCTGATCTGGCTGGGGTCGCACCTTGAGTTTCAGTGTGGTTTTTTTCCTCAGCTCTATGGCCGGCGCAAGGAGTATCTCAACAGCCTTGTGGGCACTGACTTTGAGACGGTGAGTAGCTGGGTTTCCTGCAGCTCCGCCAGCTGGGTTTCTGTAGCCAGAGCATTCTGACTGCAGCTGAGTGACAGTTCTCTCCTCAAGGTCCCAAAGACATACTCTTCAGTGGAAAAAAGTAAAAAATAACATTTAGAGTATAGTCCTTGTTATGTTTTAGAAGCATTGCATATTGATATAGAACTGTTAATGCAAAGGAAAAGGTCTCAAAGGGCACACACCCTATGGGTGGCTTTCTCTGGGGAGGGGGTGGGATTGGGAAATGGTAGATGGCTATTGGGTGCTGAGAGGGACATGTCAGGAATGTTTACTTTTTATTCTCTAAACTTAGGTGGTTTTGAACTTTTATCAGTGGGAGTGCATTCATGTATTACTTTGTAATTAATTTTATAAATAAATATAAAGATGAAAAGTGTCTTCCTTACTCTTCATGTAGATATTTTTCCTAATGCCCCATAGAGAGGGAGGGGTGTCATTTCTGTTTGTCAAATAGTTGGCTCTTAAAACAAAGGAGTTTGAGTCTGTAGTTCTGTGGTCCTATTCTTTATCTTCTCTTCTTCCAGGAGTTCCATTTCTAGACCTGGAAACAAGGAGAGAGTTACCTGGTAGCCTCCCTCTCTCTCTCTAAAAAATTAACTTTCACTATTTTTGTGTTGTATTAGCAACAGATTTTCGGTGTTAAAAAGTTAGATAAGGTAGATACACAAATAATTTAAAAAGGAAACTTGCTAGTTTCTTGACCTCCCTCTAGAGGGAGCAGGGGTCTTAAGCCTCTCGCTGTACGGCAGCAGGCAGCTGTGGATGCTTCTCTTGGCCATTCTTGTAAATTCCCCACACTTTGTTGCCTTCCCCACCATTTAAATTAGGTGCTTTCCCCCTTACATTACACACTTTTAGAAATGAAGGAAGCAGATTTGTGGAGAAGTGGCAGGTGGGGAGGAAGCAGGATTAGTCACACACCTGGATCTGACGTCCAGCGTCAGGTCCTCTGGGGATTTACAGGCAGGCTGGAGGAGAGGTGTCGCTTCCCTCAGACCTCCTGATCTGTCCCCACTTCTCTCTACCTCAGACGGTACCAGGTGCCCTCCGGCTCTTTGTAAATGGAGAGGTAGGTAAGTGTCTTACCAGACAGAAGTCCCTTGATGCTTGGCAAGTGCCAGATTTAGCTGTGGAGTAATCCTCCCCGCCCTAGTAGAGCCCTTGGGTTGTCCGCAGCACTCGGGAGACTCAGGCATGTGTCTTTCCTGGAAACACAGAGAGTTCCTGGCCCTTGAGGGACTCGCTTCCACACATGGGTAGGCCCTCTAGGACTGGGGCGGGTGTTAAGGGTGATAGGAGGATAAGCTGAAACAGTTTCCTGTTTTCTTAGTTTCAGCTCAAGGCTATGAGTTTGACAATCTTTACGTCCACTTCTTCGTGGAACTGCCAACTACTAGTAAGTAATATGCATAAGTCTCTCTTTTTACCCGTTCTGACAGTTTTCCAGAGGCATTCGGTCAGACTTCCTTCCTCACTCCTCCACTGAAATTGTTACTATTCAAGGTCATAGATCACTTCCAAGTTGTGAAATCCTGTGGTGACATGTCTGCCTTCACCCTACTTGGCCTCTCAGAAGCATTCACCACAGCTCACGTTCCTCACTGAAACTCTCCTCTTGGCTTCTGGCTCTGTGCTCCTCTCTTCTCTCTCGTTGGTGGCTCAGCGGCCTTCTTGGCTGTTTCCTCATCTTCTGTTGATCTAAAACTATTAGAGTATCCAAGGCTGGGCCTGGCCTTCTGTTACTCTCTCTCCACGGTCTTTCCAGGTGGCCTCATACATCCTGTGGCTTCAGTACTGTTTGTATGTCTCAGACTCCCAGATTTCCCTCTCTAGCCTTAGCCTCTCCCCTGAACTCCAGACCCATGTCCACCTACCCCTTTGTCGTTCCCGTTGAACGTGACCAAAAGCTTCTTGATTCCCCCTCTTGCCTCACACCTGCCCTCATGGTCTTGCCCATCTTAGCCGAATGGCAATGTCATCTGCTTAGTTTCTGATACCAGAAACCTAAGAGACACCCTTGATTCCTCGCTTTCTCTAGCTCCCTACTGCCATTCATTCTATCAGCAGTTCTTGTCCGTTCTGTCTCCAAAAGATGTCTTGAATCCTCTGTTCTCTCGAGGACCCTGGGTCAAGCCACCATCATCTCTTGCTTAGGCCAAAGCATTAGGTTTCTAATTTATCCTCTCGCTTCCTGTCTTGCTCCCTCTTACGTTTCATTTGCCACGTACCCCACAGCCTAGCCGAGCCTTTAAAATGTCAACCAGCCGTGTCTCTTGTGAACTTAAAGCCCCAACAGCTTCCCTTCCCACTTAGAGCGAAATCCAAACTCCATTCCCTGAACGAGCTGGCCCCTGCCTATCCCTCCCTTACAACATGGCAGTTGTAATTTCTGTTCTTGAGCAGGCCAAGTTCATTCCCACCTTAGGGCCTTTTCAGGGCCATTTCCTTTGTCTGAAAGCTTTTGTGTCCTATCTTTGCACGACTGGTCCTGCTTTAGTTTAGGTCTCAGCCTAAGTGTCAGTTCTGACTGGTGTTCCCTCACCACCCCGTCTAAATGAGCCTCCAGGCCACTCAGTCCCTTCACCCTGTTTTATTTTTACTTTAGCATTTATTACGACTTGATAGTCTTTTGTTGGTTGGTTTGTTGTCTATTCCCCCCTCCCACCCCCAACTGGAATGGTAGCCCCATGAGAGACAGGAAGCTTTTCTGTCTGGTCACCAAGATGTCCCCAGTGATCGGTCATAGCACACAGCAGACACACAGTGAATGTGAAATGAATGAATGATTGCATGAATGAGTGAGTGAATGGAGAAAGGAACTTTGTCTTCTTCTCAACTGCTTGCTTTCCTCCCCGTTGACTTACTCTATGTGGTCTTTGGTTTTCAGGCTGGTCAAGCCCAGCGTTCCAGCAGCTCTCAGGAATAACACAGACCTGTGCCACCAAGTCCCTGGGAATGGTAGGGCAACGAGAGGGGGCACCTAGAAGGGAACAGGACTGCCCGGGGGAGGCCTCTGGAGATTATCAGGCTAACGGCCTGGGGGAGATTCCAGAGCTGGTCCGGCCCTTCGCTGTGGGCTCTGCGGGGATGCCTGGTCCAGGGGTTCCCTCTGCCTTTTAGAGAGAGTGGTAGCAGCTCGGGTTTGGGTGTCCCTTCACCTCTCAGCCTTTGATTCCCTACCTGGGGTGATAGTTTTTCTCTTTCCCTTGGGACGGTGACCTTGTCATTGGCTACAGGGAAAACAAGTTCCAGGTGAGCCCTTGTCCACCCCCTTGACACTGAGTATAAAATAACATTCCTCTTTTTTAGCATAATGTGGCTTACTTCTCCTACCCGTTCACGTTTGAGGCCTCCTTCCTCCACGAGGATGAATCTGCCGGTGAGTGGCCCGGCAGGTGCTCGGCCTTGGGGCCCCTCAGACAGGCCCTCTCCTGGTGAAGGCCTCCCATGACCTGGCCGCTTCTCCCCCTTGCTGCAGGTGCTCTCCCGGCATGGCCTGTGCTCTACTGCGAGGTCCTCTCGCTGGACTTCTGGCAGAGGTACCGCGTGGAAGGCTACGGGGCTGTGGTGCTGCCTGCCACCCCAGGTGACCTCTCATCCCTGCCCTGCACGTGGCCCATGTGCCCTAGCTCCTAGAAACAAGACTAACACTCCAGAAGATTGGACCACTTCCTGTGAGGAGTAGGGATGATTGGGAGTTAGAAGCACTTCACTTGCAAGATTTCCTTGCTCCTTTTGAGGAAAATTTCCCCCTCTGTTAGGGACAAGTGGGTGAAATGACAGCTAACTGGGAAGTTGAGCAGCTCGGGGCTCTGCGTCCGGCTCCTCTGATCTGACTCGTGGCCTTGAGGGAGCAGCCGCATGGCAGATGGGCTCTCGGTGGGTGTGTATTGAGTGGATCAGCATTCCTTTTGAAATAATAGCCGCTGTCTTCTGTTGTGCGCCAGGCAGTGTGCTAAGTGCTTCTCAGTTAACTCACCCCATCGCTCTGTGAGGCGTAGGTGTTATTAGATGAGGGGGATGGGGCTCAGAGAGGTTGAGAAGCTTGTCCTGGTGCCCGGGTTACAACTGGCAGAGCTGAGATCTGAATTTCCATCTGATTGATTTTCAAGTGGGTACTCTAAACCACGCTGATGACCTTCACCAGAGGTCAGGCCATCACCAGACCAGGTGTTTTGGTGGTGGCGAGGCCCGTGTCATTGCCGGGAAGGCAGCAAGGGACCATGTGCCGTTTCCGGCCCCGTTCTCCTCTTGCTGCACAGGCTCACACACGCTGACAGTCCCCACATGGAGGCCCCTGGAGCTGGGCCCGGTGGCTGAGCTCAGGAGGTTTTTCATTGGTGGCTCTCTGGAACTGGAGGACCTCTCCTACGTGCGGATACCAGGAACCTTCAAGGTGACTTTTGTCTTTGGGGAGACTTCATGCTGGGAACTTATGTCCGTGTTTCTTCTGGAGTAGGTGGAATCTGGGTTAAGGACTCTTAATTGTTCATTGCTTCATTATTGCTTAGTCCCTTCCTTCCTGTGGCTTAAGCGGGAAGTCTTGGCCACATCTTGCACCAGGTACAAACATCACTGCTATCCTAGGAGAGCTCTGGAAAATAGTACACTTAGAGGTTTCCCCTGGTCCCTGTCGGCGTAACTGGCCTCTCCTTCCAGCCCATCCCTGAGTCCTCAGGAATCTGGATGTTGGGATGAAGTTTCCCCAACAGAACTGTTCTCCCCAAGAATGGGAGTAAGAATGGGAGCGAGGCCACTGTGGTGCCTGGGATCTAGGAACCAACAGAAACCTGACGTTAACTGAATGCCGCAGGGGGAGCGTCTGAGCCGCTTTGGACTCCGCACAGAGACCACGGGCAGCGTCACCTTCCGCCTGCACTGTCTGCAGCAGTCCAGGTGAGTGGCCCTGGCCCTCCGCCTTGGGGCTTCTGATCCTGAGGGCTGCAAGAGCAGCCATGGCCCTATGGTGGGCTCCCCCACAGGGCCTTCATGGAGTCAAGCTCTCTCCGGAAGAGGATGAGGAGCGTGTTGGACCGTCTGGAGGGATTCAGCCAGCAAAGTTCCATTCACAATGTGCTAGGTAGGCTTCCCCCCACCCAGTTCCAGCCACACCCGCCTCCAGCATCCACGTGGGCCCCATTTCCCCCACGCCGTGGCGGCTGACTCCTGTGTCTGCTTCCCTCACAGAAGCCTTCCGTCGAGCCCGGCGCCGCATGCAGGAGGCCCGAGAAAGCCTTCCCCAGGACCTCGTGAGCCCCTCGGGAACCATGGTCTCCTAGCTCCCTGCAGTCCTGGCCCGCCGTGCACGAGGACAAGACGAGGGATATCCAAGGCCTGGGCCCTCTTCGTCTTTCTGATTAGAGACCCCGCTGACCTGCTGAGCACCGGAAGAGCTGAGAATCCTGGGCTGGCCACCCTGCCTGGTCTTCAGCTGCTGGGTGGCAACAAAGCCAAAGACCCTGTGGCCCCCATATGGTCCCCGTCTTCCTATGTCAGACACTGCAAGTGACCGTCGCAACAAGACAGGCTTTTTGGCTTGAGGCCAGTTTGGGGGGGGAAAGCCCAAAGCCAGCTCCGTCCCCGACTCAGCCTCCTCTCCGGCCTGTCTCACGGTCTCAGTGGCAGAGGACAGCGGTGCGTCCTGCTCCACACCTGCTTTACACGTGGTGGCCCGAGACAAGAAGGCAGGCGAGAGAGAGCGTACGCTCCTGGCCCGGGAACCCCGCCTGCTCTTCCCAGGGGAGCCCCCGCTTCCTGCTGGGGGCTTGTCTCTGTAGTACATGAAGGCTGAAGGCAGTGCCCAGTCCTTGCTGCTAGCTAGCTGTCATCTGTTGTCGTGGCTTTTGTACATAAAACCTGTTTATACTGACGGACGTTCTGTCGGCCGGTTTTCCGCTCAGGTCGCTTTCATGGACAAGGTTTTCTCCTTATCGTCGGGGCCCCTAACGCCGGTGCCCTTCCCTGCCCTGTCCTGCTCCACAGTGTTTCTTTCGATGCTCTAAACGCAGCCCCCAGGAGAGGCTTTAAGGTTAGTGCCAGCTGCGTCTTAGCAGCACTCCTCTTAAACATCTGGAGCAACGCATGGGGCTGAGGTCCAGCCCCCGAGCCCGATGCAGAAACCAACTTCTGCCCTCAGGGGTGCTTTATTGGTAGAAGCAGAGTGTGCTGTGCAGCCTGCAGGCTCCAGAGAAAGACCACGGGGTGGCTGGAGGCTGGGACTCTGTGGCCTCCCAGTCGTAGGCAGGGGTCAGGGACAGGGTGGGAAAGAGATGAAAGTGGCTGGAGATGAAGATGACTCTTCTTGCCTGGGCCTCAGGACCCCCTTGCTTAGCTCACGAGCGCTTGCACCTGGAGCTGACATGTGACCTGATACATAAGAGGCTCGCGTGGCAGGGGGGTTCATTGCTGCTGGGGGCCCTGGCCGTCACTCCCAGCCAGAGAACCAGCTCTGAGCTATAGCCAGCAAAAGCATCAGCAGGAAGCAGTTGCTCCAGGAGAGGAGGTAGCCTTGTGGTCCTCCCCAGGTTTCCTTGTCTCCAAGGTCGGAGGCTTGGGATGGACTCCTGTGGAAGCAGCACAAGTGGGCAAGTGAGGAACTCGCTGGTTGTCCAGAGATTGAGCTGTTCTTAGGGTGTTGATGATCGAGCTGAGGCTAGTTGGATACTTCTTAATTGCCCCCTCAAAGTCCTGGGCCCTGGGGTTAACTATCAGCCCAGAGGCTAGCATACTGGGAAGCCACTGTGAAAGCGTGATCTGTTGCCAGAGACAAGTTCTGTTGTTTCTGCTTAGGGGCCTGAGAGGACTCAGCTGTCCTGTCCAGGGAAGGATGTGAGGGCCTGGCCCAGCCCAGGGATGTTGCAGGAGGTGCCCCTTACCTGCAGAAGCCTCATCTGCCTTTCCAGGCTGACAGGTTCAGGCGGGGGATGCAGGTGCAGGGCACCAAGTCCTGGGGGTAGACGTTGGCCCTGAAGATGTCCCTCGGAACGGTGGCGATAGCGGTGTTGCCGCACACAACTCGAGACAAGGAAACGTGCCTCAGGGCCGTGCGCTGTCTCTTGGTGAAAACACCCTGTTTCTCCCACCAGAACCTACCAAGACAGTGGAGAGATGGGGGTGAAGTTTGGCGGGGATGAACAGGAATGAGCACCTGCTGTGTGTGAGGTACTTTACATACACTATCTCATTCAATTCTCCAAAATCCCTGCAAAATAGGTATGATTCCCATTTTATAAAGGAAGAAACAAGTTCAGCAGTCTAGTAAATTGCCCAGTATTAATTGCACAGTAATTTAAGTAGCCAGGACTGGATGTGAACCCAGGTAAATGCCAAATCCAAATAAGTCAAGTCTTAAACCACAAGCTTATTGGAGGGAAACCAGATTTAGCCTTTGTGCCCATGTTTTCTGGGATCCTTAAGCCTGGAACAGTGAGGCTGAGAAGTCTCTCTCCTGAGCTAAAGGTGCCTCCAACTCAGGCAAGCGCTCTCTCTGCCTCTTACCAAGCTCTCCAGGGAGGAGCTCCTGGTCTCAGATCCTGTGTACTTGGAAGAGATGAAGCTAAAAGGAGTACTTTCTCTCATTGCTGAGCCTTGAAATTCTAATGCTTTTCTGCCCTGCCTCTGGGGCTGGTCCCTTTAGGGTAGGGGCACTTACCTGTCTCCATTCCGGGCTCTTCTGAACTGGTTCTCAAAAAGACAAGCCAGAAGAGGCCCCACTCGGGCCCCTGGCAAAAGAGGCTCTGCGATGGCCCCAATCCAGATGTCAATGTTGGCAGGTGTTCCGTAGAGATTCAGGAACTTCCTCGCCAAACCCTGGTTTTTCAGAACCTGGCTAAGCTGTGCCAGATTCCGGGGCTGGGAGAGCCTGCAGAAGTGCCTCCAAGCATTGTACCCTGTAGGGAAAGGGGACAGGAGCGGTTTAGTCTTACTCCTGCGGATTCCCATTAGCTTCTGCTCGCTGCGATTTCTCCTGAGGGAGCTCTGTGGTCAGGCAATACTGGGCAGAACAAAATCCCTGCTGGCAGAAGCGGCCTTGAACCTTCCAAAGACCACACCACTGCCCTCTTAACTTTCAGTGCGAGCAGACAACCATGCTTTGTGCACACACTGAGGAGTGCGTCCTAATGTAAGAAGCTGTCGTAACCCAACGCTCACAATCACAGTGATATTATCGTGGCATTAATCAGGCACAAGTAAGACATTACCTAGAACAGAAAAGACTCAGATTTGTAGAATGCCCGAATGAATAAATGAGCGAATGAACCAAGAAATGAAGAACATGGATAAAATTAATCGACTCAGAAGAGGACCACATGCTATATGATTCCATTTATATGAAAGGTCCAGAATAGGCAAATATGTAGAGATAGAAGATTAGTCATTGTCGGGCTGGAGTGGGGATGGGGAGTGACTATCATTACTAGGTTTCTTTTGTGAGTAATGAAAATGTTGTGATATTAGATATGATGCACAACCCTAAATATACTAAAATCATTGAATTATATACTTTACATTGGTAAATTTTGTGATATGTTAATTATATCTCTATAATTTAAAATTAAAAATTTTAACTAAAATTAAAAAATTTTTTTCACCTACTCAGAAACTAACAAAGACCATGCTGATTTCTCAGCCATCAGGATCCCACACCAGGACAAGTCACATGATATGATGGGGACCATTAAGATAGGAGGAAGATAGCTTTGCCAGGACTCAAAGAAACACCAGCCCAACGTTGTCCATTGAACTACAACTCCCAAACACCATCCCCCAAGCTGAACAAAAGAAAACCATATAATGTTTCACCATTACTGAGCACTGCTGTGTGGGTATCTCTCAGGATCCTCACGTTTTTGTGAGGTACTTTGTAATCCCAATGTTATCAAAATGGATATTCGCTGAGCTTGAGCAACTGTGACTTTTCCAAGGTCACCCCACCATTAAGTGGAGTTCAGACCAGGCCTTCCAATTCCAAATTTGGGAAGCGATTGGAGGAGACTGCAAGAGCTGGGATCAGGACGCTATTTCTGGGACAGTTAGAGGGTACAGAAACTCACTGTGTGGCAGCTTGGGCAGCTAGCGATATCAGATCTCCAGCAGGGGGCACCCATCACACTAGCTGTCAGGACCACCCAAGCGTAGGGAAGGAAAGAAACTCAGGTTCTTGAGTGCCTGCTGTGTGCCAGCCAGGGGCTGTGTTAGGTGCCGTAGAAATTGCCCACCCTTTATTATTCATGGCCCCAAATGAGCAGAGGCAGATGGGGCTTCGGGTTGTGTTTAGACAGGGACGTAGGAGATGGGGAGAGGGAGAGATGAGTGAGGCTGTGGCCAAAGCCTTCCCCTAACACCGTGGATTGAGCAGGGGGGCGAAAGGAGAAATTTTGAAACTACTTCCTAGTTGTGTGGGCTTGGGCCAATGACTAGCTGTCTCTGAGTTTATTTTCTCATTTATAAAAATGTCTGTCACAGCTGCTTTTCAAGGTCATTGGGAGGGCTAAAAGAGTTAATATCCATTAAAGATCCTAGCAAAGTGCCTACGTTTTCTTATTTCCTGAGATGAAGTCTTTCTGTGGCCTCGCCAACAACCAAGGCAGTCTGTCTTTTACTCCGCCTGTTCCCTGCCTCTCAGGCTCTTTGCCCAATTAGAGCCAAGAGCCAGTTTCTATATCCCTGGAACTGCCTCCCTGGATCTTGCCAGGGTGATGGGGCATGGAGCAGCTCTTCCCTGCCTTTTAAAGCCATTGTTTTTCTCTATTTGGAAAGTCCTGATCTCCTTTGTTCAGCTCCTGTGTCCAAGTCCTGGTCCTGTTGTGACCCTAAAGCTAGAGACCCTATGGAGGACGGAGAAGATGTGGCAGAACAGCAACAAGGAGGTCTCAGGGATGCTTTGTTGCATCAGCCTCAGCGCATCCTGTAGACAGTCCCAGTCAGAAAGGAGGCGCCAAGGGTCTTCTCTGAACCCTCCCCTCAACCAGCCATCACCAGCAACCCTGCTCTGGGGAAGCCTGGGAAGGGGGGGCAGCCCCCTCACCTGGGAGGCCATGGTCCTGGCTCCGCTGCATGTTGAGAGCTGCCAGGTCCAGCCCGATCCTTCTCACCTGCTGAAACAGCCGGTCTCGGAGCTCATCCACCATCATGGAATCTTGACGGTTCAGCTTGGCAGGGGTGGCCATGAGGCCTCGGAGGATGGGGTCGATGCCACCTGGTGGCGGGGAACATGAGCAACACAGACTGGACCAGCCTTTTGGAAGCCCCTAGGGTCATCACATGATGCCAAGCTAGCTCAGAGCTGGACAAGCCAGTCGCTTACATTCTATAATGTTTGTATCCGGAAACGGTGGCCTGGGTGGACATGAAGGGAGCTGGAGCCGGCAAGAAAAGCAATCACCCCCACTTCTCCGAGAAGGAGTGGAAGGCAAGCTCCTTTCAGGGCCACAACCACCAGTCTCCTCCCCTTTTAGAAATCCTCTAATCCTGGAGGGGATGGGAGGCCCGTGACTGAAGGTCTTGGTGGCACCTGCCTTGTTTTCACTCGCTTGGGGAGATGATTAGCAGTAGCCTGGCCTCCGGCACTAAGCTGGGCCCCACCCCCTCGCCCTGTCTGCCTCTGGAAAACCTGGTCACCTTCGTGCACGATTCGCCAGCTGGCGAAGAAGGCGGAGCTGAGTGGGACCCGCGAGTAGGGTGCTGAGGCCCGGTACTGGCTGTCCAGGCGGAACATGAAGGGCTGGATCGTGGTGTGGCCGAAGCGGAAGGCCAGCGTGAAGACGTTGGCCACACGGGGGTCTATATTGGAGCAGTACCCCTGGTAGGGCCCCAGGGTTTTCCTGGCCCTGGCCTTTCCCAGAACCAAGGGCAGAAAGTCCCGGTAGGTGATGATCTGGAAGACAAGATGGAGGAGGAACGTTACCTTAGTGGCCACCCACCCCACTCCCCTGCCTTTGGACAGACGTTTTGCTTTTCGAAGTGCTGCTCAGACATACTGATTCTTTATTGGCAGTATGTCAAATGTGGTGATGTTAACCTCCCATTGTCTGATGGAGATACTGAGGCCCGGAGAGGCTGGGTGACATGAACGGGGTCACAGAGAGAGTGAGCGGCAGTGTTGGGGATACAGGTCAGATCTCAAGAACACTTCCAATCACCCAGACCTAGCTGACTTGGGGCACATCCCCCAGGATGGCTTCTCACGCCAGATTGCCTTCTAAGGGATGCTGGGACCCAGGGCCCCCTACCTGGACCATGGCCCCCACGATCTTCCGAGCCTCCTGGTACAGCTTGTATCCGGTCCACTGAGGATTCAGGTGTCTCAGCTCAGTTGCCAGCCGGTTGTGCTCTCGCACAAAGAGGGTGTGCATGGCTGCCAGTTTCGGGGTTTCGGATGACCGGCTGTCACCTTGAAAACCCCAAGTTCAGAGTCACCATAGTCCTTCCCAGAGCAATGTCTTTCTGCTAAGGCAGACAGAGCTCTGGGGACTAGAAAGAGGTGGTGGGATTCTGTGACCTGGGCCCAATTCCTGGCCCTCACTGGGCCTCCATCTCCTCAGCTGTGCTGTGAGGCTCCACTCACAAACACAATGGGCCAGGAGTGGGAGGACAACGGCGTCTCGGGTCCCTAAGTTACTGGAATGAGTTCGCGTGAGGTGACACAGGGCAGCTGCTGGTCTTGGGCGGGAGCCCTTTTGCCTAATGATGCTGCTCTGCAGGATTACCAGATCCACAGCTTGTGGAGGGTCCTGGGTGACCCTAGGAACCTGTCCTGTGGGTTGCATCCTTCTGCACGTTCTCTTCCGGGGGCTGGACCTCCCCCCAACTTTGGGCTTGGTGTCATGCTGCTCTCCCCAGGGAGCCCCACGGAAGGAGAAAGAAGGAAGTTTGGGCAGAGCCTGTTCCTGTAGCCAGACCTTCTCCTAGAGGCCGGGGAGGAAGGTACGCTCCTGAAGGTGGCCTTACACACAGTCACCTGCTGGCTCTGAACTAAGCCCTTGTGTGTGGTCTTATTCAATCTACTCTTAAGTAAACCTCTGGTGAAGGCGCATGCCGCTCTTGCCAGGAGCCAAGAAACATACAATCCTTAGAAAAGGGGCTGCAGCTGA
This sequence comes from Mesoplodon densirostris, assembly GCF_025265405.1. Taxonomy (NCBI): domain Eukaryota; kingdom Metazoa; phylum Chordata; class Mammalia; order Artiodactyla; family Ziphiidae; genus Mesoplodon; species Mesoplodon densirostris. The sequence continues at coordinate 60,529,885 of NC_082678.1, forward strand.
CGCCCTGCAAAGGAGGTGGTGGAGCAGCGTGGAAAGAGCCCAGGCCCGGCCACTACACTGACTTAAGTCCTCACTGCGGACTCTGCCATCTGACACTCTGCTCTGGAGCGCATTAGTTCTCTTCCCTGAGTGTCTCATCTGCAAAACGAGGGTGCTAATAATGCCCTCCTTTCAGGGCTGCTGTAAGGATTAGACATGGCACATTTAAACATATTAAATAACCAGAAGCAATGCCCATCATTATGATAACCAGCATGGGGGGCAGGGGCAAAGACCCCCAGCAGAGTTCAGATTATGCATCCAGAAGAAGGTACCAGGTGACCGTCTCTAGCAAGAGCAGGGGGGGGAAACTGAAGATTCTAAGGGAATTTAGCCCAGAGAAGAAAAAAAAGTTAGGCGGAAGTGAAAGCGAGTTTCAGGTTATTGAAGAGGCTATTGCTGTGTGAAAGAGCTTTTTCTCCGAGGTTCTAGAAGCATGATGAAGAGCAACAGATGGGCAGTGGATCAAAATGGGGGGGAGGGGCTTTCTGCAGTCAGGGCCGCACCAGATGGACAGCAGAGGGGGTGAGAGCCCCTAATCACCAAAGAGAGTCAGGTGGTGATCTCCAGCCACACACCGGGTTCACAAAGGGACTCCTGCCAACTTACTGATTCTGGGATGACGATGCACAGATCTGTGCGCCTAATATTGAGGTCTGAAGCCGTGCACCCCCATCGAGTCCCACGGGGCTTTCCCAACCCGGAACCCAGGGACTGGCTGTTTCCTCCTTCCGTCCTCCCAGTCTGACCTGCCAGGAAGCAGGGGATGTTCGCGGTGCGGTTGGTGAGCAGGCAGGGGTCTTCGTGCAGGTTGTCAAAGGGCAGCAGGGCCCGGCCGTTGTCATGGAAGCGGGTGTTGACGGCCAGCAGCCCCAGCTGGTTGGTCAGGTTGCGCAGCTTCATGGCCAAGAGGTCCTCGCTGCCGTACACCATGCTGGCGTCCACGAAGGAGGTGAGCGCGTTGATCTGGTTGCGGACTTTGTTCTTGTTTTGGGGGCACGAGGGTGCCGAGCGGAAGAAAGGGATGCAGTCATACTGGTTCGTGATGCGGGGGTCATTGGGCGGAATCTGAGGTGGAAGAGGAGCCAGTGACGCTGGGGCCCCTCCCGAGCAAGCTCGCTCCTCCTGGTCATCCCCCACCTGCTTCAAAACCTTGCTCTTAAAACTCCCTTTTTCCAGGAAGCCCTCCTTGACTCATCCAGACTCACGCTGCTCACCAGGTCATCTGAGCATCCTTAGCACGTTGTGTCATAGAGGCATGAAAGGTTAGAAATGGACGAGGCCTTAGATCCTCATTTACAGGTGGGGAAACGGAGGCTCAGAGAGGGGAAGTGACAACTCGTTAGCGGGAGAGGAGGGATGAGAACCTAGTTCTCCTGACATGAGGCTTGTGCTCCTTTCATTCCATTCAATTCAACAGACATTTCCTAAGCCCCTTTCTGTGCCGGGTGCCTCGGAGACTGTGAAGGTCGAGGAAACCCAGGACAGGTTGCAGGAAGCTGGCAATTCAGTGAAAACAGACCTGCACATAGAGTAATGTAACTCTAAATTGAGGCGGCATTTCCTATGCTTGGTTTAAAAGAGCTAGGGAGACCTTCAAGACGGCGGAGGAGTAAGACGTGGAGATCACCTTCCCACAAATACATCAGAAATACCTCCACATGCGGAACAGCTCCTACAGAACACCTACTGAACGCTGAGAGAAGACCTCAGACTTCCCCAAAGGCAAGAAACTCCCCACGTACCTGGGTAGAGCAAAAGAAAACAGAAAACACGGAGACAAAAGAATAGGGCCGGGACCTGCACCAGTGGGAGGGAGCCGTGAAGGAGAAACGGTTTCCACACACTAGGAGCCCCTTCGCGGGCGGAGCCTGCAGGGGGGCGGAGGCGGGGAGCTTTGGAGCCACGGAGGAGACCGCAGCCACAGGGGTGCGGAGGGCAAAGCGGAGAGATTCCCGCACAGAGGACCGGTGCCGACCGCCACTCACCAGCCCGAGAGGCTTGTCTGCTCGGCCGCCGGGGCGGACGGGGCTGGAGGCTGAGGCTCGGGCTTCGGCGTGAACACAGCCTGAAGGGGGTTAGTGCACCACGGCCAGCCGGGAGGGAGTCCGGGAAAAACTCTGGAGCTGCCGAAGAGGCAAGAGGCTTTTCCTTCCCTCTTTGTTTCCTGGTGCGCGAGGAGAGGGGATTCAGAGCGCTGCTGAAAGGAGCTCCAGAGACGGGCGCGAGCCGCGGCTGAAAGCGCGGACCCCAGAGAGGGGCGTGGGACGCTGGGGCTGCTGCCGCCGCCACCAAGAAGCCCGTGTGCGAGCGCAGGTCACTCTCCACACCTCCCCTCCCGGGAGCCTGTGCTGCCCGCCACCGCCACGGTCCCGGGCTCCACAGACCACATCCCCGGGAGAACGCACGGGCGCGCCTCGTGCTGACGCAACGTCACGCCGGCCTCCGCCGATGCACGCTCGCCCCGCCTCCACGCCCCTCCCTCCCCGCCCCGGCCTGAGTGAGCCAGAGCCCCCGAAGCGGCTGCTCCTTTAACCCAGTCCCGTCTGAGTGGGAACAGACGCCCTCAGGAGACCTACACGCAGAGGTGGGGCCAAATCCAAAGCTGAGCCCCGGGAGCTGTGCGAACAAAGAAGAGAAAGGGGAATCTCTCCCAGCAGCCTCGGGAGCAGCGGATTAAAGCTCCGCAATCAACTTGATGTACCCTGCGTCTGTGGAACACCTGAATAGACAACGAATCATCCCAAATTGAGGTGGACTTCGGGAGCAACTGTAGACTTGGGGTTTGCTTTTTGCATCTAATTTATTTCTGGTTTTATGTTTATCTTATTTTAGTATTTAGAGTTTATTATCATTGGTAGATTTGTTTATTGATTTAGTTGCTCTTTTCCATTTTTTTATGTATATAGATATATATTTTTTTTCCTTTTTCTCTATTTGTGAGTGTATATGTGTATGCTTCTTTGTGTGAGTTTGTCTGTATAGCTTTGCTTTTACCATTTGTCCTAGGGTTCTATCTTTTTTTTTTTTTTTGGTAGTTATTGTTGTTGTTGGTTTGGTTTTTTTTTTTTTTGTTTTTTTGCAGTACGCGGGCCTCTCACTGCTGTGCCCTCTCCCGTTGTGGAGCACAGGCTCCGGGCGCGCAGGCTCAGCGGCCATGGCTCACGGACCCAGCCGCTCTGCGGCATGTGGGATCTTCCCGGACCGGGGCACGAACCCGTGTCCCCTGCATCGGCGGGTGGACTCTCAACCACTGCACCACCAGGGAAGCCCTGTTGTTGTTTTTACTATAGTTTTAAGCGCTTGTTATCATTGGTAGATTTGTTTTTTGGTTTGTTGCTCTCTTCTTTCTTTTTTTTTATTACTTAAGAATCTTTTGAATTTTTAATACATTTTTTTATTTTAATAACTTTATTTTCTTTCTCTCTTTCTTTCTTTCTTTCTTTTTCTTTCTTTCTTTTTTTCTCCCTTTTCTTCTGATCCATGTGGCTGACAGGGTCTTGGTGCTCTGGCTGGGTGTCAGGCCTGTGCCTCTGAGGTGGGAGAGCTGAGTTCAGGACAGTGGTCCACCAGAGACCTCCCAGCTCCATGTAATATCAAACGGTGAAACCTCTCCCAGAGATCTCATCTCAATGCTAAGACCCAGCTCCACTCAATGACAGGCAAGCTACAGTGCTGGACACCCTATGCCAAACAACTAGCAAGACAGGAACACAACCCCACCCATTAGCAGAGAGGCTGCCTAAAATCTTAATAAGGTCACAGACACTCCAAAACACACCACCAGATGTGGACCTGCCCACCAGAAAGACAAGATCCAGCCTCATCCACCAGAACACAGGCAATAGTCCCCTCCACCAGGAAGCCTACACAACCCACTGAACCAACCTTAGCCACTGGGGACAGACACCAAAAACAATGGGAACTATGAACCTGCAGCCTGCAAAAAGGAGACCCCAAACACTGTAAATTAAGCAAAACGAGAAGACAGAGAAACACATAGCAGATGAGGGAGCAAGGCAAAAACCCACCAGACCAAACAATGAAGAGGAAATAGGCAGTCTACCTGAAAAAGAATTCAGAGTAGTGATAGTAAAGATGATGCAAAATCTTGGAAATAGAATGGAGCAAATACAAGAAACGTTTAACAAGGACCTAGAAGAACTAAAGAGCAAACAGTGATGAACAACACAATAAATGAAATTAAAAATTCTCCAGAAGGGATCAATAGCAGAATAACTGAAGCAGAAGAATGGATAAGTGACCTAGAAGATAAAACAGTGGAAATAACTACCACATAGCAGAATAAAGAAAAAAGAATGAAAAGAATTGAGGACAATCTCAGAGAGCTCTGGGACAACATTAAATGCACCGACATTCGAATTATAGGGGTCCCAGAAGAAGAAGAGAAAAAAAAAGGGACTGAGAAAGTATTTGAAGATATTACAGTTGAAAACTTCCCTAATATGGGTAAGGAAATAGTCAAAATGGCCATCATCAAAAAATCTACAAACAATAAATGCTGGAGAGGGTGTGGAGAAAAGGGAACCCTCTTGCACTGTTGGTGGGAATGTAAATTGATACAGCCACTATGGAGAACAGTATGGAGTTCCCTTAAAAAACTAAAAACAGAACCATATAACCCAACAATCCCACTACGGGGCATATACCCTGAGAAAACCATAATTCAAAAGGAGTCATGTACCACAATGTTCATTGCAGCTCTATTTACAATAGCCGGGACAGGGAAGCAACATAAGTATCCATCGACAGATGAATGGATAAAGATGTGGCACATATATACAATGGAATATTACTCAGCCATAAAAAGAAACAAAATTGAGTCATTTGTAGTGAGGTGGATGGACCTAGAGTCTGTCATACAGAGTGAAGTAAGTCAGAAAGAGAAAAACAAATACCGTATGCTAACACATATATATGGAATCTTAAAAAAAAAAAAAAAAAGGTTCTGAGGAACCTAGCGGCAGGGCAGGAATAAAGAAGCAGATGTAGAGAATGAACTTGAGGACACAGGGAGGGGGAAGGGTAAGCTGGGATGAAGTGAGAGAGTGGCATGGACATATATACACTACCAAACGTAAAATAGATAGGTAGTGGGAAGCAGCCGCATAGCACAGGGAGATCAGCTCGGTGCTTTGGGACCACCTAGAGGGGTGGGATAGGGAGGGTGGGAGGGAGATGCAAGAGGGAGGAGATATGGGGATATATGTATATGTATAGCTGATTCACTTTGTTATACAGCAGAAACTAACACACCATTGTAAAGCAATTATACGCCAATAAAGATGTTAAAAATTAAATAAATAAATAAAAGTCAAGAGCTAAAGGTATAATAGGAAGATAGGGGACAGTCCCCCAGAGGAACTTGAGGAAGGAGCCAGCCAGAGGCCCTCACATGTCATGTCGCAAGAACATTGCCCTACCCGGTAGGGGCGAGTGAATGTGTGTGTGTGTGTGCGCGTGTGTGTGTGCACAGAGGGTCCCCTCTGTCCCCAGCAGAGGCTGTGCTCCCTGGAGCCCATCTTTTCTTCCCTAGTGTCCCTCACCATCCTTGCCTCTCAGCTGAAGGAGAGCACTGTGCTCACAACCCGATCCCAGGAAATGGTGAGAACTGCAGGGCCCTCAGACCACCCCAGGAGGGAGAGAAGGGCAAGAGCTAAGAGACCCTAAAGGCTTCCCCTGTTGGAAAGGGACCCAGGGGTCAAGGCTAGTCTCAACTTCTTCCCCTTCCGTGAGGCCAGCACCGGGACCTCCTGGCAGGTTGCCCGCCCCCCCCCCCCCAAACACACACAGAACCAGGCGTCTGTGCCGGACTGTGCATCTTGTCTCTGTCTGATACTCCAGCGTCACAAGCAGCTCCTTAAGGCAGGTGTACTAGGTGCCAGATGCCCAGCCCCAGCTCTCGGCCAGAGGTGGAGGCCACATCAGGAGCCTGGGAGTCGGGGGTAAGTACCTTGATGGGGAAGCAGGGGGGCAGCTGGGCACAGGTCCTCTCACAGTCGACGCCCTCAGTGAAGGCCACTCTGGCTGGGGACTCAGGGACGAAGTTCAGGTCGTGGTCAATGAACTGGCCCCACTGCATGAACATGAGGGACCGGCCCCGGTCGGTGGTTAGCCTCTTGCTGGGGAAGCGCACGATCTGGTTGGAGACAGCTCGGACCTGGTGGGGAGACAGATCAGTGTAGGGTGCTGACTCTGCAGGGTGTCAGAGCCAACCCAGGACTCAGGGGGTGGCAGGTTGCCCCTGCTGGAGTTAACACAGTCCCTCCTCCTCCCCTGCCCTCCCCTCCCCTCTCCTGCTTTGTCCCACTTCCTATGTGGCTGTCATTCCTACAAGGATGCTCTCCAGCCCAGCTCCTGAGGACTCCAGGAGTAATTCCAGGAAGGGGACGGGCCAGGTTGGCTGGCTCAGACCCCACCAGCTTCTCCAGAGAGGTAAATAGATGAAACTGATAGATCAATTTATAGACTAATGGATAATTAGATGGTAGAACTGATTGATAGATGCAAGGATTGGTTGCTAGGTGATGGATAATCAATAGAGAATTGGATAGATGGAAAGATCAACAGAAGAAAAATTGATAAATGGATGTTGATAGATGGGTAGATGACAGATTGTTATTTTGGCATATGAATAGAAGACTGATAAATTGTTAAATGTGAAATAGTTGAGGTCAATAGATAGAACTACATTAAGATGTATTGCTTCTTATATTTAGCAAGGTACTTTGACATGAATTCTTTTGGAAAAAACAATATTGTAATGGCTAGCATTAATATATCGCATCCTACGTGGATGTTTCTATCAGACTTTATTTAATAGTCACAACAGCAATAGTAAGTGGGTTTTACTGCCATTTTACAGCTGAGGAAACTGATTCAGCTGGAGTCCTTGCCCAGAGTCATCAGCCAGCCTGTGGGACAGCCAGGTTCGAGCCCTGTCCGACTCCGGGCTGTGCTTTTACTCCCCACGTTTAGAAGAGATGGAACGTCCTCCAGCCCCTCAGCCCTGACTCACAAGGGGGAGGAGGAAGCCATTGCGCCTCTTGCCGGGGGTCCAGCCGAAGGGGAGGGACAGCCTGTCCTCATACTCGGCTGGCAGCCAGCGCGCCAGGGCCCGGTTGGAGGCCCCCAGCCATGGTCTCCTCCTGCAGTGGTGGGTGGGCTGGGGTCAGCAGGGTTGGGGAGGAGAGGAGGGAACCGCCCCCCCAGGTCACGTGCCGCCCCAGCACCCACCTGTTGTTGCATCTCCCAGTGATGGTTCGGTACTTGTCACTGCACTTCTCGGCTTCATCCTGGGGTGCACAGCCACTGGCCTGGGACAGCAGCCGCATTTGGGATTCCGTTAGCACATCTGGGGGTGGGACAGTGGGCAGGGTTCTAGCTTCTTCTAGAGCTGGTCTGTCCTGTACCTCCCATCCCTTTCCCCTCTCCCCTCCCAACACCCCAAGGCGTGCACCCTGCAAGCCCCTCCTGGCTTCCTTCCACTCCACAGTACCAGTGACATTGAAGGATCTGGACCCCTGGAATTGTAACTTCTCTTCCAGCAGTCCCAAGGCCACATGCATATAATCGGCAGCCTGAACGACAGTCCTGGTGGCCGCTGCCGGTCGTTTGAAGTAGGACAGGAGGTCCATGGGGCTGGCCAAGCCACTGTGAAGGCGCTGCTTGATGCTGCCCAGAAGAGGAGAGGACAGTCAGCACAGTGTAAACAGAAGGATGGATAGAAGGGAGGCTCTCTACCGACATGGCACTGCCCCAAGGTGCCCAGGGGCAGGTGATGGGTGAGGTGACCTTGGCTGGAGTCCATCCATCCCCCATCAGCAACCCTTCCAGGCCCATGCAGTCCCCAGACCCAGGCGCAGGCCCACCTCCTCTCAGTCTGATTGTAGGCAGCATCCACTAGCAACTTGGCCTCTTTTATGCAGCTCTGGAGGACCGAGGTCTCCACTACCCTAGGGGAGGCTGTTCAGAGGGAAGGAGGCTTAGGGTCCAGGGCAGCCACAGGTCCCTCAGACCCAAGTGCTTCCCCCTCCATTGCCCTCCTCCTTGGCTGTCCAAGGGGCTATTACCTGGGGTGGTGCCCTCAGAGAGCCGGGCCAGGAGGAGGGTGGCTAGGATCCCAACCAGGGCCAGGAGCAACTTCATCTCTGCAGTGAGACCCCAGCCACAGGGGGGTAAGCGATGACACGGGTGGGTGTCCCCTAATGCCTTCTCACCCAGAGAGGATGCTGAGCTGACCTCTCACCTCCTCCGGCTCTTCTGTGGACGTAGCTGGGAAGGGACTTTTACAGCCTGTCCTGGGGGAGGGAGGGGAACTCTGGGCCTCAGAAGCCCAGCCCCTTGAGGCGGAGCTCTGGGACTTCCTCTCGTTTTGGCGGGCGTTGTGACACCGGAGCACCCCACTTTACCCCCCACCAACCTAGAGACGTTCTTTCATCTGCTCGCTCCGTCCCCATCCTCTTTGCTGTCGGGGTCACTGATGTATTTCTCCCAGGGCCCGGAGCAGTGCCTAGAACACAGATGTTGCTCGGTGACTAGCTGCCGGGTGTGCCCCAGAAGAGCGCTGCGCCTGCTCCTGCCCCTAACTCTTTGTACGGTCTTGGGCAAGTCACTTCCCCTCTCTGAGCCTCGGTTTCCACATTCCTAAAATGGGACTTGGGCTAAATCATAGGAAAGGCCCCTCTCCTCCTCCAACAGGGCAGAAGCCGGGTCTGCCTTACCGTCGTATCTCCCCAGCCCCCAGCCCAAGGCCTGGTATTCAGTAGGTGCTCAGTAAGTTGATCAAGGGGATGAATGATGTGGGGTCAATGGTTCGGTCCCCCCCCCTTGCTCCAGCTCTCTCCAAGACGCAGGGGAAGGTGAGGTGACAGTGGAAGCAGGGCCTAGCAGTGAAAATTAAGGTGCTCATGGGCCATCTGGGGGACACAGTGCGACGTCACCGGGAAGCACCCCACGGCGTGAGGGCAGCGGGCTTCCGTGCGAGCCGAGGACCCGCCTCGGGCTTAGCGCTCCTCTGCGTGCTTCCTCAGTGCGTGTCAGTAGCAGGTGTGCACCACGTGCTGGGTGTAAATTCTGACTTTCTATGGGCTTGGTCAGCAGTGGCTTCCTTAGGGGAGGCGGCGGGCTCCGACCCACCTGGGTTTGGACCCCACCCTGCCACGGCCGGCACCACCGTGGCTGGGCCTCCATTTCTGCATCTGAAGGGTAGGACGCCCCCAGTCGGCGCTCCCCCCAGGGCCCAGGCCTGCACCCGCGCCTGGCCTTTCCTCCTGGTTTCCGCCACTGGAGGAGCCAAGCGCATCCTTTGCTCCGACCCCATCCTGGTCTGCCCGGAGAGCGCTCACCCCCGCCTCCGCGCTCAGCCCCACAGTCACCCCCGCTGCACCCTGCAGCCTGCCTGTGCTCGCCCCTTTTTCAGGTGGACGTGTCCCTCCCTTCCTCGGAGCAGTCCCGGTGCCTGCTGGGTGTCCCCGCCTCCTGCCCTCCGAGCCCCGCCCCGCCTAACGCAGCCGCCACGCCCTCCGCAGCCTCTTCCCACAGCAGCAGCATCGGCCCGCCGCCGGTTGCTCTCGAAACAGCCCCTTCAGCAGCCCCTTTCACAAGCCCCAGTTGAGGGCCTGGGCCTGCTGATCTTATCTCCTTGTCTTCAGCGGGGGCCCCTCTCCTGCACAGGGTCAGGACGGACCGTCACCGTGCAGTTGCAGCAAGCCCACCGAGTTCCTTGCTGCTGACCCCCCGTGTGACCGGGGTAGACCGCAGCGCTCCCTGGACCTCAGCTTCCAGGCCTGTGAGCGTGGGACAGTGACCCTCAGGAAGGAGAGAGATTGCAAAAATGTGGAGTGCTCCCCAGATGTGCTCACCTCCCCTGCCCTCAGGAGCCCAGATGCGCCCAGGAGATTGGAAGCTGGGGCAGGGCGTATGGAACCGAGGTCGCTCTCCTTCCAGGGTCCCCCCCACCCCCCGAGAGGACTCAGACTGAGCTCAGCTCTCCCCGCGAGAGGACTCTCATTCTTCAGCAGTAGTGAGGCGTGCACGGGTTTTGCCGCAGCTGCGGGCTGCCATGGTCCCTGGGACAAGCTTGAGACAGAACCCGGGCCCTAGGCCCATCCCTGCCATGCTGGCCCATCTCTGGGGGGTTTTGGCGTGCTGACCGCTCCAGGTGGTGATGAGAGGAAAGCAGATAGGAAGGAGCCGCCAAGAAACCCTGCACAACCCATCGATGGAGGGCGGGTTCCCAGGGCTGCAGGGCTGGACAGGCAGGCAGCGTCCGGGCAAGGGACCCTGCCCCTCCGCTGCAACCAGCTTGACCCTCTTGTCTGCTCCCAGGCTGCTGCTGGTGCTGCAGGAAGGCTCCCTCCGGGAGCCATAGCACGTTGCACCCAGGAGCTTGTCGAGAGCAGTATAGAGAGGTGATAGAGAGCTGGCCTGGGCCCAGGTCCCAGCACCGCCCTTCACCTGGCTCAGCGGCTCAGCCGCCTCAGAGCCTGCCTCCTCCCTGTCTAACTGAAGGCCTTGCTCTGTTTACCTTGCAGAGCTGTTATGGAATAAAGGTGAAACGCTACCAGGGCCAGGCGTGTAGCCGGTGCTGGACGGTGTTTGTCTGACAAGCCCTGTCGTTCCACCCTATTGCTGCTTCCTTTGCTGAGCCCGCTCCAGCAGTTACCATGAGGTGGAAGGGTGGGGGGCAGTGAGTGCAAGAGCTTTGCAGAGCATCCAGGCCCCGGTGCCTGGGGAGGAGGAGAGCAGGAAGGAAGGAAGGGAGGCCTCCAGAGCCAGGGCTGTTCAGATCCTGGTCTCCGAGCACCCTCCTGTCGCGTGCCGGCTGCCCAAGCCAGGCCACTGGAGGCCTGATGGAGGGAGAAGCCCTCCTGGGGGTCTCCAGTTTGGGGACCCGCCCCCTCTCCCGCTTTGACCTTCCCTGGGGGGCAGGCCTGGACACGCGTGGCCCTCGCCAGGTCTCACAGTGGGCAGCTGTGTCATCTGCTTTTTTTCTGTGGTCAGGGTCAGCCACACAGAGACGACAGAAGAGGAGTGTGGGCAAGGGCCACAGGTCCCTCGGATGCCCCCATGGGCTTTTCATGATGCCCACTGGGACCTCACTGGAGAGACTTTCCTCGGGGCTAAGTGGTGCCCAGTGGCGGCCTGGAGCATCTGATACGGGAGCAGACTGGTTTTTGACACCTCCTCCTTTCCACCACAAAATTAGTTTCAGTAACACTCATTAAATGGAAAAAAGTAATAATAATGGCTAGAAAGGAAATGTGTGGAAATTCTCACTTACTAAATTTGGACATAATCATCCCAGTACTGAAATAAAAATAAAATACTGCAGTACAAAAAGGAAAAGGGCTTCCCTGGTGGCGCAGTGGTTGAGAGTCCGCCTGCCGATGTAGGGGACACGGGTTCGTGCCCTGGTCCGGGAAGATCCCACATGCCGCGGAGCGGCTGGGCCCGTGAGCCATGGCCGCTGAGCCTGCGCGTCCGGAGCCTGCGCTCCGCAACGGGAGAGGCCACAACAGTGAGAGGCCCGCGTACCGCAAAAAAAAAAAATAATAAATAAAAAGGAAAAGAGTAGTGGATTAATACTCTTTCATTACATGAATGTGTTTAAATAAAGGGAAAAAACTACCTACATATTGGTGGTTTTAATACTTAATGTATCATTACAGTTTCTGTGTTCTTGATGCGTTTTTTTAGTTTTAAAATAAACAAAAAAATTTTAAAGAACAAATCTCAACATTAACGATATTCAAACTCAGTAAAATATTCACATACTAATTTAAATTTGCACTTTAAAAATATTACACTTCACAATGTGCACTCTGTTTCACTGTTTTAAATCTTAAACACAAGTTCTCCTTCCAAATGGTCACAGAGAGTGACAGAATGGAAGAAAGTCAAGTTCCGTCTCTTCATTCTTTGCAGTCACAGTCGTTAACAGTGTTTATGTTAAGCCAACCGTTTGAAAGCAAGAATACGTGATGCTGCAGGGGCTGACGTAGCGAGAGCCAGCTCGGATGATCCTGAACCCTTAGAACTTACCCTCGAAGCAAATGCAGGTAACTGAGGGAGCCACCGTATACCTGGGAATTCTCCAGATTGACTTCCGCATGGAACACAGTACCTATTAGAGGATACGCCATAAAAATGCATTCATTTGAAGCTTACACGTAGAATTGTTAAAGCAACGGTAATTGCAACAATTGTTTAGAATCTAGACCGACGAAAGATGTCTTTGGGGAGAAGCGTTTCATCACTGACATTGTTCAGAATTGCTGAGGTGTGACGAGCATAGGAAGCAGTCCAACACTCCATCCGTGCTGTTGGTACTTTTAAATTCCCTACAGACGATGCCCCCCTATCTCCTGCTCATCCTCTGCCCTGGCCTTGGTACTGGCATTTTGCCCCTTCCTCTTGCCCTCACTAAATGACAAGTCAGGAAGCTTTCAAGTCCTTCCACACACATCCCAAGTTTGGGTCCCTGGGGAGGGGGTCAAGGGGGAGCACCGGGCTCTGAGTGCCTGGGGGTGGGGAAGGGGCTGCTCATGTGCCGAACCGGGGATGAGCCCGGGCCCTTCCGGGATCCTAGTGTGCACAGTCATGGTCCGCAGGGCCTATGCACAATGTCTCTTCAGCAGCAGCCCAGGGACCCCCCAATCCTTCCACGCTCCCAGGCCCCATAGGACCTCTGCAGCCTCCACTCACCCCTCCCCACTGCCCACCACACTCCAGCCTTGACTTCCCAGAAGCTTTTTTTTTTTTTTTTTGCGGTACGCGGGCCTCTCACCGTTGTGGCCTCTCCCGTTGCGGAGCACAGGCTCCGGATGTGCAGGCCCAGCGGCCATGGCTCACGGGCCCAGCCGCTCCGCGGCATGTGGGATCTTCCCGGACCGGGGCACGAACCCGTGTCCCCTGCATCGGCAGGCGGACTCTCAACCACTGCGCCACCAGGGAAGCCCCCCGCAGAAGCTTCCTGAATGCACCATGTTCTCCCTCGCCTCTGGGTCCTCCTACGCTTTCCCTTTGCCTGACTCACCTCTACTCATCTTCACAACCCAGCTGAGACATCACCTCGTCCAGGAAGCCTTCCCTCATCCCTTTCCTGCTCACCCCTCAACGTGGTCTGTGTTCTGTCTGCAGAGCAACCTATGCTGATGCTCTGTCAGCACAAAATGGGCCGCACTGAAGGCATGCTGTCACCACGTCGCCCTCCTGGACTGACCACGGGGACCCCAGGCCTGATCTTGTTTGCAGCTGTGGACCCGACGCACGGGGCCTGGCCAGTGCTCAGAAATGTTTGTGGAACGTGAGTGAACCGTGTCATGTCCTGATTTAGCTCCATGAGTCCACACGCCCTCTTTCACCCTGCAAAGGAGGACACGTCCCTTCCCCCACCAGATGCGATTTCCTCTTTCTTTTCCAGTTTGGAGCTCCCAGGGTCCTGACCCCGATAGGCCAGGTAGGTGGAGTGGGGCAGGGGGTTGAGCGCCACCATGGTGGTGACTTGGAGCCTTCGGGTGGGCACTAGGTGGGCCCCATGACTATTCCTGGTGCAAGGCCAAGAGGGCAGGAGCTGGAGCTGCAGGCGGTTGAAGTGGGTGCTGCAGGAAGGATGTGAGAACAGGCAGCCCACTGAGCAGGGAGGCCAGGGTGGGATGCCCCCCTGGGTTGGGTGTCTGAGAAGCTCAGCTCCCTGCGAGGCCTGCGTGAGCTCCTGCCTCTATATGTGGAGTCAAGAACCCGCTGCTGGGGATGAACCAGGCTCCTTACAGGCTGGGGGCCTGGTTGGACCTCAGCGGCTGGGGAGTTGTGTGGGAGAGCTCTTCCTCGGAAAGAGAAATGGGCAAAATAAAGGTCCAAGATGGAGCCACACAAGAGGAAAAGGTTTGTAGTGAGACCCATCAAAAAGACCACTTGGAAAAAAAAAAAGACCACTTGGGGTGACAGGAGATGAGGCTACTAGGAGTAAGGGCACCATAAGAAGGGTTGGGAACACCTGGGGACTGGGGCCCTGAGCAGCCAGCTCCTCAACTATGTTCCGCCAGCTCCCTCCCTGATGACCACGGGAGTATGAGGCCCTGGGGGACTTGGCACACTGGGCCCAGCATGCCGTCCCCTCTGGGACTCATCTTGGCCCTCCAAGCAGCGTCTCCTAAGGAGCCAGACTGGGTGAGCCACCCCCTTTCCCCAGAGCCCCGTCTCCTCTCTCTGTTCCTCTGCCCTCTAACCCCGCTGGCTTCAACTCCTGAGACAGGCCTCCCGCCACCTGCGATGGGTCTCAACCCCAAAGGCCCCGCTCCTTTGTGCCTGGTGACTCCTGCTGACCCTCCAGGCCCCATCCACACGGAGCTTTTCCTGTCCCGGCCCCATTGGCCATGACTCGGGTGGCCAGGTCTTCCTGTTCCTTACTCTTGCAGCTGCGTTCCTAGAGCTTAACATCGTTGTGATTATACATGTATTTCTGTGCTTGAATTTTATTAAGCCCCAGCTTCCTGCAGGTCTGTGAGAGCCACACAGAGAAGATACGTGCCTGCTCTGTTGCACTGTAGCCTCAGCATCTAACCCACCGCCTGGTGGGGCTTTAATACATGTGTGTGGAATGGATGCATCTACGGCCTCGCCTGTCACAGCTCTCGGGTCAGGGGGTGGATTTGTGCCTGTACATCTATTAGGACCTGTGCCTCTGGTCAGGGTTGTTGCTGTCCCTGGGCCAGGCAAGCCCTGGGTCAGTGGATTCTTTTGCAGGCCTGGCCCTACCAGGCTGACGCCCAGACCCTGGACCACGAGGGAGCCTTCCAACCCTGGCATCTTTCGGCTGCCAATACCCAAGAAATTTCCTTCCTGCCCTCCTCTGGCCATCTTGAAACCTCAAGATTCTGCAACCGCTTTCACAAGAACCGTCTGCCAGCCACGGTGGAGCTGCTGGCCACAGGCCTGATTGGATCTCTTTATCTGTTCAGCTCCAACGGCCCCCGTGGGGACAGCTGCAGTGGAGCAGGGCTCAGGGCCTGCTCCTGTTCCCAGGGGTTCCTGGGAATGGGGCGCTTGGCTCTGTTCTCATAACAAGAACACTGAGGTCTGCAGGGAGACTAAGGGGCTTGGCTCAAACGACAGCGGCTGCACCTCGTGCCAGCGGCTGGCTCAGGCCAAGGGTGTGTGCCACACATGTGTGGTCCTGTGTGTATGGGTGTGCACCAGAGCTGAGGGCTCCCAGAGGGAGGCAGCTCAGAATGTTCTGGTTTTTGCAAAGCCAGGAGAAACACCGTGGGGCTTTGGCCAGCTGGCCTGGGAGCCCAGGGCCACCCCGGCTGCTTGACCTCTCTGATCAGCTGGTAAAATCAGCGCAGGGCAGGGATGTTCAGGAGGCAGGGGTGGTCCCTGGTGAGCAATTGAGACGTGCAGGTCCAGACCAGGGGTGGGGGCAGCCGAGGGCCAGCCCTTCCCCTCCCGCCTGCCTTGGCCTTACCTGAGAGCTGTACCTCGCCTCCTCCATCAGACTGGGGACTCCCAGGGGCAGGGACGGGGCTAGGGGAGGAGGACCGTGGGCTTGCACACCAGGCAGACCGTGTTTTGCCTGAGCGACGTCATGAGTGAGAGGACTCAGTGGGACATGAGCCGCCGGGCACTGCTGCTTGTAGGGTGACAGGCTGGGAGGTGCAGGTTCCAGCAGGGGCGGGGGGGGGACTGCGGCTGCCTTGGGGTGATCCATCCCCTTGCTGTTCGCCAGCCTGTGCTCTGTGCTTTACTACACTCATCTGAGTTCTCACAACACCCCTACAAGTCAGCTGCTGCCACCTGGGACCTCAGTTTTATCGTTGGGGTACAGAGGGAAGACCGTGTCACACCATCTTGGAGCCAGGAAGGGTTCTCAACCTGGGTCTGACGCTACAAGCTGCTTCCTTCTCCCCCAGGCTCCCAAGGGCATGGGTGTGACCTGATGAGAGAAACCTCCACACACAGGCTGGAAGGTGCCTCAGGCCTGAGAAGGTTGCCCCACGGGTGGGACTGGAGGAGAGGCTAGCAGGCTGCCCTGGCTGCTCCAATTGTCCCCCCTCAGCTCCCCACCTCTAGGGTGGCCGCTGGAGCACGGGGATGGGAGCCAGTCTGGAGCAAGGCAGGTGGGCAGGGTCCCAGAGCCTGAGAGGGACGGCTGCGCAGTTTCTCCACCAGAAAGAGCCCACACGCATCCATTTTTGCCTCCTGGCATCTCAATGCATCCAGAAGGAATGAATGCCTGAAAGCTGTAGGAATTTAGACACCCTGTTGAATGCAATAGTCTCTTGCCTGGGGCACTTACAATTTAGAAGTTTCAAAAATGCAAACAATGACTTGAACGATTATGCGGGTTTTATCCCCATCCCGCCAGCCACAGCTTCTTCAGCTTCTCACTGGTGAGGTGATGAGTCTGTGGGTCTGTGGTCTCAGCCCCTTGGCAGCACTGGAGGTGGCTGGAGCCAGCATCCCGTGTCAAGGACAAAAGTCCACTAGCCAGAGCCCTTTGTGCTAAGTGAGGGTTCCTCTCTCTCGCCCCTCTTGCTGTCCTACGCCCCAGTGCAGTCTTCTGAGATGGTCACGGGAGGGAATAAGGCTCTGCCCTGCTCCTCCCCCTCGTCCCTGGAAGGCACATCGTCCCGTGAATGCACCATGACTGGATGCCAGAGTGGGCTATCCTGGGTCTGCCACTTGTGCTGGGCTCTGGGGCAAGGGCAGGTCTTGGCTCTCTTTGTGTCTATCTAGGCAGTGATAATGGTTCTGAATGGAATCAGGTCTCACATCCAGAATGGGTACAGGATTATCCCAGAAGAGATGGAGTCAGGTGCTCCCCCGATACTTCTCCCAGTTACTAAAGGCTTATTGGGTTGGTGGGTACTGTCTTCAAGGACTAATGCAGGGTTTACAATATTATTTGTTTGTTTATGTTTTCAACAAAAATTTATAGAGAGACTTTACGATCCAGGGCCTGCTCTGAGTGCTAGGGCTATGGTGGTGAACAAAAACAGGCATCTAACAGGCGAGGCATGAAACAAACACGCCCCTGTAGGTCTGAGGGAGGAAAAACCTCTACGTAAATCCATATAAATGTAAAAGCGTACTCCTACCCTCCACGGTTAGGAGACGTGCCCAAGGTAACAGCTGCTAGTGCAGGAAATTGAACTTGAATCCAAGTCGAGTTCTTAACCCTCTCCACCAGGTTTGACCTCTGTAACCATTCTCTGCCTAGCAGCCAACATGACCTTTTTAAATTATAAATTATATCATGCCAAAAATATATATATATACCCATTTATGGGCTTCCCTGGTGGCGCAGTGGTTGAGAGTCCGCCTGCCGATGCAGGGGACACGGGTTCGTGCCCTGGTCCGGGAAGATCCCACATGCCGTGGAGCGGCTGGGCCCGTGAGCCATGGCCACTGAGCCTGCGCGTCCGGAGCCTGTGCTCCGCAACGGGAGAGGCCACGACAGGGAGAGGCCCGCGTACCGCAAAAAAAAAAAAAATTATATCATGCCACTACTCCCTTCTTCACCCAAACCCTCCAAAGCCTTTCACTGCAGTTAGAATAAAATTCAAACGCTTTCATGATCTGGCTCCTATCAACATCGGTGGTAATTTAAAGGTATGTTCACAAATTCTTTGACTCTCCTCATCTAAAAGATGGAGTCTAATTCCCCTCCCTTGAATGCTCACTTCTGTCTAATAGAATGTGGTAGAAGTGATGCTATGGGACTTCTGAGGCTAGATGTAGAAAGAATTCAGCTCCCACCTCCCTCTCTCTCTTAGGACACTTGTCCTTGGAAACTACCATGTTGTGAGGAACCCCAGGCCACATGGAGAAACTAGTCAGTAGCCTCACCTAGGCATCCAGTTGACACCAACATCAACAGCCAGACATGTAAGTGAACGAAAGTGCAAACGATTCCATCCCTGGCCTTTGAGTCTTTCAGCTGAGGCTCCACACATCTGGAAGCAGGGATGAGCTGTCTCCCCCATGCCCTGTCAGAATTCCTGGCCCACAGAACCTGTGACAGATAATACATGATCGCTCTGTTTTAAGCTGTTAGGTTTGAGGTTGATTTGTCAGGCAGTAGTAGATAACTAACATAACACCTCAGACCTCACCTCCTACCAAGATCACTTTTGTCATAACACTCCAGTTACAGTGTCCTCTTTTCTTTTTCCTCTGGGCAAAAAGTTCATTGTAACCTCCAGGACCTTTGCACTTGCTGTTTCTTCTTTCTGGAATGCGTGCCCATCGCCTGGATCTTTGTCTGACTGTCTCCTTCTCACTGTCCAGGTGTTTGCTGAATTGTCCCCTCCTCAAAGATTGCTTCCCCAGCCACATTTTACAATGCTACCCATCCTATCAGTCACACTACCCCTTGCATTTCCTTCATAGCTGTTATTCTATGAACTTATCTTATTTATTTATTTGTCCATTTGTTACTTGTGTATCTCCTCACACTTCTTCCTTCCTCTTTCCGGTCCCTCCTGTCTGGTATTGAGGTGGGGAGGATGAGAGGGGGAGACACTATGTCCTTTCCCCATGAGAGTTCCCAGTGCAAAGCAGCGGGCCTCCTGGCCATCGTGGCTCCTCTGTCTGTTCGCACTGCGGGGTTAGCCCAAGGCCCATGGCCCCGTGTCCAGGTTCTTGGGAGAGCTATACAGGGACTCCTGGGGCACATTCTCTGTCATGGAAGACAGGCTGCAGCTTACCCTCCTCCCTCCCCCAAGCCTTCACCTCAGCGGCCACCCCACAGCCTTGCTGCTTTATTGACACCTCTGCAGAATCGAAGGGAGCACGTGATCCCCTCTTTCAACCGCTCACACTCCTCCCTCGTAAGGCCTCTGCTCTTCCCTCTCTAATTCTAATTCTCCCACTTTCTCGGGATCCTGTCTGTCTGTCTGTCTGTATCTCTCTCTCTCTCTCTCACACACACACACACGCACCAGGTTTATGAAGAGTAGGGAACAACCCACCGGGCAGGGAGGAGTATTTTAGCACTGACATTATTTAGTGAGCATGGCAATTATAAAAGCACCTTTAGTCAGTTTTCCTGTTGTTTTAAAACTCAACAGAGAAAAGGAAAACCCTTATGGCCTGTACAGGCACCCTCTGCCCTGTCCTTGGTATGTCCCTGTGTCAATGCGGTGCAGGAGACACGGCCACAGGCGGAGACCCAGGCAGGCGTCACCGCCCTTGGGTGCCCCAGCTGCTTCTCCTCCTGCTTTGAGCTCTCTCTATTCCAGCTCCCTCAGGAGTTGCTGAGGGCTCCTCCTGGGTCAGCCACTGCCACGGCCACCTGTGTCCTCTCAGAAGGCCCTGCTTCCTCAGGCTCCCGTCCTTTCTTTCTTCGGTTCAGACAAAACAAATTCAGGAACTTTTCCAAGAACCTAGGGGTAAAAAGAACGAAGTAGGACAGCAGGAGTAAACTGTAGACACAATAAATACTTAATGAATGAACAAAAACATGAATGTCTAGACACAACTAATGACAAGCTTCTTGGATAGTGCCAATTAAGAGGTGCGCTACTTGTTCCTTTCATGCCAGACATGTCTGGGGGGAGTCTGTCCACCCACACGCTCCTCCTCTGGGGACAGCCCTCACCCACAATCCCGGCTGAAGGGGTGGGCTTGGATGGCCACACGTATGCCACACGACCTGCACATCCCTCAGCCACATGGGATACGTGGTCCAACCTCAGCCAATCAGACTATTCTCATAGAACTTTGGAATTTGAATCCAGAGACACTGAGCTAGCTGACGGTGGAAGGAGCATGACAAGGTCAGGTTTGGGGGCAGAGGGTCCCATGTGAGCCATGTACAAGGCGACTGCATAGGCAGGGACTGATGAATGGAGGCGGGGAGAAGGAGGGACCAGCTGCTGTGTCAGACCTGACAGTTGCTTATTCCCATGATACCCGACTTCACTTTACTTCAAGGAGAGCTTTATATCCTTAAAATAAACACCCTCGGGCTTCCCGGGTGGCGCAGTGGTTGAGAGTCCGCCTGCCGATGCGGGGGACACGGGTTCGTTCCCCGGTTTGGGAGGATCCCACATGCCGCGGAGTGGCTGGGTCCGTGCGCCATGGCCGCTGGGCCTGCGCGTCCGGAGCCTGTGCTCCGCAACGGGAGAGGCCACAGCAGTGAGAAGCCCGCGTACCACAAAAAAAATAAAAATAAAAAAAAATAAACACCCTCTTTTTATTCAAACTTGTGGGGTTTGCAGCCCCTTGCAACTCTAACCATAGCCTATTTCTTCTCTTCAACTCTGCTTAACCCCAAAGCCCCAGTGTGATAGTGGAGGAGAGAAATGATGGGTGTGTGGCATGGAGGTCCAGGCAAAGAGCAAGCAAGCAAACAAAAATTTTTTTAAAAGCCCACAAAAAACAACAAAACAAAAACCCACCAATGACAATGAAAATTGTAGAGATTCATGACATGTAAGATTGGGAGATCAAGATGAGGAGATCAAGATTAGAAAGGCCAGAATCTCTCAAAATTTCTGGGATTTTTGGAAGGACCCATTTCATAGACCATTTTTGGAAGGACCCATTTCATAGACCATAAACATGCATTAGAATCACCCGGAGGGAATGTTAAAACTCAGACACTCCCATGCCGAATTTTTGATTTAGTAGGTTTGGGTGGAACCTGAGAATTTACATTTCTAACAAGCTTTCAGGTGATGCTGATGCTGCTTATCTAGGGCCACAGTTTGAGAACCACTCACTTTGAGTTTCACTGCTCTTGTCAGCAGAATGAACAGTTCTTTCTCACAGCATCATCAAGGCAAATGGTTTAATAGTTTACCTTTTTAAAAAGAATGAATTGACCTTGACTTGGACAACATTAGAGGTGGGAAAATATTTGTATACTACATTGGAAACAAAACCTATAAATCTGTCTTTTATTTTGTCAACCGGATCCCAAGTTTGATTCCCCATCCATATCCAATTCTATTGCACCATCTATAACATTCTAGTAACCTTTATATATGAATTATTACTCAGTAAGATCCTTCCTTTCATACAAGGACTAGTACAGGAAGTGCATATATTTTCTTATTATGATGAACCAGAATTGGAATTTCTAATCTTGGTGTACAGTAGCTTTCCTTTCTACATGAGATTTCCAGGATGATCTGAGTTCTTTTGTTACAAATATTTATACTTAGCAAGAACATAGAAAAACACTATCTGAAGCTCTGGTTTTGTCCAAATACAAGAGATATAGATTTAAAAAACATGAATTCTTCCCAATATTTAGAGCTTTATTCCACTTAAAAACCAACCACTCGTTAAAATAGCCTGGGTTGATGCTGGGGAAGGGACTAGGTCTTATCAAATCTCCTTGACTGTCAGATGTCACTAACTGTAACATTATTAACAATAACTAATTAAATTACCTGGACTAATTAATTATAATTCTGATTTGGTTTTCAATAAGAAAGCCATTATATCTTCTACTTTATATATTTCTCCTCTCAAGTCACATAAATGTCTGTAAACACATTTCAACCCCAAAGTTGATTCCTCAGAGCATGACTGTGGATGAGTTATCTGTTTTAGAAATTGATTACAATGTGGCTTATTGTTTTGGAGTTATTGTACTTGGGCCGTTGTGAACATTCAATAAATGTGTAAAAATTAATAAACAGAAACTTCAATTAAATAGAGTTGAGAGACCAGAAGGGGGCGCTCTCAAACCTTGTGACAATAGCAGAGCCCAACAGGAGAAAGAAAGACTCTACTTCTTTCCTGGCAAGGACTCAGCCAAAGAAAAGCCATGGGCTCTTTTTTAACTACAGTCTGCCACCTCCTTTTTTCTCTCTAAAGAAAGAAGTTCCCTTCCCACTGGGGACTTGCACGTGGCTCACTACGGGTGCAGATCCTGAATTGCAATTCTCTGCTGATCCTGAATAAACCCATCTTTGCTGGGAAATATTTGGCAGTCTATTTGTTAGCATAACTGAAAGTTATCTTTTTTTAAGAATAGGAGAGCAGTAAAAGGCAGGTTGGGTACACCTCAATGCACAATGCTGCGGATACAAAAACAAGAAATCCATTCTCCTCTCAAGGAACTCACAGGTTGATGCCAAAGACCCAGGAACACATAAAGGCACTTCAGACAGGAGATACCTCTACTAGCGGAATGGCCAATGGTTAAAAGGCTGAGCAGCTAACCATGACTGGGAGAGAAGGAAGACTTCGGAGAGGACATGACATTTAAACAGAGGTAAAGTTCAAATGTGTTAGGCAGACAAAGGAGGGAAAGTGTGTTTCTGACAGGAAGAACAGAGGTCCAGGGGTGAACTGGCACAGCATACACTCCAAGAACCCGCAGGGCCTTGACAAGGTTGGAGCACAGGGGAAGTGAAGGGACATTAGGGTAGAGAGGAGGCAGGGACCACTGTGAATAGTGTTAACAGACCAGACTCATACACTTAAGTTTTACCTTGAGGGAGGTGAGGAGCCGGTGGAGGACGTTATGCAGAAGAATGACCTACACATGCGGGCCTCTCTGGCAGCAGGGAGGAGAGATGGGAGAGAGTTGAGAGGATGGACATAGCGGTGTAGCGCCTCTGTTGATTCATACCCCACCCTGTTTCAGAAGAGACTTCGTGAGGGCACTTAGGGGCTTATAAGTGTTCTGTGTTCGTGACCCAGCCCATCCCAGCTTCAAAATCATTAAAGATGTGAGGAGGGTGAAGAGCTAGAGGAGAAAGGGAAAAGGAGATGGGAGCTAAGAACAGAAGGAGGAGGATAAATAGGTAATTAAGAAAAATCAGAGTGTGAAAGCCGACGAGCCAACAGGGACCCATGGCTCAGTGATATCAAGACCCTGAGTCAGTGAGTCTGTGGTGCCCTTGGCCTCTCCCTCACGAGCCGAGATGGCCTCCATGCTTCCTTATGGTGTATGTCCTCACACAACTCATTCAAAGGTTGGTGGGGAGGAAACGGGTGGAGGGCAGTTTCTTTCTCCTCCTGCATCTCTTGCCTCTACTTCTGGAGGAGAAATCTTGCCCAGAATCTCCTAGGCTAACACACTGTTGGGATCACATGAACCGGATCACATGAACTGGATCACATGAACACATGAGTACTTCTGGCTTCTAAGTGTTCTGGGAAGGTGAACACTTATGATAGGGGACAAGCAAGGGGGAGGTGGTTCGGAATGGCTTTGGGTAGACACCCAAGAACAAGGCTATCTTCTTATAAAGCACCTGGAAACGGGGATGAACATGATGGACCAGAGGCAAGAGAATACTGACAGGGATGCAAAGTCTGTCTTATGTAGGATAACTCTTCTAACAGCAGAGGTCATGAACTCAAATGTGAGGTCAGCAGTAATTTCTCTGTCTAAGAGGTACTGAGGATCATCACTCTCCTCACCCCAGGACAAAATTTGAGCATCTAAGCCAAAGACAGGAAATCAAGATTATTCTTTGCAGAAACAACAACTCCTGAAAAATAGATCTCCATGTTTCGGTACTTGGGTGTCCTCCAGTAAAGAGCTGATTTCCACCTGAACTCCTAAGGTAAAGTTTAAAAGCTTTAATACATAGAGGTACGAATTCATATTTTATTCCCTTACTCTTAAATGTAGATAGCTAAGGATCAACAGGAAGACCACTAATACAAAAGGGAAAAAAAATAAATAGAAAAATAAATGAGAAGCAAACAGAAATGACATAGCAAATAGAAGAAAAGTTTATATAATTAACATCCTTTCAGAGAAACAAGAAGACATAGAATCCATAAATAAGAACAAGATGGTATTAAAAATCATAGAACAAAAATGGGTTCTTGGATATTAAAATATGTTGACAGAAATGAAAACTTTAATAGAGAGATTGGAAGTTAGAGTTGAGAAAATCCTCCTAGTGTAGAATAAAAAGACAGAAGACCTCAGACATCCGAAAAGACAAGAAAACCTCCATGTAACCAGTAAATGATATTCAATTAATAAATACAAGCTGGAAATCACAATTGCGAAGAACATTTAAAAATATATATTTATAAATAACACTCTATGAGAAAAAGGACAAAGGACAAAAACAAAAGGTGAAGTATCATTGACTGATACATTAAAAATAAATAATGCATATTCTCTAGTAATCAAAGAAATTCAAATTCAAATCAGCTTTAAAAAATCAACTTGTAAAGGATTATTGAGATAGGCCTTCTCACACCCTGGGGGTAAAAGTATAAATTAATATAATTTATCTAGAATGCAACTTATTAACCTATGTCTGGGTTTTAAAAATATGTATTGTGACTTCAGAAACTTGAGCCTGTAAATATACTATAAAATGTAAACAAACACTTATGAAAATAGATGTGTAGTTCACTGTCATTTCTAGAAAAAATAGGAAATAATCTAAAATCTAACAATAGAAGAAATAGAAGAGTCTACAATAATTAAGAGTTTCCATTTATTGAGTTTTCATAACATGTTCAATTTTGTCAAGGGCTTTGCAGATGTGATCTTATTTTGTCTTTATAATGACACAGGGAAGTAGGGACTCTTCACATTTTGTATTTGAGAGATTTCTATCAGAGAGAGTAGGGACATAGTGGATATTACCAAACTCACACGTGGTAAGGTTTGTATTCATGTGATTAAAAAGTGAATGTTCTTTGGGCTTCCCTGGTGGCGCAGTGGTTGGGGGTCCGCCTGCCGATGCAGGGGACACGGGTTCGTGCCCCGGTCCGGGAAGATCCCACATGCTGCGGAGCGGCTGGGCCCGTGAGCCATGGCCGCTGTGCCTGCGCGTCCAGAGCCTGTGTTCCACAACGGGAGAGGCCACAACAGTGAGAGGCCCGCATACTGCAAAAATAATAATAATAATAAAAAAAATAAAAAATAAAACTCACATTTATCCTCAAATATTTGTGTAAAAATGGTTTTCCGGGAAGATGCCCTTTATTATTTATTCAGGCTGTGTCTACTCTCTGAATAGTACCATTGGAAAAGCATCCCCATGGGCCACTGAGACCCCTGCAAGACTTTTGGAGGGAAATGATGTGAGGAAACAGGGTTAAAATGGGTTTATCCTAGCACAGTAGGGCAGGAAGCCCTGAGACAGGCAAGAGCACAACAGCACTTCTGGGGCATTGTCAGAGCAGGCCCTACAAAGGGTAATACGCTTTAGTCTGGCTTTGTGTCTTCGCTCCTACGCACGGTGTCAAGGTCAGACTGGGTAGGCAGCAGCTTCAATAGCATGGTTTGGCCTCTCTGAGAAAGCCCCTGACACCTAACCCTTCATTCTCAACTCTCCCACCTGATCATTGATTCCTAAAATGCCGACGGCATAGCTTGATTATCTCTACTTTTTTTCTTTACCCCTATTATGGTGACAATTACACGCTTTTATATGCTTTTATCAGTCAGAGATGCACCCTGTGGAACGTTATACATAAGTCAACTTCCTAAAAGATATTTTCCCTCTCCTTCAAAGTTTTTTCAAAAAATTTCCATGGGGCCTCCCTGGTGGCGCAAGTGGTTGAGAGTCCGCCTGCCGATGCAGGGGATACGGGTTCGTGCCCCGGTCTGGGAGGATCCCATATGCCGCGGAGCGGCTGGGCCCGTGAGCCATGGCCGCTGAGCCTGCGCGTCCGGAGCCTGTGCTCCGCAACAGGGGAGGCCACAACAGTGAGAGGCCCGCATACCGCAAAAAAAAAAAAAAAAAAAAAAAAATTTCCATGGTTCTTCATTGTCTACAGGAAAAAATTCAGGGTTTTCAGATGGATTTTCAGGGACTTCCACACAAACTGGCTCCTACCTTTCTTTCCAGACCCACCTGCCACTTAATAGTAGTAGAAGTAGTAAACATTCATTGTAGCAGTAGTGGTAATGATTGTTAACATTTACTGTGTGTTTATTATGTGCTAGGCACTATGTTAAGCATTTTATAAGCATTATCCTGTTTAATTCTCATATATTATTCTCATGCTTATAAAGTATAGTAAGTACTATTAATTATCCCCACTTTACAGATAAGTAAACTGAGCCTTAAAAGGATTAAATAATTTGCCCCAGGTCACACAGAAAATGAGTAGCAGAGCTGGGACTCTGAACCAGGTCTGATTAGCCCCAGAATCTGCACTCTTACTATTATCTTCTTATTTTGCTCCCCTCTAAGAATCCTTGGCTTCAAACAAGCTGATCTCCTCCTTGGTTCCTCAGGATTCAGTGCCTTTCATCAGGCTAGTGCCCCACCTAGATTGCCTTCGCATCCCGTTCACCTATCTGAATTTTACCTCTCCTTCAATTCCTGAGAGTAATTAGCTCTTCCATACATTGCCATGTACTGGTATTTTTCCATAAGGATGGTTCTGTCACCTTACATGTGTTTGTAATTTCAGTGCAAGTCTGACATATTGCGTGCCATACAGTTCTTAGGCACACAAAACCTTTCTCATAGATGGTCCCCAAAAGAATGCTTGATTGCTTGATAGTGGGTGGAGAGATGGGCAGACCTCTGTGAGAGGTGAGGAGAGAGAGTAGCCACTGAACAGAGGGGTTCAGTTTGAGGGACCTTGAAGGGCATCCAGGCATCCTGGTTCCCAGCAACACCAGGTTTACAATCCTAGAAGCACCATCTTAGCACGGCCAGAATTCTTTCTACAGACTCATAAATAATCTTTGGAAGTGATTGTTTCACCTGCATGTCTAGAGAATAGATTTAGAGGGATTCTAGATGGGAAAGAAAATAAAGAGACATGAAGGAGGGGCATGGACATGTGTGGGGTAAGGCAAGGATTCCAGACCCTTTTCTGTTATTACTCAGTCCTGTCTCCCATCTGTCTTGCTCTCAGGAAATTAGTTTACACAGGACAAAGAGAGAGGAGGGGAGGAGATCTAAGTGGTTCCAAAAATGGGGGTGAATCTACTCTGTGGTCATCTTGGAAACATTAAGAGTTTTTATTAAACACAAGATTTAAGAGAAAGGAAAACATGGAGGAATAGCAACAGAGAAGGAATAAAAATCTGAAGTGAGTGGGAGAGGCAGTAAGTAGGAGGAAGAGGGAGAAAAGAGGATTAAAAGGGAAACATTAGAGGGTGGGAAGGGAGAGAGAAAGCCCTGGTTTGTTTTCTCTTAGGTGTGGGAAGAAGCTGTAGTACATGTGTGGGAGGTGAAGGAGAAACTTTCACATCTATATACTGCTCTCCCTCCCACTCTCTGTCCTAAGTTCCACCCAACACGTACACCAGTACAGACAAAAGTCTTAGCTCCAGATAAAATCAACTGTCCCTCAAATCCCATTTCCCAGCATTCTGCCCAAAGACTCCCCCATAGCTTCCCTCCACCCCATGCTTGTGTTACAATGGGCTTTGGCAAGAACCTTTTCAAGGCTGACTTGTCCGTGGGAAGGACCCCGGAGCCATCACCTACCTCCAGCCCAAAGAGGCCAAGGGGACTTAGAGCTTCCCATCATCCAGGCCAGCCTTCTCCTGCAGCTCCATTTTTCTCCTGGCCTCTCTCAGACCCGGAACACATATAAGATTTGTCTTAAGGGGAGGGACATTCCTCAGGGGACAAAACTCAAGCTTAATTCATGAAATATAGCTGGGTTCAGGCTGCTGAGGGCAAAAGCAATGGGAGTTATTAAAAAGTATGTGAACTTTTACATCAGCTGTACATTATCATTGAGAAACTGTCTTGGGACAAAATACTTCAGGGGCTCTGATCATAGGACCAAGATGAAGAAGGATAAGAGTGCTTAAAGGAAATAAATTCCCAAGGAGGTTTACAAGAACCAAATTCCCTGAGGTCAGCACCATGGGCAGTGCAAGGCCTCCACCCTCTTGTACCACCAGTCAGTGAAAAAGTGAGCTACGTCCTAGGACCTGGTCCAGGTCACACCCTCTAGAGAGTAAACTCTGAAGCATTTTTCACATGTACAACTGTTTAGGTATCTCTCACCCCAGCCTCTGATCTGCTGTCCTTTCAGCCAGAGTGAATTTCTCAATATAAATCAACTAAGTTTACTCTCAGGATAGAATTCACATACCGTAAAATTCATCATTTTAAAATACACAGTTCAGTGGGTTTTAGTGTATTCACAAACTTGTGTAACCATCACCATTGACTCCAAAATATTTTCATCATTCCAAAAAGAAACTTCGGGGCTTCCCTGGTGACACAGTGGCTGAGAGTCCACCTGCCGATGCAGGGGACACAGGTTCGTGCCCCGGTCCGGGAAGATCCCGCATGCCGCAGAGCGGCTGGGCCCGTGAGCCATGGCCACTGAGCCTGTGCGTCCGGAGCCTGTGCTCCGCAGCGGGCCAAAAAAAAAAAAGAAAGAAAGGAACTTCATACGCTTTAGCAGTCACTACCCATTCTGTTCTCTCCTCCGTCCCGGGCAACCACTAATCTACTTTTTGTTCCTATGGATTTACCTACTCTGGACATTGCATATACATGGAATCATGTGATATGTTGTCTTTTATGTCTTGCGTCTTCCACTTAGCACAACGTTTTCAAGTTTCATCCATATTGTAGCATGTACTTCATTCTCTTTTATGACTAAATAATATTCTACTGCATGGAAACCACTTTTGTTTACCCAGTAATCAGTTCTTGGACATTTGGGTTGTTTCTCCTTTTTGGCTATTATGAATAATGCCGCTATAACATCTGTACACAAGTTTTGGTATGGACATATGTTTTCACTTATCTTGGGTATATACCTAGGAGTAGGAGTACTGGCTCATGGTAACTCTATGTTTAACCTTTTAAAGAACTGCCAGTTTGTTTTCCAGTGGCTGCACCATTTTATATTCCCACTGGTAGTGTATGAGCAGTGATGATTTCTCCATATCATTTTCAACACTTATAATCTGTCTTTTTATTTTTGCCACCTTTGTGGGAGTAAAATGGTGTCTCATTGTGGTTTTGATTTGCATTTCCTTAATGATCAGTGGTATTGAACGTCTTTTCGTTGTTGGCCATTTGTATATCTTCTTGGGAGAAAAGTCTATTCAAGTCCTTTGTCCATTTTTAAACTGAGCTGTCTTTTTGTTGTTGAGTTTTGAGTTCTTTTCAAATTCTGGATATTAAACTCTTATAAGATGTGTGATTTACAGATATTTTCTCCCACTCTGTGGGCTGTCTTTTCACATTCTTGATAAGTGCTTTGATGCACAAAAGTTTTTTTATTTTTATGAAGTCTAATATATTTATTTTTTCATTTTTTGCTCATGCTTTTGGTGTCAAATTTTAAAAATCTGTTGCCAAATTTGAGGTCAGGAAGATTTACTTCTAAGAGTTATATAGTTTTTTAGCTCTTATATTTAGGTAGTTGATTCATGTTGAGTTCATTTTTATATGGAGAGTGAAGTAGGGGCCCAACTTTACTGTTTTGCATGTGGTTGTCCAGTTGTCCCATTTTTTGAAGAGGCTATTCTTTCTCTATTGAATGGTCTTGGCACCATTATAAAACAAATCAATTGACCATAGATGCTTTGGTTAACTTCTGGACACTCAATTCTATTCCACTGGTCTGTTAGTTTATCCTTATTCTGACACAACACTTTCGATTAACTGTAGCTTTATAGTAAGTTTTGAAATTAGGAAGTGTGAGTCCTCCAACTTTGTTTTTCCTTTTCAAAGTTGTTTTGGCTGTTTGGGACCCTTTGTAATTGCATATGAATTTGAGGATTGGCTATTCCATTTCTGCAAAAAAGATATTTGAAATTTTGATAAGGATTGTACTGAATCTCTAGATCACTTTGGGGAATATCGCCATCTTAACAACATTAAGCCTTCCAATCTATGAACACAGGATGTCCTTTCATTTATTTAGGTCTTCATTAATTTCTTTTTTTAAATTTATTTATTTTATTTTGGGCTGTTTTGGGTCTTCGTTGCTAAACGTGGGCTTTCTCTAGTTGCAGTGAGCGGGGGCTACTCTTCGGTGTGGTGCGTGGGCTTCTCATTGTGGTGGCTTCTCTTTGTTTCAGAGCATGGGCTCTAGGTGCGTGGGCTTCAATAGCTGTGGTGCATGGTCTCAGTAGTTGTGCCTCGCAGGCTCTAGAGCACAGGCTCAGTAGTTGTGGTGCATGGGCTTAGTTGCTTCACGGCATGTGAGATCTTCCTGGACCAGGGCTCAAACCCATCATGTCCCCTGCATTGGCCGGTGGATCCTTAACCACTGAGCCACCAGGGAAGCCCAGGTCTTCATTAATTTCTTTCAGCAATGTTTTATAGTTTTCAGTACATAAGTCTTTCATCTTTTTGGTTAGCTTTTTCCTAGATATTTTATTCTTTTGGATGGTATTGTAAATGGAATTGTTTTCTTAACTTCTTTTTTTGATTGCTTACAAGTTTATAGAAACACAGCCTACATTTGTATGTTGATCTTGGACCCTGCTTTGCCAAATTTGTTCATTAGCTCTAATAGTTTTTTGTGGATTCTATGGGATTTTCTGTATATATACAATCATGTCATCTGAAGATAGAAATAGTTTTACTTCTTCCTGTCTGATGTAGATGCCTGTTATTTCTTTTTCTTACCTAAATGCTATGGCCAGAACTTCCAATATAATATTGAATAGCAGTGGGGAAAGTAGTCTTCTTTTTCTTGATCTTAGTGGGGGAAAGTTTTCAGTTTTTCACCGTTGAGTATGACGTTTGCTGGGGGTTTTTCATAAATGTCCCCCTTGTATTTCTAATTTGCTGAGTGTATTTATCATGAAACTGTGTTGAATTTTTTCAAATGCTCCTTCTGCATCTATTGAGATGATTATGTGAGTTTTACCTTTGTTTTATTAATATGTTGTATTACATTGATGATTTTTTCTTATGTTGAATCATATTTGCATTTATGGGATAAATCCTACTTGGTCATGGTGTATAATCCTTTTAATGTGCTTTTGGATTTGGTTTGCTAGTATTTTATTGATTCTTGCATCTATATTTATAAGGAATATTGGTCTATAGTTTTCTTTCCTTGTGGTGTCTTTGTTTGACTTCGGTATCAGGTAATGTTGACCTTGTACAATGTGTTAGAAAGTGTTCCCTTTGCTTCTATTTCTTGGGAACATTTGAGTAGTATTGGTGTTACTTCTCCTTTAAATGATAGAACTCACCAGCGAAGCCATTTGGTCCTCCCTCGACTTTTCTTTGTCGGGAGGCTTCTAAATACAATTTTTACTTGCTATAGGTCTGTTGAGATTTTCTATTACTTCTTGAGTAATTTCTTTGGTAATCTGTGTTTTTCTAGGAATTTGTCCATTTAATCTAGGTTATCTAATTTGTTGGTATGTAATTGCTTGTATTATTCCATTATAACCCTTTTCATTTCTATAAGGTTGGTACAGTTGAGAGTTTTCAATAACAAATGGATGTTGAATTTTACATTTCTTATTAAGCTGGCAGTGGTGCTGAGCTCTTTTAGCTTTTACTTGTCTGTAAAACTTTTGATATCTCCATCAAATCTGAATGAAAGTCTTACTGGTTAGAGTATTCTTGGCCATAGATCCCCCCCCTCTTTTATCAGTTTAAATATATTGGGCCACCCACTTCTGACCTGCAAAGTTTCTGCTGAAAAGTCAGCTGATAGTCTTGTGAGAGTTCCCTTGTATATAACTTGTTGCTGCTTTTAATATTCTCTCTTTATGTTTAATTTTTGCCATTTTAATTACAATGTGTCTTAGTGTGGCCCTTTTGGGGTTGATCCTGTTTGGGACTCTCTGGGCTTTCTGGACCTAGATGTCTTAGGGAAGGTTTCAACTATTATGGTTGGGAAATTTTCAGTTATTATGTCTTCAAATATATTCTCTGCCCCTTTCTTCTCCCTCTGGAACCCCTACAATGCAAATGTTAGTATGTTTGATGTTGTCCCAGAGGTCTCTTAAACTGTCCTAATTTCTTTTCATTCTTTTTTTCTTTTTGCTGTTCAGCTTCAGTGATTTCCAGTACTCTGTCTTCCAGCTTGCTGATCCATTATTATGTATCATCTAATCTACTGTTTATTCCTTCTAGTGTATTTTTTATATCAGTTACTGTATGTGTCATCTCTATTGGGTTCTTCTTTATATTTTCTAACTCTCTGTTAGACCTCTCACGGTGTTTGTCTATTCTTCTCCTGAGTTCTTTGAGCATGTTTATGATCATTACCTTGAACTCTTCATCAGGTAGCCTGGTTATCTCCACTTCCCTTAGTTCTGGGGTTTTATCTTGTTTTTTTTTGTTTGAAACATATTCCTCTGCTGCCTCATCTTGCCCTATTCACTGTTTTGATTTCTATGTATTTGGTAAGTTTGTTACATTTCTCGGTCTTGGAGAGGTGGGCTTTTGCAGGAGAAGGCCTGTGTGTCTCAGCAGCTCATTCCTCTCTGGTCACCAGAACGATATGCTCTGTGTGCTATGTGTGCCCTTCTGTTATGGTGGGCTGACTGTTGTGGGTGGTCTAGTAGGCATGGCTGACCCCCATGCAGTTGGTTGCCAGGCCATGCTTTGTGTGGAGGCTGCCAGCCCCTGATGGGTGGGACTGGATCACAAAGGAGCTGGCTGTGGAGCCTTGGTGGTGGTGGTGGGGGGCGGTCCCTGGGCTAGAGCTGGCCGACTGGTGGGCAGAGTCAAATTCCAGGGTGGGTGGTTGCAGGGCCAGGGGTACCAGATTTAGTGTCAGCCTGGTGAGTGGGTCCAGTTCCCGACATGTCTGGCTGCAGGGTCCAGGGTGTCCCAAAGCTGGTGTCAGCCTGCTGGTCAGTGGGGCTGGATCCCAGGGTGGCTGGCTGAGGGGTCCAAAGCTTCTCAGAGCTGGTGTCCGACTGCTGGTGGGCAGGGCTAGTTGGGTGGGGTCCCAGGGCCAGTGTTAGCCCACTGGTGGGGGGGTCAAGGCCCAGGGGGTCCCAGGACTAGCAGGCGTAGTGGTGGGTGGTGCTGGGTCCTGAGGTCTCTAGCTGCAGGACACTGGGGATTCTGGAATTGGTATGTTGGCCCACTGGTGGGAAGGGTCAGGGCCCAGGGGTTCCCAGGGCTGGTGCTGGCCTGATGGTGGGGGGGCTGGGTCCTGACATACAGGCCGTGGGGCTGTAGTGGTCCTGGAGCTGGTGCTTGCCAGCTTGCGGGGGGGGGGGGGGTGGCTGAGGTCTAGGGGATTCCAGAGCTGGTGCCTGCCCACTGGTGGGTGAGGCTGGCCCCAGGATTTGTCCAGGCCCACTGGTGGGCTGGTCTGGATCTGGCTGGCTGGCTGCAGGGCCCTGGTTGTCCTCGGGCTAGTGCAGGCACACTGGTGTGTGGAGCTGGGTCCCAGGGTGGTTGTGGACCCAGGAGGTCTTAAGCCAGCCTGCTGTTGGGTAGGACTGTGTCCATACCCAGCTAGCTGCTTGACCTGAGGCATCCCAGTGCTGGTGCCACGAGGCTGGTGGGTGTGGCTATCCCAGCTTTAATAAGCTAGAGGCAGGATTCCAAAATGGTGCTTGCCAGCAGCAGTGTCCTCATGGTAGAAAGAGTTCCCCAAAATGGGCTTCTGCCATTGTTTATGTCCCCAGGGTGAGCTCCATTTGCTTCCTGACTCTCCAGGAGGCTCTCCGAGATCAGCAGGTAGTTCTGAGCCAGACTCATTCCAAATCACTGCTTCTGCCCTGGGTCTCGGAGCATGTGAGATTTTGTGTGGGTCCTTTAAGAGTGGAGTCTCTTATTTCCCACAGCCCTCTGGCGCTCCTGAAAGCAAGCCCTGCTGGCCATCAAAGCCAAATGCTCTGGGGGTTTGTCTTTCCAGTGCAGGACCCCTGGGCTGGGGATCCCAATGTGGGGCTTGGACCCCTCACTCCTTGGGGAGAATTTCTACAATTGTAACTATCCTCACCCACCCGGGGTTATGAATCTTGACAATACTGCATCTCCACCCCTCCTATCCATCTCATTGTGGTTCCTTCTTTATATCTTTAGTTGCAGATCTTTTCTGCTAGTCTTCCAGTCTTTCTCATCAGTAGTTGCTCTGTAAATGGTTGTAATTTGGGTGTGCCCATGGGAGGAGGTGAGCTCAGGGTCCTCCTAATCTGCCATCTTGGCCACTCCTGCATATTTGGTTATATCATTTTATTTAATGATAAATCCTCTATTTTTAATGACTCTTTTGTATTTTATTTTTATGATATATGTTTTTCTTTTTCTTTGTTATCTATTTATATACAAATAGATACACACACATATAAACTTCTTACCAACTTTAGACAATATCTATTGACTATTCATATTAAAATATAAGGAAATTGATATATCCCCCTCTCCCAGGTCCCTTCCCCCCTTGTGTTTTATTTCTCAATTTTAGTTGCGTATACTATCTTTCTTAGTTGGTGTGGTGTTACTATTCATTCTTTATCAAATGTAAATTAAACTCATATGTCCATTACTTGATCTATCAGCTTTAAACAATGAAAAAAGAAACTAGTATGCTTAGATTACTTCCTATTATTCTCTTCCACTTCTATTTCCACTTCTTTGTGGTCTATAACATCACTATGTTGTACATCTGAAACTTATATGACATTGTACATCAACGATACCTCAATAAATAAATAAATAAATAAATTTTAAAAAGAAAATACCTGAAATCTGAAATCCATCCATCAATCAATCAAACAAAAACATCTGTTTCCTTTATATTTGAATGATGGTGTATCTGGATATGAGTGTAGCGTCAAGACTCTCTTTTCCTTAGGACCACATAGACCTTGCCTCATTGTCTCATGAAATTAAGTATTGTTCTGGAAAAGCCTAAGCCAATCTGATTTTTTTCCTTACAGATGGTTTGATTCTTTCTCCTACGTATCATAAAAGTCTGTCACTACCTTTGAACTTCTATAACTTTACTAGGATTTGTTGCATTGTTGACCCACCTGCACCACATTTCCGTGGGATGATTTTGAGGAAAAAGCAGTGGTGGCAGAAGCGCTGTGTTTAATTTCCCCAGAATCCCCGTACTAAAGCAGCAGAGCAGCAATATCATGGGGGTGATCGTACACGATAATTTTACGAAAGATTACCACTGGAGGAAATCGTACAAAATGTAAAAGAGATTTCTCTTTGTTATTTTTTACAACAACTGCATGTCACTCTACGTTAATTTCAATTAACGAAAAAGCAAAACAACACGAACACGACACTGGACCAGGATTCAGGGGGCATGTGCACCACTGTCAGCTTGGCTACAAATCAACTGTATGTTCCTTGGAATGTCACGTAAGGTTTCTCAACTTCTATTCCAAAATCTCTAAAATAAAAGAGTTAGGAAAAAAAAGACCAGCAGAGCATTAGATAGCAAAGTAAACATCCATGGACAACATCTACAGTAAAACTAGATAACGAGGTATCCCATGGACTCCAAGAAGTGAGTGAAGAAACTCCACGCACGGTATCAGCATCTGTGAAGGAGGAAGCAGAGGAAAGCAATGAGGTACCTAATGGACCTGAAAAGAATGAAAATAAAAAATAGCCAAGGGGTATTCTCTGGAAAGTATGGCAGAACAATTCAAAAATAGCAGCTGAAACTGAGATCAGTGGATGGTGAATGCAAAAAGCCTGGAGTCACAAGCCAAGGGATGGAATGGTCTCAGTCACAGCAACTGTCAGAACCAACAAGCCAGAGCCTCCTTCCAGCACACATCCCATATGGAAGAGAAACAGTTGGGAGTGGGATCAAAGCCGATCCAGATGGAACAACAGAGACAAAGATCATAGAAAATACAGACAAAACTGGGGGAGGGGGGAGGGGGATAGAGCTAGCTCTAACAGAATTACTAAACCCAGAAAGCAAGAAACCACATTTTTTTTGAATACTGCGTGAAAAGAACGGAAGAGGGGAATGGATGAATCGTGTTCCCTTCTGAAAGTTCAGCAAAACTACTTTCACACAAAAATGAGCCACCGAAAAATATCAAGGGAAAATCCGATACAAAGTTGTTATAAGAAATGAAAGACTGCAGCGTACAATAATAGCTCAAGAACAAAGAGATCACAGCAGAAAGACATTTCCATCACACGAGTCAAAACTATAACCTAGGAATTCTAAGGCTCATCCAAATATTCCCATCCATTGCAAATAAAAACTGAAATCTGAGGGCTGTGAGACGAGAACAGCAGCAGGCAGTCTGGGGAGGGAAGTCAAACCTTGAAGAACAACCGACGTAGTGGTTCGCTCCCTGATTATTTTTTCCTTCCATAGCTATTGTTTAGACTCTAGAGCCCCAGAAGTGTAAACATCGACATGGACAAAAAAGTCCAAGAAAAGCCTTCTCTTTGTGGCCAGAAGACGGGGAAAGGGGGCCCCTGCAGGACTGAGATTATGTGGGGAAATACCCATTTTTTCCCCTTTCTTTCTCTTCTCCTGGTCCTATCCCAACTGAAGCCCGGTCATGGAGTGACAATCCTGCACCTGCTGCACAAGCACTTAAAATTCTGAACAAAAATCCTCTTTTGCCAGAGGACCTGGCTAAACAGGCTCCTGGAGTCCAAATAGAGTGAGGGGAATCCTCGTATTTTTTCTCTCTTTAGTTTCACCACTTTGCCCCAAGGCAAACACAACCATGGGAAGTTCATGACAACACAGGGAGGCTAAAACCCTGACTTTGTAGTCAGAACACTGGGGAAAAGGGCCCCTAGGACCTAGGAGGCATAAATCACAGAGAGAAAGAAATTCTTAAGTCTGTGCATGGGTGGAACTGACTTGATGCAGCACAGCAAAGGCTTTGAGAACTGAAGTGGAGTGTAGACCACTAGCCAAGTCCCAGACTGGCCACTAGGTGGCACCCACCTGGCGTGGACTGAATAGCACTGCAAAGGCTTTGAAAAGCCACTGACCTTGGAACCACGCCTCACACCAGACAGGTCAAGACTTACAGGGTTAACTGACAGCTAAAACAGACAAAAAAAACAAACAAAATAAACGTTCTCCAGAGGATGATGGCAGGACTCAAAGTCTTATAAAATAATATTTCCAGGATGCAATCCAAAATTTTCAAATTTAAAAGAAAAAAAGGGACAACTTCAATAACTTACAAGGAAAAGACAACAAACATCAACTCTAACATGAAGCCAATGTTGAAATGATCAAAGACGTTAAAGTAGCTATTGTTACCATGCTTCCTGCAATAAAATTGAACCCTTGAAACACATGGAAAGATAGCAGCTCTCAGCAAAGATATGAAAGTTGTAAAAAGAATCAAATGGAAATATTAGAACTGAAAAAATACAACAATGGAAAAAAAATTCTCTGAAAGCATTTAATGGAGATGACAGAGAGAAGAGTCAGTGAACTTGAAGACAGAGCAATACAAATTATCCAGTCTGACAACAGAGAGACAAAAGATCACAGTCATGGTTGAGTTCACACGTGGTCAGAGTTCACCCTGGAGATGATGTATCTGGGCCTGATGATCTAGACTCACCACCTTCCCACCACTCCAGGGTCTCATTTCCTTGTGTGTGTGTGTCTGTGTGTGTGTGTGTCTGTGTGTGTGTGTGTGTGTGTGTGTGTTCCCTTCCCTTTTCTGCTTTAAACGTCACTCATTGCTGGAAAAAATGGAAGTTAACAGGACCTCAAGAGCTCTGAGGTTTCTCAGCTTCCCTGGGCAATTGCCCTGGATTAGTTTTCTTTATCCAAAGGCTTAGCTCATTCCTGCTTTAACCTTGAGGCTATTTTACAGATTCACAAAACTTTTGCATCTGCCCTTGGACAGGTGCCTCTCCTGTCTCCTTGCCATACATTATCTTTCAGAGATTGTCTCTGTTCATGAAATCAGACTTATTCTTATCTCACTCTTTTAAAATCTGCCTTACTCGATGACCAAGTTTCATTCCTTTCCCCAAAAAGTGATTTGACCACTTTCTTCCCCAGATTTCCACCACTTATACCCTGGATCATGCTTCCTTACAGCTCAGATTTAAGTGCAAAGTGTTACAGTTCTGTTCTTTTTTTTAACCCACCCTCCCATCCCGCCCAGCCCATCCCTTTTCCTCCCCTCCAGCCAAGTCCTTCTATCCCAGTGATGGACAGGGAAGAAAGAGGTAAAAGCCACAGCATCCAGTCATTCTGGAGGAAATTCTCATGGAAAACTCAGATTTTTTGTGGTGTGATCAAATAGGTGTTGGACCAGGAGCCAAAAAACCTGGATTCTTGCCATGGTTCTTCCACAAACAAGCCTTGTAACCTTGAACAGGACATAAAGTCATGGAATTTTGAAGTTCTATGAAACCTTAAGAGGTCATCTAATTAAACTTTCTACTTTCACATGTGCAGAAACTGAGGCCTAGAAACATGATATAACCTACTCCAAGTCACATGAGTGGCTAATGGCATAGCTGGGTCTTACACACAGTACTGTTACATAAATACTCTCCATCACCCCTTACTGAGTGTCCCCACTCCTCAGCTGCACGACGGGCAAGATTAGGATTACAGATGAGAACAAATGAGCTAATGCTGCTGTAAGAATATGGAAAACAGAAAATAGTATTCAGATGAGAGGTTATTAACTTCATTGACAATCCCCACTGGAAACTGACTCACTACTGTACCCCAGAGGAAGGTCAGAACCCAAGGGAGGTCTAAGCTGGCTTGTCCACCTCTCCTGGGGCCTATAAAATTTTAATGGAAACAGCGGGCAGAGAGCCACGGCCACTGCAGCTAATAAGGCTCACTGGAACCACTTTAAAAGTTTTGTTCTAAAATATCTGTAGTAAATACCCAGATTTAACAACAAATGTGTTAAGGGTTGTGGGGTTATGGATGGTTTATCCTCTTCCTTTTTCTATTTTACAAATTGATTACAATGTGATTTATTGTTTTGGCATAATCATGCCTGGTCTATTTAGGCATTCAGCAAACTTTTGTTAAGTTAGGTATTCATAATTTGAAATTAAATTTCTTGAAGAGTTGAAAAGCAGTGTGAGTCAGTTCTGGGTATGCCTCTATGCTCAATGCTGAGGATACAAAAATCAGACATACATTCTGCTCCCAAGGAACCCACAGGCTGATGGGGAAAACAGATCCAGAAATATATGAATGCACCTCAGAGAGGAAATAGTTCTACTAGGGGAATGCTCACAGGCTAAATGGCTGAGCAACTAACCATGCCTGGGAGAGAGAGGAAGCCTTCCCAGAGGAGGAGACATTTAAATAAAGGGGAAGTTTATCCATGTAGGCAGACGTGTGTCTCTGGCAGGGAGAACAGAGGTCCAGAGACGTAATGGCACAGCATACACTCCAGGAACCCCCTGAGTCTCAGCAAGGCTGGAGCACAGGAGACGTGGTAGAAGATGTGTGTAGAGAGGAGGCAGGGGCCAGACTCTGGAGAGCTCTGAGGGACCAGGTTAATGAGTTTAGCTTTTATCCTGTGGGACATGAGAAGCCAGTGGAGGACGTCATACAGAAGAATGACCTACAGACGAGGGTCTCTCTGGTAGCAGGGAGGGGGAGAGAGGGGAGAGTTGAGAGGATGGACATAGTAGGTGCAGCTCCTTTGTTTATTCATACCCCACCCTGTTTCAGAAAAGACTTGGTGAAAGCAGTTGAGGGCCTATAACTTTTCCTGTGTCTGTGACTCAGCCCATCCCAGCTTCAAAACTCTTAAAGATGTGAGAAGGGTGAAGAGCTAAAGGAGAAAGGGAAAAGGAGATGGGAGCTAAGGAAAGAAGGAGGAGGATCAATAGATAATTAAGAAAAATCAGAGTGTGAAAGCTGACGAGCCAACAGGGACCCATGGCTCAGTGATATCAAGACCCTGATTCAGTGAGTCTCTGGTGCCCTTGGCCTCTCCCTCATGAGCCGAGATGGCCTTCAGAGCTTCAATCATCATACATGTTTCCAATCTCATTCAAAAGCTGGAGGTGAGGAAAGGGGAGTGGGACAATATCTTTCTCTTTATGAATCTCTTGCCTTTAATCATGGAAGAGAAATCTTTCCCCAGAACGCCCCAGTGAACACCCCTGTGTCTTATTGGCCAATACTAAATTGATCACATGACTACTCCTAGCTACCAAGTGGTTTGGGGACATAAATACCTGGCTTTTTTAGGTGCTTTGGTAGGAGGCAGGCAAGAGAGAGGGATTTGGAATGGAAGTGCTGGGTAGGCAATTTGTAGTGTCTGCCATGTTGTTGTAAAGCACCTCGCAACAAGAATGAACATGATGGGCCAAAAGCAAGAGAATCTTGAGAATGACACGAAGTCTGTCTTGTACAAAAGAATTCTTATAATATCAGGGGTCACAAACTCAAATGTAGGCAATATAAATGAGAGGATGTAGGTGGGAACTTCCCTGACTAAAAGAGGACTTAGTTTCATCTACTTCCTTAACCCAGTGTAAAACTTTAGCAACTAATGTAAAGACAAGAAACCAAGATTATTCTCTGGAGAAACAACAGCCTCAGAAAAATTGGCCTTAACATGCTGGCACTTGGAAGTCCTCCTGTGAAGTACTGATTTGGCCGCCCGATTCCCTAAAGTAAAATCTATCAGTATAAAAGCCCTGCCTATACACAGAGATTCCAATCAACATTTTAGTGCCTTACTCTTAAATGGATATAGACAATCAAGGATCAACTGGCATTTAAGAAAGCCTTCGATAAAAGAGTGGAAAAAATAGAAAAATGAATGGGAAGTCTCTTCATGAAAGAGTGAAAACAAAATAAATAGAAAAATTAATGGGAAGAAAACAAAAATGATGCAGGGAACATAAGAAACCCACACTTAGATGTTCAAAGGAGGCAAGAATATACCTTGGGGAAAATACAGCCTCTTCAGTAAAAGGATGGGAAATCTGGACAGCTCCATGCAAAGGAATCGAACTGGACTACTTTCTCACATCATACACAAAAACAAACTCAAAATGGATTAAATAATTAAATGCAAGAGCTAAAACCATGAAACTCCTAGAAGAAAACACAGGCAGCATGCTTTTTGACATTGGTCTTAGCAATATTTTTTGCATCTGACTCTTCAGGCAAGGGAAACAAAAGCAAAAATAAATGGGGGACTTCCCTGGTGGTGCAGTGGTTAAGGATCCGCCTGCCAATGCAGGGGACACAGGTTCGATCCCTGGTCTGGGAAGATCCCACATGCCACGGAGCAATTAAGCCCATGTGCTGCAACTACTGAGCCTGCGCTCTAGAGCCCACGAGCCACAACTACTGAGCCCATGTGCCACAACTACTGAAGTCTGAGTGCCTAGAACCCGTGTTTCGCAACAAGAGAAGCCACCGCAATGAGAAGCCCGCGCAGCACAACGAAGAGTAGCCTCCGCTCACCGCAACTAGAGAAAGCCCGCACGCAGCAACGAAGACCCAAAGCAGCCAGAAATAAATAAAAAATAAATGGGACAACTTCAAACTAAAAGGCTTTTGTACAGTGAA
The DNA here is from genome assembly GCF_025265405.1 of Mesoplodon densirostris. Classification (NCBI taxonomy): domain Eukaryota; kingdom Metazoa; phylum Chordata; class Mammalia; order Artiodactyla; family Ziphiidae; genus Mesoplodon; species Mesoplodon densirostris. The sequence goes on from NC_082678.1 coordinate 60,571,312, forward strand.
GGAAGCTATCAACAAAATGAAAAGGCAGCCTACTGAATGGGAAAGATATTTTCAAACAATATATCCGATAAGGAGCCAAAATATACAAAGAATTCATACAACTCAACACCAAAAAAAAAAAAAAAACAACCCAAACAATCCGATTAAAAATGGACAGAGGACCTTAATAGACACTTTTCCATAAAAGATGTACATATGGTCAACAGACACATGAAAAGATACTAAACATCACTAACCATCAAGTAAATGCAAATCAAAACCACAATGAGATACCACCTCACACCTGTCAGAATGGCTATTATCAAAAAGAACTTAAAAACCAAGTGTTGAGGAGGATGTAGAGAAAAGGGAACCCTTGTGCCTCGTGCATGGTGGGTGGGAATGTAAATTGATGCAGCCACTCTGGAAAACAGGGCAGAGGTTCCTCAAAAAATTAAAAATAGAATGGCCATATTATCCAACACTTTTACTTCTGGGTATTTAGTCAAATAAAACAAAAATAGCAATTAGAAAAGGTATATTCACTCCAGGATTCACTGCAGCATTATTTACAATAGCCAAGACATGGAAGCAACCTAAGTGTCCATATATAGATGAATGGATAAAGATGTGGTATGTATACACAATGGAATATTACTCAGCCACCAAAAAATGAAAATTTGCCATTTGTAACAACATGGATGGATCTAGAGGGTATTATGCTAAGTGAGATGTCAGATAGGCAAATACCAAATGATCTCACTTATATGTGGAATCTGAAAAACAAAACAAACAAACAAAACAGAACAAAAACAGATTCAGAGATACAGGGAAAAAATGGGTGGTTGCCAGAAAGGAGGGGCGTGGGGGTGAAATAGATGTAGGGGATTAAAAGGTACAGATTTCCAGTTATATAATAAATAAGTACAGAGATGTAATATACAGCATAAGGAATATGGTCAATAAAATTGTAATGACTTTTTATGGGAACAGATGGTTACTAGACTTACCATGGTGATCATTTCATAATGTATGCAAATATCAAATCATGATGTAGTACACTTGAAACTAACATAATATTGTCAGCTATATTTCAAGAAAAATTCTATTAGGTAGACATAAAAACTCTTAGATAAATAGTTGTGTTTTTTTGTCCTGCAGGGACTTGGAAGAACTTGCAGTCATTTGTAGTGCTGTTGTGAAACCAGCAACTGATTCAGTTTGTAATTATTTTTAATTTCATAAAGATACTTGAAGTGTGGTACCCATACTAACATGAAACAATGTTAATCCAGTGGAGTTTAATAAGGAAAATGTAAAAGAGCAATGTATGGGTCTATTTTGAAATATATAAACCTTCAACATTGCATAAAGTTAATTTTAAAAATCTTAAGAAGTACAAGTTAGGGGCCTCCCTGGTGGCGCAAGTGGTTGAGAGTCCGCCTGCCGATGCAGGGGATACGGGTTCGTGCCCCGGTCTGGGAGGATCCCATATGCCGCGGAGCGGCTGGGCCCGTGAGCCATGGCCGCTGAGCCTGCGCGTCCGGAGCCTGAGCGTCCGGAGCCTGTGCTCCGCAACGGGGGAGGCCACAACAGTGAGAGGCCCGCATACCGCAAAAAAAAAAAAAAAAAAAAGAAGTACAAGTTAGTGTATCCATAGCACCTATACCAGAAACAACACAAGATTCAAGTGATGGGGCTTCCCTGGTGGCACAGTGGTTGAGAATCTGCCTACCAATGCAGGGGACACAGGTTCGATCCCTGGACCAGGAAGATCCCACATGCTGCGGAGCAACTAAGCCCGTGCGCCACAACTACTGAGCCCACGTGCAACAACTATGGAAGCCTGCGTGCCTAGAGCCCGTGCTCCACAACAAGAGAAGCCACCGCAATGAGAAGCCTGTGCACCCCAACGAAGAGCAGCCCCTGCTCGCCACAACCAGAGAAAAGCCTGCGCGCAACGAAGACACAACACAAAAATAAAATAAATAAATTTATTTTAAAAAAAGATTCAAGTGATTATTTTTTCTTTTTTGTACTTAAATTTTTTTTTACTGGCATTATACATACATACAAAGTTCAATAAAAGAAAATTTTTACTCTGTTTCTTCTCAAGCCCTTATTATTATTTGTTTTGTTTCATGATTATTACTGTAAATAAAGTTGTCATACAGAGGAGTACCAAAAAATGATACTTGGGGGACTCCCCTGGTGGCGCAGTGGTTAAGAGTCTGCCTGCCAGTGCAGGGGACGTGGGTTCAAGCCCTGGTCCGGGAAGATCCGACATGCCGCAGAGCAACTAAGCCCATGTGCCACAACTACTGAGCCTGCGCTCTAGAGCCCGTGAGCCACAACTACTGAACCCATGTGCCGCAACTACTGAAGCCCATGCGCCTAGAGCCCGTGCTCTGCAACAAGAGAAGCCACCACAATGAGAGAAGCCCGCGAACTGCAACGAAGAGCAGCCCCCTCTCTCCACAGCTAGAGGAAGCCCGCGCGCAGCAAGAGACCCAACGCAGCCATAAATCAATAAATTTTTAAAAAGGTCCATGGGAATTCCCTGGTGGTCCAGTGGTTAGGACTCCATGATTTAACTGCCAAGGGTCCGGGTTCAATCCCTGGTCGGGGAACTAAGATCCCACAAGTTGCGCGACCAAAAAAAAAAAAAAAAAAAAAAGATCCAATTCACCTGTCATATATGCAAGGTGGATATTGATTCAATGGAAAATGAATGATACTTATATAGTATGAGAAGTTGAGTGTATGCATATGTGTCAGGATGAGGCCAAGTAAATTATCTAGAGCCTCAAGTGCCTCAACAGCAGGAAGTCAATGCTTTGTGGTGTGAATGTGATAGCGAAGGAGATTGCTGTAGGAGGCAGGGATTTGGAGCAGTGAGATTTGGGTGGGTGAAGACCTGAAGCAGAGAAATGCTGTTTCATTTAGAGCCAAGTGGTAAAATTTGACTTTTTAATTATGTGCACATATTACTTTGAAAAAAAATTATAAAATCAAAAGAACTTAAGGATGGAGAAGACAGTATAAAAAAGACCAACCCTTATGACTATTTCTTTTTTTTTTTTTGCGGTATGCGGGCCTCTCACTGTTGTGGCCTCCCCCGTTGCGGAGCACAGGCTCCGGACGCGCAGGCTCCGGACGCGCAGGCTCAGCGGCCATGGCTCACGGGCCCAGCCGCTCCGCGGCATATGGGATCCTCCCAGACCGGGGCACGAACCCGTATCCCCTGCATCGGCAGGCGGACTCTCAACCACTTGCGCCACCAGGGAGGCCCTATTTCTTTTATTTCATGATTATTAAAGCAATCAGCTTTAGATACATTTAATTATATAATGTGGAACTTATGATTACCGAATGCAATATAAATAATATAAACCCCAATGAAAGGAAAAGCAACAGAAGTAACAAATTAGGAGGTTGATAACGGGAGGAGGAAGTATAGTATGCTAACCACCTCAGCTTTTAGAGCAGGGAATCAATCAATACTGTCTAAAACTGAACCATGGGGTTCAAAAATCAATGACTCGAACCTCCTTATGGTTTTATGGTTTTCATAATCATTTTTCTTTATTCTGGGGGGGTGATCTTTCAGTAATTAATATCTCCTGTGAAGGACAAATATTTAAAGTATGGCATTTTCTTCAGACCTACTTCAATTTCTCGTGTTGAATTTTATTAAAATTAAGCTTAAATATTGATAAAATGTAGAGTAGGGACCAATTTTACAATACCATTTCTGTCTAACCTTATCTAAAATTTTCTCTCACTTCTCCACTTATTCTTCTTTTAGTATATAAGCACAGAAAGATATTTGAAGTCATGTTTATCAGAGTTTCTGTTTCATCCATTCTAAAATGCAGATTTATTTTTTCACATATAAGCAACTTTGAAATCTAGTAAGTTCATGCAATGGCTGCTGGACAGGTGCCAGAAGTGAGTACACTAGTTGACATTGGTGCCACCTTCTGGTAAGATGAAGAAAGTGCCAGCATCAAAATGCATAACTGTGTTATCAGTGCTTCGAAAGAAAAGTCCAGAGACGATTCGTGAGCACTCTTTTAAGAAATGCCGCATCCCCCATATTCTTTAACCACAAAGGATAAACAACGCCCCCCCACACACACACACATACACACAGGACATGGAGTCAAAAAGTGATTCAGAAAAGTTGAACTCTAAATGTGAAGATGGGGACTTCCCTGGTGGTCCAGGGGTTAAGACTCTGTGCCTTCACTGCAGGGGCTTGGGTTCAATCCCTAGTCTGGGAACTAAGATCCCGCAAGCCACACGGCGTGGCCAAAGGGGGGGAAAATGTGAAGATGGTTTAGGAATATATTGCTCAATTTATTTCACATATATTTCCATGTTCATGTTTGCATAAGAATAATATAAGGGACTTCCCTGTGGCGCAGTGGTTAAGAATCCACCTGCCAATGTAGGGGACACGGGTTCGATCCCTGGTCCGGGAAGATCCCAGATGCCTCGGAGCAACTAAGCCCATGCACCACAACTACTGAGCCCACACGCCCTAGACCCTGCGTGCCGCAAATACTGAAGCGCACGTGCTCTAGGGCCTGCGTGCTGCAACTACTGAAGCCCATGTGCCTAGAGCCCATGCTCCACAACAAGAGAAGCCACTGCAATGAGAAACCTGCGCACCACAAGGAAGAGTAGCCCCTGCTGGCCACCACTAGAGAAAGCCCGCACGCAGCAAAGGCCCAGTGCAGCCAAAAAAACAAAACAAAACAAAAAAACAATATAAAACATATGTTTAAATAAGTCTAAAAGAGTTTTTCAATAAAAATTCTAAGTGATAAAAAGCATTGTGTCATGGTTTAATTGGCAGCATTTTTATATGATACAAAAAATGATTTGTCAGAATCAAAACGTGGATTTGATGAAATATGGTATTTCTGAGTGATATAACTGGATGGTTTGTTGCTTTCATCTTTAAATTTTTCTATATGGCTTAACTTTGTAATGAATATATAATAAGGAATATTACATATTACATGTAATATTATATATCTTAATTACATATCATTTATAATATATTTTATGTATAATATATTATACATTATAAATTTTAATATATTATATAGTATGTATTAAACATGTAATATTTCATATTACAAATATTAAAAATACATAATAATATGCAATGAATATGTAAATTTTCATATGGTTTGATTTTATAATGAGTATGTGATAAGAAAATAAAAACTATGGGCTCTTTAGTATAATAACTGATATCATTTCACTTGAACCATCTTGATATTGCTCTCCCAATCTCATCCATACTCACCCACATTTGCTTAAGCTGGTGTATGAATTTCTCCATAGTCTTCAGCTTTTCAGTATTTTGGACATTGTGCAAGTCTAAGGTGATTTCTTTCACGGTGGAAACAAATATTTCAAAACCAAAACTCTTGGGCACTCTTTTGGGACTGTGCCTTTCTAACAGCCTCTATATTTTCTCTCACTCGATCTTGCTCTCTCCCTCGACTTCTTCTATTTTCCTCCACCTTCTTATTCCTTACCCATTTCCAGATCTCTGAGAGATGTTCCACAGGAGTCCCTGGGTTAGAAGAATCAGTGTCCATTAGTGTCCCTGGGTGAGAAGAATCAGTCACATCCTAAAGAGCAATGATTCAGAACCACGGACAGTAACATGCAGCCACAGACGCCCAAACAAGCTTCCAACCCTCACCCTGCAAGTTCCTCCAAGGAGACCAGTCAGGGCTGGCAATGGGTCAAATGCATGCTCTTAGCAGGTCAAATTCATGCTCTTCTTCCAAGCAGGTCAAATTCATGCTCTTCTTCCAAGTCAGGCTTAGAAGACTCTCCTGAGCAAGATATCATATAGTAAGTATTTGAGGAACAACAAGAGCTCAGTGTAGCTGTGGCAGCTGAGAGTGGAAGAGCATGCTAGGAAATTAAGTCAGTGAAGCCATGTTGATTAGTTACATGTTAATTTATAGACCAGCTCTGAACCACATGGAAAAATGCAAAGAGTATAAAAAGGTATATACAGCCAAGTCTTCCACATCCATGTGCTCCAGTCACTCAGTTTCCTTCCTAATAGGAAACTAATGTCATTGGTTTCTTGCATATCCTGTGCATATATAAGTAAATGCATACACTCATATAATAATTTCCTCCTGTTACAGAAACGGTAATGTGCTATACAGTGTTCTTTACTGTGCCCTGTTCCCTTAATTTTATATCTGAAAATCTTCCTAAATACTTTGCTTATGGCTACATATATTGAGAGGCTGTCCTGTAACTTGTTTAACCAATTTCCAACCAGTGGATGTTTATATTTTCAACCTTTTGATGTAATAAAAACCATCACAGCCTCTAGACATAAGGCCAAGGCTCAGAGCAAGTTCAACCAAGGTTTAAATTATGCTTTTATTTACAGGCTAAGTGACTTTGCGCCAGCTATTTGGGCTCCCTGTGCCTCTCTTTCCTCACCTGCAAAATGAAGATAATAATACTGTCATGACATCCTTTTGGGAAGGGTCAAAGGAGAAAATGTATGTAAAGTGCTTAACACAATACGTGGCCCAAGAGAATAATAATACTAACAATAGACACCAAGTATTGAGTACTTAATATGAACTACACTCTGCTAAGAATTCACATATTATCTCTTTCTATCCTCACATCAACCCTAAAAGGTAGAGGCCACTGTTTCCACATTTACGAAAGAATAACAGAGAGGTTAACCAATATGCCCCTCAACTCAGGATTCAACAGGATTCAAACTCAGGGTTTCCTAACATCAGAGCCCTGTTCTGAACCATTACATCCATCTGCTGGTGCTCAACAAATGTAGCTGTTATCATCCTCCCCATCATCATCACCACCACCACCACCATCATTACTATCACCTGATTTAGGCCTGTTGTTCTCTGAATTGGCCTGTGCCTACCTTTGCCTTCAGGCTCCCCAGCAGCCGGTGCAAGTTTTTCCAGAAACAATTGTTTTTTGCTGATTTCAGGTTATCACTTCCTCTGATCTCTCCTTCCTGCGCATGCATGTGTATGCATGCATGCACACGCACACACACTCAGGCAGCTCTAGGGATCTTTATTACAATACAACATCTGTCTGAGATGGTCCATATTTCATGATTGCATTTGGCCAACATCACTAGCAGAGGCAGCTGAGCAAAGCGAAATAGAATTTTGAGGTGGATAAGGAGGGTAGTCTGAAATGGTAGTGGCCCATCCTCTCCCCTACCCATCCACCACCTCCAGGGATAGAAGATGGAGGAAAAGAAAAATAAAAATCAGCAGCCATTAAATGACTGTCTACTACATGACAAGAGGTGTGCTTTATGTGTGTTGCCTTAATCCTCAAGGTAGGTACTCTTCACTCCATTTTACAAATAAAGAAACTGAAATTCACAAGAGGTAAAGTGAGTTGCCAAAGGCCAAAGCTAGTGAGTACCTGAGCCAAGATTCTAATCCAGGTCTGTGGAGATAGAGCAGGTTTGACACTTGGGGGAATAGTCAGTGTGTCACCATCCCCCAACTCCAGGGAACCAGGGTCAGCTGGAGAGAGGCGGAGCCCCTACAAGTGGTCTCTGTCTTCTTAGACCCTCCCCTGCAGGACTTCTCTGAGGCTGACACACATACCAGGAAACAAACTGAAGCTGTCTCTCCACCTTCCTTAAACATCTAAAATCCTCGCTCCTCTCTTGTATCTTCAGGACAGTTTAGGTTATGCTGCTGTAACAAATAACCCCCACATCTCATGGTCAGCACGGGAGGGTGGGCAGATCTGCTCATCATCATTACTCAGGAAACCAGGCTAATGAGACTTCATCCATCTTGACCACAGCCCATGGGCAAGGGGATGTGGCAACGCAAACACTGGCTTTTAAAGCTTCCACCTTGGGACTTAGCGGGTGGTACAGTGCTTAAGAATCCACCTGCCAATACCGGGGACACTGGTTCGAGCCCTGGTCCGGGAAGATCCCACATGCCCTGGAGCAACTAAGCCTGTGCACCACAACTACTGAGCCTGTGCTCTAGAGCCCGCAAGCCACAACTACTGAAGCCCGAGTGCCTAGAGCCCGTGCTCTGCAACAAGAGAAGCCACCGCAATGAGGAGCCCGTGCACCGCAACGAAGAGTAACCCCCACGCGCCGCGACTAGAGAAAGCCCGCGCGCAGCAACCAAGACCCAACGCAGCCCAAAATAAATAAATAAATACTCAATGTGATTTTTTAAAAATAGCTTCCACCTGGAAGGGACATATGTCACTTTCACTCATATTTCATTAGCCACAGCAAGTCTCATGGTCTACATACCTCAAAGTGTGCCTGAGGGGAGAAGAGAAGTGTCTGATGGCCAGCACTGTGGGTATCCCAGCCAGAGGCACTGCCCCCCTAGACTGCCCACTTCTCTGCCACCCCACTGGTGCATTCACACAGCATTTTTTGTACTCTCTTCACCCCCCCAAGGTCATGAGGGGCACTTGACCTTGCTCTAGAGTCCACAAGATTTTATTCCGCCACTGGAGCTCCACTTGCTTTGTCAGGGCCTCAGTCTTGGGCTGGAACTGCAGGGGTTCCTGGGAAAGGCTCTCTGTGCCTGTCTCTGGGCTGAAAGCACCACACAAAGACAGAGAATTCTCCCAATCCCCTCCCAGGGCCTGGGCTTTCTCCTGCAGCACTAGCTGCTTTTGTCACAATAAGGCAGAGCTTAGGTCCAAACTGGAAACCAAGGCTGTAGACAAGTGGTCACAGAAGCGATGTCCCTCAGAGTGTAATTCAAGGAAGAGCCAGGAATCTACCAAATGGGGAGCCGACTGGTGGTCTCCTGAGGCCTCTGTCACACCTCCCCTCTCCTGTCCCTGATCCAGCTATACATACAGTCAGAGAAGCTGTCCCCTGAGGACTCGGCTCTGAGGAACAGCAAAGCACACCCTCCTAATCCCCAAATACAATATCTTCTCTTCTTACCTGCCTCTGCTCCCTGAGGTTTCCACCACTAAAGAGCATCTTTGTGTTTAAGGCTTGCAAGATTCCAAGAAATATTATCCAGGAAAGCTAAAACACCACACGTTCTTCCTATCCTGACCAAGATTCTCTTGATTTCCAGTAACAGGAACTCATCTAAACTGTTTTGGGCAGAGAAGGGAAATTTACTGTAAGGACACAGGTCCATCTCACAGAACTCGACAGCGGAGCCTCCCAGGGGTGGAGAGTAAGGCAGTGTGCCTCTCAGGTTGTCTTTCTCTGGGGCACTTCACTGAACACCAGTTCGGTCCCACACACCACAGAAAGCTCTACGACTAGTCAAACACAAATGAGACAAGGTCTGTTCCCTCAGGAAGTTACAGCCTGAATGGAATGATCAGACATGACACATAAACTAGAGCAAGGAGGTGTTACAAGGGAGTAGGCGTTGGCCATGCAGACATGGAGGACAATCCAGGGGCCAGACCCAGGGGGGCAAAGCCATGGTGCCCTTGGCTAAATTATGGAGGCAGTGAACATGAGCAGTAAGAAACAGGCTGGGAAAATAGGTTAGGATGAGATCATGGAGGGCTTGGATGCCAGGAACATAAATATAGCTTTCATCTAGGAAAACAAATCAGAAGACACTGAAGGTCTGATGACAGTAGAGTGATGGGATCAGACATGGGCCCATCTGTCTTTGGCCTGAGGGAAAGATGGGGACAAAGGAGACCATGGAGGTAAGGATGCTTTTGAAGCAGCACGGAGAGAAAGGACCAACCAACTGAGAAGCAAGCTGGGTGGGAAGAGAGGTCAACAGCACCTGCGAGCTCCTGCACACAGACACTGACACACAGCTGTCCCTTCCAAGCATCCATCAGCCCAGAGGGCCTGAGAGGAGGGTCCCAGGCCAGGGCCTTCTGTCTGGGGAGGGAGGGTGGGAGTATCAGGAAAGATCCAGAGCATGGGCAGCTCCACAGGGCAGCAGGGACCAGGGTAGGGGATGAACAACTGATGGTGGTGAACACAGACGTACCTAATCAGAATCACACACGCGTGCACATACGCCACACCAAGCATATGAGGCAGTGACTACAGGCAGAGCTCAGAGTCAAGCAGACCCTGGTTCGAGTCCTGGCTCTGCCTTTTGCTAGCTGTGAGATCGTATGCAACTCTCTAAATGTCTCTGAGCCTCAGTTTTCTTCTCATCTGTAAAACGACAATGGTAAGATCTACTTCCTGGCTTGCTGTGAGGATTAAAGTGAAGTAATAATGGCTATTGATAGACTAATCCTAAAAAATCATACACATTCTTGTCCTCCTGTATTTATGCCCTTGCAATGTGACCTTGTAGCTCCTCTCAACAAGAGGTGGAGTCTATTTCTTAAGCCCATGAATCTGAGTTCGTGACTTGCTTTGGCCAAAGGGACAATAGCAAAAGTGATGCTAGAATAGACTTGAATCATGGAGCCTTGCTTTCTCATGCCCTTAGAACCGAGAGACCGTGTGAAGAAGGCCAGGCTAGACTGCTGGATGATGAGACACGAGGCCCAATTGACCCCATCACTCCAGTCAACAGCCAGCAAATGCCCAGGAAGGAGAGTCATGTGGCTGACTCACAGCTGACTGCAGGCCCATGGGTTAGCCCAGCCAAGACAGCAGAACTGCCCAACCCAAATTGCCAAGCTGCCAAATCATGAGCAAATAAATGCTTGTTTTAAGCCACTATGTCTTGGGTGGTTTGTTATCCAGTAAAATCTAATTGATAGACTTATGCTCCTGCCCAAGATGAAGTAACAGGGATCAGATTTATCTTCCTGCCTGAAAAAAACAAAATACTCAAGCAAGACTCTGGACATTGGGTGGGTACTGAAGGACGGTGATCCCCAAAAGACAGGAAAACAAATGAGGTGAGCCCTAAGATCACCCCAGCTTACTGTCCAGGCTTCAGTGCAGATGAGGGGACCCAGATGGAGTCTGAGCTGAGAAGACATAACTGAGAGCCTGGGGAGACCAAGGTGGGTGGTGTTCTCAGGACAGAGTGCTGGAGACGAGAGAGTTGCTCCCAGAGAGAACCCTGGAGACCTGCAAGTCCCCACCTCGAGTATTCAGCAGGGTACTTAGCACATGCGTGTCAGTAAACTACCTGAGGCCAGGGAAAGACCCATTTGAAAGGATGAGAGAACAGTGCCCCACACTCACCCAGAGCCAGAAATGGGGGCTGCTTCTCCAGCCAGACTGTACAAACTCAATCTACAGGGCATTGAGTGGAATACTCAGGAAGGTCATGCTTCAGTAGTGGGGGGATAACTAGTCCTAAACAGAACACTCCTCCAGACCTGCCTAATAAAAACACGATCTCAAATGATCAGACTGTGTCTAAGTAACTTCACTGCATCTCAGAAAATCTAACTGATAAGAAACCTAAAACTTAAGGAGTGTTTATTATGTTCCAGCAACTTTACATATACATAAACATTTTACATATATTACTACACTGCTATGACTTTATTTATTAAAACCCTTTCAAATAGGTTTTTATCCCCACTGTACAGATGGTAAAGTCTAAGATAACACATATAAAGTGCTGGCATGTTCAATAAATGCTATTTCTCTTAACTCCTCACCCTCCCTCCCTGCCTGCAACCACGAGCAACCAAATGTTTTTTCCCAAACTGCACTTGTACTTCAAAGAAATTATGGCTTTTAAAACCCAAATACTCCAACTTCAGGAGGAAAGTGTTCTCTGGCTGGGGTCCTGGGGAAAGTCCTGAATGAAGAGTTAGGGGTGCTAGTTCCAGTCTGGGTACTGCCACTATCTTTCAAGGTGACCTTGAGCCAGCCTTCACCCCTCTGATACTGATTCACCCACCTGTGATAGGGGGAGGAGGTGATTCCTCAAAGCAACCCTCTCATTCCAGAAGCCAGGATGCCTCAGTCATACCTTGGCTAATATTCTGATGTGACGGATGGCAGAGTTGGAAAAGCAGAGTGGTATCTACCACAGTTGGAATGCACACACACACACGCACACGCACACGCGCGCGCGCGCAGAGCCTCTTATTGAGCCTCTCTCCAAAGGTTTCTTGCACGTAGAACTAGCTCTCCCTCACCAGCTCTAGTGCAGCATTACCACCTTAGGCCAGAAGGTGGTGTTGCTTCTCCGTGTGCGTTCAACCGCATTTACTATGTGCACAAACCGAGCTGGGCACAGAGCGAGTGCAGAGGGTAACGGTGTGTCCCTTCCTTTCCAGAACTCTCGAATCACAAGCACCAAGGACAATTCGAAATTAGAAGGGAATTGGGACTTTTCTGGAAAGAAACTAAGTATTACCGGAACGTGCCAGGTACTGTGCCACTACTTTACAACCCTTCTTTTAAAAACCAGGTCCGCTCATGCTCAGAGATGATAAAAGGAAGAAGTAGATGCTTAGTAAATGTTGCTTTGATTTCCCCATCTTTGTAGCCTTCATAGCATAGGGCATTGGATTGATGATCAGTAAGTATTGATTGACTGATTGACTGATTGATTGACTGAGTTGTAACTGTCGATAGAAAACCAAAGGCTGAGCTAGTGTAGCAGGACCAAAGAGAGTATTCCGTCCAAAACTACAATTTCTAGATATAAAATGAAGGCCAGAGAGAAAGAGAAAGAAAACTATGTGCCTGGCACAAAGCAGGTTCTCACCAAACATCTGCTGAATTAGTAGATGAAGTGCTTTTGTCCACATCATCCCTTACTCCATAAGGCAATAGTTTTTATCCCCATTTTACAGATGGAAAAACTGAGGCTGTCACAAGGGGCCTGGCAAAGTCACAAGGTGACTTCGAAGCACATTGAGCCCTGCCCCTAAGAATAATGTTTGTAAGCTATTTCTATTGATCTTGATAAGTGGTCAAGCACTTTCATATGCACTCTTTTGTTTATTTTAATCCTCATAGGAACCGTGAAGAGTATGTATTACTATTTCTATTTTGCAGATGAGGAAACTGAGGCTTAGCAAGGTTGTCTGCCCAAGTACACACAGCTGCTGAGGGGCAGACCTAAAGATGAAGTCCCGAGCTTCTGAGTCTGCCCCTCATCCCCTACACCAGTGCATTTTTAACTCGAGTGTTTATGGGGGTACAAGAACTCACTAGAATAATTTTTCACTTTGTGTTTTCATTGTTCACTTTTTCCCCAGCTTTACTGAGATATAATTGACACATAACATTGTGTGAGTTTAAGGTGCACAATGTGATGGTTTGACATGTTTTATGAAAACGTGAAACCTTTACCACAGTTAAGTTTAGTTACCACATCCTCCGCCTCTCATAGTTACAAGTTTGTTGTTGTTGTTGTTATGGTGAGAACATTAAAGTTTTACCGTCATAGCAACTTCCAAGTATACAACACAGTGTTGTCAACTGTAGTCACTAAGCTGTACCTTAGACCCCCAGAACGTACTCATCTTATAATTGGAAGTTTGTACCCTCTGACCAACATCTCCCCATTTCCCCCACCCCCCAAGCCCCTGGCCACTTCATCCTACTCACTGTTTCCATGAGTTCAGTGTTTTTAGATTCCACACCTAAGTGAGCTCATTAAGTATTTGTTTTTCTCAGTCTGACATTTCACTTAGCACAATGCCCTCAAGGGCTATTCATATTGTCAAAATGATAATTTTTTTTTCTTTTTAATGAACGGCTGCTTTAAACCTAACAGCTGCCTCCCAATTTCAGTGTCCTCTTTTGTATTTTCCGGTAGCTTCGGCTACTTTAATTACTTTAATTATTCAGCACCAATGAGAGTTAGACCTAATACCTAAATGATGCACTCATACCACGTGAAAGTCAAATGACCCCAAGATGCGTTGTTAGAAGGGAAGATTTACAGGGGTTTAAATCAAGGAGGAGAAGTGAGTGATCTGCTTGGCACACCCAGGGCAGCATGCCAGGCGAAACTGTGCCGTGGCTGGTGGGCACTCGTTCCCGGCGGGAAGTGTGACTTAGACATAAAAAGAAAAAATAGCATTAGTGTCATTCATTTGAATTTTAGAAATTTTGTAATTTTGCTTGTATTTAATTTGTAAATTTGTTTCTGGTCTCATAGTCACATATGAGCTATAAGCATACATGTATACCTAGTTTTATGCTTCTACATACTTAAGTAATATGATAATGAAATTAATTTGTCAACACCGAGAGACCCTGGGAATGTCTTTCCCTTTAAAAGGATCGTGCACACAGTCAGGTTAGAGAAACACTTCCTAACCTGACCATACTTCCTTCCCTCAAAGAAGAGGCTGTAGCCACAGATATTTTTTTCTCTGGCTGGGAAGGAACTCTCTCTCTAGAGAACAGGGAAGAGTTCACTCCCAGGCCAGATGCAGGGCCGTGAGGAGACAATCCCTTCCCTCATCCCCAGTCCTGCCCGGCCGTTGGGGGCAGGGACAGGGACAGTTTGTTTTGAGGCTGAGAGTAGGTTCCCTATAGAAGATGGGCAACTCTCGCCTGGTTCAGTCAGGAAGGCAAGAGGGTGGTGTACCTTAAAATTGAGGGTGAAGTGGATCCATTTTCCTCTCACCTGGCTCATTAATAGAACATCCGGGATCCACCTCTAGGCAACTGAGAGTGGCAACAGTTAGGTCCAAGATCTTGCCATTGGTTTCCTTTAGAATTTTACTAAACTATTCAAAAATCACAAAAATAACATGTTTATTGCTTCCAATGAGACAGTTGTATGTATAATACCCCCAAAAAAGGAATGTGATTAATCTCTTCCCCACCCCCTCAATATTAGCTGCTTGGATGTGACTCTCTACCCACATCTCCATACTCACACAGCCGTGTCCAAACACACACATCCTATTTAGAGGGTGCTTTGGTCATCCCTTGACAACAGAGGATAGTTCCACTTGCTTATCTCAACTAACATCATCTTAACTTTTCAGGTCAATGGGTAGACCCTCAACTCATTCTTTCTGAAGGGCTGCATGACATTGCAGAATATGGATGGGACACAATTTACTCACCCACTCTCCTAAGGATGGACAGTCAGGTTGTTTCCAAGTTTTCCTTCCTGACCGTTTCAAGCAAGGCTGCAATACCCATCCTTGGACATATGGCTTCCTTCCTCACACGCCTTTCTAATGGATCCTAGAAGTGAGCTAGGTCAATACATGTGGGTCATTCTTTTTTAGTTCAGCAGCTATTCCCCACGTTATTATTCATGTGTTCTTTTCACAGATCTGCACTGAGTGTCTGCTGTGTGCAGGGCACTGTGTTAGATGTGCAGAAGTAAATGAGGCAAGGCTTTGTCCTCAGTCACATAAATACTAAAGATTATTTACATAGCTGGTATATATTAGTTATATAGGTAATTATTAGTTATATGCTAGTTACATAGTATATAACTAGTTTTTATAGAACTCTATTCAACAGACGAAGTGATAGCACCCTAAGGGAGGTAGATATAGATTAAGGGGTGAAGGAGTGTATGTGTATCCATGTCCTTTTCCTCCAGGGCAGGCAGAGAGTGACCTGAAGAGGGCCTGCCCCTGGGCCCACCCTTCTCCTCATCCCTGGTTGCCCACAAGAGACAACCTCTGGAACTGGATGACATGTTTCCCACTCGTACTAGCTACCATTCATCATGGTGGCCTTTTTCTTTTTCTTTTTTTTTTTTTGGCTGTGTTGGGTCTTTGTTGCTGCGCACAGGCTTCTCTCTAGTTCCATCGATCGGGGGCTACTCTTCGTTGCGATGTGCAAGCTTCTCATTGCAGTGGCTTCTCTTGTTGCAGAGCACGAGCTCTAGGCGCATGGGCTTCAGTAGTTGCAGTACGCAAGCTCAGTAGTTGCAGCACGTGGGCCCTAGAGCACGCAGGCTTCAGTAGTTACAGTGCATGGGCTCTAGGGCAGCCGGGCTTCAGTAGTTGTGGCACACGGGCTTAGTTGTTCCACAGCATGTGGGATCTTCCCGGACCAGGGATTGAACCTGTGTCCCCTACATTGGCAGGTGGATTCTTAACCACCGCGCCACTAGGGAAGTCCATGGTGGCCTTCTATATGTTAAACATCTCACATATATTCCCTTATTCACACTAATCCTTACAAACCCACTGAATTCATTATCTATTGCTATGTAACAGATTACCCCAAAATTTAGTGGCCTAAAACAATAAACTTCTGTTATCTCACAGGTTTTATGTGGCCTTTTGTGTCCGACTTCTTTTGCTTAGCATAACATTTTCAAGATTCATCCACGTTATATACATGAATCCACACTCCATTCCTCTTCATGGCCCAAAAAATTCCATGGTATGAATATACCACTTTCCTTCGTCTATACATCAGTTAATGGACATTCTTTTAAAGTTGCCTTAGCCATTATCACACTAAGTGAAGTAAGTCAGACAAAGACAAATATCATATAATATCACTTATGCGTGGAATCTAAAAAAATGATACAAATGAACTTATTTACAAAACAGAAACAGACTCACAGACAGAGAAAACAAACTTATGGTTACCAAAGGAGAAGGGTGGAGGAGAGGGATAAATTAGTAGTTTGGGATTAACATATACACACTACTATGTATAAAATAGATAATCAACAAGGACCTACTGTACAGCACAGGGAACTCTACTCAATATTCTGTAATAACCTATATGGGAAAAGAATCTGAAAAAGGATGGATATATGTATATGTATAAGTGAACCACTTTGCTGTACACCTGAAACTAACACAACATTGTAAATAAACTATACCCCAATATAAAATAAAAATTAAATTTAAAAAAAGAAAAAGAAAAAAATTTAAACAAGCAAAACACCTAAAAATACTCTGAAAAAGGATAATGGCAGGTAACTATCTCTACTAGATAATAAAAAACATTTTAAAAAATCTATGATAATAATGTTGACACATTAAATAAATATATAAATACAACAGAATAAAAATTCTACATTATTTCCATAAAAAAAGTACCATTACAATAGCACATAAAAAGGAAACACTTAGATATAAACTGATAAAATAAGTGCAGAATCTGTACACTGAAAATTACAGAACAGTTATGGGAAACAATCAAAGAAGACCAAAAAAAAAAAGAGAAATACCAGGTTCATGGATCAGAAAACTCAATATTGTTAAGATGTCAGTTGTCTCCAAATTGATCTATAAATTCAGTGCAATCCAAACAAAAATCCCAGAAAGATATTTTGCAAATATTGATAACATGATTTGTAAATTTATATGCAAAGGCAAAGAGACTAGAATACCCAAATTAATTTTGAAAACGAATAACCTTGGAAGATTTACATTACCCAAGTTCAAGACTTACTATAAAACTACAGTACAATGCTGGCAGACAGATAGACAAGTAGATGGATGGAACAGAACACAAAGTCCAGAAATAAAGATACGGCCAATTGAATCTTTACAAAGGTGCAAAGGCAATTTAATGGAGAATGGGGAGTCTTTTCAAAAATGATGATGAAACCATTGGAAGGGAAACAATATACAAAGGGAGGGGAGGAAGGGAGGGAGGAAGAGATGAGAAGAGAAATAAACCACGATCCATACCTCATATCATATACAAAGTTAATTCCAAATGGATTATAGATCTATATGTAAAATTCTAAAACTTTTAGAAAAAAAAAGAGGAGAAAACCTTTGTTACCTCGGGTTATGCAAAGTGTCCTTAGATATACCAAAAGCACTATGGAAAAAAGAAAAAAAATTAGACTTATCAAAAGGCTTTAAACGTTTTCTCTGTAAAAGACAATTAAGAGAATGAAAAGACAAGTCATAGATCAAGAGAAAATATTTGCAAATCTTATATTTGATAATGGACTTCTTTCCAGAACATATAAGAAATTTTGAAAACTCGACAATGAGAAAACAAACAGCACAATAAGAAGATGAGCAAAGATATACAGGTAGTAAATATGCACATGAAAAGATGCTCAACATCATTTGCCATTTGAGAAATGTAAATCAAAACCACAATGAGATATCACTATATACCTATTTGAAAAGTTAAAATTAAAAAAGAAAAACTGACAATAGCTAGTGTTAACAAGATGGAAGCCAATGAAACTCTCATATATTGCTGGTGGGAATGTAAAATGGTGTGGCCACTCTGGAAAATAGTTTGGCAGTTTCTTTTAACGTAAACAAACACTTACCATAAAATCCAGCTATCCCACTCTTATTTATCCAAATGAAATAAAAACCGACATTAATATAAAACTTATACACAAATGTTTATAGCAACTTTATTCATAATCACCAAAATGGAAACCCAAGTGTCCTTCAGTTGGGGAATGGATTAATAAATCTTATATATCCCTACACTGGAATACTACTCACCAACAAAAAAGAATAAACTATGATACACAGAAGAACAACATGGATGAATCTCAAAATAATTACGCTGAGTGAAAGAAACCAGACCCAAAAAGAGTATACATTGTATGATTCCATTTTTATAAAATTCTGGAAAATGCAAACTAATCTATAGGGACAAAAATTAGATCAGTGGTTGTCTGGTGACAGGGGCTACAAGGGAGGCAAGGAAGGGAGAGGGCGGGATTTCAAGGGGTTATGAGGAGACTTTTGGGTGTGATGGGAATGTTTCCTATCTTAATTGTGGTGATAGTTTTAACGGTATATACATGTGTCAAAACTTATTAAATTGTACACTTTAAATCCATGCAATTTATTGTATGTCAATTACACTACAATAAAACTGTTTTTAAACATGACCTGCCTCTTTGAACATGTTTGGGTTCCTCTATGAGAAGTTACAACTTTCTCAGTTTACAAATTCTGTCAGTTGTTTTATGTGTCAACTTGGCTACGCTATGGTACCCAATTATTCAATCAAATACTAATCTAGGTGTTTCTGTGAAGGTGTTTTGTAGATGAGATTAATATCTACAATCAGTTGAAAGAAAGAAGGAAAGGAGATTATCCTGGATAATATGGGTGGGCCTGACCCACTCAGTTGAAAGGCATTAAGAACAGAATTGGGGGCTTCCCTGGTGGCGGAGTGGTTAAGAATCCGCCTGCCAATGCAGGGGACACAGGTTCCATCCCTGGTCTAGGAAGGTCCCACATGCTACGGAGCAACTAAGGCCGTGCACCACAACTACTGAGCCTGTGCTCTTGAGCCTGCAAGCCACAACTACTGAGCCCATGTGCCACAACTACTGAAGCCCATGTGCCTAGAGCCTGTGCTTTACAACAAGAGAAGCCACCGCAATGAGAAGCCTGCGCACTGCAACGAAGA
Organism: Mesoplodon densirostris; assembly: GCF_025265405.1. Classification (NCBI taxonomy): domain Eukaryota; kingdom Metazoa; phylum Chordata; class Mammalia; order Artiodactyla; family Ziphiidae; genus Mesoplodon; species Mesoplodon densirostris. The sequence continues at coordinate 60,590,561 of NC_082678.1, forward strand.
GTGGCTCCCACTCTCTGCAACCAGAGAAAAGCCCGCGCGCAGCAACGAAGACCCAACGCAGCCAAATAAATAAATAAATAAATAAGAACAGAATTGAGGTTTCCCTGAGGTAGAAGATATCCTGCTTGTGGACTGGAGCTTCAGCTCCTATCAGAGTCCCAGCCTGCCAGCCTACAGATTTCAAACTTGCCTAGCCAGCCTCCACAAACACATAAGCCAAGTACTTACAGTAAATCTCTTTACACAGAGAGAATACATTATATATTAATATATTATATATCCTAACATACTTATTAGAATCATATACTGATATTATCTTATTGCTTATATATTATCAATAGTATAATATATGTATGAATGTATATTATATATGGTTTGGGGATATATACACATATATATAAATATCTGTATCTCAGTTCTTTTTCTTTGGTACGAAGTGGCCCAAACACCCATAGTCCCTACTCCTGCCACATTGTCTTTTCTCTCCCAGCCTGCACCTATGGCCTCATGGGGAGTTCCCTACAACCAGTTGACTGAGGAAGAGAAAACTCAGGACTGGTTCACAGTTGGTTCTGCATGATACGTAGGCATTCCCCAAAAATGGATAGCTACAGCACTGCAGCCCTTTCTAGTGCATCCTATAGGACAGTGGTGAAGGTAAATCTTCCCAGTGGGCAGCACTCTGATCAGGGCACCTGGTTGTTCATTTTGAAAAGAAATGGCCAGAGGCATAAGTTTGGTTCATGAGCTGTGGCCAATGGTTTGACTAGATAGCCAGGGACTTGGAAGGAATGTGATTGGAAAATTGGTGACATCTAGGTCATAGGCCTCTCTGAATGGGCAAGGAATGTGAAGATATTTATGTCCCATGTGAATGCTCACCAAAGGGTGACCTCCACAGAGGATTTTAGTAATCGGGTGGATAGGGTGACCAGCCACCCCAACATTGTCTACTGGCTTATAAGCAAAGTAGCCAGATGGCAGGGATGGAGGCTATGCATGGGCTCAGCCACGTGGGTGTCCACTCACCAAGGCCTAGCTGGCTACAGCCAGTGCTGAGTGCCCAGTCTGCCAGCAGCAAAGACCAACCCTGAGACCCGGCACCATTCCCTGGGGTGATCAGCCCGCTGCCTCATGGCAGATTGATTACATTGGACTGCTTCCATCGTGGAAGGGATAGTGCTTTGTTCTTACTCTGGATATGGACTTGCTTTCCCTGCATGTAATGCTTCTGCAAAAACTGCCACCTGTGGACTCTCAGAATGCCTTATCCACCATCATGGTATTCCACAGAGCATTGCCTCTAGTCAAGGGACTCACTTCACAGCAAATGAAGTGCAGTAATGGGCTCACGTTCGTGGACTCTACTGGTCTTACTATATTGCCCGCCATCCTGAAGTAGCTGGCTTGATAGAAAGGTTGAATGGCCTTTTGAAGATCCAGTTACAGAACTAGCTAGGTGGCAACACCTTGCAGGGCTGGGGCAACGTCCTTCAGGAGACTGTCCGTACTCAAATCAGCATTCCATGTATGGTGTTATTTCTCCCACAGCTAGGATTCATGGTTCCAGGAATCAAGGAGTGGAAATGGCATGGCAGCATTCAATATTAACTCTAGTGATTCATAAGAAAAATTTTGCTTCCTGTCTGCAACCTTATGCTTGCTGATATAGACATCTTCATTCCAAAAGGAGGAACGCTTCCACCTGGAAACACAACAATGATTCCATTGAATTGGAAGTTAAGAGTGCTACCTCCATTGTAGAGTCCTCATCCTTCTAAATAAACAGACAAAGACGGGAGTTACTGTACTGGCTGGGCTGATTGATTCTGACTGCCAAGGGGAAAGCGGGCTGCTACTACATAATGGAGGTAAGGAAAAGTGTGTCTTTCTGGAATACAGGAGATCCCTTAGGGCATCTCTTAGTACTCTCATAGCCTGTGACTAAAGCCAATGAAATACTATAACAACACAATTCAGGCAAGACTTCTAATGGCACAGACCCTTCAAGAATGGATGTTTGGGGGCATCCCACCAGGAAAAGAACCACAACCAGCACTGAGGTGCTTGCTGAGGGTAAAGGAAATATGGAATGTGTAGTAGAAGAGGGTAGTTATAAATACCAGCTACAACCACCTGACCAATTTCAGAACTGAAGGCTGTATTATTATGAGTATTTATTCCTTATTTTATTGTGAGAATGTTTGTGTATTTTTTCTTCCCTCTCTTATCCCCTTGTCATCTAACATAAAATGTATCAATAAAAATTAAGCTTAGGGGCTTCCCTGGTGGCGCAGTGGTTGAGAGTCCGCCTGCCGATGCAGAGGATGCGGGTTCGTGCCCCGGTCCGGGAAGAGCCCACATGCCGCGGAGCGGCTGGGCCCGTGAGCCATGGCCCCTGAGCCTGCGCGTCCGGAGCCTGTGCTCCGCAACGGGAGAGGCCACAACAGTGAGAGGCCCACGTACCGCAAAAAAAAAAACAAAAAATTAAGTTTACATTATAGAAGTTATAGGATTATCAAGGAGAGGAGTGAACATCATCCACAGACTTTGCCTCCTCTTCTGGGGAAAGGGTTAGCACATTTTCAATTGTACACAGGATAATTGTATCATGTTAGGTGGAAGTATGGCTTTGTTATTGTCTTTATTTGGAGATTAAGTATGGTTTAGGAGATGTGTACTGGTGCCAGGTTGACCAGATGTGGTCTGTGATGATCAGTTTTATGTGTCAAGTTGGCTAGGCTCTAGTACTTAGATATTCAATCAAACACTAGCCTAGGTGTTGCTGTGAAAGTATTTTGTAAATGTGATAACATCTACAATCAGTTAACTTCACATAAAGGAAATTTCCTGGATAATCTGGGTGGACCTGATCCAACCAATTGAAAGGCCTGAGGTTTCCCTCAAGAAATTCCACCTGTGTACTGCAGCGTCAGCACCTGCCTAAGAGTTTGCAGCCTGACCTTCCTCATGGCATGCACTACAGATTCCAGACTTGCCTAACTGGGCCCTACAGTTACAAAAGCCAATTCCTCGCAACAAATATAGATTGATAGATAGATACAGATAGATATAATAGATAAATTGATTGATAGATAAGTGAAAGATAGAGGATGGATGGATAGATATCCACAGCTTGCATCTCTCTATCTCTGTGGTGGAACTGACTGCCACAAAAACCACCTAAGAAAATCTTGCATCCCTTGAGAGTCAGAGCTTGTTTTTGATCCAAAAGGGGTCAGTCAACATATTCATCAGACATGCCCCCCAAAACTCCTGGGCAAATTCCAGGAGTTCAAAGGATTATTCTAATGGAGGAATCAATTGGGCAGGTCAGGGCGACACTCCTAGAATAGTGTTCTGTCCTTTCATATGTTAGTCCTTTCATATTTATTAAACTATCTGTAACGCAGTGGAATGCTACACGGCCACTTAAAAATATGCTCTTTATAGGGCTTCCCTGGTGGCGCAGTGGTTAAGAATCCACCTGCCAATGCAGGGGACACGGGTTCGAGCCCTGGTCCAGGAAGATTCCACATGCCACGGAGCAACTAAGCCCGTGCGCCACAACTACTGAGCCTGCGCTCCAGAGCCCGCGAGCCACGACTACTAAGCCCGCGTGCCACAAGTACTGAAGCCCACGCGCATAGAGCCCGAGCTCCGCAACAAGAGAAGCCACCGCAATGAGAGGCCCGTGCACCACAAGGAGTGGCCCCCACTCGCTGCAACTAGGGAAAGCCGCACGTATCAGCGAAGACCCAATGCAGCCAAAAATAAATAAATTAATTAATTTTAAAAATATGCTCTTTATCAACTGCCCCTGAAAGGGGATACAAAATCGCATAATATTAATTGCTTCTAAGGAGGGGAGCCCCTGGGCTCTGGGACAGAAGTGGGAGGGAGGATTTTCACTGTTTGTACTTCTGGAATGTTGGATTATGTGAGTCTATCATCTAAATTAGGGATTGGCAAACTGTAATCCACAGGCCAAATCTAACCCACTGTCTGTTTAAAGTTTTACTGGAACACATTTATGCTTATTTGTTTACATACTGGCTATGGCTGCTTTCAAGCTGCAATGGCAGAGTTCAGTAATTGGAACAACTACATACACAACATACACAATGTCATATGGCCCACAAAGCCTAAAATACTTACTATCAGACCCTTTACAGAAAAAATTTTCCAATATCAATCTAGATTTTTTTTAATAGAAAAGTAAACTGACATTAAAAAAAAAAATGACCCAAGAGAATTGAAAACATCTGTCCACACAAAAACTTACACATTGGGCTTCCCTGGTGGCGCAGTGGTTGAGAGTCCGCCTGTTGATGCAGGGGACACAGGTTCGTGTCCCGGTCCAGGAGGATCCCACATGCCGCGGAGCGGCTGGGCCCGTGGGCCATGGCCGCTGAGCCTGCGCGTCTGGAGCCTGTGCTCTGCAACGGGAAAGGCCACAACAGTGAGAGGCCTGCGTACCGCAAAAAAAAAAAAAAAAAACTTACACATTAATGTTCACAGCAGCACTAGTCACAATAGGCAAAAAGTGGAACCAACCCAAAAGTCACTCAACTGATACATAAACAAAATGACAAATATGATATATCCACACAGTGGAACATTACCTGGCCAGAAGAAGGAATGAAGTACTGATAAATGTTACAACACAGATGAACCTGGAAAACGTTATGCTAAGTGAGAGAAGCCAGACACAAAAGGCCATATATTGTATGATTCCATTTATATGAAATGTCCAGACTAGGCAAATTCACAGTGATAGAAAATACATTAGTGGTTTACAGGGGCTAGAGAGAAGAATGAGGAGTGACTGCAAATGGGTGCAAGGTTTCTTTGAGGAGTGGTGACAATGTTCTGGAATTAGATAGTGGTGATGTTTGCACAACTGTTTGAATATACTAAAAACCACTGAATTGTACACCATCACCAAGCACAGGGCATTTCAGAGTTCAGTAGGGGGCTTAGCACTGAGTGATAAGTTAGTCCCCTCTACCACCTCAGGATCAGACCAGCCAGGGAGTTAGGGGACCAAGTTCTACATCCCAATTATCCCAAACATCCATGAGATCTTAGGTAAGTTTGTTTTCCTGTCGGGTTCTTAATTTCCTTCTCTATAATATGATACAATTGGACAATGCAGGAGAAGGCCAGTACAATGAGACATGAGGGGAGATTCAGGGGGGCCTGACTTCCCAGAGTCCTTTATTCTTTCCCCAAGATTTATCATCACTGACCCTAATAACCAGCATCTTCATCATCATCATGTTCCCATTTCAAAGCACGTTCACATACATGATGCCATTTGATCCTCATAACCACCCTTTAGGGTAGATAGGTATTATCCCCATTTTACAGATGAAGAAATTAAGCCTCAGAGTCAAACGACTTGCCCAAGTTCACACAGTGGTTAAGTGTAGGAGCTGGGACTCAACTCCAGTTCTGCCCACAACACCACACTGTTTTTGCAGGCTTGGCCTCTCTCTAAAGCCCAAGACAGCCATGTCCAGCAGCCTCACTACAAACACATCTTTGTTTGGACAAAGCAAGGGAGGAGAGGCACAAGGACTTGGGTCCTCCTTGACCTTTTCTTATGAACCCTTCTACACTGGTACAGCAGCCGTCTGTGCGTAGGAGCATGCAGGTACACTGGTGTGGACACCAAGCTCATGGTGTCACAAAGATATACATACCGGTGCCCATGACCTCCACAGATGAGAGGTCACTCCTTGTTACCAGCGTGGTGGGGAAGCTATGCCTTTAGTTCAGGGGAGTCCTGAGCCAGAACTCTGGGAGTCTGTTCTCTCCTAAATCCAGAAGGCTCATTACCCCTTTCATGAAGCTTCAAGAAGGAAGGGGCACTTCCTCAATGCTTAGTAGACAAGAGTAGTGAGGAGAAGAGACGGCCTGGGAATTACCCTCATTGCCTTTGCTGAAGCAGAGCCCAGGAAAGGGAACGTCAGTGAACAGGGCATTGACACTCCCAAGCTCGGAGAGCTGGGCCTAAATCTCAAGGAGGATCAGTGAGGCCACTGCTGTCAAACCCAGGTCAGCCCTTATAAGTCACAGTGCCTGGGCACGAGTACCGCTACCAGCTATGTGTGCTTTGGCAAGTCAACCACCCTCTCTGATTCAGTTTGCCATCCAAAAACATGGCTAATGACTGCCTGGGGTCTAGCTCAGAGGGGTGCTTGGAGGTTTCAGGGACATAAACGGAAATGTTTTAAAAATAAAATGTACTTGGGCTTCCCTGGGGGCGCAGTGGTTGAGAGTCCACCTGCCAAGGCAGGGGACACAGGTTCGTGCCCTGGTCTGGGAAGATCCCACATGCCGCGGAGTGGCTGGGCCCATGAGCCATGGCTGCTGAGCCTGCGCGTCCGGAGCCTGTGCTCCGCAAGGGGAGAGGCCACACAGTGAGAGGTCCGCGTACCGCAAAAAATAAAAATAAAAATAAATAAATAAAATGTACTTTATGAACACACTCTTTCATTCTCCCATAGCTGATAAGGAAGAACGGCTGAGGCATGAACACACTTGGAGAATGACCCACTGACGCCTCTCCAGGGCTTGGCCAGCAAGGGGGAGTCAAGCCAAAAGCAAAAGTATCTTCAGGAAAAGCCGAGTTGCCCATGCTTGCCTGCACTCTTTTTTCATTTGGCCAATCAACATTTATCAAGCATTCCCGACAGCACAGATGCTGTTCTGGGGGCTTGAAGATAAAGCAGTGAAGAAAAGAGAAAATGGTTCTGCTCTCAAGCTTATGTTCTACTTGTGAAAGATCAATAAGTAAACGAATGTCAAGCTCTGGCAGGTGCTATGCTGAACTAAACTGGGTAAGGTTAACAGTGATGGGGGAGTGGTACTCTTTTCTGTAGGATGTCAGCAGGCCCCTCTGATAAGAGGATGCTTGAGGAAAGACCTGAAGGAAGTAAGGGGATAGTTTAGGAGACAGCCACACCTTCTGTCTAGGCTAGAGGACACTAGAGCTCTGGGGAGAGACAGACACATTGTCCACGGCAACAGAGAATTTCCTACCAGGCTGGTTTGGTTTGCCCCTCTTAGATTCATTCTCCTGCTATGTTCCCTGGGGGGAAGGGGGTTGACCCCTACAGACTGCATCCCTGGGTCAGCCTTATCCTCTGCCTGACTTTTGTTAGGTTCAGCCAAAAGGAGGTCCCCAGAAGACTGGAGAACAGGATGAAAGAGGTGGGATACTGAAGCTCCTGCTTCCTCTGCGTGGCCACAGTTCCGACAGTGGCTGCATTCCTCTTTGCCACAGTTCCCATCTGCCTTCCACAGCCCCTTCTGTAGTCGATCCTCCCGTGTTGCCCCTCCTGGGCCCCATGGGGTGGGGGCTCATCAGGAAGCCTTGCAGAATTAACCTTCTAGATGAGCACCATGTACGTACCTGTGCAGGAGTGTGCTGTCCACAGATGCTACCTGGACTGCCTCTCCCATCAGGACAGGATGAGTTTGGACCCTAGAGGCACCCATCGCAGATGAAATGTGGACCGTGGCCTCCTCTCCTCCTCCAAAGCTCCAGCTCTGTCAAATCATTCATACCAGCAAAGGTGGGAACAGAAGTGGAGGTTCTAGAGCCCCTCGTCTTACTCCCTTAGGACCTCACTGCCCTGGAGGTTTTTCCCCCCAGGATCCAGCCCACCAACTTTCAACTATGTGGAGGAGCCGGATCCACCTACCTCCAACACCAATAGCTCATTGCCCCGCTTACTTCCTCGATAGTATTGATCACTACTGACTTTTTAGTGTGTACGTCTGCTCTGTCCACTACAATGTACGTGCCGTGAAAGAACAGAACTTCCTGTCCTGTTCTCCTATGTGAACAGCGTCCTTGGCCCACGTATAAAACTCAGAAACGTCTTTCAGTGAATAACTGACAACAGAAATGAGTACAAAGCATCTCTGCTCCCAGACACCCTCCACAAGAGTTGTAGCCACGAGCCCAGACACCAGTGGCGTAGGGTCACAGGGGTGCGCAGATACTCTCAGAAACGTCTTGCTACTGCTGACTTCTCCAGGTGTGTGTGGGCAGGAGCCCCAAGTGGGACAACCAGGATAACTCAAGAGTCAGAGAACCACTCAGGTTCCACCTTTCTCAAGACCCTCAGCTTCTCCGTTCCTGAGTGGCTAGAGCTGATAGAAAGTCTCCAGGTCTCAGCACCTATTATATGGAAGACTCAAAATGCGGCTCACCAGACCACCTCCACCAATGACCCAAGAAATCTTGCTGGTGAGTGCTGCTGGTTATTTTCCTCCACTTAAGGGGCCCAAGCCTAGGCCCTCTCAGACCTGATTCAGTATCTCTTTGGACCCCATTCTACTCCACCCTAGACACCCACCCCACCCATGTGTGGCACCACCGCCACCAGGCCATCCCCTTTACCCCCAAAGAAACCCAAACAGCTCAGAAGTGCATCAATCGATCTTTAATGTCCAAAAGAGGCGTGGATGCAGAGCACAGGAGATGTGGCAGGGTCTCAGCCCCTGCTCCAGAAATGAGGGAGAGATGAACACAAACCAGACATTTCCAACTGGCCACACAAGTCTGGGAGGGCAGGGGGAAACAGATCTGGACACTCATAAAAAAATAAACCTAAACTCAACACCAAAGGGTTTTATATAGGGAACTCACTCACCATCCCGGTCCCCACTCTCCCTTGTCAACATCAAAAAGAAAGCTCAGCACACACAAAAGGCTTGAGAAGGGGGCATTCTCCTGCCTCCTCACCAACCTCTAGGATGAACTTGGAAAAAAAAAAAAAGAGAGAATGAGCTGGATCCCAAACCCCCTCCACAGCATCAACCCTACACATGAGAGTTTTTAATGCGATCTACAAGAATCAACAGCTCAATCAGTAATGACTCCCCCCACCCCATCCCCCACCCCATCACTGTTTGATCCACAGACAAGATTTCCCGAGCACTCCCCTTGGAATCTCCTCCCACTAGCGGTCCTGTTCCATCCCCCGATTCCTGGCTTCACCACTGCAAGACTGACCTCCAAAGTTCCCCCAAAGCCCCTCAACAGCCCTTTATCACACTTCCACCCCGGCCTCCCACAAGAGGCTGCCACCATGCACAAAGTCACTTTCCCTCTCCACTGAGACCCAGCTCCAGGACGGATGGTAGCATGACCACCTCATCCTGGACTATCCTCCTAAAGCCCTCCTGGGAGCAGACAGCCATAGGGCAAGCAGTGTCAAGGCCAGATGGCTGAGGGGGGGCAGGGTGATACCCGTCTTCACCCCCAAAACAGAGGCCCCCAGAGGTTTTTAACATAAAGGCCCACTTGTCTACCCACAGACCTTAGAGATTCCACAGTCCTGCCCCTCCCTCCCCTCTACCCCAAACCAAGATATACACACACTCACACACATATACAGAGGAAAATCAAGGGACACACTGATTTGGTTTGATTGCTAAGACCTAACTAAGAACTAGTCACCAGAAATTCCCTTGCCAGCCAACTACCAGGGGCTGCTCTAAGAGAACTCTGGAGGAATGAGAAAACAGAGAGCTAAGCAGGGAGCAGACAGGAGGAGAGAAGAATGAAAAGAAAAAAAAAAATCAAGCTAATCCCACCCTCAACATCCTCCTAGCATGAGCTCTGGCAGGAAGAATAAAAGAATAAAAGACACAGCCCTCACTCAGAAACTCTTCTGACAAAGACAGCAAGAGAAGTCTGCTCCCCACGCCCACACATCACAGACAAACACGTCTCAGGGCCCCTTAAAGAATCCAGCCCCTGCCCCACCCTCTGCCCCAAGGCGTGGAATCACAGTTCAGTGGAATATTCTCCCTGGTACTAGATCCATCTCCCTACTCTCCTTCCTATCCCTCTCCCCTTGTCAATCCTAACACTGTCCCCCGTGCAGCCTCCCTGGCCCTCCCAAAGCAGCATCCACCACCAGGAAGAAGCAGCTACAGTTTTAGTTCCACCTCCAGAAACCTATTTCCTTTCCCCAGCCCTCCTAGTCTCACAGGCTTTGTTGAGGGCTTTTTATTTGTATAGGAGAGAAAGAGAAAAGAGAGGGGTGGGAGAGATTTCCTAGTGCAATACAACCAAAAAAAAAAAAAAAAAAAAAAATTTAAGTCTTGAAAAATAAACGTAAAGCAGCCTTCTTCCACAGGCAACTAAACAGAAAGAAGTTTGGTTTTGTTTACTGCGACATACACATGAAATCGAGTATACAGTCCATGCAGTAGCACAGCCATTGGAGAGGACATCCTGATGCTGGCCCCAGTGCAAAACAGTCCCAGCAAGGCCGCCTGCCTGCCATCACTGCTGCCGCCACCGACACCTTCACTGCGGCCACCTAGCCTGACTTGAAGAGGAGGATTGCAACTTGACCCAAGTAAAAATAGATGAAGTGCTTTGTCTCGTGTGTAACGTAGCTGCCAAAATTTCGGCCCACAATACAATGCCAGGTAGGGTTATATTTCTTGTCAAATTCCTGAAAGAAGAATAAAAAAGAGAAAAAAGGTGATTAGGACAGCGGGAGGATGAGAAATCAGAATGAGAGTCTGATTAGTTTAGCTGTCACCCCCACCCCACCCCCAGTCCATGGCCTCGGTTCTCTGAGCCTCAGGAGCTCAGGTTCTGAGGTTGGCTAGGACACTCCTTCATTAATAATGTAACACCACAAAGGCTCCATTATTTCTCTCTAGCACTTTACACCCCGATCATCTCTCGTTCCTCTAGCTACCCTGCTTTTCAAAAGCCCACCCCGCAATTCTTCAGCAAGGGAATCAGAAAAGCCAGTGGAATAAAGGACCACTCCAGTGTCACACAGCATTGAGTGAAAGAGGAGCAAGCCTCCGTGACTTGCCACTTGCCACCTCTCACATTACTAAACCAGCACTTCCAAATGCCCAAAACCAAGACACTAAAGCAAGATGGGGAACAAAAGTACCAGGAGTACTTGCAGGAGTACCAGGAAGCAATTCTGTGTAAGCCAACATTAAAGACACTCCCGTGTGCCAGGTACTATGTGGGCTGTAAACACCAGAGAAAGGACCTCAACCATGAGATCAAGGCAATTCCCTCACTTCTCTCAGGGGTAGTACAAGTTCAGCATCAAAGCCAGCAAGGAAATCCTCACGACCTTATCAGACAGACCTTCCCACTCTGTGGACCCAGCAGGAAACAGATGGCTCAGTTCTAGCTGCATCCTGCCATGGCTGTGAAAGGACAGCAGCCCTCCACCATGGGCCCAGCAATGCTGCCAACCTTGGGGCTCTGGCCCCTGGGGGCTCCACCTGCAACTTGTTTAGCCCCCATACCACGTAACTCCAAAAGGTATTAGGAAACGGTGGAAAGGGCATGGGTCACCACACTCAGCCTTATTCCTGACTGAAGACCCTGTGTCACACAGGAGAGCCATAGTTGCTTCCCCAGTTCCCCCATCAGCAAAACGAGAAAGCGATTCTGCTGGCCCTAGGAGTCCATGATTCTACATTTTCTCCCTGAATAGAACAGAAAACCCATCACTCAACACGGAACCAGCACGCCTAGCAGCCTTGCCAGCTCTGCACGCCTGGCTACACACACAGAAAGAAAACGTCTCTCAGGACCCCCGTTTCCTCTTCTCATACCACCCATACAGACAGGAAAGAGTTCTGTAAAACTCAAGGACACTCTACCACCTGTATGGACCAGAATGCCATGGCTCTATGCCATGGCTCTTAGGCATCCTTGGGATACCAGAGTTAAGAATATCAAAGACTGGGACTATGCCACCAACGGACATGGATCCTGACTGGGAATCAGGGACCCTGGGTACCACCTTTCACCTCTAGCTCAGCAGCTTCCTCACTATATATATGTAAACTATATCCATTCACCCAGGAATTCTTCAGGGACTAAACCTATTGCCCCAATAATGCTCATCTATTAAAATATATATATATATATATATATTCAAGCCCACCCTTTCCTCAAGAAGGTAGGGAGAAGGGGACGATTTAGTATGTGAGTCACTTTTTTTTTGGCCGCGCAGCTCGGCTTGTGGGATGTTAGTTCCCTGACCAGGGACTGAACCCGGGCCATGGCAGTGAAAGCACCGAGGTCTTAACCACTGGATGGCCAGGGAACTCCCCACCTGAGTCCTTTTAAAGAAAAGGAAACCTCCTACATAATGAGAATCACTTATAGGGCTATCCCATTTTAAATGATGCAGCTCCCTGAAAATTTGTATATGATCTTATGTTATCCAGTCAAACATCCTTGATCTTCATTTTGAATAGTTCTGAATTGGGACAGTTATATTTAATCCTGAAGCTTCACTCCCCATTGCTTTTGCAGTCACATAACTATCTGTAAACGTACACACAACCCCAGCAGAGTTCCTATTAAGAACTCTTAAGGTACATGCTTTAATAAATAAGAATCATCCCCTAACTTATCTCCTTTGCAAGTTCGAGGTTTCTGTTTGCATGGAATGTACCTACTTTCCTAGGCCTCCGCTCCAGCCCTCCCTGGGGCATAGCTCAGCTGTCCACCCCTCCCCCGACCACCAAGCACAGCTACCCCAGCTCGCACACCTTCTTGATATAGGCAGCAATGTCCTTCTCTATGTTGTACTTCTCCATAGCCTGCGTCGCGCAGTCAACGGCATCTTGTTGCATGTCCTCAGACATGTCTGCGTTCTTGATCACTGCCTTCCGGTCAGACATCGTGACACTGCAGAAGAAGCAGAGAGGTAAGGCTGCAATCCCATGCTCTGGGCAGTGAACACTAACAGTTGGGCGTGGGGCTGGGAGCGGAGAGCACAGAAGATGAGGGCAATAGAAAACAGAGATACGAGGCATTAGAAAAGGGAGCTCCTGGGCTTCCCTGGTGGCGCAGTGGTTGAGAGTCCGCCTGCCGATGCAGGGGATACGGGTTCGTGCCCCGGTCCAGGAGGATCCCATATGCCGCGGAGCAGCTGGGCCCGTGAGCCATGGCCGCTGAGCCTGCGCGTCCGGAGCCTGTGCTCCGCAACGGGAGAGGCCGCAACAGGGAGAGGCCCGCGTACCGCAAAAAAAAAAAAAAAAACAGAAAAGGGAGCTCCTAAGATTTTAGCAGACACGTGGTTGCCAAGTCTGGGAAACACAAGGTAAATAATTTAAAAAACATAATAAGTCATCAGTTGTTATCACATGTAAAATGAGGCTTTTCCAACTCTAAATTTATCTGTTTCCAATATTTTGAATAGCACCAATAGCCAAGATATTACAATATACCATCTACCAGCTGTGTCCTTGGGCAAGTTGCTTAAACTTTGTGCTCTCATTCATCATCTTAAAATGCGGACTTGAGTTAACCTCAGGGTAAGCCTGGTGGTATAACACCTGAACATAATAAGTCCTTGATTTAATGACCATTATTATATCGTTGGTATCAAAGTGGAAAGATGAATTAGGCCTGACTTCTGGCCCGTGGACAAGTTACTTAGCCTTTGTGCATTTGATTACCTCTATTTTAGCAATGAGGATATCTCTCTATCAAGAGCTGTTGTAAGGATTAATTAAGGTTCTATGAGAACACTGCAAACAAGTACAGTCTATACAGTGGTCTCACCCGTTAGCCAGATTCAGCCCACCACCTGCTTTTGTAAACAGTTTCATAGGAACACACTACAATGGCAGAGTTGAACAGTTGTAAGAAACTGTATGGCCTGTAAAGCCTAAAATATTTACTATCTGGTCCTTCACAGAAAAAGACTGCCAAGCCCTAGGCTACCAATGCCCAGTGGTGACAGAGACAACAAAAGGTAAAGAATTATGATTTTAATAGCACTCTTTCATATCCATGCTGTCTAAGACACTGCATTCATCCTATAGCAACCAGAGGTCCTGAGCTCACCTTGCATGGTCCCCTCCTAGGATGACAGGAATTCCAAGAGGGCTGGCCTCGGCCTGCCTAGCAGTCTATGGCATGTGAGGTGCTTTGCAGGGAAAGAGATGAGCTGCAAAATCCTATCCTCTGTCCTTGGCCACAGTCCCATCACAGAGAGCAGGAGCAATCCACCCCCCACCCCATGTGCTACTCCCCCAAAGCGCCACTCTGTGGCCTGCCCAGTGGATACAAGATGTTGTCGTTGCAGCCCTGTCCGACACAAAGCTACCCAGGGACCTGACTGCTCAAGGAGAGATCCCTGGTATCATTCCAGGCCACCCTGATCTGAGTCCACACTAGCCTGTGGGCTGAAAAGGGAAGCAAAATTCATGACTGCTTCTTCAGCCTTCACTAGACGCAAAGAATGCGTGCGTGCCAGCTGCTAGCCAGGCAACCCTTTACTGCATCCGGGGCACCTCGGTCTCACACTGGCCAATTAAGCAGGGCTGGTTCCACTCCTGCAAAGGCTGGTAGAGCAAAGGGTTAGTGCCCCAGCACCCTCTGCGCCCACACGCCCGAGGGCAAGTCCGAGCCTCAAGAGGAGTCTGTGGGCACCAGCTGGGGCTGAGGAAAAGGCCAGGAGACCCCTGTTCAAGGCCGAGCTGTCTATGTGACCCGGGGCAAACCAACATCTTTTTAAAAAACAATGGCTGACATCAGATACATGTGGCAGCTTCAACGGGTTTGCGCAAAAGTACAACAGCAGCAGCACAGGGAAGAAAACTGGTGTCACCTGGTGGCCTCTCCCAGGTTACCACTCAGCAGGGGGCACTGTTTGCAAATCCAAGGCTGGGGTGGGGCCTGATGAAAGTCTGAAACCAGCACCGTTTCCCCAGCAAGCTCACCTGCCCACTGCCGCATTCCCAAAGTCCAAAGGAACAACGTGGTCACAGTAATGAAAACCACCTCACCCTCCAGGAGAGCCTGCAGTTACATAACGTTGCTCTCGTGACTACAATGCCACGATTCTTCACCCCCGACCCCCCAGGCGTCCGAGAGGTGAGGCCCAGCCCCAGGCTCCCCTGTCCAAGGTGCCAATGAGAAAAGGAAAGGGAGGGGCCAACGTAGCCCCTCCCCCCCGGGAAGGAAAAAAAAAAAAAAGAAAAAGGCGAGGGACCTGGGCCTCCAGATTGAAGGATGACCACAGGGCCCCAGGCCAGCTGCCTCAGTCACGAGCCAGGGGCTCCTCTGAAAAGCGAAGAGGGCACTCCAGGACAGCTCACTCTCCTCTCTCCCCGGCCCTGCAACAAAAAGACCAAGCCTCCGAACGACACGACCCGCCCTCCCCAGCCCCCAACACGCACAAACGCTTGTATTTCCTCCCTTCGGATCCCCACGGGGCCGTCTCCCTCCACCACCCCGTCCTCCAGTGGCTGCGATCCCGAAGGCCGGCACCTGGGCCAGGAGAAAGCCTCCTCCCCCCGCACCTCCGCCCGGCCGGCCGGCCGCCCTCCCCCGGCCGGCCTAGAGCAGCGCCGTAGTGACTGGGCGTCCTCGCTGCAGGAAGGACGCCCCAGAGGGTGGCGACCGCGGGACGAACCGCGTCACGCCCGAGCCCGCTCCGCGGCTCTCCCTCGGCCCAGACAGCAAGGGCCTCCGAGCACGCAGAGAGATTCCGGGGGGTCGGGAGGCCTCACCGCTGCAGCCGGGGGCCCCGGGCTCGGGAGGGCACAGGGTGGCGCAGCCCTGGGCAGGAGAGGCGCCGGGGGCGTCACGCCGAGGCCAGCACTGCTCCGGGCCTCGGGGCCGGACCCCCCGCGTCGGGCCGCCGCCCCGGGGCAACCTCCACCCACCGCTCACCTTCACGGAGGCGAGTCCGCGCGGGGTCCCGGGGGAGCAGAGATGGCCTGCGGCAGAGCGCGGGCAGGGCGGTGTCCCCTCGGCTCCTCTGGCAGCAGCCGCAGCCGCCGCCGCCGCCGCCGCCGCGGTCTCCGGCTCCCGCAGGCCCGGGCCGAGCACTCGCGCCGCCGCCCTCCGCCCTCGAGCTTCTCCCGCCGCCCGCGCTCCGCCTCGCGCCCGCCGGCCCGCCTGCTTGCCAGCTAGCCGGCTCCGCGCTGGCACCTCACAGCTCCGCTCCGCTCGGCCTCGAGCTCGGCGCACGCACGACCCCCCGCTGAAATAGCGCCCCGCCCCGCCCCCCCCGCCGCGCGCGCCGCCGTCCGCGCTCCCCATTGGCTGGGCCCGTTCGGCCCCGCACTGCGGGCTTCTCCCCGCGCCGCTCTCGCCCCACATCTTGTTTCCTCCCACAATGCCTCGGGGCGGAGGGAGGGAGGGGGTGGGGAGGGGGAGCTGGAAAAGGTTGGGGGAGGGAGACGTGGCCTTCAGACGAGAAAAAAGAAGTGTACAGACCCCACTATCCAGGGCTGGAGAGGCCAGGCCTAAAGAGGAATAAAGAGGCCGGGTTCAATGAGAGAGAAAAAGAGGGAGGGGCGTAAAGACCCTAATTCGAGGAAAAATAAAGGAAGAGAGTGGGATGGAGATTTCAGACCCTGGGAGTCCATGGGGAAGGGGTAGCGATCCTGACCTTAGAACGAGGAAGGGGGAGGAGGTGACGTCATCGGCTTTAGAGGAAAAGACAGGACCCCTTCCGTCCCCCCAGAACTGTGGGAAGGAGAGGACAGCCAGCCCTATGGAGAGGTAAAGCCACAAACAGCCGCAGGGCTCCCCGCCGCTCACTTTCTGGGAAGGCCCCTTCCCCTTCCTGCTCTGCCTTTGTTCCGGAGTCTCAAGGCCACAGGACCTAAACTCCCAGCTGGGGCCCCAGGTGCTGTTTCCCTTCAAGAGCAATGGAGGCAAACCCTAAGCACGATTGTGAGAGGGGAGGTTTGTCTTTGGCACACAGGCCCCTGGAAGAGAGATGAGAGTAAGCCATTTCCAGTCAGTCTGCCCGCCTGGTTAGACAGGACTAGAGGGGGAGTGAATAGAATCCCCTAGAGGTACAAACCAAAGCATGTCTGTACAGCCAGGAGCCTTAAAATTCACCCCATCCATATTCCTCACCTTATAAAGGAGAGAAACAAGGAACAGAGAGGGGGGAGCCCTTGCCAGACCACCACAGGTCAGGCCTGGACCTGGCTCCTAGGCTGAAAAGTGGTGCTTCTAGGCAGCAGTCCCCCTGGGGTTTGTGGGTGTGTGTGTAAGTGCCTGTGCACACTGGGGGAGTGCCTGCCGTCCATGCCACACCACCCACCTCCTAAGGAGAACGGGAAGCAGCTGCTCTTTTCTTTCCAAAGGAAGTGTCTACCTAAAGGGGTGGTGAGGGTCTTTATGGGAAGCCAAGCATTTGGGCCACACAGTATGGATTAAGAAGCTTCCGTTCATCCTATAACCCTAACCCTAACCCTTCATTGCCCCAAACCATGGTCAGGAAGTCAGGCTTGTTCTGGCCCTGACCTGCTCTGATTTGGAGCATCATAATTTAGTGTTCATTATAAGTCAGGGGAAACCTAGAAAATCATCCCCTCTCACTTATGCTTTCCCAACCTGCTCTATCATCTTCAACCTCAATGGGGAGATTTGAAAGAAATAGGCAAGCCCTGTGGTATCCCCTCACACCAAGGGTATTCTGATGTCAGCTTCAGTGTGAATGAATGGGGGGTGGGGCATGTGTGGGGAGGAGGAAACTACCTCTTAGAGAATTTCAGTAACTTGCCCAAAATTCCCCAGCTTGTCAGCAGCAGTATTTAATTCCCAGTGCCTACACTTTTAGCCTTTCCACTATCCTCCTGACAGAAAAAAGATAAAACTGTAAACTAGGTGTTGGGTGTCCTATCTAAATTATACCAGCATTTTCTAAGGTTATCTGACTCCAAAGACCTTTTTTATCCAAACATTTATTAACATCTCCAGGAGCTACTATTCCACAGGACACAGTTTGGGAAACTTGTGCTATGCTAATTACTACTATTTATGTAAACTGCTTACTGTTTAGGATAATTACTATGCAACATAGTAACTGTTGTAATTAATATGTCTACTTAACTTGGTGGACATTTCTATTTGATGCCACTACATGTTCATGATTGTCCAGTTTTCTGTTGCCCCGATAGCAGAGCCATGTCTTCAGATTTAAAAATCAGATGGGACTTTTGTTTTTGTCTCATCTGTGAGCCCCTTACCCACTGGCTATTTCTTTAACTTAAGGGTTCCCCAGGGCACTGTGGTCAACTTAAGTAGTTTATACCATGATCTGAGCCTTGATGACCTGTCTAAATTCCAGACCTCCACTGTGGGTGTCCCACAGGCTCTTTGGACTCTTCACATACACATATATACTGCCTGGTCATTAAGAGCATTGGCCCGGGAGCCAGAATGCCTGGATTTTAACCTCTTTCCACCACTCAACCAGCTGTGCAGATCTGGCCAACCTATTCAACATCTCAAAATTTCATTTTCCTCATCTATAAATTGAGACTAATAATATCTACTTTATAGAGTTATGAGAAAAATGCACGAAAAACTCTTGGCACAATGTGTGGTCCATATAAGTGATTAATAAATGTTAGCTATCATCAACATCTCTCTTCCAGATTTATTTCCCTTTCCTGCATTTCTTTTTTTTTTTTTTAATGCATTGGGGTTTTTTTTAAAATTTATTTTATTTGTTTATTTTGGCTGCATTGGGTCTTTCTCTAGCTGCGTGGGCTTTCTCTAGCTGCAATGAGCGGGGCCTACTCTTCATTGCTGTGTGCAGGCAGGCTTCTCATTGCGGTAGCTTCTCTTGTTGCGGAGCACAGGCTCTAGGTGCACGGGCTTCAGTAGTTGTGGCACGCAGGCTCAGTATCTGTGGCTCACGGGCTCTAGAGCGCAGGCTCAGTAGTTGTGGTGCACGGGCTCAGCTGCACCGCGGCATGTGGGATCTTCCTGGACCAGGGCTCGAACCCGTGTCCCCTGCATTGGCAGGCAGATTCTTAACCACTGCGCCACCAGGGAAGCCCCACTTTCCTGCATTTCTTACCTCAGTTCCTCGCCCCATTATCCATCCAGGTACCAAGTCAGAAACCTGCGGTCCCCTCTGGATTTGTGTCTCTCCCTCCCCTACCACATTTCTATCATCACTCACCTCCTGGCCATGTCTCCAGTCCATGCCCCTTTCATAAGGAGTGCCTCATTCTCATTGTGAATACCTTGCATCTAGTACTCATCATCACTTCCAGTAGGCTTCCTGCCCCCATTCTTAACTCCTCCTCCCCAAATCCACACTGAAGTGATCTATCTAAAATACAAATCTCCCAGGCACTTCCCTCTTCCCTGCTCTGAAAAAAGACCCATGCTCTTTCCCATAACTTACTTGCCCTCCCAGCCACACACACCCCAGCCTCTCTGCCTTATCTCCCCACACTTCCCATCTCCCTCTTCAGGCTCTAGTAACACCATCAGCTGTTGCCTGTGGTTTCCCCCCAGAACCCAGATTCCACACCTTTGTTTATGTGGTTCTCTTGCCTGTGAGGCTTGTGGCTTTCTTTCCTGGCTCTTTGTCCTCTAGGAAGCCATCCCTGAATCCCAGGTGGGAAGCATACCCCGCCTCTATGCTTTGGTAACATCCAGGGCTTATCAACCACCCCATTTTATTAAACTTGTTGGTCTTTTGTTTGTCTGTAGTTCCTTGCATACAGGGATCACATCTTATTTATGTGTGGGCTGCAGAACCTGACACAGTTCTTGGAACATGGGATATTCTCTGTCAGTATTAGTTAAACTGATCATGCCCATTAATGGCTGAAAAATACATTTTGGAAGGACACACTTCATCTCTTCTCCACCCAAAGAACCTTGTCTGGGCTCTTCTGTCTCTTTCCCTAGAACCAACAATGCACACTATTTACACTGGGTCCTTCCTGCCCAGTGCAAGTTGCTAACTAAGGTAAAACACTGTCAGCCCTGGGGGAAGTCCAGGCCTGATTTCTGAATTGATTTCCTTCTCACACTCTCTGGTTATTTGCCTGATATCCTTACACCTGACAGGTAAAGACTAGCAAGGCTCTCCCACCCCAGCTGACTAGGTCACCTACAGAAGAGAGACCATGGCAGTGACAGAGGTCATTTCACCAAATCCCTTTTGCTATTGACTTGCTTCAAGAGCTCCAGGAGGATGGAAGAGAGTGGGAACACACACATTGACACACTGCAGTGCAAACCCTGCTATCAGTCCCTTCTGCCACGTCCCCACTGGGAAAACTTAAGGAAGAAACAGTGTGACTAGGACTACTGGAATTTGCTCCAGTTCATTGCTGATTTCTTGGGTGGCCTTGCAAGACATACTTCCCTAGGCAACCATTTACCAAGCCCCAAATATTGCCCCTCCTCCTCTCCAATCCCCTTAGAGGAGGATTGCCAAGGTCAACCACATGACTGGGAGCTAGTGAGGTGAGCCCTGGACTGGGAGTCAAAGGAGAAGTCTTAAGCCCAATTTGGCTCTAGTCAAGTCATGTCTGTAAGGTCCCTGTCAGCCCCAAAGTCTATGATTCTCTTATTTCAATACCCCATCCCAAAGGGCACATTCCATGTGGATGGGAGAAATTTCTCAGGCTAGGAGCCTCTACCTCAGGCCAACTTTAAATGCCCCTTTTCTGTTCTTTCTCTCTGTCCGTGTGGTCAGAATTCAAAGAGAATTTCTCTACACTCACACCACCCACCGAAGTTGGGAGATAATTCTGTTCATCTTTTACTCCTTCAAGTAACAAAGCAACTTGACATAGTTAAGATTCAATTAATGTTTAGAGCTTCAATTAAAATATTAAAGCAAATGGTCATGGGACTTCCTGGTGGCATAGTGGTTAAGAATCTGCCTGCCAGTGCAGGGGACGTGGGTTCCAGCCCTAGTCCAGGAAGATCCCACATGCCTCAGAGCAACTAAGCCCGTGTGCCACAACTCCTGAGTCTGCGCCCTAGAGCCTGCGAACCACAACTACTGAGCCCACGCACCACAACTACTGAAGCCCGCGCGCCTAGAGCCCATGCTCAGCAACAAGAGAAGCCACCGCAAAGAGAAGCCCACGCACCGCAATGAAGAGTAGCCCCCTCTCAGCGCAACTAGAGAAAGCCCGCGTGCAGCAACGAAGACCCAACCCAGGCAAAATAAATAAATACATAAATTTATAAAGCAAATGGTCACCAAGAAGGAGCCAAAGAAAAGATGTTCCAATGGAGCTCGTGGTTTCTAGGTCATGACTCCTTAGGATTTAGGAGTCTTCCTCCTTCGTTGTATGGACAGTTCTGAGGAACCCTGCCCCTGCTGCGGGAGAACCAAGACAATGACGTGGAATGTGTCAGCCCTTGAATATCCAAAAGATGAAGTTAGGTTCTTGGGTGCAAGAAACACCTGAAGAAGAAAACAGTACCTGAATAGCTCCCCTGACTCCAGGCAGCAGGAACCATGGAACAGTTTCCACAGGGCATCTCAGTGTGGCACATCACTGGCTTTTTCTTTGAGTCACCCGACTCTCAATTCAAATTCCCAAAGAAGGGCATCTGATTGGACAAACTGGGTCATAAGTCCACATTTTGGCCATGGAAATAAAGGGCAACCAGACTGGTAAACCTTCTGAGATGGAGGGGGCGGATAGCTGACAGAAGGAAAATCTACATGCAGTTACAAGAAGCAAGAGAGTGCATACTGGGCAGGCAGAAACCACAGATATCTACCTTGGAGAGCCTCAAGAGTGGGAGCCAATGTTATTTATTTATGAGGGAGATCCTCATCCCCACAGTCATAAAAACACTCTGCTCTCTCACCCTCAGTCCCTTAGGGTGAGGTGGGAAATGATGAGAAGAGCTCTAAAAAATGAGGTCTGCACAACTTTGCCGTCCTTTCAGAGGAAAATTTTGGAGGAAAACCTTGCCTTGTCAGGTATATTGTGATATACTCCAGTTGGCAAAAAAAAAAAAAAAAAAATTATCTTCCCACTAGGAAATGGAGACCCACCTTACATTTCAACATAATCATATATATTTATACACATATATAACTACTTTATTGAGATATTATTCACATATAAATTTCACCTTTTTAAAGTACACAATTTAGTGGGTTTTAGTATATTCACAGAGCTGTGCAACCATCACCACCATCTACTTTTAGAGCATTTTCACCACCCCCAAAATAAACTCCATACTCATTGTCAGTCATTCTTCCATTTCCCCCCAAACCCCACTCATTTACTTTCTTTCTCTATGTATTTGCCTATTCTGGACATTTCATATATATGGAATCATAAAATATATGGTTATGGTTTTTGCAACTGCCTTATTGCACTACGTATAATATTTTCAAGATTCATCCATGGTGTAGCATGACTCTGCACTTCACTCCTTTAGATGGCTGGTTAATATTTCATTGTATGAGCATACCATATTTTGTTTAGCCATTCACCAGCTGGTGAACATTTGGGTTGTTTCCACTTTTTAGCTATTATAGATAATGCCTCTATAAGCATTCACGTACAAGTTTTGTATGGATATATACTTTCAATGCTCTTAGATATACACCTAGGTGTGGAATTGCTGGGATTTATGGTAACTCTATGCTTAACTTTTTGAGGAACGGTCAGACTGTTTTCCAAAGCAGCTGCACCATTCTACATTCCTGTCAGCAGTGCGTGAGGGTTGCAATTTCTCCACGTATTCACCAACACCTGTTATTATCTGTCTTTTTGATTACAGCCAGCCTAGTGTGTGTGAAAGGGTATCTCACTGTGGTTTTCATTTGTATTTCCTTGGTAGCTAATGATGTTGAGCATCATTTCATGTGTTTATTGGCCATTTGTGTATTTTCTTTTTTAATATTTATTTTATTTTATTTTTTGGCTGCATCGGGTCTTAGTTGTGGCACACGGGGTCTTTGTTGAGGAGTGCGGGATCTTTCGTTGTGGCGGCTCTTAATTGTGGCATGCGGGCTTCTCTCTAGTTGCGGCGTGTGGCTTTTCTCTCTCTAGTTGTGGCGCACGGGCTCCAGAGCACATGGGCTCTGGAGTTTGCAGCACATGGGCTCAGTAGTTGTGGCACGCTGGCTTAGTTGCCCCGTGGCATGTGAGATCTTAGTTCCCTGACCAGGGATCGAACCCACATCACCTGAATTGGAAGGCGGATTCTTTAACACTGGACCACCAGGGAAGTCCCAATTTGTGTATTTTCTTTGGAAAAATGTCTATTCAGATCTTTTCATTTTTAAAATTAAGTTGTCTTTTTATTATTGAGTTGTAAGAGTTCTTTATATATTCTGGATAACAGACCCTCATCAGAGGCATGGTTCAGAAGTATTTTCTTCCACATTATGGATTGTATTTTCACTTTCTTGATAGTGATCTTTGAAGCACTAAAGTTTTCAATTTTGATGAAGACCAATTTGCCTATTTTTCCTTTTGTCCCTTGTGCTTGTGATGTCACATCCAAGAAATCATTGCCTAACCCAAGATCACAAAGATGTGTCCTATGTTTTCTTCTAAGAGTTTTAGCTCTTGCTAAATGATCCATTTTGTGTTAATTTTTGTGTTTGGGTCTGACTTCATTGTTTTGCATGTAGATATCCAATTGTCCTACGTCTTTTGTTAAAAAGACTATTTTTTCATCACTAAATGATCAAAGATAAGTTGACCATAAATAGAAGAGCTTATTTCTGGACTGTCAATTCTTTTCCACTGGTCTATATATCCTTATGCCAGTACCACACTGTCTTCATTACTGTAGCTTAGCAGTAAGTTGTGAAATCTGGAAGTGTGAGTCTTCCAACTTTGTCTTTTTCAAGATTCTTTGTCTAATCAGGGTCCCTTCAATTTCCATATGACTTTTAGGACCAGATTACCAATTTCTGTTAAAAAAAAATCAGCTGGGATTTTGATAGAGATTATGTTGTATCATAGATCAATTTGGGCAGTATTGCTATCTTAACAGTATTAAGTTTTATTAGGTCTTCTTTAGTTTCTTTCAATAATGTGAAATAATTTTCAGTGTACATGTCTCGCACTTCTTTTTGTAAATATATTGTTAAGTATTTTATTCTTTTTGATGTTATTGTAAATTGAATTATTCTCTTAATTTCATGTTCAGGTTGTTCATTGCTAGTGTATAGAAATACAATTGATTTCTGTATATTATATTTTGTATTCTGCAACCTTGCTGATCTCATTCATTAACCCCTAATAGTTTGCATGTGTGTGTCTGTGTGTGTGTATTCTTTAGAATTTTCTATATGCAAGACCATATTATCTATGAATAGAGATAGTATTACTTCTTTCTGTCCAAGCTGAGTGCCTTTTTTTCCCTTTTCTTGCCAATTGTCCTAGCTAGAACTTTCAGTACAGTGTTGAATAGAATTGGTGAGAGCAGACATCCTTGTCTTGTTCCTGATCTCAGGGGGGAAGCTTTCAGCCTTTCACCATTAAGTCTAACGTTAGATGTGGAGTTTTCGTAGATGCTCTTTATCATGTTGAGGAAGTTCACTTCTATTCCTAGGTTGTTGAGTGTTTTTATCATGAAAATGTATTGAGTTTTTTCAAATACTTGTTCTGCATCTATTGAGACGATCATATGGCTTGGTTCCTTTAACCTATCAATATGGTGCATTACATTGGTTTTCAAATATTAAACCAATATTTCATTCCTGGGATAAATGTCACTTGGCCATGATGTATAATCATTTTTATATGTTGCTGGGTTCATTTTGCTAGTATTTTGTTGAGGATTTTTGTATCTATATTCGTAAGTGATATTGATATATAGTTTTCTTGTGGTGTCTTTGTCTGGTTTTGGTATCTGAGTAATATTGGACTCATGGAATGAGTTGGAAGTGTTCCCTCCTAATCTATTTTTTGGAAGACTGTGAAGGATTGACATTAATTCTTTAAACATTTGGTAGAATTCACCAGTGAAGCCATCTAAGCCTGGATTTTTCTTTGTGGGAGGTTTTGAAAATACTAGTGCAAATCTCTTTACTTCTTTTAGGTCTATTCAGATTATCTATTGAAGTAGTTTCAGTAGTTTGTGTCTTTCTGAGAATTTGTCCATTTTATCTAGGTTTGCTAATTTCATAGCATATACTTGTTCATAGTATTCCTGTATAATCCTTTTTATTTCCTTACGATCTCTTCTTTCATTCCTGATTTTAGTAACTTGAGTCTTCTCTTTTTTCTTAGTCTGTCTAGCTAAAAGATTTGTCAATTCTGTTCATCTCTTCCAAGAACCAACTTTTAATTTCACTAACTGTTTTCTATTGCCTTTCTGTTAATAAGGTGTTTCTTGAGCACCCAGATGATACAAGCTGCTTAGGTCAGGGGAAGCTCAGACTGGGACTATTCCTTTGAGCAGCTAGATTCAAACTCATCTCCTTGTCTATTTCTCTCTATTTTAGTGTCTCCCTCATCCCCCCGGAGTAATATGACAAAAAAGACAGAGACCACGTTGTTACTTGGGGGCTGTGAGGGACAACAGTTCCACTAAATCCATAAACATTTCTTAAACATCTGTTACAAGCTATGTGGAAGGCACCAAGGACAGGGCTGAGTAGCGAGAAGCAGCCTCAGACTGTCCAACCTCACCGTCTAGCTGGGAAGGCACACATGTACACAGCCAACTTTAACACAGGCTGGACTGCAATGAGAGCTGTGATTGAGAGTGAGAAAAATGCTCGTGGGGGGCTGGGGTTGGGAGGTCTTCTGTCTGGAAGAGTCAGGGCACAGAAGAGCTGGCATTTGAGGTAAGTCTTGAAGCATGGCAGGATTGGGGGAGAAAAAGGGAAGGAGGGAAGCTTCTTCAGTCAGAGAGAAGCACACAAACCAAGGCAGGGAATGGTAGGAAGCCAGGCCTCGCAGGGGCAGAGTGTGCCGGGGAAAGGACAGGCTGGACAGAAAAGCTAGGGCCAGACTTTGGAGGAGCCTAAAGTATGTGCTAGGGAACTAGAACTTCGTCCTTAAAACACTTGGAGCCCACTGAAGGGCACTGAGCTGGAGGATGACATGACCAGCCTTTGCTGGAGTTTGGGGCCACAACAGAAGCCTAGGTTGATTTATTCAGCCTCCCTGGTGGCCTCCTCATGCTTAGAAGCAAGCAGAGACAGCAATCTTTACCCCGGTTGATCACCACGTCTCTCTCCTCCCTGTGCTTCCGTGGTGCAGCACTTCCCTGATTTCCTTCTTACCTCTCTGGCTGCTCCTTTGCAGTCTCCTCAGCAGGCTCCTCTTCCTCTGCCCATCCTAAGTGTTGGTGTGCCTCAGAGTTCTGTTCTAGATCCTTTCTCTCCTCACTAGAACATTCTCCTTGGTAGATCTCATATGTTGCCATGGCTTCAAGGACCAAATATGGATTGGGAACTCCCAAATCTCTAGGTGGCTTTCTCAGACCTCTCTGCTTATTTAGACCTATCAGATCCAGCTGTCCATTGGACATCTCCATTTAGGTGCTATTTTCATTAAAATTAGGTCCAGCCATGAGTAGAGGGGAAACCCCAAGTAAAATGGCCCAAACAAGATTTCTGTTTCAGGTAAAAGGAGTTCAGAGGTATTAAGTCCAAACCTGGGATGACAACCTGGGGCTCATGTCTCTGAAATCTGTCACTTTGTCTCTATCCCCAGGCCACCATCCTCCTCCTGGTCACCTGCAACAACTTCACCATTCCTGCTCCTCTCAAATGCATTCTCTACATCTACACTGTCTGACATGTTAGCCACCAAACAACATGTGGCCACTGAGTACTCAAAAGGTGGCTAGTCCTGGGCTTCCCTGGTGGCGCAGTGGTTGAGAGTCCGCCTGCCGATGCAGAGGACACGGGTTCGTGCCCCAGTCTGGGAAAATCCCACATGCCGCGGAGTGGCTGGGCCTGTGAGCCATAGCCACTGAGCCTGCGTGTCCGGAGCCTGTGCTCCGCAACAGGAGAGGCCACAGCAGTGAGAGGCCCGCATACCGCAAAAAAAAAAAAAAAAAAAAAAAAAAAAAGGTGGCTAGTCCAAACTGAGATGCACTGTAAGTGCAAAATACACACTGGATTTCAAGGGCTTAATATGAAAAAATGTAAAGTATCTTAAGTTTTCTGTTAAATGATAATAGCTTTGATACATAGGATTAAATAAAATATATTATTTAAAATTAATTTCACCTGTCTTTTCAGATTTTTAATGTGGCTACTAGAAAATTTTAAACTACGTTTGTGGGACTTCCCTGGTGGCACAGTGGTTAAGAATCCACCTGCCAAGGCAGGGGACACGGGTTCAGTCCCTGGTCCAGGAAGATCCCACATGCCACGGAGCAACTGAGCCTGTGTGCCACAACTACTGAGCCTGCGCTCTAGAGCCCGCGAGCCACAACTACTGAGGCCAGAGAGCCACCGCCATGAGAAGCCTGCGCACCACAACGAAGAGTAACCCCTGCTGGCCACAACTAGAGAAAGCCCATGCGCAGCAACAAAGACCCAACACAGCCAAAAATAAATAAATAAAATAAATAAATTTCATTAAAAAAAATAAAATAAAAAATAAAACTGCATTTATGGCTCTCATTGTATATCTATCAAATAGCACTGCTCCACACAAAAGCAAAAAGTATCTTTCTGAAACACAAATCTGAACACATCACACACCTTCTGAAAACCTTTCACTGTCTTTAGGCTAAAGCTCCTTCCACTCAATATGGCTTTCAAGCCCTCCAGGGTCCAGCCCCTGCCTTGCCCTCCAGCCTCATCCTTCACCACCTCCTCCTTCCCTCCACCTTCCCCTCGCACTCCTTTCAGTTTCTTAAACGTACCAGGTGCTCTCTAGCCCCAGGGCCCTGTGTGTGTTCCGCTCTCTCCCTTCTTGGGTGGCTTAGTGCTCCACTCATCACTCCAGCCTTGGCTTAGATGCATCTCTTCCCAGCTACCCTGATTCTCTGAGCTCCCATTACTTCTCTATCCTGACCTCACCCCACCCAACCCCAAATGACTGTGCCCGCTAACTGTGTCCTTTTCCAGACTGATCAGAAATGTGCCTGTCATGTTCACTGTAGTATCCCCAGCACCTAGAGCCGGCACGTGGTCAGTAGGCAACAAGCGTGTGCTGAATCAATGAATGACCCACTCCAAAGCCAGATAAACAAAGTGTCAGGGTAGGGCCAGACTAGATGGCTTCTAAGTCTCGCCACCCAGTGACCATTAAGCTCCCAGTTTGGGAGGCGAGGCAAAGGGAAACTTGTAACATGTGGCCTGGTCTTCGGTTTTGTTCCAGGCCTGCACAGGCCCGTTTGTGGAGACCCAGGCCACCACTGTTCCGTCCTCCATCCCAGCGAGGGCAAACAGCACTGACTCTCCTCCCAGGAAAGCTCCCTGGCATGTCCCCAGCATTTTCAGAAAGAGCTATGCTGAGGATTCTCACAGAGATGAGCTTCCTCCTGGGTGGGGGGGAGGTGGGTAGGAATAGGGGGAGGCGCTGAGGAGGGTGTCTGTTTACCCAGCACCAGGAGAATCCATGTGCATGGTGCTAATGAAGTGTGAGCCTCTCAGGAGATGAGAGGTGAAGGAGGTGGGGGATGGGGACCTAGAGCTTAAGACAAAAGTGGGTTTACATGAAGGCAGAGTAGAAACCACCCTCCCAAGCCATGGCCCAGCAGCCTGATCTGCCCGTTCTAAACTTGGACCAGAAAAGCTGAGTCCTGAGCAGAACCTTGGAGAAAGTTTGTCCAGGTGGTTCCCTAACCTTGGGACCTGAAAGAAGCACAGTCCGATTTTGGGTTCCCTCACTGCTTCTGACACACTCAGGAGAGTATGAACGCACAGGCACACACAAACACACACCCTGTGTAGATGAGGCCCACACTCCAGGTCCTCTGCCCAGTGCCTTGCACCCAAGAGCCTCTAGTTACCCCTTCTCAACTTAGAAGGACTCCCAGTGGATTGACCCTGCCCTTAACCCAGCCAGAGACCACCCTGCCCTGGGCTGTTCCATGTGGAGTCCCTGATCCCAAAAGAGTCTGGCACAGAAAGGGTGACTAGAGGCCCCTCCGCCCTGCCCAGTGGGTCTTGAAGGTGGGCTGCACGCCGGAGGCCCTTTCCCTCGGGGCAGACCCTGCACCTGGCAAAGCCATGGCTCCCAGGGTTTATTATCCTCTTCTCTCTTTTCCTTTCACAGCCATGTCAGCTCACACAAAGCAATTGGTAGTACCTGCAGTTCCCAACCTGGAGAACTAACTGAAAACACGTTCCCCAGCGTGCGGCCAGCAGCAGCCGGCATGAAGAGGCTCTGTAATTACAGACATGCAGGGGTTTGCATTCCTGTTCTCACTCATCTATGAAACGCTTCCGTTCCCTTCATTTCCCTTGGTGCCTTTAAAAAGGAAATGTGAAGCTGGGGCCTTTAGAAAAGTTAGTTCCAACGCCCTGCTCCACCATGGGCAGACATTAGCCCTCACTATGATTCAAATCCATTTGGTCGTTTATTCATTCTTTCATTGGAAACAGATTTAATGGCCTCCTGCCATGTGCTAGCACTGAGCCTGATGCTGGGGACACACCAAATGTGACCCAGGCCCTACTTTTGAAGACTCACAGTCTAGTGAGAGAGTGAAAGCATATGATCTAAGTAGTTGCAGTCAAAAATCAAAAAGCAATGCGAGAAAAGGAAAATGCTGATAAAATCCTAGATAAGAGAAAGATAATTTTGGAGAGGGTTGCTGTTTCTTGAGAGGTAATAAAGTGTGGTGGCTGAAAGTATAGACCCTGGAGACCACAGGCCTGGGTTCAGATCTTGACTTTGCCACTTGCTCTGTAACTTATGGAGAAATTGGGAGAATTGTGAGGTTATTGCGAAGATAAAGTGCAGGGTCCAGCACCTGGTAGATCTCAATGGATGTCAGCTGCTAGAATCAGGGAAAGTGGCTTAGAACACGAGTTTTCTGCATGTGTGGAGCAGGAGGGTAGGGCATTCCGGAACAGTCAGGCCACAGGAAGAAAATGTGGTGCTGTATAGAATTCCTTTTGGCTGCAGCCTGTGAGAAGGGAAGAAAGAAGAGATGAAGCCAGTAAATCGTGCTGAGGTTAAACCTGGGAACACTGAATGCCAAAATGAACCTAAGGAAAAGTACAGTAATATAGACAACCTTAAGAAGGCAGAGTAGGGCCTCCCTGGTGGCGCAAGTGGTTGAGAGTCCGCCTGCCGATGCAGGGGATACGGGTTCGTGCCCCGGTCTGGGAGGATCCCATATGCCGCGGAGCGGCTGGGCCCGTGAGCCATGGCCGCTGAGCCTGCGCGTCCGGAGCCTGTGCTCCGCAACGGGGGAGGCCACAACAGTGAGAGGCCCGCATACCGCAAAAAAAAAAAAAAAAAAAAAAAAAAAAAAAGAAAGCAGAGTGCCCACCTGGCCTTGAGCAATGGTCCTCATCTTTATTTATTTATTTATTTATTGGATTTATTTATTTATTTATTTATTTTTGGCTGCATTGTCTTTGTCACTGCGCGTTGGCTTTCTCTAGTTGTGGCGAGCGGGGGCTACTTTTCGTTGCGGTGCGCGGGCTTCTCATTGCAGTGTCTTCTCTTATTGTGGAGCACGGGCTCTAGGCGCGAGGGCTTCAGTAGTTGTGGCACGTGGGCTCAGTAGTTGTGGCTCGCAGGCTCAGTAATTGTGGCGCATGGGCTTAGTTGCTTCCCGGACCAGGGCTCAAACCCGCGTCCCCTGCACTGGCAGGCAGATTCTAAACCACTGTGCCACCAGGGAAGCAACTGATCAGAAATGTGTGGAAGCAACTGATCAGAACATAGCTCTTTAGAGTTATGTTCAGTTGGGCCAAACTTCAGGGTGTCTGAAGATGGGGAGGCAGCCCCTGGGGCTTGGTGCAGTGTTGGCCTGTCTCCTATATTCTACCCACCTAGAAAGGCTTATTTCTGCCTCTCTGGCAGACTGAGCTCTGGAATCAAGGCTGAGGGAGAAGAGCCATCTTCTTTCACAAGGATGAGTAGACGTGGGCATCTCGGCCACCTGAAGGCTGGTGTTGGGGCACAAAGGCTGGGAGAGGCCTCATGAAAGATGGCCAGTAGGGGGGGCGGTGGGAATGTAGGGTGTTTAGGGCCAGCTGAGGCTGAGCAGACCCCTAGTCATCATCACCAGCCTCCACTTTCCTCTGTGGTTATATAGAACGTTTTCAATCCTATTTCGGAGTGGGGCAGACTCAGAGCAAAGGTTCATCAAGCACAAAACAAACTTAGGAGAAGCCCTGCTGGGAGACTGCAAAAGGGGGCAGAGGTCTCAGAGAGTGGGTCCCAGCTCAGGGGCATCCCCACCTCTGGGTTGAGGGGCCAGACTGGGAGGCAACATGGAGCAGCTCACAGGGTTCTCGTCGGGGGACTCAGGAGGCCTGGCCTCGCTCTTGTCCAGGGTGTGCCGCTCTCTTTGCGCAACTTCGGGCAAATTACTTCCCCTTTGACCTCTGTTCCTGCTCAGTAAAACAAAAGGTCTTTGCTGGGAGGATCTCAGAGGTCTTCTACAGCTTGGCAATTTAACATCTCTGCTTGAGTGAAACAATGCCCTGCTGTTAGGATTTGGGCTGCTGGAGTGTGCCCTAAATATTGGAAGGAACCCAGAACAGCTAGACCTGAGAAAGAGAGGAAACTAGAGGGGCTGCCTGGAGCCCCCAACCTTCAGCGTGCAGAGGGGTGAAGAGAGGAGGAGGAGTGGAGGGAGGGTGGGGACAGCTTATCTCAGCGCCTGGTATCTAGAAGGCAGAGGAAGCTAACTGGTGAGAGGTTTCTTCTCCCAACTCCAGCGACCTCGGGATCCTGTGGAAAAGCTGCATTCGAATCGATAGCCTCGTAAATAAATAAAGAGTCAACGCATCCTGTCTCCAGCTCAGGGCTTCTTCAGGAAAATCGAACCTCAACCCACTTCTGCTCACCCATTCTGGATTTCTACAGAGGCCTCCAGAGGGAAGGAAACCTTACAGGCCATCTTGGGCATCTCCCTGCCTCCAGGCTGGCCTGCCATGTACCCCATCCAAGGAGGTCAAGGCTGGGGCCTGTGCCCTCTGCCTACTATCCCCACCGGGGAGGCCCTCCCTCTCCTGGCCGTAGTCTCCCTCCTCCCTGTTCCCTGGGGCTCTTACCTTCATTCTCTCACCCCCAGTAAACTCTCCCTCTCTTTCAGCTCCAGCTCTTTGCTTCTCACCTCTCCTGACTTCCTACCGTTCTTCTGACTACTGCTTGTCACCAAATGGAATCAACAGCAAGAGGAAGGGAGTGGCTCCCCCCTCCTCTGGGGTCTCCCCTCTATACCGCGCCCCGCCAGACTCTTTGTCATCCACTGTATATGAGCCCCTCAGGGTCGGACTGAGTATATGCATCTCTGGAAGCAATGGATAAAGACCTTTGTAACTTTACAGAACTGATATATGTCAGCAAGCTGACAGCAAGGCAGCCCTTTCTCTCTCTGACTTTTGTTACAACAGAAGAATATTCTTCTCCTAGGAAGAAGCAAATCTCCAACAAAGCAAATTCAATATTTTGGACCCCAAAGACTAAGACAGTGGTCAGCCCCGTGTGATGATGGGCGACTGCCTTCTGGGTGCCCCTTGCAACACCTCAGGACCGGTCTTCCGCTTCCGAGCCTTGGTCTCCCCTCCAGCCCCCTGGCCCAGGCCTAAAGATGCCTAAGGGCTGCTGGGGTAGTTACTGCAGAGAAGGGAGTTATAGGGTTGTGACAGCCTCTCTGTTCATAATTCTTGGCCACGGTGCTCCAGCTGATCCCTGGGGACTGAACATTCCTTTAATTAAAGGTTTCCAACTAGCAGACATCATATCCCTGCTTTCTCTGTTCTAAGTATAAAATGTAGACTATTTCATTTTCTCCTGAATTATCCATGGCAAAATTTCAGCCCCAGCTTCCCAACCCCACCTGGTCTCCTCCTGTCAGCAGTCATTACGTGAAGGAAACAATTTAGGATGTGAACCGGTAGCCAACGTACCCACGACGCTTCCCAGCACACATAAGCAGAAGAGTGTTTTTTTTTTGCGGTACGCGGGCCTCTCACTGTTGTGGCCCCTCCCGCTGCGGAGCACAGGCTCCGGACGCGCAGGCTCAGCGGCCATGGCTCACGGGCCCAGCCGCTCCGCGGCATGTGGGATCTTCCCGGACCGGGGCACGAACCCGTGTCCCCTGCATCGGCAGGTGGACTCTCAACCACTGCGCCACCAGGGAAGCCCAAGAGTGTTGTTTTGAGACATCTGCTCTGCAGTTCTTTTCCGTCATGATGGCTGGGGTTTAATTGTCCCAGGGGGGAAACTCAGGCCTGGGAAGCAGTCAGTAGTCCAGGCTCTTGTCTCTGGTTTGACTACGTCACAGCTGACTGACTGGAGGCAGATTTGGCTGCCCAGAAAGTGGCAAAGGATTCATTCCCTGGTATCTCCTAAGAGGTGGCCGGTAGCACAGTTTAGTTGTCTTGGAAAGCTGGTTACTAATTTGCAAGGCGGCGCTAATGACCCTCCTCCCCGCGCCCCCTCCCCGGGCAGTCAAGTATGGGAAACATGCTTATACAATGGACTTCCTACCCTAGGAAGAGGCTGTGAACGCAGCACACCAACCTTCAGGCATAGACGGCTCTTAGAGCCAAGAGGGCCTCGAGAAATCATTTGGTCTACCTTTCCCTTTGACCAGCCCCCAAGGCCCAGCCTTGAAGTGATGGGCCCAGGACCTCCTGCAGGAGGCTGGGGTCCAGCTCCTGGCTCTACTCACAGCACAGGCTGGGGCTGGCGCTGAGCAAATGGGTTATGGCTGTCACCAGAGATGAACTGGCAGCAGACACAGCAGACTATGTTTTCTTCGCAGGCTGAGGGTACCTAGAGGGAGCGGAGAATTCCTCCGCTCCGTTCTGCTCAGCCTCGGGCGGGCAGGCGGCAGGCAGGCAGGCCGAGGGGGGAGGGAAGGCCAGCGGCTCTCACGCCAAAGGAGTTATCTTCCCCCCTAGGATAAGTGAGGTAGTATGGACCAAAGATGGAAGAGAAGACAACCATAGGGCCCCAGGGAGTCCTGTGGAGGATGTCAGGAGCCTGGATCCCCTGTCTGGAACTGCTCTTGGGAAGTCACAGTGAGAGCTCACATTTACAAACACTTGCTCTGTGCCAGGCACCGCGCTGAGGACTCTGTTGCACTATGAAGGCGGTTTTGTGTAAGGGCTGGGAACATGGCCTAGGTGACACAAGACTGGGCTGAAGCCCAACTTTGATACTCACCAGCTCTGTGACCTTGGGCAAGTCACTTAACCTCTCTGGGCCTCAGTTACTTCATTAATAAAATGGGAATAATAATAGCACCCACCTGATGAAGTCATTGGAAGATTCAGTACATTCACAGACATATAGCTCTTCAAACAGTGTCTGCCCTACAGTAAGCTGTAGGTAAGTTATTGCTATTACTGCTGTGTTGAAGCCTCACACAAAGCTCTGAAGTACATAGATACTCATCTCTGAGGCTCGGAGAAGTCAGATGACTTGCACCAGGTCCGTTTGATTGACAGCATGGGTACCTTCCTAAGGTCCTCTTTGGTAGGAAGCAGCTTCAGCTCCCCAGCTCCCCACCCCAGGTCCATTTCTGTTTGGAAACTCCACAGCTGCTTCATCACAGCAGGAACAAAGGTGGATCTCTATCCTCCCTCTGGGGGCCAGGCTGGCTGGTGGCTTCGGGCCCAGCCAGAAGGTCCCTCCCACAGACTCCGGCAGCACCCACTCCTGGGAGCCTCCCAGATGGCTCACGCTGTACCACCGTCCCACGCCTCCCCTGGGGCCTCCACCTTCTTCTGTAGTCTCCCCTCCTCGTGCAAGGTGCCGGCTGCCAGACCGGAGGGACCCCTTTCCATCTCAGGATAAACAAACTGTCTCTCTGGCCCAGCCCTCCGCCGGCTTGCCGCTCCCCGCCCCCTCCATCCGCAGTGCACAGTCCCTCTGCTCTCCTGCCAACTTGGCAGCTCGGCTCTGCTGTTACTATCAACACCTCCAAGGGAAAAGGGAGAGGACTCAGCTCTGATCGCCTGGCGCACGGAGCAGCAAATTCATGTCAGAGCCAGCGCTGGAATGTCTCCCAAGCTCCCAAGGCTCCTGGTGGGGAAGGGAAGGAAAGGTGGGCCGATCGGAGCAGCCCTGATTGCAAACCAGCCTCCCAGCAGAGCTGCTGGGTCTGGCCAAAGCTGCCGGCCTGGGGGCTTGGGGGGCGTGGGGAGCAGCAGTTCTGACAGAAAGGGCTGCAGGAGGATGCTTTGAGGCCCTGCAGGTGTTCAGGACAGGGCGGGGGGGTCTGTCTCACCCCAGCTCTTGCCGCAGTCCAGGGTGGGACAGGCTGTGGCCAGGATGGAAGAAACTGGTCTTTCTCTCTCCAGAATGTGAGCCCTTGGAATGCGTGGACTGTGCCTTCTTTCCTGTCTCCCTGGGACTCCTCGTGTGCAGAGCTCTTGTTGTATGGGATTGGGAGCCCCTAAGGAACGACACTTTCCCCACCGAATGG
The DNA here is from genome assembly GCF_025265405.1 of Mesoplodon densirostris. Taxonomy (NCBI): domain Eukaryota; kingdom Metazoa; phylum Chordata; class Mammalia; order Artiodactyla; family Ziphiidae; genus Mesoplodon; species Mesoplodon densirostris. The sequence continues at coordinate 60,625,911 of NC_082678.1, forward strand.
AAACTTCCCCTAGACAGAAGCCACCTTTTCCCTTTCCCAACCATCCTCACCACAGCCCCTCAGGTCCTGCCCATGGGCTCCCTAAAGCAGCTGATGGCTTTCTCTGGCTCCTGCCAGGACTCCTGGGGCCCAGCCTAAAAGAAGAGAGAGCCCATATCTTCAGGGACCCAGAGCCCACAGCACAGGGTCTGTGGTCAGTCATCTACCCCTTGACAGACCCAAGGATGGTCGCTGCACAGCCTCTCCCAGGAGGAACTGCCTTCCCAGCTTTCTCTCTGCTCTCAAGCGAAGGCCTTTGTGCCCTGCCTGAGGGCTTTGGCATCAACAGAAGTGATGGGTTCAGGGTCAGCTTCTTAATCCTTACACCACCCGGCCACCTAGTCTCCCCAAGGATGCAGGTGTAAGCTCCCGCTCTGGGAGCTGCCAGCCTGTTTCCTCCCCTGTTACATGGAAATAACATTTTATAACTGACTGGGTTACAGCTGGTGGTGATAAAGACATGAAGATGATGCTATAAGCTTCTGAGACTAGAAGTGCTTAGCATTTAGAATCAGTATGTTTCCCTTCCCTCCTTCCTCCCCGCCTTCCTTTCTCTACTCCCTCCAGGAGCCCTTCTCCCAGATGTGAACCGGATCCTAAGACCCCCTCAATTCCCTGCTCCAGAAGTCTGAATACCACCACCCAGAGAAACACAGCCACCTTTCTGGTAAGAAGCCCCCAGGTCCCTGAAGGCCAGCTGACTTTCCAGGGACCAGGAACCAGGAAAAGAGAATTCATTCAGTGTGCAGGGTTGTAAATAAGCCACGAGAGGCTGTGCCATTCCAAGCTGCACTGTGAGCATCCTTCTGCTGAAGCCCTGTCGGCGTTTCCATGACAAACTCGTGTTTCTGCATGTCTCTCTTCCAGCTTCGAGAGGATGCCTTATGATGAGACTCAACACTGAAAATGCCTTCATAATTTTTTTTCCCTAAAAAAGGTTGCATGTTCTAAAAATCCACCTGCTTGTTATATGTGCTTGCTTTTTATTTTGAGAGTTTTGTGAGTACTATATTTGTACAGTATACATGCAAGCATATGATAGACACATGGGAGTTCTGTGGTGGAGAGCTTTCATGGCAAATACACAACCACTGCACAGGGTGATAAGACATCTCTCCTCCTAAAACATCTCCCACATCCATTGGCCCATCCCAAAGCCTGAAATGCCACCACTAGAGATTTACCACTTTTGAACTTGAGTGATTATCCATCCCTAAGAGTCTACTGTGACAATGAGCCAACCCCTAAAAGGGACTAAGTTACCATCGGATGAGGGGTTAGCAAAAGAACCGTGAGACATCGGGGAGGATGACCAAAGGGTTGGTAGAAGAACCCTAAAAGAGGAGATGAGAGGCATCCAAGACATATTACCTACTTTACAGGTTTGCAAGGCCTGCTTGTGGGAGGACACATGCGTGTACACACATACACACACATACCTGCATGTACACACACGGTGCTCTTTATAGAGAGCAATTGGTCCAAAAACCTAAGTCATGTTCAGATTCACCTGGAATGCTTCCAAAAATGCAGGTACACAGGCCCTGCCCCATTCATACTGAATCAAAATTTCTAGGGCTGGAGCCGAGCTCAAGACATTGGACATTGTAGGGGAGCATCCAGGTGCTGTTGCTGATTGGTCAGGTTTAGAAACCACTGCTGTAGAGGACAGAGTCCCAGGAGAGGAAACGGAACACCTGAATTTGGGTCACAGCATCACCATTTATTGAAGAACCCTGGGCACTGCACTCTCTAAACCCTGGGGGAAACATGTGTGTGAGACCTAGGTGCCATGATCTGTCTGAGGCAAGTGTTGTGGAAATGCCCGTTGAAAGCCATCAGACAATGCAAATGCTGTTATCACATACACACACGTGGTGTGTGGCATGCGTGGGTACGTGTCACATATATCCGTGTACCTGGATTTCCTATAGAGAGGGCAGGACTGATCTTCATTGCTCTCCTTCACCTAAGCTCGTGGCTGTCTTCACATCTGAATAGACTTTCCCTCTTCAGGACCTGCCCCCTGCTTTCCTCTCCCAATAGCATGGCATAGTCCGTGATCGTTTTTTTTTTTTTTTTTAAGTTCTATCTAATAGGTTTATCTATCGTCTACGATCCCTCCTGGAGAGTAAGAAGGAAGAAAAGTAGTCACTCCTGCTTTACAACAAGGGGAAACCCAGGCAGGGGGTGGTTAGAGGGCTTTATACCATTTAAACATAGAGCAGTGATACTTTCCTTTTGAAAACCTGGTGAATACGTACACACACAAAATTTCCCATACAGTTTCAGGGTTTCATGGACTTTCTGATGCCTTTCCTAGGAGTCCAGTCACCCCAGGCAAAGAACATCTGCCCCACCTGGATCTGCCCTCTGAGCTTCCAGAGGGTCACGTTCAAGCACATGAGGCTTCCTTTCAGCTGTGTCTTTGCTGAATGACTAACACATTACCCCCTCGCCCCAAGCTGCAAGATTAACTTGCCTGACCTTCCCTCCCTCCCCAAGAAAGAGGGTCAAAACCCAGTGATGCAGTGACACATCACTGTGTCAGGACAGGATCTCACACCAGACAGTGCCTCTCCATTCCTGAGCCTGCAATACAAAGTCTGAGCTGCCGTTAGGTGTCAGGAGGATGGATGACCTTTATCGCAGTAACAGAAGACACAGCTCAAACTGACTTAAACAATAAAAGGGATCTACCGGTCCGTGACAGTAAAAAAAAATTTGAGGTGGCTGGGCTTTATGCAAGGTCTGATTCATTTGCTCTGTGTTGTTTCCTTTTGTCTCTCCACCCTCCTCCACGGTGTCAACTTCATCCTAAGACTCTCGGCCTTCAAAGTTGCAACACGGTCGCCAGCAGCAACCAAAGCTCTATGCACCTTCATTCATTCTCTGGAGAGAGAGCAAGCTGCTTTTTTGATAGTTTCCATGAACGAAAGTGGAAGCTTCTTTCCAGAACCCCTCAGTCAATGTGTCCCCACATCGCATTAGCCCACGTTGGGAAACATCCCATCCTGATCAGAGCCTCTGTCCTTGGAGTGCTGCCTGGCTGGGAAATTCAGAACATGGTACAGATGGCTTGCCTCAGTGCTCAGACCTCCAAGCCCTTGGTCTCAGCCTCCTCTGCAATTTAAACTGCTTTCAAGAAAGGAATGAAGGACTCAAAAGAAATGATTTTATAAAAACTCAGGCTTTGGTTTTGTCCCACACAGGCCCTGGGCAAAAGCCTGGGCCTTCTCAGGAAGGAAAGAGGAGATGGATTTTCACTTTCTAGAAAGGGAAGGCAACAGAATCTGCAGCCAGTCAGCTGAGTGGAATGTGGGCCACACAGGGAGTCAGAGAGCTGGGGTTTGCCTCTTTCCTCCTTAGAAGGCTTAAATGATCATGAACGACGTGCTTATCCTCTCTGGCCTCTCTACAAAAAGAGTGAAATGGTCATCCCTTCACTTTTACAGCGATCCTGTGTAAGGTACGACAGCTTGGAATGAAGCTGAGTCCTCAGAAGTTTCCAGGATTCTGTGCTACATCACAGAGGATCGAGAATGTGGTATGTGGAGTGGTTTGGGGCCAGTCTCCAATTGCCAGAACCATCCAGAAGGTCTGTTAGTGTAACTCCAAAACTTCAGGTCCCATGTGGTTCTGGCACTGTTCGGAGCTCATATAAAGAAACATGGCTCAGCAACGGAAAGTGATGGTTTTTATAAAAAATCCAATTATTTATTTAAATCTTTTGAAGAGATATAAACACTTGGCAAAGTTTTTCTAAAGCCCCCTTTTCTCCTCCCTAATTCTCTCACATCCCTAGCTACTCAAGAGCATTTTGTATGTCAAAAGCTCCCATGCTCTCTCCAGCACCCAAATGTCTCCCCTCTTTTGGAGCTCTTTATTATTTTGTTTTAATTGATTTTTATTTATTTATTTATTTTTGGCTGCGTTGGGTCTTCATTGCTGTGGGCTGGCTTTCTCTGGTTGCGGCCGGAGTGGGGGCTACGCTTCGTTGTGGTGCTCGGGCTTCTCATTGCGGTGGCTTCTCTTGCTGCGGAGCACGGGCTCTAGGCGCACGGGCTTCAGTAGTTGTGGCTCGCGGGCTCAGTAGTTGTGGCGCGCGGGCTTAGTTGCTCCGCGGCATGTGGGATCTTCCCGGACCAGGGCTCAAACATGTGTCCCCTGCACTGGCAGGCGGATTCTTAAACACTGCACCACCAGGGAAGTCCCTGGAACTTTTTATTATGGAGGGTGATTTAATCTCTTGTGTCAGGTCCTGTTCCATTTCCTCTGGGCTCTCTTCCCACTCATTCTCCCAGTTCTACATCCCAAAAGATCTTTATCAAAGTTGAGCCAGAACTCTTCTTAGAGTACTCACACACTTCAATAAACCTTGTCCCTGTCACATAAGCATCATTGGAGAAACAGACTTCCAGTCTCGTATACATATAAATTATTTTAGTGCTATGTATTCCAGGGAAAGAGCCCATAGGGTTTATTAGGATTTATATATATATATATATATGTATTTGTGAGATTTATTGTAGGAATTGGCTCACATGGTTATGGAGGCCAAGAAGGTGCATGATCTGCCGTCTGCAAGCTCAAAAACCAGCAAGCCTAGATGCTGGTATAATTCAGTCCAAGTCCAAAGGCCAGAGAATCCAGGGAGCCGCTGGTATAAGTCCTGGGGTCCGAAGACCCAAGAGCCAGGAATTCCTATGTCTGAGGACAGGAGAAGATGGACGTCCCAGCTCAAGAAGAGAGGGGGAATTCACCTTTCCCCCACCTTTTTGCTTTATTAGGGCCCTCCTTGGGTTGGATGATGCCCACCCACACTGATGAGGGCAGATCTTCTTTACTCAGTCTACTGATTCTAAATGCTAATCTCTCCCAGAAACATCCTCACAGACACACCCAGAAATAATGTTTTACTGGCTATCTGGGCGTCCCTTAGCCCAGTCAAGTTGACACATAAAATCAACATCACATACCCCATCTGGAAGTAGGACATCAGCTTTAGTGGTTTTGGCTGTTGTGGATGGGGGGGCGGTCATGAACCGTCCACCTGGAGAACATTGCCTTCTCATACCTTCTGCTCCTGTGGTTGTTACTCAGAACAAGTCCACAGGATATTCTCCACTGGCTCCTCCAGCTCCACTCTCCAGCCTTCTCGACCCTGCTCTGAGATCCAGGAGGCCGACCTGTGTGGTCCATACCTAGAGGCTCCCTCGCTGTCTGGCTCCTGGTTGGGTTTGGCCAATGGGAGGCATTGACGAGAGATGGGAAGCAGGAGGTTGGGGTGTTTATTCCACCAGCTCCCCCGCTGCTGGGCTGATGGTTAGCTCAGACTCCCATCCCAGGCCCTCTCCTAGCTGCAGCTGCCCCTGGGCTCCGGTCACTACTCCCACTTTCCCCTTCAGCCTGGAGGCATTAGTGAGTCCCTGTAGCTGCTGGTCCCTGGGACTCGTTACCACCTTCCCTGGCTTCCTCACTCTTGTCGCTTGTCTGAACCCTGTAAACAGCTCCTTCATCCAGCTCTCCTCACTGCCTGGAGTGACAGGATGTGGACTGATTCAGAGCCCCTGACTTTCACAGACTTGTTACCTCCTGGAGTCTCACCTTATCATTGTGAAGTGGACAGGGGAGGGAGGAAGCATTACATTCTTATTTATGGAGGTTCTGACATGTAAAACTTTCAACAATGATTCAGCCAAATGTCCAGGTCTAACTTGCATCTTTGGTCTGGAATATCTACCATTTTTGGCCAAGTTAAGGATTTAGTCAGTGGCTGAAGAACAGTGTCTCTCTGAAAAGCTCAGTGGAAAATGAATCCACAGCGTGTCACTATCGTGATCTAACTATGGGACTACCCTAGCCAGACAGGAACCACTAAAATTCGGGTGGGACTTTGCTCTACTTCCCAGGCAGTTTACCTTATCCTGACCACATCAAGACCAAAAAAGATAGAAGAATGCCACGTACATGCCACAGAAAGACTGAGTCAGGGATCAACATGATCTGAGCTACTCTGAAAAAGCCTCTCACTCCAAAAAATCCACACACATCCCCCATTTCCATCCCAGGCCTGATTAGGATGAAACCATGTCTGCCCGTATCTGAAATTTCATCAGTAAAGAGGTATAACTTCGCCTTTAGGCCAAATGTAAATATTGCCCTGAAGGGAGACATTTAGTTACATTTGATGAATATTTCCATTATGTGCAAGGCACTGCTGAACACTAGTTAATGGTTTAATCCTACCAGTTACCCTGGAGTAGGAATAAACTGAATATGAGGAGAAGAAAGTGAAACCACAGAGAGGTGGGGAGAAACATGGCAAAAAGGGAGGAAGTTGAAGACACATGTTGCCTTTATTCATCCTGGGTTCAGGGGAGAGGCTCTGGATTAGAGATATAAACAGGGAGTCTGCAGCATTATGGATGGTGCTTAAAGCCATGGGCTAGATAAGACACCCAGGAGGAAGGACTGAGCAGAGAAGAGGACAGGGTAGGAAGGAGAGGAGGGATGAGGATAGACAAGAACTGAGCCCAGGGACACTCCGATCTTAGAGCTTGTGAAAGGGGGAAAAAGTGAATCCAGGAAAGAACATGGAAAAGGAATAGCTGGTGACGTAGGAGGAAGATTGGAAAACTCTGGTATTTGGAAGCAACTGAGAAATTGTTTCATGAAGTGAGTGACCAAATGACTTAAATTGCTGCTGATGGGTCAAATAAGAATGGAGAATTGACCATTGAATCTGTCATCATAGAAGTCCCTTGATAAATGTGGTTTTACTGTCATGATAGGGACACAAGCCTGGTTGGAGGATGTGTGACAAAGAATAGGAGGTGAGGAAATAGAAACAGTCCAGACATTGTTTTTAAATTTTGCTCTGAATGATTAGCAGACAAACGGTGAAGTAACTGGAGGGGAAAGTAGGGTCTAGGATTCTTTTTTTAAAGATGAGAATTATATCCCATTTAGTATGCTAATGGGTATGGTGCACTAGAGAGAGAAAATTTGACAATGCATTTGAGAGAGCAGGTAATTGCTGGAGTGATACCTTTGAATAAGCAGGAAGGGAAGGGATCCAGTGCGCAAGGTGTGGGGGGCCTGGCCTCAGCTAGATGCGTGGATGGTCCATTCATCATAAGAGGATGGAGGCAGGGTAAAAGGACCTGGATACTGGAGGTTGGTATTTTTGGTGGTGGGATGGTAAGGTTTTTGGGTTTTTTTTCTGATTTCTTCTATTTTCTCGGTGGGGAAAAAAAATGCTATCATTGGCTGAAAGTGAGAAGCAGGGATAGTTGTGTGAAGGCCTGGGAAGGGAGGAGTATGATACAGTTATCACAAAAAGTAGGAGAGTGACTTGCCTGGGGAGAGATCGTAGGATTGCTGGGCAACAATATGGTCCTCCTGAGGTTAAAGACCATGATTTTAAAGGGAGACCTTTCAGCACAGTCATGTGTTTTTCTCCAGCCACTTTCGGCAGCTGGAGTACAAGCGCAGAATAGATGAAAGCTAATTTGACTAGTGTTGGGGCTTTGCTAGGCCCACAGGTTGGGAGGGAAGAGGGTCAAGGTGGTTGTATTAGTTATCAATTGCTGTTAAAAAAATGTTCCCAACACTTAGTGGCTTAAAACATAGACATTTATTATCTCACAGTGTTTGAGAGATAGAACTTAGAATTTGGAAGCAGCATGGCTGGGCAGCTCTGGGGTCTGTCATGAGGGTGCAGTCAAGATGTTACCAGGGCGACAGTCATCTGAAAGCTTGACTGGGGCTGGAGACTCTGCTTCCACCATGGTTCACGTACGTGACTGGCAAACCAGAGGTGGTTGTTGGCAAACGGATCCAGTTCCTCTTCATGTGAGCCTCTGCACAGGGTGTTCATGCGTCCTCACAACATGACATATGGCTTCTCACAGAGATAGCAATCCAAGAGGGAGAACTAAGCTGACGCTATCTTTTTCTGACCTAGACTCAGGTCACAATGGATTGATTGCTTGGCCACATTCAATTTGTTAGAAGCAAGTCACCAAGTTCAGCCCATGTTCAAGGGGAGGGGAATTAGACTCCACCTTATGAAGGGAGAAGTGTTTTTATGAACTGAACATTTGTGTCCCCCCAAAATTTATATGTTGAAGCTTTAAACCTCCAGTATAGCTATATTAGGAGATGGGGCCTTGAAGGAAGTTATTAAGGTTATAGGAGATCATGAAGATGGGACTGTGATCTGATAGGATTATGTCTTTATAAGAAGAAACACAGCTGATCAATGCTTTATAATAACCTAAATGGGAAAAGAATTTGAAAAAGAGTAGATACACATATACCTATAACTGAGTCACTCTGTTGTACACCTGAAACTAACACAACATTGTTAATCAGCTATACTCCAGTATAAAATAAAAAAATTTTTTAAAAAGAAATATATTTAGAACTAAATTAACAATAAAAAAAAAGATTTAACATTTTCTTAGTGATTAGAAAAAAGAAGAAGAGACTCAGCTCGCTGCTTCTTCAAGCCGAGAAGAGAGCCCTTACCAGAAACTGAATTGGCCAGAACTTTGATCTTAGACTTCTAGCCTCCAGAATAGTGAATAAATTTATTTCTGTTGTTTAAGCCACTCACTCTATGATATTTTGTTATGGCAGCCCAAGAAGACTAACACAAGTGTCAAAGAACTTGCAGACATATTTTAATGTCATTACAAAGGACAAAGATATATGCAAGTGAGTTTCTTGTGGACCATGAACTCTAAGCTGAGAAGAGAGAGAACTGATGGTCTAGAGGGATGAATGAATGGACTAGAGAATCACTGAATGGAAGAGAGGTCACTGAACGGGTGGAAGAATCTCGGAGCGGGAAGCAAATTGAACAGACGTGAGGTAGTGGCCAGAGAGAGAGGCTTGAAATGAAGATTTTTGGACTTGGCACAGTTGGTGCTGGTGACAAGATCTAGGATAAGATGACAGAAGTAGGTGACTGAGGTGGGAGGAGATTAATTAATGGAAAGGCAGATCATCTAATAGGCATTGAAGGGCGCAGGAATGATGCCAAGTGTACGGATGCTAGAGTGACTCACAGAACTCAGGAGAACACTGTACTTACACTTCTTGAGTAAAGAACACAAATGAACTGCTGGATGAAGAGGTACACAGGGTAGGTCAGGAAGGGTCCTGATGCAAGAACCTCTGTCCTGTGGAGTTGGGATGCATCACCCTTCCTGCATGTGGATGTATGATTCACCGACCCAGAAGCTCTTTGAATCTTGCTGTTCAAGAGTTTTTATCTTGAACAGTCTTGGGACCTCCTCTTTCTCCAGAAATTGGGGGATGGGACTGAAAGTTCCCATCCTCTAAATTTACCTGTTAGGTCTTTCTTGTGGCCAACCTCCATCGTGAAGCTCTCTAGGGGCTTCACCCTGAGTCATCTCAGTAGCATAAACTCTGGTGTGGTCCAAAAGAGCTCATTATGGATAACAAAAGACACTACTATCACTCCGGAAATTCCATGAGTTTTAGGAGCTTTGTGCCAGAACGAAGGACAAAGACCCAATATATTTTATTATACCACAGCCTGCCTCATAATAAGTGTTATGTAAGGTATTAATAATCCCTTGTTATAGATGAAGCCACTGAGGTACAGAGAGGTTAAGTAACTTGCTTAGGGGCACACAGCTAGTGAGGGCCAGGGTGAGGGACTCAGACTCAGAGTCATGTTAAATGAGAGAAAGAGCCGCTCTCAGAAGGTCTTAAGTGAACCCTCCCTGAGGCTCCATTGGTCAGTTTTGCCTGGGTCCCCCACATCTAACAATATCTGCTACCATTCTTTTCTTCTCCTTCTTGAGACAATATGAGTTGGTTTCTGTTATTGAGAACCAAAAACGTCCTGGGATAGACTATGTGACCAGTGAAAACCAAGAGTGGCTGGAAACAATATTTAAAGAGCCAATGGCAAAATTCCTCTTTGGAAAGAGTTGTTTGAGTCTAAAATATAGGCTTTTAGGCATAATGTGAAAGTAGAGGGCAGAACGAAAGGAGAGTTGAATTGCTTTGCTTAAAAATCAGAAGGAGGGACTTCCCTGGCGTCACAGTGGTTAAGACTACATGCTCCCCATGCAGGGGGCCCGGGTTCGATCCCTGGTCCGGAAGCTAGATCCCACATGCATGCTGCAACTAAGGAGCTGGTGAGTCGCAACTGAGGAGCCTGCCTGCCACAACTAAGACCCGAAGCAACCAAATAAATAAATATTAAAATATAAATAAATAAAAATCAAAAAGAATTTTTTTTCTTTCTTTTTTTTTTTTTTACGATATGCGGGCCTCTCACTGTTGTGGCCTCTCCCATTGCAGAGCACAGGCTCCGGACGCGCAGGCTCAGCGGCCATGGCTCACGGGCCTAGCCACTCCATGGCATGTGGGATCTTCCTGGACCGGGGCACAAACCCATGTCCCCTGTATCGGCAGGCGGACTCTCAACCACTGCACCACCAGGGAAGCCCAAAAGAATTTGTTTTTTTCATTTGGCCTCCCAAGGAGAAATTTTAGGTTATCTTCAACCTGACTTTGTTATGAAGCTGTCATGAACAAATAAGTACTCAAATCTTGATCATATCTCTAATTATTTCCTTAAGACCAGATTCTAAGAAATGCAATTATTTGGTCTAAGGGTATGGATATCTTAAAAACATTTTTAAACAAATTGCCCTCCAGAACGACTGAAACAGTGAATGAGTCTTGGCTTCCCAGTGTGTGTGTGTGTGTGTGTGTGTGTGTGTGTGTGAGTGTGGGGGGTTTTTTTGGCCGTGCTGCGCAGCTTGCAGGATCTTAGTTCCCCGACCAGGAACTGAACCCGAGCCCTCCACAGTGAAAGCACAGAGTCCTAACCACTGGACCGCTAGGGAATTCCCTATATATTTTAAAATCTTTGACAAATAAGTGAAAATTGCTTTAGTTTGTATTTTGATATTACCAGTAATTTCAAACAGTTTAAATGTATTTATTGGCCATATCTATTTCTTCTTTTAGAATTGCCTTCCCACAGGCCTCTGGAAAGATGCTTCCCATCTTTCTGCTGAACAAGATCTGACCAAGTCCTCTTTTTTTTTTTTTTTTTTTTTTGCGGTATGCGGGCCTCTCACTGTTGTGGCCTCTCCCGTTGCGGAGCACAGGCTCCGGACGCGCAGGCCCAGCGGCCATGGCTCACGGGCCCAGCCGCTCCGCGGCATATGGGATCCTCCCAGATCGGGGCACGAACCCGTGTCCCCTGCATCGGCAGGCGGACTCTCAACCACTGCGCCACCAGGGAGGCCCTGACCAAGTCCTCTTTCCTTCCTACTTTGTCCACATGGGTTTACTCATCACCACCCCTTATAGGGTGATCCACCTGTCTGGTTTTAAAACTGAAAGTCCCATGTCATGGAAATCCCTCATTCCTCGGCAAACGGAGACAGTGTGTCACTCTACCTCTGGGCTTTAGGCCTTCACCTGGAAAATGAAGACCAGATGCCCTTTCAAGTCCCTCCCAGCTTCTCACTCATTCACCCCGCAACTATGGACCATGTTCTACTCCTCTGAGCAGGCATTCTGCTAGGGAGGCATTAGGGATTCCTCAGTGATCCAGACCCAGTATCCCTCATGTTTATGATGGTTCCTGGAGGGATACTATCTTGACGGATTTTCAACGAAGACCTTAATGTGATTGGTTGATAGCAGATAAGGAAGCCCTAATATGGAAGCAGGAAGAATGGTCCCCAGAGTACACCTGAAGGAAGTTAGATGTCAGGAAGGGTGAAGAGAGCTGAAGAGGCAAAAGATAAACCTGAAGGACTCTGAAGTTTGGCCCAGGAACAGTAACCAGTGTACCTTTTCTCAGAAGCAGATTCTCTACAATCTGAGGCTATTTCCTGAAACCCTTCCCAAAGCCCTTAAAATAGGCATTTGAGGGAATTCCCTGGTGGTTAGGACTCCTCACTGCCAAGGGCCGGGGTTCAATCCCTGGTCGGGGAACTAGGATCCTGCAAGCTGTGCAAGCAGCCAAAAAAAAAAAAAAAAAAAAAGCATTTGAGAAACTCTCCTGGGTTCCAAGGTTTATGGTGACTTTATGCGTCTCTCTTGTTGGCCCAGGTTTACATGTCCCAAGACTTGGAAAGAGTTCCTCTCCCTGTGACATCCTGTAGAAATGAGCACCATTAGAGATCAATTATACAGAGCAAGAGCTTTTGTACCCCACATTATTAAAGGTCAGAAATAAATTCTCACCATGCCCAAGAAAGGGCCTCAGAGAGAAGCAGCCAAGGACACAAAGCTGTCCAAAACCTCTCTGCTCTCTGCCAGGCTCAAATGGGTCTGGTTTTTTGGTTCTGATCAATAGACTGCTGGGAGAATGGTGAGCTCACTGAAGGCAGGAACAAAGTTCTGCCTCAGAATCCCCCCCTGCAGCACTGAACACAGCCTGCACACCTCAGAAGCTAAGGAAACACTCACCGAATTAGACAGACCTAGCTCACCTAGCTTGAAGAGAAGGGAGCAGAAAGCGGTGGGGGGGGGGGGGTGTGCTGGAGCCCAGAGCTCCTGCCACTGCCTTCAAGAGGCAGGGAAGTCCTGATGAAAAGCCTGCCAGGCCTCTAAGGAGAGCTAAACCACCAGCAGGCTGTGATTGCTCATTGTTTGGTTATAATTAGCTGCATATTCTGCGATGGCAAAGCTACAGCCTGCATCAAGCAGGAACAGGGCTGGGGGAGGGCTGCCACCCTCACAGCCACCAGCTTTGGCCCTGGGCTCGGAAACCTGGACTCCTTTGCTTCCTGGCCCTGCCTGCCCTGCACCCAGGGGCAAGGCCCATGGCTGGCCTATGTAGATCATTGATACTGGGCCAACACCAAATCCTGTTCTTAGGCCAAAGAGGAACTCCTTACTGTGGCTGCATGAGAGCATGAGCTGAAAAATCAGGCACGCCTGAATGTGAGACCAAGTTGTCTGCAACTACAAGCTGTGTGACCTCAGGCAGGTTATTTAACCTCTTGAGCCTGTAGACTTAAACAAAAATTCATAACGTGAGAGTTGCAAGGTTTTTTTTTAATAAATTTATTTTATTTCCTTATGTTTGGCTGCTTTGGGTCTTCGTTGCTGCGCGCAGGCTTTCTCTAGTTGTGGCGAGGTGGGACTACTCTTCGTTGCAGGTGTGGCCTTCTCATTGCGGTGGCTTCTCTTGTTGCGGAGCGCAGGCTCTAAGGTGCATGGGCTTCAGTAGTTGTGGCACGCGGGCTCACTAGCTGTGGCTTGCAGACTCTTGAGCTCAGGCTCAGTAGTTGTGGCGCACGAGCTTAGTTGCTCCTTGGCATGTGGGATCTTCCCAGACCAGGGCTCAAACCCGTGTCCCCTGCACTGGCAGGCGGATTCTTAACCACTGAGCTACCAGGGAAGCCCGTGAGGTAAATTTTATTTGGGGCAGAATGAGGACTGCAGCCCGGGAGACAGCGTTCCAGATGGCTCTGAGACATCGCTCCACAGAGGCAGGGGGAAGCTCAGTATAGACGTGGTTCTGGGGGAGGGGGAGTGCATGCAGCCGAGCACGTATGTTTTTACAGAAGGTTTCTGCTAGTCTCTTGTGGGTTAGTGCTACTCAGGAGGAGCAGACGTCACCATGAAGGATTTCAGTGCTTTTCTAGATATGAGGAGACACAAGAATTGGGCTCATAAAACTGGCTCCTGAAAACATCTTACTATCTGGAGACCTGTTCTGCCAGTTGTTCCCAGAGCACAGAGTGCCTCATTTCTGCTCTCCGCCTGAACTCCTCTCAGGGGGTGTTGAAAGTCAGCAGCTGCAGCAGCATATGATTTAATCCTTGTAGAGGTAGATGGCAAGTGTCAGTGGAAAATGCCAATTTGTAGTTGACAAGCTGCAGTTTCCCCATCTATAAAATGGGACAGTAATAATAGTACTCACCTTCCTTCTGAGGTGTGGTGAGACCTGAAAGGGTTAACTCATTTAAGGTGCTCAGCAGAGTGCCTGCTGTGCTGTCGGCCCTCCGTGCGTTGTGGCTGCCGTGGTGGAGGGGATAGGAAGTGGGCTTCTACTCAGGCCCCTTTCTCCTTTCTGCACTGTTTGTCCTCACGCCCTTGGTCAGGCTCCATCCCCCGCCAGCCCCACCCCTGCAGCCTACTCTTTCTCCTTCCCTAAGGAACCAGCTCTGGGGGAGGGTCTGCCTTAGCAGTTTCAGTCTCAGTGTGAAGTCTGTGACCTCTCCTAGGAGGGTAGTCCTGAACTTTTTTTTCCTGTGACCCACAGGGAAAAAAAATACATTTTACCTAATGACCCAAGACACACATACATATAGGTAGATAAAACAGAAGACACAAAAGTTTCATGAAACAATACTTATCCAAATCAAGTGTAATGTATTCTGATATGTTCTCTCTTTTTTTTTTTTTTTGCGGTACGCGGGCCTCTCACTGTTGTGGCCTCTCCCGTTGCGGAGCACAGGCTCCGGATGCGCAGGCTCCGGATGCGCAGGCTCAGTGGCCATGGCTCACGGGCCCAGCCGCTCCGCGGCATGTGGGATCTTCCCGGACCGGGGCACGAACCTGTGTCCCCTGCATCGGCAGGCGGACTCGCAACCACTGCGCCACCAGGGAAGCCCTGATATGTTCTCTTGATAAATTGATTGCATGACCCAACAGTGGGTTGAGACTTTTAGTGTGAAAAACAGTGCCCCAGGTGGGAGAGGCCAGTTAACTCTCATTTCTCATTATAGAGCAAAAGGTTCTGTTCCCTCTTACATGGATTTTTATCGGGGAATTAGTGGAAAAGAAAATTCTGAAAAGCTGAAGCCACATAGCCACATCTGAGACTTAAAGGTAAAAGCAAGTTTGAATCTCTGTTCATTATGAGGATGGGTTTTTGCGTAAGTTTTGGGGCCTTCAGAATCAAGCTTCAAAGTACAGGAGATCATCTATCCTTTGCTCCTACACCAAACCACAAGCTAACTTTTCCTAGGCTGGGATTCCAGCAAATCTTCCAAATGCCACTATGCCTAGGTGCCAGGGAAGGGCAAGGTTTATATAGATTCAGCTGGACAGGAAATACTCTGAGCTAAGATTGTACTCACAGTTGTTTTCCATAACAAATTCAGGGCATGTGGCTTCACAGGTACTTATGAGAACAATAAGATAAAATGTTTAAAACTGGAACTGTCCTGGAAACCCCCAACATAGGATCACAAGGCTACCATAAGAAGTGAAGGATTTGATGCCAAGAGAGTCAGAAGAAGGGAGAAGTCCTTCTTCCCATGCACCTAGGTCTTGTCTTCTGGTTGGAGGAAAGGAGCCTTGGGCTTCCAGAACCTTCTGGAATACCAGAGACTTCTCCTAACACCCTTGAGGGTGCTCAGTAATTAAATACACGAGTGGATTTATAGGAGGACTGGCTCCTGATTGGGAAGAAGAGAAGTGGAGAGCGTAAAGGGAAGTAGAAGGCTTCCGGAGTGTGTCGTGATTTTGCTCACAGCTGCTTGGGCTCACAGCTGCTTGGGCTCACAGCTTCTTGGGCTCACAGCTTCTCGGGCTCACAGCTGCTTGGGCTCACAGCTTCTCGGGCTCACAGCTGCTTGGGCTCACAGCTGCTCGGGCTCACAGCTGCTTGCTCGCCCTGTTCTGCTCCAATGTCCCCCTCCTGCGAGCCGCATCCCCACAGCTCTCTCTACCGTCTCTGCCCTTAACAACTTGACTTTGGCCGAAGGTGGCTGTTGTTACTGAAGAGTGAGGAAGGACCGGGCTGGGTTGAACTTTCACACTTGGCTCTTCCTGGATCAGTCCCATGGAGGAGAGTGATATAATCGTTTCCTTGTCATTTGGGCCCTCGAACGCTGGGACTCCTCCCTTCTACACTGCAACCTAGGATTCTGAAGCTTGAGTAGGACACCAGTCCCTTGTAAGGATCTAAGGACACGCCTCCTCCCAAGGACATCTCTACCTCACAATCCTCTACTTCCAGCCCTAGCTGTATACACTGCCTGCATCTACACTTTCCAGTAGGACACATAGTCCACGGGAATGGTCATCTCCAGGTCTGGGCCTCGGTGAGTCCCTCGGAAAGGAGGTTGATTCTAATATATACATAAGGATTTGCTTAGGGACCCAAGGGAGGAAACCAAGTGAGATAAAAAAAAAAAAAAACTCTTCTGAGACCTTCCTCCCATAGACCCCAAGGAGAGAAGTTGAAGGGGACAGGGAGTCATCTCTCAAGACCTCTTTCAGTCCCTACTGCTATTAAACCAATTGGCTCAGCCCAGCCCATGAGATCAATGTTCACAGACCCCAACCTCAAGGCCAGAAAGTAAAACTCAAGTCCTTTTAATCATTTACCCAGTTACTTTGTTCCAAGCTCCGACTTCACTCTTCCTTGGCCCAGCACCTTTGGAAAACAGTGTGTTTGATGAAAAGCCCTGACTGCTGTTACTTTCGGCCATCTACCTCCTTTGCCTACTTGTTTCCTATGCCTATGTTTCTGGGAGTCTAATTGGGATTAAATTACAGGGTAATACTAATAGGGGGGTGAAAACCCAGCTAATGGCTCCCTGTTCCACTAGGCAACAACTGTAGTAATCACAAAAAGAAAGGCATTAGCTGGAGGTGGCTGGGTTTCCTGGTCTGGCTTCCTCCACACCCCTGTCTGAGTGAGTGAATATGGTTCACAGGGCACACCAAAAGCCCAGAGACGAGTGAAGATGAAAACAACTTTATTGAAAGAATCAGGGAGAAAGCAAGAAAACTCTTCTAGAAATGAGAATTGGCATCACAGCAAAAGTAGAAGCAAAGAGAACTGGGTTCAATACCTTGGAAAATGAACCAAAGTAATCACATAAATCACTAAAGAGCTTTGGCTTGGGTTCTCTGGGATGTGATGAAGTTGAAGAAACACTGGTCCTTCACTCACTTTCTGCGGGTTAAGCCTGATGGAGAGCACGTGTGAAATAAATAGGCAGCTCCGCAAAGTAAATCCACACCACAAACGTTCCAAAGAGACACAGGCCAACAGCACCATCATTCCATCCAATAAACTGTACTCACATTGAGGCAGAAGAAAAGCAACATGACACAGACCCTGATGTCAAGGTCCACACGGTCCAAGATGGGGGACTAAATAGTGTGTCTACTGCCAAGTCCCTATTCCTGACCCTCATGACCCATTTCTCAAATTAGAAAGCACTTCATAGGCTCTCAGCTGTGAAGAAATAGGGATTACTGCTCTCATTCTACAGATGTAGAAACCAAGGCTCAGACAAGTAAATTGCTCCAGGTCATGTATTGCCCGAGTTTCCCAATTTCTTTGGCGCTTGCCTCTTCCTGCAGGGAGTCCCCAGCGACGTCCCAGTCTGCTGTTGAAGAAGTCTGCCCTTGGCACTGCTCCACAACCTCACACCACACCCTGCAGATGCTGGAAAGCAGGGAGGGACAGCAACTCCCCTCCGGAGTTAGGGTACCACACAAGGATGCCCCCACGGCTTTACAGAGTTTACTTGAAACGCTGCCTCTCTTTCTTTTTAATTAGAGCCTCCTCTCTCACTACAATTCAGATATGGATCTATAAAGGCAGGGTGTCGAAAATACATCCAAATGGTAGGCCGTATCTTATGCTAAAAAATAGAAGTAAATGTCCTATCAACACTCAGGATTCAGATAATAGAAGCATTTTTGTTCAAGGTGTATCCTAAATCAAATGAAAGCAGATATTAAAATAGAAGTTTCAGCTGAATCACAATAAATACCAAATTCCAAAGTGAAGTGCTACACCAGGATTTACGAAGTAAGTGGCAAAAGAGTTGAGGGTAAGATTTTAGATGAGAATTTCTTTGGAGAAAGCTGTGTTATGAGTTCCACTCCACCCCTTATCTCAGAGGTGTCAAGACTGAGAAACCAAGGGAGTTCCCTTGTGGTCTGGTGGTTAGGATTCGGCGTTTTCACTGACGTGGTCTGGGTTCAATCCCTGGTCGGGGAACTGAGATCCCGCAAGCCGAGTTGTTGGGACAAAGGTGAGAGCTGTGAGTGGGAGAGAGAGAGGGCTGCCTAGGATAGTCAAAGATCCTCTCCAAGAGGACAGCCTAGAGGGGCAAAGAGATCTCAGCCAGGACAAGCTGGAGGTATGGCTAGATTCCTAGGGATGGAGGAAGGAGTAAACGATGAGCCTGAGGAAGGTACATCACCCAGGCTAAAGGACTGCATATGTTATGGGCTGAATGTCTGTGTCCCCCCAAAATTCATATGTAGAAATCCTAACCCCAACGTGATGGCGTTAGGAGGTGGGACCTCTGGGCGGTAATTAGTCATGAGGGTGGAGCTCTTATGAATGAGATTTAGTGTCTGTAGAAGAAGAGGCCAAAGAGCTATCTTGCTCTCTTTCTGCCACGTGAGGATACAATGAGACCGGTCAGCATTCCACAACCCAGAAGAGAGCTCTCACTAGAGCGCACCCATGCTGGCCACCGGATCTCAGACTACAGAGCTGTGAGTTACCTGTGAGAAATAAAATTCTGTTTTTATAAACCACCCAGTCTATGGTATTTTGCTATAGCAGCCTGAACTAAGGAGGGGATATAAAGTATCCACAAAAGTCAGCTTTAAACACCTGCAAGCCCAGAAAACACCAATGCCAGATTCCCACCCCTGCACCAGTCAAGGGGAACTTTCCTGCTTGTTCCCACTCCAACACTGTAAGCATCAAAAACCACAGTTAAAAGGATGGAAGAGGAGAGACAGAAGTGTTGTCGACCGTGAGTGTTCGGCCTGGGTTGAAGGAGGGGAAAAACCTTAATTTTACATCATATTTGGAATTCTAATGATTATATGAACACTTTAGACACTGAGTTGTGTCTATATTCAGGCTTAAGGTGAATACAGCCTAAGAAAGATCAGGGAAGTCACAGGGCCTGCCTGAATTTTTATTCAGGTGCAGTAGACGCAGCAGCCCTATCGAATTCAAAGGCTTAACAAGAGAGAAAACTTAAGTTTCTTTATAATTACTTCCCATGAGTTGTGCTTGTTTAATGTAACAGTTGTTCAAAAAATATACTGATTGGGCACTATATTCAATATTTTGTAATAACCTATAAGGGAAAACGATCTGAAAAAAGATAGATATGTATGTATAACTGAATCACTTTGCTGTACACCTGAAACTAACACAATATTGTAAATCAACACTTCAATTTAAAAAAATACTGATTTGTTAAATTGCTGTCCTAAGAAACCTAGAAACAGTGATGCCATTCATAAATAGAACACACTCTTCAGACTGACTACTGGGGAGAGAGAAGCCAATGAGAGAGCACCCTCCACTCTCACTAAGGGACCTGAGGGGAGTGTCTGGCCAGGAGCTGCCTGCCTCTATAGGGTCGAGCTGGGGGAACCGGTACCCAAGGTCGCCCCGAGCACGGTCTGCAGCTGGTGGAACATCACCGGCCTGTTCTGAGGATGCCCTGAGTGTCCGCCGGCTCTCCTGCGACAGGAAGGATGGAGAATTGTGAGCTGACTCTGGTGCAGGAGGAGCCAGGAGCACAGAATCTGCTCCAGCTGTCGGGATGGGAGGAATTCTGCTCTGGGCTGGGTGCGAGGGCCTGTTGACCTGTTGGTGCCACTTGCTTCTTTGTTCACAACGTATCATCAATAGGCCTCTTTGTACGTAAGTGCCTGGGTTGAAGCAGACCGATTTCATCTGAGGCCCGCAGGTGGGCAACGGAAGATGGAAATAGACCTGCTGGAAGTTACTGAAGTTTGGAGGTCGTGCTTCTGGATGGCAGCCCAACCTGTTCCCTAGTCAAGTCCTGACAAGGCTGAGTTCTAGCTGAGCATCAGGCTGAGGCCTCTCTCTCTCTTTCTCACACACACACACACACTCTCTCTCTCTCTCTCTCTCTCTCTCTCTCTCTCTCTCATACATGCAGCATTAGGAAGTAAAACATAAAACCGCAGGATTTCTAGCACACGCCTTCCCTATCGTGTCCTCACTGGCCTCTCTGCGTTAAAGTATCCCTCCCCAAATGCATCTTGCACACCGCAAACAGATTAACATCCCTCAGTCCCATTTTTACTCGTCCCTTCCTCAGCTGTGCTCCTGGATTCCCCATTGCCCTCAGGCTGCAGCCCAAGTCCTAGGAGGGTTTCAAATCACCCACTTTCTCAACCTTCGGTGACGCTTTCTTCCAAACAAACCTTCTTCGGTAGCTTTGCTTCTCTGTTTACCCCCCAAAGATGCTTTGCGCTTCCCGCCCCTCCGGTTCACCTGCTTCCCCGGGCCTCAGCCAGGCGGGCAGAGCTGCCAGCAGGGGACTGGACTGAGGCCCGGCCACCGCCTCTGGCTCCGCCACTGCCTGTCTTCAGACAGGTGACCTTCAGGAAGCCACCTCACTGTCTGGGTCTCCTTTTTTCTGTCTTAAATCATTAGACTGAATGATTGTGACTTTTGTTTTGCTTCTAGTCCAAAGTTAGTGATTCTCCTGCTTTTAAGCAAACCTCTGCCTCTCAGGTGATTTCCAGGCCCAAGTGACATAAATCCCACGACAATCACTTCATCTCTTCTGTTACTCTTTATACACATTTTTCTCTCCTGGGCAGCAAAGAGCTTGCTTTCCTTTTATGAGCAGGTCTACCAGAAAAGGAAATTTTGTCTTCTTTTTTTTTTTTCTTAGTATCTTCTGGGTCCCAGTACTTGTGTTTTTATGGCAACAACTTGACTTGAAGCCCTTTCAAATGGTTCAAGCATTTAAAATTTTCTGCTAGCCAAGCTGTAACCTCACAAAAGGCTCTGAGTTCATTTGGGGCCACAGGAACAGGGTTCTAAAGGAGAGCAAAGGGTTAGTTGCAATGATATTTTCAAAACCCAAACCAGACTGAAATTTCATCACTCAGGAAAGGGTGGAGACTCCCACATTCCAAGAACCTGGCCAAGAGATGTTAGGATTACCTGCTTAAGTGCTACTAGGTGACTGTTTTGGTCCCACTCTGGGTATCAAGGGTCACAGGGCTTATCCTCCTTCCTCTCGTATTTGAGAACCCTATTCAGATGGACGTAGGATCATCAGAACACTAGTCCTCAGAAATGCAACATTTGCATTAAGGACTGGGCATCTCTGGGTACCAATGCTAGACAGCTGTTTTACTTACTGATTTGTGTTGGACTAGAGTCTTACCCTCGCAGTGCCTCAGTTTATTGCCTATAAGAGAGGAAGTAACAATAGGGTTATGAGAATTAAATAAAATAATGCATGTGAAGCTGTTAGCACTGTGCTTGGCCCCTGTGGTTCACATTACAATAAGATTACTCAACATACCAAGGGTTCAAGGTCACCAGGCTCTGTGCCCTCGAGAGTAGGGTTGGGTAATGAGAGGACACAGAGAGAGAACACAGAGGCCCAGGTTCTAATCCTTGCTCTCATTTCCTTGCGTTCAACATGAGTCCCAAAGCACCCCCTCCAGCACCAATGCTATAAAAATCAAAAGTAACATACAGGGCACAGTATGATCAGTTATCATGAGCAGCCATTAGAAAAGGCTTACGTGGGATCAAGATAGCGGAGTAGAAGGACGTGCACTCACTCCTTCTTGCAAGAACACCAGAATCACAACTAACTGCTGAACAAACACCAACAGGAAGACACTGGAACTCACCAAAAAAGATACCCCACACCCAAAGACAAAAGGAGAAGCCACAGTGAGATGGTAGGAGGGGTGCAATCACAATAAAATCAAATCCCATAACCCCTGGGTGGGTGACTCACAAACTGTAGAAAAATTATACCACAGAAGTCCACCTACTGGAGTGAAGATTCTGAGCCCCACCTCAGGCTTCCCAACCTGAGGGTCTGGCAATGGGAGGAGGAATTCTCAGAGAATCAGACTTTGAAGACTAGCGGGATTTGATTGCAGGACTTCGACGGGACTGGGGGACACAGAGACTCCACTCTTGGAGGTAACACACAAAGTAGTGTGTGCAACAGGACCCAGAGGGAAGGAGCAGTGAGCCCATATGAGGCTGAACCAGACCTACCTGCTAGTGTTGGAGGTTCTCCTGCTGAGGCGGGGGATGGTTGTGGCTCACCATGGGGACAAGGACACTGACAGCAGAAGTTCTGGGAAGTACTCCTTAGTGTGATCCCTCCCAGAGTCCACCATTAACCCCACCAAAGAGCCTGTAGGCTCCAGTGCTGGGTTGCCTCAGGCCAAACAACCAACAGGTAGGGAACTCAGCCCCACCCACCAGCAGACAAGCAGATTAAAGTTTTACTGAGCTCTGCCCAACAAAGTAACACCCAGTTCTACCCACCACCAGTATCTCCCATCAGGAAGCTTGCACAAGCCTCTTAGATAGCCTCATCCACCAGAGGGCAGACAGCAGAAGCAAGAAGAACTACAGTCCTGAAGGCTGTGGAACGATAACCACATTCACAGAAAGATAGACAAAATGAAAAGGCAGAGGACTATGTACCAAATGAAGGAACAAGATAAAACCCCAGAAAAACAACTAAATGAAGTGGAGATAGGCAACCTTCCAGAAAAAGAATTCAGAATAATGATAGTGAAGATGATCTAGGACCTCACAAAAAAAATGGAGGCAAAGATCGAGAAGATGCAAGAAATGTTTAACAAAGACCTAGAAGAATTAAAGAACAAACACCTAGAAGAATTAAAGAACAAACAAACTGAGATGAACAATACAATAACTGAAATGAAAAATACACTAGAAGGAATCAATAGCAGAATAACTGAGGCAGAAGAATGGATAAGTGACCTGGAAGACAGAATGGTGGAATTCACTGCCATGGAACAGAATAAAGAAAAAAGAATAAAAAGAAATGAAGACAGTCTAAGAGACATCTGGGACAACATTAAACGCACCAACATTCGCATTATAGGGATCCCAGAAGAAGAGAGAGAGAAAGGACCCAAGAAAATATTTGAAAAGATTACAGTCGAAAATTTTCCTAACATGGGAAAGGAAATAGCCACCCAAGTCCAGGAAGCACAGAGAGTCCCAGGCAGGATAAACCCAGGAGAAACACACCAAGACACATAGTAGTCAAACTGACAAAAATTAAAGACAAAGAAAAATTATTAAAAGCAACAAGGGAAAAACAACAAATAACATACAAGGGAGCTCCCATCAGGTTAACAGCTGACTTCTCAGCAGAAACTCTACAAGCCAGAAGGGAGTGGCACAATACATTTAAAGTGATGAAAGGGAAGAACTTACACCCAAGATTACTCTACCCAGCAAGGATCTCATTCAGATTTTATGGAAATGTCAAAAGCTTTACAGACAAGCAAAAGCTAAGAGAATTCAGCACCACCAAATCAGCTCTACAACAAATGCTAAAGGCACTTCTCTAAGTGGGAAACACAAGAGAAGAAAAGGACCTACAAAAACAAACCCAAAACAATTAAGAAAATGGTAATAGGAACATACATATCAACAATTACCTTAAATGTGAATGGATTAAATGTTCCAACCAAAAGACACAGGCTCGCTGAATGGATATGAAAACAAGACCCATGTATATGCTGTCTACAAGAGACCCACTTCAGACCTAGGGACACATACAGACTGAAAGTGAAGGGATGGAAAAAGATATTCCATGCAAACGGAAATCAAAAGAAAGCTGGAGTAGCAATATTCATATCAGATAAAATAGACTTTAAAATAAAGAATGTTACAAGTGACAAGGAAGGACACTACATAATGATCAAGTGATCAATCCAAGAAGAAGATATAACAATTATAAATATATATGCACCCAACATAGGAGCACCTCAATACATAAGGCAAATGCTAACAGCTATAAAAGAGGAAATCAACAGTAACACAATAATAGTGGGGGGTATTTTAACACCTCACTTACACCAATGGACAGATCATCCAGACAGAAAATTAATGAGGAAACACAAGTTTTAAATGACACAATAGGCCAGATAGACTTAATTGATATTTATAGGACATTCCATCCAAAAACAGCAGATTATACTTTCTTCTCAAGTGCACACGGAACATTCCCCAGCATAGATCACATCTTGGGTCAGAAATCAAGCCTTGGTAAATTTAAGAAAATTGATATCCTATCAAGCATCTTTTCTGTCCACAACGCTATGAGACTAGAAATAAATTTCAGAGAAAAAAAATGTAAAAAACACAAACACATGGAGGATAAACAATATGTTACTGACTAACCAAGAAATGACTGAAGAAATCAAAGAGGAAATCAAACAATACCTAGAGACAAATGACAATGAAAACATTATGATCCAAAACCTATGGGATGCAGCAGAAGCAGTTCTAAGAGGGAAGTTTATAGCAATACAATCTTACCTCAAGAAACAAGAAATCTCAAATAATCTAACCTTACACCTAAAGCAACTAGAGAAAGAAGAGCAAACAAAACCCAAAGTTAGTAGAAGGAAAGAAATCATAAAGACCATAGCAGAAATAAATGAAATAGAAACAAAGAAAACAGTAGCAAAGATCCATAAAACTAAAAGCTAATTCTTTGAGAAGATAAACAAAATTGATAAACCATTAGCCAGACTCATCAAGAAAAAGAGGGAGAGGACTCAAATCAATAAAATTAGAAATGAAAAAGGAGAAGTTACAACGGACACCGCAGAAATACAAAGCATCCTAAGAGACGACTACAAGCAACTCTATGCCAATAAAATGGACAACCTGGAAGAATGAACAGATTCTTAGAAAAGTATAACCTTCCAAGACTGAACCTGGAAGAAATAGAAAATATGAACAGACCAATCACAAGTAATGAAATTGAAACTGTGATTAAAAATCTTCCAACAAACAAAAGTCTAGGACCAAATGGCTTCACTGGTGAATTCTATCAAACATTTAGAGAAGAGCTAACACCCGTCATTCTCAAACTCTTCCAAAAGATTGCAGAGGGAGGAACACTCCCAAACTCATTCTACAAGGCCACTATCACCCTGATACCAAAATGTGAGAAAGATACTACTAAAAAAGAAAATTACAGACCAATATCACTGATGAATATAGATGCAAAAATCCTCAACAAAATACTAGCAAACAGAATCCAACAACACATTAAAAGGATCATACAACATGATTAAGTGGGATTTATCCCAGAGATGCAAGGATTCTTCAGTATATGCAAATCAATCAATGTGATACACCATATTAACAAATTGAAGAATAAAAACCATATGATCATCTCAATAGATGCAGAAAAAGCTTTTGACAAAATTCAACACCCATTTATGATAAAAAAACTCTCCAGAAAGTGGGCATAGAGGGAACCTACCTCAACATAATAAAGGCCATATACAACAAACCCACAGCAAACATCATTCTCAATGGTGAAAAACTGAAAACATTTCCTCTAAGATCAGGAACAAGACAAGGATGTCCACTCTCGCCACTCTTATTCAACATAGTTTTAAAGGCCTAGCCATGGCAATCAGAGTAGAAAAAGAAACAAAAGGAATCCAAATTGGAAAAGAAGAAGTAAAACAGTCACTGTTTGCAGATGACATGATGCTATACATAGATAATCCTAAAGATGCCACCAGAAAACTAGAGCTAATCAATGAATTTGGTAAATTTGCAGGATACAAAATTAACACATAGAAATCTCTTGCATTCCTATACACTAACAACGAAAGATCAGAAAGAGAAATTATGGAAACAATCCCATTCACCTTTGCAACAAAAAGGATAAAATACCTAGGAATAAACCTACATAAGGAGGTAAAACACCTCAGAAAACTATAAGACACTGATGAAAGAAATCAAAGATGACACAAACAGATGGAGAAATATACCATGTTCTTGGATTGGAAGAATCAATATTGTGAAAATGACTATACTACCCAAAGCAATCTACAGATTCAATGCGATCCCTATCAAACTACCAATGGCATTTTTCACAGAACTAGAACAAAAAATTTCACAACTTGTATGGAAACACAAAAGACCCCAAATAGCCAATGCAATCTTGAGGGAAAAAAACAGAGCCGGAGGACTCAGACTCCCTGACTTCGGACTATACTACAAAGCTACAGTTATCAAGACAATATGGTACTAGCACAGAAACAGAAATATAGATCAATGGAACAGCATAGAAAGCCCAGAGATAAACCCACGCACCTATGGTCACCTAATCTATGACAAAGGAGGCAATGATATACAATGGAGAAAAGACAGTCTCTTCAATAAGTGGTGCTGGGAAAACTGGACAGCTACATGTAAAAGAATGAAATTAGAACACTCCGTAACACCATACACAATAATAATCTCAAAATGGATTAAAGACCTAAATGTAAGACCAGACACCATAAAACTCTTAGAGCAAAACATAGGAAGAACACTCTTTGACATAAATCACAGCAAGATCTTTTTTGACCTACCTCATAGAGTAATGGAAATAAAAACAAAAATAAACAAATGGGACCTAATGAAACTTAAAAGGTTTTGCACAACAAAGGAAACTATAAACAAGACAAAAAGACAACACTCAGAATGGGAGAAAATATTTGGAAATGAAGCAACAGACAAAGGATTAATCTCCAAAATATATAAATAGCTCATGCAGCTCAATATTAAAAAAACAAACAACCCAATCAAAAAATGGGCAGAAGACCTAAATAGACATTTCTCCAAAGAAGACATACAGATGGCCAAGAGGCACATGAAAAGCTGTTCAACATCACTAATTATTAGAGAATGGAAATCAAAACTACAATGCGGTATCACCTCACACCCATGAGGTTAGAATGGGCATCATCAGAAAATCTACAAACAACAAATGCTGGAGAGAGTGTGGAGAAAAGGGAACCCTCTTGCACTGTTGGTGGGAATGTAAATTGATACAGCCACTATGGAGAACAGTATGGAGGTTCCTTAAAAAACTAAATAGAATTACCATATGACCCAGCAAGCCCACTACTGGGCATATACCCTGAGAAAACCATAATTCAAAAGACACATGCACCCCAGTGTTCATTGCAGCACTATTTACAATAGCCAGGTCATGGAAGCAACCTAAATGCCCATCGACAGACGATGGATAAAGAAGATGTGGTACATATACACAATGGAATATTAATCAGCCATAAAAAGGAGCAAAACTGGGTCATTTGTAAAGACGTGGATGAAGCTAGAGACTGTCATAGAGAGTGAAGTAAGTCAGAAAGAGAAAAACAAATATCATATATTAACGCATATATGTGGAATCTAGAAAAATGGTACAAGTGAACTGGTTTGCAAAGCAGAAATAGAGACAAAGATGTAGAGAACAGACGTATGGACACCAAGGGGGGAAAGTGGGGGATGGTGATGGTGGGATCAATTGGGAGATTGGGATTGACATATATGCACTAACATGTATAAAATAGATAACTAATAAGAACCTGCTGTATAAAAAAGAAGAAGAAGAAGAAAGAAAGAAAAGGCTTATGTGAAGGTAAAGGTAATAAGAACTGGAGTAGCCTCAGATAATCTGGACTCCATTCACTCTTGAACTCTTCTTTCTTTATAGATAAGCAAAGAAAGCCCAAAGAGTAACAACATCAAGCCAACAGTAGGACTAATTCAGGGAGATTTTGGTAAATTGGAGACTTGGGGAAATATTTCTCCATCAAGTTTTAGAGAGTTGTGAAGAAATTAATATTTACTGTTTTTTTTTTAATTTTAAGTAAGTTTTTACTAAAGGGTAGACTTGACGTCCAGAGAGAAAGAGCATTTTGTCATTGATTAAGGGAGCTGAGGGAAGAATTGGTCTGGCTTGGACCAGAGAAAGAAGAGAGGGGCAGGAGAGGCAGGTGTGAGTCTTGGAAATCTCCAGCTAGAGCTGTGTAGTGACCTCAGAGGTGGAAGGCCCAGATACAGCCCGTGCAGAGCCTGGGTTATCAAGCTGCTTCAAGCTAGTCACTGGCCCCTCAGCAATCAAATGAGTGTCATCTAAGGCTGTCATGTCTTAGAAAGTTACTTTGAGGGCGACAGCAGGCAGCAGAACGGGAAGATCTAAAGGGTGTGGTATTTGTGTGAAAAGAGAAAATCTTGATTGCTAAGGTAGTGGTAGGTAAAATCCTGTCAGAGGTGAAAAAATCTAGGAAGTCTTTCAGGGCTGTCCTGGGTAGGGAAATTTGGGGAAGAGGAAAGGGACAAAGAACTTTTATTTCAGTCTCTGCCATGGGCCGTGCACAGTGCTAGGTGGCATTTTTTTAAATATCAATTTTAATGAGATATATTTCACATATCATACAATTTACCCATTAAGATGTACAATTCAATGTTTAAATGTACAATTAAAAATGTACAATTCAATGGTTTTTAGTGTATTCTCAGAGTTGTGCAACCATCACCAGTATCTAATTCCAGAACATTTTCATCACCCCCAAAAGAAACTCCATACCCACTGGCAGTCACATACCCCCATCACCATGTTCTCCCAACTTTCACCCTAGGCAACCACTAATCTACTTTGTCTATTCTGGACATGTCATATAAACGGAATTATATATTAAGTGGTCTTTTGTGACTGGCTTTTTTCACTTAGCATAATGTTTTCAAGGTTCATCCATGTTGTAGTATATTTCAGTACTTCACTTCTTTTTACTGCCACATAATATTCCATTGTATGGATATACACTTTGTTTATCTATTCATCAGTTGATGGACATTTGGGTTGCTCTACTTTTTGGATATTATGAATAATGCTGCTATAAACATTCATATACAAGTTTTTATGTGGACATATGTTTTTCTAGAATATATACCTGGGAGTGGAAGGGTTGGGTCACATGGTAGCCTATGTTTAACTATGTGGTGAACTGTCATACTCTTTTCGAAAGTGGCTGCACCATTATACATTCCTACCAGTAGTATATGAGGGTGCTAATTTCTTCACATCCTTGCCAATACTTGTTATCTGACTTTTTGATCATAGCCACCCTAGTAGGTGTGAAGTGGTATCTCACGGTTTTAATTTGCATTGCCCTGATGTTAATAATGTTGAGCATCTTCTCAGGTGCTTATTGGCAATTTGTGTATCTTTGGAGAAATGTCTATTCAGATCTTTTGTCCATTTTTAATTAGATTTTGTCATTTTATTATTGATTTTTAAGAGTTCTTTCTATATTCTAGATACAAGTTCCTTTATCAGAGAAATGATTTGGAAACATTTTCTCCTATTCTGTGGGTTTTTTTCACCTTCTTGATGTTGTCCTTGGAAGCATAAGATGTTTTTACTTTTCATGAAGTCCAATTTATCTAGTTTTATTCTCTTGTCACTTGAGATTTTTGTGTCAACATCTAAGAAACCATTGCCTAATACAAAGGCATAAAGATAATTATTTGCTTCTCTGGGTGTTCTGCTGGTGTGTGGCAATTTTCGATGAGCTATAAAATAAATATATTTAGTTAATAAATGATTATATCTTTATTCCATAAAACAATTCCAACAATTCTAATGAGATTTTAGCTCCCACCATCAGCCATCCATCTACTTAATTGTTCAATTCCAGTATACACATGTAGTGATTTCAGATTTGTTAAAATGAGAAGCAACTTTTTTTTTAAGATTTATTTATTTATTTTATTTTAAAATTTATTTTATTTTTAAATTTATTTTTGGCTGCATCGGGTCTTAGTTGTGGCATGCGGGCTCTTTGTTGTGGCGTGCAGGCTTCTCTCCAGTTGTGGCACGCAGGCTCTAGGGCATGTGGGCTCTGTAGTTCACGGCACACAGCCACTCTAGTTGAGGCTCAAGAGCTCAGTAGTTGTGGCACACGGGCTTAGTTGCCTTGCGGCAAGTGGGATCTTAGTTCCCTGACCAGGGATTGAACCCATGTTCCCTGCATTCGAAGGCAGATTCTTTACCACTGGACCACCAGGGAAGTCCCAGAAGCAACTTGTTTTTTATTAACTAGTGTACAGTGCTTATGTACAGTTCCTTTTGCCTTTAGTTTTATAGACTCCACTCATTTTCTTTATTCTCCTACCTGCTTCAGAGAGGTTGCTTCATATATTTGCAATATATTTAGATTCTTTTATCGCACTTCGTATTTCATGCTGGGTTTCCCAAACCTCCTGAATGGTAATTAAAACTTGTATACATTAGCACTATTTACAATAGCCAAGACATGGAAACAACCTAAATGTCCATTGACAGATGAATGGACAAAGAAGATGTGGTATATACGCACAATGGAATACTACTCAGCCATTAAAAAGAATGAAATAATGCCATTTGCAGCAACATGGACGCGACTAGAGATTATTATACTAAGTAGGTCCAAAAGAGAAAGACAAATACCATATGATGTCACTTATATGTGGAATCTAAAATATGACACAAATGAATGAAACAGAAATAGACTCACAGACATAGAGAAGAGACTTGTGGTTGCCAAGGGGAAGGGAGGTGCGGGAGGGAGGGATTGGGAGTTTGGGATGAGCAGATGAGAATTAGTATATACAGAATGGATAAACAACAAGGTCCTGTTGTATAGCACAGGGAACTATATTCAATATCCGGTGATAAACTATAATGGAAACAAAAAAGAATATATATGTATAACAATCAGTTTGCTGTACAGCTGAAATTAACACAACATTGTAAATCAACTATACTTCAATAAAATTTTTTTAAAACTTGTATGCATTAAACTTTATACTCTTTGTGCTGTAAAGTTTTATGGGTTTTAGGTCTTATATTCATAGTATCATACAAAATAGTTTCACCACCCTAAAAAAAATCCTATTTGTTTCACCTATTCTACTCCCCTCCTCCTGAGCCCCTGACAACCACTAATCTGTTAACCATCTCTATAGTTTTGTCTTTCCGAGAATGTCATATAATTGGAATATATACAGTATGTAGTTTTTTCAGACTGGCTTCTTTCACTTAGCAACATGCATTTAAGATTCATCCATGTCTTTTTATAACTTATTTCTTTTAATTGTTGAGTAATATTCCATTGTATGGATATACCAACCTCATTTTTTATGTACTTAAATTTCTTTGAACTTGAGTTAAATCTTGAAATACTCCCCAGTATGGAAATGTTTCATTACAAGCTTTACATGATCAATTTTTTCAATGATCTATTTGTTACTTTTTCCCCTGCTAGAGGCACCACACCTGTACTTTTTCATTGGCCAGCTCCAAGCTAGACTAGCTGTCCTCTAAAGAAGCTACAGAATTATCCTCTTGGGTCTATCCTTTGACATCATGCTGGAAATTTCCTTTCTCTCTGTCTATATATATATAAACCACTTGTTCCCTGCATCCAATGTCTTCCTTTTTCTTGGTTTATTTCTTTCTTCTAGTTCCCCAGCAGCATCCTGAGAAATAGTGAATGGAAGGTAACATCACTGAAAATTTTGGCTTCATTCATGATTGAGAGTTTGGCTCAGTATAGGGTTGAACACTGAAAATAAATTTTCTCTCAGAAAATGTCAAGGGATTTGCTCCATTATTGCTATTGTTGTTGTTTTAGCTTCCAGTGTTGATACTAAGAAATCTAACGATATTCTGATTTCGGGGGTGGGGGGAGAGGTTTGTATGTGATCTATTTTTTTTCTTTAGAAACTCTTAGAATACTTTATCTATGGTATTCTAAATTTTTACAGTGATGTAATTTGGTGAGGGTATTCTTTTTGTTCATGGTGCTGGGCATTTTGATGGTCTCTATCAATTTGAAGATTCATATCCTTTAGCTCTGGGAAATATGTCTCTTTGATGATATTCTTCTTACCATTCTGCCTTTTTGGAATGATCACCAGTAGTTTTTAAAGTTCTTGAATTAATCCTCTAATTTTCTTATCCTTTCTCTCCTTATTGTCATCTATTTGTTTTTCTGTTCTAATTTCTGAGAGGTCTTATTTATTTATTTATTTATTTATTTATTTATGTTTTGAGGTCTCCTTGATTTTATCTTTATACTCCTCTGTTTAGTTTTTTTCTTTAATTTTTACTATCATATCTTGAATTTTCAAGAGTACCTCTTTCTTATTCCATGATTATTTTATATATACACCACGTGTACATGTCCAATCTCTTTTTCCTATTTATTCACTTCAGTCTCTCTCTTTTGTTAGATATTTTCTTTAAATGTCTGGCAGCCCTTGACTGGCCATTCATATACAGGAGAAAGGCACTAAAAACTTTTTTTTAATTTATTTTTTTTATTTTTGGCTGTGTTGGGTCTTCGTTGCTGCATGCGGGCTTTCTCTAGTTGTGTCGAGCGGGGGCTGCTCTTCGTTGCGGTGCGTGGGCTTCTCAGTGTGGTGACTTCCCTTGTTGCAGAGCACGTGCTCTAGGCTTGCAGGCTTCAGTAGCTGTGGCGCAGGGGCTTAGTTGCTCCATGGCATGTGGGATCTTCCCGGACCAGGGGCAGGCGGATTCTTAACCACTGCGCCGCCAGGGAAGTCCCAGCACTAAAAACTTAACTGAAAGCACCATTTATGGGCAGGACTTCACTGTAGGGAGAGCTGGCTACAATTCTTTTGCTTTTGGTCAAATTGAACTTTTCCAGAGAGTCTATCTCCTATGTCAGCCTCACCCACCCAGATACCTGGAAGCCCTGTTTCTGAGCCTTTCATGGGTGTTGTGAGAATTCAGTTTATCGTTTAGGGGGTCCAGTTTTGCCCCCTGTAACTCTGCCAATCTGCCAAGTCACCCATGTACTTTCTACTTCCACTTTCTACTTTCCTGTATGAATTAAGGCCTCAGATGTCTTCTAGTGTCGTCAAAGACTGGGTTTGCATTTCTGATTTCTGTACTTGTATTTTTTCAGATGAGACTGGGACAGAAATGTCTATACTCTGGCATCTTAAAATAAGAAGTCTTCTAGAATCATGATTTGTTTGAAAAGTTTTGATTCATATTTGTGATTTTAATCTGAAAGTTGAAGAGAATTTGGTTAATTTTCTAAACAGAAGTTTATAATTTTCTAAATAGAATTTTATAATTTAAAAAAATATTCATTTATTTATTTGGCTGCACCAGGTCTTTAGTTGCAGCTTGCAGGATCTAGTTCCCTGACCAGGGTTCGAGACTGGGTCCCCTGCATTGGGAGCACGGTGTCTTAACCGCTGGACCACTAGGGAAGTCCCAAATTTTATAATCATTGGGTTGGCTAGTAGCGTTACATTAGGAAATTTTTTTTATATTAGATTTGCATGATGACCATGAGTGTTATATACGGGTACCATTCCCAACACGTTTGTACAGTTAGGGCTCTGGGTATAAATGAAGTTAGATGTACTAGTGCCCTAATATAACAAACTATAAAACTTTCTTTTGTAGACAACCACTACGAAACATCTATTACCAGCAGATTTTTTTTTGGTGTGGGGGGGTATTTATTTATTTGTTTGTTTATTTTTAACATCTTTATTGGAGTATAATTGCTTTACAATATTGTGTTAGTTTCTGCTGTATAACAAAGTGAATCAGCTCTATGTATACATATATCCCCATATCCCCTCCCTCTTGCATCTCCCTCCCACCCTCCCTATCTCACCCCTCTAGGTGGTCACAAAGCACCAAGCTGATCTCCCTGAGCTATGCAGCTGTTAACCACTAACGATTTTACATTTGGTAGTGTATATATGTCAATTCTACTCTCTCACTTTATCTCAGCTTCCCCTTCCCCTTCCCCATGTTCATCAGCAGATGTTTTTAACCACATAATAATGTCTACAATGGATGTCTCTGACCAATTGCCAATGGAAGTGATCCAGGTCTTCAACAGTACTTAGTGTGCATGCTCAGTTGCTTATGGTTGGCACACTGGAAGTTGAGCTGCAGGAGATGGGGGATTAGAATAATCAATCAAAACCAAGGCATCAGAATGACAGTATCAAATATCTTAAGTACTGAATACTCAAGCATCGATGTATGTTTACTGAACAAACTCTGTGTGCCTGTGCTACAGGCTGAAAAATAAAAAGAAATCATGACACCTTTCCTCATGGAGGTTTCAATTCACTTAGAGGAATCACAATATACACATGAGTAACAATGATCAAATAAGTCAGAAGATAGGAGTGTGGCAAGGTCCATCTTCCTGACACTTTGCTGTGTGTAGTGCTGGTAAAATTTGGAGTTGCCAGTGTCCAGTCCCCAACCTCTTGGGTGTTGAGAAGCAATTGCAGCAGTGGCAGAAAGCACAATTCAGTGACGAGGCAATTGCAGCTCTGTGATCCCTGAATAGCATTTTAGGCAGTGTGCCAAGATTTTTTTTTTTTTCTTGGCTCAACTGTTCAGGTTCTGGCCTCCTGATCTCCACTTTCCTGATTGTGGCAGAGGAAGCAGCATTCTTGAGAGGTCAGTTCTGCAATGTTCAGGGAGTCACACCTAGAGGTACGCCTTGAGACCACTCCTCCATTTCTTCCAACAATTTTGTAAGTACCTAACCTCCTGTATTTAATCCCTTTCTGCTTAAAACACCTAGAGTGTTTCTGTTTCCTGCATTGAACCCTGACTCATGTAGAACTAATGTTAAGAATTCAAAGTGTTTGAGAGAATCAGATACATTAAATGTGTACTTCAAATGTTTAATAAAATTTGATGACCTACTTATATAATATGCTAAATGTTTGAGGATTTAATCTTTTAAACGTAGGTTAATTGAATATTAATCACAGAATAAGTAAAAATAATGGATCTTACCTTTATACAATGTATGATTAGATTAATAATTATCAAGATTTTTAAGTTTAAGAAAAACTAGAATTTAAAACAAGAATTTTAATATACAGTCATCCCTCAGTATCCGCAGGGGATTGTTTCCAGGATTCCCTGTGGATACCAAAATCTGTGGATGCTCAATTCCTTATATAAAATGGCATAGTATTTGCATATAACCTAAACACATCCTCCCATATACTTTAAATCATCTCTGGATTGCTTATGTCAACAAAAAATTAATCAATAGTCAATCTAAGAGAGAAATGGAAAATTTTATTCAAGCCACCTGAGGATTATAACCTGGGAGACAGTCTTTCTGAAAGCTCTGAGGACCGTTCCACCTGTTGGAGGTCAAGGCACAGTTATATAAGTTTTTGAGACAAAGGGTTGTACACCAAAGTAACATATTGACAGTTTGCATAGTCCAACATGGTGAGTAGTGGGTTACTGTAGCACCTTACAGGATTGAGACACGAATGTTATCTCCTAAGTAGTTACCCTGAGGGCACCAGGAGGAAATTGCTTTTTTTGGTGAATAGGCATCTTCTAAGGGGATCTCGTTAATGTATAATGAAGATGCACAATGCATGCTAAACGGGAGTGGGATAGTGGCTTAAACAGGCAGAGAGAGAATTTTATGTTTAATTTTTCTTGTACTGCCTTAAAATAATCTTATTCTATCACTTATAATACCTAATACAATGTAAATATTATGTAAATAGTTGTAAATCCAATGTAAATGCTATGTAACTAGTTGTTAGCATACAGCAAATTCAAGTTTTGCTTTTTGAAACTTTCTGGGAATTTTTTTTTCAAGTATTTTCAGTCCGCTGTTGGTTGAATGCGCAGATGTGGAACCTGCAGATACAGAAGGCCAGCTGCATTGAATATCAATTAAAACATAAGTAAGGGGCTTCCCTGGTGGCGCGGTGGTTGAGAGTCTGCCTGCCGATGCAGGGGACACGGGTTCGTGCCCCGGTCCAGGAAGATCCCACATGCCGCGGAGCGGCTGGGCCCGTGAGCCATGGCCACTGAGCCTGCACGTCCGGAGCCTGTGCTCCACAACGGGAGAGGCCACAACAGTGAGAGGCCCACGTACCGCAAAAAAAAAAAAAAAAAAAAAAGAACACATAGATAAACCCTGAGCAACAAAAAAAAGCATTATATTGATCAGGAGGTTTTTAATCATGCAGTCAGCTTTTCCACAAGGGAGACATCCTTCAGAAACATATAACGACAAAAGAGCTACATCACATTTCCAATAGTTACATGTTTGGATAGCACTAGAGGCTGCATCCTGTGTGGCCAGGGGCACTTTTGTTTCTCTATGTGATACATGGAGAGGATTTCTCAACTTCTTTTCAGCACAGGTCATATCTTCCCTTTCAAAAACAAAAACAAACAAAATCAATTTAGGCAAGACCTCCAACCTTCTTTTCTACTAAGCTATCCATCCACAACATCAAGTGAGTCACAAGACAGACTCACTTGAGTTTCACTTCTTTCTTCTTCCAAAGAGGAGTAAAGTGGCCCAATATCGGAGCCAAAAACATTGAAACTCCAAGCACATAGGTGTTTAGAGCCCGAATAAGAACGACTGTTAATTATTGAACACCTGTGTACGGAACACTCGACCACTAGTTGATTTCCACGTTATTTCATTTAACCTTCACAACCACCCCAGAAGTATTATTATTATCCCCCATTTTATAGATGAAGAAACCGAGTCTTAAGTAGGTTCAGGGAGTTATGCAAGAGCACACAGGTAGTAAATGGTATAGGAGAGTTAAACAAAAACCCATCTTGTTCAAAGCACATCTTTCCACCATACCCATACCAGATTTCCGGACTCCAGAATAAGATACGCAGAGAAGTGCCTCTGCCTAGCTCTAGTTGCCAAGAAGTAACATAAGCAAGAAGTAAACCTTGGCTATTTTGCTAAGCCACTGAGATGTGGGGGGTTCTTTTATTATTGAAGCATTACCTAACAGAAGTTGGCTGGTATAGGTGTCTTTAAATACAGCGTCGTAAACTTTGAAAACCACTTTAAGAACATGGTACAGTGCAAATCATGCTTAGTGAGTCTCTATTACTTTATACCATCCCCGAACAAGTACTTACCTTTACTTAAGACAAAGGCTCAAAAGTGCTTGAAGTTCTGCAGGAAAGACCGTGAGTCGGTCAGGGAATGGCTTTGGCATTCAAATAGTCGCATACAAACTGGTGCATAAACGTCTAAAGAAATATATTCTTTTTTGTCGTTCTTTTTTTAATTGAGAAAATCTTCTAAATCTCCTATTTAAGAAACTAAAGAATATCAGTTTGAAGGGACACCGAATTACAAGTCATCTTGGGGGGAGAGGGCAAATAGCTTGCTCTAGCCTTGCTTATACAGCTCATAGCAAAAGGGGGCTCTTTTTGGTGGAATTTCAAAGTCACAGAGGTTGAGAGACAGTCTCCTTGACTGGAGGGAGAGAATTATCTTCTCTTAAGGGCAATTAGAGAACTTTAAGAGTACACTGTCAGCGGGCTTCCCTGGTGGCGCAGTGGTTAAGAATCCGCCTGCCAGTGCAGAGGTATAGGTTCAAGCACTGGTCCGGGAGGATCCCGCGTGCCGCAGAGCAACTAAGCCCTTGTGCCACAACTACTGGGCCTGTACTTTAGAGCCCGTGCTCCGCAACAAGAGAAGCCACCGCAATGAGAGAAACCTGCGCACCACAACTAAGTGTAGCCCCCGCTCACCACAACTAGAGAAAGCCCACGCGTAGCAACAAAGACCCCAATGCAGCCAAAAATAAAAGAAATTTTTTTTAAAAAAAGTACATTGTCAGGTGGGAACTGTAACTAGAGTCCCAAATATTTATATACTTACTTGCAAACTAAGAATTTATAAGAAACGTTCTAGAATTGTGACTTGATAAAACATTAACAGAAATATCTATAGTTTTTTAAAAACCTGGATTTAGTTGAAGCTAGGAAAACACATTTTAAGGTGATAAGCAGTTACTGTATCTATAAAGGTGGGAGATATAAATAATCCTTTAGACTGTTTCTTTTCTTTTGTGTTAGGAAGCCTACCTAATGGGGCTTTCCAGTTGCACAAATTTAAAATAACACCTACTTACCTTGGGAAAAAGTATAAAGAAAGCTCCTCTCTGACCGCAGATATTTTAGATTGAGAAGCTGAATATATTATCAATACTTGGGCATGTAAATCATTGTTTCTGGCAAACACATGCTATACCACTGCAAAATTATTATGGGGGATTAGGAATGTATAGATAGAAATACTTATCTCTATATGGATGTAGATATGTTTTTGTGGGGATGTGTTCCTGTTTTTTTTTTTTTTTTTTTTTTTTTTTTTTTGCGGTATGCGGGCCTCTCACCGCTGTGGCCTCTCCCGTTGCGGAGCACAGGCTCCGGACGTGCTCCGCAGCATGTAGGATCTTCCCGGACTGGGGCACGAACCCATGTCCCCTGCATCGGCAGGCGGACTCTCAACCACTGCGCCACCAGGGAAGCCCTGTTTAAGCTGTGTCTTGCACTATATCAGAAACAGATCCAGGAGACCACATAAAGGATGTTCAGACTTGGTTTTCATCACTTACTAGAAGAACTGAAACTGGAAAAAGAAAAATGTACTGGACCATGTTTGGCTGATGAGGTTCAACCTTGACTATGCGGTGAGAAGGTCCTACATGTGGTTAATTAATTGCGAACGATCCAGACTTTGGAAAATATATCAATGTTGGCCCATAAGGAGGCAGAGGGAGAAGTTATATTCCTTCAGAAATGAGAGGAAATTCCTTTAGAAGCAAATATTCTCATTCCCAATTGTCTTATATAAAGATAGATCCCAAGACAGGAAATGGAGACTCTAAATTAAGGGAAAGAACTTTTCCTCTCCTGGAGTCTGGATTCTACAAAGAGTAGAAATTAACTTGGAAGGAATGGCAGCTGGTGAGCTCCTGCCACCATGGAGGCAGGTGGGAGCCAGACAAGGAAGGATCCCATGGGCATGGGTCGAGGTTGTCGACTACACAGGTATCCACATCTAGTAGTCCTCTGGGGCGAGTGGTGGTAGTAGCACCCGCCTGAAAGCTGCTGGGCTCCCAGAACTGTGGAATACAATCTTCTGGAAATTTACCTACAAATTCCACAGTGAGTGCACATTAACAGGTACTGAGAACAGAACCTGTATGGACTCTTTGCATAC
Organism: Mesoplodon densirostris; assembly: GCF_025265405.1. Lineage (NCBI taxonomy): Eukaryota > Metazoa > Chordata > Mammalia > Artiodactyla > Ziphiidae > Mesoplodon > Mesoplodon densirostris. Next base: position 60,664,872 of record NC_082678.1, read on the forward strand.
GACATTGCGTCAATGCAAGAACAATTACAGAAACCTGCACTCTTACGACGAGCAATTTTGAGTCAACGAGACTACAAAAAAATGCAACCGGTTGGAAGAGAGCAGCACCTTCCCTTCTGGGCTGGGCAGGCTGGCAGGTTACCTTAGCATTACACTGTAGTAATGGCTGCTGAAGCATGTGTAAGCAAAGAATCACTTGAAGAAGTGTATTACTTACGGTTACAACTATTAACAATATATTACCCATCAAAAACACCTACTAGAGAAAGAAGATGACAAAACTGAATTTATAAATTAGGTTTAGGCAAAAATTACAAAAGCAGGTTTTTCCCTCTTGGCCAGAGGTTGGCAAACTTTTTCTGTAAAGGGCCAGATATTTTAGGCTTGTGGGCCATGTATTCTATGTTGCAACTACTCAACTCCAAAAGCAAATTTAGAAAAGTAATTCTGAGAGTCTTCAGCTAATCTAACTTTTAAAACAATAAAGGGGGAAAAAACAGTCATACTCTCAAAATTTCAAATAAAAAATTTTTATTGAAATTATTTCTAACATACTTGACAGCCGCATTAACATATAATACCATTATTACTACTACTACTAATAGCTAACACTTATATAGGACTCACAGTATAAGATAAAATTGCCAAAAAAGGTAGCATTTTTAGCAAATAAATGATATCTGCCACATTTTTATTATAATTCTTTCAACAGCCATTTACTCCAATTAAGAAATGTACAACATGATGATTTGGTGTTTTAATTTTTAAGAGAAAGAACTTAAATTAAGCAAGAAGAGGGAGAGAGGGAGTAATAATATTAATAGGAAGAGGGAGACATGGAAAAAATATATCACTTTGTAATAGATCATTTTGAGAGCTGCTTTCTGGCAAAATCATGTTATTGTTATCCGTAATGGGACAGTAAAGATGGGCAGAATTAGCCAAAAACAAAACAAGAAGAATCAAAGAATGAGGGAGGCCAGTCCTAAAATAAGATTACCAAGACTGTATTATTAGATGATTTACCTGGGCTTGAAAAGTGGCTATCATTATTACACTGTGAAATGAAAAACAACCCTTGTACCCATTGTGTCTATCCACTGACAGAAACATGATACAGTTTCCATAGAAACAACATTCTGCTCATCTAAAGTCCCATTATTTTCAAAGGGCAGTCAGGAAATAGTCAATAATATTCATTTTAACAGAAAATGTACTGGTAATAAAGGGAATTACAGCAAAAATCTGTCCTCAACCTAGTTTACTAGGGAAGATGAAACAAATATAAATGAAATAAAAAGATATACTATTAATATTTCTTCCTTTTTCAGAGAATATTAATCACTAAACAGGTGGAACAAGGGAATAGAGAACTATGCAAGTGAACTCTTTCTGGAAGTAACTGCTATTCACAGCTGAATTAAGTACTCCTAATCTTTGTGTCTCTACCTAGTAAAGCTAACAGTTATCCCCAGAAACGACAGCAGGGATTGATACACAAATACTGAAAACAGAATGTCCAGATTAGGAAAGGCGTATTTCAGTGCAAATTACTCTAGAACACCTCCAAGCCTTAATAACACCTTTAGAGGAATGGTACTGGAGAGTGATTTTGCTGATTGTGGAGATATTTTTTTCCCCAGTCATTTAAAAAAATTTTTATGGAGTTATAATTTACATACCATACAATTCACTTGCTTTACTTGTACAGTTCAATGTTTTTTGGTATATTTACAGATTTGTGTAACCATCACCACAGGTAGACTTAAGTGTTAGGAAAATCACTGAAAAACTGGGTCTTGCGATTTCAACCCTTACAGTAACTAACTCTTTGAATTTCCTTTTTTCCGCAAGTAATGATTTCCAGGGTACAGTGCCTGCACTAGTTTATACTTACTGGATTGAATCGAAAGCATTTAAAAACTTTCTTTTTGAGGAAGTCACTTTACACACACAGCAACAGTATTGGAACAGGCAGCTTCTAAGAATTAAACTGGTAAAATCCATACTTAATGAATTGTGAGAGCAATCCATAAAACTGTCTGTGACTGTGTAACTGAGGAGTTTAGAAACACTCTAAAGCCCTCATTAAGATGAGGAGGTAATCTCAGGAGGCAAAACGAGTGGCTGTAATCTGGTCAGCAAAGATCTGATCAATTGTATAGTACGCTGTTCAGAGAAAAGTTTGCATGAAGATTAGCCTACAGAAAGAGAATTGCCAATCTTTACCCAGCACTATTCAGGGAACAGAGATGCAAAATCCAGAGGGTATGAGTCTTCCTGTCTTTGAAGAGGTACACTCTGCTGTGGGGCAGGGATCATTTATCAGGTTTCACCAGGATCTGAACGAGACATCTCTCAAAGCGATTCACCTCATTTTGTTTTGATTCCTTATTTACTAAGAAACTGCCTGATTTGCTTTCCAGACCTGACAAAAAGTTTTCTTGGTGTGTACAATTTGAACATCACGGTTATCAAAAATGAATCTGCTTCACCCCCCAACAAATGAACGAATGGTTTGGTTTATTTGCCTTCTTATTTGTCACTCTTGTGTACTAACACATGCCAATCTACTCTGGGACACTGATAGTATTAGATCATACCCTTAAATGTAATGATTTCCAAGCGAATGTCACCCAAGGAGACCTTGACAAACAGCCATCCAGACTTTTCTTGCTACACCCTGACCTTGTCATAGTGAAATAGACCAGGACCCTATGGTCCTTGCCCCTCCCGCACCCATGTCCTTAGCCTGCCTTTAAAAAAGATATTTATTTATTTATTTATTTATTGGCTGCATTGGGTCTTCCGTGCTGTGCGCAGGCTTTCTCTACTTGCGGCGAGCGGGGGGCTACTCTTCGTTGTGGTGCGCCGGTTTCTCATTGCGGTGGCTTCTCCTGTGGCAGAGCACAGGCTATAGGTACGTGGACTTCAGTAGTTGTGGCACGTGGGCTCAGTAGTTGTGGCGCACGGGCTTAGTTGCTCTGCAGCATGTGGGACCTTCCCGGACCTGGGCTCAAACCCATGTCCCCTGCATTGGCAGGCGGATTCTTAACCACGGCACCACCAAGGAAGTCCCAGACTGCCTTTTGTCTGTGGAAAAACTTTAGCCAAAGGATAAGTTTAATCAGAGAAGTGAGAAAATGCAGAAACAAAGAAAACAGAGGAGACCAAATAATAATAGTTTAGTCACTGAGCATAGTCAAGGATCTTTAGTTCCTCCTTAAGGGCTATAGACAATATTCTGAGCCACATCCTGTGAGCTGTCTTATAGATACTGAAGCCCCCATCAGGTGGAAGAAGTTAACTACATGATGACCAGGCTGTAGCCGTGACATAAGCTGCCACAATTCCGAGAACTGGCCTCAAAGAAATGGAAACAAACCCAACCTGGAACTGAAGATTAACTGTACCTAAAGCAATCAAGATGACACTGGTAAGACCACTGATGACCAATTTCAAGATGACTGTCAGAGCTGACTGTATTATTTCTGCATGCAGCCCCCCCATCTATAAAAGCTCTTGCCCCAATTGTCGGGGGTGGGGGGGAGTCGGCCTTTTGGACCGGCATCTACCCTCCCCCACAGTCACCGGCATCCAAAATAAAGCGAACGTTCCTTTCCACCAACCTGGCCTCTTTATTGGCTTTTGAGCAGTGAGCAGCCGAACCCCACTTTCGGTTACAAGAGACCCCAGAACCTTCAATTCGGTAATACTCAAACACAGTAAAACAGGCCAAGAGAGAAACAAGAATGTCCTATTCACTCTCTATTAAATTCTACCCTGTATTCTTCTGAACTGAACAGAATCAGAAACGACTGCATTAAATTGGACAAGAATAAATCAAAGCAAATTCACGGTTTTCTTATTTTTCTGGAATGAAAATGCCTTGAAATTAAAAGCACCTATGTTTAAATCACTTCAGTTATTACTGACTTAACATTAATCAACCAAAGATGAATCTGAATAATCATAAATGGATGGATAAAGTTAGAGAGAAAATGTGCTCAGTAAATAAACATTGAATGTAAGAACCAATACATGAATGTAAGAACCAATACACCAATACATGATGTGCCTGGAATTCTTTAAAAACTCTCATCTCTTCTGCTGCTAACCAAGTAGGATAGTGCTAGAAACCGAATAAATCTGTTGAAATAGTGTCCCTTTTGGTCAGCTTCTCACTGAAAAATTATCGGGGTCTTCTCTTTTTTTTTTCTTTTGGCCGCACTGCGCGTGTGGGATTCCCTGACCAGGGATGGAATGATGGAACCCGTGCTCCCTGCAGTGGAAGGAAGAAGTTCTAACCACTGGACCTCCAGGAAATTCCCAGGGTCTTCTCTCTTTAAATTGAAAGCTCAGTTTAAAAATATGTCATTGAAGGATAAGCTAAAGCAGTGGTCCCCAACCTTTTTGGCACCAGGGACCAGTTTCGTGGAAGACAATTTTTCCGCGGACGGGGGGTCGGGTGGGAAGGTTCAGGCAGTAATGCGAGCGATGGGGAGCGGCGGGGAGCGGCAGATGGAGCTTTGCTCACTCACCTGCCGTTCATCTCCTGCTGAGCGGCCTGGTCACGAACAGTATCGGTCCTCGGCCCAGGGGTTGGGGACTCCTGAGCTAAAGGACAGACAAAAAAGTTCATGCACATATACTTATAATTTTGGAAACCACCAAAGAGATTTCAAGGACTACCAAAGATCCTCTATGGATCTGTTGAGGAGCAAATTAAATTTGTATTTTGGGATTACTAGAAACATTTGTAAAATACATTCAGTCAACTTTCAGAACTGAAAACAGGCCCTTCTAAACAACCTATTTTTTTTAAATTTCAAAGGCACTTTGGATTTTGAACATACTATGATCCCTTCTTTACTGTGACTTCCGGGATGGCCACAGGCAAATTTGCAGTCCATCTCTAGGAGCTCACTAAATTATTACTGCAGGCATTTTGTGTACTAACCTTATCGATGCCTTCATTTTAATCCTCCTCCCTTATTTTCCCCATGATTTCTCCATCCAGTTTTAGTAATGTTTTATGGTATCTCTGTAAGCTGCCTCACATCCCTGGGGAGAGGGAGTTGCAAATAAATACATAATACGAAAAAAATCAGCCTTACACTTAGGGTGCAGGTCTGTTTTAGCATATTTATAACTGCAGAGTTGTTGTTGTTTAAGTTGAATTCATCACTAATATTTAAAAACCCCAGCATTTCATATAAAAATCTAGATTTCAGATGTCACTGAGGAAAAAATGTAAAAAGTTCTTATCTCCCTGGACCCGCATGCTACCAGGATCAGTCCTGAGCAGCAACTGTGGTCTCCAGTGGTCACAGTAGTCCTCACACATTCCTTGTGCTCATTCATATGACTTGAGAGGCCTGGTAATGACTTCAAAAAAAGGAAGGAACTTCAGGATTCTGCAATACACAGAGGCAGGAGCACTTTTTCTCGTTCTTTGAAAGCAGTTGGAGACATAACACGCACAATTCATTCTGCAACCTTCACTGGACCTTTCCGCTGCGTTGGGCCTAGCGATAGGCTGTTGAAGAGAGCAGCAGAGGTCTGGGTCCTGGGTGGCAGGTACCACCAATGACTGGTCAGAGCACGAATCACCGCCACTAGCACAAGGAGTGTTTAACTGAGCTATATACAAAGCTCGGTTCTGAACCGAAGGTGGAACGGTACTCGGTGTAGACTAGTTACTAGGGAATCTAAGCTGGGTTCCCCTCCATGAGACACTTATGTAAGCAGCCCACGGCCAGTTCGCAGGAGATGGGGCAGAAAGACACGGCTTGGCTCCGCATTGAATCACAGACAACGCAACTCCTGAACTAGGCGCACTCTCCAAGGACGCCCCCGTTTCCGGAGCAACAGCCCGGTCCCGCCCCCTTAGACTCCGCCCCCGTGGGTCTTTCCCGCCAAAGGCCGCTAACACCGCAGAGCATGGTGGGACAAAGCTCTCGGCTAGGCTTCACCAAATCCTTTCAGGGCGCCGTTGCTTTAAGAGACCCATTCCTGGGGAAACTGATTATTCTTTAGGACTCGACAGAGGTGAATAACCCCTTTTATGAGGGCTCTGTATTTAATCTTTACCACTCAGCCGGTCACTTCATTCGCGAACCTCTCCACAAAATCGGCAACGCGGGAACTTTTTTTCCCTTCGCGCGGAGGGTGACGTCGCGCGTGCGCCAGCGTCCCTTTCGCAGCGCCCGTTAACGCTTCTGCGCGTGCGTAGTGAGATCGACTGGCTGCTTCCTCCCGCTTCTCTTCCTCCCTCCCCCCCATATCCGTGCGCCGAGCTGATAAAGGCGCCATTTTGGAGGGGCCGCGGGAGACGTGGTGTAGCTGTGGGCTTGCTCTGCTGTTCGCTAGGCTTGGTGGGAAGACCTGTTCTCGAGTCCGCGCCTTTCGTCGCCGCCATGTCGGGAGGTGGTGTGATTCGTGGGCCGGCAGGGAACAACGACTGCCGCATCTACGTGGGGAACTTACCTCCAGACATCCGAACCAAGGACATTGAGGACGTGTTCTACAAATACGGTGCTATCCGCGACATCGATCTGAAGAACCGCCGCGGAGGACCGCCCTTCGCCTTCGTTGAGTTCGAGGACCCGCGGTGAGGCGGTCAGGGTCTTGCTGCCTTGAGGAAATAGGTTGGAGTCGTTGGGGAAGGCTCCAGGGCCTTCACAGAGAGAATGGGGAGGTGGGCTCCGAGGTTGGGAGCCAGACGAATCGCCCATGCAGGAGTGGAGCGAGGAGCCGAGTCGGCGAGGCTTTTCCTGCGGCCGGGCCCTCCGGACGTCCCGAGAGCCGACTCGCAGGCTCGGAGCGGGAAACTGAGGCGCCGAGGGCTGCCGTAGTGGTCGGCAGCCGGGCGTGCTTCTGGGTGGGGGAGGGGCCCTTCCTATTATGCAGCGCATGTGGGCTCTTCCACCCCAGGTGCGCATGTGCGGGGGGCCGCTGGCTCTCGGAGCGAGTTGGCCGCCCCGCCCGGCCCTGTTCCTGACCCCTTTGCTCTTCTGTGATCCCGCAGGGACGCGGAAGACGCGGTGTACGGTCGCGACGGCTATGATTACGATGGATACCGTCTGCGGGTGGAGTTTCCTCGAAGCGGCCGTGGTACAGGCCGAGGCGGCGGCGGGGGTGGAGGTGGCGGGGCTCCCCGAGGCCGCTATGGCCCCCCGTCCAGGCGTTCTGAAAACCGAGTGGTTGTCTCTGGTGAGTTGGCCGTTCCGTGCGAGTTGATGGAAGGGGGCAGAACCCACTGGGAAGTTTTCCTTGCGTGACCAGTTGGACAGAGGCACGTTTTCCGGCCGGGTCTTGCATTCTTCGAGTCCCGTGGGTGAATGTAGTGAACCAGGGTTACTGTGTTTGAGGTTGACCACCTGCGGTCGCAGCAGCTAGACTCTGAAGATGCTTTGACTTTGCCACCAATTCGGGGCTCTTGATTCCCGAGTCTGAGCAGCTCCTTAACCTAGGGCGTTAAAGGTCATCGCTGCTTTTAAAGTCATCTTTGTTCTAATGTAACTTTTAAGCGTACTGTGAAATTTAGGAGAATTGGTCTTGAAAAACAGTAACTTTTTCAGGACTGCCTCCAAGTGGAAGCTGGCAGGATTTGAAGGATCACATGCGTGAAGCAGGTGATGTATGTTATGCTGATGTTTACCGAGACGGCACTGGTGTCGTGGAGTTTGTACGGAAAGAAGATATGACCTATGCGGTGCGAAAACTGGATAACACTAAGTTTAGATCTCATGAGGTACGTTCTGCGCTTGTTCTTTGCTTTGGCCAGGCTTGGACACAGTGGTCTTAACGGTGGAAGTCGCAGGTAAGATTCAGGCAAGGGTGTCCGAGTAAACCCAGTCAAGTGCCTCTGGTTTAAGTTACGTTGAATTCAGCATGCCTGAAGGCAGGCGAAAGCTTCGATCTTTCAATCGAAAGTTCTGTCTATCCAATAGGGAGAAACTGCCTACATCCGGGTTAAAGTTGATGGGCCCAGAAGTCCAAGTTACGGAAGATCTCGGTCTCGAAGCCGTAGTCGTAGCAGGAGCCGTAGCAGAAGCAACAGCAGGAGTCGCAGTTACTCCCCGAGGAGAAGCCGAGGATCGCCACGCTATTCTCCCCGTCACAGCAGATCTCGCTCTCGCACATAAGAGGACGGGTGACGCTTTTTGTAGAACCCACGTTGTATACAGTTTTCCTTTATTCAGTACAATCTTTTCATTTTTTAATTCAAACCGTTTTGTTCAGAATGGGCTGAAGTGTTGAATTGCGTTCTTGTGTAACACCCCCTTGCTCCTAACATCCACATTGCCCTCGTGTCTGAGAAACTGTACTTTAAGTGATGTCACAGACAGGATTGTTTAAATTTAGTTAACTCTCCATGCTCTTCAGACCGTGATACTATGTAAATGTCTCTTCTGCTCTGGTGTGTGTGAACTGGGTTGTTGGGGGTGTTTGTGGTTATCTTACCTGGGGAAGTTCTTATGTTTATCTTGCTTTTCATGTGTCTTTCTGTAGACATATCTGAAGAGATGGATTAAGAATGCTTTGGATTAAGGATTGTGGAGCACATTTCAATCATTTTAGGATTGTCAAAAGGAGGATTGAGGAGGATCAGATCAATAATGGAGGCAATGGTATGACTCCAAGTGCTATTGTCACAGATGAAATTGGCAGTATTGACCTTATACTAAAAGGCAAGGGTTCAAAATGATGATCTACCTTAAAACACTTGCAAACATCTTATGCAGTTACCTTTAGCTACAATTGCTTTGCTCTTTAAACCTTGGCAATTGTGGCAAAATTACGTTGCCCGTTTCGTAACAATTTATTTTGCTCCCTGCCCTTTTTTGTTTTAATAGGGACTAATGTGGGAAGAACTGGCTAATTTGTCACAATGCTTAGTTACAACTGTTAATGTGTGACCTGCTGTTGGTGTACATGTGGGTACAGGGTGTCTTTAATTCCAACCGGATAGAGTATAATATCAATACTGCTAAATCTGCATGTCCTCTGTGTGACTGATATAGCGTTGCTACTTCATTTTTTTTAAGACAAAATGAAAGCAAAATATAGAGTTCCAACGTATTGGTGTAGATAATCTAGTTGGGAATACTTTTAAGTCTCACCTTCCCCTTTAAACTAATATTCATAATTGACTCATATGTTTAAAACACTTTAATTTACAAATTAAATTACAGATGGGAGCATTAGATTTAGTTTAGACTTAGGTGGGTAGCAATACCAGTAAACTTCTCAACTACATAACTTTTTGCAACCACAAAACCTGTAATACGCTGTACAGTAACAAGTGTTGGCATTATCAGTTGAACTGTAAATATAAAATGCTTCTTCCAATTAGTCTCTATGATGATTAAGTTTCTAAAATTTATCTGAACACCATACAGAAACTTGTTTTGGGGAATTTGATAGTTATTGATGTACATCTGTTAAACTGATGACAGACATAACTCATCATTCCCCAGAAACCTTTTTTGATTACAGTATCTAACATTTTGCCTCCTCTTTTTTGGTTTTGCTGGTTATAAAGGTTTGGATTGGAGAGGGCTCACTGGATCCCAATCCTTGGAGCTGGATCATTGGATTCAAATCATAATGTGGATAGGATAGGGAGGATGAATTACAAGGATTCATGGAGCGGGATCAGATTACCAGGAACATAGGAGTGGATTCCTGCCCCAACCAAACCGCATTCGTGTGGATATTTTTTTTTTTTTTTTATTCAACTTAATTGGCTATTCCAAAGAATTTTTTTTTTTCCTATTTTTGACGATTGGAGCCCTTAAGATGCACGATGGAATTGTGTTTTGCATTTTTTGGTAAAAGGAGCAAAGCGAGGACCTGGAGATATACGCTGGAGCAATCTCCTTGGAAGGATTCAGCACGAGTAGATGGTAAACATTTAAAGGGGAAAGGGGGGGTTTGTTTAAAATAGTAAATCAGTAAGTCACTTCTAAATTTAAAGAAAACAAAATTGGAGTTGAAGACTAAGTAGGTTTCCAATTGGCTATTGCCGTTTTTCTTTGAAAAAATAAACATTTTTTTAAAAAAACTATGCATGGTTGTCCTTTTTCCTCTTGTAAGATGTTTTACTGGTTGACTAGTCTCAGTTAATCCTTTAAATTGATAAGATTCTGATTCTTGTGTTTATGTGTTAGTAAATTAAAGGTTCTTGAAAGGACTTTTCTGATAAATGGTTTTAGCCATCTGTTAATTGTTGTAAAAAGTCTTCAGGGGAAGATGAAAAATGAGAATAAGGCAATTGTGTATGTAATATGGTAAGTGAGGGGGTGATCTAGTCTCTGAAGGATAAGTTTCAGAGCTTTGATTTACAAATGATGAAAAGCTTATAGATGCTGCTTATTTGGGGTGATCATCTAGACAGCATAGGGTTTTGTGCAAAATCGAGCGAGGACTAAATGTTGGTGTTAGCCTTTTGAGTTTCTCAATAAAACTAAACTCCTAAAAAATTGCTAAGTATTAAATTCAGCACAGATCAGGATTCTTAACGTAAATTACATTTTCTGTTGGAAGTGTGAACAGCACACTAGAAGATTAACTGCTTATTTGAGTAAATGATTGCTAATAAAAAGCTGGGCATTCTTTAGAATTTTGCCTTGGAAGTCTTCTCAACCATAAGGTTATTCTGTATCCAGAACATACCAAAGCAGTGATTACATCTTGTAGTCTACTGGTTTTTGTATCTTTACCTGATAGCCCCTTGGCGCTAAGTTTTCAGTTTAGAGTTGGGGAGGGGTTTTTACTTAGAATTCCTAATCTTCTGATTTCCTGATAGCTAGTCACAACCATCAAGCCATTCTTTTTCTACACCCAAAAGATAGCTAAGTCGTGACATTTCCCTTGGGTGTTAATTATACTTGGAAGCAGAATTTAAGATTGCTATTCAGTTGACGTAATTTCAAACCTAGGAAACACTAGGAATAATCTTGGTAGTGTAGTAGAGAAAATGGGCCCGGAGGGATTCGCATAAGGTCACCCAACCAGTACATTTAAATGAACCTTACGGAATGTCAGGAGGAAGAAGAGGGATAGGAAGTTCAAAATTAGGATTCCATTTTAAGTATTTAAGCAAAACACTTGGTATAGACTCATTAAGGGAGTAACTCTAGTTATTATGTGAGAATTCAACTGTTCAAGAGCAGACTTAGGCACGTAAAACAAGTTCTGTTTCATCTGTAGAATATACAATTGGTATTTTTTAATGACTGATTTGGGAAAGATTAACGTGAGCTAGACTTAAGCAGTCCTGGGTTCGTTTGTGTTCATTGAATATTTTGGAAACAGGACCAAAATGAAAATTGCCATCGCTCAAAGTTGGCAAAGTTAAGTTGCCATCACTTAAATTGCATTTATTTACGCTACGCTGAAAGATGTGCTCTACTAAAAGTTAGTAGTTCCAACCCCTGACTGAAGGGAGATGGAAAATATTACTTCCCTAGTATATAGGCTGTTGAAGATTAGAGAGGGCTTCACTGTGTATGAAAGGTAGAGGGACGCAGGTTTTCCGGTTCAGTAAGACCAGACGGCTAAATGCTGTAAGGGGAGGGGCAGACTTGCTGTTTTTCAGTCTTAAGAAATGGACTTTAAATCTCTACCTAGATTAGCAGCTATTAGAAGAAAGTCACACCCTTTTGGAACTAAAAAAGCTGTCTTGGATTTTCCCCTTTTCTCCCTATTTATGTCCCCTTAGATATTGTAGGGAACCTATAATTAGTTTATTATTTTCTAACCAAGGAAAAACTTAAGTCTCTAAGAAGCAATTATTTTTCATAACGTCAGATTGAGTAACCCACCTTGCTGTTCAGCCCACATCCTTCTGGAAACAAAAGGTAAGAAACCTATTTTCTGATTCCTAATTGTTTGGGATCTGAATTTTATTAATTTAAAAAAGATACTCTTTGGAATATGAACAGATTTCCCTCATTTAAAATGTTTTTTCCCCTATATTTTATAGTTTAATAATATATTCCATTATTCGTGTATCCACTCATAGTGCTTAAGTTCCATATGATTCTAGAATTTTAACTTTCTCAGTTTTGTCTTTGAAATACATTTGCTCATTAGGGCTGGTGGTCTTTTTTTTCAAGTTTCTGTGAAGATGAATTTCTTGTGTGCCTTTTTGCTTACTTTGTACATGAAGTTGTGATGAAATTTCAAACTAAAGTTATATGTCTGTATTTACCATAAAAAGTATTAAAAGGAAAGAAACTATTAGACTGAAGTTCTGTTATAACCATCCTTTGGTTTAGCTTATTTCTGTCATGGTATGAAGAATGCAAAGGCAGAAAACAGGTTCACAATCTCTTATCCCAAAACTCCAAAGTTTTTTGTTGTGGAGCAAATTGAATATAAAATGTGACCAAAATCGATGCCTTTGTTTTGCACTTAACTGTGACTGAATTGTCTTCCTGCGGAAACATTGATGTGTCAGTTGCCATAGGTTTTGCTGAGAGTGTTATGTGATAAAAGGGTCGATATATGATATATGATATATATATATATATATATATATATATATATATGCGCTTTATAAAGTGCAAAAATCTCTGAATTTCAAATACATCTGCCCCAGAGAGTTCCGGATAAGGGATTGTAGAACTGTTACAGGATACACAGAGCGAAAGCTGCTGTGTAGTTTTGAGCATGTGAATGAAAACAAACCTGTTACTGTGGATCCTTTATTGATTGAGCTGTAAGTTCCCCATCTTTTTAGACTGAAGCAGCCACAAGAAAAGGTATGACTCAAATTTCTTTATGTTCTGTTGCTATGGTGGACTCTCATCAGTTGTACTCCATTAAAGGAAATATTCTGCCATCCCATCCTATATGGTGGAATACTCTATTTGGGGGTAATTTTTTCTAGTACTTTTTTTTTTTTTTTTTTTACAGGAACATTGATCAGTATGATCCTATAGGAAAAGGTGGGATTGCCATGAAGTAAAGAGATTATAAGGAAACATCTGTTCATTGTGTCTCTCGTGATTGTCTATTGAATAAATAGTAATCCTGGCAAAAACTTGCTTTAAATATAGATCCAAGAAGTTACGGTATACTTAAACCAGCTTATTCCTGTGGTTGAGAACTTGGGGGGTGGGGGGCAGTGCTTCTTGCTAACTTTGAAAGCTATACCCGACAACCTTGAATGTGGTTGTGATTTTTATGTGTGTGTTTTTGTTTGTTTGTTTGTTTTGCGGTATGCGGGCCTCTCACTGTCGTGGCCTCTCCCGTGGCGGAGCACAGGCTCCGGACGCGCAGGCTCAACGGCCATGGCCCACGGGCCCAGCCGCTCCGCGGCATGTGGGATCCTCCCAGACCGGGGCACGAACCCGCGTCCCCTGCATCGGCAGGCGGACTCTCAACCACTGCGCCGCCAGGGAAGCCCGTGGTTGTGATTTTGTAGGGATGGAAGGAGAGAAGGATTTTTTTTTTTATTACAGAAGTCGCTTGGTGCTTCTGTAGTCTGTCAAATACAAGTTAATTTAGGCAGAAGTAATCTCATAATAAACATTTCAAAATAGATGCCTCACTGGGTTATGGGAGAGAAAAATCAAGCATGCCTTTGCATAAGGACATTCCCGGTTAGGTAGGTATGCAAAACACAAATGAAACAGAACAGACATTTAGAGTTAAGTAGATCCTGGATGTTTCATCTTCATCTCTCAGAAAAAGTTCTAACATTCAACCATCAGGTTAAGGTATCTTTAACTCCTTTTACAGTTATTAATAGAATTATCAATGTGAAGATAGTAGAAACTGAGAGCTTTTCTAGAATGCTTTATTCATCCTCACCAAATGTACTTTGAACAAACATTAATTTTGTAGGGGTGCCAAATGCCTAATGAGTTGTTTGGGGTTTTGTGGGGTTTTTTTACAATGGTCTATTCCACTCCCTATTTGAGTAAACTCTAGGGAAATTCACTTAGCCACTAGAGGGAGCTATGATACAAAATCAACCAGGAAATACCCTAGGGTAAAGAATCCATACAGCAAGGTGGAAACTATTAATCCTCTATATCAGCTCCAAAGTTAGGGTTCTTTGGTCTAAGTTTTTTTCCTGAAACTTTACCTTTGCCTCCCCATCTGTTGGGCAGAATTCTTAACCTCTTCATTTAGGTTTTGAATAGTACTTGATGAGTAAATCTGTAAATCAGAAAACTGTCTGGGTTCTGGGACTTAGGAGAAAATGCAAAAGATGTGAATCTGCTCGTTTTTCTGCCTACCTTGTATATCTCCAGGTATGGAATAGTCAGGCCAGAGTGTAAGAGTTGGGTACAGGAGCAGATGTGTGCGCACCTCCCCACCAAATCTAGCCCCCAAATTGGTCATATAATATAAAAACGCAGTATGCTTTCAGAACCCTTTATCATTTGTTTTTATGGTGTGAAACACTTTGGGGAGTGATACCAATCTTTATTTCTTGGCATTACTGAGACTTTCAGTGATTGTTAGTGTGCTTTAAAACCCTGTTTATTCATCAGGTTGGTTAGCCTTATTTTTCTGTTCTGCAGACCTTGTTTCAGTAGGTAGAGTATCTTGTGATCAGAAAGTCAGTACAGACTTCTCTTGACATGTTTATTTAATGCCATTTTATTTTAAGAAAGCCAAAATTATTAGGGACTAACACCTCAGCATTTGTCATTCCCACCCCCCACTTCAACTTTACATTGCAAAAATGTAAAGGACACAGGCTTCCTGTTTATTGTCACTAAGAATATTGTACTAAAGTGTTTTAGGCCCACTTGATGATCCAGTTTAGTCAACACCAATATGGGAGCACTTGGCCTTAAAACACAAATGTTAGGAACTTGTCTACTTTGAAGAATAAGACACTGAAAGAGGACAAATAAAGGTATTTTAGAAGAGAAAATAGAATCACGTTTAGAAAGTAGAGATTACTTTGCCTGCTAAACTCACATTTTATGTAGCAACTGAGGCTACAGAAGGTAGTTGCTGACTTGCAAATTGGACTGAGTACTAAAAGTGCACTAGATTATGCCTTTCCTTAATTCTAAAAATGTTAGCTCTGATATCTTCCTAATTTAACTTGTGAAGAGAGACCATAAATCCTAAATTGCTCAAATGAAAATCTAGAGTTCTCTTTATAAAATAAAAAGACTAAACTTGGAGATTGTTTTCAGTGCCAGATGGCATGGCAGAATTGTACCCTGAAGTGCTGGGTATTAGGAGAGCCTTTGTAAGTTTGGGATAAGCTTTCAGGTTGTGTTTATTAAGGTTTAATCCTTAGGAAAGGACTGCTACATCAGTTGAACAAAAGACAACCTACTGCCTTTAACTAGGACTTGGAAGTCCTGGACTGAATCTGAGGCCATTGGTAACCTGGCCCCTGGCCTACCTTTTAGTCTGATCTCTAGCCTTCCCCCTGATATACTCTATAACCCAGGACTTGGCATTGTCCAGCATTTCTTGTATTTGGTCCTCCTGTTTCTTCCTTCTGCAATGCCGTCCATCTCTTCTTTATTCGGAGAAGTGCAACGTACCTTGAATAATCTCAAGAGTCACCTCTCTGAAAACTAACGTCTATCATACTGTGTTGGCACAGACTTTGTGTATGTCTCGTATAGCATTTATCACCTACCTTGCTTGCTCTATCCACTTCATCTACCTCATCTTACTTGATTCATGAGTTTTTACTTTCTAAGGAACCAAGACTGTCTGGCACATGATAGTCACTGAATAAGCACTATTGGTCCTTCATCATTGTTCCTGAAGAGTACTGTTCTACTGTATCTTAAAACTTAAGCCAATCTGCCTTTATCAGTGAGTTGTTTATATATATCTCCTTTCTAACAGGTCATAACCTCATCCCCTTTCTTCCCAGGTACATAGCACAATGCTGTGCACCGAGGAGACACTCAGTTCAATTGCTTTTGAAGAGAAACCTAGAAATCCACATTACTTTACTTCCCTTTCTGAGTATCTTGAATAAGTAACCAGTTAATAGAGTCCCAGTTTCTTCTATTTCCAAGTTGGAAGTAAGTCCTTATTCAGTTGATACTTAAAGAAGAAGCTAAGTAACATTAAGACATTTTCCATCCTTTGACCTCCTGGTATGTTTCTAACAATTTTTGGAGACTTTTTTTCTTAACCTGAGTTACAAAATAAGAGTGACGTCCACAGCATAAGACTAGGAATGTAAAATGTTGGTTAGCAGTACAGCAAGCACACTACAAAAATCTTAAATGACTCATTTGTCCTCTAAAACTAGGTAGTAAACACGCAGCAATGTGAGAGTCAAGTTCTGTGACTTAATATAACCAGTTCTTAGCCACAGTACCATTGTATCTACGACTTGAGCTAGATAAAGAGCTTCTGTTTACTTGCCAGATAGAGTTATTCAAAATGCTGTTTGGATTTGTGTCCTATCTTCATTTGCCATGCTGGCATCCTTGTCTGTGCACCCAAATTCATTACTAAAGTAATGAAAAACTAGTTAACTGGTTTTGATGACCCCGTCTCCATCCTGGCCATCAAATCTGATCTTCCTAAAACTGTCACTCCCTAGTATGAAACAATGGGTTATAGTCTACAATTTATCACTATTTTCAATCACATCTTCCCCTGCTCTGGCTGATCTGGTAAATATTTTACTGACCATGCTTGTTTTTACTTCTGTATTTTATGTTTTCAGACTTTTCTCCTTCCCTCTTATTAGCAGCCACCCTGCAGCTTCAAGTCCTTATCACTATCAAGTTAAATTTAATTTCTGAAACTATAAAAAGCAAGCTTCTAAACCCATATAATAGCTCTCTTCTCTGTGATGCATTTAGTCTCCTCCCAATTTTATCTTACTACTGTTGAAATTTTTGTCTTAATTTTTTCTACCCAGTGGAATTTTTGTCGTATTTGTATTTCCCAGTGAGCCAAATGATTACTTGCCAGATAAGAGTTCTTCAAAATGCTACTTGGATTTGTCTCCCACCTCCATTTGGCCAAGTTTAATAAACGTTGATTGACAAGAGAAAGAACTTAGTACTCCTTAAAAGCAAAGTGCTATAGAAACCTACTTTACGAACTGTTGGTTAACTGGGTAGATTACTGGAGAAAGTAATAATCCTAACATTGCATCAGATAATTCCTCAGATACGAAACAAGGAAATGCAAATTACTGTTGACCCTTAATGCCAGGGTTAGGGGTGACCCTCCATGCAGTGTAAGATTTCCAAATAACTACAGTCAGCCCTCTGTATGTGCAGTTACGCATCTGTAGATTCAAACAACCGCGGGTTGTGTGGTATTGTAAGATGTACTGAAAAAAACAAACACGTATAAGTGGACCTGTGCAGTTCAAGCCTGTGTTCAAGGGTCAACTGTAACTTAAATGCGAGCCTAAGCCAAGTATAATTGGAAAAGTAAATGTTGCCCCCAAAATCATTCTTGCAAAGTCAAAAAGAAAGTTGTTCTGTTGCAAGATGTGCCACACTTTTCAGTACAGATCTCAAGAATTGATGCCATTGTCTCCTAAAAGAGCAGAGGAATTCCCTCTCTTGCTGCTTTCTCCTGGGTCTCCTTTTTCCATCTTTCTTCCTTACGCGTGATTCTTAAAGAAGAAGCCTTAAATTCTCTCTGAATTTAGCGGTCCTGTATCGGTGAGAACTTCTACAGATTTCTCGTTTGGATTGAATTATTTGGGTTCTTTTTTATTAGTAGTTATCTATAAAGGCGTTCACGTACAGAGTGAAAAAACTGGATAGTATTTCCTTGGTTGGGGAATCTTAACATTACTCCAGGACCCTGACCCTGGTCTTTAGGCTGATAGGGGATCAGCCAGCATAAGCAGTTCTCTCAAAGCCAAGAGACTCAGCAGACATTTAGCAGACACCCACAGGTCTTACAAGCACCCACATTCCTTGTGCCATTAAAAATCCTTCCACTCCTTCATGATCAGCTAAAGACAAAAGCATTCTTGGACTAATTGCACTGTATTTTTCCTTTGCTTTTCTTCAACATACTTAATGTCACATAGTGCATACACTTGCATGTTGCTTGCTATTGAGTTGTCTAGTTGTCTCATGTATGTTTTATTTCCCCCAGCTACATGGTAAACTCTTAGAGAGCGAAGACTATGTTAATAACTTTTAGACACTTTTTCCAAGATACTTAGTATGTTAGTACATACACACCTTAATAAATGTGTATGGGTAAATAAGTATGTTCATGAAATCCTTGGCAGGTGGACTGCATAGCTTAGCTCTGATATGCAGTTTGGTCCTCCAATCAGATTGGGCTTATTTCCAGAGTAGTGACTTAAAGGGTTCATGCCCCTTCTACCTTCTTCATGGAAAATTTGGAGGGAAAAATGCAAGGACATAGGACAAATACTTCATCATTCTCAATGGAAGTAGTTGTTTTATGAAGTGCTTTGACTCCTTTTAATTCTCAGATGTTATTAGCCTTATTTTGGGCTTTGAGGAAATAGGCTCAGAGATGTTAAAGTGACAGGCCCAGAAATTGAATATGTTTTCTAGTGACAAATTCCTGTTTATTTTATTACTACATTGCTTTTTTTTTTTTTTTTTTTTTTTTTAAAGACAGCCTCTTTCCAGTGGGGAGGTTGCTGGGGGGAAGATAAGTCTTTGACCTAAGTGATCACCACCTGTAATGTCCACCTGATGCCACCAGGGTGTCCCATGGTGCTGTCTTTGATCCATGTTCTTATCCGAGTTGATGGGGGCTGTTTCAAAGCTGGTGTTAATCTTGTCAAGAGTGGCCGTGGCCCAGAGCCCAGCAGCAAGAAAGTGGGTCTTTCCAGTGTGCAGTGCACAGCTAGCATCAGAGAAGCTTTTGACCCCCTCTGGTCAGGCTGGCCCCACAGAAGGATAGCAGGTCAGACAGTGGCCAGAGCCTGGCCAGTCACTCTTATTAGGCAGCAGCCCGAAAGACAGTAGCATAGAAAAGATTCTGAGAATGGGCAAATGTTTATAAACATGCATTTGTTTTGTTAGCTGCGTATACACTTAGACAAATTTGTATTAGCAAAATAGATATGATACACAAAACGACTGAATTACTTTACCAGTTTTAAAAGCCAATGCATGGTGACTTCCCACTTTCCAGTTTGCAGTAACAGTCTGGATTCTACTTAGCCCTGAGCGTACAGCCTCTTAAGCATTAGTTTTGATATTCAGCAACCTTAGATGACAATCTTCAGTGTCAGCTATCACATGAGAACCAATGAGGTGCAGTCTCATTTAGTATTAGAGCAAGTAGCCCCTTTAAAATTTTCCTTCCCAGTGATCTTATTAGCACTTTGTATAAGCGTCTAACCGTTCTATAATTATTTCTTTTCAAGTTTTGATTTTTCTACTGGAGGAGATTCTTAAAAGTATTCCAGTGACTGACTAGTACAGTTCCTGGCGTTTAATAGATGCTTGATAAATATTTGTTTTTCCGAAATAGGATAATAGTTAAGGCATAGTCCTACTCATGAGCCATTTTTCTAAGGAGGGAATCCACATTAGGAGGTCTTTGTTTTGTCTTCAAATTGCTTAGAATCCATTATGAGCTAGGAAGTTAGTCCCTGGGGTGTCCCGGCTGGCCTTTCAAAACCTTGAGTATGTCATTCTAGTTTGGAATTAGCACAGCCTGAATTTGGTCTGTATCTGCTGATTCTCTTTAGGTATCATCCGTGCAATATCTCTAGGACCAGGTGTTTACCAGGGCTCTTAGAGCCACCAGGAGAGACTAAACTTTACTGATTGGAGCTCTTGGACTTGGGGGTGCCCTTTTCCCTCTCCCCTCCCTGTTTCGCTAGGTAAGTTTCCATCCCCAAATTCCTGCAGTTTTAAGGTCACTGTGGAACAAATCCCAAACCTACCTCTAGTAGTCAAGGTTTCCTTTCAGTTTTTGCAGCTCTTCTCTGGGGAGAGGGCTAAACACAGATTGTAATACCAACTTGGATCCTTCCATATGCTTTGCTTAAGTGATCAGAGTAACTGATCTTTAGCGAAATGAACTTTTGTATAGGACATATATGGGGGATTCCTAAGGCTTCATGAGTTTTGCTAAATGTACTAGTTAGGTCCTGGACAAATTACTTTAGGAATAAAAGTTGTCAATTCTAATGCAAACAAAAAAAATCCTCTTGTCACTGAGAAACATAACTAAGTATAACTAATTTAAATAATAAACTATTTAACAAATTTAGTTTTAATAAATTGGTCTGAAGATATTCTTCCATATGTGAAGAATAAGCATACTATGCCTTTCCCATCTAAAGTGTAAATCAGTAAAAGGCAGAGATAGTGTGTATTGCAACCCCCAGGATTCCTGTTTCTGGGACTGCCTTGTACCTGATGCTCAGGGAGCATTTTCACCGGCTTGAATTGAGTACTTGCCATCTGTGCTCTCAGCATTCGCTGCTGAATGAAAGGGGAGAGAAAGTGAAATGAGAGGTTGGGTGGGGGGGGCAAGGAAGCTGGAAAAATAAGAGGAAGCAACTGGAAGCTGGGGAGTTGGGGGGGACTTAGGTAAGGTCAGTAAAACAGAAAGCAGAGGACAGTGTCAGGCCTTGGGGGTAAAGGGCTAATCCTGTCAACTAGTTGAGTAGAGCCATGTGTGCTTTGTTAAAGAGACTAAAATTACTTCAGAAAAAAATCTAGATTCTCTGAATCTGACCCATCTTCCCTGTGTACCATAGTAAATTGTTCATCAAGTCAAAATCTAGGAGTTGTGGTCCTCTTTCTTCAAAGAGTTTACTGCCACTGCTCTCAGGCAACCAAGGGTGAAATGCTTCAAGTAGTATTTGTGTATAGCTGGTAAGCTTGATGTTTTATTCCCCAGCTTAAGGAGTAAATGCTGAGTACAGCTGTTTTCCCTGTGTAGAGCTTTAACAACCAGCTTGCCAGGTTCCCTGCACCAGCTTGTATATACCTGGATCAGATAACTGACTGTAGAACTTTAGGCATCTTCTAGTTCAGAGACTTTTGAGTCAAGGAACATCCTTAAAGAGGCAGATCTCTCTCCTGGAGCCTTAGCCAGATCTTATGCTCTTCTGGCCTTGTGTTGCCATCTCTTGGCATTGCTGCCTAGAATGGAGCAGCCTACCTAAAGCTTAGTCTAACTAGTCTTGTGATGTCACATCAGTGTCTTAGGTCACCACTGTTCACGTCCCTCACCCAAGGAACATAGTGCATAGGTTCCTCAACACTTGTTTCATTATTTCCTGTTTCCTGTTTCCTTCACTACCAGGAATGGAGGGATCCTCAGTCGAAGATCATATTGACCCAAGGAGGCTTTTTTTAAATCTAGGCCAATGAAAGGGAGAGGAAGGAGCACCAACTCAGAAAGAGGGAGCCATAAGATCTGCATGTATTAATATGGTAACTCTTTGGAGACTTCTGAGAAACAGAATCCTATATGAACTCTGGACTATCCTCAAGTCTGATAATGAAGAAGAAATGGAAGAGATGTTTCTGTTGGGCGTTTGGGTAAAGAGTATTCACTTGATATATGTATGCTTTTGCCCTGCCCCACTCTTCACAAGAACATCTGGACAGGCATTAACAAGTACTAATTTTTATTTTTTTATTTGTTTCTACAAATGAATCACTTTTCTGGTAATGCAGATGGCTGCCAGCGCAATGCTATTGAGTGCCATTACGTCCCTCTTTTAACCAGTGGAATAGATTTGGGGTGGAGGCTATAACCACTGAAAAGAGCTTTTCCTTTGTACCAAAATAACCGCTTATGTAAGGATTTAATTTATGTTTTTGACTATTAGCATGATGTAACTGAACTAAGCTTTTTTTGCGGTCCGTGGGCCTCTCACTGTTGTGGCCTCTCCCGTTGCGGAGCACAGGCTCCGGACGCGCAGGCTCAGCGGCCATGGCTCACGGGCCCAGCCACTCCGTGGCATGTGGGATCTTCCCGGACCGGGGCACGAACCCGTGTCCCCTGCATCGGCAGGCGGACTCTCAACCCCTGCGCCACCAGGGAAGCCCTAATTAAGCTTTATAGTTGTTGGTTAAGGCCCACGAAGTTTGCATGACCTGATAAGTGGCAACTTTTTTTCAAGCTCAGCCATTACCCTGGACTTGGGGCATCTGAGGCCAGGGAGGAACAGGTGTCCAAAGGAGTAGCGTTGGTGCCTGAGAGTATGTTTTCCAGTTGTATTGAATTTCTTACTTGGTGTATTTTTGACCTATCTTAGTTTCTTTCCTTCTTGTGCCTATGCTGTTTTGCTTGCTATTTGTTGGATGTCCTCTGTCAGCCATTCAGGAGTTGTAAAACGGAAGGTATTTCTACTCAAATGCTTTGTGGAAGAAACTGATAGGTTAAGCATTTATTTCTGGCAGCTTCTTTCAAAAAGAGTTAAGGTGATAAATGTGTTTCCATGGCTTTGGATATGTTTTGGGCGTCTTGGCTATATGGCCCTTCTTACAAACAATAGAGTGTTTAAGGACCCTCAACTACCAGTTAAACTAAATGTCTACTAGGAAAATGGGTAGGTTTGTTCCTTGTCCCTTTGTTCTCTGTGACTGTGTTCCAGCTGTCAAGGAACTTAAATAGGTATTTAGGGAAAAAAAATTCTTCATTGTTTCCCCTTCCTCAGCTTACCAAGTTAAAACAGAAATAAACTAGTGATGACACTTTAGGTGGTAGAATTGAAACACAAACCCAGCTTCTGGCCACATGGGCCACAGGCAAGAGGCTTAAGCCCTTAGTGTGGGGAGGTGGGGTGGGGAGATTACTTCTGCTTTCCTCCCAGAGAGGCTTGTTTTTGTCTCTTTTTTGGGCGGGGGTGGAGGGCGTGAGTTGTTGCCTTCGGTCTGGTAGGGTGTGTGTCCATTCTCCCCCATTACACTGAGGCTGGTAATGCAGGGTAACATTTCTCTCTGGCCAGTGTTTTTGGTATTTCTAAATATTGCAGTCTTGCTTTTTACTAGTAGATCTGTTCATTGTCAGTTCCAGCTTTCTTGCATGAAGAGTTTGTTCGTTAATTGCCAATTTGAAGCTGCTTCTAACTAGATAGTCTCTATGGACAGTTTTGGATTTGATTTGGTTTTGGTTTGTTGATTAGTCTTTCTTGGGAAGGGTAATTGACAATAGCAGAGATGGTTTCTATGCCTAGGATTCTGCATCTAATCTTAATCCTTAATGTACTCACAGGATTTTAAAATCCTTTCCAAAATGGGAAGGGAATATCCTGTTACTTTCTAATGTTTGCTAAAAGTTGTCCTTGTAAATGCTGATCTTGGTAGGTTTCTTCCTTTGTCATGTGTCCTTAGCCTTTTGGCCCTTTACCTTAGGGCTCTTCAAAGGAGAGGGGGATGGGGCATGGGGGAAAACCTGTTACTTTGACAGAAAGTAAGAACTGGCTCAGAGCTCTTATGCAGAGTTCCTAGCCCCAGAATTAATCTAGAACCTGACTCAGTAGCACCAATTAAAACACCTACTTAGCACCTGTTATATTCCAGGAAATGTTCTAAGCTTTTTATACACATTTCTCATTTAATCCACAGTCCTGTCTCTGGGAGATAGGTATTTATTTTGTCCTCATTCTCCAGATGAGGAAACTGAGGCCCTAAAAGATTAAGTCACAGGTTATACACACTGGGGCAGGGGAGATGGGAAAGAAGAACCTGAACAGGGTGGGGAGGGAATCTGAATTTTATTTGGGTGGATGTAGGCACATTTATTTTTTGGCTTAGACACCAGACATTTCAGTTATACATCATAACTGAAGGTAACACCATTGATTCATTC
Organism: Mesoplodon densirostris; assembly: GCF_025265405.1. Classification (NCBI taxonomy): domain Eukaryota; kingdom Metazoa; phylum Chordata; class Mammalia; order Artiodactyla; family Ziphiidae; genus Mesoplodon; species Mesoplodon densirostris. The sequence goes on from NC_082678.1 coordinate 60,688,638, forward strand.
ACTGAAAGTTGTTTACAATAATCAATATGAATTTATTGTCTTCAGACATTGCTAGTGTTTTGATTGGACCCCAGTATAGTCTGTGGAAGCAGGCTTGAGGAGGGGTTCATTTTGTTTGTGGTTAAGGATTTTTTCTGTCCTAAGAATGGAATCTTTGATCTTCCTAATTTCATTATATTCCTCAAAACAGTTGGAGCTGATCGTTTTTGAGTACTCATTCCAAACTTTTGGATATTTTCTCTGGAAAATATCCTAAGATTTAAAATTTAATCTGAATTTAAAAGATTGTTAATTTTTCTTTTTAATGGGAAAGAAAATTCGGAGCAGTCAGGAATTCTGGTTTCATCTCATGGATAGAGATAAAAATTAGCCATTTACCTCAAGAGAAGTGATACTTCTGAATCCCAGCTCTTCAGTAATGAGAACTGGCCTATTTTTACTTGACCTCTATTTTGTAGTAGTGGGGAGACCCCTCTCCAGAGGTTGTGAGAAGGGCTGCTAGAGAAAGGTTTTCTAGATCCTGGGAAAAGAAGTTCAAGAGAGTGCGGCAATATTGTCAGTAGAAACATGGTCTTCATCAAGTACTAGTCTTGTAATCCTGAAACTTCATTTTCACCACAGTTTGAAAGGCAGCAAAGTAGGAGAGGCTATACAGGGAAGGGGAAAGACTGAGGAGATGTATTACGGAGACCTCGAAGTGAATGCATTAAAACAGGAAAGAAGGTGCATTCACTGAATGAAAACAAAAGAATAGGAAGTGTCCGAGGTCAGAGCAAAAAGGTTTTAGTTTACCTAGTTGATGCCTTAGGTTTACATCTTAGTTCTCTCCTTATCTTGGATGTATATATAAACTTAGGCTTCCTGAACCATTTTATTTCTCTTTCCAAAAGAGACTAATGGACATTAATAGGAGACATAGGGGCCACTGTAGCAGTTTAGCTGAGGAATGTAATCAGAAACTATTCATCATTTTCTGTCCCCTCCTGTCTTAGGCTGACTGGTTCCCTGATGCGTTACCTACTTCTGCCACTGATCCAAACTGCAGAACTTCTCATTCGTTCCCAAGGCCTCCAGGCAGTGTCCAGTAGGGAATCAACTCTAAAAGGAACCAGACCAACGTTTGCCAGCCCCTTCATTCTGGTGACTGAGGGAAGGAAAGTGTGGGAAGGGGGTATATGTGTGTAGTCGATGGAAAGGAAACACAGACTGTCAAATTACTATACCTCTTCAGTTTCTTTTACCAATAGAATTCTTCAACCATATTATTTTTTATTGTGTTTGTATGGGGGAAGTTGGAGATGGTGACCTTGATTAGAATGTGATTTAAGAGGAATAAATGGAGGGAATGAGATAAGGGACAGTCGGTTATGAAAGAGGCTGAAGTCTTGAAATAACGTGACCATCTGTGGAATTTTTTAAAGCCAGAGTTGACAAAAATGTCACCGATCGAGGCTGCCTCCTCATTTCCCGCCACAGGAGACTTCTTGGACTGGAGGCACTTGTTTAATAACAGCTTGTCTTTGATAGAAACTGTTCAGGGCATCATCATACAAAGTTCCAGTAGCAGTGACGCCTACACGGAAGACTGGGAACTGCAAACAGAGGCTGGGGTCACCTCAGCGACAGCTGACGCTGTCCAACCAGAAGTTCGATTCTTGTTTTGGGGGGCGAGGAAGTAGACTGTACTAAAGCACTAGAACAATTTTTTGTCTGTACTTTCTCTTTAATTAAAAAAAATATTTTTGTTGGCGGGAGAGGGGGGTGTGCGGTAGAATTTCACATCACATCTGGAGTTAAAGAAGAGGATGGGGAAGCTCAGCCCTTCACCCAAGAATAACCCAGTCCTGACACCTCTACGCGTGGGAAGTGCTTCCCTCCGCACAGGGAGGACCTGAGCCTGCACCCCAGTGGGACTCCCTGCTTGAGATGGAAGAGGCCACTCAGAGGTGGATGCCTATCCAGCAAGAGCGCGGAAGGCTTCGCTGGAGTCAAATACCAGAGGGGAGAGGCACGCCAAGTCGAGGGCGCTTCCCCCAGTTTGGAGGTAGGGGCTGGGCTGCGCCAAAGGGACTGAAGAGCCCGGGGGCCACCGTGGCCTGTGCCTTCCGCTGAGGGCCTGAGAGGGACGCGACGCTGCCGGGCCCCGGGTCTGAGTCACGGGAGCCGGCCCGGCCGTGCCCAGCGAGCCCGCGCCAGACCCTGGCGTCCTCCATCTTCTCTCCTGAGCTCCCCCTGTTCCAGCTGCCTGAGCCACGGACCGCAGCACCACACACCCCCGCGGGGGGGGACGCCGCGCCCCATCCCCGCCCCCGGCCCCACCCCAGCCCCCCCGCGGGGGCCCTGACCCCACCGCCCGCCGGCACTGGCTGAGCTCCGAGGCGGCGAGCGGGCCGCGGGGACGCCCGGGAGGGGTCCGGGCCACTGGGGGCGGCGGCGGCCGGGTCGGGGCTCCCCCCCCGCCCGCGCTCGCCGCGGCGGTGGTGCGTCCCGGAGGTTACCGGAAGTGGCCGCGCTCGGCGCTGCCATGTTGAGGAGCCGCCGCTGCCGCTGCCGCTGCCGCCGCCGCCGCCGCCGCCGCTTTGTTGTCGCCTCCTCCGCCTGAGGAGGCTCCCCGAGCGGGGGGAGTGGGGAGGAGGGGGGTCGGCCGCTGCAGCCATGGAGGCCAACTGGACCGCGTTCCTGTTCCAGGTACTGGGGGCCCCCTCCGGGGGGGACACGGGGGGGACAGGGGGGCCGGGCCCGGGGCTGGCGGGCGGGCGGGCGGGCGCTCCTCCTCCCCTCCCTCCCGGCTCCGCTCTCCGGCCCGGCCTTAATCCCCCTTTGTTTTTCCGCCCGCCCGCCTCGGCGGAGCGGGGCTGCTGAGGCGAAAGGAGGCGGCCTCACGGGGTGCGGGGAAGAGAGCAGGCCTCGGGGTGACCCCCGGGCCCCCCCAGCACACAAACACACACACGCGCGCGCACACACACACACACACACACACACCCTTCCCTCCCGCCCCGAAGGGGAAGGGAGGAGGCCGGTCGCTGTCACCACCCGCGGCCCAGAGAAAGGAGGGCGCCGGGCCGCTGGATAGCACGGTCCGCTCGGCCACGGCGCGCCGGGCCCGGGCCCGCACCGTGGGGTGAGGGGGGTCCCCGGGTCCTGCTCACTCCCCCCCCCACTTCATCCATCTTTCCGCTCGCCCTCCGTTCTTTTCACCTCCCTGTCCTCTTTTTGTGTGTGTATGTTGACTTTCTGACAAGCCCCCCCGCTCGAGTCCCCGCGAATAGCGGGTATCCTTGGGCTCCCCGCCACTCCCCCTTCCCGCCGCCCCCCTCACGTTTACCCAGTTGGGGGGTGTTGTAAACGTGTATCCCCTCCCCAAACTTTTTTGTTGGATTTACGTGTTTTCATTCCCGAGCCTGTGCCGAGCCTTGGCAGCTGACACCCTCTCCCTCTGTCCAGCTCTCCCGCCGTCCCATCCAGCCCGGGGAATCCCCCGGCCGGGGGTGGGGGGGCGGGGGGGCCGGGACTCCGGGAGGCCCCACCTTCTCCTGGGGCGCGTTTCTCTCTCGTCCCACCTTTAGCGTTTTCTCCAACTAAGTGGGGGAGACGGCCAGTGGAGAGAGCAAAGTCCGCTTACAGAGCCCCCAGATGAGTCATTCGTGGGGTGTTGGTCTTCACTCTTTGCAAGAAACTTGAAGGTGACTGTAGCCGATGCGTTGGCAGTCCTCTTGCCCGCCCATCTGAGGTGGGGACCCCTATTTGGAAGACCTAGAACTTATTTTTTCCCCGCTTCGTTTCTGTTTGAAAACGAAGCACTTAATGGGCAGTAGTAATGAGCTCACGGGGAAACTTAGGAACCGGAGGTTAGGAAGCTCGTCACTTTAAGTGCGTTCTTCCCGCCTCTCTTGAGTTATTTTCCTTCTTTGAATAACTTCGTGAAATCCCACATACGTAGCTTGGGCGCTTGAGAGCTTTTGGAACTAACGAGGAACGGATGCAGAATTTTCAAAAAAAAATCCTCCCAGCCACTGGACCCATCCCAGTGGAGTTAATATAAGGAACTGGGTAATTCAAACAGTGCCTACTGTGTAGAGATGGTTTATTGTTTGAAGACATATTCTTTCAAATGTGAGTAATTTGATTTTTAAGAAGTAATTGAAATATATTCGGGCTTCTTAAAATTGAACATACCCAAAATTACGGAATTCACTAACTTGGCCCTTATTGTGATCTAGTATTGTTTTAACAAGTGCTTTGATGAGCTTGATAATGTGATAAGTCAACTTTAAAATGCATTGGAAAAAAATGATACATAACTAGCTTGCATCCAGGTTGGTGTAAAGGTGGCAAATGCCCTCTCTAGAAAAAGCTTTCAAGTGGTCATTTTAAAATATGGGATTAATGGGCCACTGCAGTGATTTTTCACATGAGGAATGATTTAGATTTACCATATTAAACGTGCTGTCAATGGAGACTGAAAAAAAACGAGAGTTCTTTATGTAAAGGAAAATCCCGTAACTAATTTTTGGAAAACTAGTTGAAAAATCATTTGGAATACTTTTATTATTCTTTTCCTGGGGAAAGCAAATGCCAAGCATTTAATGATCAACTTTTTAATTAGATTTTATATTATTTAATTTTTTTCAGCTATTAAAATCTTTTTTTCCACCTGATGGAGAAGTGTGAGAGCTAATATTTGATCCTGGGCTTGGCAATGTGTGCAGTGAAAATTGTTGGAAAACTTATAATTTAGAGCCGAGGACAGTTGAATGGGTAAAGAGAATATTTCAGTCTTTTCTCTGGAAAGGTATGAATAGACTTACTCAGTTCCAGTTTTAAGTAATTTTCACTGGGGAAATGGAGAGTTAAACTCTCTCATTTGTTTCCTGGAGCATCCTGTTGAATTTATATTTTCAAACAATTTAATACCTGCTTGCTTTCCAGATAACCTGGTGGAAAGTGAAAGCCATATCTGTTAAAGTGTTTGATGGATGATTCTCCTAACAGGACATTCAAGATATGACTCACTGAGGCCAGTTTCCTTCAGAACAAAATCTTTTACCCTCTGGCACTGGAGATTTCATGGTGCCATATCCTACCACCCTGGGTGATGAAATAACATTTCTGTTTTGTTTTTTTTGCCAGCCCCAGAAGAGGAAAGCTTGGGCAGGGTTAAAAAAAAGCCTTGCAGTTGAAAGAGATGGGAGATAAACTTAAAACTTTGGTTTGATGATGCTAGTCAAATAAAAGTCTACCCAGAAGTTATATATTTTTAAAAATCACTTAACTGAAGGCAGGCCGTGGTTGTTATTTTACCCTGTCTCTCCCTCAGAGAACAAGTTGGGAAAACCCAGTTCCCCTCTTAGAAGGCTTCATGTAGAAGTGTGGGGATCCTAGGAATCCTCAGAGAGTGATTCCCGTAGTGGGCGAGGCATTCTACAGCATTTCACCGGAGAAGCAGGGACCTGGTGTGACCCTCCTGTGAGAGTGAGCTTCAGCAATGCTGTAAAAATACTTTATGTTGCCACAGACATCTGAATTGGTAAAATGGCAGTAAGTGCTTTTAGTACTCCCATCGAACTAATGGTTGTTTAGAATTGAAAAATGCCTCTCAACACTGTAAGTCTGAACTTTGTCCAGAAGATTTGCTTTCCCTATTATCTGATCTGTTAGCCTTTGCAATTGTATATCTTGAGCTATCTTCAGCTATTAACCGTTTGTATACTGTACGGAAGCTTGGGCATCCTACAGCCAGGTTGGAAAGGGGGTAAGATTAGAGTCCAAATTCTATAAAGTTTTGACTGAAGTCACTTGGGTAGACCCTGACAGTTACAGGAGCTCCATAAATTAAATTAAAAGTGGACTGTAATTCAGTATGAGCACTAAGTCTAGAAAGATACTCATAAGTAAGCACACAATTTCTATGAGTACTTCCAGGACTCAAAGGAAGATTCAGTCAAAATTGTTAAATTGAAAGTGGTTAACTCTGGATATGGCACCTCCTGGTGATTTAGGGAAGTCTGGTTCTAGGCTTAGCTGTTGTGCTGCTATCAAGTGAACATGGAGCTGTGTGTGGTAGATGTTCTTATTCGTCAGGAGAGGAGCCCTGTGTGAGTGTGTCTGTGTGTCTCCATATTTTTTTTACTTAATGGAGTGTGGTGTAGAACTTAGATTACAGAGTGAAAAGGGTAAATAAGTGTTTAGAGTGTCTGAGATGATGGGATGGGCCCTTCCTAGGACACTGTATGCTTAAAATATTTGGAACTCTTACCTCTGAGTGCATGTATCCTTTTAGGATGACAAAACTCAAGCACAGGGGCTCGAGCTCGCTGTCAAGAGTTTCAGAAATAATGTTGATCAGATACAACGTATTAGGAAGAACTATTTCAGGCATTTTTTTCCGTCATTCCCTAAATGTTTATCGGTATAGAGGTATGGAGAATTTTGGAAGAATCAAAACCAAGTGAGTAACTGACTCATAAATACCAAGAACCTGACCCACAGTGAAATTTTGGTTTCAGTGCAGCTAAAGAAAATTGCCAAACAGTGTCCAGCTCCCAGTTTTGGAGTGGAAAAGCACTTGATAACAGCCAATGTCCAATACTTTAACTAGCCCTACAACTGCTAGAAGAAGATGAAAATGAAAGGAATTTAAATTATTTATAGTTAGTTTGTTTTCTCTTACTAGTCTGGGTTTAGGGTTTGAACAACTAGTGTTGCTAAAGGCTGCAGACTTCTGGTGTAAGATTAAATGAACTGAGAAACAATTGGCAGGTGTTTGCTGGGGGCTGCCTTCACAGATGCCTTCCAGGATGATTAATAGCAGATTCCATTTCAACCAAATCTTTTAGTAGAGTTAAGTGGAAACTTTAAAAGTAAACTTAACCACTAGCATATGTATTCAGAGACCTAGATTCCTTGTATTACTTAGCAACAGCCTCTTTCCTCGGTCACTGAGAGTTTCTGATGGAAGGGGAGAGACATCTATTTTCCTAGGTAAAATAGACAAGCAGATGATTACATGTCTATATGTGTGTGTGTGTGAGTGTGTGGCTTGTGGATTACTGCAGTAAGGTACTGTTAAATAGTTAAGTCCGGAGTGTAATTTTTTTGACAGGTTATTTAAACTTGGTTTCAGCACTGACAGACTGATGCAGACTCATTTCATCAGCTGGTATGTCCCTTATGAACCAGGGTGGTGTGTCGTTTAGTCAGCTGTTTGAAAGCAAGATCACTGTCAGCAACCTACTTGCAAAAGTTTTGTGTCTGTGCAGTGATTTTAATGCTTTGTATGGGGAGCTCTGAGAGTAGCTAGGTGGTTGCTGGATCTCTGCTGCAGAGAGTAGCTTACAGGCTCCTTGATTGTTTCTTCGGGTCTCTGTTGTCTGAAGCATGTTGAATTTTGAAGGTCATCGTGAGAGGCTGAATTTCTGAAGTGTAAATGTTTGGTTTTAGGCCCACGAAGCCTCCCATCACCAACAGCAGGCAGCGCAGAACAGCTTGCTGCCCCTCCTGAGCTCTGCTGTGGAGCCCCCTGATCAGAAACCATTGCTTCCAATACCAATAACTCAGAAACCTCAGGCTGCTCCAGAAACGTTAAAGGATGCCATTGGGATTAAAAAAGAAAAACCCAAAACTTCCTTTGTGTGCACTTACTGCAGTAAAGCTTTCAGGGACAGCTATCACCTGAGGCGCCACGAGTCCTGCCACACAGGCATCAAGCTGGTGTCCCGGCCAAAGAAACCCCCCACCACGGTGGTTCCCCTCATCTCCACCATCGCTGGGGACAGCAGCCGAACTTCGCTGGTCTCAACCATCGCAGGCATCTTGTCGACAGTCACCACATCTTCCTCGGGCACCAACCCCAGCAGCAGCGCCAGCACCACAGCGGTGCCCGTGACGCAGCCTGTCAAGAAACCCAGTAAGCCTGTCAAGAAGAACCACGCTTGTGAGATGTGTGGCAAGGCCTTCCGAGACGTGTACCACCTCAATCGGCACAAGCTCTCCCACTCGGACGAGAAGCCCTTCGAGTGTCCTATTTGTAACCAGCGCTTCAAGAGGAAGGACCGGATGACGTACCACGTGCGGTCTCACGAAGGAGGCATCACGAAACCCTACACTTGCAGCGTCTGTGGGAAGGGCTTCTCGAGGTACTGCATTTTGCTTTGCTTTGTTTTCCATTATGGGATCAGTACGATCTCTGTGGGACCTAGAAGGTTTACGTGAGCGTAGATATTCGCAGGCCTGTGTTATTAGAAGAGATGGGTGACAGATAAAGTATTACACCTCCAGGTCTAATTCCAGTTCGGTGTGGCTGCCAAGTGGTGACATAGCGATTAACTGATGATTTCATTTAAGAAGTGCCTTGGTGGACTCAGGCCTTCTTTCGGCACATCAGTACTTCTTATCACTGCGAAACCATTAGTTTTCAATTCATTTGGGTGGCCGGACCCGAGATGCACTGCACAAATCAAAGAAACACATCCTGGAAGTTGGGATGACCTTGGAATCTCTTAAAACTTTTAAGAGAACGTTTTTTTCCATTTTTCTGTGGTTCCTAACATGTCACTAATCTTCATTTTTAAAGGCTTTTAAAGTTAACGTAGTAGCAGTTGTCTCTGGCAAGTGTTAGGACTTAAACTTTGGGTATTTTGTAATTGTAAAGAAGCAAGACCTAATATGATTTGATGTTGACTAGGAAAGAAAATTAACAGGTAAAGGACTAAGACTTTTGTTTATGGTGAGAGAGGTAAGGAGGCTTGCACTGGGGGGTGGGGGAGTTGGTAATTCTGCTGTCTTTCTTTAAAATGTCCCCCACCCCTGTCTGCCAAGCATGTAAGCATCACAGTAAGTAGCATTTCTCTATGTGTGTTCCATTACATCTCCTGTTGAAACTCTCTCTTTCACAGGCCTGACCACTTAAGCTGTCACGTAAAACATGTCCATTCAACAGAAAGACCCTTCAAATGCCAAGTAAGAGTTAAAATGACTTATCCTTAGTGTAGCACTTAATGCACATTATCCAGAAGGTCTGAGCCAGTCAAATCTCACCTTTCTTGAATAGTCTTAAAACCACTGACTCGAGTAAATGTGGTCCATTTGAATTCTGGTTTTATAAAATATAAATGACAGCTTCTGTTTCTGTGAGGCAAGATCATTTAAAAATGTAAATGTTGTTTTTGTTAAGCTACATTTCATTTTCCTTGGGCAACAGTATTTATTGTTATAAGAGAAAAAATTTATTGTCTTGCAAAGGTCGTTGTTTATTTGAAAAGAATGAATGAATGAAGTGCTTTAAATTAACTTCTGGGCTGATGATTGAGGTTGTTTTAACCGTAATCGAAGAAAATATGAACTTTCTCCCAAACGTTACCACTTACTGGATTTTTGTCTGCTGTCGCCAAATTGGAGCATTCTCTAATGACATAAGTTGTAGTAACGAAAAGGTTAAGAATCTTGCTAAATGAAATGACCGTGTTAGGCGTCAGTAATTCTGGTTTTTTGCTGGAAGTCTTTTTGTGCTCCTTTCAGTTAAATTTTGTTAATGACTGATTTTATTAAGTAAGTGATTTGAATTCTAAGAAAAATCCAATTGGAGGAAGGAAGCTAGTGTCATTGAGTGATTACCTGCCATGAGGCCTTGGGCCAGGCTCTTAATCCACCAGTAATTTTGTGAGGTAGGTATTATTTTCATTTTACAGATGAAATAAATTCAGATAGGTTAGCTAACTTGCTGAGTATTACATTGTTTAGTGAGTCAGGGAGCTGGATTTAAATCCGGGTTTAACTGACTCTACAGCTCACATCTTTTCACTACTCTGTTGATATTTTTTTCTTCCCCTCAAAATGTAAGAGTCTAAAAGTCACCAGGTGTTTTATCGTGAGTACAATTCTAGGTAACACATGCAATTAAAATTCAGCTAACTCAGTCTGCTTGCTGACATGAGTAGGGTAATACCCAGAATATAACGTACTTTAAAATGAGTAGAACAGGATAGTCTATATTTAAAAAAAGTTTTCCTCCCTCATGCAGACGTGCACTGCTGCCTTTGCCACCAAAGACAGACTGCGGACACACATGGTACGCCACGAAGGCAAGGTATCCTGTAACATCTGTGGGAAGCTCCTGAGCGCAGCATACATCACCAGCCACTTAAAGACACACGGGCAGAGCCAAAGTATCAACTGTAATACATGTAAACAAGGCATCAGTAAAAGTAGGTGACACTTCAAATTGTATTTCTTTGGCGTTTCAGATGGATGGAATCTAGATTTGTTTTTATAATATATTGAAGGTATTCTCACCTGCGTTCTCAGGACTGTATTAACGTTCACCTTACTTGTTTCCTCCTGTTGGTAAAGAATGCAAACACGCATCAATGGACGGTGTATATTAGTGTTGGAAATACACTTTACGTGCATGTATACAGGCAACAATGATACACTCTCCACTAAGTTTGCTTTTAATCCTGCACTGTCTACTGATAACGTCCGTGGTAGAAGAGCACAGTTTCCCTGCAGCTACTTTTCAGTGTGTCCCTTCGTCTATGGGGTTTGAATAAAAAGCCTTAGTGTGTTAAGCCTGTGGCAGCAGAAGCCATGCTGGGACGCTGCATCTCATGCCAGGCAATTTTGACTCTTGTTATTTAATGATAGGAAGATTCTCAGGCACGAGTGCCCCCTAACTCCTGATAGTATTAATAACATGTCCTTCATAACCTAAAGATGAAAGCAGTGTTACATAATTTTACTTCTCAAACCCAAATCTATAGAGAAAAGGGATAACGTACCCATTTGAACGTTTAAATGCTTTGCTTACCTTAAATTCAGAGTTGAAAAGGTAGACTATTCCAGGGACTTGTGGATAAAATTCAATACTTGCATTTACCCAGGCTTTTTTCTAAGATCTCCCTAACCACCAGAAGAAAGTGTTTTCCTAATTCTGTATTCTATTATATATGTACTTCATGCAGCAGAAACATCAGATTCTCAGAATAGGTGGCCAAAAGTGAATGGGAAAGAATGGTTAAATGTGTTTCAATCTCATTCGGTTTTGCTTCTTTGTAAGTACATTGGGTTTATTATCTAGCATGTCAAACTTTGTTAACTTTACAAAAATTTACTTTTAATGTACATCGTTGTGGTCAGGTAACTAAGTATGTTACATATTTTGATGAGCATTGATTATTCCATGCTAATATTACCCAAGTTCCATTCTAAAAGATACTTGCTTTTTAATGTGGCAAAGAATTCTTTTATGTTGGTTTTCCCTAGCTCTCTGGATTTTTAAAATTTAACTCTTTTGACCAGGAGAGACACAGCAGCACAAAAGATGTACTATAGTAAAAAACTATCTGGTCAAATGATAAAGATCGTAGAGGCATGAGGAGTCAAAGTATCTAAGTTCGAACTTTGAAAAAAGAGCCACGCTTTTTCCAGGTAAATAGAGCGTTTCTGTCTTTGTCTTTGGAGCAGCGTGCATGAGTGAAGAGACCAGCAGCCAGAAGCAGCAGCAGCAGCAGCAGCAGCATGTGACGAGCTGGCCAGGGAAGCAGGTAGAGACACTGAGACTGTGGGAAGAAGCTGTCAAAGCAAGAAAGAAAGGTAAGATGAGGCATCCAGTGCTCACAGCGTGGCTGGTGTTTTTATCTAGTATGCCAAGTAACAAAGTAAAACAGCCACAGCTTAGAGAATTCAGCTTTATGGAAACACTTTAAGGAGATACTGTATGCTGGGAAAAAATACCTGGTAAAGTTATTAGCAACAAAGCTTCCAAGCTTCCAAATAAGTTTTTTTTTTTTTCTTTTTTTTTACTAGGAAATAAAAATTCTTAGTACTTCTTGTCAGGTTCTTTCTTTTGACTTAATTTTGTTACACATTTGTAGCCAGATTTGGTCCTTTGCTATGTACGCTCAGAGTTCCTTTTTATGTCAACCTCCATGCATTAAAGGCTCCTTTTTGTGTTTCTAAAATAGTCCCACTCTTAAAGGTAGATGAAATATCCTTATGTGTACGTAAGTTCACTTTCTTACAACTGTGTTATTTTCTGCTCTTTAGTGTTCTTTCTGAATTGTATTATTTATTACATATCTCAGACTCTGTAATGCTGATGTCTTTTTTCTCCGTCTCACCCTTAATCTAATTCAGTCTGTCACTGGGGCTGGCATTAGCTTAACATGTATGTACTTCAGTTGTTAGTGACTTTGTTACTAAAACTGGGAATGGTTTGCTTTTCGCTGATATATATCTTGTAAAGAAGCAGTTGGAGTATCAGTTTTCGGCACAGTTTTTTAACTTAGTAGTTGTAGCTTTGGCTTCTGGACTACTGTGCAGCCATTTCAGTTAAATCATTTTGTCAGTGTATCATGAGCCACAGGACAGATTCCTAAATTCCATTTTTCCTTCCCCACCCTTGTCATGTCTTACTGTTTTATTTTAAATTCGTAAGGAATCCCCTGCATGTAGGCTCTGCTGTAATTCCTTTGCTGTGTAGTTTCTTCCATCCTTTGCGTCCATGTAGTGCAGCTATTCCCTTCCTCAGATCCCTTCTAAACATCCTGTACTTGGAAAAAGATAAAAAGAATAGCTTTTCCATATATCTACTGGCATTGGAGGAAAAGAATGCAGCAGTTCAGATAGGCTTTCCACTTTGCCTCAGGTGCTGCTTATTCCTATCTTCCAAATGAATATTTGTCCTTATTTTGATAAAATGTTTTGTGATAAAGAGAAGGGGTGGAGAATGGCGGGTAGGGGAGAAAAATTTGTATGTGTGTATGTGCCGTGATAATTGCATAGTGGGTTGAAAGCATATTACGAAGGGTGTGTTTTGCTCAGAGAAGAAGTAAGAGTAAAAGTGTTTAAGTTACAGAAAGGGATAGGGTTAGATTAAAAAGAAAACGACGGGGAGGTGGGGAGATGGCACACCCACCATGTAAGTGAAAGCTTATTTGGTGAAAACAGGAGGAGAATATTTTTAGCATGCTACGGTCACCTCAAAAGTGAGTTGGTTTTCTCCCTCATTCTTTTCTTCTGCACTCTTCTGTTTGGTATTGTATTTCAGTGTGCTTGCACAATAAGACTCAGTTGTTTAGCTCATCTTCTGATCTGCGTGAAACAAAATGCTATTGTATTCCCATTTGTTGCATGAATCTCTTTGGAAACGACCACTGATGTTAGAAACTTCTGTGTTCATGTTAGTAAATGTCACGTCTGGGGGGAGAAGAGACTCCTGACCTGAAAACCTGAACTTGAATCAACATGTCCCTTTTAAATATTGGGCTTAAATAAGGTAATACAAGTTTCCAAACCTGGATGACAATCAGCTCGTCATCTCAGGAGCTTTTTAGATAGATAGATTTCCCCAGGTTCCATCTAAATCTCACAACTGAACTTCCTGGGAAGCAGTTTTTTTCAAAAAAACCTCCCTAGGTAAATGATTTTGATCATCAGCCAGGTTTGGGAATCCCTGATATAGAGTAGGGAGCAATGCCAGGGTTACATCGTGCTCATCAAGGAAGGGCTGCTCATTGACTCAAGGGTCCACCTGAGGTGATTTGACCATGCGTGGCCTGCGGGCAGACCTCCATCTTTAGTCTCCAATGCATTTCTCCGTTTTGACAGCCAAGTCACAGCCAGCACCCCCATCTGTCTTCTTACTGCACTTTCCTGACACACCAGCAGGTGGTGCTGAATTTTGTTGAGGGGTGGTGTAAGGGGTGTCGCCTCTGAGGGAAGTTTTCCTTAAGAAGTGCCCAGGCTTTGCTGCTAACAAAGACCACGGTCGCCCAGCTCACTGCAGGGTTTCCTAGCCTGGCTAGTCCCCCTTGGTATGGCTGGTGGTGTGGGGAATACGTACCGTTAAGTGACACCAGGCATAAAGTAGGTGATTATGTGAGCCTCAGAAAGAGAAGAAGAAACGGGAGCGGGGGGGAGAGCATAAACCTACTGAGGGATACTTGTTCATTCTAAACAGCGTTAAGAAACAACCAGGAACAACAGGATTATTTAACGAAAACGATTTTTCTAAGATCGAAATAAACAGATGATATTAAAACAGCTTGTTTATCCATCCCTACTTAATGGATTTTTAAAACCTTAACAGAATGTGGCTTCACCTCTGAGAAGGCTTTAGAGTACATAGCATCGAGGACACACACCTCTCTCGGCTAGTTACAGTGTGCCTTGTGAGAAGATTTCTCTGATTATCTGTTACTGTGTAACCGTCTGCCCAGCTCTGTGTAAACAAGCTCTTCCAGCCTGGCCTGTGGGTGCTTGGTTCTTCCCGGGAAAGTCTTTAGAATTCAGAGGAACTACATGGAAGTGGTAGTGAGAATACTTAGCCCTACTTGATATCTCTGCCCCCCAGAGTGCCTTGCAGAAATTACCTGATCTTCCAGCCTCACTGTGAGGTAGGTAAGTAAATCTAAACTCCAAACCAAAAGCACCAAGGCTAAGCCAGTTGCCTCGGTCTTGTGAAAGGCACAGCATCCGAAAAGAGATCTGCTCTCATGCTGGGATTCCTGGCCCCCCGTCGTGTGCTCAGAAGGCTCCTCCCTTCCTGTTGACCACAGGGTAGAAAACTATAATTTAATTTATTAAATGTTTGTCTTTTTTAATTAAAAGAAGTTGATTCAGAAACTGAATTGCGTTCACTGTTTTGAGAGTCTTTTGTCTTCTTGTTTTAGAAGCTGCTAACCTGTGCCAAACCTCCACGGCTGCTACAACACCTGTGACTCTCACTACTCCATTCAATATAACGTCCTCTGTGTCGTCTGGGACTATGTCAAACCCAGTCACAGTGGCAGCTGCCATGAGCATGAGGAGTCCAGTAAATGTTTCAAGTGCAGTTAACATAACCAGCCCAATGAACATAGGGCACCCTGTGACTATAACCAGTCCACTGTCCATGACCTCTCCTTTAACACTCACTACCCCAGTCAACCTCCCCACCCCCGTCACTGCCCCCGTGAATATAGCACACCCTGTCACGATCACGTCTCCAATGAACCTGCCCACGCCTATGACGTTAGCTGCCCCTCTCAATATAGCAATGAGGCCTGTAGAGAGCATGCCTTTCTTACCCCAAGCTTTGCCTACATCACCACCTTGGTAAACAGTATTGTAAAATCAAAATATGGGTTCAAGTAAATATTTACCAGCAACTTACTTTCAGTTTATTAAAGCAAAAGGTAAACCATGAAATTGGGAGATATATTACATTAGTTAATAATAGTGTAGTAGCATTATTCTCCAATTTGGCTGGGATTGTTCAAAGTAGGGTGTGTATGTCACTTATCACTGGACCACTTTAGTTTAATCAGAAATTCCTTTTAGCGGACAGCATTGCTTAAACGGGATAGTAGTTGGCAAGATGAAACGCCGGAATTAAAACCAATCACAAAAAAGCAAAACCCATTTCAAAATTAAAAGGCAGCATTACTGTTTTTGATCCCAAGAAATCATTTTATTCTGAACACTAGCAGAACTCTTCTCCCCATGTATACAAGGTGGATGGCCGATTTTAACCTGAAGTTCTAAATCCACGGATTGAGAGCTAGTGTAAAATTGTCTGTGTTTATTGTTTTTATGAGTAAATACATGCATTGTCATAATAAAATGCATTTCAGAGAATATGCATTTTACCTTTGGGAATATGTTAATTTCAGGCAGCATTCCCTATGGGAAAGGTGATACCAGCTCTGATATGCAAAGCATATGATAATTTATCATTCTATCTTCAACATATAATAGGGATTGTGACCTGATATTTGGAGATGTAAATATTGCTCAGCATACTAATCCTGATGGAATATAGCATTGTAGTTGACTTTTTAAAAAAATTCAAAAAACAAACAAACAAAATATACACATTGTGTTTTGGTAAGAAAAGGCCGCAGCTGACAGAGGAGAAGTCAAGCGTGCGGACAGGCAGACTCCTAGCAAACGGAGGCCGATGGGACTCCTCTTCAGGGGTCAAGGGGTACTTTGGAACAGTTAAAATATATTGCTTTCATTGGAAGACGCTGGAGGCACTGGGATGTGATATGCCCCTCTCTCTCCCAATCAGAGCCTGTTGATGTTTCAACAGGGAAAGGTGTGTTAGTTGCGCACTAGAGTTGATGTCTTATATTAAATTGTCTACAGTTTTTATTCTAACCACTAACTAGGTAGTATGCCCCTTCAGAACAAGCAGAGTGTATCTTCTTTTTTTTTTAAATGTCTCCTTCTGTTTCTTAAGTATTGTGCAGATTTGTTCAACTTTGTAAATATGGATATCACGTTTTTTTCTTTGAGAAAACACTTGTATCAGCTTTGTCGGGTTTTCAGGGAGACAGCTGTCTGCACTCCCTGCGGAAATCCAGCAATGACTGTGCACGTTAAGACATGTGCTTTTTATTGCTTAGCAGGATGTTTTATCTCTGTACATAAAGTAGAAACCCAAAGCTAGGGAGACAGAGACTCTACAGCATCATGCCACACATTAGTGTTTTTAAAGCATTGTGTTTTGAAAGAAAGTTACTAAAACCAAGACGCTGTGATTTTTCTTTTTAAGTTGCAATATGTTTTTGGGTTTTTTTCCTTTTTTTTAATCTTGCAGTTAAGAGAAATGGACATTAGTTGTGTTAATCTTGCAGAATGTTTGCAGGACTGACTATCAAACTGGATGACTTCCATTTATACCCCACTGTGTCAGTTCAAGCATCAAAATACCTTGCATCTGAGGCAGACTTCCTACATCAGGGACAGGTATCTGTGTGTCATTATACAAAACAGTTCGAGGGGGTTGAACTACATAGTAAAAAAATAAAATAAATAGTACTTAGTGTAAAATAATTTTATAAATGATCTTTTGTACTTTAGGACATTAAATTGTACAACTTTTGTATATATAAAAGCTTAGGAACTTTCTGTTTAGCAGGAAGGCAACACATTCCTACACTTTTAATGTATATGTTTGTTATAATGTCCATGTAAACATGCCCTATGTTTGTGCCTTTTAATTAGTTTGTCTCAATAAACAAAATGTAGAGAAAAACATGTAGCTATGACTTTGTTACAACTGTTCCTATCCACAGTACCAAAATGGTTTGTTTTTAATATGTAGAGCATTATGTGTGGACTACTGGAAGGACTCGTGTAGGGAAGGCCCGTGCGTGGCCCTGCTGAGGTCTGGATTGGGCAGGTCTTGGCCACATTTGGAGGAAGCCAGCGTTTCCTGGCATGCAGCCCCAGGACCGGGTTCTGGCTCTGCCTGCTGGGACCTGCCGTCTCTCTCTGGCTGGGCTGGCAGTCACAATCCTCCATGAGTGAGATGGCCCCAGCTTCCTCCACAGTGACCCAAGGAGCAGTCCTCAGTGGGGGCAGGTGTGGACCCTACCCCCAGGCTAGAACCCTGAAAGTATTAGTTCTTTAAAAAAAAAAAAAAAAAAAAAAAGATATATACTAGGAATGATTGCTTTATCAAGTCATTGTATAATAAACAGGAGTGAGACTTCATTGTATGACTTCAGTTAAAATAATATTTTGTATGCATTCTTTATTCACTTAAGCTTGTCTGCAATAATAAACCCACGTCGTGTCTTCTTTTGGGAGGGAGAGAGTCGGCAGGCTGGGGGTGGCAGTGGGCCACTGAAAGCAGGGGCCGAGTAGGTTGTGTGGTGAAATTCTCCTGTCTTGGAACTGGAATGGAGTTTTGATGCTGATGAACTGATTCAACCAAGTGTTGAAGGCAAGACGGCCACCGCTCACGAAAAAAGCAGAGAGTTTGTTTTTCTCTTCTGGTTGTAACTTGGTTGAGAGCTTCCCCTTTATCAGATTGGCAGCTAAACAGTTGTATTAGATCATCCTCAAATCTGACATCCAGCCTGTTACGCTCTAGGGCTCGCTGCTTGGCCTACATTTGCCTTTTATTGTGTATCCATTTCCCTCCTAAGGTGTGCTCCTAAACGAAGGTTTCTGTGTAAGCAGATGGATGATTTTTCCTGTCAATACCAGCACTGTATTACTAACATGCAAAAACTGCAGATTTATTTTGACAAATTAAAGTTAACCGGTCACAAATGTTATGATGGATTGCTTAATACCTCAGAAGCTTCACCATTTCACCATGATGACAGAGACATTTTTGAAGCACTGCTTCTCCAGGTGTACACGTCTTGATATTGGGCTGCAGAGAGAGGGAAGGACTAACGTCAGGCCAGTTTGCCCAGCGAGAAGGGCGTGTGGAAATGCACCAGACTGGCTGCAGTACGAGAAGTAACCTCCACCAGTCAGCTTGAGTGAAGCCTAGAGCAGGTGGGTTTCAAACGTTTCTCTGCGTGCTCTACACCCAGTTTCTTTACTTGAAAAGGGTTTTAGGCTGGGTTGCCTACCCATTGATGTTCAACTAGATTCATCAGATGTCTGCTGAGGACCAACAATGTGCCAGGCACTGTTAGGCGCTAAGGGGCATACAAAGGTGATTAAGACATGGTTGCTGGGAGGCTAAGAGAGAGATGACAAGCACCCAAGTGACAGTGCCCCCAGACAGCAGATCAAGTTGGATCTGACACCACCTTTTAAAGTTTGGGATACCTACATCTGTTTCATATATAATTGAGGCTTTCCAAACTTCCTCTTGATAATTGCTTTAGTCTCTTTATTGACTCAGTGAAAACAGCTGGAGGAAGACTTCCTTATGTTGCTTTTGTCTGGAATGGGAAGTGTTATTTCACTGAGTTGCTAGTTAACAGTCCTGGCTGTCCAGGTGTTGCCACTCTTCTCAAGGGGCCCTGCTGTTTGGTCCTCTCTGGAGAGACCTGGGTTGGGGATGTAGAGGGGATGGTGGAGGTTTTCCCTGTAGTATCCTCACGTATCGTTGCATGGGATGGTAATCACTTTCCCCTCCCAGGCTTAATAAATCTGGCCTTCAGTCCTGCACTCTTTCCTCTCTGAAGAGTCTTGTAGCCTGAAAGAATGCCATGTGTCCCCATTTGGGCCTGTAAGTCTCTCCCACAACTGATCTGACCCTGGCAGATTACTGGATAATCTCTCCCTGTCTTGTAAAAGTAGGGGCCAGCCAGATCAGTGCGTTATGCTTCACGGCTGAATACTGACTGAGTTTGTGCATTGATCTAGACTCCCGCTTCTCTTGGCTGCTCACTTTTGGGCAATCAAAGGCCCATGTAGTTCCCAAGAAAGGAATGGAGGGAGGGTCAAGGGCTCTGCTTTGGATCTTTGTGTGATCTAGCCCTCCCCTTGGACCAGCCCATCAGGGGTTGACTAGTTAGCTCTCTTCTTCCCAAGATAGGCACTTGACCCAGATCTTGGCCTTGGACCGTGAGGGTCAAGTATTCTTTCCTTGACAAAAACTGCCCTGTCATGGGAAGGGAATGGAGTTTCACACTTCAGATTCTGTATCACCACTGACTTGCATCATAGCTTCAGAAATTTTCTTCATCCCTGATGATCTTTAAGTTGACATCCCACCTCTTTCCCAGCTGTTCAATATCTCTTTGAAGAGTACATAGAAGAAGAAGAACTTAAAGTCACTCTTCTTATTGGAGTGAATCCTTTCTGATGTGTATAACTGCCAACCATGCAAGAAGAATTCTCTTGGGTGTTTTGGTAAATTTACATTGTTTATGGAGTTTTCTCAAAGCGAGGTCCACCTGCATTGGGCTGTGTCAGCCCTTTCACCTGAATGTCATTTTTTCCTAAATACACCTATAAAGAGCCTGGGCAAGAACTAACAGGCTAACGATGGACATTTGAGGACAACTCTTCATTCTGCCAGTGAGCAATTCCTTTGGCACAGCAGCTAGAGAGGACAAGGAGACCAAGGGAAATGGAAGGGACGTGCCCTTCTAGTGACTGGTCCAGCAGCTCTGTCTGGCAGTCAGTGCCCAGGTCCAAGGCTGGGAGGAGTCATGTACCAATTCCAGAGGCTGCTCATGGAGAGGGGAGCCAGCCTCAGAGACTGGGACAGGAAGCTAAGTCTTTGTCAACCTCAGGGGCAACTGGAGGCCACCAAAGCCATGGTTCTTCCAGAGTCAGCCTAAATCCACTGAGAGAGCAGGCTTGAAGGAGCCTGGATCCCCAAGGCCCTTGGTCGTGAGCCAAGAAATTCCTAGCTTTGTTAATGGTGGGAAAAGAGCCAGAGAGAAATCAGCTTTGCTTATGAGGTGAGGGAGAGAAGGGAAAGGGGGAATTTGGAGGTTCGAAGGAGGCCCAGGGAGGGGGGGGGGGTTTGGAGAGACTGTCCTCGTGCTTCCTGTGGCGTCACCTACCCCTGTCCTCCTCCCCTTTCCATGCATCTGCCCCGAGCTGGACATGATTACTCAGAGGACCCTGAGACAGGCTGCTAGTCTAAGCCAGCCGTGATGATTTCAGCTCCAGTCGATGGGCAGAAAAGAAGACATGCTCTTCTTAGCCAGAAAAAGAACCAAATCAGTAGCTGAAGAAACAGGCAAGATTCAGGTGATGAGTAGGGAATCCCCACCTGTGGTGGGGACCCAGGAGCCACTTCCAGCTGAGGAGGTAGGGGTCCCCCTTCCTGAAATCCTAGAGCTTCTTCCCAGGAGAATAGGCCTAGACTCCAGGGTGGCCTGTCCCACACAAGTGAAGTTCTGCCACTTTGCCAACACCAGAAACTGTGGCTGTCAAGGATGTCTGAGGGAGAAGACTGGGGAGAGGGTGGAGTTGTGGAAAGAGGAAGGAGACAGAACCTTTGTATATTCTGTCCCTTAGGCCTAGAATGTCCTCCCCCAAGCAACCCTCCAACACATTTTCTCCGTTGTGAACCACTGGATATCCTTCAAAGTCTAATTAAAATGTTCCCTTCGAAGCCTTCCCTGTAACTTGTAGGCAGTTGGTTCATTCCTCCTTGGTGTACAGGCAGAATTGGGAGATACCCAAATAAAGTGGAGGTGGTCCAGGGCCCCGCAGAAGGGAGGCTAGTTCCTAAGTCAGACTGTATATTCCAAATGTTTTGCCACATCCCCTAAATCTCTGGTTCCAAATTAGTGGGACCATGGCAACCTGCTGCTGACTTGCCCTTGTATCAATGAGTCCCAATGTTCAGGAAGCCCGAAACACAAGGCACCAAGTACCAAGGCCAGAAACAGCAGCAACAGGTAAGTGAGGCCCCCAGAAGATCCAGAGCAGGGCAAGACCTGGCATAAGGGACAGCTGGGAGGTGCTGTAATACAGCGTTGCAATTAAGAGCAGGGGCTTGGAATCTGACAGGCTGGGGTGTAAATCCAGGCTATGCCAGTTGGAACTGTGTGTCCTCGGGCAAGATACGTAACCTCTCTGGCCTCAGTTTCCTCAGCCGTAAGGCAAGGATGATAATAGTTCCAACCTAGTAAAGTTTTTGAAGGTCTAATTCATGTAAAGTGCTTAGTACAGAGCCTGATATAGAGGAAGGAGCCTCAGATTCAATATACCCCCCTCCCCGACCTGGTCCTCCTATACCCTATGTAGTAACAGCAACGTCAATTCCCTCAGAGGCACCAACTGCGTTCTCCAAAAGAGCAAAGGAGCTGATTGCCTTCCTTCATGGCTTCCCCATCTCAGACGCTGAGATTTTGAGGATTGGCATCCAGCATGGGAGCCAGAACCTCATCTCGGGAAGGAGAAACTTAGGTGGGAGACACATCTGACCAGCAGCTAACTGAAGGCTGCCCAACATGTGGCAGGGAGGGCTCAAGTTACACCGAGGGAATGGTCACCAGGTTGGGAGACATGGGAAATGTCAGGATATGTGCCTATCAGAGACGTCGTTCCAGCTCACGTCATTCCCCGACAGGCACTATATATATCCAGAGAAGTCGCCTGTACAGTTTCCCTCTGCAATCTCACCATCCTGACAGAGTTAGTTAGTTCTTACAGCTTGCTGCTAGCCTGGCACGGGCCTGACCTCCTTCCTTCCCAAGAGGAGAGGGAGCGCCACCACCTACCCAGGCAGGATGTGGAAGAGAAGCCTGATACGCTTCTCAGACCTGCTCGCTCCTAAATCAGCCCTCCTCAGCTCCAACCTGTTTTCCCGAAGGCGTCCTGGACTCGGCGCTCTGAGAGAGGAGCCCCGCAGAGCGCGCGGCAAATGTGGGTTTTGTCAGGGATAGGTCAGTCAACCTACTACGGTGCCCAAACTGCCAGGCCTAACATCCGATGCCCTCCACCGTTTGGCCAAATCTACTTCGCCTGCCTCGTCTCCGCGGTCCGCGCCCCCGACCCCGCCCAGGGTAGACCAGGGTTAGAGCGGAGGCAAACAAACAACTCTGGGCGTGTCAGCCCCGTCCCGACTAGAGCGTTGAGGAGCCGGGATTGGTTGATGTCTCCTGCGTTCTGATTGGTCGGGTGAGGGTGCTCCTTCATAGGGAGCATTGCTCCGCTCCCGCTGAAGTTTACTCCAATGCTGCTTCACTTTCTACGCTCTGCACAATAGTTGTGCACATTCTATGTAAATAGATAAAATTAAGTTCTATGATGTGCCTCGCAATATAGTGTTGGCCTCCTGAAGGATGGCCGAATCTGTCAGTTTATTGTATTCCATTTCCAAACCACACATGTGCCGGTGAATGGACAGAAGCTGCGGGAGGGCTGGGTTTTGCCTCTCCGGGGTGAGGCTACGGCTTGTCCCGGGATGTCGTTTGCTGCGTCAGCTTTTCAGAAGAGCCATTTTCCCAGCACCGATCCTTTCTATCATCTACACTTACGTTTCACATTTCCTTGCCTTCTGTCATGCTGTTCCATATGGTAGGAATGCTTTTCCCTCTCGTTCACTTTTTTTTTTTTTTTTTTTTTTTTTAATGTGGTTAAATATTCCTGCTCACTACCTCCTCTGGAGAAAAAGCTGATTGCAGGCCTTGGGCAGGGAAAAAACAAAGTGAACCTGGAAGAGTTCTGAAAAACTTTTTATTTGGAAATAATTTCAAACTTACAAAAAGTTGCAAAAATGAAAATAGTGCAAGAGACACCCGTATACTCTTTACCCACATTCACCTATTGCTAACGTTTTATCCCTTGCTTAATCACATATGGGCTCTCTCTTTTTATATAATTTTTTTTTTTCTGAGCCATTCCATGGTTTTATACATCATGGACCTTACCCCTAAGTACTTCTGTGTATGTTTCCTAAAAATAAAGATAAGCTCTTACACCACAGTCGAGTTATTAACTTTCTACATTTACACTTATATAATACTTTTATTTAATTTACCATGCATATTCCAATTATGATCTCATTATGTCCTTGAGAGCATCTTCACTCCCAGGACAAGACCTAGTCTAGGGTCAGGTGTTGCGTTTAGTTGCTGTGTTTCTTTAGTCTCCCTAAATCTGGACCATTTATATAGCTGGCTTTTCTTAAAAAAATTACAGACCCCTGCTTTTTCTTTTTTTAATACAACATTCTTCATTTTGTGTTTGTCTGATGTTCTCCGTGATTAAATTGAGATTATTCATTCTCAGCTGGAATACTGCTGAGGCAACGTGTCCTCAGGATATCATATCTAGAGGCACATGACAGCCCTCTGTGCCTCATAGGTGATGTTACTTTAAGATCAGTCAGTCAAGACGTTGCCTAGTTTCTCCATCATATAATTACTGTTTTCCCCCTTGCAACTAATAAGGAGTCTGTGGGGAAACACTTTAAGACCATTCAAATATCCTCCTCCTCATCAAAATTTCCCTCTAGATTTAGCATCTATTGAAGGTCTGATGCAGTCTTTATGGTGATGGTGGAAACATCTCTGCACAAGAAAGGATGGGAATGTATCAAAGAAGATGGGAATGTATCAAAAGAACACAGGAGCCAGCAAATGGCCAAATCCAGAACAATCTAAGCATCAAAATAAATAACGATATGGGCTTCCCTGGTGGCGCAGTGGTTGAGAGTCCGCCTGCCGATGCAGGGGACGCGGGTTCGTGCCCCGGTCCGGGAAGATCCCACATGCCGCAGAGCGGCTGGGCCCGTGAGCCATGGCCGCTGAGCCTGCGCGTCCGGAGCCTGTGCTCCACGACGGGAGAGGCCACAACAGTGAGAGGCCCGCGTACCGCAAAAAATAAAATATTAAAAATTTAAAAAATAAATAATGATATTAATAAATTATAAGCTCTTGGGAATTCCCTGGTGGTCCAGTGGCTAGGACTTGGCGCTTTCACTGCCATGGCCCGGGTTCAACCCCTGGTCCTGCAAGCTGTGCAGCGCAGCCAAAAAAAATATATATATATATATAAGCTCTTGAAGGAAAGGAAGAATCCATGAAGACATAAGTAAATGGATTAGTGTATCCTGCTGCTCCTTTCATTCTCGGTTCCGCTTTCTGGGGAAGCAGCCCTGCGGTGGCAGCTGTACCCCTTTCTGTTGTCACACCAGCTGTGCTGCTCCTTTGACCAGCCACCGTCGGGTGACAGTTCCCTGACTAGGGAATGGAGCTGCACTGAGCCCTGGGCTCTATCTCCCCCCACCCCAAAGGGAGCAGGCCCTGCAGCCTCAGGTGTGGGCCCTGGGCTGAAGGTCTGGGCCCTAGGAACCCAGTCTGGTCAGGGTTGTCGTGCTCCGAGGGGCTCCGTCCTGCCCCTTGGGGAGAGGGGTCTATCTTCCTTCTTAAAGAGACACCTGGTGAGTGAAATCTCCCTCAAAGATGTCACTCAGCCCTTTAGGGTCCTCCCCCCACCACCCTGGCCCTAGCTGTGCTATAACCCCAGGGAGGCTCTTCCGCTGAAGAACACGACATTCCTGCCCTTCCTCCTAGTGCCCAGAGCCCGGCTCAGGGGCTGAGGGAGTAGAAGTACCAGCTCCCTCTCTCTCCTTTCCTGGCCATTTACTGGTGCAACAGAGGTGCCCTCGCCCGAAGCACGAAGGAGCCCTCCCCAGAACTGCAAGGTCCGAAGGCTCCTTCTCCACCCGTGGCCCTGCTTCCCAAGTCCCCCAGGAATATGCATCCTGCCCCACCCCCAACCTCTTCCATGGATCTTCATCACTGGAGAGAATCAGATCTGAACATCTGGATGAAACTGATCGCAGGCAGACCTCCTTAGAATTAAAAGAATGACAATAAGTAAAACAGGCATCATTCATTAAGTGTATTAGAGTGACAAGGAACAGACTTGGCAGCCAGACCACCTGAGTTCCTCTCCTGCCTCTGCGAAGAAACTTGGGCAAGTTACTTAATCTCTCTGTGCCTCAGTTTCCTAGTCTGTAAACAGGGCCTAATGGTAGTACCTAGCACAGGGCCGTTGAGGAGTAAATGAGTTAACACTGTAAATGTTAACTGGTATTTTATGGGTTTAATTTATAATTATTATAATTGTTATCTCCAGGGGTATAGTGAAGTGCATGGGCTCTGGAGTCACAGGCTGGGTCTGTGTCTTGGTTCTATCACTTATTGCTGGACCTTGGGAACACTTTTGACCTCCCTGTGTCTCAGTTTCCACATCTGTAAAATAGAAATGGTAACAACGCCTGCCCCTTGGTGTTCTTCTGAAGGCTAAATGAGCTAAAATGTGCAAAAATACTTAAAACAGGGCTAAACATTGTAAACGTTCAAGAAAATTTATCATTTATTATTATTATTTTTAACCTAGTGGGGAGAAAGGTGATATTCTTATCATCATTTTAGAGATGAGGGGCTCAGAGAGGTTAAGTAATTCGCCCAAGGTCACCCAGCGTGTAAACGGATACAGCTGAGATTTATTTGTACCCTGGTCTGACTGGCACGAAAGTCTGGGCGCTGAGCCACTACGCTAGACTTAGTGGGGTTAGAGGGAGTTTAGGAGGAAGAAGGAATCTGCTGCTTCAAGCTGGGATTGAACATTTAACCTCTGTGAATGTTTAACTCCAGGCTGGCTTTCCCCAGGAGCTGGTCTGGTGCAGGACCAGGGGACCTCACTGCCTCAAACTCTTGGTATTGTCAAGAAAATAAAAATAAATGTTAATATTCTATTTTTAAATTCAAGCTTGTGCCTTCTCCGCAGATTCTTTAGTGTGGTGTTCCGGGCCATCCACTCTCACGCCCTCCTCACCTTTCCAGCTTCATTTTGCTATGTTACCCACCACCCACCCTGCACTCTGGCCACAGTGGATATTTACCCACATCCAAATATGCCTCAACATTCCCTCCTCCGTGCCTTTGCTTATGCTGTGCCCACAGATGGGAATGCCCTTACCCCCAGGTAAAATCTTTTTCATCTCCTGCCTCTTTTGCACAGCGAAAAAGCCAACTGTTCAAAGGTGCTCTCTCTGACCGGTCCTCCATGAGAATTAACCTTTTCCTTCCTGGGCAGCACCAGAGCCCTCTGCTTACACCTTGATCTTAGTAAGTGTCACACTCTGCCTTGTATTATTTTGCTAGCTGCTCCATACCCACCTTGCCCTTAGATCTGGAGTGGGGGTGAAGAAGGGCTACATACTGCTCATCTTTGGGGTCTCAGTATGAGTACATGGGAAGTCAACAAAAATAGTCGTGCAACTGGATTGAAATAGTCTAAGTTAGACAAAATTATGGAGGAAAGTTACTTATATTTAACTTTCCTCTTTGCACTCATATATAATGATTTTGTAGGGGGGGCCACACTGCTCAGCACGTGGGATCTGAGTTCCCCCGCCAGGGTTCTGCCAGGGATCGAACCTGTGCCCGCTGCAGTTGGAAGTTAACCACTGGACTGCCAGGGAAGTCCCCATACATAATGATCTTGAAAGCTATATATATGTGTGTGTGTGTGTATGATTATAAAGGAATGTATGTTCAGTGTAGGAAGTTTGGAAAATCTGGGAAAATATGAAAAACACTAACAGTAAAAGTTATCTATAAGACCCTCATCCAACAGTTGTTAACATGTTGGCCTGTTTTTTTCTGTTTATAACTAACTAAATAAAAATTACTAAATAGCCTCACATTGCATATACTGTTTTGTAGCTTTCCTTTCCCATAACATATTTTGGATATTTTAATAGACATTTAATATTCTTTAAAAGCAACTTTAAGGGTTGCACAGAGTTCCATTTATCTACACCTAATCTCCACCCCACCACCTTGTACAGGACAAGCTGACAGCTTCTGAACAGAAAGGCAGGACCCCTGGAGCCTTACAAACAGTTACCAATGAAGGGAAGACACATGGTTTTTGTAAGGGCAAACCAGGCATGTCTCACCACCTGTCAGAAGTCAGTTCTTTGGCAAATATTTACTCACTCATGGGGCCAGCCAGGCCTTGGGCTGGGAGGTGCGGGCACTGAGACAGAAGACACCCCCTACCTCCCAGGAGCTCGTTCAGAGACCAGCTACAATACCATGTGCTTTATAGAGGCTGGCGGGATGGACAAAGGGACGGCATGGGAACAGTTTGTTACACAAGGGCAAGAGGGTTCAAGGGAAGTGCTACAGGTATGACATTGGCAGGGGCACTCTGGGAAAGGGTAAGGGTCCCAGGGAATCCTTCTCTCAGGTGGGAGTCAGACTGGCAATCCCACAGGCATCCATTTAGTTATTGTCCTAGAAGGGGGTCATTTACTCATTTTGGGGGGCCACTGTTTCCACGTTTCACCCATGTGTTCTTTCAAAACCCAGAAGTGAAATTACCAATTCTTTAAAAGTTTCCTCTGAGTTTCTTAGTCAAATCAGTGAAGATGGAGAAAGGGATAGGATGATGCAGATTATCTGGATGTTTACCCAACTTTCTTTCCCACTTTGGGCCTTGTTAAGCTGCCTTTGGTGGTTCGAGGAGGGGAGGGGGTCCCCTGACGGCTGGGACCATGTGGTTGCTTCTAAAACCTCAGCCACACGCTCTTGTCACCATTCAGGCCTGCCATTTGTCCTGGGCTGGGAAACTCCCCAAGGGAAACGTCCTGTTGGGGGAAGGGCCTCCCTAAGGCATTTAAATTTCATTCTCCCAGCCCTGGGGAGTCACTCACATCTTTTCAACAAAGCAGAGACATCACCAGTCTATGCTTTAGAAAATGACTGCAAGCATTGAGTAGGATGGATTGAAAGGCAGGGGACCTGGTGGCCTGAGCTGTGGGAATGCAGAGGGGAAAGAGTCCAGAGAAATTCAGGAAGTAGGAAGCCCAAGTTTACTTAGGGCTGTGAACGTGCGAGAGGAGAAAGGCAGTGAGTGAAGTTGGTGGCTTGAGTGAATGGGATGTGCCCTCTCCCAGGACAGAGAATTCTGGCACAGGAGATGCAGAGGTGAAGGGTTCCAGAGCAGCCATGCTGAAGGTGACGCCGTTGTGGTGCAGCCTGTCCAATCAGGAGTTCAAGAGACGGGGCAGGTGCAGGAATGGGCCATCAACACACTGTTTATTATACCAATACCAGCACTTATTGAACATTTAAGGTGCACGGCACTGTTCTGGGCACTTCACGTGTGAATTTGTTTAATTCTCAGCACAATCTTTAGAGGTAGGCACTGTAGTGAGCCCCAAATACAAATCAGGAAACAGGCACAGAGGGAGTTAAGTAACCTGCCCAGAGTCATGCAGCAGCAGGTGGCACGGTCAGGGCTTGGTACCCACCCTACTCTCTTCCCTCCGTGAGAGCGCCCTGGGAATTGCAGGATTTATGGAAAAGTGAAGAGGACTGTGCCCTGGCAAAGCCCCTGAGGCAGGCAGAGCTGAAGTAATGAAGGAGTTGGTTGGAATTCCCTGGCGGTCCAGTGATTAGGACTCGGCGCTCTCACTGCCGAGGGCCCGGGTTCAGTCCCTGGTCGGGGAACTAAAATCCCACAAGCCGTGTGGCGTGGCCAAAAGGAGAAAAAAAATGAAGGAGTCTGTAGGAAAATCAAGAGGATAGGAGGCCTTGGGGGTGAGAATCCCCTCAAGGAGGAGTTAACGGCATCCCAGGTGACAAGCGGGCCCAAGGGTGAGGTGGGGAGGAGGCCAGTGGGTTGAAATGACTGGGAGCCGCTGGTGCGTCCTATGGAAAGGAGTCTCTGTTATGATGGGGAAGAAAGCTGGATTTCGAGGATTGGATGGGGACTGAGGAAGCAGAGAGAGGATGGAAGGTTGGTTTCTTCTTAGAGGAAGTCTTCTGATGAGTGGGCAAGAGAGAAATAGGGCAATGGCCTGAGGGTAGGGCAGGGTTGGAGTACGGGTGTCTTACCAGGGCACATTTTGTAGTGTTTGTGGGTATGAAGCGGGGCGGGCTGTGAGGGGAGGAGAGAAAGAACTGGTGGAGTTTCCCGAGGCAGACAGGAGCCCTGGGCTTGAAAGCAAAGGGACATCTCAAGCTCTGAGATGAGCATAGACAACAGGGGCCCAAACCAGGGTAGAGCCAGGGAAACAAAGGAAGGGGAGAGTGAGGAGGAAGGAACAGGACTCCATAACCAGTAGATTTCAGGGGAAGGGGCACTTCGGACTGAGGTTTCCAGCTGTGAAGCCAGGGTTGGGGTGGGGGAGGCTTGGGAAGGAAATGCTCCGGACCTCTTGCCTCCTTGCATTTGGGGTGTCCAAGGGACCTGCAGGTGGAAAGCCTCTGTAGGCAGCTGGATGTGAGGGGCTGGAGCCCAGGAGGGTGGGCTGGCCTGGGGTCCTGGGGAACATTCAGCTCAGATGCAGTGGTGGGAACAAGCGAGGTTACCCAGTGGGGTGTGAGAGGCAGGGAAGGCATCTGAGGAAAAGCTTCCAGGAAGACAGCTCGGAGAGGAAGAGTATGTTACCAACGCCTAAGAAGTGTTCTTCAAGGAAGAGCGTCCATTACGGTGATCGGTTTCATTTGATGACTATATGAGTGATACAGGAAAAGATTTTGTGAGCACTGGCCTCCCAGTGTAAACAGCAAAATCTCCAAGTTTGCAGGTACATTTTCCCAGCTCCCAAATGCCAAGGTGACAGGGAGAGAAACTGCAGAGGGATCTTGCAAGTAAGCAGAAAAGTGAGAGATGAACTGCACTGTGGGCAAGTGTAACATAATCTAGTGAGCAGGATAAATCCTGAGCTCTCGGTTACCACTTTGGGAAAGGAGACAGGAGTCAGCACGGAGGCATGGGTCAGTCCCTCCAGATTAAGGGTCTTTAACCTGGGGTCTAGGGACCACCTCCTGGGGTTTCAAGGGCCCCCCAAACTGAATGTACCACCAAGTGAAGGGGCCTGGGGACAGGTGGGTGGGAGAGAGGAGATCCCCGGGAGGGGTTGGGAAACTGGCCCTGGAGCTCAACCCCACGCGCTAGTTACTGCCGGGCCTCCCCAGAGGATGTGCTTCTGAGGTGTCTCCCTCTCCCAGGTTCCCAACCTGCTGAAGAAACTTACCCTCGACATGCAAATGATGGAAACACATGGGTGTCTGGGGCACTCTGGTTTGTGGTTTTTACCTTCAGATGTCTCTGTGGCTGAGCACATTGATTTGTCTCAGCCGGCTAGGGGACAGCAAGCCCTCAGGGGAGGAGGGGAGAGGGAGCTGTACCCTAAGATCTGTACCCAGATGGGCAAGTGGGCCTCTAAGGCACGCTTATCCAGGAGGAGGGTGCAGGCCTTGGCAAGCTGTCTGGGGGCGGTGCTGGAACTGCACTCTGGCCTTCGTCAGCCTCAGATCCCTTCCTTAGGTAGCTCCTCTTCAAAGCTGGATGCTTGGCAGGTCACCCACCACCTGCCCCACCCTACCCACCCCCCAGTTGGAGTCTGAAACTAAACCACGTGGAAAAGAAGAGCCAAAGTTGATTTCCCATTTATTAAACAAGTTCTTCTGTGGGAGATCTCAGCGCTCAGACGCCCCTGAAGTGACCTGGTATGTTTGAGAGGAGATGGGGAGATGGCAGGTGACATCTGATGGTGTGACTGGGTACTACTTTGATTTCTTGACCTCCTCCCCACCATCTCCTTTGACCTCAGCTTTTTATTTTGTTTACTTTCCTGAGCCCTTACTCCCGGGGGGGGGGGGGGCTCCCTCCCCTCCACTACAGGTGTCCCAGGTCTCAGATGCGCGTCCACATTCTGCACCCTCTCGGGCAGTCCGGCTCTTAGGTCTCCCCCGCCCCCAGCCGAGGTCTCTGGTCTCCCTCCCGGCGTCGCTCCCCGAGCAGGGTGGGGCAGGACGCCCCGCACCCACTCTGCTCGGGACCGAGACTCCCCGCTCACGCCCTTCGGCCCGCCAGCCGGGAGTCCCCGCGGCTGCTGCGGGGGTCCGGCGGGGATCCCCCTCGTCTTGGCCTGGCAGCCCCCGCGACTGCGTTACTGGCGGACCCCGATACCGCTTCCCTCCTCTCTCCGAAGGGTCTGCATCGGAGAGGGTCTGGGGACCGCCGCCCGGCCCGCTCCTCCCCGCGCAGCCCCACTTGTGGCCCCGCGGCGGCCGCGCAGGGACAGCTGCATTTCGCGCCGCCCGCCGCTAGGAAGCCGGCCGCGCCTCGCTTTCCCCGCCTCCCGCGCCCCAGCCGCGCCGCCGCACCCGGCCCGCCGCCGCCGCCGCCGCCGCCGCCGCCGCGGGATCGCGCCCCTCCCCCAGCCCCCGGCCCGCGGGGAGCGGACGCGCGCGCGGCTGCTCGGTAAGACCTCCCTTCGCTCCCCGCCGGCGCCGCCCGGCCCGCGCGCGGCCCCGACCCGGCCCGGCCCCACCTTCCCGGGCCCGGTCTCCGAGGCGCCGCCGGGAGGGCCGGGCGGGCGCGAGTTTGATTCCCTGGGCGGCCGCCGCGGCTGCCGGGAGCCCGCGCCGCCCCAGCCTCGTGCGGCGGGTCCGGCCCCGCATCCTTCCCGAGCCGCCGCCTCCTCCCGGGCCGCAGGCGCGCGGGGCGAGCGGGCACCTCGGGGCTGGGAGCGGGGCGCGCGGGGAGAGGGGTGGTCGCGGGCGGGCAGCGCGGGGAAAGCGAGCGAGGCCTCGGCGAGCCGGCGCCGCCCGGAGCCCCTTCCCCGGCCGCTCCCCCTTGTGTGTGTGGGCGCCCCTCCCCGCTTGGCCCGGGCCGGATTGGGGGTGGGGGGGCCGCTGGCTGCTTGGCGACGGCTGGCCGCGGGGGGGGCGGGGGGCGGGGGGCGCCTGCCGGGGCCAGAGGTCCTTTTAGGAAAAGGGGAGGTTCGCTTCCCGTCCCCGCCGATGTCACAGGTCGGCTCGGCTTTTTCTGGTTCCACCCGGTCCCCTGGGAGCTGCATCTCTCGTGGCTCGGCCAGGGAAAGTTCACCAGGCACTGTCCCCGCCCCTGCTCCCCCCGCCCCCCGGCCCTAAGTGCCCGGGGCTCTTAAGCTCCAAGGGGGTTGGTGTCGGCGCTAATTCTCTCTTTCCTCTTCATTTTCTGGTTGCATTGTTGTCTTACACCTAGCACGGGCTTGCCCGTTTCTTTTCCCGTTAAAAGAAGTTTAGTTCCAAGAAATGAAATTCCTGGAGAGGAATTTGATTTAAGTGGAGGGAGGTTTTAGATTTTCCTTTTTGTGGTGAGAGTGGAGGGTGACTGGGAATTTATTAAGTTGTCCTAGATGTGATAGAGGATACAAGACCTCACTCCCCACCTGACCCTCAGGCAGGAGCATCGCTGAGCACGGGGAGGAGGCCTTCCTGTTAGTTATCCTGCAGCACCCTGAGCCACCCGGCTCGCGAGAAGGGACTCAGGGAGGTGCTTGGGCCTCTCATTCCTTTTCTTTGCCAGGCATGCTCATCTTTACAGCCTGGGTGGAGCTGGCCAGGTGTGCCTGAAGGAGATGAGGGACACCAGAAATCCTCTCATGAAGGAAGTTGTGTCACCATGAGATTTGGCCCCCTTGGGATCAAGTGTGAAATGGGTCCCTCTCTGTTGTTGTTGGCAGTCGAGGCCTTTGGAACCTCAGTTTGAATGGAGGATGGCATCCCTGGGCTGGAGAGAGAAACCTGGCTTAGGTCACCAGGAAGCTGGAGGGTGTGTGGGGGACCCCACCCCAGCTCACGTTCTGCAGCTGGAAGGGATCAGGAGTGGGGCCTCGGGCCTGGGCACATCCTTAAATAGGAGAGAGACCTTGGACAGCTAGGATGGTCTAGGGAGATGGTATGATGGGGTGGGGGGGAGGGGCTTGGGGCCAGAGTTGGGGTTATGGGTCCCCTTGAGAATCCGGTGACAACTCTAACTGCCCCCTCCCTCCCTCTGACACGTGCGTGTGTGTAAGGACACATTTTGTATGCAGTATCAGAAGGTCACTGTGCCCCTTGGAACTGGGGCCCCTGTTGAGACCCCTGATCTGGAGTCTGTGGTCCAGCCTAGGCCATTCAGAACAGTTCCCTCCTTTGTGTCGGGTCAGTGAATAGTCCCAGGGTGCGGAGAGCAGACCTCTCAAGAGGGCTTTTCTCATGACCTTCCAATGCAACTTTGGGCTGTGGCCATGGAGACCTGGAAACTCTGGACCAGATCCCAGCTCCCTTCAGCTAGCCAGAGGATGGGGGCCCATGTGGTGGCCCTTCTCCAGGGGCTGATTTTGCTGTCTGTGTGGTGAGAAGGCTCTGGGCACTAACTGGGCCAGGGCCACAGAACTGTTGAATTAGAGGTAAATACAGGGACTAGGGTGAGGGATGGATATTCTGGTGTTTCAACAGAAGAGGAGCCAGGTGCTTTAATAGCCCCAGCTCCTTGGGGCCATGGGGTTGAGGTGGGAGAAGGTGCTTCAGTGGAGAGTGTAAGTGTGAAAGACAGTCCTCCTTTTGAGGAGGTCTTTGGGCAGAGCTGTTCCAGGCCAGGATCGAGGTGTTGTAGGTTCCTTAGATCCTTCTGGAATAGGCACGTCGGGGCCAGAGGGGATGGCTGTCACAACCCCGGTGCACCCCCAGGACACCTGGCCTTCCTTTTCTTTCTTAGCCAAAGCTCACTGGGCCCTGGGCTGCAGCTCAGGTGTTGGTGGCATTTATACTTGGGGATCTGGAAGAGCCTTTAGTAGGGTCTGCTGTCTGTGACTTCTCTGCTTGGTATTGAGAAGCCCTTCTTAGGTTCGAGTGCCCCCAGACAACGGTAGTTCATGGAGATTTTTCTTTGCCTAGCAAGCAGTGTGGAGCACGTGGTAGCACTCAGACTAGTTTGTTCCTTCAGAGCTTCCTACATTTACTTTGTCCTGATGGCTTTCCCCGATCCTGGCAATAAGCAACACAGGCAGGTGTATTCTGGAGGCTTGCGGGGGCAAGAAGCTGGGAGTCAGACAGGGATCACCTCTGACTATACAAGGTGGCCTGGAGGAGGTGATGTCTCCGTTTTGTTGGCTCTTAGACTCACAGGAAGTGAGAACCATAAAGGGCTTTGGAGACACTGTGGTCCAGTGGTCCCTGACTTGGAACTTGGAAGTTGTGTTGGTGGGGTGTAAGGGTCCCGTTGTGGTGACTAGAGATTCACATTCATCGGTGGCCAGGACTTGTCTGTCGGCCGCCACACCGGCTGCCACAGGTTGGTGAGTTTAGAATGCTGGTTATGTCGGCTCACTCAGTTCTTCTCTGATGCTCTCTGCTTTTAACCTCCCAGTAGGCATCTCTGATGAGTCAGAGTAATATAATGGACTCCTAATAATGCAGCTATAGCTCTTATCTTTAAAACAGGTCATAAATAATAAATAGAGTAACAATGCCTGTCAACATAAACTCCCTTTTCATAAAATGTGAAATGCACTGAGGAATGATTGGTGGGATGAAAACTTTCCAAATCCCTCTAACCTCCACCCCCAGGAGGCAATCTGGCCACTCTGTGCCCATTTCCATAATAGCTTAGTGGTTTAGAATGCAGGATCTGAAGTTACATACATATTCCCGGTTGCAATTCCAGCTCTCCATCTACTCTATGACTTTGTAGATGCTTCAGTTTCTCAGCTTTAGAAAAAATGAAAGGAGATCTATGCCAGACAGAAGCTGCTATTATTATTATTATTTCTTCACTGGGGTGCTAATATTCTGAGGCTTCTTATTGCTAAGGAAGATCTTTGGTAAAAACTAGAGGCTGAGGCTGGCTTTTGGAGGGGTGGCATGGGGTAGGGTGAGGCTTAAATTTTGAGCAGAGAGGAGATGACGAGCTGAAATGTCAAGGGGTGACAGAGAAACATAGCTGGGGGCAGGATGACCCGGAGTTCGTAGCTCTGCTGTGGAATCAACTCTCTCCCTTCTCTTTGGAGAATTTGCCCCCTAAGCTGGTGGTGGGGGGCGGTGTGGGGAGGATCATAATCAGTAAAAAGGGTTGAATGGCTTTTTATGTTAATGCTAATATTGGTCCTGGAGGAACCGGCAGAAGGGGCCTGGAGGAAGGGGGCTAGTGCGGGGAGGGCAGGCCCAATGTCAGTCAAGAGTGGAAGCTGCCAGGGGCAGGTCAGGGGTTCTGTGAAGCAATAGGCTTGGGAAATAATAATTCCGGCTCTCACTGAGCACTTGCTGTGGGTCAGACCCTGTTCCAAGTGCTTCTTGTGGATCAGCTCATTTCATCCTCACAAGATCCTATGAGATATTATATCTATTTTTCAGTGAAGAAATGGAGATATAAGAGGTTAAGTAACTTGACCAAGGTCACATGGCTAGAGACTGGCAGAGCCAGGATTTGAACCCAAGAGGCCTGGCTATAGAGCTTACATCTTAGAGAAGGTGTCAGAGAGACCCCTACTGAGCCAAAGGCTGAGAGGCGCGCGGGGATGCTGGGTGGGGGGATTGGAGGCGTTACGTGCTCTGGGTGAAGGGATGATAATGCAACATTCGAGCATCATTGGGACGTGCCTGGAGGGTTCCGCCTAGCACAGCCTACTGAGAACCACTGGCTAAGTGCCAGACATTCTCCTGGGGCCTGACCCTGAGTACAAAGGTCACTAAGACATGCCCCCTGCCTGGGAGATGGCTATAGTCTGTAGTCTGGTTGGGGGGATACACATGTCAGCCTAGAACTCCAGCTGCCATGGCAAATGCTGCCCTGAGGCGAAGCGCTGAAGAGGGGGATGCTTTTCCAGCCAGAAGAGGGGCTGGACAGGGAGGGCTTCCTGCAGGAGGGGGCACTTGAGCTGAGTGAGGGTAAAGGTGGCTGCTGCCCCATGGGCTTCTTTTTTTGCGGTACACGGACCTCTCACTGCTGTGGCCTCTCCCGTTGCGGAGCACAGGCTCTGGACGCGCAGGCTCAGCGGCCACGGCTCACGGGCCCAGCCGCTCCGCGGCATGTGGGATCTTCCCAGACCGGGACACGAACCCGTGTCCCCTGCATCGGCAGGCGGACTCTCAACCACTGCGCCACCTGGGAAGCTCTTCATGGGCTTTTGATCTGACCACAGAGTATATCGCTCTCCCACTCCATGAATTCTGAGTAGAACCAAGGGTCGAATTTTCTGGATCCTGCAACGCCCTTGCCTTATTTGGCTACCTTGATGCTTTTGTGGTTTTTAAAGTCATCTCCTATACTGCCTGCGGTGAACATGCGGAAGAAGAAATAAAAGTCTTGTAAGAGTTGTTGCTCAGAACGCAGTGATTCACTCTTGTCTCTCCGTACGTAGAAGGAGAACCAGAGGCAAATGAATGTAAACTGCAGAGGAAGGACTCGAGGAAGGTCTGAGGACAGTGTTGTAGATAGGATGCGAGATGTGAGAACAAGTGACACAGGAGCGGAGGGGAACGGCCATCCCCGAAGGTCTTTAGAGATGGGAACAAGTTCCATTTGTCTTTGTGGTTTGAGAGGTTTCATCTGGAGACAGGAAGATGAAGAAGAGGCCCCTCGAGATCTGTGTCTGCTCAGCGACGGGAAGGGATAAGGAGCTGGAGTTTTTGAGCTAGAATGTTGCTCACATCTGGCCTCACCCCTCCTTTTCCCATTGAAGTGACTGAAGAAAGCCCATCACCGTAAGTGGCTCCTTCATTAGTTCATGAGCCAAGACACAAACCACATCTGCCCAACAGCTGTGTGCTGCCCCGTGTCAATCCCTGTCAGAGGGGATGCATTCTGGGGGCACTCCGCAGCCCTACTGGATGGAGTCCACGCCTCGTGAAGAGGGCTGCAGGAGACCTGCAAGTAGCTGACCGCTTGTCTGGCTCTTAGCACTAGAGAAAAGCTTCAGCTCCTACTCACAAGATGTTTCTGAGAATGGCCCAGTCGGAACTAGCGGTCATCTGATTCACCCTCCTGGCCCAGCACCTAGGTGAGCTTCAGGCATACCTACAGGGCCTTCGGTAAACTTTGTTGAATGAAGAGTAAATAGCAGACGATCCACAAGTTATTACTCTTTTACCAAACACTTGTTGGGCCAGTACATTTACCATTTCAATTCTGTTTTGCCCAAGCCAACAACTGAATCATTACACGATGCCCCCAGCCACAGAGAAAGGCATCCCAAAGCATGCTGGGGGCCAGAGTGATGAACAGAACAGTTTGGGATTTTTCCCAAAACGTATAATTCTTTGAAAGGTTTCAAGGGCAGACCTTATGTTCATTTATGATGACTTGCTCTTTTTGTTTGTTTGTTGTAGTTGTCGTTTTTGTTCCCAGCATGAAAGCAAAGGCTGCATTTTTCGAATTCAGGAAAAGCATGTGGTCTAGCCATCTAAGCTGTGTAGCAAGCAAGATGGCTGCAGAGATCTCCAACGGGAGCAAGGCTTGCTCTCAGAAGAGAATCTGCTAAAGAATGAGCCAAACATGAACCGATGCTGGAAAATGAATTTAAAATACTGGGTGGTGAACTTTACTTCCTGGGGTGAATTTAAATTAACTTGTGCAAATTAAAGAAAAGCAGCAGCAGCAGAAAACCCTGTGGAGGATCTCTTGCTTCCTCCTGCCTATTCATTAAGGAAGCATCGCGTCTTAGCAGGCACCTGCAGAACTCTGTTTTTTCCCCGGCGACCAACACGCTAGATCTGGAGCTCCGAGGAGAAGATTCTTTATGGTCGTGTAGGGTGATCAGGCGTAGGGTGATCAGACGTAGGAAATCGTTATTTCACTTCGTTCAGGTCTGAGGTTAGTTTCGGTTTCAGGCTGTGCCAGGAGCTGAGTGAGAGAGAGAGAGAGCACGCGCGGGAGCCAGGGCGAGCGAGAGAAGTGAGCTGGGAGTCTCACCATTGGCTTCCACTAGTGGCAAGGCGGGTGGGCAGGGAACTCTGTGCTGAGCAGGGGGAGGAGGAAGATGAATCGGAGCTGGAGTCGGGCAAGGCGGCCACTGAGCATGTGTGTGTCTGTGGGCTGGGAGGCAGCGTATGAAGGAAGATAGCAGCAGGTGTGCACAGGGCAAAACCCCGCACAATTACAGGACTACTGAGCTGGGAGGTTGTAGGGAAGCTGTAAAACACGGATTACCTGGATGAGGTGCGTTTTCCATGAGCAGGCGCAGAGCTGAGAGGAAAGCCAGGTGTAAGTGTGCCACGAGGCCTACACACACCTTGTACCAGTATCCGTAAAACTTGCGTCTTCTTGCGTTTGAGTTTCCTTAAAAAAAAAAAAAAAAAAAAAAAGACAAATGGAGGTTTGAGAGCTGATAGTTGGGAACTTGCAGACCTTTGCAAGTTGGAGCATCTTCTAAGACGCTGTCTTCAAGCTGTCGTTTTTCCTGAGATGGTTTGAGGCCAGCCTGGTGGTTTCACAGGGCATCATTATCCTAGAAAATCAGCACTTTTCCTCCCCTGACCGGGTCTGGGTGTGGCAGACACAGATGTTTCATCCCACCGTAGCAGTGCTAAAGCGTCATCGCATTTTATTCCTCGAAGTCATAAATTCATTTTATTTCTAAAAGAGAGAATCACTGAATTTCAAAGCCAGAAAGGATTTCGAAGATCATCCAGATGGCTCCTAGAGGAATTTGTGGTCCTGGGTCATTAAGCACCTTGAAAAGAACTATGGTATGAAATTAAGAACTGCAAGTCAGACTGCCTGTGTTTGAATCCACCCTTGCTAGTTGCTGCTATGTTCTTGGGGCAAGTTACTCAAGCTCTCTGAGTCTTAGTTTCCTGACCCATGCGATGGGAGTAATAATATCCCCTAATGGTTGCTAATGAGGATCACTTATTAAGCCCTTAGCATGTGCTTGGCAAATCGTAAGCTCTCAATAAATGTTAGCTGCTGCTCCTGCTGCTGTTGCTGTTATTATTATTGTTATTATCATCATTTCATGAAATCACGTGGCTAGTTAGTGGTAGAGCCAGTGCTCCAGTGCTAAACTCTTTTTATTCCTAGTTCTCTCCAGCATGGCCATAAGGTGATTTCATCACCGCCTTGAAATACACAAAGAGCACTGATGAAAGTACTTGTGTAGAAATCTTCTAATGAATGAACGTTCATAATAGAGCTGGAAGAAATGGGCTCAATCCATGTATTAGATATAGTTAGACTTTGGGCATGAGGGCATATGTTTCCCAAATAATCTGTGTCCACAAACATCCTTTACTAGTGTTCAGAGGTTTCCTACATGCCAG
Source organism: Mesoplodon densirostris (assembly GCF_025265405.1). NCBI lineage: Eukaryota > Metazoa > Chordata > Mammalia > Artiodactyla > Ziphiidae > Mesoplodon > Mesoplodon densirostris. The sequence continues at coordinate 60,727,883 of NC_082678.1, forward strand.
AATGGTTACCTCTGCTGGAAAGGTTGGGGTGTTTCTCGATATTTTTGTTGAGCTCTCCTCAAATTGGAAACATCCATTTCAATGAGTTGTGGTGGCAAGCAGGCTTTTGGGAGTAATGGAAATATTTCTGTAGCCTGGCTGCTATTTATCAAGGGTGAAGACAGTGCATGGTTTTAAAAACGACGGGCTTGGTGGAAGTCTACACGTCTTAGGCCAGGCCTGCACAAATGCCTTCCCAAATGATTGCGCTGACCTTTTTTGCAAATTGCTGACAGCCTGGGAGCCTCTCGAGGGAACCTGAACTATTGTTGAGGTGGGTGTGATCCTTGGCCTTGAGGGGTCTTTTGACACCTTTGGTGAGGTGGTATAAGGCCGTTTTGGTATATTTTCTTGGAATATGAAAACAAATGGAAATTAATTTTGTTTGGCAAATCCTGCAACATTCCCTTGAGATACACTGCTACTCTCTGGGGCTTATAGAATTGAACTCTGTTTTTGATGCTGATCCATGGGACTTCTCAAATTTCCATGCCTGAGGAAGGGAGCGTGTTAAAGTGTGAAATTTCTGAGTGTGCGATTTGGAGTCCAAGATGAGAGATCCAGGCTGAGCTCTGCCATGTATGGACTGTGTCATCTGTGTTGTTCTGAGCAGATCACTTAATGTCTTAATTTGTACTTTTCTTGAGGTTAATCTATTATTGTACCCCGGCAACAAATGGCTTTTGAACACATCTGTTAACTAGAACTGGTAATAATAATCCCTGTTGCACTAGATGGTTGTGAGGGTCTAATAATGATAACATTTTTGTTACGTGTTTATTGCATGCCAGTCACCTTCCTGTACATTTTAAGAGTATATATTTATTTACTCAGCCCCGTATAAGTATAGTATTATTTACCACTTTCCATATGAGGAGACGGAGGCTCAGAGGGTTAAGTCACCGTGCCCAAGGTCACACAATTAGGTAACCGAGGAGCTGGGATCTGAACTCAGAAAGCCAGGCTGCTGAGTCTGTAGATGGTGTTTCCAAGAGGGCTTTGTTGTCGTGTTGTACTTCTTACTCCTTGACTGTTCCTCTTCTTATTTGACAAGCTGAGGGAGGGCTAAGCTGAGCCTGGAGGTAGATTAAGTGTACAGATCACAGTGTTGGAAAGGATGAGGAGATGGAGCATATGAGAGCTTTTTTTGGAGTTATAGGGAAACAGCTGTTTCTAAGTTTGGGACAGAGAAGGACATTTTCTGGGTGGATTTTTACGCTCTGCCGTGAGGGGCTGCGCTGTGGATTTAAGGGCCATGTGTCTCTTTGCTCTCCTATCCCGTTTTATTTGGAAGCCTGTCTTTACATCCCAACTCAGCCCTCAGCTGTGACAGCTTCAGAAGCTTAGAACTAACTGCCATGGATACAGATAGCAAATTCTTGAGACATGAAAGGCAAGGTGAAGGATGGGCTTTTTAGTGGAAATTCTTCTTTGTTATTGCTTTTCTATGAAATGCATATGGCGGTGAGCCATGGAGTGGCTGGTGTTCAAAGGAGAGAGAATTGGGAACTCGGGTGACTTCCTTTCTTCTCATGAGTTGACTTAAGAGAATGAATCATCCTATTCGCTTTCATCTTGGAAAAGAAGAAAGAAAGCACGAGGGAGTGAGGTGGCATTTGACTGAAACCAGAGGCCTTCTGTGTGGGTGTCCCAAGGTAGAGGCCGGGCCGACACAGAGGGTCTTGGTGGCTCGAGCCAAGGGTGAGATACCCCCAGGGGATTTGGGAAGGGCTCCCAGCTTTGTGCCACCCCACCTCCAGCCCTCTCCATCCCCGTGAGGCTCTGGGGAAGGAACAGGCCTTAAGGGGAAATAAATTGGGGGGGGTGTCATTTTTAAACGGCAAACCACTGGTGAAATTCATACATAGCAGTGATAATTTTGAAGATAATAATGTAAAAATTCATCACATACAACTAGACACTGCAAACGTAGTTTTTGACCTTTAGGGGCGTGAATGGCCACTTGGACTCCACCCCATGAAGGGGGTGGGGCCCTCCCTGTGCTAATGCCTGACTCCCCTGGGACATCTTTGGGGACCTCTTGTTCTCTTTAGAACTCAGATAGGAGCCTTCCAGGTGTGAGTACTCCCTGCCTGCCCCGCCTCACCCAGAAGCCGCCCTGTTTGTCTCTGAGTTTGCGAGGAAGCTGGGGGACACATCCTTTTCTGAGCCCCTCTTTGTGACCTTTCTGTGGACTGTCACTTGGAGTGTGAGCCGAGGCTGGAGTCCCCAGAGGAATTCAAAGTCCACCTGGGAGGGAGGGATTGCAAGAAAACCCCCTCAGATCAGCCCCCCTGGAAGCCCGGTTTAGGAATGGTGATACGGCGGCTGTGTTTTCAGACACCCTCTGGCTTCATGGCGAACTTTCCCCGGAGCGCTTGCTTTTCTCCGCTGCCCCCAGTTTGCCTCGTTTTCCTTCTCGCCGCAGCCGTCAGCAGTAGCTACCGCTAACAGCCCCCATGTGTAAGAGGACTCACTCGTTTCAAGCATTTCACTTCAGTCATTTAACTTAGTCCTGTACCAAACCATGAGCCAGGGATTATTGTCTTTTTAGATGCGGGGGCCAAGGCTGAGGCCTAAGGGGTAAAGTAACATGCTAAGTAATACAGCCACTTCCTGAGTGGGGTGTGGGTTTTTTTAAAACTTTATTGTAAAGATGTTCAAATATACTCCAGACTGAGAGAGGCTAGTACAGTACATTCCCACGGACCCATCACCAAACTTCTTCGCTCCTTGTGGAGAAGCCCCCGCTCCAGTGCTTCTGGGGCCGCGGCACAGAGCAGACACCTTTGTGTGAATTAGACGAAGGGACCCTTTCTCCAGGGTATGCAGCTTGGTAAGCAGAGCATAGGCTGGATTCCGGCCCCATTTGCCCCTTTGGATGGATGGGCACCTTGTGCAGTGAACAGCCCGCACAGCTGTATGTGGTGGCCCTCCCTGCCTCACTTCTCTCCTCATCTAGCTTTCGGCAGAAAGAGACACAGTGATGATTTCTCTGGCTCGTCCTCAACTACATGGGCTCAGGGGAAGAAAGCTCAGCTCTTGGGGACTTCGGGGGCCAAACTAAATTAAGCAGGCGTGTAATGCCCAGAGGAGATAACTCTTGCTGCAGAAGAGGGTGAGGGCAGATGAGCCGCGTCTTTTGCTGCTCCTGCTTTCTACCAGCCACCTGCTCTCTTGATGACTCCTCCTTGATGCCCTCTCCCCTCTGTTCTGTGCCCAGGGCAAGGGAGGCACTTGTGTGTGGCCGCGTGGCTGGCAGGAGGGGAGCTGGTAGAGCCCAGGGTGTGAAAACCTGGTGTGAACTCAGGCTTGGCTGCTACCCTCCCGGAGTCGCTGGGACAAGCTGCCTTTGCCTCCTGGAAGCTTACCTTTTCCTGGGCTCAGTTTAGCCAGTGGCTGGGTGGGAGGTCCTGCTTTCACACCTGTAGGACTGCTCCTTTCAGGGCCAAGGTAGGGCCTGTGGGTCACCAGATAGGGCGCATCTTGAGCAGAGGGATTGGGTCTTTTCACTACTGTGCTCTTGGCTGTATGGACATGTTACAGCATCTAGTCTTGATGTTCTAGAAATATTTGTTGAACAAATGAATGTTAGACAAACAAATACAGCACCCTGCAGACCAGATAAATGTGCTGAAGGGCCCTGGTTGAATGATTGGTGTTTTTCAGGAGAGAAGCTAGACTGTGCTGCAGTAATAATCAAACCCTGACATCCCAGTGGCTTGATACCATCTAGGGTTCATTTGTGCTCATGGAAAGTCTGACGTGGGGCTTCCCTGGTGGTGCAGTGGTTGAGAGTCCGCCTGCCCATGCAGGGGACGCAGGTTCGTGTCCCGGTCCGGGAAGATCCCACATGCCACGGAGCGGCTGGGCCCGTGAGCCATGGCCACTGAGCCTGCGCATCTGGAGCCTGTGCTCCACAACGGGAGAGGCCACAACAGTGAGAGGCCTGCGTACCGCAAAAAAAAAAAAAAGAAAGAAAGAAAGTCTGACGTGGGTTAGACAGCCCTTCCCCACCTGTAGCCACACCATCTGGAATATGGGGCCATCACTGTTCCCCAGCCCCTGGCTTTTAACTGCCTTAGCAAGGAACTGACACCTGTTACTTCTGTGTGCATTTAATTTGTCAAGAACTGGTCACATGGCTCCAACCTAACTGCAAAGGAGGCTGGGAAATATAGAGGAGCAAAGGGTTGTCTTCATGGTTTCAAAGGAGAGGATTTTGTATTTCTTGTCTCTGGCTTTAATCCACCGGAGTGCCTCCAGCCTAATCACTTATCCTCAGTTATAATTTTTTTTTTTTAACACTAACAAGAAGGGAGCACCTGCCGCTTCCTTTAATCCAGGGAAGGAGGCAAGAGATGGCACTGAAGGAGAGTCACGTCGCAGGGGTTTTAAGCTCTCCTTTACTACATTTTGGTCATGTGATATTCATTTAGTCACTCCACCTTTGTGAGCCTCTTTCCTCATCTGCAAAAGGAGGATAATTATCCACCCATCTGTTAGTTCAGACTCTACTGAGTGCAAGTAACAGAAGCCAGCTTGAGCTATTTGAAGCCACAGGGGAATGGAGGAATCAAAGGCAGGAAATACGGCTGGCCTCCCAAGTGCCTGGAACTGGAGGATGCCCCTGCGTCTGTGGATGTGTGCCGGATGTCATGGGTCCCCAGCCCCCAAATATACCCATCCTCCTTCCAGTAACTATCAGACTGAGTTGTATCTCAGAACCTTGATTCAAATTCCTGAGGAGAGAATCTGATTGTTCCTTTGTGTCAGCTGTCTCCTGCTGGTCCAAGCAGTGGTGATCAGGAACACAGGGTCATATAGTACCACCTGGCTTGGGGGCTTTCCCCTGTGAATGGGGGTGGGGGCAGTCCTCAGAAAGGTGCCGGTGCTTACCTAGTTCAAGGGTTGTCGAGTTAACTGGATAATGTCTGTAAGAGAGCTTTGAGAACTATAAAGTGCTGCATAAATATGAGCGGGCAGGGTGGTGTGGGATTTCTCGTCGGGAATCTTGGAGATCGCACTGCCCTGAACGGGGATGGGGGAGATTATGATGCTGTGGGAGAGGATTTAAGTTTTGGTGGAGGCGGGGGAGCTGTTTGTTGGAAGGTCATGGAGCAGAGACTGGAGGGAGTGGACAGGACTAGCGTGGGGCATCGCCAGGGGTCAAGCTCCGATTATAGGCCACTAGACCGTAACATTGTAAAAGAGGGAGCGCTTTCACCTGTGTAAACATGGATGCCTCGGTCGTTGAAACTGTGATCGTGGAAAGGGTGTTCGCCCAGATGATGGCATTTCGGTCCTCGTCCGACACTGCCCCAGTGGGCTGTGGGACTCCGGGCAAGGCTCTTCCCCTTTTTGGCTGAGCTCGTTCTGCTCTTCGAGGATGCTGTGTGCAGCCTATGCATGGGCCGTGTAGCATGGGGATTAAGGCTTGGAGCCTGGAATGGGACAGCTGGGTGTGAATCCTCCTCCACTTGCTAGCTATATGACCTGGGGACACTTCCTGACCTCCTCCAGTCTGTTTCCTCACCTGTGAAATGAGGATATTCATAATACCTACCTCATTAGGTTATTGTGAGGGGTATATGAAATGAAAGCTCAGTAAAATATTAGCTAACATGATTAACGGAAGCCAGAGCTGGCCGACGCCAGGGACTTGTGGCCGTGTGGTAACACTGTGTGCTCCAGGCCTCTTGAGTCAGAGGAACATTAGGACTGCGGGGAGGGAGGGTGGGAAGCTGGGGTGGGGCGCTGGGCATCGCCCACTAGAGGCAGCCTGGGGGGCTGATGCTCGGGGCTTTCTAGTGATTCAGTTCCTCCCTGGAGGCCTGTGCCCTCCTCCCCACCTGCAGCCGCTTCCCAGCCCTGGCGCTGGGTGGGTGAGTGGCTGGATTCTGGAAGTTCAGTGACCCCTTCCCTGCAGTCCTGGGAGGCCCTGGGTCTCAAACCAGATCCACGTTTGGGATTAAAGTGCTTCCCGTGGTGAAACTGCAGATCCTGGAGAGTTAAAAAATAAATGAAGAAACCCTTCCGACCACAGAGCAATTTGAGGGCTGAATTATTCAGAGGCCCAGCTCCCTCTGGCTTCTCGGAGGTGGGGCGGGGGGCGGTGGGAGGGACCGGGAGGAACGTGGGTCTGGCGAGGCTGCAGCGGCCCGGCTGCCGCCGTCAGCCCCGGGGTCCCGGCGGCCCGCGGCTTCAGGGGCCGAGCCCAAGCCGGCCCCTCCCGACCTCCCCGGCCGCTGGGCCCCGGGCACGGCGAGGATGAATGACAAAAAGAGGTCGTGCGGGCCCCTGTCCCCGTGAGCAGACGGCCGGGCCCTGGAGGCGCCGCCGGCCTGCTCCGGGGAGAGCCTTAATCCCCTTTCGTCCCCTTTAGGAGGATGTTTTCTGATTTGAGGGAAATCGGCGCTTCCAGCAGCTGCAGGGTGCAGGAGCGGGGTGTCGGGGGGGCCCGCAGGGCCCCGGGGAGGGGGTCAGGACGGGTGTCCCGGCGCTGCGCCGGCTCCGGGCTGCCAGGAGGACCGTGGCCATGGCAACCCCGGCCGGGCTGCGGTCAACACGGGCTTTCAAAGGGGGCCTTGTTCCCTGTGGGAGCCCTTCAGTTCCAGCCACCGGGCTTTTCAGACCCGAGGAGGAAAGGGGGGCAGCGGGGAGGGGGTGGCCTGTTGGTGAGGAAGTGTCACTCCGGGTCCCCTCCTCCCCCGCCCCAGGCTTGTTTCCTGGAGGCCCCAGTTTCCACAGCTCCTGCTTCTGGAGAATGAAAAGAAACGTAAGCATGAGGAATGTGTTCAGTCTCCAGGCAACAGGGTGTGTGTGTCTGTGTGTAATTGACGGGAGGGAAGGAAGCTTGGGGAAAAAAAAAAAAAATCACTATCCTGCTGGCCTCCAAGAATGGAAGGCCTCGGTGTCCTGGACCAGCGGTCCCCAACCTTTTTGGCACCAGGGACCGGTTTCGTGGAAGGCAGTTTTTCCACAGACGGTTGGGGGGTTTGGGGCATGGTTCAGGCGGTTGTGCGAGGGATCGGGAGCCGCAGATGAAGCTCACTCGCCCGCAGCTCACCTCCTGCTGTGCCGCCTGGTGCCTAACTGGCCGCGCGGATGGCTACCGATCCGCGGCCCAGGGCTTGCGGACCCCTGCCCTAGACGGATTTTAGCAAGCTAGCCAGGGCCACCTGAAGCAGGTCTTTAAGACTCACTCATCCTCTGGGCAATGAATAGCAAATGAGAAAATATCAGAGAAAATACTAAGTCATTCGTTCAGTGTCATGTAACCAAATGGCAATTTACATTCTTATGTATTAGCCAGTGACATTTAGTGAGAAAGCTGATCTTGGGAGCTTGAATAGCCTTTGCTGTCTTTGGGGGAGCTTGGCCGCTGGATTTCCCTCCCTTCATTTTGTCTTTAACTCAAGTTTAAAAATTGGGAAGAATGGCATGTCTGCTCTCTAAGCACCTATATCACTTTTAAGGTATTCTCTATACATTTCTTAATGACTGTGTGAATGATGAATGCATTTCCACTTCGGGCGGCTAGGGGTTAATAGCCAGATCTTCTCCCTTGACACTCCGTCCCTCTTTGGCCTTGTCCGAAGAGGTGGCCAGCAGGGGCAGCCTCAGGTGTGGGGACATGCGGAGGCAGGACCTAGACTTGACTACATCAGTTAACTGTTAACTCTGGCCAGGCCTCTGCCAATCAGCTCTCCGGATCCCCCTGGGGATCCTTGAGCGACGTGTGGGGAAAGATCCTAACCTTTCCAGCTCAGAAAGGAGCTGATTCTGGGCCTGCATTTCTTTTCAAGTCACCGTCAGCCAGAGGAAAACAGCGTTCAGTCAGGTAGACTGGAGTTTCTACTGCTGCTGCCCGCATTCTGGTCAAGAAAAGTGGGGGATCAATAAGCTTGAGTGTACATAGGTGGGCGTCTTGGCCATTTAGCACATGGTCCTCACACCCACAGGAGAGCGTGAAGGGGGACTCATTCAGAGGGTGGACACTGAGACCAAAGTCAGGTGGCTGCATTCTCATCGGCCCCCATCTCCTGTGTTCCCTCCTGCTTTTGAGGTTTGGAGGTTGTAGATTCTTCTTGTCATCTACTATTGCATCTGGGGGAGATGGTGCCATTTGAAGTGGCTTCTTCATTTGAAGTGGGGGTGGAGAGGGCTCAAGAACTTTCCAGACTCTTCTGATTAGCATAAAATAGGCACTGCATGGAGCATTGTCTGGAGCTTTGTGGAGAGAGGGAAATAAAAGATGAAGTTCATGCTTCTGGAGAGAGTCAGTCTAATGGATGAGTCAACCAGCACATTAAAGCAACATTAAGGGCCTGTAAAGTGACAGACATTCTTGTTTACGTATAGAATCTTAGACCAGAATCAGAATGTGTGTGGGGTGGGACCCAGGCATGGGTGAGTTTTAGAAGCTCCCCAGGTATTTCTCACGCACAGCCAGGGTTTCCGGCCATCCCTCTAGGGCAGTGTTCGCAAATGGGGATGATTTTGTCCCCTGGGAGACATTGGCAGTGTCTGGGGATGTTTTTGACTATCACAATTAAGGGTGGTAGTACTACTGACATTGGTGAGAGCATCTTGTAGGGAAATAGCACATGGCAGGGTTTGGAGGTAGGAGAATGTGGTTTGCTTTCGCAAAGAAGAAAGAGCCTCGTGGTTTCATGAGAGTCAGCTGAGATCCGGAGTTGGATTTTCAGCCCGATTTTCCCCAGAGTTGGGTCTGTGTCTTGTCCAGACACTTTTGGTTTGGACGTCAAGCCCCTCTGTGTTTGCTGTGTGTGTCAGTAACCCTCAGGCCTTTCTGCGCCCTGTTGTGAGTCAAGTCAAGGAGCCCCCGTCAGGTACCATCGGCCTCAAGTGCCCAGCCCCACCCTCGGACTGACTTTCCCTAAGTCCATGCATATGTGAAAGCTACTGTGCAGAAGCTCGCCTTCCCTCTGGCTCCAGGAAGACGCAGTGCCCCTTGCCTTAGTTAATGGCTTGGCTTCATGGCCCCTTCGGTCATTTATTCCCTACTTCTTAGAGAAGAGTGAGGAAGTGTCCCTCGTCTTTCGAGTCCATCATGGTACCTGACACATGACAGTTGCCCCATAAATATTTTTGAATGAAACAGTGAATCCCTGAATGAGTGGGAGATCTGAGCCTTTTACTGTGAATTGCCCCTTTAATAAGTACATGGTCCTTCAGTCCTTGGGCCATAAGTTGAATTAGGAGAGACAGATTGGTAATGAGGAGGAAAGTCTCTACGGTCAAGAGCTTCCAGGGAATAAGACAGGTAACCTGAAGGAGGTGGGAACCATTTCCCCTTGGAGTTCCCCTGCTCGTGGCCCTTTCTGGCCACAGGAGTGGCCACTGAGGAGCCATTTCTGCCCTCCTGGGATGACCCAAACACGCGTGTGTGGTAATCCTCCCAGGGCATCACTGGCCGAGATCCAGCTGCAGGGTGGCCTGAGCAGAGCTGAGGCAGGAAGCACAGTTTAATCAGAACACCTCCTCTTCTCGGGTCTGGTTATAGGTAGCAAATGCTTCAGAGCCGCTCTTCTCTGCCCTTAAGGCCCTGTTTCTGCAACTCAGGAAAAAAGGGCCCCTGGTGTCCCGGGCTCAGGTTGGGGTGGGAAAGCTGTGTTGCTGGGGCTGCCTGTGATAGGAACCCGGTCCCATGCAGGGCTTTCTGCTCCCCTCACAGCCAGTCCCGGGGGGAGAGCCTGTTCTTGGGCCCTTTGCTGGGCTCTGGCTGCCTTTGTCCGGTGGAGTTTCTGGAACCTGCCTTATCTGCCCCTGTGTGATGTGCCGTTAGAAGCTTGTTCCTCGAAGTCGGGTCCCCAGACCAGCAGCACCCACGCCACCGGGTGAGAAGTGGAGAGTCTTGGGCCCCACCTCGGGCTGCCTAAGTCAGTCTGCATTTTAACAAGAGGCCCAGGTGGTCTGTGGGCACGCAAAAGCCTGAGGAGTGCCTTGCTAGGAGACTGCTCGCCGAGGGGGACAACTGCGGGGGTGGCCTCATTTGAGTGGCACAGATGCCCGTCTTTGCAGAGCGCTTTAGGACAGTGCTTCTCAAACTCTGAGGTGAAGGACAGGTGGTTTATTTCATTCTTTGGGGGACGGATATGTGGCCCGATGAGCATGACCCTCTGCACAAGTCTTAACTGGTCTATGTGCTTTCCCTATTCAAAGAGGCAAGTCTGCCGTCGCATGCTTGAATGTGGTAGCAATATCAAATTGCTAGAAACGTCTCTAAATCCTTACTTACTCTCTTTTCCTGTGTGTATCTTGCCAAGGACCCACGACTAACAGTTTCTGAATGGTCTGCAGACCTGCTTTAAGTGGCCCCATCTTTGGGTCACATAGACTTGGGTTTGGTTCTGTCACTTAACTTGCTGTGTGTTCTTGGGCAGCTGTTTAGCCTCTCTGAGTCTTAATTTTGTCATCTGTAAGTCAGAGATAATAATGCCTTTGCCTCATAGGGCTGGAGTTAGGGTTAAATGAGGTAAGCGTGGGTGAAGCACAGCATGCGTGCTTGGTAATACCGGCTGTCAGTTGTGGGCAGCAGAAGCAGCAGCAGCAGCGGCATTGTTACTGTTTGCTGTCTTGGAGCTTCTGAAAATGAGGACAGTGGCTCCAGTTAAGGAATACCATTGCTTTCAGACAGACAGCTGTCTTTAAAAGTGTAGAAAATTAGCTTGGAACAGAAACTTTCTTCCCCCTGTGAATTTCTGATAGTTTGGGGCTGCTGGTAATGTATTTTCCTCTATGTGAATCCAAGCAAAACCAAGGATCAGAATTGGGACAATGTTGGAACTTGTTTTGCAGCGGTGGAAAGAAGTCATAAGCAGTGGGTAGGAAATCCCTTATCACCCGCAGGGCCGGACTGTTAACTCTTCCCTCTCCTCCCCCACAGTGTATCTCTTGGATACCCTCTCCCAAGCAGGCCGGGTGGATTTTCAGTGCTAAGTTGCCTAATTCTAAACTGCCCGTGCATCGTCTCTTTGCGGAGAAATTCAGCTTCCCGCTTGGATGTGTCATCAGAACAAGGAGGTGAAGTGAAACAGTAGAGGACTCCAGTTAGAAGGTCTGTGTTCTGGAGTCAACTTAGCAAGCATTGATTGGGGTATCACCTCGCTGGCCCATGTGTGTTAACCTCTTTTTGGGTTCCAGACCCCTCTGATAATCTAAAGAGAACTTTGACACCCTCCTTCACCCTGAGGAGTGTATGCACACCCAAACACATTAAATTGTGCATTTGATGTCGTTGGGGGGAGATCCCTGGACCTCATTGAAACCTCAAGGACCCTTGGCTAAGAAGCTCCACAAGGCTTGTTACTAGTGTACTAGAATATCCAAGTGGCAGGTTTTGGAGTCAGGGTGCAGGGGTCTGAATCGTTCCTCTGCTGCTTGCTGGCTTGTTGAACTTGGGTAAATTAATTATCTCCTCTAAGCCTCAGTCTCCCCATCTGTAAAGTCGGGACAAGGATAGTACTTACCTCATAGGGTAGTTGTGAAATTAGATGAGGTAATATTTGTCAAATGCCTATGTTGCATTATTACCGTTTAGCTTACAGAATGCCCCATTGCCCTCTGGAGGAATCCCACCTTGGTAGCAAGAAGGTGTGCCGTGCTTTTTTGAGAGCAAACAGTATTTGGACTGAGACCATGAGGCTCTCCTTTGGATGGGTGGGGAGTGGCCCCCTGACATACCTCTGGGAGATTTGGAGAGTTGGACAGCTTTGGAGCAAGGCTTCTAGAAGCCCTTGGCGGCCCAGATGCTCCCGTTCAGTCATTTCCATGTGCCATTGTTGGTTTTGGCTCCAGGCTGAAGATCCCTGCCTCTGGAGCTTCCCTGAAACTAGACGCCCGACCCAGAGGAGCAGGGAGGAGGAGGGGAAGGAAGAACAGAGAAGCAGGCTTTTTTTTCTCTCCTTAATTAACTCTGGCTCTTTTGCTCCCTGGGCTTTTGGGCTCTCGCAGCCCCAGCAATTAGTGGGAGTGTTAACTGGGGTCAGGGCAGAGGCCGGCCTTCAGGGAACTCCTGGGGACAGTACTGGGGAGAAGGAAGTGCCTCTCCGGCAGGTGTGAGGGCTTCGCCTCTGGCCACCTGGGCCGCTGCCCCCTTTTAGCTGAGCCACCCCCAGTTCCAGCCCCACGTTCGGGCTCAGCTGTCCCGGGAGAATAGCGAGGAGCTAAAGGATTCCAAACCTCGGCCCCCACCTACCGGGCCTTAATTACATCAACGCACAAAGCCGGGGTTGCTGCCTAGCCTGTCCTGGTGAACAATCGCATCCTGTTCTCACGGCCTCTTCTCCCCCAGCTGTGCCTCTCTTTCATCTCGGCCTCTTTCCCAGGGACGCGGGGCTCGTTCCCAGGAGGCCAGAATCTGGGTTCTAACCTTCTTCTTCCCTAGTCTCGCTGGTTTTGTTTACTCCTTTCTCCCTTTCCCTTTCCCCTCCGGTTCAGGAGCCCCATCCTATGTTCCTGAGGCTGCCCCATCCAGTCCTGTTTTAGAGTGTGTGGGTGAAGGGCTTGGAAAACAAGGCATGTGTCTGTTTTTGCTTCTAATTTGCATGTTGTCATGAGAGAGAAGCAAAATGCCCCCGCTTTATAATGACGCCACTAGTCATAATGACACCTTCCATTTGTTTAGAATTTGATAGTCTTAGAAATACCATCGCATGCATTTCTCGTGGATCCGCACACGTTTTGATGCATTAGCGAGGATGGGTACCTCCTCAATTAGCTTACACCTAATTTAGGGGAGTGAAGCGGCTTGGCACCAGCCCCATGGCTAGGAAGCCACAGAACAGGGACAAAACCCGGGTCTGGACCCGGGCGCTTCCTACCTCCTTGGCTTCCTGAGTGTGGGCCTTTTTCAGTCCACCCCAGGGTCTCAGCAGAAACGCCTTGGGCAGGAGGATGTCTGGGGCCCACCCCCGCCCCGCCCCGTCAGTGATGGTGCACTTGCGCTCCTTGCCGTGATGCGCTGTGAGCTGCGAGTGAGGGGCCCCTGAGAACTGGCATTTCTGGTCTCTCCGCTGGACTCTGCCCCTCCCCCAGCTTCAAGGGACGAGGACATCTTTTTTTCCTATTTTACTGTTGCTATTCCAGATACTTAGGTCTTTAAAAGCTCCAGAGGGCTTCCCTGGTGGTGCAGTGGTTAAGAATCCTCCTGCCAACGCAGGGGACATGGGTTTGAGCCCTGATCCGGGAAGATCCCACACGCCACGGAGCAGCTAAGCCCGTGTGCCACAACTACTGAGCCTGCGCTCTAGAGCCCGCGAGCCACAACTACTGAAGCCCGCATGCCACAGCTACTGAGCCTGCACTCTAGAGCCCGTGAGCCGCAACTGCTGAGCCCACGAGCCACAACTACTGAAGCCTGCATGCCTAGAGCATGCAACAAGAGAAGCCACCACAATGAGAAGCCCGCGCACTGCAATGAAGAGTGACCCCTGCTCGCTGCAACTAGAGAAAGCCCGCGAGCAGCAACGAAGACCCAACGCAGCCAAAAAAAAAAAAAAAGAAAAGAAAAAAAAAACTCCAGAGAAGGAGCTTCTCTAGTCCTGTCCACATTCCACTGTCTCCTGGCCCTGGCCCGCAGCCCAGGCAACTGACCCTGTGATGGAGACGTCTCAGTAAGCAGGACCTGTGGAAGCCGCTTTCTGGACCTGGGCTTCCCTGCCCAACTGGGTGACAGGCCTGCAGCCCATCCACAAGGCAGCAAAGCACAGGCGGCTGGGTGACTGCCAGGCCCCTGGGAGGATCTTTGCTTGCAGAACCCAGCCTGGTTCAGGCGGCACAGCCCCTGTAATTAGTGTTGTTTTGGCGACAGCTGGTGCTGTTCCTTCACTTTAAACCTCTTCCCTCCTTCACATTTGCACAGGGCTTAGGGACCTGCCATTCCCCCTCCAGCCGGCATTCCCAGGAGGCTCCTGAGCCCCATATGGTGAAGCTCAGCTCTCTTCTGTCCTTGTGCTGGTGGGGCTTCGCAGCACAGGCAGGAATCCTCCTCGGCGGGAGTCTCGAGGGACACTGGAGCCTGCAGTGGCAGCTGTCTGCTGCCCCCAGCGCGGGGCAGGGCACCCAACTGCACGCCTTCAGTGGCACCGTTCACCAGAGTCCTTTAGAGCACTTCAGGGGTTAAGGGGCTTTCTATTATGTTCCCTGGAGAATTCCAGCCCCTTGGGAAGGGTCCCCCACTGGCCCGCTGGCCCAGGCCTGAGCACCATAGCCCCGTGGCCTTGGACTGCAGACGTGCCTGTTCCATCTCATTGCTGTGAGCTGCCTCGCCTGGGCTGTGCCCTCTCTGCAAGTCTTCATCCTGACTCCTCAGACACACGGACTTTAGTCAGAATGTGCTCCTCTTGTAAATCAAGTGTCCTTCAATTAAAAAAAACCAATGTGCTCCTTTGGCCCCTGTGTAGTTTACATTCTATATTACTTTCCAGAAAAACTGGAAAATGCTTAATTTCCAACAAAAATGATCATTCTGATCATTTAAATGGTGCCACCAGTAACATTTGATTGTATTTCCCTCTGCTCTTTATTTTAATGTGCAGAGATTCTTAAAAAAATTAGTTGTAATCCTACTGATTACATACTTCTGTATGTGGCTTTTTCATGTAACACTGTAGAATGAGCATTCTTAGTGAAATGGTGTGGTTTTAAAACATTTTCACTGGCTACACTGTTGCTTCCTTGGGCATCCCCTGTTGTTGTTGCTGTTCCCCCCCACCTCCAGTTTGTCTTTATTTTAAGCCTCAGAACTTCACGGAGCGGGATGGTCAGGAGCCACTGTAGGGGTTGTGTGGGTGTAATATTAATCCAGAGCTGCCAGGGTGCTGGGAGGAGGGGCCTGGGGCCCAGTGGGACGGAGGCTCCCAGCATGGCCTCTTTGGCCCTTGGTGCCGTAGTCCTTGAACGGCCCCTGGCTGTTTCAGGAAGCCTCCACGACTTATGCAGGGGTGAGGCGGTGGAGCACAGGTTCAGGTTGGCCCTCAGGACCCATGGGCACATAAGTTGAGTTTCATTTCCAGCCTTGGGCCTGGCACGGTGGCCCAGGTGCCGGGAACATGGAGCTGTGCCTCAGCTCTGTGTCCTTCCTTGAGCTGTTGGGTTTTTGGACCCTAGCTGTATCCCACAGCCGGGCCTTCCCCTGAAGGCTCCTGTACTCACCCTGGAGTCGTCAGGTGCATTTCACCCTCCCCTCAAGGGCCTGGGGACCGCAGGGGTCTGGGCTTAGACACCTGAATGTCAGGACAGACACCAACCTTTTCTCCCAGTATCTCTCTCTTTTTTTTTTTTTTTTTTGCGGTATGCGGGCCTCTCACTGTTGTGGCCTCTCCTGCTGCGGAGCACAGGCTCCGGACACACAGGCTTAGCAGCCATGGCTCACGGCCCCAGCCGCTCCACGGCATGTGGGATCTTCCCAGACCGGGGCACGAACCTGTGTCCCCTGCATCGGCAGGCGGATTCTCAACCACTGCGCCACCAGGGAAGCCCTCCCAGTATCTCTTAACTACACTTCTGATGAGGATGATGATTAATAACAATGCTAACAAGCATCAGCCTTTGTCCTTGGAGACCCAAAGCCACTTTCAGTTCTGTTGATTTATACCCTTTTCCCTTTCTTGTGAAAGGGTAAGTTGAGGCATCTAGAGATTTAAGTTTTGAGCTTGGCTTCCGATCCTGACTCTGTCCTCTGTAAGTTCCATTACTTATCCACTGAGCCTCAGTCTCCTCATCTGTACAATGAAAGCAGTGATGCCTGACTTGCAAAGTTGACGTGAGGATCAAATTAGAGTATTTCTGTAAAATTCTCTGGCACATAATAGGTGCCCAGTCAGTGTTGGGTTGTTGATGTTGTTTAGGGTCACAGAATGCACGACCCTCAAAGCCGGAGCGACTTGCCCGTCCAGCCCCTTCCCAGCTCATGTTTCCCTGGAGTCCCTTCAACTGTGCACTTACCTAGCCAGCTCCAGGCAGGAAGCTTTCCTGCTTGGCTGATCAGAGGAGGCAGGCTGACCAGAGGTGCAGTTGTTTTCAGCTTCTTCTGGATGGGACACGGTGCCAGGTCGGGCCATGCCCTCCTACACCCCGCCAATCTGAGTGAAAGTAACTAGGACCCTTTCCTTCTGGCTTTTGTCTTAGACGGTGTTGAGAAGGCAACTCCACAGGAATGCAGGGCGCAGTGTCATGATTAACTTGCTGGTGTTCCTTTGTGGCCACGCTTGTCTGCAGGCTCTTGCTAGATCACCCCTACCTGCCTCACCCACCACCGCCAGAAAACAACACCATGAAGCCAAAGAGAGAGTCATCTGACGACAAACTCGGTTCTGGGTCCTTGTGCCCCAGTCTGAGGGCATATAGTTGACTGTCTACTTCCAGGAGGCAGTGAGCTCTAGCTTGGCTAGACAGAGCCAGCCTTTGAGACTTCCAGAGAAGAATCTTATAAACTTGCCAGCCATCTGCCCAAGACCTTGAGTTTTGGGTCCCATTCCTCCTGAGACCGTGAAGCAGTTACACTGGCATCACCTGGGGGCTAGTTGAAAATGCAGAATCTCAGGCCTCATGCTGACCCTACTGAGTCAGAACTTGCATTTTAGCAAGACCCCTAGGAGATTTGTGTGCACATTAAAGGTTGAGAAGCAAGGATTTAGAGCACAGTTAGAGTCACATTTAGAGTCACAGGTGCACATTAGAATCACCTGGAGAGCTGTAAAAAATGTACTGATTCCCTCGGGCCTAGTCCACACCACTGAATCAGAGTCACTGGGGATAAGATCTGGGCACTGGTATTTTTAAAAAAGGAAAAAACTTTCCTTAGGTGATTCTAGTGTGTGACAGGAGTGGAGAACTGATTTAGACAGACCCCTGTCTTTGGGATGGATAGTCCTGAATGAGATGATTATGATGGTAATAGTTGCTATTTACTGAGCTCCTACTCTGCATGAAAGGCTTTATTCTTATCTAGAATCTTCTTTTTAAACCCGAAAGGTGCCGGTTCTCTCACTGTCTTGCATATGAGAAAACTGAGGCTCGGAGAGGTGAAGATAGGTGCCTGAGGCCACGTAAGTATGTTAGGGCTGGAACTGCCTGCGTGGAGGCTTCTTTTGCCATTACTTCACTGTAGCTGAAGCTCATAATGGTTTCGAAGGGCCTGGTTCTCATTGGAAAATCTGACAGGGGATTCTTTTCTGGCTCAGTTTCAATGATACCTTCAGACTGTGTGGTTTTAGGATCATTCAGTTTGAGGAAAAGCACAGCAGCTTTTATCCTTCAGATCTGTGCGTCTCTCAGAATGAGGGGACAAGTTGCAAAGGAATGATGGAAAAATCTTAAGGACAAGGAGGTATTTCCAAAGGTCACAGAGAACCCGACCCAGCTCTGTTTATGTTAAGCTAGCTTTGTGGGTTTGAGCGGGTGCCTTTATCCCTGTGGACTCAGACTCCACCCCTCCCCCAAGACAAGCTAGGGGAGGACTTGCTGCTCTTTCCAGTTCTAAGATAAAAGTGGGGAAACTAAGGCATTGGCCAGAGTGAGCCGAACTGTGGACCCTCAGAGCATCTGGGAGGCAGTGCCGGGGCTGGGGCCGTGTGTGGGGAGGCATGGAAGGCACAGCAGAGGGGAGCATCTGTGCCCCAGCATGGCACCCCCGAGGCCTGAGCCTGCCGAGAAACCCGGCGAGGAGCAAAGAGAATGGGCAAGATGCTGAGAAACAGCCCTTTTTCTTTCTGTGTCTTGAACCACGTCCAAACCTAACTTCTAAGTTCGAATAAGGATTTGAAACTCAGCCTGGGGCTCCCACGGACGCTAAATCCAGGTTGCTGCGTGTGTCTTCCTTATAAAGTCATGGACTGTCTGCGTTTGGGGAATGGAATGAGTGAGGGGGAATGTCTCACTGCTTTCTTCCGTCGCTTTTCCTCTCAAGAAACACAGCACCCTGTTCTTCACACAGGCCTCTGGTGCATTGCGCTGCGCGGTTGATCCCTGCACCCATGCTGTGGGGCTTGGAAGGGTGCGTGGGGCGACCCCCCTCTATCGTGGGGGAAACACAGGCCCACAGATGCCAAGTGAGAGCCCTGCTGTCCCGAGGCAAATTAGGGGCAGAGCCTGGCCTTGCATCCAGGTCTTAGGACTACAAGGCCAGCAACCCTTTTCTTCTACCAACACTTCCCTAGGGATCCCCTTCCTGGCCTCCCGGGGAACTGTCATGCTTTTTATGAAAAATTGTGTAACCAATCAACAACTCCATTCTCTTTATTCAAAATTTCAAATAATACAAATGGCCTGAGACTTCCCTGGTGGTCCAGAGGCTAAGACCCCATGCTCCCAAGGCAGGGGGCCCTGGATCGATCCCTGGTCAGGGAGCTAGATCCCGCATGCTGCAACTAAGAGTCCGCATGCCGTAACTAAAGATCCTGCGTGCCACAACAAGGACCCGGTGCCGCCAAATAAATAAATAAATAAATAAATATTAAAAATGAAAAAAATAAAACAAATGGCCCCCCTTCCACCACCCCTTCTCCCCATCCCCTACCACTCCTCAGAGGTAACCACTGATGAGTGTTTGACGTGAGTCCTCCCAGCCCTTTTTAAAATATACCTTTTGCATGTGTCACTGATGGATTATTGTAACCCCTAACCACCTTGCTTGCTTTACTTGCCAGCTGTGTATATGCACGTGTGGAGAAAGCAAACATTCTAATATTGCCTTCAGCAAGATAAAACCAGGTTGTAAATCAGCTGGACTGGTGATCTAGAGCAGGGATTCTCCAACAGGGATGTGCATGGGAATCAACCGTAGATTTTGCTAGAATGCAGATTCTGATTCAGTAGGTATGGAGTAGGCCCTGGGATCCTGCATTTCTAATAAGGTCCCAGTTGGTACAGATGCCGCCAGTCGGAGGCCGCACTTTGAATAGGGAGGGTTTAGAGCACGGGCTCTGGAACTGAACAGACCCACTGGGCCTTTAATCTCTAGCCGACGGAGCTGGGCAAGTGTGTAAGCTTTCTGTGCTTATAAATCGAGGAATAAGAATGACACCTTACCAATAGGATTGATGTGAAGACAAAATGAACTGGGGCCTGTGAAGCACCTAGTCCAGTGCCTGGCACATAGTAAGTGCTCAGTAAATATCAGTTACTAGTACCATGTGGAAACAGAGACCGTCAAGTTGTCCAAGCCAAACAGAAGACACTTGCTGGTTGGCTACTATTTGGTGCTGTTCGTGCCGTGCACTTCTCTGTTATTCATTTAATGTTATCATCATCACATCAGGATTTTTTTTTTTTTTTTTTTTTTGGCTGTGTTGGGTCTTCGTTGCTGCGCGCGGGCTTTCTCTAGTTGTGGCGAGCGGGGGCTACTCTTCGTTGGGTGCGTGGTCTTCTCATTGCGGTGGCTTCTCTTGTTGCGGAGCACGGACTCTAGGCATGCGGGCTTCAGTAGTTGTGGCTCACGGGCTCTACAGCGCAGGCTCAGTAGGTGTGGCGCACGGGCTTAGTTGCTCTGCAGCACATGGGATCTTCCCAGACCAGGGCTCAAACCCGTGTCTCCTGCATTGGCAGGTGGATTCTTAACAACTGTGCCACCAGGGAAGCCCCACATCAGGATTTTTAATATGTCTCATATGGTATTATTCCCATTTGCTTATGGGGAAGCTGGGTCTCAGGGAGTTTGGGTGACTTAACCAGATCCACACAGCTAAGAAGTAGCAGAAATAAACTTACACCCTGGGTCCAGGTCGAATGCTTGTCATATGCACTGCAGCTGCCTTCTCTTGATAACCTATTACTCTCATGGCCCAGTGGGTGGTGTGGAAGCTACAGCCTCTGAGTGTGGCTCCAGGGAAGTAAAGACACAGGCTTCAAACTTTTTTTGCTCCCACACCTGCCAAAAGAATTTTGAAAAACTGTATCTCCTTACACATTTAAAACTTCACATATAAAATTTTTTTCTCATAACTTTAAGCAGAGCGTATTTCCAGGCTTATTTTGTCAAAGCCTAGAACGGCAAACTCAGCCCATACAGTTATGGAAAATGTCTGCCGTAATTCCAAACTGGCAAAGCTGGACCTCGTTGTTAGACCATCAGCCAAATCATGCTTTGTGTTGGAAAAACTCTGACTCCGTTTTTTGATTCAGATAAATGTGTTAAACAGGTGTCCCTGTGTCAGCTTCCTTCCTTCCTAATTCTAAAATAAACAGATGGGTAGATAAGCTAGAGAAGGTCTTGGTAAAATAAGGCTGCTCCCTTCTCAATATCCATCCTCAGGAGACTCCTCCCAGGAGTCCCTGCATTCTTTTTTTTTTTTTTTTTTTTTGCGGTACGTGGGCCTCACTGTTGTGGCCTCTCCTGTTGCAGAGCACAGGCTCCGGACGCGCAGGCCCAGCGGCCATGGCTCACGGGCCCAGCCGCTCCGCGGCATGTGGGATCTTCCCAGACCGGGGCACGAACCTGTGTCCCCTGCATCGGCAGGCGGACTCTCAACCACTGCGCCACCAGGGAAGCCCAAGTCCGTGCATTCTTGAGTTGTCCCTTTGTTTGGTGGCTTTTACCAGGGCAAAGCACCAGGGTAAAGTTGGGTGGCTGGGGGAATGGACCTTTCTTCGGGGAAGTGTTGAGAAGGGCCACCTCGAAAGAGAGCTGGTGGGTTCCGATGGTTCCCAGCACATTGGTATGTGGAAGGACACCACGGGGAAGTGGAGGTTTTGGAAATTGATTCCCTGAAGGCCAACCATGTCAGGAAGTCCCCGAGTTTCCCAGGTGTACCTTGATGGGCAGACCATTGAACCAGATGCCTCCTGGAGATGCTGCCTAGGCTTTTGCTCTGTGAACATCACATCGCTCAACCCAGAGCCTGTGGATCTCTGTGAATCTTTGGAGCTGGGACTGAGCCTGTTCCTCCCGTGGGCTCCCTGATGACAACCCTGGACCTTGCCCCACGTTTCTTCCCAGTTCCTCTCTCTCAGCGAGGTAGTGGGGGACTCACACTATACTGATGAATGGCAGAGAGGTAAACTGAGGCCCAGACCTGGTGAGTGACTTAATGGCCACAGAGCAGTCCACGCACCCCACCAAGAAAGCTGGCTGGCCTTCCCAGGGGAGGTATCACAAGTCAAACAAGCCTTGGGCGTGTCAGGAGAGCTGGTCCTCAGAGTCCATCCCCTGCTTCAGTGCAACTCGCTTGCATTCTCTCCTCCTCGGCATCTCTGTCTGTGAAATGGGCTGATGTGGCAGGCGTTTAGCCTAGTGTTCACAGGCTTTGAAGTTGGGCAAACTTGTATCTGAATCCTGGCTTTGCTATTTACTAGCTGCATGACCTTGGGCAAGTTACTTACCTCTCTGTGCCTGTCTCCACATGGGTAAATGGGAATAAGAATAATGTCTCCCTCATGGGGCGGTTGAGGGGATACAGGAGACAGTGGCTAGTTAGCATGCTCAGGAAATATTCTTGCTGTTGCTACGCTTGTTTCTTGTTCCTCGTAGGAATTATGAAAAAGACCGAGTGGAGTGAAGGCCTGGTTGAGACTCTCCAAGTTTGCCTCCCCAGGATGGCAAACACGTGCAAAGAGATGCTTCATAAATGTCACCTGATAAAGGGTGACACCCCTGCCACTTGCTGAGCCAGCCGCTGGCCTCCTGCCTTCCTGCTGCCGCAGGGCACAAGGCTGCCCCTTACTGCTCCCTGCTTTTCCTCGCAGCCTGATGGCCCCACCCCGTGGGGACCTGTTGGAAACTCTGCTGCCCGCCTGCTGTGCTGTGCCCTTCCCGGGGGGACGGGCCACGGGCACTCGGCTCTCTTGCCTTCTGTTTGAAAGCTGTCCTGGCTCGATTTCTCGAGGGCCTCTCCCGGCAAATGTTTTGGAAGCACAGTCTTGTCTCCACCCCGTAGGAATTTTGTCATCTTTTCTAACAAACTTCCAGCTGCAAGTTACTCCCTTCCCCTCCTCCTCCTCTGGCCCACAGAAGTAAATAATGAAACAAAGCAAAGCTCCAGTCTACCTTGGGCTCTGGCCCTTTCAAGGAATCCCTTTGTCAAGCAAAGAATCCTTTTGTAAAGTGAATAATGATTCACTTCGGACTTCAGTTTGGGTTTTTTTTGTTCAGGGTCTCTCTCAAGAGTGGGGACCAGGCTAATGTGTAGGCCTGGGGGCTGGGGGGGTGGTGCGCCTCCCTCTCTACCTACTGAAAGGGCTTCCGGTTTGGCTGCTGCCTTCTGATTACCTGTAATCCTTCCGATGTCTTCCTGTCAGGGCTCTGGCCTGACGACATGGATCACACTGGCCCAGAAGGTGGTGATGGTTTGTGTTTCTCGCTCTGTTTTGCTTCGCCCATCGTGTCTCC
The DNA here is from genome assembly GCF_025265405.1 of Mesoplodon densirostris. NCBI lineage: Eukaryota > Metazoa > Chordata > Mammalia > Artiodactyla > Ziphiidae > Mesoplodon > Mesoplodon densirostris. The sequence goes on from NC_082678.1 coordinate 60,750,273, forward strand.
ATGGAAACAGGCGCAGCCTTTCTGTTGCCCTTGCTTTGGGCAAATTGATGCCTGCAGACTGGGGAGGTTTCCTTGCTCTCCACCCTCTTCCCCTCTTTGGGATCAAAGGGGAAGGTGGGAACTGCACAGGGAGACTTGCAGTGGCCTGGAGCTCCCAGGTTGGGGGAGCCATAGTCAGTCCTCCAGCTGGGGACCCGTGCCTGGGCTTGGCCTGTGTGGTGGAGCCTCGTGCGTCACGAGGCCATGCGTGGAGCGAGTGCGCCTTGGTTTATAGACACTCAGCCCCCTCGGGCCCCCCTCCCCCACCCCGTACTCACAGCACAGAGGCAGATGCTGGCCACTTGGGGCGGGAAGCTGGTGGGAGAGCTGGCACCTGCTGATCCTCTGGTAGGAACTCTGCATGAGGCCTTTAACCTTTCCAGGCCTTGGTTTTTGAACCTCTTTGATACTGTGACCCCTTTTACCCTAAGGAAGCCCCACATCTGGGTAAACTGCAAAATCATTGCCATATGATTGTTCTATGGTAAATAGTAAATTCTGTGTTTGACTCAAACCAGTGAGTTGCCTGGTTTGAAATGAAACTTCAGAATTGGGAGCCTCTCTTTAGACTAGACTGAGCATTTTGCATGTGATCCAGGCCCCCAGGTGCCCCCTCCTCCTGCCCAGGGTGTCCTGCATTCCCGGGCTGATCACGGCAGGGAGACTGCTGTTCCAGGTCAAGGCAAAAGTGTTGGCCGGAGCAGCCCAGGGCGACAGCAGATGTGCTCTGTGTCCTCACGGACCCCCAGCAGCTCGGTAGCAAGTAGGCGAGGGTGGCCCACGCAGGACCGGGCTTCCTGAGCAGTTTTCTGCCTGAGCGGCTTGCCTGCCACGCTTCCTGTGGTCATCTCGGCCACTGCTGGCTCGACAAGCTGTGTCATCCAACAGAAACAGTAGGCTTTTATCACTCAGTACCACGCTCGTGCCAGCCTTACTTGTTGATCAAATACGCCAACTCCACGCTTCATTTCAATATCGGAACTCTCCACCCATCTGCTTGTCAGATTTAGCAAAGGATGTGTTTAACCTCAGATTTGTGTTGTCCAAAAGCCTCCCTTGAGACTGGAGCTGGAGTCAAGATGTCTGAGGGGAACTCCGAGTGCGTCAGGTGATGCTCTCGTGGTGATAGAGGTCAGGCGGTCCAGTCTCCTGCTGCAGAACAGGCACTCTCTGGAGGGATGCGCTGTTCAGGGGTCTCTCCTGGGAAGTGCTCTTTCTAACACCTCTTTACAGTCAAGAAAGTTTCTTCTGGAGTCTCACCTAAATCCCATTTTATTTGGTCTGCCTTTAAGAAAGAGAACAAAGAGCAGGTAGCCTTAATGCTTTACCCAAAGACCCTTACATCCACTCAGCCTTGGCCAAACACACCTGATTTGGGAGGCTTGCCTCCCTGCCCTCTCTTGTCCCAGCAGAACAGTGCCCGGGTTTCCTGTTGGCAAGACGAGGAGACTGGCAGCTGCCTCACTGGGTTGGTGTGAAAATTAAATCCCGTGGGGACGCACGTCACCAAGTGCCTGGCGTGTGGTCCATTTTCAATCATTCCGGTTAACTCTGAGTGCATTTCCTCTCCTGCCTACTTTTATGCCACCCAGGGTCCCCGCTTCTCCTCATAGCCTGTGCTGAATGAAGCCCTCTGGGCTGGTGGGACATCCTCTCACTAGCCCAGAGCAAAAAGGCCCTGGATGGCACCATCCCTGTCCCTGTTTCTAAACTGACCTCCGGGAGCTCCCAGTTGGGACTGCTAACTCCCGGGCTCTCCCAGGGGCTGCAGCAGGGTCCCTGGCACCTCACGGAGAGAGGCCTTCACCAATTGCTTCTGCTCCCGTGGGCAGCAGCCTGAATCTCTGCTTCGTCCGAAGGGTGACCCCCAAGCCACAGGAGCAAGGACTGCAGGGGGAGCTCTTTTCTCCAGGTTTTACTCGTTTCTCTTTTCCCTTTGAACCACAGGTACCATGGCAGAGTGGTTGAGAGCAGCGACTCTGGAGCCAAACTGCCTGGGTTCTCACCCAGTTCTGCCACCGTGGCTGCCCTTCCCTCCCTGTGTCTCAGGCTTCTCTGTGGCACATAGGCAGCGCTAAAGAAAATATTTGCTATCATTTCCCTAGAGTTTTGAAAAGTGTGCCGTTGTTTGATTTAAAATTTCCTCCCCTCCCTTTCTCCTGATCAGCATAAATGTACAGGCAGACCTCAGAAATGTTGTAGGTTCGGTTCCAGACCGCCACAATAAAGTGAATATCGCAGCAAAGTGAGTCACACACGTTTTTTGGTTTCCTAGTGCATATAAAAATTGTGTTTACACTATACCGTGGTCTATTAAGTGTGTAATAGCATTATGTCTTTAAAAAAACAATGTACATGCCTTAATTAAAAAATACTTCACTGAGAAAAAAATGCTAACCATCATCTGAGCCTTCAGTCAGTCACCGTTGTAACATCAAAGATCACTGATCACAGATCACCATCTCAAATATAATAATAATGAAAAAGTTTGAAATATGGTGAGAATTACCAAAATGTGACACCGAGACACAAACTGAGCCAGTGCTGCTGGAAAAATGGCACCAGTAGACGTGCTCGATGCAGGGTTGCCACAAACCTTCAATTTGTAAAACACTCAGCATCTGTAAAGTGCGATCACGTGAATGGCCGTGAAACGAGGTCTGCGTGTACGTATTGCTTACCTGCTTTATGCTGGGCACTGAACCAGGCGTTGGGGACAGAGAGCTGAATGCGACCCAGAAACGCCTGCTCGGCCAGGGCCACCACCTGGCACATCGGTACCTTTGATATCATGTGACTAGTACTGCCGTCTTGATGGTGCCGCCCAGGCCGTGTGGGGGAGAGCCAAGGAGTGCATCTGGGAAGGCTTCCTGGAGGAGGAGGTCTCTGTTCTGAACCCTAACATTGCAGTTGGTCAGGGTGAGGCTCTTAGGGCCGAGGCGTTAAGAGCTCAGGACTAGGGAAAAGTGCTGCGATGGTATGGTGGCCAGAGGAAGGAGCAGCCCAGGACTCGGCCACGCGTGGCTGAAGCAGCAGGTCCCTGGAGGACTGGTCAACCTGTGGGAAGAGGAGGTTATCTCCTCTCCAGGACCAGATTTCTGGAGTGGGGAGCAGAAAGGAAGGGCACCTCAATATTGACGTTGCTTCTCGCCTCCAGCTTGTCTCTGAGCTCCCTTGATGTTTTCCCTGCGGCCACTGTCCCTCCCTCCCCCTCTTTTAGATAATAATTTGCCGTTCACCTCTGAGATAGTCTATCTATCCCAGATACACTGGGAGCGGCCCAGAATACCCCTGAGCCTCTTTTTTTTTTTTTTTTTTTTGCGGTACGCGGGCCTCCCACCGCTGTGGCCTCTCCCGTTGCGGAGCACAGGCTCCGGACGCGCAGGCTCCGGACGCGCAGGCTCAGCGGCCATGGCTCACGGGCCCAGCCGCTCCGCGGCATGTGGGATCTTCCCGGACCGGGGCACGAACCCGTGTCCCCTGCATCGGCAGGCGGACTCTCAACCACTGCGCCACCAGGAAAGACCCCCTGAGCCTCTTTGACTTGCTTGGGGTTTGGGGGACGAGGATTGTGTGCACCGCAGGAGATTCTGGTTCAGTAGCGGGCCCTGGACCTCTGCCTTTCAGAAGCTCCCTGAGACCCTGCTAGACCCCTCCACCTGAGAATCCTGGCTTCAGGGATGCCCGAGTACCTTTAGGGTTTCCACACTGAGGCGCCAATGGATCTCCCCTGCCCAATCTCCTTGTACTTCCTCTTACAAAGTGGCATTGTTGTTGTTTGTTTTTAATCTGTCCTTTTATTCTTCCGACGGTGATCTCTATCATCTTGTTTTTTGGCTTCACTTACTTTTTAAAAAGGTATTATTAGATAGTGGAACTGGGGCACAAGGAAGTAAACGTTGTCCAAGGTCATGGAGAAGCCAGAACCTGCCTTACAGAGTCCACGGTGTCTTCAGCCTGCTGAGCGTCTTGCTGGGCAGAGGGCCTAAGGGTCTCGAGCCCCGGGTGTTCGAAGAAGCGGCGTAGGGGTCTGCTCCTCAGACACTGCGGTGTCTTCTTGCCTCCCTCCACTGGGTTGCAGGCTGGCACAGTCACGACCACTGTTCCCAGTTGCTCTGCCCGCCTGCCTGGACATCTGTTCTCCTAACAATATCTACCCATAAATCCTGTCCCTGACTCCAGGGTGGCTTAGCTGGGGGACAACGAAGCCTGTGACCGGCAGTCAAGCCTTTCCCATGGCTGCACAAGGGCGCGTCCACACCTGTGTGTGCTTACCGGCGGCACCAACACCTGCCTCTCAGGCCACAGTTTTGTGTGCGCAGCGGTCTCCGGGGCTGCAGTTGGAAGGGCTCCTCACAGAGCCCTTTCTGCTGTAACCCACGCTATTATAATTCTTGTTCTTTTTATCTTGTGTATCCTGGCACACAGTAGGTCCTCCCTAAGTGTTTTTTGTCTGCCAGTGAATGAATGAGTGAATCATTAGAAGTCCGTGTGTGAATGTCACTGGGGTGTCTGTGAATGAAACACACCCAGTTTGCCTGGTACATGCAGAACACCCCCTGGGTGGCATGGGGGCGCTGAAGAAGTGTCCCTCCCTGAGTGTGCCCTGAGGTCCGATAGAGGGAGGCAGCAAATGATGACGTGCCCCCTTGCCCATCATGACGGCCACTCAGTGCTCTCTCCCGTCTTCGAGGCCACCAGACCGCTTTGAGTGCTGTGGCTGATCTGGAAGAGAAAAGGGGATCAATATTGGCCGAAGTTTCCAGAAACTGCCTCATGGAAAAGGGGAACCTGAGAGGGGCTTGAAAGCTGGACAGGCCTTGTTTATGAGGACAGAGGAGAGGTGCAGGCGGCCGTGCTCTGTGGTCCCTGAACCAGTGGCATCGGGGGTAGAGCCCAGCAGTGGGTGTTTGACAAGCCCTGCAGGTGACCCTGATGCTCGCTGAGTGTGGTGACGGCTGATGCAGAAAAAGGAAGGGGTCTGATCTTTACACAAGAGACCGAGGGGCTGGGAAGCGACCTGGCGTGTTTTAGATGAGTTCTTCTGTTGGCAGCACAGAGAAAAGACAGGAGGGAGACGGGCTGACCAGCCAGGAGGCATCAAGGGAAGCAGGCTTGGGATGCTGAGGACCCCAGCTGGATTGGGGGTGGCCGTGGGAGCAGAGAGCAAAGCCAAGTGGTCCTATGACAGGAGAGTAGACAAGCCTGGTGACACATTTGATCTCGTGCCACGCTCTCAGAGCGCTCTTTTCTTGAAAATTTTTAAAAATGATTTGTCCCCTATCACATTGTTATATGCTAATTGTGGAAAATACAAGAAAGAGAAAGGGGGGTACAGAATTCCACCACCATCCAGGACAACTATTGATACATTGGAGTATTTCCTTCTGCTTCTTTTTCCTATGCATCTTTCCTTTATGTAGTTGAAAGCATACCATATGTATCAGTTTGCATCCTGCATCCTTTGCTTAACAAAGTATCATAAGCATTTCCTGACGTGCTCTGAGGCTGTCTCTTTTTGTTGTTGACAGGAGTGCCCTAAGATGGGCAGGGTGGCACCGGTAAGGAAGCAGTGACTAAGGCTCAGGGAGAAAAGGAGACTTGTTCCATGAACTTCAGATAGTAGGGAAGTCTGAAGTTAAACAGCCTGGGTTGTGCAGCTCATAAATTACAAGGAACAAAAGGGATGAACGGGGAACCTGTAGATTAAAATAGACTTTAAAGACAACGTGCAAGACTTAAGTATAGCGTTCAGGCATGCACATTTGAGGGTTAAGGAATGCAAGGAAGTGATTACCATGCACACAGTTTGTGGCACGTGGAGAGGGTTTTGGAGCACCTGGCAGAGTTTCATTTCTTGACATGAGTGGTTGAAAGGTGTTTGCCTTATGATAATTCATTAAACTTACATGTATTTTGTGCAGTTTTCGGTATCTGTTTTATTTTTTAAAAAAGGTTGAAAGGAGAAAGGAGCTTGCTCAAGGATCTGTGTGGCAGAGTCAGAACCGGAACCCCTGTTCACCGGTCCTCCCTTGGGCTTCATTTCCAGCTGTTCCCACCCTTTGTGGGTTGTCTGCCCACCCACCTCCCAGCCCCTAGCCCCCAATCTGCAGCTTGCAGGAAAAACTGCAGATTTACAGCTCATTTTGGTTGACTTTCAGGGCCAAGCTGAGACAGCCTGGGGGGAGGACAGGGATTCCCCTTTGACTCAAATGGGGAAATTCTTGAGGAGATCAGTTAAGTCAGGAGTGAAGCTGTCTCAGCCATTTCTGTCATTGTGTGCGGTGTGTGTGTTGCAGGGGCAGGAGTTGCCTTGACAGTTTCTTGAGATACAGGCTCAAGCACCCAGGCTTCTGTGTGCTTTCAGACTCCCTTTTCATTCATTTCCTTAGCCTGGTGCATTGGGTTCCTGGAAGCAAATGTTTTCTTTTTTTAATAAGCACTATCCCTCCCGTACCCCATCACCACACACCCTGCCTCAGCTGCCCTCTTCCTCTGACTCCTTCCCAGAAGCCCAAGGAGGCAATGCAAGGGCCACCATGGGGCACACCCAGGAGAGGGGACAACGGATGAGCCCTGCCGATGCTAAGCACCCCCTTCGTCCTGGCAGGGCAAGCGGGAGAGACTTTTCTGAATCAGGTCCTTGAGCCCAGGGCCCTGAAGGTTCTGAAACCAGACTTGGGCTCCTAGCTAGATTCCTGCTTCTCCCTGCCTGGGTGTCAAGTTTCACCATGGGAACCGGGCCAAAGCTTTGATCTTGGAAGAGGCCAAGGACACCAGTGGGGAGTGGGCCTAGTACTCACCCCAGCTCTGCCTGCCCAGGAGAAGGGGGTCTTTGCACTTACCTGCCCTTCCCAGAAGGTTGTGGAAGGGCTTTTCTGTTGGGGATCAAGTGCCCACAGTCCTTGGTTCCCCCGAGATCATTGTAACGAAGCCCCCCAATTACGGTACACCAGGACTTCATGCTGCTGAGGAGGGGGGCTCCCCGTAGGTTCTGGAACAGCACTGTCCGATAGAACTTCCTGTGATGTTGGAAATGTTCTAATATATGTGCTGTTCAACGTGATGGCCACTGAACACTTGAAATGTGGTCGTGTGACCGAGGAACCGATTTTAAATTTTATTAGTTTTAAATAATTAAAATTTAAATTTATCTGGCCACACGTGACTAGTGGCTACCTTCTTGGGCAGTACAGTTCTGGAAGGAGCGCATGTCTGAGAAGGCTACACTGCCTGCTCCCCTCTTGCCTCTGCGCACACATACACACATTACACATTTCAGGAAGGCCCTGGATACAATGTCCTTTTTTTAAAGAAAAAAATTAATTAATTAATTAATTTTTGGCTGCGTTGGGTCTTCGTCGCTGCGTGCTTTCTCTAGTTGCGGTGAGCGGGGGCTACTCTTTGTTGTGGTGCGCGGGCTTCTTATTGCGGTGGCTTCCCTTGTTGCGGACCATGGGCTCTAGGCGTGCAGGCTTCAGTAGTTGTGGCGCGCAGGCTCAGTAGTTGTGGCGCACGGGCTTAGCAGCTCCGCGGCATGTGGGATCTTCCCGGACCGGGGCATGAACCCGTGTCCCCGGCATCGGCAGGCGGACTCTCAACCACTGCGCCACCAGGGAAGCCCTATGGGTATATTTTTTGAGCAAGGTGGGTGGTGGGGTGAAGGTGCCTTAAGGTCTTCACCAGCTGAGTGGGTCCTCTTATCCCCCTCTCGCCCTCACTTCCCCACTGGCTAGCACCTGGGGATGCTGTGTGATGTTTGTTGAACGAACGAGTGAAGAAGTGGTTTCTGCCTGCCGGAGCGCCCTCCAGCACAGAGCTCTGCTCATCCTCTCTCTCTCCTCCTCTTCCTTTCGCCCTGCAGTGCAGGCCAGCCATCTCTCCTCTCCCAGCTCCTATCCAAGGCTCTCAAGATGTACGCTCCATGTTCTGGCACACTAACCTTTCCTAATAGCTGTTTCCTAGTGTATCATAACTCAACCGTTACAAATGTCCCACAGAGTATCCCTGCACGGCCATCCCCGTGGCATGTGTGACTCTGCAGACCATATGAACATTCCTCATCAACAGGGCTGTCATTGTCCCCTGGCCTCCTCCATGCAGATGGCGAAAGAGCCCCTCCGTGCAGGCAGGGTTTCCTGTGTGCCGTTGGCCCTCTCCCTGCATAGCCCAAGGAGAGCCCCCTTCTGCCCGGTGAGTCTCAGTCTCTTCTACAACCCAGTGCCTCATCCTGCCTGATTTGTGTCTTTATTTATTTTCATTGTGATAAAATGAACATAACATACCATTGTAACTATTTTTAAGTGGCAATTCAGCGACATTAAGTGCACATACAATGTTGTGCAGTCATTAAAACTGTCCATTTCCAGAACTTGTTCTTCATCCCAAACAGGAACTCTGTGCCCGTTAAACGATCTCTGTACATTCCCCTGTCCCCCCAGTCCCTGGGAAACTCTGCTCTAATTTCTGTCTCTAAGAAGTTGCCTGTTCTAGGTGCCTCATAAAAGTGGAATCATACAGTGTCTGTCCTTTTGTGTCCGGCTTATATCACTTAGCATGTTTTCAGGGTTCATCCCTGTTATAGCATGTATCAGAATTTCATTCCTTTTTGGGGCTGAATAATATTCCATGGTTCCATATGTATAGACTACATTTTGTTCATTCATCCGGTGACAGACACTTGGGTGCTTTCTACCTTTGGGCTATAGTGATAATGTTGCTATGAACACTGGTGTTCAGATATCTGCATCCCTGCCTTCCCTTCTTTTGGGAATATACCTGGGAGTGGAACTGCGTTATCGTACGGTAATTCTGTGTTTAACTTTTCGAGGAACCACCAAACTGTTTTCCACAGCGGTACATTTTATGTCACAGCGTACCTTTTAAAATAATTCTTAATTTTTAACTAGAAAAACAATGCATGTTTGTTATAAAAACTTCAAAGGATGCAGAGGTACATGAAGTAACGATGCAGCCCTCCCTTTTAGACAACTGCTACTTAGTGTTTGCTGTGTATCCACTTGGACCCCTCCCTGTACATCTCCAAATATACAAGCATAAACTCAGACATTTCAACAAAAGTAGTGCACGGGACACCTGGCCCTGCCACTTGGTTTTCTTCCATGTCATCCCATGTTGCACCTGAAGTTCTCGGCTGTGTGCCTCTCCGTTCTGTGGATGCACCTTGTGTCATGTATCGGTTCCTGGGTAGTGAGAGACAATTTTCACAAACCCTATGCACTCACAGCTTTGCACACGTCGGCTGCCAGAGCTGACCTTGGCACTGGGGAGGCCATACGGCCCAGAACCACCTTCCACATCAGTCTCAGCTTTTCCCAAGTTGCTCTACGCTTGGGGCAGCTAAACTAGCTGAGCTGTGTTTTGTGAAGGAGGGCCACCCACCTGGCCTTATCGAGCTGCAGCCTGGCGCGGTACACCCTCCCCTCTGGGAATTCTGGGAGTCAGCCTCCTTTGAAGTGAGGAGGTAACTTAGAGCTGGGCAGAGAGGTGAGCTGCGGCTGGAGAGAGAGATGAGTCCAGACTCTCACAGCATGGGGCAGGCGGGGTTTCTCTTCGGGGCTCTGAGAAGGAGCCTGTGGGACCATCAAGGCGTGCTGTGCCCTCACACACTTGGAAAGACCCAGCTTAGGCCTGGCAAAAGGCCACCTTTCAAGCCAAGGACCAGCCTATCTTTTGCCAGCACCTTTTTCTGCAGAGCCCCAGGCAGCTGGTGGGAGAGTACAAAGAGGCCTGGAAAATCCACAAACTGCATAATCAGCCCCTGCATCTTGGACGCTTGACTCTGTTTATTGCTTCCTGTCCCCGAAAGCCCTTTACAAACAGAGGGGCTTTGAGGCGGGGGGGAGCTGGACCTGGTGGGTGGCCTGCCCCTGCCAGACGTCCCACAACTCTGGGAGCCGGCAGCTTCCCTAAACCAGTCCACTTTCCTTTCCACTTCCCTCTGCCACCCCCAAAGGGAACAGGGGGTTGTCCGAGAGTGTGAGAGGGCCCTAATCGACAAAGGACAAGGGTCTCATTTCTACCAATTTCCTTGAAGGCCTGGAGGTTGAGCTCTAATGAGGTGCAGGAGGGCAACAGGGTAAAACCTTAGCCTCTGGCTGACCCCTGCGAGGTGGGGAGGGGAACAGGGGGTCTGTTCCCTGGGATCTAGGGACGGTCCTGTTCCAAGGGCCGTGGGACTCGCTCAAAGCTGTTTTATTCTTGTTTGTATTACATTTTTTTTTCTTTTTGGCCATGCTGCGTGACTTGCGAGATCTTAGTTGCCCAACCAGGAACTGAACCCGCGTCCTTGGCAGTGAGAGTTCAGAGTCCTAACCACTGGATCACCAGGGAATTCCCTGTATTACATTTTTAAAAAAATAAATTTATTTATTTTTTGTTTATTAATTTTTGGCTGGGTCTTCGTTGCTGCGTGCGGGCTTTCTCTAGTTGCGGCGAGCGGGGGCTACTCTTCCGTTGCGGTGCGCGGGCTTCTCATTGCAGTGGCTTCTCTTGTTGCGGAGCACGGGCTCTAGGTGCGCGGGCTCAGTAGTTGTGGCTCAGGGTCTCTAGAGCGCAGGCTCAGTATTGGTGGCGCACGGGCTTAGTTGCTCCGCGACATGTGGGATCTTCCTGCACCAGGGCTCAAACCCGTGTCCCCTGCCTTGGCAGGTGGATTCTCAACCACTGCACCACCAGGGAAGTCCCTGTATTACATTTTTAAAAACAGGGTTCTCCTTGTTGACTGACTTTTCTCCCTTCCCTTCCTCTCACCTCCCCAACCTTCATCCAACCTGTCCCAGAATTAACTAATTCACTTCACAGCCTTTCCCACCACTGCCAGTGGCTGAGATGTGACTCTTTCAGGGAAGAGCTACAGCCCTGAAACGTTCACCTGGACACTCACGGCTGGGGGAGCTCGTGAAGGCTGTTTGCTGTGCTTTCCTTGCATCTGGGAGACATGGGCAGGGGGGGTGTGGGGGGCACATGGTTGGAAGAGCGATGCTGTGTTTTGGGAAGAGGGGCATGTGGGAAGGCAGTCGCCCAGAGCTGGGGCTGCCCCTGCCAGCCAGACGTGGGGCAAACTGTCCCTCTCTGACCTGGGGCTCCCGCTGTGGTCAGGCCGGGGTCGGAGGCCTGAGTTCCCACCCTCCCTCTGCTGCCTGTCTGCATCCTCCCTTTGCTTGGCGTCCCTGACTTAGAAGCCGATTGACCACATAGCCCTGATTTACCCCTGTTGAAAGGCCTCTCTGATTTAAAAAGCAGAGGGGATGAGTTGGCCTGCGCTCTCTGTGTGGACCTGCCGTGTGTGAGGGTCGTGGGTCTGCTTGTACTTTTCCGCAGGGGCCGTCTAAGCAGACTGTCCACGTGGGACCTCTGTGTGTCTGAGCCTGTGCATTTGGTTGTGCAATTCTGATCCTGCCCCACCCTCCCAGCTCCTTCCTGAAAGTGAAATGCTACAGTCCTTGCTCAAGAACAAAGGCTTGAGCTCAGCCCTGCATGTTAATGATTTTCAAGTGTGGCCACTTCCTCCTGCTGGGCCTGACTCACTCAGCTGCTGCCCGCTGTGGCTGGGATGGAAACCCAACTTGAAGAGCCCAGGGACGGACAGGGGGGCCCTGCTGGGGGTGGGAGCCGGAACCTGGCAGGGTCCTGTGGGCCCTGGGACCCCTGTGGCAGAGGAGGCGTGTGGCAGGACCAGCCTGCTCAGCTCTGAGCTGGGGGGCACCCCCTTCTTTGCTATCTCCCTGCTCCTGGCCAATCCATGCAGCCGCTTCTCTCCTGCCCCAGGGTGACCCCACGTTCCCAACCCTTCTGGAGCCTCAGTTTCCCTCTGTGCCCCATGCAGAGATCAGAGGCTCCCCATTATAAGTGGGGTGACTGCAGTGAGTGGTTGGGAACATGGGCTTTGGGGTAGAATCCTGACATAGCCGCTTGGTATTTAATTCCTCTGTGCCTCAGTTTCCCCATCTGCAAGATAACACCTCCTACCTCGTAGGGTTGTTGCTAGGATTCCATGGAGGTGAAGTGCCCAGCATGGTGCCAGCTGAGCCCCTGCTCTCGGGGAACAGGCCCAGCCTAGAGCCTGGCTTGTGGAACTCGCCCCCAGCACTGGAAACTGTAAAGTGCTGTGCACATGTAAAGCACAATCATTTGGGGGCAATCATCACCGTTCAGAGTGAGAGAATGATCTATTTCAGGATTTTTAAACGGCTGGGATCAGCAGACCTGGGCTACAATTCACAGATGTTTCCCACTGTGGAGGCTGGGTTTTCACTCCTGCCTTTCCTGTCGGTCTTTCCTCTTTGGTTATTTTGCACACGCACACGGGTTCCCCCCTTTGTGCCACACAAAGGGAGCAGGAATCTGGATTCACCCCGTGTCTGTGGGTCTGAAAACCACCACGGCTCCTCTGTCAAAGATTCATAAACCTTGAAGGATGAGTCAGTCCTGTTTGCCACCAGCAAGAAGTACTTGAGCACTAGCTGAATCCCTCGTGTTTTAACAGCGCTCATCAAGGAGCCATGGGACTAAGGAGTGTCCAGCTGCTTTGGAAAGGTCCCAGCAGTTGCTGGACCGTCCCCATTGTTGCCTCATACCCCTTAAGTCTGGGTGACTTGCAACCCACGTGTAGGCTGGGGCCATTCCGGCTACACCCTCTTTCCGACCCAGCCCTCGTGCCCATCCCACACTGGAAGGGAGGGAGTGCAGGGTCCACACATCCCTGCCTGGCGGCTTCCCCGGGAGGGACGGAGCGGCTACGAGTTTGGGCTTGTGGGGTGATTTGGCAGAGCATTTGTTTGATGACTGTTGATTAAGCCCAGGTGTGTGGGCCTAATGTTTACAGAATCCTGATTGGTTCAGGCTGGAATGAAAAAAATGGATATTCAGGGGAGTAGGGAGGTGGCATGGATAATCCAAAAGCCATTTGTTCAGGGCTTGGAGCCAGAGATAAGGTATTTTTGCAGATCTCCCTAAATCAGCCAGATAGGAATTCTTTTTAATGTGTGTCTACAGTGTACATTGGCTGCTCCAGTGACTGAACAGTCCACGAAACTCAGCTCAGACAGCTGTGGACCATCTGGGGACTCAGGGCAGACACAGAGGATGCCAAGAACGAAAGGATCTTGAAGGTCATTTAGTCCTCCTTGTCCATTTCTCAGATGGGTACCTGAAGGCTCAGGCAGCAAAATGACTTGCTGGAGTTCACTTGGCTGGTCAGTGATGGAGCTAAGGTCAGAATCTGCGGCTCCAAACCGCATCACTCTGTAAGGTCGTGGTCCTCACACTTTACTGGACATTCGAATGATCTGGGGAACTTGTTAACATACAGATTCCCAGGCTGTAGCCCCAGAAATTCTGATCTCATAGTGGGGTGAAGAATATGTGATCCTTAGCAAACCCCTCAGAGGAGTCTGGTGAAGGTGGTCTCCACCATCCTCTCAGATACATTGCTATAATGCAACGGGCATTTGCTTTTAGACTGATAGAAAAGCACATTTGCACTTCCCAGAGCCACGTGAGCAGGCCGGTAGCCGTGTGGGGAACAGGCAGAGATGCAAACAGCTCTGGTTAAAGCTAGGCTTTAAAGCAGGTTGCAAGAAACTGGTGTGTCAGAAGACTTGACACACACTGGTTTCTTTCCTGTGAGGCCATGCAATTTGGAAGTGGTGCAGCCCTGGACGTTTAGGTCACACATGACGACTCCTTGTCCCCACTGTAAAATGGCTCTGATATTGGTAGAAGGTAATAATCTGCAGTACTAGACTATCGTGAGGATTAACACAGTGCACGGGAAACACAGCCCAGCCCTCAGTAAATGGCAGGTTCTCTGATTCCTAGTTGCTGGGGGAGGGAGGGGAGGGCAGGCCTCTGCTTCGTGTCTTTATGGAATGGATGTCTGCTGAGGACAAGGGTTCCGGTTCTGCAGCTGAAGAAAGGGCACAGGTCCTTCCGGCCCTGGGGGACCGGGATGCAGCCGCCCCCTTCTGCAGACGTGTCCTCATGGTTTGTACCTAGCTTGGTGGTGCCTTTCTCTGGCTCTGACCTGTCCCCCAGCCCAACTCATGTCCTTGCATCTCTGGGAGGTTTCAGTGATGGGAAAGGTCAGACTGAATAGGGACTCTTTCTCTCCATTTTCTAGGGATGGAGACTGAGGCCCCCTGGAGGCAAAGCAGGCTGGTTCTGGGGCCGCCAGGAGCTCCCGCCCCTTCCCATGACTGTCAGATTCGAGGGCCAGGGCTCACCAGCCCCAGCGGGCCTGCAGCCCTCCTTGCAGTCCCATCTGGGAGTTGGCTTTGCAGGGAACCAGAAAGCTGATGCCTTGGCCAGGGTGTGCCACTTCCCGCTTCTGGTTCTGGCCAGATTTGCTGCAAATCAGGTCAGCCTGACTTCACCCCTCACCACGGATGCACCTGATGCTGTAGAAACCATTCTGGGCACATTTGGGGAAGAGAGAGAGGGATCAGGGCCTCGTGTGGCCCTGCCGTCAGCCCGGCGAAGGGAGGGGCTTGCAGGGTGGGCCGTGGGGAGGCTGAGGGTGCGGTTAGTGCACGTTGGCGTGTGTGTAGGACAGTCTGGCTGGAAGAACACAGCTTCCAAGTTGGGTGAAGACAGGAGTGGACTGAGTGCCTGGGCTGGGCGGGAGGGTTCAGGAAAACCTAAAGGAGGAGAGCGTGGCCCCTGGCTGTGAGGGCCTGAGGCGTCTGCGGCATCCGCCGTGCGGTGAAGGCTTTGAGGGAGCTGGTGTACGTGGCACGTGCAGGCGCGTGAGCTGTGCGTTGCTGCGCTGGGGTGCACGCCCGCACGGGGACAGGGCGCTGGCCCAGGAGGCCACAGTCTGGGTTCAGATCCCAGCTCTGTGGCCACTGAGCTCTGACCTCAGGCAACACGCACCATCTGGCAGGGAGAGCATGGGGTTTCTCCCTGAGGGCATGTGTGGGCGCGTGGGTACTGGAGTTGGGCAGTGTGGGTGAGGGAGGGCCACCGGTGGGGAGGGATACCTAGCCCAGCGGTGGCAGAGGAGGGGCGCGGGGGAGGGAGCAGCCTGCGGTTGGGGAGAGTAGCAGGGGCCTGGTAAGTGGCTCTAAACAATCCCATGTGCTGTCTGGGCCGGGTGGAATTCCTGATGGTGTCCAGGCTGCCTGCCTGAGGCGGGTGATGACCCTCAGGTTACAGCTGCCTCCTGCTGTTTGAAGCTGGGCCCCTCCCCAGGCCCCTGCTCCCCAGCCGGGACCTGCATTCCCCAGCTGCTATGCTGCTACAGGAAGCACTTCTGAGAAGGGCACTCTGTGCGCCTGTGCTCCTGCTGCCCAGCCCGGAGCCCCTCCCCGGGGACAGGTCCCTGTCAAACCAGCCCGGCCCCCAGCAGCAGCGGGAGCTCCACGCAGGGGTCCCAGAGCACCCCAGCCTGAGGTCCTGGAGGCCCTTGAGAAGAGCCTTCATGCACATGCACACTCTCCCCGCTCAGGGCCGGATCCAAGATCATAACCCCAGGGGCTTCCCTGGTGGCGCAGTGGTTAAGAATCCGCCTGCCAATGCAGGGGACACGGGTTCGAGCCCTGGTCCGGGAAGATCCCACATGCCGCGGAGCAACTAAGCCCGTGCGCCACAACTACTGAGCCTGCACTCTAGAGCCCATGCTCTGCAACAAGAGAAGCCATCCAATGAGAAGCCGGTGCACCACAACCAAGAGTAGCCCCCACTCGCCGCAACTAGAGAAAGCCCACGCAGCCAACGCAGCCAAAAAAAAAAAAGATCATAGCCCCAGGCCTGACTCCTGGGCCAGGCTCTAGACACAGACAGTCTTACTGACAGCTGCCCCGGCTGAGAGAACGTGATCCCCCTCAGGAACCTGTCTGAGGAGATACAGGTGTCCCTGTTCTACACATGAGGAAACGCTCTCAGAGGTGTTCCACTCACCCAAGCAGCAGTGATCAGGATGGAAGCCGGAGTTAGCCCGGAGCTCAAGCCCATACTTAACCGCTGCGCTCTTACCCCAGACACAGCGCCGGTAAAAACCAACTTGTGGTTTCCCCTCCACGGGGAGCTTCCTGGCTAGACCCCGCCCCACCGCACTGCTCCGGTGGGCCCTCCGCACTGTGGTCTGACCTCTGAAACAGCTGTGGCATCAGCCATCACCTTGCCCACCGGGACTCTTTGTGTACCCTGCAACCCTACCAGGAGATAGGTGGGGCCCTGGCCCTGAGGCTGAGGCTCTGGAAGCACGTGCGAGGCCGGTGCGAGGCCGGCCCCGGGGAGGGCTTGCCCAGATAGTCCGGGCAGGAAGGATGGAGTTGGGATTCGAAGGATTACAAATGTTTTAAAGCCCTGGAGACTCTGTGCTTTTAAGATTTTTTTTCTATCATCATTCAGGTTTTTTTGGTTTGGTTTGATTTGGTTTTTTAAAATCAGAGAACAGTATAAGACGGAGGTTAAGAAGAGCGTGGACTCTGGGGACAGATTGTTTGGATTCACATTTTGGCCCTGTCACTGACTGTGTGACCCTCAATAAGTTATTTAAACTCTCTGAGTCTTAGTTTCCTCATCTGTAAAATGAGTACGATAATTGCTTTACTGTGGGGCTTTGATGAGATGATGCACGCCACATGTTTAGAAAGTGTGTGGCACATAGTATGTGCTCATAGATATTTGCTATGACTATTATTAAAAAGTAATTCATGTCAATTGTAGATAATATGCATATGCAAAGAGAACATAGAAAATCCCTGGCAGAGCTATCATTCTGATATTCTTTATAGGTTATCTGCTTATTTTATAATTTTAAATTAATGAACATGAATCAAAATTTAAAAGGTACAAAAGGATTTACAGAGAAAAGTTTCCTTGATCTGTCTCTTATGACCTAATCCTCCCCCGTGGAAGCCTATATTATCAGTTTCTTATGAATCCTTTCAGAGCCCTTTCCCTCACCCTCTCCATATGTAGACATACACATACCATAATGCACTATAGTATAGAGACTATACTTACTTTTCTGTGCCTTGCATTGTTCCCCTAAGCAATAGGTCTCGGGCATAGAGACATACAGAGATGCCTCATTTTTGTTTACCATTGTAAAGTGTTCCATTAAATGTGTTATATGAATTCCATAGAAGTGGAATTCATGGATCAGTGGGTGGGTGCCAAGTGTGTGCTAGTGTGGGGTAAGGGGACAGGAGTTGAGACTTCGGTTCCCAGGACCCTCCTCTGCTCTGAGCACCCCTCCCTAATCTTGGTTCCTTGGCCTGGACTCCCTGGGCATGCTCAGATACTGAATTATGTGGCATCACTGACTGACCACCTGTCCCAGGGGCCCAGAGACATCTCCTGCCTAGACTCCTTCCTCCTCCCTTCTTCCCTGGACATGAGCACCGGGCACCCCCAGCCTCTCCAGGGGCAACTCTGCCCCATTAGGAGTCAATTCAGTTCACAGTTACTGAGTTCTTGCTGTGTGCCTGACTCTGTGCTCAGCTTCGGGAATGCAGAAAGGGGGTCAGGCCTGATGGATTAAGAGTGTCAGATCTGGAGTCAGATCAGTTTGGCCGCTTAGCTGTGTGACCTTGAACAAATTCCTCGACTGCTCTGTGCCTCATTTTTCTATCTATAAAGTGGAAATAGCATTGGTAATAGATACCTCTTAGGGCTGTAGAGAGGATGAAAAGAGTTATTAACATGCATAATGCACTTGGAATAGTGGTTGGTACGTAAAGAAGCAGGCGATAAGTGTTATGTTATCATTATTGCTATCATTACCGTCATTCTACCAAGATGCGCCGAACAAGTGACATGTTACTCATGCCTGAGGAGCTTCATCTTGGATCTTTTCAACTGGAAGGCAGAGTCGACTTCTCAGCCCTTTTACAGCAGCCAAGCCCAATGTCTGGGCCTCGGGAACAAAGATGAGCAATGGTGTCCTTAGGACTGAAGCTCTGGGTCCCAAGGTAGGGAGGGACCTTATTAACTTCCTTTGAAACCTCTTGCCCTAGTCCATACCCAACAGCCCCCATCAGCTATAGACCTGCCCACAGAAGTTGAAGCAAGAGAGAGAAAAAGTAGGAAAGACAATATCTTTTTTCGGTTTTTTTCTTCTATAGATTTTAAAAAGATATTCCTGGGGTAGGTGGATTTCTTTTCTGCCCCAGCCTCAGATTGGACTAATTGATGGGGGATGGCCCAGAGAGGTAAGTGGCTAACCCAAGGTCACACAGCCGGGCAGAACTGAGTCTGCCTCTCCCTCTCTTCCTCCTCCTCTTCTCTTAGGTCCAGTAAGGCCTCCTTTTCCCAATGGCCGTGCCCGAGGGTCCTCTCTGCCCTTCCTGACACACCCCTCCCCGGGAGGGGGCACAGGTGTGGCTGCCCAGCAGCTCCCGGTGCCTCGGGAATGAGGCTGGCTTTGTTGTGGCCCCAGCAGCTGTGGCCGTTTGAGTTTCCATTAAGCCGTTTCCGCGGCTTGGTCTGGAGCAGGAGGCTCGGCATTTAAAGGTCACCCGGCTTTTGAAGCTGCAGTGACATTAATAGCTTGGGAAGAAAACAAGACTGTGCGGGGGCCGGAGGACAAGGCGCCTCTGTCAGGGCTCCCCCCCGCCCCCCCTGCCCCGCTGGGTGCTCACGCGCATACACACACACTTACACACTCGGACACACACACACACAGACCCTGACAGCCTCTCTCTGTCTCTTGTCCCGCCCTCCTTTCTCCCCTTTTGGGGCCTCTCCAGCTCAGAAGCCAAGCAGCTCAGGCAGACTTCCCTGGGCCCTGCCCCCATCACGTCTGAGGTGACAATTGGACAAGGATGCAGCTGCCCCAGGCCCAGCAGCCTCTCCATTAACACTGCCGTTACCCACCTGAGGTTTCCCCAGGACTTAACCATGGTTACACAAGCATCCCAGGGGTCCTATGACCTCATTCTGGCCCTGCTGGCTTTTGCAGCCCGGATTCCTAATGAGACAAAATAAGCCTGGGCCTGGTCTTCTCATACGGGAAACGAAAGGGCTGGCAAGCAGGGTGTACCTTGCTTGCCAGTTCTAATCACTTGGTAGTGGCTTGCCCAGAGCGCCGAGTTGAAAAGGCTTCTGAGGTGGTGTGGGTTCCATAGGACAGTACCTAGATGGATTAGTGATGTCTGCCAAGGACACAGGATATAAATTAGTGGCATGTGTGCCTTGTATTTCGCACCTTGGGAATAAATTATTTTGAAACATTTTGAAACTCTTCCAGTCTTGGATTCTAAGATCCCTGGAGTGGCTGGGTGGCTCCTCTTCCTTTTAGTCAGCCCGAGAGTGGGGGGTGGGGCTGATTTCTGAGTTCTTGGAGAGAAGCTGATCTGTATGCCCTTTCCTGGGAGCAGTTGTGGCCTGAGCCCTGGGACACCACCTAGTGGCCTGCAATGGTAGTGCCATTGGGCTGGGCCCAGATCTCATGCAAGAAAGAAGTCCCTCTGCAGGCTGTGATCACAGCAATTACAGATAGATCACAAGATCCGGTCTGTCCCTGTCCCTGGGAGTTTTCAGAGGAGGGAGCCAGGGGTGTGCAGGGACAGAGCTGGCCTCGGGTAGTCACTCCAGAAGAATGGGGAGGGGGGGGCGTGCAGAAAAGTGCCGGCATTTGGGACCTCTGGCCTCCCAGCCCCATACCTCCTCCTGAAGCCTCCTCTTCTTTTTTTTTTTTTTTTTTTTTGCAGTGTGTGGGCCTCTCACTGTTGTGGCCTCTCCCGTGGCGGAGCACAGGCTCCGGACGCGCAGGCTCGATGGCCATGGCCCACGGGCCCAGCCGCTCCGCGGCATGTGGGCATCCTCCCGGACCGGGGCACGAACCCATGTCCCCTGCATCGGCAGGCGGACTCTCAACCGCTGCGCCACCAGGGAAGCCCAGGCCTCCTGTTCTAATCCCCACCTTTTGGGGTTGAGTCCTGGTCCTCCTGGGAGGCAGGTGTTGGAGGGGGTCGACCTCCCGCCCGCTGGAGCTGTCGCTGGCTTGGAAAGAAGACCAGCAGACCAGCCTTGTATGCCAGCGACGAGGCCCTCAGGCCAGGTGGCAGGGGGCTCAGGCACCTTAACCGTGTCACTGAGCCGCCTTGGCCTTGGTCGCTTCGTCTGTGAAGTGGGGTGATAACGCACACCCTGTATAAGTGATAGGTGTGCTGTGAGGACTAAGTGAGAAGCAGAGAAGACAGGGCTTTGGGAACGAAGAAGGCACCCCGTCCCCACCGCGGATATGAGCCGGAGAAGGAAGAGGGGGGAAGGGACCCCACGGTTGCTGCACTCCAACGTCTCTCCTTCCCTTCTTTACTCATCCGCCTGATACGTTACGTTGGAGCTGCTGTTGGACATCCACGTGGAGGCAGCGGGTTGGCTGTGCACGTGTGGAGTTGAAGGGCGTGTTCCCGGGAGACCTCAGGGCGAGAGACACGTGGGAGCCAGTATTCGGCGTGTAGACAGTATTAAAGCTGTGGGACTGGAGAAGATCACTCAAGGTTTGAGTATAGCTCAGGAAA
This sequence comes from Mesoplodon densirostris, assembly GCF_025265405.1. Lineage (NCBI taxonomy): Eukaryota > Metazoa > Chordata > Mammalia > Artiodactyla > Ziphiidae > Mesoplodon > Mesoplodon densirostris. Next base: position 60,770,807 of record NC_082678.1, read on the forward strand.
AGGGCCAAGACCTGGGCCGGGGATCGCACCAACCTGTCTCGTTGGGTGCTTCCTATGCTGAGGCACCCCTATAAGTTCTATCACAACACCCCTTCCACGTAGGTATGATCCCAACTTTGACAGACGAGGAGGCTGAGGTTCAGAGAAATGAAACAATTTCTCCAAGTCCCACAGCCTTACCAGGCCCAGGCAGAACGGGAATCCATTCTGGCTCTTGGGCTCTCAGCCCCGCCATGTGGGCCCTACCTGGCCCTGCAGGAGACTGGCTGGGATGACCTTGGGCAAAGTCGGGAGAATGACTCTCCGATCTCGGGCAGCTGGCCCACCTCCCTGGGCCAGGCCGGGAGTGACTCAGGCCTTGGCTGTCTACACGCGCTTGGAGGGAAGCTTGGCTGTCTGCCGCCCCTGTCAGGCCTGGATTCCTTTCTGGGGAGGCGGAAGGCCTGGCTCCCTGGGACCTGGGGGAGGACAGGTGTGGGGTTTCTGCTTCCCAATCCCCAGGTTGCTCACAACCTGTGAGTTCAGGAGAGCCTCTGAGTCTGCCTCCAAGAGGTCTAATGGGCTCAGCAGGTTAGATTCACTTCCTTTTTCAGAAGTCAGGGGTTATCTCCCTCTGTTTCCCTGCCAGTGCCCAGCAGCCAGGGTTCAGAGAGGCAGAGGAGTGATTTCCCCAAGGTCAGAGAGCCAGTTCTGGGGCACAGCCAACAGACCCCCTCCCCGCCCTCCCTCCGCCAGTGCCGTCTGGGTCACATTTCCTCTGCTGGAATGTCAGCCAGGCTGTACCGTCTCCTGAGCCTTTCTGAGGTTCCTTCCCCCCCCCACCCCGGCCCTGCAAGCCTGACTTGGCATTTTTGGCTCTTAGGAAATGGGTTCCTAATTCTGGCTTCTCTACACACTGGCTGTGTGACTTTGTACAAGTTACCTAACTTCTCTGAACTGGTTTCCACAGCTATAAAGTGGGGACAATAACATCTATCTCTGGAGTTGTAAAAAAAAGGTTACATGTGAAAGCGCGTGGCACCAGCTCGTACACCTAAGCTGCCTACTTCATTTTTTCATGTGTTTTAAATCTTTTGTCATCTGAGCTGTGCCGGTTGTAGAAGGCAGCCTGGCACGGATGATGCTGACCCTGAGGACAGTCCTTCCGCCTGCTCCCAGCCACGCTGGCCAAACCTCAGCCCTGGCCTCAGCCTCTGCCCTTGAGCTCAGCGAGGGCTGGGGAGATGGTCCTCTGAGAAGTGGGGGCCCTCAGAGCGGCCCCTCCTGGTGTTAATTGTAGGCAGCCTGGCTTTGGGAGTCCGTGGGTCCTTGCAGAGTCCTATGAAAATGGCGTTTCTCTACACTGAATCCTGTTTCCCACTACTGTTTCTGAGCCCCTTTCTCCTCATCCACAGAAACGCTCTCTGATGGAAAAGTCAAGGCTTTACTGCTCCTGCTCTGTGTCCTGGGCATCTCCTCTGGTCCTGGGTCTCGTCTCTTCATCTGTAGTGTGCAGCAGGCTGTAGAGGTGTCGGCCGTTTTCATGTCGCGGCAGACACACAACGTGCTCTTTTTCAAGGCTTTGTACCTGGGGTAAATGGAAGCAGCTGCTGCGGCCCAGCCTCCCCTGGGGCTGTGAGGATCAGTATCTCCTTCCCGAGGGCTGACAGAATTTCGGGGGTTGATATCCAGATGCTGGGGACGGATCGCCTAGAATCCCCCGCCCCATCCACTCCAGGAGCAGCTTGGCCGACATACCAACGGCCCCTGGCTCTCTGCCGGCCTCGTGGGGCAGTGGCAACAGCAGTCACGCAGCTAACCACGTGCCAGGCACTGTGCTGAGGATTGTCCTGTTTAATTCTCGTGGAAGCCCCGTTCGTATAGGTGAGGGATTGGGCACGGAGAGGACAGGGGCTGGGTACCAGGTCCCACAGCTGGAGCGGCAGAGCTGGAGTTGCAGCCTGGGGCTGAATCAGGGCGCTTACTTAAATGGTAGGAGGGCAAGAAGGTTTCTTGGGGGCTTCCCGACACTCAGGCCCGGAGCCCGAGGGACCTGTAAAGAGGGCTGTTAATGGGGAAATCGTGGACCCCATCATCTTCCTTCTTCCTCTCTCAGGGGTGGATCAGGTCCTGGCCTCTTTCTCCAAGGGGCTGCCCTTGGCAAAGTGAGAGCCAGGTCCCTCAATCTCTCTTACGAAATTACTCGAAGGGGAGGGCAAAGGTGGTGAAGGTGGCCGACTCCAGAGGCGTTAGCACAAGGCACTGACCCCCATGTGTGACGACACCAGATTGCAACCCGGGGCACGGCTTCTGGGGCCTCCTGGCCCTGAGGTCCTTGTTAGGAGCCTCAGGGCAAGTTTCCAGAACGCAGGACAAAGGCAGACACCAGGGTGGAGCCCCACTTTGGAGGGTGTTTTGGCAGCATCCTCTGACCTTACAGTGTGTCAGGGCGGGTGGAAGGTGTGGGTGAGGGGAGTTGGGGTGTCTAAAGCCAGCTGTGGGAGGCCACGTCACACTTGACTGCCCTCCTGTGTGCATCCTCATAACACATTTGTTGGACGGATCCCTTGAGGTCACTCCTCTGTGCTTCCTTGTGCACTGGCTTTGGCCTCTCTGAGCTGTGACTCGCTCATCTGGGAAGCGATGGGGTGGAGGAGGTTGGATAATAAATCATACTTCACCCAGTCATCAGAATACTACTCAGGCATTAAAGACCATGAAGGAGATCTCTATGTTCTGACATGAGAAGATGGCTACAATCAATCATTAAGTGGAAAAAAGGAAGTTGCATAGTAGAATTTATGGTCTGATCACATTTCAGTAAAATGAACTCATCCATATGGTAGTATGTGCGTAGAAAAACGTATCTGCATGTAGATATTCCAGTGTTAAGAGGTTTTCTCTGGGGGTGGGAGGGGATTATAGTTCTGTAACATCAGTGTCCGGAGGCTGCATGGGGCCCATGTGCTTCTAGTTTCCTACTCTTGAACACAGCCCGCCCTCCTGGGACTAGGCAGACACCCACCCAGCAAGCCCCAGAGCATAAGCCCCGGACAGTTTCCACGTCCCTCGAAGGAGGTGGAGGTTTGAAGGAGATAAGAATCTCAGCATGGTGGCACTGGAAGGCACTGGGGGACAGTATGAAGCCCCGTTTTCACCTGTGAGGGGACTAACCTTTAGGGACAGGAGGAATCAGTGGTAGTGATGTGTCTTCTGGCCTCAGGGTGAGGGAGGGCGCTTCCACTGCACCTTCCACACCCTCTGGTCTGGTCTTCCTTTCATCATCAGTTAACTGTGGAGATCATGGCAAGGAAGACCATCATGCTGATTGGCTCACACCAGCTTTTCTCTATCATCTGTTAAGATGATGACCCCGAGTACTAGAAAAGGACTTAAGAATATCCTTTGCTGGAACAGCCCCTTAAAATAAAGCTGCCACTTTTCTACAATTAGCAAAACTACCGTACATCCTGGGATAAGCATGAGAAAGTCAGAACCTGATGTTTTCAGACACATTCAACTCTCAGTTACCTGCACTAGCAGAAGCGCTATACCTTGGAAGTGATTTACAGGCCTGGTTCTGAGTGGGCTGCACTACGTTCTGCTGCAGATTTACTGGAGCTCTGCACAAGTGGATGCCATGATGGTGGGGCCCTGAGGTGAGGGAGCTAAGGAAAGCAGAGACTGGATGGGGCTGGAGACCAGAGGGGGAGGACATTGCCTATACAGAGCCCCTCCTGCCCCAGTCCAGTCTCTCGGAGTCCTTGGCAGTGTGTGTAGCGGTTGAGACCTGTGGCTCCGGGGCCATAGTGCTGGGGTCAGATCCCCGCCTCCTCCACTTCCTCAGGTCTGTGCCTCTGCATAAGGGGGATAATAGCACCCACCTCATAGTGGTGTCGGGATGTAAGCCCTTGCTAACTGGTAAAGAGCTGTGGCTGTTTACCGCAGCCGGAGAGAAAGCAGGAAGAAGCTGTTCTCCCGTGGGCTTGGCGGGGGTCGCCCGAGTTCGTTGCATTCTGCCCCTGACTCTTGTCTCCTTCGGTTTCAGGTGGGATGGTCCGTGGAGCCGGACCCAGGATGCTCCCGGGGTGTGGATGACCAGCCGCCCAGCCCCGCACGGCCCAGGCCCGGATGCCGCGCCCTTGTCTCCTGACCCGGGGACCCCGCCCGTCGTGGGACTGAGCTTCCCGAAGCCGCCGAGCGAGCGGCGACGGCGCAGGGACCCGGGGGAAGGGGCTCGGCGCCGGCGGGAAACATTTTCCCCCAGCGGCTCGGCAAGATGACCAGCCTGTTCCGCCGGAGCGGCGGGGGCGGCGGCGGCGGCGGCGGCGGCGGGGGCGGCTCGGCGGCGGCGCGCGGGGCTGGGGGCAGCGCGGCCGCCTCGCAGGAGCTCAACAACAGCCGGCCCGCCCGCCAGGTGCGCCGCCTCGAGTTCAACCAGGCCATGGACGACTTCAAGACCATGTTCCCCAACATGGATTACGACATCATCGAGTGCGTGCTGCGGGCCAACAGCGGCGCCGTGGACGCCACCATCGACCAGCTGCTGCAGATGAACCTGGAGGCGGGGGGCGGCAGCGTCTACGAGGACAGCTCGGACTCGGAGGACAGCATCCCCCCGGAGGTAGGGGCACGGCCCCGATAATTCCCAGGAGCTCCAACAACTGTTTGAACCTCTTAGAGGACTTGGGTTATACTCCTGTCTGGGTTCTACCTAGCAAGCAGCCTTATTTCTCCTAGGGAAACGTACCCAAGTCAGCCTGTGGCCTTATTTTATGGGCAAAATTCATGCGGTCACTAAACAAACACTGAGCACTACTCCGGGGCTGTGCCAGGCACGGTACTAGACCCTGGGTCAGGGGTCATCAGAATGAAGGAGCCTGTTCAAAATGTAGACACCTGCCCCCGCCCACAACGTCCCGAACCCCACTTCCGGGCTGGAGCTGTCCGGTCTGTATTTTCTGAACCTCCAGGTACCCGCTAAGGCCAAGTCAGAGTTTCTGTCCTCACAGAGTTCACAGTCCAGTGAGGACTGGAGGCAGGTGTCAGGCAGTGGCAGCCCGGAGGGGTGAGTGCTAGGATGGGAGCAATGGAAGCAACAGAGAGGAAGGGATGGCTTCCCAGAGGAAGAGTGAAGAGTGAGGGAAAGGTGTGCGGGCAGAGGGAACAGCTTGTGCAAAGGCTCAGAGGTGAAACGGAGCAGGAGTCGTCAGGGAACTGGCATCAGGACCTCCTGTCAGGGTCCTAGAGTGAGCAGAGACCAGGAGGCCTTGCGGCTGAGAAAGAGCGTGGTGTGTTCTGGAGCGCAGGGGCCCGTGGAAGAGAGCGTGCGCGTTCAGTTCCTCTGACCGAGGCGCGAGCGATACCCAAGCAGTTCCCTCCTCTCTCCAGAAAGGTGGCTGAGGGCGAAGGGACCACCCGACTGCATCAAGGCCCACTTGCTGGGCGTGGCCAGGCCTCCTCGGCCCCTCCAAGAGCTCAGTAGATGTCTGAGCCCCCAGTCTCGGCAGGACGTGCAGTGCTGGGCACAGAAGGGGCACTCACAGTCTTTCAACGAGAGGGTCACTGCCCACAGGGGCATCTGGGACATGCAGCCATGGACAGGACGGAAGGACCCAGCAGATTGGATTCAGCTCTGCCCTTCACTGAGTCCCAGCCTGGGCCAGGCACCATCCTACATGCTTTAGGTGTATCATCTCTTCGAATCTTCATAAACTTTGTGAGGTGGTGTTATTATTACCCCCGTTTACAGCGGGAAACCTAGACCCAGATGTGGCCTCAGAGTCCTTCTCAACACAGCCCTGCAGGTGGCCATTCTCCGTTAATCAGAGTCATCCTGTAGGGCAAAGCCCGCTTGCTCTTCCTCCTATGGGGCTGCTGCCTGGGAGTTCTCTGTCCGGATGGAGGAGAAGCTCTGTGGGCAATGGCATCTGGCTCATCCCTGTGTCACGCGCAGCGCCCAGGACAGTCACTGCACGTAGCAGGCGCTCGGGGAGTATTTGTTGAATGAATGAATGCTGCTGCTGTCTTTGCGCAGCTTTCTTTAGTCTCTTTCCCGGAGAGCACTCCTTGGCTCTGCCTGGATTAGCCAGTGGAGGGAGTTTTGGAAAAACCAGATCTTCTTTGTGAAAGGGAGGTGTGTGTATGTGTGTGCAGATACGTCCTTTAAGCGCGAGCTGGAAGGAAAGTTCTCTGCAAACGCTGACCCCTTCCACAGTCTCATTTGTTCTGACAGTCTGGCAGGTAGGATCGTATTTCCTTCTCTGTTCATGGCACCCGCAGCCCTGTGACCCTCCGCAAAGCTTGCCTGATGCCCTAGATGGGCCTGCACTGTGTGCACCTCTGTTTTCCCAAGAATCTTGCTTTCCAGATTGAGCCCCTTCTCAGCACCCCTCCTTGGCTGTTTCCCCCACCCCCCATCTTTGGAGCTCTGCGTGGGCCCATCGGCAGGCGGTTCCTGAGCCAGCGCAAAGTGCGGCGGAAAATTTATGAGCAGCAGCTGGGATGACAATAAGTGCTGACTGAAAAAAGCCCCCTCTCTGGGGGCTGATGGATGGTGGGCTGGCCCGAGGGGTATCCTTGCCACAGAGAAATATCTCCTGTCAGATAAATGGCCCAGACCTTGGCCCCTAGAGCACCTGGCAGGCATCCATCACCCACATGGAGTTAAGCCAGGAAGCCACAGAACCAAAAACTTCAGCACCTTTAGAGCCAGAAGAACAGCCTCACTGTGGCTGGTGGGGGAGGGGGAGGGGGAGGGGCGGTGGGGGAGGGGGAGGGGGAGGGGCGGGGGCGGAGACCAGAGACATGGCTGGGGTTACTTCTCCCTGGAGACTGGGGATCAGCCTTTCCGGAGCGTGCCTGGCCTGCTGTCTGCCTCCTTGGTGTTTCCTCATTCTGCTCCAGGAGCCTCTGATGAGCGTCTGGCTCTTGTAGCCCCAGGAGGCCGCGCTGAGGCAGGAGCGGCTGAGAGGGGAGGAAGCCCCCCTGCGCCGCTGTGGAGGCCCGATCGCTCTGAGCCCCAGGGGCGGCTGCTATGGGCCCCAGTCAGAGGAACCCCAAGCGGCTTCCTTCTGGGAGCAATTCCTACTGAGCCTTCCCCTCCTCGCCCGTCTCGCGCAGACCGGCTTCGGGGTGGGGGACAGTCCAGGCCAGCCACTGAGGGGGAGGGGCTCGGCCTACAGGCCCCAGCGTGGAACCCTGTCCCTTAGAGCAGTTGTGTGCCGGGCACTGGAGGTTGTGCAAGTGTGTGCCAGTGAGCAGGGCTGGAGTTGACAGTGTTCTCTCTCTCTTTTCCTTGTGGAAGTTTGGGGTAAGGAGAGCAGTGGCCCGAAAAGCAGCTGCATTCTTCTTTTTCTGCAAAAGCATCTGTTTAAGTACTTTCTGACTCAAAGGAAAGAACGTCAGTGCATTCCAGAGCAGGAGGCCTCCTCGGGTCAGGCTGGCTGTGCGTGTACAAAGCGTGGCAGTGTGTGTGTGCTGGTGGTATAGTGGAGAGCACAGCCGCCTTCCAAAGCATGGCTGTGTGTGTGTGTGTGTGTGCACACGTGCACGTGCGCACTCACTCACCCTCCTGCCCACCCGCCGTGGTGTCCCTTTGAGACTGGGTGCCTGGGCATGGCTGGGCTCAGGCAGGGATGTGCAGAGACATCTTAGCAGTGATTTCTGCAGATTCACTTGGGGTGCAAATTTTGGGCCAATTGACAGCCTCTGAGCCCTTCCCACGTTCTTTAGTCTTGGAGGAGATGGGCACAGAGCTGGAGAGGAGGGCGCGGGGGTGGGGTTGTGTGACCTGGGCTCTCCAGGTTGATGGCTTCCTCCTGCTCCAGACTTCTTTGCAGAAGGGCTCAGGTCAGTCCATATGGCAGGAAGCCTGGCCTTTGCCCAGCCTTGGCCTCTCCTGCCCCTTTCTCTGGCTCCTGGATGAGGAGAGGAGGCCAAGAAAGAGCCTGGGCTCTCCCTTTGCTGCTGTCTGCCCTGAGAATCCAACCTGGGTGTGCAGGCATTGTGTCTGAAGGAGGCACTCTTGCTGTAGAGACCACATCTAAGTTAAAGACTCAGTTGTGGAAACAGTGTGTGGCTCTTGCCATGTTAATCGGTCAGCCTGGGCCTCAGTTTCCTCATCTGTAAAATGGGGGTGATGATCCATAGCCTACTTTGCCAAGTTGTTTGAGCTTAAGATGAGATAATCGATGTGGAAGTACTTTGAGAGGTAGGAATGATGTTAAAGTTATTTATCAAAAGTAACACAGGGACAGAAGAGTCCATGAGTCACAAGTACGCAGCTCGGTGAAGTTTCTTCAGCACCTGGATCAAGAAACATCAACAGAGCCTGGAATCCCCCTTGTACCCCTTCTCAGCCTTCCCCACCCCCAGAGGTCACACTGTTCCAACTGCAATCCCTGTGAATTTGTTTTGCCTGTTTTTTACCCCCACATGTTTACTTATTTATTTATTTATTTGGTTGCGCCGGGTCTTAGTCACGACAGGTGGGCTCCTGAGTTGCGGCTCGCTGGCTCCTTAGTTGAGACACTTGGGCTCCTTAGTTGTTGCCTACGAGCTCTTAGTTGTGGCATGCATGTGGGATCTAGATCGAACCCAGGCCCCCTGCACTGGGAGCGTGGAGTCCTGACCACTGTGCCACCAGGGAAGTCCCATGTTTTGCCTGGTTTTGAACCTTACTTGGATGGCTAATGCTGCATGGAGCATTCCTCTGGGGAGAAGTGCTTTCACGTCTACTGTGTATGTTGGAATCGTGGGCTCAGAAGTAGCCCATGTGCTGAGCGTTAGTACAGGAAGCCAAACGGTTTTGCAGAGTGCTGGTTATATCACTTTACACTCCCACCAGCAGCAGCAGAGTTCCCTTACTACACATCCTCGCCCACACTTGATTTTGTCTAAATGTTATTTAAATTCAAGGAAGGATTGTTAATATTTCTTTCTTTGTCGTCTCTGATACAGATTTTGGAAAGGACCTTGGAACCTGATAGCTCTGATGAGGAGCCCCCGCCTGTGTACTCCCCTCCAGCCTACCACATGCACATGTTCGACAGGCCTTACCCTCTGGCTCCCCCGACTCCACCTCCCCGGTAAGAATCCGTCTCCTCTCAGAACGCAAGGCAATGGGGAAGGGAATCAGGGCTTGGGATTGAGTACAAACACAGTGGGAAACTTGACTGGACCCTTGGGTATACTAGATACCAAAGAGAACTTTCAAACTGTAAGGATTGCAAGCGCAGACATCCACTAAATTCCTACTCCAGACTAGGTGCTATGCTGAACACTGGACAGGACATAGAGATAGACGACGCTCAGCCTTTGCTTTCTGGAAGTTTATAGTCAAGGGAGATGCACAGTGGGGATGACAAGCACATGGAATGTGTCCTGACACTTCCGCTCCTGAGCCCATGGCAAACATTACTAATTGATCACTGTGCTCTTTCCTGCTAAGCTGCGACAGAACCTCAGAGTCCTCCTCCAAACAGCACTCCCAGCAGCCATCAGTAATTGGTGGAATGGATATCTATTCGCTCTCCCTGTTCCAGGGATGCTGTGGGGATTTTTAAGCAATGGGAGCAAGTTGGTCTCTTTTTCTGGGGTAATTCAGTCACTGGAAGCAGAAGAATTGGGTCCCTGGAGGCTTCGTCCAGATCAGGGGCTCTGTGATTTGGAAGTTTAAAATGAAGCTGGTTGCCAGCTGGGTCCCTGGGTCTCTGAAGTGCTTGTTTTTTCTGGGCTCTGTGTTTGAGGAGGGCCGTTGGAGCCCAGGTGCCTCTTTGTCCTGGAGCTGCTGGTCCTGAGAATAACACAGGCCTGGGGCGGGGAGGGGTGGGGGGACATGATGGGACAGGGACCTCGTTCCAGTGGATCTTCCCTTCTGGGGATCTTGGGAGCCCCAGACAGTGGTGGTGGAGAACTCTGTGATCATACAGGTATAGATAATGATAACACCTACCGTTTACTAAGCACCCTTCAAATGCCTGAAACTGACAAGGTTCTTTACCTACGCCGTCGCATTCAAACCCTCTGACAATTTGTGAGGCAGGTACTGCTGTCATCCTCATTTTACAGATGAGGAAACTGAGCCTCCGAGAGGTTTCATAACTTCCCTAAGACTACAGAGCTGGGATTTGAACCCAGGTCATTTCTGACTCCAAAGCCAACAAATGCTCCTCCCTGCTGTGTCCTGTCATCCCCCTAATGAGAAAACCCTCTGTGATTGCAGCTCAGGGAGCTGACAGAGGCCTAGAACGTTATGGGGGGAGGAGGAAGCATTGTTTCGAGCCAGGGGCAGGAGTACAGCTGAGGTCCTCCGTCACAAGTGATGCCAGAGGCTGTAATGGGGCAAAGCAGGGGGAAGCGGATAGGTCTGGGTGAGACCTTGGCAGGACTTGCAGCCCAGGATGGGTCATGATGCCCAGGGCTAAATGATTTTCCTTTGACATTTTTTTAATATCCCAAGATGCTTTTACAAAAAGTACAGTTTCTATTAGGCAGAAGAGTTCTACCTATTTTTCCGAAGGGAAAACCGAGCCCATGAGAGACAGAATCCCTTTGTAAACCTGGCATGGATATCCTGGCCGCACCCTCCCTCCCCTCCTCTGTGTATGCTGGGGTGAAGTAGGGTAGGGGTAGTGTAGCCCAGTGATGGGAGCCCCGGTTGGGGGCAAAATGACCTCAGCACTAGACCAAGGCTCAGGAGGTCTTGCTCATACCTTTGGACAAGTTACTGCCCTTGCCTCAGGTTCAGGGGCCTGACCCGGAAATGAAGGCTTTGCTGGCCTGGGGGTGGATACAGGGAAGAGAACTTAGTTGTGAAGTCGGACAGAGGCGGAGTGTCCTCCCCAGCCCGCCTCCTTTAGCTGCCTAACTTCCGATTCTTGAGGTGCCTTTGGCTCACTGCTTAACGTCTCTGAGCTTCATTTGCCTCATCTGTGAAGTGGGAATACTAATCCCCGCCTCCGCACTCTTGTGAGGGTTGAATGAGGTATTGTGGGGAGGGGGGGCCCTTAGCACAGTGCCGGGTATGAACCAGACCTGTCACCAGTGCTTTACTGCTCCCTCCTGCCCCTGGCTGCACAGTGGGCCTCTGAGGTCAGCTCTGACCGTGAACATTGAGACCAGGGGTAAGGCTGCCCTCAGAGGCCAGCGCTCAGAGGAAGCAGGGCCAGCCTCTGAGCACGTGCCCCTTTGCCCCGGGATGGCCCTGCTAGGCCCAGATCCACCCCCAGCCCATTTCCAGGGCCTCATTCAGTCTCTCCATCCAGGACATGCATTTCCAGCGTTTATGGAGTCACCTGAAGCATGCAGGTGCTGAGCCATGTGTGATACAGAGATGAATACAGCCCCGCCTTGATCTCCCAAGGAGATCAGGGTCTGGGGGAGGCTGAGACGCGCGGCAGGGTACAGGGAAGGCAGCCTAGAGGAACTGATGTCCAAGCAGTGAGCTGGTAAAGCGGAGGACAGTCGGGCGCTCCAGGCAAAGGAAACAGCATGTGCAAGGGCCTGGAGGCAGGAAAGAGGGCACCATCTGAGGGAACTGCAGGACGTATGGAATGGCTGGGTGAGGCTGGAGGGGTGAGAAGATCTTGGAAGCCCTTGAGGGTCCTCCGAGGAGCTTTGACCTTATCCTCCAGCCGGGGGTTTAAGCTGGAGAGTGACGGGGTGAGGTTAGTGTTTTAGGAATCTCTCTCTGGCTGCTGGGGCCAATCAGATTTGAGTGGGGGGTGGGGTGGGGGCAGGAATGGCCTGGCTCCCCTCTGCCACCTCCAGTCTCTGGGGTGCCTTTGAGAGTGAAGATGGAAGAGGGTTTGGGAGCTGGCCCTGCTAGGGCACAGAGAGGCAGGCTGATCCCAGGGGAGCGCGCCTGGAATGCCAGGATTCCTGGGCCCAGGTTTTACCAGGATGATCTCTGTGTTCCAGGACAGGCCTGACCCCATCTGGGCCTCAGTGTCTAGTCTTTACCAAAAATCTTGCCTGGAAGGCTTGTTGCTGAAATCCTTCTGGGCTCTGATATTCTCTGGGTAAGCCTAGGGGTCTGATGGGGCATGCAGTTCTAGTTCTGGGGTCCAGAGAGCCCCCCCAGCCTTCTCTCTCCTTCCCCTCGCCCAGCCTGTCCTTTCCTGAATGAATGACAGGCGCTGAAGCCCAGAGGCACCCCTCCTCACAGGCCACCTGCTGTTCTTCCATTGAAATTACAGCCTTGGAAGTTTTTTATTTGCCTCTCAGCTCATTTCTGACATTCCTTTCTGACCACAGTGGAGTTGCCTGGGCCGCCTGTGCTCAGGGTCCCCCCTGGCTCTCACAGCTGTGGGCTGACCTCATCTCAGCCGGTGCCAGGGCAGGGGGCTGGGCCTGCCCCTCCTCCAGGACCGCGGGCCCAGCAGCGAGGGACTCTCAGCCTCCTACTCCTCGTCCCCTCCCGACGTGGATTCTCAGTAACAAACGGCTAGAGGGGTCCGGCTGCAGCTCCGGGGCTCTCTCTCCATGGCTTTCCTGGGTAGCTGTGGGTGTGATTGAGTTGGGGTGGGCACCCATGTCCCAGATGAAGACCCTGAAGCTGGAGGAAGGGTGCCGGGGTCGACCAAAGAAGGCCCTCGAGTCCCAGAGGGATGGGGTATCCACCCCCTTGACTCTCTGGGCCTCGGAGAAAAATGAAGCCAACAGCAGTGAGAGGAGGTGGGTGAGCGCTGGAGAAGGAAAGGCGCCCAGGAATGGGAGTCCCGGGCCCTGAGGCAGGCTCTTCTCTGGACCACTCCCGCATCTGTACAGTGAGAGGGGCCCCGGGGTTTCTTGGCTCCTGTCTGAGAGCTGAGCTCCCACCAGGCACTTAGCGGCTTGTTATCCTGTCTGCTGCCGCCCCCACCCTTCGCCCTCGGCCGCCGGGCCACCCGCCCAAAATAGAAAAGGAAAGGAAGTTATTTCCATAGTCAGGGGCAGCCCGGAAAAGCTCCCCTCCAGTGAGGGGGCGGGCGGGATTCCTGGAGCTTGAGACCAAATCGGAGCCAGGCCCGAGAGAGAGTGGCTCCCGGCCCTCGGCTGCCTTCTCTGTGTGTCATTTCCCTGATTCAGCAGAACACGTGTCCTGCGGTTGCCACGCTGCAGGCTGCCGAGGAGCTGTGGGGAGCTCCTGGCCAGGCCCCAGGCCGCCCGCAGGCCAGGACGGCAGGGCGGGAGGCTGGGGGTCAGGGAGGCCACGTGCCAGGGTCTCCTGCCTCTCCTCTCCGCCTCGCTGTTGGCCTCCGCCTTGGCCCAGGGGAGCGGTTCCCCAGCGCCACTTGGAACAAGGACCCTTCCGATCCCACACCTCCAGGTGCCTTTTCAGCACGTTGTTCAAGACAGCCTCCCAAGGGCCTCCCACGCGCCTGGGCAGGCAGACAGCGGCTTGTAGGAGACCGAGCCCCAGAGGGGACAGGGGCTCACCCAGGACCACGTGGCTGGCCTGTGGCTGCGCCGGAACCGGAGCCTAGATCCGCTTACCCTCTAGGGATCCTGGTGTCCCCATGTCCCCCGACCCTAGCGAACCAGCACGGGGGCGGGCTGGGCTGCTTTCGCTCGGAGCACGCCTGGCACTCAGCAGCCAGGAGGAGCTCGCGTCATGCGAGGCGCCAGGGGGAGAAGCATGAAGACCATGACTACCACGTCCACGTCAAAATCCACAGCGCTCTCTAGGCCCAGAGACCCTGAAGGCGCCGAGCAGTTGAACATCCAGTGCGGCGGAGCCCAGGGCCCAGAGGCTGGGGGTCAGCCGAAGCCTGGTTGAGAAGCGGAGCGAGCGTGCTGCGGCTTTGTGCCAGAGGCAGCGGGGGCCGCGGGAGGCCCTGGAGCAGCAGTGGCAGTCTGAGCGGGATCTTGGTGTGCTGGGCCAGGACACCTGTGTGTGGGCCTGACTGTTCCCTCCTGCTCGTCACCTCTCACCCTGCAGCATCGACGTGCTGGGCTCGGCGCCCCCTTCCGGCCAGAGGCGCTATCGGAACTGGAACCCCCCGCTGCTAGGCAACCTCCCGGAAGACTTTCTCCGCATCCTGCCCCAGCAGCTGGACACCATACAGGTAACGGAGGATTCCCCCGCCCCTGGCCTGCCTGTGCAGCAGCTCTGCTTGCCCACCCCGCTCATGCCAGCCAGGGTCACTCCCTGCTGTTTGAGCCCAGGCTGAGCTATTTCTGTTGCCCTGGGTTTGGAGGGAGAGAACACTGAACCAAAAGCCTCATTTCCTGTCTGGGCCGGGAGGTTCCCTCTTCCACCCAGGAAGGTGACAGCCCTGAGGACGCTCCCTGGCTGCAGCCATCACCCCAGGCTGGAGGGAGGTGGGCAGGGGCGGGGGGTGGGGAGCTGTCAACGGCACAGGACCAGAGCACCTTCCTTCCCTCCCCTGGGAAAGGGCCAGGGTGCTTCTCCCCAGAGGCTGGCCCTTGGCAAGGGGGTCTCCCCTGAGACAGCTTAGACAGGGAGAGCTTTGAGTTTGGGGACCCCGAGCAGTTCAGATCACTCTTCAGGACTATTCAGGTTTTGATGAAGGAAGGTGGGGGGCTGGGGTCCAAGGTGGAGGAGGTGGGGAGTAGTTCTTAAGCCCTTGCTGCTTCCTCAGCAGAGAGGGCTCTGGCCTGTTAAGTTAGATAGGAGGTGCTGGCCACAAGGTGCGGCCACAGCATCCTGTGAAGGACACGTGTACCCCCAGGTGTGTGTGGATGTCTGTGCAGCGTGCGTCCTTGTGAGTAGGCGACCCACATGCTCGCTCCCCTCCTCAGGCTACCTCGGGGGGCTCCAAGCCTGCGAGCACAGAGGGAGGCCGGCCCCTCACGGCCGGGCCCGGACCCCGGGACCAGGAGAACCGCTGGAAGCAATACCTGGAGGACGAGAGGATCGCGCTCTTCCTGCAGAACGAGGAGTTCATGAAGGAGCTGCAGCGCAACCGCGACTTCCTCCTTGCCCTGGAGAGAGGTGGTGCCCCGGGTGGGGCGCTGCGGCTGCTGCTCCATGGCTAAGGAGGGGCTGATGTTGGCTTTAACCTTGGGGCTCGGGGTGGCCTCTGTGCTGTTGAGTTATTCTGGTGGGAGCCTCAGAATTCTGCCAACAGGGACCTGAGTCACCAGCCACCGCTTCCCTCCTCTGGAACTCAGAGAGAGAGAGAGCGGTGCCCTTCCCTTGCTCCCCTGCCTGTCTGCTCTGTGCCAGGCACTGGCTTTGGCACCATGTGTCTGGAGCTCCAGGAATAGAGGGATTGGGTCCGTGGGTGCCTCCCTGAGCAGAGGACATTAGAGCAGGGGCTCTTGAGTTTTTTGGGTGTTTGAGTTGTCCTTGGGCCCAGCACTCTACTGCCCCCAGCCTGGCTGCCTTCCCCCTTCAGGGTGGGAGTGTTTGATGGGGGTACAGCGAGGGGCCTGTGGGAGGGTGTGTGTGTGTGTGCACGTGTGTGTGTCTGACTGTGTTTTGGGGGAGGGAGCACGGTGCGCAGGGAGAAGTCTGGCCTGAGACAGAGGAGGCCCAAGGCTGGTCCCAGCTCTGCATTAAAGGTGCTGGGGGTCTCGGGGTCTTTCCTTTTAAATGAAGGGCTGGACTCTCCGACTTCCCAGGGTCCTTCTGATTTTGACGTCTGACACTGCAGGTGGTTGTCAGGGCAGTAGTTTCTGTATCTTTGAGAGTTCTGGTTCTTTGTTGTGTTTTTTTTTTTTTTTTTTTTTTTTGCGGTCCGCGGGCCTCTCACTGTTGTGGCCTCTCCTGTTGCGGAGCACAGGCTCCGGACGCGCAGGCTCAGCGGCCATGGCTCACGGGCCCAGCCGCTCCGCGGCATGAGGGATCCTCCCGGACCGGGTCACGAACTCGCGTCCCCTACATCGGCAGACGGACTCTCAACCACTGCGCCACCAGGGAAGCCCAGTTCTGGTTCTTTGAGATCCCGTAGGCGTCGTGTGTGCACGTATTTCGTGTGTGCATGTGTGTGTGTGTGATTCTGGGGGTTTGGCCTCTATAACAGCCTCCTGCATCTCAGCGCAGGCTGCCCCTGGGTGGGAGCTAACTTCCCCGACCAGAATGTGGTCCTTTTCCAGATCGATTGAAATACGAGTCCCAGAAATCTACATCCAGCAGCAGCGTAGCTGTGGGAAATGACTTTGACTTTCCCGCTCCTGTCCCAGGTAACCTTGCCTTCCTAACAGAGAGCTTGGAGGGTGTAGGGGCTCACACCCCACTGTGGTTTGCATATTTGGAGTTTGGGGGTAGGCTGAGGAAACAGGCTGGTGGGGAGGTTTCTCCCTCTTCTCCATCCTCACCGAGAGGGAGACGGCCCCTCCACTCAGCAGCCCCGGGTTCTTACCAACCCAGCGGCTGCTGCAACCCACACCCGGGATTGGCCAACGGACTGGCTGAAGTCCTTGGAGGTGCCTGGAGCACGGGCAAGAAGGGGACACACCACACCACGTAATGTCCCAGGGGGTGTCGGAGGTGGGGTGGCAGGGGACTCAGAGACTGGGTCACTGCCCCGGGGGAGCTTATGGTTTTACTGGGAACAAACACTGGAGATGCATCCAAGAAACAGGCAGAATGAAGCAGCAAGGCTGAGGACACACTTGTTAATTATGGCAGAAACATGTTGGCGGGGAAGGGCAGGATCAATCTGGGAAGAGTTCATTCATTCATTCATTCATTCAGTAGCTAGGGAATATCTGCCACGGGCCAGGCTCTGCCTTAGTGTTGGAGGAATAGAATTGGAAGCTTCATGTCCAGGGTGGTGAGAAGCAAGAATTGCCTCAGTGGCTGAAGGAGGGCCAGGGGTGGACAGCAGGCTGCTGGGCTGCACGGACGAGGGTCAAGCTGGAGCTGGGGACACGCTGAAGGTCCCGGTTCCATACTCGACATCTGGACTCTGCCTGTGTGTGTGCACAGTGGCCCCTGGTCAGCCAGTGCCCACCACACACACACAGGCTGCCCGCCTCAGAGGAAGAATCCACAGCTCTTGCCCGAAACAGAATCGCGTGGTAGAATGGGGGAGGGGGGGAAAAGGACGGGGAGCTCAGCTGATCCCAGCTTGAAGAGAGAAAATCCTGTCGAACTGATTCATACGCGACAGGCTGGGAGCTTAGGTCCCCCCAGATATGCATCTGGGGGTTTAACAGCAGCCTCTTGTCCTTGATCCCAAATTAACCATAGACACCTGGACCACTGAGGTGGATCAGAATGTCTCACAGGGGCTTAGCAGGCAAGGTGACTCGGGATTAGCATGGGAGATTTAGAAGGGCAGTGAGGGACCCAAGTGGGTGCTGAGTGAACGGGGAGACTCGGCGCACCACGTCAGGACGCAGGCAGGCTGGCCACGTGCTGGTGAATGTGTAACAGCCTGTCAGGGTGCAGGGGAAGCCCCAGTGCTTAGCATCTGGTAGCTTCCATGGTGTAAACACTCCCATCGTGGCTGATTTCAAGCTACCAAAGGGCCTTCACGGAATGCAGAGGGGTCAGAGGAACAGACAGCTGGGAGCCTGCGGGAGCTGGCCCTCCACACGTACAGACCAGACCACTGACCCTTTTTACAGAAAAGGGGAGAGTGAGGCTTGGGTGGGGAAAGAAATGCTCCTTGAACCCTGGCGTCCTCCTTGCGTTAAGCTCCCTCCCCGTTAGGGCAGGAGCCTGCTCTTTGCTCCCTTCCTCAAGTGGAAGGGTGGGGCTGAGCCCCTGTCCTGTGGGGACAGCCCTGATCCGCCTCCCCGGGCCTTGGGCAGCCACTGGCCCTCAGAGGTGTCTTCCCCCCTTCCAGGAACCGGCGACAACAACCCCGCTGTGTCTGAAGATGCCTTATTCAGGGACAAGTTGAAACACATGGGAAAATGTGAGTCCAGCCCACGCCCCCTCCCCAGCTCTTCTAAGACAGGCCTGTGGCCTCCTGGGAGGGAGGGAGCCACCGGACTTTTAATGCAGCTGACTCTTGGTGAGCCAAGGTGACATTTTAATCACGGGCTGGCTCCCTCAGCTTTCCTGCCTCACTTCCCTGTGCAACTGAGTCTGGATACAAATTAAGTTTTAAATCCTCTTGAGCCATCTGTCTGCAGAAAAATAATGTGCTGGACACCACACCCCCCTGTCCCCTGCCGTTTTAGAGTTCACATTCTCTGTGGCTTGAGGGGGCTTGGTCGGGCCGGGCCTGAGTGGGGAGGCCCAAGCTAAGTCCACGTTCTGTGGGTGGGCGGTCCACCGGGTCAGTGGCCCCTTCCCACAAAGTCCTGCCAGCCGGGTCCCGCCTTCCCCTCCACCCCACCCCCCCAGACACACAACCATGCGTGAATGAGGCTGCCATCCTCTCAGGCTCCATTTCAGAGAAAATCTCGCATTAGTCATGGAAATCCCAGAACCAGCCCTGGAGGTGGAGAGGGGAGAAGGGGCGGTGGCAGGAGGAAAGCCAAGATGCGAAGCCGTCGGTCACGGCTGGGGAAGGAGGAGCAGCCAGATCTCAGCTGCTGGCTGCGGGCCCTGGCCAGGCTCTCGGCGGCCTGTGCGGCCTCTGCCGGCCGACCCAGGATGGCAGCCTCACTCCGCCAGGGCACCAGCCTGACCCCGGCCTGCGGTGGCTGTCGCCCCGTCCCCTCCCCCACCAGCCTGCCCGCCTGCCCCAGTCCTGGGGGGCAGCTCGCTGCCGCTCTGGCTGCCGGCTCACAGGTCTCTCTGCCCCTAGCCACCCAGAGGAAGCTGTTTGAACTGGCCAGGGCCTTCTCGGAGAAGACCAAGATGAGGAAGTCAAAGAGGAAACACTTGTTGAAGCATCAGTCGTATCCTTTCCAGCCCGGCACTGGGTGGCAGCGGGTGGTGCTAAGGGTGCTGAAAACCCTGGGCTGGGCCCCCCGAGGCCGCAGCCTCCCCCGGAGCGGGGCCGGGCCGTGCGACTCCCCCCTCCCCGCCGTGGGCCCAGCTGCCAGCCTGGCGCTGCCCTACCTCTTGACGCAAATGTTGACCCCCGTCACCAGGCATGGGGCACAGGCCAGTGTAGGCCCCCTGTAGGCTCAGAAGCTGTCCTACCACTTTTTAACTTTTTGTCTGGGGTAATCTGCATCTGGAGAGAAAACTTCGTCCTTCCATGGAAATCAGCAAACCTTTTCCTAATTTCTTTCTTTTTTAAAATTAATGATTTTATTTGATTAATTTTTGGCTGCGTTGGGTCTTCGTTGCTGCATGCAGGTTTTTCTCTAGTTGCGGAGAGCGGGGGCCACTCTTCATTGCGGCGCGCGGGCTTCTCACTGCGGTGGCTTCTCTCGTTGCGGAGCACAGGCTCTAGGCGCACGGGCTTCAGTAGTTGTGGCTCGCGGGCTCCAGAGCATAGGCTCAGCAGTTATGGCGCAAGGGCTTAGCTGCCCCACGGCATGTGGGATCTTCCTGGACCAGGGCCCGAACCCGTGTCCCCTGCGTTGGCAGGCGGATTCTTAACCACTGTGCCACCAGGGAAGCCCCCCTAATTCCTTAAGTTGAATTGATCCACAGACCTTTCCACCTCCTCATCTCACGTGTTGGCCCTGCCTTCTCACTCTTAGTTCCTCCAGTAAAAATATGGTTTTCCACAATTTTACCCAGACTTCCATCCATGCTTGTCAAACAGGGCCCAGGATATTATTATAGAAGCTGAGCAGCCAAAGGAGAACAGGGAGAAAGTTCCTTCTCTATCTCCAGAGGTGGGAGCCGGGTGAGAGAGTCAGCGCCTGGCTGCTCAGTTGACCCCAAGAAAAGGAGCCTGCGGGAGGTATTGGGGAGTTTGGGGGGATAAGGCAGGTGCGGTGAAGGCCTCCTGAGCTTGGAGCGGGGGTAGAAGTCCAGGGACAGGGAGCGCCCCCCCCATCCCTGGGACAGTTTTCCTGAATGGCCCGGCAGACTGGGGGCTGCGGCTTCAACAGCCAATCTCCTGGACGACGTGGAGGGCCACACGTGTGGTGAGGCGGGGAGGGCAGGGAGGTCGGGGCTCTGAGTTGCCTGTGATGGGTGGTCCCCCAAGAGGAGGGCCTGGGTGTTTCACAGGTGAACCCAGACTGTAAAGGAGGGGACACCCAACCTGGGGGACATATCAGGGTTGGTGGGCAGGTGACCCAGGGAAATGGGTCCCCCCCTCTGACTTGGTCCATATTGCCTCTCCCTTCCACTCCTGAAAAGGGGCCCAGCCACATCTCCACCTAAATCTTTACCTGGAGCACAAAGCGCCGAGTGCTGTTTCTGGGGAATATTCTCTGGGGTGTGAGGGGACAGACAGGCCCACCCACATGGAAGGGCCTCCCCTTGAGAACCAAGCGCTGGGCAGTTTCAGTGTCGGGCCCCAGAGGCCCTCCAGCGTTCATTCAGTCCCTCCCAAAGGCATGTGGGCCAGCAGACACTGCCTCCGACCTTCCCAGGCCCACAGCTGAACCCTGATCCTCAGGCCTCAGAGCAGAGGAACCCTTTGGCGCTCAGGAGGCCTCCAGAAACAAGGGCTAGAAGGGCCGTGGCGGTCATCTGGACAGTCCCACGTCCCCGTCGCATTTTATAGATGAGGAGACTGAGGGGAGAAGTTGTCCACGGCCTCAGAGCTCATCAACAGACAGAGCAGCAGCCAGGGGTCCTGACCCCGCACCGGGCCCGGTTGCCCCTCACCAGACCCACGCGTCGCTCCCGGGGATCAGCGTGGGCCCCGGCAAACAGGGGTGGAGAGAGTTGGGTCAGCCGTCTTGCCCAGCCTGGGGGACGGGCCTGAGTGACGCCCTGCAGGGCGGAGGGTGAGGTGCTTTCCTCTGCTTTTCAGACGAAGACTTCCGGGGAAGGCGACAGGAGGTGCCCAAGGTGGAGGAAGCACTAAGGGAAGGACAGTAAGAGGTAAGGCGCAGGACGGCCCTGCCCCACACCCCAGAGCGTGGTCTTCCCCGTGGGCCAGAGGCATCAGGCTCAGGCAACTAGATGGCGCAGGTCCGGGGATTTTTCCCTTGTTGTTATGGCGGGGGACGTGTGCGTGGGGGAACTAGTGTTTTGCATTATTGATTCATTTGACAAAAGATAATCACACCTGCCTAAGCCAGATGCTAGGAACAGGAAAAGAAAGATCCTGCTTTGACCTTGAATCATTTACAGCACAGTTGAGAAGAGAGTCCAGGATCCACACAGCACACTAAGAACAATTTAAGAAAAACTGAGACGGCCTCACCCGGCCGTGTCCGCACAGAACTCTGCCTTTGCCTCTTGGGTTTCGGTGGTGGGAAGACGAGGGAAACGGCCCCTCTAAGACAGCTCTGTGTCTGGCTGGAGCCATGGACCTCCAGGCTGCTTTTCCTCCTCTTGCCCAGTGCATCCCTGGGGAAGAAGCAGGGAATGTCAACACCTCCTCCAGGGCTCAGGGGAACCTGTCCCTCTTCCAGCCCCTCCCCCATCAGCATGCGGCCTGCCCACCCTGCCCCCAGCCGCTGTCCTGGTCCCAGTGGTCAGCTCTCTACAGGGCTTTCTTGAGCTCGCGGTGTGGCAGGTACGGCCCTGTTTCCGGCTATGGAGAAATACTTGCTACCCTCGGGGTAGCTGGAGTGGAGCGGAGACACCCGGCTGGGGAGGACACAGCCAGGAAGAGTACAGGCGCCCTCTCCCCTCAGCCTGGGCGGCTGGCCTTCACGTCACCTCTAGCTGACTCGCCACCCTCCACCAGGCCCTTCCGGACCTCTTGTGTTCTCTCAGGCTCTCCCCGCCCCTGTGGCTGCACCCACGCTTCCCGGGTATCCGGAATGCTGGAATCAAGCCGGGGTGGGGGGAGGACCCCCGCCTCCTGCGCAGCGTCGCTACCACGTCCTTCCCACTGGTCCCCCGGGAAACGTGCTGGCCCAAAGCCACCCCTTATCGGGACCTTCCTCATCCTTTCTTTCTTTCCTGAATCTTCCAGCTTTTCCCTTTCCTTCCTCAAGTCTACATCCTCCTCGTCCCATCTTAAAAACCAAGAGTCCTCAATATTTTCCATCATCACCCGGTTTGCAGAAAAGTGCATCCTCCTTCACCCATTGCCAGCTGCCCACCCCCACCCCCAGACTGACTCAGGATCACCGGCCAGGTCCTGGGCCTTTTCCTGCTCCACATCCTCTGATGCTGTCTCTGCACGCCATGCCCATCGTCGCCCCTGAAACTGCCCTCCCTTGGCTCCTGTGGCCCCAGGAATCGTGGATCCGCGTTCTCTCTGCCGTTGATTCTCTGTGCGCTTTTGGGCTCCCGTGGCTCCTTCCACTCCCTCAACCCCAGCTCTCCCCGTAGCTCTGGGCTTGACCCTCTTCAAAGTCTCCTTACTCCCTCTCCCTAGCGGTGCCACCAGCCTCTTACAGCATCAGCAATACTTTTTTGCAGTTGGCTCCCAAATCTGAATCTCCATCTTAGTTCTCCAAACCCACTCCACAGCCCCAGCTGTGCCCACGATGGTCTTTCTAGCCCTGGCTGTGAACTCACTGAAAGCTGGACAGTCCCACTTCTGATTTCCCCAGTTCATTTCTCTGCTTTATTCCTCGCCTCACTGCCCTGGCAGACTCTCATCACCTGGGTGATAGCTGCTGGTCTCTTCACTGCCCCTGCTCTGTTCACCCATCACCAGGACACCACTAGAGTTCCACTTCTCCCTTGCTCTCTGAATGGGTCTTGCAAGTGAAGACTCCTCAGCTTGGTGTGGGGATCCTGCCAAATTCTGATCCCATTTTACTTTTCTGCCCCTACAGGTGCCCTTGGTGTGCTCAGCTGGGCTACCGCTGTATCACAGAACAGGCCGGGCACCCAGGCACCCAGGCACACCTCTCAGCCCTTCACAGACAGCTGCTTCACCCCCCGCCCCACCACTCCATCTCTAGCTGCCAGAGTCCCTGCTGTTTTGCAAGTTGGAATGTTTCTAGGAGCTTGGATTGGTGGGTGTGACCGCAGGCAGATTTCCAAGGCTGACATAGAGTCCCTGGGGGAAGGAGAAGGCTCCTGTCTTTAGAAGCTTCTGCCCAGAACCATCTCTCCAGGAACCAGTGGTGAGGAAAACCCCTGGGCTCCACTGAAAAAGACGTCTCCCATCCCTTTTTCCTGCCAGACGCAGCAGTTTCTCCTCGCCGGAGACCATCTGACCCGGTAGAGGCAGCCAGAGAGCAAACCGGCCCTCCGCTGAAGAGCCCAGCTGCAGCCGGATGGATGGTGCTTCAGTTCTGAGGCCCAGTGGTTCTCCGGCCACAGTCCAGCCCAGCCACTGCCACTTCCCAAGGGACTTAGAACTTCGGAGTTGCATGCTGTGATTGGAGGAAGGGCCTGAGGGTGGAAGCAACAGCCAACCCCAGTCCCTTTTGTAGCCAGGCTGTTCTATGGGGGACGAGTGGAAACGTAGGATCTAACCCCTCTTCTTAAAAAAAAAAAAAAAAAAAACACCCAGAAAACTGGCAAAGGTTGGAGTACCCGAAAGGGGAGGATGATCCTACCAGAGGCTCGTTGGCCTGATGGTGGAGCCCCTGCCCTCCTCTTGTCCTGGTCTCTCCTGTCGGGCCACAGACACTGCCTGATCCCCTACCCCCATCCCCAGCTCCCTTCTGGGCACCTAGGGTCCTTTATTCACATGGCCTTCTGCATCTCAGTCTTTCCCCAGGGGTGCTGGTCCTTGGCACACCCCTGCACGGAGCTCTGGGTGAGAGAGTCCCGGGCAGTCACTCGGGCCCGCTCTGAGGAGTGATGGGCCACCGCAGAGAGGTATCTGCTGAGTACCCTGCCTGGGCCCCTCGGGCTGCCTCTGTTAGGGGCTGGCAAGGGCCCCCAGCGGGGACGGGGAGGCTGGCCACCCCGGAGCTGGTGGATTCTAGCTAGGCAGGGGTAGTCTTTACTCTGACAGAAGACAAAAGTCCGTTCTGGATGGGATCCTGTAGTCCCACGACAGTGGGGGCTCCAGGGGCTCTGACTCCCCAGTTGGACTAGACGTTCTGCTGTCATTAAGGGTGGGCAGCGGCCAGGTCTTTAGTAACCCTGAGAAGGTGCAGGACTGAGGGGCAAGAAGGAGAGGCTGCCAGCCGGGCCCGGGCCCCTGGGGCAGAAGGGCTTGCTGGGTGCCCCTTGCCAAGCGTGAGAAGGCAAATGGCCAGGAGGAAAACAAGGGTCCTACGAACCTGACCCGGCACCAACCACTGCCAACGGGAGGGAGGGAGGGAGGGAGGGAGGGGCGGCCGGGCTCCTGTGGCCCAGCTGCAGACGGGAAGGCGCTGCCCTCGGGAGAACCGGGGAGCCGGGCAGGCACGGGGCCAGGGCCCGAGCGGGGAGCCAGCCCAGCGGCACGGCGGTGGGGCGTTGGGAGCGGGCCCAAGCCTGGCGGGGCTTGGTGGCCGGAAGCCACCTCGAGGTAATGAGGGCGTGACGGGCTCCCCGCGGTGCTGGAGGGGGACCCTGGCCCGGCTCAGCATCCCGAGCGAGTGCGGAAGTGCTGCCGCCCCCCAAGGGCTCCTGATGACCGGGCACAGAAGAGGGGGAGCGCCAGTCGCCCCCCACCCCCCACCCCCCGTCCGTGTGTGTGGCTTTGTCAGTTTTTTTGTTTTTGTTTTTTTCTCCTACGTGTGGGTTTTTTCTTGGAGCAGTTTCATAGGAATTCGTGTAATAAACACTTGGTGTTCTCTTGGTGCTCTGACGTGGCGGCGCGTGGGCTGACCCTCCCCCTCCCCCCGGCACCCCGCGCCCGTGGGCCGCCTGCCCGGCCCACCCGCAGTGCCCGCGGGGCCCCGGGGCTCGGCGTCCCCGCAGCGCCCCTCAGGTGGCCCCTGTGCCGCACCGCAGCCTCGCCCACCTGCTGGCGCTGTCCGCCTTCCTGTTTGCCTGGGAAAGTAAGTAAACCGCTTGCTGACAGGCCAGGGAAACACCAGTCTGTTGCGAGAGCTCCAGCCGGTCACCTTCCTAAATAAACAGAAAGCTGCCAGAATAACGTCTCGCCTGGAGCTGCGGGGATGTGTAGTCTCAGGCTTCAAAGGGCCCGCAGACACCTTCCGGTTCAAACCCCTCTCGCTTTCCCTACTCCCAGGCTTCGGTGAACTACCTCCCGCGCCAGGGAGCTCACTGCCAAAGGAGGAGGCTGGTGCCCTCTTCAGACAGGGCGGTTTTCAAGGTTAAAAAGTTCTTCCTGGTGTTGAGCTGTGGGCCTCCTTGTGGCTTCAACCCACACAACTTACTTCTGGGCTCCGAGTCACCCAGGCCAAGTCACTGCTCTTCCCCTGATGCCATGTTTTTTTGTTTGTTTTTGTTTTTAATATTTATTTGTTTATTTTATCATTTACTTGGCTGCACCGGGTCGTAGTCACGGCACGCGGGATCTTCGTGATGGCATGAGGGATCTTTAGTTGCGGCATGTGAACTCTTAGTTGCAGCATGTAGGATCTAGTTCCCTGAGCAGGGATGGAAGCTGGGCCCCTTGCATTGGGAACATGGAGTCTTAGCCACTGGACCGCCAGGGAAGTCCCCCCTCCCCATGCCATGTTTGAGTTCAGTGGCCTTTCTCCTTCTGGATAAACAATGCAGGTTCTTCCTGCCTCCCCTACAAAAATGTTTTGCCCCCACCCCTGCCCTGCCCCCAGCCCAGGTAGACCGAGGTGGGCTTGTAAATTGACGTACCTGGACAGCTGGTGAAGCTCCAGACCTGGTGTTTGGACCTCAGCAACCCAAGATTATCCTCTCATCCCTGCTCTGTGCGTTCTTTACTGATAGCTGTTGATCAGTGTAAATCCCCCCACCGCCAGCATAGCACCAGCACCTGGGACCTTGTTAGAAATGCCAATTCTCAACCCCACCCCAAACTGAGTCAGAAACTCTGGGGGTGCAGCCCAGCAGTCTGTGCTTCTGATATGCACTAAAGTTTGGGAGCCATGGTGTTAGGTCAGTACCTAGTACTGGCTGCAGAGTAGAATTACCAGAGTAGTTTAAAAAATCCTGATGCTCAGTACCCTACACCAATGAAATCAGCAGTTATAGGTTGGGTTCTTTGAAAGCGCCTCAGGTAATTCAAGTTCACACTCCAGTTTGCAATCAAGTTTGAGGACCAGCACAGCTAAGCAGTCTGTTAGGTGTTTCATATTAGCCCAATTAATCTTGCCCAATAATGGGCACTTTACAGATGATGAAATGACAATTCAGAAAGGTTAAGTAACTTACCTAAGAGCTAGCAAGGTGTGAAGTCAGAAAAGGGGCCAGGGCTACCTGACTTCAAAACCTGTGCTCCACCCTCTATACCCCTGCTGCTCAAAGTGTGCTCTACCGGCCAGCAGCATGGGCATCACTCGTGAGCTTATTAGAAACGAATGTCATCAGGCCCTACTCCAGACCTCCTGAGTCCGAACCTGGGGTGTAGTTGAACCAGCCTTCCAGATGATTCTGATACGTTTGAGAACCACAGTTCTACTACCTTGCTACTCAAAGTTTGGTCTGCGGACCAGCAGCATCTATATCATCCGGGAGCTTGTTAGAAACAGCATTTCCGGCTGTGCTCCAGACCTACGGAACCAGAATGTGCATTTTAAAAAACTCCTCAGTTGTCTTCTGTGCACAGTAAGGCTTGAGAAACACTGAATCATCTCTGTTGCTTGGGTCCCATTCCCAGAGATTCTGGTTTAATTGATTTGGGATTTAGCCTGGGAATCAGATTGTAAAAGCTCCTAGGTGATTCTAGTATGCGGCAAAGTTTGAGCACCACTCACTATTACGCCTATTAGTGTAGATGAGGCTGAAGGTGATTGGAACCGGAGAGGGGGGTGTGGGGAAAGAAGGCAAAGAAAGCTTACCAGGTCCAACAGGAGTGCAGAAGATGAAGCCCCTGCTCCATGATGAGCCTCTCCCAGTTGAACAGTGTGTAGAGGCCCCAGGAAGGAGTCGGGCTGGGTCAGGTGACTGCCTCAGCCACCCACCCTCACACCATGCTCATCTGCGAGTCCTGGGCTCTCGGCATCCACAACGTGATACTTGCAGATTTATCTTCTGCAAAAATGCTGAGCTGGGCTATCCGGAGTCTGGTCCAGCCAATGCCCCTCCCCCTTTGTATGCTTTGGTGTCCTCAGGGCTCAGTCCCAGCTGGCGAGGAGCTCATGGGCCTTGGGGAATGCTGTGCCCAGAAGAACTGGCCTGGTTATTACCATGCTGGGGCCTCAACCCTCCCTCTGTTCTCCTGAAGCAACTGGTAAGGGGTCGAGGTTGGAGGAAACACAGGAGAACTTGGTTTGAAGCAGGCAGGTAAGGTGTGGGACGATGATGATGAGAGCTGCTTATCAGTGCTTACTGTATGTCAGTCACTTTTCTGGGGTGCTTTACAAACGGTATTTTATCCCACAACTATTATATGAAATCAGTATTTATACTCCCATTTCCCAGATCAGGAAACTGAGGCCCAGAGATGTTAAGGTCCTTACTCAGTATCGCCGTCAGTAAGTGGTAGTGCCTGAATTTGAACCCAGGCAGCTGAACTCCAGAGCTGGTGCCTAAACACTAAGCTGTATATTGGGGTGGGGGGAACAGGTGATAAGACTTAGAACCTCTGCATAAATGCAATTTGTAGAGCACGGAAAGGTCCACCTGCTTAAAAACATCTTCAACAGCATGCCCGGAAGTCACCTATTAGCATTCTTTATCTGATTTTAAAAACAATCTCTTAGCATTTCCATTAAGTGGCAAATATCTGCTGAGAGACGCACATGAACCCCTTTTGCCCATTATCACAGCATAGATTAATATTCATTGGATTAGTTGGCTAGACCAGCTGGAGAAAGATTTGGAAGTTTCTGGAGTTGATGGTGGGGTGAGGGGGCGGGGTTGGGTGTTGAAGGGGGCTGTGTAGATCTACTGCCACCTGGTGGTGATCTCTCAGAAGCGGCAGTTGCTGGTCACCGAGAGGCCCAAACACCACGTTGCCAGAAGGAAGACCCCAGCACCTGTGTGGCCTGAAGCCAGACGAGGAAGTTTACTCTGTTCACATGGTCTTCTGTTTGGTAAAATTTGCAAAGCAAGGATATTTTTGTACCATTTTCTTAAAAGGGCCATTGAGATTACATAAGCTTCAGGCCCCACAAAACCAGCATCTACCTGGCCTGTCATTTCTATAAAGAGTCAGAGTCCTTTATCGGGCCAGGAGGATTCTTCCAGGGACTCTGCAGGGAGGAGTTGTGAAGCTCAGTACAAACTCAGAACGAGCCTGCCTTGCTCTGACCTTGCCATTCAAAGCGTGTTCTGTGGATACGGTGACCAGCCATTCTGGTTTTCCAGGACTGAGTGGTTTCCTCGGATGGGGAACTTTCAATGCTAAAACCAGGAAAGTCCGTGGCAAACTTGGGTGAGTCGATGACTCTGTCTGCAGACCCGCAGTATTGGCGTCAGCCTGGAAGTTTTTTTAGAAATGCAGTTTCAGGCCTCACCCCAGAACTACTGGGTCAGAATCTGCATTTTCCAAGAACCCCATGACCTTCAGGTACACATTAAAGATGGAGGGTTCTGCCTCCCCCAAGAGAAGAAGGGCCTAGCCCAGCCCCGACATGTGTGCCTGCAAGGGTCTCATCTTCTGCTGGGAAAACTCCACAGCGTGGTTCCCACTGGACTTCAATTCTGATAACAAAAGGCCAGACCTAGCTGGCTCCTGTTTCCTTGGCTACAACAAGAGCCACAGTGATACAGACCACCCAGGGCAGGTAGGCACAAAGTGCTTCTCTCTCCTCTGCCTGAACTGGATTCTCCTTGGGGGCAAGGCTGCTGTTTGCTGAAGAAATGAATGGGCAGCCTTGTGAAAATGCTTTGAGGGAATTCCCTGGTGGTCCAGTGGATAGGTGTCCACATTTTCGCTGCTGAGGGCCTGCGTTCATTCCCTGAAAAAAGAAAGACAAAGAAAATGCCTTGAAAATTGTTAGATGAGATTTAAGTGTAGGTGTGATTGAATACATTGTGATCTGTTGCTCTTAGGCATGGAATGGTCAGAAATTGTTATCATCATTACTCCTATTTATTGAGCAATTACTATACACCAGGCATGGTTTTGAGCACTCTACAAGTATTAACCCACTGGTATTAACTACACTGGTTAACCCACTGGTTAGCTATAGGTATTAACAAGGCTACGTGGTGGGTGCTATGATAATGCCCATTTCACAGAAGACAAGCTGAGGCTCAGAGGTTTATAAAAGGGATCTATCCTATCAGTGAGGCACAGAGGACAGCCAGCACGGGAAGTGACCAGGGGCCCTGATAGGGTGGAGGATTGCTTCCATTCCACCACAGCTTTCTCCCTATGGGTGTATCCAGGGAAGGCCTCCAGGAAGGAGGGCTGAGGTCACTGCACCCTCATTTGCTCTAACTTGGTTTTATTTCTCCGTGCTGTTCAGCTAGAAAATTCTTTCTATGAGCCAGCTCTGGGCCAAGCACCAGGCTGGGTGTGGGGAGGCAGAGATAAGAATCCTGGTCGCTGCCTCAAAGAGGCCCAGCTAGACAGACTCAGACAAGCAGACAGTTACAACACCAGGCCTGCAAAGTGAGAGAGAGAAGGTGAGGCAGCCAGCAGCCCCGGGGCACATCTGTGCAGTCTGGCTGAGTGTGTGCTGGGGCTGAAGCGCCTTCCCGACTGACTGTTGAAAGGAAGTGGAGGTGTGGGCCTCCAAGGAGGGAGGGTCTGGGCCAGGAGACAAACAGCATGGAGGTGAGAGGGGGCACGCCTGCCTCTTCCTTGAAGACGCCACCCCCCCCCCCCCCGTGCCCTTCCTCTTCCTGGGCCCTGTCCTGTGGATTGAATATGTATTACTGCTTTCCTCCCCTTTTAAAGCAACATCTAACTGCTCTCCGGTCCTGGCTCTCTGCCAAAGTTGAGTAGCAGTATTCGTGATTTCATCAGCATGCTGGGGGGTTCACTTGCCAAAGCTCTTCTGCTATTGGAGATGCTCTTGTTCTTTTCGTCAGACAAACTCCTGGGCACTAATTACAAAGATGTGGGCAGACTGTAGGGAAGCCGCGAGGGATGGCCTAGACCCTACGGGTGGTACAGAGGGGCACAGTTGGCCGTCTCTAGGCCTGAAGAGAAGGGAGGAGACTGGAACCTGGGGAGAGAGCTGGGTGTGAAGAGGCCGCCCTGCGGATCTAAGACTTTAGATGGTCCTGGATTGCATAGGGAGGAGGGGTGGGAATGACTTCTGTCTCCGCCTTCTTCCCAGTCCCTGGCCAGTGCCTCCCACTGGTGAAACAGAGGGCAAGGGGCTGGAGGATGCAGTCCCAGAAGTCAGCCTCCGGGGGCGGAAGCAGAGCTGGGTGACGAAGGGCACAGAGTGGGTGTGGCTCTGGGCAGGCAAGTGGAAGCCACTCAGTGCCAGGCCTTATTGATCAGTGTTGGGGGCTGAATGGTGTCCCTCCAAAATAACCCCCAGTACCTCAGGATGTGACTGTGTTTGGAGATAGCATCTTTAAAGAGGTATTTAGTAAAAATGAGGTCATTCGTTTGGGCCTGAATCCAATATGACTGGAGTCATAAGAAGAGGACGTGGACACACACAGAGGGAAGACCGTGTGAAGACACAGGGAGGAGACAGCCATCTACAGACCGGGGAGAGAGGCCTCTGAAGAGACTAGCCCTGCCAGCACCTTGATCTCTGTCTGACTTCCAGTCTCCAGAACTGTGAGACAATAGATTTCTGTTGTTTAAGCCATTCAGTCTGTGGTATTTTGTTATGGCAGCCCTAGCTACCCAAGAGTCAATAAGCTATTCAGCACGTAACTTGTCAATTATGCATTTGCCTCTCTGTCTCCCCCTCTGGACAGCCAGCTTCTCCAGGACTCAGCACAGGGTCAGGTGGGAGCCAAAATGTTTGTGGGATGAACGGATCATTTAGCGAGAAAATAAAACATTAAGGCCATCTATGAAATATCATCAAAATGTTGCCGTCTCGGGTGGCAATCAGTGGGTTACAGGACACAACAGCAGAAGTGATGCTGTAACAGACACTAGACTTGCCGGTTACAAGCACTTACTATGTATAGGCACTGTGATGTGTGCTTTACATGAATGATCGTTTTTACTCTGGCAAAGAACAGACACCGCCAGATGTTACATGGGGAAAGAGAGGCTTGAAAAGTTATGTAAGTGCCCAAGATGACAGGATTAGTGGGCACATCTACAGTGTGATGCAGTGGGACAAAATGGGGCCAAGCGGTATTGTGGAAGGAATATGACCTTCTGGAGAGATTACAAGCTCTGTTCCTTTATCTGTAAGATTGTCAGGACATGATCTATGGCCTCAGGCAGTTGAACTATTGAAGGAGATAATCCAGGTCCCTGGTGTGGTGCATGGCATGAGTGCATCAGCTTCCTGCAGCTTTGAGAGGCCCGGATGAGAAGACAGAAAACCTCTACTGTCCATTCGGCAGCCCCCAGCTCCCTCCTACGTGATGAATGAATGCTCCCTGGGATGCAACTTTCTGTTGCAGGTTCAGAGGGTTCCCAATCCATCTTTGCTCCCCCATCTCCATGGTTCCTTACACTACCCACAACATTCCGCTCTCAGTCACAGAAGCATGAAATAGGATGCTGGAGGGGAAAGTTGAAAGGCTCAGAAGAGGAAGGGACTTGCCCAAGAAGACCTAGAGAGAAAACTGCCACCTTGCAATTCCTCCCCCATCGAGCGTTTGGGTCTTTGGCTCCCCTCCCTGAACTTGGAATAAGCTCTTCTAATTCTTTAGCAGTGGTAACTGGGTAACAGCAGTGGCCTACAGGGCAGCCCCGAGTGGGAGAAGGGAAGTGTGTCTGTGGTCTGGGCTGGCAGCTAGTTCTTACTTGGACGGAATTAGAAACTTGTTTTGAAGCCTGGGAAGACTATATTTAGCTGCAAGTATGTTTGCTCTCCCTAGAGCAAAGTCTTGTAGACCTGCCTAGGACTCCACGCTTGGCCTGGCAGCCAGAGCTGTGCTCTCTCTTCCCTGCTCCAGAGGGTCTTGAGGCAGCATTGAAACCCACCTCTTGGCCCTCAGGCTCAGATCACCCTGTCCCCTGCCCCTGGGGCCAGTTTTGCCTGAGTTCCTCAGCCCATCAGTCTCCAGCCGGAGGCATGGCTAAGGAGGCATTGTGGGGTCCTAGAAAGTGCCCAGGTGGGGCTGGAAGCCTGGCTCTGTCAGTTACCTATCAGACAAGTTACTTAACCCCCTGTGGCCTCACATTCTCATCTATAATGGGGATAACAAACAACAGCCAGTTGTGGGTAGGTGTGTGGATTCGGTGAGAGAACACAAGCAAGCATTAACTGCTCATCAGACATCCCCCTCCACCTCACCGGCCTCCCAGAGAGCAGGGAGGACTCTGGGATGCTTTGACACTCTTTCTTGATGACAAAGATAATGGGCTCCCGGGAGATATTGTGTGTGTGTATGTGATTCAGAACATTTCTCTGGATTAAAAAGTTCAAAAATGAATACAAACTCTTCACAGGTCAAACTCTGAGGGATACATAAAGAAAAAAAATTCTCCCTTCCCCTCCTGCAATCTCACTGGAGATAATCAATGTTCACAGCCGTGGGTGCCCTTCCACATAGTTTCTATCCTCATACAAACACGTCTAAAAGATTTCTTTTTTCTTTTGATCAAAGACCTCTGCAATTTCCTTTTTCATTTAACAATAAGTCGTGGGCATTCATCTAGGTCAATACGTATGGATCTAGCTCGTTCATTTCAATAGCTGCATAGGACTCCATAGATTTTATGAAGCATAATTTTCCAGCCATCTCCCATTCGATGGATGGGAGGGTGCATTACAAACAATGCTGCAATGACGACCTCTGCACAAATATCCTCGTGAAATTGTGTTTTAATTTCTATGGGGTACTTTACGCAAAGTATGACTGTTGGGACAAAAGGTTATCCTGAGAGGATACTTCCCCAGATTTTTGAGTTTCCTTCTCGGAATTTGTTTGTTCCGGACACTTTCACTTTTCAAGCTCTAAGGAACAGCTAGCTAGCGACGCCTCCCGGGGAGAAAACACTAGCTGCCCGCAGCATCCCTATTAGAGCGCATGCAGGTGGCGCTCCAGGGCCAAAGGGTTTAGTGGGGAGCGCTAAACAGTAGGAGACGGAGGACGGAGGCTTGGGCTCTAGGGTGACCCTGGGCGGGTGACGTTCCTCCCCGGGCCTCGGTTTCCTTCCGCGCAGTCTTTGACTCCAACCAAAATTAGGTGCAGCCCGTACCTAGAGCTGGTGACCTCTTATCTCTGCCTTACGAATTCCTAGCCTAGTTGGCTCTCCCAGGACCTAGGCTGCGCCTCCCTCCTCTCTCCCCATCATCTTCCCTCCGCACGGCCCGGTCTTCTCGGGCGGAGTTGGCTCAGTAAGGCCAGAAAGGGTAAAGCAACCACCACAATTAACCCCTCCCCTGGATCGGTCATTTATTGCTTCTGCCGGGCTTTGGCTCGCTCCCTCCCTGGCGGCTCGGCTATCGAGTGCTCCTGTCTGAACTTGGCGTGTAGCCAATGGCGTGCCGATGCGGCCATCCTTTGCTTCTGCCTGGCTCCGCCCTCCCGTTGGGGCCGGGGCGGTAGCCCAGGGATCCGCGGCTCGGCCCGCGACTTACAGTCACTTTGCCTGCTGCGGGCGCTTCCGGTTCCGGTACGAGGAGCCGCAGGGGATCCCAAGCGCCGGGCATGGCGGGGAGCCGCCTGGAAACCGTGGGGAGCATTTTCTCGCGGTGCGTACTCGGAGCCGGGGTGGGCCGAGGGCGCCTCCCCATTTTACGCCCTTTCTTGGGTGGGTCTGAGCCCGGCCAGGCCTCTCTTGTGCTCTCTCCTGTTTCTGAAGAATGTGCTTGACTATGTCACCCCTTGAATTTCTTAGCTCTCACGTTCAGTCGCACCTCTCCGCTCCCCGAGTGGGGGTCTCTAGGAAGAGGAAGGGAGGAAGGGGCTGATGGGCCTGGCGGGACCGTCTTTGCATTTTCCTTGACGGGACGGGGATGGGGCGAGGGGGGTGGGACGCACATAAGAAGGTGGAAGATTAACTCCCGAACACTGTTAGGTTGGTTTGGAATATGGAAACATCTTACCTGTAGGTAGGGGACCTCCTGCTCTGCCCTCCTTCCGGTGGTTTTCCGGACTCTGTGACCCCGTCGGTGTCCCAGGCTGCGGCTACACTGATTCACTGACTGACCTTGGTTTCTTTTTTTAAATTAATTAATTAATTTATTTTTGGCTGCAGTGGATCTTCTTGCTGTGCGCTGGTTTTTTTTTCTGGTTGCGGCGAGCAGGGGCTACTCTTCGTTGTGGTGCGCGGGCCTCTCATTGCGGTTGCTTCTCTTGTGGAGCACGGGCTCTAGGCGCCCGGGCTTCAGTAGTGTGGCACGTGGGCTCAGTAGTTGTGGCTCGCAGGCTGTAGAGCGCAGGCTCAGTAGTTATGGCACACGGGCTTAGTTGCTCCGTGGCATGTGGGATCGTCGCGCACCAGGGCTCGAACCCGTGTCTCCTGCATTGGCAGGCGGATTCTTAACCACTGTGCCACCAGGGAAGCCCTCTGACCTTCGTTCTTTACCCTTCTTGCAGGACGCGGGACCTGATTCGGGCTGGTGTGTTGAAGGAGAAGCCCCTCTGGTTTGACATATATAATGCCTTCCCGCCACTGAGGGAGCCGGTTTTCCGAAGGCCCCGCTTGCGATACGGCAAAGCGAAAGCTCACATCCAGGACATCTTCTACCACGAGGATCGGATTAGAGCGTGAGTACCGGGCCCGTATGGTGGACAGGAGGCTGCAGAACATTAGAAGCAAAGATTTAGCCAGCAGTCTGACAACGTAAATAGGAATTGAGTCTGGGCTTGCTCTGTGGAGCTGGTCTTGTCTATCTAGCCGGATTAGGGAATCAGAGCCCCTCCCCGATGTGAGAGAAGCAGAAGTTCGGAGAAGTAGAATCTGGAGCCCAACAACTGACTGATCATTGCAGTGATAGCTACCTGTTTCTGCACGTCTGTTTGGTGGCTGGCACCGTGCTAAGCCCTTAACCAGCGTTATCTCATTTAGGTCTTACTTCAACCCTGCAAGGTCGGTATCCTCCTCTCCATTTTAGTCATGAGAACAGTGAGGCTCAAGGTCAACTTCCTGGGAATTCACTGACAAAGCCCTTTCCCTCAAATACAGATGTCAGTTTTTAGTATCCAGAGTGTGTACAGTTTCTTTTCTCTTTAAATGTTAAGATCAGAGATTGTGCCTA
Source organism: Mesoplodon densirostris (assembly GCF_025265405.1). NCBI lineage: Eukaryota > Metazoa > Chordata > Mammalia > Artiodactyla > Ziphiidae > Mesoplodon > Mesoplodon densirostris. Next base: position 60,805,928 of record NC_082678.1, read on the forward strand.
ATTGAAATTAAAACATATACCTTATTCTTACCCCTATTCCTGGATGTAAGAAAACAATTTATAAAGTCATTTTCTCTGTTGAGGTCCAGGCACCTTTCTCTTGACGAATCTTTTTTTTTTTTTTTTCCTCCCACGACACTCCTTTGAGGAGAACAAGTACGTTCTGGCTCTGCTTGTAAATTTTCAGAGATCTTTGGGGCATTAAATACTTTTTCAGTACTTTTCTGCCCAGGTCCATTGCATGCTCTCGGTCAGGATGCTTTCAAGGTCATTTACACATTAAAATCATTGGTGCTTCTACTGTGTGCGTAGCAGTGGAACTGGGTGATGCTCACTGGAGAATGTGGAATAGTTTACTGCTTCCTCTTGTATTGCTGTTAAGGCCAAAATAATAACACCTTATACTTAAATAGTTTTTTGAACCTTTATCTTTTTGGCCTTTTTTTTTTTTTTTGGTGTTTCTGATATTTTTAAGAACTTAAAACAACAAAATAAGTTTCATGTGTATCAAAACCTAAATGTAAAAAATGAAGTCGTAAAAGTTCTAGAAGAAACTGGAATAATTTAAAAAATAATCTCTGTGATAAAAGCCTACCTAAGCATGATATAAAAACCCAGAAGCCATAGATGAAAATATTAAAATTTCTGCACACAAAAACTACCATAAGCAAAATCAAAAGTCAGGTGACATACTGGGAAAAAATTTTGCAACATGTGTGACAGAGGGCTAATTCCTGTTTATATTGCTATAAAGTTTGCTTATGAGGCAATAAGAGAAACACCAAAAGGAAAAATAGGCAAAGAACGTGGACAGGTCACAGAAAAGGAAATTCATTTGCTTTTAGACATGAAAAGATGTTCAACCTGTTTCATAAGAAATGCAAAACTACAATGAATTATAATATTTCACCTGTCAAATGGACAAAGATCAAAAAGTCGGAAGATATCATTAGGTGCGGGTGTATAGAAATAGGCGGTCTCTTGCCTTCCCGGTGTGGGTATAAGTTGGCACAGCCCCTTTGGCAAGCATTCTGGCAGTTTGCAAGGCCAGATTACAAAGGCACATACCTTGACCCAGCAATACCATTTTTATGAAATTATTCCACAGGCTTATTTGCACGGTACACTAAGAAATATAGATAAAGGTAATCATTGCAACACTGTCTAAAGTAGCAAAGGACTAGAAACAATCTATGTGCCCTGAAATGATCTCTGAGAAATATTAAGTAAAAAGGAAAGATGTGTTTACTCTCCTTGGGGTTAAACAGTGTGGCTGGGGATAGGGAATGAGAGATGCATGTATGGTTGTATAGTGATAGAACATTCCTGGGTGGATACACAAGAAACGGGTTAGTGTTGCTTAAGGGGAGGGGGCCTGGGAGTTTAGGGTACAGAGGTGAGGAGGAGTGTTACTTTTCACTGGGTACCTTTCTGTAACATCTGATGTATTTACCATGTGCGTGCATTGCTTATTTAAAACGAACAAGAAAGGTCTGTAGGTCACATTATACTCAGTTCCTCAGGGCCCAGCAGTTACTCTTTCCTCCATTCTTGGCCATGATCTAGAACTGGAGATTTATATTGTGTTGTTTTTTACTTTCTAGGAAATTTTATTCAACCTATGGATCTGGTCAAAAAGCTTTTGATCTGTTCAATCCAAACTTCAAGTCTACCTGTCAACGGTAAGCCATTCCGTAAGTCTTTGGTTACCTTTCTTTTTTTAGGATTTAGTTGTCAATTTGAGGGGTTTTGTTGCATTCCACTTGAGGAAAAAGATGTTCCTATAGGGGCTTCCCTGGTGGCACAGTGGTTGAGAATCTGCCTGCTAATGCAGGGGACACGGGTTCGAGCCCTGGTCTGGGAGGATCCTACATGCCGCAGAGCAACTAGGCCTGTGAGCCACAACTACTGGGCCTGCGCATCTGGAGCCTGTGCTCCACAGCAAGAGAGGCCACGATAGTGAGAGGCCCACGCACCATGATGAAGAGTGGCCCCCGCTTGCCACAACAAGAGATAGCCCTCGCATAGAGATGAAGACCCAACACAGCAAAAATAAATAAATTAATTAATAAAACTCCTACTCCCAACATCTTCTTTAAAAAAAAAAAAAAAAAAAAGATGTTCCTATAGGAAGCTCTCTTTTTTTTTTTAATTAACTCTTTTTTTTTTTTTTAAACCATAGGTCCTTGTTGGTTATCTGTTTTAAATAGAGCAGTGTGTACGTGTCAATCCCAGACTCCCTAGGAAGTTCTCTTAAGGGAATACTCGGGACTGTGTAATAGCATGTCTTGACAACTCTCAATATACAGACTGAAGATGTGACTGCTTGGAATTCTAGGTTTGTGGAGAAGTACACTGAGCTACAGAAACTTGGAGAAACAGATGAAGAGAAGTTATTTGTGGAAGCAGGGAAGGCTTTATTGGCAGAAGGTGTCATTTTAAGACGAGTAGGAGAAGCAAGGACTGTGAGTATTTTATTAGCAAAACTATTACTAGGATTGGTTGTCTGTTTGTCAGAGGTTAAAGGAAGGCTTGGTTTTCTTTCCCCAACCGTGGCTCCAGGTCAAATACTGTTAGATTGAATAGACTAGAATTCTGTGGTAAGGACTGCTGCTTGGAACAAGTGAGTTGTCATGAGGGCTTTTAAAATTGTGGTTCTGTAGAGACTTTTTATCATGTTTATTATTTGTTGTAATCAAATTTGACCTGAGATATTAATGTTAGATTTTTGAGTCAGTGATAGAATGTGCTAGTCATATAGCTTCAGCTGATTGAGTGAAAGTCATAACATCTGTGTGATGTACTTATATCTGGTCTTTTAAGCAACAGGATGGTAGTCACATTTCCTGGAAATCTGAACCCATGGGTGTTGAGCCCCAGACTGTGTTGGAGGAAAACCAGTCTCTGAAAGAAGATCCACAGGCCCAGCATTTGGGGGCACCTGGAGAACAGTCGACAGGTCTCTCACCTCCCTGAAGACCTTGTATGCTGTGTATACTGGCATCCAAACCGGATTCACTACATGAATGTTGTACTGTTTTTAACAGTTGAACTGTGTAAATGTTTCTTGATCTCTAAGGCATCACGTTTGCCTTCTTTTGGTTCCCACTTCTAGGTTGTCATAAAGCTCTGTATCGTGGTTTGAAGAAGCAGTTATGTGAACTTTTATGTTAGGGCGGTATTAAAGAATTCCTTGGTGCTTATAAAGTAAATTTACTTTAAAATTGTAAATAGCATGAGGAAACCTTTGAAAGTATTGTTTGAATGGGACTCATTCTGAGTAGGTTTGCTTGGAGTTTTGTGTTCACATTTGATTCTCTGGTATGTTTCTCTTCTCTTGATCCATCAGACTTTTACTTGCACATCAGGTGTGGTTCCCTGGCCAACTGTGTCTGCAGCTAATCTTTGTACTTTTTGCTTGAGAGGCCAGGCTGACTTGTGCTTTGCAGTAAGAATGAGGACCTATCATTGATGATGGACCAAGGCCAAAACTATAATCTCATGGATTGAGTGCTGGAGATGGTTAGCATAGACCTGCAGGTAGTAGGCTGCTCAGGAAAGATTTGCTGAATGAATGAATGATTACATCCTGCTGAAGACCGAATTCAGATGACTTCTCTGTAGGTAACTGGGTTGCCAAGAGGGATGACGCTCTTCACCGGCATCCACCTTCCTCCCTGGTGTCAGGGTGTGCTTACGAGTTGTTACCAACTCTCCTGCTTTCTTCATTTCCTTATCTTTTACTGAATAAATAAAACACCCTTCAGCTATTAGTTTTCAGCTATCAGTAATTTGCTGCTCCAGAAACTTCTTACTTTAAAACTTGTGTAGCTTTCCCCCCCTGTTCCTGTGTGCAGTCCCTTCTGTCTCCTGGCATGTCAGGGGCGGGGCCCACACCCCACAGACTGTACACCTTGCACATGGTGCTCGGGTAATGGAAGGTCAGTGAGTACATGAGGCAAAAGCCATTCTCAGCCATGCTGCTTCCCCACGCCCGCCACCTTTATCACTGTTGTACAATTCCTCTTGTTTAGGGAATGCTTTACATTTAGATGGGGAACTAAATTACATCCATTCGACATTAGGCAACCATTGGGTGCCAGATACCGGGCCTGGCCTTGGGAGGAAGACTGTGGCAGGTGGAGCAGTTGGTTCTGTTCTCAGAGGAGTGATTGTGGTTCCCTCATTCTCAGAAACCTTATCTTTCTGGGATTTAAAAGGTGTTTTTTTTTTTTTTTTTTTTTTTTGCGGTACGCAGACCTCTCACTGTTGTGGCCTCTCCCGTTGCGAAGCACAGGCTCCAGACGCGCAGGCTCAGCGGCCATGGCCCACGGGCCCAGCCGCTCCGCGGCATGTGGGATCTTCCCGGACCGGGGCACGAACCCGTGTCCCCTGCATCGGCAGGCGGACTCTCAACCACTGCGCCACCAGGGAAGCCCAAGGTGGTTTCTTTGTCATAGTAATGAAGATGTTTAAAAAAATTATTTGTTGCATAATTAAAGAAAAAGTTATACATGCTCATGGTTCAAAATTTGAAGGTGAAAAGTCAATCTCCTTTCCACTCCTGTCCCCTGGCCCTCCCATTTTCCTTTCCCTGCGGCCACCACTATCACCTTTCTTTCCAGAAATAATTTTGAGTGTGTACAGGGGGACACAATGTATACTGTTCTGTACCTTGTTTTCCACTTAATGTCTCAGAGATCTTTCGTATGGACGCGTAGCAAACCTTTAGGTTGAACCTCAGTGATCAAAACATAGTCAAAGGGAATGTCAATGTGAGCAGCTGGGTGGCGGCTGCCAGTTCAAACAGAGCCGGGTTGGGTTGCACGATATGAGGAGAGGTCTGCGTGCTGCGGGGCTGGGTTGGGAACGTGCCCCCGCCTTCGCTGTCCCCCACCCCGGGCCAGAGAGAGAACCCAGGAGCCCCAGCGCCCCAAATAGAAGGATCCCTGAACAGCCACCCCCCTCCCCACTGGCAGCTGCTAGGGGGGTGGGTGAGCAAAGTCTAGGCTTCTGAGAAAGCCAGGATGGGAAATCTTTAAAAAGAAAAAAATAAAACATTGTCAAAGGTGTGAAGCTTCCTTGGGGAATTCAGAACTCTTCCCATGGTCAGTGTGGGCAAAAGCCATCACCAGGTCCCTGTAGTGTTTGGAGAGAATGGAAGTGTGACCTCGTTCTTGGCTTTCTTTAAGGAGCTTAACATCTAGTTGGGAAGATAAGAGTGACTTTCAAAACAAGAGGAACAGGAATCCTTTTAAATTACGGAAGTGTAGAGAGTCGGGGAGAGGGATCAGCCCTGGACTAGTCTAGGACCACTGCCTGGAGAGCCTTGAAGGGCAAGTGGGATGTGAAGTGTGTGTGCTGTTTCTTTTGCCAGGAGCACCTCCCTGCCACTGCAGTCTTTAGAAACCATACCTTCACAGCCCTTTCAAAAGCTATCTCTGCTTGCGAGATTTACCAACATCCAAATTGAATCTCAGGTCCCTGTCGAGACACTTCCAGGCTGCACTCACTGCATTCGCACCCTGGGTCCACTGTACTCCTGCCTGGTTGACCCTGGTCTTCCATGCCAGAGGTAACTATCCTCTCCCTGCTGAGGGTGTGAACAGCAGCAGAAATTCTTATTTGTATGCACTAAATCATTAAATCAGGAGTAGACCCTCCATGTGGGTTTGCTGAGCTGAAGCCAAGGAAGGCATGTGTCCAGGTTACAGTGAAGTTTGCACCAGACAAGTCTGAAGGTCTGGGTTCTAGTTCTGGTGGTTCCAGTTTGTACTGGTGTGACCTTGTGCCTGTCACCATCTCTCTGACTACAAAATAGGGATGACGTTTGCTTCTTTGGCTTCCAGTTAGTACTGTGAGAATTCCTTGAGATAATGAATGCAAAATTCACTTGTAGCATGTGTGACAGGTGCCTTTATTACTCTCTTGAGGAGCAGCGGAAGACAGGTCTGAGCAGATAGGATGGGATCAGATCATGGTGGGCTCGATAACTGCACAGAGGACTTGAGTGGGTATAAGGAAGTCTGAGCAAGGAAGTAACGCCTAGTGAAAACTGTCAGGTCAGAGGGAGGTTCACCCAGATGTGACATAAAGAATAGGGTTGGGGGAGTGGGCAGGGAGGGAGGGAAGAAGAGACATGTCAGGAAGACTTGACTCTGTAGCCATCCCACTTGAAGGCAGGGATTTCAAGGTTGCAAACCTGAGTGACCAAAATAGCGATATCACTAACAGACAGCAAGGTGGGGAAGAGAACTTCAGTTCTCAACATGCTGAGTTAGAGGTCATGGCTCAATGTTCAAGTGGCAGACAGAGATGGGTTGGGTGTCTGGGAGATGCGGAGGAAACCTTAGCACAGGTAAGGGTTGGAGCCAGGAGACTGAATGAGCTCTCCAGGGGGAGGGTAGAGAGATACAGGGTGTGGGGACTGAGCCAGGATGGGGGAACAAGAAAGTCAGCAGATGATACAGGTCCTGCATCATCCATCATTTAAATAGGCTTGTTTAAGTGGTCCCAGATTCACCAGGTTTTACAGAGTTCTCCTTTTGCTTTTGTTGGGTAGAACCGATCCTTGATTGTGTGTCCTTAAAAGGCAAGCACAAGGCTTTTTGTAATTTTGTGTAGTCTTCCTCAACTTACGATGGGGTTAAGTCCCAATAAACACATCATAAGTTGAAAATATCGTAAGTTAAAAATGCATGTGATACACCTAAGCTACTGAACATAAGAGCTTAGCCCAACCTACCTTAAACATGCTCAGAACACTTCCATTAGCCTACACTTGGGCAAAATCATCTAATGAAAAGCCTATTTTTATATAAAGTGTCAAATATCTCATGTAATTTGTTAAGTACTGTACTGAAAGTGAAAGACGGAATGGTTGTCAGTGTATCAGTTGTTTACCCTTGTGATTTCATGGTTGACTGGAAGCTGCCCTGCCCAGCATCACAAAAGAGTATCACAGTGCATATTGCTAGGTTGGGAGAATATCAAAATTCAAAAATCAAAGTGCGGTGTCTACTGAATGCATATTTTTGCACCATTGTAAAGTCTAAAAATCGTCAGTCAAACCATTGTAAGTCGGGGACTGTCTATATAATATTTAATGTCCTGTTTTCCTGATAGTGAAAGTGGTATTACAGAAAACCTGTGCCTCCAAAGGATTCCTGATTTTGTTAGAATGATACCCGTCCCCCTAAATAAATGATGGCTTGCCACTTGAAAACATTCAACAGATTCTTTTTTTAAACAAAGTCATTCAGGTGGGATGATGAGATTTTCTCTGAGGCTAGCACTGGTGCCTGCCTCTGTTCTTGGTCATCCAGATGAGGCATGCTAGCCTTGTGCGGCCTTATCCATCCTTCTAGGCTCTCAGCTCTGACCAAGCCTTGCTCAGAACCAGCCTGTTTCCCTGACTATCTGGGACCTGGGGCATGTGACATGGTGTGGCTCCGATAATGGAAGCAGGCTGGCACTGTGGAGCTAGGAACAAGGAAAGGTGAGTCGTGTGTGTTTGGGGGGTGGGGGTGGGGGTGGGAGGGGGCAAGGTTATTACTTTGTTCCTGGTCCCTGTGTTCTGCGTTCTATTCCAGAATAGCCAAAAGGTGGAGGACCGGCTGGCTGGGTTAATCATGCGTTTTGAGCCTTTGATGGTGCTCGATGAGATGGATGCCTGAGCATGTTGTTCAGTGAGCAGCTTGGTTGAGGTCACCTTAGCTGATGGAGGAAGGGCACCTGCCCTCCTGTGGAAAAGGCAGGAAATGGTTTTCCTGTCACTCCTAGGGTAGCGTTCAGTGTGGCAAGTGGGTCTCCGATTGGATGAGCCCAGCACTGGAGCAGTTTCTGTGGAGATGCTGAACCAGACAAGTGTTTATTGCTGCAGCATGAAAATGAAAAGGTTGCTAGGGGAAGGCAAAGGAGGCTGGAAGTGAAGTGCTCTGTTCCCTACGAATGCCGCCTCCATGGCTCACCCCCTAGCCCCCACCATCGGGGCAGATGACAGAGAAGGGATTTTCGTTAAATGTTAGCTGACAATGAAATTACATTTGGGGTATAGTTTTACCCTTGATTGATGCTCTTCCTGGACTGGAACTTAAATGTCAGTCACCTGACCTTCTAGTTGCTCAGTTCTTTTAATTAAAAGATGATTCTAAGTAACATCCAGTAGTGGTCTATTTATTATTTATCAAGCATTTTCTTTCCAGCAGTTAGTGAAAGGTCAGTCGCTTCAGTGGATGCTTTGTTTTTGGTGAGCAGCTTAGATGAAAAGACATACAATCAATCTCTGCTCCCTCCTGTTTGCTCATGGGCAGGACACTGTTTAATAGTCATTGTGGCATTTAGGATCGCAGACCTCTTGAAACATGCAGAAAAAGTGCACTTGCATCACTTGCTGCTGAACAGTTCTCCAAAAGTAAACATCAGGTTGTGATTATGGTTAATAATGAGATATTGATTGTTTGAAAATGTCACCGCCTGGGACCTTGGCCCCAACACCGCTAGATGGCGCTGCACTCTCAGGCTGATCGGCCACAATCATTTTATTTCCTTGCCTCGGGGTACCTTGCCTTTCAAGGTTGGAGAGTGTCCTTGTAAAATGGTGTTCTGCCTGAGATTTAGGAAGCTGAGGTCCTGGGGTGCCTGGGTTAGGGTAGAGATGGGAGCGGATGGGCCTCAGGGCAGATGACAAAGACTTACCGGGCAAGGGGGGGGGCCCAGCACTGTCTACATCATAATAGCAGCAGGAGGGGAAGGACCTAACTGGAGCTGAGCCCCCGGGGACCCTGCCCAGAGCAGTGTTCTCTAACCTTCTCCAGTCAGTGACACATCTGCGAATTCGCTGTGGAGGATGGAGGGGGAGAACGGTGCAGGCAGGCGGGCAGCGCGGAGCAGTGGGAAAAACCCAGGCCTTTGGAGAGACAGACCCGGGTTTGAAACCCAGATAGTCGGCTTTGTCTTGTGACATTAGGGGAGTGAGTGAATGAATAGCTTGTGCCTCAATTTCCTTACCTGTAAAACAGGAATACTCACATCTACCTCTTGGAGTTGTGAGCAGATAAGCGTGAACAAATCAGATGTGTCTTTGCTCTCCCTGCTTGAAGGCCTCAGCAACTGTTGATTCCCACTGGGTGGAGACGAACGTGCTTTAGATCAAAATGCAGAAGAAACCAAACAATGGTGTCCGCTTGCTTAACCATTTATCTTTTCTCCACCCTTCCCCGCTAATAGTTACCATCTCCTTTATCTTCTTCCGGCCTTCTAGCACCCAATCAATCAATCAGTCAATCAATGAATCAATCAAAAAAGACAAAGGAGGAAACCAAACACCAGCCTGCAAACTTGTCCACTATTGGAACTTACCCAATGCTGGTAGGTTTCACTGAAAAACTTGCTTTTCTTTAGTTATTGCTTAGGCAGGTAGTGTGTGTGTATGTATGTGCGTGTGTGTTTGTGTGTTTGTGTGTGTGTGTATGTGTATGTGTGTTTGCGTGTGTGTGTATATGTGTGTTTGTGTGTGTGTGTGTATGTGTGTATGTATGTGTATGTGTATGTGCGTGTGTGTTTGTGTGTGTTTGTGTGTGTATGTGTTTGTGTGTGTTTGTGAGTGTGTGTGTTTGTGGGCGTGTGTGTATGTGTGTGTGTGTATGTGTGTACGTGTTTCTGTGTGTACGTGCGTGCGTGTGTGTGTTTGTGTGTGTGTTTGTGTACGTGCGTGCGTGTGTGTACGTGTGTGTGTGCACGTGTGTGTACGTGTGTGTGTGTGTGCGTGTGTGTAGAAACCGGTGTCTTAATGGCCTGCCTTCTGCCCCTTCTTTCCTTCCTCATCGTTGCTCTCCTGCCCTCCTTGTGTTAAACTTTTCTCCTTTCTTTCTCCCCCCTGCACCCCAGATTGTGGAGGGAAGCCAAGAGGGTCACACCCTAGAGGCCCAGCAGAAGAAAACCTCAGAGACATTGTTTCTGGGACCCGGGGCTGCTCAGCAATTGGGGCAGGAGTTTCTGGAACTCCCTCTGGTCCTCCTCCCAGTGGAGGGCAGGGGGTCGTGGGCGCCGGGGCTGAAACGGTGGGTCGGACGGGAGTGCGGTCCGGAGAGCCAGAAAGATCTGTTCATTGTCCTTCCCCCGTCCAGTGCCCCTCTCCCTCCATGTGTCCCTGGCTGGTCTGCAGGTGGGTCGTGGGACCCCTCTGCCTCTGGTCACCCGGGATGCTAGGTCAGAGGAGCACAGGGCTTAGGGTGCCACCTGGGTGCGATGGGAGGAAGAGCTCTCTGCCTTCTTTCCTCTCGAGGCCTCAGTCAAAAGAACCGTGTTCAAATCGTGATGCTCCCTGTGCGACTGCGGCTTTGGGCAGGTCACTTAACCCTTATAAGCCACATTCAGTCCCAGCACAGGGTCTGGAGCCTAATAGGTCCTTGAAAGTGTGTTTGTTGAGTGAACGAATGAACAAAGGAATGCTCCCCCGTCTATATTGTGGGGATAATCGTATTGGCACCAAGGATGCTTCGGGGGCCGAATGCCAACAGGATGCTGGTGGGGCAGAACTCTGTAAACCCTCAAGCCTTCTACAGTTACGCGAAATACAGGTGTGGGAAGATGGCAGTGGGTGTGGAGCCGCAGGGCTGGGCTGCTCCCGGGAGCACAGAGCCGGAGACTGTGGCCTCGGGAGAGGTGCGGAGCAGCAGGAGAGCATGATGGTCCCGTCTCTCCTGCTGAAGAATTCTGCAGCGGGGCTTCCCTGGTGGAGCAGTGGTTCAGAATCCGCCTGCCAATGCAGGGGACAGGGGTTCTAGCCCTGGGCCAGGAAGATCCCACATGCCAGAGAACAACTAAGCCCGTGTGCCACAGCTACTGAGCCTGCACTCGAGTCCGCAAACCACAACTACTGAGCCCACATGCTGCAACTACTGAAGCCCACGTGCCTAGCGCCGTGCTCCACAACAAGAGAAGCCACCACAATGAGAATTCCGCGCACCACAACGAAGAGTAGCCCCCGCTCGCCGCAACTAGAGAAAACCCGTGCGCAGCAACGCAGACCCAACGCAGCCAAAAATAAATAAATAAATAGATAAAATTAAAAAAAAAAAAAAAAAGACTCCTGCAGGAAATGCCCACTGTTCCTCAAACCCCCTCCCGGCATGCTCTGTTTAAACTCCAGACGTGCTCAGGATTATCTTTAGAATATTAAACACGGGGAGGGAGGAGGATCCTGAGCTTTATCACCAGCTTCCCCTGGCTCCTGCCAAGTGAGGTGAAATGGCCCTGCTCCAGCTCATGGCAGGGTCGCGGCTCCCTCGCCCTCCTGGAGCGCAGCCTCTTCCCGGGGCCTGGCTTCCTGCTGGGACCCACCCCCCGCCATGGCATACGTGTCACTTGGGCTCCCTCCCAGCCGCCTGAGGGTGTCATTCAGGGGACAGTGGGCTTCTGCTGTCACGGCTGCCAGCCTTGGGCTGTCACCTCTCACAGCGAGGCAGGGTCCCAGCCCAGGGCCTGGCTGACCTCAGTGACTGTGCCTGAGCCCTGGCTCCCGGTTTCGCTGTCCAGCCACGCTCATGGGGCCCCTGAGGTTAGAACAAGAGGCTTCATGTCAGAAAAATTCCACATTAAACCCTAAGAAGGCAAACTTGTCTTTGGCAACCTTGCCCCACCCCTCACTTTCCCAATTTTGGATGTGTGAGAAGAGGAAGGGGCCCTGGGAGACAGGCCAGGTGAGTAGGAACGGTCGGGTAACCTGAGCTCCAGGCAGATAAAGGGCACCAGAACATTCCATAGTCCTACAGCATTCCAGCCGGGTCTCTCCTGCCCTGGGCAACCTAACCTCCAATCCAGCATGTTCTTAAGGTTGGACCTGTTTATTCCTTCCCTTTTGATTGCTGAAGTAATCAAAATCAAATTCAGACTGGCTTCTGCAAAGAACCACTTTGAATACCTGTAAAGTCAGGAAGGTTGAATTTAGGAAAGTCTCATCCACAGGACTTTGTTCCCCTGAGCTGTTGGCCACTTAGAATTAATATTAATGAAAGATAGATGACAGATGCTTACTGCTCAACTGGCATGCGTTGCCAAACCCCAAAGGGGTTACTTGAAGATCTAAAGGACTTGAATGTACTTTACTGTCACGTTGAAGAGAATAAAACTTTCAGGGTATAGTCAAAATTTCGTATGTATGAGAACTCATAGGCGATGTCTGCCTTAACAACACAACACAAGACGAAACAAAAGAAGAACTCAGTGTGCGGCCCCTTCTTACTGACATTTAAAAATAGCTCCTCCCTTAAGCCCAAAACCGACGCAGGAGAAGACCTGAGACAGTATATGGAGCACAGGCTGAGGCTCCTGGAGACCCCGGCCCGGCCCCAGCTCATCCACTACTTGGCTGTGACTTTGGAAAGTCATTAAACCTTTTCAGCCAGTTGTAAAATCAGGGGTTGAACTACAAGACCTCAGAAGGCCTATTCTTTGGGTCTGTGGGTCTGAGAAGAGCCACAAAGATGGGGCGAGCAAGCACATTCCAAGACTTACTAAATACTTATTTAAAATCTTTTCACTTTTTCAATTTTGATTATGGAAGCACTCGTAAAGGTAGAGAAAATAGTGTAATGATCCTCCATATGTTCATCGTGCAGACTTAACCCTTATTAGTATTTTGCCATATTTGCTCGCCTATATTTTTTCTGAAGAATTTTAAAGCAAGTCCAGACATGACCTCCCTCACCCAAGGCTTCAGCCTGCTTCTCTGAAAAAAAAGACCTTTACTTACATCAACACAATACCATCATTAAGCCTAATAAGATGGTAATTAAAAGTAATTTAGCGACTTCCCTGGTGGTCCAGTGGTTAAGACTCTGCATGTCCACTGGAGGTGGTGCGGGTTCGATCCCTGGTCGGGGAACTAAGGTCCCACATGCCGCGCAGTGCAGCCAAAAAAATTACTTTAATATCACCTAATACCCAGTCCATATTCAGATGTCCCCAGAGTTCCCTGAACAGGCTCTTAGCCTCGTCCTACCCCAGGTCTGTCTCTCGGGTCAACCACTGTTAACTACTTCGGGTTTTAGTGCCTCTGGTGATTACCTTCCCAGAAATCATAGTTTATACCACCACTTCTTGTTTACCAACTGCAGTCACAGTGTCTGGGCTTCCTGCTATGATAGATGAGGGTTGAGCTAACTTAGATTCTCTCTTCCTTCCATTGGGGTGTATTTCCACCTAGTTCTTCTGTATAGTAACACCTACTAAGGTTCTACTTTGGGTTGAATTGTGTTCCCCCCCAAAAGGTATGCTGAAGTCCGAATTTCCGGTGCCTGTGAATGTGACCTTATCTGGCAATAAGGTCTTTGCTGATGTCATCAAATTAACACGCGGTTGTACTGCATTAGCGTGAGCCCTAAATCCAGTGGCTGGCACCCTTATAAGGAGAGGGATATTTGTTTTTATTTAATTAATTAATTAATTAATTATTTTTTTTTGCGGTACGCGGGCCTCTCACTGTTGTGGCCTCTCCCGTTGCGGAGCACAGGCTCCGGACACGCAGGCTCAGCAGCCATGGCTCACGGGCCCAGCCGTTCCACGGCATGTGGGATCCTCCCGGACCAGGGCACGAAGCCGTGTCCCCTGCATCGGCAGGCGGACTCTCAACCACTGCACCACCAGGGAAGCCCAGGAGAGGGATATTTGGAAACAGACACACACAAAGAGGGAAGACAGCCATGTGAGGACGGAGGCAGAGATTGGAGAGATGCAACCACAAGCCAAAGAGTGCTGAGTTTTGCTGGCAACCACCAGGCGCTGGAAGAGGCAAGGAGGGATTCTCCCTTCCAGCCCTCAGAGGGAGCACGGCCCCGCAGGCAACTTGATCTCAGACTTCTGGCCTCCAGAACTGTGAAAGAATAAATTCCTGGTGTTCTAGGTCACTCAGTTTGTGGCAGTTTGTTATGGCAGCCCTAGGAAACTAATATGGCTCCTCTATCTTTGGAGCATTGCTGTAGGGGAAAAACTCAGTTTTCCACCTTCCCATGTAGGGAAAAACCCCGTTCTTCCCTCCTGGGTTTTTCTTCTTGTCAGTTTCCTTCACTACTCACATAAAACACTTCACTTCTGGTCACCAAATAGGTGGAGGCTTCCCCCTACAACAAGCAATTCTCTGAGACACCAGCTGAGTATCCTACAATTTAATTCAGTTCTCACACTATCTACCCAGAGATAGCATCAGATCCCACAGGTTAAGAGCCCAGCCTCCCAGTCTTATAAGACTGCCCACCCTCACCCCGCATACACACACACATACTTCGGATGCCAGTCACAAGCCCAGGTCATCATCTGTGCTTCGGACCAAACAGCTGTAGATCAGAGCTTCCAATGACCCCCTCCTTGGGTTTCATTCATTTGCTAGGGAGACTCACAGAACCCAGGGAAACACTTACTTAACGTTTACCAGTTTATATGTGACAAAGGATCAGATGGGGCTTCCCTGGGGGCGCAGTGGTTGAGAGTCCGCCTGCCGATGCAGGGGACACGGGTTCGTGCCCCGGTCCGGGAAGATCCCACGTGCCGCGGAGCGGCTGGGCCCGTGAGCCATGGCCGCTGAGCCTGCGTGTCCGGAGCCTGTGCTCCGCAACGAGAGAGGCCACAACAGTGAGAGGCCCGTGTACCGCAAAAAAAAAAAAAAAAAAAAAGGATCAGATGAACGGCCAGATGGAGGAGATGCCTAGGACAAGGTATGGGGAAGGAACGTGGAGCTTCCATACCCTCCCCAAGGCACCACACTCCCAGCACCCCGACATGTTCACCAACCTGGAAGCATTCTGAACACCATACTTTTGGGATTTTACGGAAGCTTCATCATGTAGGCATTATCAATCATTAACCCCATTTTCAACTCTTCTCCCTCCTCCAGAGAATGGGGGCGGGGCTAAAAATTCCAAGCTTCTAATCGTGGCTTGGTCTTTCTGGTGACCAGCCCTCATCCATCCAGCTGTCTAAGAGCCCACCTAGAGTCACCTCATTGGAACAAAAAACACTCCTATCACCCTGGAAATTACAGGGGTTTCAAGAGCCCTGTGTCAGGAGCCAGGGGCAGAGACCAATACATATTTCTTGTTACAAATCACAATTACATAAAATGCTTATGGCTGTATTTCTTGTTCCGTCAACTACCTCGATTCTCTACTTTGTGAAATGGGGATAAGAACCAAAGATTTCAACAGACAGCTGAATGGACCCAGGGTCCGAGAAGTCAGAGGGATCATGGGCTGCACCAGGCAAAGGGTGGATGCTTCTGATTCAGGGCCATAGCTGCTCCAGCTTGAAGGCTGTAGAAAGTCCCAGCAGGAGGTGAGGGAGGGCCCTGCCAGCCCAGAGTTGATGTTATCTCATATGCCTCCAGGCACCAGCCCCCAGAGTCTGCCTGCTTCCCTCTCGCTTATCACAGACCTGTTCCTCTGGAAAGGTTCCAGACGCCGGCTATGAAGATGGGTCCTCCCAGAGCAGCTTCTTCTGAGTCCTGTTTTGACATGAAGCACTGGCACGCATTGGGGGATGCTAGCAAAATTGCATGATGCTCCCCCGCTTTTTTCTGTAGGAATGTCATTAACCATCTTGCCAATTCGGTCTTCTAGAACAGTTGTGCTGAGTAGGCGGGTGTGCCCATTTCTCCCACCCTGGCCCATTCTTGGAGGTGTTTTTTTTTTTTTTTTTTTTTGCGGTACGCGGGCCCCTTGCTGTTGTGGCCTCTCCCGTTGCGGAGCACAGGCTTCGGATGCGCAGACTCAGCGGCCATGGCTCACGGGCCCAGCCGCTCTGCGGCACGTGGGACCTTCCCAGACCGGGGCACGAACCCGTGTCCCCTGCATCGGCAGGCAGACTCTCAACCACTGCGCCACCAGGGAAGCCCCTGGCCCATTCTTGGAGGTGTTTTGTGTACTGCTTTTGCTTAAACTTTGCTTGATCTTTCTTGCCCTTTGTCCAAATGTCCCCATCTACTCATTTTTATCCTCGTATACTTTCTGTAAGCATTCTTTTGTCCATTCGCCCTCCTGTTTTCTTTTGAATGAAGCAGGATCTAAATACATAAGAATTAGACAGGGCCCCACAGAATGGAGATCACAGTACACGGGCTGCCTGCTACCCCAGCCCTGGTCCTGCAGGTGTCCTGGCTCTCGGGATTTGTTAAGGTTGCTATCAGTTGTGGCTAATATATGTTCAGTGCTCGCTACATGATAGGTGCCCTGGTTACGTCCTCTTGTTCAGTCTCAGAGCAACCCCATGAAATACCACCATTATTCCCAGAACCTTGATTCAAAGGAGGCAGTGATGCCAGAGTGTCTGCTCTTAACCAAGGCCTCCAACAGGGCTGCCGCGTGGGGTGGCTCAGGCTGCACGTCGCACATCCCCAGGGGACACCATTTGCACAGACTGCCTTGTGAATGGCGCCCCCTGGAGTTGTGCAGTGCAGTGGCCCTGGCCTTCTACTAAGTAAGAGCTTAAGGAAAATGCTTTCTACCTATTTGACAGGCTTAGGAGGGTAGATCTCACTACCCACCGAGGGGCTTTTCTGTTTTGGATTTATAGGACTTTCTTAAGGTCATGGTTCTTCATGTTTTAAAAGCCTATTGGTGGGCTTCCCTGGTGGCGCAGTGGTTGAGAGTCCGCCTGCCGATGCAGGGGACACGGGTTCGTGCCCCGATCCGGGAAGATCCCACATGCCGCGGAGCGTCTGGGCCCGTGAGCCATGGCCGCTGAGCCTGTGCGTCCAGAGCCTGTGCTCCGCAACGGGAGAGGCCACAACAGTGAGGGGCCCGCGTAAAGCAAAAAAAAAAAAAAAAAAGCCTATTGGTGTGGAAGCCCTCCCACCTACATAAACATTTGTTTAGGGAGGGAGTGCCCAGCGTGGGCCCCGTGCGCTGACACCAACCATGTAAGGGCATGGACTCGGCCGCTGTTTGTGGCTTCCCCGCTTGGCCACCGCAGACTTATTGAGCGATATATTATGAGCGTGCCTCACTTTGATGATGTGTTATAGATAAATCATTAAGGAGGCTGCTCACCGCGGTGATGTATTGGTGTAATAGATCATCAGAGTGAAGTCTTCTGCCGACAGACGGCCTGGCTCAAAGGGTGGTGTCATTCAGGGAAGAATTAGCCCAGCAGCAGCTCTGGCTTAATTACAGGATAAAAGGTTTGTGAATGATAGGTTGAAGTCTACAGCACCAGCATTTTGATTCTTGATGTAAAAATATAATTGGGCTTCCTGAGAGAATTTTTGATTATTTTCAAACAGCCCTCCGCTTTATCACAACAGCACAACTTGCCACGTGGCTGCCGGGGTACCTTTTATTGGGGGAATCTCCAGGCCCTTTCCGCATCTGAGTTACTGCGGTCCTTTCAATTTGTAGGCCACAGAATGGGTTAAGGGGAGATAAAATCCAGGAGGCCTGCCTTTAAGGCCTTCAGAATGACGTTCTTAGCAAGCAGACCGTTGGAACTGAGTGATTTATTCAAATCATCATTAGCTAAGGCAGTGGTTCTCGACTCAGTCTGTGTGCACGTGTGGGGAAGAGGGCACTCTGGCGAGTATGCGTGTGCACGTGTCTGAGAACATTAGCATCTCAGGGATAATAACCATGTTTATCGGACACTTAACATTGTGCTAAAGGCTTTGCATGTGTTATTTAACCTCATTTAACCCATAGGACAACACTGTGAGACAGGCATTCTTCTTCTTCTTCTCATTTTCCAGATGAGGAAACCAGCCAAGAGCCGGCATTACCGGCCAAGGTTGCACAGCTGCTCGGGGGCAGAGCCCGTGGCCCTGGCACTGCAGGTGACTCTTACCACCTCCCCTCCCACCTCGAGACCCCCCCCCTTTGAGAACCCTAAACCAGCGCTCTGTGGACCACAGACCTCAGTGAGCACAGTTCAAGATGTGTTTGTTGGAAAAGTAATTAGTTTATTTTAAGACACAGAAATCAAACATTCAGTATTCGTAGGGCCTCACATTTGGTCTGAGTTGGTTATTTCTTGAAAAGCTTGTAGGATGAGACTTCTAGCAATAGTAGGTGAAACTATTTGGCCCAGCTCTCCCGGGAGACAACTACAATAGATGCATACATAGTTTTTGAAAGATTCTTAAATAGTATTAACTTGCTGATAGGAGAGTAAGAATGACTAGGTTGACAGAGATGGAAGAATAGGAACCAGAGGGCCTCCCTGGTGGTGCAGTGGTTGAGAGTCCGCCTGCCGATGCAGGGGACACGGGTTCGTGCCCCGGTCTGGGAGAATCCCACATGCCGTGGAGCGGCTGGGCCCGTGAGCCATGGCCGCTGAGCCTGCGCGTCCGGAGCCTGTGCTCCGCAACGGGAGAGGCCGCAGCAGTGAGAGGAGGCCCGCGTACTATAAAAAAAAAAAAAAAAAAAAGAATAGGAACCAGAGAGGTGAATGAGCACAGAGGCTGCTTTCACCCTGAGGGTTACTGATCCTGATGGCCCTACAGCTACTGGAAGAGAGAGGGCAATGGAGGCGGGAAGGCAGCCCTCTTCACAGTATGTGGGGAGCCTCAGGGCTATACCCCTGGGGGAGGTGACCTGGAAGTGGAGCAGCCTTCACGCAGAATTACAACCCAGGTTCCAATTACCCAGATTGTCCAGGTCCAGGAAATCTCAGCCTTGGATGTGGTTTAAGGTGGGCCCTTGGGACTTCCCTGGATGTCCAGGGACGGGTTAAGACTTCGCCTTCCAATGCAGGAGGTGCAGGTTCAATCCCTGGTCGGGGAGCTAAGATCCCACATGCCTCGTGGCCAAAAGAAAAAATACCAAAAACATAAAAAACAGAAGTAATATTGTAACAGATTCAATAAAGACAAAAAAATAAATAAAAGGTCCACATCAAAAAAAAAAAAGGTGGGCCCAGACTGGTATGGCTCCAGCACATTACAGAAGCAGATCTCTGGACATCTGGACTCATATTACTCCTATAAATAATTTTTAAGATACTGGACTATGGTCGATGAGAACCAGGCACACAAGGAAACTCGACCCCATGAGAACCAGCAAAAACAGACAATAGAAACAGATCTATAAAGACTTTAGTTATTGAAACCATCAGCCTACAGACAATAAATGACTTTTCTTCCTTATTATGTTTAAATAAATAAAACATGAGCTTGAAGATCTCTTAGAAAACAGAAGACAATAAATGAGAAGTTGTTATGGGACAAATATGCAGCTGTCTATCCACCGCTCTCGCCTCCCATTCCACCCTCAACCCTCGTGCCTCAAAGAAGGAAGAAATTCTGGGCAGCAGGATTCAGTATGGAAATCTCACTTAGCTTGGTACCAGGAAAACTAGGAAGGACATTGTCTTATTCTCAGTATGTTTATTTTCAATAAAAAATATCAAATATAGAACTTCCTTATTTGGCTCTTATTTGTGACTTAAAAAAATACAATTTGAATTTTTATTTGTTTGGAAGTAAGAAATACTTACAGACAAATTGACTGAAAAATCTTGAAAATAGACAACCAACAATATACTACAGCCCTCTCCCACAATAAAGGGGGGTATACAACCTCACCTTTTTAAATCATCATAGAAAATATACTATTAAATCTGATATGTAAGTGTTAAAATCTGAAACGTAAGTGGCTATGATGCTATGATGTATAGATGACATTGCTAAAAATCCTTAGGAATCAGAGTTAAAAACATGGGCTCCACCTCAGACAGACTGGGTTGAAGCTCCAGTTCTGACAATTAACAACATTTTGTAGTCTTGGGCAAATTAGTTAATTTCCCAGAGCCTCAGTTTGCTCATCTGCAAAACGGGGATAGTAATAGCACTGCATCTGCTTCAAGGTGTTGAAAGAGTCAAAAGAGATCCAGGATGGAAAGAGCTTTGCACTCTGCTGACCCAGGAAACTTGCCATTGTGACTTTAACTTCCTGGAATAGCACTACCACACCAGGGGAAGCTGGCATTTGCATTTTGCTTGCATTTAAATCTAGGAAGGCTTTACGTAAAGAGACTGATTCCATATGTGTAACTACTCAGAAAAACTCTCTTACCATGAAAAGCTGATGAGACTTGGGTCCTGGGGACCAGCTCAGGGCTGCTCAGGCTTGGCCGTTTACGGGGAACCTTTTGATAAAGAAGCCACTTATTCTGGCCTCTAAAATCAAGGCCATCTCCTTGTGAAGGGTAGAAATTCAGGTGAGATAAGATTGATAATCCTGCATTGCAGAAATTTATTAAAAATGTCCAGATTAAAAATTGAGTTGTTTGTCAATCAATCATCCTGTTTTCTACCTTTTTCTCTGTCATTTACTAAAAATATTCCTGTATGGCACTGAACCCCCTGTAGACATCCTAAATGCTAATCTCCCTTCCCTTGCCTTTGGAAGGACAAGCTTGGTTGTGTTCCTTGACAGAGGTCCCTGGGTTTGTCCTTGTCTTGTTGAAGGCTTTACTATTATTAGTTCAATTTTTCCCGAGTCATATGATTTCAAGTGAGGAAGAAGTGCACAGCAGTGGATAAAGTGTGGTTCAGGCTGCATTCCCCTAGTTTTGATAATTTCCTTAAACCCCAGTGAGAGGGGACAGGTTGCAAACAACCAACCTAAAGATTGATCCAAGGCTTAACTATTGATCAGTAGGTTGCTGTGAAACTCTTGGGGTTCCTTGTTTCAAAGAACTAAGTCAGCATCATTTGAATTTTCCAATATCTCAGCATGCACTTGGGGGATGTCTTAGGTTGGGTCCCTGTAAGCAGACTCTGAGATGGAGAGCTGCATGCAAAATTTTAGTTAGGCGCGTTCTCAGGAGATAAACCTATAAGGGGACAAGGCAGGCAGGACCTGGCCCCCAGTGTGGTTGCCGTAGAGACCTCAGCTAATTGTATGGGGAGCTCTGCAAATGAGATGGTCCTTCAGAGTTGTCCCTAGGGAAGGGGGCTGGGCCTTTGCTTCCCCCCATCAGCCAGTCATTGGCCAGGGCCATCCCAGGAAGAGGATGTACCTTGGGTAAAGCAATTTCCAGTGAGGGATGAAGCTCCGAGCCATAAGCAGCCCATATTCTCAGCAGCTGGGAGATGGGTGGGTGGCCCTGAAGAGGGGGATCTTGGCGGACGGTATTCGTGACAGATCGTCCATTGAGCTGCTCAGACCCACTTGCTTTTCATAGTAAGTTTGCCCCATCTCTGATGGTTTCTCTAGGACTGTGCGTTGTTTCGTAGGGAAACTGACAAGAGAAGGCTTAATGGGGCAAACTGCAGCCCCTGATACTGCATTTGATCTCAAGACTCTAACTGATACTCAGATGCCCCCTTCTCCACCACCTGTACTAGATTCTTCTTACTCTTGGACAGCATCTCTGCTGGTCTAAGTGGCTTGCTTGGTGGGATGACCAGGCGCTCATTCCTGAGGATTCTGAGGGGCTTTGGTTACCACTCTCATTTCACGCCTTGGTTGCCATTTATCATTAAAATTGGGTATAACACCAAGACATGCCCCGGTGGATCATCTGGGTGTCAAACGTATCGTTCTCTGCCTCCACTGAGAACCAGCAGCCATGGTTCACACTGACATATACTGAGCTGACCCATGTATGAACTTGGCTCGGCTTTTTTCCTCCTCTGTCAGCTGGCCCTACAGGACCCCCGTGCAGCCTTAGGCCTGGAGCTGGGGTGACATTGGTGCACGACCTGGGGTCTGGGCCACCTGTTCCTGACGCTCACTCATGATGATCCTGAGTGTACCACTTCCATCTTACAATGGATCACTGCTGGGCCCGCCTTTGACTGGGTGGATCTGACAAAACCAAGTCCACGATGGGCATCTTTGGTTGCCTGTCTGATCACTTGGTGTCACTTGGTCGGAACGTCATCTCTCCCAGGTTCTGTAGCATCTGGGAACTGCTTTTGAACTGGTGTGTAGTTCTTCCTGCAGATGTCCTGTCTTGCTTCAGAACCGTAGGTGTCTATACTATTTTTTTTTTTTTTTTTTTTGCGGTACGCTGGCCTCTCACTGTTGCGGCCTCTCCCGTTGTGGAGCACAGGCTCCGGACGCGCAGGCTCAGCGGCCATGGCTCACAGGCCCAGCCGCTCCGCGGCATGTGGGATCTTCCCGGACCGGGGCACGAACCCGTGTCCCCTGCATCGGCAGGCGTACTCTCAACCACTGCGCCACCAGGGAAGCCCATATACTATTATTCTCTTCCTGGGGCTTGCCAGAAACTCCACGTGGCATCTTTTCCTGCTGCAGATCCTCTGGTTCCATGGAGCCTGCCGGGTTATACAGCGCAAGAGGCAGGGTCGCCTGAGCTTGATCAGAGCCCTTTCCTGCCCTCGTTCCCACTCTAAGCTGGCCGACTTCTGTGTTACCTGGTGAAGCATGGCCTACGGTGTCTCCAGAACCCGACGAGGCCTACCAGGCCTTATGCTCCCTGCTAGGCGGTGGGAACTGAAGCTCCGCAGCTGGGATAGTTCAGGAACAAGGTCGCAGGGCTCACACCCCTGCCGCAGCCGGTCCTTGGCCACAAGCTGCCCCCTGGAAGGGATGTAATTTTTTTTTTTTTGATTTTTTTGGACTATAGTTGCTTTACAATATTGTCTTAGTTTCTACTGTACAGCAGAGTGAATCAGCTATGCATATATATATCAGCTATACATTTATCCCCTGGGATGTAATTTTGAGCAAGGCAGTTCTGTGTGGCCAGAGGAATTCCCAGTGAGGGATACAGCTGTGAGCCCTCATCAACGGATAGCTCCAACCGCTGGGATGTGAGCATGGGGGTTCTGGGCAGAGGACAACAGTATCCACCACAGGAATCAGATTCCAGGACTGGCACTAGGGTGAGGCAAGTGAGGCACATGGGGCCCAAACTTGAGTCGCTCCCTCTCAAAATGATACAAGTGCAGACTTGGCGCTTGCCTTACCCTAGTCCTGGCCTGTCAGATGCCCATGGAAATCTAATGTCAGGAAATGGTAGAAATTTCCGGTTGATCAGAATAAAATTCCCAGTCACCATGAAGTCAGCCTCTTTCTGGAGCTGGTGGAAAGTTGGACAGCATAATTCTAGAATATTTCCTTTCTACTTCTCGGCAGGGGACGGGGAAGGGTGGACACTAGGTGAAGGTGTTACCTGTAATTACTGCTAAAAAATTCAGAGCACCTTTCCAATGTGCCAATTATTCTATGACTTTATTTGTCTAAGCCCATGGTCATTACCCCATGATCTCTGCGTTATGGAAACGAAGTCAAAGGAAGGAAGAACTGAGCATTTCAGTTTCCTTCTGTTATTATGACATTGATGGCATTGTCTAATCCTGACCCTACAGGCCAGCTTCAGTGGGTGGGACCACTCACCTGCAAGAGAATGCAGATTATAGAACGACCATAACATGCTAGGAGAACAAGAGGTGGTTGGAAGGCCAGAGAAACACATAACTCATATACAAGTAGAAATCAGAGTTGGAGCCCAATAGGAAAGAAAGCAAGAGTTGAATACAGAGCAGGCTGAGTGGAAGAGGACATGGGTATGGGGCAGGATCATTCTGGGACTGATACTGAACCTGCTGGATTCCAGCCATGGTATCCTGGGAATGTGTGGGCATCGATGGATAGTTTTTGTTTTTCTTTTTTACCCAAAGCATCTTAGAGCATCCATCCCAATCATATAGTTAAGGCAACTCTAATCAGATACCATTGCAGTTTTTATTATTAACTTAACAACTTGAAAATAAAGTTCATCAGGAAAGATAAATGCATGAGAAGAGCCAATGAAATTTGAAACATAAGAATGTGATATACCTACTAACTATCAAATGTATTATAGGGCAACAATAATTAAAACAGCAGGATACAGGTGTAAATAAGCAATTAGACCAAGGGAGTACAACAGAGTTCAGAAAAAAACCCTCTGTATGGGTATTAAGTATATGACAAAGCATTTCACATCAATGAGAAAAGGGTGAATTATTAGATAGGCAGTGTTGGGAATAGGTTGTGAATTTCAGGGGAAATTTTAATTTAGTTGTCTGTCTGGCACCCTACCCCAAAATGATCCCACATGAATTAAAAATCTAAAAATAAAAATTAAAGCTATAAAAGTACTAGAAGAAAATATAGGGCCTTTTTGAACATGACATGAAATTCAGCAGACAAAAGGGAAAGAGTGACGGTTCTGACTACATAAAAGAAACAGTGACAACAACTTCTGTAAGGTGAAAAATACCACAAACAACAGTTAAAGGATGGAAGAAAATAGTTTAAACATATACGCTAGACAGAAGCGTTCGTTTAAACCCGAACGCTTCGGGCTTAAACCTGAACGAAATTTTTGGTCCACCCAGTACATCAGGACCACGTTCACATTCAAAGGATGGTGCAGGCAGGGAAGAAAGGGGACACACTAACTTGATGTCAGTGGTCATCCTTGAGGAGTAGGCTTTATGGGGGTGGATTTTTATTTTTAACATTTCAGTAGTGTATAATTTGTTTTTACATTATTACGGTAAAAGAAACCTCAGTAAAGATTTTTAAGAGAGTAAGAGAGAAACCTCAACCATCCTTTTTATCCCTACAAAACCCCCTTATAAAAGTTAAAAAAGCAACTGAAATCATTGTTACTTGATTTAAAAAAGCCACCTCCAATCTTCGATGGAATGGTTTGGGATTAATACATCAATAAAGATATTAAAATTGGAATACATAATTAATACTTATTACTATCAGAATATCCAGTTTAGGTCAAATTTTTGATAGTTGAGTTATAGCCTTTAAGTGCTGCATGAACTGTATGTATATTATAATATAGCGAAGCTCTTATAAAAATCAAGGTTGCTGGGACTTCCCTGGTGGCGCAGTGGTTAAGAATCTGCCTGCCAATGAAGGGGACATGGGTTCGAGCCCTGGGGGAAGATCCCACATGCCGCGGAGCAACCTAGCCCGTGCACCGAAACTACTGAGCCTGTGCTCTAGAGCCCGTGTGCCACAACTACTGAAGCACGTGTGCCTAGAGCCCATACTCCACAACAAAGAGAAGCCACTGCAATGAGAAGGCCACGCACCGCAACAGAGTAGCCCCCGCTTACCGCAACTAGAGAAATCCTGCGTGCATCAACGAAGACCCAATGCAGCCAAAAAAAAAAAAAAAAAAAATCAAGGTTGCTATAGACTGAAAAAAGTTTGTGTCCCCCAAAATTCATCCGTTGAAATCCTAATCCCCAAAATGGTGCTATTTGGAGGCAGGAAGTTTGGGAGGTGACTAGGTCATAAGGGTAGAGCCCTCCTGGATGGGATTAGTACCCTCATAAAGGAGACCCCAGAGAGCGCCCTTGCCCCTTCTGCCATGTGAGGCAGAAGATGCAGACGATGGCAATGAACCAGGAAGCAGGTCTCACCAGACACCGAATCTACCAACACCTTGATCTTGGACTTCCCAGCCTCCAGAATTGTGAGAAATAAGTTTCTGTTGTTTATAAGCCACCGGTCTATGGTGTGCTGTTATAGTGCTCAAAGGGAGTGAGACAGATGTATACATGGATGACCATTTTATGGAACTGAAGAGGTCCAATTGCAAAGTTTCCAGAGGGAGACTGTGATTGGCCCACGTTGGGTCAGCTGTCCCCTCGTGGCCCAATCAGCTGTAACTAGGAGGGTGGGGCTGTACATGCCAGGGTGGGTGGGCTGAGCAGACATCTCATCTCCACTCAGCCAGCTTTTCTACTTCTCCCCCAAGTTTCCTTCCCTTGCGTTTCTTGACCTAACTGCCTTGTGCAGCCCGCAAGTGTGTGGAGAGGGGAGCATGGTGGAGACATAGAGGAAGGCGCTTTGAAGGCAGACAGTCTGGGTTTGGATGGACACACTGTGATTCTGAGTAAAACCCTCTTCTCTGAGGCTGGCTCCTCACTTTAGTTAAGGGTTGTGAAGGAGAAAATGCCTTATGGATGAAGAGGACCCGGTCCATACCTGGCACGCCTTCCACGCCCCTTTATCATGAAGCGTTGTGAGCTTGGGCTTCTTATTCAAGAACCCGCCCCTGGAACATTCTGGAGTGGGGCTTGGAGATGCCGCAGCACAGCCCCCGTCACTGCAGAGTCATCGCAGGGCCTCCCCAGCTGCGCCGACAGAACCAGGCACAGCCCCAGCCCACGAAGCACTGTTTGCACAACCGGGGGCCCCTCCCCACTTCCCCTTGACCTTGGAGTGCAGCCCCCAGGGCATCTCCTCACAGGCCCAGTCTTCCCACCGAGGCCCATCTCTCCTCGCCGCAGGCCTCTCCGCACACCCACTCGGATATGCGCTAATGCCATTATCCTCCCGAAATTAAAATCAAGCCTCAACCTATAATGTTTCGCGGAGAGGGAATTGGGGTTATATATTCCTGCGTCGAGCGATATTCTATTTCAGTCATAGCATTTAATTATGATTGGTATGTTAGCGCCCACCGGAGCATAACAAATTGTCATTATGTTATTCTGCTGAGTCTAATTTAATTGGCAAGTTGTCACAAAAGCAATTATCCATCATTTATTTTGTTGCCATAGCCACATCTAGAAGAGCACCTGCTGTCTGCGAGGGGAAATGCCCACTGTCTCTCAGCCCTGGATCCAGGCCACTTATCTGACACAAAGGCATGGCTTCCCCTTCTGATTTAAAAATATGTTCCTCATTTCCTGCTGCGGTCTCATGAATCCTCCTGGGGAAGCCTCAAAGTGCCAGAGGAAATTCACAGCCTGGGAAGTGGCCTGGGGCCCATCTGAGGCTGGAGATCAGCCGCTCTGTTGGGGTGTGGGTTGGGGGCAGTGGGAGGAAGAGGCCCCGGGGAGGGTCTGGGACCCCGGGCTTTGCTCTGTCAGCTGTTTCAGCAGCCACATCAGTGATGGATTTATAAACATTTGTTGCTCTTTTCTCCCAGGGCATGTGCTTGCTCCCTGGGAAGCAGGATTATCTGGCCATTTCACAGAGAGGCAACCTGAGGCCCAAAGTCACGAGGGGAGTCTGGGGAGGGGCCGAGACTACAACAGAGATCTCCAGACTCCAACGGTTTTTCCCATTCTTTGGATCAAGCACATGCAGGCAAAACCAAGGTATTTTTGGGCCTGACACAGTCCCAGGCTGTGGCTCTGGTGCAGTTGGACAGTCATCTACCCTCCTAGGCCAGGCTTCAAGGGCCCTATTTCACATGGACACACCAGAGATAGCAGCCGAGTGGGGTGCAAAGAGCAGAGGGCGAACAGGAAAGGGAGGGGAGAGCCACCAGGTGGCCTGCCCACCTCAGAGAGCCTGAGACAGGAATGGCCCCCTTCCCGGAAGCCTCTGATTCTAAACTCTCTAGGAGGCCTTGGCGGTCCCGCCCCTCCCTGGTGGCCTCCCCAGGCTGAATGCTCTCCCCACACCCAAGCCCAGGAAGACTTGTGTGAGTGAGGAAGCAGAGACAAGTAAAGTTTGGTTTACAGGATTTTTTTCTTCCCTAAAGCTGGGAGATGGTCATTCCTAAAGGAAGATGCAGCCTGCAGGGCTGTCCAAGTCCTGTGGATGGAAAAATGACTAATCTTGTTCTTGCTTCCGCGATGCTTTTATTAGCATAGTCAACAAAAGACTTGTGAAAAACAAAATCAAACCCCAAACACAACACCCAGTAGGTTGCAAAGGGGAAAAAAGAACCAGACCTTTAAATCAACTAGCTTCTCCCTCTGGGTCAGTCAGCTGCAATTCCCAGGCTACCTATTTGGGGACATTGGAAAATTACCAGCTTCCCAAACACAGGCAGATCATTTCTTGTAACTGTTAAAGAAAGGTTTTGTTGTCATTGCTGACTAAGAATAAGCTAAGCATGTGTCCAGTTCCTCCCTCCTGGACCAGCATCATCCCTAAGGAGTGTCTCTCATGGCTGCCGAGAAGTCACTCTTGTCACCGTAGCAAAATGGCCAGGATCTCTGCGCAGTGTGGGAGGCCCCCTTGAGTCTCTGGCGCAAGAACTTATACAGTTGATATCAGAGCAGGAACAAGTTTAATAGGCAGGTAGGAGGCTGTGCATGAGGGCCCCGCTGGGTCCAGTTGTGGTAGAGGGTGGTGTTTAATTACAAGTGGACGTGTAAATTAGCTTGAACTCTCTGGAAAGTAAGTTGGTTAAAAATGGGTCAAGGGCTTCCCTGGTGGCGCAGTGGTTGAGAGTCCGCCTGCCGATGCAGGGGACACGGGTTCGTGCCCCGGTCTGGGAAGATCCCACATGCTGCGGAGCGGCTGGGCCCCTGAGCCGTGGCCGCTGAGCCTGCGCGTCCAGATCCTGTGCTCCTCAACGGGAGAGGCCACAACAGTGAGAGGCCTGCGTACCGCAAAAAAAAAAAAAAAAAAAAAAAAGGGTCAAGAGCCATAAAAAATGTCCATCATCTGACTCAGGAATTCTGCTTAGGATAAGCAAATTATTTCAAAACAGAAGAGAGATGTTTGCTCTGGTGTTATTTATAGTAGCAAAAACAAAATCTGTGCTGAGGAACAAACGGACTTAGGGCAAGTGGCTCTGAGCCCAGGGGTGTTGTTGATAGAGTTTGCTTTGTGTTTTCTGGGAGGGACAGGAGTCAGGCGTCAGGAGGAATGCCTTATGCAGTTGCATTAAGTAAGCATTTTTTGGGCACCACAGTAAACAGAGCCAGGTTATGTGTGTATGTAAATACAGATAAGACATGGTCCCTCTCGAGTTAGTTTCCTATTGCTGCTGCAACAAATTATCTCCAACTTAGTGGCTTAAACAATACGTATTTTTTATCTTACGGTTCTGGAGTGGGAAGTCTGGAGTGGGTCCCACTGAGTAGAATCAAGATGTCAGTAGGGTGTGTTTCTTTCTGGAAGCTCTAGGGAGAGTTGGTTTCCTTTCCTTTTCCACTTTAGAGAGCCTGCCCTCCTTCTCCATCTTCAAAGCCAGCAACAGTGGGCTGAATCCTTCTCACCTGGTGTCTCTCTGACCTTCTTCCCTGGTCCCAGCTCCTTCTGACCCTCCTCTCCTGCCTCCCTGGACCTCTTCTAAGGGCTCATGTGATACTCCGGGCTATTCTCCCTGTTTCAAGGTCAGCTGATTAGCTACCTTAATTCCATCTGCCGCATCAATTCGCCTTTGCCAGGTAATGCACCATATTCATAGGTTTGGGGTCTAGGACATGGACACCTTTTGGTGGGGGGCCATTATTCTGCAAACCAGGAGCTTACCATTTAGTGAGAGAGACACGTGACCACATCTTTAGAGCACATGGCAGAGAGCCATAATCGGCCAGCAGGACTGGGGGAGGCAGCATTGCATATTCATAATAATCCAGAAATTCCTTTCTGGGAAGCTAGATACTATCCTACTTGTTTTCCTCCTCCTCCCAGCACAAACTCTCTGCCCTGGTCACTTTAGTGTCTGCACTGTTTCATAATCACCAAGTGCACTTTCCCAGTTTACACCTTTGCCCATTGCTGCCCCTACCTGGTTGCCCTTGTTTCTTCTTACTCCCTACCCCAATCACCCCAACCCGTCAAAATCCAGATCAAGTGCCAGGTCCTCCCTGACTCTTCCCTGCACCCTCTCACCCCAGCCCAGGGCTTCTAAAACACTTATAGTCTCAAGTACACACTGTTTCACCTAAGTGTGATCACTTTCATGCACTATTATCTCAATTTTAGTGCGTTCTTATGTCTCAGCTAGATTTCAGTCACTCTGAGACCAGGGATCATGTGTTATAATTCTTCTGTCACTCCCATAGCACCTGGAATGGTGGTAGTGAAGAAAAGTTTGCTAAATCTATTCAAGCCATTCTTTGAACACATGGGGCACTCACAAAGGTACCAGACCCTGGGGATGGACATGAGCTCCAAAGGGAGTCCTGCTCTAAAGGGGCACTCAGTCTAGAGGGGGAGATTGACGGGTTATGATGTGGTCCGACAAGAGCTAGAACAGAATCACACATAGGAGGGGCTTCTGGGTCAGCTTGTGGGTGGATCAAGGAAGGCTTTTCAGAGGCGGTGATGTCTGGGTGGAGTTTTGAAGGAGGAGTAGGAGTGAGCTAGATAAAGGGATCTGGGAAAAGCGTCCTATTCTAAGAGAAGGAGGAATATTTAAAGCAGAACAGAAATGGATCGAATGCTGGAAAAACTACTCATCTCTCTGTCTCTACCAGATGTGAGGGTTATAGATGCTAAATGTTGTCCAGCTTGGTTTCCCCAGCCTCCCAGCACAGGCTCACTGCTCTGGTCACTTGAGTCTCCTCTCTGGTCTGTAGTCATGACACGCTTTTCCCTAGTCCCACACCTTTGCCCACGAGCCTGGAAAAAAATGGTAAAAGCTGACATTCACAAGTGAAACTGACAAGGAAGGGACAAAAATGATCTTCTCACTAAGTCAAAAGGCTAATAATAATACCTATGACAGACAATAAATAATATCCTTAATACATACCTGATAAGGAAAAGACAAAACTTAAAAAAAAAAATGGACAAAGGACAGGAGCAAGCATTTTACAGATGAGAGAACACCAATGGCTGATAAACATTTGAAAATATGCTCCACTTGTAGTTGGGGAAATGTACAAGATTGTTACTATATTTATAGTAACAAAAGCTGGATAAAATCAGAATTGCCCATCAATAGGTGAATGTTGAATAAATTATAGTATTATAGAAAATTATAGGGCAGACTAGTATAGAATATTATGAAGGTAGTGAAGAGTGAATTAGATACATATATTTGACCTGGAGGAATCCCCATGATACCATGATATAAGGTTAAGCAGCAGGAACAGTGAGTGTTACAGCCTGTGGGGGAGTTGGGGAGACTTAATGCGGAATGGCTGTGTCTGTTTAAATCACCGTCAGGAAAGGTATGGAAGCCTCCTTCCAATGAGCACATACTCTTTTTGTAATTGCAAATATTAATAACATTTTTTTTTTTAAAGTACTGAGGAGAGAGTGCAGCAGGGTCTCTGTTAAGAGGCTGAGGAATGATTCATGCAGGCAGGTTCCTGAGTGCGGGCCTGTCCCTCCTTGGCTTCTCTTCTATTCAAATGAGCTAATTTAACAAAAGTGAGATAGCTTTCATTTCCTTGGTTAAGTGCGTTTAGATCCTGGGATTAAAAACAGCATCATTTACATATGTAGTGACCCTCTCTTTGTACCAGTGAACTCCAATGATAAATTAATTAGAACCATTCAGTCCCAGCCCCGCTTCCCTGAGAATGCCTTCCTTCGAGTGCACACATCTGTCTGAACTAGGCTCTGGACAATGTGTATTGCTAACTCTTCTACCCCTGGGTAGCAGGATGAGCCCAGCCTCAGCTCAGGTACCTCTGAAGTTGTTTGAGCACTTTCCTCAGGTCTCCAAGGCTAAACTCGTGAAATCTCTGTCCCAATTGATCAAGGAGAATATGCCATTTGCATCTCAGCTCCCTGCTTCTTAGTAAAGCCGGCAGAAGCCCTTTCTTGTGAATCTGAGCTACTCCGGAGGTCACTGGCCTACGGTCACCATGGCAACTCCCTTCAGTGTACCACGGAGAGGGTTAAGGAAAAGAGTCAGAAACTTACCAGGGGGCTGCAGGAGAAAGCCACTTTCACAGAGAGGGATTTCAGTCTCAATTATTGGGTTGCTACACGGGGCACTGCTTTATATAGGATACATTTTTTTCCGTAAAAGTTGCTCGAGGTCAATTTTTTGGGTAAAATTTTGTAATTTTATTTTAAACACACAAGTGGAGTTCCCTATATTTAGAACTCCACTGTGAATTCTTCTCCAAAGGGAATAAACCCCCCTACGATTCTTTTAGTACAAGCATAGATGTCAGATGTCAAGTTGTTTTGAAGTTCAGCACACCAGTTTTTGGGGTTTGTAAGGTGGGGGTTAGTAGTGTGGGTGAGAGCTGGTTGGGGGGAACTTACTTCGAGTGATGCTTTGGGTGGCATTTGCATGCTGTCTTCAGTTGGATTCTACTAAAAGAAGACCCTGAGCCACAGATTTGGGTGCAAGTGATTTATAAAGGGACTGCTCTCAGGAGAAATCTGTAGGGGAACAGGAGAAGCAGAATAGGAAAGGGGAGGAAACCAAGTGAAAGTCAGATTTCAGGTCCCAAACTCAGCCTGATCCCATGGGGAACTCAGAGCTTACCACCTTGAATCAAAAGAGCTGGGCTTTTTTTTTTTTTTAATTTTTTTAAAAATTTATGTATTTAATTGGGCTTCCCTGGTGGTGCAGTGGTTGAGAGTCCGCCTGCCTATGCAGGGGACATGGGTTCGTGCCCCGGTCCGGGAAGATCCCACATGCTGCTGAGCGGCTGGGCCCGTGAGCCATGGCCGCTGGGCCTGCGCATCCAGAGCCTGTGCTCCGCAACGGGAGAGGCCACAACAGTGAGAGGCCCGCGTACCGCAAAAAAAAAAAAAAAAAAAAGTGAATCACTTTGCCGTACACCTGAAACTAACACAACATTGTAAATCATCTATACTTCAATTAAAAAAAAAAAGTCTGGAACAAGCCAAGGCCAGTCTACATTAGCCAACAGGCAACTACTCCCAAGTATGTGAATGAGCCTCACTAAGACCAGCAGGGTTGCCTAGCTGGCCTCCATCTGACCCCACACAGGTGAGCAATGAGCATTGCTGTGCATCACTGAGGTTCTGTGGTTCCTTGTTACACAGCATTATTGTAGCAATAAACAATTGATACTATTTAGAAAAAGAAAGAAAAAAAAAGAAACTATGAACAGAAGGAAACTTCCTCAACCTGGTAAAAGGCACCTAAGAAAAACCTATAGCTAACATCATACTTAATAGTAAAATATTGAATACTTTATCCCTAATATAGGGAAAAAGGCAAGCATGAATTCTCTCACCACATCTGTGCACCATTGCACTGGAGGTTCTAGCATGTGTGCAATAAGGGGAACAAACAAACAAAAAGAGAAACATGCGTACAGATGGAAAGGTCGAAATAAAGCCATCTTTGCTCACAGATGACCTGATTTTTTTATATAGAAAATCCTAAGAAAAGCTCTGAGAACTAATAAGTGAGGTTAGGAAGGTTTCAGGATACAAGGTCTATTATATAAAAAAATATTATAAATTGTATGGGGTTTTGTTGTCTGCGGTGCACAACTTGCAGGATTTTAGTTCCCCAACGAGGGATTGCACCTAGGGCCACGGCAGTCAAAGTGTCGAGTCCTAACCACTGGACTGCCAGGGAATTCCCAAATTGTATGTTTATATACTAGCAACAAACAATTGGAAACGGAAATCTTTAAAAACATAATCTCTAATAGCATCAAAACTATTAAATACATAGGGATATATTTAACAAAAGATGTGCAGACACTGAAAATTTTTTTTAATTGTTGAGAGAGATCAAAGAAGAATTAAATAAATGGAAGATATATGATGTTTGCCATGGACTAAATTGTTCCCCGCCCCCCCGCCGCCCTCCAAATCCATATGTTGAAGCTCTAACCCCCAGTGTGACTGTATTTGTAGATGGGACCTCCTAGGGGGCTGTCAAGATTAAATGAGGTCATAAGCTTAGAGAGCCCTAATCTGATAGGATTAGTGTCCGTATGAGAAGAGACACCAGAACGCTCTCTCTCTCTCTCTCTCTCTCTCTCTCTCTCTCTCTCTCTCTCTGGTATATGCAGAAAGAAGTCATGTAAGCACATAGCCAGATGGCAGCTGTCTATAAGCTAAGAGAAAAGGCCTCAGAATGAAACTACCTAATTGGCACCTTGGGCTTCCCAGCTGCCAGAACTGTGAGAAATTTCTGTTGTTTAAGCCACCCAGTGTATGGTGTTTTGTTATGGCAGCCTGAGTTCATGGATCAGAAGACTCAATATTGTTGAGATGTTAATTCAACCCAGACTGATCGATAGATTCAACACAATCCCAATTAAAATCCCAGAAGACATTTTTATAGAAATTGGCAAGCTGTTTCTAAAATTTATATGAAAATTCATAGGACCTAAAATAGCCACAACAAATTTGAAAAAGAATGAAGTTGTAAAACTAATACTATCTGATTTCACACCTTAGTGTATAGCCACCAGAATCAAGGCAGTGTAGTACTGGTATAAAGACAGCTATGTAGATCAATGCAACATAATGGAAAGTTCAGAACTGGACCAACACATGTTGGATCAATTGATTGTCAACAAAGCTGTCAAAGCACATTAAGATTAAGAACTTTTATTCACAAAATGCTGTTATCAAGAGAGTGTAAGTCAGAATCCTGTCGGGAGACAAATTATACCAACAATATGAACAGGAAAATTTAATATAAAAATATAATATATAGAAAAGGAAAAGGGTGGTTCATTATTTTAAAAGGTAAGGAGAATGCTAAGATATAATAAAGGTGTAACTACAGGAAGCAGCTACTAACCTGGGTCCAAGGGAAAAGTGAAAAAGAAAAGAGCTTAAAACTTAGAAGGGGAGCCCTGAGAGGGTGAGATCCAGACCTCTGAGGAGGAGGCATGGCTGCCGCGGGAATGCCCTGTCTGCTACAGCAGCAGCAAAGGAAATGGCTGGAGAGTACTTGTCCCTGAACTACAAGGGCAACCCACTGCTGTGGTTAACTGCCGGGACCCATGTACACTGCTCCATTTGCAGCTCCATGTGAAAATAGAACAACAGAAGGTATAAAGTACCTCTTCTTCCAGTCTTGCAACGAGCCTCCAGCCTCTTCCGCTGACAAAGCATATCATCAAGCCAGCTGTCAAAGGAGAAATACCATCTTCAGAGTTCAGTTCCAGAATCACAAAGCAAAGCAAAAAGATGTAGTACATTTACAACTGAACCAAAAGTGAAAAGGCAAACCACAGAGAGTGGAAGAAAATATTTGCCATATGTATATCTATCAAAGGACTCATATACAGAATACATAAGGAACTCCTACAAATCAGTAAAGAAAAAAGACAGACAACCCAGTAGAAAAATGGGCACAGGACTTGTACAGGAAATTTCTGAATAGTCAATAAATATATTAAAATGTCACCCTGGAAATGCAAATTAAAACTACAATGTGATACCACTATACACCCATCAGAATGGCTAAAGTAGAAAAGATTGTATATTGATCCTTTATTCAGTGACTTTGGTAAATTGTTTATTAATTTTAATACTTCTTCTCTATATATTTTTGGATTTTCTATGTACCCAATTATGTTGCCTGTGAATAATGACATTATGCTTCATGTGTCTTGAAGATGTTATCTGGTGTATAAATATTGTGTTGGTCAAAAAGTTCATTCGGATTTTTCATGTTCCAGAAAAGCCCGAACGAACTTTTTGGCCAATACAATATTTTATGAATATTATGTTCTCTTGATGAATTTACTCCTTTATTATTATAAAATGACGCTTCTCTTATCCCTGTAAATATTCTTGCTCTGAAATACACTTTGATATTTTATAGCAACTCCTGCTTTCTTTTGCTTAGTGTTAGCAAAGTGTGACCTGGGTCTTTTTAAAAAAATTTTTTCCATGTCCATCCTTATCATGATCATGTTTTCATCTACCTTCTTGAACATATTGAGTAATAGCTATTTTAGCACCCTGTCTACTACTTCTATCATCTGTGTCATTTCTGGATCCGTTTCTGGTACTTGGTTTTGCTCTTCACTATGGATTGCATGTTCTTGCTTCTTTTCATGCTCAGTGATTTTTGAATTCTTCCCTCTACTGTGCCTAAATCTGGTTTCCCAACACTTCATCTGTTGATCTTAATTCTGTCCTTTAGAATTATTTAAATTCCAGGTTACTGGTGCCTGTAGGACCTTTCCTCATAGCACTTCTCAACCTTTGAAATACCACATTTGACCAAGGTCTGCCTTCCTCACCAGATTCCCTCTATGGTGCAGATTCTAGAAATGATCATAGCCACCATTATATCCTAGTGGAGTACACAGGCCTGGTACACCTGAGGTCCTTGATAAATATTTGTTGAATGAGTTAATGAATGAATGCTTGGCTTTGATGACTGACACCCGTTAAGAACGTCATCTGCTACCTGTCCCAAATCTGGATTTTGTGGTTTCAGAGTTCAGAATTCAGCTCTTGTCTTGAGACATGACAATCAGTCACAATTATAAGGACCTTATTTGAATCCTGATTCAAACGGACCTAAAAGGTATGATATAATCAGGAAAAATTAAACACTGCCTTGACTATTTGATGATCTTGAGGAATTATTGTGAACTTTTTTAGGTTGAGCATGGTGTAGTGACAATGGTTTTGAAAAGACTTTATCTTTTAGAGATGGACTCTTTATGGATGAAATGATGTCACATTTTGAATTTACTTCAAAATAATTGATGGAGAAGGAGGAAATGGTGGGAGTGCAGATGAAATAAGATTGACCATGAGTTGATAACTATTGAATCTGGGAAAAGGGTACATAGGGTTGATTATACTCTGAAATGTTTCCTTATAAGTTTGTTTTTAAAAAAATTCCAGCTCTTTGATTGGCTGAACAAAAGGTACATGAACAGAGGTGGGATGGGTGTTCAGGATGGGAGGGATGTGGGCAGGGAGAAAGTCAGAGGGTTCAAAGACCCAGGACCCTCCAAGCCACGTGGAAGCTGCCAAATCAGCGGTGATTCTGACAAAGTGAGGGCCTTTTGAGGGTGGCACCCTTTTTGTTTATTTCCTTATGCATTTATTAACAAGTTCCTTTCACTTTCACAAATACAACAGTCATAATTAAGAGGCAAGTCTTACAGGCTATCTCAAGCAGGATGCAAAAAAGTGCCCTTTAAGCAACAATCCCCCCTGCCAGGAGCCCACTCACCCCGGGGCCCCTGGGTGACTTGATGATTCTTCTTTGACCAAGGGTATCAGCCTCAGTCCTGTTCCAAACAGGAACTCAGAGCAGGGGCTCACGTGGCACCGCTGGGGCTCCCTGTCTCGTAACGGCCTAGTGATTCCCTGCCAGCCTCTCAGTGTCTTTAGGATTCAAGGTGGTGAGTGCCAGACTTTTCTGATTGTGTTTCTCTTTTCTGCAGCTGCTGCTGGGAGGGGTCTTCTGAGTCATGTTGGGGGTCCAGCCCAGGTTCCCCCTGCTGCTCCTGGTACACAGGTCTTAGACCGTTTCCACAGGCCTGAAGGGAATGATGTCTCATACTCAGACCCTCCTCCTTCTCCATTTCTGCCGCTCCCCCACAGCTGCAGGCTGCTAGCCTGAAACACAGAAGGTGGTACTTCTGCAGGATCTGACCAGGAGAGTGCAGTGTTTCAGGCAAATCAGGTCACCCAGTGCAAGATTTTATCTTAACTTCTTCTGGGTCTTTCTTTGTAAGCAGGTCTATATTTCACTGGGTACACCATAATTGTTTCTGCCCCACCCAGTATCCTCCCTGCTTGGAGGTGGAAGGTAAGGCAATGTGGGCATTTTGAGGGAGTAAAGATGCGTTAATATGCCTGGAGTGGCAGAATTTAACACCACTAACAATGGAATGAAAAAAATTCTGGAAAGATGGCTTCCATGTGAAGCTTTTCATTTAGATGGTAAGGCAAAAACTCTTGATGGGTTTTCTCACCTGAAGACTGATAATTATTTTCCATTTTAAAAATGAAACACTTCTTTAAAAGCTCTTGGGGAAAAAAAACAGACCAAAAAAAAAAAAAAAAAAAAGAAAGAATCTAGTCATGGTCCCATAACCAAATCACAAGCATAAATACATTTTTGTCTATTTTATTCCACTATCTTTAAAAAAAAAAAATCCACAGTCCCCATCATTTTGTGATGATGGTCGAAAGTCTAGTCTACCCAATTTTCTATGTAACTGTCATTTCCAACCTTGTTGTAAATGCTTCCATGGTATCACGTGCTTTTCACAAGAGGCATGCTGCCAGATGGTTCCTCCAGAAGATCTCTCACTCTTCCCCTATAAATGGGCAGACGGGATGCTTCCGTTTCTGCTGTTTTGTTTTTGCTATTATAAATAACACCATAGCAAACATCTTTTTTTTTTTTTTTTCTGTATTTGGTGCAATTTCCTTAGGATCCAACCCCAGAAATGGGATTTCTGAGTCAAAGATGTTGAATATTTTTATGGCTCTTGAATCATTTAGCCAATTTTCTTTTCAAAGATTTTGCATGAAAAAAAAAAAGAAGATTTTGCATGAATTTACACTCCCACAGGAGTCCTGATTTGAGTCTTTAAATCTGGAATGACTTTGTCCCATATACCACACCTTCTAGAATAAATATTTTCCTGCTCAGATATAAACTTTACAGATTCTGACACCGGTGAGAATATCCCTGCCTCTTTTAAGCCTTCTGGTTCTTTCTGAACGACGCTGTGAAGCAGCCTCGTGTTGCCTGTATGCTTGTAGCCTGTCCCTGTCCTCCTCCCAGTCTCATCTTAGGCCACCAGTGGCCATTCTGCCCTTTCCTCCTGGGGGCAATTCCCTCATCTAAAGTTCCTGCAGCAATTCAGAAACCACCTGCCCATGCTGGACCCTTCCCGGTCCTTACTTCAGTCTGTGTCCATGCTGGTGATTCCCTAGTTTACGTTTCTTCTAATGCTTCTCAGAGTCTATGGAGCAGGGGGAAGGGGTTAAGAGCTCACTCTAATTCCCTGGTCAGCTATTTCACCACTCCTATCCCCCAAGGATAGGAAATGAAGTTGTTTTCAGGTTTTGCCAACTTCAACTCCACCCGGAAGGAGAAAAACATCCCCTCACCACCCCCTACTTCTTTTGATACGAAGAGAGAAAGAAAAAGGAGAGATGAAAATATTTACAAGCATCTGATCTTCCCCCTCTTTTGGAAGGCACATGACAGAGGAGAGCAGACAGACATCTGTGAGCATTTAGACAGCAGAAAAACAAACAGGCAGGTTTCAACCGGAGCCGTCAGGTGGTTGGCAGCACCCGCCTGCCCGCCTGTCCGGGGTATGAAGTTTCCGTCCTGATTATATTGTTTCGTTCTGCCCAAGGGAGAAGGAGAGTGGCCGTGGCTGCAGAATGAAGGGAATGCAGTGGGGCTGAGGGAGGGATTCTTAACTTTAATTCAACTTACTTTGAGAATGAGTGAAAGTTGTGGCAAAAAGTTTCTCCAGGACAGAAATTTGAGCGTCTTGAAAATGCCAGAAAAATGAAGCTGGGAAAAGATGCTAGACCGTGCATCGGTCTAGAGAAGAAGGTCCAAGAACATAGTGACGGCTCCTTGAGATCGAAAAGAGCACAGTGGTTCAGGGCAGGAGGCTGGGAAACCAGCGACGGTGATGCTGTTGCTGCTGTTGACAGTGATGACGGATGGCAATGGTAACGATGATGATGGTGACTGTCGCTAACACTCCCTGAGTGCTCATTATGTCCCAGGTCCTTCCAAACCCTTTATGTGGATTAACTGTTTATTCCTCACTACAAACTTACGTGGAAATGACGATTATTGTCCCCATTTATGGATGAGGAAACTGAGGTGCAGAATGGGTATGTGATGAGGCTTATAGGTTGGGTCTGTGCATAAACTGAAGACAATTAAATGGAGCCTGAAGGTGTGGGAGAGAAAGGAGGAAGGGCTGCCAAACCATCTTCCTGGGTGTCCAGTCATCCAGGCCCCAAACCTGGAAGCCTCCCTGGACTCGCGCCTCTGCATCCCCTCCCGTTACTCTTGTTACCTCTCTTCCGTCCGGTCCATCCCGCAGCAGCAGCTCCACCTCCCACCCCTGCCCTGCCCGTGGCTTGCCTGCACTACTGCATTGACTTCCCAACTGATGAGCCACTTCAGCCCCCATCCCGATCCACCTTTTATATCACCCCCTTCCCCGGCCCACACACCCCCCACCCAGTAATCTTCCTCTAGGCCTCCTTGCACCTTGTAAAGCTCTATATTTAGTGTTTCACACATTAATGGTAATTGTCTTTTATATAGTTGTCTATACGGCCACATGATTGTTGAATGAAAGAATAAGGTCAAAGCCAAGGAGAGGAATTAAATTTGAAGCCGGAGAAGGTAAGCCAGTTGGCATTATCCAAAATGTTCATTTCTTTGAGTGTATCACCGGGACAATGAATGACAGAGACTGATGACATGATACAGCAGAAGAAAATCCGGGGTGGATTATTTCACACGTTTGCCCCTGTTCTTAGGATGGAAAAAAGGGGGAAAAAATGAAATCTAATTGACCAACCCAGAAGTGAAAGAGGCCATGTTGTCTTAGAATCTTCGAGCCTTACATAATCAGTATGTTTGAGACGGAGAAGACCAAGGTGTTATTGCTCCTGTTCTAGATAAAAGCCTCTCTAGTAGGTTACTGGTGACAGAAGAAGCCCAGGGCCGTGAATCTATCTCTGGAATCAGGGCTGAGGTTAACCTTGGGTCTTTTGCCTCCTAATCACAGGGAGGGGTAGCTGGTGTGGACGAACTCATTTCTGCAGTCAACACATATTTACTGAGCAGCTATTATGTGCCAGCCACTGAACTAGGAAGTGGGGATATAGCAGTGAACAAAACAAAGTCCTTGCTCCGTGGAGCTAGCATCTAGTTGGAGGAAACAGAAAACAGCTGTTAAATTTCTATGTCAGGTGGTGATAAAGGCAATGAATACGTCAAAGTAAGGAGGAGGGGCTTGGTGGGGTTTCTGTCTTGTTTAGAGTCATCGGGGAAAAGGCCTCTCTGCTAAGATGAGCAGCGGCTGAATGGAGTGAGGGAAGGAGCTCTGTGGTGGCCTGGGGTCAGAGCCTTCCAGGGAGAGAGAACAAACAGTAAATGTAAAGGCCTTGAGGCAGAACCATGCTCCTCATACCCCAGCAATAGCCAAGAGACCAGTGCGGTCCAAGTGAAGTGAACCCGGGGAAGGAGATGAAGTCAGAAGAGAAGCCAGGGGCATGGTCACGTGCAGCCCTGTGGACCATTGTATTCTATTCTTAGTGAGGAGGGAGAACTTTGGAGAGTTTTCAGCAAAGGAGTGACATGATCTAACTTTTGTTATAAAAGACTCTGTCCGCTGCTATGTGGAAATATTTGGAGTAGAAACTGGGAGACCGACCAGGAGATGATTGTGGCTTGGAATGGAGGTAGCAGGGGAGGATTCAAGAAGGGGTCAGGGCTTCCCTGGTGGCGCAGTGGTTGAGAGTCCGCCTGCTGATGCAGGGGACGTGGGTTCGTGCCCCGGTCCGGGAGGACCACTGAGCCTGCGCGTCCAGAGCCTGTGCTCCGCAACGGGAGAGGCCACAACAGTGAGAGGCCCGCGTACTGCAAAAAAAAAAAAAAAAAAGAAGGGGTCAGTTTCTGGATACATCTGGGGACTGTATTTGCTGATGGATGAAAGAGAGACCGCAAGGATGGCCACAGTGTTTCTCCTGAGCAACTAAAAGCATGAAGTTGCCATTTATTCAGATGGGAAAGAGGGAGAAGAGGAAATCAAGAGTTCCACTTGGACATGGCAAGTTAGGTGACTACAGGACCTCCAAGTGGAGATGGTGAAGAGACCACGGGCTGTGCAGATCTGGAGTTCAGGGAGAGGGAGCATAAAGGTGGGCACCACCAGTGTATAGTAGTTAAAGCAAGGGGCTGGTAGCTGTCCCCTAGAGAGTAAGTGTAAATAAAGACACTGAGCCCAGGAAGTCCCAACATTTAGAGGCTGCGAAGATGAGCATCCAGCCAAAGACAACTGATAAGGACCGGCCAGGGAGGTAGGAGAACCAGGGGTGGTGGAAGGAAGGAAGTGTTCCAAGGGGCAGGGCTTAGTCCATCCACTATGGCAACGTTACTAATGGGCAGAGTGATGAGGATGGGCCCCTTGCTGAGCCGTAGGAGGGTCACTGGTGACCAGGACAAGGGCAGATAAAGTGGAGTGACTGGTGAGCGCAACACCTGATTGAGTGGGTTCAAGAGTCAACAGAAGGAGAGGAAGTGGAGCCACTGAACGCACTTCCAGAAGTTTGTCTATACCGGGAAGGAAAAATGCGGGGAGGGGGCTAGCTTCGGGGGGGATGTGGAGTCAGGTTTTTTTTCTCTGTGGGAGATGTTTTAGCATGTTTGTAGTTAGTGGATATAATCCAGCCGGGAGGAAAAAATTGACAATACAGGCCAGTGTCTCCCCAAACGTAACTTTTTTCCTGTTTTTTTATTGCACAGCTTGGAGCGTTGATCAATGTGTTTAGTAATTGTTTGTGGTTGATGTTCCTGCGAATGTCTCTGGCATTTATGTCCCCTTTAGGCAAAGTTGTTTCCCTCAAATATGCCCATGGAGCTAGATCAGATCCATTTAATGATGAAAATGCTTTGAAAAAAACAAAACAAGAAAAACCCCCCAAATCCCCTGGCTTTTGTCCATGGGGTCTTGTCAGTTATTCTCTTATCACGCAGTTGTAGAGGTGTCCGCTGAATCAATAATAATAGTTACGGTTATTGAAAGCTCACTATGTGCTTTACATTAATTATCTCCTTAAGCATCTCTGTGATATACATACTATTGATTATCTCAGTTTAATGATGAAGGAACTGAAGCTTTAGAGGTTAAACCACATGTCTGGGGTCGGCAGGCAGTGCGTCGCCGCGCCAGGTTCTGAACCAGACCCCATACTCTTAATCACGCTAGAGAACTGCCGCCCAAGAGGGGCTGGGCCAGGCCTTGGCCGCTACAGGCGGACGTCGGTACCGAAAGCTGGCATCTTCCTTCTGCCAGGCCTGCTGTGCAGCTCCCTGGAGGACCCGCTCTGCCCGGACGCAGCCCCTCTCGGTGCTAACGCGCTCCGGGCTGTGCGACGCCGGCTGGGCTCGGGCAGCAGGGGGCGCTCTCCCGTCACGAGAGGTGAACAAAACGGGCCACCGCTCCAGACTGCGGAGATGCGGAGAGGAAAGCCCACTGTCCCAGAACAGCCGGGCTTTCCTCCTCCGCGGCTCCTTCACTGCTGCTGCTATAAGCCATTTCACAGGATCAGGAAGAACCTCTTTGGGGAGATTCTTGAAAAACCTCTGCCCCGGTGAAGGGTCCTGGGGCAGGGGTGGGACGGAGGTGGGAGGTGCTGGCCCTTGGCTGGGCGGTGTTGATGTTAAAATAGTGAGGGCGGAGAGGAGGGGACCGGCACGCTGAGGTCCTCAGCTCTGCCCTGGACTCCAGCTAACGGGTGTCTTGTCCAGCCTGGGGTGGTGTCCCAGGTTCCTTTCTGAGAGCCCACCACCAGCACCGCTGAAGTCTGAATTCCCAGCTGGGAAAGACAGATTCCCCCATCTGCAGGGATGCAGCAAAGAAAGGGAGGCGCCCTCCTGTGACTTTGAAGTGAATGTCACAGGAAGAAGGGTGACGAGGGAGCAGGTGCTGTTAACCCTTCCCCACCCTCCTCCGCCACGTCTCCAAGGACCCCACTGGCTCTGGTGGCGGGGGAGGAGCAGCCAGACCAGGGGAGGGCCGGAATGAAGACGGAAGCCAGTGGTGGGCGCCTGAGCCCTGGTGCGGCCGCAGCTGTCAGCTGCACGTGACAGCTCCTGCTGTGACCAGAGGCGCCCCAGACGCAGAGGGAGGTGGCGACACAGCTGCTCCCGCGGGGGGTTGCGCTCCTCTGGGGCCACGAGCCCAGACCAGGGAGCAAAGATGAGAGGGACGAGAAGGAGGAACCAGACGCTCCCTTTTCTTTTCTTTCTTTTTTTTTTTTTTTGCGGTACGCGGGCCTCTCACTGTTGTGGCCCCTCCCGTTGTGGAGCACAGGCTCCGGACGCGCAGGCTCAGCGGCCATGGCTCGCGGGCCCAGCCGCTCTGCTGCATGCGGGATCCTCCCGGACCAGGGCACGAACCCGCGTCCCCCGCATCAGCAGGCGGACTCTCAACCACTGCGCCACCAGGGAAGCCCCGGATGCTCCCTTTTCTGAATGATTACAGATTTGGTTTGGCTGCGTGGCCCCTTTCCCCCCACGCTTACTGATTAAGTGCGGCTTCCCTGGGGCAGCCGGGACCCCCAAAAGCAGCTGTGGGTGGCAGGAAGCAAGCCGTGTCCTGGCATCGCTCCAGACACAAATCGAGCCCTTGATCTAGCAGCCCTGGCTTTGCGCCCCGCCAACCTCACCCTCGCCTTCTGCCTCAGAATCCGGGAGCCACGCTTTGAGGGGCAGAGAAAGCCCCTAGCTGCAGATTCCTGGCGTTTCCGCTGTGGAAGTAGCCCATCACAGAGCTGTTCTGATGTGTTTAGAGATGCAAATATTCTACCCTGCACCA
Organism: Mesoplodon densirostris; assembly: GCF_025265405.1. Taxonomy (NCBI): domain Eukaryota; kingdom Metazoa; phylum Chordata; class Mammalia; order Artiodactyla; family Ziphiidae; genus Mesoplodon; species Mesoplodon densirostris. The sequence continues at coordinate 60,850,077 of NC_082678.1, forward strand.
GCCAAGTACAGCTGTACTTTCTGTGGGCTAAACTTAAACAACACAAAAATTCAGTGTGCGACAGATAAGTATCAATGCCGACCGAAGAGAGAAACAGAGCCAGAAGTAGAGAAAGCAGCCTCGTCTTTGAGGGGCTTGTAGTCTAGTTGAAGAGAGGAGATACAGACACGTGGGAAGTGCAGCACCAGGGAACGGGGTGAGCAACACTTCCAACCACAGTAGAAGAGATGTCACAGGTCCCTAGGTGATTAATTACCAAATGAATGGCTCTGACGGTAATTGCTCTCCTGGTCCAGGGGAGAGAGGGAGTGTTTCAGACCCTTGTGCTCAGGAGGGACTGTGCTGGGGCAGTGGGGGAGGTGGGAGGTTGGGTGCAGGCCTGCATTATTCAAGTTGCTTTTTTTTAAATAATGTTATTTTAATATATAAATTTATTTACTTTATTTATTTATTTTTGGCTGCGTTGGGTCTTCGTTGCTGTGCGCGGGCTTTCTCTAGTTGCGGCGAGCGGGAGCTACTCTTCCTTGTGGTGCGCGGGCTTCTCATTGTGGTGGCTTCTCTTGTTGCAGAACACGGGCTCTAGAGCGCAGGCTTCAGTAGTTGTGGCGCACGGGCTTAGTTGCTCTGCGGCATGTGGGATTTCCCGGACCAGGGATCGAACCCGTGTCCCCTGTGTTGGCAGGCAGATTCTTAACCACTGCGCCACCAGGGAAGCCCCTCGAGTTGCTTCTTGAAGGCTGAGTACATTGGGTATTATTAAAGGAATTCATGATTCTTTTTAGCTTTGGAAAAGGTACAGGACTAACCATCCTTTCTAAGTTAGTACCTAAGTCCAGGGCACTGCCCCCTCACATCTTCAGGGTACCTAGGAAATGTAATTTGATAAATAAGAATGATCTTTTATGACCACCCACTAGGTGCCAATCATTGCCTGGGACACATTAAAAAAAATTATCTGTGATGTTTACAGATACACTCGTGGGAAGATCATCCCCTACCCTAATCTACAGACAAAGCAATTGGGGCCCAGAGTGTAGATCTCTTGCCCAAGGTCATGTAGCTAAGTCAGGGAAAGCTAGGATTTGAGGCCTGTTTCATCTGATTCCAAAGCGGGGGGATTGTAATTTGCAGGAGGGACCCAGGTTATAAATGTTTTCTGAGGGGTTTCCCGTATGGGTGCCTAATTTTCTGCCTCAAGAAGACCTGGTTCCACCTAGAGGGGTGGGATAGGGAGGGTGGGAGGGAGATGCAAGAGGGAGGAGATATGGAGATATATGTATATGTATAGCTGATTCACTTTGCTATACAAGCAGAAACTAACACACCATAGTAAAGCAATTATACTCCAATAAAGATGTTAAAAAAAAAAAAAAAGAAGAAGACCTGGTCCCTTGGAGCCCTCCTGAAACTGTGCATGGACTGAGGACTCAGCTTTGGTGTTATTTTCCTGTCTTTTTTTAGGATAAGGGCAGAGAGGCCCAAACAGATGTAGTTACCACTGAGAGAAAACAGAACACTAGGCGGAGTGTGCCTGGGAGTCTCAGAACTCGGCAGAGGGTCTGAACCAGAGGAAAACATCCAGAAGGCAGGGATCTCTGTGCCTTAGAGGCCCCTTGAAGGAAAAGGAATAGGACCTCCCCTTCCCCACCCGAGGTTTCCTGTCCATCCTCTGCCTTCCCTCTCTGCTGGTACCCATGGAGGTGATGCTGATGAGCTTGACTCCTCTTCCTGGAAGAAATGGAAACCTCAGCCCATGGAGTGGGAAGAGGCTTAAGCCCCCACCCACCAGGTCCTCAGCAGCAGAGGATGGGGCAGGGGAAGGTGGCATCTGGTTGAGCTGCGTCCACAGGGCGCGCTCTTGACCTGTCCGTGTGGTGGAGTGGAGTGGAAATCTCTCCCCTTCCTCTCCTTTGCTATCCTGACTCTACAGAAGCGACGTGATTAACTCCCACTTCCTCCCCCCTGCTCCCATGGAAGCTCTGATCCACTTGGCTCGCAAAGAACCTTTCAAAAGCCCCAAGAGCTTAAGATGATATACATGTCCCCATAATGAAAATAAAACCAACACGTTCTAGAAAAAAGAAGATATATATGTGAGCATAAAGAAGAGAAACGTGAATCATCCACTCCTCCAAAGACTCTGCCATTTGGGGACGCCCAGGTGGTAATGTTGATTTTTTTTAATACAGCTGTGATGAAACTGTACTCAAGTTTGTGTCCTATTCATTTAATTCCCATTTCCCCACGTTACTTAGAAACCTTTTGTGAACACCATTTCAATTACTATATAATATTCTATCATACAGCCGTATCATAATTTATTTAACTCTGATATGACGGACTAAATGGCTCTAGCCTTTTGCTACTATAAGTCAGCTCACATTTGTGCATAAAGATTTTCGACATTTTAATTTATAGCCTTAGGACGGATTCCCAGAAGTGAAATGATGAGGCCAAGAATAGGAGCACGTTTACGGCTCTTGATATATTTTGCCAAATTGATTTCCAAAAGTGCTATATTAATTTATACTTTAGTAAGAGTCTCTGAGTGTTAAACACGGCACACTCTTTCCAGCCGTCCACGTACTCTGTTAAAAATTAGTTTGTAACTACCCAAGTCTTCTCCTCGTAAAACAAGATGTTACAGATCAGACTAGTGTTGTCTTGGACCATATTCTCATTCTGCTCTTCCCTGGTCTCCGTGTGGATGCCCAGTTCTAGCTGTTGGCCTTGAGTTCTTCCAGGCCCATTTCTGTATCTTCACATACATTGATTCAATGTATATTTGATTATGGACACGTGCTGGTATCTTTACAAATATGTTTCTTTTCTCCTCCTAGGGTAGAGGTTGGCAAACGTTTTCTGGAAAAGTCCAGATAGTAAGAATTTTAGGCTTGTGGGCTACGTGTGTCTGTTGCAGCTACTCAGCTCTGCTGTCGTAATGCAAAAGCAGCCACAGATGATATGGAAGATGAAATGTTATGTTGGCTGTCTGTCAGTAAAGCTTTATTTATCAAAACAGTTGTTGGGCTGGATGTGGCCCACAGGCAGTAGTTTGCTGACCCCTGTTCTAGACTGTAAATTCCTTGGAGCAAGGGTCAGATGGATGCCCCAAGCCCCCAGAATGGGCTTATGCACGATTAGGGGCTTGACTCTGACTAGGTGGGGGGCTGACATTTTTAATACTGAACTAAGGGCTCGAGATGCATAGAAAGGGTGGGGAAGCATCCTTCTGCCTGACTCCCTTGTATTCCCTGCACCTCTGCCCTCCTAGTGGGAGGAGAGAGAGGCAAGTGAAGAGTGCCTTGAGTTCCTTCGGCCCTGGGAACGAGAAATTAAAGAGACGCATTTCACATTTTTCTACCCGCTCACTCTCAGCTGACCCCAAGCACAATTCCTTCTCTGTGGTTGGACAGGCAAGGTGCATACCAGGCAGGGTAACAGTTGGAGCATCAGTAATGTAACTACAGGCAGAGGAATAATACTAAACAGCACTTCCCATGCACCAGAGCCCTGTTGACTCCAAGTAATCAAACAATAATAGTATTACTAAAGTACTATGTTTACTCCCATTATATACAGGAGGACAGAGAAAGACAAAGAGATTAGGTAATGTGCTGAGGCTCTCACAGCTGGAGCAAAGCATTTGAACTTGTGGCATCTGATTCCAGCACCTCCTCTATTGACCACTGCTCTGACCGCCTCTGTAGCAGACCCTCTATTCTCTCTCCATTCTAATCTTCCTTAGTATCAGGATCCTGGACAACGTGTCCAGCTGACAAATGAGTTTCCAGTCTCCCTCGCAGCTATGTGTGGTCAACGGGATGTAAGTGGAAGCTCTTTGGCTATTTCTCTTTCCTGGTGCCTGGAATGCAAACATGATGCCTGGAGCTCCAGCAGCCGCAGTGAAGCTGCCTGGGGAAGCCATGTGCTGAGGATGGTGGAAGAGAAGTCTAGAAGGAGCCTGGAAGCTACCAGGTCAACTCTGGGCTGCCTCATGTTTGATTTTTTTTTTTTTTTTATAACACGAGAGAAATATAAATCTCTATCTTGTTTAGGCCACATCGATCAGGTCTCTCTTACAGGAAGATAAATGCAGTTCCTAAGTGTTAAAGCCACGGAGAAGAAACCAGAGCTGCTCTTATAACACACAAGAGATTTGCTAAGCGGAGTCCATCTGCCAGGATCCAAGCTTGTGTCTCGTACCCTGTCTCTCGGTCCCAGAGTCATCAAATGCAGTGGAACCCAGTGATTGAAACACGTGCCAGGGACTGAACAGGAGTGGAACACAGAAGGAGGGGGAGGGGAATGGGCTAAAAGGAGAAGAAAGAGCCTCAAGGGGGTTGGAAGGGTTTTCCTTATCAGCTTTGAGAGGGTTGGCCACAAAAAGCCAAGAGCTGAGGCTGGAGGCCTTGTGTCCTCTGAGGAGCTGGACCCAAAATTATCTGTGGACCCTGAAAAGATCAGATGATACACCATGAACCTGAAACAAAGGACCTTTGCTTATATGTTACAGATCCACCTGGGTTGACTGACCGTCAGTAAGACAGCTTGACAGTGACTTACACCCTTCTTCCTTTCCAGTGTCCAGCACCCAAAATCGAGGTTACTGTGTGGTGGAAATTAAGTCTGATCTGACCCAGCCTGAGGCCCACTTGAGGCACATGCATGCACTTTCCCATCACATGAGTAACACGCAAAGTCCATATGTCACCAAACCTGTGAGGGCTTAGAGTGGTTCAGTAAGGCCGGCTACTCAGAGATGTGTTGTGGGATCAGGCTATCACCTTTAAAAGAAGAGATTTGCATCTTTCATCATGTCTATGCTCTGGTCTTCCTGAGGGGGACCAGCATAGTCAAAGGGGAGATTCTCCAGTTGAAGAGCGTCAGGATTCCAGACAGCAAAGGTACAGCCGTTCCCTCAAATCATGGTTTTAGGATTCCATTGGGAGAGATCTACTTATCTCCCATGAATGTAAAAATGGCAGCTTGGGGACTTCCCTGCTGGTGCAGTGGTTAAGAATCCACCTGCCAATGCAGGAGACGTGGGTTTGATCCCTGGTCCAGGAAGATCCCACATGCCGCGGAGCAACTAATCCCGTGCGCCACAACTACTGAGCCTGCGCTCTAGACCCTGCGAGCCACAACTACTGAACCCGCGCTCCTAGAGCCTGTGCTCCGCAACGAGAGAAGCCACCGCAATAAGAAGCCTGCGCACCGCAACAAGGAGTAGCCCCTGCTCGCTGCAACTAGAGAAAGCCCACGCCCAGCAACGAAGACCCAATGCAGCCAAAAATTAAAAAAAAAAAAAGAAACCGTCAGATATTAAAAATTTAAAAAAAATGGAGGCTTGGTATCATCTGTGGGACCTCTGAGGCTCAGGAACTCAAGGCCAAGGAACTCATGGTCAAGGCCATCTGAGGCTAGGTTGAGGGGGAGAGGGCATCAGTAAACCCATTCCGGGGGAGGACAAAGACTCGGTGGAAGGTTTGGTTCCGAACTGAAGCACACGGGAGGGGAATCCTCAGCAACGCCTTTGGGAGAGGCCTGCGCAGGGAGGTTGGTTGACCTTGAGAGAAAGTCCCTGCCAAGGTCACACACACTGCCCTTGTCCTCTGACAAGTGCAGCCCTTCCCAGATTCCCCCAGATGTCTCCCTATCAAGACCATCTGTAGATTTCCCTCCAGTTGGCACCTCAGCTGCAGAGATAATGTAGGTATTTTCAGTCAGCCGGGAGCAGGAAAGATAAGGGAGGAAAGCTGGGCAAAACTTGATTGAGCGACCAAGATAAATATCCTGCACCGCAGGAAATCGAAATGCAAAAATAAGGATGGGGGAGCAACTGAAATATTTAAAAAGATGGAGCAGGACGGCAGTCAGGGAACGGCCTTCCCCCCTCATCGCCAGAGCTCCTGAATATTGCAAAAGATGACAGGGTGGAGAGAGCCCCAGAATAGAAACTAGCCATTAAGGGAGACGGAATGACAGGGTTTAGCTCACAAATGGGATTATAATTAAGAACGGAGGAGAAATAAGAGGGGTTTGGGGTTTGATTCTTCGCCTCTGGTCTCACTTAGGTTATGTCTCAGAGAAAACGCTTCCCTGTGTTGTGGTTTCTGCCTCCAAGAGACCTTTCTCTTGTCCTTCCTCCCGGGATGTGTGAAGGGGGCACGAGCTGCCGCATTCCCGGGTGATCAGCATGAGGGGTGTATTGGTTAGAAGCAAGGCTTGGCTGCTGTAACCAAGAGACCCAGTGGTAACTGAGTGGCTTGTATAAGATAGGAGTTTACTTCTCTGTGATGTCACGCTTTGAGGTGAGCCTTCCGCACAGTCAGAGGGACCCCAGTTCCTGCCATCAGGCCTTGGTTCTGGCTACAGGGTTGAGGCTGGCCTGCCATGGTTCCAGCCACAGGGAAGGGGAAAGAGAGCACAGTGAAGGCACCCCCACACGCCAAGGTTCAGGCTTGGATGTGCGCCCCTCGAGAGTGGCTGGAGCGCTGGTGACAGCTGTGAGCACAGTCCCATCCGTCCGGGGCCGGGACTCTTCCCTTCTGGTGACGAGTCTGTCCCTCTACCAGTACAGGCAGGGTCTGGCGGCAGAAGCGCTTCTTGGCGAAGGTGTGGTGGCATCTTTCCCCATCTCTTTGCAGGTGATGTGCCCACCCTCCCTTTTGCACCAACCTGGGGTGTAGGAGGCTGAAATGCTTGTTTCCACTTATGAGTGGGAGGCATCATCTTTGCAGAAAGTCTCCCTCTCTTATCCCCCCAAACTGAGAGTAAAATCTAGGATGGAAGGAGCTCAAGTGAAGCCATCAGCATCTAACAGGGGGGACTGTGTCTCCTGAACCGGGCTTTCAGGCTCAGGAGGGAAGTAGAGGTCCACGGAGCCCGGGCCCACTTCTCGCCATCAGCAGCAAGGGGGGTGTCTCTTCCATGGGCAGGAGTGAGGCTGAGTGGTTCCATCCCCCAGGCCCAGGCAGCTTGGAGCCGCCCTGCTCTTTCCCAAGGACAATCGCTGCATGAACAGGCGCAGGTAACACGTGTACTGAGCCCCACGGGCAACCTCTGCAGAGCCAGTGGCCTTGGATCAGTCTTCACAGTATCTTTCCCCCCATCTGCCGCCCCCTCGATCAATACATACACTCCATCGGGAGCTGGCCGCTGGGCAAGCCAGATCTTAAGGTTTCAGTAGTTCCCCCTCCAACGTAACCTAATTCTCCCCTCTATTTTTAAGGCTAAAATCAATGCATAAAACACTTGAATGACTCAGAGGGCATGGAACTGCTTATCTATTTTTTTTCCTTCCCATCATCATCCTGACATTTCTTTAAACAATAAAACTATTTTCTTTCTTTGGACTTGAAACATGGCCTTGGAGACCTTGACTTGTAGTCAGAAGACCTGGGCGTCTTGGGGTTCATGAACAAGTCATTCTGTCTACAAAGAGTTCTCGCCTTGAGAGCTCTCTTCTAAGGAACCTGGGAGCAGGCTGAGTGTGCATTTCTAAGGAATTTGCCAGAAAGAATGTGTTTATGCTAGAAGAGTATTTTAATATTCGAAAATGCCGACCACACACCTGGATCCCACTTCGGGGTGGCTAGCGTATACTCAGAGCTTGCCACTTTACTTGTCTTTGCTGAATTCTGTAGGCTTATTTAGACACAAAACCTCAGAGAAACCTACTTCTGCAGGAGCACACCTCATCTCCTTCCTCCCCTGGTCCATCCGGGCTCCTCTCTGGACACTTTTTCATCAATCTTAACACTTTGAAATTTAGAGGGCAAAGCTCTTTTCTTTCCTTTTAAAACACAGAATTTATTTTTCACTCTCTACATAACTCCAGCCTAGTTCAGTATAAAAAAACGGAAGATATGGAATCACCAGGTGATGGAATGCGCTGGGCTTGGTGGGGTGAAAGCAGAAAGCAACTTTCTTCTTCCCCCACTGCCCCTGTACTGGTTCTGTGGATTCCTTTTCCTTTTCTTATGCTTTTTGGATGCTCCCAGGTATTAACGAAGAGTCTCATTTCTTCTGGTAATCAGACGTCAAGTCCAGGCTTATAGCAAACTCTCATGCAGCCGGTGACTTCTCCCCTCCCTAAGCTTGTCCTGTGGGCACAGAGTGGGGTCAGTCCCTTCTCTGTTTTCTCCCTGGCCCTCCTCCTCCCCCACTTGGTGGACCACCTCTGCCTCACCAGTGTGGAAGAAGAATGGGGGAGAGGGCTAGGGGGCCAGCTAGGTCGTGATCGACTGGAACAGTTGTAACCTGGTGCCCTTTGGGTGTTTCTTTTTTGGGTCCTTTGGAGACACCAGCTCCCCAGAGGCCGATCCCCAGAACAAATGTCACATCTAAGAAAGCACCCCAAGGGCCAATGCTGGTACTCTGTGTGTAGGAACGCATCCCCAAAGGGGTTTTAGGTAGGGGGACAAGGTGATTGGCTAGCACAGGAGCTAGGAACAGGCAAAGCAGGAGGGGTCCAGGTCAACATGGGAGACTGCTTCTGTTGAGCCCAGGTTAAGGGTGGATTGTGTGGGCAAAACAGCTTCTTTTCAAGGGGCTAGGCTGGAATGGACAGTAGGTCACTTGTCGCATGGACCCTAGATTCCAGTGATAAATCTTGCGATCAAGGTTATTGTCTTCACTGGTGTCAGGGTTATCATCACCATCATCATCAACAACAGCATCCTCAACATGGGAGCAATGAGTTTCTTTGTGCAAGTAGGAGACCCCTAGGGCGACCACCTGGACTACATTTGACTGTCCCTTACCCTCTTCCTCTTGCCTCCTAAGGAAGGAACGTTCTGGACCCTGACTACTCTGCAGTGTTTTCTCCTTAGAGGACAGAGTGGCAGGAGGGCCACTTTCCTATTAGTCTCCCAACGTGGGTCCTACCTCACACCTCTTCTCCACCTCCTTCTCCCTGTAAACGAGGGAGGAGAGCCACACAGGAGCTCCGCATGGCGTTGTTGATAAGACGGACTCACAGGCTGCTCTTTGTTAAAAAGGTAGAGGTGCCTCCCACTTGCCTTGTCTCCTCAAAAATTTCAACTCACTTGATCAAGTCTATCCGGACTCCCGAAGCTTTGAACCTTAGGTAGCAGCACAACTCCAACTTTCCAGAGATATTTGGTGCTCTCAATTCAGAGTTTTTCTTTCTTTTTCACCCAGATCATCCAGTGGACAGAGTGGGGGTGGGTGAGGAAAGAGAGAGATCAATCTAAAATGTTGAGGCTGATGGCTAATGGCCTTTAGATTGCAAAGATTGGGTAAACAGACTTAGCACACTGATTCAACATATTAATTGTTTGTTAACCTTTGCCTAACCTTTAGGAAGCCTCTGAATGTGTGGCTTTAAAACCCAGAGTACACTGGGGGTATTCCCATGGTACAGCCCACTTTTGCAAGGTGTTAAAACTCATTAATTTTTCCTGAAGCTGGGCAGGAAAGGGGGGCTTGGGGGAACAAAGCCTACGGAAGAGAGAACTAATCAAGCAAATTAATGTATGCAGAAGGCTCTCTCCCAGGCTTGCAGAAATATCCATTTGTTACCTATATAAGCTATAATTACATAAAATGCGCAAGCGATCGGGAGATGGAGTGTGATTTAAGGGTTGAGAGAGCAAACATAATAACAATAGTGTAATCCTAATAGCCATCATCACTCTAATAATGGTGGCCCTGGGCTAACGCCCTCATTTAGGGATCTCTGAGCATGTCAGCCACATTAATTAACCCTCTCGCTGTACGGCTGTGAGGGTTGCTCAGAGCCATCACCCCCTCTCCCTTCAGGTGGAGAGGAAGACAGAGTGCTGGGAAGAGGCTGTGGAGTCCCACTCCCCCCTCACTCCCTTGCCCCCAGTGCTATAGGCAAGTTCCAAGCTGGAAGGGACCTGCCAGCCCAGTGGCAGGCCCTGGCCTTGGTTCTGTGAATCTTGGCTGAGAAGAATGGATCAGTGATGTCTTCTAGTAACTGAGTCATTCAGCCATTCGACAGACAACTCTTCGGGATAAGAGAAACTCTAAGAGGCCATCAGATCTATCCTAAGGTCTGCAGCCTTCACACTTTCTCCAAAGACCCTTGCCTGCCCTGTCCTTGAAGCCCTGGAGGAACAGACTGCTGATTCTTGGGACCCCTGGGCATCTCAGCTGTGACATCTGAGGCTGTCTACTTCTCTTCCAGTCTGAGTCCCCCCACCCACTACCATCTAATTTGTATGAGTCCATCCTCCCAGACGACTTGGGGATGTAAGTCCTCCCTCCAAGGAAGGGAGCTGCATGCGCACTTAACACTGCTGTTTCCCCAAAGTTAACTGATACGTAATGAGTAATCATTGAACTGTTTTCACTGAAGATGGACCTCTGGGGTCTGCCCTGTGGGATCTGGCCTCCTGGTCTGTGGAAGAGACTCCAGAATCCTCTCCAGGCAGACATCCATCTTGTTGACAATCCCACTGTTCTGAATGAGCCGGACAGGAGCTTGGGCCACGTCCCTGTGCTGGTGCCACGAGCAGGCCCTGCAGGCCCTTCCCCTGAAGAAGCATTTTCTTCCCTCCCCCTGTGCTTGGCCTCTTCCTTCTGCATCTCCACCCGCCACCTTCTTTTTTTTTGCGGTACGTGGGCCTCTCACTTCTGTGGCCTCTCCCGTCGCGGAGCACAGGCTCCGGACGCGCAGGCTCAGCGGCCATGGCTCACGGGCCCAGCTGCTCCGCAGCATGCGGGATCTTCCCGGACCGGGGCACGAACCCATGTCTCCTGCATCGGCAGGCGGACTCTCAACCACTGCGCCACCAGGGAAGCCCCCCACTGCCTTCTTTAATCAGCTGCATAAAACCTGTGCAGCCGCTCTCTGGCTGTGTGACTTTGAGCATATTTCTTAGCCTCTTTCTGCCCCGGTTTTGTCTCCTGCAAAACAAAATGTCTGGACCAGATAACTTTCTAGGCTGCTTCCAGAACACAGATTCAGGGGAAGATAACACGTTCTTCCCGGCCTCACAAGGGTCTGCTGCAGTGGCCTCACTGCCTATGGCCTGCCTACTCCCTGCCCCTGGAAGTGAGGACCCCGCCCTCTTCTGGACAGGGCGGTATGACGATGCGGGGCTTCTGGGCTCTCACAGAGTCCTCAGAGCAAGCAGTGGCCCCCAAAGCCTTCCGGACCAGGAGGCAGAGCAGCCCAGCCCAGCCAAGTATCCTGCAAACGTCCCCACCCGGCATCTCTTCCCACCTTCCTGTCGACTAAGACCTCACTGCACACACCTGTGGACACTGTACTCTTTGTACAGTCTTGGCTTTGGAGCTGCTCAGCCAGCACCCTGGGTCCCCTCGACCTCCCTGAGCAGTCTGGGTCCCTCTGAGGGTGACCTTGACCAACAGAAGTGATGGAGAGATATCAGCGTCTTAAAGCTCTGCCCTAACTCTTGGAGAGAAGCCAAAACAAACAGCAACAACCGAGACTGAAAAACTAAAGAGAAAGCAAGAAGACTCCCACCTTACACACCCCACAGAAATGCCCTCTAACAAGTCATGGAAAACGCACCGGCTGGGAGAAAGGGCGCCAGGGGTTAGCTGTGGGAGACGGGGCGAGTCAGTGGGCCTCCCTTCTTCCTGTTTCTCAGCCAGCTGACTGAAAAGGCTGCCTGCAGCTCCAAGGTCAAGTGGATAATGCAGGAAACTGCAGATTGCCTGCATGTAGCTGCCATTGGCAGAGGACATTCTGTGTGCCGGGCAGTCTGTGGAAGACTTGACTTGTGCCATTTCCCACAATGTAACAACTGCCCTGTGGGCAATAGGCACAATTAACCTCCTCGTTTTATAACCAGGGGCTCAGAGAGCAGCTTTCCTTTAGTCACATGCTAGTACGTGGCGGGGCAGGGATTCGTAGCTACGCTCCCTGGGGCGGCCGCCTCTTAAATGCGGATTCACTCTGCATTGCTCTCTCAAGCTTGCGGTGTTCACTTGAGCTCAGAATGACCAAATAAAAGCTTGTGCTGTAGGTGGTGGCCTAGACGCAGGCAAAGAAGCAAACCCAGCAGTGTCCTTCCCTAGCAAAGCTCAAGGACTCACAGGGCTGGGTCCTCTGACTCAAGGAAGAGCCCCTTGCTGGCATTTGGAAGTTGCTCTTGCCCAGCAAGCGGGCCAGGCCGTCTTTAGGGCTGACACAGCCTCAACCCTCCTGGGCTGCTTTTCTGCTCCTTCACGGGTTCTCTCTGTCCCATGGCGTGGCTGCAGCTCTTCGTGACTCATTGGCATCCGTTTCTAAAGCTGTAGGGGCACCCAGTGCCTGGCCTGGCCTTCTGTTGCTGGCTGCCCTTACATGCAGGTGACTTCCACCCACCAAATCGCACTGATTTCTCTTCTGAGCTTCCTGGTCCATACCACCACCTCCCCCCACCTCAACACACACGCACACTGAGAGTGCAGCCAAACACTTGAGGGGCACTGAGCTGGCCTGGGCTCTGTGCTGTCCGGTATGGCAGCCACCAGCCATCAGCTATCCAGCACTTGAAATGTGCTTAGTCCTAGTTGAGATGTGCTGTGAAAAGAAAATACACAGCAAATTTTTGCAGACTTAGTATGAAAAAGAAGAATATAAAATATATCAATCGTTTTTTAGTAAACATTTTTTTCATTGAGTTATAATTGACGTTAACACTGTATTAATCTTCGGTATACAACATAATGATTTGATAGACATATTTATTGTGAAATGATCACCACAGTAAGTCTAGTTAACATCCATTACCACACATTTTTTTTCTTGTGATGAGAACTTTTTTTTTTTTTTTTTTTTTTGCGGTACGTGGGCCTCTCACTGTTGTGGCCTCTCCCGTTGCGGAGCACAGGCTCCGGACACGCAGGCTCAGCGGCCATGGCTCACGGGCCCAGCCGCTCCACGGCATGTGGGATCTTCCCGGACCGGGGCACGAACCCGCGTCCCCTGCATCGGCAGGTGGACTCTCAACCACTGCGCCACCAGGGAAGCCTGAGAACTTTCAAGATCTATTCTCTTAGCAACTTTCAAATATACAGTTCACTATTGTTAATAGTAGACACTATCTATAGACTCTACAATGACATATATGTTTTTATGAAATATATATATATATTTTATCATAAAAAATTATTTATCATAAATATATGAAATATATATATATTTTATATATGTTGGGCTAAATAAGAGATATTAGTAAAATGAATTTCACCTGCATCTTTTTCCTTTCCAACAGTATGGCTACTGTTGACAAAAATATTCAACAAACAATCAATAATAAGACTAGAAAAAACTTTGATCTGAGCCAAACTGAGGACCACAGCCTGGAAGGCAGCTTCCCAGATTACTCTGGGAAACTGCTCCGGAGAAGCATGGTTTTCAGCACTGTTTTGTGTCTTGTCAGAACGAAGAACATTAAACAAGTCGGGGATACATTTCTTCAAGGTTTCAAAAAAAAACAGACCAGCACGTACAGAGCAAGTCAGTATGGCCTTGGCACCTGGGAGGGAAGTCTTATCATCAAAGGACGGCCAGCATGGGCATCCCAGGAAGAGGGGCATTTAGTCTGTACTTTTAACATGGACGTTATTTACTTCTGGCCAGTGTGCCTCTTTCTTTACTAATTAAAGCAGATATACAATGTATGTTTGATAGGCCACAAACAGGCTATTTTAGTTAGCATCAAATTCAGGTTAACCCGTGCAGAAACCAGAATGACTTTCCTGGATCTTAATATGCGAACGTTTCTTTTATCACTACTAAACGATTTTAAATCGCGTGTATGGTCCTCACTGTACTTCTCTTGAGCAGTGCTGGTCTAGAGACCCAGAGTCATATTCTGCCTGAGCCACTTCTCTAGAAGAACTGTTGCCTTTTCTGGATCATTTCCTCCAAATACAGTGGCGTCCTAGGGGCTGCCGTACACCTCTCTCCCCGTCCACTCCGAGGGGCCTGCTGTGAGGAGAGCCAGGGACACCCCTGTTTTCTCAGGGGGTGAATCGTAGGACTTCCTTTCTGTATTTCACTCAGTCCTTCAACATACTTTTAATAAGCACAAACTATGAGAGTCACAACTCCTCTGTCTGCTCAGCTGATGGCTCTCATGGTGGCTTTTCCAAGATAATATTCTTTGGGGGACAGGAAGACACACTAAATGAGAGTGAAGCCCCTTGAGGGCCGTGGACCTAAGTTGCCCTAAAAGCCTTGAAAAGAGAGGTACCCTGGCTGTCACCTACTTCATCATTGCCAAAGGCCAATGGGAACCCTTAGCTAACACTGCCCTGGACCCAGCCTTTCAACTCCTGTTGCATCGCTTGAGTTTGGAAGACAGGGGGCTAAGGAGAATCACTCAGACCTGTTGGCCAGGAGACAAAGAGGAAGTCGGTGAATGCCTTTTCCTCAGCTTGGCGATGTCCCCAGCTCCTGGAGACTTTGAGACTTTGCTCAAGAGGCAGTTTGGGCTCCTCCGTTGCTCTCTCCCATCACAGAAACCTTTGGCTTATGACGCTCATGGCTACTCTCCATTGAGGCTGAGTATGTGTCAGGAGCTGAGCTCTTTATATGTATCTCATCTAAATCTTTCAACAACCCCGAGGGGTAGGTACTGTTACTACCTCCAGTCCCCGGTGGAGAAATGGGATACTTTGCCTGAAGTCAGACACCAAGAGAGAGGCATTGCTGGGCCTCTGAAACATGCTTTAAAAATATTGATGTTTGGGCTTTCCTGGTGGCACAGTGGTTGAGAGTCCGCCTGCCGATGCAGGGGACACGGGTTCGTGCCCCGATCCGGGAAGATCCCACATGCCGCGGAGCGGCTGGGCCCGTGAGCCATGGCCGCTGGGCCTGCGCGTCTGGAGCCTGTGCTCCGCAACGGGAGAGGCCACAACAGTGAGAGGCCCGCGTACCGCAAAAAGAAAAAAAATTGATGTTTGTCAAATTTGTATTTTAATTTTTAAACTATGTGAGTAACACAGATGTTTGCATTATAAAAATTAAAAAGCGAAATGTTAAAGATCTCCTCCCCCACCATTCCTTTTGCCTAAACCCTCCCAAGGTAACCACTGTCTGCATTTACATACATATATTTGCTCATGCACCCATATTTCGGTATCTAGGGTTTTTAAAAAAACGTATATGCTATCATGCTTATGTATTACTCTTTGACCAGTTCTTTTTTCCTCTTAACAAACAATGTCTTAAATGTCTTTCCACGTCAGTAGGTATAGATTCCCTTCACTATTTTGAAATAACTGCAGAGTGTCCCATTGCACAGATGAACCACTGATTTCTCTAATGATGGACAGGTAAGGTTGTTTCTCAGGTTTTATGAACGGTGTTGCCATGAACACCCTATGCCTGCTACCTTGCATACATCAGCCATATTGCTGTAGGGTGGATTCCAGGCATTGCTGGGTATGGATATTAGCATTTTGATCAATAGTGACACATTGTTTTTGAAAAAGCCTCCACGTGAGCGTGTCTGTTTCCCATCTTCACCAGAACTGTGCATCTTCCAGCTTTAGCATTTTCGTCTCTCTAATAGGCTCTTGCTAATATTCACTATCTCTCCTGCCTCTTTTTCCTGCCTTAGAAGAAACCTTGAAACTTCATACCTCAAATTTCCTGTTTTCCAGCCATGGTGACCATGCTGTAGTCCTAGAGTGGGGTCTGGGTGACAAGTTTTTCCCTCCCATGACATCTGGAGGCATCGCCAGCATCCACTGTTTAATATTTATCGGGAACCTGCTGTGTGCTGGGCCCACACAGCAACCCAGACCTTTGGGAAGAAAACATGCGGTGATTTGAAAGGCAGAGATTACTTAATAAAAAGTGACAGCCCCATCAGAAGCCACAGAAGTGCCACTGTTTCCCTGGGCATCTGTATGTTCCCAGTGAAGCAGGTGGGGTTGTGTCCCCCTCTGAGAAGCCCCATTAATACGGCAGCTGGTCTCCTACAGGACGTCTGCGACGGAGCTCATCATTTCTCCGTCTATGAGCCATTAAACAGAACCAGGAAGCCCTATATCTTTATATCACTCCCTAATGACTGGGGTGTTGGGGGGGTATGGATACAAAGAGCTCACATCGTACTTAATTGGCAAAGTTATAACCTTTCTTCAGAGGCTAAATGTCCACTGCATTTCCCATTCCTCTCCCCTTGCTGAGGCCAGAAAACAACTGGCTTTGTCCCTGTTGTGCACCCCTGGAATTAAATGTCATTTGCAAAGGCCATAATTGCTTGAAGAGACAGTCGCTTCTTTTTGTCTTTCTCAGACTCTGATCCTTTTAACCCGGCCCACTCCCACTGCCACTCCCCCGCCCCTCAGACTTTTGTTTCCCGAGTCCCATCCCAGGGCCTGTCAGATTACATTTTTTATTGCATCTAGACAAAAAGCCATCTGGAGCTCCTGGTCTCCACTGTCAGTGGGCTGCCGTTCCCAGGGTCTCCTGCCAGGTCCCCCGATTAAGAGTCACCGCCCCCCACCGGCCCTCTCTATTTGTCACCCCCTGCCTCCACCTCCTCCTCAGCTGGTGCCGGTGCCGGGGTCCCTCCGCTCTGCTACCTTGTCTTGGAGGAACAATGTGGGCCGTCAGCTTGCATTAAGCACACAGGGGAAAGCGCCACAATTTCAGGAGGCTAAAATCTTACAGATTCTGCATTTGCTTCTACGAGCCGGGAGTTTCTCCCCTCGTCGCTAATGTACTTACTTTAGGCCTCAGCTATTCCTCTGCGTCCTTCTTGGCCCCAAACCTAAATAGCACGCTAGGGAAGAGCCTTTGTGAGGACAAGAAGCCAAGGACGCGGCACGGAAACTCATCTCTCCTTGGTTCCAACAAACAGCCCAGCAGGCTGGGGGTGGTGGGGTGGGGGGATGAGAAGAAAGGCTGGTGATGCCCCCTCCCCAGCCAGGACAGGGCTCCCGCAATTACATTCGTACTCTAGGACCTGTGTGTTGATCCTGCAGTGTTAGAACCCAGACCCAGATGACCTGCAGTATCCCAGGGTGCGGGGAAGGGCCCCAAGTGGGATGCAGAGGCCTCTGCTTATAAGGGTGTCCATCAGGCAGAAGGAGGGTTTTGCCCTTAGGTGGGATGGGTTGCAAGCATGGCTGCTGGGATACTCCAGTCAGAGCATCGAAGGAATCAGATGTGTTTGGGGAGGCCGTGAGGCCAGCAGGTAAGAGTTGGGTGTCGCACTTTCACATCTGGGCTCTGTGCCATGGAAACCATGAGGCCCTGGGCAACAGGCCTAACTTCTCAGTGTTCTCAGCTATGATGATAATCATTACTACCTCGTGGAGCTGATGTGAAGATTGGATGAGATGCTGGTGACAGCTTTAAGCAACACGCTTAGCTCATAGTAAATGCTCAATCAACACTGGCTGTGCTCAGTCTGACAGGGTTACATACTACGTGATCCTTTTTTTTAAAATTTATTTTATTTTATTTTATTTTTTTATTTTTGGCTGCTTTGGGTCTTCCTTGCTGCACGCGCGCTTTCTCTAGTTGTGACGAGCAGGGGCTTCTCTTTGTTGTGGTGCGCGGGCTTCTCATCACGGTGGCTTTTCTTGTTGTAGAGCATGGGCTCTAGGTGCGGGCTTCAGTAGTTGTGGCTCATGGGCTGTAGGCGCGGGCTTCAGTAGTTTTGACTCGTGGGCTCTAGAGCACAGGAGCAGTAGTTGTGGCGCACGGGCTTAGTTGCTCCATGGCATGTGGGATCTTCCTGGACCAGGGCTCGAACCCATGTCCCCTGAGTTGATAGGCGGATTCTTAACCACTGTGCCGCCAGGGAAGCCCCACGTGATCCCTTTTATATGACATTCTTGAAAAGACAAAACTAGAGCAATGGAGAGCAGATCAGTGGTTGCCAGGGATAGGTTTGGGGAAGGGTGTGACTACGGAGGGGCAACTCCAGGTGGCTTTTGGGCTGATGGAACTGATGTGTATCCTGATTGTGGTGTGGTTACACAAATTTACACATACCACCAAAATTCATACAAATACACACAGAAAAGTCAATTTTATTGCATGTTAATTTTTTTAAATAAGAAAAATAGTGATTAATGATACTGTCTAAAATAAATAAATAAATAAATAAATAAAATTAACCACATTAAAAAAAACAAAACAAAACACACTAGCTGCCCAGATTCTCTCTAGTTCAGGCTTCAGACTCCAGGCCCATGCCCTCTTGATTCCTACTTAGTGTTGGAATCAATCGTCTTTGTTCTCCTTGGGTAGATGGTCCTTTGTGGGAACTCTTCCCCAGAGCAAGAAAAATGAGCCAGGGGTCCACTGGGCTTCAGGGCATGTCCCCTCTGGAAT
Organism: Mesoplodon densirostris; assembly: GCF_025265405.1. NCBI lineage: Eukaryota > Metazoa > Chordata > Mammalia > Artiodactyla > Ziphiidae > Mesoplodon > Mesoplodon densirostris. Next base: position 60,868,390 of record NC_082678.1, read on the forward strand.
GTCCTCTAAGGCCCAGCCCCTCATGCCCGGCAGGATGCTTAGGGAGGCACCTCCAACTCCTTCCCCTCTGCAGATTGCTTCCGGATGGTGGAAAGTTGCAGAAAGGCCAATACATCAAAAACAGCGTGCCTGAACCGGCGCTCAGCCACGTCTCCAACTTCAGATCCCAGGTCAGCTCTGAGCAGGGTGGAAACTCATTTAAACACGTCCGCCACTGGCCTTTGGATCAGAAGCTCAGACAGAAGCACAAAGTATGAATGTGCTCACTGTCCTCTCCTCTCGTTTGACACGGACCTAAACGCGGCTGTGAGCTGATCCATCCAGCACTTATAAGGGTCTGCACACTAGCTGCTCAGGGAACGCCTGTCCACAGGGGTCGGGGGACAACTCCCTGGCTTCCTGGAAGCAACAACTCTGTTTCTGCAGGGAACGCGGTGAGGTGGAAGGGAGCGCCCAGCTCCCAGTGCCTGCCTTTTCTGTTTAATTCTCACCAAGTGCTATGAAGTTGGGTGTTTTTTGTTTTTTTTTGTTTGTTTGTTTTGTTTTTTGCCGTACGCGGGCCTCTCACTGTTGTGGCCTCTCCCGTTGCGGAGCACAGGCTCCGGACGCGCAGGCTCAGCGGCCATGGCTCACGGGCCCGGCCGCTCCGCGGCATGTGGGATCTTCCCGGACCGGGGCACGAACCTGCGTCCCCTGCATCGGCAGGCGGACTCTCAACCCCTGTGCCACCAGGGAAGCCCCCAAAGTTGGTTTTATTTCACTCTCGAATAACTGGAGATTCAGAGAGTTTTAGACACTAGCTCACAGCCTTAGAGGAGTCAAGCTCTGTGTCCAAATCTCTGTCTCTTGCACCAGATACGGGTTCCACGCCGCACCGGCGCGTCCAGCAGCCTTTAGTTAATCACCTAATAAAGGTAGGCATGACACCTGTCAGGTTGTGTCAGCAGTTAACGCGTTCAAGTGTTCAGTTTTCACAGCTGATCAATGATCCTGACCGTAATGCTCAGCGTCTTTCCCCAAACACCGAAATTACTTTGAGACTCAACCTCTCACTCATGACCATAAACTCCCCTGGGGAACAATCCTTTTTAAAAAGGAAGCTGGTTGCAAACTTGCAGTGGACAAATAGGGCCTGAGTTGTCTCAGAAATCTCTCCGTGATGAGCACGGGCTAGGGACTCTCTCTGGTGTTGATGCTGCTGATGCTGTTGAAGGATCTGGGAGCCTGAAGGCTCGGATGGCTTTGCTTTACGACCATTTATAGGAGAAACTTTTCTTGTTTCCAATGAGGTCACAGTGGGAAACTTAAGTGGTCGGCCCAGGCCTAGGCAGGTGGGAAAATGAGCCGCACCTGTGGAAGGCATGGGTTTTTTTTGTTTTGTTTTGTTTTGTTTGTTTGTTTGTTTGTTTTTCCCGTGGGCCCCTTGCAGGAAATAAACTCTTCTCCATCCGTGTACCTCATTTTTTTTTCTATGACAAACTACAATGGTTTCTACGGTTCCTTCCAGATTTAACGTCGTGCAATGTTGTGTCTCAATATGAGGCACCTTTGAGGAGGAAATAAAATATGATGACATATAACAATAACAAATTTTTGAGCACTGGCCATGTGGCAGACTCTGTTCTATGTCACTTTTAATCTTCACAGCAATCTCCTGAGGTAGATATTGTTAGCAGTCTTTTGTTTTGTTTTTATCGTTTTTGTTTTCTTTTATTGAAGTATAGTTAATTTACAATGTTGTGTTAGTTTCAAGTGTACAGCAAAGTGATTTAATTATATATATATATATATATTCCTTTTCAGATTCTTTTCCCTTATAGGTTATTACAAGATATTGAGCATAGTTCCCTGTACTATACAGTAGGCCCTTGTTGGTTATCTATTTTATATACAGTAGTGTTTATATGTTAATCCCAAACTCTTAATTTATCCCTTACCACTCTCCCACCAATCCCCTTTGGTAACCACAAGTTTGTTTTCTATGTCTGTGAGTCTATTTCTGTTTGTAAATAAGCTCATTTGTATCTTGTTTTTTTTTTGGCTGTGCATGTGTCTTCCGGGATCTCAGTCTCCCGACAAGGGATTGCACCCGGGCCACAGCACTGAAAGTGCCGAATCCTAACTACCAGACGACCATGGAACTCCCTGTATTATTTTTTTTAGATTCTACAAATAAGTGATATCATAGGATATTTGTCTTTCTCTGTCTGACTTACTTCACTTAATATGATAATCTCTAGATCCATCCACGTTGCTGCAAATGGCATTATTTCATTCTTTATGGCTGAGTAATATTCCATTGTGTGTGTGTGTGTGTGTGTGTGTGTGTATACACACACACACACATATATATCTCATCTGTCGATGGACACTTAGGTTGCTTCCATGTCTTGGCTATTGTAAATAGTGCTGCCATGAACATTGGGGTGCATATTTCTTTTTAAATTAGAGTTTTATCCAGAAGTGGGATTGCAGGATCACATGGCAACTCTATTTTTAGTTTTTTAAGGAACCTCCACACTGTTCTCCATAGTAGCTGCACCAGTTTACATTCCCACCCACAGTGGAGGAGGGCTCCTTTTTCTCGACACCCTCTCCAGCATTTATTATTTATAGACTTTTTAATGATGGTCATTCTGACTGGTGTGAGGTGATACCTCACTGTAGTTTTGATGTGCATTTCTTTAACAATTAGTGATATTGAGCATTTTGTTTCATGTGCCTGTTGGCCATCTGTATGTCTTCTTTGGAGAAATGTCTATTTAGGTCTTCTGCCATATACCATTCTTATTTTTGAAAATGAAGAAACTGAAGCCCAGAGAAGTTGAGTAACTTGCCCAAGGTCACACAGCTAATACCTGGCAGAACCAGGATTTGAACCAGCTAATTTGGCTCCCAAGCCCCAGTTTTCTGCTGTGGTCAAGTAGATAATACATCCACTTGGCTCACAGCATCCCTGGCATCCTGCCCCAGACTTCTTTAGCACCCATGCAGAGAATGCCTCAAAGCTGTTTTTTTTGTTTGTTTCTTCAGGTAGAAAAATTAAATGATATGGTATCAAAGGTAAAACAACAGTCACTTGGGACTTATCTAATTCAGTCCCTTCTCTGAGTTCAAGGTGAAGTTGTGAGATCTAGGCTCTCTTCTTAATTCCAATCACTTGTATTGCCCTTGAGCGAATGTACCTGCTAATCGGTCCCAAATATATTCATATATTCAAATTTGGAGCAGAGAGCACTGGTCTGGGAGTCTGAAGAACCAGGCTCTCAAGCTGGCTCCATCTCTAACCAGTTGTGTGACCTCGGCAGATTTACAGCCTCTCTGGGCCTCACAGTCCTTATTTGCACCGAGGCAAATAGATTAGACCAGTGTCACAAATCCCAGGCGTGGGCTCCAAACTGGACCACTGACAGGTTTTGTTTAGTATGCACAGTGATCGCCAACACTTAAAATAGGGAGTATAAAAACCCAGGTCTCCAGAATCTCGTGAAAAACTGGAAGATCTGATGGATTTGGATTTCTCTTCCTACAGGGCAACAATGAGTAGGGGTTGGGGCCTTGACACCCTTGGGCAAGCCTGTGTGCCCCCCACGTGGGCTTACACTGAGCCCACTTGCCTGGTTCACATTTCTACCTGGTTCCTTGAGGCATCTGGGTTTGTAGCCCGTGGGTTCCATGCTACCAAGGCCCTGGCCCATCTAACTTGATGTAGGTGTTTCATGTGCTCACCTGTTCTCTACATTTCAAAAGTGCTGGAAAGCACCCCTTTCCCTCATGACCCCTACAGCGGCCACTATGGGTGGGCTCTGTAGCTACTGAGTGACTGAGTCTATCACAGAATTGCCACAGAGAAGGGGGAGCTGTGTGCTGGGCGCTGCTGGGCGCTGCTGGGCGCTGCTGGGCGCTGGTTGTGTCCTCTCGTCTTGTTGCTGCTGTTGCCACTGATAGGCAGAAAGTTAGGAGAAAGCTTGCAAGGCATTTTTTTTTCATTCTTTTTCATCACCACGCCTCAACGTGACCCTCCTCTGAAGGGGCACGGATGCCTGGGGAAGGGATGGACTCAAGTGTGGATTTCCAGAATCCCTTTTGGACACATCTCTGCCTGTTCCTTTTGACAAAGCCCTGGCTTTTCAGAGATTAATTGTTGTCAAATGCAACTTATTTTCTAATCCTTTCAGGCTCCATTTAAAACCTTCTGCTTTATTTCACCTTTTTTGATAAAGTCGCCAAGGTTTAGTTTTTCTTCTTTTTATGGATTTGCCAATGATTGTCCAGTTTGACAAATAGGATTCTTAAAGCTGATTCTTTGAAGAAAAGGATGCAATGTGACAAGACAAGAAACAGCTCATCCTCAAATTAGGAGGCTAAATAAAAAAATAAAAGCAACTCCATTCTCTGGCTTCCCTGTGACTCAAAGGGTGTCTCGGCTGTCACTGATAATCTAATCTTTCTATGATAGGTGAGGAACAGGACAAGGGCGACCCAGCCAGGCTGTGGGTGTGATAGGCCTCTGATTAATAGCACTGTCCAGTACGCCCCCAGCCCCCAGGAAGATGATTAATGACATTTGATGTGAACTCTGACCTCCCCCGGCAAGAACAGAGGGAGAAAAGGCTGCTGCTCAGACAGGAGGGTGCGTCCTGCAGAGGTTGATTGATTCCTGAAGGCTTTGTTACTCTGAGGGCGTGTAGGGGTTGTGAGGGTGGCCCAGACACCCTGGCTGCCTGTTCCTGGGCTTTGGCAGCCTCCTTAGCCTAGCAACGTTCACAGTTAGCATCTCTCCCGTGGACCAGACTTTTCATTGCCCCCATGATGCTGCGTCTCAGAAGCAATTCCCCGTGAAGCCTTGGCCGACCTCTACTGACCTGTCATTCCCAACCTGTGAGATCATTTTGACCCCTCCCCGACCCAAGTGCCATGAATCAAACCAAGGAGGTTTTCAAAGCCGGGCCTCTAAGCCTCCCTTGGGCTTTCTACTCTATCCTCTATCCCCCGGATGGGCACAGGGTGTCTTGGAGCTGCTAGGCTTATGGCAAAAAAGTGTTTCTGCGGCTGGCAGGGAGCAGCTGAGATGCCCCAAGATAGAAACCAGAAGGAAGGGGGCGCCGTGTGAGGTGGGCATCCACCTGGCCGTCAGGGCCTGGGAGGGGACAACCTGCTTGCCTCTGACGGCTCCATCTTGGCAGCTGTGGGGTCTTTGCTTAGCTCTCCAGGCTCACTTGCCAAGTCACTTCCCCTTATCAGCATGGCCATAAAGAGCCTTAAATTTTTTTTCTGCTTTTTGGCCTTTTCTGGCTTCACTGTTACCTCAACTACCATGTCCTTAGCAGCAACCCCACGTCATGGTCCTACCGAGAGGGACCATTTGGTGTCTAGACTTCAGCGGTAATGATGACCAGATGATTACAGCCAAAAGAAGTATCGATCCCGAGGTCAACTGAGGGAGTGCCAGGCCAGTGACCACCCGTGAGATAGAGCATGTCCACCTGCGGGTGTGAGCAGGACCTGAAAACCGGTAAAACCTCACTCTTCCTGTGAGGCGGCCCTAGCTGATGGCAGCCTGAGAACAGGGGCTGGACTCCTGAGACCACTGGGAGTGGAAGACAGAGACACAGGGACCCCTGACTGGAGAGGGGCCAGGCAGGACTTGGATATAACCCTTATGCTCTGACAGCATGTTTCCAGGCCCCTGGAGGCCTTCCATGGACTGGACATGGTTTTTTAAAATAAATTTATTTATTTATTTAATTTTTGGCCGCATTGGGTCTTCGCTGCTGCACGCGGGCTTTCTGTAGTTGCAGTGAGCGGGGGCTACTCTTTGTTGCAGGGCGCGGGCTTCTCACTGCGGTGGCTTCTCTTGTTGCGGAGCACGGGCTCTAGGACTGTGGGCTCAGTAGCTGTGGCTCACGGGCTCTAGAGTGCAGGCTCAGTAGTTGTGGCGCACGGGCTTAGTTGCTCCACAGCATGTGGGATCTTCCCGGACCAGGCCTTGAACCCGTGTCCCCTGCATTGGCAGGCGGATTCTTAACCACTGTGCCACCAGGGAAGGCCTGGATGTGGTTTTTAGAACCTCAGCTGAGGAAGCACACTCTCAGCCGTCCCCGGGGGGTGGTGGCCAACAGGTCAGTGCTGACAGTGCTGTCAATAGACCACACTATGGAAGTGATGCCCGTGGTTAAATATTTTATGGCCTTTTGGCTTTATTTGATAAGTATGAGTGGGAGATGGACAGAAGGAAGCTACTGCTATGGTGTTCACACACCTAATTCAACTGGGACAAAGGTGAGCCTTGGTCGGCATCTCTGGGCTATGGCTCTTCAGCCTCAAAGAGATCGTGCGTGCAAAGCCCCTGGGCCTGGCACATGGAAGTACTACAGTAATGGTGGGAATCATTATTTTATTTTATTTGTCAATGATTATTAATAATGTGATGCTTCCTGGATAATCATTTGACAGTGTACTCCGCTGTGAAGAAGAATGACAGAATTCAGGAATGTATGTGAAATGCTGAGAAAAGTACTCTTAGTAGGAAGAGTAATTAGGAATTTTATAATTTCTTCTTTAGCTGAGAAATGATCTCCTGCATAACACGAAGTCTCTTGTTCAGTTTCTGCCTGTTGGACTCTCACCGGGTATTTTTTTTTGCGGTTCGCAGGCCTCTCACTGCTGTGGCCTCTCCCGTTGCGGAGCACAGGCTCCGGACGCGCAGGCTCAGCAGCCATGGCTCACAGGCCCAGCCGCTCCGCGGCACGTGGGATCCTCCCGGACCAGGGCACGAACCCGCGTCCCCTGCATCGGCAGGCGGACTCTCAACCACTGCGCCACCAGGGAAGCCCTCACTGGGGTTTTGAGTAATTCCTTACGTCAAGACGTAGAGGGTTACCTGGACTATAAACGGAGAGAACTTCCCTGGGGAAGGAGAAGACGACGAGCTGCCGGGGCCTCCCGGCTTCTCCTGGGCCGGCCGCCGCGCAATGTGACGTCTGATGAGCGCGCGTTTGTGGAGGGTACAAATGCTCACCCCGGGTTACAGGGTCAGAAATGTTGCTGTTCACTCTCCCTCCTTAACTGCCCGGCCTACCGAGTTCCCTCCTGCCCCGGCCAGTCCTGGCCACCAAGGACTCCCTCCCTCCCTTATCACCACATGGCTGTTCAATAACGCAGGCCAGTAAATCTGACCAAAGCGTTCCACTAATGCAAGACTAGGGAGAAAGGAGAAAAATCACAGGAGGTGAGAAGACTCACCATTTTATTTTTCATGCAGTAAAAGGAAGAAGCTGTGACATGGGTGAAGTTTCAAAGTCTCATCCAGAAGTTTTCAGCTATTAGGGAGTCTCGGGTTAGCTCGTAAACTTTAAAGGTCGTCAGGATCATCTGGAGGGCTTGTTAAAACACAGACTTCTGGGCCACACCTCCCAGAGGGTCTGAGTCAGAAGGTCTGGGTGTGGCCTGAGAATCGACATTTCTAACAAGTGCCCAGGGGATGCTCAGGGCTGCCAGTCTGAAGACTGAGTATACTTTGAGAACCACTGGATTAGCTAGCTTGGTGGAGAGCATCAGAATGATTTGGGGGCTCTTGTTAAAAATACTAATTTCTAGACCCTTTGTAACAGTCATAATATGTTTGGCTGCAGTTAATAGAATACCAAACAACAGCTGTTTGAGCAAGAAAGACATTTAGGGCTTCCCTGGTGGCACAGTGGTTGAGAGTCCGCCTGCCGATGCAGGGGACGCGGGTTCGTGCCCCGGTCTGCCGCGGCTGGGCCCATGAGCCATGGCCGCTAAGAGAGGCCGCAACAGTGAGAGGCCCACGTACCACAAAAAAAAAAAAAAAAAAGAAAGAAAGACATTTAATCACACATCAAGTAGACTGGAGGTAGGTAATTTGAGTTTGATGCAGTGACTCAGTGAAGTTATGAAAAATGGAGGCTCATCCTATCTCACTGTTTATCCTCAGCTGAATTTTCATCCTTAGGTTTTGTGGCCTCATGATTGCTGAATGGCTGTCAGGGTTCCAGCCATCGTGCTTTCATACAACTGCCTCCAAGGCAGAAGGGGCGGCCATCCCTCCCTATCCCTGTTTGTCTCTTTTAGATGTAATACCTTCCCATAACGCTTCTCTTTACAACTCACTGGTGTGAAGTGGGTCACAGGCCCACCTTAAATAAAGGACTTCCAACGGGAAATGGAATTACCTAATGTATCCAGGTTCACCACCTGTGGCTGGTGAGGGCTAACCTTCCCTGAGCATGTTACTGCTTGATCAAAATAGGGTTCCATGACCCAAAGAAGAAAGGAATGTTATTAGGTGGAGACTAACAGTATCTACCCCAGGGTGGCTTGTCCCAAATTTCTCAGGACCGTCCTGTTTAAAACTCAAAGTCTCTCATCCCAGGGCAAATCAAGAGGATTGGTCACCCTAGCTCCAGTTTCCAAGACCTTCTGAATTAGAATCTCTTGAGGGTGAAATCCAGACCTTAAAACTGATTTTTAACACTCTTCCGGGATGATTATTATATTTGCCAAAGTTTGAGAATCACTGGGCTTAAGTTTCCATGAAGCCCAGACAGGGGACTAAAGGTTGACATATTCCCAGTTAATCTCTGAGCAGGAGGAAATCCTGGATAAAGGGATGTGGGTGTGACTTGAGACTGGGAACCCTCATGGGATCAGATTGAACCTCAAGCTTAGAGGGGTCTGGGATCTTCAAATTCCATCCCTAGCCTGCTCCTGTCCCTACCACTAGAAGGGATAGTCTAACTTAGAGGTCCCTGCTGTGGGTGCACTTGAACATTGCAGCCACCTCTGTCGGGCCCCTTATTGCAAAGCCTGGGATGCTGGATTTGCTAGGTTGTCTCCACGGTGGATCCCAAGTTCTTAGGACAGAAACCCCATCTTAACCTTCTTCTGTCATGGGCATCTGGTGCCATGCCAGCTCATCTTAGTCATTCGATAAATGTGTGTTGAATGCATGACGACTGACTGACTGGGATTGATGCACCCTTGAATAATAGATCAACTCTGGCCACTATACGCCGAACCAACCCATATAACAGCCCAGTGCTGGGAGCCTAGAAACGTCCTCGCCTCAACAGTGAGCGGGCAGGACCCTGGGTGGGGGTGAGGGTGAGGTCAAACCCTTCCCCGGTACCCTGGGTGACCGCACCCCCTATCCCTGGCCCAGGCTTCCGGGCTGCCACGGGAAGCGATGTGTGTCCCCACTGTGCGAGGCCCTGGGAAACTTTCTGGTGGTTTGAGCTCATTACTCATCGTTAAGAGTGCCGGTGTCTGGAGTTTTCCAGGTGATCAAAGCTTCTCTGTCCGAGCAGCCAGGCAGGCCCTGGTATCTGTCACCAGTAATCCCCCGGCCTCGCCAGGCAGTTAAGTAACCCAGGAAGGAAGGTATTTGGTTTTTAAGCCCACATAATTCAGCTTGACACCCTGACATGTAGGCAGCAGCTCTGGCTCTGGGCAGCGGAAGCATCCCTGGTTAGACGGGTGTGGGCCGCGGTGCGGGGCAGCTGTCTTGGCGCGGGGTTGATTTAGCACCAGGGGGCGCCCTCCCTACCCTGCTCTCCCGGGGAGGGCTGCGGGTGGGAAGGAGAATCAGCTGCTCCCCCAGCACCGGCACCCATCACACCTCCTGCAGCTCTGTCTATCCTCCCCAGAGAGTCGTCTCCATATAGCACCCCTGCCCTTTGCTTCCCCAGAACAGGAGCTCCCCTTGGGGCTCTTTGTGGTCCCTGGTTTCTGGCTGGGCTCAGGGTCCAATTTGCCTCCCCAGATCCCTCAACACTCCCCACAGTCTATGTGATGGCACAGAAAATGTGTCACAGGCCTGAACTCCAGAGTCAGACTGCAGCCACCATATTTGTGGAGGTTCTGACATTTTGGTAAATACCACAAATTCCTTCGATGATGGGTTAAAACAATCGCATTTTCTGATTTTAAAAAAAGGTTGGGATTCAATATTTTGGCCTATAATTTTTTTCTGATTTGACCTTTGTACAAAAAAATGTTTGGTCACCGCTGCCCTAAACAGCACAGACCACATTTCCTGTTAACCTAGAAGGCAGTGTGAATGGACAAAACTTGAGGAGCTCATTAGTCTGGGAAATGGAAATGGAAATGGAAAAGGGACCCCTCTTGCACTGTTGGTGGGAATGTAAATTGATACAGCCACTATGGAGAACAGTATGGAGGTTCCTTAAAAAACTAAAAATAGAGCCACCATACAACCCAGCAATCCCACTACTGGGCATATACCTTGAGAAAGCCATAATTCAAAAGGAGTCATGTACCACAATGTTCGTTGCAGCTCTATTTACAATAGCCAGGACATGGAAGTGACCTAAGTGTCCATTGACAGATGAATGGATAAAGGAGATGTGGCACATATACATAATGGAATATTACTCAGCCATAAAAAGGAACGAAACTGAGGTGTTTTTAGTGAGGTGGATGGACCTAGAGTCTGTCATACAGAGTGAAGTAAGTCAGAGAGAGAAAAACAAATACTGTATGGAATACTATATGGAATCTAAAAAAAAAATGTTTTCTGTTGAACCCAGGGGCAGGACAGGAATAAAGATGCAGACATAGAGAATGGACTTGAGCACACGGGGAAGGGGAAGTGTAACCTGGGACGAAGTGAGAGAGTGGCATGGACATATATCACTACCAGATGTAAAATAGATAGCTAGTGGGAAGCAGCCATATAGCACAGGGAGATCAGCTCAGTGCTTTGTGACCACCTAGAAGGGTGGGATAGGGAGGGTGGGAGGGAGATGCAAGAGGGAGGAGATATGGGGATATATGTATACGTATAGCTGATTCACTTTGTTATAAAGCAGAAACTAATACAACATTGTAAAGCAATTATACTCCAATAAAGATGTTAAAAAATAAATAAAGGTCCAGGCACCAACTTCATGATGGGTCATTTAAGAAAATTAGTGTTGAGAATGGGGATAGACTATTCCAACTGGGGTAATGCCAGGCCTTTCCCAGCATGCTCTTGGGGTCACTGTCCTGGGCCTGTGGACTGTGTGAGGTTCTCTTTCTTGCAGATGCTTTGCCCCAGCTAAATTCCATGCCCGCTGGAGGGGTGGGTGGTGCAAGGCAGACAGCACCACGCCCAGCCTGCTTTGGGGGGCCCTCCTGGCATGGTGCTAGCTTCCGGGGCTGGAGAAGGGCCAGCTCCACCCGCTTGGCCCGCCTGCACTGCTCGTGTCCAAGGACCGCTCCTGTGTCTTCAGATCCACTCCCACCAGGATGTTTTACATATTTTAATTAAAGTGCCGCCCTGGGCTGGCAGGGCCTCTGATGGATGGCTCCAGTCTGAGTTTCAGGGCTGCAGTGGTGTGAAACATGGAATGTGATGATGTGCTCCTGCTTTGGCTCCTACCTCCGGGGGCTGGTTCATTCGGGTTCCAGGAGGGGAGGTGAACTCAGCAGGCGGTGGGCAGGTGGCCGGCGCATCCAGAGGTGGCCAAGGCGGGGCTCAGGAACGGGAGGAGAGTTCAGCTAGGAAAGCGCCATGGACAGTTTCCGTGGACCAGCTTGCTGGTGGGCTGTGGATGAGCCCGATTCTTGTGGACACTCTTTATCAGTGCCAAATTATGACAAATGGCTATGGGTAAAAGTTGCTGGGTGGCAGCCGCCGCCTCTCAGAGCGAAGCAGGTATTTTTAGCACCGTGCCTTGGGGCTCTGGCTCTGGGTTAATTAATCACGGTGAACAGCACTGAGTTTGGTTCCTGATGCTGGTTCCACCCCCATCCCAGCCTTGTCCCCATTCCCCGGACTGGAATGCCAGCTGCAGAGGTGGCAGTCATGCACGGCTAGAGTAGCCCTTGACAGCCTCCCAGGGCACTGGGGACACCATCCCATGCCCCCGTGGGTGGGGCCCTGTACCTCCCCCTCCTCTGCATCCCCTCCTGCTTCCCTCCAGTCATCCCAGCCTCTTTTAAATTCTTCTTGCTGTTCCTTTTGAATATTATCCCCAGGCATCCACATCCTTCCCTGTCTCAGCCCAAATGTCCTCACCTTGCAAAGGCCCTCCCTGAGCACCCCTTCCGCTACAGGCTCTCCATCACCTTGTCCTGTTTATTTCCTTCAGAGCACTTAGCACCAGCCAGAATCACCTTATTTCTTGATTGCCCCACATTATTGTCTGTCTCCTTCCATTGACATGCCAGTGGCTTGAGAACAGGGATCTTCTCTCTCTTGTTTGCTATCTTAAATCCCTGTTGCCTAGCTCAGTGTACACAGGGCGGGCACTCAGTGAGTGTCATTGAACATGCAACTGGATGGGTGGATGGGTGGATGGATGGAAGGGTGGCAGGGAGGTGGATGGGGGGAAGGCTGGAGGGAAGATCCTCTATGGGTTTGCATTTTCAGGCGCAATGTGTCGAGGTTGTCATTGTTGGTAGGGGCACATCTGGGGAGACACTGGCTGTAGAGCAGCACCCTCACCCAGGCCGGCAGCGGGAGGCCCGAGCCCAGGGGATTCTGGGAAAAGAGTGCTGGAAATCACTGCCGTCTCTGCTTTAGAAATGTCCAACCACATGCTCTCTGGTGTTTATAGGAAATTTCTCTGAATTCTGTGGGGTTTTTTTAAAATAATTTTTTTCTTGGGGATGGGGACAAACCAGTTTTAAGGGACTTCTAGAAGACTCTTTGCACACTCTGACTGAAAGCTGACATTGGTGGTTCATTTGGGGGAATTAAGCATGGTCCTTTCACTGCTTTCTCTTCAACTACATCTCTTCTTTGTGGAAGCCACAGCTGGTCGCCTACCCTCCCCATTGTTGCTTGAGAATGGAACCCCAGTTTCGTCCTTGTATTGGGGGGCCTCTGCTTTGGGGAGAGGACCCTTGATTAGTCTGAGCCAACTATGGGAACTCCAGTAGTGCTTGGGTTGGACCGGGGACTGTGAAAGTGGCTCTAACTAACGGGACGTGAGGGGCGTCGGAGGTTTCACCTAATTCTTAAACAGGTACATGAAGGGGTGCATCTGTGTCATATTTGTCTTCTGGATCCTAAAAAGGATGGAGATTTACTTCACATGCGGGGGCAGAGGCATGGAGGGAGGCACATGGCAGGGGCGGGGCGGGGGCACTGATGTGTGTGGCAGGGCCCAGCAGGACTGTGCTGGGACCCAGCAGTGACCACCCCGGGGAATCCTGAGACATGCCGCTCTGGAGCCCCTCCACGCAGGTCGAATCTGATTCTCAGGGGTGGGGCTTGGATCTCCGCAGGGTTGATACCCTGCTTTCGTCCCCCCTTATTCTGAGACACTGCCGAAATAGACCAGCGGCAGGGAAACCCTCCCGACCGTGGCCCAGAGATGCCTTGCCAGGAGACGTCACAGTTCCTTGCTTTTGACGCTGTGAAGGGGACACATAGATTTGCCTTCTTACTTTCCGAGGATATATGGAAGGAAATTCTGAGGAAATCACAGGCCCGGACTGTAAAACTTCTGGGAGGAGAGCATTCAGAGCACGTGCACAACCCGTTCCCCTGCTGAGGGCCCCCCGAAGGTCCAGGGAACCCCAGGCCTGGGGTCTTCGGCTGACAGAGTGTGTATTTGCTTCCAACCTCTGCTGAGGTTCACTTGGAAACACGGTCCTCCCTGGCCGGCTCTCCAGGCGGAGAAATGAACGGAGACCTCATTAAAAAGCACCAGGGAAACTGAACAACTGCTCTCCTTTCCTAACTGTTACTACTTTTCTTCCATAGCACTGGCTATGGCTTCCACCATTCCCTGTGGGAGACAGAGACAAAGGGGCAGAGAATCTAAGTCAGAGAGAGAGAGAGACAAACAGAAAAACACTCAAAGAATACAGAAACAAGAAGACAGACACACAGTCTTCCTGTCGCTGATTCAAGAAACATTTATTGAGAACCTACTGTGTGCCCGACCCGCACACACACCCCCAATGAATGCACCAGCAGACCGCAGGCTGTTTACATCATCTCCCCAAACCCCATCTGGATCTTAGGTAGCAAATAAGGAGGGTGCTGTTTCCACTCAGGCCAATAGGTGTCACCATGTCAGAGGGAAAGTCAGGGGAGCTGCAGGATGTGATGGCCACCTAAGAACAGAGATTCTATTTCATCTAGTTTTCTGAGTGCCGTTATGTGCAGGGCACCAGGCAGGGTACATAGGGTGAGAAATGCACAGTCCCTGTCCTCATGGAATTGACTGTGCCATCGGGACCCGGAGGGACAAGGCCCTGGGTCACAGAATGAGGGGGAGACAGTAAGAGCTTCCAGAAGAGTTTAAAGGAAAGACCGTGTGGATATCAGAGCATCAGAGACTTCACATGACGCCCTCTCACAGTACAGCAGAGAATAGGCTCAGAGAGGGGCGGTGACTGACCTCAGGTCACACAGCAATTCCAGACTCCAGATCTCCTGACTCCTAGAGCAGTGCTCTTTCCACCAACACTGTGTATCAAAAACTGGTGTTGCCCGACCTTTGAGACTCAAAATTCCACCTTAGTTTAGCCAGGAAGGTCCCTTCAAAATGCTCTCTGCCAGGCCCTCTAGATGGGCCGATCTGCCTGCTGGAGAAGGCAGCTTCCCTCCTTGTGTGTCCTGTGGTGCGGGAGTTGGCTGTCTTGCACAGGCTCACGAAGGCTCACCGCGAGCATCTCTTTTCAGAGACATCACCTTGGTAGCTTTTGAGCTAGTTTCAACCAGCTGTGATGGGAGTCTTTACACCATGGAAATTAGCAACAGTCATAAATCAGAGCTTCTTCTTTTTTTTTCCTCCCGGAGAGCTGCCCCCGACCTGCACACCACTGAATTAGTATCCCCACTTTACAGATAAGGAAACTGAGGCCCAGGGGGATGAGGCAATGTATACGGAGACACAGCCTGTAGGTGGTAGAGCGGAGACCCAGCCCAGGTGGTTTGACGCTGGAGTGTTCAGAGATGGTACAGCCAATAGGACTGAGAGCCACTTGGATGTGGAGGGGCCCGGGTTTCTCTTGTGGGCGCTGACGTGGGTGCTGCCCCAGGCTGGTCTCATCAACCTGATAGCAACACTGGAACAGGGACCATTTTGGGAGAAATGATAACTAGTTCAGCTTTGGGTGGATTGAATTTGAGGTACATTGTTGGAGAGATGTTTAGATCTGGAGGCCAGGAGAGAAGTCTGCTCAAGAGATTGAGATCGGCAGGATGGAGGATTGTTCTTGACCAAACCAATTTCCTTTCTTACAGTGAACAGGTCAGAAGTGGGAAGTTCACCCTTCTCTATGTTTTTTCTCATCTTTGTCAGCATTCAGGCAGCATCTGGCAGGGCAGGGACGACCAGGCTCGCTGGCTCACACTCGTTCCCTGGCGCAGGTGCATAGTGAGCGCTCAGCAGGGACTTGCTGAATAAATGAATGAGGGACCCGATTTTATCCTGCACATTCCGAATCAGCTCTGCTGTGGACCATATATCAAAACCTGAATACATTTCTTCTAAGATTATTGAGAATCCTGGCGTCATTATAGGAGTGTGGATTTGGAATCAGAAATTACTTTTCTAAGGCTTCCCTGGTGGCGCAGTGGTTGAGAGTCTGCCTGCCGATGCAGGGGACGCGGGTTCGTGCCCTGGTCCGGGAAGATCCCACGTGCCGCGGAGCGGCTGGGCCCGTGAGCCATGGCCGCTGAGCCTGCGCGTCCGGAGCCTGTGCTCCGCAACGGGAGAGGCCACAGAGGTGAGAGGCCCGCGTACCGCAGAAACAAAAAACAAACAAACAAAGAAATTACTTTTCTAGAGATTATCATATTAAGTGAAGTAAATTAGACAGAGAAGGACAGGTATCATATGATATCACTTATATGTGGAATCTAAAAAAATGATACAAATGAACTTATTTACAAAACAGTAATAGACTCACAGACACAGAAAACAAACTTATGGTTACCAAAGCAGATGGTGTGGAGGGGGGAGAGAAATTAGGAGTCTGGGATGAACCTATGCACACTATTATATATAAAGTAGGTAAACAACAAGGACCTACTGTATAGCACAAGGAACCATACTCAATATCTTATAATAACCTATAATGGAAAAGAATCTGAAAAAAAATACGTATAATTGAATCACTTTGCTGTACACCTGAAACTAACATAACATTGTAAATTAACTATACTTCAATTAAAAAAGAAATTAATTTTGTTATTGCTGTTTTTTAGCATTTTAGAGCTAGAAGTGAGATTACACATCATCCGTTACAATGTCCTTGCTTCACTGGTGAGGTACTGAAGCTCAGAGACCCTTCTGAGACCATCCAGGCCCCTTGCTGGGTGGGAGACCACCCGGCCTGGCCTTGCTCTGGCCAGTTTACTTTGGTGTGTCCCTCAGGACAAGGAATGATTGAGCTCTGGTTCTGGAAGGGCCATGAATTGATGGGAATCCACACCTCAGGGTGCACAACTAAATAGTTCTTGAGTAGGTGAGCAGACGAAGCCCAGGAACCAAGCAAGGAGGCTGCCAGATGCAAATGAGTGGAGTGTGGCTTTCCTCCTGGTTGGCCGGAGAGGCCCTGATGTCACAATATGTGGGGTTTCTCCACTCCAAAAGATTGTGTCTCTGGCCCCCCCAAAATTCACTCACCTGGCTGGTCCCTAGCTCCCTCTCTTTGTCCAAACGGAGGCAACACTATGGAACCCCTCTATCAGGCCGTGTCCATTCTCACGAAGGTGAACACCTTCCAGGGGAAGAAGATGGTGGAGAGCGGCCTCCAGTCTGGAGACTTCTCGCTCCCCCAGTCGTGGGCCTCCTGCATCCTGCCGCCAGCCGACCTGGAGATCCTGCAGCAGAAGGTGGCCGGGGTGCAACGGGAGCTGGAGGACTTCAAGAAGGAGGCACTGAGGGCCATCCATTGCCTGGAAGACGCCTTCTGCGAGATGAACGGGGCCCTGGCGCAGCAGGAGGGGCAGGCGGCCCGCATGCGGCTGAGGGAGGAGGAGGACCGGGGCATTGTGCGGAGCAAGGTCCTCACCTTCCTGCTGCCCTGCAAGAAGCAGCTCCGGGAGCACTGCAGGCGGCTGGAGTGCCTGTTGCTGGGCCAGAGCTGCGAGGCACTGGGCACCCCCGGGAAGATCCAGGCCCACTGAGGCCCCTCCGGTAGAAGCCACGTTCCTCACCGAGCAGCCGAGTTGAAGATTCTTTTCGATAGAAGGACAAACCCTGAGTTTTGATAGATTTGCTCCCCTTACCCATTTCCACTGCTTTCCTTCCACCTAAATACCACCTTGCTGAGAGGCGAAAAGACCCAGTATGTTCTTTCGGTGAAGCTCCGTTCACCCAGCATCACCCAAGAAGGAAGCGCGCCAACACTAAGTCTTTGAATGGCACCTGCAACTTTCACCTTTAACTCTTTTCCTGTTTGTAATGGTACTATTGCTCAAATGTATAACATGGTTTTTTGTTATTATTATTTTTTTTGCGGTACACAGGCCTCTCACCGTTGTGGCCTCTCCTGTTGCGGAGCACAGGCTCCGGACGCGCAGGCTCAGCGGCCATGGCTCACGGGCCCAGCCACTTCGCGGCATGTGGGATCTTCCCGGACCGGGGCACGAACCCGTGTCCCCTGCATCGGCAGGCGGACTCTCAACCACTGCGCCACCAGGGAAGCCCTATAACATGTTTTTTTAATCTTCTTAAACTGATGGTGTTGAACAGATTTACCTTCTTTTAATGACTCAAGGCTTTCATGGCTTGTTACTTCATGCACGGTCTGCTGAGAGGGGTTGATCATCCACCCGAGCACTAAGTGGCCTCAGACTACTTTACTTTTGTGGTTCTCATCCTCGCCTAGTTGGCTTTTCTGCCTGCTTTCATGGTTAGACCGTCATATCCCCCTTTGCCGCCTTTGCCCACCTCTACTTCCTCTCTGTTTGGTCTGCAGCCGGGCCAGTGAGATCCACAGAGGGACTTAGGCTCCGAGGGGTGGAGTCAGATGAGCTTGGCGCACTGATGAGGCAACACCTAAAAGACGGGGCTCTAAAGCCGTGAAGCTGATTCTCATGTCTGAGCTGGAATTGTTAGGATGCCGACCACTCATCAGGTGATGTACCCACACCATCCCAACTACTCCCACAGGCACCTTTAGAAGTAAGTGTTTCCCTATTGTGCAGGGTGGATAGCCGACCTCAGGAAGCTAAGTCCTTTCCCCAAGGTCTCCGTGCTTGAAAGTTCAAGTCCAGGTCACCTGTGCTTATTTGCTGTCCTGTTGCCCCCTTGGAACCATATCAGGCTGTCCATGGACCTGTTCTTCTGGAGGGTTGGGATTGTCACATGGGTGAATTGGGTGCTCCTTAGCTGTCACTGTGCCTTTTATGTTCAATAAGGTTTTCTGTTTCATCAAGTCATATTTTCTCTCTGGTCCTGCAAAACTCTGCCATGCAGCAGGGATTCTCCCCTAAACAGCAGAAGTGAGTGCCTGGAGGCTAGGTCAGCACCTGAGAAGAGTGGGCCTCTGTCTTCCCAGGTTGGGACTTACAGCCTGGGCTGTACCCTCTGAGAGTCCAGCTCAGCTCCAGCCTCCCTCCTCTCTCTTTCGTGGAATCTCTCCAAACAAGATTCGAACATCTGCAACGCCCAGGCTGAACTTCATGACCCATTCTTTTTTTTTTTTTTTTTTTTTGTGGTACGCGGGCCTCTCACTGTTGTGGCCTCTCCCGTTGCAGAGCACAGGCTCCGGACGCGCAGGCTCAGTGGCCATGGCTCACGGGCCCAGCCGCTCCGCGGCATGTGGGATCTTCCCAGACCGGGGCACGAACCCGTGTCCCCTCCATCGGCAGGCGGACTCTCAACCACTGTGCCACTGGGGAAGCCCTCATGACCCATTCTTAATGGCGACATCCATCTATCAACCATCTACCCTGAAGGGCTGCATCCCTGCTCTAACTTTAGGTAGTTTCTACTTTGGAAGGTTTAGCTGAAGTGGTAACAATAATGTTAATACTAGTAAGATTATTACCACTACTACTAGTTTATAGTTATCAAGAACATGATATAGTCTAGGCACCAGGCTTGGCCCTTTGGAGGTGGGTACTATTATAACCTTCATTTTAGGACTTTGAGAAAACCAAAGCTCAGAGAGGCTAAGTAACTTGCGCCAGGTCACACATCTGATAAATGATAGAGTTGGTATTTGAACCTAGGAATGTCTAATGTCAGCAGCTGTGCTCTTAACCACTATGTATTATTTTTGGAGGCTAAATACTTCTTGAATAGATAAAATATGAGTGTACTGAAGTTGGTGAGGTAAGCTTTGGGAGAAAGGATTGTTTTGGCAGTGGGGTTGGTGGGGGGTAGAATTCCTATACCCTTAAACCTTGTGGGAGATGAGTGCATGTATGTGTGTGTGTGTGTGTGTGTGTGTGTGTTTACAAATGTATCTGAGAAGGAAAACTTGATTGGCCAACTATAATAAGAGGTTAAACAATCAGCTGCCCTATGCAGAAGAAAGTGGATCTAATGCTAATTCCTATGGACCTGAATCTCCTGCAAGTTCAGTTTGTAATCAGCCTACTCAGAAATGACGGTGTTCATGGGAATTCTGAGAAGAGGGGGAGAAATGCTGCTCGTGATTGGTGCCCACCAAGCCACACCTGGAGCATCTGTGCTTAGGTCTGGTCCAACGTTTTAGAGGGTCCTAGACAGCCTGCAGTGCGCGCCTCAGGCAATCCTGAAGAGGGCGCGTGACTGAAGGACCCGGGGACTTGGCTGAAGAGGCTTGAGGGGACACCTGATTACGTGTCCAAACACAGGAAGGCCTGACGGTGTTTGGGGTTTGTGGGGCTAGTAAATGTCACCTCTCTTGTCCCTGGGAAGGAAGCAGGGAGGCCGTTGAGGGGTAGACACAGGAGCCAGGCAAACGGAGGCAAAATATTACCTTTATTGCTGAGAAAGCCACTCGAGAAGGTGCTTTGAACCCTGTGAGCCACGTGGGCTGGCCTAAGACCTCAGCCCTGAGCCTCATGCGGTCTCCAGGCACAGGTGCATGCAGAGGTGGACATCTTCCTGCTACTGTAAACCAGATGGCGTGACGTCTCTATGAAGAAATAGCTCAAGAAAGAGGAAGGGGAGAGCCGTGCAGGAGCTGACTTTCTTCCCACATCCACCAACTCAGAAAGTTACTTCCCTTTCCTGGGGAGAGGAGAGGGTGAGGGGAAGGAGGGCCCGGAGCACTGCTCGGGTGCAGGTCCCTCCACAATGAAAGAGGAATGGGAAATCATAGTCCCCTCTTAACAGAAAAAGGGTTAGACTGAAGCCATATTGTCCTATAGGGCGTCACTAGCGACAAAGGATGGATGCTAGCAGGAGGCCGAGTTCAGCTCCATGTAAGACACCAGAATAACACTGGGTGCTTCCTATCTGTCTGTGCAGTAAAGGGTTGACTCAGCAGGTGTGGGATGTTCAAATCTTGCACATTTCAGGGAGAGATCTAACCCCCTGACCGACTCCTGGGAGATAACCTCTAAGCCCTTGTAATATGCTGCCTGATAAAAGTGTTTCTGGGGCTTCCCTGGTGGCGCAGTGGTTGAGAATCTGCCTGCCAATGCAGGGGACGCGGGTTCGAGCTCTGGTCCGGGAAGATCCCACATGCCGCAGAGCAACTGGGCCCGTGAGCCACAACTACTGAGCCTGCGTGTCTGGAGCCTGTGCTCCGCAACAAGACAGGCTGCGACAGTGAGAGGCCCACGCACCGTGATGAAGAGTGGCCCCCGCTTGCCACAACTAGAGAAAGCCCTCGTACAGAAACGAAGACCCAGCACAGCCATAAATAAATAAAGCAAACTGTCAACAAGTAAAAATAAATAAACACTATTATTAAAAAAAAAAAAGTGTTTCTGTTTACCTGGGGCCTTGTGCCACGCCAGATAGTTTATGCTAACAGCCAGATTTTGGGGGGGGACCTTTGGCCAAGCTGTATCAGTTTGACTTCTGTAGAGACTAGAAATTAAGTAACTAAGTAACTAAGGTCAGCCGTGGAGGAGTGTTCCATGCCTAGAGATAAACACCCATAAAATACCTGGACACCGAGACAGGTGAGCTTCCCAGGTCGACACTACTTCATAGTGTTGTCACACATCATTGCTGGGGAATCAATCATTGTCCACACAACTCCCTCCACTGGGAGAGGACAACTGGAAGCTTGTGCCTGGTCTCTCCTGAACTCTCCCCTGTGCTCCTCTGATCTTTGCTAATTAAGATTAATCTGCATGCTTTTGCTGTAATGAACCATAGTCATGCACATAACAGCTTTTCTTAGTCTGTGAGTAGTTCTAGTGAATCACTGAACTTGAGGATGGTCTTGAGGACCCATGATGCAGTGTCAGATGCACTTGATATTTCATCCTTCTTATCCTCACAATAACCTTGTGAGCTAAGCACTATTATCCCCGTGACAGATGAGGAAACTGAGACATGGAGAGGTTAAGTAACTTGCCTAGGAGTACACAGCAAGACTCCAGTGTTCCCTCTCCTGACCACCACCCTACACCAAAGGAAGGGATTGGAGTCAAGGACTGGAAGGTCCCTTGGGGGTGCCCCCAAGGCCCTCCAATTCTAAGGAGGTGAGTCATCCTGGAGTGATGAGGAGGAGGAAGTGCTAGAGCAAGAGACAGGAATCTGGTGGATTTCCTGTTTAGGAGAGCTCAGGTGCGCATATGCCCAGGTTGGGTTAGACAGGAGTCCTACCTGGAGACGGGGTGAAAGCTTAGGTGTCCTTTCATTTCATGGTCTCCCTGCTGCAGGGCTTCACGCTTGCTTCTCCTCTATCAAGAGCTTTCAGCTGCAAGCCACAGGGTACCCATACTGACTTCTTTGAGGAGTCTATTTTTTTTACATAAAAAGACATCTGAAGTAGATGGTTGGTTCAGTAACTCAGCAATGACAGAGCTCTGGGCTGGCGTCTCTGGGATCCTCTTTCTTCCCTCTCTCACGTTGCCCTTCGTGGTCACACAAGGATGGCTGCAGGAATTCCAAAACTGTGTCATCACGCGATGACTGCCAGGACAGGAAAGAAGTGGCAGAACTTTCCTTGTGAGACGCCTTTTCATCGGAGAGGAAACCTTTTCCCAGAATCCCCCCAGGAGATTTTCTCTGACATCTCTTTGGCCAGTCTTGGGTCCCTTGCCCACCCTAAACCAATTATGAGCAACGAGGAAACGATTGCCACAGCTCAGCCCCTGGGCCTGGGTACCTCTTCTCCCCAGGATCCAAACCAAATCAAAGTCCGCTGATGACGCTGGCTCTGGGGAGGTGACCAGCCCCAGTTTCCACACCTCAGTCTCACCTCTTCAGCTTAATTGATAACGAGGGCCAGGAAGAAGAGAGCTCTGGGGACAGCATGGCTGGGCACAATCGGACAGCGTGGCTGTCCCATTGTTGCTGGAAGCATGGATTTAGGTCTGGGAACTGGGGAGATGGGCTGGATGGAGGTGTAAGTGACACTTCAGTGCTGTGGGTGTAAATCTGTCTCCTTCACTTACCCCACACTCACCTGCCCCGTACCCAGACTTCCCCCTTGAAGTCAGAGGCTTAAGATGATCCAAAGAGTGCCAGGGAGACTTGGCAATCTCTCAGTCCCTAAAACAGGCAACCACTGTTAGAGATCCTCATGCCACCACCTAGGGTGACAAACTAGTCCTGTTTTAACTGGGACTGTCTCTGTTTGAAAACTGAAAGTTTCATATGCCAGGAACCCTCTCAGCCCTGGGCCAGCTGGGATAGTTGGTCCCCTTGCATTAGACATAAGGCACTATGGGATGATCCAGGCGAGGCTGTGGATGGGGTGAGACGCGGGAGGCCAGGGCAGGAAACAAAGATGGTGGTGACTGTCTCTGCCAGGTTGGTGCATCTTTGCTCCCTTTTTTAACCAGAAGCAGCAGCAGTCAAGCTTACCCTTGAGTTCCTTTCTCCTCCCAGCTCTCAGGTCCCCGCCCACCACCTCAAGTTAGCAAGGAGATTTGAGAGCGAGGCCTTTTCTGAGCAACCTTTGAGATCCTTGTGAGGACAGTTGGGATTCCCGATTAGGCCACATGTCCCAGTCCTAGTCCTGGAGGACAGTGGACTCCATGGTAGCTTAAGGAGCCCAGGGTCTGTGAGTGTCACCAAGAAGAGGCAGCTTTTTGTCGTTTTGGAAAATGGAGCTCCTCACTCCAGTTCTTCAACAATAAAGTTGAGCAGCCCAGCTGCTCACTTTCTTTGAAATTCTAGAACAAATAGAAGGCAAAATAACAGATGGTTTTCTCCCTGCCTATAGCTGTAGTTCTCGAAGGTCTTCTACTAGCTGCAACGCTCTGCTTGCCCCTCCCGAGCAGTCCCAGCAGTCAGAGGGCTGCTGAGATTTTAGACTCGTGGCTCCATCTTAGGAAAACCCATAGCAGGCAAGGGAGTCCTCCCCGGGACCCCAGGTCCTGTGTCGTCTGCAAGCTGAGATGCTTGGGTGAGCAGCAAGGCGGAGAGGCGCGGGAAAGCCAAACACATAGTGCTTGGCTCGGAGAGGTTACTAACCTCAGCTGCCACGTTTCATTCTTATCTTTTCTATTTACCTGACCCCAGAAGAGAGCTCTGGGGGACAACGTGGCTGGGCGGAGGTGGGCGGTACGGATGACAAGCAAGAGTCTGGGTTTGGGAATTGGCTTCATGCTAAGCGTAGAACGTTGCCTCCTGGTCTGATCCGATCCTCTCAGTAATTCCTGGAGTGTGAAGAGCTGCAAGCTGTGAGCATCTTTCCTGACATTCACCGGGTATCGATCTTTCCTTGTTTCCCCTGGAAAAACAGTTTGGTAGTGTTTCAACCTGTTGAGTTGGCACGTAAACCAGTCATTCCGCTCCTACGGATAGACCCAAGAGAAGTGAAAACGTATGGCCATACAAAACTTGTCCATGAATGTTCATAGCACTATTCATTATAGCCCCAAAGTGGAACAACATAAACGTCTATCAACTGATGAGTGGTTAAATAAAATGTGGTCTATGCATGTAACAGAATGTTGTTTGGCAATTTTAAAAAAGGAATGAAATACTAACCATGATGCAATATTATGCTTAGTGAAAAAAGCCAGTAACAAGAGGCCACATATTGTATGACATCATTTATATGAAATGTCCAGAAGAAACAAATCTATAGAGACAGAAAGCAGATCAGTGGGAGCCTGAGACTGTGGGGTTGGAGGAATAGAGTGACTCCTCAAGGGTATGAAGTTTCTTTCTGAAGTGGCTAAAGTGCCCTAAAATTATTGTACACTTTAAATAGGTGAATTGTATGGGATGTGAGTTATATATCAATAAAGTTGTTTAAAAAATAAAGTGCAAGTTCAAATACACAGTGGCAAGAAAAG
This sequence comes from Mesoplodon densirostris, assembly GCF_025265405.1. Classification (NCBI taxonomy): domain Eukaryota; kingdom Metazoa; phylum Chordata; class Mammalia; order Artiodactyla; family Ziphiidae; genus Mesoplodon; species Mesoplodon densirostris. Next base: position 60,892,754 of record NC_082678.1, read on the forward strand.
AAGCGATGCTACCATTTATAGTTCAAATCCCCTTTAATAATGAGAGATATGAATCAAGACTGGAATTATTTTATCTTTCTTAAACTGGCACATAACAGGTGTATCATAGATGATAATTGAATCAAAATGGCAAGTAAGGACAGAAATGTTGTGATCGATGACCTTGATTGACCTTCACCAGCTAAGAAGTCTCAGGAGTGTTGCAGCATATGTAAGACATTCTTTGGTGCCCAACGATATGCTTGATTCCCTTCTCCGGGCACATAGGAGATGGAACAGCTAGAGAGAGATCAAGTCGCAGCCTCGCTCCCACCTGGAAGACATCTCTGATGGGGTAAAGGACAGCATCAGGACCATGTCACCCAAGGTGCTGTTGACAGCGGTCATGTGACTTGTCGTGTGATCTATCACATGACAGGAGGCGGTAAAGAGGTCTTATGCTCTTCATATGTCTTGTCTCTGGCCTGCCTTGCAAAAGGCTTTACTCTGGTGAGATTTCTTGGTTGACCTCTTGCTCATCTCACCTCTTTCCTTTTGAATTCCTTTGAACAGCACGAGAGGGTAGTGGACAGGCATGCAGGCTCTGCAGACAAACCAGCCTGGTTTTAATACCGACTCTGCCCCTCAGTTCTGTAGGGCATAGGGACGTTCCTTTGCCCCTTGAAGTGCTGTCCAATAGAACTTACTGCGACAATGGAAATGTTTTATAAGTCTGAGCTGTCAATATTGTTGTCACCAGCCATGATTGACTAGTAAGATTTAGGAACTGGATTTTAAATTTGATTTAATTTTAATCAGCCATATGTGGCCAGTGGCTACAGCCTCAAAGCCTGTTTCTCCATATCTCCCAATGGGATGATGGTGCTACCTACCTACTTAGTGGGATTGTTGGGTGAATTAATGGAGGAAGCGCAAGTATGGCAGGATAACTGACTGGGATTTTAATTACAGTTTGACTGCCCATCCCACAGATAGGTTATGTTCTCTGCCTCAGGGACTCTTGTCTGTGGGGCCCCAAACAGATGTTGCCAGAAACCCAAAAGGGAACCTTGGCGGGCTTCCCTGGTGGCGCAGTGGTTGAAGGTCCGCCTGCCGATGCAGGGGACACGGGTTCGTGCCCCGGGCTGGGAAGATTCCACATGCTGCAGAGCGGCTGGGCCCATGAACCGTGGCCACTGAACCTGCGCGTCCAGAGCCTGTGCTCCGCAACGGGAGAGGCCACAACAGTGAGAGGCCCGCGTACCGCAAAAAAAAAAAAAAAAAAAAAGGGAACCTTGGCATTTGTGCTTGGAAGTGTAGAGCGTGGAGAGAAATCACGCTGAGTCAACTCAGAGTGCAAGGTGATGGAAGCAGGTGCTTCTGAGTGCAGAAGGTAGAGGAGGCCAGCTCCAAGGGAGAGGCCAGACTGAGACCCGGATTTGCTGGTCCACCCCGGCTGTCGGGGAGCTCGGGGCCCTCGTCCTCAGGCTGCAGCTGGCTGAGTCTCTCTCTGTCTTCCTTGGTGTCACACTAATAACCACAAACGGGGGTTCCTTTAGGAGACAGCTGGTGTATTGTCGTTCAGGAAAGCAGTCAAGCCAAAGCTCACTGGGGCTGAAGTTTAAAACCAGGGTCTAAGCGGAAATGCCACCTTCCTGGACCAGAACCAGTACTCAGAGGAGAGGTTGCAGAGTGTGAAGTTCAGAGCTTGGGAGCAATAGCCCCAGAAACAGAGCGTACTGGGAGTAAGCAGAAGAAGTTTCTGTAGTTCACCCTGGAGAGCCCACAGGCTGGGGAGTCCTGCTGGCACAGAGTGGACACCTTGACCCTCAGATATCCGTCCTTGTAGAAAATGTTCTCAAAGATGCTCTGATGACCTGGGGTGAGAGGGAGACCCAGAAGGCAGCCCTGTCCCTGGGACTCAGAAAAAGGAAAGAAGCTGGTTCTGGTGTCCTTGGCTTGTCTGTCACCACCCTGGATGGTTACCACTCCAGGAAGGGCATGGCCCCATTTTTGGATTGGACAGTTCTGGTGGAGTCAAGCCTGTCTCTGCGAAATAAATGAGGTCTCTCCAGGGCAGATCAATATTTAATGTGGGGTTTAAAAAGACCGACTCAGGAAATGAGTTTAAAAGTGGAGAATTTGCCTTAGGTAGCAGTTTCTGAAATACAGTGGTATCAGGGGACAGATTATTCAAACTCAAGCCATGGATAATATAAAAACAGTTGAACAAGCTGAGTTCTGCTTCCTGTGCATCAGTGACTCTGAATCCCCCGTTTTTTTGTGTGCCACTCACAGAGGATTAGTGTCAAATTGGAAGAGACCATCTACTGTGAGAGCATCTACTCCAGGGACAGCCAACTCCCTGGACAGCTGCCTCCGCCCTTACTTGTGGCAGACATCACTAATCAACCCCAGGCCTCTTTCTTCTTGAGTTGGATGCAGACTCATATTTTTTTCCTCAAAACCACACTCTAGGCAGCCACCATCTATCAGCCAGAGTGCACCTGATGTGAAATTCATTTCCCATCTTTACCTAGTCCAAATTCTTCATTTAGCAGAGGAGAAGCTCAAGGTTACCCAGTGAGTTAGTGGCTGATCTAGGAGAAGAGCCCAAGAGAGACTATTTTTCCCCACATGAATGCTTTAGGTGTTGGGGTTCCATCAGGGATCCTTTTATTGACCCTTTGTGAGCAACATGGGGCTTTCCTTCAACATCACTGAATAGTAGATTCTAGAGATAAAATTATAAAATTTCAGAGATAGAAAGCAGCTTAAAGATGCTCTCGGGACTTCCCTGGTGGCGCAGTGGTTAAGAATCCGCCTGCCAAAGCAGGGGACACAGGTTCGAGCCCTGGTCTGGGAAGATCCCACAGGCCACAGAGCAACTAAGCCCGTGCGCCACAACTACTGAACCCGCACTCTAGAGCCTGTGAGCCACAACTACTGAGCCAGAGTGCCACAACTACTGAAGTCCGCGCACCTAGAGCCTGTGCTCTGCAACAAGAGAAGTCCATGCACCACAGCGAAGAGTAGTCCCCACTCTCCTCAATTAGAGAAAGCCCACGCGCAGCAACAAAGGCCCAACACAACCAAAAATAAATAAATAAATAAACAGATTTATTTTAAAAAAAAAGATGCTCTCGTTCTGCTTGTTACGGAACATGGGGAAATTAAAACTCAGAGAGGTCAAGTGACTTGTCTAGAGATGCACAGCTGGTTGCTCTTTTCTCTACATCTGTAATATAGTTCTTATTCTGAGGCCTTGGACAAATCACTCAAATGTTTGGACCTCCATTTTCCTGTGAGAATCTCAGCCTTGCAAAAGGTGTTTGTTTTAAGAAATGTACAGAACCCATTTTTGATACAGTTTGATGTTTACATAGACACCCTCAGGTTTACCTTTCTAATAATATTTTGTTTGGCTGATGCAAAAATTGGTTTGCATGGCCTAAAAAAATAGTAACTGGGAATCTAGATTTGTGGTAGGCCACAGAAAGATGTCTGAAAATCTTTTTAATGATTTTACAGCAGGAAATGATGGTTTCTAAGACAGGAAAGAAATATTCTCTTCCCAGGATGGAGGCTCAGGGAGGTGGCTTTGCAGTTTGAGGTTTAACATAACATTTGTGGTCTCCATTTCCTCATTCATAAAATGGCAATGAAGATACCTGTCCTCTCCACATCAGAGGCAGATTGTAAAGCTCAAATGGAATAATGTCTGGGAAGGAGTTTTGAAAAGTAAGGGATTATGTGACAGGCCAAGGGGGTGGAGCTGGCAGTTGGAGGTGAGCGTCTCAGGAGTGGGGGTGGGGAGGGTGGAGGAGGAATAAGACCCCGCCTTGGCTTCAGAACTCTGGCAAGAATTTCCATGCCCTCATTACACTAGGTGCTCCTGTCAGATTTAAAACAACTTCTGCTTTACTGCCGGAGACACGATATTTCAGGAATGGCAGCCCAAAGAAATGCCACGTTTGAAAAAGGTTGCTTTCCTGAATTTGCCACTGGGTATTATTTTTATGCCACTGTTCTGTTCTCCAACTTCAAAATATACATCATATTTATATTGCTTCTGCTGAGCATGTATTTTTATTTTATTGCTTACCATGTGGGTGACATTTGGGTATTGAATGTCTAGAGAATTGGACACGGTTGTTGTTTTTTTATTCTTCCTTTTGTAAGTGCTTGCTCTGATGTATTAATCTTTACAAAAGGAATGAGACAGGGACACATAAGCATTCGCACTCACACACACACACTGATCACATTGCCATTTTATCTCACTTTGCGGGTGTGTGGCTACATTTATAAGAGCCGACAGATCTGAAATAGGTGTTCTGAGCTGATTCAGGTGGGGAGTGATGAAGCCAGCAGCCTCCTGGGGAATTGGTTGAGGAAGGGAGGGAGAGAGAGCCTTTTGGCTCTGTTTGTGAAGGACACACCAGGCAAGAGGCATAGATGGAACCACTGTGAGTCTGAGCTGGAAGGGACCCTGGGGATATATTTATATGTCTATAAAAATACAGACATGTGTTTTATAGTTATTGTATATCTTATATCTCCGTATATCTATCCAGCACCTCACATAATTCCTGATCTTGGGCTCAACAAATTGTTATTGAATTAAGGAACAAAAGAATAGTTATTTATTGAGGTTGGACTCTGTGCAAGACACTTTACATGTACTTTCTCTAAGCCTCCCAACATCCCCACAAAGTAATTTCATTTTCTCCATTTTAAAAATAAAGGAAACTGGGCTCCTCAAATTGTTAAACACAGAATTGTCATATGACCCAGAAATTCTACTCCTTTTTTGGGTATATACCCAAAGGAATTGAAAACAGATACTCAAAAAAAAACCCCACAAAAACCCCTCAACATGAATGTCCTAGCAGCACTATTCACAATAACCAAAGGTGGAAAAAACTCACGTGCCCATCAACGGATGAATGGATAAACAAACTGTGGTCTAGCCACACAATGGAACATTATTCAGCTGTAAAAAAAATAATGAAGTGCGGATACATGCTCCAACATGGGTGAACCTCGAAAACATTATAAATCAAAAAAGCCAGACACAAGAGGCCACATATTCCATTCTATGAAACGTCCAGAATAGGGAAATCCATACAGTCATAGAGCAGAGTGGTGGTTGCCAGGGGCTAGAGGCAGGGGTGAATGGGGAGTAACTCCTTCATGAATGGAGGTTTGGCGCGGGAGTCATTAAAATGTTTTGTAGCTGGATAGAGGTGATGGTTGCACACAACTGTGGAGGTAGCAAATGCCATTGAATTGTTCACTTAAAAATGGTTAATGTTACGTTATGTGAATTTCACCTCAATTTCTAAAAAAGGAAACTCAGCTTAGAGGGTATGGTAGCTGTATCACAGTGGCAGCCTTAACTGCGCTCCTCCTTGGGTCCAGGCCATTTGCCCTCTAACTCGACAGGCCTCTTCCATTCTGACTTGGGCTCGGCCAAATGATTCTTTGGCAGCGTGCCAGCAGCAGACTTAAAGGAGAGGCTTGGAAAGCCCACATGTGTTTCCACGCACTCTCTTGGATTTAAACACCGAGAGAACAATCCCGAGGTGGAGGTGGAGGACGAGGGACCCCGTGGAGCCGAGCCGACTTATCCCAGCCCAGGCCACTCTACGGCAGGCAGCCCCCAGCGCACCTGCCCACTGCCTGCAGACGCACCAGCGACCTCAGCCAAGATTAGCCAAGCCTGGCTCACGTCAGTAAAACTGCCCAGGCTACTTGTAGATTCATGAGAAATAACAACGGATTGTTGTTTTAAGCCATTAAGTTTTGAAGTTTTACAGTGATAGCTAACTGCCACAGAGAGGTGATGGGACTTGCCTGAGGTCTCACATCTAGTATGAAATGTAGAACTGGTTCCAGAGACTAGTTCTAAAGGCACTGCTCCACTCAGCTGTCACCTTTATCTTACAAGTTAAGAAAGTGAGACTCAGAAAGGTTGAGGGTCGGGGTCGAGAGAGTAGGAACAAGAGCATCACCTGGGGGGTGGGGGGTGAGAGTCATTCTTCCCTGTCCTTGGCAGTGAAGGGGTGTCACATACAAACCCTCCCAGCCTTTCTCCAAACCCCAACACGTGTCCTGGGAAGGTATTGAAATGCTGGTTTGGTTTCCAATGTGCGTTTCACGCGGCGGCTCTGTGGCTTTCCATCAGTTTCTGCAAGGCTGCTGTCCTGCCCGGCACTGCCATGGGCACTGCCTTGCTGGTGGAAGAGTCAGAAAGATAGCTTGTCTGTGTGTTATTCTTCTCTCCTAAAGCATCGCCCAGGCACCCTCAAGACTCTTCAGGAGACTTAAATGTTGTGAAGCAGTGAGTTGCTAGGATGATGCTTGCTTGACCAGCTGTGGAAACAGGGTCCAGGGGAGGACATGCAACTCACACAGGCCATACAGTTTCATGGGCCAGGATCAAGGTACTCCCTGACAGCCCTTTCTTACCAAGAGAATGATGAAACTATCAGTTTCCTCTCACCCCCTGGAAAAAGCGTTCCTTGTTTCAGGAAGAGAGGCCATATTGATCTGCACAGTCAAGCGCAAGGGAGAGGAGACGGGGAGGAGCTCATGGACTTGGGTGAAGGAAGAGCTTTCTCAGGGGGTTGAGTGTGTCACACCTGAGCTGTGGGATAAGAAAGAAGTAGAAAGGAGAATGAATGGGATTTGGGTAGGTGCTGCTGGGGTCCATGGATGTGAGTCTCCTTTAATGAGTCAGGAATGGCATTTACTGTGCTCTGGGTCAGACAGTGCTCTGAGATTGAGCCACGTGAACCCAAACTTTGTACAGGTTACATCCGGCATGGGGCCCAGCCTATTGTGAACTCGAGATGAGAAATGGGGATTCAATCTCCAATTCATAGTCTGGCCATCATCCTGGCCACCAGGGTTTGGAAAGAGGCTTAAGAATATGAGGATCGCCCTCCCGCTGCCCGCTTATAGTCACTGGGGCCCTGCCTGTCCACAGGACTCTGTCTGTCCCCTCCTCTCTGGTATTCTGAAGCTGAGATCTGAGGTCACCGGGCTCTCAGCAGTTGAGAGAGCTGAAAGAGCCTGGTTTGACCTTGATGGGGAGGACTGAGCGCTGTGCTCCCTTCTTGCAATGGCTGCTGGGTCACTTTGAGGATGGAGCTTCTCTGGTCTTAGTCTCTGAGTCTCACCAGCATGGGCAAAGGTCCACGCACAACCCAGGCTAAGCAGAGAAGCCAGAAGTGGGCGCAGAAAGCGCTTTCTCTTTCCTCATCATGTCACATATGCTCACGTGGTACCCAACGCCCACACTCCCTCCCCTAAACCTCACACCAGATCTCACACACGCATCAGTCCACATCTCACAGTATAGTCCACACGTGTACTGTGTACCCACACACACCACCATCATGCCACATCAAAGCACAGGCTATACAGGTGTACCATACAGCACGTGTCAAATATGCATCCCATCACCCACAAACCACACACACGGCACACCCACACTTCAACACACTGCCCACGAATGACCCCCACACATGTACCACCTGTGAGACACACCCATCACACCCCAAGCACACCTCTCACCCCGTGCACACATTTTATACTCCTCCCACCCTGTGCCCCGCACCTACAGTCTCTATCTCTCCCCCACCACACACACCATCTGCTGTATCCCGTGACACACCCACCCACCCTGTTCTCCTTCTCATTCTAACCAGGCCAGAAACCGAAAGGCATCTCTGTGATCCTCTCCATGGCAGGAAGCCCCAGCAGGCAAGGTGAGGGTGGGATGAATGCAGGTAAGCAGTTGCATGCTTTGGGCATCAGGTAGGCACCTGGCTGGTGGCACACTTGATGAGTTTGTGGGATTTGTGACACTTTATTTAAGTCAGATGATCTCCTCCTCCCTGAAAAGTAAGGCCATGGGCGCAGTGTTGAGGGGGTCACTGTATGCTCAGAGGGCTGACAGGTAAGCAGGTTATGATGGAGCCTTTCCAGAGCTCTGGGGGCCCAGTGCTCACCAGCCACGAGCATCTTCCTGGGCAGACCGTGTGGAGACCCAGGCACAGAGTGACGTGCATCTGTTCTGGGACGTGTACACTAGCTCGGGGGGAGGACGTAAAGACAGAGCACTGAGAGGTCAGCCTGCTAGGGAAGTTCAAGTTCATGGGCGGAGCAAGGTAGTGACGGAGAGGTGGCCTCCACAGCTAAAGACTAGGCTTGGACGGCAGAGGGACCTGGGTGTGGGTCCTGGCCCTGCCACTCCGTGGTGTTGGGGATTGGGGCTTTTATTTAACTGGATCTCCGTTTCCTCATCTGAAAAGAGGGTCAACGGTAGTACTTACAGTAAAGCGTTGTTCTGAGGACCAAATCTAAATGAGATGACCCACACGCCTGGTACTTATTAAAGACCCACGAATCTCAGCTGCCATTATCATTCTGACTATGATGATCATTTTCTTTGGTGTCTGGTCCCTGAGGTGATGGGAGAGGATGAGACCCAGAGCTTAGCCGAGGGGTCAGCCTTGGAGAAGGAAAGTACAGGTGGGAAGGAGAAGAGAGGGGGGCAGGCAGGAGTTATGAGGTGGAGGAGGGGAGAGACACGAGAGAAACGGAACTGAGCTGGCGGGTATGGACTGGTGGTCCTCAGCCCTGGCTCCTGCTGGAACCAGTGAGGAGCCTTAAAAACACCCCGGCCCAGGCTGCACCCCAAGAACCCACGTGGGGCTGTGGGGCCCAGGCACTGGTATTTGGGAGAGCAACCCTGATGATTATAAGGCGCAGTTAGAGTCGAGAGCTCCTGGTGTAGTTTAAGGCTCCACGTTGGCTTAAGGCGGTCAACCCCATGACGCCTCTGGTGGGCATTCTCCACGTGTATTTTGGCCTCACATTTGACAGCGTCCTGCCCATGTTTCCCTCCCTGATCCAAGGGATCCATGGAGCAAACTCCAGCTACAGACCCATCCTGTCCCTGGGAGCCCTGTGTCCTTAAATGAGGGGGACTCTGCAGCTGGCCTGGCTAAGGGGTGGTAAGTGGGAGCAGATAAGCTGCGTGGACTTGGCCTCCTGGACCTCAAGGTGACCTCGAGCAGGCACGTGACAGCTGGAGGCTTGGGGCCCCTGTGGCGGCCCGTGACCAGGAAAGGACCACAGAAGATGGACCCAGCGGGTACACAGGCCTCGCTCGCCACGCTGCCCGTCATCCTGGAAGCTCGCCCGAGCTCCTCGGCCTTGGCCTCGCCCACCTCACTTGCCGCCTTCCCTGGTCTCGCCTTCTGAGGTGAGCAACGCCGAGCTCCCTCAATCTCTCCGGCACACGGTGCCGTTTCCCAGCTCCGTGCGAAGGTCGCAGCCCTCAGGCCTGCTGAGTCCTCCATCCTCCCAGGCTCAATCTTGCGGGAAGCTCTCCTGGACCAGCTCTCCTCCCTGGCCCCTGTGCTTCCATAACACCTTTTCTCACCTGCGTCTCAGGCTTTTAAACACCATGGTGCTCTCATCGGACGATAGGCCCTTCGGAAGAAGTTTCTGGGTTACACTTATGATGTGGTATCCCTGGACCAGACACCTGTAGGCGCTCAGTTAAATTTGTGGGGAGGCAAGCAAGAGGGAAACGTGGGCAGGACACTGTCAAAGGAGAGGCACATTCTGCTGGGTCTCCACCTCCTCCCGTGAGGCTGACGGTCGCACACGACAGACCACATCACTGGCCTAAGGCCCCAGGCCCAGGAGACTCTGCTTTCCCACCATAGGACTCTGCCGGGCTCCTCCCAGCATCCCCCGCGGCTCCTCCGAGAGCTCCTGCTTTGGGGACAAAGAGGCAGCTGTCCCTTCGGTCTGGCCAAGCTCGGGACGGCCGAGACAGGTGGTAGCCCCACTCCTGCCTAAACAGATGCAATCGAGCCTGTCTTTTATTTTTTTTTCTTAATCAATGCCCATGACAAATGGGTCTGCGGGGGAGGGAGCCTGGCCCAGGCATTCTGCACTTCATTTGGGACAACAGAAAGAGCTGGATTCATCAAACTATGATGCACTCTTTGAGCATATTTCCCGCGGGCCTTCCCTCTCATTAGGGGAGGCGGCTTAGCCCTTCACCGCAAGCGCAGATGGACTTGTTCCACAGCCTCCTGGTGTGGCCAGGAGCGGCTCTGTGTGTGCTCCACTGACCAGAGGGCGGGCGGGGCTCGGGCGGTTAGAGGGACGGGGTGGCAGCCCGTGGTCTTTGCGGGAACATGTGGGTTTTGGCAAACCTTTGCCGCCAGCAGCCGTGTGACTCTGGTCCTCAGTTTCCTCGTCTGGAAAATGGAGTCTGCAACACCTTCCCTTCTGGGCAGTGAGGGATCAACAAGACAAAGAACACGAAACCCTGAGTCAATGCCGGGCAGAGAGAGGGCATTTCATGAAACGGGGCCAACGCAGCGCACGGCCTTTCTGTGCACAGGGGTGGGGAGGGGATAGGAAGCTGTCCCTCTGTCCTCACAACAAGCAAAAAGCTGAACAAACCAAAAGTCAGCAATGCTTCTTAGAGCCGGCACAGAAGTGAGGTCACTGAGCACACCGCTGCCCCTGAATTGGAAAGAGACAGGTGGACACAGAGAATCACAACTTAGCCACAGAAACCGCTGCGAGAGCCAGGGCTGGGGTAGGAAAACTTGAACTGTAGCTGGCGAATTGCTGGGGGCTCAGTGTGGACAAGCCGGAGAGATAAGAACTCCGGAGGGACCCCACGCTATCGTGAGCTTTTCCTCTAGGAGCTCTAGCAAGTTCCTAGAGTGAAGATTGGAGAAAGGCACCCCGCATCCCTGCTTCCTGAAGCGGGAGGGGAAAAGAAGCCATTCTGAGACACTTTGGAGGACTCTATTCTCAGCAAGTCCTGCCCTTGAGAGAAACCAGTCAACCAGAGCCTAACCTGGGGGTTTTATCAGAGCCTGACACACCTGCGAGAAGGGAAAAACTCAACTTTAACCCACTCTAGCCTTCCTGTCCCACCTAAGGGGGTGAAAAAAGACTGAGAAGCACTTGTGAAGGTCACAGCCCTGGGGCGTAGGTTCACTAAAAAACAGAGACCTAGTCCTGGGGCTACAGAACGCTTCCTCTCGCCCCACACCCGACCACCAGGCCCCTCAGGACCCAGACAAAAGCTCAGTCCCCTGCACCATCCTGACACAGGGCTGTCAGGTCCATGTACAGATGAGGCCCACAGGGGTTAACGGGTCTGCCAAGGGCCCCCCAACTAGCAAAAGGGGAGGCAGGAGTTGGATCCAGTCTTCTCACCCCTGGACCACAGGCCAACAAGGCACTTGCTCTTGCCCTGGAGCACCTTAACCTGAAATTCTGCTCCCTTCCCAAGCCGGCTAGATGCCTTGGCCACACAGGTAATCCAAAGCAGCTGGCACCTGTGTGGTTCTAAGCCCGCTGTGGGGAATCTAGGGGGCTTTGGGCACTGCTGTTGGAAAGAGGTCTGCGTGGTAGGTCACACCGTATGCTCCCCTGGGTCACATCGGCCCCAGGGAGCTGAGGCCCCATTCCAAACCCTGTAAGGGCCGAACCCTACTGCATTCTGGACGTCCAACCCAAAACCCAGGGGCGGAGGGCTGTGAAGATCCCCCATGAGAGCACGGGGTCTCACAACTCAGCTTCCTGGAGCCAGGCCTGAGCCCACAGCCCCTCCCGCTGTCAGCACTTCATCAGGCCAACCTGGTGGGACGGATGCAAGGACACCCCTCCCCCGGGACCCAATGCCCACAGCTGGTCCTGCCAGGGCTCAGGGACAGCCCTTCTCCATGATGTGGGAGATGACCTTTGTTGAGTGCTTCCGGAAACAGTGTGTGTTTCCTGGCAGAGGTGAGGGGAAAGAACCCCAGATCTTCCATCTACTTATGTGGGGACGAGAGTAAGGATGGGGGTTAGGAGCACAGGCCCTGCTGCTGCGCAGTCTGGATTCAGGTCCTGTTCCAGCTGTGTGACCTTGAACAAGCTCTCTAGTCTTGGTTTTTCCTTGTGAAGAGAGAATAATAATGATAAACAATTCATGGGGACTGCTGTGCAGATCAAGGTGGGTGGTTGACAGAGCCTTAAGTCCTGGCACCAGGAGGTGATACACAAGTGTTAGTATTATCAGGGCCGGAAGCCTTCTTTTCTGGGACATCATCAAATAGTCAGAGAGGAGTCCACGATAGGGCTTCCCTGGTGGCGCAGTGGTTCAGAGTCTGCCTGCCGATGCAGGGGACACAGGTTCGTGCCCCGGTCCGGGAGGATCCTGCATGCCGCGGAGCGGCTGGGCCCGTGAGCCATGGCCGCTGAGCCTGTGCGTCTGGAGCCTGTGCTCCGCAACGGGAGAGGCCACAACAGTGAGAGACCTGCGTACTGCAAAAAAAAAAAAAAAAAGAGTCCACGATAAAGCGATGCTCCTGGGTCTCCCTGTCCCACTGACTGTCTGCTGGGTGACCTTGAGACAGTCACTTGGCCTTGCTGGGATGAGCTTCTCCATCTGTGAGATGACTGTCCCATCCCATCGCAGGAGTGAGCTCACTGGCTGGGCCCGGCGGGGGCAGGGGAGCAGGCTAAGCCCTCAGGAGGCATCACATGGCCACAATTCAAGATATTGTTGTTTGTGAGCCTGAAATTTCCTGACAGACGGAATGAGCCATCTGAAGCGAGAGTTTCATTTCCGTTGCTGTCCGGCTTGGCCATCTCCTGGGGAAGGCGCATGAGTGACAAGCTATAATTAAAGCCTCAGCTTCAGTCTGAGTGGGAGAAGGACAGTCTTTTGGTCAAGCCCACGGTGAGGACAGACCTTTCCCCCTGCATGTCTCTGGGGCCTTCTCCCTGGTTGCTCCGTCTGCCTGCTGGAGCAGGCCGCCCCGTCCTCACGACCTTTGCTGACCTGGCAGGAGTTCCCCACGTTCTCGGGTTCATCTGCCCATCTGCCTGGTTCCCTGAGAGGCCTGTGGAGCTGTGGAGCTGCTCTGGAACCCTGCGGAGGCCTTTGTGTGGAGATCCGAGGGGGCCACCTGCTTGGGGAAGGGGCGCGTGGGCGATCAGCCGTGGGGACAGCGAGGCCGGGGTCTGGGGACAGGACTGCTCTCTCTGGGTCCTGTCTGTCTGCGGCGCCTTGTGCACGGCGGGTGTGCCATTAGCCAGAGGGTTTCTGCTCCACCCAGGAGCCCCTGCCAGCCGGGGTGCCTGTCCAACCAGCCCTGTCTGCCCCTAGGTACGTCCGGCCTGAGATTTCTTTTCCTCCGGGCACCTCCCCCTTGGCACTGTTTTTCTCTCTCTGGACTCCTGCTCTTTCATTTGTTCAACGTGTTTTTCTTAGGGACCTGCGTTATGCCCCTGAAACACAGCATGAACAAGACAGATGTTTCCCCCAGCTTCCGGAGGGGAGAGAGCTATCAGTGGACAGGAGAGGGCAGCTCAGGGCCCGCCCAGAAGCCCCACACAAACCCAGATCTCCCCCGAGCCTGCTGGGTGACAGGAGCAGGGCTGTGCCCTCCCCCCACGCAGGCATGCGGCTCTGTAGACACGCTTCCTGCTCTAGGACCTACCCAGGGAGTCCCACCTCCTGCCCAGGGAGAGAATTTTCTTCTCTCTACCCAGCCTGGGCCAGACTGTCAAGGCCAATGGGTCATGATCCTATCCACGTTCTCCTCCCCAGACCATCTTGACCGGTGGCCTGTTTCTGCTAGCTGTGATTTCTCTGGCTGTTCCTTCACAAGGAAACGGTTCCTATTTTATGCTGAGGGCCTGGGGTATCAAGCAAGGAAGGCTGGGGGGGTGGCCCTGGCCACCCTGCCTTGGGCATATTCTTTTCCTGCAGACTTTTTTTTTTTTTTCTTTTTTCGGTATGCGGGCCTCTCACTGTGGTGGCCTCTCCCGTTGCGGAGCACAGGCTCCAGACACGCAGGCTCAGCGGCCATGGCTCACGGGCCCAGCCGTTCCGCGGCATGTGGGATCCTCCCGGACCGGGGCACGAACCCGCGTCCCCTGCATCAGCAGGCGGACTCTCAACCACTGCGCCACCAGGGAAGCCCTTCTGCAGACTTATTTATTTGTGGCACATGTCCTCTTGTGCTTTTCTTCATGCATTTGTAGTCACCTCATGAAACCAGAACGTCCCCCAAAGCAGAAACTCTTTCTTCCATGTCTTTAGGGTCCCTTCCTGAACTAGCACACGGGTAGGGGACAAGTACCAGATGCGGGCTTGATTCTGCGCCGAGTGGTCGCCAGCCCCGCTGGGCGCTCACCGCCCACCCCACCTGCTCTCGGAGCCGTGACAGCGACAAACCGCACCACCCTCTGGCCCGCCGTCTCATCCTTCGGTTCAGCCGTCGGGGACACGGCGGGGCCACCTGGAGGGAGGGCTCAGGACACTGATTCGCCCAGCTGCCTCCTTGAAGGGCGGCGGGGGGGCAGTGGCTGGTCACTGCTGCTGTCGGCAGGTCCTGTTCCATGGACCCCGCTCTCCCAAGACTCCAAAGCACAGGCCCCTACAGGCCTAGGGGTGCCCACAGCTGCCGACGTCATTTACAAGTTTCCTGGGGCTGCCGTAACAAAACAGCACAGACCAGGTGGCTTAAAACAATAGAAGTGTATTCTCCCACAGTTCTGGAGGCTAGAAGTTCAAAATCAAAGTGATGGCAGGGAGGCGCTCCCTCTGAAGCCTGGGGAGGAGAATCCATTCTTCCATCCTCCCGGCTTCTGGCGGCTGGTTGGCGATCTGGCGCTCCTCCGCACTCCTCGGCTCGCAGTGTATGCAGCACTTCAGTCTCTGCCGTCCTGGTCACGGGGTGTTGTCCCCTTGCATCTCTGTGTCTCTCTTCTTCATAAAAGGACAACTGTCCCTTTGGATTAAGCCCATCCTCCTCCAGGATAATCTCATCTTTGCTAATTACACCTGCAATGACCCTATTTCCAAATACGGTCACATTCTGAGGTACTGGGGGCCAGGGCTTCAACAAAGCATCTTTGAGGGACACAGTTCAACCCATAACCCTCGGGGTTGCTTCCTAGTCCACTGTTGGTTCCCTTAGCTCTGCCCCCAGCCTGTGAAAGAATCCTTTCCTTGAACCTTCCTCATTTACCCCTTTGAGTGTGCGATTCCTGCTCTGAAATGCATCTTGGACCCTTAAGATCTGTGTGACCTTGGGGAAGACACTTAACCTCTCTGAGGTTCCTCCACCTCTAAAATGGAAATAATTTTCATACCTTCCCTACCTGATTCACTGAGTTGCTGAAAGCTCTTTGTAAACCAAAGAGGCCCATAGCACTGACGGGAATCATTATCATTCTGTGGGTGTTGCAAGGTACGGCTAGGAAAGGGCCATGTCTAGATTGTTCTCTTTGCTCTGCACGGAACCTAGCACCACGTACCAATACATGCTGAATAAACGCTTCTTTTTTTAAAATTAATTAATTAAAAAAAATTTTTTTTGGCTGCGTTGGGTCTTCATTGCTGCGTGCGGGCTCTCTCTAGTTGCGGCAAGTGGGAGCTACTCTTCGTTGCAGTGCACGTGCTTCTCATTGCGGTGGCTTCTCTTGTTGCAGAGCACAGGCTCTAGGCGCGAGGGCTTCAGTAGTTGTGGCGCTTGGGCTTAGCTGCTCCACGGCATGTGGGATCTTCCCGGACCAGGGCTCAAATCCGTGTCCCCTGCATTGGCAGGCAGATTCTTAACCACTGCGCCACCAGGGGAGTCCCAATAAACACTTCTTGATGTTGTTGGTGACGTTTATCTTGTGCATCCTGGCCTGGTGTTGAGAGGCTGAACACTGAACTTCTCCCTGCAATACAATTCATCCAGGGCCAGTTTCTTAGAGTCCTTTTGATTTGGACTTCAGCTGAACCCTGACATCATAGAGTCCTCCATCACCAGCCCTTGGAGAGGCCAGCATCTCCCTGAGTGGAGCCCTTACTTTTAGAGCGACAGCTATTTTATCTGGGCCGCAGGGGAACAGAGATATTTTAAGATGAGTGTGTCAGCTGGGGTCAGTTTCTGCTCGGCTATCACTTGTGCTGTCAGGAGGAGAGCGGTCAGCTGTCGGGCGGGAGCCCATCAATCACTCCCGACAGCCCTTAATCAGACAAAGGAGCCCACACCATGGTGTTTCAGAGAGGGAGACTGTATTATTGTTCACACTCAACAAATAATTTTGGACAGGAGTTTTAAGCCCGCAAATAAGATCCCTTGTATCCTTCAAGCGTTTGGATCCTTAAGGTGGTGGGTGGCCTTCCTCTCAGGTTTGAGTGTCTCCCATTCCGCTTTCAGCACAACTCTCCTCTTCTGTCCCAAAGCTACTTTCATTCATTCATTCATTCATTCAACAAACATTCATTGAGACCTCTGTGTGCCAGGACTCTGCCAAGTGCTGGGGAGAGTCCTGTAGAGGGGAGAGGCTTATAAGTGAAGAATTCCAAAGCCACGTGAGAAGCACTTGAGCTCAGGAGGTCCATCGTGCTGAGGAACCCGGAAGGAGGTGTGACCGGCTCTCCCGGGGTAGGTGGAGGGCAAAGGCTCACAGGGCGAGCAGCTCAGCTGGGCTCCACGGACTTCTGCAGGGGGATTGGCGAGCAAGGACATCCAAGAAGGTGGGACAGCAAAGTGACGGACTTGGAAGGGGACACCGGGGTTCTGAGTGGCTTGATAGGTGTGGCGTGGAGGGGAGGTAGGGGAGGGCTTGACCCTGAAGAAGCTGATAAACTTGGCAGGGTGGAAGCTCCACCAAGGCGAGCATCTTGTCTGCCTTGCTTGCCTCTGTTTCCCCTGCACCTAGAACAGTGCCGCACGTGGGAGACATCGAGTAAATACTCACTGAATAAAGGAAGGAATTGCGAGTGCCTGGCAAGGAGTCTGATGCTGAACCAACCCCTCCGTCACCCCACCTTGGTCTCGCCGTTCTGCAGGGTAAACATCCTCCAAGAGTCCCATCAGCCATTCACTAAAATTCATTTTTCTCGGGCTGGTACTCAAGACCTTGCTTATTCTATCTCCCTTCACCTTCTGCAGCTGTATATGCTAAGAAGGGAGTTGGTAAACCATGGACAGCCGGCCAAATCTGGCCCACCGCCTGCTTTTGTACATAATTTTTATCGAAACACAGCCATGCGCATTGGTCTGCATATTCTCTGTGGCTGCTTTCCCTCTACAAGGCAGAGCGGAGCAGTTGCAACAGTGACCTCATGGCCCGCAGAACTGAAAATGTTTACTCTTTGGCCCTTTACAAGAAAAGTTTGTGGATACCTGTGCTAAGCCTTTGGCCCTAGCACCTTGAACATAGCAGATGCTCCATACATAGCTGTTGAATGAATGAATGAATAAGTGAGCGAAGGTCTAGTTTAATGAGTGAGCTCACCCCGGCACGGTCACCCTGTCCTTTGGCTGACACTCTGCCCTGCATGTTGTTTTCACCTCCCAGGCCTGGGCACAGCACCACCTGGGGATCTTTCAGCAAGATAGAGCAGAAGGGGCGGGCTGGATGCGCCCCTCCAAGCCACCCTCATGCACAGGGCCAGGGCAGACGGTCCCAGGGGCTTCCTTCAGATGTGATTGCTGTGGAAGGTCCCAGGGCCAGGGCAGACGGTCCCAGGGGCTTCCTTCAGATGTGATTGCTGTGGAAGGTCCCAGGGCCAGGGCGGACGATCCCAGGGGCTTCCTTCAGATGTGATTGCTGTGGAAGGTCCCAGGGCCAGGGCAGACGGTCCCAGGGGCTTCCTTCAGATGTGATTGCTGTGGAAGGTCCCAGGGCCAGGGCAGACGGTCCCAGGGGCTTCCTTCAGATGTGATTGCTGTGGAAGGTCCCAGGGCCAGGGCAGACGGTCCCAGGGGCTTCCTTCAGATGTGATTGCTGTGGAAGGTCCCAGGGCCAGGGCAGCCATGATGTACGTGATGGGAAAGGCTGGGGTATTGTTCAGGACGCTGAGTTACAACTGAGCTTAGGAAAACAGGGACCCCATCAAGGAGGAAGCAGAGGGCAGTTGCCAGCTCTGAAGAAATGCAGGACGTGGGGCAAATCCAGACTAGAGGAGGCCATGACTCCCTTTCCCTCTCCCGTCACTCCCTCGTCTCTGCTCTTGAGTCTACCCACTTCTTTCTCTCCTTTGCAGACAGGCTTGCCTCACATGGCAGGGCCACCACTGGTCCTGGGTTCCAGCTTTCCTGTTTCGTAATGCAAAGGCAGGGGTCTCTCCGCATGAACTCTATTAGAACAGTTTTGGGGAAGGACCCTGACTGGTCAGATTGGGGTCGCAGGTGCCCATCCCTGAGCCAATCTTTGTAACAAGAGGCTGGAGTGTTCTGATTGGCCAGGCCTGGGGCACATGCTCCTCCTCACCTGTGGGTGGGATCTATTATCAAAGGAAAGGGGTTGGTGCAAGCAAGCTAGGAAACAAAACAGATGTTCGTCAGCAGGTAGCAGTGCCCCAGCAAGGGACGCAGAGTCCTGCCTGCAGAGCTGGGGCGCCAACGGAGGGAGGAAGTGCCTTAGAAACAAGCAGAAGCCCTGCGAAGTCGGCAGACGAGGTCAGCTTCCGGTCAGCAGCGCCAGTGATGTTGCTGTGTTCTAGAACCTAGAGCTGGAGTTGCCTAACTCTCTCCTGCTTCCAGTTAAGATTGGTTTCTGGGAACAGAGAGAGGGCTGAGCCTGCAGGGCTGGAAGAAGCAATGGGCTTGGCTGAATGTGTGGGTGGGTGGGTGTGTGGCTGGCTGGGGGAGGGGATGTTGCAGGAACTGGGAACCAGGCCAGGCTGGGAAGAGATCCTGTCACTCATCAAGCCCAGCTCACATCTCCTTCCTCCAAGCCGCCCTCTCTGACCTTCCTCCCTGGAAGGGCTCTTCTTCATTTCTGACCTCCCACAGAACACTGGCTCTTTCTCCCCTCTGGGTACTTACAATTCCCTGCCCTAGATTGTTCACTGGCTCTCTGTCAGGGTCTCACTCCAACTGGAGAGAGAAGATACCAGACACTTGGTCTTCTACCTGTTTATTTCGCTGGAAGGCTCTAGCACTACCCCATGTGCATAATGCAGAATCCAAGAATTTTGGATTTGGAAGGAACCCTGGTCAGCTGGTCTGACCTGCCACCCAGTGAGGACGTCTCTCCCTGACCTCTCTGTCTGGCGGCTACTTCAACACTGTTTGGGCACCTCCGGCGATGGGGAGCTCTCTCTTCTACCAGACGCATGTCCCATGGAGGACAGCTCTGAGTCCACCAAACTGGTACCTGCCTCGGTTCTGGCTCTGCATCCTGCAGGATCTCAGAAAAAAATCAAGTTGCTTTTCTAAATTGTAGGCTTTCAGGTCTTTGAAGAACATTATGTTACTTTCCTCCCATGGCTTGTCTCCAGGCAAACCCCCCAAGTCACGGTCATTTCTGTCAGCATCACACTCCAAATGTGATCTTGCTGGGGCCCGTCTCAGGCACTCATCAGGGTACTTATAGGTTGGACACAACAGAAAACCCAAACAGAAGGGGCTTGAACAATTAGGAAAATTGGTTATCTCCCCAGGAGTAGTGCCAACGTGGGCTGGTTTTGGTTAGCTCAGTGCCTCAATAGTCATTAATGAGCCCCGGCATTTCCATTTCTCCACCGTATATCCTCCACATTTGGCTGGTCCTCTAATGCCAGTTTCCTCAAGGTGCCCAGATGGCTGCTACAGTTCCAGGCCTCACATGCTAACAACTCTAAGAGGCTGAAGAGGGACAGGAGCAGCTATTTCTAGGGATTCTTTTTAAGAAAGAGGAAAACTTGGGAATTCCCTGGCAGTCCAGTGGTTAAGACTCCCCGCTTCCACTGCAGGGGGCCCGGGTTCAATCCCTGGTCGGGGAAGTAGGATCCCACAAGCCACGTGGCATGGCCCCCAAAAAAGAGAGGAAAACTTTACCAAAAACTCCTCCATTTTCAAAACCAAAACTGATAGGGAGAAAGGAATCTGTGATTAGTTTAGATTAATCAAGATTTACCCCCTGGGGCAGGGAAAGGATAAAGCATTAGCTCTGGAGATAGGAAGACCTGAATTCAAATTCTGTCTCCATCACTTTGTAGCTTATTTCCAGCAGCTTACTATGAATCACTTAATGGCTTGATATGAACCATTCAATCACTTAATAACATTACGAATCCTCAGTTTCCTCATCTGTTAAATGGGATAGTGCCTGCCCCATAGACATGGTATGCGAGCATTTAAAGCGTTTAGTACAGTTCCTGGTACACCAGTAAAGGCTATTTTCTTTTCTTTCTTCCTTCGCTTGACCTGACCACTAACCATGCTATGCTGGCCCCTACCTAGCTGTCTTTTCTGCTTTTAAGCCCTGTTTCTCACATCTGATGTTTATGAAACCTTTATTTTTTTTAAACCTAAATGCAGGAATTTACATTTATCCCTTTTACATGTTTTCAGCCCATTATCTCAACCTGTCAAGATATTTTTGAATCTTGATTCTGCCATTCTTTCTATTAACAACCCCTCTGGCTTTGTGTCAACTGCAAATTTGATAAGCGCATTTTCTGTTCTGCTTCATCCAAGTTGCTGAGGAAGGGACTGAGGCGGACAAGGTCAAGGGCTGAGCCTTGGGGTATTGTTGGAGATGTCTGCCGGCTGGCACCAGGGCCCCAGAGCTGTTTGTGCAGCGCCCTTGCCGGCAGGCAGGCCACACTCAGCCTTCTTGTTCAGGACCTCAGAGGCTTTGACGGATGTCTTCCTTGAGTCACCACACCATGCCCTTTGTCCGTGGCACCCCTGGCCCCGGTCCTTGTCCCCTCAGAATAGGAATTCAGTTGGGCGTGCCTCATCTTTGGTGAACTCACGCCGGCTCCTAGGGATTGTTGCTGCCTTTTCTGTGAGTCCTCACACTTAGGAATTTGCCAGGGATTGTTATCAGACTTGCCAGCCTGTTGTTACTGGCATTTAGTGTTTTGTTTTGTTCGAAAAATCAGGACATGGGTTGACTCTCCAAAGTATGGAATTTCTTCACTCTACAATCCCTCAAAACGCCTGCTGGGGTTCTGTACTTGAACCTGAGGCTCTTGTCAAGGAACAATGTGTCTAGAGATCTGAGCCTCCTGAGAGACCAGAGCCACTCTGGCTTTACACAGGTCGGGTCCAGTTTTTTTTTTTTACCTCCTCTCCCCTCCCCTCCCCCTCCCTCCCTCCCTTCCTCTCTTTCTTTTCTTTTTTTCATTCTTTCTCCTTTCTTTCTCTCCCTTCCTTCCTTCCTTCCTTTCTTTTTCTCCCTCTCCCCCACTTTTTATTTCTTGAAATAAAAATGTTTAGATTTTTTCCAATATGATATCATAAATGCATATTCTTTGTTAGAACATTGGGAAAATATCCACCTCCAAGACATCACCCGGTTTACAATTTAGTGTACTCTCTTCCCATTTTCTAGGCATAGTCTGTTTTAGTTAGTTGTAAATATATGATAATATAGTTCAAATATATCTTATAAATATTCTGAAATATATGACAGTTTTTCTAATGTAAAGGTAATACGTGAAAAAGTAGAACATACTCATAATAGAAAACGTGGACTGTGTAAGCAGGTTTGAGTCCTATTATTATTATTATTATTACTTTTTTCTTTTTCCGGACGCACAGGCTCAGCGGCCACGGCTCACGAGCCCAGCTGCTCCGCGGCATGTGGGATCCTCCCGGACCGGGGCACGAACCCGTGTCCCCTGCATCGGCAGGCGGACTCTCAACCACTGCGCCACCAGGGAAGCCCTGTTTTGTTTTTTACTTAACGTGTGTCAGCATGCATTTTCCAGGATTTTACAAGCTCTGGAGGGGTTTTGATGACTTTGTAAGAGTCCGTAGGTTAGATGCTCCCTAGGTGCTTAAATAGTCTACTCCGTCCTCCTTCCACTTGTTTTCAGTTTTTCATTAAACACCGCTGAACTGAACGTCTTTGCACACACACCCTTTTCTCCATTTCTGATTACTTTCTTTGCACAGAATTCCAGGCATGGGTCAATTCTCTCTTAACTGCGTTTGTCAGACCTTTTGGGTCTGAATACCCTCCTCCATGATAGGAGCAAAATAGAAAGTTGAGATGTTCTGCTTTCTCCCTACCAGCCAGTCCCATCACACCATCTGCTCTGGGTGGCAGATTCTCTTGCCCCCGGTGAAGCTCAGAGTCCTTTGGGTGGTGGGTAATATATTTTACATGTCTTCAAGCTTCCCGACTGGAGTCTCCCCTCGTCCTACTGATTTGGTCCTCCACGAAGACCAGTTTAAATATTAACTAGGTCTTGTGAAGGCAGACTCCATCCTTTTCCTGTTCAGTGCCAAAATTCTTTTGCCAGAAGAATTTCAAAGGAAATTTTCAAAGGATAACAAAAATCTCACAGAGGTTTCCAGAGAAAGCTTGGGGAGATGAAAACTAATTGGAGGCCTCTCTAGCTTTGGATCTTATCACCTTAGGGTAAGTGTAGGCCTTTCTGTGATTCCACCTCCCTCAAGGCCGACACCTCTAGCAGCTAGGCTAGGCCCCGCCCTTGGCAACTCCATCAAGAAAGGGCTGAGGGCCTCCCTGGTGGCGCAGTGGTTGGGAGTCCGCCTGCCGATGCAGGGGACGCGGGTTCGTGCCCCGGTCCGGGAGGATCCCACATGCCGCGGAGCGGCTGGGCCCGTGAGCCGTGGCCACTGAGCCTGCGCGTCCGGAGCCTGTGTTCCACAACGGGAGAGGCCACACCAGTGAGAGGCCCGCGTACGGCAAAAAAAAAAAAAAAAAAGAAAGGGCTGATATTTTACTCTCTGTTCCTACAGGTTTGGCTTTTTAAAATTCTGCATATGTGATATCACACAGTATTTGTCTTTCTCTGTCTGACTTGTTTCACTTAGCATAATGCCTTCAAGATCCATCCATGTTGTTGCAAATGGCAGGATTTCCTTCTTTCTTATGTCTGAATATTATATGTATCTATCTACCTATCTATCTATCTATCTCCATATATATAATATATGTATCTCACATCTTCTTTATCAGGTGTTGGTGGAAGTGGGGACATGTTGGTCAAAGAGCATAAACTTTCAGTTAGAAGATGAATAAGTTCTGGGGATCTAATGTACAACATGGTGATTATAGTTAACAATATTGTACTATATACTTGGAAGCTGCTAAGAGAGTAGACCTTAAATGTTCTCACCACAAAAGAAAAATCTTAATTATGTGACATGATGGAAGTGTTAGCCAGCACTACAGTGGTTATCATACTGCCATATACAAGTGTATCAAATCAACACATTGTACACCTTAAAACTACACAATGTGGGCTTTCCTGGTGGTGCAGTGGTTGGGAGTCCACCTGCCGATGCAGGGGACACGGGTTTGTGCCCCGGTCCGGGAAGATCCCACATGCCGTGGAGCGGCTGGGCCCGTGAGCCATGGCCGCTGAGCCTGCGCGTCCGGAGCCTGTGCTCCGCAACGGGAGAGGCCACAACAGTGAGAGGCCCGCGTACCGCAAAAAAAAAAAAAAAAAAAGTTCTAAGAAAAGACATGTCCTATACTGCCATGTATGAGGAGTGGGGGTGACGGGGTGGGAGGAGATTGGATGAGAAGAAGTTTTGAGGAGACTTGAGTCAATGATTTGGAAAACTAGGGAGTCATCCAGGTCTCAGGACATAGGTTAGTGAACACGTCAGCAAGGAGGGGACTCTCACCACATAAGGCGTCTTGGTGGAGTGGAAAAAGTCCCCAGAGAAGGAGCCGAAACCTCTGGGGTGTTAGTGTCGGCCCTGAGCTCAGCAGCCGTGTGACCTGAGGCAAGTCACAGGAAAGGGGACCAGGCCTAGACATGTGGCCCTCAGTCTCTTAGAGGTTCAAGACTCCCAGTGATCACTCCTCGTATTTCTATTATCCGTTGCTTGAGCGAAATGACTAAGACTTTGGGAAAGGTGCAGGTGTGGGCTTTGCTGGAGGACTGTCACTTAGGTCAACCTCTTGGAAGTATCTGAAGGGAAGACTCAGGGTCCTGGGCCTGAGGGAACTCTAGGAAGCCTCTCTTCTCCTGCTTCTTCCCATTCTCCCCCAAAGACTGTAAGGAAAAGGATAAGAGGATGGGGGTGGGCATGAGGGGAGAGGGGATGGGGATGAGAAGATGAGGGGATGGGGGATGGGGGTGATGAAGATGGGGATGAGGATGACGGGTTGGAATGAGGAGCTCGACTATGTACGTGGTAGGGTGGTGCTGCCTGTCCTCTCTACTCTCCTCCTTTTTCCCCACCCTCATGCATGGGGTAGGTTGTTTTTGATACAATCCATCAAAGTAATGCTATGCAAGGTGGTCAGTGCTGGCCCAGAAAGGTGGTTGTCTCCTAGCTGCTCCCCTCTAAGAACATGAGGGTCCCCCAGCCTCTCCCACTCCCATGGGATTCAGGGGACCATCTCCCCAGCTTCAACCTCAAGGAGCAAAGACCACATGTAGCTGGTTTCCTAGGGGAAGGCAGAGGGAAGAAAGGAAAGAGGGAAGGGAGAAGCAGCAGACTCTCAGGCCCCCATGTGAGGCTCCCCCCAGGCCCCAGGGCTCAGGAAGGAGACCGTGGCACCCTCCCGTGGACTCTCCGTGTGTTCGTAGATCAGTTACCAGCGAGACCGAGTTCTTCCTGGCTGTGTCTGGGTGTCCAGGTGGCTCCCAGATGGGACAGGGGGACAGCATTCCCTTGGGAAATGGAGAAGTTGGGAAGGCCAGGAGGTCTCGGTGGGGCTGCAGTGCAGGGAAGACTCAGGAAGAGGGGCAGATGAAAGGGAAGGGAGGACGTGGACAGAGGTCTGTAGCAGAACAGGGGTGGGAAGCCCTTGACCGTGAGGATGGCCATGAATGGGGGTGGGTGGGAAGCCACAGGCCCCACCTGGATTGCCACCTAGGTTCTGCCCGTCACCGCCTACGTGACTTCAGACACATCCTTCCTCTCTCCCAGCCTCAGTTTCCTCACTCATGAAATGAGGAGACGCAGAGATGAGGAAGGCGGCCCTACCAATCCACAAGGCTCTCTTCCACCCTTGGGGTCTCCCATGCCTGGCGGTCCCCTCTCTGCATGGCCTCTGGGGACAGCCCCCAAGCCTCACCAGACCAGCAGGGGCAGCCTTGGGACCAGCGCCTCATTTCCTCCATGTAACTACCCATTACACGGAGCCGCTCTCTACCAAGCTGGGGCTCTGGCAGCTTTATTATAAGTTTATTACATGCTAATTCAAGCAAATAAATTTGCCCCAGCTGTGAAGCAGAAGAGATTAATAACCTCAAAGATTACTTTGCTGCTTTGATGAGTTTCTTGAGCAGAGTCTATTTAGGAAGAGCAACTAGATTAGTCAAAACCCCCTTTTATTAGTAGTGACACTGTGCAAACGACTTTATATGACTGGAATACCAACTACTTAACTCCCTGACCTTCGTATTCAAATAAACACATCTTATTATAGCAACACGCGTCCGCACACGGTGGCAACTGCTGGCCGAGGACCCTGCCCTGGGAGCTGGCGCGCAGACTTCATTTGGGCAGCGGGACAGCCTCCAGGTAGATATCCCCCTTTCCCTGTCTTCACCCTTGGACTGGCTCAGGGACACAGGGAATGCTCTGGGTGTCCCAGGGCTTAGAAGACTCAGTTCTCAAAGGAGTGGACATGATGTGCCCGAAGTCACAGTGAAGTAGCCACGTGGGCTCTACAGCTCTGCCATCTGGGTCTCCACCCCAAACTCAGCTTTGCAGCAAGAGGCTGGGTTGGCCTCTGGTGGAGACTGTGAAGGTGACCAAATAAATTCCAGGGACACTCTGACCCCTCACTGCTACCCAGGTATATGGGGTCTTTATTCGACTCCCTCTTAGCCCTCTTCCTCCACGAAGCCTTATGATGCTTGGGAATCTCACTTCCCCAGGTTCAGAGAACAAAGGATAGAGGAGGCGTTTAACCAGCGATGCTGGCATCTCCTGCCAGGGAAGGGAAACAGTGCCCCTTATGTTGATCCCCAGCTGCCCAACAAACCCAGCACAAGGTCCCATCCCTGAATTCCAATGAGTCCATGAAGGAGGCACTACCCTCGGGTTTTTCTAGATGAAGACACCAGAGAGTTTAAGCCACTTGCCCTGAAATGCCCTCCCCGCACTTGTCTACTTGGAAAGTACCCACTGGTCTTTCCCAATTCAACACACTTGTCACCTCCTTTGTGAAGCTTCCTTGTCCACTCCTCCCTCCACCCTGTCTCCAGCAGCACTGATTGCAATGGATGGTACCGATTTGCTTATGATTTGTCTCTGTTATTTGATTGCCTCTTAAGAGCAAGCACTGGGTCTCTATCGTCATGTCCTGCAATCCTGGCAGAAGGCCTGGTTGGTACCAAGTGCTCAACCAATATTGACAAAGACTTGAAATTGTTCTGGATAATCTTGGTCTTACGGGTACTCTATGCAATGCCATCTGTCCCATGTCTGACCCTGACTGGCAATTTGGAAAAAAAATAGCAGTAGTTCCCTGATACTATTCAACAAAAATTGTGGGTGTAAAAGAAAAAAACATAATATAGAAAAGAACTACAGAAAAAAAGGTGAACATGTATCTCAAGTGTAGGAACACAGGCAGAATTCATAAAAGATAGATTTGACTATGTAAAAATTCAGATTTTTTCCATAGGCAAAGTGTAGGTTCCTTTCCCATATTGTGTCTGCCTGTATTCCTGGTTAGCCACTGGGTTTCATCCCAAACTTTAAACAGTATTATCAGGGTGAAAAATTTGCTGGCAGAAATGCTTGGATTATATGATGCCGTATTATTTGGAGGATGTGGCAGGGACGGGTCCCCCAGTATTTCAATCTGTACTGCTTTCCTTGGTAATGGAACTCCAAAATTTTCAGCAAAATATTACGTCTCCCAGTTTTCCACGCAGCTAACTGTTCAGTGGGATATAAATGGAAGTATAAAAGTAAATAATAACTAGTTATAACCTTTAGATAGGAACCCCTGAATCTATACCGATATAAATAAATTTCCTGTAGAGTAGAATACCAACTAATAAATATAGAAGGAGAGAAGGGACTAGAAAATCACCATTTGGCTACCTTCATAGTGACAATTAACTCAGCCAAGAAGCATTAGCTGATGCCAAACTTAGTGAGTGAAAGTTTGATGTGGAATGGATATGTACATAGTCTCAAAGTACCTCCCACCCCAAGTAGTTAATTACAAAGAAAAAAGAGTAAGTTTAGGGACTTCCCTGGTGGTCCAGTGGGCAAGTCTCTGCGCTCCCAGTGCTGGGGACCGGGGTTCGATCCCTGCTCAGGGAATTAGATCCCGCATGCATGCCGCAACTAAGAGTTTGCATGCCGCAACTAAGATCCTGTGTGCCGCAACTAAGACCTGGTGCAGCCAAAAATAAATAAGTAATATTAAAAAAAAAAAAAGAGTAAGTTTACTGTGGAATAACATGGCAGTCCCAACCCAATCAAGTGATCAAAGCTAGTATTTGTCTTGGTAACAGGACAAATAGAAATTGTGTGCCACCTGATAGAATACACTAGAAAACATAGTGCTACTTAATGTGAAATTCTTCTTAAAAGACATCACCTAAAACCAATCATGAAGGAACGTCGGAAAACCCAAATTGAGGGACTCTGCAAAAGAACTTGCCCATAATCTTTGAAAGTGTCAAGGTCATGACGGAGACCAGTGAAACATGACACAGGCCATGCATAATTCTAGATTCATCTTTTGCAATAAAGGACATTATTGGTAAAACTTGGATTGTCTGGTAGAAATGAATTGATGTTAATCTCCTAATTCAATGGTTGTATGTGATTATGTATGTGTACTTCCCTGGGAAGTACAGGGGGATTGCTAGTGGTGACGGGACATGATGTCAGCCACTCATTCTCATGTGGTTAAAGGGAAAAAGTTCTTCATACTATTCTTGCAAAATATCTTTGTGAATTTTTTTTTTTTTTTTTTTTTTTGCGGTACGCGGGCCTCTCACTGTTGTGGCCTCTCCCGTTGCGGAGCACAGGCTCCGAATGCGCAGGCTCAGAGGCCATGGCTCACGGGCCCAGCTGCTCCGCGGCATGTGGGATCTTCCCGGACCGGGGCACGAACCCGTGTCCCCTGCATCGGCAGGCAGACTCTCAACCACTGCGCCACCAGGGAAGCCCTATCTTTGTGAGTTTGAAATTATTTTAAGAGTAAAAAAATATCTTTAACATTCAAAAAAAGAAAGCTGTTCATAATAGCTCAAAAGTGGACACAACCCAGATGTCCATCATTGGATGAGTGGATAAAATAAAATGTGGTGCATCCATACAATGGAATATCACTTGGCAGTAAAAACGAATGCAGTACTGACACGCGTTATAACGTGAATGGACTTGGAAAACGTTATGCTAAGTGGAAGAAGCCAGTCACAAAAGACCGTATATTGTATGATTCGGTTTATAGGAAATGTCCGGAATAGACAAATATAGAGAGACACAAAATAGATTAGTGGTAGCCGGGGGATGGAGGGAGGGAGGGTAGGTGGAAGTGACTGCTAATGGGTGTGAGGTCTCTTTTTGGGGTGGTCAAAATGTTCTAAAATTGATCGTGGTGATCATTGCACAACTCTGTGAAGACGCTAAAAAACCATTGAACTATATGCTTTAAATTAAATGGGTGAATTGGATGGTGTATGAATTATGTCTCAATAAAACTGTTACCCCAAAAAAGGGGAAAAAAGCAAACTGCATAGGCATGATTTACCAATATATAAATTCCAGTGTAATCTTAATCTGGTGAGATTTGTTTGGGAAAAAATATGAACCTTCTACCAAATTCAGTTCAATTCAACATGTATTTGTGGCGCACCTACTGAACAATAGCGTGGTTTTTTGGATTTATTTATTTATGTAAAGAATTTATTTATTTGGCTGCTCTGCGAGGCATGTTGGATCTTAGTTTCCTGACCAGGGATCGAACCCGTGCCCCATGCAGTGGGAGCGAGGAGTCTTAACCACTGGACCTCCAGGGGAGTCCCAAGCAGAGTTTTTTTGTTTGTTTGTTTGTTTGTTTGTGGTACGCGAGCCTCTCACTGTTGTGGCGTCTCCCGTTGCGGAGCACAGGCTCTGGACGTGCAGGCTCAGCGGCCATGGCTCACGGGCCCAGCCGCTCCGCGGCACGTGGGATCTTCCCGGACCGGGGCACGAACCCGTGTCCCCTGCATCGGCAGGCGGACTCTCAACCACTGCGCCACCGGGGAAGGGGAAGCCCCCAAGCAGAATTTTTAAAAGGTATCGATAGAAAGTGACCAGGCTCTGTGCTAGAGCTTGAGACTCAGAAATAGAAGACACATGGGCTCACTGCTGTTGCAGAAGGGAGCACAGGGGCTGTGGGAACCCAGGAGAGGGGGACTCCATCCACTCCTCCTAGAAGGCTTCCTGGAGGCCAGCACTTAGAGCTGAGTGGAGAGAGGGCTGAGGAGGGGTGAGTCAGGTGGAGGAGGACACTGCAGAGAGAGGATGTTGCAGGCGGAGGGAACAACCTGAGCCACAGGACACAGACCAGGCCCTGCACTGGGTGACTGGGAGAGTGTAAGGAGTTAGCTGGGAGGAGTGGGCTGATGGGCAGGTGGGCAGAATGGAGACCATTAGGTGCCAAGGTAAAGGGAGGCCCTGAGTGGACGGAATGCCCTGTGGGCAGAATGACAACGTTAGAGGTCATTTGCAGCTTCCAGAAGGCGAACGGGAGCAGGAAATTAAGAGACAATAGTCAGTGCCCATCAGAGCAAAGGATCAGGCCACTTCCCCCCAGACTGTCTGTCCCTCTATGGGTTAACTGGCCCCCTGCTGGGCTTCCAGGCTGTAAGGCTTCTCTGTCACTATGGATCACTCCACAGAATTGGTCTTGCCATCGGTTCCCTGGAGCCTGGCTGTCACTTGATTCCCCTGGAAGCCAGCTGCTGTGCGCGTGGGGCGGGGAGGGAGAGCAGGGCTGCAGGGATGGATCTCCTTCGTGCGGAGCTCACGTCCGCTTCGTGCGCCAGATGGAGGTGCCAGCTCCCCGCCCGCCATCTTGAACAGAAGACAGGCTCCGAGGCCAAGTTGGCTCACCTTGGAGGCTCCTGGGAGGGGGGATGGGGAGAGACAAATAAAGGAGCCCTTTGATTCTTTGCAAGAGCCCAGCTCAAAGGGCCCCGGGTCAGGAGTTGGGGTGGAGGAGAGGGTGCAGTGGGGCAGGAAGAGTTTGTTTCCATTCACTGGAAGAGTCTGAAAACTATTTACACCAAAGCCTGTGGGCTATAGAGAGCCTACCCTGGTTCTGATATAGCTGGTGGCATGATTTCCATTTCACAGAAGGAGCAGCTAAGGGGGTGCTGGGAGGTTAAGTAACTTGCTCAAGGTCACAAAACTGGCTTTAGACCCAGGAGTGGCTGGTTCTAAAGCCCACGTGGTACAGGATATAGGACAGGACAGTTTCAAAGATTCTCCCAACTGTTCAGAACCAACAGAGGGTCGCAGGCATGAAAGCCATCAGAGGGCCCTGAAGGCAGCAGGAGATGCTTCAGAGCAGCAGGCCTGAGCTCCATCTCTACGAGTGGGCTAAATGGCCAGATGGTCCATCCATCCATCCACTCCACACATTTTACTTAGGGCCTACCACGTGTTCTGAACTGTTCCCAGCAGGGCTGCACCCTTGCAGGTTTCCAGGTGTTGGGACACAAACTCAAATAAGTTGTGGAACTTGCCTGGAGGCTGGGAGGGAAACGGACGTGTAACCTGCATGCAAGGGTAGAAATGAGCACTGCCCTCAATGAGAGGACACCCGAGGGTGGCGGTGGGCAGGCCTTGCAGTGAGGCAGGCATTGCCTTGCGGAATTTACTCCCATCCTGGTCTCGCAGGGCTGCTCACCTGGCGTCGCCAGCACCCTGAACGGACCTTTCTCTGCTCACACACGGAGCACTCAAATGGAGGGACAGTTCCAGAGGGCCAGCCCATTGACATCATCCAGGACTACCTGGGAGGCCAGATTATAACCAGAAGGTTGCTTGGCACTTGTTCCATCAGAGCAAGGCGGGCTGGTGGGAGCAAATGTTTCACTGTGACAACTAGGAGAGGCTGGCGCGCCCGTCTCTGCAGGATGAGAATTCTAGAAATCCGTGGGCTCAGAGCCCTGTACCTGCTGCCACCTTGCAGATGCCCTGCCCGTGGCTGCAACGCTTGAAGTTTATAGTGTAAGACTTCCTCTCCCCACGAGGTGAGCTGTGGCCCCGAGACTCTCGTTGGGTCTCTGCTTTCATGGCTAAATGATGCGTCTCTCTGCCCACCTCCCATTTCTAGTTGAACTCCTCCAGAGAGATCTTGATTCCCTCACTTGCCAGGAAGGCCTTACAGTAACTCATCTTCATAACCCCATAACCATCTCATCGAAGGACCAATTCACCAGACTTACTGAATTTACCCATTTATACACATCCTTTGCTTCTTTTAGATATGGTCCTTTCTGCAATTGTTGGTGAAAGAAAGTTGTTCCACACCTAGACCACCCCCCTTATATAAAAAATTGCCTCCTTTAGCCTGAAAGAAAGTCTTCAAATAATACAATTATGTACATATATGCTTTCAAAAACCTTCAATAAAATGCTCAATTTATAAAGGAGAGGTAAGTGTAGGGTAAGTGATTTATAATAAATAATGTATTTTTATATGGAAACGTTTGGGGATGAGCACGGCAGAGGATGTAATGAAGTGGTCAGATGCTCTGACATGAGCAGAGTCCCCGTGAATGTGACGCTGTAAGTGCAGCCTGACTGAGGGCCATGGCCATCGATGACTTGATCCTCTGAATTGGTGAATGACTTGGTAAAGTTCTGAATGAAGCAAAGCTTGCTCTCCTCTGCATGGTAGTTGCCTTCCTGCCAAAGTGGTGTATTGAAATTGTGCAAAACATACTTGGAGCTGATTGTCAAACAAAAGTAGACGAAAGACCCAGATAACTATAGATTGGTTTCTCATTCACATGGATATCCTGGGGGACCCTTCGAGGTCGCACCCACATTGTGTGGGACCCAGGACAAGTCATCCGCATGCGGGATTGTCCTACACATCGTGGCATCCACAGCTCTGGCCCTGTTCTCTGTGTATCAGCAGTCTCCTCCCAACTTGTGGCCACCAAGATATCCCACGAATTTCCCAAATGCCAACATTGAGAACCTCTTGGAGGGCATGGGTGGGGGGCAGTAAATGTTTGAGGGGCAGTGACACAGTCAGGCGTATAGTGTTGCAGGGCATAGCTACTCTGGCAGCTATAGAGGGGTGGGTGAGACAGGGCAGGACACCGGTGGCTGTTGCAGTGGCACAAGTGAGAGGTCCGCGTGGGGAGGGCATCGGCGCAGGTCTCCAGTCTGCAGCAGAGACTGGTACACACTGTGGGCCCTGAAGTCCTCCAACACGTGCTCAGACCACGGATAGGTGTTAGGGTTAGGGGCAGGGGTAGGATTTGGGCTCTGGTAAAGAAAGAAATTCACTTTGGCCTGCAATCCCCAGAGCTGGGACCACTGGGTCC
Source organism: Mesoplodon densirostris (assembly GCF_025265405.1). Taxonomy (NCBI): domain Eukaryota; kingdom Metazoa; phylum Chordata; class Mammalia; order Artiodactyla; family Ziphiidae; genus Mesoplodon; species Mesoplodon densirostris. The sequence continues at coordinate 60,925,239 of NC_082678.1, forward strand.
TTTGGTAATGGAGCCCTTAGCTGTCACCTGCCCCCAGATCCCCACACGGGCTGCCTTACAGCTCTAGCCCCAGCTTGGATACACAGTCTCACTTCCCAGGCCTGGCTCCTGTGGAGGAAAAGAGGATGCCAAACGGAGGTAAATGCAGCTGCCCTTACGACTCAGACCTGGAGCAATTCAGTTCTCGGTCCTTAGGGCCACGGGAGCTGCCCCATCATCCTGCTCCTGCCCCAGCAATGGGCCACCTTCATTTCCTCCCGTGTCTGGATTAATGAGAGGTGAGGGCAGAGGTGATGAACTCAAGTAGCTCTCGGGCTGAATTCCCAGGCTGGCCCTGCACCGTCAGTGTGACCCTGCTGCTGGGCATCCCCTCTGGGGGCACGAACAGGAGGGTCTCTGGCCCTAAATGGCACAGCTTTAAAGCCCTTAAAAAGCCAGACCTTCTTGCTCCTGAATTCTTGCCCCTATTTCCACTCAGAGGGTGTATTCAAGGAAATATCCACAGTCAAAACTTATCAAAAGGCAATTTAAATCCTTCCAGAAGTGTTTCAAAAAATTCCAAATGATGGTTCTATTTAAATTTTCGAGAGAGAGAGAGAGAGAAAGCGTGCATGGCGGGCGTCTTAGATCTTATAGCAACCAAACGAGGGAGGTGCTGTTTTTCCATTTCTTACACACACGCGCACACACTCACACATGCATGCACACACCTCACAATCACAATCATGGCTCTCTCCTTTCTCCTAAATAAATTTTATTTATTTATTTATTTTTGGCTGCATTGGGTTTTCATTGTTGCACGCAGGCTTTTCTCTGGTTGCGGCGAGTGGGGGGCTACTCTCCGTTGCGGTGCGCGGGCCTCTCATTGCGGTGGCTTCTCTTGTTGTGGAGCACGGGCTCTAGGCACGTGGTCTCAGTAGTTGTGGCCCACGGGCTTAGTTGCTCCACGACATGTGGGATCTTCCCGGACCAGGGCTCGAACGCGTGTCCCCTGCAGTGGCAGGTGGATTCTTAACCACTGAGCCATCAGGGAAGCCCTCCTTTCTCCTTCTAACCCCAGCTCTTGTGGGCTCTGGTCTTTCTCCTCCCCACCCCTCACCTTACACATCTGTTCATTTTCCTTTTATCTGTTGAAGCAGATCCTGTCTTGGGCTCTCGGTCCTTTCTTGGGCAGGACAGTTTTCCCTTCACTCCTCATCTGCACAACTGAGACCTAAACTGGCAAAGACCCAATGTTCCTGGGCTGGTGTGGGAGAGGGCAGGAGCTCGGGAGAAAGGCTGACTTTTCATAGTGTCCCATGTTGACCATGGCCGTGTCAACCTTAGCAGAGTTAGACTTCCCATGAGCCCACGCTTCCACAGCCCCCCGACACACACAGTCATTCCTGCGCTTGCACAGAAATAGCCACATGCACTGTTTTCCATAACCCCCTTCACCTAATTCTTTTATGGGCACTTTCATACTTCTTCAGTGTCAAGTTCTGATATTCATAGCCATGACTCTGATTAGTGCAAGACTTCAAAGCACCTTAAATTATGCTCAGGATAGTTTCAGCATTAAGTGTAGCTGAGCTAATTCAGATTCTCTGAAAATTGGCAATATGATAAATTGCAACCTTACACAAGCCAGAGTATTCAGATCAGACCCACCTAAAAGCTCAGCAGAGCTAGGCCACTCTGACTAGGCTGTGAGTCCGCAGGAACCCAGAAACACACAGGTAGCAAGCAGAGCTGGAGTTCCAACCAGCCAAACGCTGTCACTACCCCGTAAATCTCCCGGATATTCAAATAGCCATTAACGTTTGCAGACGTTGTAAGTGATGCTCTCATAATCACTGCCATCTATGTGGGCTTGGCCATGGACAGGGTCATTTGGTTAATGCAAGATTCCAGCTTCATTGCTCTGTAACTAGTTTTTAATCAGCGATGATTGCTGAGCTGGGATGCTGTGGGCCAGCTCGCCGGCTCTTTCCTCAGAGAGTGCCCGTCGATATGTCACAGCAATTAACCAGAGACCTGCGGGAGGGGTGGCGAGGGCAGCAGGAAAGCCAGGCCGCTTGGTGCAGCCACAGGCCTCTTCCTCTCCTCTTCCCTGATCTCCATCCACCTTTGGAGGGTTGGCGGAGGACATCGGCAGATGAGGGACGCCCCCAAAGAGGCATCTCTTCCAACTGTTGCTTTTGACTTGCCCAACAGTTTAATCTCCCAGGAGGTAGAGGAAACGATGAGTGGTCCAGCCAGTCTGTAATCAGTTCTGATCATCAAAGAAAAATTGGCCGACTGGAAGTGATAAGAATCTTGGAGAAAGTATCTTTATAATATTGTAGGTTGTAATAGCAGAGGCCGGGAAGGCTTAGCTTACTTCTAAGGGAAGGCAGAGTACAAAACATTCAGAAAATAATATATAATCATTTCTCCATATTACAATACCCTGAAAGGGAAGATGATGTGAGAAGATGGGAAAGCTATTAAAAATGCACTTCTGGTTGGGCAATCTCAATGATCCTGATGAGGAAGACATGGGGAATATCCCTCAAGATCCCAGTGGTGGCTGAACAAGTTTTCCCAAAAAGACCAAACACCACATTTTTAGCAGCAGTATATAGCAGCAATATAAAAAGTACCCTTTATTTTACAGCAGTAGGTATATAGCTCCTTGCATTTTCTATCAGATTAATGAGTGTAACTTTTTAATTTCCCATTTTATTTGTGATTTTGAGCACGTTTTCGTATGCTTCATATGTTGAGCCATTTGGTGGCTCATCTGCAAATCACCTATTCCTATCCTTTGCCCATTTATCTATTGGGTCACCTTTGTCTTGTCAGTTCATAAGTGCTCTGTGTGTATTAACTTTGGCCTCTACATTCATTACAAATGTTTTTTTCCCAAATCTGTCATTGGTCTATTTAAGTTTCTTTGTCATATGCAAAGTTTAAATTTTTTTTAGTTTTAAAGGTTTTGATAATATATTTTCTTTTATGGCTTTTGGGCTTCTGATTTTAAGTTAAAAACTCCTAGATTATGCATGAATGGTGTAGATTTTCTTGCAAGAATTTTTTTTTAAGTTTACATTTAAATCCTTAATCCATCTGGAATTTACTTTTATGAATAATGTATGTTGGAAGTCAACTTCTATTTTTCTCTCGTTGAAAAGCCAGTTACGGTTGTACTCTATATTAAGTAATCTACGCTTTTTCAGCAGAATTAAACTACTCATTACACTTATCATACACTATTAAATTCTTCTATATACCAAGATCTATTTCTGGATTACTTATTCTATTCCACTTATCTGACTTTTTCTATACCTTTGGCACACCAAAGAGAATAAAGTGACTGAGGGTAAGCCTTGATATCTAGTAATACAGGTAACATTATTATCCTTTTTAATACTTTTCTTGCAATTTGGGGGTCATTTATTCTTTTATGTAACTTAAAGATTTATTTAAACAAGTTAAAAAATTCTGTGAGGGTTTTTGGAATTGTGTTTTAAACACAGTATATGTAAAATCTGGGAGCACTGACGTTTTATAATTAGATCTCTCCACTGAAGAATGTGGTCTTTCCATTTTTTTCAGATCTTGTTTTAATGCTTTTAATAATAATTTATAAATTGCTTATTATAGATCATATACTTTTTTTATATAGTTTATCCCTAAATATGTTTTCCTATTTCCAATACCAGATATTTATTACTGGATAGGAGTTCAACTGATTTTTGTATATTTACCTTCTATCCAGTCACCTTACCAAAGTTTTACACCAATTTCAGTAGCAATTTTTATGTTTGTTTTTTTTTTTTACTGGAATCTCTTCAATTTCTAGGAAGATAGTCATATCTTTATCTTTTCCTCCTAATGGTTATATGATTTATTTTATTATCTTATTGCTTTCTCTAGAACCTCTAAGATAATATTAAATATTAATAGTGATAGCAGCTCCTCTACAAGGGTCTTATTTTTTATTTATTTTTATTTATTTATTTATTTTTTTTGTGGTACGCGGGCCTCTCACTGCTGTGGCCTCTCCCCGTTGCGGAGCACAGGCTCCGGACACGCAGGCTCAGCGGCCATGGCTCACGGGCCCAGCCGCTCCGCGGCATGTGGGATCTTCCCGGACCGGGGCACGAACCTGTGTCCCCTGCATTGGCAGGCGGACTCTCAACCACTGCGCCACCAGGGAAGCCCGGGTCTTATTTTAATTGAAACTGGTTTTGTGTTTCACTGCTGAAGATAATTGCTGTTGGGTTTGGTAAATAGACTTTATTATGTTGTAGGTAATTGCTTTCTGTTTCAACTTTCCAAGGTTTTTTTAGTAATAGCTGTTGTATCTTCAAATACTCTGTGAGCATCTACTGTTATGATCATATATTTTTTTCTCCTTTAGTTTGTCAATGTAACAGATCATGTTGATAGCTTTCCTCCTATTGAAATATCTTGCAATCTTGAAATAAATCCTACCTGGTCGTACTATATTATACTCTTGAAACATTGTCGGATTTTCTTTGCTAACATTGTATTTAGAATTTCTGCATCTGAGCTTGTAAGTCTATAGATGTATTTTTGGTCTGATTTCTATATTGGGTTTTTTTTTTTTTTTTTTTTTTTTGCGGTACACGGGCCTCTCACTGCTGTGGCCTCTCCCACTGCGGAGCACAGGCTCCGGACACACAGGCCCAGAGGACATGGCTCATGGGCCCAGCAGCTCCGCGGCACGCGGGATCCTCCCAGACCGGGGCACAAACCCGCGTCCCCCACATTGGCAGGCGGACTCTCAACCACTGCACCACCAGGGAAGCCCTCTATATTGGGTTTTGACATCAGATCTATGTTAGCAAAGGAGAGCTTTCCATATTTTTAAAATCATCTTAAATAGTTTAAATAACATTGGAATTATCAGTTAGATAAAACTCACTTGTAAACCCATTTGTACCCAGTCCATATTTCAATATTAGATCTTTAATTACTTTTTCAATATCTTTTGTGGTAATAAATTTATTTTGGCTTTCTATATCTCACCAGCTTCAGTAATTTATATTTGCTAGGAAATTTTCTAATTCCTCGAAATTTTTAGATTTGTTGCCATTAAGTATTCTTTTCTCTCCGTTACTTGTGGTTGTCTCCTTTCTTGTTCCTTGTATTTTTGCTCTTTCCTCTCTTATTTAGGGTGATTTGTCTATTTTATTAGTGTTTGGAAAAATCCAACTTTTGGATTTATTTATCCCTTTGATGACTTTGTTTTCTATTTTACAGCTTTTAGCTTCTATCAGTTGCATCCTTCTAGTTTCTTAGGTGCTGTTTTGCTACTTTAGGATGAATAATAAGTTCCTTCACTGAAAAATATACAATTTTTCCATTGAAGGCATTTAAAGCTATGCATTTCCCTCTGAGTCACCTTTTGCTGTATGTTATAGGTTCATGTATAATGTGTGCTTTTTGTTGTTTTCTAGGCAGTTTGTATTTCTTAAAATTTTCCTCTTTGATCCAACAATGTACAGAATTGTTTCTTGGTTACTGTGCAGTTATATTGGTTATAGCCACACTTTGTTTCTAATTTACTGGATTATGATAATGGAATGTAGACTACAAAATTACTACTTGTTTAAGTTAATTGACATTAGTATTAATAATTATTATTAACAATTAATTAAAAATAACAATAATTATTATTTTGGCCAAGTATTGGATTGATTTTTGTATATAGGGATATACAACAAAAAATGTACATTCTCTTTTTAAAGATGCTATATAGGTCATCAGATTTTTTACTAATTGTATTATTCAATTCCTCTATGTCTTTATTTTTGTCTATTAAAAACGTCTGGTTCTGAGAAAGGCGTACTAAAATCTCTATAATTATAGTTTAATTTTTATCAAGTTCTTTTTGCAATTCTGGTTTCTGATTTAATGTTTAGTGCTTCTGGTAATTGAGGCACAGAGTTTATCACCTCTGTATTCTTTCTGTTGTTGTTGTTTTTGTTTGTTTTCTTGGCCACACTGTATGGTTTGTGGGATCTTAGTTCCCCTACCAGGGATTGAACCCGGGCCCCTTGGTAGTGAAGACCTGGAGTCCTAACCACTGGGTTGCCAGGGAATTCCCTATATTATTTTATTTTTTTTTAAATAAAAACATTTATTTATTTATTTATTTATTTATTTATTGTTGGCTGCATTGGGTCTTTGTTGCTGTGCGTGGGCGTTCTCTAGTTGCAGTGAATGGGGGCTACTCTTCCTTGCAGTGCGCAGGTTTCTCATTGCAGTGGCTTCTCTTGTTTTGGAGCTCGGTCTCTAGGCATGCAGGCTTCAGTAGTTGTGGGACATGGGCTCAGTAGTTGTGGCTCATGGGCTCTAGAGCGCAGGCTCAGTAGTTGTGGCACATGGGCTTAGTTGCTCCGTGGCATGTGGGATCTTCCTAGACCAGGGCTCGAACCTGTGTCCCCTGCATTGGCAGGCAGATTCTTTTTTTTTTTTTTTTTTTTTTTTTTCCTTTTTGCGGTATGCGGGCCTCTCACTGTTGTGGCCTCCCCCGTCGCGGAGCACAGGCTCCGGACGCGCAGGCTCCGGACGCGCAGGCTCAGCGGCCATGGCTCACGGGCCCAGCCGCTCCGCGGCATATGGGATCCTCCCAGACCGGGGCACGAACCCGTATCCCCTGCATCGGCAGGCGGACTCTCAACCACTTGCGCCACCAGGGAGGCCCTGGCAGGCAGATTCTTAACCACTGTGCCACCAGGGAAGTCCCCCCATATTCTTTTTTTTTTTTTTTTTTTTTTGCGGTATGTGGGCCTCTCACTGTTGTGGCCTCTCCCATTGCAGAGCACAGGCTCCGGACGCACAGGCTCAGCAGCCATGGCTCACGGGCCCAGCCGCTCCGCGGCATGTGGGATCTTCCCGGACCGGGGCACAAACTCGTGTCCCCTGCATCAGCAGGTGGACTCTCAACCACTGCGCCACCAGGGAAGCCCATATATTCTTTTAATAGAGTTTTTTGTCATTACAGAATATTCTTTTGAGTGCTTTTAATGTTAATACCACTCTGTCTGATATTGACATTTCAATTCTTGCCCTTTTTTGTCTACATTTGCCTGTTTTTTCTTTGCTACCCCTTTATTTTCAGATTTTTTTAAATCATGTGAGTTTCTGTAACAACACATTACTGGATTTTGCTTTTCTAAACACATCTCTCTGTTTTGTAATGGTAGAAAATTCAACCTATTCTCATTTATTAGATAATGATGGATTCCCTGATCAAATTCCTTACTTTGCTTATTATGCTTATATTTATCTTAACACTGTTGTTTCTTCTTTTTCCTTTTCCAAGTTTTTGCTGATTTGTTTTCTATTCTGTATTTTTACTATTCTTCCCTGAAAGTTTGGTTTTCTCTGTGATCGATATTTTTCTGCCTCTTTTGGGGTACATTTCGTTGGCTCAGGTGGGCACTTAGAGGGCCCCCTCCCCCACCCCACCCCCAACCAGGCACACTCAACACTGATACTGACATTTGTTAGTAGGCTCGCACCCAGGGGCAGGATGTCCTGGGTTCTCAGTTCTGCCCTTCAGCAATAGTATGACCATAGCCAAATTACCTACCCTCCTTGAACAGGAAAACATAAGACAGGCAGTGGTGTTCCTGTTCTCCACTCTGTCCTTAGGCTTCTGGGCTAGGTTTGGGCCTTACCTTTCTCAGAGCTGAGCAATCAAGAGGAGGGGATGGAGAAAATGACCTTTTTCATGTCTTTGGCCTACTCGTCTCAGAATTCTAGGAAGGAAATGCTCACATTCTCACTGGTCTTTCATTTCTGTGGGACAGCAGGGTTATACTTTCCTCTCCTGTCCTCAGTGTAACAAAACACAGCAGAGTGCTGAGGCTTTGCCTGTGGACATACAAGAGGTGGGCCAGGAACCCAATTCTCCTACCTCCGGCCTTAAATAAACAGGGGAATCTTCCATCTTCTTCTCTCAGCCCTTTGAGTATCAGAAATGCCCATATGATAAAGCTGGAAAAATCAGGAGACAGGAAATTGGAAGAGGGACCCACAGAGGACATGCCCTGGGGAGTATGGCTTTACCCAAGGTCTTGAGGAAGCAGCTGCAGGCCTATACTTCATCCCTTACAAACCGCCTTAAAAGCCAAGAAACCCTCTGGTTCAGATCATGCCTTGACTGCTACCGCCAGGTCTTGGGACCTGCCCTCAACGAGCTGTGTGTCAATTCTTTTGTTTTCTCCCAACGATTTGATAGAGTGGGAGGGTGGGAAATATCGTATACCATTTATTTCTACACCTTTAATTTTGTGATTCTACAAAATTTTTTTCCGTTAGGCAAAACTTTGAACTCCTTGAGGGCAAAGGCCGGGCTCCTACACCCCTTCAATCCCTACTCAAGAGTCACAAAGTTGGTTTGTTGCCTTCTCCTGCAGGCTGTGGATCACTAGCTGAGACCAGCCACCCGGAAAGCCACTCACCTCCTTCTGCACACTGCCACCATCTGGGTCCTGTGACCTCACAGCACCATGGTGCTTATTTCCTGCTCACCCATGGGTTCTGAGGTACTCTCCGCCTGTTCTTCCACTGCAATACTCTCTTAATGCTTCATAAAAATAGTTGCACAAAGAATATATATATATATATATATATATATATATATATATATATATATATATATATATAAAACTGAGCCACTTTGCTGTACAGCAGAAACTAACATTGTAAATCAACTATACTTCAATGAAATAAAAATAAAAATAATCACCCCCCCCCCCCACACACACGAAAAGGTCCACAAGCTCCCTGGGGACAGGGAAAGGGCTTCTTCTCTGCTGCAGGCCCTGTGACCAGTGTTCTCACTGAGGGGTGAGAGAAGGGAGGTGTGACTGGTGACACCCTCCCCAAACCAATCAACAGCTGCCCCCCAGCCACCCAGCCCTCCTTCACATGTGAAAGAAGAGCAAACAACTCTGTTCAAAACAGTTTATTTTATTTTATTTTATTTTTTGTCAGACAAACACATTGATTTCTGGACCACAGTAGAGGATGGAAACCTTTCACAAACTTATTTATTTGAAAATACAAATATAAAATTATACTTTCCACATCTGTGATGTGAGAGACTGCCATCCACATAGTAATTTTTTACAACAGGGCTTTAAGAAAGCCACACACAAAGACCTGAAAGATGCTTGAGATATATATATATATAGATACATATATATGTATATATATAAAAAAAATACTCACTACCAAAGTTGTCATCAGTTTCATACTAAAGTATAAAAGTAAGGGTGAGGTCAGCCACAGTGCTAGGGAAAGTTTTATTTAGATACATTGATGTCCACATGAAACGCTTAGACTTGCATCCTATTACATATGGAATTCCGAGTTTACAATACACCATGAACGGCAGATTGGCTAGCCCACGCTACTCAAGAGGACACTCACAGATTCCACACAGGATGGTACAGTATGTACAGAATACAGTAGCAGAGAGCCTTCTGGAAGGCTCTGGAACTTTTGTCTCTCAGTCCCCATCCCCCTCCCCCCCATATGCCCCTGCCTCCTGGAAACAAACTCTTGTCCGAGACAATACATTCTGATTATTTGATAGCCAAGTGTTTGGATTAAGGTCGCTTCCCCAGAGGGGGGTTCTACGTATATATTTTTGTTTTACTTTACTTACTTTTTTTTTTTTTTGGTTTAAAAAAAAAAGAAAGAAAAAGAAAACAAACGTATACAGTATTAAAGTATTGCTTAACGTACAGCGTCTCCTTGTGTAGTGTTGGTGCCCAGGACCGGGCTGAGCTGACTTCTGCTTCTTTTCTGTTTGGAGCGGGGGGATGGGGGAAGCCTGCCAGCGTCTCTCTTCCATGTGCTTGCCTGCATCTGTCCCTCTGCTCTCCACGCCCCCCACCCTGCTTCAGCCTTCCTTGGCAGGTAGCCTGGCTTGTGAAGCACATTAGAGAAAGCAAAACACTCTTCCCTCCCCCACCCAGCCCCCCAGCCTCCCTCTGTCCCTGTGCGCCACTCCCAACTGATAAAGAGAAGTATGTTAGTGTTTCTTTTGTAAACAATTTCATATGCAATATAATACAGAAAGCATGGCTGACCTTCAATAAAAAAAATATAGTAAACTATATTGCTTTATTCTTGATTATGCTGCAGTGAGTGAATGGCAGAATGAAGCAGTGTGGTGGGGTGGTGGCTAAGTCCCTAGCCCTCGTTTGCACTAAAGATCAAAATAGGTTTTGCTTTTCTATTTGGAACCAAAAAAAAGAAAAAAAAATTTTTTTTTAAATCCCCAAATGAAAAGAGAACCAAAAAAAAAAAAAAAAAAAAAAAAAAAGCCCAAGAAACAAAACAAAATCGAAAACAAAAACTGAACACCTTTCAGGTCATTAGAACCAACAATTACCCAATGATTTTTATACTAGTCTAGCAAGATGTGTGTAACATTCACTGGCTGTGAATTGCTGTGCAGTGAAACATTAAATTGACAGCAATAGAGCCATGCTACCTTAAAGTCCAAGCTACGAGTTCAAATTAAGATGAAGGTTATGAAGGATAGGAACATAAAGGCCTGCTGCGACTTCGTTTGAATCAAGCCGATGAGCGACTGGGATAGAGAGCGAGGCTGTTTGGTTTTCCCAGTGGGTGTGAGGAAGGCCACAAGCCAGGTGGGCGGAAGCTCCTGGAGAGGAGACCCGGAACTTGGTCATCCCCATCAGCTCCACGTCCAGGTAGAACCAGGAATGGGTCCAGGAGCTTACGCAACTCACTCTCCTCTGTGTGGGAGGAGAGGAGTTTGGGGGCCCCAGGCAGATGGATCTAGAAGCCAGAAAGTCACCCGGTGGCTACTTTATGATTCCGGGGAAAAGCCATCAGCCAAGAGGGTTTCTCCCCCAGGGAAGGTGAAAGGTGGTTCCCATGTTCGCCACTGAGCTTAACTGAAACAAAGACAAGGCTGAACGTCAGTGCTAAAATAATTTACAAAAATCTTCCAAAATGGACTTCTAGATGAGTGGGGGACTAACGTGAACCTTAACCTAGGTAGCCACATTAAAACATATCAGATTTCCACGAGATTTGTGCTATGGGCTACTGGGTCTCTTCAAAAGGTATTATAAACATCTAAAACATATTCACACAGATTATCAATTTCTTCTGAGCATTCTTAAAAAAATATTTTTTCTCTTAGTAAAATCATTTTAATATACCATGCCTTCCTCTTTTAAAAAATAAATTAAAAAAATCCAGTTTTGCATATCTAGCGTTAGCATTTAAGGTAGTATGGCACACCCCTTCACAGTTGGGGGGTGGGGTGGGAATCTACAAAACGCCGTAGAGTCTGCCGGCATCTGAACATCGTGAGACCTTGGGTTAGTTGAAACCACATCAGATCAGCAAAAATAAAATTAAAACTTGAAATTGAAAAAAACAAATGAAAGGAAGAAACTGCCCCCAAATTATTAGCATTTTTTTCATAAATAAGAGAAAGTTCTATCCTTACTGGTCCTAAATCTGAATAACTATGTCTAATTTTTTTAAACCTTAATTACCTTATACCTATCAATATGTACTAGAAGAAAGAGGAGAAAAAAAGTCACTACACTAGTACCAGGACAGCACGCTTACAAGATAGCCATTTTATACATTATTAACAGACAATGATCAACAAAGAGTCTTCTATGAGGTGATGGGGGATGCAGAGAAAGGAAGGGTAGTACAGTACATCATCAACATGGACAAAATAGTAATTAAATTCCCTAGTCTAGACACTGAATTTCTGGGAATTTATTGTCTCTTTTTTTTCTTGTTTTTCTTTTTTTTTAAATAAAACTTCTATTTTGTTATTTTATTACTTGAACAAGTTTTGATGTTTTAAAAGCGCCCAGCATTTTACTTAATCTGGTTGTTTGGAAATAAAAAAAGAAAGAAAGAAAAACAAACAAAAAAAACCCCTCACCAAACAACCTAACATTTTATTGGAAAAAACAAAGAACGTGATTTTGTTTTTAAAAAAATGTTGCTGTTTAATTAGAATTGAAAAAGGCTTTTTTTCTTTCTTTCTGAGTTAGCATTTTGGAGCCTTTTGCTTGAAGATGCTTTTACCCTACCATGTCTGTGAATGTCTACATTAGTCTACTTTGTTAGTAAAATTTATAAAAATAGGAGTGCAGCAGCTCTTTATAATAAATGTCGCATTCAGTGTCTCATACTGGCTGTGCCTTAAGTACCAAATTTATAAACGTAACAATTTAAAAAATATTAATAAAACGTCAATATCACATTTTAAAAAAGAAAAAAATATATATCCACACTACAATATGTTTTAATGCCATCTATTGAGTTGTACTTCTATAGTTGCTGTTGCCGACCTATTACCAACATTAAAAAAAAGTTAAATTAAAAAATATCCTTCATTATAAGTATCTTTCCCCATCTGAGGACCATATATTAAAACAGCCAAATGTTAAACATGTGCAAACAGGAAACGGTCAGTTTTTCCCACCAGTCACAGTGCAGCGATGTTTATACTTTTTATTTTTTTAAATTCTGTTTACATCTACAATAAATTAAAAAAAAATTCTTCCATAGCCTCTCTGGTGATACTTGCAGCACTGAGGTATTAAAAAAAAAAAAAAAAAAAAAAAAAAAAAAAAACGAAAGGTTGCTTTCCTAATTGGTAAATAGAAAGTGAATGGAGAAAAGATTTCATTAATGCAGGCTTATCCACTCCTGGCCCATGGGCCCCCAGAGCTGGGGGCGGATGGGGAACAGGGGAAGAAGAGAGGCAAAGTGTCCTAGGGACCTTTGGAGGTGCTGAAATGATTGGACAATAGAAAATGATCAAATATTTAAAAATTAAGACTGAAAAAGAATGTCCCCCCACCCCTCCCCACCCAAGCCGAACAGGTGTGCTTTGAAACATTAAATATGTTAAATATTAAAATTGTAGCTTTGTTTTTAAAAAACGTCTTGGGAAAAGCAGTTTTTCATATTTTAAATAAAAATCTAACTAGACGGTAACGTTGGAAGCTGTGCACAGACGAGAGGTTAATATGCTGGTATGACACTAATACAGTTCTTAGGTCTATCACACAGACAAGAGGAGCTAACCAGTGTTCTAACTTGTCACGGGGTCGGCCTGGCAGCTGGGTGTTCTTCGGTCTCAGTCACTGACTTGGCTATTGTTCCTCCCCTCCTCCATCCACAGAGCATCAAACTGCCGGGGACCGACGCCCTCACAAAAATATTTTTGATTCTCTCTTTCTTAATAGTTTCTATGTAGTTAATGGAATTGTATTTACAACATTTCTTTTTTTAGAATTCACAACTGCAAAAAACCTTATAATATCACCTCTTTCAACAGAAAAAAAGCACTTATAGAAAAGGAGGACACTCAAAACATCGTCGTCCTTACCTTATTGCCGAAAATAGATATACTTAGGTTAACAAAGAGCACAAAAAAGAACCGCTATAGTCTGTTAATTAGCCTACTACATCTCACTTCTTATACAATGCAAAGTAGAAAGTTGATGCCCACATCCCGCTCCATATTTCACAACCTCGCTTCTGTGTGTGCTCAAATTCCACCTGAAAATTCATACAGTCTCAGAATTGGTACCAAAATATTGAGAGTAATATTACCATCTCAGCATCCTTGAAAAGTGAGAACAGAATTAAAACAAGCAAAAAAAATTTTTTTAAGAAAAAAATAATACCTTAATATAACAATTACACTATGGTTAGCTTTTAACTAGATATTAAAGCTATATGACTACTGCACTAAGTCAAAACCACTACCAAATGTGATCTGAAGAGATTTAAAAGGAGAAGGGGGAAGAGAGAAGAGGGAGGGAAACCATCAAGAAAAACAAAAATAAAACAAAACCAAAATCATGGGATATATACACATTTAAAAGCTGTTGTCTTATATTACAGCAGATTCATGAGATGATGAGATGCAGTCAACCCTCGAGCCGAAGTGAGCCATCTCTGGTTGGGATGGGGAGTGAGGCTGGTGGGGGAACAGGTCTGATGACATCACCTAAACAAAGGGCCACTCAGAAACTTCGCCCAGTCTTGCCTGGACATCCAGGTATGCTCTGCAGGGTACAGAAGGTCGAGGGTGTCCAGAAGAGAACAAAAAGTGGGGGTGGGAGGAGAAAGAAGAAATGTCAGGCAAGCATACCATTTACTCCAACTTTTTATCTTTTTCCTATTTCTTTTTTTTTTTTTTAACATCTTTACTGGAGTATAATTGCTTTACAATGTTGTCTTAGTTTCTGCTGTACAAAAAAGTGAATCAGCTATATGTATACATATATCCCTATATCCCCTCCCTCCCTCCCTCCCTATCCCACCCCTCTAGGTGGTCACAAAGCACAGAGCTGATCTCCCTGTGCGATGCAGCTGCTTCCCACTAGCTATCTATTTTACATTTGGTAGTGTATATATGTCCATGCCACTCTCTCACTTCGTCCCAGCTTAACTAGAGCTTTCAAAGTATGGCTACATTGGGCTACTGACAACATTTGAAAATGGCCAGGCTAACCGCTGACTGGGGTCACAGCCTGAGCTGTGACATCGGAGCCACGCTTGATGCTGGGGAGAGGGCCGCTCTGGTTAAGCTTCTGTTTTCAAAGCTTAATGTTTAAAAACTTCTGTCTTTATGAGATACCCATCAATGACTGTTAATAACTGAAAATGCTAGTTTCTACTAAAAAAATCATATTACATACCAAAGACTCAAGGTCAGGACACATAAACACATTCACAACAAATAACCAGCTTTGGTTCTAGGAAATAAAAACAGGCCAGGGATTCATAGACTTGCCAATCGAATCTCCCTGAATTGACTGTGAGCCTGGGCCCCTCCTTCATGGATGGTACTAAATGTCTAAGGGTCACTTCTGTTGGGGACCAAGTGTGTGTTTTGGCGTGGCCATGTGACTCAGTTGGCCCACTTAATCATTTTGGAGGGGCAGGTGGTTACCTCCACTCTCGTCTATTCCATCCTTCTGAGTCCTAAAGGTGGATGAGGGAGGCTGCGCTGGGGGCAGCCTCGGCCCTCCCCCGACCCCCATGGAAACACTGCAGAGGCCTTGGAGGGTGTGGGGAGGAGATGGCAGGAAACCTACAGCACCCTCCACTTCCAGGGGAGGGAGGGAAGAAGCGCTGGCAGTTGTTCAATCCCCTCATCAACTGATTCTACAAAGGGCTGGAGCCACTTTCCATCCCCAACGTTCTTGGGTACATGAGTCTGCCTTGCTCTCAGAGGAATCTTAGTTCCCTTGGGGCCCCCAGACCCAGCTTAATTAGTCGTGAGTAGCTCTCCTTCACACTGTTAGTGGCCTCTGGCTCCGGCCGGCCAGCGATGGCTGGGTCAGTGCTGGAAGGGAAGTGTAGGCGAGGGGTGGGGAGAATTCACACACGGGGTTTATTTGGTTACGAGAGGCAGT
Source organism: Mesoplodon densirostris (assembly GCF_025265405.1). NCBI lineage: Eukaryota > Metazoa > Chordata > Mammalia > Artiodactyla > Ziphiidae > Mesoplodon > Mesoplodon densirostris. Next base: position 60,940,697 of record NC_082678.1, read on the forward strand.
TGTGTTAGTTGAGGTGATTCCTTAGCAGCAATATTAGAGAAATTCAAGAGATTTATGGAGCTCAGCTCCACCTGGTCCCCCAGCTGGGCCCACCCTACTGAGTCCTGGCTGGCTCAGGGGCCTGAAGCAACCCTCTACAAGAGGGGCATCCTTCTGACTGCAAACCAAAGTGGCAAATCCATCTCCGGCCTTGCTTCTTTTAGGTCCCAGCTCCTGGACTGAAAGGCGCTTATGCCCCAGCTGGGATTCTATGAGTGGGACCCATTCCCAGGCCTTGGCTGTCGCCCTCTCTCTTCCAAAGAAACAGACTCATATCTCAAGACCTCGAACTAACTCGCTAACACGGGCCACGTTTAGCTTTCACGAGAGAACCGCCCTCCCTTCTTGGTGCTCCTCCCGAGAATGACGGATACTCATTTTCAATGAGAACGTGGCAAGAGGCTCCCTCACTGACTGCCCCAACCTCCCCTCTCCTCCACCCCACCCCTTCCATATCCCCATCCAAGTGATTTAAAAAATGTTCAATTAACTTGAGCTCAGTTTAAAAGGTTAGGAAACTGGCAGGGATCCAAATCCATGTAACGCAGGTGATGTCGTTAATTTAATTTGCTTTTCGTGCGGTAATCTGGATAATTACTCAGTAGTTACTGGCAAAAATGTTTTCTTTTCACTAAAAGATGGAGTCTGGCTGTTTGACTGCATGAACCCCACTGGCCGAGCCCAGCGAGCTCTGGGGAGCTGAAAGGGCCCAGCAACCCACAAGGCCAGCTCGCAGGATCCTGCCCGCCCTCCCACCCCCAGGCCTGGCAGAAGCCCAGCGGTTCCCTGCCTGCGTCCCCCTGGGACGGGCACAGCACAAAATCTCCTTCCAGTTTCCCATACTCTTGATTGTATTTCAAGACAGAGAAAGATGAGGGGTGGGAAAGATAAAGAAAAGGAATCAAAAGAATCAAAGAAAAAAAGTGGGGTCATGCTTTAAGCTGGAGGAGGGATGAGAGATTAAAAGACTGGATTTTTTTGCCCCCCACCCCCCGAATAGGGGTCCAGAAAGAGGAAGGAGAGATGTGGGCGCGAGGAGACCAGGGCCGTGCGTACTTGCATGCCCAGGGCGCATACATGTACGGACACGCCCACCGGGCGAGACACGTGGCAGAGAAGGTAATACCTCAGAGTGAGATGGCAACGAAAGCACCTGCTCAATGGTATCCATTTGTAAAGGCCGTTGCAATCAAAGGTCCCTAAAATTGCACAATTGTTAAGGTCATCAGCACACTATACATGGGAACAGATTGTCATATTCTGGGAAAGGAAATTATCTCTAGGACTAGACTGTGGTTGCCAGCATGAATATGTAATTCTGAGACACCGTGCCATGAGGGGCCAGAATGACATCCTTCCCAGCCCCGACTCCCCACCCCCGGCCTGTCCGCTCACCCAGGGGAGAATTGAGAGCCAGATTCACAGGGGTGGGTGGGTGATAGGAAAGGGGGGCTTGTGCCGAAAATGACAGGCACTGTTGCCCTGAGCCCCAGAGAGCAAAGATAACAGTGTCTCTGTCCACAGTCCCAACGGCTCCAGCTGGGGAGAAAGCAAGGCCCGTGCAGACCAAACGTGACTTGATGTGCTTATTTCAGAAACCATCACGGCACACAGGTCAGAGGCCGAGGTTTTCCTGAACAAATAGGGTCTGTGTTTCTGGGCACTGACAATGGAAATGAGCTGTGTTCTACGTGGTGACAGACGGTCTCCCAAACTGATGCAGCTCTAAGCTGAATAATACTACTCTGGATTGGGTACTACAGCTGATCCGAGGGGATTTGACTCATCCAGCTACTGCCTTAAGTGATATTGGCTCGGGAGTGGAATTGAACAAGGACCCGGACTGCACAGGCCAGGGATGGCAGAAGTAAGTGTGTGTGTGTGTGTGTGTGTGTGTGTGTGTGTGTGTGTGTGGAGAGTGTGTGTGCATGCATGAGAGTGTACACACGTGGGTTTGAGGTGGGGATGGAGGACTTCTAACACCTGCCCTGGTGCCCAGACCGTCTGCCCTTGTTGTGTTCTCCCCAGTACAGCTCGGGACGCAGGGCTCTCCCGACAGGGACATGACCTGGGACAGCAGACACTCCCCACTCAGCTCAAAATCAAACTGCCTCCAAGACGGTGAGGTTGGCCGATTTTCTGTTTTCCAAATGGAAGGGACAAGCGAGTAAGTGGGCTCAGGCACATTCATGCTCACACACACTGCGAGGAGGAAGAACAATACAATCTGAAAACAGCATGCAAATCTGTTAAGCAAATTTCCATTGCCTGGATTAGTCAGATTATAGAACCACAGAGCATTACAAATATCAAATGCATCTGGCCTTCAGGGGCAGGCGCAGCTAAAGAACGCAAATGGGAACTTATTGGAACCTGGAAACTGTAAGAAACATTAGCGGAGGAAACCTCCTGGGACAGGGCTTGCACCCCACGCTGTGTCCCAGGCCCCGGCGCTGCCTCTGGACCTTGGGCGGTGACTCTACCGACTAAGCTGCTACCCTGTGGGGTGGGTCTGTAGCTCCAAGGTCCCAGCGCACGTGAGTCTCCAGGAGGCCGGGATCGAGGAGAGGGGGCTGACGCTGAGGCTCTACTGTGAACCAGCAGCTGACATACCCTGTTTCCATTTTTTCTCTCCCAATCTTTTGAGGGAGGAACACTTATATTCGCTTGGCAGCCAGGGAAGCAGCGGATTATATACGTGGCTCAAGGTTGCATGGGCTGGACGTGCTGGAGTGGAGATCTGAACCTGACCCGCCCACGCTCTCTCCACTCACCCATGGCTGCACACCGTGCCTGACCCACAGGTGCTCAGGAAGCACCTAAACGAAGAAGCTTCAGCCCTGGATGGCTGACGTGATGCGGATGGGGACCCGCTGCCCTCTCCTGGCCTCCCACCTCTGGGCTTTTCTGGCACACCCGCCCCGGGGGGCCACAGGAGATGGGCAGGAGGGCAGGGGCAGGAAGGTACTTACAGCTATGCCGTGGCCGAAGCCTGAGCCCGGCTGTGGGCTGGCCGCACTTATGTAATTCCCCACTCCGGAGTCCTGGCTGGCAGGGCCGTAGAGATCGGCGACAGGTCCTGGGCTGTTGGCCCCCGGGAAGCCTCCGGGCCGCGCCGGGTTGGAGCCTGCCGGGGAAGCGGGCGCGCCAAAATTCGGTTGAGCACTGTAGCTATTCAGGACTGGTGTGCAGAGAATAGAGCTGGGTATGAGGCCAGAAGCCAGGCATGCACCGGTCATTACAAGCCAAACACTCCAGAAAAACAGCTGAGGCCCAACTTCTAACACTGAACCAAGGCCATGCGAAAACATCAGCAGGGACTCAAGAATACTCAGCCCAGGCTACTACTAAGAAGCTCGGAGCTCCAAAAATAGAGAGAATAAAAAAACAATCATTCAACACACTACGGCAACCAACCGGAGGTGCTTCACTGCCCACCAAATTATCACAATAGAAATAGAGATATATATGGAAGAGAGAGAGAGAAAGAGGTTTTTTTTTTTTTCCACATCTGAATTGATGCTCATGCAGTCTTGTCTAGATCTGGGCACGTTGAAACAGCATTCACATCCCATGCAAACTACAAAGGAACTAGTTTTAGACTACACAGTGTGTTAATATTGATATTAAAACGTGACAGGAGACAAAGCAAGTTGTGTCCAGGAAAAAAAAAATCTTCGGGGAGGGGATTTTTGATTTGCTTTTTCTTTCACTTTTTCTTTTTTGGTTTGTTTTTGGATCCATTAAATGACAAATTTGTTTTAAACAAAAAAAAGATCTTCAGCGCCCCTCCCCCCCCACCAACCACTTCCCCCCTCCCCACTGGCTACTCCCTCCCTGCCCACCCCTCCCATTTATATCCCTGTATGAAAGTCATCAATACTGAACGTGGTCGGAGGATGGGATATGTCATGGAAAATTTGGGCATCTTAACATAACCGTAATGATGGTGGCAGAGGGTTCCCTTCTGGGGTGGAGAGCAGGGGATGGAGGGAGGGGATGGGGTGGGGATGGCGCATCTGGAGGCTCTGGGGCCGAAGCTGAGTGAATGCCAATGATTCTACAGGACACCCACACACTCACCTCCTGCAGTAGAAGGAAAGGGGGGATTTAAACTTTTTTTTTTCCTTTCGTTTAAAAAAAAAAGACAAAGAAGTATGAATTCAGAGCATACTGACTGAACCAATTTATCACTAAAGCATATCTGACCGAAATGTCTGCTTTCTGTTGGTTATCTTCAGATATAGACTCCAGACAGGAAAAGAGCTAGGAATGTACCTTCGCTACAGAGAGATGGGACTTCACACCCACAGACGCTGAGAGTGGCCGTGCGGAGGGGGCGGTGGGAGGAGACGCTGCCTCGGGCTCCCTCCCTTAGCACCCCCCAAATTCCATCATTCCCCCCCACAGCAAGGGCCACAGCCTGTCAACCAGGTTAATTTTGTCTCATCTTCATTTCCCCTTAGTAGCTTCAACTTTTTCTTTTCCCTAATGGAAAAAAAAAAATTTTTTTTTTAACTGTAAAAATAAGTTCTCATTGATTTTTAAAGCTCAAGGTGAGTCTGGGGCTGGCCAGTTCTGGGCTACAACTAACCCAACTCAAAGAACCAGACCATCTGGGTGCCACGCATTTCCATGGCTCCCAGGGGCCGCTCCTCCCAACAGTCTTCTCCCTCTTGCCCCCCCTCGGCACTTCCCTCTGCCCTGTGGCCACCCGCCACAAGTCTGCTCTGGGCCATGGCCTTGCCCCGCGGACCTCTGGTTGGAGCCCCTACCTTCTGGGCGGGGGGATTGAAGAGCCAGATGTGGACTGATTTCTACCCACTTGTTGCCGGGATGGGAAGAGACCGAAGATGCACTCCAGCCAGGCCGGTGGGAGACTGGGACGGGACACGAAGATGCAAAGGAGAGCAAGCCAGGCTGGGCCTGGCTCTCGACTCAGCAGAGAAAAGGCAAGCTGCTACCTTGGGATGCCCTCTAGGGCAGGAGGCCCCAAGGTCAGGCCCCTTGGAAGCTGTGCTGAGAAAGGAAGAAACTGGCCGACGGGAAGAACAGGTTAAAGAGAAAAAAAATCACAGAGGCTTCGAGCAAGTGAATTGCTGATTTGGGAAGGCACTGGCAGACGAAGGGGATGGGGTTTTTGAATACAGAAGATTAAACTTGCAGATAACATTTGGCCTTGCTCACTCGCAGAGGCGAGCATCAAGCTGCGATATTCAAAAGGCAGCACTATCTTGGTCTCACACACTTTCTTCCTCCGGGCTAGGGAAAACTGAGGGAGCTCAGACAGTGGACTCCTGGTTCACCCAGGCAGCGGACCCCGCTCCTATACCAAGTAACCAACAAAGTATCTAGCCGGCTCGGTTTCAGGGTGGAGAGCAGGGGTGTGGACAGTGGGGCCACAGTGGAAGATAGGAAGACTTTTTGACCTCTTTCTCCTGTGGCCAGATGAGGACCCAGGAGGACAGTGGGCAGGCCCGCCTATCTAGAAGCCAGGGAGAAGGGAGGTCTCTGTCTTGGCTCCTTCCAGCAGGGTGAGGGCCATCCAGAGACTAATCCGGCCCGAGGAGGCAGCCTGGGAGACAGGAGGCCGCATGCCCAGGGAAGGACGCTGTCCTGAAACACGCCCCGCCCCTCCGGAGGCTTAGAAGACAGGAGGGCTGGTGGTATTCGGCCCAGCCCCCGGCTACCTCTCACGAGCCTGTGTGCCCAGGAAGCCTGCAGCTTGAATGCTGGCCTGAAGGGAATTTCTCAGTAAGCAGCTCTTCTTAGGCCTACATTGCCCCTCCCCGCCCAGTCTTCTTCCATCAAATGACACCAGTATCGTGGTTGAGAAGGCGCCGTATTAAAATGCAGCTCTAAAACCCTAAGTCTCGCATCAATATACACTTGCCCTCCTTATGCCGGAGCCCCAGCTCAGAGTCACCCTGCAGACAGTCCCCGGACAAAGGTGAAAGATCAGGCTGTGGGTTCCCGCCGAGGGTGCAGCTGGCAGGCAAGAAGCACCTGGTCCTGGGCTGGTCCTTTTTCTCTAGGCTTCTGGACAGTGGAAGCTGCACCCTCAAATGCTGAGGGCATGGAGGGGCCGGGTCTCTGCGCCCCTTGGTCAGTGACTCCCTCTTTCTCTGTGGGCGGAAGACCCAGGCTCCAGAAAGCATGTTAACAAGCCAATGAGATGGCCCGAACCCACGATCTCTGGGAGTGGTCTACCCAGCAGCGGCTCTGCTGCTCGGGAAGAAAGGGGCAGGGCGCTGCGCACGCCAACGTGTCGGCGGCTGTTCCCGCTGTCTGATGGTGGGAAGGCATTAGGGACAAAGCGATTTTCTTCTTTCGGGAGGTTCGCACTGCACACTGGCTGGTCACACAGTAAAGGAGAAGGCCCTCCCCTCCAAGCTGTGACCTTGAGAGGAGAGGCAGGGGGAAAAGCACGACTCCGAGCCCCTGACCTAAGAGTGCTTTCTGTGCCAGTCACCCCTCAGTCAATTTTCAATGGTCTGTCTCCTTGGAGGTTGCCTCCAGGCTCATTTTGAGGGGCCAGAAATGTCCCACAGGCCAGGATCAGGTCAGGGAGAGGGGATGGGACATGATTCTTAGTGGGCAAGGACGCCTGTCTCCTGCTCAGCTGGGGGGGGGGGATGGGGAGGGAGGGAGGGAGGGGTCTCAGTATGTGCTGCTGAATAAATAGTGCTGAGATTTATAAATCGGACGTTCTGACTCGTGTCCCAGAGGAGGAGAGTGTCCTGCAAACACCCTGGCATCTTTGCAGCAGAAGCTGTGAGTGCTAAGTGGCCTTGGGCAAGCCCTGGGCCAAGTTGCAGTTTGGGGGCTCGCTGTGAGGGAGCAGGGTCACTTTCCCATCGGCTGCTCTGGGCAGCATCCACAGCGGTGGTTGAATACTGGGCAGGCTCCTCTTTACCCCTCGCCCCGTCCCCCAGCATCCTCTGGACTTTCTGGGTCCAGGCAGCAGGTACGCTCAGGGAGGCGGTTATGGTGCAGAGAAGGGGAGCACTGGACTTGGAGTCAGAAGACCTGAGTGTGACCCTGGCCTTGACCTCCGGCTACACGCCTGAGGGTCAGCCCCTCACCTGTTGGGAGTCCTCACCTGCGACACGTGAGTGCTGCCTGCCCTACTCAGCCTGACTCTCTGTGGGCTGTGGCGAAAACGCAAAAGAGACAGTGCTCTGGAACTTGTCAAGTTTCAAACAAATACACCTATATTTGAGATAGCTGTGTATGCAGAGATCCCAACAAGGCAGGTACCATAGGCAGATTTAGGAAAATCTGAGGTAGGAGAGTACAATTCACTGGCCATACAAATCAGGAAGTGATTCACAAAAGGATCTGTTTCATCCACCTGGTGCACTTAATCATCTTGGACCTGGTGAAAGGACTCTGGGGACTGGGGGGCAGGAAAGCAAGGACACTGTATCTCAGAGGCCAGCAAGAGGAAACGCATTTGAATTAAATTTGGAGGCACTTTGCATCAGATAAAAGGAGGAACTTCCTGCCCATCAAGGGAAGAAAACACCTTGATGGCTGACCCAGGAAAGCCATCCAAAGACCTTATCCAAGGCTCAGACTCTCACCTGCAGGGGCTGGACCCAAAGCTCGTGGGCCCCTCGGGGTTTTACAGCAAACCCAGGAGCTGCCTGCCTTCTGGAGGGCATACAGTCTGCATGTGGGTCTGCCCGACTGTGGTCAGAGGGGCTGGGCTGAGAGTGGCATTCGTCACCGAGGGTGGGGAAGTCGTTGGGGAGGGCAGTGAGAATCAGGACAGCCTCACTGTAGGTCTAGGAAAGGTATGGAAGTCCCAGTACTTCTGTATGATCCCAAAGTGATGCCACTGGACCTGGGGCAGAAAGCTAGGGCCCAGGACTCTAAGGGGGGCACCCCTGGGAGGGTGCCTCTGGCTCTAAGGCTTGGAAAGTAGGTTATTACTGATCCAGAGAAAGGAACTGTTTCCAAAGTCTTTTCCAGATGAGCTCAGTCCACATATCTGGGACAAGCCAGGGCCCTGCCAAGCCCCAGCCTTAGGCCTGGGTCCTCGTTTCGTGGGTCTCACGTTTCGCCAAAAGGCAGGGCCAGCCCTCAAGACAATTTCAATCATCTGCTTGGTGAATTATCTGTTGCTGCCAGGTTTAAGCTCAGGAGGGGGCCTCGTGGCCCCCAGGACATTTCTGGGACAGAGTGTGTGCTGCTCACAAGGCAAATGCAGTTGCTGGGCGCGTCCTCAGCAAGCCCAGCTCAGAAGGTAACCTGCTGCCCAGCAGAACTCATTAGGCCCCCATCAGGGACAAGGGAGGGGAGTCTGGGCTGATGGTGCCATGGCCCTGTTCCCAACCCCCAGCTCCCGCAGACTGGAGGACCCGGAGCATAAGCTGATGTGATATTCTTCGAGGGCAGGGCTGTGCTAACCCATCACACTAGATTTTAGGGGTTTTTGTTTGTTTTAGAGAATTTAAAGAAAGCGACTGAAAAAGGAATGAGGAGAGGGGCTCTGCTGATAGGCTGATGCCGGAGAAAAGAGGCCAGAGTCACTGTCCCTCCGACCCTCACCTTGTCTATATCATGCTTCTCTCCGCCTGGATTAAAACTCCACAGCAGCAGAGCCTGTGTCTCATGTCAGCAAGGGACCCCTCAAGACGGGGGGCGTGTGGAAGGCGGGGACCCTCCGGGTGCTCACGGGACCCTGTGTTCTCCAGAGCAAGAGCAACCTGCCCGATTCCCCTACAACACGGGGGGCTCAGTGGATGTTGGGTCCATAATGCCAGGTGGCTGTCAGAAGCGGAGACCTGCCTCTGAACAGCCAGGCTCTCCTTGCTCGGGGGCTCTGAGGAACAGCAGCCAGGCAGCCAAGGCCTTCCTTGAAACAGAGGTGACGACCCCAATCTGCAGTCTCACTGTGCCCTCTGGAAGGCGTGCCCACCGTAAATTAATGCAGGTGGTCTGATGGGAAAGGTCAGCCTGAAAAGCTACACCTGGGCTTCCCTGGTGGCGCAGAGGTTGAGAGTCCACCTGCCGATGTAGGGGACGTGGGTTCGTGCCCCGGTCCGGGAAGATCCCACATGCCGCGGAGCGGCTGGGCCCATGAGCCATGGCCGCTGAGCCTGCGCGTCCGGAGCCTGTGCCCCGCAACGGGAGAGGCCACAACAGTGAGAGGCCCACGTACCGCAAAAAAAAAAAAAAAAAAAGAAAAGCTACACCTGCTTCTGATAACGGAAGGAGAAACACTCAGCTGTGAACTCTCAGCAGGACAAGGAGGGAACTGCATCCAGCAGTCTGCCCGGCCACAGTGTCCCAGGGATCCTGGCTCAAACTTTCCCCCTAGAGCTTAGCCTGGAGGTGGCAGAGGGAGATGGAGAGGGCCAGCAGTTACATCTAACCTGGGAAAACCGTATGACACACTAAATTAAAGTCACATCAGTTCAGGGACCCGGATGCAGGGACAATCAATTTTATGTACCACCTTTTTTTTTTAAGCTCTGCTGAAATTCAAGCTATTTCAGAAGGCAAGGAGAAGACATACTTTATAACTGGGGGAGGCTTGAGAGAGCAATGTGTTGGTATTTCTTTCTCCCTGTCTCCATATACAAACCAATATATCGCTGAGAAGGACAAACTCAGCGTGGTATCAACAAGCCTGGACACATCCAGAGATGCCTGGCTCATCATAAACACGGCACAGGACACATGGAGAGTGTCAGCTCATTCACTGGGCGGAGGGAGTCAGTGTCACAGACATTCCAGCTGTCGGTTTCAGTGGTGGCAATCTTAGAAGACTGCCGTTTCTGCTTGTTTGCCCAACACCTAGCCTGCTTCAGACTACTGAGGTCAGTGTAGATGTCCGCTGGTTAGTGCTGGCCTATCTTAAGTAGGGACTTGATGGACAGTGGAACCTAAGACTTGGGACACATTATTTTGTAGAATGGTCTCAGCTTCCAGTCAAATCACATCCCCTAAAGAGATAACTTCACTGCTGGTCGGCTCCAAAACCCTCACATCCTGGGTTACTAGTGAACCGGGATATGCACACCACCACTCAGATCAGTGTGTGTAGACAGCCCCAAGCACCCCCAAAGGACCTATATCCGAGGAGGGCTTTGTGGCCGGTACTTTATACTTTCTGTTGTTGTACAATCTCAGCAGAAAACATCTCATTCTCTTTCCATCTCGATGCTTTTTTCTTATCAGCCCTGATTTGGGTGTGGGTGTGTCTCTTCCTCACAAAGGACTAGGCTGCGTTAGTTGGGATAGAGGGAAGGCGGAGGAAAGGGGTCAGTGGCCATCTGCTCACGGGGTAAATTCTGGGGACGCAGTAGCCTTGAGCGGGCCTGGGCCTGATGGCCAAAGAAACCAAGCTTTTGTCATGAGGGCAAAGAACGAACTTTCTGGGGCCACCATCAGGTGCTTGTTTCTCCCAGACCCCAGGGGTCTTGAGGGACTGACCTTGTTTGCATGTCCTAAGGAAGAAAGGGGAGAGGGGCCCCAGGGAAGGAAAAGCCATGACGTGAGTCCCTGGGGCCTAGGTGGCACTCTCTCTGCCAGTGTGAACTGTGTGCCCGGCTGCAGCAGCTTCCCCAAGGAAGGGACCCCAGTGGCCGCTCCAGCTCAGGCCACAAGTAGTGAACGCAAGGTGGCGATCCTGATGCCTCTGGGATATAAAGCAGCCTTTCAACAGCACTTCCACCCTGAGCCTCTCAAGTGCTTCAGAAGACGAGGGGAAGCCAGACCCGGAGACAAATGTTTAGAGTTTGGCTGAAGCAGGTGGTGGGTGTTTTAACACTCACATCCTGCTGTCTTTTCCCTAAATTAACTGGTTTCAGATTCCAGGCCCACACAGGTTAGAATGGGCAAGGAGCAGCACGTGGGCGATGCCAGAGCCTCCCATTCCAGCCCTCCCTGACCTGAGAATCAGAAGGAAAGGAGCACAGGGAGTGTGCGGCCTGGGAAGGACTCCCTCTCTCTCTGTAACAGTCCTGCAGCTCCAAGTGTCTCCTAGTTTAATCCTGAGAATTTGCCTGGCTGTGTTTTGCTCGGGTGACCCCCTGTGTCCCCGAGGCACACCCACCTCTTTATCTTTTCAAAAAAGAAACCAGTCTGGCTTCTCCCCGCATGGACCCAGGCCCCCTAGCCGTGCCGTGTGTGCTCGCTTTCTAATTCTCACCCTGCCAGCCCCCAGCCAGAAGGGTCAGGTCCTTGCTTGTGTCTTGTAAGTGAATCCACTCACTGCAGCCCCAGCGTACATTTCCTGCACTATAACTATTGTTCACAGAAAACGCTATGAAATCCAAGGCCGGAACTACATCCTTGTAGTATCCTCAGTCACAATGAAAAGCTCGGAAGGAATGAGGTGATGCCCTGTCCCAGTTAGCAAAGGTGGGGCGGGGGGGAAGCCTCATACTAGTTCAGGCAAAACGGGGTCTGGAGGCAAGGGGCACAGGGTTCTAGAAGTTGTGGTTTCTCGGGGTGCCAGGCTAGAAAGGGAACTAAGATTCACTGAGCACCTACTGTGTGCCAGGCGCATTGGCAGGCGTTTAACACCATCCTGTTCATGCTCCAAACCACTTGTAAGATGGGTTTTATTGCCCTGGGGCTGCAGACAAGGAAACCGAGGGCTGGGGCCATGAGGGGGTGTGTCCAGGGTCTCACAGTGTCTCAGACCGACTGAAACCAGCTCTCCCTTGGTCTCCGGGGCCACCCCGCCCCCGTCTGCTTTTTAAACTGAATCACGCTGCCCAGCTGTCCTTCCTCGCATCATGGTTTGACAAGGTTTCTTCTGTTTATTCGGATCTTTCTTGGCCTCACAGAGGTCACAAAATCACGGACAAGCAATCAAAGCTCCAGTGTTGGAATGCCAGCTCCCGAGGGCATGGGTCCTGCTGCCCTTTCCAAACTGGGAGCTCCCTGGTGGCGGGGGTGTCTCCCCCATCAGCCCGGGGGCTCCCTGAGGTTGGGCCATGCCTGCCACAGGAGACAGGGGTCAGCCTCTCACCTGAGGACTAGACACCCTCCTCTGTGTCACATCCAGAACAAGACTGGGCATGAAGCAGGCATGTGGCATTGCTGCGGTCAGGGGGAGGTGGAAAGGGCACTGCCAGAGAGAAAGGAAGCCCTCCCACCCTAGAAAGTGCAACCAGAGGGCTGGTCTCAGTCCCCAGTGACTACTCCAGTCTGCTGAGGGCTGTCCTGTGGGGAGCTGGCAGGCCCTAGCGCGCTCAGTATTTACTGCCTGATCACATTTCATGGAAACTCACTGTTTGGGGCTCTAGCAGCCAGGGGGTGGGGTGGGGAGGATGCCCAAGGGGCAGCCCCTTGAGGACCTGTGCAAAAGGCTTTCCACTTGAGCAGCCCGTCTTTAGTGATTATAAAGGCACAGGAGTTTAATCCATGTTTGATGTAAGCGCTAATAGCTCTGTGTCCTTGAAGTTCAAAGCGGGCGCATACATGTCACTAATTGGCCAAGCATGGCGCCATTCAGCTCCCTCTCATGTTTTTAATTAGGTCTTTAATAACAAACAAACTCCGACCTTACCAAAAGGCCCCCATTCATCAGACAGTCAAGGAGGGTGGCTGCTTCCCTGTTTATGGTTGCTCCGGGCTGCTGGTTCTATGGGTACATGTTCTCAATCTCAGCCAGGACAGGGCTGTCCTGGGGGCAGGTAGGTAGGAGAATCCATCTATGAGGACAAAGACCCCTTCAGCCCATCCTGGAGGGGTGGATTTCCTGGCCCTGCCGGGAGGCCAGTGGTGGGCAGGAGAGGCCTGGGCTCCAAGGTTGCCGGCTAAGGACCCCCCAGACCAGCTCTCCTGCTCATTAGAGGAGGCTGGGATGAACTGTCTGGCTTGGCTCTATTTACCTGTTTCTCAGGTAGGGATGCTGATGACAAAGTCACAGAGACGGTGTGAGGCTCCATATCTAGCAAGAACCTGATGGTATTTGAGTCCATGGTTACAGGTTGGACTTGCCTGGGGAGCTTTTAAGTAACGCTGAGGCCTGCCCACCGTGCCCCCCACCTCCCGCCATCCCCCTGTAGATTCTGATTTGATGGATCTACAGTGTGGCCTGGACACTAGGAATGTTAAGAACTCCCTAGGTGATTCTAACATGTAGCCAAGTTCAAGAACCACTGCGTCCGCCCCAGTTCCAAAGCTCATCGAAGACAGCTATTAACAGGTCCACCTTTATTAATGAATACTATCCAGAGCGCCAAACCCTAAAGGGTTAATCAACCACACACAAGGATGGAAATCTGACTATAGGGTTTTTTTTTTTTTAAATGATACACAATTCTGGAAATATTTCTATCCCTCTCATTGCCTTCACACATTAAAAAAAATGTGTGACTGATTTTTTTCAAAGGCATCCCTACCAGTTGCTTCATCACTTGGAAGCCCCTGGCTTTCTCTTCAGTCACTCCTCTCAGATCTTAAGGCACTAGCACTGTCAACCTTTTGCTCCCAGTGATAAGGGATCCAGAGCTTTGGAAACAGCAGCAATACAGAGCTACGGAGCTGTGAATGGTGCCCAAGAACCCAACAGTCTGAAATCCTTTGCCCCTAAATCAACCAGCTTGTTGTTGGCAGAAGCCAGACAGGAACCAAGTCTTCTGATTCCCTGCTCCTCCTTCTACGCTCTTATCATCATCATCTTCTTCTTCTTCCTCCTCCACCTCCTCTTTCTCTTCTTCTCCTGCTTCTTCTTAAAAGCCTCTTAGCATCCTTATCTGATTAATCCACAAGGTAACCCGTCCCCTTGGACAGGGAAGGGACATAAGGGATGCCTCTGAGCTGTTTCCATCTCCAAGGCCAGATGCCAGAAGCTGTGGGGTCAACCCCTGAACAACCAAGTAAGCTTCTGGCAAGTCATTTCCAAGTCTGATTTGTTTCTCTTCAAGCCAGGTGCGAGGGGAGACACTGAAATCTCAGGGGCTACCTCAGTGGAAGGCTTAGAGACTATTTTATGCACCTGGAGCTGAACAACCTAGACCCAGAAAAGTCGAACAACGTGGCCAAGGGTACATAGCAAAACTGGGCGAGAGGTTTCTTCCAACTCAGGTCCATGTTTTCTGGTTCTGCTGCTGTGTTTGTGGCCTTTTCTCTGGAGGCTGGGTTGACACGACCAGACTCTTCTGCCTGGGTCCGTGCCTGACCGACCCCCTGACTCCAGGGCATCGTGGGTCCCATGTGTTGGTAAGGCTGAGCATCTCCTCTCCCGGCCAAGACGGGGAAAGCCTACCCTCTGCACGTTCCAGTCAGAAAAAACTTCCAGAAAGAGAGGGGAAAGCGGGGCTGGGCATCCTTTGCCTCCCACAGTGGGCTCTACCACAGGCGCACAGGTTTGCATTAACTGGACAGACCGTTTTATTAATATTAATAAGTAACTAGGAACAAAGGGCCCCTTTATTTTTAGCTTTCTCTAATTGCGTAGTAATTGCTCATCAACAAAACAAATGAGCCCCTGCTCGTGGTACTGTTGCCATGGTACTGGGAGCCCAGCCTCCCTGCAGGACGATTGGCGGAGGAGCCCACTGCTCCCGCCTCCGGCTCCGCCCCTCCCAGCCACTGGCTTAAGGCAGAGCCCCAGCAACTGGGCGGCCAATCCCCTCCTAGCCTCAGGGCTGGGCTGGGCTTCCCAGCGACCTTCCAGATTAAGTCCTCACAGCTCACGTGAAGGGATGTTGACTCATCCCTACCGAGAAGAGTCTTGCCCAAAGCGTCTTCCCCTGCTTCATCGCCTAGTTTCCTTCAGGCAGTGGCTAACTTCCTTCAGTTTTGTTTTAGCTAAAGGCTCCTTTCTACTAATGATCTTTAGCCTGACTCACACTTACCCGACCATGCCTCCTCTGGGCCTCCTTTGTGTGCCTTTGGTCTGAAGAGATTCAGAGACCAGAAGCCAGATCGGAAATGTCAGCTAAAGCCAGACAGAACCGTGATGTTAAGTCTGCAACAGCAGAAGCGGGTGCAAAAAACACATAGAATGCCTCCTGAAAATGACTGGGTTCTCTCCTCCACCAGGGCTATGGAGAACTGAGTTGATGGCAGCGGTTGGTTTTTGTTGAGGGTGTGTTTCAAAGATGCAGAGCTTGGCAGGTATGGCAGGGCTGGTACGATGGAGCGTCTGCTGTCAGACGCTGTCCGATGAGACAGACCTAGGCTGAGATCCTGCCTCTGACACCTCACACGTGCTAAGCCACAGTCTTTAAATCTTGAAAATGGGAATGGGAATGACAGCACCCATTTCCTAGCGCTATGAGAATCAAATGGGAGAAGGGAGGTGGGCTTAGCACAGTACATGACTCACCCATAATACATGTGAGTCATCATTAACATATTACTATTACCATTATTTTATTAAAATCGCCTAGGAAGTGTCTTTAGCATCCTATCCACCACTTGCAAGATATCCTTCCCTCAAGGGACCTCCCAGGTGGGTCTGAATTTTGAGATGCCAGCTGGAACCCTCTGGTCCATGCCATAGAGTGGATTTCGTTGTGGCTCTCTCATCCTGACAGATCTCATTGCAACAGCCAATCACAGCTGTTCAAAAGCATTATTTGCCCACCTCCTGCGGTGCAGGATCCCCAGATGGAAAGGGGAGACCTTTGTATTTATTAATGAGCATCCAGGAACAAAGGGCCCCTTTGTTTTCTGCGTTCTCTAATTGCACTGTAATTACTCAGCTATACTAAGAAGGAGGCTGGCTGCCTCCTGGAGGACTGATGGTTTATATTGTTGGAGAAGGCGGGCCCCACTCTGAGATAACATGCAAACTATCTTCCAAAGACTCCAAATCCTGCCTCTCATGGAGGAGAACTCCCCAGTCAGGAAGAAGACTGAGGACACAAGGTCACATTGAGAAGCTAGCGCGAAGGAGGGGATATCCCAGGGAGGGTTAATGGGGTGTGGTTTCCTGGTGTTCTGAGCCAGATTTGAACAGAGGGACCAAAGATGAAGACGGAGGGAAATGGGCTGGCAGAACGGCCAGGGGCAGCGGCTGCCACGAGGGCACAGGGATGGGCACCAAGAGCCCCGAGCAGGGAATGAACAGCAACTTGGTGGCAGAAGCAAAGGAGAACTGCTGGAGACGAAGGTGGGCTCCCCATGACGGAATGCCCTCCAGGGCCTGCCTTGCTCTCCTCCCCTTGCTCCAGACCACAGACCCAGCACAGCCCCAGGGATTAAGGGGTCAGGTTGTGCTTTGTTGGGCCACCGCCAGGTTGACCTTCCTTACTTGGTTCTGTCTTTACTGAGTTCCACTGCCATAAAGAATACGAGCCTCTCTCTCCCACCAATATGACTGTATCAATCGGGCTTTCAAGGTCTCCCTCTCCCAGACTCTAGCCTGTCTCTACCTCTTCAAGCCTATATCCCCACCGCCCATTAGACAGCCTCCCACTGTCCCCCAACCAGCAGGACGTTGAGCCCACAGTTAATCAGCGAATGGGGAAGAGTAAAAGGCCCACGGTATCTCTTACTGGGCAGCTATATATGAACATTTCTGGAGTGTTTACAATTTCATGGTGTGTCACTTGTCCTTATGCCTCCCCTCTTGTCTCTCTAATCCACCCTGCTGTCTGGCTTGTCTAACAAACAAATCTGATGTCACTTCTTGGTTTCAGGCCTCTCGGAGGCTCCCAGTCACCTAGGTGAATCCAGGCTCTTTAGCACGGCACTAAGGGCCCCCTGCTGACTCTGCCCAGCTCTCTAGCTAGCTGTTGCCCTCGACCCCAAAGCATTTTATTTTCTAGTCAGAGTGAACCATTTGCAGGACTTCAAAATCACTCTGCTCTTCTGGTGGCTTTGCATAAGCTCTTTCCCCAGGCTCCCTGGGGAGCTCCTATCTGTCCTTTAAAAGTATAGATAACTCGCTTCCCTGTGAAACCTTCCTCGACTTCCCCCCACAGCTCTGTGCTCCTCCTTTACTGGGCTTAGGCATCATATTGTAAGTACACATTAGTCTCCATGCTAGGCTGGGAGAGCCTCTAGGGCAGGGACTGTGCTCTGGAGTCATCTATGAGCTTCCAGGGCTGCCAGCATCAGTCTCTTTTTCCCCTTTTTATCAGTACCCAGATTTGCCTTTGGAAATCCATCCTTCTTCCACTGTGTTGGAGCTCCTTTAGCTCCTTTAGCTGGGTTTAGAGGGGTCAGATCCCACCCTCAGTGATTGCTTCTTGTAACCTAGGCCTTAACCAAATAGCACAAAGTTCTGGACTTTTGCTACAATTCTGGACCACCTGACGACCCTCTTCTAGACAGGGTAACGTGAAGCAGGAAACTGCTGCAGCCATTTTGCCATCATAGGAAACCAACAAAAAGACAATATCGAAATGAGAAGGAGGGCAAAGCTAAGAAAACTGCAGAAAATGAGCCCTGAACACATGAAGCTCACTCTTCCAATAGAGCTTCCAGGATGTCAGCCAATAAATCCCCTGGAATATTTAATCACACTGAGCTGGGTTTTCTGATACAGCCCAAAGCACCCTGAGTCAAGGCCTAGGACGGTGCCTGTCACATATAATAATAATTACTGTTGTTGAACACTTAATGAATATCTGCCGATTTAAACTCCACGCAGATGTGCCCTGGGTCTGGTTCTGAAATCTACATCTGAAAGGTTGGACTGTGAGGTCGTGGAGCCTGAGTCCTCAGCCAACACAGAGCTGGCGGCCGAGGCTGCTGGGCTTTCCCAGGACGTTCCTATATGTGCAGGGTGTCTGGGCGGCAGGTGAGTCCTTCATGAACAAACATGGTTCCTCCCAGGGCTACTTAAAGGAGGCCAAAGACCTGGGTTCAAGTTCAGAGTTCTTTACCCTTGACCAAAGCCTCGCTAACCAGGTAACCAGCTGTGTGACCTTGGATAAGTCATGTGACCACTCTGCAGCCCAGCTTTCTCATAAAAACAAACAAGTAAAATTGAGCCCAAACCTTCTGCCGTTCGGCCCCTCTCACAGGGTAGCTGCGGTAACAGACAGGACAGCCTTAGCTCTGTAGGAACCCAAGGAACCACGAGGTACCCAGGTATGTGCCCCTTTGATGACTCTCACCAACACGTGGGCTCACCAACTTTTGGGGCTCCCCAGATCCTGCAGTGCCCCCACCCAGCCCCGAGGACAAGGAGGGGATCTGCCCCTCTGTATTGGGCTCTGTGTGCTGTTACAGAGCTCTCAAGGGCAGCATTCCTCCCACCCCTCCTCCAGGCAGCAGGGCCTGTGCTCCCAAGCCAGCATGTGAGAAGGCCAACCAGCTCAGGGGGCGGGCCCGGATGTGTCACCCACTGAAAATAATTCCACTGATTTAGAAGACCATTAACGTTCTCCCACTCCATTCACTTTAGGATTAACTTATACTTAGGTCTGGGCTTTGAGGCTAGTCACTAATTGCACTAGAGTTGATTTATCAAGCGCATGGTATTTCTATTACAAAATTATTGATTAGAGCTGATGTATTTTATCCTCAACAGAGTTGGTCCAAAAGCCCTTGGAAAATGAATGAAGCTGAGGTCAGAGGTGGGCAGCTCTGCACAGTATTATAAACTCACTGGGGTTACTGAAATCCAACGCTGGACTCTTTATGGGCAAAGTCTTGGCTCTCCCAGAAATGAAGATTTTAATGACAAACTGAGAAACAAGGTGCCCATGCCCAGAGCACAAGGCAGTGACTGGGAGATATATGTTCCGGGACAGTCTTTCAAGTAACTGGTTGGTTAGCAGTCCTAACAGGTCACAGATTTTCTCTCCCTCTGGGCTACTGTGCTGGCTGTATTCCAATGAGAGGGTGTTCCCATGACCTTACCCACAGATGGGCCATCTTGGGGTCAGAGCCCCCAGAGGATGCTTGCTGCTAGCACAAGGGAGCCTGGGCGGGAAAGAAGAGATGCCTGCACTGCAGCCCTGCACCACCCCCCCTTTCCTGGACATCGGATTCTGCTGACGGAGGCCCAGGAAAGCCATCTTTAGCAATAAAGGCAGCACAGTGATCCATTTTCCTTTTTTAAATGAAGCTGACAGTGCCAGAAACAACGCATCGTGGGGCTTTCAGTGGAAGGAATCTAGATTCTCAGACCACTGAAGGCAAGACGTGTTACCTGCCTTTATATGCCTTGGTGCCTGGCACAAAGCAAACCTTCAGTGCAGGCTTGTTGAAAGCAACACCTGGGAACCCTAAGGCTTGTGCCACAACTGGTGCAAACAATGTCCGCGTTCCTCCAGCAGCTGGAGGAGTGTGTGGCCTCCCTCAGCCCCTAACACACAGGAGGCAAAGGATTTCACTGGGGACATGGAAAATGTCCTGAGATAAAAGTGGGGCAGGTCTGAGATCTACTCTCCTCCCCAGAGTGTTTATTTTATGGCTCAAGTTAAACGATTCATTCTATCCCCAGACTTGAATTTTACTCTTGCTCATTTTACTGGAACAGAAACTCAGGGATGTCCAGCCACAGGGCAGCAAAGCCAGACCCAGGATTCAGGCGGGGGTGGGGGGTGGGGTGGGGCTCTCCTGCTCTCTCTGCCTTCTGTGCCCACCCTCCTCTGCTGCTCCCCATTCTGGGTCAATCCCCCGCTTCAGCAGCCCCAAAGCCTGACAGTGCCAGCTTCTCCCTCTGCCATTGCCCACTCCTACCCCCACGAAGACTGGGCCAGAAGGCCGGCTCCTCCCAGACCTCCCTTCCTGGGCCTCGGGGCCCTCAATCTGGCCGACCTGCCGGCTCACATTCAATCCTGGTCCACCCCGACTGGGCCACATGCCACGGGCTACCATTTTGCACACTCTACGGGGACTTCCTGGGCTTCTGTCTGCTCTGATAATAGATAACTTGCACCCTGAACGTTCCGATCCCACCTGCATCCTGCAGCGTTGGGTCACAGCCACCAACCAGCCTGGTTTTAGGAGCAGGTCCCAGGTGGCACCTACTGCTTCATCTTCCACCAACTTACGAAGGTTAGGGACGCCTCCAAAAGCTCTAAGAGACCTCTGCACTGTCTTATGATGTGTCACCACAAATGGAGGGGAGACAGTGTGTCCAGAGATGGCTGACTGCACACGCCCTGAACCCAGGGCAGAGGCTGCAGGAGAGATGCAGGCACACTGTGGCCTCCTGTTTGGGTATTACAGGCCCCCTTCCTCTCCACCAGTCCCCTCCCCTCCCCTTACCTCCCCTCCTCATGAAGCTGTGTCAGTTATCTCCACAGCAGGAATGTCACCTCTCTCACCCCACTTGCCCTCCCCCCTTTCTCCTTTTACCTTCACCAACCGTAAGAACAAATGCCGACCTTGACTAAGACCAAATGCATCCCCTGTCTTGAGATCTTAATCCCTTTCCCCATCATATTTCATTTCCCCTCCGACCATGCAGACAGGGCTGCCACAAGGACCTGAATCCTTGAAGGGCTGGATGTGAGCTGGCAAAGGACTCAAGGAGTAGGGGGCTTGGAGGAGCCTTGCTGCTGGGCCTTAAGAAGTGAAAAGAGACCTGATCTGTTCAAGAACCATGAGGAAGACAAGAACAAGGAAGAACTGTAAGACTCCTTCCAACCCCGATTCCATTCTCTTTCACTATAGTCGGACACTATCAAGAGAGATCTCAGTTGGGGAGGCTAGAGCTGAGGGTGGTGACCCAGTCCTGGACTGGGGGAGCAGGGAGTGGGAGGGGAGGTGGTGGTGGCTGATGGCGGGAACATGGATCCAAGCCCTTTGGCAACATTGAAAATATGGAGCCCCTTCTCTTCCTGGCCCCCACGCTATCCTGCAGACAGCCGTGCTGTGCCGAGCTGTCCGAGGCCCTGTAATATCAACTCAACAATGCATGTTCTACAACTACAGCTACGGCTACCAGTACATCTACTACAGTGCATGCATTTAGTTCAGTCCCACAGAGACATACAATCTAAGAACAGGCAGGGGTTGTGAAATGTTTTACTGGACAACAGGTGTTTCGGAGTTGTAACTAATAAAAAAAAAAAAAATCGAAAACGAAAGTGTACAAAAAAAGACATTTCTCGAGAGTTGGATATGAGTTTGTTTCTTGAACTGTTTCATCTGAACAAGCAAAAACATGCAAACCAGCTGGTACTAACAGGAAGCTGGACACTGAGAGAGGATTAATAGGTGTGGACAAACCTTCCCGCTGAGCGTGCTCAGAAGAGTGAGAGGAGGTGTGCAGATCCTAGTGTAAGAGAGGCGGGAGAGTATGCCTCAGAGACACTCTCACCGCAGCCCCAACCAAGCAAGAGAAAAGACAACAGAATATGACTCTCACACTCACCACCAGCATCAGGAGCTCATGTCACTAGATGGGAACAAAGCTGGCAAGTGTAAAGCACAGTAAAGGGGTCCTGGCTGGGCTGGGGATGGGCTGGGGCCGGGACCTGAGACTGATACACGGACCCACCCGCGATGCCACCCAGAAATCAAATAGCCTGGAGATTCGAACCATTTCCCTCACTTGTCGGGGGGGGGAGTCGTTTACCAAACTTGATTTAGGTGTGGGGGGAGGGGCATGATGGGGCCACTGGAACTGAATGGATACGATCAAAATAAACAAACAAAGTCTCGACTGAGCACAAGAAAAGATGACGTTTCAAACTTCCGGGTGAAGGTAAAAGAAAAGTGACACTGATAGTGAAGTCGTCTAGGAGTCGCCGGGACCCCCCCCCCGGGGGCCACCTGAGCCCACCCACCTCAGGTCCGGGGCAGGCTGGCCCAGAGACGTCGGCTGAGGTGGTGCGGAGCTGCAGGCCCAGGGCCCTCCTACCCTGACACCGTAGCCCTGACGGATGCCGCTGTCCAGCTCATCAAAACCGAAGCTGCTTGCTTCCCACTCCACGGCCTCCGGCTGGAGCTTCCGCTCAGGAAGCTCCCCCGGCACGTCATACATAATAAGGAAGGGAAAACCCACGCAAAACTGTGGAGCTTGACCAAAGTGGAAGTGCAGAGAGGGCCTTCCATAGTCCACCTGATCCCTAAGCCAAGCCTGAGAGCCCCTGGGGAGCGGAGGCCCTGTTTCCCACTGTTCTGAGTCCCCGGCCAGGTTCAGCATGGGACCAAGCTCAAGGGCGGCACTCCACAGACTCCCTAGACCAGCTTCTCCCTAGGAGAGAATGCAGTTGAACTTGTAATGCCCCCCAACAGCCGAGGCTGCTTGGGGGGGGGGGCTGGGGGGCTGAAGGAGCATCCCTGTCCCCGGGGGAGGAGCTGGGATGGGTGGGGCAGGATTGCAGGAGGCGGTGAAGGTAGAGCAGGCAATCAGCCCTCAGTGAGCCCCGCTGCTGGCCTGGGCCGATGCACACACCCCAATAAGTCTGTGTAGCCCCTCCCATACATGCCAGAGTGCCACCCAGGGGCCACTATGACAGGTCAATAATTGGCCATCCTGCCAGACGTGGAGTCCAGATCATTTTCTAGGGGGTGGGAGGGAGGGAGGGGAGAGTCCTTACAGGTCAAAGTGCACTAAGAGAAAGACAGCTGGAGATCCTCCTTCCCCAGCCTCGTAACCCTGCTCCAGGCTCAAAGAGGGGAGGGGGTGGGGGCCGAGCTACCCTGTCTACACGTGGGCAGGTGTCCTCCAGCCTGGGCAGTGTTCTGACTTTGGCAGGCACAGCCTGCTCATCACCCTCGGGCACACCCAGGCTTGCACTGGGGGGGGTGCCCTATAGCTTCCCGGCCGAGCCTGCATCCTGGGGCGGGCACCTCCGAGCTGAGGATTTACTCCTTGTACTAACCCAGGCTGGTGTGGGCAGGGGGTCTGGGAGCACACTCCTGAAGAGAATTCACTAACAGTGCGGTGATGAGCATGGCTGACCTAGAATGGGAGACTGTGGGAGACTTTGCTCCTGATGGAAATGGCTACAAAGAAAACACCACTGATCCTGAAAAAAAAAGGGTGGTTGGAGATGGCTCTGACCATTGGGGTTAGGAGTTAGAGGGAATGGGTGGGACTCCCGCCTGGCTCTGGGGGTCTGGGAGAGGGCAGGGTGGCAGAAGGGGGCAGAGACCATGGGGAGACCACTCTCAGACTCTCAAAGAACCCCATGCTGCCCTTTAAACTTGCCATGAAGTCAAGGAGGATGGGGGTGGGGAGAGAGGCAGGGTTAATTTTGGGTTAACGTTTAGTTTCATAATCCAAGTTACAATAAGAAAGAAACTGAACGGAGAAAACAGCAACCAACAACACTCAAAAACCTCAAGATTTTTCTTTTTTTGTCCCTTCCCCCAGGCACAGGTAGGACAGAGGCTTGTTTATAATGATCCCAAAAGCTCTCAAGTTAAAAATGGAACAGGGAGACACTAGGCAGCTGTGCAACCCGCCCCCAGGGCAGGGGGACCAAGAGACACTGGCCAGAGGGCCGGTGGGAGCTTCGGAGGCCGGCTGGGCAGGCGGAAGCCGAGGAAAGGCGCCCGGTGCCCCCGCCCAGCTCTCTGGCTAACGCCCTCAGCAGCCCCCTGAGAATTCCCTGGCCCCTCCAAACAAGCCCCCAGCGGGTGGCTCAGGGGAGTGGGTCCTTTGTAGCTTCAGGCAGTGCCAGTTTGCATGGAACGGATGTTTTCTGACATTTCCAAAGGGCCGCACTGTGCCAGTCTCTTACCACCGAGGGTTTGGGTCTTTTTGGCGTTTGCCCTCTGGGCTTTTAATGCCCCATTTCCTGGTACCCTCAGCAGCACCTCCCTCCCCCGGCCCTCCTCAGAGCCCTGTTACATCAAACTAAACTTCCCTGGGTGCTCCAGCGCCCTGGCCGCGGGGTGCTGGGGGAGAGCTGCAAACCATGGCTCCCGGGTTTAGGAGGTGGGGGGCCTCTCGGTGGCCTGGGGGATGGGGGAGCACACAGCAGAAGCCCTGCTTGCTCAGGAAGGCAGAGGGCATCTGGGAGAGAGGGACAATGGCCCAGCTCCAGCCTGAGCCCACGGTGCCGCTGGGGAAAGGTTCCCAGCTCACCCCAAGGGTCCCAGACCCCCTCAAAGGTTGGATTTGGAGACCAAATGAACTGGGCAACCTCATGGGAGGGAACACCCCAATTCCCTTGGCGGGTAGAGTCTCGGAGCTCTCTGGTCTCGGCTCAGAAAAAGAGTCTGGGATGGCCTGGGGGCTTCCGGAAGAGCAGCTTGACTCCCTGGGGTCAGGGTTGGCCTCACATTTGACCCTCAGGGACTCGGGGTTTAGCCCCGGATCAGCCAGCCCACTTGCCAAGGGCAGCAGGGGCCGAAGGGGTGGGTTGCTCCAAGGCCAGGACCACGTGGATGGGCTCTGAGTCTCCCTTGGCAAGCTAGAGCTTCTCTGGCTGGGTCAGAGACTCGAGGCAGGGGGCCTTGTGAACCAGCAAAAGCCAAGGAGGGAAATGCCCACGGGTGCCCTGAAGCCGGTTGTCAGGTGAAGGGGCCGTCCGAAGTCCAAAAGAAATCCCTTTTTTCTCTTTTGAGGGAGGGAATCATCATCTACCTTTGGTTTGCGGTCCCGTGACTGACCCCCCGCCGGGGCCGCCCCCCGCCCCGCTCCGGGCTGTGGTGAGAGTGGTGGGCAGACGCAGCCACACATCCAACAGGGCCGTTACCTTCCCCTGCACACTGGGCATGCCTGGGAGCCGCCTGGCCCGCACACCTTCCTACCTGATCCTCGAGCTGCCGCCACCGCTGCTGCCGCCACTGGTCCATAAGCCGCTGCCGGGAAGCCTGGCAGAGAGAGAAGAGCTGGGGTGAAGGAGGGTCCTGGAAAGGGCCACGGACAGACGCGTCTCACAGGCCACGTCCCCCGCCCCGACACAGAAGACAGGGGTGGGAAGGGATGTCCGTGGGTCGGCCTTTAGGAGGGACATGGGTCAGCGGCTCTCAGGCTTCTGGAAGGCACAGCATCTTTAGGTGTGTTTGATTGCCACACATTTGTCCCCCGGGAAACTGGTTCTAGACGGCGCCCCAAGATAACCGAAGAGGATGCGGAGTAACTTCCCTTGAGAGCAGGGTGAGCTCCCTGAGGCCCCTGCACGGGCACCTTGGTGATTCCCCAGGGCTTGTCCAGAGCTGGCGGGGGCCGAGCATGGCCCGGTCACAGGCAGGGGTCCCTGTGGAGCAGTCAGCCCTGAGCCACAGGCAGGAGGCCCTGGGGGTGGCACCTTGGCCAGGAGACGGCTTAAGCCTGGCTGTTCTCCTGAGGCCTCAGGCTCGCTTGGCCATCTTGACTCCAGACTTCAGTACCAGCAGTATTACAGCCCCAGGCCTAGGGGTGAAGCATTCCGGGGGTCCAGCTGGGGGAGGAAGTGTGGGGGTGCAGAGACCTACGTGGGGTAGGCCTCTGGCTCTGGAGGCACATTAGGGGGATTTAGATCTGGCTCTTGTGTCTGAGCTCCACCGTCCCAATCAGGCTGGCACTGAGGGTCTCCTGGGGGTTCTGATCTGACAATGCACCAGGCAGCAAGGCTGGCCCAGCAGTGGGACTAAACGTCAGAAGGACAAGGTGACCCAGTGTGGCTGCAGAGTGTCCAGGTGAAGGAGGAGGTGGGCAAGTCCCCTCCCCGGGGCTTCTTTCGGCCACTAGCATGTGCACGCACAGCCACGCCCTGGGACACACACAGACACACTCGCCCACGCATGGAACAACCTGCCTCCAGGCAGACGCTTGGAGGCCTGATCCCAAGACCCATGTCCGGTGACTGTGGTTTTAAATGATGTGCCAGAAGCCAGCAGCAAACAGACAGCCCAACGGAGGGGCTCAGCGTTGGCCACTGAGCCTTCCAGATAAGGAACTGCTACAGGACGAGGCGGGTAAGGGAACATGCACCGTGGAGGGCGGGGAGCAGGGGAGGAGAGAAAGGAGAGAGAGGGCCGTCCCCCAAACACAGCAAACTAGAAGCCCACTAAACTCTAAGACTATTGCCCTAGCTACACAGAACTACTGGGGAGGAAAGAAGTTCAAAAGGGAAGGAGCTATTCTAGAAACGTCAGGCTAAGCTACTTCAAATGCCAATGAAAAGAAACATACTTGCATTTAAATATGGTAATAGGGCTGTTGAAGGGGGAAAAAGAAAGATCCAGGTGAAATAAATGTACACGGCAATGACCCCTGCCAAGACCAAGGAAGGGACTCCCCCACCAAGTCCTCTCCCCATTTCTTCCAGGCAGGATCTAGATTTCTGAAGATGTGGGCGCCTGCGCAAAGTGCTGAAGGAAAATAAGGAAGAGGTCAAGTTATTTCTCCCCATCCCAACTCGACCCCAGGCTCTGCTGCAGGCCCGGCGCAGGGCTCAGGGGACCCTGAGGGAGAAGGAAGAGGGCGGGGACGGGGGAAGGTCCTTATTCTTTTGTACTCTCTCACTTCTTACTTGAAACAGGTTTCCTTGGAAGCATGAAAAAAATGGGGGAGGGGAGTTGAGTCCATAAGAAGACTCCTAGCAAAAGCTCTCTTTTCTGGAGTTGAGTGCATTTTGGACAAAAAGTCAGAGAGAAAGAGAGAGGGAAGAGGGAGGGAAAAAAAAAAACCTTATCCAAGAAAGGAAATCCATTATCCCTAATCTCAGATAAAGGCTCCTGCTGGAGGCTGCTCAGCAGATACTGCTAAGGGCTGAATTTAAACTCAACCATCAAAACGGGGCTAAGCGGAGTGACAGGTGTTGGGGGCAGGGGAGCCGGGGAGGGGAGCCCCCCCGGTGTGCCCAGAACCGCAGAGACAGCCCTCACAGCACGCCCTCTGTGGCGACACAGCCCGCCGTCCCCCCCATCCCCCCTGCGCAGCCTGGCCTCCTTGGGAATCTCCTAAGGGGGGAGGAGAGAGCGCTGCCCCAGCATCCTGCCCCGGGGCTGTCTTCTTGGTCCACTTCCCCAGCTCCCTGCCATCCCCCTCCTGTCCTGGGAGGCCGCCCAGCCTCACCGGTCACCCCAAATACGTTCTCCAGATGACCTGGCAGCTAAGCCCCTGATGCTATTTCTAAGGCCAATGGGCTCTCCTTGGTGGCGGGGCTTGTGGGGGATGCGTGAGCACAGATCCAGGAAAGGGGTGTGTGTGTGTGTGTGTGTGTGTGTGCGTGTGCGTGTGTGTGTGTGTGTGTGTGTGTAGGTGCCGGGGCTGACCCAGCCAGGGGCCATCAGGGGCCATCAGGGGCCTACAGCTGTTCCCATGGAGTGCAGCCTGTCTCCAGGACGGCAGGAGGGACCTGAGGACCTGGAGGAGGTGGGAGAACAGGGAGAGCCTTGCAGATTCGGCTCCTGGTCCTGTTCTCAGCATCTCTCCCCAGGCCCTCAGGAGCCAGGGGTCGCCTGCGGCAGACTCCCTCCTTGGGAAACCTCTTATTTTATTTTTGAAGGGATGGGGGTCTGGGTTGCCCTGGCAGGGGGTGTTCAGGGGATGACTGCGGGGGATTAGGCAGATCTGGCAGGGCTCAGGGCTTCCTGCTGGGGCTGAGGCCCAGGCAAGCGTGGCCGAGCCCCTGGTCCACGAGTGCCCGCGGCCACCCTAGCACCCCACTGCCCAGACGACCGTCCCCTGTCTGCTGCTGGGAATGCGGAGAAGGGCTCCCTCCTCAACACAGCCCGTCTGGCCAACACGTGAAGGGGGCAACCAGGCTTCTCCTCGTGAGGCAGGTTAGCCCAATAGCCAAGTGCACAGACACGAAGCCTGTCTGGGTTCAAATCCTGGCTCAGCCACTGACTAGCCGAGTGACTTTGCGCAAGCTGCCTTAACCTTTCTGTGCCTTGGTGTCCCCATTTGTAAAAGAGATGAGGGTATTAGTCAGAGATTAATAGATGCAAAGTGCTGAGACGAATGCCTGCCAGGAAGTAAGCTTCCACAAGCGTGAGCTCTCATTCTGATGAGGCCCATCAGGTCTCTGTCCAGCCGTCAGCCCTGCCCTCAAGACAGGGCTCTCCCTCATGCAGGGCTATTCCACCTTCTCCGTGGTTGGCGACATGGTCAGATGGTCATTAGCACACAGGAGGCCTGAATTCCTACTGATAACAGTGGTCTGGAATCTTTCAGGATGTCCCAACTTCATGATGTCATTTTAGTGCATCTACATTTCCATACCTCAGGATTAGAATACGCATTCCTTTCGGCTCTAACAACCGGGCCAAGCCGGCTGGCGTGACCCCAGTGGCTTAATACCTCCCATTTCTTAGCAGTAAATCAGGCAGCAAGGAGAAGAATGTTTTGCTAATAAAACCTCAGGACTTGAGAGCTATAGGTTGCCTACCTGGCGACTCAGGTGTTAGGAAGGTAGCATGGCCCTCCGGTTAGAGAACCTTGCATTCAAAAAGAGGTTGCCTGGGTACGAAAGAAGGAAGCACTAATGGTGGAACTCCAGGCACGGGCAGGTGCCACGCCTCCTAGGAGCTGTCATTCAGACCTAAAGACTCAATCTCACCAGTCTGGAGTTCCTCGCCCCACCAGTGCAATAAAAGAAGGATCACTGGGTTTGGCATCAAAGCCTGGCCGCCAGCCTCCGCTGCCCCTGGCTTGCTTTATAACTTGAGCACCGTGTTTCACTTTTCTGCGCCCCGAGTAACCAACTCCTGTCTCCTGTAAGGAGGTCAAGCCAGATGACCTCTCAAATCCCTTCAGCTCTGAGCCTGCAAGAGCCTGTCTTGCTGGTGTAAGAGGATGACAAACCCAAGTCTCTCTGTCACTGGAAAGCAGCGCCTCTGGGGTTGGCACTATCACACCTCTGGGGTAAGTAACTCATGTAAGTGAAAGCTGTTGCCATCCCAGGGACAGTGAATGAGATGCTTTTCTGGACTTTCTGGATCTGTGAGAATTTAGTGCCAGTTAGAAGTCAATGGCACTTTCGGGTTTTTGGAGTCTTCTACGACACCACACCGACGTTTTATTGCTTCGGTGGCACTTGCCCGTTCTTGCCTTTACCTAAGCACAGTTATTTTTACGTGCACATCTGAGTTCTCCTGCTGGGTGGCAAATTCTTGTAGGGTGGGGACCGAGTCCCATGTCCCACTTGGGACCTAGTCCAGAGTCTGTCCCACATTAGATTCTTGTGGAGCATCAGCTGGTATGATGGTGGTCAGATGCCCTAAGGTGGTGGAGGAGAGCCAGGGCTGGGAGGCACTGCACTGGGTAAACTGAGCTGAAAAGGAAGCACTGCCTGCATGTTTAGCTGCCTCTCCACTCCCGTGACCCTGCAGCCCAGGGGCAGCAAACTCAAATGCCTACAGGAGTGGGCCGGCAACAACAAGAAAGAGTGCCCTGCTCTGTCTAGCAGACTATCCTTACCGCTGGCCGCTCACTGGACCACTTGGGTTTTCACAAATGGTGAGGCCTGGGTCCCACTGCTGGAGATTCTGATTTATCTGGTTTAGGGTGCAGCCTGGACAGGGGGACCTTTAAGTGCTTCCCAGGTGACCCCAGGGTGCAGCCGAGGGGGAGAACCTTTGGTTTAAAGGCTTTCAAAAATTGCAAAAGGTTAAACTGAGGCGCCCATCTGCGTAGTCTGTCACCCACTAACCTTGTGGAAGGAAAGGCCCTCCTGAGAACACGGTGGAGAATCTGATCCTTGCGACCATCTCCTCTGAGATCCACTTCAGGGTCTCCGTTCAGAGCAGTGGGTTTCTAGCCTGGCTGAGGGAGCTTTAGCACACAAAGAACCAGGTAGGGCCTTTGTCTCTATCTTTTAAAGGCCTTCAAGATAATTCTGATGCATGCAGAGATGCACAGGATTCTCTGTCGGATCAAGGGCAGAGAATCCTTGATTTAGAGGAAGTCTTGGGGTGTCCTTGGTTTTTAGTAGACACTGAAGGGCCCCACTGTCCTGTCCACCGCAGGGTATTAGGTCACGGACCTCTTACTTTGCGTCCTCTCCCCTTCCTGGCTTGAGAAGATGCCGCCTGGGATACAGTTCTGGCTTGGTCACTACTTAATCCTGTGACCTTCAATGAGTGAATTCCGAGGTTCCTTATGGCTCTGACAGGCTGTGATTTCTGAGGCGCATCTTTATAAAACTCTCTCTTATAATGTGCACTACCAGGAAAGACAATTTTCCCTACGTTGTGCTTGCTTTAAGCACACTCCACCCCCTTCCCCAGCACGCCCTGCATCTCCAGGAGGCATGTAGAGCCGCCCAGGGTCCCTCTGAGGGTGGGCACTGTCACCCACCTGCAGCTGCTCCAGGCAATTCCTCCTGCCTCCCTCTTCCTCTGATGCCTGGGCCCTGCCCCCAGAGATTCTGATGATATATCTGGGTGCAGCCTGGACAAAGGAAACTTCCAGTGCTCCCCAAAGCATGGCTGGAGCTGAGAACACGGCTTTAGGCACTGCTTGCTGGGGTCCTGGGGAGGCAGGAAGCAGGAATCTCTCCCTGGGGGCTCTGGCCTGGCATCCTTCTCCAGGGGGGCCGTATTGCCTCCCAACAGAGAGCTGGGGCCCACAGTGCCCTTGCTCACCTAGAACTTTTGCAGGGACCGACCTCAGAGGCCTCCGTAACTCCCGACCCGTTCTCAGCCCCTTATCCGCTCAATAAATATTTATCGAGCACCTACTACGTGCCAGGCACTATTCTAAGCACTGGGGTCATAGCAGTGAACTAAACACACACACGCTCTGCCCTCACAGAGCTTCCAGTCACTAGTCCTGATGGGAAAGGGATCTCCAGCTGTGGGACCAGGCTGCACACAAACCAACTCCCCGGAAAGGAGAGAAAATTGGCTACCGAGAAGCAGGGTTTTGGGCTAAAGGGGAGCTCTAGCCACTCTGCCAGCGAGAAGGGGGGCTCTACCCTGGACCCACCTAGCTTGTAGCCAGGCCCCTGACTGTGTGTACTATAGGGTGTTCTCATAGCTGAGCTCAAGACGTGGGTGTGGCTACACCAAATCCTGCTTGGAGAGGGAAGCAGCGATCAGAAGACTCAGCCTTGCAGGACGGTGGAGGGTAGGGGGTGGCCATTCCAACTAATTCTTTTCTCCAAGATCCAGCAAACAAAAGGAAAGGGAATGGAAGCATTCCCATGGCTATGATCTTGACCTAGCCCCTAAAGGTCTTACCACTTCAATTCAGTTAAAAAAATCACCAAGCTAGGCCCTCGGTACACGTGACCAAGACACAGGTCCCTCAAAATTCTCTTCAGTCAGGACCAACTGAGCTGGGGGCAAATCCTTCCCTTTCTGGGCCCTAGAGAGTTCTAGCTTTGGCCTATCTGGGGCCTTGGGGACAAGGCAAGGTTTCTCTGCAGTGCTGGCCAGAGGGCCAGTATCAGGAATGGCTGATACATTACAAGTGCTCCGCCCTGGCTCCTGGCCCTAGGAGGACACTCTGTTCCGCATTGCTCTCTCTCTAGCAGGATTTCAAGGGTGAGAGTGGCCACCGGGAGTTCACTCCAAAGCCAGCCTTCGCTGCTCTGTGACAACAGTCTGTGGCCCTGGCAGCCCAGGGACACCCACTTGCCTATAGAACAAACATCAGCCTGTCAGAGACCAAGACCAAGACCTTCAAAGGGTAGGCGTTTCAGACTGTAGCTTCTAAGGAGACATGAGCAAACTATTCTGAGAGTTTCTCCTTCTCTCCTGCTCCACCCGTCCCCTCACTCTTCATAAAACTGCAATTTCTGCTTTGCAGACACTCTCCCACCTACCACCAATGGGTGTCAGGACAAGCCACTGGTCTGACCATTGGTCCTTCTAGAGCTCCCTGTGCAGATGGCTTTCTACATGTCCTGTTCTCAAAGTTTCAGATGTCCAATTGCCAGTTAAAGACTCAACATTTTGCATCCTCCCCATAGGATCTCTCACTGAGCCATTTAAATCTAAATGGCCTAAACTCTCCTGGGCCTCCTCACTTTGTCTACTTTCCCCAGCTTCGTTCTTTACGGGCCTGTGCAAGGGCTCGGCACAATTGCAAACACCAGCGCTATAGTACCCACTTCTGTGCACCAGGACAGCAAAACGTTCAAGTCTTGAGCACCCCAAGATTTTTTGCTGAAAGATCCCAGGCTCCCACCTTGGCCCCATCACTAGCTCCTTGAGTAAACTAACATCTGTGATCTCAAGGTCTCTCTCCTGTAAACGCAGAGTCCATCACTTTTTGACTCCTGAGACAGGCTATTTTAGGTGTTGAATTGGGCGCTGACTGGTGGACCATGGGATGGTCAGGGGGTCTTGGGGGAGACCCCTGGGAGGTGAGGGGGAGGCATTCTGGGGGCTCAAGGCAGCTGCTATTTACCAACCAGTACAGAAATCATTAAAAATTTGAACAGGGGCTTCCCTGGTGGCGCAGTGGTTGAGAGTCCGCCTGCCGATGTAGGGGACACGGGTTCGTGCCCCGGTCCGGGAAGATCCCACATGCCGCAGAGCGGCTGGGCCCGTGAGCCATGGCCGCTGAGCCTGCGCGTCCGGAGCCTGTGCTCCGCAACGGGAGAGGCCACAACAGTGAGAGGCCCGCGTACCACAAAAAAAAGAAAAAAATTGAACAGCCGGCAGATGACGCCACTGCATGTCAGCCCTAGGTGACAAGGTGATGTGTAGAACCTCCTCCGTTCCTTTGTCTCCTCACCTTTAAAGCAGACGAGATGATGAGAAAATGATCGTTACACGGATGATAAGAAGAGCAGCTGCCACTGGGGCGCTTTCCACGGCCAAGAGGCTCCCCCCGACCATCTCAGTGGGCCCTCGGTGCAACACCCCCAGGAAGACGTTCCTTGGTGAAGGACTCAGGTCCAGAGAGTTAAGGTTAAAGGAAACCACGCACAACATGGCTAAAAGCAAGGTGGCCAAAATCCCATCTCCCACGCTCACTAGCTGTGCCACCCAAGACGAGGAGTTGTGTAACCCCCCCTTGGCCTCATTTGGCTCCTGTTAGCGCGACTAATGACCTCCTTTTAGGGCTGCTGTGACCTTCAGTGAGTGGGTGGCACCCGTGCACCGTTATCTGGCACTGGGTGAGCTCTCAGTAAGGGGACTAATAACTTTTATTTCTATTTTTATTATTATTGCCCAAGGTAATAACAGTAGCGGAGCCTTCCTATTCTAAAACCCTATTAATTTACATGACGTTTCACATGCAAAGGGCTTTAATAGATAACATTTATAATTTGCCTGTGAGTGATAAGGATACGTCTTATCTGAAGTACAAGGTGGGTAATGGGACGGCAGGAGGCGAGGGGCTCGCAGGGGCTCAGGGAAGGCCTGGCTGCGGTGGCTGAAGACCCCCGAGCTCTGGTGCTCGCGCTCGTCAGCTGCCCTCTTGCCCTTGGATTTGTTCAGCCCCTCCCAGCTCTTCTCGGAAGGGCTCAGCCAGACGAACCTCTGGGGGCCCTTCCATCTAGTGGAAGCCTGCTCTCTCCTCTGTTCCCAGCACGTGCCCTAGAAAGCAGGGCTATGTCTCTCTGCTTCGTCACTGCGTCCCCAGCCTCTGGGGCAGGGCTGTGATGCAGCCGGTGCTGATAAGCAAGTGCGCAATGGGTGGAAGAGGAACGGACAGGTACAACAGGGTGGGCGAGAAGGGGTCTCTACCTGCTGCAGGCCTTACCTAGCTCGTTCACGGGCGGTGCCAGAGGTCAGACGAAGAGAGTGTGGAGAGGCCCTAAACCAGCTCCACTAAGAGAGATGCAGGACAGGCCCCACACCCTCCCCTGCAAACCCAGCCTTGCCCTGGGGCCTCCTCGGGCTCAGAGCAGGGCAGCAGGGCTTCCGAGGGGGGTCAGCAGCTGCACTCTCGCTCTCCTGTCCTTCTCTAGGTGACTGCAACTGGGCGAGGCTCTTGGCCTCAAAGGAAGCCAGCCCTGGGCAGCCAGCACCCAGGGCCCACTGGGCCAGCTCAGTGCAATCCAGAGACCCCGACAGGGAACAGCCTAAGGCAGTGGTGGTGATAGCACCCCTGGTCCACAAAGTGTCTGCCCGTGATTCCCTAGGTCTGGGAAGACGGGGCATCAGCTTCGCAGTGCTAAAGTCTGTTGTCCAGCTGTCCTGGCCCAGGTAAGGGGACAGCACCTGCCCAGATGGGGGCCACAGAATCATCACCAGAGGTAGGAATGCCAGGGAGGGAAGCCGTGTAATGCTTTGGGGCCCCTACACCTGCTAATCCCTGCACATGGCGTACCCGTCCCTCACTGGCTGCGTGGCAAATTCCTATTTGCACCTCAAAACCCAGTTCAGATGGTGCCACTTCTTGAAAGCTTTCCTGGCAGTCAATGACTCCCCAACCCTGCCAGCCCTCCCCGCCCCCCACCCCCCAGTCAGACCACATAGGGATACATCTATCTGGCTGCCTGTGCGACGCCCCTCCAGGCTCTGACCTCCTCACTCGCTTTATCAGGATCCCTTCCCAGTGCCCAGAGAGGATCTAGCCCCGGGCAGGTCCTGATGACCCTGCCCAGCACAGTACAGAGAATGCGCTCTCATGGTCCACCCCCAACTGAAGGTGCAGGGAGCACCGACGGCGACCCCATTGGTTGGGGTGTCTCTGAGGCAGGGGATGCAAGCTGACCTGGACTCCGGGAAAATATCTCGGGGTAGGACTCTGCTCTGTCTTTTCAGCCTGGGGAGAAGGGACTGGGGGCCCATCTTGGCCTTCTGGTTTGTCCTTGGCTGTCCTAGAGGCGTGAGCTGCCCATCCCTCAGGCCTGGCACTGCCGTCTGCCTCTAATCTCACACTCTATGATTCGTTGTTGTTGTTGTTGTTGTTTTGGTTTTTTTAATGCCTGGTCAGTGACCCTCTCAACAACCTGTGAGGAAGGGGATAAGACAAGGAGATCAATGGCCCCACTGGACAGATGGGGAAACTGAGGCCCAGAGGTGGCCTTACTGTCCCAGCAAGCTGGGGACAAGAACGCAGTCTCCCGACTTCCCTCCTGAGAACCGGGGGCTCTGGCTTTGGCACCCCGAGTCACGTTTCCCTTTTGCATGCAGAGGAGTTTTAAGAGGCATGGAAACCTGACTGAAAGTGAAATCCGCAATCCCGTCAATTCATACTGCTTCAATCCATTTCCGCAAACACTTATTAAATGCCTATTAGGCACGACACTCTGCTTTCATCAACTGGGAATAGCGTCAGCTCCTGATTTTCTACGCGACGGGAGGAGCCTGGGAGGGCGGCCCATCCACAGCTCTTGCCAGGATAGGGGTGCGCTGCTGAATTTTACTTCCTCATTTTCTTTTAAAGCAGCAGCTACACTGTCCTGACTAAGCCTGACTTGAATATTCAAATGGGGGATAAGCCCCCAGTACCCACAGGGCCAGGGGGCGTGGGAGTGGGCTGGCCACAGGAGGAGCTGGCTTGTGATTTCAAATCTGCCTGTGGATCCAACCTGTGAAGGGGGTAATGCCTAGAGATGAAGCTCAGGGCTGGAGGGAGGTGCAGATTAGAGGGCTGGTGATGAAGCAGTGGTGTGCGGGCTGCTGTGTCAGGTGGGCCTTCCCTTTACAAGGGAGCGTTTCTGTTTACAGTGCTGAAACATCTGACTGGGGGCGCCTGGGACTGTGGACATGTCAACAGACCTGGGAAGCCGACCAGCCCACCCTGGCATGTCAAGGTGGCCTCCCCTACCCGTCAGGAGCCAGCCACCGCTCGCTGGGGGGGCTCCGCTCTGGAACCCAGCCAGAAGCCCCGAGCCAGGCGGCACGGCAGAGCTGAGGACCTACCACGTCAGGGTATACCAGGGCTCCCCCTGAGGGCATTTCTGGGGTAGGGGGTGAGGAAAGAGCCGCTTACAAACGTAAGCAGAGGAAAGTCCTGAGGTTTAAACAGACACCCGAGTGAGGGGTCATCCCAAGCCGCTGGTTTTATGATTCCACCACAGTGGCCCTGGAATCGCCTCCCCTGACAGCGTCACAGAGGCTGGGAGGGAGGCCTGCTCCTGTCTCTTCAAGAACTTGACCAGAAAAAGCATCACTTTGTCTGGTGGGAGTACGAGCACAGGTTTCCCGAGTGGGGGCTGAGCACGAGGGTCTCCGCCATGTGGGTGGGCTGGGGGAGGGGTGGACGGAAGGCCTCTGGGGTCGTTCCCTGCAGTGGCCCAGGTTATCCATCCAGGCAGGGCCCCAGGCCTTTGGCGTGGCAGATATCAGCACGTCTGAACACTTCACACGTGTGGTAAACCGGAGGGAACTGACAGGTTGGCGTGAGCTAGGTCAGGAAGCAGCCCCTTGCCCGTGGCTGCTTTCCCCAGTCATCTGGCGTAAGGCAAACTCCTTCCCCTTCCAAAAACTCGGGCTCTCTTCACTCTGCTTTCCACATTCAAGCCACGGCCCTCAGGATATGACAGACCACTAAGACTTGGTCTTTGCCCAAAGACTAGACGATGTGACCGAAGCTTACACTGCAGAGCCACAACTGAAGATGGGCTACAGCAGCTTCTCCGCCAGAGAGGACAGGATATCCTTGAGCTACGGCACCTCTCCTCAGATCACAGCCCCCTCCCTCCGTGTGGAACAGAATGACCATCTTTTAGAGGGACCAAAAATCAACCAGCACCCGAGAACCATCCATCATTAGACTGGAGACATGGAAGGCAAAATACGTGGTGAGCAGCTGTGAGTTCCGGATCCAGCAACCATGCAGGCATCACTCATCAACCACAGCTCCCTTTCTGCTAAGCTAAGACTTGGCCTCAAGATCATTCTTAAGCCAGTGCTCCAGGAAGCCAGTCCCCATCAGTCAACATCAGCACCTGAATGAAATCTGTTTCCCGTCACTGAGGACCTAGAAGCACAAACTGGCACTTCCTGAACCAGAGTCCCAGGGTCTCCCCGCCTGGAACCTGTACCACCCGGCTGTTCCCACACAATCGTCCTAGGAGGGAGGTGGCGGCTCTGAGCCAGGGGTGCTGGCCTGACTCTCCCGGCTGCCCCGAGGGCCCCGTGTCTGAGGTCACTTCAGTAGCCGAGGCTGTGGCTCAGACACGTTTCTCACCTGCTGTCCCAGTAGAGCTGAAAGACCCCCAAAGGGCCACAGCCAACCTGAGGCAGGGGGAGAGGAACAGAACCCAGAGAGGATGAGGCAGAGAGGAGGAGGGGCAGTGCAGAGAGAGGGGAGCATTCTGTTGAACTCACCCACATGGGGCCCTCACTGCCCCCCCGCACCTCTCCAAACCCCTTCTGACTCACTTTGGAAATCTGACCGCATCACTCCTCTACCTAAAATCCTCTAAGGGCTTTTCATGTGTTTTGTGGATCAAATGTGAATTCCGGAACCTGCCCCCCTTTCTAACCTTGTCTCCCCTGACCCACCCCCACCCCATTAACTGCTCTTAACCCCTGGGACCTGCACCGCAGCCCCTTTCAGGTTTGTGGCAGAGATTTTGCTAAGTGTCCCCTAATAAATACTTCACCCTTCTTCCTTAATACCAGAATCCTGTTTTTAGCTGGCACACGGTTACCAGGAATAAAGACATTCCTGAGGTTCCTTTGCAGCTAAAAGTGGCCATGTGACTAAGGCCTGACCAACGGGATCTAAGCAGAGTGCCACACGTAACTTCTAAGAAGTGGTTTTAAAGGGAAGAGAGGTGTTGTTCTTCTGGGATGAGTACGTCATGGCTGGAGCTTGAGCAGCCTTCTTAGTCTATAAGATGGAGTCTTACACTGAAGAGAATAGGACACAAAGATAAAAGAAACCCAGACCCTTGATACTGTGGAGCCACATCCAGGCTTCTTTTACACTGGAGAGAAAAAACAAATTCTTATTTTGCCTAGGCATTATTATATTGCATTTTCTTTCTTTTAAAAAAATACTTGATTCAGTGACTAAGCATGTCATTTCTCTACGTGGGATGCACTTCCTTCTCCTCTTTATCCAGCTAATTTTATGGGACTTTGTAAGACCCAGTAGTGGTGTCACCCCAGGCAGGACCAGCAGCCTGTCTTTGTCCCCTTATAGCAGAGACAGATTCCCTCTCTCTAGCTAAGCACCTGTCCCATGATGCTCGATGGGTTTGATCACTGGCTCTCTCTCCCTCAGCTGGACCATGAGCATCCTGAAGGAGCTAGCCTTATTCCTGTCCAGATATTTGGTACCTAATCCACTGCCTGATGATCAGTACATGGGGAGGGAGGAAGGGAAGAGGAGGGGTGAAGCAAGAAGTCCCAGCAACTCCCTTGGGGATTCTCAATCATTCCTTTCACTGATAAGTAGATCCACCAGCAGGCAGCTTCATCGGGGGTGACGAGGAAGAGAAAACCACTCCGGAGAGTGGTAGAATAAGAACACCAGTGCCCACTGTTTCTGAAACTTCCAGTTGTACAGCATTCACCGATTTATAAGGCATGTTCACATATACACATTACCCTAGGTAATTCTAAAAACCTAACTCACTAGGCACTATTATAATCCCGAGGGCTCAGAGGGCTAAGTCACTTGCTCAAGGTCACATGGCTACTATGTGGCCAAGTGGCACCTGGAAATGAGATCTTCTAGCTTCATGTCCAGCAACACAGGTGCCTCCTCGGACGTGCACCGTACGGGGGAGTTAGGAGAGCAAGCTACGTGCAAACCACACGTGGGCAGGTGTGCACAGTGCGTGCATGGGCTCACACAGACCTGGTGCACAGATGCGAGGGGCTCCAGGTGCTCCGTGGCATTTTCACTTGAGGGCAGGGAGTGATGGCAGAGGAAGGGGCATGGGAGCGGACCGAGCAGCTGCTGCATGCAGACGCTCTGCCGCGGCTCAAGGACGGGGCCACCTCGAGCAAGTGCAGGGGACACGAGGAAGCAGAGAGGGCTGCGGGCAGGCGGCAGCCAGGGGGAGTGCGCATGCTTTCAGAAACCGCACTAGGCTGTCACTGGTACCGGTTATTTAGTGCATTCACCTCCCCCGGAGCGAGAGCAGGACACTGTCAGGCTAAGAGACGGCAGCACACAGCATGTCCGTGGTAAACAATTTATTTTTCTACCTCAGTTGCTTACAGGGGTAAAAATAAAACGGCAATAGGGAGAAGCACAGATGAACTATTTACAGAGATGAAGAAAATTCACAACGGCTAAAACGTCTGTGAGGCAAGCATACTAGGACAAGTTCGCCAAGGCAAAGCAATTCATAGCAGAACAAAATAAAGAGGAAAAAAAGCCATACAGATTAAAAAGAAAAAATAGCACTCATGAAAAAGCCTGAGGGAAAATAAAAGGAAAGTAACCAATGATTACATCAAGCATCTTTAATGCGATGAACACAACTGCACAGGTTGGGTCTAAAGGACACTGACATTCAAAAGGATGGACTGAATGCATCCGACGGAAGCACGCAGGTCACTTCTCACAAACCCTGAGCGTGAACAAGGGGTGACTCTTGAGGGCCCAGCTGAGCTGTACTTCGTTAATCCAAGAGAGTGGGGAAGTGGACGGATCAGGATCATTGGGAAAGGAAGCCCTTCTGGGGGTGACCATCAGGGGTACCGACCTGATCAGCATAGACCCTCTGTGTTTGTGCCCTCTGACCCCAGTGGGCCAAGAGGCCCTTGACGCCAGC
This sequence comes from Mesoplodon densirostris, assembly GCF_025265405.1. NCBI lineage: Eukaryota > Metazoa > Chordata > Mammalia > Artiodactyla > Ziphiidae > Mesoplodon > Mesoplodon densirostris. The sequence continues at coordinate 60,980,101 of NC_082678.1, forward strand.
AGGGAATGCAAGGCCAGTAGGCAGCGAGGTGAGGGCAGAGGTGCTAGGGAAAGAGGGACCCAGTGTGGATCGGTGGCCACAGGGCCTGAGATGTGGCGGCACCCGGGTGCCTCCACTGTCCCTTCCCGAAGACAGATGTGCATTATTATAGCAGCAACCACTGAGGGGCCGGCCACCAAAGACAAAGACCACCAGATAATGTCTATATAATTTTTCTTCCAGATTAGATCGTTCACATTAGTATTTATAGAATAGTCTCTCTCTCTCTCTCTGTGTGTGTGTGTGTGTGTGTGTGTGTGTTCACTTCTGGTTCTGTCCGCCTTAGGACATAAGTGCTCCAAGTCACATATCCCCAACCCCTGTGGGCACCAGCACTTAAAAGCTCACCCATGAAATGCCCCAACAAGCCTATTTGGTAATTATTTAAAATACTTTGAGGCCTTCTTCCTAGATTCCCTTGAGGAAGGCTCTACAAAGTTTGTGAGAAGTTTCCCTCTGGCCCCATTACATTCTGGGAGGGTGGCAGGTGGAATACGTGGGGAGGAGTTCACAGTGCATACGAGAAGCAAACTGGGAGGGGACTGGAGAATAAAATTGCTTTAAAAAAACTGCAAGAAGCATTGAGGACAGGAGTCTTTTCCAAGAATTAAAAATGAGAAAAAGAACACTCGGTCCAACAGGCAGCTACAACAGTGTTCAGTGGGCACTGACCGCAGCGGGGTGGCCCCGGCAGGGACTGTGTCCTCTCTCTAGTAATGGTAGCAAACCCCAATTTGTTATGCCTCTCTTAAGAGCTAGTTGATAAAAATTATGTCTTGTGAAATCGGCAAATAGTCTGCAAAGTGAAATAAGAAGAGAAATTAACAGTTTGAACTGAAATGAGGGTCGAGAGGGGAAAAAAGAGAGGAGACCACCGATCAGGATCGTGAATAAGTCCAGTCCCCACACCGATCCACGAGGGCTGGGCTGGGGGGGAGGGGCACGCGGTGGACCGTCTGGGCTTGGGAAGGAGGAGCCACGTCCACGGTGGCTGATCATCACTCAGTCTTTCTGCAAGAGAACCACTCCCACTCTAAGAGTTATCTGAAGCCCATAGCCCCCTTTATTGGAGCAGCTCTCCTTTATTTTCATAGAAGCCTAAAGGTGGGCAGAGACAGGCATTTCTTAACCCCAACTGTGCAACCAGAAAGGTCTGCAGCAAGCCCAGGTCACACAGGTAAAGCAGGGACACCAACAGATGAGATGGGGATTCACAGAAAGGGCCAACTCAGGGGAAGAGGCGGCACCTTCCTGCAGGGGATGCAGGATACTCGGTGTGTGCTGAGGACACACAGGATGCAGACCTCAGCAGCCCTCCAGGACGGGGGTGTCCCTCCGCTGCTCTTAGCTACCTCGCATCACCCCACAGGATGGATTCAGGAAGGGCTGGGAGGGGTGCGGGAGGGTACACGCATCACAAGAGAGACGAGGTGGGCAGTGGGTGAAGTGGGCGCCGTTGAGAACACGGAAAAGAAAGACCACGAAGAAAAGACACCAGGACAGCTTGGTGGGGAGGAGACCAGCTGTGCCGACGTCGCTGACTCACAGGCATGGGGAGGGGGTCAGCAGAGCCACCCTGACAGGGGCGAGGAGAGGGCAGAGCTGGGCTGCCCTGCCCTGGGTCACCCCTCTGCGCCCCAGCCCCCTTGGCCAGATCCACTGAAGACATTCCTTACTGGCACGGGGCAAGAGACTCACGTCAGAACGCTGCAAAGCTTCCCTGCCCCTGAGGCCGAGGCTCCAGGAGGAGTCTGGAAACCCACAGGGGCCTGCCTGGGCACGTGTGCTAGAATCCTCGGCTGCTGGAGGCTCCAGGACAGCAGACAGAGCTACCTTTCCACAGGAGGCCACTCCTCCAGGGGCAGGGTCACCCCAAGCCCATTCCATGTCCCTTTACCACCACCCTCCCACCGGCTCTGTTCCCAAAGCCCTGGCTTGTGGTGCAGGGCTAGGCACCTGGGGGACCCCATCTCATCCTACCCAGCCTCGGTTGGTCACTCTTGCATCTCTGTCTGTCCTGCATACGTGTCTATCGAGGGCAGACCCAAGGATGCAGGTCCCTGAGACACAATTCAACCAGATATTTCCTGGGCTGGCTCATGGGGGCCCGAGGGCAGGTTCTCAGATGAGACGGGGGCCTGAGCAAGGGGTCCACTGTGTCACCCCTCCCCCAAATTATACCGTGTTAGGATCCTTAACTGTTTGCTGGGACTAGTGCTACACGGAGGGGGCAATGGCAACCTGATGGTGAAGGGAGGTAGGCTGCACCACGTGCACAGAGCAGCGAGGCACTCTCACCGAGCCAGGACGTGTGACCCTGCACACCGTCTTATCCCCTGGGGAGGAAGGTCGGGGAGGGAAGGAGAGGAAAGGCTTCCCCAAAACCACCACCAGCTTCTGGGCTGAGCAGGACAGGCAAGGAACGGAAAACAGGGATGGCGACTCACAAGGTCTGTGCAGGACAGGCATGCGTGTGCGTGTGGGGACCAAGCACCCCTCATCATAACACCCCTCTTCATGTAGGCTCTGGAACAGCTCCATCCAACAGAACTTTATGTGGCGATGGAAACGTTTTCTATTCTGCACAGACAGTAGCCACTAGCCACGTGGCTGCTGAGTAACTGAAGTGTGGCTAGTGTGGCCGAGGAATTGAATTTTCCATTTTACTTAAATTAAATTTAAACCTTAGTAGCTGCACGTGGCTAGTGTGATTGTGCTAGACAGACGGATGGTAGGAAGATGATGGGGTGTGGCAGGTAAGACGCAGGCCACCTGGGTCCCAATCCTGGTCCTGCCCCTTACTGGTTGTGACCCCTTGAACAGGGTTTCTACCTCTCCAGGCTTCAGGGTCCCCATCTGTAGAGGGAAAATCTACAGGAGGTGCAGACCGTGCCTGGCCCGGTGCTGGCTTCTCAGCTTGTGGTGTCTGGTGTCCTGCTTGGAGAGGCCCGTGGCCACCTGAGCTGCCACGTGCAGCAGAGAAGCGGTGCGGAGGGCTCCCTTGGGGCAGCTGAGGATGCTTGCTGAGGGGCCCACCCTGGTGGGGAAACCACCTGGCCCTGGGGACACACTTGTGGGCAAGTCCCCCCACGCACCCCCCTCCACCTGAACTTCTGCTTCTGTACCTGCTGTTCTCTTCCGCCTCCCCCGCAATCAGAAAGGTGCACGGACCCCAGCCACCATCCTGCCCAAACCCCTCATTTCCAGAAGACAAAAGAGAGGCCCCGAGATGCTGCGTGACCTGCCTATGGCCATGGGCAGCCAGGACAAGAGCCTAGGGCTTCTCTTGCTGGTTGAGGATCTGTCCCCCACAGGGCATGGCTCTCAGTGTCCCACATGCCTCCTGACCTCCCCCGACACACCCCTTCCCCACCCGAAGCTCAGTCTGAGGCACAGGTGGGACCGGCCCCTCGCACACCGCACGCCCTGCCCTCCACTGCCTTCAGAGCGCTGTCCCCCCAGGGCCATGTCCTGCTCGCCTTGCCGCCTTGCAGCTCAGGCCTCAGGGTGACCAATCAGGAGTGGAAGCCCAGCTCCCTAGCGGCTCCTCCCAAGACACAGAACCAAGAGGGCACAACTCTGCTCCTAGCATCTTTCCTACACACCCCAGCTGTCCTTAGAACACAGACACCCCCGAGCACCCCAGTACATTCTTGCTGTACTCCAGGTCTGGGGAAGGCTGGCTTCCCCCCTTCTAGGGAAAAGCAAGCCCCATAAAACATCCCTTCCTTCACGCCCCTCCCCCATCCCTGAAGGACCACAGCCCCCACTGCCCCACAGGTGAGAGTCCCAGGCCTCCCGGTAACATGGGAGCTACAGCAGCCTGGGCACGCGAGTGGGTATCACCGGGCGCTCTGCCTTGAGTCTCTGACGCCCACACGGAGGGAAGGGAGAATCTAACCAACCCCCGCCACCATCACTCAGGACAGAGAGTAGACCCAAACCCAAGAGCACACCCAACACACATGTCAGAAGGGCACCGGAGCCGGAGCAGGGGAGGAAGGAAGGTGCGGTCTAGACAGCAAGGCACGTGAATGCTGGGGGGGCGCGGGTGACGGAAAACCCTAGGCCCCAAGTTCAGCCCCCTCCCCGAGGAGAGAGAACCTGGAAGAGGTTTCAGAAAAGGGAGGGCAAGAAGAGGGAGGGCTCCTTCCCTTCCCCCTACAAGCCACTCTCAACCAGTGAAATACTTCAGTTAATCAGAAACTGGGCTGCATCCTGACCTGGATACAAGGTCAAGTGGATCTGCAACTTAGCACCTGTAGGTCATTTCGTGAATGGATGTATGCATGAGTTGGTTCTCCTTAGGGGTCCCCCTCCCCCTCAATGCAGCCCACCTCCCGTGTCCCCAAAGCCCTGGGAGACAAAGCCACTCACCTGGGAACTGATAGCCATAGCTGGGAGCAAATCCAGGGTAGCCGCGGCCATAGGTTGCCACGAAGTTGGGGTAGCCTTGAACACAGAGAGAAAGACCACGTCGGTTAGTGCAGCTGCTTCAGGCTGGGGGAGTCCGAGGGAGGGCGGGAGTAAGACACAGTCCGAGTTATTTTCCTCCACAAGATTACTTGTCTCCCGTGGGGGTCTTTACCCAGGGCCTGGGTCACCCCTCACCCGTGGCTGGAGCACTGCTGTCAGCCTGCTGGTGATTAGCCTGTATTTGGGCCGAGAGACCCCCAAAGCCCATGCACTTTCTTGAACCTGCAGAGTAAATGCCACAGGTTAGCCCCAGACCCTCGGCCCGCGCCGGGCGCTGACATTTGCAGAGCTTACCCTGTATGTACTTTACCTTAAGGCTATTGACAGTAGGAGATTAAAGTCCTTCGCCAGCACCATGGACAGAGCATAAGGAACGCGGGGTGGGGTCACAGTCTGGGGGCAAAACTCAGGGGCTGACTCTGTGCCTCTGGAAAAACACTGGGCCCAGTGAGCCATGGCCCGGGGGACGCAGGGACCAAGCCACGTCCAAGCAGGGACACTCCACCGTATCTTCCCAAGGCCCTGGGAGGACAGGGCGGGCCTGGCTGTGCTAAATGTGCACCACAAGCATGAACCCAAAGCCTCGACAGGCATTTCCCAGCAAGCACGCTCCTTCCAGGCTCCCGTCTCAGCAGATTACGTGGGGGTGCAGGCTAACCGAGGGGTGTCTGTGGAAACCGCTGCTGGACTGGGCGTGGGGTGCAGAGGAAAGTACCGGCAAGTCCTGGCGTCCCTGTGGGCGCCTCCGATCCGTTACCAGTTACCAACCCCCCACGAGATGCCCCTGCAGCTCCCTACCCGTTGTGGTGCCCACTCAGACCCTCACTCCTCACGTCCCGACTTCTTGAGTTCGGCTACAAAGAAGGCTGGGGTGGCCTCCTTGGACGGAAATTCCACTGGCCATAGCAGACCCACGGCTGCCCCGTTCCCAGCCTGCCAGGCTCCCTTTGCTTCCCTCCGCTCAATACAGAAGAAACTGAGTCCATTCACGCTCTTAAAATACCACCCTGGTCAGCCTGCCACCTACTTCACCACCACCACCATTGCCGGCCTGACCTCTGCTTTGACCTCTGAGCGGGACGCCTGGGGCTGTTTTCGGCTGCCCAGCACCTGAACTCCCTTCTCTGTGTCTGAGTCTTGGAAACAGGCCTGCCTCCCATCATGGAAGCAGAAAGGCCTCCCTCCTGCCCTTGCTGAGCCTGGCAGCTGGGAAGCAGACTGTGAACCCGGGCTGGGCCAGGGCAAGTCTTCTCCAGGTACCAGGGGGGCAGAGGAGGGTGGACGGTTCAGAATCTCTTCTGGCGTCAGCAGCAGGGCCCGGGGTCCATTGGTGGCAACCGTGGCCCCCTAACCAGGTCATTCCTGGGCTGTCCCTTGGTGGGGCTGTGCCTGACCGCCCAGCTCCCCAGCCTTCCTGGCACTTCTGTCCGTTGCCCAAGCCCTTTCCAATAATCTCTTTCAATTTTTTTTTTTTTTTTTTTTTTTTGTGGTACGTGGGCCTTTCACTGTCGTGGCCTCTCCCGTTGCGGAGCACAGGCTCCGGACGCACAGGCTCAGCGGCCATGGCTCACGGGCCCAGCCGCTCCGCGGCATGTGGGATCTTCCCGGACCGGGGCACGAACCCGTGTCCCCTGCATCGGCAGGCGGACTCTCGACCACTGCGCCACCAGGGAAGCCCCCCAGTAATCTCTTTTACTGTTTATAGCAGCCAGAGTTATTTCTGTTGCTTTGTCACCAAAACGCTAGTAGAAAGCGTTTTGAGGGGCGGGTTTAGGACAGTCTCCACGCCCTCCAACCATAAGGCCCATAAGTGGTGGCTTTCCACATGTATCCTTGTGGCTCCATACAGCAACTTAAACACCCTAAACCCAGGCTCTGGGGTCTCATCATCCACTTCCAAGGTGAATTCTCACATGTCACAAGCATTTTCTGACCCTGCAGGTGATGGCTGAAGACCAAGATCATTCACTAAATTCCAGCTTGGGTGCAGCATCACCAGTTAGAGTTTGCGGGTCTTCCTGCTGCTTGTTCATCGCGCTTTTATGCTGAAGGGGGTCCAGAAATGGGACCCACCCTCCTTCACTTTCCTCTGCTTGTTGCTGTCACAGCTTTCACCTTGACCGGAAGATCTGTCATCAGACCTAAGACAGAAGTTTGCTGGACTAGACGTCAGGAGATGGGTTCCAGCCCTGCCTCTGGCCCAAGGCCATGCCATTGGGGTTCTTCCCTTCCTTCTGGGAGCTTGAGTCTTGCCATCTGTAGAAAGCTTTGCAGGTCTCCTGCAGTGCTGATGGGCCCCAATTCTCAACAGAGACCAGCTGTGGCTCCTTTCCCTCGCTTCGGCCAGAGCCTTTGCAAATTTGCAGTCACAGCTCACTGGCCAATTGATCTGTTTACGCCCCACAAGGGTCTTGCTGCTTGCTCTTCTCGCATGAGTTTATTTCCCAGCACTTGGTGCCTTGCTGACAGAGGGGTGCCCAGACCAGCCAGGATGACCTGGCAGCTTCGTCCTGACTGCAGAGGAACAGACCCCAGTGAGTCGCTGAGCTCTGGCACCCAACAGGGAAAGAGAGACAGAGGGACCAAGAATAGGGACAGAGACGGGGACTCGGGTGCCTTAAGTGGACACACACACACTGGCTCCTTCCTTGGTATTTACTTCATGGCTGGCCAGCCCAATTCTCCTCCAAATTAATCACCTGCTATCAAATCAGATCTTTCAGCAATAGACTTCTTACCATTATGTCAACAATATTGATTAATGAATTATATGCAAACAGCCAAATCACTGCTGCCCAAGGGCTTTCCTAGTGAAAAATGACTCCTTTGCCTCTAACTTCAGTGCTGGGGGTCTTAAATATTTTAGTGTTAACGTGACAGCAAAAATCTAAGCCCATGTGTCACCTTCGAGACTCCCTCAGGGTGAGTGGGGTGGAGGGTGGTGGAACGCCCAGTCCCTCCCTGATTCGAGTCACCAGTATGATTCCATCGTATCTGCCTACTTCCTGGCACACTCGCAAGTCTTCACCAGGATTGAGGAAAAGCATGGTCAAGGTCACCCCAGTTTGGGGCCTCACCCCAATCTTCCTGGGCATGTCAAAATTGTCTCCTGTACAACAAAGATGAGAATTTGGCCTCTGCCCAAGTGGGGGACCTTATCTGCCCCCCCCATCACCGAACATCCTCTGGGTCGGGCAGATGAAATCATAAAGTTATAATACAACATGACTTCAATTTTCCTCTTCATTTACTGCTGTGCAGCCCAGCTCTGCTCGAGCGGTTCACAGCCCCAGCCACATGGGGGAGACTGGCTGGCTGCATATCCATAGCACATTACAGCAGACCCCGGCGGACGCTCCATCAAGCCACATTACGTTGAGATGACCCAGCCACCGCTTCCATTAGCAGCCGGGCCCCTCCCTCACTGGCCACTGCACAATTTATTTGCTCCAGTACTCTGGATGCCTGATCAAGCCCACAGTAATTATCTCGTGTCAAAAAAGGAAAAAACCAAGCCTTCTGCCTGGATGACCACCTTTCTTGCAGACAGGCTTTCCATTGTGAGGGAAAAAAAAAATCAGAAATCAACAAGAGAATTTGAATTTGCCAGTTGGCTCATTTGGGGGCACCCCCCTTTTGGGATGCTGGCAGAATTCTCAGAATTGTGGTTCTAGATCTTTGTTCCAACCCTAGAAGATATTTGCACATGACTCATCCTTTTCCAGGCTCTGTTACTCAGCTACTCAAGAGTCACAGAAAACAGCTTCCACCAGGCCCCCAACTTGAACGAGACAAGAGACAGGGCTGTTTATCCAGGGAGCTGCCAGCGTGTGACACATCTGCTGCGTGGCGTGCAGAGCATTGCCTGGGGCACCACGGTGGCTCCATGAGGTCTGCACACAGAGGCGACACCAAGTGCCAAGGGCCCTTTCCAGGCCATAGTCTACAAGGACGCTGGGCCCCCAGAATCATCTGGAGTTGCAGGGGTTCCTCCAGACCTGTGCTGTCCCGTTAAAAGTTTAACTTAATTTAAATTATATAAAAAGAAAGCTTCAGTTCTTCAGCTCGTCTTAAATGCTCAATAGCCACATGTAGCTAGTGGCCACCATCTTGGGTGGTGCAGATATAGGACCTTTCTACTACCGCAGAAAGTTCTAGTGCATTGTGCTGCTCTAGACAGAAGATGAAAAGCTGAATTTTGAGTTTCCTCTGTTTACTAGAAAACAGCTGAACAAATGGAGACCTCCTTGGGGATGACCTCAACAGATATTTTGGGGAAAGACAAATCCCAGTTGAAATTACAAATGAGTCTAGGCATGCGGCTATATGTTCCAGCCAATCTCCTTCTGATCAGCGAATGCCAGCAGATTAGAGCTCCTCATCCCTTCCAGACAAAAAAAAAAAATTTTTTTTTTTTGCTTTCATTTCCAAGGGGCTTAATGTTGGGGAGCACTGGGTCAGGATTTCACAGCGCTGCTAAGAATGCCTCTGGCTTTCTTCAGCTGGTCAGCAATGTCTCTCCACTTCTGGGCCCGCAGGGTGAGGCTTTTCTTCAAAGCCTCAGCAATGAGCTATTTCTCTATCACTGCTACCAAACATGTTAAATAGTGTGTGCCCAGCGAGGTCAAGATAGTTAGAGGCAGTAGGATTATACGGCTGAGAAGGCCAAGAGGAATCAGATATATCAACAATAATCATGTTTGCTTTTATTAAGTCCACTTTCGTTAAGAAAAACCAAACAGATTCTAGTGCACTGGGTGGGCGAGGCAGCGAGCAAAGTCTGAGAGCTGCAAAAATACCTTTCCTGAGGGTCTTAGTTGATTTTGGTATTGTCTAGCTCAAAGGAAGGGAGACTGACCTAAGGATGATTCCTCCTCTTCTCTCGTACGCTTTCTTAAAGGAATTCCCATTGGGCTGATTATTCCACGATTCTGTCAAAGGCTATGAAAGCTAACACCAAAACAGCTGTAGGTTCCCTCCCAAGAACGTTTGCTGCCACAGCAAGAGAGATCAAGAAAGAATAACTGCAACTGTACGCTCATCAGCCTCCCTTTGATGAGACCTCCCGAAGTATGGAGAAAATCTTCAAGGGTATTTAAACATCAGTTCCACAGTTTCCAAGTCATTTATCGACCAGTGTGTCTGCTGTGTCACTAGGATGTCTACTCCCTGACATCAGACTTCTTTCCCTGGTGCCTTCTCAGCATCTAGAACAATGCTTGGCACTTAGGAGGTACTCAATAAATACTTGTTGAATGAATAGACTTAAAAGCTTTAATGGCTTACAGTCTCACTTCTAAAAATCCCTAACAGTGTTATGTATTTTTCTGCTCTTTCGACAAGAAAAGTTTAAATCACTGAAACCTCATCTCCTTAACGAACTTAAAAAAAAGTGTTTCTGCGTGAGCCAAGTTCATCAGCCACACTGTTGGTGGCGGCAATGGTGGTGATTCTAGGACTGATAGGCAGGCCTAGTGCACCACAGAGATGGTGACCCAGGCGACTGATGGAGTCAGGTCAGGCCATCTTGCCAAAGGATTAGACTTCATCGGTGACATCACTTTAAGGGAAGCAGCAAGAAGCAAGGGCTTCAGTTACAGCACAGCAGGTGGCACTCTCCTCCACCAAGAGTCCAGAGGCCCAGGGTGCCCAACTGTGCCAGTGGGTGGAAGAGAGGGCAGCCCTGGCCGTTTCTGGCGAGCGCATCAGAGAAAGCTCGGTGAAGACCCCGGCCTGGCTGGGGAGGCTACAGGCCAACCAGATGGAGAGACTGTGAGCTTGTTCCCTGAGTGGCGGTCTGATTCCCCCTTCTGCCTGGACCTCAGGCTGAGCTGGTTCCCAACGGGGGACACATTTGGGGACCTCTCAGGAGGCCCTGTCTCAGCAGGCATCTAGATGGCCTCAACATAGTAGCTGGGGAATTCAGGAGGGCTGGGAGCTAATGAGGGCTGGAGTCCAGTGCACAGATCTTGTTGGGAGGTAGAAATTCAAAGATAATCCAGCTCCCTTGGCTGGGGGTCCAAGGAGGAGGCTGCAGGTGCCATGGCTCAAGTCACACACAGATGCAGGTCTAGCTATGTTCTCGGTCACCGGCAGGAAGGGGTCCCAAGTGGCAGGGTGTTGGATACCTACTTGGGTGGTAATTTGCCCGGGGCTCCCCAGTACCTTACTAATAACAGCTCCCAGTATAAGTATATATTACTGTATTTTGTTGATTAGAAGACACACTTTTTTTTTTTTTTTTTCACATCTTAACATCCTGAAAGTGGGATCCATCTCACAATGTGGTTTAGTTAACAGTGTATATTTTTTCTTTCCGGATGGTAGACAAGGTGCATTCCACCACCCATGGCAGCTTGAACTTGACAAAACACAGCACTGGTTGGGCACGATACGGCTTCATTTATCCTCAACAACCCCATGAAATGAGGGTTCCCATATCCCTATGGATGGGGTAACTGAAGGACAGAGAAGACTGTCCCTCCGAAGCCACACAGCTGACCAGACGAGAAGTCCAGATCTCCTGATTCTGAGGTCCTGAGCCCTTTCCTGTGGTCCACACAGCCCGCCTTGGTGGAAGCCGGACCCACACCATCAATTCCACCCGAAGAGCTCTCTGCTTGCTTGGGGGTGGAGGAGAGCCTCGGTGACCTGAGGGGGCCTGCCTGGGGCATGGGGGTTTCGCCTGGTGGCAGCCCCAACCAGAGCTACATGGGCAAAAGGCCAAACCTTTAAGTAGCAAGGGTATGGGGGATGGGGATGAACTGGGGGATGGGGATGAACTGGGGGAGGCTATGACTCAAGAACTAATAGACTCAACCACAGTGACTTTTTAAACCAGCTATTACTACCTCTTTGCTGCAGCTCAGGGAAGTCATAACCTGAAATATGAGAGAACAAAGTCGGGGAAGATGAGTGAGCAACTGGCATCCATCACATTTCCATCCCTCCGAGAGCAGGAACCAATCAGAGGGCATCTGGAGAAGCACAGGGACCATGTGGGTCTGCCCACCACCAACTGTGGTCCAAGCCACTCAGCCCACCACCTCTCCTCACACACGCTCTGCCTGGACCTGCCCAGCAGCAACCTTGATGGCCCTCGGGGCTCCACACTAGGACCCTCGCATTCCAAGCTATTTCTTTTGTCTGCACGACCCTTGGCTTGCTCATCCTTCCCATCCTAGCTGAGATGTCACCTCCACAGGGAGGTGTTCCCTGATTCCTCCAACTAGTTTCCATTCCTCATTATGTGCCATAAAGCACCTCACAACTCTCTCTATTATGAGTAATAACGTATCCGTGTGATGAGCTGTTAAATGTCACCTCTCTCACTAGACCACAAGCTCCATGAGGGCAGGGACCACATCTGCCTTGTTAGGCACTGTCTCCCAGTGCTGGCCCTGGGCCAGGAACGCAGTAGGTGCTCAAGGACTATTTGCTGTTGAATGCCTCCTGCGGTCAACAAGGCACCTGCCTGGGCTCCCATTATGAAACCATTGGTCTGTGGAGCCCCGAGCCCTTGCTTGGCATCTGGGGAGAATACAGCTGCCATACCTTTGCTCTTTGGCAACTGGGCTTTGCTCCACACCTCTGCTTCCCCAGGAAGAAAACCTCCCCCAGGCAAGCAGAGAAAACCATGGGGTACATGATACCTCACATAAAGGGTATCAAGTGAGAAGCAGAAGGGTGGGGGCACTTCCTGAAGATCTGGTTCCTAAAAAGCCCCCCATTTGATGCCCTAGGGACTTTATACTCATCATTTAAAATTCAAGACTCTGAAAGCCAGCAGGCAGTATGGGCTCAACTCTTTTAAGATTTTATTTTAAAATTGGGAACTATTAATCCATTTGGGGTTTCTTTTGGTATATAACATAAGGTAAGGGCCACATACAAATTATTTTTAGAGCAAGAGCTACACAAGTGTCTTACAGTCAACCAGGAAATAATTCTCATTGATTTTTAAAAATTAATTTCTTTATAATAATTAAACTCATACATAGAAACACATTTAATTTAGGCTCCTTAACTTTTTCTATCAACAGGTGCCTTCCTATATGCCACACTATTTTAATTACTGTAGTTTGGGACTATGTTCTGATATTTGGTCAAACTCTCTTTTTTCTCATTTCTCTTTTTAAAAAATTTTCTTATTTATTCTCATGCGTTTCTTCTTCCAGGTAAGTGTTAGAATCATTTGACCAATTTTTAAAGAATTACAATAGGAATTTTCCTTGAAACTCTGTTAAAGCTAAAAAATTAGCTTTAACATCTTAGCCATTTTGAGAATTCTCATGGCATCCATTTCCACTTTTTAAAGTTCCTCAAAATAACTTTACCTGCCTTGTTACTTCCTCAAATAGATACAATTCTTTTAAAGATCTAAATTCTAAAGCCAAGAAAAGTTTTATAAATTTAAAACTGAGCCAAGAATGATTTAAACAGCAGCAAATCTGAAAATACATAAAGAGCTTGTCAAACAATATAGAAGAGGGACTCTTAGCCAAACCAAATGAAACCCATTAAAACTAGACAGACCGTGTGCCTGAATGGAATTTTACCATTAACTACCATTTATCCCATTTAATTAGTATTTTCCCGACACACAATAACTTGCACTAAAATACCGTTCTCTCGCCTTGAAATTTCTAATTATTGTTGCGACCCACACCATTATGCTTCTCCACTGCTTTCTCCATCTTTCATGCCATTTAAGCGGCAAGATTTTCTATTATCTATGCAGGACGGACAGAGATACCTTTAAGGAAGGGGCATAATATGCAACTCAATTTCTCTATAAGCCAGGAGAGATCATTTTTCATCAGAACAAACATACTTTGTCTTTCATCCTTTTTTTTTTTGCAAATAAAGAATAAAACAGGTTATTTAAGACATCCATTTAAACACAAATTTGATATCCCAAGAGAAAAATGTTAATCACTTAAATAGACAGGATTATCGCCCACCATTACCATATCCCCTCTTCTCCCAAGTTTTAGAAAATGTAGCCTTGGCTCACATAAGTTAAGCCAGCCAGGAGTCCATAGGTCTTTAAGAACTCCCAGTCAGCAGAGAGGGCTGAGGCAAAGAGAGTAACTTTTCCTCCTTTTGAAAAAGGGAGTGGAAAGGGGAAAAAATAATATCAAGTACCTTCTATGAGCCAGGCATGGGACAAGATGCCTATCTATCTAGTTGTCTGCCTATCTATCTATCTATCTATCTCTGCTAATTTAGTGGTCACAACTGTCCTGTAAGAGGGATTATCACCCTCATATACAGATGGGGAAGCTGAGCCTCAGACAGGTAAAGCAGTTAGCCCAACTGGAAGGTGACCCAGTCCCCAGGGTCCGGCCCAGACTCACCCAGCATCCCCATGCCAAGCATGAAAGCATCCATGGTATAAGGCAGTCCCCGGGCCCGGCCTCTTGTCCCAGGTGGGAACATGACTTCCTTCGGCTGAGCCTTCTTACATTCTACCTGTTAAACAGAAAGGCGAACAAATGAGATGCAAATGAATTCCATGTAAATGTCAAATGCAGAACTGATCTGGTTACCAGCTAAGTTATTTTTAGCCTCGCTCCTTACTCACTGTAAAAATAGTCGTGCCGAGTAAATGGCCTGCAAAATAAATATTGAAGAAAACACACCACTTGTGCAAATCCTGCAAAAACCTACAAGGATGAGATTGGGTTTGGAGGGGCTGCAAGGACAGCAGCTGAAGATGCACAGGTGTGGGCTGGATCTCAAACTGAAACCTGAGCAGAAGGCGTGAGAAGGCGGGCGATGGCTGTTGGATGCGTCTGTGAATAATAACAACAGCAATAGTAATAATCCGTCATTATCGTTCAGCCCTTTACATGTTTACACATTCCTCTCAGGCTCCATCAGGTCAGTGACTCTTCATAGCAGGCCACCTGATCCTGTCTCATTAAATACAAAGGACAGTTAGTCTTAGCTCCATTTCACAGATGAGAAAACTGAGCATCAGAAGGCTTGTGTAACAAGCTCTAAGCCATATCCCAGCAGGTGCAGGCCCGGAAGCCGGATTTTTAAAATTTCTAGGTCAGCGATGCCACCATCTCCGTAAAACCTGCCCCAGCACACTCCCAAGGGAAGTAATAAGATTAAACATGGATTACGGGTTTCTCACTTTGCAGCTATGTCTTCAAGTGGTTGCTAATCTTTCCTTTCTGTTTCCCCCTCTGCCTCCAAAATTTCTTAATCCTATTCTGCTCACATCCAGAAGTCATTTACTTAACAACCTTAATGACAGGTAATACAAACCCTAAGAAGTAAGTAAAACTGCTGCCTGTTGAAGTTCCTACACTGTTATTACTAGTGTTCCTTAGGCCCTTGGTCGGCGCTTACTTGCTTTTAGTTTACAGATAGACTTAACAAGCCTTGTTAGCCAGGAATCAATCCCATTGCTGATGAAGATGGGATGTTGTAGAGCAAGGCAGGAGTGCTTAAAGCTGCCGGAACTAACAGCATGACAGCCTGACAGTGATGGGGAAAAGACAAGAATCAGGTACCTTATTTTAAAAAGCAGTCTGGGGCCATATAGTATAGGAGCCAAAACTTCACATAGCTCGACAGCTGCTGAGGGTCACTATCACACATTAAATTACTATTGCTCATGGCATGTCTGAGAGATGAAGAAAAAGTTAAATTGTGTGCAATGTACTTTGTTTTAAAAAGGACCTACACGGGTTATCCATCATGGAGATATTCTCACTCCAAATACTTCAATTAAAAAATATTTTAGTGCTGAAGGCTACGGGGAAGCTTTAATTACCTAAAATATTAACTCCTCTTTCTTCAAAGACGTCGGATAATAAGTATTTACTGTTGCTCCTTAAAGAATGATAACCACGCATGCTTTAAAAAAATGGAAAAAATGGCTCAACATTCATGACTGATATGTTTAATACAAAGAGGTTTCATAGAGTAAAAGGAAAGAGATGAGCATCTCCACAGAGAAATGGGTAAAGGACTCGAACAGGCGATTCAAAAATGGCTAATAAAGGAGAATACATCCCCAACTGTGTGCTTTTTGAAACAGCAAAAGCCATAAATGTATACACTTCCCGCAACCAAGAAATCCTACTTACAGGGATTTATCCTGCAGGGATGAGGCTATTCGCCACAAGCATTAATTATAATTTTTTTTTTAAAAAGGAAATATCCTAAATGTCCAAGAACAGGGAGTTAGGCCGAGTTTGGTACATCCAAGCTGACTGAAAGCTATGCAGCTACGGAGAAGCAGGCTGATAATAACATACGTGGGTATTGGGAAACCCTCCGTCCCAGGCAAAGCAGGACGGCTGGTCACCCTAACTGGAAGAGGTGGGGAAAAAAGCAAATTACAGTGCCTTTGGAAAATCAACAAGTGTATATATCATACAGGGGAAAAGTACTAAAAAATTACGCCAAAGTTGTCTTAGTTTGTTCTTTACTTCCATTGTGCATTCTATTGTTGTTGTTTATTCCTCCAGTTTTCTTGCTTCGAGCATGACTGTCGCAAGCGAGGTGGGGTGATTCACAAGAAATAAATTCATCAGAATTGGGTCTTTTCGATTTCTCTCATAAGCCCAGAGCTGACATTGTGCTCCTGGACTCCAGATCCCATCCCTGGGACTCAGAAGCAGGCTGAGAAGCCTCATTTGCAAGAGGCTGCCTGAGCCTGGGGAGATGGGTGTGCTCTGCAGAGGCAGACAGATAATTACCTAACGCCAACACCGGGATCTGGAATAATACGCTAACCAGCTCACTTCCTAATAGCCCTATCGGTGACAATCTACTGCATTGTCTTATGAAAACCTGCTGCCTGTTCCTAGGCAACCTGATCAACGAAAATTTCAGGTTTATACAATTTTCATTTAGGAAACATAAAGGTTAACTGACTGTAATGGGAGTATTTTAAACAAACCCACCTCTTCCTCTCACAGAACAGGGCTGGCAGCTCTGTTGAATTCTGCTCTGTCTGGGCTGGCGATGTTGCGGGCGGCACCGCCTGCGTGGGCTCTGTCAACCCCTCGCCGTGTTGACGGTGAGCGCTCCCGGAGGCCAGGGGCCGTGGCACGCGCCCTCCCTGGGGGACCCTGCACGTCCCGGGCACTTGAGTGACAGGCAAAGGCAGCAGCCGCACTAGGGGGCCTGGCCTGGCCTGGCAGGCACGGAAGGCTTCTCGGAAGATTTCTCAGGACCAGGAGGCCTGCCCCCAGCCCTCACCACCTTTGATGATCTCCTATGAAGGGAAAAGAGGCATAGCTTTTCTCTCCCTGGATCCTGAGCCCTTTCAGTGGGCCTGGGGCTTGCTGAGGATGAAACTCTGTCCTTCGCCCATCAGACTGTGAGTTCCCAGGGCAGGGATCAGGGTCTGCCTCTATGTCCTGGTCCCTCAGTGAGGTTCCATACAGAGCACGGATTGACCTACATGCTCCTTCAGGGAGACCCGGTCTACTTGATGCCATGGTGCTGAGGAACATGACGTGCCCAGCGAGCGCTAGACAGCGGGGGCGTAGAGACACACAAGGCAGGGCCCCATCCAAGGGCCGTCCGTCTAGGAAAAGAACAGGTCCTGACTGCCTTGTTCTCCTAACATCAAGGCAAATATTCATCTGTCAACCTGTCCCTTGTCACTTCTGGGCCCGTCAGCCTCTGGCACCTCTTGAGTGAGCCTATATTTGAGCCACCCCCATCCCCGCTCTCCTCCCACTGGGCCCTGGGCAAACCAGAGAACTTGGCAGGAGCACCAGAGTTACAGTCAGAGCCAGAACTCGGGGAACCCGTCCATCTCCGCAGCTCCATGCACTCAGTCATCCGGCCACACGCTGTCCCGGTTTTCTATTGCTGTGCAACAAACTCCCTCAAACTTGGTGGCTCTGAGCAATAATTTATCATGCTTCCTGGTGGCTCTGAGTGCGGAGTGGGCCCAGCGGGGCTCTTGCTTGTGGTCGCTCATGTAGCTGTGGTCAGATGATGGCTGGGGCTGGAGCCAGAGGAAGCCTGCCTCGGAGGAGAGCCAAGATGCCTTCTTCCCTCCCACGGCGGGCAGCGGACGCTGCTTTGGCTAAGACCGTTCATCGTGGCTTCTCCGTGGCACTCGGTCTTCTCCCAGCATGGCGGCTGAGTTCCAAGGGGGAGTGTCCCAAGCATGAGCATCCCAAGGGACCGAGGCTGAAGCCACCCAGCTTCTTAACTCAGCCTTGGGAGTCACACTGTTTCTTCCATCACCTTCTACTGGTTACAATGGGCCAGCCTGGATTTGGTGTAGGAGGGGGACACTCTCAAGGACATGAATGCTGGGAGGCCTAGGTCATAGGGGCCATCTTTGGAGACTATCTCACGAGATCAAAGGAGAGCCGTGAGCAGACAGGACAGCGGGACCCTTGGTGACGGGCTTGCTGGGGGCTGCCTTCACCATGGGGCACAAGGCAGGGCACTGAGGCTCCCTTCCCAGGGCAGCCCCAGAGACACTTATCTGGCTCCCCAGGTAAACAGAAGCAAAACAGGAGTGGTTCTCCTGGTGACCTGATCTGCTGCTCCAGCCCTTTCAGCACCTTCCCTTTTATGGTTAGACCCCCTCATTTATGGTAAACGCTCCCCACCACCCACACCCAAAGTGCTCACTCTCAGGCAGCCCTGGTGGGGGCAGCGTCTGAGGGAGAAACATCTCCGAGGCTTGGGTTTCAGGTCTCCTCAACCAACAGCTCAGACCCCACCTCTGCAGCTTCTCACCACGGCTGCCTTCAATACTGTTTCAAATGGCAGCTGGAGAAAGTCATCTGGGTGGAGGGCCAGAAGACGGAGTGGGAGTTCCCTTTGGATCTGTGCTCGTAAGAAGCCTCAGAGGCCACTTGTGACCAACTGCTCACACCAGGAAGATGAGGTCTCCATTCTCAAGCTTCATGGCTGGCAAAGCCACAAAGTAACCTCCACACTGGGGTCCAAATGCCAAGACATGCCAACCCCCCAAAGCTAGATGGATTTGCTTTAAAATTCCAATCTCCAAATATGCTGCTTTGCTTGGTAAACTGGCTTTGGAGGAGAGGGTGTGGCTTCCCTGTAGCCCACGCAGTGATGGGCTCAGAAGGATGACCCGGCTGAACCCTCTTCAATGACAGAACTTCTACGCTGGTGGCTGTCCCTCCAGAGGGTGAATCGGAGGGCACTGTGAGGGTGACGTGTGGTCTTTAACCCTCTGTGAAGGTTGCTCGTTGGTGTGGGGTGCCTCCGCCCATCTGGGTCCAAAGCAACTCAGCGAGGAGGTCTGTTTCTAACTTTATATTTAGAAAGAATTTCAAGAGGACAGCACAAAGGACACTGCACACCCCTTATCAGAGTCACCTGTTGTGAACATTTTGTGGCTTCTGCTTTATCACTTGCACCCTCTTTGTCTCTGTCTATAACCGTGTATTTTCCCCTGAATCATCTGAGAGGAGGCTGCATACATTACGGTTTGCGTTTCCTAAACATAAAGACATTTTCTTACATGAGCATGGTACAGTTAGCAACCTCAGGACATTTAGCATCTATAAAATACCTGTATCTAACCTGCCTTCTGTATCCCTGTTTTGCCAGTTCACCCAATGATTCCTTTCATAGCAGTATGCCCACCTTGTAGAACAGGAAGCTGAGGCCCACGGACATCATACATGGTGCCTGTGGCTTCAGAACCAGTCTATGTCTGGTGGGGCTGGGTTTGAACCCAGGTCCGCCTGGTGTCACGGCCCAACCAAGGCAGGGGGCCCTGTGCCACCCCCTCTCTAGGGGGGTGATGCTTGGCATTGACTTTGGAGAAGGCGCTGGGACTTCAGCGGGGACAGCTTCCCTGCAGCTACTCTGAGTGGCTGCTCTTGCCCAGCTGGCCAGCAGCCCTTGCTCAGGCAAGCTCCCTGCCGGGCACCTTTAGGAAGAGGCTCGCAGTCTGAGAAGGATGCCACAGTCTGGGAAGTGAAAAGGCTTTTGTTCTTCCTTGGTCTCTACACAAATGGCCCTGGTCAGCACGTGCCCCAGGACCAGGAGGGAAGCCTGGCCCGGCCTCAGTCTAGGGAAACCCAAGCCCCGCAGCCGTGGCCTTGATTTACCACCGAGGACAAGGAAGATCTGTGTGGCCTGAAGAAGCCAGTGTTTGCAGCTTCACTTCTTGCCCCAAACAGGTCATGTTAGAACCATTTACTCCTCTAGGGAGAGAGGGGCCTACTTCAAAGGATAAAATAGATCTCAAAGAGATCAACCTGGACCATGTGGCTGGCAGGAGGGGAGGGACAGCTGTAGGTCAGGCCTCTCGGGGCGGGCGAGCGCTCAGGGGGGGATGGCTTGTGGCTTCTGCTGTGGGCACCATCCTTCTGGGGAGCTTCCCGAAAGACACAGACACCTGACCACCGGCATCTCCTCTGACTCAAGCTGCACCCCCTCCCCAGCCAGGTCCCCGCGGGCTCCAGGCAGCACTGCCTCTCTGAAGCCCCAGGCTGACCATCTCCTGCAGCCCCCAGGCTCCGGGCGGAAGGGCGATGACACTCAGGTATAAAGATTCTGGGGTCCTGCCCCGAGCCAGCGGCTCCCCAGGCTCTCTAGTGGGGCAGGCGGGGGGAGCTGCACCCCAGAAACCACACACGGCGCCCACTGCGGTGTCCCCATCACAGCCTTTCTTCCTCCTGCCCGCTGCTCCCTCTTGCCCTCTCTGCCATCACAAGCCTTTCTGGAGACCCCAGGAGGGAGGACCCTTCACGGGGCTCTTGCCCTCAAGGATCCTGCAGAGCAAGACAAAGCCTAGGCAAGCTCCTTGGGGAGGAACTGAGTCTACTGTCCCGCCCCGTGCATGGTGCCCAGAGTCGGCCTCAAGAGCACGGCGGCTACAGAATGTGCTAGAGAACGTGCAGCAGCTGCAAATGAAGATGAGGGCCCTTGTCCCACCATCACTCAGCGTATCAGGACGGCAGCTGGGTGAACGCCTGGCCTGAGACACCATCACGCCGGGGGCAGCAACCACACCCTGGAAATCCTGGCAGCCGCCCTGGGAAGACCCAGCCCTTGACTCCAGCGGGAAAGGGCATCCAGCCACCTGGCCATACCTGCGCCTCACCAGTGCCAGCTCTTGTGCCCTCTGCCAATGCGGAGAGGACCCTCAGCCAGGCAAGACCGCAAGTGAGTGGAAGCGAGGTCCATGTCCCTTCCCCAGACATCTCCATCAGACACTGTCCTTGCAGACAGGGAGCAGCGGGCGGCCAAGCACCAGAGGACCCACTTGTATGGATAAGTTGTCTTGTTCCAATGCAAAGGGGTCCTCACAGATAGGGGACCCCCCCAATGGAGTCTAAGGAAGAGGGGGTTACTGTGCAAACCGAAATGGAAATGCCAGCCTGGGAAGTGAAGGAGGCCAGCAGAAATATCTACCTTCAAAGGACACACACTTGCTATAAGTGGCCCAGACCCATGCGTGACAAGCACTGAGAGTCCCACCGGACATAGAATCTTGACTCCCCTCTCCGGTCAGCAGAATTACTCTGGAGAAGGAGGAACATATTGTTTTGTTTTGTTGTTTTTTATTTGTGGTATGCGGGCCTCTTACTGCTGTGGCCTCTCCCGTTGCGGAGCACAGGCTCCGGACGCGCAGGCTCAGCGGCCATGGCTCATGGGCCCAGCCGCTCCGTGGCATGTGGGATCTTCCCAGACCGGGGCACGAACCTGCGTCCCCTGCATCGGCAGGCGGACTCTCAACCACTGCGCCACCAGGGAAGCCCGGAACATATTGTTTATTGAGCACTTCCCCTATGCAAGGCATAGTCACGACATCCTCGTGTGTGTGTATGTCTTTGTGTATACACATATTATATAATGTAGAATATATGTCATGACACATACATGTAATGCACATAAAGCACAGCGCCTGGCACACAGAAGTCCTCCAAGAATGCCCGGTGTTCTCAACACCCTCACTAATCGACTCCCCGTTTCCTCCGTGAGTTGGCCTGACTCACCCATGGTTAGAGTAGAAAAGGCAACTGAGGCTTCCAAGAAGGATTTGCCCAAGGTCACAAAGCCAGATAATGGCAAAGCTAGGATTCAATCCTAGGTCCTCCAATTCAAACCCCCTGTCCCCACCTCTCAGCCTCTGGCCAGCCCTTCCCTCCCTCCCTCTATCCACCCGTCAAGGTCCATTCGGAAGCTGTTCCTCCCACAAGGCCATCCCCGATCCTCGTTCCAGAATTAATTTCCCCACCACTTCTGGGACTAATTTCATCCACTGTTTCCTCTGCTCAGTATTTTATTAAAATCAGCGATGGCGAAGTGAAAACAGTCATAAGCCAATACCATTAGCACCTCCTATTCAGCAGGCAGGGCTGGGTGGGGACACAGATGAATTCAGGATGTCGCTCAGAGTCTGGGCAAGGAGTGGAGAGGAACTGGTCCCTAACCCTGTCTGGAGACATGTGCCCAGTGTCCCCCGCAGCCTCCAAGCAGTGCCCAGATCCAAGGGGGGGCCTTGTCCTGCAGCCTAGCCTAGAGGCTAAGGTCCCCGGTTTCATCTCTGCTCCACTGCCAGCTCTGAGCTGGGACCAGCTGCCTGACTTCCCCGGGCCTCAATTTTCTCATCTGTATAACAGAGTAACAGCAATGCCCACCCCACAGGGCTGCAGTGAGCTAAGAAATTAAACAAGCTAATCCTATAGTGCTCGCGCTGGATAAAGTTAGCTGGGTCACACCTGACTGTCCTCCACATGGAGCCTGGGTGCGAGCCTTTCAAGGTGATAAAGCTAGTTCACATCTGTGCTTAAAACGCAGAGAAAGACAAATACCGTATGCTAACACATATATATGGAATTTAAGAAAAAAAAAATGTCATGAAGAACCTAGGGGTAAGACGGGAATAAAGACACAGACGTACTAGAGAATGGACTTGAGGATACGGGGAGGGGAAGGGTAAGCTGTGACAAAGTGAGAGAGTGGCATGGACATATATACACTACCAAACGTAAGGTAGATAGCTAGTGGGAAGGAGCCGCATAGAACAGGGAGATCAGCTCGGTGCTTTGTGACCGCCTAGAGGGGTGGGATAGGGAGAGTGGGAGGGTGGGAGGGACGGAGACGCAAGAGGGAAGAGATATGGGAACATATGTATATGTATAACTGATTCACTTTGTTATAAAGCAGAAACTAACACACCATTGTAAAGCAATTATACTCCAATAAAGATGTAAAAAATATATATATATATTCTATTTGTGCTAGAGGAAAAAAAACAAAAACAAACACGTAAATCCCAAAGCCTGGGGGGGAGCACAGCGGAAGAGAGAAAGTGGCCGTCACCCTGCAGGCTGGGAGATCTGGCATGCCGCCACCACTAACTTTCCCCCTGACCTCCCCAACCTGCGGGCCGGATAGGCCCGTCTTCCTGCTTTCATCAGCAAGGTGTGCTGAGGGAGCTTCCCAGGCTGCACTATTTGGGGAAAAAGCTGATGGTGGCGGCAGCAGCTGTTTTTTTTTTTTTTTTTTCTGGGAACCTGCAAGGGCATTTCAAAGTGAAAAGAAACCTCAGCCTCCAGCAGGTGCCCCAAATCTGCCACAAGCTGGGTGTTTGTCCCAGTCTGTGGTGGGCTTTGCCAGAGACCCTGCCCAGGCCTAATTTCATTTCTCAATTCAAAAGAAAAGAAAAGAAAAGGGCAGCTGGGGCATCGGCTCACGCGTCCCCGGGAGGTCGGGCAGGGCAGGTGAGTGCAGTCAAAGGAAGAACAGGCCCCAGAGGAGGGGAGCACAACGGCCTCTTCCAGGCGCCTCCAGGCCCCCTCCCGACCCTGCACCCCCTGGGATCCAGCGGCAGCACACACGGAAAAGCCCAGAGGCCTTGGGCTCCGAGACACTGAGGAGGGGGCTCCGCTCTCCCCAGCCCCCCTGCAGGGACCTCACCAGAGGACAGATGACGGGCAAACGAGCTCGGGCAGTGGGGGGCCCCCTCCCTGCAGGCCGACCTCCTTCTGCCTCAAGAGCCACAGACGTTTCCCACCCAACCACCGCAGCCCTCCCCGCTGCCCCCCCCCCCACTTCCCTCCACGCAGAGATCCCGCGGCTCGCACAACAGAGCCGGGACAAACAGCCGAGACACACACGCCACGTGTGGATGGGTGCGCACGCATGCGCGATGGGGGGTGGGCGGGGAAGGACCTCTCCCTCCCCCACGTAAACACGAGATTCGTTGATTAAGTGCCTCTCTGGCGTTTCCTTTTTTTTGGCCTTCATCCTGCTTGTTTAATGTTATATTTGACATTCTCATTTTCTAGATGGCAACGGAATCAGAATGGATGGCTAAAATTAGCTTATGAGTGAGAATGACGCTACAAATAGGATGGTGAACACAGAAGCCTAGTTAATTCCACCCACATTACCTCCCCACCCCCATGCCCCCCAATTTTGGGCTGGTGCCCAACTGAGCTCTCAGGCCTCAGGCTGAGGCGGGACAGCTGGAGGAATGGGAAGCATGCTGGGTCACTGGGGCACCCGGCCGGGGTCAGCACCCACCCCAGCCTGGGGCCTCCGCGGACCACCTGACCCAGCACCACAGCCCCGAGTCCAAGAGGCCAAGCTGATCTCTTGCAGTTACTAAGGAGGTTTTCAGGAAGGCCTATTCCTTCAAGGCTACCAGATTATACACCCGACAACAGAGCAGGCCAAGACCTCCCAGGGCCAGAAACTGAACCAGCACCTCCTGTAAGCTGCCCAAGGCAGTGGCCATCATCCGTCCCATCTTTCGGAGGAGGAAACAGGTACAGACAGGTGGGGTACTTGCTGGGTCACAAGATAACCAGTGGTGGGTCTGGGATTCAGGCTTGGGCAAGTCTTGGGTGTTTCTAAATGACCCGGCAGGTCCCAACTTGGGGACAAGGACATGTGACATCACTCAAGGATCCAGCCCATCACCCACTGGATGAGCCTCACACACCTGCAGTCAACGCTCTGAGACCCAAATCAGAGGGGAGGCCCGGACACTGAGAGCTTCCTTGGGAGGAGATCTGGTCTCTGAACACACAGGGAGTGTGCAGTGGTGCCAAGAGTCCCAGACTGGCCTGGTGATCCCGGGCCAGGCCAGCTCAGCTGGCTCCAGGCTCTTCCGGCCTTAGGTCCCTCACTCCCGAGTTCTTTCCTTCTGACACTGGATGGATGATTTATGACCCAACCCCCCACGTTATCTCATTAGCAGTGATCCTCGCCAGTGCATTCAGACTTCAATGTGCATACAAATCACTGCGGATTTGTCAAAATACAGATTCTGATTCAGTACATCCGGGGTGGGGTGGGAACGCTCTGCATTCCTAACAAGCTTGCCAACTGCTTAGCAATGTTCATAAATTGGATCACCTTAAAGGAACAAGGAAAAGGACTTTTTAAAGGAATTCCATAGTACTCCTCATATAAAGCAAGTAAACACACTCATCCTTATATTTACCAGTGAAATCAATCCAGAGTTTTCAATGATGAGGTTTGTCTAAAGTGGCAGCGGGGTAGAGTGGGAAGGACCCAGGGCTGGAGCCAGAATGACACAGGTTCAAACCCCTGCTCTGTCCTTAGAGCCATGGACTGTGGAAGGCCCTTCACGGCTCTGAGCTCTACTGTCCCCCTCTCTACAATGGGACAATGACTGCGTGCATGTAAGCTGCTGGCACGGTGCCTGGTGACCGCCGACGTCCTGCTGTGGATCACAAGTTTCCCTGCCCGGCCCCTTTCTAAGTGTACCCCGAGATCTCACCCGGTGAGGCGGGCGTCGCCTCCAACTCCTTGGAGATGGGGGCTGAGCCAGGCCTCTGAGGGGCCTGGCAGGTCTCTGTCAATTCCCACCTGCCTCCCTGCAGTGCCGGGAGGCACTGGGAGGCTATGCTGGTGGCTAATCAGGCAAGTGTCCCCGCTGCTTCAATCAGGGCCCGCGGCGGGAGGGATGTGTCCTTAATGACCCAGCGCCGGCTCGCTGAGTGTCCGGGGAGGAGCCCCCTCCGGACGGTCACCAGGCGGCCCTGCGTGCGCATCCGTGTGTTTACTGTAAAGGAGCCATGTTCGCGCTGCGCTCTGACTGTGCCAGGGCGGAGGCCGGGGCGGAGTCTCAGCGGTCAGGCCCCGAGCTCCGGGGGCCCCCGTGCCCCTTGCTCACCTCTGGGGGGTGGGGGAGACATCTGTGGCCGACAGGGACCCCTTAGAGGCTCGGCCCTTCTTCCCAGCCGGGAACCCGGCCCCGAGCGAGCCCGTGGCCTTTGCCCTTCTCTTAGGAGGACTTGGAACCACCCAAGCCACAGCACGGCTGCCCGGGAGGGGTCGTCAGTGGCCTTGGAAGGCTGTAGCCCAGTGAGATGACCCTTCAGATCTCTTTCAGCCTGGAGAACGGGGAACGGCCTACTGGGCACAAACGTGAGCTCTGGACCTTAGCTTTCTGGGCTTGAAATCTGCTGCTGCCATTTGCTGGCCATGTGGCTCTGAGGAGGCTGCTTAACTTCCCTCTCTGCCTCACCTTGCTCATCAGTCAAATGGGGATGATGATTAGTACCTACATCAGATGCGGGTGATAGTCAAATGACATACATAAAGCAAGCACTCAGCAGAGCACGGAGTTCGCTCTCAAAAATACTGGCTATTCGTGGGACCTCGTGTGGGAGCACCAGGTGGGGCTCTCTGCCCACCCCCCTGCCACCACTGCCACGGAGGCGGCCTCCTTAAGGCCAGGCCTCTACGCTGGCAGTGGGGGTGTGTCAGTTCCTGCGGTCCCGGCTTCCCCGCTGCTCTGCAGCCAGAAGCATTCGTGCCTGCTGCTGGCTGTCCTGGATGCCAGGGAAGGGTCCTCATTTTAACAAATGTCCAGGAGATTCACCAACCAAATTAGATGGGCGATGGCTTTGGGAATGGTAATGTGCCTCACTGTCACGTGGTCCCTCACCCAAGCCTTTATTCGTCACACAATTAGTTATACAGGGCCTACTGAGCGCCAGGCACACGAGGACTGGGTTAAGAACCAGAAGAGCTGGATTCGAGTCCTATCTTTGTGACTCATCATCAGCGAGACCTCTCCTCTCTGTGAATACGAGAAAACGGCAGCTCCAAGGACTCTGGGGGAACGGAGCGGGGTGGGGGGTGGTCCCCGCAGCTCTCTGTTCCTGCCCAAATTCCTGCCCAATTCACAGAGAGACTGTGGGGCTTCCGGGAGAGCTGTCTTTACAGTTTCGAACCACAGTCCAGTTTACACAACACTCCTACGTGCGTTCTCACAACCGCCCCTGTTTCTGCTTGGCAGTCTCTGAGTTCTCAGTCTTTCTGATCTCTCATTTGAATTCTGTCCATAGCACAGTTTAAATTCATTTCCTTTTCTTTGGGCCCCAGAAGTAGAAACCAGGATCACAGAATCCAGAGCAATTCAGGGTTCGGGCTTCTGTACCGCTGTGCTTCACATCCCACCCTTCGGAGGAGGAGAGGCTGCCGGAGAGAAGTCCTTTCACCGATGGTGACGTGGACCGCGGCGAGAGCTAACGTTGATCAAGCCTGAGCCTGTGCTTTTGCTTGCCGTGTCTCCTCCAGGCCCCAGCCACCCCACGAGGTGGTCATCACAGGCCCTGTGACCGGCAGGACCCGCTGCTGCTCTCTCCCAGCACCTCTAAGTTCCCCTTTAGGGCTTGTACCTGGTGGGGGTGGGCTGGGCACCTGCAGGGACGCCTCCATGGGCTTCTGTGTTCCTGACCACTCCACCCCCAACCCATTCCTCTTGCCTACTTCCATGTCGGCTTCTTCTCTTAAAGAACAACTACCAGCCCCGGATTCGAAAGAAAACAGAAACCTCACACTTTGCACACAGTTACCTGCACCTGCCACAGTCAGCCTGCACCTGAGTGGAGAAGAAGGTGACAAGTGCGAAAGACTGGGGACAATGGCTGCAAACGTCTCTGGCTTCACCAGTTACCTTTCTGGGGCTGAAACTCGTACCTTCTGATTGTCCCCCACATCATCTGGGGATTCGCCTCCCCACTTCCAAGCTCAAACAACCGTCTGTACAGTTCACCTGGCAGCCAACACCTCAAAGCCTGTGCTCCTTCACTATCTGGGTGGCCCTGGGGCATATCCCCTGGGTCTCTGTTTCCCCACGGGAACAGTGGGGAGAAGAAAGCCCTTTCCCACTTTGTGTCTCAGGCTAGTTACCAAGCCAGTCAACAGTGAAAGGCCGCACATATGCATTTGTGGCAGCACAGCGAGGCCTCTGGCCAGCCAACACCGGGCTTTCCCGGTGAACCGTTACGTTAAGTCCTGCCAGGACAGGCATGGAGGCTGCCAGCGCCCTGGGCTGCCCCCTCCACTCCCCGTTGCCCAGGCAGCCCTCAGTGGAGTCCGTCAATAGCTGGCCTGGCTAGGAGAGACAAGGTCTCCGGCACTGGAAGCAGGTTTCCTTTTAAGCCTCCTGTCTCTCTAGACCTCGGTCATTCCTACACACTTATCTCCCCTGTACCATTTTTTTTTTTTTTGCTATACGCGGGCCTCTCACTGCTGTGGCCTCTCCCGTCACGGAGCCCAGGCTCCGGACGCGCAGGCTCAGCAGCCATGGCTCACGGGCCCAGCCGCTCCGCGGCATGTGGGATTCTCCCGGACCGGGGCACGAACCCGTGTCCCCTGCATCGGCAGGCGGACTCTCAACCACTGCGCCACCAGGGGAGCCCTCCCCTGTACCATTTTAACGCCTGAGCTGACGCCTCCATACCACAGAACGGAAAGAAATAGTATTTTCATTTCAGATGCAGATGATGGCTAGAAACAATACAAACCATATTATAATTGTAGTGCCCTGGGAAAAAATTAGCAAGTCAAATATTGAATCAGGCCTGCAGCACCACATGCTAAGCAGATTGCTCTGATCTTATCCATGCTAAAAGCTCTATTATTTAATTTAAAGTCAGTGAACACATATCGGACCAATATACAGCGTGTATCTGAATGCATGTTTCAGAAGCAAAGGAATGTTTTGACTAAAGGAAGAAAATATCAAAGTTACAGCTGCAAGTGAACACAAATTTGCCCTCCCTCTTCTCTTGGGGCTGGAGGTTCTGCTGGCCAACCAAAATGTTTTGGCTCTCAAGGACCTGCTTATGGCTCCAGAAACACCTACTGAGCTCCCATTTTTTCTGGAACCAACAAGGAAGGGGTTTCTCACCCACCTACTAAATTTGAAGAAGGGAGTTTGAGACTTCAAGCCGGCACGCGTGAGCGGTGCATGGTATGGCGCCCTCTGGTGGCCATTCCTCTGGTAGGCCTGCTGGCCCCCCCAAACTTCAACGATCCAACCCCCTCCCTGTTGAGGGTGCCCTGTCCGGAAAAGGGACTTTAAAGGGCTAAAAGGAGGCCAAAGCCTCCTAATCATGAGGGTAAAACTATCTAGCTGATCGGCAGGGAAGAACGTTAATTACCCAGCAGGGCCCCAAGAGAGAGAGACTCTTACACATGAAGATAAAACTTCATATATAAGATAGACCCCCTCAAAAGCCAGTCTAAACAGCAAATGCATACCCTAAGCCAGGGGTCAGCAAATTACAACCTGCAGGTCAGACTGCCCCCCCCCCGCTCCCCCTTTTGTAGAGCCCAAGAGTTAGGAATGATTTTTTACATTTTTAAATGGCAATCAATCAATCAATAAAAATTTGTGACATGGGAAAATTACATGAGATTTCAATTTCAGTGTCCCTAAACAAAGCTTTATTGAAACACATCCCTGCTTATTCATGTTTATATTGTGTGTGGATGTTTTGTAGCTGGACAGTCAGTTGTATGGCTGGCAAAGCTGAAAATATATCCTATTTGGCCCTTTACAGAAAAAGCTTGTCAACTCCTGCCATTCACAGAGCTGAACTGTTAGTCTGGTCCCTACGCCCACCCTGCCCACCTTCTAGCATGACCAAGCTGCAGCAGTCTGCAGGACAAGGGGTGTATATGGGGGAAGGGAGGCATCATCCCATTTCAGCGCAACCCCTACCAACTTACCATTTTATTATTGATTTCATGGAAATGAATCTCACAGACTTTCTCCACAACGTCTTCATTCTCAAAAGTGACAAAGCCAAACCCTAAAGGAAAAAGGAGGAGAAAAAGACAGAGAGGAGAGGTGAGTTCAGTTCCCTTTGGCCCGCACGTCTTTCTTTGACGTCCTGTGGTGGTGACAGGTTCCTGGGATGAGGGCAGATGGATCCCTGGGAAGGGCCTCCAGCTTGAGGAAACGACTTCTAATTTGCACAGAGCACCCTTCCAACAGTGAGGAAAAGTGAATGATTTCACCCCCCAGGCAGCGGGCACATGTGGTTTACATCTGCCCGGAAGCAAACAAGAAATTTACTTGTCTGTTGTTTACAAGGGTCAGAGCCTGCGTCTCATGGCAGGAGGCAGGCGGGTGGGGGACGACCATGGCGGATCACCGCGGGGCCACACTTGCCCCTTCCGCGACTGAATGGCCAGCCCTTGGGTCGGCCTCCAGACGGAGGTGGTTATTTGTCCTTTTCTTCCTGAATTACTTCCTCTAATACCTCATCAGGACATCCTGAGGCCTGGAAGAAACTATTAAAAGTTTCAGGCCTCTGTTCTGCGTAGGCATCCTTTTTCTACTGCTGCTTCAAAAGCGCTGCGGATTTGGGGCAGTTTAAGACTGTTTGATGCCTGCTGTCAGCCTGTCAGCTATGCACTGTATTTACTCGGCTGGAGACAGGCTTTGCTAGACAAGCTGCACTGAAGAATTTTGGCAGGCGCCTGCTGCTCAGCATCCTGAGTGCCTCTCGCTACCCTCCTGCCCCTCGCTTTCTTCTCCTCCCGCCCCCGACTGGGTTCCAGCACGCTGCCCCATCTGTGACCCCACTCGGTAAGCACCGCTTTGACACACAGACCCACTCACAGGATGGCACCCTGCCTCGGATGAAACAGGATGGAACGCAGCTGCAGTGAACACATGCAGGAGCACAGACCGGGGTTCCAGTTCTGACTTTGCACAGAACTTATGTGTCATCCTGAGAAGCCCCTTCCCCCCTGAGCCTCAAGGTCTGAGACTGGACTCTGGGTACCCCCTCAGGTCACAACCCAAATCTCCGCTATGGACTGAATGTTTGTGTTCCCTCAAATTCATCTATTGAAATCCTACGCTAACGTGATGGTGTTAGGAGGTGGGCCTTTGGGGGGACATTTAGGTCATGAGGGTGGAGGCCTCATGAATGGGATTAGTGCCCTTATACAAGACATGAGAGAGCCTGCTTTCTCTGCCCTCTGCCGTAGGAGGATACAGTAAGACAGCTGGTTGTAAACCAGGAAGAGGGCCTTCACCAAAAACCTGACCATGCTGGCACCCTGATATGGGACTTCAAGCCTCCAGAACTGTGAGAAATAAATGTCTGTTGTTTGTAAGCCTCCCAGTCTATGGTACTTTGTAATAGCAGCTCCACTGACCAAGATACTATCTTTCGCAAAGATATGAGCCTGACCGAACACAAGTCTGGGCACACCAACCAGGAACACAAAAATCAGAACGGCTCTTTTTGTATTATGATAATTAGTGCTTCCTGTCAATGAATACAAATGCAGGTGCTCCCTTTTTAAGCTTTTGTGTCTATTCTGGGCCCCAGAAATCCCAGGTGGGGAGAGAATCTCTCAAGACCCTCTTTTCTCCAACCTCCAATTCTACCACCCCCACCCACCTTCTAAGGAACAGCAGGGAACAGGGAGCTGAGGGCACTGCACAGCTATATTGCAGCTCCTGCAGGATCTAGAAGATTCCTCGGGAAAGGAATGGAAAGGGCCACTCCATGCTCTCAAACAATTTCCAGTAAAACAGAGGGCTAGGATGACCACAGAATCGGCAATCACGATCCTTATGATGATATGTAATTTATTACCACACACCAAATACCAGGTTGGTATTCCCAGCCTACACAGCCCATGCCCAGCCCACTATAGACACGTAAGGCTGGAGGTCAGACCCGTCGTGAGGGGCACACACAAGCGTTCGCTGCACAGGGTCAAAGTTGGCAAGTTTCTCCCAGTTTGGTCCTGGACAAGCTGGGTCTTTGGACACAGTGATATTTTGTTTAAAATGAGGCCCAACAGGAAACCTTTCAAAAGGTTTGTACACCCCCTCTAAACCAGGTCCCTGCAGAGAGAGCTACAATGCCGACCTTCTCTTTGGCCCTTGGTCCCATGT
The DNA here is from genome assembly GCF_025265405.1 of Mesoplodon densirostris. NCBI lineage: Eukaryota > Metazoa > Chordata > Mammalia > Artiodactyla > Ziphiidae > Mesoplodon > Mesoplodon densirostris. The sequence continues at coordinate 61,011,800 of NC_082678.1, forward strand.
GTTATGTGCAGGATGGGACGAGACCACACCCAGAGGCAAGTCTCCGCATGATGTCTCTTTGGGCTTTGCTGTGTTGGCTCCCGAAGCCCCCCTTCAAAGGGGCCTGAAAACCACCGGTTAAACTCTCACCCAGGCTGGAACCCTTGCAGCACACGGAAGGGGACTGGCATGGTTTTGGTTCATCCCCTTTCTGGCCACCCTTCTAGAGCCCAGATCCTAGCAGAAGGGATTCAGATGCAATGCCTTCCAAAGGTCCTCCCTCAAAAGGGAAGGTGAGGCGGCCCAGCATAGGATGCAGGAATCCGCTAGTACTGGCTTCAGGGACAACGGCTGGGCGGGGCCTCCTTCTCTCTGGGTCCCCAGGAGGCACAGAGCCCCTAACACGCAGCAGCTGGTGACTGAGAATGACAGGATGAGCCGTTCCTGCTCCTCTAGGGCCTGAGCATCTGGCTCACCTGTATCACTGCCTCCCCCTCAAGACGGATTCAGCCCTCCTCTGGGCATAAACCGGCTCCCACCTGCGCCAGGCATTGTGGAGGACCCCGAGATCAACAAGGCACCATCCCTCTTCTCAAGCAATTCGCTCTATAAAAGGCACAGGTCAGGGTTTCCCTGGTGGCGCAGTGGTTGAGAGTCCGCCTGCCGAGGCAGGGGACACGGGTTCGTGCCCCAGTCCGGGAAGATCCCACATGCCGCGGAGCGGCTGGGCCCGTGAGCCATGGCCGCTGAGCCTGCGCATCCGGAGCCTGTGCTCCGCAACGGGAGAGGCCACAGCAGTGAGAGGCCCGCGTACCAAAAAAAAAAAAAAAAAAAAAAGAAAAGAAAAGAAAAGAAAAGGCACAGGTCAGAGGTTCCCATTCAAGAGGGGCATCTCTCCTGTGCAGACCTCACCCCTCCCTCTCGACCCTCACGTCTAGCCTATGGGTAAATCTGGGCCTCCTTTTTGTCTGAAGTTGCCCCTCTGGCCTGAACTCAGACCGAGGCAACATGCAAACCCCTAAACAAGCCAGGATGGGCCAGTTCTTAGGTAGGGAGAGAACCCCACTGCTAATTAGGGTGAATGCAACGGGTTGAACAGGGGCCCCCAAAAGGTATGTCCATGTCCTAACCCCTGGAACCTATGAATGTGACATTATCGGGAAAAAAAGGTTTTTGCAAACACGATTAAGTTCAGAATCTCAAGAAGAGATCATTGTGGATTTAGGGCGGGCCTGCCACCCAATGGCAGGTGTTCTTAAAAGAGAGAGGAGAGGTAGCAGTGAGACATAGAGGGGAGACATCCACGTGAAGACGGAGGCAGAGACTGGAGTGATGCAGCCACAAGCCAAGGAATGCCTGGAGCCCCCAGGAGCTGGAAGAGGAACGGCTGTCCCCTAGAGCCTGCAGAGGGAGCATGGCCCTGCTGATGGCTTGATTGCAGACCTCTGGCCTCCAGAACCGTGAGAGAATAAATTTCTGTTGCGTTCAGGTACTCAGTTGGTGGTGATTTGTTGTGGCGGCCACTGCAAACTAAGACAGCAAGGTTGCAGGTTATGGCAGCCTCCACACAGGTGGGCAGGTCCCACAAGATCGCTCCAGCCAGACCAAGCACGCGCTTTGGATGGAAGGCGGGAGAGTGTGGACGAATGAGGCAAACCCATCCGTGCCACCAGGAAAGAGCATGAGTCAGTGCCAGTCCAGGGCACCCCTCCAGGAGCCGGAGGACAGTGGTTTAATGTCACCTAGCTGCTGAGCACGTACTTGACCTGCAACAGCACCCAGGTAAGTCTAGTTACCTGGAGGCCACGGGTTGGGTTCCCCGCCAAGGAAGCTGCTTTTCTGCTGTAGCCCACTCCTCCCGGGTCCACCGTGCAATAACTGTCTGAACTCCAGGCCCAACACCACTCAGGACTCACTGTTGCCCCAATTTCCCATTCCCTGCCACTGCGCAGAGAGGGGAAGAGATGTGGCAGACAGGAATTCAAATGCAGACTGTTGCGCTGGGAAGGGAGGGGGCAGGACTCCCTGCTGGTCCCTCCCCTAATCCCACAGGACTCAAAATTCGAGTATCACAAAAATGATTTTTCTGATCAAAGGAGAGAGCCTGGATTTGAAGCCTATGTCCCATGGATGCATCACAATTCAGCGATGTCAAGACTCATTTGCAGTATTTTAAAGATCTAGATCGTTTCAACAGCCCTGTCTGTTTTGGCCCAAATAGAGAAAACAAACTTGATTATGTCTAAAATATTTATTCATTCCATTTGGAGAAAGCAAAGAAGCAATGAAACACTTAACTGTCAATAAATGCTATTCCTGAACGTATAATCATTTTTATGTCACAGATGCATTATCATTTACAATGAATTAGCAACTCAGTGGCGAACAACCCCCGCCAAAATCAATTAACCTGAGGCGTGCAGGGCAGCACAAGAAAGTCAGAAGTCTGGGAGGGGTGAGGTAGAGGGCGGGAAAAAACCTTTTTCGGCATCAAAGTCTTTTTCATTTTTGAAATTAATTTTTTACTGGGTAAAATATACGTAACATAAAATTTACCACTGTAACCATTTTTAAGTGTACAGGTCAGTAGTATGAAGTACGTTCATGACGCTGTGCAACCATCGCCACTACCCATCTCCAGAACTTTTCACCATCCCAGACTCGAACTCTGTGCCCTGTAAGCGATAACTCTCCCTTCCTCCCTCTCTCAGCCCCCAGTAACTATTCTACTTTCCGTCTCTATGAATTCGCCTATTCTAGGTACTTCGTGTACTTGCAATCACACAGTCTTTGTCCTTTTGTGTCTGGTTTATTTCACTATGCATAATGTTTTCAAGGCATCAGTCTTTTGAACAATCTGCCGAATGTACTGATCCTACATGAGGCTCGGGGAGGCTGAGTATTCCTGAGAAGCAGTGGGAAGGACTGATTTATTTCCCTCTCATTTTTTTCCAGAAGAGAGCCTCGCAGAGAATCAGAAATGGAGTCTCATGAAAGCCCATCAAGCAGAAGCACAGCAGCCAGGTGGAAGAAACACACAGTTATCCTTGCTCAAAAGCAAGGACCAGGTAATGAGCTGTGTGCCTTTTTTTTTTTTTTTTTGCGGTACGCGGGCCTCTCACTGTTGTGGCCTCTCCCGCTGTGGAGCACAGGCTCCGGACGCGCAGGCTCAGCGGCCATGGCTCACGGGCCCAGCCGCTCTGCGGCATGTGGGATCCTCCCGGATCGGGGCACGAACCCGTGTCCCCTGCATCGGCAGGCGGACTCTCAACCACTGCGCCACCAGGGAAGCCCGAGCTGTGCGCCTTAGGAGCGCCCCTTCACTTCTCTGGGCCTCACAGACGCAGGCAGAACCGGGTGGGGTGCATGGAGGGGGGTCCTGCTCTGGTCCCCACCAAGGCAAGGACTTTGATGCACAGTGTCTACGGGGGCTCCAGCTCCACGAGGGCCCTTTGGGGTGCCCCTGTGAACACCCCTGCCCAGTGTCTCATCTCCCTTGGTCCTAAGGAGGTGCCACCCCAGAGCCAGAAAACACCTCCCTAGGCACTTAAAGTCACGAGCCGCTATCCAGTATGGAGAGGAGCCCTAGGGGCTGAAAACGGGGGTGGGGGGGGAGGGGGAATGTCAAAGGACCAAAACTTGGGGGACAACAGGCTAGAAACCCTCTCAACTTGTCATCAGCAAAATGTCACCTGCCTGGCCTCTCACAAAGTCCCCACCTGAACTGCAGCTGCGCTTCTGAGGGGCCCCAGGAGTCAACAAAACTGGGACGAAGAAGGTGGTGGGAAGGTTAACCCCGAACAAAAAGGGATTTAAAAACGGATATAAATAGGGTAGCGGTTGACAGCGAGCATTTAAAAATGAAATTCTACAGCATTCTCTTGAATGAAGCATCGGAAACTAACAAGTAAGCTCTACTTAAGAGATAAGCATTTAACAGTCAAACCTTTTTTCCCTCTTTTATTCAAATGAACTAAACTGAATATTCATCTGAACAATACAAAGCTATGAAAAACCACACACACACAGACGAGAACAGAAGTCTGAAAACAAGATACCTCAAAATTAAAATGACCTGCTCCAAAGGCAGTCACTGAGGAACCTCCAACAGTTAACTTACAGAGAATACTTTTTTAGGTCAGGGAGGGAAAGATGGGAACGGCCTCCTCCTAGCCTCAAATATAATTTTCGTCTCTTATCATATAGGTCCATGAACACTAATAGGCAATCACACAGTGCCTAACGCATCTTCAGTGAAAATCAATGCAAGTCAGGAGTTAACACACTTGGTTAATGGGGAAAAAAATGAGAGAGAAAAAACCCCAGAGTGTCAGATTTATTCTGAGTATCCCATGAGGAATTTACGGTATGTGTACGCAAGGGTATTTATAACCCAGGAAACCTCCCTCTCTTGCTAATAACCCAGCCTTGGGGTTAGCAGCAGCATCCCTGGGCTGCTTCCAGAGTCGATATGAATCCCTTGGATCTGGGCGTGGGGAGCACTTCCTGGTTTCACAATGCTTCCCCTACATCCTCCTCCCTGGTCCCCAAGGCGACCCTGAGAGAGGCAGGTTAGGCTCCTGTGTCGTCCGTTCGCTCAACTGCACAGCTAAACGCCTCGTCCACGCAGGCATGTGGACACGAAGCCAGAGCAGGAGTTGAACCAGGAGTCATACTCGGCTCCCTTCACGACCCCACCCTGCTTTTCTGGAGAAGGTCATCAACCAGGGCCTTCCCTGGATCAGCAAGTGTTCAAAGATGGATTGGAGGCCCTACAGTCCTGGGAAGGTGAGACCTGGGCCACGAGCAGGGTGGTCTGTGGGTTTCAGCACGGAGTCAACCCCTGGGAGCTGTGTGTCCGTTAGTGACACTTCATCTTGGGCCCCCCTCCATCCCCCACTCAGAACATGTCAGGGCCACTTCCATGAGCTGCAGCAGGTTTGGAAAATCGGTTTCATCTCCTTGGAAGGGTTTTCCTGGAGCCCTGGATGGGGTCTGAGGGCCCCCGTACATGGCGGGATGGGATGGCTTCACATGTCCCTGGGTTTGTCCTTAAAAAAATGTAACTCAGAAGACTGATCTGTTCCAAGAAAAAAACGAGCTGCCTTTCCAAAAGAAAGGACATGTTTCTGATGACTGATCCCCATTTTGGGACACTCACTGCGTGTTACCTGGACATCAGTGAAGTCCAGTCCGAGCTGCCATTACTTTACTGAGCATCTTCAGATGTTAGGTTCTGGGCAGGAGGGGTGACCAGTCCTGGCTGTGCCTGTTCTTACACCCAAACGCTAATGTGGATTTCGATCAGATAAGCATGTCATTTCCCACCAAGCCAGGGATGGGATTCCTTCAGTCACATCTACTGTCTGGTATCCTAAAGGTGGTTATTTATTATCAGGCCACATTCTAATAATAATTATAAAAAGAGAAAGCTTACTGCATGTATTGATCAGCCTTCTTTAACTCAGTCTTTACACCCGACCCTCGCCAAGTAGGACGATGGTTCCCACTTTACAAACGGAAGAACTGAGGCCCGGGCAGCAGGGGAGGGGGGAGCCTGTGTTCGTTCCACCCCAGCCCCCTTTCTTCATATAAAGGTGGGTTACTCTAAATCCAGTATCTGCTGGATTCTAAACGTGTCCCACAACCTGGCTCTGGAACCCCACCCCATCACCTTGCTCTGAGAGACCCTCTACAAACCGGGGGACAGCCCCTCAGCCTAATGACCCAGCAGGAGGGCCAGGAGAGTGGGGGAGAGATGTGCTGTCTGGTCCAGCTGAGTATTCACTCCTGGGTGTGTGTAGCTGAGCCCTTCTACATAAAGGCAACTCAGGGGACGCCGAGGGTTTTCACAGTGACACCACAAAGATGAATTTTATAAAGAAAAACAACTACAGCATCACCTAAGCTAGTCTAGCCAAGGATGGGCACAGGGTAGGGACTCCTCTGAACGTTTCCAGACCCCAACCATGGAGCTGCCAGAAAATGGGGCGGGCTCATCAAGCAAGATGCTAGTAGACACCTCTTGCAGCAAACTGGCTCTCTAATGGGTCAGCCGCCCTGGAGGGATAAACAGAGAAGCACTCACGTCCCTGGCCTTATAAAGAACAAAGGACAGGGACAGGCACACTGACCCGCGATGGACACAGGACTCAGTCTCAGGGCTGGTGGGAACAAAGGTGTGTGGGCCAGGAGGCCATCAGAGGCAGACGCTTGCTACCACCCTCCCTCGTGGCTGGCAAGTGAGCCGGTGATGGACTGGATGGTCTGCAGACATCCCTTCTCAGCACAGTCCTCTCTCTGCCCCATACCCTTCTTCCTCCCTGACCTGGAGCCAGCAAGCCGCCTCTTTGGGGGGTCCTTTCTGACCTGGCCTTTCCTCCCTGCCACGTGCCCTTCAGGGTGGCACTGAAGCCCTTCCACTGTGGCATCACTCATGCACCTGCTTCCTCGTTTACACCAGTAGTTTGGCAGCTGGTTGCTGTAAACGATAATAAAATGCCTTTCCAAAAAATGAAGGAATGTGACCAGACACGCCAGACATCATGATATTAAAGCCGTGTCAATTAATTTCTCCCCCTGCTTGATAAACGAGCCCCATTCCATCTCTTAATAATGAGGAGAGAAACAAGAAAAGTTGACACTTGGTTTAATTTATTTTCTCAACTTGCCTGATCATATTTCTTTCTGCCTTGCAGAGCTGGCTGTGGCTGTGGGGAATTATAAGTGGCTGGCGTGCAGGCAGAGGCTGGATTGGTGTGAATCGACATGGGTCTCTCTATCCCCACACGCCACTTCCTCAGGAGGGGAAGGGACTGGGCGAGCCAGCTTGGACCGGCGCCTCTTCAGCCACCTGTGGGGGCCGGGAGAGTGGAGGCAGGGTCGGGCGGGATCTCAGGTGCTGGGGGCCCGGAGGACAGCAGCGGTACCCTCAGACTCCAATCTAGTGCTGAGGAACTGCTCGAGACTGAACTCCCTAAATTAATCCTAAGCTAGGTTGGCGGCATTGTCCAGAGGGGAGCCGATTTCTCAACTGGAAAGGGGCTTTCCTTTCCCTTTCAGCCCGAGGATGCTCTAACCAACACCTGACCTTGAAATGTGAGCATCAGCCTTCTAAAGGTCAGATACCAACTGTGAACCAGCACGTGTTTCATTAAGGCTTCAGTTACAAGTAAGTTTTTCATACGACCACCATAAGCTCAGGATTATTTATGGAGGCCCACAGACCATAAACCAAGTTGGGGGTAAAAGCGAAGTGTGCTCCTAAACCAGCGCTTCTCAGTGGGGTCCTTCAGCAGAGCCTTCTGATGGGTGAGGGGCTTGTTAAAAATGCACATACCCCGGGCTTCCCTGGTGGCGCAGTGGTTGGGAGTCTGCCTGCCGATGCGGGGGACACGGGTTCGTGCCCTGGTCCGGGAGGATCCTGCGTGCCGAGGAGCGGCTGGGCCCGTGCGCCATGGCTGCTGAGCCTGCGTGTCCAGAGCCCGTGCTCCGCAACGGGAGAGGTCACAACAGTGACAGGCCCGCGTACCGCAAAAAAAAAAAAAAAAAAAAAAAAAAAGAAGAAAAGCACACCCCCAAGCTCTGTCTGCCCCCTAATGTGGGCACTGTGGGTGTGGCCCAGGAATCTGCCTTTTAACTGGTTCTCTGGTGATTCTGATGCCCACTCAAGTCTGACTCTGCTTTATGTTTCCCAATTCAGGATGAGCCAAGTGAAGATCATTTGGCAGAAAAGAATCCAGAACTTTCCACTGGAAAGAGAATCTTCAGGCCCCCCTTTCATATGAAGGGGGAGACTGAAGCTGTTCTAAAAAGGCTCTGATATCTCTTTCATGGAGAACGGGACCTCGCAGCCCCAGGGGCGGTCCTCATCCAAGGCAGGGGGAGATTGGGGCAAAGACGAAGTTCCTCCCCACCAGACTCAGGAAAGGACTGGAAGCCAGTTCATACTAAAGTGTAAATGACTGCTGTAAATCTTGCTTCTACTTCCAGAGGTCAGATCAAATCCTTATGTGAAAGCAATTAAGCTCTACTTTAGAATTCCAAACAGGCATTCAGGGGTGGGAGATTTTTTTTTTTTACTGATGAGGGGCACCTCCCTGAGTCTGTGAAATTATATGAGTGTATAGAGAGCTTTACAATGAGGGGGAGGGCGTGTCTGAAAAAACCACCCAGGAGGAAGAGAGGGAGGTTAAAAGGAAAAGAGAGGGAGAAGAACGGAAGGAAGAAGGGAGGGTAGGAGAGAAAGAGATTCAGGGGCAGGTGGGGCGGAGGGAGGGAGAGAGATGCTGCCAACCACCCCGAAACCAGTTTTCTAAGAGAGAGATCTGCCATGAATACTGATAGCGTGATTTGAAAGCGCCTGCGGCTACAGCGAAAGGGTGTCTCATCCCAGATTCTTGTTAACCGAGGGGGAAAAAGCACCTGTGATCCAGGCCAGACAACCCCAATCTCATTTCATTCCGAGCGCGCTCCGTAGCAGTGATTCTGTGAATGACACTTGTCAGGGCAGCAGATTAGTTCACAAACCTATTTTTGTGTGTGTGGTGTTCCATCTTGGTAGGGAAAATAGTCAGTTCTTGGCGAGAGAGACACATATTACTGCTGTTAAGTGCCAATATAAACTCTGGGACGCAGTGGTAAATTCACCAAATTAAATCGCTAGACAACTGGCTCGGATCAGGACCCCAGCAGAAGGTGCCAGGACGGCAGCGTGGGGGCGGAGGGGGCTGGAGGGGGCTGGAGGAGGCTGAGGTCAGGCGCAGCTGGAGCAAGGGCTGCTCTGGAAACACAGGGCCTGGGGGGCTTTGGCGGGCTCCACCGGCAGAAGCGTGTCCTTCAAGGCTTCTGAACCCTGGGGCTTTCTGAGCACAGGGGAGATGGGGCACCGGCTGGAGGACTCTTACCCACTGAGGTGGACATCTGGGTTAGGACCCCGAGGCTCTCCCCCAAAGAGTGGGTTTTAAATCTGTCCGCTAGCCCCACCCACACAGTGAGCCTCCTGGAAGCTTAGGGTGGGGTTTCAATCCACCTAAATGCCCCTGCTGAGGTGGGGTAGAAACAGCCTTAGACTTTGGAGCCAGGTGGATCTGGGCTCATATCCTGGCTCTAGCAATGACTGGCTGTCCCACTCTGACCCTCAGTATCCTACCCTTTGTGAGACAGAAATTTTAAAAATCTATCTCGCCAGCCTGGAGGCTTCCTTGAAAACACCTGTGAGGGGTGAGCAACCCTCTCCCACAGTCAAGAGACTTCCTGTGGCTTCTCCCCTGACCCAGCCTCTATCTCTACAGTCACCTTTACCCTTTGCCGTGAACCCCACTTACTGAAATTCATTTGACATTGACATGGGTGTCAAAGAGATGTTCATGGTGCTTTGCCATCACGGTGGGAACAGGATTCAAGACAGGGAGAGTTAAAACAAGTCACATGGTCAAACTCCCATGCAAACTTGTTACTTAAAAGGACCCTACATCACTTTAGGTTTAAAAGAAAAAAAAGGACTGAGTTTTGAGAGGCAGGCCCTGTGCTGGCTGAGCGTGGCCTTCACCCTGATCCCCGATGCGCCACCAGAGCCTCTGTGTTCGCTCCAGGGTCAGGAGCCTGTGCACTGGCTGTTCTGGAGGGGGGGTGCCCTGGTATCCTCGAGGAGGGGACATGAAGGAGACAGAAACAAAGGGGGAAGGGGAGGCCGACAGGGACCACAAAACCTGTGCTGCAAGGAAGGAGCGGAGTCAGCCCTGCACCCCGTTCACCCCAGGACGGAGAGAGGACCCCTCGGAGAAGCCCAGTCATCTCAAGATGCCACCGCTTCCCTCTAACAAGTTCTCAAGGAACAGTTACTGGCCTCAGAGAAAGTTCCAAAACTCCATCAAAAAACCACGACTTGGCAGCAGGTTCTCAGCGCCACCACAAATTATATGACTTTTATGATGAGGTATGTTTTCAGAATAGTCCCAACCGACAGAGACCTGGCTGGACGCCCGCTGGGCCGCCACCAGCTCCGTGCCCCCTGCAGAGGGGTCATTTCTGCCCACATCGCCAGGACTCCAGCCGGCCGGGCTGCCCGTAAGCCTGCCCGGAGTCTGGGGGTAGGTGGCCTCCCACTGAGGTGCCTCTGCACAAGACACACACGCGTCCCCACCGCGGGCTGGGGGCCGGCCTCTTTTCTTTTTCTGGCTGTAAAGGAACTGTTCTTAACATCTGGAGGCCAGATCTCTCCGAGAAGCTGAGACCAGCAGCCCAGGCAGCCTGGTGGTGGGGGGTGGGCAGCTCCGTCAGGAGCTAGCGGCTCCTTGGCTCCCCAGACAACAGCCCGGGTCGGGAGAGGGAGAAGGATGGGGAGAAGCAGGGGCGAGAGCAGCACAGGCCAGAGGCTTGCTACTCAGGGTGTCCCACCAACCAGCAGCACAGGCACCTGGGAGCCTGCTGGAAATGCAGAGTCTCCAGCCCCACCCTGGCCCTCTTGAATCCGAATCTGCATTTTAACAAATCCCCCAGGTGATTTTTATGCAAATTAAAATTTAAGAAGCACGGATCTGGAACACTGATTCTCAACAGTGATTCTTACATCAGAATCACTTAGGAAAAAATTTAAGAATACCGATGCCCAGGCCCCATTTTCCGAATTGAGTTAGGTCTGGGGTAGTACCCCAGCATCTGGATGTTTTAAAATCTCTCCAGGTGATTCAGATGTACAGCTGGGTTTAAGAAACATTGGGAAAAGGAAAAAAGCATAATGCTTAATTTTTCTTTGTCATCTAAAAATAATTTCAGCTTCACTAATATTTAATATATGGAGTGAATGGTCCTAGTGCCCTCATACATCCAGACGTCAGAGAGACATTGTCTTGGATGGTATTTTAGAGACCCCTGGAGAGAAAAAGGAAACGCTACAATGGGGGTGAGGTCAGAGTGGCACCTCATTTAGTTACCTGCTGCAAGCGTAGCCGGTACCCAGGGCTGTTCAGGTGTGACCAGGATGTATAAATGGATGTATAGATTATGTGATCTGGCTTTAAGTAAAGGAACCCTTGCAAAATGGGCAAAGACAACCAGATTGGAGATAAAGCTAATGATCTAAACCTTGCCACTACCAGAGAACAGCGAGCTGACCCTACTCTGCCACTTGGCAAGTCTCCTCACCAGCCACTTCACGCCCCCAAAACGTGTTCTGATCAGATGGGAAAGCAGTAGCTGAGTGAGTGAGAAAGAACCTGCGTTTCAACAGAAACGTGTGCTTTAGAGAAAGCACTAGGAAAACAAATGTTTGGAAAATATTTTTGTTGTTCTGTGATTTTATTGCTAGAAATGATACGACTGGGTTATGTACAAAAGCTCTTGTATCCGCATACTTTTCAAACTTGGAAACAGAACTGTAAGGCTCATTATTTTTTTTTAAATGAACATTTCAGTGGATTTTGAACCCATTTGTTAAAAATATAAAAATGCAACACTTGATTAGTTTGCATGAAAAACTGATTGACATCGGGGAAGATGGAAATTTACAAGCTGAATTTCAACAAAATCCTTTGCATAATTGGAGGATGGGACTGAAAAATTAGTATCATGATTCAGTCAGCACAGCAAATGTGATTCTTCCACTGAGATCCGTATATCGCGAAGTGTATTTTTCAGTTATGACAGGCGTTAAACCCAAGCATCAAAATAATAAGCTAAACTCAGAATCCAACCTTTAGAGCTGAATCACAAAGTGTTATTAAGTCAAGAATTTTGAAAAAGATATTCACTCATACTGCTCTCACCAAAAATTATTTTAATTATTAATAAATAAAATTCTAAATACGGCTTATTTCAAATGTATCCCATCCTATTATATTCCTATTTATATACGTTTTATAATATATATGATATATTAGCATAGTAGTACATGTATATAAGTTGAAAATTAAATAAGACATACTGGGGGTTTGTGTGTTAATTATTTTCTGCACAAAAATTTTGAAGATATAGAATTTTAAAAAAACAATTTTTTTTTTTTGAAGACTCCTGCTCTAGAAGGAGAAGCTGGGGCTGTATGTCCTGAACACTGGTTCTGAAGTCATCCCTTAGTTACAGAGACTACTAAAGCCAGAGGATAGGGTGGGAATAGGTACCTTCAGTGCCTGCCAGCTGGTGTGGACCCCTCCGACCCCCAAGGAGGGGCCTGCAGGTGGGCTATTCATGGGACTCAAGAACCTGCTAATTCCAGGATCTCCTGGGTCCTCCTGGCTCAGAGCACAGAATGCTTAGAAGGCATTTTGGGGGTGCATCCTTCAAACGGAGACCCCTCCCCCATACGTTAATGGCAGCAATACCTGAACTCTTGTCAATAAATTTTTCATAGTGTCGTATCTTCATTAAAATTTTATTCTATTAGCATTCTGAATCCAAACCACTAAGTACATAATTGCTAAAACATGTGTTAAGCGACGACTTAGGAAATGCCAGTTTTATCGTATTGTTAATTAACAGAAAGTAGGATTAATACACTCACAGATCCTTAGGACCATTCAGTTCAGTTTCAGCAGCTCTTCAGCGGGTGGGGGGCTGTTGGTGGGCAACCCTGGGAATTGGCAGCAAGGGCAGAGAGCTCTTTGTGGTTGACCCTCAGCCCTTCTGCAGGTTCTACGAGCGTGTCTGAGAGAAACTCAAGAGACAGGATATCAAGGTCTATTCTGCCCAAAGGAAATTATTGTTAAGATCTGACACCACCCAGTGCAGCCTCCTCGAAAGGGCAGATGTGGAAGGGTTTGGATGGGGAGGAAGAGAAAGAGCAACACATCCATTTAAGTCAGACCAGTAAGACTCCATGGACCACTGGGGAAGGTTCAAGTCTTGAACCCACGGATGTGGTTGAAATCCTGGTTGTGCAGCATTACTGGCTGCGTGATTTGGGACAAGCCCTTAACCTCCTTGACCCTGGGTCTCCACCTGAAGAAAGGGAATAAGGATGCCCACCTCAAAGGGCTGGCATGAGGATTAAATGAGATAATGCCCACTCCGGTATCATCCCTGTACAAGTCTGTAGTTTTCATATAAGGATTTTATGCCCAATATTGCTTGCAATAAGTGGGCCACCAGCTGAGACTTGAAAATAATGTAGCTATCAATAAATGTGGACTGCAGTGGGATGGGCTCTAGTGGGGTCTACCCTGAGGTGCCAAAGCCAAGTGATGAGAAGTGAATTTGGACTCACCTTGCTGTCATCTCCAGTGGAAACCAGGACATAAGATCCCTAGGCCAGAGGGGTTTATTCAAACCTCTGCCCACCCCGTCCTGGGAGTTACAGAGGTATCCAGGCACGAAATGGGCTAAATGTCTTCTCTTTTCCCAGCTGCCCAAATTGCTTTAGCCTGGCCCGATGGTGGTACTCCCAATTCTTCACGCTTAATAATGAATCAGCCTGCCTGGCTGGGCCGCACATTGAGATCAGGGCTGGAAACCAAGGACTGGAAGAGCCACAGCAGACTGGAGTGAAGGAAGGGGCCAGGCAAGGGTGGCTAGGCCACACCTGGGTTTCCTGAAGCTGGAGGGTCAAGGCCTGGGTTTCCTGGAAGCTGGAAGCCTGAAGTCAGAAGCCAGGGGTCAGGTTGAAGCCCCAGGTCCGATACCTGAGAAAGCAGTCAGGGAAAGCAAACAGGCTCTTTAGGTGGGGCAGGAGCCCTTCGTAGAGGAAGATAAGGGAAAGGCCAAGGCACACTGCTAGAGTGATGATAAACGAGTCTACCTCGCTGGAGCCAGGATACAAAAATCAAAGCTAAGGGGAAAAAAATAATAATAATAAATGCTGACCAGCCTCTCCCAGGCCCAAGTGGGAATAGAGAGAAATCACCTGGTTGCATTTTCCTGGAACATTCTTCCAAGGTCCTAGGTACTTTGTAAATTAAAGTTCCCTGTGGCGAGGCCTTCTGAGATGGGTTCTCAGTTGTGGGTTATACGTGGAAAGAACCCCCCTTAATTGTAGAAAAGGTTGTGAGTGGAAAGAGCCTCCTTATTTGTGGGCTGTGAGTAGAAGGAGTCTGGGCTTTGGGTTCAGACGTGGGCTGGAACCCCAGTTCCACAACCAATCAGCTGTGCGATGTCTCTCTGTGCCTCAACTTTCTCATCCATAAAATGGGGATGGTCATATTTTCGACTGTAGACCTTTTCAACAAGACAATGCTTGAGCCATGAAGCTCAGCACAGTGCCTAGGTCTTATCAGATGCTGACTCATCTGTGCTCTGCTCTGGAGATCTAGTTTTACTTCTATTGACTTGCTGTGTTGACTTAATAACTTAACCCTGTGGGATGCAGCCTCCAGAAAGTGGCTGCTCAGAGGGGAAGCTGCAAGGATTCCCGGGCTTTGAGTATCACCTTTTCGCACTGACCACACGGGGGCAAAGACGGCTGGAGACAGGCTGAGGGGTGACCCCCCCCGCCCGGGGGGAGAAGGATCCTCAGGGTAGCTTGGCCTGACACCCAGGACAATGCTGCCCCTGATGGGAGATGGGCCCTCCACTGCCCAGAGCAGCCCGGAGCACACTTCCAGGCCAGGTAGGAAGGCAAAGGCTGGATCCTCCTCTCATCGTCAACACAAGACCCAGAGCCTCTCTGTTCTCCAGAGAAGGCAACCGAGAAACAGTGGAGCTTCTCCCGATGTGAAAATCACAGCGCACAGAGCATCATGTTGGGGCCATTCTGCTACTTGGCTGCAAAGACCAGTAACTTCAATTTATTTGTGTCTGGGGCCTTAAAGAACCTCAGCTGTCATCCCTTCCTTAGTTTATTACCAAATTTCTAAAATATTACATTCTTTATTATATCCAAATTCACTTTACTGCACTTGACAATACAGATAATCACATACCATATGCTCTCATGTTTTGAAACCAATGCATGTTGACAGCGGTTTTTATTCATGATGCATAATTCCATCCCCAGCTCACAATGAGGCCTCTGAGCACCCAGCCTGGTGTTAAGACTTTTGCCTAATAACAGATTAGCAATACAGCAAGTTTCGGAGACATCCTCGTCCCCTGCCATTCTCTCTTTACAATTGGAAAAACATACCTGAGCCGAGAAGATGGATTTATCGAAGAGAAGAGGAAAAAACTCTCCCACCACCCTCCCACCATTCCCAGAAGGTTTATAATGATTTGTTATTGTTCCACACTTATGAAACTTGATATTGAAAAGAGGGTTTGGCCTTGTGCCAAGTAGCAAGGCAGCTAATCACACCAACCCGCACTGCTGGCCCCTGAGAACTGAGGACACACGATGCCCCAAAGCTCTCATTAGGACTCTCTCTTGTTTTCACTCTTGTTTTGCTACAAGCAAATATTTATCACTCCTCTACCTTGGTGAGACCTCCCCGACTCGCGTGCCCTCTTCTCATCCCCTGGGCATCCCTTCTGTTCCCAATTAGCCCCAAGCTTCCTGGCAAAATGAACACAGCCGGGGATGATTCCTACCCCTGGCGTCCTGGCACCTCTCAGGCAGAAAGGCCGGCTCGGTGGGAACCGTCTCTGCGGCTCCTTCCACAAAGCCTTCTTGTCCTAGGGTGGCCGAGGCAAAGGGTGGATCGTTTGAAGATGATCCTCCAGCTTTGCGGTGGAACAGACAATGCCATTTCACGCGTGTCCTAACTAAGCGCTTTCCTGGGCTTCGCAGAAGCACTCGAACAACTGTAAACCCATTAGATCCTGCCGGGCGTTGTGGGAAAGAGCTTGCGCTGTCGCCAGCAGAGAATCAGCTCAGATTTATAGATCCTTAAAGCTTTAATATATAGGTATTAGTCTTCCCCCGCAGACAGACAAGGGGACCAGGGCCGTGGCGGAGGAGAGAGAAGAACAGCCCACAGCTCGGCTGCAGACAGACTGGAGTTTCACAATCATTCTCCTGGATAATGAGATTTCTCAACAAGGGGAGGAGGGAGAGGAAGGCAAGCCAGGCCTTTGCTGAATCCTTGGCTATTTTCCCAAGGCTGTGCTGGGGGGTGGGGGGAGAAAAGAGATGTTATCTTTAACAGTGCCTCTGGAGTGCCCAGTGACCTGCTGTCAGCAGAAGCAATGGGTACCCAGCGAGGAAGGGGCTGGAATCAGATGATGCAGAAAAACACTTACGTAGCCACCTTCCTCCATGTAACTGCTGTTTATATTAGAACTCTTTTTCATAAATAAAAACCTGCTTTCCCTTTGGGCTTACATCATGACTCCAAGAAAGGCCTCTTCTTTATTTCTGAATCATCTTTTGCAGGCAGGGGCTCCTCCTAATATCTCAGGGGATTTGTGCTGCTTTTTGTTTGCTTACTTTTTGTTTTGCCCTTTTCCCTTGCTTGTCTAGCACAAGCTAGTAGATAGCTGGTCAGTAAACCAGAGACCAGAGCTTAAAGACATAATTTCATAAAGAAGCCTCCTGAAATATTACTGGTTGGTCTCTATGGGTCTGGAAAGGAGATGGTTTTGGCCATTTCAAAAAGCATGATCCACCTGTGGTTTGCAAAGTAACCACTGAACACACTGGTCCTGGCCCCATCTCGCCCCTTCAATTCTATTCTCTAACTGTTTGACTACTTCTTGGAAAAGGGACACCACCCCTCACCACTTCACAAAGATGGTTTGTTTAAGAGTTGGGCATCTTGAGGTGTTGCTAAAGTTCTTTTTCATCCTGAGGGCCCATCTTTCTCTTGGTAATTTCACAAAGGGCCACCTATAGACAGGGAACCAGCACCAACCCACTTTCCAGAGGCAGGACTCCTTCAAGATCGAACAGAGCCATCTTGTTTCTCGTGAATCTGGTCTCCTCTGGTTCCTCCTAAATTTCTCCATCATACTGTTTCCAGTCCCCATCAGACCTCCTCTGATAGTAACCTGCCTTGTCAGCGTCCATCCTAACATGGGATACCTGGAAAGGAATCTGACATTCCACGTGGGGAATACTGCGGGCTCCTAGATATTCGACCAGACTTCTCTTGATGCAGACTCTCGTGGCTTTCTCAGCAACTCCATCCCCCCACCGCCTCAAAGAAAGCTTATGGCCAACTCAAACTTCCTGCAAACCATGATCCAAATCTCTCCCCGCCCACCCTTCACTTGTTTTCCTTTTTTAGACTATAACCTTTGATTGTCATCTTCTGATTATAAAAGTAATACTCATTTTAGAGTCTTAGAAAATACAGAAAACGTTTATTCCTACAATAAACATTCACTGGACACCTACTATACGGAAGACACTTAGTCCAGACAAGACCCAGCTTCTGCCTTCAAAGGTGGGAGAAACACACACCCCATCACCCCCACAGCTAGTGTGCTGTGTCATGGAGTTACAGAGTGTGCATTCCCCGACTGCTGTGAGTCTCGCTCACCACCATGTCCCCATCCCCTTGATGAGTGTCCAGCACAAAGCAGGTGCTCAGCAAATGATCGTTACAGGAATGAATGGCGTGGGAGGATGGCCTTCCGGTAGGTCAGCCCGCCTCTCTCGGCACATACATTTTTTCTCCCCAAAGGCCGAATCAAGACAAGAGACATTCAGTACCAGACCAAGTTTTAAGTAACGAAAAGGACCCTCCGTCCACCAGGCCCTCCTTTTCCAGTTTCTACTCAGAGCCTGGTCCCTGAGCACACAAGTCTGCTTAGCTGCAAGACTGAGCTGCAGAGGAATAAGAAAACAGTGAGAAGAAGAAAGAGGAGGAAGGAAGTCAACTCCAGAATCCCTGGGCCTGGCCGTCTTGCTTCTCTGGGAAAAGCCCAATTGTAAAGGCTTAGGTACCAGTTTCCGTCTCTCCGGGCAGGAGCAGCGGAAGAGCAGAGAGATGATTGAAGGTGAGACCGGAGCACGCGCTTAGCCCCCGTTCATCCAGCGCGCCCACCAAGTTCGCTTCTGCTGCGTCCACCAGCCGGACAGGATGTTTCAGCTTCTTGGGGTAAGTGGTGCCGCAAAAACCACAAGCCAGACAAAACCCTGGACGAATGTCCTGTTCACTGTCTCTCATGAATGAGCTGCCGGGCAGGGAGGGCACTGGCCAGCAGGCAGCCAGCACAGGAATCTCCTCCTGCTGGGATTCTTTTTTGGTCCCAGGTTGGGAAGTGAACTTCTGTCTCTTTCTAGCATTTCTGCCTCTTGGAAGGCTGGGAGGGCTGTCTGCCCTGCTCATCCAAAGACTGATGAATCAGAAGCTCCGTGGTTACTCGGCAGAAGACAGACAGAAGGCAGGCGCTAGGACGGACCCCACGCTCAGAGAGAAACCTCTGCTCTACCCGCTGTCATCTGGCAAGGCTGCACCTAGAACCCTGTGCCCTACTCCATGCAACCAGCCTTTCCTTCCAAGGAGAGGCGGGGGATGGCTGGGGAGGCTTGAGCACTGGGGAGAGGACCTGAAACAGCGTGCTTCGTGTGGGGTCAGGGGATTGTCCATGGCTGGCCTCCCCAGGCCCCAGCCTGGAGCCACCCCTTCCCCTAAGCCCATCCCTCTGAAGGGTGGTCCTACCCAACAACCTGTACTGCAGCTCATGAGAGCCCTGCCTTCCGGTTCTTCACTCCCGGCTTTCTGCCAGCCAGAAGGAATAATGGACCCGCTTATTTTATTTCATTGGCTTGTAAAGGGACATAACCAAATCGTGATGGGGAAAGAAGCTGGCAGTGGCAGAGGCCAGCAAAGCCTGGGGAGACGCCAGGAGTTAAGTAATGCCTTGGCCATTCATTCTCCCAGAAGACTAACAGCACTGCTGGACCAGGAGGGGTGAGATGAGCGCTGGGGCTGGGGAAGCACAGAGGGGCAGGGGCAGAGCTACCCCTGGCTTGCCCTGCCCGAGGATGAGCCACGTTCCTTTCCCACCTGGCTGCTCCTTTTGATTGGGTCATCGTCATTATCATCACAGCCACCACCATTTATTTAGCACATAAGTCTTAACCCTTTCATAGTATCTCCAATCCTTCCAACCTGCCCTCAAGGCAGGTAGTATTATCCCAACTTGACGAAGGCAGGATCTGAGATTCAGCACAGAGAAGTCACTTGCCATGGCCTCTGCATAAGGGAGCGGTTGAGCTGGGACGGAAGTCCACATCCACCTGTCTCTAAAGCCTGGACTTTCCTCTCCATCAGTCCCGGGAAGGGCAACCAGGATAAATGGAAGATTTAGTGCTAACAGCCCTGGATAAGCCACCATACGATGGAGGGCAAGTGACTGAGGGGTTATCCTTGCTGGTAAGTGTGGTGGTCTGGGATACTCAGAGGGTCTGCAGTGAGGCGGGGGCTGATCTCCAGCTCCATCCTCATGAGCTGTAGCACCCTGAGTGACTCATGTGACCTCTACAGTCCCAGCTTCCTCACTGAGGCCTGAGATTTCAGTCTGCAGTACTCACTACCGAATTCCCTGTACCTAGAACCTGCATTCCACAAAACCTTGTCAAATGAATGAATATGAAACACGGAAATTTCAGTAACATCCTCGCTACCCATCTTATTAAGGAGATAACATAGAACACTTTGCGCAGAGCATGACACATTTCTAGGGATCAACAAGAAGTTCCTGGTTATTATCAGTACTATTATTATATACTTTCATTATAATACCATTATTGCTTCACAAGGTTATCATAAGAATCAATGCATTTGCGAACTGTAACATAAGCCAGCGTTTTTACAATAACTAGTAAGCAATGCTGAACAAGAGCAGACGCTGGTAAGTGGTCATGGGCAACACAGTGGAGACCAGCACAGAGGCACCCCAGGAGGCTTCCCTGGCCTTTCCCTCAGCCCCGAGCATCTGGGGCCTAGTAGTGGAGCTTCTGCCCAAGCTCGGTCCCAGGTCCCTGGGACCCGTCCACCTGGGACTCTTGGGTGGAGTTGCTGGGTACGTCCACGCTTGCACGGCCCGGTGAGAATGCGTGCAGGTCACCGAATGCCCGTGAGTTACGCCACGTCAGCCAGGTCTCTGATCAGCTTAGTTAAAAATAGGGTTTGTAACAGAAACCTAAATCCAGTCTCCTCTAAATTAGGGCGGCAGGGAAGCAGGTGCCACCCAAATGTGGCGCCATGATGATGTGCAGAGGTGGCAGCCCCGGGGCGAGGAGGGCTCTTTACACAGAAGGGACGGCATTCCCTCCCTTCGATTCAGCCAGTATTGGCTCAGCACCTGCACGTGTCCCAGGAGGATCCGAGGCTGAATCAGCTGTGCCTCCAGGGGACAAAATGGACAAGAGAAGTGGGCACAGAATAACTCTAATTCGGGACAGAGTTCCTTAAGGAAAAGGGTAAACAGATTGGTCTTTTAAAAGGCTGCTCCTCAGAAGCTTGGGTTCTGAGACTGTACCCCCCCCCCCCCCCCCGCCGCCGCCACCACCAAACGACTGGTAGCCAGCCCTGGGCTTGGGAGGCCTGCAAATTCCTCTCATCCTGGAGGCTCGCATGGCAAGTCCTCACTCTCTCCAGGTGGCTGGTGCCAAATACCATCATGCTTAGCGAACCCAACATTTCCGGAACAGGGTGAAGCTCAAAATAATTCTTACAGTTAGACTCACTGGGACCTAAATAGCTTTGCTGATTAAACCTTTGAATCCTTATCCGAACCGGTGACATCCCTCCTTAGGGATGCCAAATCCTTTACTGCTTCCCAGCAAGCTCAGGCCCGAGGGAGGGTCTGATTCTGCTGCACACACCAGTTAGGGCCACCTGCCCTCAACTGGTTAGAAGCCACTGAGTTACTCTTTGGAATTGCCGATCAGCTTTCCAGTTTCCTCACCACACCCCCCAAAACAGAGAGGACCAATAGTTGCCCTCATTACACAGCACCCTTGTTTGGGGATCTGGAAAACAAGGGCAGCTGTGCACAGGTTGAGATCGTGTGGAAGAGGAGGGGCCCTTGCAGAGAGACGGCCTGGGACCCTCTCCTGATTTCGGGGGGCTAGAGGCACACTGTCAGCGGTAGGAGGTACTGACTTTCCCATTCGGTGTCAGCCGGTCACCTGCCTAGTGGGAAACAGAAGGAGAAAGAACTGCCGAGTATCTGGATTTGCTCATGATGTGTCGTTATTATAATTACTGTTATTATGTCACCACTGTCTTTTTCAAAACCATTCCCATAGGTGATTTCACTTTATCCTCACAATCATCCAGTGAGGTACCTTGAAAGGGATTATTATCCCCATCTGAACTGCAGAGGAAACCAAGGCACAGACTGGGTGACCCTTGACCTTGGCCACACCATGAATCACATGACAAGGACAAGAAGAGGCGTCTCCAGTCTCGCCTCGGGCCAGAGAGCCAGTGTCTGGAGGTATCCGAGGTAAAGGCACAAAAACCACCACTAGGTCGGTCAGAAGCAGGCCTCCCAGACAGACGAGCAGGCAGGCTGCCTGGGGCCCAGGTGACGGGGCCACACTCCCCCCCCCCACCCCACCACACAGCGCGAGGTCAGGCCACTTGGCCTGCGATGCAGGGAGAAGATTTAACAAGCGACACAAGCTAGTGGTGGATTGATTCTCCGTTGCCGGGGGCGGCCCGCCCTCTCCCTCGTCACTGACAGGCAGTGAAAGGTTAGCGGCGCGCTCCCTGCCACTGGTTCCTCGGAGCTAAATGATAAAATGATGTCAGGACTGGGCAAAAGCTCGATTGCTAGTTAGAGCCACCACAGCTGCAGAAATGCAACTCCGCTCACCATCACCTGCTTCTTCTCAGAAGCTCTGAGCTAGACCTGACGCATCAACACAAAGCCCACTGCAGCTGACCGCATGCTCCTGCCCGGTCCTTGCCAGCCAGACAGCGGGCAGCACCGGCCACGGTGGGCAGAGGCCCTCAGCACCCCCGTGGCTTGTGCTTCACCCTAACCTGCAGGGGGGGAGGCTGTAATCGCTGCCCTGACTGCCTGCCCCACGTCTGTCCTTCTCCCAGAAGTCCGGGGGAGGAAAGCCAAACCCCGCTGGCCCGGCAGACTGGGTTGGGAGACCGCCCCCCCACCTTAGGTAGAGCGCATGCCAAGCTGCCCAGCTCTGGTGACTTGGACACACCCACAGGAGCAAAGGCGGTGGGGACTAGGCTGTCTTCCCCACCCTGCCTCGCATCGGTTGTTTTAGTTGTTTGTTTTCCCGAGAAACATTCTGGATAGGTATTATGGCCGCATTGCTGGGAGCACCAAAATAAATCAACATGATCTCAAGGGCCAGAGGCAAGAAGGAGGGCAAGGAGACGGCAGTCGGGGGCCTGGCTGGGGCCTCCAGTACCATCCAGTTTATACCAGCTGGCAGAGGCCTCCATTCCACGGATGGCTCCCACGCTGCCTGCAAAGCCTCGGACGATTCAGAAATGATTAAGGCACAGACTCAACTAAACCCACCCATAGCTCCTCCACCAGAGAAAACCACTAGCAACAGCTTGGAGAATTTCTCTCCTTCCATGAACACTGCTTTACTGCAGCAACTCTCAGCCCGGGCTGCGCCCCGCACTCACCTGGGGAGCTTTAAGGGTCACCGTGTGCAGACCCCACCCTCAGAGGCTCTGACTCACTTGACCTAAGGTGGGGCCTAGGAATTGGCATTCTCCAAGAACTCCCCAGCTGATGCTAAGTTTAATGTGATTCACAGTGTATATTCATTTTATAGCTTTTCTCATGCAACATCGTGTCATCAGCATTTCCACATGTCACTTAAAAACTCGCTGTAAACATCACTTTAATGGATGTGTAATAATCCATCACATGAACGTCCCATAATTTCCTTCCAGTTTGCTTTTGTAGGTGTTCTCCTGAGTGAGTGTTGGCAAGTGGCTTGGGTCCAGACGGAAGACCTCCCCCCAACCCTCCAGGCAGGCCCATTTCACACCCCCTCCCCACCTGGGCTCCTCAGACAGAGCCTGGCCGATGGCACATCCACTCAGGGACCCAGGGACTGGCCTTCTGCACTGCCATCCTGGGATCCTGTGCCACACCCCAGAATTCTTCGCCAATTGGGTAACTTGTTTGTCTCTGCCAGGAGGATCAACTTGGTTCCATGGGGAAGATACACCCAGAAGGCCCTGAACAAAGGTCCGGGAAGCAGGATGGGCTATGCTGTTCATTAATTCCTTGTGAGGTCCTCACGGAATTTCCACAAGGCTCACTGATTTGGGATAGTTGCCTCCTTAAAAGACATTTTGAACCTTTTCATTTTGGACCAGAAACTTGGTCAGGAGCTGATTCTTCATCTTCCTACACCCATTTCCTCTTACTCCTTCCTCTGAGCGTCTTGAAAAACCTGTATCTCCCCAGAAATGGGTGTCTTATCGGACCAGGCACACAAAAAGCCTTGTTTGTTTTTTTTTTTTTTTTGCGGTACGCGGGCCTCTCCCTGTTGGGGCCTCTCCCGTTGCGGAGCACAGGATCCGGATGCGCAGGCTCAGCGGCCATGGCTCACGGGTCCAGCCGCTCCGCGGCACGTGGGATCTTCCTGGACCGGGGCACGAACCCGTGTCCACTGCATCGGCAGGCGGACTCTCAACCACTGCGCCACCAGGGAAGCCCCCCAAAAGCCTTGTTTTGGAGCCTTGGGCTGAGTCTTGGAAGTTCCAACTTTGAGGTGGGGCAGATCCTGGATAAGGACGGGTCAGTTCAGAGGATTCTCATGGCTCCTTTCACAGCCAGAATGTCCAGCTTTTAGAGGATCCGCCAGCGAGGCAGTTGACCCCAAGACTCCAGACGGAGGCAGAGATGTCTCTTTACCATCCTCCTTCCAGATGTTCTAGGAAGGAGCAAACACCTGGCAAGCAAACTGGGGCCCGTTTCCAATTCTAAGCTACTTGGTCCCCATCAGGCAAGGCCCCTCCATTTCCCACTCTGGGAACATCTGGCGAGTAGATGATTGGAAGCACATGCTAGCAGTTACCACACACTTCCCAGCAAAACCTAAGCTTAGTCCCAGGAGCCCCATCTTCCCTCTCTCTAATCCACCGTCCCACCCCCTTCACCTCCCCATCCTAGCTTTGCCGAGCCTAACTGCAAAACAGATGTTGCACCTGACCCAAGATCTCCCAGGCACGTGGCCAAAAACAATTTTTTTCAAGAGGCTGCAACATGAAACGGTCTTCCCAAGTCCAAGATAGCTTAGTAAATATGGCCCCCCTTCCAGCTCCATGAGCAGCCCAGGTGCGCTCACTCCCAGCCCCCAGCCTCTTCTCTCGCCAACAAACACCATCACAGCTCTCCAGCCCTCCGGAGGCCAGCCTCGGTGCAAAGCCTGTCATTCCCACTCAGCAGGCATTACGATAACCAGGCCACAGGTACACCCCTTCAGCTGAGAGTCGATGTCAAGTTTAATATGAAGGAATGTGCTGGACAGGACCCTCCAGGAGTTTAGTATCACTCATTTCCAGCAAACCAGGTTCAGTTCTAGGGCTTCTAACAGGAACAAGAATCCGAAGGGAAGAAGGGAGATGAGTGGCTGGAACTAGGTGTTAACGGTTAGGAGTGGAGCCATTAAAAGTCGAGAAGAAAGTTCTAGAATCAGAATGATTGAACCACCTCCTGCTGTGAGGCCCTTGGGAGCCTGCCTCCTACTGGCTTCATATTTCATATTGGCTATTTGCCAAGGACGGGGGCAAATGTGCGGGCTGGGACAGGTCCCCCTGAATTTACCCACTGGATTATGCCATGGCCAGCATTCCCCTGGAGTCTTCTCTTTACCCCAACCCGGGGACTCTGTCTTGTATCCTGTACCCACGTTACAGATCGTCCTGAATCATACCCCAAAGTCCAAAGGAGTAGGAACATGATTAAATAATGATTTGGGAGGACAAAAAAATCTAAAGTACACTTCTTTTCCCACATGGTATCCCTCTGTGAATTCAGAACAGGGAGGGCTCCTGTTCCCCTCCATCACAGACGGCACCTCCTGCACCCAGACCCCATCCAGGCCTTTATTTCAGTTTGTCTTCCTGACCCAGAAACTTTGAAAGAACACAGGCTCCGGAGTTAGACAAGCTCAGATCCCAATGTCAAGGACACCGCTTACAGGAAGCTATCCATCTCCTTGTGCCTCAGTGTCTTTATTAAACTGGGACAGGAATACTTCTCTGACAGGGTTATTGTAAGGATTCAGTAAAGGTGTTTATTGCAATGCTGGGCACACAGCAAGGCGCCCAAGACATCTTCTATCTCCTCTCTCCCCCTCCCATAATCTGTTCTGTTTGACAGAGAAAACTGGGCAGCCGTGCGGAAGAGGGACAAATTCATCCCACACTTTTCTGGGCACAGGTAAGCGGATCATCTCCGAAGCACTGGCCTCATCCATCAGGAAGACACCCGACTGCCCAGTGCTCCGGGGAAGCCTCCAGAGGAGCCCTGCCATCCTGGCATCTCCAAGGCACAGCCCCGTCGCACAAGGCACGCACGTCCCACTGGAGAGAGGGGACCGGCGGTTGCTGGTTAACTGCCGGTTAAGGCAGCTGCACTTTACAGTAACCCAGAATGGACAATATTATGAATGACACTCGCAAGCTGCCAGCCTGGGGACTCATTACAGTCAAGGTACAACACGGCAGCCTGCCAAGCCCCCGGCTTTCACACTCGCTATGCCAGAACATCCACACACAATTTAATTGCATTATAATTTCAAAAGTGCTTTTCAAACTGGAAAAAGGCATTCACTGATTAACCAGCGAAGAGCAAAATTGTTTATGAAATTGAATACAAAAAGCTACAGAAATGTAATTGGGTCGTTCTAGCACCTAATTTTCAAGCCATTTTCCCCACTTATTTAATCACGAGATACAAAAGGAGTGACTGAATTGACTTCATACTAATTAGATTACACCCCGCGATACTCCGGGCCTCTATTCCAACTGGTTGATAGCAATGTTTTAAGCAGAAACAAAAATGCTGCTGCAGCTTGTCAGTGGGACAGGATGGGTTGTTTTGAACAGACCCTTCCATCCTGCGTGACAATGAGCATCTGTCCCCCAGACCTCCCAAGCTCCCTGCTATGTGGAAGTGTCCTTGGAGAAGCATCACCCTCTGGGGCGTGGCCAGGAAGAACCCTCGGGCCCCGCTCCCTGGCAGGATGGGTTAGAGTGAGCCCCTTCTATGACATCTTGCCACCTCCCCAACGGGCACGGGGCTGCCAAGGCAGGTGGAGAAAGCCACGCAGCGACTCTCCTAATTGGCTGCACGAGGCCCTTGGTGTCCTCTGAACACTTTCCCTTTCACTGTTTCATAAACCGACTGGCGGCCCCAACCTGCTCGGTGGCAGCCTCATGGGCAAGCCCAGCTCCGCTGTGTTCTTTTCTCACTTCTGCCCTGAGCTGCGTGAGCTGGGCCGAATCCTCACTCCTTCAATTACCGAGTGAATAAACCATTTTCCTCTTGGAAGGCAATGCTGAGCTACACTGTCCGTGTGCGCCTCTGAAAACGCACGCGTGGTCCAGGAGGGTAAACACAGCAGCTGCCCTGCAGGTTGCCCTAGACACTGACGTGGACTCAGGGTGTGCAGGGTTACCCACCTGCAGGAGACCTTCTCCTTTGATATACGCTACAGCCTTCCCGTGGCTTCTGTAGCTCATTTTACATTTTATTAGGAGCAACATAATTGATTATATAATCAAATGGAGAACGTACATTATCAAGATATCTCAGCACTTCACAGGCCATTTAATCAAGATATCTGGGGCCGTGCCAAAAGGAATCAACTTACACGAAGCCTCAAGTACATATTACTGTGCTGCCTTCGTTTCCACGCTGGCTCTGGGTCCTGCTCCCTGGGAGGGGGAGCTCCTCCTTCAAGACGGAGCCGTACACAAGCTCCGGGGCTGAGGGTCCTCGTGCCACTTCTCACCTTCTCCAAACAAGGAGACCCAAAAGGCCGCTCTTCCGCGTACTCTATCTGCCGACGTTACATCTTCAGGTAGCCCCCAATTTCTCTAGTCTGTGAGGAGGTCTGTAGGGGTTTGCCCAAGTGCCCCAGCACCATGCAGACAACCGAGAAAAGGAAAGGGGTTTTCACTCTTCTTCACTCATCCTAAATTGTTACTCCCGGGAAAGTAAACAGGTGTTATTTAGGAGGCAACAGAGGTGTCGCGTGACTACAGCCAATTTTCACAAAACCCGGGGAGCCCGAGAGAGCACGGAGAGTGGCAAGCAGGGACGTCTACCTGAAACGCCTTCCCTTTTGAAGCCAACGCGGGTACAGCACTGCCTGAAGCTGCTCAGACTAATCCTTTGGATCAGAGATCGTCTGCCCCTTGTGCCAGGCATGGTGCTACCCCTGGGGGTGAACACAGAACAGGTCCCTGTTTCCAGAGTGAGCCCTGCCCTTAGCAGGGGAGGCACAGGCAAACAACCCAACACAAACCCGCCAAGGCTGTGCTGGATGGAGGTGGGACAAAGGATGGATGACTCTGCGAGGATGCAGGGCTTCCAGGCAATGAAGAGCAGAGAAGTGCGTTCCAGGTGAAGACAGGGGCAGGGACGGAGTCAGGAAGGGCTGCAGGAACGTGTGTGTTGGAAACAGCAGGACGATGGGGCTCAAGAACCAGGGAGGGGTATGAGGTGAGGCTGGGAAAACTGGCCGGAACTCTGAGAAGGCTCCAATGCTGGGCTAAAATGTTCAGCGCTTATCCTACAGAAAATGGAAAATCCATCATGAACTCTTTTTTCTTCTCCAAAAATGCTCTCCAGACATGGCACGAGGGACTGTGGATCCTACAAGAAATCCTAAGACACAGAGCAGTCTCTTGAGCAAGAGTGTGCAGCAGGGGTGCAAAAGAGTGTCCCTCAGTGCCTGCCATGTGCTTGCACCATTTATTGAACAAATGAGCAAATGAAATGCATACAATTTAGCAGTAATCGCTAACTTAATAAGACTCCTAGCTCTGAAGTGAGGACCACACTCTACACCCCTATCCGCCTCGCTGGGAACAGGCCACAAGCTCCCATTAGGGCGGGGATGCCCTGACAGTGTGTCTCCAGAACCTCTCCTAGGACTCAGGGTGCAACACAGACTTTCAATGCCCATGAGGTGGCTGAAGATGGCCTCAGAGGGGCTCTAACCTCTGGCCTCTGACACCACCACCAACACAAACTCCTGGGCTTACTGGTAGTTTCCAGGCTATCGTGCTTGGACCTACTAAGGCCCAGAAACATGCCCCAAGCAGTAGAAGAAGCCACACATCCAGAAATTCCAGACAAAAGAAAGGTATCTGAGGGCACAGGGGCAAGAACGCAAGCCAAAGCCATGCCAACCAATGACAAGGTCATAGGAGTCCTGTGATGTCTGCACAGGTGACCTTCCGGCTGCCCTGACCAATGCCCCCGAATACGTTAGCTCCTGGGCAATTCTGACTTAACTCTGCGCTTAAACCCAGGCATCCATGCCCAGTTCCAGCAAGAGATCTGCAAACACACAGCACAGCCCCCGCTCAGGTGGGGAGGGCGGGCAGCCAGGGACACGGGGTCTCTGTGTCTGGAGCACAACGTGCTGGCTGTACAGTGAGGAATACCCACGGGGGCCTGCACAAAGGACATCCTATTCACCAGGCTGTGCTTGGCAACGTGATATGTATTGGGGGAGGCACCCAGGCCCCTTCTGGCTCAGGTGCGCTGTTCAGCGGTGCGTGTACCAGGCCAGACAATGCGACCTTTGCAAAGTCCTAAACCACAGCAACCTTGGGGAGGGTGGCGGGCCAGGCGGGCTGGGGCCAGGAGGCCGGGGGTGAAAGGAAAATGCAAAACCTCCATTCTGGGGACGGGGCCATCTGCACACTGGGGCCTGTGTGCGTCCCCCACTAACATGTGACTGTTATTGATACGTAATTTCTGGCAGACCACAGTCCACATTAGGGAGGACTGGAGATCACCTGACACGGGTTGAGCCTTATTCAATGTCACACTGTTTGTGAAGGTGAGGTGGGACAGTGGGCGGGAAATGGGCTTTGGGTTCGGAGGCCCTGAGCTCACTTTACCACTTTGCTGCCTGGCTTGCGATCTTGGACAAGTGGCCTAAGTGCTCTCAGCTTTTTCCATCTGGACGAGGGGTTCCCGGCTCACAGACCAGCTAATGTCTGTGGAGCGCCCAGCATCGTGTAGATGGTCCCCAAGGGTGGGGCTGCAAAGGAACAGAACTTTCCATGGGAACCAGCAGGAGGAACAATTAGCTCACAGTGACGAGAACAAGCCTCCAAGGCCTGCAGCCTTTGGTACAAAAATATCGAACGTGCAGTCCACACAGCAGGCTTATCTATCCATTAGTGCAGGCCCCGAGGATCTGATTTGTTAGCCACCAGTTTGCCTGTCAGCGTCTGAACTGACTGCATTTCTTTATGTCGGTGAAATATGACCAGGCGTATTTTCCCCCCAATATAATATTTTTGAAAGATGGCTCTCCTCCACCCTCCGGGAAGCTAACCAACGTTTGCAGCACTGGGTGCATTCTACAGGAACACTGGTTTCACTGTCATCTGCTGTGACAACACAGAGCCGAGGAAGGGCCACCGCACCAGCTCTGTGCTTCCACTCACCTGGTTCTGGGCCACCAGCAAAGCCAGCGAGGACGTGTGGCGTCCCCTAGGCCAACGTTCAGGGTGGGCTGGCTTGGGACCAGTGAGTGACACTCCTATATATCAGGCACTTTATATATGCTTCCTCATTTAATCTGTAGCAATCATCATCTGAGGAAGTATTCTTATCCCTGTTTTACAGATGTGGAAACTGAGGCTCAAAGATACGCTTACACAGATACAGATGGTTAAGTGGAAAGAATCAGAATTTGAATCCGGGCCTGTTGGACTCCAAAGCTGCAAATTCAAATAATGAATAAACTAATTCTCTCTGGCTGTCAGTTTCCTCATCTATAAAATGAGGGTACTGCCACCAGCTGGGGCTAGAAGGAAACTTCCAGGCCTCTAAAATTCTAAATATGCAGGCTGACCCCTTTCCGGATAACGGGACACTGCTTGCGAGGGGCAGGGAAGGCTGCTCTTGGTGCCGGGCTGTGGATTTCCCACCTTCCTGTCCTCCCCACAGCTTGCCTGTCTCCTCCCCACGGAGGGGCCCAAAAACAGAAAAGCAGCAACTGGGCAAACGGCTCACAGTGCTGTTTGTTTGCAGTTTGGATGAAAGGCCAGGAAGGGGTGGGGACGGAAGAGTCTCTGAACCATTGGTTCAAGCACAGTTCATGTGGGATTTCCCAGAATCAACTGCACAGACATGGTAGGCTGGGCTGGACATAGGAGACCAGGGAGCCTGAGCAGAGGTGTGTGTGCTGTGCGGGCCTGTTGGGCTGACAGTCCTCAGGGAACCGAGACGCGGGCAAAGCAGCTGCTCCAGGCAGACGGGCAAGAACATCAAGCACTCCACCCACTGCCTCGGCACAGCCCTC
Organism: Mesoplodon densirostris; assembly: GCF_025265405.1. Classification (NCBI taxonomy): domain Eukaryota; kingdom Metazoa; phylum Chordata; class Mammalia; order Artiodactyla; family Ziphiidae; genus Mesoplodon; species Mesoplodon densirostris. The sequence goes on from NC_082678.1 coordinate 61,042,098, forward strand.
TCCAAAGCACCCAGCCCCAGCCCCGCTGGCGTTTCTCCGCCTCAGGGTTGTGGTTCTTCTGGGTCATGGGGTCCCTGCACCATCGCACAGGAACAGACAGTGGGAGAACTGTTTCCAGACTTGACGCCCCAGATGCGCAGATCAGCCTGGGCAGAGGGGTCTCATCGGGGGGCCGAGGCACCAACCTCACTGCCATTCGCATCACTGGCTAGAGTGGGCCCCGGAAAGTCACTGCGCCCGCCCCCCAGCAGGGCAGCAGCTCCTGCATGGCCAGGAGGGCAGTGGTGAGCTTTCCATCCACCCACAGCTTTGCTCCCACCATGATTCCACTGGGGGAAAACCCGCTTGCCTCCTTCCTGGGTGCGCGCAAAACAGGACCCCACAACCCACCACTCGGCAGAGGCCAGGTTACCAAAAGCAAACTGCAAAGGCACACTTGTCACCGCTGAAAATCACCTCCTTTACTGCGCGCTCCTGGTTGGAGCTGTACAGACGTTGTCTGAACAACGCCCCTCAAAACCCCAGGAGGCAGGGGTTACTGTTATCTCATTTTGCAGCGGGGGAGTCTGAGGCTCAGAGAGGTTATGTAACTTGCCTAAGGTCACTCAGCTGGCACGTGGTTAAAAGCCGGGATTTCTGAAGTCCGGCGGTCTGATATCAGAGTCCTTGCTTCCCAACCACTTTTCTACCCAAACACACTGGTTTGGAAGGGGCGGGAGAAGGCAGTACAGAGGGAAGAGTTTTGGACACTGTCCCTGAAGCAGATCGCGTAAACCCCCACGGAGTCTAGTGCATGTCCTCCTCCGAGCCCTGCAGGGTGCCGTGGAGACTGCAGGAAACTGCAATCCCCTGACCACTGGAGCTTCGGCAGAGGGGCTCAGGACGCAGGAAGCCTCCCCATCTATCACCCCCCCCAAATACTTCAAAAGAGCAAAAGGTCCCCCCAAAGACTATTGTGAGAGGCCAGCTGGCAAGGCAAGTTCTGAAGATGTCATTACGCAATAAACCGCGTCCATGTACTGTAATAGCTTTTCACGTTTGCTACTGTGCCGGGAGACACCAAACAGCAACTTTACACTGTCGCCCCCGTTGCCCCATCTCTAGTCTTCCACAGTCACACGTGTTTCTACTTTAAAGCCCGTTAACATGGTATGTTCAGAGCACAAATCCAGATGGCTGGGGGCGCTCAGAAAACCCGCTTGGCATTTTGCAGAACTGATTTTACGAACCTGCCTTCTCACCTTCCCACTGACCCATCGTGGCTAAGGAGTCACATTGAAAGGGGGACCTGGCAGAGACTGGAGACCCTGCTCCTGCTTTATGAAGCCCCTGCAGGGATGCAGGACAGCCCGTGATGGTGACCACTAGGCCACTGCAGACAAACTCTCCAAATGCCCAGCTGCCTTGACCCTTGGGGAGACATGGGCTGGCACCAAGCAGAGGCTGGAGGGGTGCTGCCTGAGGAGCAGGAGTGGGGACAGGCATACTTTGGGCTGCAGGGCATCATCAGTGAAGCTGGGCCCACGTGGTCCCTTTTATATATTAACCACTAGGGTTGATTACGGGCTGGGAGGCAGGAGCCAGACAGCCCAGCTCCGCACGCGTCCTCAGGCTCCACCAAGGGCCTCTCTTTTCCAGCCAGTCCCCAGCCAGGGAAGCTTGCCTTGCAACAGGTCACCTGCTGCTGGTCTGGACAGATGAGTTGGGGGAAACCACTGCATCGTCCAGGGAGGTCTGGGTGGGACAGAGAGTTTTAGCCCAAACTCTCCCTGCAAGGTAGGTGGAGCAGATATCATCCCATGTGGTAGTTCTCTTGATGTACATGCCTGTTCTGCACAGTAAGTAATGTTCCTTCTGTGGTACCCATAGAGGCTGGGTATGAATGAAATGGCACCAAAGAGCCTCTGTGTTCTTGAAACGTGTCAGCCAAACCAGGAAGAACCTGGAAGGTTCTGTGACTCAGAACTCCACAGAGACGGTGGAATCCAGCGGGCTTGCCTTTCTCTTGGCAGGGCTAGTGGTTTAGAATTGGCAGAAGGGCTGGTCTGGGGACGAGGCAAGTGACTTAGAGTGCTGGCTTTGTTGTTGTGCCACCAGCAAAGGAGCGTCTCCACACGCAGATGGCGAGGAGGCAGCTCAAGCTGACGAGGGCGTCACGTCCACCGCCGCCCGACAGGCCGGGTCTCACCTGGACACTGGGGTGTCCAAGAACTCAAAGTCCTTGGGGGGCTCCCAACACCCCCAGGACACAGGGCCCCAACAACAAAGCCCAAGAGGGGCCCCATCTTTGCTATTGGTTGGAAAGACACTCTTAATAGCTCTGATCGTTGACTATCTTTTCAAAAAGACTGTTCTGGGGCCATTTTTAGAGCACCTGTCTTTGCTCGGATGGCTGCGTGGTGACTAGAAATGGCAGTGCTGAACAGGTGTCATTATAGAGGCGCCGAGACCATAACTGTGGGCAGTTTCTCTTCATAATCTAAGCATGTCCTTCTCCCCAGAGCCTTTATTTAAATGTTTTGTCAGCTCCCCACACCAGCAGCAGGCAAACTCCATCCCTGAGCGCTCTCGGAAAACGGGAGGGGGGTTATTACAAAACACCGCCACTCCTCTCCCCTCGCTCTTCGAAAAATTTGTCGTGAAAACCAGAAGCAGGGGAGGCCTGTGGGAGGGCTCCGTGGGCTGCAGTTCTGGGGGCAGTTCAGCACCCAGCGAGACGGCACTTTCTGGAACGCTGACAATCTGCTGACTCAGCTGCCTCGGTCATGGACCTGAACATTTAGAAGAACTATTCAGCGTCCAGGAAGCACAGCTCTGCTGTTTCACCCCATTGACTCTCACCAAAATTGGGGCTGCTTCTCTCTCATCAACGGCCTTTTGGAATCAGGGACTCTGCATGCCCAAGAGAAACCCTGGGTCTCCCCCGTACCCCATCCCAAACAGGGAACACGTACCAACTGCCTTGCAGAAGGAACACCCCTGCTCAGGGCTGCCAGGGACCAGCCAACCCCTGCTGAGCCTGTCCTCAGCCCCACACCCTCCCAGGCCAGGTTCTCCGTTGGTAAACCAGACCTCTCAGCGTCCACAGGAACTTCAGGGTGACTTAGAAATGATCTGGGTGGTGCTGGCATTCATGAATTCATTCCAAACACATTAAGCATTAGAGTCAGAAGCAGGCGGGAAACGGGGCATGGATGCCTTAAGGCTCCATCATGACGTCTTGGGAAAAGCCTTCAGCTCCTGACTAAGTCCTTGCTTTTTTCAGGGCTACTTCTGGTCTCATCCTGTCTAGAAAGGGGTGGCATGACTCGGTTCATAGTACATAGGGAAGGGTACGCTGGGTAGCAACCTTCTCCGTGTCCAGGGGGAGCGTCCAGCAGCGAGCACAAGTTCCCCCTCTCCCCGGCCGTAAGTCCCCACCCCAGGCCCGGAGCCTGCCAGCCCAGCCTCGCCCACGATGGAGGAAGTCCCCCAGTGTGGGGTCGCACGGCCTGCCCATCACCTTGGTAAGATGTGAAGTCCCATTTGCTATTCCTTTGCCTTGCTTATCAATTTGCTCGCTCCTCATGCAGGGACAAGGGATGCTATTTATTTACGGGGCGCCCTTGCTATCCCTATTGTGGGGTCCCTACTCCACTCACTGAACCGTGGTGGACGAGTCTCTCCATCCGCGACACGGGTTAAATCACACACCCCATGTACCCGCACTAGAAGGTGGCTGTAGCAGTGAACATCACCGAACACCAACTAAGGGCCAGAGACTATACATCTATTAATTGGGGTGGGTTGACATAGAAGCTAATTTAATTTCTCATTCCTGTTATAATAGTGCTGTTGGGAGGATCTCGAGCTATCAAAACTGGACAGGTGAAAAGTACCTTGTAGAAGGTAAAACACATTAAAGATAAGGGCATCGGAGATGGAAACAACCCAAGTGTCCATCATCGGATGAATGGATAAAGAAGACGTGGCACATATATACAATGGAATATTACTCAGCCATAAAAAGAAATGAAACTGAGCTATTTGTAATGAGGTGGATAGACCTAGAGTCTGTCATACAGAGTGAAGTAAGTCAGAAAGAGAAAGACAAATACCGTACGCTAACACATATATATGGAATGTAAGAAAAAAAATGTCATGAAGAACCTAGGGGTAAGACGGGAATAAAGACTCAGACCTACTAGAGAATGGACTTGAGGATATGGGGAGGGGGAAGGGTAAGCTGTGACAAAGTGAGAGAGTGGCATGGACATATATACACTACCAAACATAAGGTAGATAGCTAGTGGGAAGGAGCCGCATAGAACAGGGAGATCAGCTCGGTGCTTTGTGACCGCCTAGAGGGGTGGGATAGGGAGAGTGGGAGGGTAGGAGGGACGGAGACACAAGAGGGAAGAGATATGGGAACATATGTATATGTATAACTGATTCACTTTGTTATAAAGCAGAAACTAACACACCATTGTAAAGCAATTATACTCCAATAAAGATATTAAAAAAAAAGAAAAAAAGATAAGGGCATGAACCACCCACAGTGACACACACGCCTGAGTAGCTTTTCTCCCAGAAGCAAGCCAATCACTGCACTTGGAGATCAATCACATGACCTTCGCCACCAGAGGGCCACATGTGACAGGAGGCGGTGCTGTTCCAGGATGCCCTGACCTCCCTCCCAATACCCCAGAGGCTGATGTGTTGGGACAGACCTGTTCTGCTTCACAGCCCCACAGCTCTCATCTGTGCCCCTCGAGAAGCTGTATTCTTGCATTTCTAACTGATGTCTCAGGGCAATAATTAGATGTCACTACTCCAACACTGCATTACAACTTCTCTGCAGATCCTGGAGGAAGGGGAAATGAGTTATGGCCAGCAAAGCAAGCTAAATACAGTTGGTAATTGAAAAAGTGGCCAAGGAAATCAGGAGGGGAAAAGCAAGCAACTCAGATCTAAACGGATTATCAATCATTTCCTTTTAGGGCAAAAGCTCCACCGCAACTTAATCAATTGCCCTTGCTTCCTAAATTCAATAAGAAAACTGATACTGTGGGGAGGAAGGAGAAACAAAAATAGTAACTGTTTCCCATCACATTCTTGATGGATTCTGGACAGCAGTCCACGCTCAATTCCAATCCAGTTCTGAGTTTATCAGCAGAAAAGAAATTTACAAGCAACACAACTCAGATCATGTGTTACCATTAGGACCAAGGGTGTCAAGTGTCTCAGGCACGGTCTCCAGGGTCCACTGGGACATGGCTTTAAGAGTCACTACAGGAAGTGGTGGTTCTGAAGCTAGGCAGCCTGTTCTGGCTGCAGGGATAGTGGGACTGTAGGTGGAGCTCAGGGAGGGTCGTTGTATGACCTTGGGATCTCCAAGGTCCCGAGTCACTTGACCTCCAAGGGCTGTGGAGTCTGTTGCCATAGCAATCTGGTGAGGATAAACTCTCTCACTCCTCTCCTCACTCCTCTACCTGTTATGTACCAGGTACTAGGGACACCAAGAGGAATAGAACCTGGCCGCCTACTCTTAAGGCTCTTACAGCTCCTGGGGCCGGGGGTGGGGTGGGGAACGCGGACAGCATGAGCACATGATGACAAAAGAGGGAGAAGGAAGGGGCACCTTCTAGACTGGAGTGAGTCTGGGCTGAGTCCCGGAGGCCCCCAGGAATTTGTCAGAGGAGAGGTGGGTGGCGATTCATGTGTCCAAAAGCTGAGAAAGACCCTGGGGATCAAGGAACTGCAGGGGCACAGGACATACTAAGCAGACAGCCCAGGCTGGTAGGGAGCCTAGAGGCAGGCAAGGCTGGGTCAACCAGCACCTTGGAGGCCACATTAAGGCGCTTGGCTGGGAAGCCACACCCTTGGCACCATCAGAATCACGGTTCAGGAAGATCCCTCTGAATGGGTTAGAGAGGGGGCGGACCTGGAGGCAGGAGTCCCCTGAGAGTTGCTGCAGGTGCCAGGGAGAGGTGATGGGGGCTTACAGCAGGGCGTGATGGCAGATGCCAAGGACAGGGTAATGCTGAGGTGGGTATATAGACAGACTGGCCAGATGGTGCATGAGGCGGGGTCCAGGACTAAGCCTCAGTTTGGCTTGAGCATCTGGGCACCGTTACCCAGGAGGGGAGTCAGTGGGGCAGCCTGGGCATCTCAGGCTAGTGACCCACCTCCCTACATGGCCCTACTTCTCACCCACAGTCCCCAGAACTTTAAAACACACACGAAAAGCATAAGCTTCTCCAAGGAGTTCAGCACAGTGTAACAAATACCACGGAGGGAAAGAACATGAGCGCAAACCCCAGGTTCCCTGGGAAGTCTCAGCACGTCTGGGCGGAAGGTCCCAGCAGGGGCTGCAGGAGCTACTCATGACTCAGGAAAGAGGATTATAGCAGCAGGCGGAGATGGTTGTGAGTAGGGCCATAAAGATACGGTCCAGGGGCTGAAAGCCCAGGTTTTACAGCCACTCCTGGGTTCAACTCCAGCTCTACCCCCTGGCTGGCTGCGTCCCCAGGGGCGGGTTCCTTTACCCCTGTTTCTTCATCTGAAAAACCGGCACAATAACAACTACGCGGCACAGGGTCCGCTGGCAGGTGCAATGAAACAAAGCAAGGAAAAAGCGCAGCCCAGCATCCAGGCACAGGGAGTGCTTTCTCGCACGAGTTCCTTTTCACCTCTCATCGCTGCTAAAAACTGTAACATCCCAGATGTAAGGCAGGTGTAGAACATTCCCTCATATCTTTCAACACCAAGGAGGCAGGAAACAGAGCTTTTTAACCATTCCCGAGTAAGGGAAGGCATGCAGTGACTCGCTGCTGAGGAGAAGGAGGAAGAGGGAAGGTGTCTCAGGACGCCGCCCCGGCTTCACCAGAGCAGTGGCAGCGGATGCTGCCAGCTCTTAGCAGTGACGCTGCTGCGACGCTTGACGGAGGGTGACATTGCAAGCAACAAGGCACTCCAGTAACGCTCTGTAAAACTATAAATTTACTTTGAGAGCACCAAGTCTAATTACCTCGCCAAGACTCTCTGCATTTTTAAGAACCTTTTTTTTTTTCCCTCCTTGAACTCTTGATCATAAGGACTCTTGTTAGCGATACTCCGCGTCCTTCTTGTTTCGCCTGTTGCCGTGGCAACAAAGCAGTATTTACCAGCCTTTCCAAGCTGGTACATCTTTATTAGCACCCGGATCCCATGAGGAGCAGGAAGCACTGCAGAGGTTTAAAGAGCATTAATCCCCTTAAGCTTTGCAAACCTCTCTAGTTAGGGAGCCCGTAAGGGGGGAAATTGAGGTCTCTGCCATTTTCAGGGCCCTACTAGACTCTCTAAGCCTCCATGAAGCAAAAACTTATCTCTCTGGAGCTTCACTTTAAATTTCTTCCCCTCCCGAAGAAGACAAACTTGTAGACTGCCTGTGCTTCACAAGAAAAATTTGCTCCCCACCCATCAGAGGAGGGCCGCCGGCTGTTTCCTCCACGCTTCTCTGGCCATGCTGTTCTCTTGCGATAAACACAGACTTTCAAACACCGTTATCTCTGGGCCAGAAGGAGGGACGGCCTCAAAGGCCCACCGGCCGAGCTGCCGGGGCACCCTCCTCTCTGTCCCTCCGGGACGAGAACCAAGAGATGATGCGGAGCTGAGATAGATTTCCTGCATATTTCAAAAAACCAACCTCAGCAAGCAGCTCGAGAAAGCACCACACCTCTCAGCCTCCCTCGGAAGGGTTTTCAAAGTCAGCACCAGAGCACAAGAGGGAAAGGAGGGAGAAGAAAGAGCTTCTTCACATCATTTAAAAGCAGTTCAATGTCCCAATCTGTCTCCTACCAAATAAATGTTTTTTTCATCTTTATCTCAGCCGAGAAAATCAAACCCCAGCTAGGGCTCCAGGAAGACCTGTGGCTGAATTCTGAAAAACTGCACAAGTGAAAAATGATGCTAACGTTCATTTTGGCCTCACACACGGCTTTCAAATGGGTAATTTTGAGCTGGCCATGCCTTGGTATTCTTCACGGACCCCGTTCAGTGTTCTGTGTCCATCAGTCCAGTTCAATCAGGGCTGCTTAACTGAGACACAGGAGCCATTAAGAGCTTGACCTTGGGGGGAGTGTGCTGGCTGGGAGACAGATAACCAAAGGCCAAGTTTCCAACCTGGCAATTTCTGATGCCACTTTTGAACCTACCAGGAATCTCCCATTATTCCCAGGGATGCTCAAAATTCTTAAGACAAAAATAGTAAGTCATTCAGATCCTTTTTCTTTCCTTGGTGGGATAAAGAGTTCTTTCAAAGACCAGCAGCAGCCTCTCCAGAGTGAGGACTCCCCAGCTCCAAGATGCATCAGCATTAAAACCTTGGGACCGCTTGCTTCCTCGACTCTACAAATTCTGAGCGGTCCAGCAGTCATGCGATTATTGAGGTGGGTTTTTTTTTTTTTTTTTTTTGCGGTATGCGGGCCTCTCACTGCACAGGCTCCGGACGCACAGGCTCAGCTGCCACGGCTCATGGGCCCAGCCGCTCCGCGGCATGTGGGATCTTCCCGGACCGGGGCACGAACCTGTGTCCCCTGCATCGGCAGGCGGACTCTCAACCACTGCGTCACCAGGGAAGCCCTGAGTTATTTTTTACTTGATGTCTTCCCCATGTTTTCTAAAACTACTTGAGGTGCCTTACAATGCTGAAGCACATGCCAAGAAAAACATGAATCAAAGCTGTAAAAGATGAGCTCTCCAGACGAGAACAAGGGTCAACCGCATCAGGGCTCAGAGCAGGCAGGCTGAGGCTCAGGGCTGGAGGATCTGAAGGCCTGTAACTGCTTTTGATGATGGAAACACTGGAAGCAGCAAGTTTCTCTGAAACCCAGGAAACACATGAGACTGTCTCTAACCTAGAGAGTTGTCACTGGGCAATAGGTTTTTTGTTAGTTTGGTTTGGTTTGGTTTTTTTCCATGTAGCTTATTTTATTTATTTATCTTTTTAACATCTTTATTGGAGTATAATTGCTTTACAATGGTGTGTTAGTTTCTGCTTTATAACAAAGTGAATCAGCTATACATATACATATATCTCCGTATCTCCTCCCTCTTTGGGCAATAGGTTTTTAAAGCAGACACGCAGGGCTCAGTGACGCCGATCAAGACCTCCGGAGACGGAGACAGGACCAGATTGGCGACACCTAGCGTCTGGCCCAGTTCCTTCAGGCTTAGGCTCAGAACACCTGGGGACAGAAGACCAGGGTCTGGAGGCAGCAGGGGGTGGAGTTAGGGGGCCAGATGGGGGTGCTGGTCGGCCTCCATGCTCAGAGACTCGAAGCAGGCAGAAAGCCAAGCTGGGCTTCCCAGGACCCTCTCAGAAAGGGAGTGAGGAATTACAGACCCGTAAACATGACTCTGAACTTTAATTAAACTGCTGCAACTCCCCCGTGGCTTATGAGGGTTACTCTGTGGTATCAGCAATAAATCTTCCCGAATGATGGGCTGAGAGTCCAGTGAGGAAGTGGGGGGACAGCGCCCCAGTGTGTAGCTAGTTCTGGGACAGCTCGGGGAGAGACCGGCTGAAGGTCACGTGGCGTGGGTTCCGGGCACCCTCCATCCAAGCCCCTCAGTGCGGCAAGTGGAGGGAAAGCGTCAGTCCTTCTAGAAGCTGGAGGATCTAAGTGTGGGCACTACAGCAGCCAAAGGGTGAGAGAAGGCTGGGGTGGGGATGGGCGGGGCCTACCTGCTGCTTGAACTGCTCTTTTTACAGGACTGGTCAGTGTGTAAAAACACCTCCCAGCCAACCCTTGACCCCAGCAGTGGACACCACTGTTTCCAACTTTGACATCTGTGGTCCTTTAAAGATCTGTGATCTTTACTTTCCTTTGGAGCCCAGTGAGAAGCTTCTCTAGCAAAGGGCCAGCTGGGAAATGTCTTGTTATTAACCTCAACACCTGCACTTGAAAGCTAAGATTTCAGCAGTGGGTGGAGAAAGGGAGGTGGGTCATGGCAGTGGGGGAGGGGAGGGTCTGAGAATGTGCTCCTGTGCACACATGTGACCCATGGGTGCATCTGAGGATCGACAGTCTTAACACAGCAACCTGTCTGCTTCACGCACCTGACTTCTACCCTCGGTTGAAGACCAATTTCCAATCCAGTTGCCACCTCGTGCTGGCTGCAGCCAATCTGCCTTTTCCAGCCCCCCTGGATCTGGGACGCTGGGGCAGGCCCCCGCCATCTTGGCAGGAAGCAGTGAGGCTCACACCAGGTCTGAGGCCGATCAGATTCTCCGGACCAGAAGTCTGAGGAGGGCTTGTCTCTCAATGGTAGAGAAATTGGCAGGAAGAATTCAGGATGTAGCCGAGACAGGGAAAGGGAGCCCCTGTACACACGTACACTCAGGTTCAGCCTCAAAGGAGGAGGCTGGATTTAGCCTGAGAGATACTATTGCTCCCTTTGCCCCCCTACCAGTTTACCTACAGGCACAAAAATATAAGAGGATTTTATTCCTTTCTCAGTTCATGGTTTGCAAAAACCCTGGTGGCTCCACAGAAGCGAGCCACTATGTGAGTTCTAAACCACTTTGAATAAACCAAAAGAAACAAACAAACAAAGAAAGAAAACACTGGGAGAAGGTCATTCACGAGACTAATAACCATTCTTTCTCTTCAATCGTTATAATAAACAAATTTTAATTATATCTTCCAAGAGCACCCCCCGCTTTCCTCATCAATTCTTACTCTTTAACTTAATAGAAAAATGGTTCCTGAAAAATTCTGAGAGATGAAGCCCAGGGTGAAAGACGTCTGTAGTGTGGACTTAATCAGACAGAGACACAGGGATACATACATGTGTGTAGATCTTGGATGTGCAAACTTCCTAAGCCACTCGAAGTCTTCCCAGGAAAAGGAAAAAAGGTCCTGGGTCTCCCACGTCCCTAGGCTCAGATTTCCAAAAATTTCCAGCCAGGCTTCAAATACATCAGAGAGATGAAAACAAGAGACGGGAATTAAAGAGAAAAGACAGAGAAAGAAGTTGGATTTCTGCTTAAGTTTCAGTTCTGCCCCCCAAAAGCCTTTTGGAAGAGAAAAGGTAAAAAAAGGCAAAAAAAAAAAAAAAAAAAAAAAAATTAAAGAAAGAAAAGGGAGGGAAAGAGACATCATGTTCTTTCCCTATGACCCCCAAAAATCCCAACCTTGCTATTTTAAACAATGAAAAGCACAGTGTGTAAGGAACAGCTTGCAGACAGCTGAAGCCGGCATTATTTACCTCAGGTCCTTATACTAACTTTTATTTCTTAAGCACTTTTTGCAACAAATGAGAAGAAAAAGAGTAAAAGACCCAAATAGGTGCATATCAAGGAGACTGTGCTCGCATGGGCCCTGAAGGCTGCCCGGATGCTCTCCTGCCCAGGCTGCCCACGCGGCCTCGCCAGCTCCAGCTTCCTGATGCCAGCCAGTCATCAAATCTAGGTCCAAAGATGGATCTGCAAGCTCTTCCCCCGCACGGATCCTGCGGCATTTCTTCTCAGTCCTGTTGAGATTTCTCCTAATTGACTCAGAAAAGACGGGTTTGCAGACAACTGAGGCTAGGGGAGGGGAGGAGGCTGGCCTGCCGGGTGACCACGGCTGGCAAAGTTGCTGCTGCTGCTCCACTGTCAACCAGGGTCCAGTCCCAGGTCTCAACTGACCCACTGAAGGACAGTCTCCAAGCCTAACTCCTTTTTCCACTCAGCCGGGCCTTGAGCAACAGCTAAAATATCTTCACCAACTGCAGATGCCTTGCTCCTGAACACAAATGCACGAGCCTACCTGGGGGTCAAGGAGCTACCGTCAAACAAATTTCTTTCTTCACCTCCCACCAGCTGTGTGACCTTGGTCATGTTACTTAACCTCTCTGAGTACCAATCCCCCATCAGGTAAATGGACTGGCTAGGTGGTAAATAATAAATTCGAGAATACATGAAGAAGCCTCCAGCCATCCATTTACCCAATTAAAAAATAATATTCATTCAGCGCTTAATTCTTAAAGGTGAGTGGTTTTACAGCTGAGGATGGGGTGTAGGTGAGGTGGAAGAGAGGGCAAAGAGCTATCACAACAGGAGGGCCATGGTGGTGAAGACTCTCAGAAATGAAGGGAAAACAGGATTCCTTCTCCACACACTCAACCCAGACTTTATTCGCTGGATGGAAGCCCACACTGGGCACTGTGCAACTAAACTCATTCGTTACCAAAAGAGAGGTGAGGGCTTCCCTGGTGGCGCAGTGGTTAAGAATCCACCTGCCAATTCAGGGGACACAGGAAGATCCCACATGCCACGGAGCAACTAAGCCCGCGAGCCACAACTACTGAGCACACGCGCCTAGAGCCTGTGCTCCGCAACAAGAGAAGCCACCACAATGAGAAACCCACGCACCGCAATGAAGAGTAGCCCCCGCTCGCCGCAACTAGAGAAAGCCCACGCGCAGCAACGAAGACCCAACGCAGCCATAAATAAGTTAATGAATTAATTTAAAAAAAAGAGGGGGAGGCAAACTTATTTTCCCAGAATACAGACAAGACCCACATGACGGGCCAAGTCTTAGATGGCACCACGCACAACTTGGCGCTCAATGCGTGCTTTTTAACAATCGTCTCTGGAAACGTAAAAAGCCTGGGATCTATGCCTGGGCGGGCAGCTTCCAGGGCTGGCGAGAGTAATGACTGTATATTGCAAAGACCGTTTTGGTGGGAGGTGATTTTTTTTTTAAGGGAACAATGAGAAGAGGGGTGAGGAAAGAACACAGACACAGAATGTGCTGAGTTACCTCAGGGGACTCCTCCAGGCGAAGGTGTGGAAGTGAAGTTCAAGAGCCATCACCCTCCCTCCCTGCCCCCCACGCCAAGCTTATTTGGCCCTACTGTTTACAACTCACCGCACCACAAATCTTTATTTCTTGTCACCCACTGGTCCGAGCCGTTCCCACTCCCTGTTTCTCCCAGACAAGTTAATAAGACGGAAGGCTCCCCAGAGGCCTGGAGCCGGAGAACATTATCACTTGGAAGCAAGGCAGAAATCCTGACACATTGGAAATGACTTCAAGCCTATTAAGTACCCTTTCTTCTTCGGCAGATCTTTTGAAAGAAAGCTTGACAAATTGAAAGGAAGGCTAGCCTTGCCTCTCCGCCCCAATTAAGCCTCAATCTCACCCCAATAACGCAAATCTGATTTCTGGGTTTTTTTTAACCAATTAATTTGTCAGAGTGACGCCCACCCCAGGGATCCCCACATATGAATTGCATGGTTAGGCACACAAAGGGTTAGCCCCTCTTTATGGGCTATGTCTCTGAAATCTAAGCGATCCAGGGGGCTGGAAGCAGGGAGGGGCCAGGGCTCAGGGCCCCAGGGTCTGTCTTCCGATGACGGTCACAGTGAACCCAGACCCCCGGCATACACTCCTGAGAACAATACGGGGGTACCAAAGAGTGTCCACGGGGTCTCTAGTCCCTGCTGCAGCAGATGCAATGATGCTTGATGCTTAAATGCAGCATCTTTCCTGAGACTCCCTGGATGAATCACCAACGGAGAAGCACAGGTGGAAAACTGGAGTGTCGCGGGACCAATCACTCCATCTCCTACTGCCCTGACAACATCTACTCAGGGTTCCCCTGAACCGATCTCTTCCTTAGTGAGGTTTATGCAAAAATGATTGGGTGGGGCTTCCCTGGTGGCGCAGTGGTGGAGAGTCTGCCTGCCGATGCAGGGGACACGGGTTCGTGCCCCGGTCCGGGAAGATCCCACATGCCGCGGAGAGGCTGGGCCCATGAGCCATGGCCGCTGAGCCTGAGCATCCGGAGCCTGTGCTCCGCAACGGGAGAGGCCACAACAGTGAGAGGCCCGCGTACCACAAGAATAAATAAATAAATAAATAAAATAAAAAATGATTGGGTGGATTATTTTAATTCTCCAGAGACCTATTCTTTGGTGCACTTTTGGTATATCCATCTATTCAAATCACCAAATGGATTCGAATGGGAATTTCAAACAGAACTATTGATTTTCTTCCTGAAATGTGTTCCTTCCACCCAAGGAGACCCTGTATTATTGAAGGGCACCACCATTCCCTCAGCTGCTCAACCCAAGAACCTACAGTCACAGCCCTAATTTCTCTCCCCCACCCCCATAACCTCATAACCCCCAACCTATCAGAACATCTTGTGTCTCGTCTCCAGAACCATATCCCGAATCCCACTGCTCTTCTCCGCCCTCCCCTGCCTCAGCCCTAGCCCACGACACCATACGTCCTCACCCCACTCCTGCAGTGAACTCCACTGGCCTTCCTGCTTCCAAAAGGGCAGCCCTGCCACCCTTTCTCAATTCAGGAGCCAGTGGATCTTCCTAGAAGGTAGATCATGTGCCTCTGCCCGTCTTACCTCCTTCCGACGGCTCCCATAGGCCTTGCCCAGGTCACAAACCCTTCGCCCTCCAGCCCGGCCTACCTCCCCCCCGACCCCTCTCCCTCTCAGTGACTGGCCTTCTACCTGTCCTTCCAACAGGCCGCATTTGTTCCCACGTCAGGGCCTCTGCCTTCACTGCTGTCTTCTCCTTGGAATGCCTTTCTCGCAGTTCTGTGCCTCCCACTTAAAATGCCTACTCCTCAGGGAGACCACTGCCACCCACCTACCTAAAGGCGCCCTAGGCCCCCTCACCAACGGTGATGCTGTTTATCTTCTTCAGAGCCCTTGACAGTCCCTGAAACTACATGATCGATGTCCCTTCTCCCCAGAAAAGGGGAGCTCAGGAGGACTGGGATTTGGCCTGCCTTGTTCCCTGCAGTATTGCTAGAAATAGAACAGCTCCTGGAGCATAGAAGGTACCCAGCACAAAGTGGTCACAGGACTAGAGCATGAAACCCAAGAGCCTCAAGCACAGGCTATGCCCCTGCTGGTACAGGGCGGGGTTACTCGGCCCCAGCCAACCTGGGAAAACCCACAGGGATCTCTCGGCTGGATCAATGCAACCCAGCCCCCAGCCCTGGAAATACCAATACTTCAAGCTGGAATCTTCCCACTGGCTCACCATTCTTGGTAAGCATCACTCACGCCTCTGCAGATTCCATACAGCCTTCCAAGGGCGGCACTCTGGCTTTGACTCTGGCTTTGACTCTCTATGCCTGGGTTTGATAAAGGCAAGGCCACCCACCAGGGCTCTATTTTTCTGATGCTTTTCTACCATATCTCATTTTGAACTCAAAATCTTCAAGCCATTACCAGGAAATCATTAAATCATTTGTTCATTTTTATTAGTGTCGCCGTAATTAAAGAGAATCGTATTTCCAAAATCTTCACCTGCACTTATCAGAACCCACCCTCCAACCAATCAATTAGTATTACAATAACCTCGTTCCCTGGTTGCCGCCGCTATTAGCATTTTGATTGAATGTCTGTTGAAAAGTGACTGGTAACAGAAGATTGTCTTCAGAAAGTAATGTTTCTTTATTCGTCACCACCGAACCTTGTCTGGTTGTCTCCAGTCTCGACTCAAAAGAGACAAGACAGTTTCCAAAAGCAGTCATTTTGGTGGCAGATTATGTTTTCATGAGGCTTGTGATCAATTGGGCATAATGGCTCCAGTAGCGTCAGCTATACCCAGAGGCCTCCCACTGGCTGTGGCCTCAGCATACAGCAGCCACAGCTGGACTGCCAGAGCCCTGATGGGGTGATATGTATCCCTTCTGCTGCTATATCCTCCCCTCTCCAATAATCTAGGACAGTGACCAGCAGGTCTGCACACATGACACTCCAGAAGACTCGGATAGAATAACGCCCATGCCGGATAAGCCAGTGGGCACTGGGACTCCTACAAAAGATCATCGTCATGACATACCCCCTTCTCTGCCAGGCACTCGGGAAACCTGTTATTCTAACATAAGTTCTCTAATCGTCATCATCACCATAGAAGCACCGGTCAGTAAAGAGAGAGGTTAACAAGCTCCATTATGTGGAGAGAATGATTGTCTTCTTCTCCCCGTCACAGGAATTAAAGAGTCCATTAAATCACTAATATTAGAATTAACAACTTGCTAGTTCAGAGAGCTCTATTTACTGATGCCCCCCGCCTCCGAGCACCGAGGCCTTCTGTGGCTAAATGGAGATCTCCAGACACACAACGCAGCCAAACACAAAAGAGTTTTCATCGCCATGTACAGCCTTACCCAAGGCAAGTCAGCTACCACAGCTTTGCATCTAGAGGAGATTCTGCTTTGACTCGTCTTAAGCAGAGGGCACAGGAGAGGGCATGTCCAGAGTTAGGAAGAACATGTGTTCCAGGATATAAATATGGAGGTGCTTAAATGCCATCCACCCATCCACCCATCCATCCACCCATCATCCATCCATCCATCCACCCATCCATCCACCCATCATCCACCCATCCATCCACCCATCCATCCATCCATCCATCCATCCACCCATCCATCCACCCATCCATCCACCCATCATCCGCCCACCCATCCATCCACCCATCCATCCATCCATCCACCCATCCATCCATCCACCCATCATCCACCCACCCATCCATCCACCCACCCATCCATCCACCCATCCATCCATCCACCCATCCATCCATCCACCCATCCATCATCCATCCATCCATCCACCCATCCATCCACCCATCATCCATCCATCCATCCATCCATCCACCCATCCATCCAGTTTCAACCCACAGCAAAAGATATGCACGAGTTTCCTCTTCACTGCAGATGACCCTTGGCCCAACGAAACCCTCACTGTTGTCTGCACCCACCTCCCACCCATTGTTCACACGCAACGGTGAGAGGCATCAACAGGGTTGTATTAATGCTCCAGTAAAATTTAAAAATCTTCCAGAACTCAAGGAAAACAGCACTATACGTGTCCTTTAAAAATCTTTCCTTTCTCTGAACTTGGTCTCCTTTTTCTCTCCCCAACTCTTGTTTCTCCCCTGGCTGCCAGCCAAGATTTTATAATAGTGTCAGGTAGCAATTTCATTTTTTAAATGCTCTTATCAAGGATTTAAGGTGAAAGATAAGAACAGCACAGTAAATCATCACAAAGGAGTGTACTGTGAGGCATAGCATTTTACAAATCAAAACAGTTAGCAAAATGAAAAGACAAGGACAGGGAAACAAAGTAAGTTTAAGCATCGTCTGAAAGGGGGAGGGTAGAGGCCAAATTGAATAGAAAGATCATCCTTCAGATTTCCGAGCTCCCTCTGGTAATGATCTTGGCACATTTGCTAAGAATTGCATGAACAGTCCAATTTCCATTTTAAAATAGGATGTTTTTAGAAGGCATATATATTGTCAAACCATTACACACACTTACCTGGGGGCTTTCATCGGAGTCATCTGGCCTGCAAGCGTGTGTTGCTAATATCACTGCTTTATTATTTATCAAATGCATTTCTTCATGGAATGACTAATAACCTAGCCACAGCTGCTCTCCCTCTTCCCACCCCAGCTGCTACCACCCTAGCAGCAGCACGATTTGCTAGGCTACCTGCAGCGCTTCACTCCCTACATCTTGCTAAAGAATCTTATTTTTTAACAGAAGGGGAAAAAAAAAAAGGGATGGCCTCAGGAGGTGCCACTTAGGAGTCAAACCACTTTGTGGCAGCTGCTTATACTACCCAGGAAAAGTTAATACTGCTAATGGACCAGGCCAGGGTACCAGTCTATTTTACCAGGGGATTTTAACTACCGTCCCATAATAAAGGAACCACAAACCTAAAATAAAGTAGAAATAGAGACAGGCACCTACTTTTCTATTTTGATCCTTTATAACATCTTTGATTCCAGTCTGTTTTTTAAAAACCAACCAAGGACCACGTCCAACTCAAATGTGCACCACTGCTCCCTCTCCCTGCGCCCCCCACACACAGCTGTGATGCAACCCAAGGGTGGTAACTCCAGAAAATAGTCATTAATATACTGTTTTCTTTTATATGCTCACCAGTCTCTTCTGGAGCCTACCTGAAAATTCACAATAAATAAAAACACGCAATTAGACGATTTCCCATTTGCCAAGGAATGATTCCATTGTCCATTAGAAGCTAGAGTTCTAAAAATACAGAAAGGGAAATTATTACGTATTGTTGATACATATTTCTGCTGTAAAACAGGATTAGTACCATGGGCAAAATACAAAGCCTCTTTTGTAAATCTTACCAGATTTTTTAAAAAGGTAGGACATCATAGGGGAGGGAACAAATTAAATCATAATTTTCAGACTATGTTTCCTTATTGTCACTCAGAAAAATTGCCAGGTGTTTCCAGAGTAGTTTATACATAAATATACTAGCTGAATCAGGAAATCTTTCCAGGGCAAATGAATCAACTTAATTAAAACAAGACTTAAGATGCCAAGCCTAGTCATTTTGGAAGTGTGGAGGAAATTTAGCAATCCATCTGTAAGTACACACGTTTCGCATGAGCATTTTAAATCCTGGTACAGACCCCAGGTTGGAGTGAGCCTTCTCACCAGCCCACGAGGTGGCACCAGGCATCATGGGTTAGGAGTGCAGGACTGATGTTTTTTTTTTAAAAAACTGAACCAATATTTTCAGCCTTTCTTCCAGATCAGCTGTAAAGGGCGACTACAACAATACCAATGAACCAACCTAAATGTCCATCGACAGATGAATGGATAAAGAAGATGTGGCACGTATATACAATGGAATATTACTCAGCCATAAAAAGAAACGAAATTGAGTTATTTGTAGTGAGGTGGATGGATCTAGAGTCTGTCATACGAGTGAAGTAAGTCAGAAAGAGAAAAACAAATACCATATTCTAACTCATATATATGGAATCTAAAAAAAAAAAGGTACTGATGAACCTAGTTGCAGGGCAGGAATAAAGATGTAGACATAGAGAATGGACTTGAGGACACGGGGTAGGAGGGGGAAGCTGGGGCAAAGTGAGAGTAGCATCGACATACATACACATCGAATGTAAAATAGTTGGCTGGTGGGAAGCAGCCGCATAGCACAGGGAGATCAGCTCGGTGCTTTGTGATGACCAGAGGGGTGGGTTAGGGAGGGTGGGAGGGAGAGGCTCAAGGGGGAGGGGATATGGGGGCATGTGTATGCATATGGCTGATTCGCTTTGTTGTGCAACAGAAACTAACACATTATTGTGAAGCAATTATACTCCAATAAAGATCTAGTAAAAAAAATTAATATTTTAAAATGAACAATCCATTTTGACTCTAGTTTAAAAGCAGTAAATTCAATGACTTACAGGAAATCAAAAAATTCTTTGAAAAACAAAACTTTCTTGTACACTTTGGTGTACAACAGAAACTAACACAGTATTTATTGTGAAGCAATTATACTCCAATAAATATCTATTAAAAAAACAAGGGAAATACTTCAGTCGTTGGGTTACGATCAAGAATTTTTCACTTCAATGAGAATTTTAAAATATAATTATTTGCAGAATATTTTGTCGAAAATATTATTTTAATAAATATCAACTTCAGAAAAAAACAATACCAAGGGCATTTTTTTTTCCCTCTTAAGAAAGAAAGAACTCCCATCAGTTTGCTTGATAACTGTTCCTTCCTGAGGTGCTGGAAAAACAGAAGTGTTCAGAACCATCTCTTCAGTTCTCCAAAGCCCTCTCCAGAAAACACCATCCTCCTGACAAGGCTTCTACACCCCGCCCCCTCTCTTGCTAGAGCAGGTCTCGGCTGGGGCGGGGAGTCGGGGGGGGGGGGAAGCACACAGCAAAGCAGTGCAGACTGTTCACTCTCCATCTTCAGCCAAATGAGACCAAGGTGAGAAGGGCCTGCCTGTCCGCCAGCCGCCCTCTGGTCATATGTTAATACTGTTTGCCAAGCTTGGGAACTATAAGGGGGAAGAAGACACAGAGAAGAACCAAACCATGAAGCAGATAACACAATCGTTAAGAACCGAGAGATGCCAGAAAGGAATTACGAGGAGCACAGACATGGCTGGAGCTAACCTTGTCTGCGGTTCGAGAAGATGTCCCCAGGGGAAAGGACACTTAAGCCCAGGCCTGAAAGCTGAGGAGCTGGCCAGGAGTGAGAGACAGGCTGTTCCTGGCAGCCCAAGGAACAGCCTGTGTGGGCGGCCCTGTTAAGGAAGGGCCCAGGTCAGTGTGGCTGCAGGGAGCGTGTCTGGGGTGAAGCTGGAGACCAAAGAAGGGCCGGAAATCAAAGACTCTGCAGTGCAGCGTCGGCGTTTTAGGCCTCATCCTAGCAGTGACGGGAAGCCAGCGAAGTGTTTTGGGAGGCGGTAACTAGATTCACACCCGGCCCAATGAGATGGTCGTTTTTCATACCCCCCACTCCCCACATCAATCACCGGAGGCCACCACCACCCTTCCCGGGCTTACACACCAGGGCACAGGCCAGCCCACTGCCCAGAGAAGGGCGGGGTCAAAGGCGTGGTCCGAAGCACAGCTTTTTAAACGGTTTTAAGGCTGGAAGGCTCCTGGGAGATCACGTGACCTGGGGGGTTCCCAGCCCTGTTGGCACATCAGCTTCAGCGGGGGGAAACGTGAACCCTCAGCCAGGGCTCCAACCCTGAGTCTCACTTAATTGATCTGGGGTGGGCCCCAGACATTAGTATGTTTTAAAAACTCCCCGGCGATTCTAATGTGCACCCTGGGCTGAAAACTGCTGATGCAGTCCAGACCTCCGACGTGACAGCAGTCATTCATCATACGGGCGTCTAATGCTGGGCTGTGGGATGGCTTACGTCCCCCAGACCTTCCCAACCCACCCTGTCTCTGAGTGAGAAAACCAAAGCTGGCCACAGGAGTTACGGAGCTCTTAGGGTTACGAGTAAAATCTAAATTCCAACTAAAAGAACAGAAAGGGAAGAGGTGAACTTTGGGCAAGTACCCTCCTCTGCTTTGTTGTGCAGCTATAGCAGCGTCGAAACACATTTTTAGCCTCCGACTAAGGAGATACTTCCGGCGGGCTCTCTGGGTCCACCCACCACCATTCTACTCCGCGAACACACAGCTGCTGGGTGTGATACGGAAGGGAGCCCGGGGCTGGTGGGAGACAGAACAGGGGTCGCTGTTGCCTCTGTATCTATTCTGGGCCCGGGATGGAGGATGTCACCTCCAGCAGCAGTGGAAAGCAGAGTCATGAATCATCCATGAACCAGCCCAGCCTCCGAGATAATAAATCGGATGTCGGCGCTGCGTGCTTCGCAGATCTGGTGCAGAGGCACCGGCTCTGCCTGGGCTGCTGGAACACAGGCACCAGCGCTGGAAACATTCAGAGAGAAGGAAGCCCTTTCAATGATCTCCTGATATCAAGATGGGGTGGCAAGTTGAGGAAGAACTTTCAAATTTGTCGGGAGTGCTCAAAGGCACACAACTTTGATCACATTAAAACCATGGCAGTTATTTGTGCGCACCGCCAGGTTTGCCAACCAAACCTGGGGATTAAGGGAAGCACACCCGGGGCCGAAACTATTAATTACTGCTGTGCCTACCGGCGTCCTCCGCCCGGAGACCTTGTAGATGTTACCACTTTGACCCTCAACTGCATTAATTTAGCTCAGAAACTCACTCTAGGATTGAATTTGGCAATTGTTCCTGCCTGGAAGGGTTGCTGGGACAACATAAAGAAATCAAGGAGTCTGTTTGGCAGGGTTTGAAGTTCAGCGTTGCCTTGCTGTTTTCTTTCTTATTTTTTCCAGGGTGGAAGTCGGGGCAGGTACGTGAGGATGGTGAGGTTTGTGTTGTCGTACGTACGAGTTCTCCTGATTTCCTTCTCTTTCTCTCTCTCTCCCTCTTTTTTTTTGGGCCGTATTTCCACTTCCCTAAGTAGCCAAGTTGAATGAACCAGCTGGAAATACCAGTCTGCTGGGTATGGTTTGCATTCTCGGAGTTGGGGGTTCCGACACCTCCTAGGTGTATTGGTAAATCCTTGGCTTAGAAAGAAATGACTGCGCTCCGAAGGCTACAACTTCAACATTAAACCTCAGAGTTCTTCAATTGTCTTTCTCTACCAAAAAGTTATCTCTAACACCCTAAGGTCAATTTCATGGTCTTTGGCCAAATTCGACTTGGGCAAGCCGTGAACTACATCAGGATCTGGGGGCCGTGTTCTCTTAAGTAGAAGGTCTTTTCTCTAATTTCTCTTGCACATAATTTTGCAGAGGGAGCAGCTGTGACGTGGATAGGAACCTGCAGGGAGAAACGGCTGTGTTCGCCCATGGAGGCTGCAAGCCACCGGTGAGCAGGGCACTCGCCCGACAGGAAGCACTGCTTTGTCCTCTGTGTGCCGTTTCCTAGGGCTGCTGAACAAAGCACCACCAACTGGGGGGCTTAAAACAACAGCAGGGGCTTCCCTGGTGGCACAGTGGTTGAGAGTCCGCCTGCCGATGCAGGGGACACGGGTTCGTGCCCCGGTCCGGGAAGATCCCACATGCCGCGGAGCAGCTGGGCCCGTGAGCCATGGCCGCTGAGCCTGCGCGTCCGGAGCCTGTGCTCCTCAACGGGAGAGGCCACAACAGTGAGAGGCCTGCGTACCGCAAAAAAAAAAAATCAGCAACAGCAGTTTATTCTCTCACAGCTCTGGAAGCTGGAAGTCCAAAATCAAGGTCTCGGCAGGGCCATGTTCTCTTGAAGGTTCTAGGAGAAAATCTGTCCCATGCCTTTCTCTTAGCTTCACCGAGCCTTGGCTCACAGCTCCACGCTCCAACCTCCACCTCCGTGGTCATGTGACATGCTCCGTGTCTCCCTTCACATGTCCTCCCTCTTCTTAGAAGGACACCCATCGTACTGAACCAACTTACCCCCGTTTGAGCTCATCGTAACTTGATTACATTTGCAAAGACCCTATTTCTGCCTAAGGTCACATGCTGAGATACAAAGGGGTTAGGACTTCTGCATACCTTGTGAGGGGGATTCAATTCAACCCCTAAGATGAAGGAAAACCTAACGGCATCTGCCAACAGCTCTCTGGAGTGTGAATATTTTCTCCAGTCAGCAAGTTTTAGCCTTCATTCCTCAAGGAGTGATAGAAACCGTATTCTTATTAGTAGTAACATAACAGTAACCTCACTTTATTATGATAGTAATAAAGTTAATATTTACAGATAGTATAAACATCAGATGCTTCACATAAATTCTCTCTCTTAAACCTCACGTCCATAAATTAATAACATTCCCCATTAAACAGATGAGAAAACTGAGGTCGAGAGAAGTTTAATAACTCGCCCCAAGGTCACACAGCTACTGAGTGGTGGCGCTGGAATTTGAACCCAGCAGTGTGACTGGAGACCGAGGCTCTCACCCCTTTGCCACCAGACAACTCACGAGCTTCACTAACTGGGTACCTGCCTTGACTCTTAAGCTATAAGCAACAGGGACACAGAGGAGGATTCTGTATGTGCCACATTGTATAAGGTCCCCACATGTTTAGTAATCATAACTTGGGTTAGGAAAACGCTTTCAACGTTTTTTTTCTTTAATTAAAAAGACCTTGGACTCCTGGAGCAAAGGGTCTCTCTGTTCTGACCTCTCTCACCTCTGCTCTGGGATAAACTAAAGCAAACGGGGCTTCTTTTCATACTGGGGCCGGTCTGGCTATTCTATTAATAGCATGTTGTCTGGAAAAGCAGAAACTACTAAGAAAATCCTCATCTATCCATCCGACTCTCTGTTTATGGAAAGAAAAAGACAGAGGTGACTCAGAGGCAAAGGATTCTCGGCTGCATATAATCAAGTCTTGTTTGGCGCTCCGAGGCCCCCTCTCCCTGGCAGGACAGAAAACTCAGATGACGCGGGAGGGACCCATCCCTCATTCAGCAAAGTCTGAGATGCCACATGTTCTACTAACCCCATAAAGACAACCAAGTTTAAAAATATTTACGCCAGTGTCAGGAACACGGTAGAAGTGACAACAGTTATTGTGTTAGCATACTGAGATGGGATGAACTTTTTCCTTTTGAAAATTCTCTCATACTGTTCTATCACTATATTTACAATTCAAATTGGGATGAATTGTAAAAGCTTACACTACAAAAGTCTTCCTTTGACTAGGTAATATATGCATAGGGTACAAAAATTCGAAAGGTAAATGAGTATAAAGTGAAAAGTTTTCCCGTATCTTTGGACCACTGGTCACTTAATCCTCTTCCCCAGAAGCAAATGCTGCTTTTTATTTATGTATACTTGCATCGATGAGTGTATATATTTGTGCATAAAACATATTCGAGTGCTTTCTATAGCTGGAGATTATTCCAAGTCCTTTATACTTATTAACTGATATAAGCCTCAGGCTAACCCGATGTCATCATTCTTGTTTTTTAGATGAGGAATCTTGAGTCACAGAGAGTGTAGGTAACTCGCCCAAGGTCACACAGTTAGGAAGTCACAAACCTTAGATGCAAACACCAGCTGGCTGACTCCAGAGCACGCGCTCTAAGCCACTTGGCCATTCTCACTCTTTGTTGCCAGTTTTGTGACTATCCTTTCAGAAATATTCCATGCACGGGCAAACATATGTTTCATGTGCAAAGGGGAGGGGAAAACTTTTTTTAAAGACTAGGTCTTAAAAAGTTCAAATACACATTGTAACTTGCCTAAAGAAGCTCAATCGGCAGTTCTTTAAGGGGGACAGGAAAGAACCAAGGCTACTGGCACTGACCACTCTCTGTGGGCACTTCGCCAGTGGCTCATTAACTCGTGCAGAGCAGATGTGCTGCCTCCAGAGAGCGACACGGGGCTCAGAGCCCTTCGGGGACCACCTGAGATCACGCCCAGGGAAGCTGGGACTGAAGCCAAGTATGGCCAGCACTAAACTCAGGCTCCTTCCCGTGTGTCCTGTGACAGAGACACAGATGTGCCAGGGAATGTCCTCCGAACCCAGGGCCCAAACAGAAGCTCAAGTCCAGAGCTGAACAATCCCGGGGGCTCCTGGAGTCCCAGCAGGAAGCAGGCGCCCCGGCTTCTGGTCCCCCGGCTCAACCCCTAGCAGCGCCGTGATGCTAAGAAAGGGGATGCTTTTAACCAAGTGACCAAGCTGGAGGCTCCTCTCTCTTCAGAGATCTGAAACCATGTGAGAGTCGGAGCTGGGAGCTGGGCCTCTATGGGAACAGGGCCGAACAAAAACCTCATTGTCTCTCTCCACAAAAAACCATTTCTGGGTCAATGGAGTGGCTGACCCCGGGCCCACTCCCTTTCTGCTTCCGTGGGCCACAGCCAGGAGGGAGGAAGGAAGATCTAGTAGGTCACCACCCTTTTGGTGCCAGGGCTTTTTATTCCGAAGGAAAGGAGTTTCAGATTTATCCTCCAGCTGGGACACCAAGGGGGCATCCAGGGGGCCACGACCGCCCCCCACCCTGGCCTCCCCGGTTGCCAGGGCGCTGTGGGCCCCGTGTGAGTCCCCATCCACAGGGAAAGCAGGTGAACAGAAACTGAGCTCCCATGTTGATGAATATCTCAAGAGACAGCGCCGGAATGGGCGCTTTCCGGAGTACAGTTAGCTCAGGGAAGAAAGAAATTACAGTGTGCTCCTTGCTTTCCTGTCAGAAATAAAATTAAGGTCTCAGATCGATGCTGCCAGGGCTGGGGTAGCTACAGGCAGCTTTAACGGCCTCCTCTACATGTTTGCAAATTCACAGGCCCCTTCAACCCTGCCCTTCTAATTGGTTATTTGCGAGGTCATGTTTGCACCAATTTCTCGGGAAGGCTAATGGTGTTTATTTAACGAGAAAATAAAATGTGCAGACAGCGCCGGGGGCTGGTCTCTGAGAGGCGGCTCAGGGCGGGGGCTGCGGCTCTTTGCCCGCTCCCGTCCTTCGCCCTCGGTGGCCGCCTTCCTCTGGAGGAGGTCCTGAGATGGGCCCGGTGACGGGTCAGGCCTTGAGGGGACTGTGCTGGGGGCCAGAGGCGGGGGGCCAGGCCGCACAGCCTCTGGGCAAAGCCCTAGATGCACCCTCCTGGTGGGGACCACCTTATACAGCCCAGCTTTAACACGAGCCCGCCGGGAGCACAGAGTCTAGTGGAGAGGCATGTGGCTGTCCATGTACACCGCTGTGGGACTTGGCAGTTCTTCCTCGTTCTAACTGAAGTGTGCCCTATTTCAAGTCTGCACGTAATTGTTTTCCAACAGAACCTCTCCAAGAACCCAAAGGCAGCAGATTACACACCACTGCCAGCACCCCAACCAGGCTCTTCTATCCAGGTGGGATGGGGGAGATTCAATTATATTGAGTTTCTACCCCATTCTAACTTTCTCCCTTAGACTCCACATTTATCAATACCTTTGTCTTTTTTTGGCCACTGCGCGGCATGCGGGATCTTAGTTCCCCAACCAGGGATCGAACCCTCACCCCCTGCAGTGAAAGTGTGGAGTCTTAACCACTGGACCACCAGGGAAGTCCCTCAATACCTTTCTAAAACAGGTGCCCCACACTGACATTGGTCCACTCTGGGAAGAGACGAGGATTATCACCTAACCTGATCTAACTCTCTACTTGCATGAAAAGAGCCCACAGACATGCTTGGTGACCACATCACACTACATACAGCCTAGGCTGAAAGCTCTATCCGACCAAGACCCTTGGTTGTTGGTGTTAGTGGCCTGTGACAGACGCAGCTTTCCTGTCGACTGGCTTCCAATTCAGGTACAGAATTGGGATCAATATCAATAATAATCAGCTACTGGCTTACAGGTTGCCAATAAACCCCTTAACACATCTCAGACTTGCGTTAGTGATGGGTACCTAACAGCATCAGCGGACGAGAGAGCAGATCTGTGAGGTGGGGGAAAGGGCGTGACTCCAGCAGGGCAGACCCCGCAGCAAATCCTGCTCTAGACCCTGACCTTGGGCACCGGTGCTGTGCAGGATGTCACCGTGTCACACTGGCACAGGTGTCCTCACCAGTTGTGATTCTCCAAACCCTTATCATGCTCTCCACCCCATCCAACAACCCTTTCCCACCCAGAGGGACTTATCCTCTTTGTCAAACACACTCCTTCCTCCATCCTACAAAGTCACATTTATGGGTTGTAGAGTCCCAACCCTCTCTCCCAGGTCAATAAAGTCAAAATGTTAGAATCTCATTAGGAAAAACACACATACATTATCTTTGACACCCCACACCTACAAATGAAGCAATGCTTTTTCATTTTTAATTTAATTTACGCCTTTGTGAAACTCTTTTTACATTTCCCCCTCCCCCCTTGGGAAATGGGCATCAATAAACCAACAATTACAGTGTGATTTGTAATCATCTTCAGTATACAAGAAAAGAGTCAGTCTGGACTTCAGAGGTCAATTTCAAAAGTGAGTGTCTGGCAGGTAGTCAGGACATTAAGGGCTGTTTTTTCTCCTTAGGAAAGCATTATCGGGATTTCCCTGGTGGCACAGTCACTAAGAATCTGCCTGCCAATGCAGGGGACACGGGTTCGTGCCCTGGTCTGGGAAGATCCCACATGCCATGGAGCAACGAAGCCCGTGCGCCACAACTACTGAGCCTGCGCTCTAGAGCCCACGAGCCACAACTACTGAAGCCCGCGTGCCTAGAGCCCGTGCTCCGCAACAAGAGAAGCCACCGCAGTGAGAAGCCCGCGCACCGCAATGAAAAGTAGCCCCCGCTCGCCGCAACTAGAGAAAGCCCGCGCGCAGCAATGAAGGCCCAACGCAGCCAAAAATAAATAAATAAAATAAGTAAATTCATTAAAAGAAAAAGAAACGATTGTCTTCTATCATAGCTTCAGCTACATCGCACAGGCACCGTTTTAATAAATAAACTAATTACACGAATTACAAAGACCTTAAACTTCGGCTAGCTGCTTTTGGGGATAGAGATGCTGTACGAGCTTCTTGGGAGAAGCCAAGCTCAGTCTTGCTGCCTTGAGGTGAGACTGCAGAAGGCTGCTCCCTCCAGCCACAGGGCCCACCACGGCGCCCTTCCAGCCTGGTAACTCCCGATGGGCACAGCTGCCCTGGGAGAGGACTTTCTTTGTCCGGGGAGCCTGCTGGGGATGGCGCGCTCTGAGATTCACAGAACAGGAGACTGCCTCGGAGCTGTTGTTCCTCTCCAAGGCCATTAGCAATGCACTTAATAAGCAACTGCTAACAGTCCGGAGAAGAGTCATCCATCACACTGATCTTTATTTTTTCTCTCTGTATCCTGTTCCTTCGCCTCTGGCAATGTTCCGGAGCACACAGGCCTGCTGGGTAATGGAAGCCGCTGGGAGTGAGAAGGCCTGTCCCCAGGCCTCTCCTCTGTACTCGCCAGAAGCCACTGCCTCTCCAGCTGACCCTCACCAGGCCACCTGACAAGCTTCAAAGACATCCGGCTCATTTTCCACTGGGCCCCCAGCCACCCAGCTCTCCCCTGACGCGCCAGACTTGGAGGGACCTGGCTGTGCGGGCCCTGAGGTCAGAGGGAGGCAACACATCTGAGGCTCCCCTGGAATGCGCTCTTGGGGGGCTCCCTACCCCCATGAGGAGGCGAGTGAGAGATGTATGTCAGCAACCAGCATCCCCGCCATCCACCGTCTCAAACAGGGCCGATACAGGGAGAGTCCTCCCGCCCCCTGGCTCCCAGCCAGCTTCCCCCCAACCGCCCACCAAAGAGCAAATCAGAAAGGATAGCACCTTGTTGCTTCTTGTCTCCCTGCCCACCTCCAGCCCCACTCCGGGATCAATACCTAATGCTGAATTCAAGATCTTATCTGAGCTCTGCAAGGATAAAGCAACACACTTTTCCCCAGTGATTCAGTCCTTTGATGATCAGGCCAATATTTTTCAGCCCACCTCTAAGAGCGTTTAGAGAGCAGATGCAATGACTCTGAAAAGACTGGAAGGCCACCATTCTCTCTCTCCTTGGGCACAAAGGGTCTCAGAGAAGGCCACGAAATGAAGCGATGGGCGGGGCCAAGGAAGGCCCTGGCTTCTACCAGCAGCTCCGCTCCCCAGCTGGCTGTAGGAACCTGCTGTGCGGCTTTCCAAAACTCCACATGCCTTAGTTTCTCCATCTGAAAAATGGAGGTACATCGTAGTCCAGCAAGAGGATAGGTGTGGAGAAAGACTAATAATACGGAGGCGCTCAAGTCCTGAAAATCACCGACTCTCCTGCTTTAAACCACTGCCTAGCCCTGTGCTTGCAGAGCGGCTAAGAACACGGACTCAGGGTTGGACAGGGTGGGTTTACATCAAAGCTCTGCTCGGACTAGTGTGCCACTCTGGGCAGCTCAGTTCATAAAGATTCCACAGTACGTGCTAAGCACCTGGTTTAGGGGTGCTCAGAAAGTGGCTGTTTCTACCAGGGGTGTTAACACAACCTGGTTAACACAGAACCCTGTACCACTATGGTGTGCACTCTGATGGGGGGGTGTCAGATCCCCCTTCAGGAATGAAGATCATCTTCCCCAGCCGCTGGGAGAGCTGCTGGATGACGGGCCCAGCTGTTGGTCCCCTCCAGGACTTCCTCGGTACAAGCCCAAGATGACACCTGCTTCCCAGGTGGGCTGTCTCCTATGACTGATCAACATACGGGGATAACTGGGGCAGCTGAAGGACCACCCTCTCTGCAAACTCCCCAGGGCATCGCAGGTCGTCACCTCCCTCTGCCCAGTCCCCGTGAAGAGCACCCCCGACGAACCTCCTGCAGACCCAGCCCCATCTCGGGGACCCCTACCGGAGACAACTGCTCCCCCTCTGCTAGTTAGAAAAAGGAAGCAATCTGGAACCTACTTCCAGTTAAAAAGCTAAAAGCCAGAAGCATACTTTAGGTCCTGGAGCTCATCGGTCCCAGTTCATGTATTTTCCCGAGACAGAGCCTGAGGGGTTCAGAGAGCTTAGGAAAAGTGCCCCTGGCTAAACGCAAAGGGGCAGCAGAAGCTGGAAGGCGGTCCCTCTAAGGACGAAGGTGGGAAGACTCCACACTTCTGTGAGAGTCAGATGCTGAATGACCTTCCTGCTTCCAGGATGGAGGATGCACCTCCCCGGACGGCTCACTGTCTGCTGGACTCTCCCCTGGGCTCTTTCCCACGGTGCTACCGAGGTCCGAGTGCAGACGTAAAGTGGGAAGAAACACAGGCTGGCGCTTTTGTGAACAGGAGGGGTAAACTGCCGTGCCGATGCAACGGAGGGCCACCCTCGTGCGGGGGACAGGGCAGGAGGCGGCCACTGTGGGGCAGGAAGTGGAAATGCTGCCCTGATCCCTGGCTCCTAATGGCAGTGTGGCCTGACTCCCAGAAGGCCAGGCCCCGTGCCACCGGAGTTCTCCCTGACAGCAGTGGCCACGGTCAGGGGCACACAGGTGGCTTTCAAAATGCCTGGGGCGGAGGACAAGTCACGGCCCGGGCTGCCCAACGGGGTTGGGGTAGAAGTTGACAGGAAGCACTAAGCAAGTGCCCTGACGACACGGAGGGGTTAACGGTCTGGGCCTCTTTCAGCAGAAAGCTGGCGGCAGTGCCAGCCAGAGAGGTGTCCTCAACTCCTGCTCCGGCAGCACTTTCCTCTTGATAAGATAATGGGAAACAGGAAGCCGAGGAGGCGAAGGAACGGTTGGGGCAAGGTGGCTGCAGGAGGACTTTATTTTCCTGTGCTTATCTCCTGATCCCAAGTGCACATTCCATCAGGCCAGGGCTGTGAGGCCTGCTGGCTGCACATCTATGACTGTGCTTCTCTTGTGATACGTTCTTTCTTTAGAAAAAATTCTTTCCTCCCCTCATGCTCTGGATCGCTGAAGTATTACCCCAGCTTCAGCACCCCGTCCAGAGAGAAACTCCTTCTCAGCTGTCTGGAGGGGCTGGAAACCATGCATGGGCCAAAGCCCCCGCCGACACAGGAGGGGCAGCGGGAGCAGATTTCTGTGCAGAAGCAAACGGGCAGCAGGTGTCAGGTCCTTCCCGTTGAAACCTCTGGGCACACACGGTCCCTCCTGCCTTCTCTTCCCCGCCCCACCAGCATCAGGCCGGCCACAGGCTGCACCCATCCAGGCCGGCTTCCTGGGTGGGCGGCCTGATCTGTCACATACACCCCGCACTCAGAAGGGCTCCACCCTTGGTTGAACGCTCTGCTGTCATCATGAAATTCTGGATAGTTTCTGAATAAGAGGCCCTGCCTTTCATCTTGTGGTTGACTCCAGGAATTATGTAAGGGGTCCTGCACTGACCACAGGAATCTGAAAGGCGGGCAGGGCAGAGGATGCGGGGCAGGCCCTGCCTTGGCTGGGGGAGGGGGCGGCGCCGTGCACGCGCCAGGGGCTCTGCCCGCCCTCCGTCCTGCCATGGCCACCAGGAGTCCTGACTTGCGGGAGCGAGCGACCACGTTCCGGAAGCCACTCTGAGTGCTGGGCCACAGATGACCTCCCTTAGGCTCACAACAGGAAACACTTCCCTCACCCAGTCACAGAGGGACCCCCACCCCATCACTGTGCCCAGTGCCCTTGGAGAAGGGAAGAGGCTTCAACCACAGCAGGCGGCATCTGCGTGAGAAACAGGGGAGAGCTTTCCCCGGCGCCTCCTCTGCAGTGTGTCTCGGCCTGATGTCCTGAGTGTGAATCCAGCTCTGTCAGTTACCAGCTCAGTGACCCGACAAGGAGGGTGACCCGCCCTCTCAGGTCCCTCAGATGATGAACCTCTTTCCTTGCTCAGTTGAGAGGATTCGATGAGATGATCTGTCCTCTCCTCTAACACAGGGCCTGACGCAGAGCAAGAGATCAAAAATACCTTATTCACTGATATTCAAAAAAGCATGATAACAATACTGCCTGGAAGCCGCTCAGGAATCTTCCACGATTATGAATTCTCACACTGAACACCAGTGCCGCGTTCAGATGGACCTCGCCCATCCTGAAAATAAAAGGACGAAAACACCCTTCTCAACAAACCTGCCTCACGTGGAGACAACAAAGAGCAGAATTTGAGGGCTTCCCTGGTGGCGCAGTGGTTGAGAGTCCGCCTGCCGAGGCAGGGGACGCGGGTTCGTGTCCCGGTCCGGGAGGATCCCACATGCCGCGGAGCGACTGGGCCCGTGAGCCATGGCCGCTGAGCCTGTGCGTCCGGAGCCTGTGCTCCGCAACGGGAGAGGCCACAGCAGTGAGAGGCCCGTGTGCAGCAAAAAAAAAAAAAAAAAAAAAAAGAGCAGAATTTGAAACCAGCTGTCCTAGGTGTGAGTCCCTTCTCTGATCCTGGATGTAAGGCACCTCCTCTGAGCCGTGGTTACCTCATCCACAAAATGGAGGTGATGATGGTAATAATAATAATACCTAACATTTATGCACAGTTGATGTGCTTGGCACTACGCTCTCCAAACAATCCTATAAGGAGGTACCAATATTATTTCCATTTTGCAGATGAATAAACTGAGGCATAAAGAACTTAAGTGATTTTCCCTCTGGGGCTGCTATGAAGATCAAGTTAGAAGATGCATATGGAAGCAGTGCTGGGAAAACCATAAAGATCGACGCAATGCAGACGATGATCAAGGGTCATCAAGAATCGCCCATCACCGGCACCACCTTCCTCTCACTGCAGAGCGTTGCAGAAGACAAAGGCGATCATCCCACACCTGTAAGCTCTTCTTTTCTCTCCTTGCCTCCCCTTACTCCTCATCGTCTACCCCATCCCCATCCCTTCCCCAACATATACACCCCTGACGCCCCAGTTTTCTATTTTCCCTTTTAAGGCTGCTGTAGGTGGATGAATGAGACGCTTGATTCCCCAGGCACACTCAGGACAGCCCCTCCTTCTCCCACCCTTGGGAAGCATCGCTTCCCACCCACTCCTTCCTCCCTTTCACTCAGCCTGCCTGCTCAGAACAGGGAGACATGCAGTCAGTACTGGGTAACTGCTTCTAATCACAGGGGACAGCAAGAATGTAAACAACACAAGAAACATCTAAATGCCATCCAAGTGGCAAGGAAACACTGATCGCTGGCTCCTGCTCTCTAGAACACTGCTTCCTGCCACCCCCCTTCAGAAACTCTGCTCATTAATGCCCCGTGAATAGGAACCCCAGAAACCAGGAGCTTCCGGACGGAACGCTAAACCATACCTTCTGACGCTGCTTCCTCTGGGGAGGATTTTCTAGAGTCATCCAATTTTCTGTTTAAAGCAATAATTTCAGTGTGTTTGTTTGTTTGTTTGTTTTGGAGGCGGGGGTGATGTGGCAGAGGTCTGAGACCTCTTTGAAAATCTATTCAAAGCTAGACAGCCTCTCCCAAGAGAAACAGAAAACATCCTGCGTGTCATTTCAGGGGTTCTTAGACCCCAAGATGAAACCCGTTTTCCAAAACATGGACAGGACAGTAAGCACAGGAGAAAATACACGGAAGTGCAGATGTCCTCCAAACATCCAAGAGGCACAAAAGGGCACTTCCAGGTCTGTACTCATTGTATACATCAAACAGCGAATAAACCTAGGATGAGGCTTTTTTTTTTTTTTTGGCTCTTTAGATGGACAGTGTGCTTCTCAACCGCGCCCCCCGCCGCCTTCAATGCAAGTTGAGAACTCAATTGAGTAACTGCTGTGAATAATTTCCACTTGGATCACTTCGTGCTGTGGTCTAGCAAGCACTAAGAAAGCAAGGATTGGAAAAGTGTATCAGAACGCGTGCTGGGCGTGGCTGCATAATTAAATGACAGCTCCTAAGCCAAAAGGAAATGGTGTTTTAACTGTCCGGTATCAACTCTCCACACTATCGTGGCCCTCTATTAATACAGATCCACGACACACGTCACCTGCACCTGCCTGATTTTGGAACAGTCACTGTATCTTCTGTCTGCAGGACTGGGGGTGAGAAGAGATGGAGCCAGGAGAGGATGAGGGGGCAACCTCCCCACACTGGGGTTCTTACCTCTGTGCCTGTTGGTCGTCTTGTCAAACATCAGCATTGCATCCTCCACCTGCAAAACAAGTACAAAATAGAGCCTGCTTTAGGAATTTTAACAAAATACACAAAACATTATATATTGGGGGGTGGTGGTGGCAGTTTCCATTATAGGAGTCATGTTGCTTGTTAAAACCTATTTGAGGGCTTCCCTGGTGGCGCACTGGTTGGGAGTCCGCCTGCCGATGCAGGGGACGCGGGTTCGTGCCCCGGTCCGGGAGGATCCCACATGCCGCGGAGCGGCTGGGCCCGTGAGCCATGGCCGCTGAGCCTGCGCGTCCGGAGCCTGTGCTCCGCAACGGGAGAGGCCACAACGGTGAGAGGCCCGCGTACCGCAAAAAAACAAAACATCACAGAGAGGAAAATACCAAAGGCATCCTCTGTCTCTCTTCCTAGTCCCTTCCTCCATCCTCCCAAGCATGCTGCAACCCTCTTAGTCATTTCTGGACAGTCAGGATCCACGCTCAAGTCCCACACGGACCTCAAGAAACTCACACTGATGAAACCAGATTTGGCTTTGAATGCCACTCCTTTTACTTACGATCCAATCCTGTATTTGCTCCACAAGACACATCTTTAGTACAGGTACTGTCCTAAACCGATCAGCCAGTCACTTGCAGACTTGCACCTGGTTTGGCCAGGCGAGTAGCCTGGTCTCCTCATTCACTTTGTGCCCAAAGTTGGCAGTAAAAATACAATCCAACCACATGGTTGTGGGTGGACAGTACTGTTAGCCAGAGGGCTCCGTGCTTGGAGCAATTTCAGCGTGCGTGTGTGCGTGTGTGTGTGTGTGCGTGTGCGTGTGCGCGCGGTGCAAAGGACCAAGCACTGTTCACTGGAGCTCAAAGGCTCAGAAGTGAGCTTGGGGGCCTGAGCTAAGCCAGCTGAGAAAAAGAACCCTCGGCTATTCATTCCTCACGCCTCCCAGATGACAGTCTCCAATGGAAGGGAAGACACTGGGCAAAGCAATAAAACCAGGTTTAAAAGGGTGCCTCCAGACAAATCAAGTCTATTTTTCTAGATGCTATCAAATATAACAGGGGGAAAAGCAAAGTCAAGGTAAGAATGGAAGAAGGCGTAGGCAAGCCAGACACAAACCTCCAAGGGACTGGCCTAGCTTAAAAGTCCCTTCTGGAGTCAGGGCCCCTTGTGTTGCTAAGCAACCGAGCCTGAGCAAACAGGCTCCTGGGGCCTTCCCCTTCTGGTCCCCATTTCTGTAGTCAGTTACTGGGAGGGAAATGGCCTTGCACGGTGACTGTTCCTCCAGCAAGGAGCTGTCCTCTCTCCCCCAGGAACCAGGCTTAGGGGAGTAGGGGATGCTAGTTTGGAGAGGGGGTGCCTTCACCAGACCCCTCCCCGGCCAGGCAGGATTGATGAGTCCCCAAGGCACCTGCTGAGGCCGAACACACCATAGCCAGCCGCCTCCCGTGCACCCCTCAAGCGAAACCACCAGAAGATCAACTGGTTTGTTTCTACAGAGAGCCGTCACATTTGAACATATGGCATTGCAGACTCTGACCCGGGGCCTCGAAGAGGATTCCACTGCCTGGGGTGCGGTGGGTGGTGGGTGAAGCCGGCTGGGTATCGTGCAGGTAAACACGACATCCGTTTCACACCCACTGCCATATTTTCTAAGATGTTTGCCAAGTCCTTATTCTGAGCTGAAAATGCCTAACAGTAAGAAAAACAGCCCCCCTTCTGTGTTGGCCATGTTTGGGTACTGAAACTCAGATCCCCTTAGGAAATAAATATTTTGAATTAAGAAACAGTATTTTCAATGCCGCTCCTTTCCATAGTGCGTAATTGGGTCCCTCTTTTTCCTTCCTACTTTTGGATGTTTTCTGATGCT
This sequence comes from Mesoplodon densirostris, assembly GCF_025265405.1. Lineage (NCBI taxonomy): Eukaryota > Metazoa > Chordata > Mammalia > Artiodactyla > Ziphiidae > Mesoplodon > Mesoplodon densirostris. The sequence goes on from NC_082678.1 coordinate 61,077,774, forward strand.
GCCGTCCTAATATTCGCTCCACCCTGATGAGTGAGGAGGGGGCTCTGTGTATGTTTTTTGGGGCAACCATTGTCGTAAAGAATAGAGCTCTTTCCTCTATGGTCCAGCGTACAATGGGCCTCACACAGACCTCCTGAATAGACACAGCGTCAGAGCGCAAGAAAAATTCTATTAACACTTTACAAAATAGAACGTCTAAGAAGTAGCTAGAAAGGAAAGAGAAAGGGGAAAAAAATCAATCTGGATAAGTCCCGGTGCTTGGGGGAAGAAAACTTTTCCCGATTGCAAAACACTTATTAATTCAGAGAAGCCATCAATGCGATGGAAATCTGGCAGAACAGCATGAGCTGAAACTGGAAGAATCCGAAGATACAAAGACTGAATGGAATGAAAAACACGGCCTCACATACGGGGCTGGTTCTCACGGTTCTGTGTGAACCAAACAGAAGAGGCTTGTGTGAGCCTCCATCGCAGGGAGGTGAAGGATACGGGCAAGGTAGCTGGTATTCAGCCCCGGAGAGAGCAAACTGCTAACTCTGTCCGTCACACACATACACACACACGCACATGCACACGCACACACACACACACACACGCACGTAGACTAGTTGGCTGTGCTGAGTTCAGCCTGCAGGCCGGGCCTCGTTCACGGAGCTAAAAAGAACACAAAAGAGTTAGGGGGCTGGACAAAGGCATTTCTCTGACTTCGGGGAGAAAACACCGCTAACCCTGGTGAAATGCTGCTTCAAAGGCGCTGGTATTTATTTTGTGTTGACAATGCCCTCACCAGCCGTACAGATTTATTTGGACCAGAGGTGGGGGCCCACAGGCCTAGTGGTCCCGGGGAGGTCCCCAGAGCGAGGGGGCAAGAAGGAGAGGACGTGTCTGAACCTGAGCACACTTTGTCCCACGTCTTGGCACCTGCCCGGTCTGTCTGCAGAGAAGGAGCCTGTTCTAACCTTGAGATCTGCCTTCTAATAAAGTTAGGTATAAAAGTCAGGTGTAAAGGCAGGTATAAAACGCAGCCCTGGCATCCTCAGTGGTGTACCCTTGCAAACGACAAAGCAGGGCAAGGGACTTTAAGTGAGCTGGTTGGGGGTGCCCCCGTTGGTGGCCAACACCAGGAGGTCCTGAACCTGTAATCCTGACTATTGCAAGGCTCAGACTACATCGTGACCTCCTCAGAGGTGCCCCATGCACGTCCCGCGTCTGAGAGTCAGTAGTGGGAGCCACACTGTTAGTTTCCATGGCCCACGGGGGTTAGGAAGGGTGTCTCAAACCTCCTCCCTGTCAGAATCACTCGGAGCACTTGTTAAAACACAGATCCCCTGGGCCTCAGCCCCAGGGTGTCTGATTCAGGAAGCAGCGTCTGCATTTCTAACAAGCTCCTGGGCGATGCTGATGCAGCTGCTGGCCTATGGACCTTACTTTCCATGTGCTGCTCTAAGGGGGCAGAAACAAGAACAAAAGTTAAAGACACTGGACAGAGCTGCTTCTCCCTCTTTACATCCATTCAGTGCTCAATACGTGAACCACATGTCTCTTGCAGAGGCAACCGAGACACGTCAGGGTGATTAACAGTCCTCCCCCGCTTTGTTCCCCGTCTCTGACACTTATACTCCAAGATCCTGAAAATGACAACAGCAGAACCCGTGACAGAAAAGATGACAAGAAGAGGTACTTCTTAGTGGCAACCAAGCTGTCCCTGCACCCAATGCAGGAAAAATTCAGATTCTAAAAAAAAAAAAAATTCAGATTCTACTAGGATGACAGAAACTTCCCTTCCAACAAACACCAGCTAATGGCTGCATCATTCAGCCAGCTCAGTTGTGATTAGAAAATCTAATCAATTAACTTTACTTTTATGTGACATGTATTTATTAACTACGTACTATTTGCAAAGCATCAGCCTAAGTTCCAAATAAGAGGCAAATTATATAGGTCCATAGTATATGGATTACATTGATGACCCCATACCCTTTACCCTGTAATTTTGCAGTTCCTCTCAAAAAAGGCAGTCTATCTCCCCACCTTTGTATCTGGACTTGACTTGTTATGGTCAATAAAAAAGGTGGAGAGAATGGTATGCCTGTTTTGGGCCCAGCCTCACGAGGGTCTGTGTGTTTCGGCTTGTTCTCTCTTGCACCTCTGCCGTCACCATGAGAAGGGCATGGCCAGGCTGGCCTGCTGGAGGATGAGAAACACGTGGAGCAGGGCCAAGTCCCCTCAGTTGCCCCAACTGAGGCCAGCCTAGATGGGCGAACAGCTGGTCAACCCCAAAACATGCAAGTGAACCCAGTCAAGATCAGCAGAACTGCTCCCAGTGGACTTTCGACTGCAGATTCATGAAATAAACAGCTATCATCTGCCACTGAGGTTTTGTGGTTGTTTGTTACATGGCATTCTTGTGGAAACAGGTGACTCATACATGGTTCCTGCTCTCAAAAAAAAAAAAAAAAAAAAAAAGCTTTTGGTCTATAAGCAGATACACAGTCTCAAATAATACTAGACAGTGAAGAAAGGCAAGAAAATGGGTGGAAGGAGGTAAAAGGCGGAATGTCAGCTGAGTATTAAACTATCGGTTCCACCTTCCAAGTGGAATACAGGTACTAGGATGTGAAGGGACCGTCTGTAAATCTCACCTCAGCAGCGAGGTTGGAGACCGAGATGCTGGAAGTGCCAAGAGAAATTGGCAACATGTTCCTCCCTAAATGAGCACCAGGAAAATCTGCAATCCTTAGCACTCAAGTCAGTGGGTGATGCCTCTCTAATCCTAATTCATTTAATGAATGAGCGAACCCTCTTTATAATGAGTCTGAAGATTTACTGTGAGCCAGACATTCTTGCTGGGTGATTGTAGAAGTAGGCAGAAGATGTCGACCATATCCAGAGGTGAGACTTTAGCCATCTCAGCTCACGTACTGGCTGAAGGGGAAAACTTTCAAGTCACAGAGCAAAGAATCTGCTCGAAAGAGAGGTCAGAAATTCTCCTTGTCAGGTTGGTTGGCCAAAGTTTGGGACCCTAGAGTGTGCCCTCTGACCACTGCCGCTTCTGCCAGAGGTTTTGGCTCCCCAAGTACAGAGCAGGTGGGTGAAGCGGATTTGGAGATGGCAGAAAACTTGTTCCCAGGACATGGTAAAAGGGAAAAGAGTTGCTGGTAATAACTCAGGAGGTGCTGGGACGCAGCTGAGCATGGCAGACAGTGTGGTACAAAGCACGGGCAGGATCCAGGTTCCAATCCCAGCTCCATGAGGGGAAGTCACCTCCTTTCTTGGTCCTTAGTTTCTCATCTGTGAACGGAGGGAACTGTATGGGATGGTCACCTAGGATCCATCGGTAGAGATTCTGCCTAGGATGCTGAAATGGACCACAGAACCTGCTGGGACCCCATCCAGGAGCATCAAATTCACCCCTGGTCCTTTGCAAATTCTCTGTGACTGAGGATGTTTCAGAGCTTTGCTGTGGCTGGCCAACACACCCTCAGAAATGTCCTACCCTTCTTGGGTTACAAATACACCCCCCCACACACACACACACCACAGGTATCAAGAACAAAGCAGGAAATGGCACTTCAAGTGATCCTTAAATTATCTGGTCAGACACAAGGAGGGAGAGGAAAAGGAAAAGAAGAAAAGCAGCTCCCCAAACTCCCCCAGAACAAATGCCTTTCAATTTCACTTCCTGCTCCCACTCAAATACTTCAAGCGTTAGTTTAAATAAAGGCCCATAAATGCGATACCGTGACACTACAGCGCGCGGGGTTTAACAGGCCTGCTGATGCTCTATAAACTCAAGGCACTAAAGTCATAAGAGTGGAGTGAGTCTCGTATATGAGGCAGGACCGCCCAGAACAGAGAAGCCTGGGATCCCCACTGGAGACGGAGGCTGCCTTATTCCGGGGATTGTTTCTGCACATAGGACGGCACTGCTCTCCGCTCCTCCTCCAACCAGCCTGCACAAAACCAAAATCCACTCCTGCCCTGGAGCTTGGTAAGGGCATCTAGCTTATTGAAATGAAACTTCTCAGCATGCTTCAGCCTTGCAAAGGGTAAGGACAGTCTATCTTTAATCACTGCCCAAAAGGAAGAATGGAGGAGAAAAGGGAGCAGGCAGGAAAATCCCATTAGTTCACGTTGAAATCTACATCAGTAGTTTTCAACCTTGACTGCGCACCAGAATCACCTGAGGAACCTAAAAAAAAAAAAAAATCCCTGCTGCCGAGGCCACACCCACACGCTGACCAGTGAAATCAGCACTCAGGAGCCGGTGGGGATGGCAGAGGAGTGTTTAAATCTCCCCCAGGGATTCCAGGGTGCAGCCAAGGCTGAGAACCACTGATCTAAATGGCTCAATCCAGCTGAGCTGAGCCTTAATCGCAGTTTATGTGTGTGGAGATGGGCCCTAAATAAAAGGGGCTTTACCTGGATCTTCAGCTGCCCGAAGACTGGCTGTTTGTCCCCTGCCAGATCCGCAGACCCTTTGCCACAGGTGGCTTTTCCCCGGGGGCCTCTCCTCACCTTGTCTTGGTCTTAGGAAAAGAGAGCCAAAGTTCTGTTCTGGAAGGAGCTGAGAAGGGCCAAAAACTGAACACAGGACTTTAAGAAACCTAAAGAAATCACTGGGGTTTTTTTCACGACCATCAATACTTTCACATGTATTACTGCTTCGGTCCTCACAACAACCCCAGAAGACAGGGATTATTACAAATTCTCTGAGCCTCAGTTTCCTCCCTCGTGGTTCTGGAGATGGCGGGGACTGGGCCCCCAGGACTCAGCGGCTGGTCTTCTGAGTCCAAATCTCAGCCGGCCAGCCCTGCCTGCCTGCCTGCCGGGGCTCAGGTTCTGGTACGCCTGGCGGCAGGCACCTGAGCCGCTCAGCGCCCCATCTCTGTGCACTGACTCCTGGACGGCTGCAGCTACAGAGGCGCTGAGTGGTGTAGCAGCTGCTGCTACTAGGCACTTCTTCCTTCATTCCAAGGCTCAAACATTTCTAGTTTGCATCCACCTGAAAGCTTGTCTACTTTAACTCACGTTCACGCCTTAATTAAGTAACAAGACAGGCTGCTTAGTTTCTCTTTTTTCGTTGTAAAATAGACATAAAACTTGCCGGTCTTACCACTTTTTGATAAACAATTCAGTGGCATTAAGTACATTTCCTAAACTCTTCATAGAAGGCTCCTAAGTCTAACTATGGCCAGAATGTCAACCCCCGTTTGGCAAGACTCTTCTTTACTGGCCCTATTTTTTTTTTTTTTTTACTCTTTTTTAATTATTGTGGGGTCATTCCATTTTCCCATTTAACTTAAACAAAACAGAAACGCAAACCCTGGTGTTCATCAGATAGCAGTTGTGAATTTATAAAATAGATACTTGCCAAAGGGTGTGGGATCTCCAAACGATGCTATTCTGGAGATTCAGATATTTTATTTACATAAAGGCAGGCAAAACCTCCTACTCAGGGATTCTGATTCCACACGTAAATATCAGACTCTAGGCTATGAAATGTCTGTTCCCCCTGAAATAATGATTACTGTAATAGCTACCATTTACTGGAGCTTAATAGGCAATTTGCAAAGCTCATTTAATTATCACAATAGCTCTGAGGTAGATATTATCACACCCATTATATAGGTAAGGAAATTGTGGCTCACTGCGATTAAGTGACTTGCCTAGGATCACACATGCAGCAAATGATGGAGCTGGGATTTAAAACCAGATGCATCCCTGCACCTTTCTACTGGTCTCCCTTAACCGTGTTCTATTTTTTGAATCCCCAGGCCTCAGCGCAGCTCTGTTGTCTCCTGAGTGAACCGACAAACACTGCCTTAAAACTCTCCCCAAAAGGTAAGAGAGGTGATGAGGTAGCCAAGGAGATAGCCGTACATCACCTCCGGCAGGCTCAGGAGAGGAGGGGATGGTCAGAGAGGGAAACAAAGAGAAAAGGAGGCTGAGGGGTCTCTTCCTTCTAGATGGGCAAACTCAAAAAGCCTAGAGCTCACTTGTCCGCTCTTTGGTCACTGAGCAAGCTGGTGGTAGGGCTGGAACTGGCAGAGGGGTCCCAGAACTCAGTCCACCAGAGTCCGTGCTGCACACGAGCGCTAAGAATGCTGAGTGAGCACGGCCCCCGGAGTTGAAGGAAGCCTTCAGGCGGTGGGTGGTGAGTCCTGACACACAAAACACTCTCATCATAACATTTATTGCAAGTCACTGCCCCAGCCCTGGCAATCCCCGCATGCGTGCACCCCACACACGCCTGTGCACACGTACACACGCACCCCACGCAGTTAAGTGGGGGAACTGCACCCAACACTGTGCGACTTCCCACTGCCAGTGGGTCCCATCCAGGGACAGCCACTAATGAAACCGGCACGTCCTTGGGGGAGCAGTTCCGGGGGCACCGTCTCAAAACCGAGCAAGGGAAGCAAGAGTCCGCCTGTACAGCCTCGGGTGGAGTTGGGGGTCCTGGCTGTGCGGGCAAAGCCCAGGCCCAGCGTTACCCCAGAGGGCGGGGCAGGAGGCTCTCTCTGGGGACACCCCAGCCGGGAGGAGGCAGAAACCTGCGAAGGAAGGGAGGCGGCGGGAAGGGGACACACAGGCCGGGCACAAGCTGCTGGAAGAGAAGCAGTTGGTTCCGACAGGCTTGACAGCTGTCACGTGGAAATGGCATCTGGCCGAACGGCCTCCCGTGCGAGGCGCCTTTGCGTGGCGGCTGCTGTGCTCTGGAAATCCCCGGCCCGCGTGCAACACCGGTTGTGAGCGCGTGCGTGCGTGCAGGCATGCGAGTGTGTGCCGTGGGTGGGCGAGGGGCAGGCAGGCTTCCGAATGTGCCTCCGCCCACCCCCCCAGCCTCTCCCCATCAGGCCCCCCCTACCGCGAAAAAGGCCCAAACCTGCCAGCTCCGGAGGAGACAGGCAAATCATTAGTGGAGCACTGATGTGCCGTAACACTCTCTTGCATTCCCATTAAACAAATACTAAACTGCTAATTGCCAAAATAGATCTCCAAGACTCTGACCGAACAGGGGAAGGGTTTATAATTACCAAGTGTGAAAATGCACTGCCTGTAAATAACCACCTCATCTGTCCTCATATGGGCTGATGTTGATGGGCATGAAATAAACATCAGGACCAAATGGAAAAATCATCCACATCTCCTGTGGCCAATGCGATCTCGAACGGTGACAAGCATAGCTGAAGCCATACGCTCGCTCGCTCGCTCGGGGAGGGACCGGGGAGGGACGGGGGAGAACGGAGTTTTGCAGGCTTGGAGAGTCTAGGTTCCCAGCCTGATTTCAGTCCCTCGGGCTATTTGCATTTTCTCGCAGCCTGGAGGATAGGGAGGGTAAACAGTGTGGCTTGATGATGCGATGGAGGGCTTGCCTGCACCTTGGAAAGGCCAGAGCCGTGAACCCTCTGGGACAGGCCTTCAGGCACGTTCTATCCTGCCCCCTTTAACAGACGGGCTGATGAGAATGGAGAAGGAGGCAGAGGGAGAGTTTTGCCAAGGTGACACGTTTATTCATTAACCCATACTCATCAAGGCTCTCCTGTCTGGCCGACACAAAGAGTTGGCTGCAGAGCACAGATGAAGAGAATTTGGGTTTAAAATGACCTCTGGCCTTTCTGACACCCCCACGCCATGGTGCCTGCCTACCACTCCCTCACTGGGATGGGAGGTAGATGGGTCTATCGGATTCCAAAGCCCCCCTCTCTCCTGGATTGCACCTGAGGAGGGGGAGGTGATCTGCCAGAGGTCACAGGAACGGTCCGCCTTCGCTCTCTGCCAGCCTGCGGTTCTGAGGGGGACAGCAGGGCTTGTAATGAACGCCTGAAGCCGAAGACGGAGGCTCCATTTATCTCGGAATCAATCCTCAGGAATTAGAGGTGACCCACAGGTCACCTCTCCCCTTCCCACCTGGTACAGGAATCCCTTCTCCAAGGCTCCTTTGAACCCCTTCTGGAGCTTCAAAGACTCAGAGCATCTCTGCCCCATCCCTCAGTCGAATTCAGGAGCAGCAGCACTTAGATGCCTGAAATAACAGCTTCCTCTGATCTGAAGCCCAGTTTTGGCACACGGCAGAACCCTGCAAAGTGCACGGCATCAGGCATCTGAATCAGGGCACCAAGCACCACCCACCCCAAAACTTCTCAGTGGGGCTCAACGGCACCTCAGGAAGCTCCGCTCCTTCCCCCTTTTGGCCACGTGAGAGGCCATCTCCTGGGCGCCCTGGTCCCTAAGGTCACCCCCTGAAGTCCCGGGTCAAACGCTCCAGCAAACATCAGCATAAGGAAGGCAGGTCTAAACGACAGACGATGTTTTAAGGAATTCTACATTGTTACTTTTAAATTCCCAAAGTGTCTTCAACTAATGGCTAATAGAAATAGAATGCTGCCGAGAACAAAGTTCACTTGCGGCAACAGAGGCTAAAGGTCTCAGTCACTCAGCAAAGTTACTTCTTCAGATAGGATCATGAATATCTGAGCTGGAAAGGACCACAAAGATACGCATCCAGGCCAGTCGTTTTGCACAGGAGCAAACTGGCTCTGAGCAATGCCGGGCAAACTGAGCCCTGGGGTCAAAGGAGCCTGCTGGGCGTCAGAAGTCCTGGGTTCAAATCCCTATCCACCACGTCTACCTCCACACCATCAGGGGCAGGGCTTCTGGCGGCTGAGTCTCCTTGTGTGTAAAAGGGGTGATGATCATTGGGAAGCTTCACCCCAGCCTTGGGAAGCAGAAAGTAATGACATAACACACAGGAAAGCACTCGGGTCGGTGGTAAGTGACTGCCCCTTGCTATCCCCGGTACTTGGCACACACAGTTTCTTGACGAGGATCTGAGGGCTAGATAACGGAGGAACAGACTTCACATCCATGACCGCCAAATTCCAATTTAGTGAACTCAGTGTGGATGAGCGAGGGTCACCCTCATAAGGGTACCTTGCTGTGCTGTCATGAGTCGGATGCAAATAAAGCATCTTTTAGAGAGCAAGGGGAATGGCAGAGCCAACCGTGGCACATCCTACAGTAGAATATTCCTCGAATAAAAAGAAACAAACCACTGACGCTCAACGTGGCGGGATCTCGAGGGAATGACGCTGACTTCTCAATCTCAAAGGCCGTGTGATTCCATTTCCGTAACGTTCTCAAAATGACAAAATTACAGTGATGGAGAAGAGATGAGTCATTGCCGGGGATCAAGGGCGGGGAAGGAACGAACCATTACATGAGGAATTTCTTTGTGGTGACGGAACACTTCTGCGTCTCGATGGTGATCATGGTCACTCGAATCTACACGTGATAAAATTTCAAAGAATAGTGTGTGTGTGCGTGCACGCGCGGACATACACACACACACAAAACCGATAATGTACCAGCACCCATTTCCTGGTTTTAACAGTGTGCTATGGTTATGGGAGATATTATCATCGTGGGAAGCTTGGTGAAGGGTACACAGAGTTCTTTGTACTATTTTTACCACTTTTTGTGAGTCCTACACTATTAAAAAATAAACATTTAAAATAATAATTTTTAAAAACCACAAGGGGGCTCATTATATCAAGAAACTCAGTGGCAGATCAGTTTATAACGCAAATAAGTATGCCCTAATTTCTCTTGACTTGCATAGCGTGGGCACAAATAAGGTACACCTATAGCAGAGAGAGCTAGCCCCTACCTGTGTCCCCAATTTGGCCCTGGCCTTTACTACTCTGAACTAGTATTGTGTCACATGAGTATCTGTTTTGGTAGTCCCCACTGCCCCTGTCTCACCATCTACCCTGGTCCTCAGGAAACTTCGTAGACAGCTCTGCAAATCCACAGCACCTGCTAAAGTAACTAATACAAAAAGGACTGCAGGGCTTCCCTGGTGGCACAGTGGTTGAGAGTCCGCCTGCCGATGCAGGGGACACGGGTTCATGCCCCGGTCCGGGAAGATCCCACATGCCGCGGAACGGCTGGGCCTGTGAGCCATGGCCGCTGAGCCTGCGCATCCGGAGCCTGTGCTCCGCAACGGGAGAGGCCACAACAGTGAGAGGCCCGCCACAAAAAAAAAAAAAAAAAAAAAAAAAAAAAAATGACTGCACACAGTAAGTGCTTGCTGATTGAGTTTCAGAAAGATTTTTGCAGGATAAAGAAAAAACAATTCAGATAGAGAAGAGCCTCATATCCAGTGGTTTCCATTTTTCCTTTTTGCAGCTATCAAGGCCCTCTCTTTCATTTAGGTTTTGAAAACAGATCTTATATCTTTTGAGATATTTCATACACCAAATTGTACTTATTACTACTTATGAGATTCGGAAATGTATGTATCAACACTTGTCATAATTGTCAATTGGGGCTTTTGGCAGCGTGGGGTGACCAGGGGCAGAGAGAGTTGGGTATTCTCCAAAAGCAAGCACACTTGACATTTTAGTTGGTCCTCATACCATCTGGGGTGGGGTAACCATAAGGCCTGACAGGTTTTTTGATGTAATGAAGTCAACCTGAAGACCCACACTCCTTCTCTTGACCCCGAGGTTGGACCCCTCTGGCCTGCTCAGAGGTCTGGCCTGATCTCTGAGTCAAGATCTGACCATGACTCAGATCTTTGCAAATGAGTATTGACAGAATAACCAACCTCCCACTTAATCCCCAAGCCACACAACTCCCTAAAGGGGAAAATAGAAAGGAGAGGGAAAAAGCCTCATCTACCCTTAAAAAAAAAAAAGTACCAATTCAAGCCGCTTCAAGACCCAACAAGCATATTTTTCTTTCATTTATTTCTACATCAACGCTCTGAAGGATAAAGATCTTTCTCATTTCAAGAGCTGTCAATTTGCTTTAGTGCCATGTTTTTCATCTGTTTGAGGTAAAGGGGAATTACAAAGCAGGCAAATGAAATAATGCACCGCCATCTAACATATTTTGGCAATTCAATTTGGGACCAGGGTAAAAGGAAATTAAAGACGGACGACAGGCCACACGGCACACCTGTGCTGTACCCCAAGGCCCACCCCTGCCCGCCCTCCATTCGCGAACTCTATGATTTGATGAAGCCTTCAGCTCTTTGCTGAAAACTGTACTATGTGCTGTACCCTAATTCTTCAAATCATTTATACATGTTGCACAACTCATACAATATTTTGCTTTCTGAAGCAGAAAAACCTCTTAGCCGCTGGTAAACTGTCAGGTGCTGTTACTTTAAATACCCCTGTGAAATAGCACAGAAGCCGGCAGCGTGTTCCTGTATTTACTACCCTTCCCCACGTAAATTAACAGACAAATGCTTGCCACATGCCAAACTGTGCGAAGTCCCCACCCCATCAAGCCTAAGGGTTCCATTACCACGGAATTTAATAAGTAAAAGGCAGCCTTCATCTCCTCCTCTCACGGCCTCCTCTGCCAATGACGATGCCCCATGAAGATTGTTGGCTAATTCATTTACATTTCTTTTTGCTTTTAATTAAATTGCTCCTCAACTGCTCAGATCTGTAATTTCTCCCTCTTTAGCTCCAGGGCTGGGGATTTCTGAGAGAATGACAGAAATTTCCAGGGCCAAGATGCCTCAGAAGACTTCAGGTGCTATGTGGTACTCAGGAACCTGCCCTTGACCATCACAGGTGGACTACAAGGAACTGGCCACAGGCTATCAGAGCCCAGGGGGGTCAGGCTCCTTTGAGATACTAGAGTTAAGGGATCCCCACCACCACCAATTTGAAATCAAATGGTAACTGTGAGAAGGGACCCGTGGTCCTGTCTTTTGCCAAATCCCATCAGCCTGTGGACACCATCGGAATCTAGCTAGGTTTATAAAAGGCCTCATGGTTCTTCTGCCAGTGATGCATGTGTCTACAAGCAGTGTTTAGTGGGGCACCTGGACCTGGCTCCCAGCTCGGCAGTGATGACTAGCAGGAAAGACCAGTCACTCTGGAGGCAAATTCCCTGGTCTCCGATTCTGGCTCTACCGCTCACTAGCTGTGTGACCTTGGGCAGGTGACTCAACTTTGCTGTGCCTCTGTTACTTCGCCTCTAAGTTGGTACCCATCTCACAGTGCTGTTACGAACATTAAGAGAAGTTAACTCATGTGCAGCATTCTGGCACACAAGGAGAACTAAATGGCTGTCATCCATTATCATCACTGCCTCAGTGAGCTGGTCAGGAGAAACGTCTAATAGTGTTCATGGTGCCTGAGGCCTTTCCTATTTCAACTGATGTTGATGCCAAGTGAAATTAAAACTAGAGGACAGGTTGGCTTTACCTGACCAAGCAGGACCAAGGAGGAAACAACCTCCCTGGGCTGGCCACTTCCTCAAACATCTGTCCAGCTCTCCCTGCCACACGCGGGGTGGCTACGCCCTGCCATGAGGGTTCAGAAGCATGGAAAACCAGCCAAGACAGAGAAACAGGCAGGCGTGTGCTAGCGCGAGACGGCTCCTGCTACCTGCTGCCAAGCCTTAACCAAGCAATGCTCTTCCGTGTCTAAGTTCTGTGGAAAAGAAATGAACTCACTGAGGTCACTCACCCTCTGGACCCGAGTCTGAAGCCCAAGGCTAGTCACGATCCCTCTATGCCATCCTGTACCTGAAGAGGTGCTTTAGCCAGATGCCAACAGGTCACAAGCCTTTCAGAGGCCTAGGCTTCCATCCGAGGCCAGTTATGGCCCTACCAAGTGGGCAGCCCCTCACTTAGAAGGAGGTGAGTTTGTCAGAAGGCAAACTACTACCTTTAGAATTCATTCATTCATTTTTCATATTCATTCAATCAACACATATTTACTAAGTGTACCATAAAAGGCACAATGACTTTAAAATGAGGAAGACTTGACTCCTGGGGGTCCAGGGGGCAGAGACAATCACTGCACGATGCATGAGGAGAGTCTAAGAGACGCAGCCCCCTGCAGGGCACGGACAGACATCTGTAGCCTTTAATCATTCATTTCTGCCCTCCAGGGCTCTGAAAACCCAGAGTGAAAACTCACTCACTTGGCCAGAGGAGACAGACAGTTTGTCATGGAAACGGCAGGACTGCATTCCAGGCAAAGAGGCCCCATGGGCCTGGCACTAGAGCAGCAGGTCTGGGGAGACATCTAAGCCAAGAGAGCAGGGCAGGGAAATCGGTGAGAGCCTGGGCCACGTGAGCCACGGAGGGGCCGGGCCTCCATCTGGGCTTTCCTGAAAGGAACCGGAGGGCAGAGTAACATCAGAGGGCCCACCCTCAGTCTTGGCTGAAACCAACCTCCCCCAACGGACTGGGAGGAGATCCCAGAGTGCTGGCTAGGGCTGAGGGGTCAGGGGCTTAAACCTCCGCCGCTCACGGTTACAGGGTGGGTCAGAGGCATAGCTGGGGGTTAGCGGACTGCATCAGCCCCAGGAAACGGCATCGTCACGACCGTGAGAGCGAGGCAGAAAGGAACCTCCCTCCTCGAGGCACACCAGATCCAAGGAGCATCCCTCGTGGAGTAACGACATCATTCTGAGTTGACAGGCCTGGAGCCCCATGGCCTGGAATGCTGAGGAGCCCATATCCGGGCACGCAGGAAGGAGAGAACTATTCCAGCTCAACGAGCCTTGCCCCTGTTTCTGTGTGGGCAGCGGCGGGGAAAGGGGGAAGGGGTGTCAACTCAATGTATTTGAGGGCTTCCCTGGGGGCGCAGTGGTTGAGAGTCTGCCTGCCGATGCAGGGGACACGGGTTCGTGCCCCGGTCCGGGAGGATCCCACATGCCGCGGAGCGGCTGGGCCCGTGAGCCATGGCCGCTGAGGCTGCGCGTCCGGAGCCTGTGCTCCGCAACGGGAGAGGCCACAACGGTGAGAGGCCCGCGTACCAAAAAAAAATTAAAAAAAAAAATATATATTTGAGTGAGGGGGTTACTGCTCTGCCTTGGGTTATATTCACTTCCTGTTCTGAGCTTGTTAACTCCCATTCCTTGCTCCACGGATCAGCACCCCATTGTCTGCATGACTGGGTGTGCTCCCACTGGGGGGTAGGTTCCCTGAGAGCAGGGCCTGCGTCTTCTCCACCTTCCAGATCGTCCTGTTTGCCGGATCACGTGCGGGCACACGTCCACCGCACCTGCGGGTGAGGGAGATGTTGAGAGGCAGAAGCGGGGCGAGAGGGGACCCAGGGGCTTTAAACTGCTCCTAGCCCCAGTTCCTGTGCTGAGGGCTAAAGCCAGAGAGAAAGGCAACGTGCCATAAACCTTTTTTTTTTTTTGCAGTACGTGGGCCTCTCACTGTTGTGGCCTCTCCCGTTGCAGAGCACAGGCTCCGGACGCGCAGGCTCAGCGGCCATGGCTCACGGGCCCAGCCGCTCCGCGGCATGTGGGATCTTCCCGGCCCGGGGCACGAACCCGCGTCCCCCTCATCGGCAGGCGGACTCCCAACCACTGCACCACCAGGGAAGACCCATAAACCTATATTTTTAAAGTTATTTGCAGATGCGTGTACTTGCCCCAGCCAGCTCGAGCAGCTTCAGAGCTTGTGTGACTTTTAAAGCTAAGAATCCGGTGAGAAGCTCAGTGTTACTGAGGACCCCACACCAGTGGAGCCAGGGCTTATGAGCATCTTGCTAATCAGGGTAGGAAAAAACAGGAGGGCTGTGTGGGGATGGAGCCACCATTCCCGACATCCTCCTCCAGGCCTCCTCATCAGAAAGGCCCCCGGAGCTGGGGCATCCTCCCCACCCAGGACCAGCTCCCAAAGAGGCCTACAGAAAACCGTACCACCCGAGAGGCCGCAGGTTCCACTGAATGAGACAGAGGAAGGAGGAGAAAAGCCACCAGGGACAGAGCAGCAGTACGACAGCCCAACTGAATCATCAATGGACAACCCAGAAGGAGAAGGACAGATACCATACGCTATCACTTACACGTGGCATCTTAAAATAGGACACACATGAACCCATCTACAAAACAGAAACAGACTCACAGACATAGAGAACAGACTTGTGGCTGCTGAGGCAGGGTGGCAAGCGGGCAGGGGAGGGAAGAATTGGGAGTCTGGGATGAGCAGATGCAAACTATTATATAGAGAATGGATACCAACAAGGTCCTACTGCATAGCACAGGGAACTACAGTCAATATCCTGTGATAAACCATAATGGAAAAGAAGATAAAAAAGAATGTGTCTATACGTATAACGGAATCACTTTGCTGTACAGCAGAAATGAACACAACATTGTACATCAACCAGACTTCAAAAAGAAACAATCAGTGTACAATGAACAAACACACGGCAGGCCCAACACAGGTCACCAAGGCACCAGTCCTGCCTCCCGTGGCCCGGGTGGAGAGGCGAACTGAAACAGACATGCACAACCAAAGGACACAAACAGCGGCTTATCACAGCAAAAAGAGTTGCAGGAACAGAGGGATGCAGAAATTACCGTTCGACCAAATCTTCAAGCACCGTTTCCCAGCAGAAGATGGAATGAAGCCAGGTCTTGAAGGATGGGAAAGTTTAGAAACACCAGAGGAGACCTTGGGAAAGTGTTCACACTGCGGGGGGGGGGGGGGGGGGGCGGGGGGGCGGGGGGGGCGGTGCTGAGTTAACATTGGCGGGGCTTCATTTGGTTGGGAACGCCTCGGGTCTGGAGTTAAAGGAGCAAAAGAAAGCAGGGCATCCCTAGAGCATCACGGCTTCCCCGCGTCACATCCACGTCCGTGACGCCACGTTCTTGCCTCCGTGGGCGGGATAACGCCGGGACGAATGCTCCCGCAGAAGTCTCTCCCTCGCTGCTCCTTTCCACGTGAGAGAAACATAGTTAAGAGAAATACTCTCTAGACAGCTGAAATGTCTCCCTCGCTGGCCCGATTTAGTTATTTATCAGAACGCTTCAGCGAGGTTATTTTCAGACTTCCACATGAAACAGTCGTACTGAGCACTTCCAATTCATCTCCCCAGCAGTCTTCAAATGTCAGCTCATTAATCCTCAGCCCCCTCGAGAAGCAGCGCTTTGCCCCATCTCTCAGACTGGGAAGACAGGGGCAGGGCTGCGCTGGGGTCCCCGTCGATCTCCGCGATGAGCGATGCCTGTCTGACGCAGGCATACTCTCACCTGGACCCCAGGCGCCGTGAAGACCACACCGCGCTGAGGATTCAGCACTAAAGGGCCAGGTGCAGGCCGCCTCTCCCAGGACACCCGCTGCCATCAACAGGTGCCCCGATCTCCCGGGTTCTATCTCTCCCGCGTCCCTGACCCAGTCCCGCTGGGCTCATCAGCATATCTGTGTGAGCTGCACTCTTAGTTCCCATGTCATGTCAATCCCACACATCTGATACCTGATACCGTTTAGAACTAAAACATCACTTTCTGGGACAAAATACAGGCTTCAGAGAAGCCCTTCTAAAAGGGGACTTATGTCCCGCGGTGTGGCTTTTCTTCTCTCTCTGAAGGAAACACCCGTCGACTTCTTTGCAGCCGCCATCAAACCTCTCAAGCCCTACTGAGGACCCCAACCATTAGCCCTCAGATGGACTGTGTGTGCACCATTTCAAAAGGAGGTTTACGGTTCCTGTCGTTTGAGTCTTCACTTTATTAGTCATTCATGTAGCAAATGGATTGATTTTCCTGGGAGCAGAATGAGGCAGAATGGGCTGTCAGTGTGGATACCTCCATTTCTGTGTACCACGGGGCCAGAAGTCTGAGAAGCCCACGCAGGTGAGGGCAGCAGATGAAGGCGCAGTTGGCCACAGTGTGTGGTCCAGGGGGCGGTGGACTCCAGTCAACGCAGAACTGCATGCCCAGCCCACCAGGGTGGCCCTTCCTGAGCTGCCCACAGGGGAGGGAGGGAGAGGATGCACTCGGGGTGGCTTTTCCTCTTTCCTGGCCCCTGGTGCTCCCCAATACAGCCCCCGCTAACCTGCAGCAGGCGTTGCAAAAGGACAATTTCTGCTGATCCCAATGCCCCATGCCAGATCTTCACTAATTCATAATGACCCTGGCCCTGCATCTCTCATCAGCTGGCTTGGTCTGATGTCTAATGCACAACAAAGATTAAATCAAATACAATCTCCATTTTGTTGCTTGATAAACAAACACACCAGGATGGACACCAAAATGGTCACTGTCCCCTTCAAAGAACTTACCACGAAAAGCCCTGCTTTACTCATGAACACTTCAAATATATTTTTGAGATTTGGGGGGTCAGGGTGGGTAGGGATTCCCTTCTAGGCATTTCCCAAGTCATGCAAGACTTATTTTATAGTCCTGCTGCGTTCCGATTCCAAAACAGCCTAATTAATCTTGGCCACAAGTTATTTGGAGCTAAGGCTGGTGATGGTTTCCAAAAATCACATTCACTTTCAAAGGCCAAAGATTTATCACCAGTGAGGATATTCAGAAGAAAGTGCCACAGAGTCTGAATATGAGTTCACAGCGAAAGCTTTGAAAATACTCAGAGCAAAGGCGAGATCTTTGGAATAAGTACACAGACGCCCACTTTGAAGAGGACACATTGCATTTGCAGGAAAAAGCACTGGTCTTCATGCTTCTAGTCATTGTAGGGGGAGAGGGAGTGGGGGTAAATATAGACAGAGTGAGACAGAAACTGACAGAGACGGACACACAGAGAGAAACAGAGACAGACAGGAGACAGAGAGAGAGACTGAGAAAGGCCGATTCATCATAACAGAATCTTGGGGGTGCGGACTTCCCTGGTGGTGCAGTGAATAAGAATCTGCCTGCCAACGCAAGGGACACGGGTTCGATCCCTGGTCCGGGAAGATCCCACGTGCCGCGAAGCAAGTAAACCCGTGAGCCACAACTACTGAGCCTGTGCTCTAGAGCCCGTGAGCCACAACTACTGAGCTAACGTGCCACAACTACTGAAGCCCGTGCACCTAGAGCCCATGCTCCGCAACAAAGAGAAGCCACCGCAATGAGAAGCCCGCGCACTGCAACAAAGAGTAGCCCCGGCTCGCCACAACTAGAGAAAGCCTGCGCGCAGCAATGAAGACCCAACACAGCCAAAAATAAATTAGGAAAAAAAAAAAAAAAAGAATCTTGGGGAGTGAAATAAAAGGAAGAGAAATAAAAAAGGATTTTTCATAGCCTCATACCAAATGAATTACGGATTCAACTGTAAGAAAACATTTGCCATCTCAATGCACAACATCAGCATCCTCAGGATGTGTTTCCCAAGCGCCAGGAGGTTGTGAGTCTGGGCTGGACCCACACTTGCTTGAAAATCACTCTACAGACCACCCCCTCCCCCCGCTCCAACACACACCATTTCCATGCATTCCGAGCCGTCAGAAATCTGCCTTCCTGCCCAGCTGCCCAAGTTAACCCTCGTGTACTGTAACCTGTGCACGGAGGGGGGCATCGGAAGGTTTTCCCTCAGCAGGCCTGACAGCCAAGCTCCAATTTGCTCAACTGGAATACAACAGGGTGGACACATCCAGATGTTCAAACAGCTCGATAAAGCCTGGGGGAGGCCCTAGGACCACAGGGCCTCCTCCTGTGGGCAACCTTCTCCCCTCCCCCAACTCCAGGCTCCGAGTGCAAAGGGCTGCTCCTTGGGGAGAGTGCAGTGACCAGGCACACCCCAGGGGTGGGGGCATTGCAGAACCACAGGGAGAGGCTGCGGGCAACTACAGAAGCAGCACTGATCTGCTCCTGAGACATCTGCAAAATGAAAGAGGCCACCAGCCAGGTATATCACATCTCTGTGCATACAAATACACCATGGAAAATTACAGACTTCTCTCATCTACCAAATGAGCCATAATAACCACACAGGTTTTCCCCAAGTCCTCCGGATGCACCACCCATCACCAGGGAGACAAGCTGGGGGCCTCAGAAACACCTTTCAGAAGGTGGGAACTGGGGCTCGGGATGCAGCTACCTGCCTGTCAGGGTCTCACTCGGGACAGACCCAGGTAGGGACATATCAAAAAAAAGCATCCAACCTTCCCCGGCCGCAGTGATATCTGAGGTTCGCCACTGTCCTTTTGTAAATGCCTGCTGGGTACATGTGAAGATAAGACGAGTATTACATTATGATGCTTCCTCATGCATGAAAGTCTATTTTAAAGAGAGTCTGGAGGAGGGGAGGGGCCCGAGCAGCAAGGGGGGGACAGGCCTGAGGAGGGGAGGTTAAAAGGAAGGCTGCTTTACTCAGAAAAGTCTCAGCTACAGAATAAACCTGTGCTTTACCTGCAAAGGAAAAACTCACTAAAGTTTCTCTTTGGTTCCAGAGAAAGAAATCTATAGGCACGGAATTTCAGAGAAACGGATTCTGTTTCCTTATTTGCTTGCCACTTGTCCCCCAGCGAACCCCGAGTTATATACTAACTCTTGGATAAATATACAAACACAGATGCCACCCAACCTGTACCAAATAGGTACTAACACAGTCTTCACCTTCAACTTCATTCTTAAATTTCACCTTCAATTTCATTCCCTCCCATGCAAAGAGTCGTACAAATTCCTGCTCCAGGAACCCTGGTGAGGCATTCTTTTGGAAAGCAAGGAGTATCTGCATGTATCAGGGAATGACAGTTAACTCTGTAAATGTGTCCAGACAAATCTGGAAGCTCCCCTCCCCGCCCCACCTTTTATTAAACAGGAGAGCTCAGCATCTCCCACAATCCTTCACCAGCACACCCTTGCTTCCAGGGTCTCTCAAGGCACCATGGCTCCTGCTCCTTTCTCTGTAACCTTGCCCGACTCCTCTTTTTTCTCCCGCCCCATAAACCTTCAGGCTGTCACCCACCCTGCACTGTTGCTACCCCCAGTCTCGCCCTCTGAATTCTTCCCTACAAGAGGACGTGGCTTCCACAGTCAGCCACCTCTCTGGAGTCCCCTCCCACGCCTGTCCCCAGAACGCCAGCCTCCCTCCTCTGCCTGCCACTGTTTCCTGCCACGTGGATATTCTGGGACCTCAAAAGCCAACCCATCCTAACGCAGGTGTATGTGCCTTCCCCCTAAAACTCCATTTCCACCAGTGGTCCACCACCTCCCACGGGCTGAAAGCTTTATGCCCTCGCTGACCCCTATCTCTCCCAAGCTACCCTGCCCCCGTCTGCCATATCCTCCTCTGATGCAACCTTCACCCCACCCTTTCTTACCTTTTCCACATCCCTCTTAGTTTCAGGACTTTGTCACTGTAAGTCTGGACCTACCACATGATGACCTCCTCCCTGCGATCACCGACCACCCTTGTTCACCAGTTCCACTCAGTGAGGCCTGGTTATTTTTCCCGAAGGACCACTTTGAGCCATCCACGTGTCCGAGTGTAGCTGGCCTCGACCCCGCCTGCCAGCCTCAGGTCTCTCTGTTCCCCACTGATACGTGTGCCCCTCGGTCCAGCCACTGGTGGATCACTCTCCCCTGAATTCCCTCCGGCCCTCTTGCTTACGGGAACACACCTTTGTCCAGCCTCTGTGGTGCAGAGAACAGAAGGCAGGCCACAACACGAGGACATCCATGAGGACACCAGGGGAGACTGGCCCTGGGAGCCACGTTCTGAAACCATGACAGGACACAGGCTTGGGAGCTTTCAACAAGGAGGCTGGATGTGAGACCAGGGGAGGGGAGGGGAGGGGATCGCGCAGGAAACAGCACGACCCAGAGGGCAACACCCGGCACCAGCTCCCTTTACAGCGTCATGAAGGAGAAACCAAACTCCGGGGAAATGCAGAGGACAGGGTCATGGTCAAGGGAAGAGAAAGTCTGAATAGAAACCTCTCTCCCCAGCCATGAGCACCTCGTGAACAGAAACCACATCTTACGCCTTCTCTGCCCCTCACCCCACGGCAAGGGCTCGTGGCTTTCTGACCGACTAACAGAGGAGGGCAGCTCTGGGACTTTCAAGACCTGGACTCTTGCTGATGGGTGGAGTGACCTGCTGACAAATGTACTGTGCCTAATCGGTTATAAAGGAGGGCTTGCAAAACATTTATTTTTATTTTATTTTTTTAAATTTAATTAATTAATTAATTAATTAATTTTTGGCTGTGTTGGGCCTTCGTTTCTGTGCGAGGGCTTTCTCCAGTTGCGGCAAGCGCGGGCCACTCTGCATCGCGGTACGCGGGCCTCTCACTGTCGCGGCCTCTCTTGTTGCGGAGCACAGGCTCCAGACGCGCAGGCTCAGTAGTTGTGGCTCACGGGCCTAGTTGCTCCGCGGCATATGGGATCTTCCCAGACCAGGGCTCGAACCCGTGTCCCCTGCATTGGCAGGCAGATTGCCAACCACTGCGCCACTAGGGAAGCCCCAAAACATTTATTTTTTAATACGTGCATTACATGTACGTAGCGGAAACTGCCAACGAGTTGGCAAATTTGGCAAAATTTGGCAAAGTTGGCAAACTACAAATCACCATTGTTAATATTTTGGTGTTTATTTTTCCTAGCAAAATGTATCTGTGTCTGTGTGTAACGACATCTTTAATTTTAAAAAAGGAATTAATAGGGAAATAGAGTAAAGCATACGTATTAACGTACTGTGCCAATTCCTCATTGTCCTGAATTATTGAGATTTCATCCCCAAGTGTGTATCACTATCTGGTAGCTGAATATAACAGAACTCCCAGTCAGTTCTCTTCCATCCCTTAGACTCACATCAGTCCCTAAGCCACCCCTAAACTGTGATTTATATGACAGCTTGGGAAAAGCCAACTGGGGACAATCAGAGGAACAGACGGAGATAGGCCTGGCGAATGTGCATGAATTAAAAGGGAAACTCCACTGTAATAGGAACAAGATTCTAATCACTACACCTAATTACAAACAGGGGTAAATCACTGAAAAAAAAATTAAGTGTCTCCTACAGAACAAACAAAGCAATTAGTCATAAATGGAAGCTCAGGGTGCGGCGAGCAAGTCAGAGCCTGGACCCCAGCTATCAGCTGCACATCTGCCCCCCAGGCCACGTTGGGGCGGAGGGTGGGCTGGAAGGTCAGAGCTGGGGAAAGGTGGGAGGCGGGTCCCCATACGCCACGCCTGAACAAACACGCACACACACAGCCTCACCAGACCTTCTGACCACAGCAGTGACCCCCCCATTAGGTACTGGAAAACCCAAGCCTGGAGCCCCGACTTTCCTGGATGCCAGAATAATGACTGGGATTCAGTATATGACACAGCCACCTCCTTCATTCTCTGTCCCCATCCCTAGGTTGCTAATAATAACAACACAATAACAAGAGCAGTTAATTCTTATTACAATCACCATATACCCAACTCCAGGCTCGGTGATGCACAGGGTGATCCGGCTTAATTTTCACATTAACCCTTTCAGGGAGCTACTATTATCGTCGTCTCCATTTATAAGTGAGGAAACAGATCTAGAGGGTTGGGCAGTTGGGCAAACCTCACCCTGCTTACGAGGAGCAGAACCCTGATTTAAACCCCACAGTGGACTTCGGAGCCCTCGCTCTTCAGCTCTGTACCCTGTTGCCCATAAAACGGGAAAAGAGATGGCCATCTCACCAACCTATAAGAAAGGAGGTGTCAAGTGTGAAACGCCTGGTGGACACAGAATAGTCAATACATGTTACCTGTTGCTTCTCAGCCCTTTCCCTCTCCGCTGCCCCCCCACCCGTCCTCTGTCCCCTGGGTGTCCCTTCCAGAGGCCCTCGGACCCTCTCCGTCTAGACTACCTCCTTCCCGTATGCCTTGCATTCTGCAAGGAACCTCCTTGAGAACCCCACCACGTGGGATGGCTGTGCCATAAGGGCAGGGCTTCTTGAAGGGGCCGTGGAATAAAATTTCCAGGTCCATCTCATCACCAAAAGCCGACTCGGGCTCACCCTGACAGTAATGAGGGGAGTGAATCGGCCGACACACGCGCTGTTCATTCGGTCATCACAGAGAACTCTCCGGAGCCGCCAGGATCTGCTCTAGGCCCTGAGAGAGAGGGAGAACAGCACTGAGGCTGTAGGGAGCCGGGGCGGGGTGGCCTGGAGGCAGGGCCACCACTGGGGCGGAGGCAGCCGTGCATCCCTAAGAGCGGACTATGGCCTGGCCTGGCCTGGCCTGGGCCGGCGGGCAGGAGAGAGGTGGATGGAGAATGAGCCAGGTCCTCGTGATGGAGCTTGCTCCCCTTCAGGCTGAACTAGATGAAAAGCAAGAGATTCTGGCTGTGCATGTGTGGAGAGTGTTTGTCTGGCAAAGGAGCCCAGTTCGGCCCAGTAGACACCCCCGTGGGGTCCTCAGTCCAGCGGGTCCTCTAGACCAAGGCCCAGCAGTGGCCAACTTGGACACTGGCAAAGAGGCCAAGGGCTCGGGCCCCAGGGTTAGAGATTTGGCTTCACATCTGATGCTGAGGGACCACTGAGTGACCTTGGGCAAGCAACAACACAAGCTACTTAACTCTGAGCCTCAGTTAATAGAATGTCCTTAACAGGGGGATGAAATAAGATTAAATGAGATAGTGCATTTACACACATGGAAATGCATAGAAAGGGTTAGCTGCTGATGCTATTATTGCTATTATTATTAATAATAATATGAATATTGGTTAGTCTTCTTACTTAAAGGCCACAGGTGAACCTGTCCTTAACTGTGCACACGCAGCATCAGCAGGGACAGGACAGAGCTCTGGGTGGAGCCTGGTCATCACACACACTGTATATACCAGCTGGCCCTTCTCCACCAAGAGCGGTTGTCCAACACTGGCTGGTCTACCAAGAGGGCACCTGCCCACCCTGCTCCTCCCAGCTCCCCCACCTCCTCCTCTTTCTGCACCTGAGAGCCTCAGGAAGAGGAAAAAGGTGCAACGTCAGCCCCTCATATACAGCTGAAAAGAGATCTGAGGTATAGAGCCGCTGAGTCCCACCCTCTGCCAAATGTCACCTGGATGAGCTAACCGGGGATGCCTTCCTTCCCCACAGTCTTCAGGTAACCTGGTGAATGGGAAGAACGCAGGGGTTAGCAGCTCAAGACCCAGGTTCAAATGACTACTCCGTAACCGAGGGACATCAGACACATCACCTCTCTGGCTTTACTTCTCTAGTTTGTAACATGGTGACACCACCACCTCCTAAGTGTGTCAGAAGGTGACCACGTGTAGCAGATTGCACCTTCCACAGATGGCCACATATGTCCCCCACCCCACATGCGATATATGACCTTGATATGCTTCTTACCAAGGGAAGAGGTCTGTATCCTCTCCCCTTTGTTCTAGACGAGTTTGTAACTTACTTGTGTTCCAAGACTTTCAAGGCTAGGTCAGAAAACGTGAGGTCCCCTCTGTCTCACGTGCTGGAACACTTGTGCTGAAGCCCTAAGCCGCTCCCTAAGGAGTTCGACTGCCCTGAGGCCGCCATGATGTGAGGAAGCACAAACCAGTTCACAAGAGAGAGACCATGTGGAGAAGTGCTGAGACCACAGGAAGAGAGAGAGAGATGCCCAGTCGGCCCTCTACTGCACTAGCCACTGTCCGACCGCAACCTCATGAGAGGCCTCCAGCCAGAGCTACCCAGCCCAGCCCCTCCCAGATTCCTGATCCACAGAAACCATGAGAGATAATTGTTGTTTTAAGCCAGTAAGCTTTGGGATGATTTGTTCTGCATCAATAGATAACTGGAACACTATGCATATGAAAACAGGCTGTAAACTGATGGGTAAATATTAAGGACTACTAATGCTATAATAAGTTTGAGGATCATCTCCTCTTCAAGTCTGCCCTTGATTTTGTCTTTGGAAAAATACGTGTGTTGGGGATGGAGTGAGGAGAATGCACACAGAAAAAAAGCTGCTGAGAGAAAAGGCCCAATTAGCTTTAGCAGCTGAGAAAAAAAGCCCAAATGTCACCAAATGAATGGTGTCAATATGCAAAATGACATCTCAATTCACCTGGAGGCATTGTTTAGCCATAAAAAAATCTATGAACTCATTAAGTAGTGACTTGCAGCAAGAGGATTTCCCCCCGCAAAGCCAAGCCAATTCTCCGCAAAGATCCTCAAAACCCTAACGTCCCATGTTCTGTAGAGGAGCTGGGGTCCCTGAGCAGCACAAGAAGAAACCATCTTATCTGCCCACAGGAAGAGAGGAGGACCCTTGCAAGACTGAGAACGCAGAGCTGGAGTCTGGCTTCCGCCCCACAGCTTGGTGCTGGGGTCAGGGAGATGTTCCCCACCGACCACAAAACAAGTGCGCCCGGGGAGGTGGGTGCCTTGCTTTTCAAAACCACAGCTTCCGCGTTCTCGTCACGGCAGTTCCTGGGAGCAAATTGAGATGGTAAGGCTGTCAGCAGCCTAGGCACTCATCATCTTGACAGATACTTAGCTACAAATTTAAAAACCAGTGAGAGAACAAGCATCAGCTGAATTTTTTAATTACTCCTGGATAGGACTGGGATTGCTTTGGCATAATTGGGGTACTGTGGTTTTTTTCCCTTTAAAGGCCTTGTTGTAGCAAGAAAAATACTGTGTTTATTCTAATTAAAACCAACCCTTCTTTTAAATCATCTTAACAATGGCAAGGCAAAGGACGAGACGTTTATTTTGTATCAGGCAGTGGAGTGACAGTCACCGGGGCTGGATCTGCTGCCTTTCGCCATGGACCTCTCTTACTTCCAGTCTCAGCTCTCGTTTATAAAATGGCTCTAATGTAACACGAGGTCATCACTCCCACTCCCTGTCTGCACAGCCCACTGAGGTATAACATACCTTGGACCAGCTCTCCTGGAACAGACAGTACTTCAGGGCACGTGGTGCCCAAACTCATCACTGGCCTCCATGGGACGCCAGGGCTGGAGCGATGAGCTGACCATCTGACACCACAGTGGTTCCCAACCACCTGCATGTACATGGATCACCCGGTGACCTTGTTACGTGCACAGTCCCAGGCCACTCCCCCGGAGAGCATGATTCAGTAGTTCTGGGGCGGGGCCCAGGAATCTGTGTTTTGGATAAATACAAGTCTAGGTGAAAAACATGGCCTTCAGACTCAGAAAGTCCTCGTCTCAAATCCTGACCTCCTGATGTCGCAGCCGTGTAAACCTGAGCAAGGCACTCCACGCCCCTGCCCTTCTACGTTCCCAGGAAGCACAGGAGCCTCCCGGCCCTGCCAGGGCCAAGGCCGCCAAGTCCCCGTCCACTTCCTGCCACACGCGGCCGCCTAACCAAGACCTGTTCCCTTCTCGCTCTGAAAGCGGGACACTGCAGAGCGGCTTTTCAAAATCCTGAGAACAACAAGCTCTCAGAAGACAGGTTGGGCAGGAAAGGCTGCACTGCAGAGGGCCAACGGCAGCTCTTGGACCATCGAAAATAGCCACATGGCTCGGTTAATAGTAAAGGTGAGGGTGAGAGCCAAATTTAGCCCCCAACAGAAGTTGTAATCCTACATCTGGCAGCTGGAGAATACAAAAAAAGAGGATTATGGTCCAAATAAATAGTATTTCTAAAGCCTTTTGGTGCTCCGCCCTGTTCAGCGCAGAGCTGTCCTTTGCCCACCCCTCACCTCTCGGACCTGACTCAACCTCCAGAGGAATAAGGATGCCCAGCTGCCCCAGGCTTGTCTTCCGGGGGCAGGCGGGGAGGCGGCTCACCTGAGCACGCCCACGTGCAGCCAGACCCCTGGGCTGGCCACGGCCGGGCTCTGCCGCCAGCTGGTTATCAGCTCGCCTCCTCTGCTGGTCCAAACAATTACACTCTGGAAGGTGGCAATGGTACAGCAGCCGAGAAACTGCCATCAATGCACCAGCCCCTTCATCAGCCTCGAGGACGGCTCGACAGGCCGGGTGGGCAGGGGACCTGTACATGGGGGGACAAGGGAAGGGGCTGTCCGCCTTGGGACAGGCGAGTCACTCAGACCACCTGGCAGAAACAGTATAAAACCTGGAAGCACCACATAGCCTCGGAGGACCGGAGGTCTCAGTCTCCGTGGATCTGCTGGATAAGTGGCCAGGGCTGTGCTCAGAAGAGAGGGCAGGAGTCCCGGCATCCACCAGGTGGTCGACGAGCTGGCCCTCGCGCACTTCTACCCTGCTCCAGTGACTACCCGTCCTTGTGTCGTGCCGAAATGATACAAGTGACGATAATTAAGCCCAGATCTCTGTGGATCGTTTGCAGTGAGAATTCCACCTTTGTAATTCAGCTTCAGATAAACCCCTTTTGTTCTGCCTTATAACACAGATTCTAGTATCATTCAAGTATATTAACTGTAGCCTATTACTGTCACAAAAAATGCTCCCTGAGCCATAGCAAAAGACTCCCCAGACAAAACTTTATGTCATGTTAATCCAAGCTTTAATAACTATGAGGATATATAACTGTATTCTAATTGTGCTCTGCGTTCCCGCATACAAAAACAGAAGATATCAAAAATGACAGTGGCAGATCTCTTCAAATAAAAAAGCATGAATTCCCCACTCAGGGTGCTGGGATGCTAGGGTGAAGAGATGCGTGTTTATACGGGGAAAGAAGCCAATATGGGGCTTCTGAGGATAGGGAAGGCTTTGGGGCTGGTGTGGGACCACCAGAAATCAGTGCCACCCAATGCCGAAGACTGGGTCATGGAAGATGGTGGGAAGTAGCCATGGCGATGGGATGAGACGGGAACAAAGTCAGGAGAGCCAAGTCAGAGACACACAGGGGAAATAAAGAGGCTGAGTGGGGCTTTCCAAGGCAGTTATACAAATCTCCAGGTTCATGATCTGGCTTGAACACTATGTGTTGTGGTGGTGACCTTAGCCAAGTCATTCCCACTCCCCGGCCTCCCTTTCTGAAAAGAGGGCATTACGTCAGACCCCTATGACTCATCTCCTTGAAGCCCTCTCCTGGAGGCTGGCCAGGACCAACTGACGTAAAACTGCCCCCCCGCCCCCGCCCCCGCCCCTGGGCCAGGTGCTCCCAACCTCCTTTACTCTACTGTTGCTCTACTTGTCCTTTTGCAACTCCTGCTGCTTTACTCCTTTACTCTACTGTTGCTCCTTTCACATGGTCCTCATCTTCTAACAGGCTCTGTGATTTACTTAGTTACCATACTTGTTGACCATATGTCTCCCTCCACTTGAATTCCAATCTATAAGGACCAAGATTTATATGCCTGTTCTGTTTGTGGACGGATCCCTGCTGACCTGGACGGTACTCAGCACACAGCATGAGCTCCATAGATGTCTACCGAATGACTGAGTGGCACCACCACCAACCAGGTGTGTGACCTGGGGACAAGAGTTTTCAATTCATGGAGACTCAGTTTCCTTAACTGCATAAAGAAAATAACAACTACTTCCTAGCACTGCTGAGAAGATCGAAGAGCAGATGCGAAAGCACCTAGCGCAGTAGCTGGCACAACAGAGGCACTCAGAGCATGTTACTTTCGAGAGGAAAACAAGACCCTTTGAGGCTAAAGATGCAAGTTTCACTGCTCAGACCAAAGGCAGCGGTTTCCTTCAGTCACTGGTCTCAAGCCCATCACAATATACCCTTCCTTCTTCTAGAACCTTCACCTCCTGTACTTCTCCAGCCCCCAATCCCATTCCAGGTCCACAGTCTGGCACCTTTTCTACCACCAGAACAGGGCCGAAACAGCATCAGGCTCCTGCAGGGCACTGCTGCACCATGGACTTCTGGGCACAGGAGTCCAGGAGGTCAAGAAGAATCTGGGCAAAACATAAAATCGGGATGCTGTATTTTAATGGGTCTCCCTTACTGTAAGTGGTGAGGATGAAACACAACAAAATGAACATACTCTGAAAGGAACAATTATTACTCTCTGTTACTTCACCTCTCTGAGCCCTGGTTTCCTTATCTGTGACAAGGGGGATTATAATAACCCTCACGACCACATCTTATGGGGTGATTGTGAAAACCGAAAGTGCTGGTGGCGGCTTCTGCTATTTAGAGAGTGACCAGAGGCAGACGGCAAGGGGCCAGGCATGTGCAGTTTGTGGCAGGAGACATGGCATGGAGAGCCAGCTCCACGGCGCACGCAAACCACTTACCTTCTCCAAAGGGCCACTTCCTTCTCTGTACGAGGGGATTCAAGTTCCCCTGCTCCACCTGCCTCACGATGCTCAGTGATGCTGGGGGCAGGTCCCTCACAGCCTGCCGATCACTTTCACATCCACAGGTACAGGGCATGAAATGCCCCCAGGGCCTACCTGCTCCCTGCGGTTTGGGCAGCTGACAAAATTTGACTAATAACAACAGGCAGATTGGAAGATCCGATAGCTAATATTTCTCCCCTCCGAGGACACAGATCTTCAGGCATTTCAAGACTAGATCCCACGCCTTCATCAGGTAGAAGGGACGGGGGAACAGAAGTTTTGTCAAACATGTGATGACTCAAAACGCAGGCCAAGCGCCGGTGCCCATCTGGACCAGAGCTCCGCTGGGAAAGGACTGTCCCCAGCAAGCCTTCCGTGACTGAGATCTGAACAGACAGCCTCTTTATTGATATTTGTGCTGCACTTAACAAGCAAAGAATAAAAGAATCAGGAGGTGGCAAGTGAGGACAGTGATTTCATTCATCTCTTTCTTCTTTTCTTCTTTCTGTAGATCAACTATGCAACCAGATTTTATCATGAGACAAAATCAGGAATCCCCAGCAATCATCCCTTTTACCTATCTTCTGACAGAGGCAAATGACAAAACCACCCAAAACTCCCACTTCCAAAAACTCTGGAAAGGCAACAGACAGAGTATGGAGGAAAAACGGTTGCTCTCCAAGTGTCCATGGCACCCACTTGATCTTGAGCGCCCATCAGCTGGTGCTCAGACTTCTGGGGGCCTGGATGGGACAAGAATCCAGAATCCAACCTTTGGTACAGGAGCCTGAGTCTCCTTGGCGCCAACAAGGACTAACTACAGTGGGCTTCATTTTTCAACCCATTCCATGCTGGCTCATCCCAGTCTAACAAATTTTCAGCTCTCCAAACTAGAAAACCGATGGAAATGGAAGCAGGACAAAGATACTCCAAAAAAGAATCCCAAGGGACCACCCCCTCCCACCCAGAGACTGGCCTGGGCATGTCAAATGCAGGGGAAAGAGGTGCTGTATCCACAGCTGCTCCTGTGACATCTTCAATACTCTCTGCCCATCCGGCACTGGCTGCCAAAGACTTAGATACCTGTTTGAGAAGCCTCCGTATTGATTAGGTCAAATGTTACAAGGTTTTTCTTTCCTGGTTTCTTGACCTTAGAGGGTTGCTAATATAGCAATGCTGCAGTGAAAATAGCTGTGGGGAAGAAAGACACTTGGTAATTTACATTGTCCTGATTTTACTTGTCCAATCACCTCCAAAGTTCCCGTGGAATCTCACAAATCCTTCCCCCATTTTTCACGGGGATTACTGAGCCCCTGACAACAGGACGGATGCCTCGCTTTACACGAGAAATACTGCTGAGAAATACAAATGAAAGACTGAAGCAATTCAGAACATTATAAATCAGAAACGATCTTTTTCATCTCCGTTAATATATGAACTCCAGGCGGCAAACCTGGTTTAAAAAAAAAAAAAAAGAAAGAAAGAAAAAGAAAAGGCTTTAATCACAGCTGGTTTAGGTAGTATCAAGAGCACATTACAACACTAATACAGTCCTCAGAGAAAGAAAAATAAGTTTTAAAAGAGCAAAATGATGACTCTCAGAGCAATGTTTATCTTCCTTATGGCCAACATGATGAATTCAGAATCCATTCAGGGAGAAACACTGAGGCAGAGGCTGCCGTGCTAGAAGGGCTGAATGACTGTTAGGAAGAAGGCAAGCTGTGGCCCCGCACTCCTGTCATTAGCTGAGTTGTGAAAACTTAAAAAAAAATCATCATCATCATCATTATCATTACGGTGCTGGCCTTCCTCCGCCAGAAAGCTCGGTGATTCCTGAGGACTGGCAGGCAGTTTCTCTTCCCCCCGCCTCGTGAGAGCAAGAACCGCCGTGATCAAAGTCCCTCCCTTCCCCAAACACACACCTTCTCTGATGAACTCACGCTCACGTACACCCTCAGCTGACCTCCGCGCTCTCCCAAAGAGCCCCCAAATGGCCAAGACCCTCTGGCTGCCAGAGTTCTGCATCAGGAGCTATGCTGCGCCTACATTCAATTTACCCAGGGTCCACGATCAGCCATAACTGTTTAACCCAACGCTGGCTGCCTCTTTGCCCCAAGTGTTCTCCAGGGCTGCTTTCCAGCACCTCAACTAGTCTGAAAGTTACTTTTGATACCAAGGTCAATGTTCGCTGAATTGCAGCTACATAGGATGTGGTTTTTCTAAGAGCTAGCTTCCTAGAATCTCAGGGGTCCTGCACTCGCTCACTCCGTGACCCCTTTTCTCCAACTCAGCTCTGTGCCTGGGCACGATCTGATCATTTATCTGCTGATAAACGAACTAGGAAGAAGCAGGTTAGTCCCCTTCGTGGTAGAATCAAAATAAACTGACCAATGTGGGTGCTTGGCAGGAACACTCCTGAGGTCAGAGGATAGGCCCTTTATCCTGGTGCCAGGGCCACCACGAGCTGTGAGCAAAAGGCCCACGAGGGGCAGCGTGGCCCCTCCCACCCCGGAACCCTGGCCAGGTGCTCGATGGACACCGCACGCACCTTGGCGCCAAGGAGTCTGAGCCGTTCTAAGTTACTGGTTCCAAGCACTAAGCTGCTGCCGCTGGCTAAGGCGAAAACAAAACCGAGGGGAAAGGGGGTGGAGTGGGGATAAGAATAAGCAAAGAACAAAACAATCCCCCCAGAAGGCATTTCAGACACTCAGAACAATCTGGAAGACCAAAGTGTTTACTCAAAGTTCTTTTAGGATGTGTCCCACTTTTACTCTATGGAAATGAAGTATCGGGGCATCTCACCAAGACTGTGGTCACTTCTGGGCCTTGGTATCATGAAACAGGAGCCATGACATTTTATTCCAAATGCTTCCCCTTTGGCAAGGATAATCTATTTGCTTTGGAATCAGGTCGTGCGTGTGAATCCAGCCCAACCGCTGTCCCTTTCTGTGCTCACTGGCCTGTACTAAAGGCAACCACAAGCCCTTCCGGGATGACTGAGGGTGGCTTTCAGAGGCAGAGGGCTACCTGCAGTGTGAGAAAAATTTTCAATAGCCCCCAATTCTCCAGGCTCTAATTAGAAGGTGTCTGCAGAACTCCTGCCAAAGGAGATCTAAGAAACGGACAATATGGCACGTGCCAAGGACAAGCATTTGGGCATGATGGCCACCCCAAGACACTTGGCAAACGTCATCAAGTTTCAACAATAGATCTAAACATATCAGGCTTAGCACAGCAGAGGAGAGGTCCCTTGGGTACCTAAAGGAAAGCCTGTTGCTAAACATTCTAAGCAAGCAAAGGAAAGAACTAGAGTTTATTGAGTGCTACACGTTTCATGTACGTTATTTCATTCACATCTCTGCTCTGACCATTCCAGACAAGCTGGATGATCACCATTTTGCAGATGAGGAAATTGAGGCTCGGGAAGATTAAATAGCTTGCTCCAGGAGAGCTCCAACATCCATGCTCTTCCTGCCAAAGCTTGCTCCCCTTAGGAATATTCTTGTTTGCTGGAAGTGGAAGCTAAGAGGGCTTTTCCAAAGAAGTTTTTATGTCTTTGAGTCTCCCGTCAGATCAACTCAGGTGAAACTGAGCGAATACAATTTGTTTCTAAGGTTCTACCACCTGGACATCCCAAACACCCTTTCTTCACCCTCCTGTTGACCCCAATTCCTCAGCCTTCAGATAACATACAGTGTTACAGTCTGCAGTGCCCGCCTGGAGATGCTTAGATTTGTAAGCGGATCAGTTTGCCGCTTTTGTCCTTCTTTCTCAAGACCTTGTTAGCAAAGGTTTTACCATCAGGAGAATGGGTGGTAACCATCTGTCCCAGGGCAGAGGTCAGCAGCCTTCGGGTGCCCATTCCAGCTGGGTTAATGGCCACCCCTTCCCCAGGTGCCCAAAGGGAAACACACCATCAGGGCGGCAGGTGTGCGTGGTAACCAGGATAAGGACCACACAATGGTCCTAGTCACCAGTGTCCAGCACTGACCACTCCAGGCACACAGTGGGCTCTTTATTGATGCTGCTGCTGATAAATAACTGAGAGGGAGCTGCACATGCTAGGGAGGAGTTACAGGAAAGAAGCTTCAGAGGATACAAGAAGAGGGGCCACAGCTAACGGAGTCTTGCCAGGCACTCAAACCACGGTGGTCCTGGGAAAGCTGCTGAGTGGTACGAGCTGGCTACCCGGACGGGTGCGTACAGGGGCTCTGTCTACTGAGAGCTGGGCTGTGCAGCAGCCTCCCTGGCCAATTTGCAATTCCAAAGCTCATGCTCAGAACCCCAGAGCCATCTGGCTCCAGTTCAAAGGCTGCTGCTTTTTTTTTTTTTTTTGCGGTACGCGGGCCTCTCACTGTTGTGGCCTCTCACTGTTGTGGCCTCTCCCATTGCGGAGCACAGGCTCCGGACGCACAGGCTCAGCGGCCATGGCTCACGGGCCCAGCCGCTCCGCGGCATGTGGGATCTTCCCGGACCGGGGCACGAACCCGTGTCCCCTGCATCGGCAGGCGGACTCCCAACCACTGCGCCACCATGGAATCCCCAAGGGCTGCTTCTTCCCTACAGAGCAGACCTGCTCGTGTCTCCCACACCTCTCTCCCTTCCTCTCCTTCCGCACGCACTAGCGAGCACCTCTTCCGGCCCCCCGCAGCCCCCTCCCACCCTTCCCCTTGCTGCTGCTCCCCTCTCCTGGTGATACTTTCTCCCTCAAGAAGTTTCATCAGGCCCCACTGCCAATCCCACACCCTGGGTTTTCCACAAATGCGCGGAACTGGGAAGCTGGGAAGCCCTCCGAGATCTCGCCCAACTCTCTCCTTTAACAGACGACGGCTACCTGGGCTCCAGAAGCCATGTGGCTTGCCCAAGGCCACTCAGCCAGTTGGCAGCAGAGCTGGGACACAAACCCAAAGCTCTTAATGACCCTTAATGACTCTGATGACACATAAATGAGCAGGAAGGGGTTGCATCTCTGGGCAGGAATTGAGAGTGAAGCCCTCGGGCCACTGCCCGACTCCTGGACGCCTGCTCCTTCTCAGACAGAGCGGCCCGCGTGGGAAGGGCGCCTGGAGCCCCCTGCCAGCACATCTGATGTCCCCTCCTGCCCTGTCTGCACCGCCAGCTCGAACGTGCCGTCAGCTTGCAGGATCTGAGCACACTTCGAAGCTGCATTTCTGGCTCTGAAAAGTGCGCGATACACAGCACTGCATCCCAAAAGAACTAAAGGGAAGCACAAGCCAGCCCCTAGTGCAGAAACATAAGCTCCAAAGGCCCCAAGGGGTAGGTGGAGAGAGTTACATATGATAGTAGGAAAAAACGATCTGCCCAAGGAGAGGAAATTTCAGCCCATTGCTGCTGGTCTTTCATTATTCCACTGAGCTTCCGCAGATGCTGAAAGGAGGCGGATGTTTAGGATGCATGGAAATATCATTTCCTCCCGGGACAAGGAGGAGGGAGGTGGTGTCTTTCTATACGAATGAGTTTTCCCCAGGTCGTTTTCTCCAGAAATCTCGCTACCACCCTCAGGAGGAAGGAGGCAAACCGGGTCCGGCAAGGTTGTCGGGAGAAATGAAGGTGGGCTGGCTGCTGCCCTGGCATCCATATGGGTCTTCCTCTGTCTCGCTCTCTCCTTCTGATCTCTCCCGCGCATGTTCCAAGGGGGCCCAGCACAGGGCGAGCCACTGGGAAGGGCTCCGAGTCTGGTGACCCAAGGACAGGCAACAGGATAACGAATGAACACTGGGCCACGCGCACAGAAGGAGCACAAAGTGCTATGGGAACAGGGGGAGGGGGGCGGGCTGGGGCGGGCAGTGGGGCTGCCACGGCCTCCAGCTGTCTGCCGGCTGAAGGATGGACAAAGTGGGGGGCACAAAAGGAAGAGAGCTCCTAGCAGAGGGCACAGCCCCATCAAAGAGACAGAGGAGAGGGGACATCCAGTTTGGGGCTGGAGCTGAGGGGTGAGAAGGCAGAGGCAGAGAGGGCCCCCCTTGAAGGGCCCTGAAGGGCTCCCCTGCCACCCAGGGAGCTGGCTCTCCTCGGGGGGTGACGGGGCCGCTGGAGGGTGTTGAGCAGGGGAAGGACGCGGCCAGACCAGCCCTCCAGAACTTTCCTCTGGCAGCATGTGAAGGATGGAACAAGAGGACCAAGCTGAAGGTCAAGAGAAGAGCTGTGGCCCTTGAGGAACCGCACAGATGAGTGAGGAGGGAACCGGGGCCAAGGGCGAGGAGCTGAAGAGAGAGACAAGCGTTCAGCAGTATTTTCAGGGACGGAAGGAATGATGAAGGTAGATGGGAGGCACAGGAACAGGATCTGATCGTGGCCCTCGCCTGAGGGGACACCCTAATGGTTCCCAGCAGGGCAAGTGGAACTCCTACCTGGGCACTACTGTCTGGCTCTGCGTCTCAGGAGCTGAGGCCTGTGCTTCCCTCTCATCGCACCTCCTCACAGAGCCTGCGAGCCAGCCCTTGCCAGGCATCCTGCACTTCCCACACCCGTACCTCAGGCCACGTCCCACCCCCCACCTGCAGACGCTCAACCTATCCTTGGAGTCTAGCTCAAACGCCGGCTCCCCACCCCGTGCTGGGTTTCTCTGCCTCCCCCTTCCACTTCGCACACAGCCAGTGCCCTCCTCGGAGCATGGAGTTGCCACTCTTTCCCCTCCAGACTCGAAGTTCCCTGCAGGTATCTCGGCAGCCCTCGTGGAGTCTGGACACACCAAGTGCTCCACAAGTCCAGCAATACACCGAAATATCAGCAGACAATGGAGAAACCCCAGGTGGCGGAGATAAGGGAGCTCTTTCAAACTGATTCTCACGTCCACACTCATGATGGGCCGCCGCTTATATCCTCCCAAATCTAAAAGAACCACAGAACTCGGAATTTATTGCCTAAAAGACAGCTTACCCAGAAGAAACACAAGACACCCTGTCACCAGCGAATAAGTTTTCTAAACACTCACATGTGGAAGGTGAGTTTGACAAAAGTGGGTGCTCAGAATCCCATATGTTATTTGCATATCCTGTAAGGAAGCCACCATCAGGTGCCCTGCAAGGGAGAGAGGATACGGAAACACCATTTCTTTCATGATTCTAATGACCCAGACTATTTTCAGAGCCCAATTCTGGCAGCAAGAAAGCCTTGTTTTGGACTCGCCTGGTGGCGCAGTGGTCAAGAATCCGCCTGCCAATGCAGGGGACACGGGTTCGAGCCCTGGTCTGGGAAGACGCCACATGCCGCGGATCAACTAAGCCCGTGCGCCACAACTACTGAGCCTGTGCTCTAGAGCCCACGAGTCACAACTACTGAAGCCCATGCACCTAGAGCCCGTGCTCCGCAACAAGAGAGGCCACCGCAATGAGAAGCCCACACACCGCAATGAAGAAGAGTAGCCCTTGCTCGCTGCAACTAGAGAAAGCCTGCGTGCAGCAACAAAGGCCCAACCTAGCCAAAAGCAAATAAATAGAAATAAATAAATTTATTTAAAAAAAAGAAAAAAGAAGAAAGCCTTGTCTTTTGCTGCTGCGTTTTGTTTGGTTTTGCCCCTCCCCATAGAAAGGAGACTCAGCTCATTCAGATTAACTGAAGTGAAAAGAAAGCAATACCTCTGCTCTAATTCCACAAGGCTAGGAGAGCCCCTTATAAATTCATTTCTGGTTCTCAAGCACTCTTTGATTAGAGGAAGGGTATTATGTGCATTTTCCATGAGGAAAAACTATCGCTGTGATGTTCCTCCTTCAACAACTGGGCAGTGAGAACGCTGTCGCCAGACATGCGCGTGTTTAAGTTAGAGAGTAATCTGCATGAGGGGAGAAACCCCATTTCAGAGGCAGTGGAAAGCTGTTATTCTGGCGCTGCATCCTTGGGAGGTGACAGAGGGAGTGAGTCTGGTCAGAGAAACAGACCCCTAAAGGCCTCCCAGAGCTCTGACTGAGGGAAGCCGCGTCTGGGGCATTCGTGCAACACGAGTCTCGGCCTGCAAGCACGGGCCGGGCTTAGAACACGGGTGTCCGCTTTGCTGCCAGGTTCCCCGATAGCCTCCTCCACCCTATGATCCCTTCCCTTCCGTGGCCAGAGCAGGTGGCATGAGAATTGGGTCTTCAAGCAAGAATGAGAGTTCTGATGGGGTACAAATGGTGTTGCTTCCGACACTGGAGAGGCGAGAACCACCCCGGCGACCCGGAAGAGACTGGAACAAGTCAGGAGAACCCGCAGCAGCCCGTGGGGGCTGGAGAAGTTGGGAGGATAACAGGGAAAGGAGACAGGGTCCTACCGCCAAGCAGCAGAGACACACTGTCCTCTGAGAGGCCCAGGCTTTGTTCAGGAGGCCGTGGGGAAGCAGCAAGCATTTTCAAGCAGAGAAATGACATGAACGAAGTTGTTTTTCAAGCCCATGTCTCCAACCACAGCTTATTGGATCAACTGGGTAGAAGGCAAGTACAGAAAAGAAGGCACTAAGTAGGCCACTGAGCCAGAGTCTAAGTAAAAAATGTACGTGGAATCTGAAATAATCAGGAAAGAGAGCTTCTGAGGCTGATAGCACCACAGTCAGGGAGAGACGTGGACTGCGGAGGTAATCGCACGTTTAAAATTAACTTGGAGAGGAGAGTGATAGAAAAAGGAGGGAACGATTTGCGGTTTCCAAGCTTGGTTTAGTCCGGGGTAGAGGTACAGATGTGGGCGCATTCACCTAACGGTGATGCTGGAGATGGGCTGCAGGGAGGAGAGGCAGGGGATGGAGCCATAAGGACGTCGACTTTGGGGTCAGGAAAAGAGAAGCAACCACCAGTGGAGGTCAAGGACAGCGAGAGAGAGGAAGGAGGACAGCCAGAGAGACCAGCATCCTGACAGACAGGCTGCCGGAGGGGTAAAGGGCAGCCTCTGGAGCCAGACTCAAGTCCCAGCTCTGCTACCTACCCGCCGGGAGACCTTGGGAACGTTTGTCAATGTCTCCATGCCTCGGTTTCCCCATCTGTAAAATGGGGTCTCAGCTCCAAACCCACATGCTTATTATACTCGGTACTGTGGCTAGAGCTGGGACCCTGCAGACCTCAAACATCTCTGCTTTGCCACTGGCTCCCTGTTAGGCTCTGCCAGTGGGGGGCGCTAGAGAGAGACCCTAAGGCTGGAGGAAGAGACTTGCCCCTTCCCATCTGCTTCCTGTCAGCATCACCCCAGCAACACTTCATCCTGGCAGAGACGTGCCTTCCTGTACTAGTTGCTGAACCCGGTTTGCAGCTTCTCCCAACGCCCGCAGAACTGGGGACACGGCGTCCATCCCCCTCCTTCAGAGACACGAGTACCAGGGGCAGAGACCCCCTCCTCAGACGTCTGGGGCTCTCCTTCTCCAAACATCGGAGTTTTAATAATTCCAACCTCGTCAGTCCTAGGGTGGTGGCTGCTTCCTGCAGTGGCTACCTCTGTGGTACCTTAGAGCAGCGGTCCTCAAAGCGTGGCCCCAAATCAGCACTGGTTACCACTTAAAAACTTACTAGAAAGGTGAATCTGAAGGCCCTTCTCCAGACCCACTGAAGCAGAAACTCTGCAGCAGGGACCAGTAATGTGTTTCAATAAGCCCTGCAGATGTCGGATGCACCCTAATGTTTGAGAACCTATGCCTCAGAACTTTCTTTTTACCTTCACAGTTACCTAGTTAACTTTATATCCCAAGTGTTTATTTTAACTCTGCACAAATAACTGGTGTGGTTTCTGTCCCCTAAATAGACCCCAATTCATGTAATAGGGATAACAGTATCTACCTCATACTACTACTACTACTTATCATTAGCATATTAGGTCACAGAAGCCAAAGGCAGAATTGAGAGATGTTATGGTCAATAGAATCAAATATAAAAGACTATTGGATTGGGTTATTAATGCCTTTTAGAACAAAGTTGGGGTGGGGGGAACCTAACATAAGCACAGAGCCAAATTCTCTCTTAGAAAAGACTTCTTTCTCAAGTCAGTTCCTTCATGGATGCCATACAAAACCACTCCATCGATCAAGCTGTCAGAAGGAACTGCAAAATTCTTAACAGTCTCTCACACACAAAATGTCCACATAATCCAATGCATCCGGGGGGCCTGGCCCTAACTTTCTAAATGCAGGCACATTCAGACGGCCTTCAGAAATCCTCACAGCAGCACTGCTGTTCACAAACAGGGAACCTATATAAGTAACAGGCACAGAGTCTCAGATGTTAGAGGAGAAGGGACCACCCAAGTCGTCCAGCCCAAACCCCTCACACTTCAGATAAGGATGCTGAGACCCCAGAGATGAAGGGACTTGTCCAAGGTCAAAGGGTTACCAACATCCCAGCCAACACCAGTACCAAGTTTCCCAACTCCCCTCGCACCCAAACACCCTTCCACTCTGTCGGACATGAGTGACAGGCTTGGCCATGGCACATCTTATTTCCAAAGTACAATAATTCATCAATAACAAGCAGCAAGAAAGCCAGTTGGAACTGGGGAGAGGAGGACCACAGAAGTAAAGCTGGGAGTTGCTTAGGAGGGGGCGTGACTGTCGGGAGGCAGTTTGCTTTGCCCATCAAAATAGTAAATGAAGGGGCTTCCCTGGTGGCGCAGTGGTTGGGGGTCCACCTGCCGATGCAGGGGACACGGGTTCGTGCCCCGGTCCGGGAGGATCCCACATGCCGCGGAGCGGCTGGGCCCGTGAGCCATGGCCGCTGAGCCTGCGCGTCCAGAGCCTGTGCTCCGCAACGGGAGAGGCCACAACAGTGAGAGGCCCGCGTGCTGCAAAATAATAATAATAATAATAATAATAATAATAATAATAATAAATGAAGTCAGGCTTTACTGTAGCGTGGACACCAAAGCAACAGTGAGCCCATGGTGTTTTCAAGATCTTGGGAGATGGGCAAGTCACTCCAAGACAATGCATTCTTAATGCGTTCTTAAACAGATTCTGACTCAAACCCTAAGACAGGTGGGCCTCTTCCAAGAAATGTTAGTCACTGTGAGATATCTCTTTCAGTTCTCTCCAGCAGCTCTCCTTGGAATTTGCCAGATTAAAAGGCATTTTATCATGTGGCCGAAGGTTATATGTAATGCATTATCTGCCTTCCACCAGGATTTGTGCATCCGTGTAAGACCTCTGGTTGGGCCTCCATCTTGAGGTGCCAAAGCAACATGAAATCAACAAGGAGAGGACTGTTAAATGAATAATTTACTGATTTCATAAGAACCTGTCTTGCAATTTATAGTTCTATTATCTTTCCTACCCGTGTCTTAACTCCTTTGTATAAGAGCTGCAATCAGACTGAATAACATTTGAGAATCTAATAAGCATATACAACCCTGGACTCCAGCCGACAGGTACAGACTGGTTCCGACGGTAGTTACATTCCTCTGAGGCCAAGTCCTACCGCTGCTGCCTTTTCCTCGCCCCTTCTGCAAAGGGGTAAAAGTTAGGGAGCAAATGTCCTCCAATAAGCTTTATATTTTCAAATGAAATGTTTTTCTTCCTTGGGGTATCTGGAGCCAATCAAGGCAGAGTTGAGTGGCATTCAGAACTATTATATGAAAGAAATATCACAGGCTACAATCTAACAATTGTCACTTTTAAAATTCCCCAAAGAGACCTAGTTACTAGCAAAGGAGAGAGAGAAAAAAAAGCAAAGTATAGTTTCAATGACAATTGTGCTATTTTAAAAGCTCTTTCAATATCATCAGTGATGCCATTTTAGTGGCAGAAGCACATCTTGTCACTCAGCCTCAATTTAAAGGACGTTTATGAAGAAAATACAATGAAAGTAGACTTATTTGCTGACTTATTTATTTGGGTGGAATAGGTTACAGATTATTTTGGCTCTGTGCTTTTCAGCAGAACGGATGTATGCTTTTGAAACGCATTACCTGCCACCTGCTTCTCTGTAGTCTTCTCAAGAAAATCAACCCGAGAAAAGACCACCAACTATGGGGAGGTGCAGACTTTTAATGGTTACAGCCTTGGGGAGGTCACTGTAGAAGTGCACAACGACCATGAACCTAGAGGAAATGGGCCTCCCCTTCTCCAGTGCCCTGTGTACACTTTCCTACCCTTCCTGGACAGCCACTGGAACCTGAAATGCCATCCGTTTCCCTATCAAGGTCATTTCCTGCCTCCAAAGCCCAATGGCCACTAGCAATACAAACCCACCCCTTTGTCTCATTTTTTAATTTTTAAAAATTTTTAAAAATTTTATCGGGCTTCCCTGGTGGCACAGTGGTTGAGAGTCCGCCTGCCAATGCAGGGGACACGGGTTTGTGCCCCAGTCCGGGAAGATCCCACATGCCGCGGAGCGGCTGGGCCCGTGAGCCATGGCCGCTGAGCCTGCGCGTCCGGAGCCTGTGCTCTGCAACGGGAAGGGCCACGACAGTGAGAGGCCCGCGTACCGCAAAAAGAAATTAAAACATAAAAAATTTTATTGATGTAGAGTTGATTTCCGATGTTAATTTCTGCTGCTTATAGCACAGTGACTCAGTTATACGTATATATCCCTTTTCATATTCTTTCCCATTACGGTTTATCACAGGATAGTGAATATAGTTCCCTGTGCTCTACAGCAGAACCTTGTTGTTCATCCATTTGATATTTAACAGTTTGCATCTGCTAATCCCAAACTCCCAATCCTTCCCTCCCCCACCCCACCCCTTTCTCTTAGCTGGTTAGCAAGAAGTGCTGTACCGTCTTCAGGACACTGAGGGCCAAGGCTGAAGTCACCTCCTCGTTGATGCTCACCTCCTATTAAGTGACTGCAGTGTGGGCTGGCATGAAAACAAACTCATGCGAGTTACTTTGCAAACTTCGCGTCTCCAAGACTAGGACGGCTTGGCCCCAAAGGTAGAATGTGGCAGTTCTGAGAACACAGGATTTTTGTGCTAAATGTCTGCCCCTCGACTATTTATAGTGCCTCGTCTCTACAGCCGAGGTCTGAAACCCAGCCAAGCACAGGCAGAGATAGGCCTGTTAAGTCCTGCTCACATGATTCAATGTCAAA
This sequence comes from Mesoplodon densirostris, assembly GCF_025265405.1. Taxonomy (NCBI): domain Eukaryota; kingdom Metazoa; phylum Chordata; class Mammalia; order Artiodactyla; family Ziphiidae; genus Mesoplodon; species Mesoplodon densirostris. Next base: position 61,119,684 of record NC_082678.1, read on the forward strand.
ATTCTGAATATATTACTCAAGGGCTTAGGGTAAGGCAGATACTCTGATGAAGGCGACAAGAAATCTCTTCTCCAGCTTCAAAAACTCTCACGCTTCTGGCTGGAGCCTGAACCTCGGCTAACGTCAATGTGGGTTGTGTTTACTGGCTTTGAAACACTAAGGAAGTTATACTCCTGTTTGGTTTTATTTTGTTTTTTTGCTCTTACTAGTTACATTGACAGATGCTAATATTAACTCTTTACGTCTTACCTTTACAGGCTGACATTTAAAGAGCTCTTTCTCCTGACGATTGGACCTTAGTGAATTGCTAACGTGCCCTGGAAGGATTATTGGCATTTCAGTGGCTCTGACCTGGGTGTGGCTGCCAGCAGGACCCTGGACACATTACTTGCCCTCTACAAGCCTCAGTTCCCATGTAAAAATTAGGCTCTCACTCCTCAAACCTATCGTCAAGGATTAAATGGGTCATGTTTGTAACAGGCTAGGGAAAGTGCCTGCCAGCACGTAGTAGGGCTCAAAATGGCTGCTCAAATGTGGCCACGGAGGACCCTGCTGTCCCCACCACACAGAACAAACACAAATCCAAAGTTCACTGGCTCCGATCAGCGCAGACATGCCTGAACCTTTTACCACTGCTTTGCCTTGCCTTCGAACCAAAGATTCTAATCTTGATACTTTTGACTTGTCTTTCCTGCTCTTTTCTTGGAGGAAATGATGAATTACCCGTTATTAAATATAATGCTGTTTGAAATTAAACCATAAATGTAAAAGTGGAACCCTGAGGAGGCTTTACACAGAGCACGGATGAGAAAACAAATCCCACTCCAGCAAAAGACGACGCAGTCAGGATCAGTGGGTCCAGAGAAGGGGGCTGAGACCAAAAAGCCAGGCTTTAGGGGCCTGGGAGGAGCCTGTGCTCTGGGTGACGCTCTCTCTCCCCATCTGTGTATCCCCAGTGCAGGAGTGAAGAGGGGCTGCCACTCCCTAGGCCCCATCCCCACTCAACAGCTTGAGGCTCCCAGACTAATCTCAGAGAGCCTCTCTCCCTGTGGCCATCAGTCTCCCCGAGCCTCCAGCAACCCAGGACTCCCAGGTCACCTCCAGGGCTCCATGGGCCAGGAGGTCCCCCGCCCCTTCCCTGGGGCGCCTGCCCCCATATCCCTCACCCCCATCAGGCACCACTGTCTTCTACTTGTTTGGCTGGAAGCTCCATGAGGGCTAAGGTCTCACCTGTTTCGTTTGGTGCCGCATCCCCAGTGCCTAGGACATGGGCACGGAGCAGGCACGCAATGGCTATTTGAAAAAACAAATGAACAGAAGCGGTAACAACGAGACCAAGCAGCCATTCTCCCCAAGGATTAAAAGTTAAGTCCTTGCTTGTTTTCTAAAGAGAAGAAATCCATACTTGAGCGGTGGGAAGAGGGAACAAATAGCTTGGCCTCCTACCCAAGGACAAAAACAGGACTGGCTCGCACCAGAACCTAGCAAGGGGTCCCCTGAATTCCTTCCGACTCAGAGAACGACCCCGTGCTTCTCCCAGGACTGCCTGGGGCCTCGTGGTGGCCTTCCTCGCATCTCTGGCTCAATAACATGGGAATTCAGAAACCCAGTGACATAAGTGCTGGCCTTGAACGTAACAGAGAGACGTCAGTAGAACTCTATCTATCGGACTTGGATCTGGGGGGCAGATAACATTTTAATACATACTTCAGAGGCCTGCGGCCTTTTCTTTCTTGAGAAAAGATACTAAAATATTTGGCAGTACATCCTAAAAGCTTCCAGTCCTGTAATTTAAAACAAAACACAAGAAGTGAGTAACAAACCGAGGCTTCTCCATCAGATTGAACCTGTGCTTTTGAACTGGGAAAACATCTTGAAGGATGTAAGTAGGAGCCAACAGGATGCTGAATATTCTAGAATCTGGGGCCCACTGGGCGCTGTCAGTTCTGACTGGTTGATTCTAATCAATGGGTCCTTCTCTTTGCTAGAGGCCAACCTCCCCAGAGCTCAAGAGGGGTTGTATGATTGGACCTTTTGCTGGCTTCTGGCCCACAGCCCAGGCATGGCCCATCACGAACATGCCCAGGCATGGAGTTCACCCTGCTAGGAGGCTGCAGAGCCAGTGAGGAGATGCCAGTAAAAGCCCCTCTGGGTGGGCGGGTCCTCACAGGACCAGTCTCAGGCCCCATGCTCTCTGCACACTAAACTTCCCCCTCGAGCCGCGGCCAGCGTCCTTGCCGGGAGGACAGGGCGGGGAGTCGGGGAACTTAGCTGTGGCTCCCTCTGTGCTCCAGGCTAGGTAAGGGCTGGTCAGATGGACTAAACCAGGGCTGTGACAGCCTCTCGCTTTCAAGCTTTTCCAATGCCTCCCACTTATGATGGCCACATGTTCCTGACCAGGAGTCACCCAGGACACCACGTCTCCCATATGGAAGGAGGGCAGGCCTTCTCCAAAAAAGCTCTAGAGTCTGCAGGGGCTGTTCTTTGACCAACCTCACCTACCCACCAGCCCCCAGTACACAGCATGGAACCTCCTCTTGGCAGCCTCCCTGGCTAAGTCCACTCCCCTTGGGTGGATTCACATCGGTGCACAAGCAGAAGCCACACTCAGAGGCATCCGGGAGGCTCTGCAGGAACGTGTGAAGCCTCGCAGGGCGGGGGGCCGGGGATCCTAGGAGCTGCCCAGGGATGGGCTGCGGTTAACCACTTCTCTGTTTGAGAAAGCCTCCGCAGCAGCGCAGGGCTCAAAAGGAAACCTATTTCGGAGCAGCCGTGTCAGGCGTCTGGAGCAGCCCGGCTCATTGGCAGTCGGCTCTCCTCGGAACTGCCAAACTCTGAATCCATTATAGGCAGCTGTGTCAGGAGAAAGCCCAGCTTGTCAACAGAAACTCCTTCCGTGGAGGCCACATGCTGTGTTTACGTCTCCAGAGTTGAGATAAACAGCTGCCCTTGTCCGCGCCCCCCCGGCCACATCTGAGGCTGTGTGGGGCTGGACTCTGCACCAGAGCTTGGGAACAGTCGGGGGTCCCCTCCCCACCCCACCCTGCCTTTCCGAAGTCTGGTGAGAGGCCTCTGTCCCTCCCCTCTGAGCAAAGCCCCCAAACCAAAGACCTGTTCAACCACTCAAGAGCCCATGGGACCCCTGGCCACGTGGGGATGAGGCTTTGTAAGAAGAAGAACTTGGTTTTCAAGTTTTCAGTGGCAAAGAGTGAAGATACATAGGTCTACCCAAGTGCCTTGTGCTGGGGGGTGGACGAGGGGGAACCAGGTTTCTCCTTACTTGGCTCCAGAGCACCTAAGATGCTCCCGTGTGATCCCGGAAAAATGACTTAACCCTTTTGAACCTCAGTGTTCTCATCTGTAAAATGAGAACACTGCCATCTTCTAAGAGCCTTTGTGAGGATTAAATGATACAGCCTCAGTACTTAGCTTCTTGCCGCAGAGACCCTGAGGCCCTCGGCAATGGCAAAGCCACAAGACGGAACCTGGATCCCTGAATCACTGCATGGATGAAAGGCCAACCAGGAACTTCCAAACAGAACTGTTAGGTGAGCAAGAAATACGCCTCCATTGGGTTAAGCCTTGAAATTCTGGGGGGTTGGTTATTTCAGCAGCCAGCAGTACCCGAATGCAGGTAGCCATAAGGACAGCTTCTTGTCCAGGATTTGAACCCAGGCAGGCAATTCTGGATTCCTTGCTCTTAACTCCTACAAAATACTGAAGTAGCTGAAGGCTTCCACCTACACAAGAGACCCATCCTGCACCTCCTCTTGCCCTCTGATGAGCTCAGAGGAAGGTGCCAGGAGGTGCCGAATGCCTGGAATGCAGTGTGGATGCAAAGGAGTGGAGCCTCATCTTCCCGTGGCTTCTGCTCAGGCTCCCCAGGACACATACAAGGCTATTAAGCAGAGGGCGCTGCTGATGCAAATCCGCGTGGAGAGCCCTATATGTTGTGAGTGGCAGGCACTAACCGTTTGCATGACAAACCTCCTACAAGAAGCCGGCTAAACTGCCCTTTTGTGCCAATTAAAGATTCTCCAGAACACAAAGATTACACCCCACTCTGCGGCGCTGACAACGATAAAACAATTTTAAAGGCTATTCAGACCTTCGGTTCACAGCTGACGTTGTCGGGAGGGGGAGACGGGCTGTGGCTTTGTTCTTTGTTGTTGTTGAGTCTTAAGACTTAACCCGAGGATTTGTGGGGGAGGACTGGCAGACAGGAAGAGTTTGAAATGCATTCTTGGGAGTTTTTATAGGAGAAAAATGAACAACCTGATGTTCTTTTCTTGTGGGGGGGTGTGTACACAACCTTGTGTATACACACACACACACACACACACACACTCTCTCTCTCTCTCTCTCTTACTTACTAGCTCCTCTCCTGGGGTCTTCAGAAATCATTCCCGAGGAATCCTGGTCTCTCTGGGGGTCTGATCTACCCAGAGATATGGGGTTATGGGTGGCACTAACAGATATTTTTGGCACCAATTAATTGAAACTACAAGGGCAAAGGCCCAGGAGCTCTTCCTGATGTGTTTGTTTTAAAGGCACATTTCCAAAACAGTGAGAGATTTTTTTTTTAAAGGTCTTTGGTTTTCAGAAATGAAAAATGGAGGCTTTATCCTCAGATAAAGCAAAGGGGGAAGTTTATTTTAAGTGACAGTATATTGCCTGTTAGGCCCTGATGAGGAATGACTAGAAGCCCCACAGACGTCACATGAGTTTTATTCTTTCCAGCCCTGTGTGTACACGTGTCCTGGGGGCACCCCAGTACTCACCCACAGTCCTCACCATCCAAGAATGGGAAGTGAGCATCTGTTACCCAATAAGCCCATGAGTGTCCACTCAACTGGACCCTCAGTGAGGACAGGGAGCCCCTCCTAGTTTTTTTGTCCATCCTTTAGCTCCTGGACATAGTCAGAAGCTCCTGTCTATGGTTTCACTCTCAGCTCCAATACCTTAGAGTGCCTTGAACACAGTAGATGCTCAGTAAAAGTTACTGTATTGGACACATGTAGACACATTTGCATCAGGCACCTCAGATGTCCACAGGTCACCTCAGAATTCAAAAGTACATAGAGTCCTTCCTATTCCCACACAGAGCTACAGGGCATGGGGTAGGCACTGGGTAGAGGAAGGAGCATAGGTTCCAAGTGATGATTCTGTCAGAAGCGATTCGGTTTCCCAGGGGACTCTGCAATGTCTGGAGGCATTTTTGATGATCATGACTCGGGGGGTGGGGGCGGCAGGGAGAGGGGTGCTACAGGCATCTAGCGGGGAGAGACCAGGGAAGCCACTAAACAATCTATAAAGCACAGGACAGTCCCACAGCAAAGAATCATCTGGCCCCAAATGTCAGAAGTGCCGAGATTGAGAAACCCTAGCTTAGAACCTGAGCTGCCCGAGCTGACTCACCACTTACCAGCTTTGTCACTTTGGGCGGGATAACTGACCCCATTGAGACCTGGCTTTCAGACACGTATAATGGGGACAGTTAACCCTACGGAAGGACTGAGGAAGATGCTGAATGTCTAGCGCCCAATAACTGTCTAGCGCCCCAAAGCCAAGTGCTATTACTGCTAATACATGTCTAGAGGCCTCGGGAAGCACGACTCCTGGCCCATTTTCAAGGGGTAGAAAGGAGGAGACTGTCACCCTGGAAGCTACCGATCAGCAAATACCCCCAACTTCGCGTGAGAGCTCTCGTATCCCATCTTCTGCCTCCATCCTGACCTCTGTCTCCCGAAGCAAATTCATTCATAAGAGAAACATCTTCCCCATAAAGAGGAGGAGAGAGAAGGGAAAAACAAAACCAAAAAACAGTCAAATTGTAATAAGTCTGGGTCAGCTCCCATCAGCTGGTTGTGATCAAAACCACATTCATAGTCTGTCTGCTGGGGCTCAGCGGAAGGCTTCAGACCATCTCAGGAATCTGAGCTCCCAGCGCCATCCCTACCCCAAACTTTAACAAAGAGTGGCTTCCAGAAGGCCAGGGAGAAAGAGCTCTCCCTGCCTTGCCCCCCTGGGGCGCCTGCACAGACGCGAGAGTGGAAGCTGGATGCTGGCCGCACCAGCCCTGCCCCATGTCCAGCAGCCCCTCCTCCCCTGCGTCAGGGGCGAGAGGAAGGTTCTGGAAGAGAGGCCAGCGCACAGCTTGTGCCATGCCCTCCCCACAGAAACAATTAAAGCGCTCAGGCCATGGCTGCCAAGTTCCTCCGTCCAATTTGGTGGCTATTTTAACAGAGGAGAGAATTCCCAGAGGCCCCCCAGCGGAAATGCCCCTTGTCAGGGAACGTTTGTTTTCATTTCCTTTTGCCGTCAATGAATTCTACTCATGGCAACAGCTTGGGGCTGGATCGCATCCACACAGAAGCTAACCAGAAGCATTTTGTTCCCTGAAATAAATCTCTCTTTGGGGAATGAGTTATATATACATCTGTGCGGGGGGGGGGGGGTGTCTACGTATACACACACACACACACACATATATTACGCATCACAGACAAAATGCGTGGGGCGAAGCCCCCGCCAGGCAGCCCTGAGCCTCTGGGAAGAGAAGTCAATGTGCTGGCTAGCGTCAAAGGGCATTCAGAGAAAAGTGGCTTGATGAGAAAACCCAATGATGGACAGTGCCCTGGGAGTGGGGAAAAGGTCACGGAAGCAGAATCCTGTACGGCCCAAGAGGACAAACAACAACAGCAAGAGCCATGGCCACAGAGCGTGTACCCTGCACCAAGAGCCCGCTGAGCGCTCAGTCACTGCCTCGTTTCAACCTCCCAACAACCCAAGGAGAGTCGACATTATTATCATTACTATTATTATTTCCATTTTACAGACGAGCAAAGTAAGGCTCAGGAAAGTCAAGGGGCGTGCCCAGGCCCCCAGGCTAGTAGGTGGCAGAGGTAGCATTCAAATCCGGATGCGGCTGATCCCAGAGCCAGTCCCCAGCCTCTGAGACACAGCGACCCTCTTCCCACCACCTTCAGTTAGAGGTCAGGAGGCCTGCCCTGCCCCTCCCCCTGTCTACTGTGGCCAGGCCATTTGAATTTTAGGCCCCCAGTCGCCACTCCCTCACTAATGGGACCTGCAGGCTTCTCCCTAGAACAGCTATCGAGGACAGCCAGTGTCACCTGTGCTCTTCCTACAGCCCTCCGAGGAGGTCCGTCCCCAAGGGAACACAGGTATGCCTGCCGACCTGCGTGTGAACCTACTCTCACTTTGGAGACTCGTGGGTATGTTTAGAAGACTTCTTCTGTAGAATGGATAAAGAAGACGTGGTACAGATACACAACATACAGTGGAATAGTACAGATTTACAATAGAATAGTACTCAGCCATGAAAAAGAAGGAAATAATGCCATTTGAAGCAACACGCAAGACTTAAGAGCTTGTCATACTGAGTGAAGGTAAGTCAGACAGAGAAAGAGAAATATCGTATGATATCACTTATATGCAGAATTAAAAAAAATGATACATAGGACTTCCGTGAGATGAAGATCCCCACCTCATTGGTCTTTTGTGGGGCTCCGTCCTTTCTGCTCTCAAGCTTGCTGGGAGCAAGGTCCACTCACGGGCAGGAACGCGAGCCCCTCACCGCCCCACGCTGGCTCTCCCGGGCACCTGGCCGCCTGGCCGTGAGGGCAGCCCCACGCGAAAGGAGAGAAGCCGCTTCACCCTCCTGTTCCCGCTTCCTCTGCTTCTCCTCAAATCCAGAGGACAAGCCCCCGGGGAGCTGTGAGTAGGGGACCGGGCATTTCCCCCCTCCCCCCTCCTCCCTTCCTCCCGTCTCCCCCCCCCCCCCCCCCACCGCTCTCCTCTCCTCGGGATGCTTTCCCGGAAGCCCGTGCTCTTGGGTACAAGTGAACCTGCTGCAGAGTCAAGGGCTGAGAGCGTCTCTGTCCATCTGCACTGGATAAGCCAAAAGGCTCAAAGGCAGACCTGGGGGCGGGAAGTGGCGGCGGCGGGGTGGGGGTCCACAGCTGCATCGCCTTGAGCTAGTCCCTGGCTCAATTTCTCCATCTGGAAAAAACAAGAGGAATACCAGCCTGGCCGACCTCGCGGGATTAGGGAGCAGATCAAATGTGCTCCTCAAGGCACCTATGCCCAACAGGGCATCTGTGAGGACGGCTTGTACACAGAAGGTGCTCCTTAAATGCCTCAGACGGACTGGCTGAGCCTGCCAGCAGAGCTAGCGCGATTCAAGCAGCCTTGGCTGGGCTGAAGGTCAAGACAGCAGTCGCACACTCCAGCGCCCAGCGGCCAGGCAGGTGGCAGGTGTCCTGAGTGAGAGAGCAGGGTGGTGGGGCCTGGAGCCGCCTGCTGGAAGGGGCAGCCTCCACCCAGAGGGTCAGCAGTGTGGTCCACGCCACGTGCAAAAGCACATTTCTCGTGAGGGCCCCGACCTCTGCTCCGAGCAAGGCCCTCAGAAGCCTGGAGGCAGCTGGGGCGGAGCCACCAGAGCCCCAAGAAGAACAGCAGCAGCCACGCCGCTCTGGTCACCCTGTTCCGGGCACAGTGCTGGGTGCCCCACGCACCGGGAGTGGGTTCAACCTCCGTAACAGCCCTATGACCTCAGCACGGTGATCAGTCCCATTCTGCAGATACGGGAACTGAGGCACAGAGAGTTGAAGTGACTGGCCCAAGTCACAGTGGCGGGGCCGGGACCTGAACCCAGGCAGCCTGGCTCCAGTGTCCTTGCTCTTCACCACGTTGCTCTATCATCTTCCACCCAGGGGAGTTGCTGGCTGCCAGACACACCACCCTGCCCACCCTTGCTGTGGCCCTCAAGGTGCTTGTACCCTCTTTCCCAGCTTGGTCTGGGGGCTCATTCGTTCATGCTACAAATACTCACTGAGAAGGTACCACCTGTCAACAGCTGTGCTGGGGCACTGGGATACAAGGAGCTTACACCTGACTGGAGAAGACAGACCAGGCGTTACCATACAGAGTCTGGTGTCTAGAAGAGATCAGACCCCAGGCAGCACGGGACAGGCGTGCACTCAGGTTTGGGGTGAAGGCAGGCTTCCTGGGGGAGGCAGCGTCTGAGCTGGGTCCTGGAGGATAAAAAGGCCTGAGGCCAGAGGAAGTGGAGAGGTGGGGAGAATGTTCTGGGCAGAGGGCAGGATGCAGCACGGCGTGGTCAGGGAACTGCCAGAGGATCGGGGTAGGAGGAGTAAAGAGGTCCGGGTGGGCACTGCAGGGCAGGAGCCCGAGGGCCACACAGGCGGTCTGGATTTTATCCCAGGGATGCAAGCAACGGGATGCAAAATCAGATGTGCACTACAGAAAGACCCACCAGCAGATCCGCCTGGAGGAAGGGAGGAGCTGGGGACAGGGGAGCCCGGAAACGCACCAAGTCCAAACTCTGGGCTCTCGGCCCCTCACTTCAGCCCTAGCGTCCCATCAACTCGTCCCTATTCCCCAACCTCCCTCCCAGCTCTGGATACACCAGGTTCACAAGCCAGGGCCCTAAAGATTAATACAACTGTGAAGCCAAAGACTGGAGCCCTGGGTAAAATCAAAATTCCCCTGTAGGTCTTAACCCTTTCCTCACCTCTGACCACGGTCATGCACTCCCCATCAACGAAAACCTGCTGGGGAGACACGGACTGGGCACCCTCATCCTCTGTGTCCAAGTGTAATGGAAAAAATTGACTGTTTGCTTGGTGCAATAGGGCATGACACTGTTTACACGGAAATAATAGCCCAACTGTGATGGATTCTAAATCTCCATTACGGTGCAAGATTTGAAGAAGTAAAGCAGTTAGAAAAATAATTGGTTTTCTTGTTTAGTTTAAAAATCCTTTATGCTTACAGATCATGGTCTTCATACCTCCCTTCTTAAGGGCTGTAAAATAGAAAAGAGCAGGAGCAAGGGGTGGAAACAGAAAGCACAGAACTTCAGCTTTTCTGGGAGGCTCTCTGGTTGCTTTGGGGTTGGGAGCACAGTGGGGTTCTGACTGGAAGCGGCCACTGTCTTCCTGAGGCGGCCACGGACCTGAAAGCAGCCTCTCTCCAGGGCAGATATGGAGGCGAGAGCTGGGCCCAGGCAGCCCGTGTCTGGGGCCCAAACCCAGTGAGAGGCCGCTAGGGGAGAGTCCAGGGCTTCAGCTTTCAAGGGAGGCGAAACAGTCAGAGAGGGTCGTTTAAAAGAACAAAAGGAAAAGGGAAAGACTATGGCCTCAAGGAGGGAGAGGCCGGCTAAGGACTCCTCTTGGGCCACTTTGCAGTACCCTCCCAGAGCCTCCACTGTTTACAGAAACAGCAACAGAGCCACAGAAGACGCCCAGCTGAGGCCTGAGAGGTGTGTTCTGAGCAGCCTGAGCTAAACGAATCATGTATGCCAAGTACATGTATGCCCCACGCTTGAGGACACCTCGGCAAGCTGTGTGCCTGCTGTGTGCCTGAACAGGACGGGGGGGGGGGGTCACTGTTGGGGCCCTCAGCTCGGCCCAGGATTCTTCATATCTCTTCCCTAGGAGAAGACAGTCCCCCCCTGCCACCGCCGCCCCAACCACTGTGATAGCAAAGCTATAGGTCACACGTGCTGCCTGGGGTGGGGACCACACGCCGGGCACCACTTATCCAAAGTCTTTGTACACATCATCTCATTTAATCCTCACAATGTCCTTAGGGAGAGAAAACTTTCCCCATTTTACAGATGGGGAAACTGAGGCCCCAAGAGGTTACATAACTCACCTAAGGTCACACAAGTAGTAGGCGGTGGCCCCAAGGGATTCAAATCCAGCTCATCTGCCTCTAGAGCCTGAGCTCTCAGCCACTATGCCTTACACTCCTGAGCCTGAAGCAACTGCTTTAGTTAACAGATCACAGTGCCAAGGATGTGATATTAGTTGGCTGGACCCAGAGAGGGTACATCTGGCTCTTTGGCAGGGGACTTCCAGATACTCCAACCATGAGCCAGACAGTGCCCGTGTGCAGGTCCTTCAGGAAAGATGCGATGGTGACAGGTTACAACACTATCCTTTTAAAGGGAAAGAAACTCCAAGAGAATTGCCTTCTTAGGGGTCAGTCAGTAGTGGCCTCTATGAGTATTAAAGGACAGGATGTTGTAAGGGTCCCCTGGCACCAGAGTTCTAGGTCACGTCTCCCCAGCTTCTAGAAGCAGGCCTCAGGAATGCTGTCTGGTTGAAAATAGCATGAGACAACAAATACTAACAGGGACACCAGATATCCACCATCCCTCTCTCCTTCCCCCCATCCACTCTACTCATCCACCCTCCACCTGCCCTCCTATCCATGATCTGTTTCCTTCCTTGGTTTCCTTCCTTCCATTCGCCCATCCATTCATTCTTCTTCATCCCTTCCTTCCATCCACTTAATACTGATTATCAAGAGGTACAATCGTCTTCCAGGTACAATAATTTCCACCTGGCCAGCCAGACTCCTGGCCCTAGGACTGCTAAGAGACCCAGAAATGCACACCTATTTGAGAGCTCTTCCAAGAAGGGCTCTGCCTGTCTTCAGGGGGTGAGGATTGGGTGGATTTGAGGGCTTTGCAACCTGTACACCCTCATCCTGGTCTAAGCTCCTGGCTAGCTAGAGGCCTGACCACCTCCCTCCCTTCTCACAGTGAGCAGGACTAAAGGTCCAGTCCTGACTAAGTTTCTGGAAGAAGACAGGTAGTGATCTCACATATGAGACATCATTCCCTTCTGTTCACAAGATAAGGGACCCTTTTTTTTTTTTTTTTTGCGGTACGGGGGCCTCTCACTGTTGTGGCCTCTCCCGTTGCGGAGCACAGGCTCCGGACGCGCAGGCTCAGCGGCCATGGCTCACGGGCCCAGCCGCTCCGCGGCATGTGGGATCTTCCCAGACCAGGGCACGAACCTGTGTCCCCTGTATCGGCAGGCGGACTCTCAACCACTGCACCACCAGGGAAGCCCTAAGGGCCCCTTTTGAAAAGAGTTAATAGGATGAAAAATCACAGCAGCTAAGATTCACTCTACCTTCTCGTTAAACTGAAGAGCAGGGGGCACAGAACTCAGATGAACGAAAACTTCGGTTGGTCTGACTTAAGACCAGTATCTCAAATATGATTTTCATTTGAAAGCTGGACTTAAATGTTGCCAGCAGCTACCTTTAAAAAAATTCAATAAAGAAAAGAGGAAATGAGAGTATAGTGAGAAAAATGCAGACATTTATGAGTTCAAGACCCTGTGGAACGCTCCTGAATATTTTAAATATCTTGGGGAAAAAAAAATGAAAACAGTTTCTCCCAACTTAAACCAGAGAAGGGTGTCTCCTTCTAGTCTGAAAATCCTTTGAGGCAATTCTTTAAATTATTTACTAGCTTTTTGATTATATGTTATGGTGGGGTAGGTGGCAGGGGAGGAGGAGAGGAAAAAGAGAGCCTAGCCGGGCAAGGAGTAAGTGGGAGAACCCTGCTGCTGACATTTTCAATATGTCTGGAATATTTTAAAAGCCGTGTGTCTGTTTGAAATCGCACCGTCTCAGGCAACAATGGACCACTACCTCCGGACTTCTTTAGGTCATATTTGCATACAAAACACCAGCTGCTGAGCAGCTATTATGCTGCGAAGCCACAGTGCGCCAGGGAGAGGCGAGGTTACCAGCAAGTGTAAAGAACCCACAGAGACCCCATTAATTTTTCAAGAATTCTCAGGCCCTGGCCTTTTAAAGGCCAGTGGGGAGAAATTCCAGCCAGAAGTCTCCCACAGTCATCACCACTATATGTTGGGTCCCAGTTGAAAAATGAAGAGTGACAGGGCCTCTCCCCTCATTAGGGGAGACCCCACTCTTGATGGCTGCGGTGAGCAGAGCCGGGAAGAGGCCACCGTGTGCACCCAAGTCCCCCTCCCAGGTCCAGTTTCCAAACTGTATTCCAGCTGTTAAGCCACTAGGTGCCAATTTTCCAAATCAACCTTATGATTCCAAAGCCATGAAAGCGTTTGCCGCCTGATCGACTTTAGAAACCTTCTACAGGGCTCAGAGCGGAGCAAAGTTCTCTAAAAGCATCGCAACAAAGCCGCGCGTTCTTCCGGTCTTAAAAGGAGCAGTTGAACTGCAAGGACGGCTTGGGTTCCTGGGCTGCTCCAACCCCATGAAGTAGATAGAAGGGGGCGGAGAAGAGGCTGGAATTTAGGGAAGGATGGTCACTCAGGCTGAGAAGAGCAGGGCGCAGCCCCATCTGCACCTCCCACGGGGCATAGGACGTTCCCTGTCCCCCAGCCTAGAAGCCCCTGTACAAGGGGACAGACAACACCCGCCACCCATGGGCTCCGGACAAGGTTTAAACGACGCACGTGGAGGCCTCAGGAATGCCTGGCCCAGACCCTACCCCACACCGGCTCCTGCCTCCCTTGTCCCGCCCTCCACCCACCCCAGGACCCCAAAGTCCGACAGTCCTTTGAATTAAGAGCAACTTATTTCATGGGAAAGCAACAAAGCAGTTTTTTATGAAACCCAGGCAGGGATCTACCTCATTTTCCCTGCTTAGGATAAGGACCCCAGGACAAACAGGTGCGTGTGAAGTGACTCGGGGATGGCTCTCATCTAAACAAAATGCCTCCTCCACGCTTTCCTTTAGGTTTTCGAAACAAGTCACCAAATTACGTTAAACAGAAATATGATGGTAATGAAAAGGATAATCATAATATCACACGCTTAAAATGATTCTATTCAGTTACATCAAAAAAATATATTTTTCTTCCTATGAGAAACATTCCCATGGTCCAAGATGGGGGCATTTCCCAAGTAGGTCAGGAAGCAAAGAAACCACACCACTTAAAAGGGAGGCTGCAACCAGGTTTCACACAGGACCTCACGCCAGGTGGGCAGTGTTCACGGGTCTCTGTCCTATCTGATGATGGAGAGGGACTGTTTTCAGCTCAGAATCCAGGACCTTTCAACAAGGTGAAGGCGTCTTCCTGCGTCTTCCTGCCAAGCTGAAGCAGGAGGCTCTGCAGGACGCCCGCTGGACCAATCTCAGGGAAAGAGGAAGGGATGGAAATCAATCCGGGCTCCTTCCTTACTCAACGTCCCACCCCATCCCCAGTATCAACTAAAGAGTTATAATCCTATTGAGACCAGAAAATACTTATCGACCACTGTACGTTTGTTAAACTGAACCAAACTTAGGCCAGGAGACAAGATGGAGACACTGTGAGGGTGACAAAAACAGAAGACATTCAGGGCGAAATCTATTCAGTACGGAATATTCCATTCTAAGAAGTGGCCAATACATGACAGAGAAGACGGGCTTCCTGTTTGGGTACTATGGCAGGTGAGCGAACAGAACTGGCTTTGAAGGATGGGCCTAGTTTGCCTAGATGGAGGTGGGGGACCGCTCCGAACTGGGCACAGCAGACATGCTGTCTGGGACCCGGGGAAGACCAGGGGGCTGGAGCAGAGAGTTCACACTGTAACGCCGACGGAGAAGGGGCTGGAAAAGTAGTGTGACTGGACTGGTTTCTCTCCGGGCTGGAAGGACAGGTAAGAGAATACACTGGAACATGGTGAAGGCAGGGTTCGTGGAGAAGCAGGGTATCTGCAGGGGGAGGAGACCAAACCAGCTGCAAGGCTGGGGCAAAAGCCCTGAGGGGATGGGTGATCAGGGTCTGGACCAGAGAGAGCCGCAGGAGGAACCAGAAGACCTCAGGGCTGAGGGGATAGATTTTTCAGACAGAAACTGGTGGCTTTCTCAAAACTTTGAGAATCTTCTAGGTTTTACTCACAATGGAAATTCCCCAAGATCAAATTGTTTCAAGTCATTTCAAAACTACTGGTGCTTCTCAGACAAAGCTTCTCCCCACTCTGCCCGCTACCCTCCCCCGTTCCATACACGATGCTGGGGGATCGAGCCCGGCCCCATCCCTTCTCAGCGCGGGCTTGGCCGTCCAGACAGAAAACGACCTGTCGGGGGAACTGAGCAGACCAGGGCTCCAGCAGAAGGGAGAAAGCAGGCAGATCCAGGTGTGCCTCTGCATCCCTCCCGGAGCGCAGGTCCGGGGTCCACCAAAATGCAAGTAGGAGAGGGTGTTCACAGCTGGAAAAAAAACTGCACCTCCTTAATCCCCAGACCTGATGGCCTCCACTGAGATGCAGTTAGAGAAAGACCCAAGGGGGAGTCACCTGGCTACCCTCCAAACTCCTTTATCCACACAGGTACACAGGAAGGGAGCAGGACCAGGAACACGTGTCTGTGTGCCAGTGGTTACGACACGGAGTGTAACAGGATGAGAGCAAGGTATGCCCGCGACTAGCAAGGAAAGAAGGAACTCCAGCTACCCAGAGGCCTCTGCTACATTACGGACTTAATGGCCCATAATGCTTTAGGGGCCAACATGCCCCTCTGGCTGAATTTCAACGCTGCGGCTAGCTCTGCAGTTGGCCTAAATTGATTGCCTTGGAGGAGGAAATGCTTTAAATGCTAAGGCTCTTCCAGGGGATGTCCCTGCCCTGTGCTGGAATATTTTTGATCAACAGAAGGAAATTCTCTCTTGATTTACAGGCTCACAGACACCTTGCCTTCCTGTCCCCACCTACATAACCCCCTGCCTGGAACTGAACTCTGGACAGGGGACTTCTCAGCTTCCCGGAAGAAAAGCTGTGTCTGAGAAGGGCGGGGGGAATCTGGTGGCTGCACAGCGAGACATCCCGGGCTCACGTGGGCACAACAGCCACTCGGCAGAGGGCAGGGGAGGACGTCCTGGTGGGGCTGGCACACCGCAAGGCACCCATCCATCTCTGGTAGACGTGTGTGGCCCAAACAGCAAGAGAATCATGGGGGCTAAGGCAGCAGAGCGGGCAACAGAGAAATGCAGAGCAAGGTCAAGGGAACAGAGGGCGGAGAGACCGAGAGGGTATCGGGGAGGAAGAAGGGTAAGAGGGGAGAGGAAAAGAAAGGGGCTGCGTCGTGTCCCCTAAAATTGGTGTGTGAAAGTCCCAACCCCCAGCACCTCAGAATGTGACCTGATTTGGAAACAGGGTCATTGCAGAAGTAATTAGTTAAGATGAAGTCATACGGGTAGGGCGGACCCCTAATCTAAGTATGACTGGTGTCCTTGTAAAAGGGGAGATTTGGACGCAGACCTGCCCACAGGGAGAAAGCCATGTGAACATGAAGTCAGAGATGGGGTGATGGGCCGACAAGCCAAGGAACGCCCAAGGTTACCAGGAGCCGGGAGGAGGCGTGGAAGAGGCTCCTGCACAGCCTCAGAAGGGACCGGGCCTGCTGACACCCTGATCTGGGACCTCCGGCCTCCAGAACCGTGAGACGGTTCATGTGAGCCGCTGGGGCCTCCCCGCTTGTGGCTCTGCTGCAGCAGCCCTAGGACACTAGTGCAGAGGGGAAGGGAAGGAGGAGGGGACAAAAGGAGACACCGTGCAGCGCTGCTGTCTCCTTCCTAAAATCCAGCCGTGACTGGCGGGCTGGGGGGGCTCAGCGCTGCGCCCTGCTGTCCCCCCCAACCCCCCGCCTGCCTTCCCAGCCCTCCCAGCGCGGCGGCTCCTCTGCGCTCCCTTGGCCAGAGCTACCCCTTAGGAGGATTAATTTTTAATAAATCAGCACTCTGTTTTTCTGTACTTATTAAAATTTAAGACAATGAGTCATGGAACCTGCAAGGATTGGGTTGACTAATTACCGCCGAACAGCTGCCTGGGATGACTGTGTGGCCCTCAGGGAGCGGGCAGGGGCTGCTGGTGCGCAGCTCTGAGAGAGGCTGGGTGATGGCTCTGTAGCCGTGTGATCCGCGTCCGAGTCAAGGGCAGGGAGCCGCCAGAGGGCCCTGGGGTCACATGCTCAGGCATCTCGGGAGCATCGCCAATCCCAACACTCCAGAGGAAACGGGGCCCTCAGAGGAGGGGAGACTAGCCCTGCCACGGGCCCATGGGGTGTTCAAATCTAACTCTCCACTGAAGTGCTCAAAAAGAGGGGTGCAGGGTCTTCCCTGGAGGCTCAGTGGATAAGACTCCGCACTCCCAATGCAGGGGGCCCAGGTTCGATCCCTGGTCGGGGAACTAGATCCCACATGCATGTCGCATCTAAGAGTTCGCACGCCACAACTAAGGAGCCCGCGTGCCGCAACCAAGGAGCCCACGAGCCGCAACTAAGGAGCCCGCCTGCCTCAACTAAGACCCGGTGCAACCAAATAAATAAATACATATTAAAAAAAAGAGAGAGAGAGAGGGGGGTGAGGTCTCTGCAGAGTCTCAGCCCTGGTGAGTGAGCTGGGTACATGGGACACGCAGCCACCCCCTCCTCTGCCACTCAGCCAAGCACATGGCCTGCACTGGCCAGACTGTCACCCTCCCTGGAAGACACTCAGCCCAAATGCCCTTCTCTCTCTGCAGCCCAGCGGTGCCCTCTCCTCCCCTCTCCTGGTTAGCTCCCCTCCCACCCTGGATGAAGGGCACGTTGCAGCCTGCAACAGCAACAGGGGCGTCACTTCCCACCTTCCTTTTGTAGGTTCAGGCACTGCCTGGAGTTCTGCAAACTCCTCTGTCACCCCTTAAGGCCTTGGCAGCTCCTTCCCTCTGGACCCCTCACCACCCCGCCTGTACCTGCTGAATCAGGTTTGTCCTTCCAACCTCTGCTGAGGTCTCATGTCCCTGCAAGGCTCTCCCCGGATGAGCCCTCCTCCTGTGCCTGAATTCTCTGCCTCCCAGACGCTTTTATCACGGCACACCCCACACCGTACTTTAATGACTTGCTCTGCACAAGTCTAGCTTACCTGAGGTCCCCAGGGACTGGGTCCCCATCTCTGGTACCGAGCGCTATGTCTGACCCCTGGTCAGACTTGACCGGATGCATGAACACACACACACACACACACACACACACACGCACACAGTGGTGTTCACTAGAACTCCTCTAATCAAGCCTTAGGGTTCCAGCCTAACAAGCGTGGGAACCACGGGAGATTTACAGACCTGGAGCCAGAGGTCAAAGGTTCAGGGCCTCTAACATTCTGACGTCAGAGGAGCTGAAGTCACAGCGGATGATTCCAACCTCTCCCTTCCCATCTCTAGGCACGTGATGCCTTTTCCAGAAAAGTCTGAGCACGGACAAGGGCCCTGCGGTGTGGCCCCCATGTCCGGCCTCACCTTCTCTCACCTTACTCCTTCCCCACTCCTGGCCCCTGAAATAAAGCAGGGGGCGCTTCAAAAGCAAGTTGACAAAGACCCAAGTGTCACACAAAGGCAGTCTTTAAAAGGCCAGAAGGATGTCTGTCAGAAACATTTAGCCCAAGTCCCAACACACTGCAAACAGTTTACTTCTGTGCCTCTCAAGTACGTACCCTGAAACTCAAGCTTTGGGAAGAAAACATGAGGCAGTGTAGGCCTGTCTCTGCTGTGCTCCTACCCAGCTCTTACAGAAAGGGCGGCATCCTCCTGAGTGATGCAGCAAAAGAACCCGTGTGAGACCAGGCTGAGGTCACTTGGTGGCAATTAAAAGGAGCTGCCACATCTTCCCGAAGCAAACAACCAACACACTCACCAGGCGCCTGGCAACCGCCAAGCAAGGGATAGGCAAGGGAATTCTCGAATTATCCTCCCTCGGCCTGCCACGGTGCCCTCCCCACACACCAAGCCTGGTTCAAGACATGGGATTGGGAGCAACTAAAGGCCTGGTTATTTTCTGGAGTTATGCAGTGGCCCATCTCAGTGATGGGCGGGGCTGCCAGGCTTCCTGCTGACCGCTCAGAGGCAAGGAACACAGAGAATATCAGGGCTGGAGTGAGGCTCCCCACCCACTGATCCAGGGGGTTCCCAATGAGACTCCTTGTGTTTCTAGAGACGATACCAACAGTGAAGCTTTGCGGCTTCCAAGAGTCAACCAGAAATTACACAATGACTCAAAGTTCTTTGACTTTGCTTTGACTAAAGCATGGTAACAGTAGTTGACCTGACCTCTGATGGCCTTTGAGAGATTATATTTATATGAGTATATATATTTACATGTTTATATTTGTCATCTTCATAACATCATGAATAATAACTTTTAATATTATATATTATGTAGTATTTATCATATAGTATATATATTATCTTGTATATTACAAAATTATACGCTTATGTGTATGTACATATGCACATAAATATGTATATGAAAATTATATCAATTTGATATTTTAATTTAAGTATACATTTATATATGCAATATGATATCAGATAGATATATCTGTATCAACTTGATATAGATATATCTGATTTGAATCTGTCAAGTCAAAATTCATCTGACTCCCTAATATTTATTAATTGATTTTTAAGAGAGAAAAGTAATTTAAAAAGAAGTAAAGACGTTACAGAACATTCTAATAACTCCTATCATTTCACAGCTGATGAATCTGAAGACCTAAAAGGGGTAGTGTCTTTAGAAAGTTTCTCAAGGAATACTCCAATAGACATTAGTCCCCTTAAAATAAGTTCAGTGGCCAAATAATTCCAGGAAACAGTGCCTACCTTAACCTGATCTTAGAAAATCAGAACACTTGTTAGCAGAGTAAAGGCTCTGAGAAGTCCTGCATTTAGGGAATTCAGCAGTTGCTAAATTTATTTATAAATAAATTTATTTGGCCATAGAGTCCTTGTGTCTCTTAACATTTCACACTGCCTCTGGGAAAACGTAGCCCTAGGGAGAATGTCCAGTCTTCCAGTCTAATTCTGCTCCCAAGAAATGGTGAACTTGGCAGGAGTGGTCAATCTGACCACACACTAAAAACTCTGGGCCTCGGAGCATGACACTGACAAACTTCCCATTCCCCTCCCCTCCCAATAGCTAGGAACTTTCCAAATGAGACGCCAATAAAAACATAGGGCCCAGTGTGCATGGAGATCGGGTGGGGGAAATATCATGCCTTGTTCCCTTCTCAAGGAGCCTTGGAAAGTTCAGGTAAGTCTCCTGCCAAGGATACTGAAATGGTTGAGAATGACCTAAAAGGCAAGCATCTGCCTAAAATAAACTACAAGATGATGCAGCCCTGCGAACTACATCAACGTTCTGCAGCAAAGATTTGCTGACCCACAGGCAGCAGGCCTGAGATTCAGCCCTAACTACGCTTCTGACCATGGTCCTTGCCCAAGACTAGAACTCTGCACACCCAGCTCCAAGACAGGGGGGTCAGCTCTGGTGCTCCTCACTCCCTCTCCCAGACATTATGAGGCTGAGAGGACATACAGTTACAAAAGTGCTGTGCCCTCATCCCATCCTGTCTGTGTCTGTCTCCCCCGCCTCCCACCCCGACACCACGAGCTCTCTGCCAAAAGCAGGAACTACTCTTCAACCTCCTCGTATTCCCAGGGACCAGCTCAGAGATGTCGAGGACTGCTCCTGTTAAATGGCGGTGGCTGTCTGATGGTTTTAGTCGACTGCCCGGAAATCCTTCACTCTGCCGTGTCTGCTTCAGGTGAGGGTTCATGAGGGTCGCCCCCGTGGGGCAGCTGGTCCACCTTCACACGTGATGACATAAAAAGCTTCCTTGGGCTTCCCTGGTGGCGCAGTGATTGAGAGTCCGCCTGCCGATGCAGGGGACACGGGTTCGTGCCCCGGTCCGGGAAGATCCCGCGTGCCGCGGAGCGGCTGGGCCCGTGAGCCATGGCCGCTGAGCCTGCGCGTCCGGAGCCTGTGCTCCGCGACGGGAGAGGCCACAACAGTGAGAGGCCCGCATACCGCAAAAAAAAAAAAGAAAAAAAAAGAAAAAAAAAAAAAGCTTCCTGGTGATGTTTCTACCACATCTCTGCCCGAATTCATCTTTAAAGCTTTGTCCAGAGAGCCCAAAGCCTTTTCAGACATCAGCTTGCACACAACACCTGCACACAGGCAAACACTGCGATGGGGCTGTGTGTGTGCGGGGCGAATGCCTGCGTGTGGAGGGGAGGGGCGAAGCTGAAGTTTCCCCAACATCAGGCAGCAAATCAGCCCGGGGCAGGGTCTACTGAACTCTCCTGGTGTCCTATTTCTCAGAATACAAACAGGAGGCCGACGACGCAACCTGGGCCCCTCCCTGCCCCCGGCCCCCAGATCCCGGCACTGGCCCAGTTCTCCTGCTGTGTTGGGTTCCAGCTCACCACATCTCTCAAGGCATCTCTGTTTGTTTTGGACTCACTCTACACAAAAACTTAAACACTCAGGGGCATGAGGAGTGAAAACGGTGCTGGTTTACAGTTGATCTCTTTTTAACGGCTGTAATCTTTAATTCATAACGGTCTCATGAACCAGGCAGGCAGCGGACAAGGGCTGAGGGCCACCCCCTTCCTTGGGGGGCGGGGGGTGCGGTTTAAACACAAGCGGCTGTACAGGAAGTTGGTTTTCACAGAGGCAAAAAAGAGAGAAAAACATGCTCATTTACAAGCAATGGCTTCAAGCTCCCCCAGTCTTGTTATTGTTGCCAAGGGGTCCGACAGAGACCGTGACCACAGTTCCCTGCGCATGAGGTGAGAGGCAGGGGCGTCACTGCAATTCAGGGGTGATCACAAAACCATCTCTTCTGCAAAGTTACCATAGAGAGACCGTTTCATATACAAGGAGCAAGAGACAGCTGTCTGTACTCGAAAAGAAAAAGGAGTTCTTTACACACACGGGCCCAGAGCCATATGAACAGGTACGAGGAGGGAACTCACAGTCACCGGGCGGCTCTCACGCACCTGAGCACGTGCTAGGTGCTTTATGGGACTTTCTAAGGTAAGCGGGGAAACCCAGGCTCTCAGAAAGTTACTTAACAGTGTCAAGGTCATGAAACTGACAACGGCAGGAGTAGGGTTCCAACCAGGCCCTCTGATCCCATGGCAGGAGCAGCCACAGGCAGGGCCAGTACGGAGGATGGGTTGGGACCCCCAAACGGAGCCATGCTGGCACCCCTGCTTCCTGGGCCGGGGGCTGGATGACTAACTCTGCTGGTTTTAACCTGGTCAAGAGTTCAAGTGCCACGTGGGCTACCTGGCTGTGAAGAACTGTTCCATTCTGTGGCCACAGTCCAAAGCACAGACCTAGGCTGAAGTGAGTCTCAAAACAATATGCCATTGGCAGCTACAAGGAGAGGGAGAGGGGGGCTGGAACCACTCGGGATCACCCTTGAGCACAGTCAATGGATGCACATGGCCACCTGCACACCCGCAGCAGCGTCTGGACCCCTGAAGGAAGCGGTCCTGGCTCTCTGTGGTTCCTGGTCTCAGGGGCCGGCAAACACGTAGTCATCATCGCTCAGCGCGAGGCTCCTTCAGGTCAATGACACACTTAGGGAACGTGCTCAAGACCCACACAGAACTCCTAAGGGGTGCAGTCCTCTCCACTCAGCCTTTCGGTGGCCGTTTATTTCATTGAGGGTTACGCCCTAGGAATGAGGGCTCCCCTCTAGGTGTTGGTCTAGGCAGCCAACTAGATACCAGAACACGGGGCCATGCAGCCCCTTCTGCCCAGCACAGCAACTCACCCAACCAGCGGTGTTTGATGAGGAAGATAAAGATAGGAGCCCTGGGGTCAGACGGTTTGGATCCGGGCTCTGCCAATTCCCAGCTGTGTGACCTTGAACAAGTCACTCAACCTCTCTGTGCCTCCACCTCCTCCTGTGTAAAGTGAGATATAATAACAGTACCAATCCCGAAGACCGTGTGAGGACTAAAGGGGTGAATACAGAAGAGTACACAGCATAGGAGACGTGCTCTACACAAGCGGATGTGTTTGCTCTTGCTGCTATTGTTTTTTTTTTAAATGAATTTATTTATTTTTGGCTGTGTTGGGCCTTTGTTGCTGCTCATGGGGTTTCTCTAGTTGCCGAGAGTGGGGGCTACTCTTCATTGCAGTGCGCGGGCTTCTTACTGTGGTGGCTTCTCTTGTTGCGGAGCACGGGCTCTAGGCACGTGGGCTTCAGTAGTTGCAGCACGTGGGCTCAGTTGTTGTGGCTCGTGGGCTCAAGAGCACAGGCTCAGTAGTTGTAGCGCACGGGGCTCAGTTGCTCTGCAGCATGTGGGATCTTCCAGGAACAGGGCTCGAACCCGTGTCCCCTGCATTGGCAGGCGGATTCTCAACCACTGCGCCACTAGGGAAGCCCTCTTGCTGTTATTCCGATGCTGGAGTTAAGCTTCTTGCTTTGTCCCTCTACCGCACTGGGAAAAGCAAATGAAATCAAGTATCCCATGATACCACTGAATCCTCACCACGCAGTAATTTTAGGGATATGGCTCAATCCCAAATTATCAGGTTACAGATGGGACCTGTGGTGCCCATTGCCAGGGCAGCAGGCCTCATGAGCTGTCACAAGTTGCCCCCAAAACCAGGAAGGTGGCACCACAGTGATTATGTGCACGGGTGAGAAGCCCCTTAGTCAGGACTAGCCAGGAGGTTCTGGTCCACGTCTGCCATGCAGAAGCCCCCCTCCTCTCTGAGGTTAAACCCTGTGTCCAAATTGCACTTCCCCACGTCTCAGCTGTATCAGCTGGGAGCAGGACGTGAACCTCTCCCCAGGTCCTCATCAGTGAAACAGGGATGAGGACAGTACCAGCCTCATGGGGGCGGGTAGGAGAAATGGGTAAGATGATGCCCAAGTAGTGTGTGGCTCAGTGCCTGGCACGTTGTGGGCACTGAGTAAATGGTAGCTGTTCCAACTGCAAAAATGAGAGAAGTCAGGCCTTCTCTCTACAGATCAGAACCCTCTTAGAGAACAGCCTTTTCAAGAACAACATCCCCCTTTACTCTTTCAATCTAAGTCCAGAAAAGACAGTCCACGTTTAATGATCCTAATCTATAGAGAATGAAAGTGAGCAGATGAACATGACAGTAACTTGTCTGCCCCTCAAGAGTCCGGGACACACAGGTCGGGGGTCTCTGGCCTACGGTGGGGCACACATAGCCAGGAGGCAGAGGTCTGGTTTCTAGACTTGATTCTGCCACCGGCAGGCAAGGCAGTCCTGGGCAAGTCATTTTCCCTCTGGCAGGATGGACACAGGCCCCTGGGGCCCCTTCCAGCTAAGAGTGAGCACCTGCTCCCCATCTGGAGGAGAAGGTCCCTCTCTCCCAGTGAAGAGGAGGGAGAGATGCATGATGCATTGTCTAGAGCCAAGGTGGAGATGGCCGGAATCTCCCAGCCGGACCCCAGCTGGATAAACCTCCGCTGAGCATCTAGGGAAGTCGCTAAGTTGGTTTGCAAGGTGCTGACCGTGGAAGCCCTTACCATGCCCTCTACCTGGAGCCTGATGAAGGGGGTGTGGTCAGAGGGGCCCACCTCCAGCTCAGGCGGACGTGCGCACACAGGAGAGCTACTCTCCAGGCAAGGAGGAAAGGGCATCACCGTTGGTCACGGTCAGCAAAGCTTGGAGGGGTCCAGGCTTCTCATTTCCACAACCCCCAGACCCCTCAGTACTCTTCTTCCCCCTGGGAAGCTGGGACCAGAGAGCCAGCTAATGGAAGTGACAGACCGCACTTGTCCCTTCCCTCTTTCTGAAAGGCCCAAGTGCCCCTGCTGGGCAGCAGTTGTGAAGAGTCTTGAAGACTGCATGCAGCCCTATAAGGAGGGGAGGAGGAGGGACGCTGGCCAGGCCAGACAGCTGTGCCAATGTCACTGTAATTCCCGAATCACACATCTGCCTTCCTAAGGTTCTGCATCTTCAACATCCCACCTTAAGTCGCAGAGAGAAGCAAAACACCACAGCAATGTTCTCTGCTGGCCTCGGCAGAGGTACAAGCAGGAGAGAGAGAGATGAGGGACCCGTCCTCTGCGAAGATCCAGCAACAGCGACAGGATCTCTGCTCTTGGAAAAAGGGCAAAGTGTCTACTGTTCAGAGACAGGAGGCCCAGACTGCTGCTGCTGCAGAGATGTCACAGGACAGGCGGCATGGATGCGACCGTTTGCGGAGGGTCCTTGGGCGTCCACTACGCGCAGAGCGGCCCGCGACTTCAGAAATAACAACCAGCTCTTTGAAGGAGCCTTCCTCAGACACGGTCATTCATGTCTGAGGACTGACCTCCCCAGCTAAGGATCTCATCTGTGCACTCCAGGACAAGACTGTCTGCCAAGGAGATGGAGCCTTCTCCATAAAATCCCTACCGTAAGTGTGTACCCACATATGCACGCACACATCCACAATCTCACACATTTACACACTCAAAACCATGCCATGGACACTACTGTCTGGCAGACAGTTTTGGGTCCTCCTGGTTCAAAAGACTGCCAGGGTCTTAAGCAAAGGAAGCTTAAGTCTAAATACCTGGCCCTCAGTTAACTCCTCAACACTTCGCAACTTCTGGACACTTACCTGCATCGTACAACCACCCATCTCCCCAATCTTCTTTTTATTTATTTTTTTGCGGTACGCGGGCCTCTCACCGCTGTGGCCTCTCCCGTTGCGGAGCACAGGCTCCGGACGTACAGGCCCAGCGGCCACGGCTCACGGGCCCAGCCGCTCTGCGGCATGTGGGATCCTCCCGGACCGGGGCACGAACCCGCGTCCCCTGCATCGGCAGGCGGACTCTCAACCACTGCGCCACCAGGGAAGCCCCTCCCCAATCTTCTTAACCATCCATCTTCCTGGATTCGTAACAGTGAGGAAGCTTCAATGGAGCCCAAGGAGAACTAAGAGGGCAGAAACAGCACGACCACCTGCCAGGCCATCCAATCCCTGTGCTGATCCATCCAAGCTCCCTCTTCTCCCAGCTAAGTCTCAGGAAAGGAAAGAAGAAAAAGTGAAGGTTTGGGGGAAAGTGGAAGGCCTACCACAACAAAACAATATTACTTCCTCTGAGTATATACAAAAGTACAGAGATGTACAGAAAAAGCTCTGTATGAATATTCACCAAAATGATAAAAGCAAGCTCGGGGCGTAGGGATGAGGCACAGGAGGGAGAGTAAACTGTCCAAAGGGAATTCACCTTTTCTACAGGTCTTCATTTTTCCCTAGGAGACTGTCTTCCTGTATTACTTTATGTAATTTAACAAAGCTTTTTTTCCCTTTCTTTAAGCTGGGGGATGCCATTTCCAGTTGCTGCTCTAGCTCCAGAAGGAAATAAATCTTTTTCCTCCCTCTCATTTTTCCTTTTGAAGAGGGAAAAGGAAACCCTGTTCCCTCTAATGTTGAATTTGCTGAAGGTCAAACTCTAGTGCCTATAAACTTTGATAATGTCTCCATAATTTACAATTTTTTTTACAGGCTCTATAGCTTTTAATAGCAAAAGTGAGTAATTCTTCACTGTTCATTTGCAGCATGGGAAGGGGAAAAATCTGCCGTGTCTGGCGTGTCTGCACTAAAACACTTCATTTTCTTCTCTAGTCAGTAAGTGAACTAGAAATTACTTCTTGCAAACAGATGCAAAGGTCTATAATGGACACACAAAGCATTTGTCTGTGATCAAGCCTGGGCAAAGCCGAGGAAAACGAAGGCAGCCATCCAGAGGGCAGTTAGCACCCTCCAGCAGCCGAGGTGCACTTTATGAAATGTATCTCTGCTGGTCTACAAAGTCACAGATTTCTTTGGTCATCAACCAATTAAAAAACAAAACAAACAAACAAAAAAACCCCAGCAATGCCAGTCCTTCATAGATGTGAAAACAATTCCAAAGTGGGGGAGACCTGTTACTCTGGGGCTATAGACCAGGACGTGGGTGAGAAGGGATGGAGGTGGAGATGAGACAGGGAGAAAGCATGGCAGCCTCACCCCTCCCAAGAGGGGCCTCACCCCAAGCAGGAGTAGGCTGAGTGAGTGCACCTGGCACCCACACGGGTACTACGTGTGCATTCCTGTAAATCAGCAGCTGTGACGGGAGCACACAGGATAGGTGGGTGGTATCGGCATTGGCGCGTCACGAAAAGGGCATCGGCCTGGGAGTCAGATATCTGCGTTTCCACCCTAGCTTGGCTTTCAGTCAACAACCCAATAATGAAGGCTTTAATGATGACAAAGGCTATTGAACATTTACTAAGCACTTACTTCCTGGGTGCCAGACTCTGCACGCATGATCTCGGTTGACCCTCTCTCCAATTCTCCACTCATTCCTAACCACCGTGACCCTCCACTTTGCAGAAGAGGAAGCTGAGGCTCAGAGCAGCTATGCAGAGGCTAGCCCAATGTCCAAGCCAGTAAATGGCTGATGACACCATGACCGTGCCACCTTAACCTCTCTAGGCTTCCTTTTCTTCTCCTCACCGGGTTTTGAGGCTCCCAGAACCAACACAAAGTCAAATCCTTATAGAGACAGCCAAGTACGACCGTTCCTCGAGCCATGAGAACCTTGGAGCAAGCATGCCTCTGCCCCAAAGACAAGAAAGCTGACCAGGCTGTCCTGGACCTCACAGATCCATTCCTCACCCCTCCCCAAGCTACCCCCCAACCCAGGCTTGCTGCAACAGGGAAGCAGCATGAGATTTTTGTTATTAACCGTTTCGATAGCAGAAATCCATGTTCCCCGCCATTGTGTCATTCTACTGGGGGTGAGGGGGACCCGCTCCACAAACCCACGGGCAGGGTCCCTGCCAAAATCCACCCCACACTGTCTTCCTGTTCATTTTGCCCCACGGATGATTTTTAAAGCTTTTTAATTGTCCTTAATAAATTACCTACAGGCGCACGATTGTTACAATAGTTTCATTAATTTTTCTCGGTGCATCTAAGCTGTTTATCACAGAAGTGTTAATGGAAAAGAAAAACATGCCAGGCAGGCTCTTTCTCACACACTCTGGGCTTAGGCAAATTAATGCTTGTGGGACTGCTTTCCCGCACCACAAACAATTAGGGACATATTTTACTTCACCGCAGCAAATCGGCTTTCAGCAAGGCCAGGAAGAGTGTGCCCACCAGAGAGCCTTGGAACCGCCTGCTCTGGATCCGGCACACAAACGCCTGCCTTGTGTTCCGTAACGTGTAACTCTACCTCCGCCCTCAGTCGGCTGAAACCTGCACTGAGAGTCTAGTGGTTCACTGCTTGCCCCACACCAGCCGGAGAGGCGTGCCAGTGATGTTTCAGATGACGCGCTTCCTGGCTTTCGACCAGAAGTAAACGATCGGGGGTACGGGCAAGAGCATCGTGATGGCCAGAACTGACATTCTGGAGGCTAAGCAACAAGAAGCAGAGGATGTGGGCTCTGGGGTCGGGCAATCGACAGGGGACTGATTGTCTGGCCTCCCAGGGGCTGGAGGAAAAGGGCACAGAGGCTGCTGGGAGTGTAGCTATAAAACCTGAGACGGCCCGTGTCATCCCACACACTCACCATCTGACCGAGAGCTCGGCAGGACAGCTGGGTCAGCTGGGCCTTACTCATGTGACAGCAAGCTCGGGCGAAACGTGGACCAGCCCTCCACAACCAGTGCATCTGACCAGGGGTCCCCCTTCCCGAGCAGGGGGCTTTAAAAGTTAGCACAAACTGCCACAGCTGGCTTCAGAGTTGTTAAGGGTGACGGTCAATCTCCCTGGAGCAAATGGATTTGTTGGATTCAGGGTTTATGAATCAACAGGGCATCAAAGCACATGGGAGTGCAGCTGAACAGTCAAGTCCAAAGCTTCAAGGCGTGGCCCACTCTGATCCTGGCGCTTCTTCCCAAAAGGCTCATTTCTTTGAAAAATGAAAAAACAGACAGTGAAGAGGGTGGTCCCCAGGAGAAGGTTAATGCAGCAGGACCACAGTTTGATACTTTGGCAGTAATCTCAGAAGTTGTTTATGTTGATTTGCTGGAAGGAGATACAGAATGCCATGCTACATTTAAAACTCCTGAGGAGGCTCAAGCAGTACTAGATGCATATACGGAAATTAAAAAGAAACACTGCTGGAAACTAGAGATTCTTTCTGGTGACCATGAACAGAGGTACTGGCAGAAGATTCTGGCAGACAGGCAGGCCAAACTTACTCAGCCTCGTGAAAAGAAAAGGGGCGTTGAGAAGTCAATCACCAAAGCCGAAAAGATCAGACTCGAAAAGACTCAACAAGCAAGTAAACACATTAGATTTTCTGAATATGACTGAAAAAAACATTTTGATTCACCTCTTAAGATTTCACTGGATGCTAGAGCTATTCTTAGGGAATTCTTTTTTTTTTTTTTTTTTTTTTACAGTAGTAATGGGTAATGAATGTTTTTCTAAAACCTACATTTAATTAAAAGAAATAGTTTTGTTCCTTAGCTTGTAAACAAGACTTTTGTCCAGAGACAATTACACTGGATACCACAGTTTTTTCATTAAACATTGTATTTGTTGAAATTATCTGATATAAATCAACCTCAAAGTGATTTAGAAAATAAATGTGTTTTGATCATTTAAAAAAAAAAAAAAAGGCTCATTTCTTGCCCCACCGATTACTTGGTGTTCCCCTAACACACTTTTGCCCAAGTGGGTTTCTCCTTGCCAGAAAAGCTCCTCCCATTTTCATCTGTCCTCAAGCTCTTCCTCACCCTTCAGATTCCAGATGGAGTCATTCAGAATCAATGACGCTCCTACAGCGCGGGGAGCCATCTCTCTTACAGCCTAGCGGGCACCTGAAGAATATCCCCTGAGTTGGATGGATGCTCACCCTTTTCTCTAACTGGTGTTCCTTGTGGTACCTACCCTCCAGTAACTGGCTAGAGCCTCAAGGAGGAGCCCCAACTGAGAGCACCTCTCTAGGGCCTAAAAGGCTCACCTTCAGGGAAAAACACCTACTCTGTGGGCTTGGCACCGCTGACGTGGAAGCCCACGTGGCAGAGAGCCCCAAGGGGGGCCATGTGGGCAGGACCAGAATAGCTCCCCAGCGCACTGAGAATAAATCCGCACTCCCGACAATGCCCTGCCCACCTCTCCAACTTCACCTCCCAGCCCTTGCTGCCTTGCTCCCTCTGCTCCAGCTCCAACATCCTTCCTCCTGTTCCCTGAACTCACAAAGCTTGGGCACTACACGGGCCGGCCATCTGCCTGGAATCCCCAGTGCTCGGATGGTCCATGGCCTCAGAGGCCTCTGCCCGCTCTGCCTAAATGAGCATCTTCACACCCCGAGCCCAACCCTCAGTCCCTCTCCAACCTAACACTCTATTCCACTTCCTCGTTACCCGGATCAATATCAGTCAGTAGGCACGTTCATTTATGTTTCTTGTCTACAGTCTGACTCTCCTTTAGATGACAAACTCCATGAGAGCAAAGAGCCGGCTGTCTCATCCACATCTACACCCACAATGCCCAGGACCAGGCCTGGTACAAGGGAGACACCCCTAAACAGCTGTTTGACGAATGAGGGAAACTCATGCTGTCGTAGAACAAAGTTTGGTCTCCTAAATCCCTAGAGAAAGGCTCCGTGTTCTAAGAAAGTGGCGTGGTTCAGCTGAAGGCAGCCCAGGCAGCGCGGAGAGACTGGGAAGACTTGGGAATTGGGGGAGATACCTCCGGGGAACACTGGGAAACACTCGGCATGAATGAACAAAAACTAGTTGCATGTTAATATATGCTGCCTCTGCCTTATGAACACTGTAATTTTCTTCACTAAAACACTGCCTAACAGAACCAACTCCCCTAATTACAGATGTTTGTATGCATTATAATCTTTATACAATTAAACCTACTTAAAAGAATAAATGATTAAATGCCGCCCTTGCCCTGTCACCAACCCATCCCTCCTCTACCCACCACCACCAAAAAACAAACAACAACAACAAAACAGGGTGCTAAATGAGAACGCCAAGTTGAGTTGTAGACACACAAAAATCCCAGGAAATTGAAACTCCGGCTGACACAGAACATTGTAGCTACAGGGGGGAAAGTCAACTTTCAACTTCAAACGCAGCATCTGACAGCTCAGCATCTGACTGCAATGTCAAATTAAAGGCTTGCATGGGTCGTACAAAATGTCTTATTCCAGGAGCAAACATCTTCCCTCGCACGGTTCATCTCCAGACACAGTTTGGTGACCAGCAGAGGCTTTTCTGGCATCATCCCCAGGAACAGATCACAAAAGCACCCCTGGCCTGCGGGTGTTCACCAGAAGTCAGTGGGGACACCTCTGAAGGCAGGCAGGTTTAAAGGATAAATCTCCCTTTGGGACCCTGGCTGTGCATCCTGGGGAAAACATCCATCACGGAATTTCTATTTCTATGACAAAGGCCCCGATGTCAGCTACTCATCTGATGCTAACACCCCACTTTTTATTTTATTTTATTTTATTTTATTTTTTTATTTTTTTTTTTTGCTGTACGCGGGCCTCTCACTGCTGTGGCCTCTCCCGTTGCGGAGCACAGGCTCCGGACACACAGGCTCCGCGGCCATGGCTCGCGGGCCCAGCCGCTCCGCGGCATGTGGGATCTTCCGGGATCGGGGCACGAACCCGTGTCCCCTGCATCGGCAGGCGGACTCTCAACCACTGCGCCACCAGGGAAGCCCCAGCACCCCACTTTTTAAAACTTCAGCCTCATGGAGAGAAAAAGGGGGCACCCCAGACCAGACCCATGTCCTCCTGTTTCAAGTACTGAAAGGGCCCTGTGCACAAAGCCGTGCTATCTGAACCCCTGAAGAGCTGGTGCTTGAAAAGGAGACCAGGCAGAGAGGTTTAATTACAGCCACAGTGGGGACCTGCCCCCACAGGGCCTTCTCTCATCACTCTAGATGTGCCTTGAAAAGCCCTCTTCTCTGCCTGGGCCTCGTTCAGTGCCAGGCTAACCAGATGTGGTCTGTGGAGGGCAAGCCAGGCCCGGGAGGTCTTCAGACAGCCAGAATCATCTTCCCGCTCTTCTGGGGAACAAAGTTCCCAGCACAGAAGCAGCACGGCTTCGCGGAAGGATGTGGGTCATCTCGCGGCCCTGCAGTGACCACCCCTGGGCGAGGTGCACCGTCCACGCTGAGCCTGTGCGCTCTGGTCCGTAAGCTGGAGGTGACGGCAGAACCTGCCTCGTAAGGCCGTTGAGGGTGTAAGTTCCGTGAGCAGTAGCTGTGATCCTCAGGCAGGGAGTGCCTGGCTGTGCTTCGGGAATTCTGTAAATTTGGCGGGAATTCGGGCCCCCCCTCGCTCGAGTCCCTTCTACGACTTGAAAGCAGAGAGGTTTCGGGAGCGGGTAAAAGGGCAGGAATCGGCAAGCGCTTAGTTGCTCCTGTTTCCTTTCCCATCTCCTTCCCTGGCTCTGCGCCTGGCCCGTCTGCCCCCCAGGGCTAAGCAGACGGCAGCTGCAGTTCCTCGGGTGGTCCACGAGGGCACCGTTGGATTTAGGGGGAGACAGGCATCCAGCCCAGCTTTTCAGTGAGAACGAAAGGAAAGTGGCTGCGTTGGGCACATCCCCTTTGGCCTCTGAAGTAACGGAGGCTCAGAGAGGTGAAATGCTTTGTCCAAGGACACACAGCCAGTGAGCGACAGCGTGCAGCCTGGGACATCAGATGAGACCAAACCCCTGACAGGCCTGCCTCACCGAGGGGGAGCGGCTTAACTCAGAGGGCTGAGAGCAGACACAGCTTTAAGCGTCAGCTCAGCCCCTAACTTGCCCTTTGACCTCAGAGTCCCTCCTAGGCAGAATGGAGGTGGGCCCTCCCACTGTTCTGTGGATCCCTGGGTCACTGAGCTCCTGGGCTTCCCCACACGACAGCCTCTCTGTCTGCACTTGGCCTGCAGGCACCTTCCTCGGGTGCTCCGCATAGGGTGGGCGGTGGGGAGAGGCCACCGGAGCCAAGTGTGCCCGACGCGGCTGCCAGGAAGTCTCATTAGTCAGCACCAACAGCTGCTGCCACGGAACACGTGGCACCGATGGGGACGCGCCCGAGACGCTGCTAAACCTTGGGGGTGGCCGCACAGCAGGCGCAGCCCAGCTAAAGCAGGTTCCAGAATCTCCACGGGCTCCGTGGGGTCCTCCTCTCGTCCGTGGCTCAAGCCAAAAGGCCCCCCAGCGCACGCTTCCCTCCAGGCGCGGAGCCTGGCTCCGGAGGGGGCCTGGGCATCATCAGCCAGGTGGACAGACAGGCTGCCAGAGTCACAGAGTGTCTCCAGGGGCCCTGTTTCCCAGGGCTGGGAAGGAGCCAGTCAGGTGGGAAGCGGCTCCTGTCTCTCTCCGGTTGGTTTGCAAGAATATGAGTCTCCCTGCTCACCGCCTTTCCTCGCCCCCTCACGTTTTGACAAGGGCAGTTTCTGTAAGCACTCTGGTGCTCTCCGGTCCTCCGAAGAGTCTGGGCGTCCGATTTCCTGCACTGTCTGCCAAAGACAGCCCTGGCCCCACGGAGGCCGGCAGGAGATGCCATGTTACACACCTGCCAGAAAGAAAGGGAGGGGAACGTGGCCCCAAGCCAGCGCCACCCCATGCGTGCCCACCTCCGCCCGGGCTCCCAGCCTTCCACGGCTCTTCAGCATCCTCTCTCCATGCTCATCCACTCTCATCTCGGGCAACTGAACCCAGCCTGAAGAAGAGAGGACAGGAGAGGCCAGTGGAGGACAAAGCTCCCAGTTCCTCCGGGGAGACAGCAAGGTGGCTAACTGGACAGGCTGCATAAAGCCCTACAGAAGCCAACGAGCCCTATGCTGTTTAAGAAAAATAAATCCCCAAACGAAAACCTCTCCAAGTTCTGAAACTTACAGCAACTCCCCTTTAGGGAAGTAAGGTTATTCATGCTTGAAAACCAAGAAGGTAAACATCTCCAGAAGGTCGGTCGAAACTGGCAGTGAACGTGACACGGAGCCGAGTTTAAAAGTGGAGCCTTCAAGGGGGCCGCGTTGAGGCAGATGGAGGGGGGGATGCTTCACTTAGATCCCTCTGCCCTAGCATCCTCCCCCTGAAGCCACCAAGTGGCTTTTCACCAAATGAAATAGTAATAAAAGAGTAATAAAAGAGACCCTGCAGGTGTCCCTTTTACCCAAAGAGATAACTATAGATACAATGACTACCGTTGCTTGTGGACCTACTGTGTGCCAGACAACCTGCTAGGTGCCTCTCATATCCCAGTTAACCAGCGTAATGCCCCTGATAACACTGAACTTACATGAATGCGTTTAAAGAAGAACACCACTAAGGAAAAGAAAGACTAGAATCAGGCTGAGAAAAGGAAAACGAGGGCAACCCTGACAGGACAGGCCTTCTGTGCATCGTGCAGGGGGGTCTGTCTCACAGGATCCCCTTCTACTCAAGATGAAACAGACTCCAAGAAGCTCACAGACGTGCAAAATAGCATCCTGCAGCTGAGGTTCAAAGCCAGGTCCGCCTGCAGAGGTGTGTCTGCATGTTGATGTTTATCCTTCTCTTAAAAAAAAACAAAACACAAACCAACAAAAACCACCAAAACCCTGCTTCCCTGCAGTTACAACCAGGGGCAGGCTGCAGGGCAAGCGACAGGAGGCTTCTGCAGCACAGAGGGACACTTCCCAGGGGGTTTGGACTCCAGGAGAGGCCGACAGGAAGGCCAGACTTCACAGATACGCAAGAGCCTCAGGGCCGAAAGTCAGTGCCAAATGTCTTAAGAAGCATCAGCTTTGGGCCTTGGAGGGGGTGGGCAAATCTCTTTTAATGCAGACCCACTGGGTGACAGGCTTTTGCCTGTACACCATCCTCTCTCAGTGGCAGGAGGCCTCCCAGGGCTGTGGGACCCCCTCCCACTCCCCGGTCAGCCATCTTGTGCACACGAATCACTGGGACCAGGCAGGACTGTGAGTGTGTCTGCAAACCCATCCTGGTCGGTGGAAACAAAGTACAAAGACCCCATCCTCCCATCAGTGGACTGCCCGCATCACTGCCTCCTACAAAGGGCCTGAAGATGGGGCCTGCACACACTCTGTCTTCAGGGCGGTGAGGTCCCCGCAGCCCCGGCAGAACAGCAGGGGGCAGTGTTGTCAGGAACATGCGGGCCGGGCCACAGCCCCCCTGACCCAGGGGGCCCTGGCCTGAGCCTGCTTCTGTTTCCCCAGCAGTAAAGAGAGATGGTCCAGGCTCACTGCCTCACCGGTGTCTCCGGAGATGCCAGCTCTTCCCCGCACAGCCTGCGCCCCCAGCCCCCCTCACTCCTCACCCCGGGCGGCTGGGAAATCATGGCCACTCCCAGGGCAGAGACACGTAAAGGAACAAACACGCTGAG
The DNA here is from genome assembly GCF_025265405.1 of Mesoplodon densirostris. Classification (NCBI taxonomy): domain Eukaryota; kingdom Metazoa; phylum Chordata; class Mammalia; order Artiodactyla; family Ziphiidae; genus Mesoplodon; species Mesoplodon densirostris. The sequence goes on from NC_082678.1 coordinate 61,154,645, forward strand.
ATCCAGCGCCTGCACAGACTGCCATGTATCAAAGGCCCCTGGCAGCAGCCCAATTAGAAACAGACCAGCTCATCTCGAAGATGACCAGCCCTTCAGCAGAGTTCTCTGGCCTTTAGCAGTGGTATGAGTCTGCCTCCTCTTAACCTCTTTTAGCTCAATGCCCCACACACAGGCCAGTGCCAACCCAGCCAAGTGCAGAGAACGGTCGCGCGTGTGCACACACACACAACAAACCCGGGTAAGACTTGATAAACAGGAGCTGATTGACGTGAAGCCCAGAGAAATGGGGTCCAAAGAGGTCTCCAAGTCCCAGGGATGACAAACACAGAGCTGTTCAAAAAGGAATGAGGGGCATGGCTTCTTGCACCCCGGCCGGCGCTGAGCAGAGGGACCCAGCTGGCAATCCAGCCGGCTCCAAGGACCTTCATCTGCACATGGCATACCCATGGCCGCCACTTCAGCTCACAGCTCAGAGCAAGCCCTGCCTTGTTTCCAAGCACAGTTCAAACCGCCTCGCATGGCTTCCAAGACAAAAAGAGAGGTGATCCAAGGTTGACATAACCACCTAACTCTGGAGAGACCGGACAGGGCAGAGAGCTCACTCTGATCACCACCCACAGCCAAGGACAGCCTGCTGGTATTGAGTCTGAGTCAGAAGAGACCCCCTACCCTCCCCCCACCGAGCATCACAGGTACGAGCTTTACAGTGTGCATCTAATTACAGGAGAAAGGCATACACACTTCCACCCAGCTATCTTCATTCAAACACATCTATGGTATCAGAGACACACGATCAACATTTATATTCCAGGGAACCAGGCATGCTAGGATCCCTTCACCTGTGGAGTTATTAGTATGGATTGAATGTGTCCCCCTCAAAATCATGTGTTGAAGCCTTAACCCCCAATGTGATGGTACTTGGAGGTGGGGCCTTTGGGAGGTGATTGGATTTAGATGAGGTCATGAGGGTGGAGTTCTTGGGATGGGACTGGTGTCCTTATAAGAATAGGAAGATTCTGGCGCTGGAGCCCTCTCTCTGCACCCTGTGAGGACACACTGAGAACACGGCTGTCTGCAAGCCAGGAAGAGGTTCCTCGCCACAGCCCAAAGATACACCCTCATCTCAAGCTTCCAGTCACCTTCAGAACTGTGAGAAATAAGTTTCTGTTGTTGAAGGTGCCGGTCTATGGGATTTTGTTACGGCACCTAAGCTGAGACCGTTACAGACCTCCAGTTTCTCTTCATTGTCCCAACTTCCCTCTCTGGCCCTCAAACACTAACCCAGACTTTGGCCCATCCCATAAGAATCCTGGAAATTTATTCACTCATCAGCTTCTTAGGAAATGCCCCAAATCTGGGCCACCTTCTAGGCTGTGAGCTCCTTCAAGACAAAGACCATTTTGCCAGTGCCGAGCACATAACCTGCAATAGCCGCCATCCATTTATAAATGCAAGTCACCTCAGGATACATCTTTGTGGTCCTGATGAGGAAGACTTGGGTTGGCCCAATTCTTTGCCCCCAGAATGTCCACTCTCTATCTAATCAGCCTAAGGAGAGTCTTCTGCAGGGCCCTCCCACACCCTCTGAGTCAGGCTAGGCCATAGATTGACTAGAAAATTCCACAAATTTCTGGATGTGAATCTCACCTGTCAGCCTGTACCCTGTAGAACCCCATAAAATCACACAGGCTTGATCAGATCAACCATAAGTCGCCAGATAAGCCAGGACCTCTGCAGCATCACCAGCAAGACAGAGGACGGGTCCTCCGATCGTGTGTCAGGGGATTGACACCGAACATCAACTAATTGACAGTGACAACTAATAGACACCTAAGGCCTATTCAACAAGTCTCAAATAACCCAACTGCACGAACATACAACCCAATCCTCTCTGATGGAAAAGCTAAAATTCTCAGGCCCCGGTTCCAGATTGGTCTGGGCTTTCCACAGCCGTGACCTGCTCTATCTCCACGACCCTCTGATTAAACCCCTCACCTCAATTCACTTCCACTATTTCTCCTCAAATATTGTAATTTTTTAATTCTTAGGGGGAGTGTTTTGTTTCTGTAACTGAACTGCGGCTTTCAAACTACTCCTGACCTTCCTGCTCCCCGCCCCCTGCCCGGTTGCAGAGCAACAGAAATTAAATGGATTCCGCTATCAGAGCTCTGCATCTCAATGATTACGCCCAGCCACCAGGAGTCAGCTTTCTGCTCCATCCCAAGAACAGGAACCGGGTTGCTAAATCCAACCCCACAGGCTCAGGAAGGAGGTGATGGAGGAAGAGGGGGTGACTGAAGGGCACAGGTAACAATTTATGGCCCCCTTGTCGCTGCGGTCTTATCTCCGTGGCCAGCCCCTTCCAAGAAATGGTGCCCGTTACTGAACCCCCGGGAGGGCTGCCCCCTGGGACCCAGCCGTTTGGGGACAGGTGGCCCAGCCAGGGTGCGGAAAGATTGCTGTGGAGAGCCCGCCTCGCCCGAGGCTAAACCCTCCTCTTCTCAGCGTGTCACCCGCCAGGCGCCCTAGCTCAAACGGCCTCTAATGGTGACCAAGCAGGGAAGGGAAAGGAGGCAGTGGAGAATGAAGGCTAAACATCCTTGGAGAGACCCTTCCATGACCACCCAACCCAGACTAGGCCCCCTCTCCCACTCAGAGAGCACACTGGGCGTTCCCTGCAAAGCACCCACGGCAACTTAACTGCATGTGTGTATCTGTCTAATGTCAGTCTCCCCCACTAGACTAGACCCCCTGAGAGCAGACCCTGACTGTCTCCTTCCCCACAGTATCAAGCACTCGATAAATATTTATTGAATAAATGAGTATAAAAAAGAAACACTTTACCGCAGGCTACTAGAAACAGGATAATAACTTATTTTTGGTTGGGCCTCTTTGGGAATCTTTTGGTCCACGCTGCAATGCAGGAAACAGACTATATGAACTTACAGAGTTCTCTTTTTCCTTCCCTCGTACCTCTCCTTATTTTTGACGAGGTAACGTGCCAGGAAAGTGTAACCCTGCCCCACACTTAAGAAAAGACAGAGAGCCAAGGACAAGCGTTTCAAAGCTCCATTGCAGCGAACGCTGGAATTCTACCTGGAGACATGAAAACACCCTTTCCTTCTCCCCAGACCCTTGTGCATGTTTCCCCTAATTCAACCCCCAATTCATTGCACTCCGTGCCAGGATCACCAGGAACGGCAGACCCACTGTCGAACCCTTCCCCGAGTTGGAATTCGAGTTTTGACCTGACCCAAGCTCGTTACTGGCATCTAACAGGTGTGACTCAGGGAGTCATCCTTCTGATGACCCAGGAGCAAAAGCCAAGAAGCTTCATTTATTTATTTATTTCTCCCTCATTTTGTTCCAAAAGGGATTGGAGGTGTCAGAAAAATGCCTACAGCGTGATAAAAGGAGATGAGGAAATGAGTGAGGATGGGAAATGAAGTAAATCCAAAAGCAAGGTTACTGCCCAAAAGTATACATCATAATTGATAAAGGCATTCCCGAGACATGAGATCCACAAGGCTCCCTTCCCAAATTCCACCCTCAACAGGAAGATGGGAAATATTTCCACTGATCTTCAACAGACACTTTACCCACCCTGCGAGTGTCTGGGCTTGGCCTTGGGGATGCGTCCACAGGGCACACACCAGGCTCCAGGCTGCAGGTGTCTCTGATGTCCTTGAATCCCACGTCAAACACTCGCAGTTCGGGGGCGGGGGGAAAGGCAAGTTGCTGGAGTCAACCAGTAGAAGGCACAGAAAGGGCGGGGGAAGCGTTTTCTTCTAAAACCTGGGCTTGTCAGCACTCAGCTCTGCCTGCAGAATAAACCCCGTCTGACCTTGGGCAGGACTGGATGCTCTCCTCCGTCCTCCCAATTCTAAAACTTTTATGACTTTATGATTCACGGTTGTCATATTCGGAGGGGCGGTTTCATTGGAACAGCCATGGCAGTCAGCAGGCTGTCACTTCCACATTCAGGCTCCGTTCTGCTCGCTCTCGCCCCTCTGCGTCCTGTTCGGATGGGCTGCCCACACCCAGGGGCTCCTCCATCCCAGTCTCTTGACTCTCTAAACTTCCATTCCCACGTCTGCCAACCCGCATCTTAGTGGAGCCAGGCCCAGGCTGGATGTCTCTCCCTGCATCCCCCAATGTGACCTCAGTTTTCTTTTGTCCAGACTTTGCAGAGAACCCAATACCCAGGACACAAGTACAACAGTTTATCCCAGAAAATCTGTGAATGTACATTCCTCCCTCTTCTCTAATCTGTTCCTAGTCCGTGTCCTAACTTACTGAGCACGTATTCTGTGCTACACGCTGTACTGAGCCCCTTTCATGAATTCTCTCGTTTAATCCTCACCACATCCCGGTAAGGTAGTTACTTAACTATCATTCTTCTCAACTTACAGATCCGTATACTGAGACTCAATGAGGTCAGGTCACTTGCTCAAGGCCAAGCCAGGATTCCACCCCATGTTATTTCACTCCAAAGCTCGTAACCACTGCATAGCGGTGCCTGCTTCTACAGTCCATTAGGAATTTTCCCAGTTTTAATTGCTTCATCACTCAGTTACAGGTTTTTCAGACATGCACTCATTCCAACAGCTAAGTCTCCACTTGCAGCACTGCGGTGCAGGGAAGCAGATGTGGGCTTCAGGGTAGAGGAGACCTGGGCTCTAATCCTTATTCAGGGCCCCACAACCTCTCAGGGTTTCAGTTTCCCACGTGTAGAGCGGAGCTAATAAGCCCCCAGGTCCCAAGTCACAACCTTGCTATCACACGAGTCTGGCAATTCTTGGACAGATCAAGCATTTTCTAGGAGGGAGGAGCATATTCCCTATGCTTTGGGAAACTCCACATAAAACATGAGTCTGTCACTCAGTCCCATCTGAAGAGCAATGACTCCATCGCCCATGCCACAGGGCATTCCAGAGGAGCCACATGGGCAACGGCACGGCCCTTAGGCCCTCCTGGCTGGGGAGGCCCCTTTAACACAGGGCAACGATTTTTAATTAAGTGGTGTATTGACTTTATGTGCAAGAGTAGCTCAGGGGAGGATTAGAGACCCACAAAAAAGAATCATGCTGGGGCACTAAGGCCAGATCACCTTTGGTGGTCCAGTTCCCCACTATCCAGACTCTACAGAACAGTCCGAGTCATGTTGAAAAATGCTATCATGCCACTTGTCACTTAAAACCTTTCAGAGAATTTCCTGGCACTTAGGACACAATTCAAACTTCTTTCCGTGGCTCACGGGGCTCGGTGTCACCTCCTGCCTCTGCTCCCGCCCTCAGGCTCCCTCACACTTGCCTTCAGTCCTGTCACAGGGCCTTTGCACTGCTGGTTCCCTTTGCCAGGAGGATCATTCCCCAGATTTGCATACATCTGGCCCCTTTCTTCATTCAGGTCTTAGCTTCAAAGCCAGCTTCTGAGAGAGCCAGCTTCAAAAGTAGCCCCAAGAACTCGCTCTTACATTATCTGATATTAGTTTATGCCTATTGATTGTTTATTTGCTTGCCATCTGAATGCCTTCCCCTCAACCCTCCATGGAAATGTATGTTCCATGAAAGCAAGAACCTTGACCATCTTTTATCCCCCAGGGCCTAACATGGCACCTGGCATATCGTAGACGCTCAATAAAAATTTGTTGGAAGAGAAGGAGGAGGGGGCCACAGACAGGAACAACACTATGAGCAAAGGACAGGGGGTCCAAATGAGCACAGCACACGGAGAAGACGCACTCCTCTGGGGCTGATCAACTCCAAAGACAAATACTAAAGAATCACTGCCATTAAGACTTCACGGGGAGGGTCTGCATTAGGGAGGACTGTGAAACCAGGCCGGCGGGGGCCAGGCGGGGGGGATGGCTGTGTACAGTAAAAAGATCCCTGGACTCAGAATTGGGGGGACCTGGTTTTAAAACACAGCTTTCCCACTGTATGAGTTCCCTAGGGTGGCCACGACAAAGTAGTGCTGACTGGGTGGCTTAAAACAGGAGAAATTTATTCCCTTACAGTGCGGAAGCCAGAAGTCTGACATCAAGGTGTGGACGGGGCCAGTTCCTTCTGGAGGCTCTGAGGGAGAATCTGTCCTGCGCCTCTTGCCCAGCTTCTGGGGGCCCCCCAATCCTTGGTGTTCCTTGGCTTGTAGACGCATCACTCCAACCTCTACATCCGGCTTCACCTGGAGTTCTCCCTATGTGTGTCCTCTACGTCTACATTTCCCTCTTCTTATAAAGCCATCAGACGTTGCATTATAGGGCCCACCCTCACCCAGTACAACCTTACGTTAACTAATTCTACCTGCAAAGACACTATTTCCAAATAATGTTGCATGCTGAGGTTCCAGGTGCACAGGACTGCCCACTCAACCCAGAGCACAGTCTCACCTACAGCATCTGACCCTTCCTTTCCCCATCATCCCACCACCGGTCTCAGGTCCCAAGGTTTAAGGGAGGTGAGTGGGAGACAGATCAGAGCAGGAAGGAACGCGGCGAGGAGAAGCAGCACTGAATCAGCCTGGCTTGGGTGAGGACAGCAGGCAGAGGAGACAGGCGAGCACAGAGCCACTTAGCAGATAAACATCAGGAGTGAGTCAGGAAGAGCCCTCAGTAACGCCACTGTTCTCCCAGACAGGAATCCGAGCCGGAGAGACCAGATGGGAGGGGGCGAGGTCAGTCGGAGGGGGGGTGGAAGAGCGGGACGGGAACATTCAAATGGAAAAGGCTGGCGGTCAGGAGTGTGCGGAAGCCAGGTGGGGAGAGGCCTAGGCTGCAGCTGCAGGTAGACAGTGTGTGTGTGGGGAGGGATGATGGCTGAGGCTGAGCATTTCTAGCAAAGGGCCAAGGGCAAAAAAAGAGGCCCTGAAGCATCTCATCCCAAGGACAGACTGCCTGATTCCAGACAGGAGCGTCAGAGCTCCAAATGATGGATGTGACTGTCTCCACCTAAACCCAACTCTAATGCTGGGAACAACTAGAAAAACACAAACGGCAGAGACCTGAGAAGGGCTATGCCCCGGGGAACAGAACAGGAAACAGGGCAAGCCAGGGGAAGAGAGGCCACCGACCTGGAGCAGCCTGTCGCCAGCCCCCCTGGACCCCACACACCCTCTAAGTCACAGAGGAGGAAACTAAGATCCTTTCCGACGCAGGAACTCTTGTGATTTGCATCCACCAGAGCCACATTAAGTGCCTGGTAATTCAATAATTCAATTAAGAAAGCTCGATTTTTTAAAAAAGCTTAATATTTAATGGAAGGGTTAGGAATTGCTACACAACTCGGGGTGATTCATAGTTACAATGAAAGGCTGAACGTGTTGAGGGGAGAAAGGCAAGGCTCGATAGAAACACATGTGTGCCGCGAGGGACACAGCACGTCACACCCACAGACTAGGGGAAGCCTCTCTCCATATTCCACGCCCCCACCAGGTGCCCAGCAGACTCTGTGCTCCACGGGAGAGCCCTGTGGGCAGAACTACCTGGCAGAGTCACCCAGGTACAGCAGGACACTCCTGGGGGCAGAGTGCCACGCAGGGCTTCTCCCAGCCTCCCCAACGCATCAGAGCTTATTGGCTGCAGAGCTGGCACGAGGCCCACTCTGACCTGTGGTCCCATCTTCTTTCCAGTGCAATCAAGTCTTCCAGGAGGTCGTATAAGTCAGAGAAGGACCATGATTGGTCAGAAGGGAGAGGGGATGGGCTGAGCTCTGGCAAACTGCTCCAGGGGCAGCAGGGGGTTGTTTTGGCATCTCTGTCTTCTCATGTCACGGAGACCCTCACCCCTAGACCTCCAGCATCACATGCAGAGGGTGTGTGAAAGGACAGGCACACTATACCTGGCCTCCTGCCCCCATAGCTGCTTCTACCCGTCAATTCAATGGAAGATGTGACACCCACAGTGAAGTACTCCGGGCCCGAGTCCACCTGTGACCCATTTCACATCTCAGGGGCTGACCTGGCCAGGCTGCCACATGGCCCCATGTAGCAGGGGCCATGCCACATCCTACATGGTGGCCATTTCGGACCACAGGGCTCTGATTTCTGTGCTCAGGAGAGGCCTGGTTCTGATCCCCAAAAAGCAGCCTGGCCTCCCAGGCTGTGAGTCTGTGTGGGTGACAGCAAAGCCAGGCCTTGGAGGGACTGGTTGTTCAAGGCAGGAGGGTCACAGGAAGGCAGGCTCGGACACCCAAAGCAATCAATAAGAAATAGCTCATGTTCAGTGTCAGCATGAAAACAGCTTCCCCTTCTGGAGTGACTGGAGAAGGCCACACCTGTTCTTTGGTGCACCCACCTCGGGCCCACACGGGACAACCTGCTGATCAGAAACTGAAGCTCTGCAGCTACGAGATGCCCAGAGGCAGGACCGAGGTCCAGGGCAAAACAGGGTGGGCAAGGGTAATGTCCCTGGAGCTGCGGGCTCACCGATTTCAATCTCTTGCCCTTCCGTTAACCAAGAGTGGTTAGTTAACTTTATAGTATCGGGGGAGCAATTCTAATGGGCAAGAGAACAAAGTCTCCACTCCCCAGTTGAACCAAGGTGAGCTGGAACTTTCCATGAAGGCAGTAGGTATCAGGCATGCTAAAATACCCCCATCCTCATAAGGGTATGTGATGAGAAACCAACACTTACTGAGCATCTCCTATGAAGCAAGAGCTGGGACAGGGATTCTGTTTTAAGTTCTCTCTCCTGAGCCTGACCCCCACCAGGGGAGGGAGGGGACTACTGTCTTCACTCTTCAAAGGGAGGTACCAGCGTTCAGAGGAGTCAAGGAACTCACCCAAGGTCCCACATCCCACAGGTCCTGGCTCCCAGCCCAGGCCTGTTGACCTCAGAGTGTGAGTTCCAGCGGGGGGTGAGGTGTCCAGGCCCAGGACAGTGGAGGTGCCGTGCTAGGGTTGCCAGGCCTCCCACCTGCGTGGTGGTGGCACTTCCACTGGCTTTCCATCGTACCATCCTCCAGTGGACCAACAGGGAAGGGGGCTGTTCTCAGTTACCGCTGGACGTTCACTGGGTCTCAGCAACAGGGGGGCCTTTTACCTCTAAGAGTGGAATAAAGAACGTGGTTTCCAGCTAAAGGCTTTACAGACAAGGGCCCAGCAAATGGGGTTTCCTTTGGTTTGTGGTCCTCGGAGGACCTTCTGCATGCCCCTGGGATGACAACCAGGGTCAAATTCAGGAAGAAGAGGCAAGCAGGACAGCCAACCCTGACCTTCGAACCAGCTAAAGCCCTTTGACTTTCGTGACCAGAGAACTAGAGACGCCTCCTGCCCTCACTCTGACCAGTCCACCAGCGACCCACCGTGGCCTGGCCCCGCTCCTTCTAATCGCCCCGACGAGGCACAGACACTCATGTGTGAGACAATGGGCCACAGTCTCCACCCTCAGGCAAGGTGCTGCCAGGAAGGGTGATGAGTGGGTGCTCAGAGACCTTCAGCCTTGAGGAGCAGACAGACAGATGGACTCTGTTGAGGGCAGCCCCAGAGTCTCTTACATGGCCAGATGAGGGGCGAAGAGCTGGAACAAGAAAAACAAGTCCAATGGCAACAGCACTGTTGCTGTTAGGGGTGTATGTGTTAGGTGAAAACTTGTGAGTGAATGGTGAACAAATGGACCACTGTCCTGGATCACTAACATGTCTCGAACCCCGACGTGCCAGGCCGTCAGGGTACAAAGAAGAAACCACCGTTCCTGCCCTTGAGACACGTGCCCACAAGGTCAGCAGCGGCACCGTCATTACCGCTCCTGAGGGGAACCACGTGAGCAGAGAGAGCGAGCTTGGAGTGGCGGCCAAAGTGTTGAAAAGCAAAGACTAATTAATTATAATCACTGACATGCACTGTTGGCCATTCAGGCCTAATTACCGTGCAGCGAAATGATGGTGTTTACCATTAAAACGCATCACGCCGTCACTTTGGGGTGAGTCTTCTTTGGTGGCAACAGAATTTCCAGTGAATGGGCAAACGTGTAGATACTTTTATTCACGGTCATCTGCTAGCAAAACCTCCAGGCTTTGGAGGGAGTCCCGATCTTATAAATAATAACTAACGCATGTATGCTTTAAATTAACATGGTCCTGAGCACTCACTGTGTGTGAGGTCCTCTGCTAAGGATGCACATGCAGCCATCTCCTTTAAGACTCCTCATCCTATGAAGCACGTTCTACCAAACAGCAGCTTTTTATAGAGGAATTAACTTGCCCAAGGTCACACAGCTGGGAAGTAATGGGGCCAAGAACTGGCAGCCAGGCCCGCCTGCCTCTAGAATCCACGTTCACCAGCAATATGACAACTGCAGAGCAAACGTGCAGAAAGCGAGTGGGGAAGGGTGCACACCAACACGCTAATGGGGGCTACGTCTCGGTGAAGAGACTATAATGCTTCCTTTTGTTGAGCGATATGTACGTAAGTTTTAAAATTCTACAGTAAAATGAATATGAATGACAGGGGTGGGTGGGTGGGTGTTGCAGGGTTACTGTTGGGTTGGTTTGTTATTAAAGACCACAGCCACACTAGCCATGACACTCCCTGTCCAGAAGCCAACTCAGTGGCAGGGCGGTGGCAGTCCAGGCATGCAGGGCATGAGGCATCCTTGCTGGCCGTCTAGACCACTCTTCAGTGTGCTGCAGACGTCCTTGCTATCTGGCCCTAACAGATGGGCCTCACTTCATCACAGTCTCCCCAGATGCCGCATGAGTGGATGGAAGCTCCAAAAACATCCAGCCGGGAAGGCAGCAGCAGCAGGGGCCACTGGACGTTCAGTGCAGAGATCGCCTTAAAAAACGCGTTTCCGAGAGTCTGACAACACACGATCAGCATCCCTTCCTCTTATTAGAAGGACGCAACTACAGAGGTTAATCTCTTAGACACAGAAAAGCAAAAAGCTTCCAGAATCAGGGCCAGCCTCTTTCCCCAGTGATCTTAGAGCAATGCTGTGTATTTGGTGGCTGAGTAGAATAAGGCTGAAATTCACACAGGGCTAACTCGGAACGGCCCAGGTACCACTAGACGGTCCTATCCACCTGCAGCCAGGTCTGCCGGGGTCTGCCCTGGCTAGACTGAGGACACTTCTCAGATCCAGGAAGGACTGCTCCCCACTTTAGGAAGAGCCGAGTATGCTAGGAGAGGTCTACATGACCCCACAGACAAGGGCTCTGGCTAAGTCGCTGTGTGTGGGTTGAGAGATTTCTCTTCTGGACACTCTGAATCTCCAATGCCCAGCCCTGCATCCGGCCCACAGAATGCATCACGACTGGCTCACAAATATATACTAAGTGGCAAACATGTGCTTACCCAGGAGAATGGAGGGCACTCAAAATCATAGCCTAAGAAGAACTCAAGTCACTGGGGCCATTTACCTTAGAAAACAGGTGATGTGATAGAGGTGGGAGACAAAGGGGAACTCATAATTGTGCTTACAGAATTAAGCTTCATGATAAAGTAGCCAAAACATGGTTTGAGACCCAGCTTTTTGCTACTGAATTAATTTTTGTATACCCCCAGAAGAGTTATTCTAAATATGGAAACAGGTAATCAGTGGTTCCCCACCCTAGCTGCATACTGAGGCTTTTAAAAATAGATGCCCAGGGCCTCCCTGGTGGCGCAAGTGGTTAAGAGTCCGCCTGCCGATGCAGGGGATACGGGTTCGCGCCCCGGTCTGGGAGGATCCCATATGCCGCGGAGCGGCTGGGCCCGTGAGCCATGGCCGCTGGGCCTGCGCATCCGGAGCCTGTGCTCCGCAACGGGAGAGGCCACAACAGTGAGAGGCCCACATACCGCAAAAAGAAAAAAAAAAAAAAAATAGATGCCCAGGCCTCACCCGGTCCTACCACTTAATCCCCAGAGACAAGTCCATGAGTTTGTATTTCTTAAAAGCTCTTTAGGTAATTCTGGTACACAGCCAAATTTGAGAACCACTGTCATATATATAGCAAACCACTGATATATGTATACAATGTATATACCTATATATATACATACGTATATATGTAAATATGGCTATATTTATAGCTATATCTATACATATTAGAACACTGTTCATAATACATTAAATGCACAGTTGTTCCACTGCAAACCTCAGAAAGCCAAAATAAGGAACTATGCTCATCAAAAGAGGGAAGCAGGTTTTTTCCTGGAAAGTTCTTCCTTAAACCATTAAAAGCCAGTCAAAACTGGAAGTTAATGCCTTGGAAGGTTGAAAAAGATACCTAACAAATCAAACGTGGGAATATTTGGGAATATTGTGAATATTGCAGAAGAGATTCCCATATGGATTGGATGAACAGGGTGGACTAAATAACTTTTCACTTTAATGTAGTAACAATGACGCCATAACATTTACTGACCCCCCACTTCCCATCTGGCACTTTACCTATGTAGACTTGTTTAATCCTCAGAACCACTCGATGCAGAAGGTGGTTGTACGCCTTTCACTCATCAGCTGGAGAGAAGCTGGGTCCCCATCACACTTTCTACCCCAGCCAGACTGCTTTCCTCACGTCCGAAGAGGTCCCTTCACACCTTCTCGCCTTTGCTCATGCTAGTCTCCCCCCAGAGAAATTCGGAATTTCTCTCAATCAGAATCTTGCAAAGCAATCACAGTACCTTTCCTGGATCCCCAGCTCAGCCCCAGTTCAGCTGTGGAAGCAGAGATTTTAGAATTCAGGAGCCCTGGGCCCTGAGGGCATCTGGCACTGCTTGCTTTCGGCTTGGATGAAAGGAGTCTGGCTTCCTCTTAACCCCTTCCCCAAACACTTCTCCACCAGGCTCTACTTAACTAAACCTTCACTCTATTGAAATAAAGGTTCTGTGGACTCTGAACCTTTATCTGCAAAGGTTTTTTTAATCAAATGCAGGCGTAAAAACTAAGGAGATGAGGAAGGTGGTGTGCACCCAGGGCGGTGGGCTGCATGCCAGGCCTGGCTTTCTGCCCCCCTCACAGCACTTTTGACCATCCTGAAGCCCCTTCTGCTCTGTCTGTAGCTCCCATGAAGGTGGAGACCCTGTCACAGCACAGTCCCCTCAGCACCTGGTACACTGAAAGCACTCCACAACTATTTATCGAATAAAAGAAATAAATTAAAATGGGCAAAGGATGAAAAACATGTCTACAGTGGGGGACAACTTGACTCTTAGAGACCTTCCAACGCAAAAACTTTGTGATTGATTGGACAAAAGTCACAAAATGGACCCTGGGCTCTACTGAGTGTGAGGCACTGTACCAGAGCCTTGGGGACACGCACAAAAGCAGGGGTCTGTAGTCCCCACTGAGCTGGAAGGAAAAGATAAAACAGGTAACAAGCTGAATCTTTATCTTAAAAGAGCAAGGCAAAATTTAAATAACAATAGTAATGCATTCACAAGGCAGGATGGAATTGCCAAATGTATTATATGAAGGAAATAAAGTCACCATTTGTCTTCAGTTATATCCTTTCTAGGACAAAACGGGTGGAAGCTAGGAACAATGATCAAAAATCCACTAAAAAATCACAACTGCTCCCTCTTGCGTCTCCCTCCCACCCTCCCTATCCCACCCCTCTAGGTGATCACAAAGCACAGAGCTGATGTATATATATAGCTGATTCACTTTGTTATAAAGCAGAAATAACACACCACTATAAAGCAATTATACTCCAATAAGGATGTTAAAAAAAATAAATTAAATAAGATGAAAAAAAAATCACAACTGAACATTCCCACTTGAAAACATTTTATCTGCTGCCATTTTTGTTTCAAGATGACGGCCTGAAACACACACTCAACTCTGGGTGAATCCTGAAGCCCTCATGATAATTCACGACTTCAAGGGTCAGCAGCGTAAAGCATTTAAAGGACACGGGAAAACAGACGCCTTATTCTTCGATATACTTTTTTTGATGTTTCAAATTTTGAGTAAGTCAATCACGGTACGTGGGTATCACAGAAACAATACAAGCGTCCAATATGGTGATACAGAGTACACCGACGCGCAAAGATGTCTCCGACATATCACTGAACAGAACAAGCAGTCTGGCAAACAACACAGAGGATCCCATTTCCCTAAACGTGCACACAACCATTTATATAAACATACGTATGTTTACGTACGTGCAGACTCATCTGGAAAGCCACACCAAAACGTTACTACGGGTTATCTCGGGGCAATGAAATACGAGGGGAAACAGTTTTTAGTTCTTTGCTTACTTCCGTATTTAATTTTTTCCAGCACGCCTTTTGTTTTTAAACAAAATCATAACAGTGTTAAAAATAAACCTCCTTCACGTACAGATCACCCAATGCAGTGCGAAGCGTTGCACCCGCCTCATTCCTGATCCCAGCGGCTGACTTCCAGCTCTCGTTTTGGAATATTCCAGGACACTCCCTCGTGACCCAACCACAACCACGGCCCTCCCCTCTTCAGGAAGCTGAGTGGGATTGAAAGTGAGGGTAACGCCACTCTGCCACCGGGGAAGAGATGCAGGAGCCAGCCGGGATTTTCAAACCAGTACAGGTGTCCTCAATCCCTCGGGGCCGGGTCCTGTAGGATGACTAACCCTGCCCCAGGGAGGAAATGGGGCCTAAAGATCAGGAGCTGGACCTCATCAAATTGCAAAGATCAGGGGTCAGCTCCCAGGCACAGCCTCCGACACGGCCCAGAAGCTCTGCTGGGCCCGGCCCCGCCCCTCTGGTTCTAAGCCCCCTCACCTCCAAGGGCAGGGATGCTCCTGCGGGACGTGGAATCGTCAGGCAGAGGCAGCCTGAGGGGTGGGGTGAGGCAGGGGAGGCAGCTGTCGCCCGCTGTGCCCCACGGAGGCACTTCCATGCACGGGGCAGGTGTAGCCCTTAAAACGCAAACACAGAAGCCCCCGCCTCCGGAGAGCACAGGACACGCAAACCTCACAGCTCCAAGCCTCACGCCACATGCACTCTGGGAGGCCAGGAGGCAGCTCTTCCTCCAACTTCTGGAGCCAGAACATTTTCAAGGGAAGGACAGAGGGTGGGAGAGGGGGGAACCTGCCAGTCAAGCCCCAAGATGCACAGAACTACCGTCCCTCAGCTAGGAAACAAATGCTCAGAGAAGCTAAGAGACTAATCCAAGAGCACAGAGCCACTGGGTAGAACTTCAAAGGCACCGCTGCTTTTGATCTTCACCCCACAAGGCAACCTGGCAGTATATGGAGACACAGCACTCCTCTCCTCCTGAATCATTCAGTCCTTCATTCTCTGGTTTGAAGAGTTTTAACAGAAGACGGCTACCATACGTGGCTCTTTCTTTCCACGTAAAAAACGAGCTCTGAGAACATCCCAGGTAGTTCAGGGTTCGCGCTGCCCCAAAGGATCTGTGAGAAGAACTGGCCCTCGACACAACCAGCTGGAACATCACAGTGACTGCCCCTGCAGGAGATGTATATAATAAAAACTGAATGCTGCAGCATGAACTTCATGCATACGTGTCCTCTTGGTTTATTCATCAGAAATAATTATCTGTGCTTGCTTTCGCAAGAGCACATATTTTATAGGGTACATTAAAATTGAATGGATTTTTAATAATATTGTAACCACCACAAGAGAGAAAAGTGGAAAAAGCCACACCACACGTTTTTGACGCGTTTGGGTGGTTTGGCTCTAGCACTGCAAAGAAAGAACTGATTTGGCGTGGAGCGGCAGGCAGGAGAGGGTGGAGGGCCCTGAGGAGGTCAGGAGAGTTACACGGCTGACCACTGGCATGGGAGGCCTGCGCCGAGGGCAGGAAACTGAGGAAGAGAAGATGCCAAGTTAACAGACTACCCTCCATGGTCAATTCTGCTTGATTTGACCTGACTCTGGGCCACGTGGGATCTAGCTCAGACCCAGAAGGGAGCAACGGTCATGCATAAAACAGACACTCCAATCGTGTCCCAGCCAACAGAATACAATGCTAGGTCCAGAACAGATTCAAACCGTCATTTAGCCCAACTTTATAGAAGGGAGAGCTGAAACCCAGAGAAGATAAATGCTGCCCAAGATCACAAAAGGGGGACTTCCCTGGTGGCACAGTGGTTAAGAATCCGCCTGCTGATGCAGGGGACACGGGTTCGAGCCCTGGTCTGGGAAGATCCCACATGCCGCGGAGCAACTAAGCCCGTGCGCCACAACTACTGAGCCTGTGCTCTACAGCCCGCGAGCCACAACTACTGAGCCTGTGCTCTAGAGCCTGCGAGCCACAACTACTGAGCCCACGTGCCACAACTACTGAAGCCCACGCACCTAGAGCCCGTGCTCTGAAACAAGAAAAGCCACCGCAATGAGAAGCCTGCGCATCGCAACAAAGAGTAGCCCCCGGTCACCACAACTAGAGCGCACAGCAACGAAGACCGAATGCAGCCAAAAATAAAATTAAAAAATAAATATATTTTATTAAAAAAAATCAAAAACCAAAAAAAGACCACAATAGGAACTAGCAGGTAAGTCTTCAAATTTCTGCTGGGGCTTTTTCTATGACCTCCATATGGCCCAAGTTAAAAGCATATACTTAAAAGCTAACTCTGATGGCAAAGATCATGCCAAGTCTTCAGTAACCTGCTGGATTTCAAGTTTCACATTTTTAGCCATTTCTGAGAACTATTATTTTTCATGAGTCCCCCAATGGTTTTTAAATTTGACATGCATCACCAAAAAACCACTCTATTTTAACTTTTCAGGGAAAAATTTTTTCTCTCTCCCTACTGGACTCAAACCCACACATTTGAGGAACTCTTTACAGAACAGCGTCCTGTCCCGAGGACAGGATGAGCTGCCTCCCTTGGTGCTCGCAGAAAAGCTCCTACACAAGTGCCTGGTGCTGCCGCGGTCCAGGGCTCCTGATGTGTCACCAGCACAGACACCGACATCTATTTCTGACCGAGGAAAGAAACATGTGGTGTCCGGCCACCAATGATACATCCACAACCAGGCTGACTCACCCATTCGTGAGCCTGCTGCCAAAAATAACACCTTGCCAAAATTGCCTTTCCTAATCATTGACAAAGAAATGTCCAAATTAAAATGAAAAAGGCTTAAATGTCAAGTGAGGATAGTGATTTATCCTGTGCTTATTTATATAAGGCACCATGTCTCGGATAGGCACATTTTTCCATGACATCAATTCAGGCAGCAAGTGGGCTTAACGATGACAATGAGGACTCCAGAACAAGCATGGGATTGGAGTTCGCTGGCCCTACACTAAGAGCTTCCTTTGTGCCTGGGCAGCTCGGGCTGCTACGCGGGTACCTTGATGCCCCTGGGCTTCATCTTCCTCATCTATGACAAGGGATGTAAGAATATGCACCTGGCACAGGCACTGTAAGAACTATACGAAGAATTGTATTTTAAAAATTATATAAAATGAATTATACTAAAAAATTATGTAAAATAAAAGCAATCAGCGCAGTGCCTGGTACACAGCAAAGACCCAATTAATGATAGTTGCTATTAAAAGTACTCAGCATTGGGGCTTCCCTGGTGGCGCAGTGGTTGGGAGTCCGCCTGCCGATGCAGGGGACGCGGGTTCGTGCCCCGATCCCGGAGGATCCCACGTGCCGCGGAGCGGCTGGGCCCGCGAGCCATGGCCGCGGAGCCTGTGTGTCCGGAGCCTGTGCTCCGCAGCGGGGGGGGCCACGGCAGTGAGAGGCCCGCGTACAGCAAAAAAAAAAAAAAAAAAAAAAAAAAAAAAAGTACTCAGCATTTACTATCACTAAATAGGATTTGAATGGGTTGATAGTTCCTTCCAACTTTCCTATCTCGAACTATAATAGTAAAACTAGTAAACCACTGTGTAATATTAAAGCCCCAAATACTGAACACTGCAGCAGTAACTGCCTGCCGGGCCTCCATATGCCACTTTGCCAACTTGTGATTTTGATTTATTTTGCTTTATTTATTTATTTTGTGATTTATTTATTTTGTTTTAATAAAAGAATATTGTGCCCTCTTAGGAGGCAGGAGGAACGGTAGCAGAAGAATGAATTGGGGAAGAGGGAGAGAGGGAAAGAAGGAGAGAGGAAGGCCAACGACAGTCCAGAAGGTTCTACACGTCCAGGCCTGCCTCTCACGCTACCTCCAGGGAAAACCCCTCTTCCCACCCTCTCCCTTCCTGTATAGGCACCAAGTCTCCCCCATGACACCGTGCACTCCCCCCATGTGCACACGAGCCATAACTGTCTACCGCTGGAGATAGCAAGTCAAAGCAATCACGTGACCTCGCAGCGCCCACAGGTGCTTCAACTGAGGGTGAGAAGGACGGCCACGGGGCCATTAAGTGAGGACATTAAAAGCATCGATGTCGCTAAAACACATTAACCTGTAGAGGAAGCGAGGCTATAAGCTGCAGCTCCAGCGACATCATAAAAAGAGGCCTCCGTAATGGAACCAATATTACAACCATTGATATAAATTATACCTCAGAACAGGGGAGAAGGGGGTGGGATGTAAAAATGGAACAAGTTCAAACTTCTTTTATTGTAATAGTCTCCAGTTGAGCATAATCACCAAAGCTATAGTGCGATACGATTGCCAAAACGAGACAAACATCTGTGAGATGGATTCATCTCAGAGGGAAGGCCAACAGCTTGTTATCATTAAAGCAGCGATGCTCGCTCTGCGCCTGAACTGCAGGCTGCCTTGTTACTGCATTTGCAGAGGCAATTGTACCAGATGTTGGCAACTATCTTCAGATAGATGAGAGGCACCTGCTGCGGAGGAAACTTAGCTCCTCGTCGGCCTCCCTGATCAGGGGGCAGGGAGGAAGGGGCAAGAAGGAGTGACCCTTCCAGACACCACTGGTGAGGCATTGGGGACCGAAAGTGACCACGAGGGTCGGTTAAGCCTGCCCGCCCACCTGCTCCAACTCAGGTCCTGGTGCCAGAGACCCAAGAAGGGTCCCCAAGGTGCTGGAGGGAAGAGGCAGAAATGCAGGAGGCCTCTAATTCAGGCAGGGGAAGTACAGAGCTCTGCACGACCCACTTCCTCCTCCCCAGGTTGCTCTTGGTAACGGTCTCCCAGACTCTTGAAGAGATCCTAAATTTGAAACATGGCTATGGACATTAATCATCATTAAAAGGCAAACAGGCAATTTTCAAACCATGTCATGCTGACTCAGATGGAGACAAAGGCTCTGAAAGCAGGGAGAACGGGGACAAGAGAGATAAACACCACCCATGACACCATGGACATATAAAAGTCACGAGCGCCCGTAATTCATTTTTCAGGGCACCCAGAACATTGGCCACTAGTTAGCGGGCGGAAATGATTCGCTCCAAAGTTGGCGGGGCCCACCCAGGTCCACCTTGCTGCGGGGTGGCCTAGCAGAAAGACACCCATAAAATGCAACCACAGGCCCCGGGTGCAACCTGACTCCTTTTCAGCCAAGGGGGGTCACCGGGAGCCACCCAAGGACTCAGCAGATGGGTTCAGCCCTGGAGGGCTGATGTTCTGCTGGTGAGGGGAAGTCAAGTCATGGTTGCTGTTGTTAAAACGTTCGAATGTGACCCCTCAGCTGGCCTCAGGGATGATTTTTTTTTTTTTTTTTTTTTTTTTTTTTTGTGGTACGCGGGCCTCTCACTGTTGTGGCCTCTCCCGTTGCAGAGCACAGGCTCCGGACGCTCAGGCTCAGTGGCCATGGTTCACGGGCCCAGCTGCTCCGCGGCATGTGGGATCCTCCCGGACCGGGGCACGAACCCGCGTCCCCTGCATCGGCAGGCGGACTCTCAACCACTGCGCCACCAGGGAAGCCCCAGGGATGATTTCTGAACACGTGGTGATTCCCCTTCCTCTTGGGATTATCAGAGTTGAGCCAAGACACCTCATACTCCACTCATTCTTACCACCGTTGCTGAGATAAGAACACAAGACACTGAAAACTGTCTCCAAAAGAGGCAGTATCTGGGGCCTGGGGGTGGAGACAGGCCCAGCCAGGACCCGGGGGTCCCAGTGTTATTCTTGAACTTCAGTTTTCTCATCTGGGAAAGGTCTCCAGAGCCTTCTTTGCAGGTCTACATAGCTAGGAGCCCTAGACTGTCCTAGCCACAGCTAAAGAAATTAAGTGGCTTGGTCCAGATAGTTGAAAAATCTAATACACATGTTAAATTCTGTTTTCTACATCGACAAGTAGCCCAATTTGGGCTTACTCTAATATTTAGCCACAAAACAAAACATCTCTTTAGCCTGTAATGAAGGTTGTGTCATACCCTTAACCAATAAGAACTTCTTCGCTCTGTTAAAAAAAAAAAAAGCAACCCATACCTCAAAGTTCCTAGGGCAGAAATGACAAATTTTCAGAAAAACACTTACTAGAGAATCCAGAAATCAAGGCATCAATTTAATTTCACACTCTACCTGCCTCGGACTAATTTGTGTAAATTACATTTCATACTAAGCACCTCAGCCCACGTGACCACAATGGAGAAATAAGCAGCTGGCATCAAATTGAGTTTTTCAGGTATAAGTACATAGCTCTTTTTAGTGTGAGAATGTTTAGCTGAAAGTTCAAGGCAGGTTTTATATAAAAATTTCCAAGTGTTAATTTCCACATTTTCATCAACATGTCCATGTCACTGGGTGTTTTTACAAACCTGATGAGTGCAAATTAATCCACCTGGATCGGGTTTTTTTCTTTTAGAAAAAATGATTGTAACCAAATTCTCAGCTCGTGGGTGTGACTTTGCAGGGTAGAGGACGGCTGTAGGAAGCCGCACACAAGTTTTCACTTGGGCCTTCCACGTTCAGGCACGTGGCGGAGCAGGAGCCACCAGCTGGCGTTCCCACGCACGCTGTCGGGGAGAATCCTCTAGCAGTGGCTGCTAAGGCCACACAGAGCACCTATCACGGAGCAGCAGCACCGGGTCACCCAAGAAGAAGCAAGACCCCAGGGTCCTCGCCTGTCCACCCTGACATTGCTTGTGGGCTGTACTCTCTCTAGCTGGCCTTATGTTTGCAGCTTCTTACTCTGAAGGAGTTTTCCAAATGGGTTGCAGGGGCAGTGTGAGACCACACGAGGTACCTTTCTGATGCGTGTCTCCATTAAAAGGGCAAGTATTCTTCCAAACAAGTATACATATGCCCCCCCCCAAGCAGTTTATGAAGGGCCCTAAAAATATCCACAATTCTAGGAAATCATTGCTTTCTTTGAGATTCCAGTTGGGGACTAGAAATGTCTACAGCAACTTGCGCCAAATCTGGCCCGCTGCCTTTTTTTTTTTTCCCCCAAATTTATTTATTTATTTATTTATTTATTTATTTATTTATTTATTTATTTATGGCTGTGTTGGGTCTTCCTTGCTTTCTCTAGTTGCGGCGAGCGGGGGCTACTCTTAGTTGCCTTGCACGGGCTTCTCATTATGGTGCTTTTCTTGTTGTGGAGCACGGGCTCTAGGCACGCAGGCTTCAGTAGTTGTGGCGCACAGGCTCAGTAATTGCGGCTCGTGGGCTTAGTTGCTCCATGACGTGTGGGATCTTCCTGGACCAGGGCTCGAACCTGTGTCTCCTGCATTGGCAGGTGGACTCAACCACTGTGCCAGCAGGGAAGTCCCCCGCTGCCTGTTTTTGTAAATAAAGTTTTACTGGAACACATCCATGCTCACTCATTTATGTATTCCACGGCTGCTTTTCTGCTACAATGGCAGAGAGTCTGGCCCACAGAGTCCTGCTGTCTGGCCCTTTACAGTCAGTGTGTCAACCCCTGCTCTACATGAGCATGGAGCTAGGAATGAAAATATGGATAAGAAAGTGTGACTCTATGATTCCTAGAAACTGGGAGGACTCAACACATCTGAAAATAAATGGTATTTTTTATTGTTGCCTTTAAAAACAAAAGAAAAGAGGGCTTCCCTGGTGTCTCAGTGGTTGAGAGTCCGCCTGCCGATGCAGGGGACACGGGTTCGTGCCCCGGTCCGGGAAGATCCCACATGCCGCGGAGCAGCTAGGCCTGTGAGCCATGGCCGCTGAGCCTGCGCGTCCAGAGCCTGTGCTCCGCAACGGGAGAGGCCACAACAGTGAGAGGCCCGCGTACCACAAAAAAAATTTTTTTAAAAAAGGTATCTAGAATTAACACATTTGATCTGGAACATTCTATATAAGCTTTCACTCCAGTGATGACAAGTTATGGGTTTTGCAGAAAACCACTAACTTCAACTATCATTTTGTTCTAGGTTCATCTGAGGAGTCATCTTTGTCAATTTTCTTGGGCTGCCAAATCCATCCACTGGCAGGGCCCAGGGTAAATGCATCTGGGAAGCAATAATGAGAAGGACTATAACTGAGACACCCTAACTAATGTTCTGTGAGGTTCTCCAGCACTGAAAAGATACTCTTCACTGTCCCACCCATCGGTCAAATAAACAGACTGGGCTTGTAGTTTCCGGTGAGGTTGAAGGGTAAGATCTCAGAGAGGAACTTTAAACTTGGCAAGCAGGGGAGAGTCTTTCAAATCCTGGGGTGTCTCCTCAGCAGTTAATACGTTTGGGCAAGGCGAAGGTAAGGTGAATCCAACTTGAACTTTGCCTCCTTCCCTGCTCTCCAGCTGACGAAGAGTCCGATTCACTATTTCAAGATCTATTGAAGTGAACATTCTCCTTTGGTTCCTTCCAAAGTGGGCACAGGCAGGGCTGCTGTCCTCAGGAGTGTGTGGACAAGACACGCAGTGGGCTTCCTCCCCCCTTCCATGCGAACTCTGATGGAACCCAGAATAAATGTCTGTCAAGCACCTCTTCCAGGTCAGCACTCAGGTTGGTGCTGAGGCAAATGAAGGTATGACCCACCTTCAGAGGCTGCCCTGGGCAAGAGGCAAGATGGCAGATGTAAAGCATGGGAGGCACAAAAGCTCAACAGCGGCCACTACCTCCCCACCCATCAGTGATGGTCAGCAGGCTCCTGGCCTCTCTTCACTGCACTGCACTTTTGTTTACAGGTGTCTCTATTCCTTGACCTCTGTGGGCAGGGACTCTTCCTCTGATCTCTGACCCCAACATGGTGTCCTATACCTAGTAGGCACACAAAAATCAGGTTACAGAATCAGTGGAGGGTTGGACAAGCATAACCACCTCAGGGCCTCTGAACAGCTGATGAAGACCTCCTTCCTCTGCCTCCATCTGGCCCCATGGTCCCAGCCGGCCAGGGTCCTGACTGGCCCTGCATCCTCAGAGCTCCTGAGTGTATTCTGCAGCCCTCCAGGAACCACCCCCCGCCACCGCACTAACCTGCAGGCATCCCTGAGCACAGGTCTACAAGGTAGACCAGCTACACGGAACAGGCTGAGACAAATCAGCATAAAGCACCCCCAAAAAGGCAACCAAAAGCTGAGAAGCCCTTTGAGGGAGTGGCATTGAATTAAATACAACCAGACATGCCGTTGTCAAAAAAGGGTGCTACAGGGCTTCCCTGGTGGCGCAGTGGTTGACAGTCCGCCTGCCGATGCAGGGGACACGGGTTCATGCCCCGGTCCGGGAAGATCCCACAGGCCGCGGAGCGGCTGGGCCCGTGAGCCATGGCCGCTGAGCCTGCGCATCCGGAGCCTGTGCTCCGCAACAGGAGAGGCCACAACAGTGAGAGGCCCGCGTACCGCAAAAAAAAAAAAAAAGGGTGCTACAAATAGACAGTTCTAGAAAAATCCTAGTCCATGAAAAGGCAGAAATTTCTATCAGGACAGGCTTTTTGAAATAACTTGCAAGTGAATTACAGCAGCTCCTTCCTATGGGAGGGGAAATTATTTTAGGCGGCTTCCCAGTCCCACATGCTTCTTTAATCTAAGTCATATGCAAGAAATATTTATTGAGGGTGGAAGTCTCCCCATAGGTGTGTTTTAAGTGCAGGCCGCACTGGAGCACTCCAGTGAGCTCTATAAAGCTGCCTAAAAGGACATTTTTAATGCACTGACTCATTTGCTTTAAACTGATTTCTCACTGCAAACAAATAAACCCCCTACAAATAGCTGCTTTCCTGAGCCGACGGCCTCTGCTGCCAGGCATGCGCCGAGTTCTTGGGATAGCCACCATTAAGATGGTGGCTTTCAATAGAAACTTGGCATTTATCATAGCGAGAGCATTATCTTCTCAACAGACGCTGACAATTTGTCCTATTCCTCCCTTGAGAGAATCCAGTAAGATCACGTTTGCTTCCCCTGCATGCTGTTTCTCCTACTACAACATTTCTTTGCCTGGAAAGAAAATATTGTGACTCCTTGCCATGTTCACTTCATTAGCATAAGAGGAAAAAAAGCCAAATCCTCCTATTGGCCTCCCCCCCACAGTAGCTTCCAGCTGGGTTAAATCTAGCAGGATCTCAGATGCAGGACTTCTGTGGCTCGGGATTTGTCACAGAGCTGTTACAGAGGGACGGGGCAGAGGCGGGGAGAGGCCAAGAAACGAGTCCTTTTAACAACTGAAAGACATCCATTTGACACACAGGGAGTGTGCCGTGCAGACTATGGTGGGGAGTTTACAGGATGGGGGGCGGTGAACCTGGTGAAGTCAGCAGTTTGGGACTTCGGACGCAGGAGGGGCAGGGGATGTGAAAAACAGAGAGAGAGAGAGAGAATATGAATGTGGGGAGGGGAGATTCTCATGGAGCAGACATCGGCAAACTTGTCTCTTTTAATTCTTACACTGCTTCTCCCCACCCTCACCGTAAATGACTTTGTATCCTCACTTAAGAGACAAGAAATGAGTCTCAGGACAGTGAAATCACCAGCCCCAGGGCACAACACTAATAGCAAATGATGGCATCTGGATTCAAACTCAGGTCTACCTGATCCCAAAGTCCAGAATCGTTCAATTTCATCCCACGCAACCTTGACAATTCCCAAGAGCCGGGCAATAAATGCCAGCGGCATCCCTCTGTTCTTTCGAGAGGGAAAAAATGTACCCACAAATGAGTTCTCTCTGTCCACAGCCAGATTTCCCAGCGTCAGAGATGTCCGTGCTTTGGCTTAATGTTTGTTGAACCCATTCTTACCCCCCAGCCTGGCTGATCACAAAAAGGCAAGTCCGGGGAGAAGCTGCCGAGGGTCCACCTGCTACCTCCACCCCAGGGAGAGCCAAGCATCCACGGGCCACAATCAATCAATGCTCCTGCCGGCTTCTGAAAACCACAGACCCTACTGGATACCTGCCACTCAGCGGGCCCATTGTTTTTCTTAGACCAAAGACAGAAAGAGGAGCAGGGGAAGATGCCACCTGAGATGCGTTAGAGCCCACTTCACCCTCCTCTGATCCATCCCTTCTCTGGGGCAGCTGTGCATCCACCCTGGACACCAAGACCTGCCTGAGAATCTACCGGCTCCGGAAAAGGCCTTGCTGACCAGCTTCACCTGCCCAGATAGCCTCTCAGTTCTAACAAGCTTTTACTCCATGGTGGAAATAGCTCATTTATCCCGGGCTTCAGGGGAAAGATAGGATCCACATAAGGAATGCTCCCGATGACTGAATATATTCTCTGAAAGCCCCATTTTATAAAAGAAAAATCATAATTTTACCATTTGAAACGCCTCCAATGTCTGGCATAGCCCTGCCCTCTGATACAGAGGCCCACTCATCCCACCACCATGTACTGAGTAGCAACTACGGCCCAGCCCCTGGGCCCATCCTGGTGCTGCAGGCGGTTAGGAAACAGACCCAGCCCCACCTCAGTGGAGTCTGCAGTCTACTCGGGGCAAAGAGGTTACACGTAAATTTGATTTTTTTCCTGATAAACCAAGATCCCCTCTTTGTGCTCCTTTATGGAGTCTTCCAGCTCCCGGTTTGTTTTCTTTATGAGACAATCTGTAGTTACTTTACGTTTACTATTTACTCGTCTGCTGTTGGCTGGTGCTCTCCAACCTCATCCGAAAACATCTACAAGTAAGCAGGGACCTTGTCTGTTTTGTTCATGGCTGCGCCCCTGGCTCCTAGCTCAGGGCCTGGCGTTCAGAAGATCGGGTGAATGAATCAATGAACAACAAACGGTGTGAGAGGCTGCAGACGAGATGCCTTCTGGACCTAACGAGGAAGGACGGCTGTTTCCCTGCACCAAGTGGTCCTACAACGTGGTCCTTTTTAAGACCGAAATCTTTTTGTTTTTATAGGTTTCTCTCCCTCCTCTTTACATTGAATTTATTAACAACATCTTCCCACTCCTTAATGTTTGCAATAAATTCAAAAACCAGAAGACCAAGCTTATTAGACTCAGGAAAGAAAACTTCAGTGAGGGTGTGGGAAGCTCTCTCAAGAGGCTAAATAAGCTCAATAAACAGGTTAGTGGATCAATATATATAAAAATATTTTAATAAACACCAGTTAAGTGATACTGGGACAATTTCCAGACCGTATCCTCTATTCTTCTCCCCGCCCCCAGAAACAAAACAGTTTATTTATTCAAGCAACTTTAAAGGGCTCATCAGCAGGGTTCAACCGAAAGAATTCTCTTTTGGCCCGTATCAGTTCAATATTTTCCATCAAAGCCAGAGCAGCCTGAAGTCAATTCCACAGACTCAAGGCATCAGGGTAGCTGGAATGAACTCAAGATACGTGCCACTGAAAACTAAATGAAACTCAATCTTCATCTTCGGGTGAAGAGGGCCCAGGAAAGACTTTCAATCTGTGTTACCCCCGAGGTGGGTGGGAGAACTGAGTGGTGAGCCCACCCAAAAGACAGATGGGAGAAATGGGAGAGAGAGAGAGAGAGAGAGAGAGAGAGAGAGAGAGAGAGAGAGAGTGTGTGTGTGTGTGTGCGTGTGGCGGGGCTACTGCTGGAGAGGATGGGAGCGGCAACGCCAGAGGCGGAACCTGAGTCTTAGGATGAAAATAACAGCAGCTCATGTTTCCACCGTTTATTAAGCACTTAGTTTCTGGCAGGATGCTAAGAACTATATATACCTTAGTTCATTTACTTGTCCCGACAGTCCTATGCAGTATCATCCTCATCCCCATCCTACAGATAAAGCAACTCAGGAAGAAAGAAGTTAAATGACCTGCCCACGGTTACAGGGCTCATAAACGGATGAGCTGGATTTGACACCAGACAGTCTGAGGATAAAGGAAATCCATGTCCTTATTACCAGGCAATCTGCTAAACCAGGGGGTCGGCAAACTCTGGGTAAGAGCCCAATCCTGCAGCCTTCTGTTTTTTGTAAATAAAGTTTTATTGGGACACAGCCACAACCGTTCATTTTCATACTGTCTATGACTGCTGTCATTCCTGCTACAATGGCAGAGTTGAGTGGCTGTGAGAGACCATCTGGGCCACAAAACTGAAAACAGTTATTATCTGGCCCTTTACAGAAAAAGTATGCCAACCCCTATGCTGAACAGTAGTGATTCTCAGCATTTTTACCCAAGTACTCCTAGTGATCAAGTAAATCCTGGGACAGCCCAGAATGACGGGACAGAGCCTAATGCAGCCAGGAGCCCATCCTGAAATGTCTCCAAATCTCAAGGTTTTTCAAAAACAATTATGCAAATTTTGCAGTCCATGCCATAATATTTGTTCTAACGTAATATATGTTTTCAACAAACAACCATAAAGTCACAGTCGGCTTCCTGCAAGATATGTCACAGAAATCCTATGGCCCAGCACACTGCTGGCCACAAGCACTCACACACCTGAGGGAGGTGGCCCAGCCCAGCAGCCCTCATGGAGCTATGAGCCCAGGCCTTCTGGCCAGGGCTCAGGTCTGCACCTCGGCCCACCGCTGTCTGGCTGTGGCTCCTGAGCAAGTCATTTACACTCTCCCAGCCTTCCTTTCCTAACTTTCAAATGGGGATAATCTCCCCATCCCACAGGGCCGTTGGGACAATTGCAAGTCAAAAGGCACATGAAAGGTTTGGGCAAACAGCAATCTCTGAATCTGAACATATGCCAACTTAGTTGGAATGGAGACCTGAGACATCAATAAATCCTCCTTTTTGCTTCTAAAACACAACTATCAATAAAGGAAATGGGGTGGTCTTTTTATTTTTTATTTTTTTTGTTGAAGTATAGTTGATTTATAATGTTGTGTTAGTTTCTGGTATACAACAAAGTGATTCAGTTTTATATATATGTAAATATATATATTCTCTTTCATATTCTTTTCCATTATGGTTTATTACAAGATATTGGATACAGTTCCCTGTGTTATACAATAGGACCTTGTTGTTTATCCACCCTATATATAATAGTTTGCATCTACTAGTCCAAACTACCAATCCAACCCTCCCCTGCCCCCCCTTTCCCCTTGGCAACCACAAGTCTCTTCTCTATGTCTGTGAGTCTGTTTCTGTTTCAGAGCTCGTTTGTGTCATATTTTAGATTCCACATATAAGTGATACCATATGGTATTTGTCTTTCTGACTTTGCTTAGTATGAGACTCGAGGTCCATCCATGTAGCTGCAAATGGCATTATTTCATTCTTTTTTATGGCCGAGTAGTATTCCATTGTGTTTATGTACCATATCTTCTTTATCCATTCGTCTGTTGATGGACATTTAGGTTGCTTCCATGTCTTGGCTACTGTAAATAGTGCTGCAATGAACACAGGGGTGCACGTATCTTTTGGAAGTATAGTTTTGTCCGGATATGTGCCCAGGAGTGGGATTGCTGGCTCATATAATGACTCTATTTTGAGTTTTTGGAGGAACCTCCATACTGTTTTTCATAGTGCCTGCACCAATTTACATTCAGGGTGGTCTTTTTCAAGGAGAAAAACTTTTTTTGTTTTTTTTTAAATCAGAGAATCGGCAAGCTCCCCCATAAGCCAGCCCAGCACGGCTCTCTCTGGCGCTAACCCTGCCCGTCTGCCGTTCCCTAAGAACGCTGACAGTAAGATCAGAAAGACTGCCTCTGATCATGCCATACGCTCGTTTATATTTCCTGAAGGGAAGAGCACCTTAAATTGTTTTTTTTTTTTCAAATAGTAACACTCTACAAACAATAAGGAGGTCTGAAAATATTTATGTCTGCTGCCAATTAGAAAGGACCGTTAGCGACCTCAACTACCAAAAATCTCTAATTTACAACTAATCTGATTCTGCAAATTACGTTTTCTACTACAGACCACCTAAAAATGACTTCCTGTAAACAAACCACTCTGCTGGTTTTTTTTTTTTTAATATAATTAAATCCTTATTTTGCCCTTTAACTACACGAAGCTCGCTTTTTTGCTACATGGGGCAGAACTGTTTATTTTCAAAAGGTGTAGAAATAATCCCCAAGTAGGAGCCCAAATCAGAGCCCAAAGGAATCCTACACTCCAAGTCAAAGATGAGCTGCCCCTGCCCAGGACTGTGTGTCTGTCTGTTCTGCCTTCCGCAGGCCACTTCAGGTAACACTACACTTACTGGCCTATGCTGGCTCCTGACCCCAGTGGCTGAGTTAAATCAGGAAGGCAGATTGTAAATAGGTATGAAGTAAGTGTTCTGGAACATGCAGGAAGGAATACTTAAACCTGCCTGGAGGTGGTCAAAGGTTTCATGCCTTTTGGAGTTGGAGGCCAAGCGCCTCGACTTCTCCCACCTCCCATTTATTTAGGGTGAGCAACTTATTCTGGTTTGCAAGTTCTGAGTCCCTGGAAACCACTCAGTCCTAGGCAAACCAGGACAGTCGGTCGCCCTACCTTTATCCAGCCTAGTTCTGCTCCTTACCATCAGGAATCCATCAATAATATTTCTTGTTTGCCTGCTGTGTGTTACCTTCCATCTGTGCCCACCCCCTATCCCCAACCACTGCACTTTGGAACCAGTAATCATCAACCTTTCACAGTAACGGCCCCTCCACCCAGATTCTTCCATCCTGGAAACGTCCTGGTTACACCAACGTCTCATGAAGAAGAAAGGACCATCACCCTGGCTGCAGAAGGTATGTGGACGTCAGGCAAATGAAATCCCACTCTGCTAGCAACGCAGCTCAAGGAAGACAATACAAAGTGGAGAAAAATGGAAAGAGCATATACAAATTCAATCTATCAAATCTCCTATTTATTTTATGCAAAGTTTTCCTGCTGCTTATTAATGCCAGCTTTCCCTCTCCCATTTAATCTCTGCTTCCATTTCATTCTTGGAGGCCTGCGATTATTCTAATGCAGCATTTGGATGACTTCATTTCCGCTCAAGTACACCCAGGTCAACTTGGATAGAAAAGAAAGAGGAGGAGAAGAAAAATAATCAGCTAAAAGCTATTAACTATCAGCCGTGTGCCTCCTGATTGGTTTGAAAGGCAGTGGTGAGGTTAGAAACAGTCAGAAACTCAACCCTTCAGCCTCCTCCTGCATATTAACATTTTTTCTGGGGCTCCCACTCTTATGGCTTCGAATGTAAATAAAGTACCGATTGGCAGCCCACTTTCGGCTAATTCACAAATACCAAGTCTGAATACACAGAGCTGTAAAAATTTAGAGGGTGGTAACTTGACAAATCCTGCTGCTCTACAGAGAGCTTAATTCTCAGAGGACAAAGGAAGCTGGGAAAAAAAAAGAAGAGAAAGAAAGAAAAAAGAAAAGCATATGCGACCCGTGTAATGGGGTATCCTATTGATGGGCTGGGGGATGGGCAGGGATCTCCATATCAATGTTCACGCCACCAAACAATGGAATCCGATTTCTATGCCAAGTCTAAATGAACTGAGCTTTCTCCTCCGTAAGAACCACTCCTTGCACCCACTGGCACAAGCCTGAACCGTGATTTCTCAGACACTTTCAGTTCCCACTGAAGTACATCCAGGGGTAGAAAGGCTTCCTTTCTCATGCTAACAACTCCATTGTAAGTGACGTCCTCAGAGCCTGCCAGGAGGGCTCTGGGAAGGTAAGCTGGTGGAGCCCTTAAACCCCCTCTCCCTCTGCCTCCCCAGGCTCATTAACTCCTTCCTGCCCAAGGGCTCTCCTGCCCCCGGTCTTTCTCCTCATGGCCCCCCTACAAAAATTAAATAAAGCTAAACCATACTGGGAAACACAGTTAAACAGCAGAGCCAGAAAGTTCGAGCCTTGTTCCCCTACCTTACTAGGCATACGCATGTGATTAGCATAATCTCAAACTTTTCCCAGCCTGCTACCCAGAAGGCATCCTATTTTTCTGTTTGTATATTTTAAAACACTGTTAACAGAGCAATAATAATGTCTGATGCATTTGCCTAACAACAGCTGGCTATATTTTATACACTAAAAGGGAAATGGGCAGTTTTCCTAGAAACCCACTCATCTATTTCAGGAACTCCTTGTTGAAGCAGAATAAAAAGAGAGGATTTAGGAGAAGTGAGGTTGAGGTGCTCAATCTGTTTCGAGTGCAGCTCTCTCCACCGGCTGCAGCAGAAACGGAGGAAAAAGTTCATCAGGAAGACACGACGTCCTGGGGCAAAAGGGTTTACCTGCAAAGCCCAAGGCTCATATTACTTGTGGTTCCTGCTTGCTTGTTTGCCACCACCTGGCCCAGGAGGCCGAGGCAGGCAGCTGAAGCAGGAGTCTCCTGTTTGCTAACTGAGACTTTTTGCCCTCAGCAGCTCTGCCAGGGGTCACAGGGCAAATAAAGTCCCCTCCCCCATATGAAAACTTCCAAAGGGAGAGACTGACACAAACCAGGCAGAGATTTAATCAAACACCAGGACAGTGTTGGCCTTGTTCTGGGCTATTACAGGAAGAAAATTTAAACATGCAGGTAGCCTTCAGCGTGACCGGCCAGGGAGGGGAGGGCCAATGGTCCTTCCTGGTCCACTCTAGAGTTCTAAGTCAAGGTCTGAGGAACGTCACGGCCCTCCAGAGCAAAGGCCAGCAGGTGACAGGCGAGGCCCAGGCACACAGACCACTTTCCAGTGAGTCCGCCTGTACAAACCACTTCAGAAGACGCAGGCCTCATGGGAGCTGTGAGGCCCACGAAGGACCAACAGGACTTTTGTATTCCAGGCCTGGTCGGAAAGAACCGCACACCTCGTGGAGCTCTGTTCATCTGCAACTTGCATTAGGAAGCAATAAAATCAGAGTCCACTCTCAGGAACACGGTTAACTTGCTTATTCATTTTCTCACAAATCTCCTGCCTTTCACATTTCAAAGGCTTTATGAAATTTTTATTCTAGATCTTTCTCTCCTCACACATACAGCATCAAAAGGGGCATCTGAGCGGTGGCCGGGGGTGCCAGCATCGTACCTGCACATAAAGCCTGGAGCTAAAAGATAACAGGCAGCCAACACTCCCTCAGAGGGCCCTCTCCCAAGACCTCTCCCAAGTGCAATCCATGAGATCTATTATATTAAAAAGCCAGTCCATTCTGGTTTTCCATTTTTTTTCCCTCCAAAGCTTTCAGGCACCATTCTCTGTAGCTCAAGTTAACTTTTAGAGCCCACACACAACCCCAACCCAACAAAAGGACTCGAAGGCCCCCTTTTCGCCCCATTTCCACGGGGCTCCCCTAAAGAGCTGGAACTTTCCAAACCACCACCTCCTCCTTTAGGGCCTTGGCTTCCCATCCGCCACAGTGAGGGGCTGGCCCAGGAAAGGGTTAAAGCCCTCACGTCAAACCGCAAACTCGGGCACTGGCCCAGAAGGGACATGGGAACCAGAGTGATAAAGGCCGGATTGTAGCAGCCCACTGAATTGGAAATGACTTGTAGGCCTAATGAAACAGAACTTTGGCAGTAAAACAGAATGAACGGAATGAGACAATAAAAGGCTGGAACAAAGGGTGCGGAGTCGGTTCAGCTTAGCAAAATAAGCTCACTTTGTTGGTGGGGAAAGCCAAAGCCGATTAGGATAAACCAATGACTAAGCGCAAGTCTTCCAAACTAATTACACAGTTCACCATGCGAAGTATAATTGGGAACCTCCAGATGCGGCCTGCACTGCTTTCACAGGAGTTATATCAAGTGAGAATTACCAAGCGAGCTCGGCACCGAGCAGCCCTCTCATCGAGGTGAACAGCTGAGAGGTGCAGAACTGCTCCATCCGGGACGAAGCCGAGAATTCATTAAGTTTAAAGGCCTCTTTTTGATCTCCCAAATCCTATAAGTGAGAAGTTAAGAAGGAGGGGCCTACAGGGAGAAGGAGGAAGCCCTGGCCCTCGGAGTTGCTTTGATCCCAGGGCTTTTTAGTCACCACGCTGGGTCGTGCAGGGGGAACGGAGCAGAACAGCCCAACGGACGGTCTCGGTCTGCCTGGCGCACCTAGAGCCCTGTTCACGTGCCATGTTTCGGAACGGACTGTATACATCATTCCTGCAGGCATGAAATCGTCAGCACAGGTAACGTCCACTAGGAAACCTGAAGCAGTAAAATAAATTGCCACAGATCAACATTCTTGACAAATGAACCAAACCTGCTCCCTCTGAGGATGGGGCTGCTCAGTGGTAAAGGGGGAGATGAGGTTTCATTAAATGCTGAATATGAGCGACTCTCCAGGTTACAGGATCTTGGACGACTTACTGACCTTTCTCAGCATCAGTGTCGTCATCGCATAACAGATACTTCACCTCCCTCACCTGACATCCCTGAGAACCAAATGTTTAAATGCGTTAAGAAGCTTAGCACAAACCACACGACCCTCTAAGTCAGAAACATCAGAACACCGTAAGAGAAGCTCATACTAAAATCTGAACTTCACAAATTCTGCGTCTTCATCGAGATCTAGCACATGTAATAGGAAACTGGAAATACTTTATACTCATAGGATGAAGATTCCAGTTTATAAATGGCAGCTTTTTCCGAGGAGAGAGTCTTTCATTGCCCTTTGATCTTGAAGTGCAGAAATTAATACTACCACAGTTACAACTGTTTGATTTGTTACATCATGCTCATTACGACCAAAAACATCTTGTCTTGGTTACAGTCTATAGGTACCGTAGATACCTATCTATCCATCCACCTATGTATGTTTATTTAAACACTTTCTAAATTATTCAGTTTTCAAGCTTGAAACCAACCATAGGAATAACCTAGTACAGAGGTTGGCAAACCACAGCCCATGGGACAAATGGGGTCCCAAACCTGTTTTCATAAAGTTTTATTGGAACTCAGCCACACCCAATGGTTTATGTGTTGGTTACAGCTGCTTTCTCCACGTGACAGAAGTGAGTAGCTGGGACAGAGCCGAAAGTATTTCCTATCTAACCCAAGTTTTCCACGTCCTTCCCTCAGGTGAGAAACTGAGGCCAGGAAAGAAGTGGCCTGTTAAGGTGCCTGCCTCAGTGGTATCACCATGTGGGCATGCCCGGTACGAGGGTCTGGGACACCTCCTCTTACCTTCCTCCAACGAGGGGACCAGAACAGCTACCCAGGGGTGAGGACGGCACCCAAGTCCGCAGAGTCCTAATGCCGATGGCCGCACTTCATGATCTCATCTTAAATATAAACAAGTAATGACATCCCTAACCTGGGGGTCAGGGGGAGGGGGGGGTCAATCTTCTGAGAGGAAGGTGGGAGAAAAGCAAAAAAGGGTTTACAAGCCTCCAACTTGAGTCATTTCAAGCTCTCAATGTGCCATCCTGAACCCACTCTGCTTACAGTAATGACATGTTTAGACTCCCTTAGCTCAGAGCCCCAAGACAGCGATCTTACCCCTCTTGATTGCCACCTGAAATAAGCAGCCGAAACAGCTGCCACCTCAGGCAAGACGGGAAGAGGAAGAGGAAAGAAGCATGACAACGAGGGAAACCTAAAAAGAAGGTGGCCAACTCTGAATGGAACCTGTGGAAAGACGGACAGTTCTAGACTTGGAGGAAGCAGGGTGTGAGTTCTGGCTGTTATACTGCCTTACCTGGGTGACCTTTGCTGAGACTTCATCTCCCTGACCTGTATTGTCCACCTTTGTCAGATGGGCTGGATGACACCAAAATCCGCTGTACAGAAGCAATGAGGCCATGTAGGCCCAGGCTCCTGGCACTGTCCCTGGGCATCCAGAGGGGACACCATTTTTTCTTCTCTTTTGCATCCTCCCCACCCTAAGTCTATCTTGGGGGTTGATCAGCAGCTGGAACGGGCCCAGGGCTTGGGTTCTATTATCAGACAAGCCTAGAGGAGAAGTCTGTGAACTTTCATAAGGCTGTGACCTTGAGTCAAAGGTGCAGTCCCACCAGGACTCCATTTAACAATCTACAAAATGGGCAGTACACCCATCAGCATCCGAGAGAAAAATTAAGTGAGATAATGTAAGTCAAGGGCCTGGCCCGTATCCAACACTTAACACGTACTGACTAAATTACTCGCTGAATTACACCTTACTAATGTGCAGTTAACCAACTGAAAAGAGCCCCTAACAGCTTGACGCAGTCGGGAGTGTGTGCCTATGTGTGAGTATACTTTATGCAAGTGTGTGTGCGTGTATTTTCCATTTCCGTCCATCAGTTTGTCAATTTACTGTTACTCCTTTCACAGCCACTGGATTTACTCAGCATCCCTGAGGCCCAGCAGCAGGGTCTCCCCTCCTTTGACCATTCTGGAGTCAAATGAATTATACCAGAATCCTGAGGGGCGGTGGGCCCTGCCCAAGGGAACACACGTCACACCAGCCGCCAGCCGAACGAGGAATAAGCTATTCTGAAGACAGACCCAGATAACACGCAGAGCATATGTACGCAACAGGCCACTAACACGTGACTATACAGAGTGTGAGGGTTGTGATACATTCAACAGCCTCTTTAGTCCTTTAATAAAACACTTGATAGGTTTATGCATCCTGCAGGAATCCGCCGGACATTACTGCAAAATTAACTGAGCGGCTTCAGACCCAGCGAGTGCCAAGCCAGGGAAGAGTCTGTGGCCACCTCCCAGTCAAGAGGACGGCTGTTCCCAGGGCAGGGATGGTCACTGCTGTGGGCTCGCACCACCCCCCCACCAACTGCTGGTGGACTGAGTCACAACGCTGAGTTCTAATGAAGAACAATGCAAAGACAGAGTGAGAGAAAGGAGAGAGAGAGGGAGAGACCCAGAGCTGGGCATGTGCGGAGGTGTGGTGGAAAATTCTAACAGCCCATCTGGGCAGCATCCACTTCCCCGACACCTGCAAATAGGCCCATGAGATTCCAAGGCAGGTTACGGCTCGAAAAAGAAATCCCAACCTCATGTTTGCAAACACTACCTCCGGCCTGGTTTGAAAGGCAGAACGGTAGTAAAGAGGGTTCGCACTCCAGAGCCTTCCATTACACAAGCTGGATTTGTCTCATTAAATTATTTCCAGTCTCTCTCCCTAGGCAGGGTGGGGCTGGAGGATGGACCAATCCCCCTTAATGCTTTAAATCAGTCTCAAAGAGAAGCGCCATAGTGTACACAACCACCAACACACCCAGCTATTTTTTAGAATCTGCCAGAATGAATCAGCCCCCAACCGGCAATGCCAGACAGTGCCGTGGGGAAGGAATCTTTCATAACCGACCCACAAGGGCAGCTGAGTGCCATCCCAAAGGCAAGGCTGGGCTGGAGGAGGCTGGGTTCTCTGAAGCATGGTCTCCCATCCATGCAGAAATTGATTAATACCAGAGACAGGAAAATCTGTATTTTGAGGCTAAACAGAAGTCACAGCACTCATCCCAGAGAGCAGCTCACAACTGGACACTCCTGGAGATGGGATCATAGCTGCCCATTGCCTTGGGCAAACAAATGAAAGCACAGAACTTTCAGACTGGCCAGTGGGCGGCAATGCCTTTGTACCACCCAGGGCAAGTGTGACAGGTGTCACGGGGCAGATGAGTGGCAGAGTTTAGAACAGCCGCGGGGTCTTCTCAGGATGCCTCGGCAGCCCTCTACCACACCAGTCCTTCGGTGGAGGCGGGAGACACATGACGAGACACACAGAAGAAAACTATCCCACACCTGTGCTCCCAGGGCAATGTCCACAACTGCTCAAAGATGCAGGAGGCGTAGGCCCTGTGCACGCACTCACCTGCCAGCCTCCTGGGACACAGGAGCCAGAGGAGGGGCACCACACAAACGCCAGCAAGGCTCAGCGCCCAGCAAGCTGCCCTGCTGGAGCCCTGGGGCGACAGAGTCATTGGAGGACTGTGTCACCCTGGGGCAGAACCCACTCTCCATCCAAGGCAGTGGGT
Source organism: Mesoplodon densirostris (assembly GCF_025265405.1). Classification (NCBI taxonomy): domain Eukaryota; kingdom Metazoa; phylum Chordata; class Mammalia; order Artiodactyla; family Ziphiidae; genus Mesoplodon; species Mesoplodon densirostris. The sequence goes on from NC_082678.1 coordinate 61,191,601, forward strand.
GCCCCCCCACCAGCTAGAAAGGGGCTGAAGTAGTCATCCATGGTTCCGTGCCCTGTCTGTCTGTGCGACTCCGTCTGTCGCGCACACACTCCCACACGCCACTTCCTGACTCGTCTGGGGCATTCTGAGTTGCTCCCAGCCCGTTCCCGCAGCAGAGCCCAGGGGGTAATTGTACCGCCGTCTCGCCGACATTCTGACAGGTACGAGCCCAGCATCTTTCCTGAGTTTCCTCGGGCATTGGACAGGGGAGGGTTCAGCCGCAAGGGCCCCAGGGAGCCTCCTCTCTCAATGCATTTTCCAGAGGGGCACAGAATGAAGCCCAGTGCCAACTCTCAGGCCAGCTTCTGCGGGAGCTCCTGCCCTGTGACTCACAGCCCTGAATCCCTCACCAGGAGCTGCCACCGTCAGCTCCCAGCCCAGGCCCCACGTGGCCGGCAAATGCCAGTGAATCCGCACTCAAAGGCCACTCTGTCTGCTCCTGCAGGCACGTGGGGTGCCGTGCCCACCACAAGCCGGACTCTCCCATCTCGGCTCCTGCCCAATTTCATTTACATCTTGACGGCCGAGTCCAAGGACAAGGTTCTTGAGGACACAGCTGTGGCAAAGGCAGGGGCCACGGCAGCCACTTCTAAGGACTGAGCAGGCTGCTCCCCCGCAACGCACCGCCTACCTTGCCAAACTGCTCGAAATACTGCTTCACGTCTTCCACCACCGTGTTTGCAGATAATCCTCCTACAAAGATTTTCTTTGTTCTTGTGACCATCTGCAAGAAATGACAAGAGGAAGACATGGGTTAACTAGGTTATCTGAAGCCACACTCACCGAGATGCTGAGCAAGCCACTCTCCACACTTCTCTAGAGAGGAAGGCGATGTTAGGAGTATGCCAGCTGTACCGAGCGAGCCCTTTGGACGTCTCAGGATACCGGAGACCATCACTCTGGATACCTTAGGCCTTCAGACCACTACCTGAAAGCTGGAGTTTTATACAGATGGAAGGTGAACCTCTTTGGCTATAACACACGGCTTCACTGTGATGTTAAGTCACACGTCAAAGCTATTTTAAACCTAAGAGACGTGAACAAAAGAGAACTACGTGCGTAAAGGTCTGCTGCCCTGAAAGTACCCATAAAGTGTGTCAATAAAAAACTCACAGAGAATTCAAACCCACGTGCAGACTGCCTACCTCGAGCCATTCTGGGTGCTGGCTTATGTCTGCCATCAGGACAGACAGGACCTCATACACTGGGACCGCCCTCCAAGCCCGGCCCCCAGGGCTCCTTCCCTTCTGGATTCCTCACCATTCACCTTGATTTGTCCTACACTCAGCCAAGCACAGCTGGTCCCCAGGCCTCTACACCTCTGTCCACGCAGGTCCTGCTCCTTGGGAGACCTCTCCACTCCTGCACCTCCCTTGCCAAGTTCTGACTTTCCTCCGAGATCCAGTGCCCTTCTCCAAAATTCAAAATACCTGTATAGTCGCCCCACCCAGAAGCTGTTTCTCCTGCTTCTGAACCCCAAACGCTGCGACCCTCTGCCTCTCACACACTCACTACTTTCCACCTCGCACTGAAGTGAGTGATAATCCTGCCTTCGTTCTAACCTCCTCCCCCAGACCGTGGGCTCCTGACTCCTCTCGGTACCCCCCGGGTGCCAATACAGGGCCAGGCACACAGAAGTCCACAGCCAAAGTCTGGTGGATGCAAAAACAAACGAATTTCTGCAATGGCCACATTTCAGAATCCCACCAGCCCTAAGGCAAAGGGAGGAGGGAACTCGATGATGTCCACTCTTCAGAGTAGGACCAAAAATCTTACATGGAAGAGTGAAAGACAATAAAATACAATAAATTTTATTCTGAAGACTAAGTTAGGCTGTGTGGGGTTTGGGGTTGGTTTTTTCTTTTTCTTTTTTTGTTCTTCTTTAATGTCAAATAAAAAAGTTTAAAACTCAGTGGATACAGGGTCTCACCAGTTTGGTTGCATATAATAAAAGCACAACGTCTTAACTCAATGGCTAGATCTTGTCACAATATATAATACATACATACATCAAATCACCACATTGTACGCTTTAAATATCTTATCATTTTATTTGTTAATTACACCCCAATAAAGCTCGGGGAAAAAATGTTTGATGAGAACATACAAAGAAAAGCAAGACTAAAACCCAAAAATAAATGAATGAGAGGAACCTGAAAACATTAAAAAAAGAAAGAAAGAAAGAAACAGCCACAATGTCACACATGTCTATTGTAAGTCGATGCAGGGGGTACCTCCCTGGTGGCGCAGTGGTTAGGAATCCGCCTGCCAATGCAGGAGACATGGGTTCGAGCCCTGGTCTGGGAAGATCCCACATGCCGTGGAGCAACTAAGCCCGTGAGCCACAACTACCGAGCCTGTGCTCTAGAGCCCGCGAGCCACAACTACTGAGCCCATGTGCTGCAACTACCGAAGCTTGTGCGCCTAGAGCCCCGTGCTCCACAAGAGAAGCCACCGCAATGAGAAGCCTGCACACCACATCGAAGAGCAGCCCCTGCTTGCTGCAACTAGAGGAAGCCTACACGCAGCAACAAAGACCCAACACAGCCAATAATAAAAATAAATAAATTTATAAAAAGTTGATGTAGGTTGCCTAAGTATGGAGGCCATGGCTGCCTGGATCACGTATCATCGAGTCTCCTGACACACGTGTGGAGAGAATGAACCAACCAACCCACTCGCAACAGTAGAGACTCAGCAGAGTGACACCTAAGGGCACAGCGGTCCCAGGCAGGCTGTTCTAAGGAGTGTGAAAGGCTCTGGAAACCTGGCTTCTGCGTCTAAGTCTGGATGTGACCCTGGACAGGACTCGCCCGAGGGCTGGGTTCTATGCTCTGCACGTGAAGTCCTGGACCAGAGCTACCTGCCCCGCCTAACCCTGAACTCTCCCGAATCTGTGAGCAGGGTGGGCCCGACGGGGAGGCTCCCAGACCTCAGGGACCTCACACTTTAGCTCAGCAGCTCCCAGAGGGGACACATGCCACCTCAGCCCGCTGCCTGACCCCCGGCCTGGCGTGCCCTTGTTGTGGACATCCCGTGCTGTCTCGAGAGGACACCGTCCTGCTGACTCTCATACATCTCACTGGCCACCATGCAGTGGTTTGCATGTGTGTTTAAAACTGTTGTTTACTATTCTTTCATCCCTTTTCAGATGAATGAGAAATTTGATGAGATAATGTATGTGAGGACATTCTATGACTATCCCACCAGTGTCCACACCTCCGAGCTCCAAGAACCTCCAGTTAACTGGTAGGCATCTTATCCACCTCCTTGTTCACCTCCCTCCTTATCCGCCTCCCTGCTTATCCCTCAGTCTCCCTGGTGGATCAAGGTCACCTTCACGGTGACGCTCCATCAGGCCCTCTCCAGATTTAAATCTCTCCCTACACTCACTAATCGCCAAATTTTACTCATCTAACTTTCCTAATGCATTCATTCAACAAACAGATTAAGTGCGAGGTGCTGGAACTCACATTCAAATACGGTGTGGAAGTTAAGCCCCTTTAAAATGGAGATATAATAATTAGCCTACCACACAAGGTTCCTGTTGCAACTAAATTAAATAACATATGCCCAGGGCTTCCCTGGTGGTGCAATGGTTGAGAATCCGCCTGCCAATGCAGGGGACAAGGGTTCAAGCCCTGGTCTGGGAAGATCCCACATGCCACAGAGCAACAAAGCCCATGCGCCACAAATACTGAGCGAGCCTGTGCTCTAGAGCCCGCGAGCCACAACTACTGAGCCCGCATGCTGCAACTACTAAAGCCCGCGCGCCTAGAGCCCGTGCTCCGCAACAAGAGAAGCCACAGCAATGAGAAGCCCACGCACCGCAACGAAGAGGGGCCCCCACTCTCCACAAGTAGAGAAAGTCCGCGCACAGCAACACCAAAAATAAATAAATAAATTTACAAATAACATATGCCCAAGTGTCTGGTGGGACAGCGCGCAGAAGATAAATAAATGGTCACTAGATGAATCCAAAGTCAGTTACTAAATTCATCCTTCAAGCTCAGAAGAAACGTGCAGCAGAAAGATACCTTCTACCAAACACTTTGATAAATCAACTCTTTTTTTTTTTTCTGTTTTTTTTTTTTTTTTTTTTTTTTTTGCGGTACACGGGCCTCTCACCGTTGTGGCCTCTCCCGTTGCAGAGCACAGGCTCTGGACGCGCAGGCTCAGCGGCCATGGCTCACGGGCCCAGCCGCTCCGCGGCATGTGGGATCCTCCCGGACCGGGGCACGAACCCGCGTCCCCGGCATAGGCAGGCGGACTCTCAACCACTGCACCACCGGGGAAGCCCGATAAATCAACTCTTATTGCACATTCTCTTCCACTATCATTTCAAAAACACTTTCCTACATCTCTACGTGATTTCAGATGGGCAAAGACTCCCAATAGTTTCATTTTCGATTTTTCATTCCTTTTTTTTAAACCCCAGCCAAGCAATTAAATATCTATAAAGAAACACTAATGTGATCTACAAATGTGCACTCGTGGAGTTCTCAACTTAAAGAAACTCTGGAGAGGTATTCCATAAAATGAACCCCACGGTCTCATTCAGACGCTGTGTAGAGCCAGGTGGGTATAGACAGCAGGTCCTATACATATTCCAAACGTTCCCACGGACGCAGAGAATTAAACGACCGACGTGTCTTCATTCCAAATAACAGAAGTCAACAGAATGTTCATTCCCCAGTAACTGGTAAAAAGAGAAGGTCCCCTCTTACACCCTCCACCGTTGCCCTACAGCCGTAAACCTGCCGAGACAGACCCCTACATGCTGGGGAAGACGTCCAGCTATAAATCTACACAGGCCCCAAAACAGTCTTTAAAACGCTTTTGTTTAAAACAAGGGTGAGAAATTCCAGGCCCCAGACAATGTGGCCAAAGTGTCCAAATTACTAAAACATCCTCTCCAGGAACCAGCTAAGATATAGAGATAGATCCCACTCTTCAGCAAACACTAAAAGGAGGCTGGTTTAATCAAAACCTTCCAAACGTGAAGAGGCCAGTGGGAAGATGGGCAACACTTGGTGAGCTGCTCACCGACGTCTCAGCTTCAGGACAGGGGAGCATGGCTGGGGGGTGATGGGGCTCTGCAGGTGACCCCTCCCGCCAGGGGCACTGGGGAAAATGGGAGTGAGTTACTTTGGGAATTCTGATGGCATCACTGCTAAATGGGCTATGCACTGCATCATGATTTGCATTCTGGAGAGGGGCGCAGGGGGCAGGCAGAGGATGCCAGAATCACACACTCTTCCCTCCATTTCCCTGCCACCTCCATGGCTCCTGAGGACAGCGGGAAGGGGGCAGCGTGGGGACGCGGTGTCCAAGGTCTCAGTGGACTCAACGGAGGTCCTCAAATTCCCATCAATACTGTCAAGGTTTCATTTCTGTATACATGTGTGCATGTGTATGTGTGTGTGTGTGTGTGTGTGTGTATTGAGGGTACCTCTCTATTCCCAATCCTTGAGTCTTGGTTTCTATGTGCCCCAGGAACCATCCAGCACCCCAGACCTTTAACCCTCTCTGACCCTGGAAACAGCAAGCAGGACCAGTTACACACTGGCCCCCGACGCTATAGCCCTCTGTGTTATAAAAAGTCCTCTCTGCCCACAGTGGAGAGAGCCACCTGTGTCTTCTTCCTGTGCTAGGCCCTTCGGGTAACTGTTTCCCAACCCACAGCCTTCACACCGACACACAGCCGCTGCACACCAAAAGGCTCAGGGCCTCCACAGCACACTTAGATGGAGAGAGCCACCCATTTGCTCCAGAGAGAGCTCAGCCCGAAATCCACAAGGAAATGGGTCTGAAACATCCTTGGCTTGGGGTTTTTGGTGGAAGGTTGCACCCAGAGCGAGGGCCCTACACCGTTGGGGACAGCCCCTCCCCTAGCAAATGCCTCCTTTTATGGTCTAGGTCGGCATTCCGGGAAGGCATGTGTGTGTTTGTGTGTGTAGCACGCATAGGGGCATGGGGAGGGTTTGGTCTGTCACAAATCACTGCTGCAAAGTTTTGTTATCTGGACCCGTAATTTAACTAAACACTACTGCTCTCCACACAACTCTTGGCTCCAGAAAGAAAACCCCAGCATCCATTCCAGTTCAGAAAATTGCTGTTTACACATAAGAACTGGCCAAAGCCAGCTGCTAACTAGAGCTGCAAAGAACACTCCACCTTCCTGCCTCTAACCAGAGAGCTGGCTTTTTTTTTTGAGTTTCAAAAATTCCCTTTTAAAAAAATGTGTTTCCATCTGAAATGGTCACTCAGAGTGGAGCCACTGGCTGTATTTTTATAAAATCGAATAAAGCAGAGGGGTGTGTGTGTGTGTGTGTGTGTGTTGAAAGCAGAGGGTGGAGGTATTAGAATCTTTTATGATGAGACCGAAGAGGAAATTTTAGCTCCAACAGCACTGGCCCAAAGATATTAGTTGTCACACAAGAAAACAACAGAACAACAACAAATATTTTTGATCCTAATAAATGCATGGAAAGGCAGGAAATGGCCCTGGAGAGTCTTAAATGGGTGTGACAGAGGCCCAGAGAAACTCAGCCAGCTCTTGCCATGCTCCTGAAGAGAGTTCAAATTCCCCTCGGTGAAAAACCACGAGCCATCTTCAGGGCTCAAGAACGCAGGCTCTTTGCAGATGCTCACCTATCTATGGGAATCCCAAGGTTGAAAGAGCCCAGGAAGGATGAGAATGCTAGCATTGGGCGAGCTCTCGCAAACCTGACTGTCCATTGTCCCCATTATGCAGATGAAAAAATCAAGTCCCAGCAAGGTGACTCGTGTGCTAGTTAAAGGCAAGGCAGAGTGGCAAGGGAGAAGTGGTAAGTTGGCAGATACCATGTGATTTCATACTAGATTCTGAATTTGGTGAGCTCTTTGTTCTTCAGCATCTGGGATGAGATTGTGTGGTATCATCGACTCTGCATTTGAGAATTCAGTCCAATCTTTAATGGTAAAGAAGCTCTAGGAAGGCTGACTGAGATCCTAGAAGTCCCAAACTCCATGGCCCCCTCCCCCAGCGTGTGCCTTCCAAGGGACCCATCCCCTAAAATCCCTACATTCTCCCAATATTTTCTTCCGTTCTGACCTCCTCCCCCTCAACTACGACTCTTGTCACCACCAACACCCCAATCACATCCGAATCCGATGGCAAAACTCATGGAACATATGAAATCAGAACACAAGTCAGGAACTGGGAATCTTCTCCAAAAATTTCTAGAATCATAGGTGGAAAAAGAGACTACAGTGGCTTGAGGAGTCCCCCCCAAAATTCATGTCCACCTAGAACCTCAGAATGTGATCTCATCTGGAAAGAGGGTCTTGCAGCTATAATTAATAAAGGATCTTGGGCTTCTCTGGTGGCGCAGTGGTTGAGAGTCCACCTGCCGATGCAGGGGACACGGGTTCGAGCCCTGGTGTTGGAGGATCCCACATGCCACAGAGCGACTGGCCCCGTGAACCACAATTACTGAGCCTGCGTGTCTGGAGCCTGTGCTCTGCAACAAGAGAGGCCGCGATAGTGAGAGGCCCGCGCACCGCAATGAGGAGTGGCCCCCACTCGCCGCAACTAGAGAAAGCCCTCGCACAGAAACGAAGACCCAGCACAGCTAAAATAAATAAATAAATAATAAATTTTTTTAAGGCAAAATTCCTTTTGAAAAATAAATAAATAAATAAAAATAAAGGATCTTCCGATGAAATCACCCTGGGTGTAGTGGAGGCCCTAAATCCAATGAGGTGTCCTTATAAGAGGAGGAGAAGGGAGACACACACACACACACACACACACACACACACACACACACACACACGAAGGTCGTGTGAAGACAGAGGCAGAGACGGTAGTGATGCGTCTACAAGCCAAGGAATGCCGGCAGGTCCCAGGAGCCAGGAGAGAGGCAAGGGACGGCTTCTCCCTCACAGCCTCCAGGAGGGAGCCTCTGTCTCCTCCAGACTTGTAGACTCCTGAACTATGAGAGAACACTTCTGTGGCTTCAACGACCCAGCGTGTGGCAGCCCAGGTGATTAACACGGGGACCTCCTTGGGAGAGGCTCTCAGACACCACGGCCTCAGTCTCACCTTTCCTTGGTGGTGGTGGGGCGTGGCCCACAAGGACGCCTCCACCACCCTGGGGGAGAAGAACGCTACACCCCAGGTGTGACCATCTGAATGTGCCCCCCCCGAGGAAGGCAGGTCACACTCGTCATTTGCACAAGCACTGTGGCAGGGGCCGCAGGGTCAAGGCTCTGCCCCAGAAGGTGAGGAGGGAAGGTAAAGGAGTCAGGAGAGCGGAGCCAGCTCTTGAAGAGCAGCGGCCCAAATGCGACTTGAGTTCCTCTGATACAACGTGGAGGGCCAGGGTTGACACGTGGCAGGGTCCCTCCTAGTAGCAGATCCTCCTCTCCTATGGACAGCTGTGGTGCCCACGTCTCCTCCACGCTCAGAATGCGCTGTCCTCACTGTGGACCCACTGTGGGCCCGGCCCTGAGCTGAGCCCTCCTCACAGCTGCCCTCCCTCAGGCCTCACGTCGGTCCTCAGACGGGTCTCAGCTTCTCTTCCACAGCCAAGGAGACAGGTTCAGAGATGTGAAGCGTCCAAAGTCACACAGCACTAGCGGGTGACAAAATGGGGCGTCACGACCCCGAGCTTTCTTTTTTGGTGGGGGGGCGGGAGGGGCATGCCACGTGGCTTGTGGGATCTTAGTTCCCCGACCAGGGATCAAACCCAGGCCCCCGGCAGTGGAAGCGCCGAGTCCTAACCACTGAACCACAGGGGAATTCCCCAACTTGAGCTTTCTATTCCTTGAATCTCCTACACCTTTACTTGTGACATCCCAGCAAAAAGAGACAACTGGGGACAGGGAGACTAGGGGGTGCCAGGAGGAGCAAGTCTGATTCTGCCCTTTTCGATTCTGAAGCCAAGATGCAAAACTGACAGGCCAGATGCTGCTGGTGGGAACGTCAAATGCTGCATCCGCTCTGGCAAACAGTCTGGCAGCTCCTCAAATGATTAACTGTCGAGTTACCATAGGACCCAACAATTCTACTCCTACTATATACCCAAGAGAAATTAAAACGTATGTCCCCCACAAAATGTTCACAGCAGCCTTGTTTGTCAGTCAGAAAGTGGAACAACCCATCCATCAAACAACCCATCGATGGATGGATGGATGGATGGATGGATGGATAAATTAAGTGTGATCTATCCATATGATGGAATATTATTTGGTCACAAAAAGGAATGGAGCGCTGACACGTGCTACAACCTGGATGAATTTTGAAAACATTGTCTGAAGTGAAAGAAGCCAGTCATAAAAGACCACATATTGTATGACTCCATTCATATGAAAGTCTGATGGGGGGCCTCCCTGGTGGCGCAGTGGTTGAGAGTCCGCCTGCCGATGCAGGGGATACGGGTTCGTGCCCCGGTCTGGGAGGATCCCATATGCCGCGGAGCGGCTGGGCCCGTGAGCCATGGCCGCTGGGCCTGCGCGTCCGGAGCCTGTGCTCCGCAACGGGAGAGGCCACAACAGTGAGAGGCCCGCATACAGCAAAAAAAAAAAAAAAAAAGAAAAAGAAAGTCTGATGGGGAAACCCATAGGGACAGCACGTAGAATAGGGGCTGCTTAGGGCTGAGGGAGAGGTCAGGAGGTGTGGCTAAACAGTATGGGGCTCCTTTGTGAGGTGGTGAAAATGCTCTAAAACGGACTGTGGTGATGGTGCATGTATCTGTGAACAGACCAAAAACCACTGAACTATACACTTCAAATGGGTAAATTACATGGCATGTGAATTGTATCTCACTAAAGCTGTTTTTGGAGTTCTTCTTAATGACAGGCCCCAAAAATCCCCAAGTCAAGAATCTGAGTGCAAAAAGGGCTTAAAATAAACCCAAGCGTCCAAGAAAGCATGCTTCCCCTGTTTCATCCACCAGCTAATTCCATGTGCCTCCATTCACCCACGGTTGACCACTGGACAAAGGTGTTAACAATATCTGAGGTTGTCAACTGCAGAAATTAATTTAACTTCAGAGGAAATTAATTATAAATATAACCCCAAATGTTTCTTAGAGCTCTCTCTCCCCATCTGTAGCTATTAGCCAGAGAGCACCAGTATTCAGGCTACAATTTGGCATTCCCTCTAAATAGCTTTAAAATTGGAAGGAAAAGAATAGCCTTCATCTATATGGGGCTAGAATATAATGTATACACAATTAGCCGACATAGCCAGGTTACAGCATAACCTCTGATTAAAACAGTAAGTCACCTAAAAGAAAGTGTGATCTCCTAATAAAGGTGATCAGGCTGCTTCAGCAGGGAGCTGACTCCCCAGTCCTTGCCAAGCCCTCACCCAGCTCCCTCCCAGGCTAATTTAAAAAATACTACATCCTCTTACCCTTGCGGGAAAATCTGTAGCCAGAGAGGGTGACCTGTCCACAGATTGGTATCAGAGAGTAATATCCTAGGCCAGTGGCACTCAGACTGGGGGCTGGGGGGTAACAGAAAAAGGTGCAGAGATGGAGTGCCGCCTTGGAAAGCACAGGAAATTAAGGATCGTGACCTGATGCTGAGCAAGGTGGCTGGCTGGCCATCACACCATCATCCCAGGTACCCAAGCTGCTCTGCATCCACGGGAAGTGTCTCCATCCCTCCATCCCTCTCAGAGCCCCCGGTCCCCAATACTTGTCACAGAGTAATGGACTCAGTACACAGAAGGCCCCAAAGACTGTCTCCAGGGTTCAAATGATTACCAAGCCACAGAGGCAATTAAAACCCATCATCTTTTACAGCAACGGTATTAAACGAAATTAAGTACCCTTTACTACTGCTGAATTTTCGAGGAAGCCGAGCATTTCTGCATACGAAAGAGGTGCCTCCACAGCCCCAGCCAAGGGACAGGCAGCCAAAGCAGATTCTTTTTTTTTTTTTTTTTTTGCGGTACGCGGGCCTCTCACTGTTGTGGCCTCTCCCGTTGTGGAGCACAGGCTCCGGACGCGCAGACTCAGTGGCCATGGCTCACGGGCCCAGCCGCTCCGCGGCATGTGGGATCCTCCCGGACCGGGGCACGAACCCGTGTCCCCTGCATCGGCAGGCGGACTCTCAACCACTGCGCCACTAGGGAAGCCCAAAGCAGATTCTTAATAAGCCCCAGAAAGAGGTGGGGAGGAAGGGCCAGACAGGACAGCAGGCTGGGATGGACTCAGTTCCCTCCACCTGTGCCTGTCCCTCCAGCAGTAGGAGCCCGATTCACCCACCCAGGGTGGACTTCTTCTGAAGACAAAGAGAAGGACTCCCGGTGAGGGGGAGGGCCCTAGAAATGGTAACACGATGGTCCCGCCCCGTGGCTAGAGCCTAGGTCCAAGGTGACCCTGCCGACAGAAATGGTCCAAGGGAAACAATAATAACAAGTTTAAAATTCTTTGTCCACCCGGTTTCACGTTTTCAAGCACATCTGTGTACACTGAGACATACTGAATAACTCCCCTGGTTGGTCAGATGAAAAGAGGTCAAGTCTCTCCACAGCGCTGGGAGACACCTTCCTCCTTTGAAAAATGGGCATCAGGCCCTGGCCTGAACAACACAAACTGAGATGGCAAATGTGAAATCCTAACTCCAAGACCATGGCCCATAGGAAGCCTCTGTACCTCGAACCAAGCCACCAAGGCCAACCCAAAGCCCGAGCCCACGCCGCTAACACACACCTTCCTCAGAGCTTCTCCCCTGGCTCCAGGCTCGCCAGTGCCAACCTGCAGGCAGAGAGGTGCCTGAGGTCTTGCTCACAGCCGTGCTCAGGGTTATCTGAAGCCAGCCCGTGTGCAGGCCCCAGGACTGAACGCACAGCTGAGGTGATGGGTTCAGACCATCCCTTCCTACTTCCCAAACCACTCTTTTCCTGAAACATTTCAGGTTGTCTGGGTAGCAACTACCAGAGAGGCAGTTTCTACTCAGAAGTTAAGCATTTCACAAGTCAAAACTACCATGAGGCACCATCTCAGGCTAGTCAGAACGGCCATCATCAAAAAGTCTACAAACAGCAAATGCTGGAGAGGGTGTGGAGAGAAGGGAACCTCCTACACTGGTGGGGGGAATGCAAATTGGTGCAGCCACTAAGGAAAACAGTGTGGAGGTCCCTTAAGAAACTAAAAATAGAGCTACCATATGATCCAGCAATATGCTATTCTGGGCCTATATCCAGAGAAAACCATAATTTGAAAAAAATACACGCACCTCCATGTTCACAGCACCACTATTTACAACAGCCGAGACATGGAAGCAACCTAAATGTCCACTGACAGATGAATGGACAAAGAAGATGTGGTACATGTGTGCAATGGAATACTACTCAGCCATAAAAAAGAATGAAATAATGCCATTTGCAGCCACATAGATGGACCTAGAGATTATCACACTAAGTGAAGCAAGCCAGACAGAGAAAGACAAATATCATATGATATCACTTATATGTGGAATCTAAAATATGATACAAATGAACTTATTTGCCAAACAGAAACAGACTGACAAGACACAGAAAACATACTTATGGTTACCAAAAGGGAAAAGCAGGGAGGGAAAAATTAGGAGTTTGGGATTAGCATATACAAACAGCTATATGTAAAATAGATAAACAACAGGGTCTTACTGTATAGCACAGGGAACTATATTCAATATCTTGTAATAAACCATAATGGAAAAGAAGATGAAAAAGAATATATATGTAACTGAATCACTCTGCTGTACACCAGAAACTAACACAACTTTGTACATCAACTATACTTCCATTAAATAATTAATTAATTAATTTTTAAAAAGAAGTGAAACATTTAAAAGTTCCTTGAAACCAGAAGAGCCTCTGTGTCCTCCACGTGATGTGCAGGAAAGCTCAAGGCGCACACTGAAAACCACATCAGGAAGGATGGTCAGAAGACAGACCCTTGGTTAAGGAAAACGAGGCACTGTACTCTGGGGAAGATTGGCCGATAGAGGACTTCAGGAACAACGCCACAGCTCTTCTTGGGAGAGAAAGGATAAAAACTAGGCTGGTAGGCAGGCTCTGAAGCCAAGGTATCCCATCCCCCAGCCCCTCAAGCTGATTTCATGAAAAGAACAAATGGCAGCCTTAACCCTTCGCCTTGATTACCTTCATTAACATATTTTAGATGCACATGGCAATCAGTTCTTGATGAGCAAGTTTTACTTAACCCACGGAGCTGAACCAGGCTGCAGGTTCCCTGACACTCCCGGAGGACAGCAGGGCTCAACCCCGTCTGCACCTTGGAACAGCCTGGGGAGCCCCTAAAACCTACAGATATGGGCCCCACCCTCGGGGATTCTGAGTTCATTGGTCTGTGGGGAGGCCTGGGCATCAGTATTTTTTCAACATTCTCCAGATGACTCTAATGTACAGTCAGGGCTCTGCAAGAAGCTGCTTGTGCCATCTTACAGGAGAGAAAGTGGGCGACGGAGCCCTCAACAAAAGGTCTCGTTATTACCATCCTGCACACAAGAGTGGGGAAAAGCCAGGGAAGAGCAGAAGGAGGCTGGGACTTGAACCAGGGAGCGCTGGGCTTGAGTCCCTTGCAGGTGAGCCATGGGCAAAAGTGAGGGCAATACCTATATGTCACAGAGCTGCCATAAGCATCCCCAGAGATAAGGATGTGAAAGCACCTGGCACATGTCAAAAAACATTTGCTTGAATCCCAGGAGAGTGAGAATGCAGACCAAGAGGGTCAGAGAAGAAAATAAATTGCAGAGGACCGTCTCTGGGGGCAAGCCATATTCATTCACTCATTCTCTCATCAAACGTGTTTTGAGGACCTACTATGTGCCGAGCATGGTGCTCGGCTGGATGGATGTTAAGTGGACCAAGACCTGGTCTCTGCTCTGAAGGTGTTTATAGTCAGGTAGCAGGCTCATTACTGCAGCCTGGTGAGGCTTTGGGGCGCAAGACTGGGTGTGACCTGAGGCTTGAAGTCAGCAGCGGGGAGCCAGGAAAGGAAGGGGAGAAGGGCCTCCCCAGCTGAGGCTGTAGCGTCTTCAGTGTTGGCTGAAAGGCTGCAAGTGAACCTGAAATACTGTAGCTCAAGGTATCAGTGGAATGCAAGGAGAAGGGGGGCCAGGCCAGGCAGGGAAGGCCCTGCAGGCCACGACAGGAAGCAACAGAAAGCCTCCACAGGGTTTAAATAGGGGAGCAGCTCTTCAATCGGCTGTTACAGAGAAAAGCAGGGCCACTGTGGGCGGCTGAGTCACCTTAACACTTAGATGCTGGCAAGGAGGCAAGGGTGGCGAGAAAAGCATGAACCAGAAGGAAGGTTCCCAGACCCAGTGACCTGCATGCAGCCCGGGGTCCACTTCCCCATGAGCAGGCCCCTCCCCGCTCTGTCACTCATTCTACTGTTCCAGAAACATCCCGGGGGTGGGAGGAAAGGTCGGGGCAGGTGGGGGAGGCACAAGGAGAGAGAAGCACGTTGCACCCTTGGCGTGCTTGTCTTTGGTGAACACACTCAGCCACCTGTTGGGCCATAAATTTTACCTGTCAAGAAAAAAAAAAGTCAGATTCCCCTCCCAGGATGTGCTGGTCTGGTCCCTGCCACCTGCCACAAGGAACTTCCTTTGAGGGAAAGAGGGGACCCAAAGAAGTGCTTGCAGTAAAAGAGAGAAGCCAGGGCTTCCCTGGTGGCGCAGTGGTTGGAAGTCCGCCTGCTGATGCAGGGGACACGGGTTCGTGCCCCGGTCCGGGAAGATCCCACGTGCCGTGGAGCGGCTGGGCCCGTGAGCCGTGGCCGCTGAGCCTGCACGTCCGGAGCCTGTGCTCCACAGCAGGAGAGGCCACAGGGTGAGAGGCCCGCGTACGGCAAAAAAAAAAAAAAAAAAGAGAGAGAGAAGCCAAGATAATCATGCAAGTCCCTCAAGTCCCTCTACCTGTTATTAAATGTCTCACCCCTCAAGAGAGGGAGGGTGATCTTTCTAAACCAAAGAGATCCTTGGAGGCAGAAAAGAGCATCGATTTGGAGATTCTGGAGATGGGAGGGCCAGGTTCCAATCCCAGCACCCAGAGCAGGTCAAGTGATAGAGCAGAAAGAGGAACCCAGAAATCTCCATTCTGACGTGTATAGACTAGGTGACCATGACAAGTGACTAAGCTTCTCTGACCTTGAGTTTCTCCCTCTATAAAATGGGATTCAAAGAGCTAACACAGGAAACATGCTTAGCACGGGGCTGGAATGAGAGGCAGACAAAGTCCCTCTTCCCCCTTCCCCGCTGCCTGCCCCGCCCCACCAGTCACTGAACTCTCTCGGTTTGGCCACGAGCGGGAATCAAACCTTTCCTGCCTGTCCCGCAGACAAAACAGGAGAAACACTTGGAAAAGTCAAGAAGCACACTTGTAAATTTAAAGTCTAGTTACTACTGATTCTACTTTTTTCAGATTTCTTGGACACCAACCTGAATCAGCCCACCCCCAGCAGTGGTCCTGGGCAGCCACAGTATTCCAAGGGCTGAAGACGCTCCAGCAAGAAGGATGCCATCTCAGTGCAAAGCAGTGTCTTTATCCGCCTTAATCTAGGCAGCCCCTTACCCTACAAAGAGAAACAGACTATTCCACATGAGGAAGATCATTCTCTATAGGAGACAAAAGCTGTCCATGCCTTGGAAGTCATATTTATCTGCAACACCAATAGCCTAACATGCCTGTTGTCTCCTCATGCCAGGAACATATTTCTATAAATCCTCACATAAAAGAAAACTTTACTTTCCAGAGGGATAAACAGGGGAGGAAAAAGGAAACAACAGTCGCAGCAAAAACATCACCAGTCAAACAGAACTCGGTCCACCAGGAACTTGACTAGATGTGCAGTGTTACAGATGTTTTATAGCCATGATGTCTGTTCTATTTAAAACACTTGCACTCGGCCAACCCAACCACGGGAAAGAGAGAAAGAAAAGATATATTCCCCAGTGTGCCCAACCCAGCTAACTGGTCTGGGCTGGCTGTTTATCGAGGTAAAGAGGTAACCGGGGACCTGTAGCTCCCGGCCGAAACGGTGGAGCGCTCATTTCGTAGTTCACTCTGGAGGGCTGTCAATTCAGCCTCGTGGCCCGACAAATGGCGCCCGGCCTCTCTGAAGGGCACTTCTGCCTGGAAGACCAGGGTCTTCTATGGGGAACTTACCCTGCACCTGACAAGGCTTCATAAAATCTAGTCCCCTTCCCTCAAGGAAGAAAAATCTGCCCAGTTAAACCTCATCTGTCCAACCACACTCATTCATTCCCTCCACAAACATCTGTTCAGTGCCTGCCATGCATGAGGCCCTGAGCTAGAGGCTCACGGGCAAATCAGCCATGGTCAGGATGCCCCGTGTCCCCCGAGAATGGAAGCCTCATAAGGGAGAGTCAATTCACCCTCCAGAATGGAAGCATCATAAGGGTAAGACTTTTGTCTGTTTTGTTCACCACTGCATTCCTAGCACCTAGAAGAACGCCAAGCACACAGCAAGCACTCAATAAATATGGGTTGAACCAAAGAGTGAACGTATACTCCCTGCTCTTCAATTACCCAGTTTGTGGATGATTCAAGGTCCCCGGGGACCTTCCTTGTCTCCTCTCTGGACCCTTGGTAATTCCCAGCACTCCTGGTTGCTAAGCTGGATACAAGCTTCAGGAGATAAAAGGCTTCATTCCTAAGCAGAACAGCTGGCCACAGTCCTGTTCAGGAGGCACAGACAACACAGAGTGCTGCTCTGAAAAGTCGTGCTGGACTGAGTCAGACAGACCTTTCTCTGGACGAACACAGTTAGTGATTTGGTAGCATCATCTTTTATATATAAAAAAAGACAATTAGTGACTCTGGGTAAGAAACCACTTAAAGGGTCAAATGAAACAGGGAGGGTCCTGAAACCCCTGGCAGTCACAGATTCAGTGACAACAACCAGCGTCTGTATTACTGGCTCTGGATTCTATTCGACATCAAACATTAATGACTACCTAGTCCCCACCAGGCCCTGGGAGCCCAAACGAAAAGATTCAGTTCTCTGCCCTTAAAGATCTCGCAGGGGCCGGACAAAAACACACAATGGCAGGAGTGGGCAAAGTACGACAGAGGGAAATACAGTGAATCGTGTCAGGAGGGTCAGAGAAGGCTTCAAAGAGAAGATGCCTGACTAGGGTTTTCAAGGATAAGCAGGAATTTCCCAGGGAGACAAAAGAGAAAGGCAGACAGTCATAACAGCGTGAAATATCCTTGCCCATTTCAGGCACTAAAAGTTTGGCACTGCTAGGAATCGACTGGAGAGGAGAGTTTAATGGGAGATACGGATGGAGACGTGGAGTCTTGTAGACCATGACCAAGGAGACTGGACTTCATCTTGAAGACAAGAGGTCAAAGATTTGAAAGAGAGGATTAACATGACCAGCTCTGTGTTTTAGATAAGTCACTCTACAGATCGAAGGGCTTGAAAATAGACACTGTAAGAACAGTCAGAAGCTTATCATAATAGTCCAAGATGAAGGGGCCCTGAACTAAAGCAAGGATATTTTGCATAACAAAGCAGGAAGAGATTTAAGAGTGAGCAGGAGACAAAATTATCAGAACTGGGTAAATGGCCAGATGCAGAAATGAGGGACAGGAAGGAGTTTTGAATTTACTGGGTGGCTGAGTCAGTGGCGTTTTACCAACAGAGATAAGGAATGCAGAAGAAACATGGGCTTCCCTGGTGGCGCAGTGGTTGAGAGTCCGCTTGCCGATGCAGGGGATACGGGTTCATGCCCGTCTGGGAAGATCCCACATGCCACGGAGCGGCTGGACCCGTGAGCCATGCCGCTGAGCCTGCGCGTCCAGAGCCTGTGCTCCGCAACGGGAGAGGCCACAACAGCGAGAGGCCCGCGCACCGCAAAAAAAAAAAAAAAAAGAAGAAAAAGGGCTTCCCTGGTGGCGCAGTGGTTGAGAGTCTGCCTGCCAATGCAGGGGACACGGGTTCGTGCCCCGGTCTGGGAGGATCCCGCATGCCACGGAGCCGCTGGGCCCGTGAGCCATGGCCGCGGAGCCTGTGCTCCGCAATGGGAGACGCCACAGCAGTGAGAGGTCCGCGTACCTCAAAAAAAAAAAAGAAAAAAAAGAAAAAAAGAAACAGGTTTGCAGAGGAATGATAAATGTGTTCAGTTTGGGTGTATTAAATTTGCAGTGTCCATGGGACAATTTGGGCATCTGTTCTGCAGCTCAGGAGAAAGATTAAGCCAGATGACCCAGATTGAATTTACCAGTGTCTAAGTGGCCTCTAAAATCGTGGGAGTGAATGAGATGAGAGGCAGGGACAAGGACAGTTTCAGGAGGAATCCCAACATCTTTTGCAAACCCAAAACAATGGCCAAAGAACCAGGAGAGAAATGAGAGAAAACTGTTTTGCCAAGTGTGGCATATGGCCCCTTGGTCCATTCCCCTTCCCTTGAATCTGAGTAAGCGTGTGACTGCTTCAACCAACAGAATACAGAGAAGGGACGGTATGTGACTTCCAAGGCTGGGTCATAAAAGGTGCTGTAGTTTCCAGCTTTTTCTCTGGGGCATGCATACTTGGAGCCCTGAGCCGCCCAAGTAAGAAGACCAACTACCCTGAAGCCGCCATGTTGTAAGGGAGCCCAACCACATCAACAGACCGAACGCTGGAGCTCCACTCTTGCAGTCATCCCTGTCCAGGCACCAGACACATGAGTGATAAGGCTTCAGATGATTCCAGCCCTTTGCCCTCCAGTGACCATTCCGATGTCAAGTCTTCTGGCCTGAGGTCTGAAACATGGTGAAGCAGAAACCAGCTATCTCTGTTGTGCCCTGTCTGAATTCCTGACCCCGTGACTCCCTGAGCATATACAATGGTTGCTTTGAGCTGCTAAATTTGGGAGCAATTTGTTACAGAGCAATGAGAACTGTAACGCCAAAGTTAGGGCATTTCAAACAGAAGGGAAGGGTCAATGGTGTTCAACAACATAAACATGTTTAGTACGGTAAGAAGGAATCAGCTCTCCATTTCGTTGGCTCCAGAGCTCAGCCACACACTTTCCATGACCGATCTCAGTACCTGCGGGGCCAGGAATCTACACGCGGCTCATCCACAAACTCCAAGCTGCCATGTGAATCACTGTCCCAGACGGGCCCCTGGGGGTGCTGAGGGCTGAAGTGACTTGCTCTCTGTGGATAGCTGGGAGCATTCATTTTGGGGAAACCTGACTGCTGATGGCAACTGGCACTAAAGATTTGCCCTTGAACACAACTGTTCCAAGGCACACCGCCACGTGCTCCCTGTGGTCAACTTTGCCTTCAGAAAGGTAGAAGTCTAAAAAGTCAGGTGTTTCTGGAGAGAAACGGTTAGCATTGTACATATCAGTAGTTTCAAGCAGTCACCTGAAAACAGGCTGAGAAGCAATCTGTTTTAAAAGCACTTTCTTGCCCTGGGCCAAGGGTACTCCTCTCTTCCTGAGTGAACGCTGGACTTTTGATACTCAGGATACATGTGAAACTATGATCGTCTTGCACAGTCTGCATCTGCGGCTCTGGGCAACTCACTTCCTGTCCAGCCATCAAGTCTCTGGGTCTCCTGACTGGCTGGGAAAGGCAGCATTCCTCTCCCTGGCCACAGCCCTGCCCCCTAAAGGCCTGCTTCGTCTTCCACTCTGTTCTTGCCCTGATCCCCCCAAACCTTCTCTGTGCCCCAGAGATAATCCAGGTCAAAGGAATGTGTTAAAACACAGAGACTGAGCCACCTGGGACCCTGTGGAATACTCAGTCTGCACAAAGGGAGACCTAGGAAGGAAATAAGACCCAGTGGTACAATTAACCAGAGGAGAAACCTGATCTTATCACACCTTTTCTTTTGCAAAAATCTCATCATAAGGATATGGTTGAGCTGTTTTTTGTTTTTTGTTTAATTTATTATTTATTTTTGGCTGCACTGAGTCTTCGCTGCTGCGCGTGGGCATTCTCTGGTTTTGGCGAGCAGGGTCTGCTCTTCGTTGCGGTGCCTGCAGGCTTCTCATTGCGGTGGCTTCTCTTGCTGTGGAGCACGGGCTCTAGGTGCATGGGCTCAGTAGTTGTGGCACGCAGGCTCAGTAGTTGTGGCGCAGGGGCTTAGCTGCTCTGCAGCATGTGGGATCTTCCCAGACCAGGGCTCGAACCCGTGTCCCCTGCACTGGCAGGCAATTCTTAACCACTGCGCCGCCAGGGAAGCCCATGGCTGAGTTTTAACTGTCCCTTTATCAACACAATTTCTGAGCAGCTACTTGGAATGAAACCTTGTGGGAAGAGAAATGAAGAGTAATAACAGGAATCACTGTCCTGGGCGGGGGGGGGGCTGATATTTTAATCAGGGAGACAGGATATCTGCAGAGACACTGAAAATCATCG
The DNA here is from genome assembly GCF_025265405.1 of Mesoplodon densirostris. Lineage (NCBI taxonomy): Eukaryota > Metazoa > Chordata > Mammalia > Artiodactyla > Ziphiidae > Mesoplodon > Mesoplodon densirostris. Next base: position 61,212,035 of record NC_082678.1, read on the forward strand.
ACACAGTTTTCAAGGTTTCAGCCTTTATTACTAGGTTCCAAACTACCTCTGCAACCCTGCCTCCCATTCTCTCGACACCCCATGCTCCAGCCTTGCTGCTCTCACCACTACATGCACTTCTACACCCCCAGGCCTTCATTCAAGCTGCCCCCTCGCCCAGAAACCTCCCTCCACCTACTGTTTTGTTTTTGTTTTTTTTGCAGTACGCGGGCCCCTCACTGTTGTGGCCTCTCCCATTGCGGAGCACAGGCTCCGGACGCGCAGGCTCAGCGGCCATGGCTCACAGGCCCAGCCGCTCCGTGGCACGTGGGATCCTCCTGGAGCAGGGCACGAACCCGCATCCCCTGCATCGGCAGGCGGACTCTCAACCACTGCGCCACCAGGGAAGCCCCCTCCACCTACTTTTGCCCATCACCCTTCTCCAAGCCCTCAGCCCTCAGTCCAAACGTCTCTGCTCAAATGTCATGTTGCCTACTAGGCGTTCCCTGATCAACCTATTCAAAACTGCAAGCCACCCCACACCCCAGCACTCCCGAGCCCTTCTTTTGGCTTATCATCTTCTAACGACTATGATTTACTTATTTTATTTATCATGTCTCCCCCCCCACCAGAAGGAAGTTTTGTGAGATCAGGAATTTTGTCTGTTTTGTTCACAGATGTACTCCTAGTACCTGGGTCATGAGTGATAGTCAATAAATATTTGCTGAGTGAATGAACGAACATTCTAAAGCATTCCCCCATCTCCCTTCAGACACCATAAACGATTCCTGTCTCTACACCCGCACAGGATATAAACTGTTCCTGAACAGTGGCTTCCCGTTATCACTACCTATTTACTCATCATGTTCAAGTGCCTTGCAGGAAAAGACCATTGTTTATTCATCTTCATATCCCCCAAAGCATTGGTGGTGCTCAAGTATATAATCTACTGAATCCAACTTAAAAATCAAATTGCATGGAAAATGGGCACAGAATACACAGCTAATGTAACTCTCTACCTAAATGATTCTCGTGTCCTTCAGCAGTACTTACGAGGCTTGTCGTGGGCGCAGAGCACAGTGCGAGGGTTTCTGAAGATACAGATAAACAAGACACGCACGTGCAACGTCCTACGTGACAGCCACTAGCCACGTGTGACTAGCCCCATTTCAAATGTGGGGGCGGCGTATGTACTGCATGGCACAGAACGTATAGCTCGTCGAACAAAGTTCTACTGGACAGCAGTGACATAGAGAGTTCTGGTCCTCAGCGTCTAAACCTCTAGTGGGGCACACAGGACAGGTACAGGAAGGATCAGGAAAACAATATGCTAACCAGTCATAAAGGAACCAGCAGAGGGCTGCGAGCGGAAAGGTAAGAGCTGTCACTGCTTGGGGGAAAGGAAGAAGTGGAAGAGGCTTCAGAGAGGGGAGGAGATACGTGAGATGACCCTCTAAAAATGAGGGAGCTTTTCTAGGCAAGAGAAAGGAAGGTCATGCCAGAAGCCTGGACACAGAGGGGCTCCAGGGCCCACTCCCTAGAGCAGAGGTGCCTGGGGACCTGTGTGACATGACGCAAGAAGGTGAGGCCGGACTTCCAGCTCTGGAATTCCAGACCCCCTGGGCAGTCGGGATCAGGGTGCATGTAAGTCTGGAGTCAGAGACAGGCCACCAGAGAGAAGCCACTCGAAGCCAGATGAGAGGTCTGACGGACGACGGCGGCAGAAGTAGAGATGAGGGAACGGACACGTGGCGGCAGCAGCCCAGGGATGAGGCCACCAGTGACCCTTGGGGAGACGGAACGCTCCAACTGAAAGGGTCCACGGAGCTCGCCATAGCACAGGCCCCCGAGACTGTAAAGCAGCTGGAAGGCACATCCCACATCTGCTCGGAGTCTGGGGCTGGGGGGCTCACAGACTAACCAACACACAAGTCCGGATGGCGCGGCCTCAGAAGCTCCCACTGGGAAACTGAGGGGTCCACCCTCTGTCCAAGTGCAACAGGCCAGCTTTCCTCGGTCCCTCCCAGGCCACCCACTGTGGGTTAAAAGACGTATTTACGCACCCTGTGGGGGCTCAGCGTGGAACAATTCCAGACACAGAACGAGGCCTTAAGCAGGTGGCCAAGATGCAGGGCGCCACTTGGGTGATGCTACTGTAGGGCTCCACCAAGCCTAGGATGCATTTCGGTGAGCAGCTAATAATAAAAGCAGGAGGAGGGGGAAAGGTGGAAAAGTCAACCTGGCATTTCCCGGGGACCCTCCTCCTCCCCACACCGCCACAGGCACCTTTGTGACAACTGGCTTCTATCTCCAATTAGCCTATTTTCAGCGGCCAAGGGCCAAGACCCAATACGCAGGAGGCCCTCTATTCAAGAGCCTTTTATCTAGCAGGCACATACTTGACAAAAAAGAAAAAGGGAAGGATTTCTAAAGCGGTCAGGCCAAAAAAACTAAGAGGACTGGGCGGTGCTGTATTCAGAACAAAGAAAATTCTGGAAACCTCCCGAAAGGACCCTGCCTGCCCCTTGCTATTCAGCAATCAGGAGCTGACAGGGCTGTGGACACGCGGCGGCTGAGGAGGGCAAGGGGCCGAGGGCCACCTCCCACCCCCCCACCCCCAGCACCCTGCCTCCCCCTTATCGCCAGCCTGCAGGATGGAGCAGGGCCTCTGCCTGTGTAACAGGGGGTGGGGGCTGCAGGGAGAAGTAAAAGGGGGAGAAACCCACCCGAGAAGCAACTTCCTGCCAGGCCGACAGCTGACATTCGAAGTGCACACAGGATATGCCAAGAAATTATCAGGCCTGGCTTTTCTCTCCCTGATAGATGACGAAGCAGAAGAAAAAGCAGCAGCAGCAGAACACGCAAAAAGCAAGAAAACGAAGAAACAACCGCAGCCACACACGTCTCATAAATCACGACTTTTATTGAAAGTTTTGCCACATAACAGCAACAGTCAAATTGAATAAAGACACCCTGCTGTAAAGTAACAGGGAGAGTCTGGTCATCTCCCCCAGCCCAGGATGGCTGGGAGGGAAAACGCCTCTGAGACAGAGAAGGGTTGGGGGGAAGGAGATTCAGCGGTAGAGACGGGTGGTGGGTTTTCTCCATTATTCCCAAAACATGGGCACCTAGAGGCTACGAGAGACGTGGGGTAAACACGGCACAGAGGAGAACAAACACGTTGGTCAGGGCTTTGCTCTGCAGGGTGTGGGGTGGGTCCGTCTGATGAGGGGGTCAAGAGTGAAATCAGGACTTGGGATGGATCTGCAAAAAGCGTCGGATGCAAGGAAGGAAGAGAAGCATCCATGGTTGAACCCCACGGGAGGAACACCAGACTGGGGGCCGGCAGTTAGTGCATCCGCAGCCAGTTCACACATGAAGCCAGCCCGGCTATGCCCAGCCACTGCCACAGGGATCACGGGGGGCCCACGCGGTGGCAGAAGATGCCACTTCTGCTCATCTCACCGGCACCCCCTGCTCCAATTCTATCACAGAGTCAGAGAGGGGGCTGCAGCTGGAGGAAGGCCTTCCTTCCTCAAGGAGGACCGGTCACTCCAGAACCTTCTCCCCAAGTTACTCACCCTGAAAGCTCGACATGCTGCCGTCCCTGAACTGGGAATGGAGCTAAGATGTTCCTCCAGTGCCTCAGCCTGCGAGGTGGGAGGAGTGACAAGATGAGGGGTCTTTATCTAGTTCCAGCCTCTCCTCTGCCTGATTCATCTAAACAAATTAGCTTCGTGGGTGTTCTTAAGTGATGACGAGCTGGGAAAGAAATGAATGTATTTCTTTCCAAATTATGCCGTTTGCAGAAGCCAGAGAAACAGATTTGTGGTCAAATAGATTTGAAGGCCTTGTAGTAAGACAACGACTTTCATGGGGCAAGTGGCCACCAAGGTGGACCGGTCGGAAGCCCTCCGCACGCGGCTGAGTGTATGGGAGCCCCGCTCAACCTGGACAGGCCCCTGCCCTTTCCCTGACACAGGATTCCAACTCAGGAGCCAGCCCCAGCAATGTGACACCAGAGGGTGATGTAACAGCCAGGAGTGTTTCTAAGCAAATGCCCTGGAGAACTGGACACCCTGACTCCAGGCCGAGTTAACGATTACCAGCCTAGTAGTACCTGCAGTCAGGCCTGGTACACTCCTTCCTTTCTGACTCCACCCCAAGCCCCTTAAAAACAGCCCCCAGAATGACCGTGTGCCTCCCCTCCCCGGGGTGAGGGTGGACTCTCATTCACACGGAGGTTTTAGCAGCAAATGTGTCATAAGGCAAAAGGCAGAAATTCTCGATTGTGGAAAGAGATAGGGAGGCCACATTTTCCCAAAAGATTAAAATACCGTTTCTGAAATGTTAATGTTTAACCAGTCAGCTGCTCACCGACAGACCCACTCCTCAAGGGGGTTAGGAAGACAAAGAAGGGCCTCAGAGTTTTGATTTCTGTTGTCTAAAACTTAAGAAGAATTAAAAATCACAAACTATTATTTTTCATTATGGTGTATCACGAGATTTTGAACATAATTCCTGCAGTAGGACCTTGTTGTTTATCCATTCTGTATATACCAGGATAACTGAGTCACTCTGTTGTACAGCAGTAATTAACACAACACTGTAACTCAACTATATACTTCAATAAAAAATAAATTAAAGGGCTTCCCTGGTGGCGCAGTGGCTGAGAGTCCGCCTGCCGATGCAGGGGACACGGGTTCGTGCCCCGGTCCAGGAAGATCCCACATGCCGCGGAGCGGCTGGGCCCGTGGGCCGTGGCCACTGAGCCTGCGCGTCCGGAGCCTTTGCTCCACAACAGGAGAAGCCACGACAGTGAGAGGCCCGCGTACCGCGAAAAAAAAAAAAAAAAATCACAAACTAAAAACTAGACCACCAGTGACTTCATGTAACAGAAGTTTCTCCAACTCCAGAACACGGGGTCATGGAGAGGTCAAGATCTCACCTCACACGTCCATTCCTGAGGCTTTACAGGGACTCCCTACGGAGGGGAAGGGGTCTGGGGGCTGGGCTGGCAGGTAGACAAGTGCTATCGTGGGGTGGGGTGTTGTACTGTGTGGTGTTGAAGAAGTAATACACGGTTTCAGAACATGCTTGTTGAATTGTACTGAACCAACCGTGAAGCTTTATGGACAAGCAAGCGTAGGTGGACTCTGGCATGACCCTGAGGGGAGGGCAGTAAACTGGATCCAGACCTGGTCTGCGCTCCCAGCTTGCTGCCTGCTGCTGGCTGTTTGACCCTAAGCCCTCTAAGCCTTAGTTACCCCATCTATGAAATGGGGCCATATTCCCGGTATTTTACAGCATTGCTATGAGGATCCAATCAGACCATATGTGAAAGTGCTTTGTTCTCCAGAAAAGGCATTGGAGGCATCAGTCTCCTGGACCCTCCCAGTGACTCACCCATCACAGACATGTGATTTTTCTACCTCAGATGTCCAGTAACAGGGCCTGAGGGAAAATGGGAGCAGGAATTCTAATCCCCCCTTGGCATCAATAGCGTCAATCACCTGAAAGGAGAAATCCTCTCTCAGGAAGATAAGGGAAACCTCATATCATCTAATTAGAGCAGGCAGGTGAACGCACGTTCAAAAGCAGGCAGCCCCGCTCAGCCTGCTGCTCCTGGGCGGCCGGAGTGAGACTCGGCAGACGGGGTCTGGGGTGCCTCTGCTGTGGGAACGGGCACCTTTCAACCATGAGGGCCACCACCCACGTGGAGGGGAGAAGGAAGGGGCGGGAGCACGGCCACGCGCACCTCTCAACACACCCCTTTGTGCCCTCCACCGACGCCCCACTCCCACCAGGCTGCTCATCCCAGGGACCCCCAAACACACTCACTCAGAGGGGCCTGAGCACCTTTATTCTCACTGGACGCGCCTCAAGTGCACCGCCCTCGGTCCTTGTGGAAGCCTTATGCGGCAGGGTTGATAATGTCCCATCATCGCATCTTTAGCAGCGGCAGCACATCAGCTAACCCGCTGGGGCCCTCACTCCATGTCAGGCCCTGTTGCAAGCACCTGACACACACTGACATGTTTAACATTCACCACAACCCTGTAAGGTGGCAATTATCATTATCTCCATTTTACAGATAAAAGAAACAGAGGCACAGAGATGCAGAGGAAAGGACATGAGCTAGAGCACGAGCCCAGGCAACATGGCTCCAAGCCTACACCCCACCGGCTGGTCCACGCTACCTCCTCTGAATGCAGTACATGGTGTCTCATCTTCTTCTCCCAGAAGGCAACGCCTGGCTATCACTTCTTATCAAGCACCCAGAAAGTACTGGAAACAAACTCCAGATTTGGTAAATGGAAGAGGAGGAAGGGAAAGGACTGAGAGGACAGGTTGAGAAAAAGAGGAAGGAGAGGAGAGAGCGGGGAGGAGGGGTGTCACGTCTTGGCTGTGAGTCCCGGGATCAGGAATTTAGAACCGGGGTCCTACTTAGGCAGGTGTCAAGAGGAGTCAGGAGGCCCACACCCACTACTACCACCCCAACCCCCCACCCCTGCCAAGAGTGGGAGGCGGTAAAGGTCAGAAAAACAGAAGCAACAGGGGCTTCCCTGGTGGCGCAGTGGTTGAGAGTCCGCCTGCCGATGCAGGGGACACGGGTTCGTGTCCCAGTCAGGGAAGATCCCACATGCCGCGGAGCGGCTGGGCCCATGAGCCATGGCCGCTGAGGCTGCGCGTCCAGAGCCTGTGCTCCGCAACGGGAGAGGCCACAGCAGTGAGAGGCCCGCATACCACACACACACAAAAAAAACGGGAGCAACAGCAGCAGCCATGACAGATGCCATGTACAGCATGTGGGCCGTGAGGCCAGCTCCAGGCTAAGCATTTTATGTGCATTATTTCACTGAATCCTCCCCAAAACTCTATGAACTCAGGGTCATCATTATCCCATTTTACATTTGAGGGAACTGATGCTTCCAGATGTTACATCACTTGCCCAAAGCCAGATATCTACCAGAGCTGAAACTACCCAGCCTGGTCCAAAAGCAGTATCTACATGACTTTTCCCTAGTTGCATGGTACCCACTGTCCTCCAGCCACACGTATGGATGAACAGAGCACGGGATGTCTTTAACCCCAAGCCATGCATCCTTAGAATACACAAAGCCAGGAGGGCTCATGTCCAGGAGGTGAGAAGTGCAAAGAGAAAACTGAAGACAATTAGGTGAGAGGCCTGGCCATAAGATGTCATTCATGTCAGCAGATGCATCCACAGCCACCCAAGGAAAGGCCAACTCAAGGGATGACGGCCCCAAAAGCCTGCTCGATCGCTCCCAAGTCCTCGTCAAAGGCACTTGGACTGGGAACAAAGACCAAAAATGAAGACGGCACCCACTGATTCTCCCCCAGTCTAGGTGATTCCTTCTTTCAAGTCTTTGTTCAAACCTCTGCTGTTCCAAGAAGCTCTGCCTGGCTTAACAGCCCCCGTCTTCACCCCATGAACCCCTGGCCTTCACTGCTGCTCAGAAATCCACTACGTCATCGCACACATGACCCCATGTTCCATCACTGTTTCTACACGCTCAGAGACTGTTTCCTAGCAGGGCTTAACCACCTGAGCAGAAGAGGAAACTCCTCTGGAGACAGAATCGTTGCTTTACTTTCTTAGGTTGCCTCTCCCCTGCTCCTTGCTCGACCCCACCAAGCAGAACGTTCTACAAGCAACCACTCAGTAGGAGCAGCTGACCCACCTGAGCAGCTCAAGGCCTGGGAAGGTTGCTGGTCACCTGTTGCCAGGGAATTAAACTTGCTAACCACTACCCATCGTGCCATCCCTCTCTGAATTTTTGACGCGTTATCTGTTTATCCCCTCCTTCCTCTCCCAAATGTCTCATTTTCAATTTAATCATTGCTGGATGTTCTTAAATCAACCTCATAGTAACCCAGCTAAATCTCAGGGCTGCAAACACTAGGCACTCAGCTGCCACACCAGGAAGCTGGCAGTGACCAAGTAGCAGCAAAGAATGACGAGGAAATTTGGGGAGTGACATGGAAGTCCCAGTAAAGATACTGAAGATATGAAAACCACGATGATCACTCCAATAACATGCAGGACCTGCAATCTGTTTGCCACCCTGTCTAAAGCACTCCCCAAATGTCCATTGTGCAGAGCGTAAATGCTAAGTGATAGATCAGAGGTAAACACCTTCCTAAATTATGGACTTCGAGAGGGAAAGGAGGGCTCCTCAATAGTATGAAGGGAATAAAACCAGAAAAAGGGCAGGGAAAATATTTAGGATGTTAAAGTTTGAGTGACACATATCAGGATACGAGTTCAAGAGCTGGATGGGAAACACCTTCAGTCCTCTGGCTGGATCTGGTCCTGAATTTACCGTTAGTCAGGTCAAATAGTAAATTACCACACTACGCCTATGGCTGCAAAAATGCAATATAACTTCAAATGACATCTAAAACAATACAAGTTAGTACTGTCACCCATGATAATGTGCTTCTCCATATAGCTTCTTTCTTGATCTGTCCTTTTGTATTTTGTACAATCCTCCTGCTGTTTTGTTGCTTCTCTGCTAGTCTACCTTCCATGACCATAATACAGAACTCAAGCATATTTCTTATCATTTGATCTGTTTCCTATTGCTGAGAACACATGGTAAATAGGTGTCCATCATCCAATCCAAGCCTTTCTGTTATGCAGAACTGAGAAACTGACGACTACTGTGTCAGACTCCCTTGCAGCTAGCTGTGAAAAGGGAAATAGGGGACTCTGTGCTTCTGTTGTTTGCTCTGGCAGAATGGCCAGGGAGGTGTTTGGATGTTCTGCAGCAACATCCTGCACCTCAGCTGACTCCTCACGGAGAATCTACTTTGCTGGTGAAGATCACAGCAAAGCAGCAGCAGTGCTCCCTGACCAGGCAACATGGCTGTGGTTCTGAACCCTGCAGCTGTAGCATCAGCTTCCCAATTTGCTAGGTGGCTCCCAGATGACAGACGATGAAGCAGCTACTTGGAGACCCAGATCTGCTGCGTGGCTCTGAGCCGTTTCTGAGAGCACAACCTAGAGGTTTTTCTAGATCGCCCAGTGATTTCTGTAAGCATTTCGATGCCCTCCAACACATTCCGTTCTGCTTAAACTAGATAGGAGTGGATTCAGCTTTCTGCAACCGAAACCAGACCAAAACTTGGCTTTTGTTCTTGTTTTTAAAAGTAGATCAACATCTTCATTTAAAAAGAAGACACAAACCAGAACCCTGTAATTTCAGCTAAGTTTCAAACTGGCTGACTGGCCTGCAACAAGGCATTTACTAATGTTTACTGGGCCACAGTTTTTCTCATCCATAAAATGAGAGAGTGAAACAGGATGACCTCCAAGGTCCCTAACAAGCCTAACATTCGGTGATTCTAAATCCGAATGCCCCTTACTTTCGTAATTCTGAATTTATTTTCGCAATCAGTAAGATCAATGCCCCTCAGTAAGGAGGAAAAAAAAAGTTCTCATTCTTAATAGGGTGGTGGATTTCAAATCATGTTCTGGGACACAGGGTTCCAGGCCATGAAACTCCACTTTCCCCTGAAGCTGAACATTTCCTTTGAAGAAATGGGTGGTAGGGGCAGGTGGGTAGGGGTGGTGAATAATATTCCATTATAGTTTGTCCTAGAATGGGAAGTGGTAGATTTGGTTTCTTCATTGTTTGTAATTCTTTACAGCAGAAAGTACTCATCTATTCTTTGTATAATTAAACAAATAGAAAACAGGCATAGCTTGCTTTCAAATTCTGTTTACCCGTATGTACTATCCCCCACCACCACCAAAAAAAAAGAAATAGATCAGTATGTTGATTATGATTATCTCTGTGCGGTGAGATTTCAGGACCATTTATTTTCATTTTTGTACTTTAGGACATTTTCCAAATTGGCCACATGTATTAACCTAGTGGGTAAAAAGGACATTGAGGAGCCTCCGCGCTCTCTCCCCTTCCCTCGTCTTTGCAGGCGGCCCCTTGGAATGGTTACTCGGAAAGTTCTGATTCAGAGGAAAGCTATTTCCATCCTCAAACTTGGATAAATGTTAACCAAGTAAGATAGACAGGTGGCTAGGTCAGCCTGCTGAAGATAAGTACGTAGGTAAGCAAACAAAAGAGGAAGCTGGGCCCAACTGCACTGAAGAAGGCGCAAGTTTAAAGACTAAAGTCAGTCCAAGCCGAGTCCAGAAACACTGGTCTGTTAAAACTGAAGCCTTACCCTGCAGCACAAAGAAAACTGGTTACTATGAACACATGTTTTACAAAATCTACTTAACTTTTCAAAATCAAGTTGAATCTCTCAAACTTCTGTTGAGGGTATACAGTAGTTCCATCCTCCTTATAGGATCAATTAAGATAAAAATATATTTTATAAGGAGATTACATATGTAAATACATATAATACGTTATAGGTATATTTAAAAGATTATAATTATTTATGTGTGTGTGTCCATATATATCATCTCCTTTAATGGGAATTCCCTGGCAGTCCAGTGGTTGAGACTCAGAACTTTCACTGCCGGGACCCGGGTTCAATCCCTGATCGGGGAACTAAGATCTCACGAGCTGCACGGTGTGGCCAAAAAAAAAAATATTCATAGTCTGTAACCCAAAAATTCCACATCATGGTGTATGTTGTATGAAGGCAATCAGAGATGGTGATAAGGGGGTCACGTACAAGGATGTTCACCATGGTGTTATTCATAATTATAATAAATCATTAACAAGCTAACTATTCAACAGTAGGCTTTGGTAAAATAAACTAGACTTATAAGTCACAATACCATGGAGACAGTAAAAACCATGCCATAAAAAAAAAAACCCAGTAAATTACAAAGGGAAAATATTCATGATACATTTATTAAATCAGATTAGTGAGGGACTTCCCATGTGTCACAGTGGTTAAAAATCCGCCTGCCAACGCAGGGGACACAGGTTCAATCCCTGGTCTGGGAAGATCCCACATGCCAAGAAGCAACTAAGCCCGTGCGCCACAACTACTGAGCCTGCGCTCTAGAGCCTGTGCTCCGCAACAAGAGAAGCCACCACAATGAGAAGCCCGCGCACCGCAACGAAGAGTAGCCCCTGGTTGGGGCAACTAGGGAAAGCCCGCGTGCAGCAACGAAGACCCAATGCAGCCAAAAATAAATAAATATATTACTTTTTTAAAAAAAAAGAAATAATCATTTTTAAAAAATCAGATTACTGAATAACATGTGTGGGTGTATGTTTTCCCATTTTTTTTTTGCCATGAAAAGAAGATGAAAGAAAACGCACCAAAATGTTAACAATGGTCATCCCTAAGTGGTAAATAGTAGAGTTAGGGAGATTTTTACTTAGTTCTTGTGGTTTTCCACACACTTCCCAAGTTTTGTAACTGGAGGAATAGGGCCAAAGCAGTAATAAATGTCCTAAATAAACAAACTGCCCAAGCCTCTCCTTTCTGTAAATGCCCAGTTGGAGTCAAAAGCGTTTTTTTTTTTAAATCACAGGCCAATCTTGTAATTTTACTCCATCAACTGTCTGAATAGACAGACATTACTCATCTGCCATGTTTGTGGCTGGGGTGGTATTTTATGCTGTTTTTTTAATTAATTAATTTGAGTCACAAGCATTTGAAATGAGACTATTTTATGGAGCTGAGATTTACATTTATCTCCCTTTTTAAAGCCCATTTAGCAAATTAACAAGAAAACAGCAACAATCAGGGAAGTTACTGTGCCCACTCCCATGTGTCACATATAAAACAGCAACTGCAGGAGTCCCATGAGGGTCAAGTGAGATTGTCTGGTAAAGAACTTGGGGGAAGGGGGTGTCAGTAATAATAGTGAAATACTATTAATATGCTTAAAGTCCAGCTGTTTGGTGACTTTGACACAGGATTTCTTACCTCTTAGTGAGGTAACGTCTGAGCCTTCCGTGCAAAGCTCCCTGGGACTGTGCATCCAGCGTCTCTCTGGTAAAGGGTCCATAATGTTCCCAGCATGATCCATGACCCAAGATAGGTTAGAAATACAGTTCACAGAAGGGAAATCGATGCGGCTGGCTGCTAATGAATTTTATCTATAATCAAAGTAGGTCCAGCATGGTCTCCCTCTATTTAAAACAAACCTAGCAGAAAGAGCTGGTGGCCAGTTGGTCCTCACTGTACACCCCAGAGGTCTCACTGCAGAGCAGACTGTCTTAGCGCCAAATCCTGACGACACCCATCCAAGCACCTCGGTGTCTCTGGACAGAAAGGAACATCGAGAGCAATGAAGGCAGCAGGTGGGACACCAGCCTCGCGTCAAACACTGGAAGCCAACTTTTAAAATGGGCCCTTTCTCCCAAGGACTCTGTTTTGTTGGAAAACAGAATGGCCTTCCTCCCATTTGGAAAGATATATGTAATCCAACCCCTTCCTGATTCAAACTGCCCTTTCCCACCATCGATCTGAATTTGTGAAGTCTGCCTACATGTTTAAGATATTTCAACTAAGAAGGAAAGCAGCAGCAGTAATAATGACCTTGGATGCCGAGGCAGGTCCGAACAGGCACACAAAGGGCACACAAATTCCCTTTCTTCCAGTGGTGCCTTTCACTGCTACCCCAACTGATGGCTTGACATTAACTCCCTTGGTTAATAATTCAAACCCACGGGCTGGGCAAGTTTTAACGTTTCCATGTTGGTTTACAATAAACGCAGCAACGGTGTTTTAAAGATGTTTGATTTTTAATTAGTCTATTGATTTACCAGTCTGCTTAACGACACTTTATTCCTGTGCTTTTATTCTGCCTTCTATGCTTATTCAGGAAGAGTGGTGGTTACTCAGGCTGTGGTCTCCTCTGAACACCTCCAGGCTACAGCCCCCGCCCTCTCCAGGGGCACAGGATATGACGGGAAGATCAGAAGGCATAAAGCCTGAAAGCCTGGGTTCTGTGTGGCCTTGCGCAAGTTCAGGGAACCTGTCTATGCCTGTTTCTTCGTCTATAAAATGGGAATGACGGTACTTAACTCACAGGACGAGTGTGTCGTCCATTTAATGAGATGACCCACGAAAACCCCTCAGATCAGCGCCTGACAGAGTAAGCGCCCAGAGCCTCAGGCCCCTTTTTTCCCTTCCTTGGTGGTTCAGAAACTGTCTAAATTGTTAATCTGAACATTTCAACATCTTCCTTTGCAAAACCAAGAGCAGCTGAGAAGGTGGCGTGCCCCACGGAATACTTTCTAGGAACAAAACCAGGATGAATTATTCATCGTAGGAGGGTCCTTTACAATGGCAGATTTAGGCTAGTCTATTAAATAAGGTCTGTCCAACATGCTTTATTCCCAGGGGCACAGACAGGCTCAGAGACACCAAAGCCCTTCTCAAGGTCACACAGATCACGCAGCCGGAGGCAAACAGGTCTCAGAACCCATGGTCCCTGAACTATGTTCGACTGCCGGCCCCTCTTGTTATGCTTCGTTCTCATCTGTTTCCCCACTGGAGGCTGGTGGGCGAGGTGAGGAGGTAAATGCATGTGTCCCGTGAGGCCTGCTACAGTTCTGCCACAGAGCCGACTGTAGGGCACGGCCCAGGCTTGCTGCAGGGGCAATGGTGACGTCACTCTTGACGAAACAACTAAGAATGGAACCAGGTCATTCCCACCACCGGAAAGAAGCAAACAGTGCTACCAATCAACGGGTCAAAAGCAGGCCTGAGAATTCGCTTCACCAGTGCTTCTGTAAAGCTCTCTGAGTGACCCTGAGACGCAGCCTCATTTTGAAGTCAGTGGCAAAGATGGTGAGGCCAGTATGAAACTGTTTCTCCCTCACAGACGGGTGAGAAAAGGCCGACACGCCGTGATGTCTGACACCCCAGTTCCCTCAGACATGCTGTTCCTTCTTTCTAGACTGTTTTTCCTTTCCTTGTCTATCTGGAAAATTCCGATTCATCCTTCAAAGTCCAGGTCCAAAGTCCAGGTAAGAAAACAACTCATCCTGTTTTCAAACAAGACCTTCCCTGACAACTCCCTGCCAGGCTCACCCACTGGCACCTGCCATTTACCCCTGGAGTTGTACTACGTCAGTCCCCAGTACATGACTTCAACATGCCACTCATCTGCCCATCTGCTAACTCTGTGGTTCTCAAACTTTTTGGTGTCACAATACCTTTACACTCTTAAAAAGCAAGGATCACCCAAGCATTTTTGTTTATGCATCTTATATCTATCAATGTTTACTGATTTAGAAATTAAAACAGACATTTTTATTAGAAAAAGCAGACATTTTTAAATAAGAATACACACATCCCATTAGCCATCAGGACAATGATGTCAACACAGACCATGTGGCCTCTGGAAAATTCCACGGTACATTCATGGAAAGGATGAGAGCGAAAAAGCCAAATAAAGTCTCGGAATTATTATGAAAAAAAAGTTTTGACCCCATAGACTCCTTGAAAGGGTCTCTGGGATGTCCAGGCATCCCCAATCCACACTTTGAAAACCACTGTTCTAGTGCATTCTTTTGCCATGTCCTGTGTTTTCCTACTCTGGAAGCTGCTAGAGGCAGGGCCTTATCTTACGTCTTCCTGTGTCCTGATGCCCACACTGGTGAACTCCCTTAACCCCACGCTCCCTGGAACCCTGCAAAACCCACCGCAGCTCCCCTCACGGGGGCAACCTTGCTTCACGCCCCGTCTCCCACCAGGCCTCCAGGACACGGCACAGCTGGAAGGGGGAGGTCTGGCAGGTGCATGGGTGCCTCTGGGCACAGGCCTATGCTAGGGTCACCCTGACCCTCTTCCAGAGAGAAGCTTCCCTGCAGATAAGCAACTCGGGAGGTGAGCATTCACAACATTTATTTACAAAAAGCTGCTCCCTGGAGAACGCAGGATACCCTTCAGGTGGGGGTTTTAAATCTGATTTGCTTTCCACCGATCCCCTGTAACAAGCCTCTGGGGAAGGACCCAGGAGCTGGGTCCCACAGTTCCTAGGCTACAGAAGCTCAGGCAGCACCGAGAAAGGGGCTGTTTGGGTCCAGCGGGGCAGGCCGGCCACAGAACCAAGGGCCTCTCTAAGGCCCGAGACTCTCCCTGAGTTCTCGGCTAAGACCAATCACCACGGTGGCCAGTCCTCCTAGAAAGGTCCCTAGAAAAATGCCCCAAACTCCGTCTGCCTCTTCCAGCCACTCCCCCACCTCCACCTACTACACTCACAGTATTTTCTACCAGCCGCCAGTTTCTCGTTTTCTCTCCTCAGAAAACTTCAAAAAAAAAAAATCACAATTCAGGAAAAGACACGCACGCATCTTGCTCACGGAGCGTGAAGCCATTCCCCCCATGTGGCTTTGTGTCCACAGCTGCCGGTGGAGAAGGAGATGCTTTTCTTATACCAAACTCCTGCCCCTTTCTCAGCCTCCAAAGCCCCTACCTGGGCGTGCGTTTGCAAGGCTAATGCTGATATCGCTATTTGAATACACACCGTAGCTCCGAAAACAAGCCAATAGCTCAGAGGATCCAAGGCAAACTCGGTCTGACAGCCACAGCCCCGACGGCTGCCAAGTCTGATCGACTAGTTGGATATATTTAGATACGGGGGAGGAGGGGGATAAAACACTGTTGTGCCACTGAACTCAAGAAGACTGTGTTGGTAACGACAGACTCGCAAATAAACAGCCAGCAGCCATTCAACTACCTCATCTGGCGTCCCCCGCACAGAACCCTCGCCGGTAAACTACAGGGAATTTCAAAAGCCACCCACGCGAATGAAAAAAAAAAAAAAAAAAAAAAAAAAGGCCATTAGAAAGAGTTCTGCCACAGCAATCCGCACAATTATCCTTTAGAAATAAACAAACAAATCAGTAAATATGATCTGTCCCTTGGCTCTCTGCTGCACCCCCCCTCACACCTTCCCAGTCTAGGACAAATGGGTTATTGATTGAGCAAGAACCAGGCCAAGGTTACTCAAGTAAGCCTTGGACCCTATGTTTCTGCTTTTGCAAAGGTTCTGTTTGAAACCTGGCCCTCTCCACCACCAACTACTACATGTGTGCAAATAAAAGTTAGGGTTATTTTATTTATTTATTTATTTTTTGCGGTACGCGGGCCTCTCACTGTTGTGGCCTCTCCCGTTGCGGAGCACAGGCTCCGGACGCGCAGGCTCAGCGGCCATGGCTCACGGGCCCAGCCGCTCCGCGGCATGTGGGATCCTCCCGGACCGGGGCACGAACCCGTGTTCCCTGCATCGGCAGGCAGACTCTCAACCACTGAGCCACCAGGGAAGCCCAAAGTTAGGGTTATTTTAATTTCTTTCTTTCAAGAGATGGAAATATTTAGAGTACGGGGTGGTAACAGTTACTCATTACAGATCCCTTCACCAGGCGGTTCATAGACCTCATCCCTTCAGGAGAGGGAAGGGTAACAAGGACCCAGCTGGGGAGTCAGACTCCAGCACAGAGACCCACCCTATCAGAGGCTTTGGGCCTCAGGCAAATGGATTTACACCCTATCAGTCTCAGTTTCCTAACCGTAAGGTCAGGAAGATACTACCCATCATTGGCAGGATTTATTCATTCATCGACAAACATTTCTTGTGACACTACTATGTGCCAGGTACCACAGAAAATGCTGAGATCCATTCACAAATAAATGAAAAGTTAAACAAGATGGGCTGCATGGTGCTCCGAACAACACCAGGAATACGGCAAGTGCTCTGGGCGTGGGGCTACCCTGCCGCTGTGACCCTTCCGTTGGCCCATCTCCAGCCTCTCACCCCACTTCCTCCCTCCCAACGCCTTCCTTTGGCTATTCCAGCTCACCGAGCTTTCACCAGATTTTTTTAAATGTTTTATTTATTTTATTTTATTTATTTATTAGTATTTTGGGCTGCATTGGGTCTTTGCTGCTGCGCGTGGGCTTTCTCTCGTTGCGGCGAGTGGGGGCTACTCTTCATTGCGGTGCGCGGGCTTCTCATTTCAGTGGATTCTCTTGTTGGTGGAGCATGGGCTCTGGGCATGCGGGCTTCAGTAGCTGTGCCACGCGGGCTCAGTAGTTGTGGCTCGCGGGCTCTAGAGCGCAGGCTCAGTAGTTGTGGCGCACGGGCTTAGTTGCTCCACAGCATGTGGGATCTTCCCAGACCAGGGATCGAACCTGTGTCCCCTGCATTGGCAGGCGGACTCTTAACCACTGCGCCACCAGGGAAGCCCCTCACTGAGCTTTCGAGCAGACTATTCTCCTGCTCTACCCCTGCTGACCTGACTCCCTTCGTGCTAAGTCACTCCTGGATGCCTCCCAACAGATGCCCTGATACTTTGCTCTCATGCCACCCTCTACGCTTCCTCTACAGCACTCGTCACAAGTTGCTCTGATGCACCTACTTGCGAGATTATTTTTGTGTCTGTCCCCCAGTTTCCTGTAGGCTCATAGAGGCATCTTCCTTCACCACTGAGTTCCCCCTTGGCACCTAGAAAAGCACTAGTAGGTACCTTATGCCTATCTGTTGGTGGAACAAATGAATGAACCACTTAATGGAGGTAGTCCAGGTGTCTTTGAAGGCCTCTCCTCCACCTCTAGAAACACGATGCCAAGAACTAGTCCCAAGGCACATAAAACCACTGTGCCTCAGCATTCTCATCTGCAAAATGAAGGGCTGTGAACATCCAAGACCTTCAGATTTTTTTAAATTAAGTCTCAACACAGGATGTTTCTCTGAACACGGCTAGATCTTTAGAGGCAGCAAATATTTTCTTATGAAATAAAAATAAGTTGGGTATCAACTCTTCACAGACAGGAAGTGCCACAAGGTCTTGAAAACAGAGGTTCTATTTTTTTTTTTTTAAGAATAAATACAGACTTTTGTTTTAGGCAAAACCCTGTGCTACGAGGGATAGAAGCCAGCAATACGAAAAAGGAAAAAAGAAAGAAATAGCCCAGGCATCCCTGGGCAACACATCCAGGTTCACAGAGCAGAAAGGATGTACAGGCCCAAGGAAGCACTACGGTTTCTGTTTTTAGGACAAGACTCGATCCCAAAAGGGGGCTCTGGGGTTCAGAGTAAAAGGAGCTGGAGGCTGTTCACACCAAAGATTCAAGACCCGATCCTCCGGTTCCATGGGTTCCCGAGTGGTGTTGGGGGGCGTGATGCAGGGTTGAGGGAGGTGATGGTTATAGTATGGGTGGAAAACGGGCCCATTAGAGAAGCAGAGCCTTAATTTATCAATTAGACGCCATCTGCGGATTGTGTTCCTTGAAATAATTGTTGAATCTGACAATGCACTGCAGCTTTACAAAGTTTCTGCCATCCTCGATGCCGTTTAATTAAATTTCTGCACTTAACTTTGATTGCGCTGAAGCGCTGATGCCTTCCACAGATTGAGCTCCTCAGCCACCTGCTGTGATGGAGCCAAGCACGTTTCCAGAGCAGGGGGAAAATATGTATTTTCTTTTCTTTTTAAGCCTCGCCTTTCCTCAGTCTTCACCCAAAGGGAATCAAGTCCCCTGCTGCACAGGTGAGACTGGGTCTCTAAACCCAGCCAGGAGAGCCTTCAGACGGAACCACCTACAGCACTGGGTCTCTCTGTCCTTTCATTGTGTCTCAAGGAGAGAGTTAACAAAACAGAATCCCAGACGGTTACCAAACACGAAGAAGTGGCTGAAAATAGAACCCACTAACTATCACAGAAAGCAGCCAGGCACACAGGCTTCAGGTGTGAGCTGCTTCTGCTCCCAAAGTCCCCACCCAGGAGCATGCAGGTCAGCACAGGGATGGACCCCACGCCCGAGGGAAGCCTGGGACCTGGGGTCCACATTAGCTGGCTAATCTTGACTGATGAGCCTGGGCAAGGCTACAACTGCCGATGCTGGCAATTGTCAAGGGACATCCAGAGGGCAGATTCTCACCTGCCTGGTTTCAGAGAGACCACGACCCCCAGCCGCATAGGGCTTCCCCTCAGCCTTCATTTATTTACTTATTTATTTTGTGGTGGCAAAATATACATAACATAAAACCACCCTTCTGCTTTCTGCCTCTATGGATTTGACTAGTCCAGGAACCTCCTGTAAGAGGAATCACACAATATTTCTCCTTTTGTGCCTGGCTTATTTCACTTAGCATAATGTCTTCAAGGTTCATCCATGTTATAGTAGGTGTCCGAATTTCCTTCATTTTTAGGGCCAAATAATATTCCATTATATGTACACACATATTTTGTTCATCCATTCATCTGTCAATAAACATTTAGGTTATTTCCACCTTCTGGCTACTGTGAATAACGCTGCTATGAACACTGGTGTATAAATTATCTGTGCAAGTCCTTGCTTTCTGTTCTTTTGGGGATGTGCGCAGATGTGGGATTGCTGGATCATACAGTAATTCTAGGTTTAATTTCTGGAGGAAGCACCACACTGTTTCTCATCGCGGCTGCACCATTTTACAATCCCACCAGCAGTGCACAAGGGCCTTCATTTTTAAATGGACACTTTACAATGATAATTCATGCACTGGGGGTGGACACTGCCTTCTCCAGATTGTTTTTTAATATAAATATTCTGCAAGTGGCATTACACGAAGATGAACACTTTAGTGTGGATTTCTTCAAGGGGGAAATATCAGAGCAGGGCAGGCGTGTACAGAAAGAAGAGAAGGTGGGAAAGGCAAAGCTAACAGGTGTGAAAAATGAACTCGGCACGAGGCTCCTCTTTCTCAAAACCTCAAGTTTGGGCTTCCCTGGTGGCGCAGTGGTTGAGAGTCCACCTGCCGATGCAGGGGACACGGGTTCGTGCCCCGGTCCGGGAAGATCCCACATGCCGCGGAGTGGCTGGGCCCGTGAGCCATGGCCACTGAGCCTGCGTGTCCGGAGCCTGTGCTCCGCAATGGGAGAGGCCACAACAGTGAGAAGCCCACGTACTGCAAAAACCAACCAACCAAACAAACAAAACCCCTCAAGTTCAAAAGATTGATGGACTAAAACTTCAGCTATAAAATAAAACTCTCAGGAAATGCAGCTGCAACAGTCGATGGATCGTTACGACAGCCGCTTATGCAAGCCATAAACTCACAGGGCAAATGAATTGGGTCAGGTATTAATTTCCACAAAGGGCAGGGTAACTAGAGACAAGTTACTTCACCATCTCCCTTTTCAGATCATCCAGGGAGCTTTCATCTCAAGAAAGCCCTAGGTCCTCAATTTAGGGAATGAAGCCTGAGCCCCCCACCAAAGACAAGCAAATAAACACTTCCCAGTATAGTGCTCGATAACAATATTATAGAGCAAAATGGAAATGGAAATTTACATTTAATGTAAATGTCTGAGTCCAACTCTGCTTCTACAAACTGCAATTTGGTTCCCACATTCATTCACTGAATATTGAAAGTCAACCTCATTTTGTTTACAAAAGATCCTGCTGCCCTTGGGTTCCATGCAGTTTCATGTTGTTCCACAGGCCCAGGTAGAGGTAAGGGTTTGCTCAATTCCAGAAGGGGAAATCAGGATCACAGATCACCAAGGTATACTCCCTTGCTAATAACCAACACCAGAGATAAATTCTGGCTTCCCTAAGAGAGTTTATATATTTTCTTATCGTTAGTAAAGATAATTTGCAGACTATATAAGAGAATGGAATTTCATTGGTTCCACCTTTGTAAAGCTAACCATACACAGTCAACCCTTGAATGACATGGGGGTGAGGGGTGCAGTCAAAAATCTGCATATAATACTCTGAAGTTGGCCCTCCATCTATGAGGTTCCTCCATATCTGAGGTTGTGCATCCTCCGGTTCAACCAACCTCAGATCGTGTAGTACCTATGTACTGAAAAAAAAAAAAAAAACAC
Source organism: Mesoplodon densirostris (assembly GCF_025265405.1). NCBI lineage: Eukaryota > Metazoa > Chordata > Mammalia > Artiodactyla > Ziphiidae > Mesoplodon > Mesoplodon densirostris. Next base: position 61,232,797 of record NC_082678.1, read on the forward strand.
ATATAATTGGACCCATGCAGTTCAAACCCATGTTGTTCAAGGGTCAACCGCACACAGTCTGCCCTCCGTATCCACAGATTCAACCATCACAGGTCAGATACTATATTCACCATCCACAGTTGGTTGAATCCCTGGATGCAGAACTAAGGATACAGGGCTGACTATGGGACTTGAGCATCCATGGATTTGGGTACCCGAGGCAGGTCCTGCAACCAATCCCCCGAGGATACGGAAGGAGGACTAAATAGATTGATACAGGGGAGGGATCTAATGCTAGGCCATGTACTCCAGTTTGGGGTTCAGAAAGTTTATTAACTGTTTACAACATACATCCCATTTAGTTCAACTGAGCTCCCTTCAGAAGAGAAGCAATATGGGAGATACTCCGGACCTACCCCCACACGGAGTTAATATTCTACTTGTTACAATCCATAGCAAATCCTATGGACAAGTTATAAACCATCAGAGCTAAGCAGTTCACACAGAAATCCGCATCTTCACCTTAGCCGAGCCGCACCTTCGCACCCTGTAATTAGCCTCTGCCGCGTGAATATTAAGTCCTATGGTGGTATGAAGGGTCAAATACATCATCGAATGGAGAAAATGAAGACACGTGTCCTGGCCTCTGGTTCTGTCTTAAATTAACTTTTCATCTGAAACAAAATGTTATATTCACTTTTCCTATATTCTAGAATCTGTCTTCTGTAGATGAGTAAGGTATATTAAAAATTTACGAGAACTGAGAAATCAGAGAAGAATCACTCCATGGGCATAAAGCTTAGTTCTAACATTTTCTCTCGGTGAGTTCGCAAGAACATCCAAGGACAGCACTGACCTAAGTGCTACCAGATTAAATGAGTTGGGATCCAGCAGCCCCTCTCGGGCTGGGGGGGAGATTCGGGGACACGGGGCATGTCAGCTCTGGGGCAGCAAAGTGGGACTCACGGGGGACAGGTTTCCTCTCACGGATCACCAAGCCACCTCTGCTCAGCCTGTTATTCTCCTCAGTGAAGCCAAACCCAGCAAGGAGAGACCCTAAACCTACCTCTGAGTGGCCCTGCTAGAGATGAGAGGTGCTCGGAGAGAAACGGGGGAAAAGCAAAATCGTAAAACAGAAAAAGTTTCAATTGTTGCATTCTGGGCCTCAAATCCCTTGGGAAGTCAGACAGGGTATAAATCACACCGATATACAAATTAAACATGGAAGCACCAGCCTGTAGCAGCCACCTAGCTCCTTCCCCAGACCCTGAAACCTCAGCCTATGGAAGATTCATGGCTGGCTCCCCAGGGCTGCAGGCACCTGGCTCCTAACAAAACGTGGGTCCAACCTCTGTACCTTTTCACTTGCTTCAAGCATCTGCTTCTTCAGCATGCATGAGGGCACAGAACTTTCTGGAAAATCGTGTCTGTGGCTCTTCTGTGGTACTGAACCCTGGGACACCCCGAGGGGATTTCCTATGCGATAAGACAGAGGGCCAGGCTCCCTGAGTCGCCCCTGAGGAGTTTCCCAGAATACCCTAAGTCACGAATAAAAGTGCCGAGAGACAGCACATGGGGTGGGGAGCTTAGCGTGGGGTTGACCAACTGGGGGGTGACTAGGAGAGGAATAACAAGGGAACTGAAAATGACACTCACTGCAGAAGAGAGCAGGGTAAGTCAATTATAGAGTAAATGGTAGCAGGGGTCCCCCAGGGCCCCGCAGGGCTTCAGCACTCAACAACAGGGACTTCCCAGGGCGGGGCCCTGTAGCTTGGGGTATCACTGGCTGCAGGTGGTGCAGACAATTCCCCCACCCACCCTGCCACTATCGGCTTTTCTTGTTGACTCACACAGCCCTGGGGGAAATGAAGTACTGGGAGGCCCATTTAATAGGTGAAGAAACTGAGGCTCAGGCAGGTAAGTCCCTGTTCAGAATTACCCAAGCTGCTACCTAGATTTGGAGCCCTTGTCTTTGTAATTTAGAGGCCCACGCTCTCAATTACCAGCCCTTACAGCTGGATTCATAATAACATTAAAATACCGACAGTGAGTCAGAACAAAGATCTGTCACAGTGGGGGCCTGAAAAGCTTTTGACTGGAGGCTCTCCGCTGAGATTTTCCCCACCTCCCACTCCGGGGTTCTGGGAAATAGGGAGGGTGGATTAGGGGCAAAACCTTGTCTCCTGCCACTAAGATGGCAGGACCACCTGCTAAACCATCTGAAAAGCAGTCTCCTGCCCAGGTTCTGACGGACAGTGGCCTTGGGGGACTTTTGTGGGTGAATAGAGTTGCCCTCCATAAAACCAATCTCAAAGTACTAGGAAGAGCCCTCAAAGAGCCCTAGTCCTATCATCCTTGAGCATGCTTACATTTCAACGGGTACAACACTGCAGGTATAGGAACTTCTACACAACTGTTAGAAGTGCTGTGAAGGGGCTTCCCTGGTGGCGCAGTGGTTGAGAGTCCGCCTGCCGATGCAGGGGACACGGGTTCGTGCCCCGGTCCGGGAAGATCCCACATGCCGCGGAGCGGCTAGGCCCGTGAGCCATGGCCGCTGAGCCTGCACGTCCGGAGCCTGTGCTCCGCAACAGGAAAGGCCACAACAGTGAGAGGCCCGCGTACCACACACACAAAAAAGAATGTGGTAAAGAAGTGCTGTGAAAATCAGTACTTCTTTTATTTGCCCTAAAATTATTTTCCTCAAGCCTCATACTTCTTGTATTCACAGAATCACTGTGTGACCTTCAGTCTTTAACCTCTCTGAGTCCATTCATGTGCACAATGAGAGCTCTGACCTAAGAAATCTCCAAGGTCCCTCTAGACTCTATCAGGATCACACATCCCATATTCACCTTCTGGTACACCACTTTGATGCTCAACTCAACCCAATCTCACCTTTCTGAAAGATCCCTGTGTTGAGGGATGCCTTTCCAGGGTGACTACTAGCTTACATGACGTTTTTGTGTGAATTAGAAAAATATGCTACTTCCTCCAAACAGATACAGCCTCACCTTGGAGCAAACGTGGCTTTCAGCCCTCAGTCAATCAGAAGCCTTGTTAGTGGACCACCTGAACAATCGTACATGGCAGCCTTGTACCTTTCTATTGAACGTTACTGGGGCCTCAGCACTCAATTCTGCCAGCAATAACAACAAAAATAGCAACTGATATTTGTTGATTGTATTATATGTATCAGGCACTGTGGTAACTTCTTTTGGCTTTAAATGCTATGGAATAGACATCAAAAACATTAACAGCATATATGTACACTATAAAGACAAATAATCAGGGACTTCCCTGGTGGCGCAGTGGTTGAGAGTCCGCCTGCCGATGCAGGGGACACGGGTTCGAGCCCTGGTCCGGGAAGATCCCACATGCCACAGAGCAACTGAGCCCATGCGCCACAACTACTCGCGCTCTAGAACCCGCGAGCCACAACTGCTGAAGCCTGTGCGCCTAGAGCCCCTGTTCCGCAACAAGAGAAGCCCCTGCTCACTGCAACTACAGAAAGCCCGTATGCAGCAACGAAGACCCAAGGCAGCCAAAAATTTAAAAAAAGTAAATAAAATAAAAATTATTTTAAAAAAGACAAACAACCAACAGCCATACACCTATCAGGCAGTTTAAGAAACAACAAAATATTAACTTTGCCTTTTCCTAATCCCATCCCTTTCCTTCCTTATTCAGAGGTAACCCTTATCCTAAATTTTGTGTATCCCACTCTCCTGCTTTTCCTGATCATTTTGCCACTATCAGTTTCGCATATTTTTGGACTTATGTCAAAGGGATCAGAGTGCAAGGCCTCTTCCAGGCTTGCTGGTCTCTCTCCTGTTAAGTCAGTGAGTCATCGGTGTTGCTGCAGGAAGCTGCAGTACTGAAGCTGCTGTTCACCACTCACAACAATGACAGTGAGGATAGTAATAGCTCCATTCTTCAGATGAGGAAACTGAGGCTTCGGGAGGTTAAATGACTAGCCCAAGGCTGCATGGTTGGTTAGTGGCCCAGCTGGGATTCGAACTCAACTGGTGAAAACTCATAATGCAATCAGTATTAACCAGCCAGTGTGGCTGAGGCGAGAGGCATGAAGGAGGCAGACCCAATCCTGCCCTCAAGGCACTTACAGGCAGGCCCGACTCTGTACACAGATCTGTCTGAATGCAGAACCCCCGCTCTTGACTCCTAGGTAATGCACCTTCCCACCTGTTTGAGAAGCTCAAATCAGAACAGCAACTGAGGATTCTGTAGCAGACAGGCCTTCAATGGTCAGCATAGACCACTTCTAAATTCCTGGCCTTTGATCCTGGCCTTTACATTCTTATTACAACACACACACACACACACACACACACACACAGAGAGAGAGAGAGAGAGAGAGAGAAAAACAAACATCCACATACGGAGAAGAGCTCTAAGTTTCCAAGAAAAGGCAGACTGTCATGGATGAGGCTCCAGCTATAGACTTGAGTCATTAAACGTGTTACCTTACCTGGCAAACACTTAACCTTAAACATCCCTGCAGCCTTCAGAAAAGCCAACTTCAGCCCAGGACTGGAACCAGCCTGGAGAAAAATGCTCAAAGGAGTCATTCTGGTTTTACAGGTACAACATACTCTCCAGAAAAAAAAAAAAAAAAAAAAAAAAAAAAAAAAAACCATAAAGACTTTCTCTTCTTCCCTTTGCCCTCAATTTTTCACTGATGCTTTTCAGGGGCAAAAAGTTGTCATGGTTCATCACTGGGAGCCTTGGAACCCCCTTTGAAGCCAAGCCCGCCAAGCTCTGGGTCCTTCGATCAGCAGCCCCCATCAGCTACCTCCTGGGGGAACAGGGGTACATGGAAGCACCATTCAAGAAAGACACAAGAAAACTGGCCCCAGATAGGAGATGGGGATGGACAGGAATCCTGGCTGAGTTACCAAGTCAGCCAAGGTCAAAGGTAAGATCAAAAGCAGACTCAGTCAGGAGAAACAGCAAAGTGCCTTTGGCTGATCCAAAAAAAAACCTTAATTAATTTATTAATCTGGACAGCAAGCATTTCTCCCTGAGCATTTTCTCTCCTTATTTACTGATCAAATCTTTGTGAATGAAAGCACAACCCTCTTACTGGATAAAGAAAGACACACACAAAAGCCCCTCGACTGAAAAATCTAGTCCAGCAGGTCGTGATTTCACCTTTGAGCGAACAGTATGCGGCCACAAAGGGCTGGAAAGGGAGCGGGTGGCATAGCTCCCACTGGCGTCATCATTAATAAGTAAGCGGCAGTGGCCTGTGCAAAGCTCGCCTGGCCTGGCAAGCCTGCCAACCGGGCTGAGCGGGCGCAGCCCGTGGCGTCAAAGCAGCACGGGGACTGGGGCTGAGCGGGAGCACAGAGGTGTCCCAGTGACACTGGGGGGGCTCCATCCCGCTCTGAACCCAGAACCTTTAACGAGCCCCACCTCAGCCGCCCACTTCCTACTGTATCTCCCACCAGTCACAGACCCCGACTCTGGTGGCCTTGGAGGGTCCTGGAGCTGAAAGCCACCCAGAAGCTGTCACTCGGGAGACCAGAAGTTCAGGACTCCCAAGAGATGCTAGGAGTGTGGCTGCCTGGGTCTGCAGTGCTTGGCTGCTCTAAGAGGCCACTCGTCTGCCAGGGGCCAAGGGGGCCTTTGTGGCAACGAAGGAGGCTGTCCCCAAGAAGAAACGGGCCAAGCCTGCTTTGTTTGCTCAGGGAGGCTTGCATCATTAGGGAGAGAGCCTGTGCTGAGCAGGCCAGCAGGGAACAAATCCAGCCTGGAGGACTGGGGCAGGGTCCGCTGCGTGGAGGGGCAGCTGGCCGGGAGGCTCGCTGCTGGCGCATCTCAGGGCTCCAAAATAACCACACCGATTTGCACACGAATAAGCAAACACAAAACCCCAAGGCGAGGACATTCAAAACCGAAAGCAGCTGCTAATCACCTGTTTCATTTTTTTTTCTTAAATTAGCTGCAACGAAGAATTTCCAAACTCTCAAGTACAATACACAGCTTAACATTTTCATACACCTGTAAAACCACTAAGTTAAATCCCATTACAAAAGACTTCAACTTATAAAGGAGCAGTTCAAACAGAGTTCTTATCAAATACAAACAATGGAAAATGATTTAGGCAGAGAACATCAGTCACTGGAAATTAACATTTGAAAAAAATTTTTTACATAAAAACCATCTGTGTATTGAGACCATGCACTCTGCTAAACCACAGGCCTAATTAAGAAACTAGGAACCAAGGCGTTACATAATGATGCATTGTTTTGTGTTTTCTTTCTTTCCTTTTTTTGTTTACTTTGTTTTGAGTCTTGCTGAAATCTTATTAATACAGACCGTGTTGTCCTGTCTTCTCCGCAAATCTAAAATGATGTCTATGTCACATTGCTAAGGGTGCTTGCAGCTGTCAGACAAAACACACTTGTCTTAATCTGGGCTGGTTCTCCCATGCCAGCATGCCCACCCAAGGCTATCTGCTTACAAGCCCAGCCAGGGCATAAAAGTAACAGGAAGATAAAAATGAAGAAGCATGCCCACTGGAAAAGAAGTTACACAAAGAGGGGAGAGCTGGTATGTACAGGTAACAAAGTCCAGAATTAAAATATAACATCTTTCTTTCCCCCAGTCACTCTCTCCCTTAGAGCAAGGGATTTAAAAAGACCAATTAACAGCTATCATCCAAATGGCGCTTTACATCTTACAAAGCACTGGGTGGGGTAGCTTAGTGGATGCACGCAGCAACTTGGTGACACAAAGATAAGGAAACTAAGTCTCAGAAAGGTTAAATGGCCTATCCAGGGTCACAGAGCTAGTTAGTAAGAGATAGACCAGAGCTTGGAACCCAGCCAGGCCCTGCCTGCCCCCACTGCTTCTCAAAATAGCCCTGCCAGAACAAGGGAGGGGTTCTGGCCCAGCCTTTGGAACAAGAGAATCATGTGGTCTCAACAAGGGTAACCAAGAGTTGGCCTGTGATTGTACTTCTCCAAGAGTCTTGTGTTTTGGGGGTAATAAAACAGGTTTCGGGCCTCCCTGGTGGCGCAGTGGTTAAGAGTCCGCCTGCCGATGCAGGGGATACGGGTTCGTGCCCCGGTCTGGGAGGATCCCATATGCCGCGGAGCGGCTGGGCCCGTGAGCCATGGCCGCTGGGCCTGCGCATCCGGAGCCTGTGCTCCGCAACGGGAGAGGCCACAACAAAAAACAGGTTTCACCTGGGTTTTGCCATGCTCCCCAACAGAAAGGTCCCAGGAAAAGAAAAATATGGGAGACCAAAGGGGACAGACCCTTGTGTCATAAACTTACAGTGTTTTGTCTGCTCAGCACCCCCACCTTTGGGGAACCAGCCCTCCCTCACCCCATGCAGCTCTAACGGGCCTGACAATCAGAGGCTGGTCCAAGGACTGCACCTGTGACCCAAGCAAGGCCAATCCGTGAACCCCCCTGAAAGTGGCATGCGGACGCTGAAAGAAGGCAGTAACACTTCCACTGGAGTTGCCAAGTTAATATGTGAATCCAAGATCCCAACAGCCAACTGATCCAACTCAAGGAAAACATTTATCTACAAAAGCAGGGAGTGAGGGCAACCCACAGAGGGAAGGAAAGGGGAGAGATGGGGGCCAGAGACGGCCACGATGCTATCATTTGCGCCCCCGGAACCAACTGTGACAAAGCCAGGAGAACTCCTGGACTTTACAGTGACAAGAGCCAATACATCCCCTTTTCTCCTTGAGTTCGGCTGAGTGGGGTCATTTGAAACCAAAAGGATGCTGACTTATGACACATAAGACAATGTTAAATATACACTGACCACAAACTCCACGTTTTTCAAACAACCTCTCTTCTCAATACTCAGTTTTGTGGCCCCATAAAACCACTTCCACTCTTGCGTTCTAGAATCAACTCTCGACCCAGCAGCTGGAGTAATCTTCTTCAACAGTTAATCATATTACATCATTCTCTGGCTCAAATCCTTCCAAGGATGTCCTATCGCAATCTCCTTTTTAGGGACTTCAAGGTTCCTCTTATCTGGCCCCTGCCTCCCTCTTCCAACTCACGTCCCACCCGCTCCCCATCGTACCCACTCCCCTCCCGCCCACAAGCCTCTTCCTGCCTAAAGACACCCGCACTTGCTGTTGCCTCTCTCAACAGGGCAGTGACCTAAATCATCCTGTTCACTTCTGCATCCCCAGAGCCCAGCCTCTCTGCCACTATTTATTGAATAAATAAACAAAATTCCAGTCCTATGGCATCCACACAACACTTCAAATAAGGACAGCATGGAATCCTGGGCCATTTAATATCCTCAGGCTTTTCACCCCGAAACTTAGATCATCAGAGTTATGCTATTGCCAGGAGTTGGCAAACCACATTCTGCACGCCAAATCCAGTCTCCCATTTGTTCTAATACGATCTGTAAACTAAGAATGGTTTTTACAGATGAATAGTTTAACTGATTTGATAAGAGAAAACAGTAACTTTGAACTCCAACTCAGTTGCATTGTTCTCATTAGTAAATCTGTATTACAAAAAATGGTACTGTTACTGTTATTACATTTTGAATTTCACCAGTAAAAAATCTGTATAAATTTGTTTTCTCTCTCATTATGGTTAAGTACTTACCTAATATCCTCAATATTGCCTCTTGACCCACAAAGCCTAAAATATTTACCATCTGGCCCCTTTACCAAAGAAGTTTGCCAACCCCTGCTATAGAATTACTATTTATCAAGAGGAAAAAGAAGAGTGACACGTCAGTCCAACCATGGCACCATCCAGGACTGATTGCTAAGGAGGAGACAAGACCAGGTCGTAAGTTGCTCTTAATGTCCTGGGACCCAGAAAAAAAATCAGATGAAGTCTCTGACCTACAGAAAACTCTTAATTCAAAGACCCTCGACAGGAAATAGACATTCTGGTTCAACAAACACCCCTACAAGAGAAATGACCACATTACCTGCGCCACTGTCCATCTCCACTTACCCACTAAATAAGTAACTGAGGAAATAACAGTCCACGTTTTACCTTAGAGTCTCTCTTTGTTCCTAACTGGACTGTGCCCCAGTGCTTTGAATCTGCCATTAGCCATATGCTACCAGAGATCCTACAGGACACAGACGCCCTTAGGACAACCCCAAGAAAACCCAGCGCTTCGGAACCACGTCAAATCCATCAACACACCTCCATCCAGTGTGGAAGGCACAGCTGCGCTTGCTCCCATTCCGCCCCACAGCTGGTCCAAGGATGACTTAGACAGGCCAAGGCTCCACCCCACTTGCATCTTGGCCAGCAAAAGCGCAGTAATGGTCTGGGAAACAAAGGAGCCCAGACTCTACCTGACTTGCCAGAATAGTGAAGAAAAGAACCGTGTCCTTCCCTGGAAGGGAGCACATGGACAGGGAACTGTCTGGCAAAGATGGGCCAGGGGGCTGTTGATATTCAAATCATCATTAAATGACTCAACTTTCCAGAAATAAGAGGCGCCACAGTGGGAAATTCTCCATCTTGACTTTTCTTTCTGGCTTCCATGGAATAAAGCTGCAGAGTAGAGAACCAATTAATTTTTAGGCATTTCTTTAAAATTACAGGAATCACCCTCACCCAGTCCAGTCATTACTAACTTCCTGCTTTCCACGCCCGGATCCTTAACACCGCCCTGCAGAACTGCTCTGTGCCGAGAGGACACAGGAGGAGGGTGGAGGAGCCTTGCTGGCCAGAGCAAACTGGTAGCCTAAGGAACCCCATCCAAATGCAATCCACCCAGTGAGACACCAAGAAAACTGAACATGTAAAAACAACTCCTTCAAGACCTAAAACCTAGTCCAGGTACAGCCTTTGCAAGGTAACAGGTATTCAGGGATCAGCTGACATCTACTCCCAACCCTCCCTTTGTCTCTCAGCAGGGCCCCCTCTCGGTACCTGCTCCTAGAATTAAGATCCCTGTGAGCCTTGGAAGGGCAAGAAGACACACTGGAGGGCTTCCCTGGTGGCGCAGTGGTTGAAAGTCCATCTGCCGATGCAAGGGACACGGGTTCATGCCCCAGTCCGGGAAGATCCCACATGCCACGTAGCGGCTGGGCCCGTGAGCCATGGCCGCTGAGCCTGCGCGTCCGGAGCCTGTGCTCCGCAATGGAAGAGGTCACAATGGTGAGAGGCCCGCGTACCGGAAAGGAAAAAAAAAGACACACTGGAGCTCCGCGCTGGGCAAGGCCACGCAGACATGTGCACAGTAGGAACAGGGGCTCTGGCCACCATCACCAGGAGCTCCCCCCTCATCGGCCTCCCTTCTCTTTTCACCAAAGTCTTAACATCCTATTTTCTCCCCTTCTTCCTCTCCAAAACAAGAGGAGCAAACTCAAGGGTCCTCTATTCAAACTTCTGAGGTCCAGACTTCTAACGAACACATAGGAAGGACAGCCACAGATTTCTCTACTTTGGAAAAATACCGAAGTGGCCTTAGGTCCCCAAAGATTCATGCCCGGGGCAGCTCAGAGATTCCAAAAGAAACCCGCCACGAACTCACACCCACGTCCCTCGACAAATATTTGCTGAGCGCCTACTTCGTGGAGGTGCTGTGCGGGGGACACAACAGTAAACAAAACACAAGAAATCCCTACCTTCCTGGGCTTATATTCAGACACCTCATGTACCCTCTGGATTTGAAAGGCTCACAAAGAGAAGACAGCCTACATCACACCTTTCCCTCAGTGTTTCTCCACGCAACATGCCTTCTCATTCATTTACCGTCTCACTTACTCACTCATCCATCCATCCATCCACCCATCAACACTGTGTGTTGAACACAAACCTGGGGTCAGGCACTGAGCTAGGGGCGTGAGAGCTCCAGCATTTATAGACAGAAGGGGCTTCGGAGCTGCAACCTCCTCAGTGGGAAAGGGGAAGGGGTCATGGGTTTGTCCTAAGGCTACACAAGCACTCAGTTCCTGCTTAGATGGTGCACTTGTTTGCGGTGGCTGGGAGGTATTGATGGAGACTGGGGGAGGGGATGAAGCCCCTGCCCCACCTCTAAGAGGCCCTGGGGACAAGGAAAGGAGGATGATGTGGCCACTGCCCTTCCGGAGGTTATGCTCTCACTGGTGAATGTACTCATGTGCTGGTTATGCTCTGTTTGACTCTCCAGAACCATCACTATCTGCTCTTTTCCTCTCTGCTTGGTGCCTGGCAAGACTGATCTCTGCAGGATGGGTCTCCTGGGCTCCCCTGGGTTTGGCCAAGAGAAGACACTGTCAGAAGAAGTGCTTCATCATTCCGTGCTGAACCTTTAACTCTGTCTACACCTCTGTAAATAGACCCCTCATTCAGTCTTTTCAATGACCCCCCTCCCATGAGGCATCTGTTTCCTACAGGGACCTTGGCTGATATGATCCAGTGGGTGAACAAAAAGTCTGAAGTGCTGTGCGCATCAAACAGAGATAAGCCCAGCCTCCCAGGCGCAGGAGGAGAAGGGAAGGAGGATTAGCAGAAGCTCACAGACAAGGCGATACTTCAGCAGAATAAGCAAGATGGAGGCAAGACCATCCAGGGCCAAGCAGCCCATCAGCAGCACAGAAGCATCAACAACCAGCAGCGTCAGGGAACTGCCAGCAGCTCCATACAGTGGGGTATGAGCAGGACAAGTGACGATGCTTGAGAGGAGGGGAAACCAGATAACTCGGAACAATGCTATGGCATTTGGACTTTATCCTGGAGCAATGGGCAGGCTCCAAATGCCAATCACATGGTGACTCCATCCAATACTTCATGTGTTTCCAGACATATCCCTTCCTTAGACAAACTGAAAACTGGCATCCATTTGGGACAAATAAACGTCATCCCTAAAACGGGTATTCCAGAGAAATGTGTCTAAAATCTAAGGCAAAAAAAATAAAAGCAATCAGACCATGAAATATAATGCACAGTAATATCCTTCTATGAAAACACACACACACCTGGCACTGTTAACAACAGGCTTTGGAGCATAACCACCTCGGGTGAAAACACACCAATCATTAACAACAGATTTTGAGGAGATGACAACCTAAATAACTATCATTGGAACACATAGGTTACTTAATATAAAGTGGTTCCGTATGGTTCATTTATAATTCACATGGCATCAGTCAGCAAACATCCACTCAGATGACATCAACTAGAGTCACTAGATGTGCTTTTATTCTTCCAAAAGGGTGTAGTCAAGAGATTTTCAGGTACCACTGGATTCTAGAATATTCTTGGGTTAAAAGACTACTTCTTGGGGCTTCCCTGGTGGCACAGTGGTTGAGAGTCCGCCTGCCGATGCAGGAGATGCGGGTTCGTGCCCCGGTCAGTGAGGATCCCACATGCCGCGGAGAGGCTGGGCCCGTGAGCCATGGCCACTGGGCTTGCGCGTCCAGAGTCTGTGCTCCACAAGGGGAGAGGCCACAGCAGTGGCAGGCCTGCGTACAGCAAAAAAAAAAAAAAAAAAAAAAAAACTACTTCTTGGCTTCCCACTCCCCTCCTTTGGGTTTTTATGTGTATATATTCCTCAAATTGGCTTTGAAAGGCTTCAAGTAGAATGACTTCTAAAGTCCATCTGCTTGATAAGCTCACCGTGACCAGTGTTCTCACTCTTTTTGTTGTTCCTGGGTCATAGCAGACGGGACGGAACACAAGCACACATGTGTACCAACCAGCTACTGAAATACAACTGATTAAAAGTCATCTGTTAGCCTATTAAGAGTATTTATACCACTGTTACTCACTACATGGCACCTAGACACTAATGTACACAATTCACGCTGGTAAAGCAGATTTTCAAATGTTTCATTTTTGTTCTTCTTTGTTTCTTCTTCAGCTTCTAAAGCAGATTTTCAAATGTTTCATATTTGTTCTTCTTTGTTTCTTCTTTCTTCTTCCCCCAGTGCATATAATGGACTCAAACGTTGAGAGCTTTCCCGTACTTCTTTAATCACTGTCAGGATCGCTCATAAATGTTAATTAAGAAGAAGATTTAAATGTTACTCCCCAACTGTGCCAAACTGAGAAGCTCTGAGTTTCCCATGCTCTTCCCGTGAGCTTTCATTCTCCAGGTCTGCTCCTTCAGACCCCCTTCCAATGAGCTCACGCATATGCACACACACGCACACATGCGTGCGCGCACACACACCACACAAGCGGGTGGATGATGGGCAGAGGAGAAGCCTAACAGTTAGGAGGAGGGAGGGTTCACAGACCACAGCCTGGAGCCCTCAACCTGGGCCTCTCAACCCCAGACAGAGGAAAAGAGCGGCCGGCCAGGAACCCTGATGGATGGCGAGCCTGACAGTGCTCTTACTTCAGAAACTTCAAGAAGGCATCTCTGTGCCCCCAGTATCTCCTTAGCCTGCAGGCCAGGACTCCAAGCCTTGGCACTAGAGACAAAGCCTCTTGGTCCATAATTTGAGGTAAAAGGCTTACCTGGCAGAGTTAACCTGCACAAATGTAGACAATATCAGATCTTTCCTAACTGAGGTGAAGCAGTAAGCTAAGGAGGCAAAATATCCTTAGAGGGGATGTGACTTGGGGAGCAGAGGTAACTGACGAATGTTACCTACCGTGCCCCTGCAGGTCATCTTCCTGAATTCCGGAGTCTGACTGGTGGCCTCTAGTCCAATGGGGCAGCTCAGGCGTCTGTCACTACCCACCCAGCTCCCAGACTCCCCCATCTCAGCCCCTCCATCCAGCCAACCTCACACTCGTCAACACAGGTGTGTCCAAGTCATTGTCAGATGCACCGCAAGTCACTTGTGCCCCTAGTAAAGCACCGAAGTGTGCAAGGAACTTAGCATTTAAGAAGGCACAGCTGGGGAATTCCCTGGTGGTCCAGTGGTTAGAACTCCGAGCTCTCACTGCCGTGGCCCAGGTTCAATCCCTGGTTGGGGAACTAAGATCCCACAAGCCGCGCAGTGCAGCTAAAAGAAAAAGGCACAGCAGATTCTAGATTCCTCCTAGAGAAGAATCACCCCTTCTATTGCAATGTGTGCATTCATGAGTAGGAAAGAAAGGGTTAGACATGAAGCAAAGCACAGAGGAACTGTGCACACATCCTACAAATGAACCACGAGCTCGAAGAAGGCAGAAACCAAATGAGCTTATCCTGCTCACCGTTGGATCCTCACAGGGCCTGGCAGAGCATCAGTGAATGAGGGAAGGAAAGGACAGCTGGACATGTCCTGAACCCAAAGTCCTGACGAAGACTAAAGGATCACCTGGACAACTTGAGGAAGAACCGAAGCAGGTGATGTGGGAAACCCTGTAGACCCTACTCTGCCAAGAGAGACCCCAGGACAAAATCCCACTTTTCTGCTTCCCAGGGGGTACAGGTGCCAGAGGGAGAAACCCTGGGAGGTGACCTTGCTGAACATGCCATTGACAACCATGAAGACAGAACAACTCAATGAAAGAGCCCCGGTGGGGAGAGAGGGACAGGAGACCGCACATCTGCAGCACAGTGACACCCACACAGGTGGGTCCGTCCCGATGGGGACAGGGTGCAAAGCAAGGAGACCCACGGGGAGGATGGGTTTCCTTTTCTTCTCTTAGAATTTGAAAAGGGCTGCTATAATGCTGCATTCATTATTTAAAAAACAGGAATAGTTAAGAACATTTTAAAAGAGCTATTCTGGAATAAAAGTCTCATAATTCAAATGTTGAGAAGACGGTGCACTGTGGAGTAACCCATTAATTCCCACTTGCTTTCTAGAATGCAAGTCCAGAACACATCACACCGTTATCATCTATGACAACATAAGAACAGGTGGGAAGGGGCAGGACTGTCGTAGCTCATTTCCAGGAACAATGGTGAACAGGAGTATTGACCACCGGCTGATTAATTAAGGAATCTGCTATAGTAAAATGCTGGCAAGTTTTCCCTTTGGAACTCCATGACAAAGACAGAAACACAACCGGTGTGTATTTGATAAGGCTACGATGTGGCCCAAAACCTTTAAGGCATTGTCTTAAAAATAACCAGAGTAAATTTAAAGAGCACGCGTGGGCACGCACACACAGATGCCCTGGACCCACTGTATATTCTATTTAAATTTTGTTAGAAATGGGACACTTTGTCATATGTTTAATTAATGATTCAAACAATCACAAAAGGAATATTTGGTCTTAAAAGCATTTAACTTACAGCACAGGGAACTCTACGTAATACTCTGTAATAACCTATATGGGAGAAGAACATGAAAAAGAATGGATATATGTATAACTGAATCACTTCACTGCACGCCTGAAACACCACAACATTGTAAATCAACTATACTCCAATATCAAATAAAAAGTTAAATTGAAAAAAAGCATTTAACTCATTCAGCTTGGACTATAGTTATTATTCATGTTTTTATTTTCTGCCCCTATAAGAAACAGCTCTTTCTCAAACCCCCTGAGGGGCCCAGCCTCAGTTTCTCACACATATTCAATCAACGGGTTGAACTGATGAACTCAGTGGCTTTGCATCTTCATTAAGAAAAAATGAGATCCAAAAATATA
Source organism: Mesoplodon densirostris (assembly GCF_025265405.1). Taxonomy (NCBI): domain Eukaryota; kingdom Metazoa; phylum Chordata; class Mammalia; order Artiodactyla; family Ziphiidae; genus Mesoplodon; species Mesoplodon densirostris. The sequence continues at coordinate 61,248,283 of NC_082678.1, forward strand.
TATATTATTATTTACATTTCAAGTCTTGTTAAGAATAAATACTAGAAGGGGCTACTTTACTTGTTATGCTTTTTAAACTTCAGAACGTTGCAATTTTTATGCAACTCTCAAGAAATGCAAGAGGGCAAGTAATAATAAGACAATCTATGGTATTGATGCAAAGTTTTCTTATAAAATGTCCTTATGGTCAAAAAATGAATCAATGTTTTTTTGTGGGGTTTTTTTTTTGCGATACGCAGGCCTCTCACTGTTGTGGCCTCTCCCGTTGCGGAGCACAGGCTCCAGACGTGCAGGCTCAGCAGCCATGGCTCATGGGCCCAGCCGCTCCGCAGCATGTGGGATCTTCCTGGACCGGGGCACGAACCCGTGTCCCTTGCATCGGCAGGCGGACTCTCAACCACTGCGCCACCAGGGAAGCCCAGAGTCAATGTTTTTTAAAAGTATTAAGTCCAGGAATACATGTAGCATGAGGATATGGTCAAAAGTATGAAGGTGATAAATAACATTTGGCAGATACAGACCTAACGCTTTTCATCTCCCACCCTGGACCTTCCTCTTTCTCCTTCTCCATCCACCACCACCTATATATTTCAAAAAGTGAGATGCAACCGTCACAACCCAGGCGAGCCTAGGAGACAAGACTACTAAATGTAATGTGGTGTCCTGGATGGGATCCTGGAACAAATAGGCAGAAAAGAAAAACTGAAGAAATTAAAGTGTGGACTTTAGTTCATTTTTAAAAATACGATGCTTTTAAGAATATATACTGTGCTACCTTCTGCATAAAAAAGAAGAGGAAATAAGAAAACATACAAATTTGTTTATCTTTACAAAAAGAAACACAGGAAGGAAACCAGAAAATAAAGAAGTTGGTTACCTCTGAGGGTAGGGAGAGGGAGGCCAGAGGGATAAAATATGGGAGTGGCAAACCCTAACTACAGAATCCAAGTCATCGACGAACACTGTTATTTGACAATTTTGACGACACACCTCAGTTTCCAGCTGGGGGGTGGGGTGGGAGTTGGGAAAGAACTGCAAACAAATCCTGAACTCTGTAATAGCTTTTTGATAGTGGAGGGGCAGGCAATTCTGGTTCTGTTTTCAATGTAATTCAGGACTGAGCAAACCAGAAAGGGGGCTGATGTTGAGAGCCAGCCTTCTCACTGCAGAGGGACGGCTGCCCAAGGATGGCATGCAGTAGGCAAGAAAGAACCTTGTGCAGATGGACTGGATGCAGGTATGGTACGAACTCACGATTTCTAAAATACCTATGCGTATTACGCATGTATATGTCCATATGTGTATGCATGTGTGTGCATATGTATCTTTACACTCATATATTCCCTAGAACGCTCCACTGAAAAGACCTAGAAGCAAAGACCCGCGGTAACCATGAGCAAAGGCCCTCTAGGAGCAATGAACACACCCAGCACTCAGGGCTTGGTGTCTAAATCCATTCCCTGGAAAAAGAAACCATCTCCCTGGAGAAATGACTAACTCCAGGGCTGGGACGGGGTATACACAAGGTGAGCCTGCAACATCTTTTTGTGTTAGAAAGTAAAGAAGGGCTTAAAAAAATGTTGGGAACCAGAATGAAAGGCCACTCACCGGCCAAATCTGGGACAATTTGAGCATAAAATAATTAGGTACCGTAATGAATAAGAAGCCATTGAAAAAAGAGGACTCCACGAGTCCATACCCATAATAAACAGATTAACAGAGGGAATGGCTCTTGCTTACAGCAGAATGCCAAGTGCCAAGTGGTAAGCATGGAGGGAGTGTAGTTTTGCAACCACCAGAATAAAGACTAGATCAGGCAAAAATCATCAGTGCACGCCAACTCTCAGTGGAAATTCTAATGAGAAGCATGGTCTTAAAGGGCTCCCCCCACCCAGACTTTTTTATTAGTTACAAGGGAAAACATCACAACTACATAGTGGAGAAAACTAAACAACACTTGACCAGGTGAACAAAATTAACATCAGCAAAGAGGGGCAGATGGACCTCAAGTGCCTCCAGATGTGACACCCCGAGAAGGACACAAACACATTTGTGTAGTGTCCTGGCCAGGAATGCGTAACTTGAATCTAATCATGAAGAAATATTATTACGCAAGTATGTTCTCCTGGAAAAATGGGATTATATTCTTCATAAATGGCAATATCGTAAAAGGGAAAGAAAAGCTGGGGAATATTCCAGATTCAAGCAGACTAAAGAGACATGAGCAAACTAGATATAATACCTGATCCTGCCTTAGTCCCTATAGAGAGGGAGGAAGGATTCTATAAAAGACATTGGATCAACCGACAAACTGGAGAACAAATAGTAATTACATAAAAGCACTGTATCAGTGTTAAATTGCCTGAAGTTTATAACTGTACTGGAGTTATGTAAGGGAACACCCTGTTCTTAGGAACAGGGATTATTTAGGAGTGAAGGGTCATGATGTCTACAATTATTCCCAAACCACTCCGGGTAAAAAGTGTGTCTACAAAGAGAAAGAGTAACTGGTGGAGCATGGCGGGAAGAATGCTGACAGAAGACTCACTAGGTGTCCTCCCTACTTATTCCTAAAAACTTTCCTGTAAGTTTTAAGTCATTCCCTAATAAAGAGGAAAGGCAGGGGAATGCAGAGAGGGAGGGTGGATGGTTTAGTGGCTAAACCTGGGGACTGTACCTACTGGCTTAGCATCCAGTTCGTCTCAGGTCACCCACCCCTGCATCTAAGACGGACTCTGTTTCCTCATCTGTAAAGTGGGTCCAGATGGCTTAACCCTTACCTATCTCACAGGTTTTGGAGAAACATAAAGTAACAAACATACAAAGACAGTGGAATGATTTTAATCACATTTTCTGAGGGAGAGCATTAGGATCTGTATCTGTTTCTTATCTAGTATCAGATGTTGTGAGATTTAATATTGAACTTTTTGCTAATTTGGGTGACCTCAAAAAGGAATCAAGGTCACAGGACTCTTAAGTTAGTATTATTTAAAATATATACTTGCCTAAACACAATCCCCAAAGTCATCGATGTATACCCTAGGATCATTTCAAAATGTGTGTGTGTGTGTGTGTGTGTGAGAGAGAGAGAGAGAGAGAGAGAACTGCAAAGACACAAGATTGGGTAAGAGACTAAAATTAAAACCAGTGGTTGTCGAGTGATACAATTGTAACTCATTCTCTCATTCTATTTTCCAAAGTTTATATCACATTATTTTACTTTTTTACTTTTTAAAGATATTTTTGTGGTCACTGAGACATTACTGAAAATTCACTTCAAAATCCACTCAAGTTTCACACAACTATATGACACCACCAGATGCTGGTAAACTCCCGAAGGAGGAGAACATAACTGTGTGAATTGATGAAACAATTTCTACGTATAAAATGGATCTGGAGGTTTCTACCAGATACGATGCCGATTCCCTAGTACAGATTTAGATCTTCTCCCTCTAACCAAGGTAAAACGGCATTTTCCAACTTCACTTCCTCACTAAAATACCACAAAGTAATGACTAGACATTTCCTCACTAGAGGTCAAACATCAGCCAGGGAAGGTTCTACTGAACCTTGCCCTCTGAGGCTCCCCTTGACAGTACCCATGGGCTTCCTCCAAACCCAGAGGACAGAGGCCCAATCCAAAGGTTTGGAGAAAGGTCACCATCTCTGGGGTGGCCCATCAGAGCACTCAACTCAGAAGGTGAACCGAGTTTCAACACCACCTCTTACAGCCCAATCCTCCCGCGGATCGGGGGATAGGATGTCCACGTCCCAATGAGGTGTTTTGCCAACATGCCTCAGATCCACATCAAATATAATTTTCAAACCAATTAGCTCAAAAAGCATGACAACCAAAGCAGTATCTCCCACATCCTCATTTCAGGGCCATCCTATTCAATTCCTAATGAGAGGAAAGACAAAGGCAATAGAGGCAGTAGGGTCTACTTCAAAAATTCTTTTTCTTTGAGAAAACAGATCCTCTTTTGTTCTGGTTAAACACCAATTACTCTGCTCTCTCTAACATGCAAATCAGCTGAAAATAGGGCAATCTGTAGCTCACTCCGGTTCCACTGCAAGTTTGAATGAAGAAAAGAGAAAGAGGACAGGGAGGGAGGGGGTGAGAAGAGAGGGGAGATGAAGAAGAGGGAGAGGAGAGGGAAAACAGGAGCCACGGAGGCCGATCCCTGGGGGTCTTCAATTCTAAGTACTTTGTGCTCAGATAAAGCTCTTTTCAAAGGGCTTTTGTGTAATATTTGTGGCGGTGCCCACGAGCGATGATTTCGCCATTATCCCAAAAAACAAAGCAAGGAAAGAAAAAGCACATTAAGGTCTGAAATACAAGCAAGAAAAGCAAATGTGGCCCAAAGAGCAGCTTACCCAGAGCTCCCACTTGCCCCAAACACTCTCCCCAAAGTCATTCATCCACATCATGGACCACAGAAAGAGAACAGAGAAGGACTGACAGACAGCATTCTGGCCTTAGGTGGTACAGGTCCCCAGCCAGGTGAGGGTGTGAGGACCAAGCAAGGAAGCACCCAACTCCGTCTCGCACTCAGGCACCAGGTGGTGCTTTGTTCAGCTGAACTGATTTCAATCTTCTCCACGCATTATTACTTCTTAATGTCTTTTAAGGTAGGTGTGTGGAAGAGTACAATCCTAATTCTTCACGGCTCCAAAGAAAATCTCGAGCAGGGCTGCTCAGACCTTCTGGGGCCCAGGGATCATCTGGGGAGCTTGTTAAGATGCAGATTCTGACTCCAAGATCTGAGGTGGGGTCTGAGCTCCTGCAATTCTAACAGGCTCCAGGGGTCACCTTCCCGGCTTCTCCCCGCCCCCCCGCCCCCCCATTTACCTTCCAGACTCTGTCCTGACTTGACCTCCTTACCTGATCCACCTGGAAGAACAAAAAAGAGGGCTGGGAAAAAAGTCCGAGAGCTTCCTCACACCAGGCCCGGAGCTCCACGCTCCCCCAGGCCGCCCCTGGATCTCTCCACGGTGCATCACCTGTGTCTCCGGCCCACCTGGGCCCCCTCAGGACAGACTGGGGTAGAGCAATGCCAATCCAGGGTCAGGGCAGACCCCCGTTCCTGCGGAGGTCCCCTCCTGGCAGGTTCGTGGGGACCAGTGCTGTCGGGGGGCAGCCCGACATTGCAGTACCGAGCAGACGCCAGGCCTGCCGGCACCGGCGAGGGCATCTGGGACACCAGGAGTTTCGGCAGAGGGGCACATGCTCAGTCTCCAGGGCCCAGCTCCAGGCCTGGCCCAGAGTCAGAAGGACCAGCACCCATTCTCCACTCCAAGAAGGCTCAAGTGTCTACCGGGCAACACTGCCGACCACAGACTTTTCTCCAGGAAGAAGTGTCCCGCTGCACCCCACGTCGCGGAAGGCTGCCGGCCACAGGGAGGGGGACCCCCACGCTTTCCCTTTCTGGTCCTGCCCTCCGCACCACCAAGGCTGCCAAGCAGGGCATGAATGTCCCTCTGTTTCTCGTGCCCCACCCCCTTGTCCCAAGGGGACAAAAGAAGGGAACTAACGTTTGCTGGGCTCCTCCTATGTGTCAGGGACTGAGTCATTATTACATTTCATCTCATTTTAGCCTCCAAGGAGCCCTGCAGTGTTGACACCGGATCTCCATCTCGTAGGCCTTCGGTAGACTCAGCAAATCACAGCACAGCGGTTAGGGCTGCACCATGCCGTGGCCGTCAAGGTGTGGGATCGAGAGGCAGACTCCACGTGTTTGGACACTGATCCACCATGTCTGGCTGCGTGTATCTGGGCCTCATGGTGGCTCATAAAATGGGGGAATGAAACCTTTCTCATCGGGTTGCTGTAAGGACTAAATGGGACTTCGTGGAGTTCAGGTGAGACGGCCCACGGCAAACGCTCAAGAAATATTTACTGTTATCACGCAAGGTCAACAAGCGAGGAAGGGAAAGAACCCACACCTGGACGCAGGGGGCTGGGGTCCAACACCCCGTTTCAGGCAGGCCCACAACTTTAAAGAGAAGAATTCATTCTCTTTTACAGGGGACAGGGGACCCTGGGGGAAGCTCTCTCCAGGATACCACAATCCAAATCACACAGAGCACAGACCATGAAAAGCTGGAAGAGGCGCCTAGAGTTGTGAGGCCCAGAAGTCCTATCTAGTGATGGAGCCACAGCTCCACAGAAACACCCACTGACCGCTCTAAACACAGGACAGCCACAGCTCACTTCCCTAAACACGTACTTGAAGAATCTTTCCTGGGAGAGAAAAACGGCCATACTGGCCATCATGGCGGATTGGAAAGGACAAAGGCTGAGAAACCTTATCAACCCCTCTCCACCGTGGACCTTAATCCACGACAGCACAGCCAGGACAAATGGGCACCAAACACTGAAGGAAGGAGGGCGTGGAAGGTGCCCGATGTGCCCGTTCCTGAGCCAGAAGACAAAGAATCCCACAAGTGGGACAAGAAGCTGAAGGCTGGCCAGTGCGGATCAAACCCAAGAAAATGGAAATGGTGTTTACTTTAAGTGTGCCTGTAAGAGGAAACATCTGGAAAAGTAGTTGGCTTTTGTCTTTCTTTAAGATGTTTTTATGTGGACCACTGTTAAAGTCTTTATTGAATTTGTTACAATATTGCTTCTGTTTTATGGTCTTTGGCCTCAAAGCATGTGGGAACTTAGCTCCCCGACCAGGGATCGAACCTGCACCCCCGACACTGGAAGGCGAAGTCTTAACCACTGGACTGCCAGGGAGGTCCCAACTCGTTGGCTTTGAAGCCGGTCCTGAATCAATCCATGAGACGATGACCTAAATATGCCGACCCCCTGGAGGCTGCCCCAAAGCCAAGCCAGGCTCCCCCATCCGGCTGTGCGCCTGCCTGACTGCTGTTCCCAGGAGCGCGGTGTGATGGACAGTTCTAAGGAATACCCTATAATCTGCATTTATGCCATTTGTCTTTTTGAAACATAAAATACAGATATTTGCATCATTTAACATGCGTGATTTTCTTCTGAAAGCCACAAAGAGAAAGAAAGTCAGCTCCGCGGCCCCTCCCCGCCTCCACCGTTCCCCTCTTCTTCAGCAGCCTGAAAACTTAAGCCTGGCACCCCCGACAAGCCAAATTGATCTGGAAAGGATCTTCAGAGGCTGGCTGCATTTAAAGAAAAAAGAAAGGACTCTCCTTGTGAAGAAGGCAAGGAAGACAAAGGGAGGCGTGAACGGGTCTCCTTCCCCACCCAGGAGGTGGCCTCCTGGAGGCGACAGCAGGGAGGGCGGAGGGAGAGCAGGAGGCCCCCCGTTATCTGTGCCCCTGAAACCGCAGCCTTGAACAAAAAGCCAAACGGCCAAAATGAGGAAGAGAGGTTTCTGCACCAGCCGGAGGGGGAGGCCTGCGGGCAAGACCCTCCCCTGGGCCGCTGCATCCAGGCCAGCTCCCCAGGCAGAGACCGGCTCAGAGTCACGCAGCCTCAGGGTCCCCGAGCAACTGGGACCAACCATCTTCAGAGGGGCCTGAATCACTGGTCTTTATTTACGCTCTCGAGCACTCCTGCAGAGAAACACAGGCGTGGACCAGCCACGTGCCCCACGCTTCTCCGATGCCCCAGAGGCGCATCCTCTGTGCCTGGCTCAGCAGCCTCCTGTTTGCTGAAGGGTAAGGGCACCCATCCCAACCGCCAGGCCTCAGAGACAGCACTGGGCACTTGTGCGCATGGCACACAACCCCCAACCCCCACCCCTGCCGGGCAGCGTCCTCCCCACTCCTCCCAGGAGCAAAACGAGACCAGGGAGACTGACCAGGGGGTCCCAGCCTTCTGGACAACTGTGCCTGTGCCCTAGACAGGCCCTCTGCAACTCACTTCAACAGCCCCTGGTCTGGCGGGTCACTTGCCCTCTGAGCATCTCCTGTCCTCAGCCGCTCCACCACACTCAGTGACTGAGCACCTACATTCTGGGCGCTGAGGGTAAGGCGCCCATGAGACAGGCGGGGTGGTCCTCTCATGAAATCTACCTTCAACACAGACACAAATAAGAGGAGCAAAATAAACAAACGTCACCGTCCACGGTCACCTCCGGGAGTCCACACATGCCGACAGGTGCTCCCCCATCACAACAGGGAGCGGAGACAGGCTCTTATCTCCCCCTCCCCTCTTAACGCAAGACCAGCAGACCCTGCCCCGTCCCTTCTAGAGAAGCCCCAGCCCAAAACGCAGGTGAGGGGCAGGTACAGGATGCTCCTCACTGAGGAAAGCTCCCCTCAGCCAACCTCTGCCTGCATCTCTGCCAGGAAAGCCTCTCTCCCTGTCCCCTCTCCATTCCCAGTTGTGTCCTGCTATGGCGATTACCTGCCCACTTGACTGGAAACCGTTGATGCCCACAGCTAACAACGCCCCAAATCATGGGCAGGGTCAAGTTCCCCTTGGGCACCTCTCCCAGCACCAGCCACTCACAGTGCCTCCTGGGCCTGCCCCAAGCTCCCGACACGCTCTCCATCATCAAAACTTCCTGGGGCCACATGAACCACACTTGGCTCTCTGCTCTCCAAAGGGACTACCATCTAACCTAGTAAGATATCTCCCTGACCACCCTGCCCAACCTAAACATAATCTCCTTCAACGGGTCTTCTAAGGACGACACCCAGAGCAAACATTGAAAAACCATGATTCCCAAGGCATGAGTATGGATGTCCGGAAGACTGATCTGGAAGAAATGTAACAAGGGTCTTGAACAAAAATAACACAACTTGCAGTTTACTAAGGATTTATACAGGCATTATCTCATTTAGTCCTCACAACCGTTAAGGCACATAATGTTATCCACATGTTACAGAGAAGGAAACTGAGACTTAGAATTTAAATAATTTGCCAACGTGGTAAAAATCAGGTCTCAGATCCAGGCTCTCTAACTTCAAGCTGTGCCCGTTTTCTGCTCTACCCTGTCTGTGCAGTCTTGTGGGGTATGAAATTAAATCCTTACACATCTCGTCCTTGCGGTTTTTACATCGAAATGATGGCATGTTATACAGCAATTAAAAACCATGTTTTTACAACCATCTAATGACGTGAAAATTATTACAAAGCACGATTAAATGAAAAAAGCTGAATACAAAAACGCACACATGGGACTTCCCTGGTGGTCCATTGGTTAGGACTCCACACTCCCAATGCAGGGGGCCGGGGTTCGATCTCTGGTCAGGGAACTAGATCCTGCATGCCGCAGCTAAGAGCCTACATGCTGCAACTAAAATACAGATCCCACATGCCGCAACTAAGACCCAGTGCAGCCAAATAAATAAATAAATAAACAAATATTAAAAAACAAAAACACACATACGCACACGCACCTCAGTGTGATTCCAATTCTGGGTTTTTTCCAATTCTGTTTTTAAATATACAGGTATACACAAAATGCTAACACACCAACACATTACAAAGCTGTTAGGTCTAAGTAGTGGGATTATGAACTTTTTTTTTAATGCCTTTCTATATGTTTTAAATCTTCTGTAAGGAGCAGGCATTCATTCTCTAATTTGGAAAAAATATTAATAACCATTACTTCTGGAAAGGGGGAAGCCACAGTGTGGGCTTGTCAACAGACCAACCCGGGTGACCCAAGTCACCACCCAGACAACAACCCAACACCACGGCTCGTTGCCAAGGGGGTGGTCACCACGGGAACAGCCGCCAGGGATTCTCGGCGCGCCCGAGCACCTTGGCTAGCCAGTGACACAGAGGCCAGGGCCTTCCCAGAGGACAGAAGCAGCCTCTGAGACTCCCCAGTCATGATGGCTGGAGAATGAGGAAAGAAAGTGGGGTTGGGAGTCAGGGCTGAAGACAAAGTGAGTTTCAGACAACACAGTGTTTTTAAACATGGACCACGCCAGCGTCATCAAACAGTTGAAGTGAAAGATAATGACCCCAAAGGGGCTCCTGGCATCAATCCTAGACCACAGCATCAGAAAAACACAAGCAACCCTGTGGGGCTTCAGAAAAGAAAACGAGGTTGGAGTCCACCTCATCAGGGATGGCATCTGGTCTAACTGCTGGCTTCTGTGTAACCAGCCTCCCTGAGCCTCAGTTTCCTCACCTGGAAGTCCAGGTTAAAACGCCAAGCCTATGGGAATTCCCTGGAGGTCCAGTGGTTAGGACTTGGCGCTTTCACTGCCGTGGCCTGGGTTCGATCCCTGGTCGGGGAACTAAAATCCCTCAAGCTGCGCAGCATGGCCAAAAAAAAAAAAAAAAAAAAAAGTGCTGAGCCTAGAAGATAACTGTAAGAGCTAAAAGAAATTGTGGTTGTCAAGCTCCAGGGGAGCCAGCTTCAGTACTGTGAGGACCCCTGGAAAGGCCCATGTGGACAGGCCCTGAAGCCTCCAGCCAACAGCCCTGCAAGTGAACTTGGAAGCAGACCCTCTGGCCCCAGCTGAGCGTTCAGATGACTGCAGCCCTGAACGACTGCTTGACTTCAATCTCATGAGTGACCTTGAACCACAACCACCCAGCTAATCCCACTCCAGATTCCTGACCCTCAGAGGCTCTGTGAGATAATCAATGTTGGCTTATTTTAAGCTGCTAAATTCTGGGGTGACTTGTTACGCAGCAATAGGTAACGAATTCTTCCCTCATTCCCTGTATGTCCAAACAGTCATAAGATGCAACACTGATTACTAACAGCTTTTTCAAGAAAAAAGAAATGCTGCTGTTTTAAACATATACGTTAAGTATAAGATGCATCCAAAGTGGAAAGTTTCCCCAGTCTGATCTTCACCTCCAAAGCTCTTCCTGCCTGTCTTCCCCATCAGAGGCTCCTACTTGCTCAGTCCAAACACCTTGGTCTTTCCCTTGACTCTCCTCTTCCCACCCTTCCCCGTCTTCAGCAAATCCCGCAGGTTCTACCTTGAAGACATATCTGGAATCGAACCACTTCTCACCACCACCACCCTGGTCCTTGGACAAGCAGAGCAGCCTCCTAACCGGCCTCCTTGCTCTTACCTCTGCCCCTCTGCAGTCTCCACACCACACAGCAGCTGGTGGTCTTTCTAAGATGGAAGCCCTCTCTGATCAATCCTGTGCCCCAAACCCTACCGAGGCTCCCCCTTTCACGCAGTACCAATGTCCATGTCCTTACCAGAGTCTCAGGTGATCTGCCTATCCCACCTTGGCTCCTTCTGCTAGCCCCTAACTCAGCCCACGCGGATCTTCCTGCTACTCCTCACACAAGCAAGCTTCTGCCTCCAAGACTTTGCCATCACGGGGCCCTCCACCAGGAGCACCGTCCCCAGACGGCATTTGTAGAGCTTCCTCACAAACGGCAACTCTGAATAAAGGTCTTGCCTGACAATCCTATCTAAAATGACACTCTCCTCCCCATTTCAGTCCCTATGACCTGCTTTATCCTTTCATAGCACTGATCTCTAACTGACATATTATATCCCTATCTGTTCACGTTTCACTGTCAGGATTTTGTTAAGTTCACTGTTGCATCCGCAGTGCCTAAAACAGCTCCTGGTACATAGTCGGTGCTCATAATATATGTCAAGAGTCAGCAAACATTTTCTATAAAGGGCCAGATAGTAAATACTCGGCTTTGCATTTCTTACAATCTCTGCCGCAACTACAGTCGGCCCTCTGTGTCCACAGAGTCTGCATCCCTGGATTCAACTAACCCCAAGGGCCAACTCTAAGGGACTTGAGCATCAAAGTTCGGTATCTGCAGGGGTCCTGGAACCAATCTCCTGCAGACACCGAGAGACGACAACTGTACTCAGTGCTGTTGTTATAGCATGAAATCAGCTGCAGATAATACACAGCAAGCTAAGAGTGGCAGGATTCCAATAAAACTTTATTTATGAAAACAGGTGGTGGGCCAGATTTGACCCACAGCTGTAGTTTGCCAACCCTGACCTATTTGATTAATTATTAAAAAATATATTTGCCTCTCAAATATAAGACTGTTTTCCATCTTCAAACTGAACAATACAGGGGAGGGAGGATGGGTTGGAAATGCATCTCTGAGGGTTCTGGGCAGAATTCAACAAGAACTTCTCCCAAGGTGAAATGGTTGATAAAAACCCAAATGGACAGCAGGCTGGCCCATCATTTTCTGGGGTCTTCCAGCACAGATCAGATGCTCTTACGCGTTTAGGACGTGGCTGATGTAAAGGCAGGTGGCAGGCCAGCTTGCCTCGCTCACATCTCTTAAGAACTGCTAGGCAGGTCCAGGTCTTAGAGTCTAGCACGACCCACCATCGCCAGAATGACATCAACCAGTTCTTACACTATCCACTTACACTATCTTTCTTCCAGAAGAAAACCTACGGAATCATGCTTGCTGACTTCTCAGGGATGGGGGCGGGGTGCAGGAGAACACCAACAGAGCCAAAATATGTCCAGAGAAAAATATCCTGGCACTGACAGGATCCTGTGCAACACAAAAGAACAGTCATGAAAAGAAAAATATGCAACTCTGGCAGCCAGGCAACTAGACAAAGATCACGCTTCTTTGAAATTAAGCACCAAGAAAAAAGGTAGATAACCACAGGGCACGGTTTGAAAAAAAAAAACAAAAACAAAAAACTCGCGCTCAAGTTTTTCTGCTTTAATTGCCAATAATTTCATAGTTCAGTGTCTCCTATCGGCTTTAGCTTGTTTCTCTTCCCAAACCATTTTGCTCCAGCTCAACCCATTGGAGGAAGCATTTTAATGAGAACTTGGGGAGCGCTGCTTTCAAAGGCACTCCCCCGGCTGCCCTGCCAGTCTTCAGCCGAGCCCCCTTTGTACGCTCACCTTCAGCGCCGCCCCAGACAGCCCTCCCAGGGAAGCTGTGAGGCCTGCCGTTTTTAATCACCACCTACCCAGATGGCAGGGGACCCTGATGGGCTGTTTCATTTCATCCAACTCTCGGATTTTATCAGCATTTTGCCGCTGTCAAAGAGGAGGGAAAAAACAAGAATCAAAAGCCCTTCCATTTGAGGGTACTTTTGACTTCCTAAAGCCACTCTCAACTTCGGTTATCTTATTTCAAACTCAGAAGAAACGCACAAGGCAGCAGAGCAAAGCTTAACTCTCCATCCTTCCAGGTGTGCAGCAAGTATCTACCGAGTGGCCACCGTGTGTATGTTGTGGCAGTGGGGAGGGATACAGTCCTTGCTTCCCTGGAAGTACCAATGAGACGGAACAGATCCCCACGGTGCCAGAGGGACACTAAGGCACAGAGAAGCAAAGTGACCTTCCAAGGTGACAGGCTGGGATGAAGCCCTCACTGCTCAGCCAAACAGGTCGATTTGGCCCAGGCGGGCCACGTGATAGCTTGAGACAAGGAAGCGCTTCATCTTTTTATCTTCCGGAAAGGTACACCAAACCTAGAGGGCACATTGTTTTCTCTCTTCTTATTAAAAAAAAAATTTTAATAAGAAAAAGTTGGCTTGGTAGATCAAGAATAAACCTGTTAAAAAAAAAATCAAAGTTGGAGGAAGGAAAGAAAAGACATCAAATGCTATTGTGAAATTTCCAAAGGGGTAGAAAAAATAATGCTAGATACAGTAACAGTAATTTGCTAGTGATATATATAAAAAAATATGCGTGTGTGTATATATATATACACACATATATACATGTGATTTATATGTGCTAGGCATAGTTCTTGAGGTCTTAGGTATTAACCCACCTAATACTCACTGAAACCCTATGAGGAAGAGATATTATCATCCCCATTTTGCCGATGAGGAAAGTGAGGAACAGAGAGGTTAAATAATTTGCCCAGAGTCACACAGCCAGTAAAGTGATAGAGCCAGGATTTGAGCCTTGGCAGTCTGGCTTCTGAATCCATCCATGCTCGTAAATATTTCACTCATCTATACTCTCTCTCTCTCTCTCCATCTGTCTCGGAAACTTTTTGCACTTTTCTAACAGCATGAAATCCTTGTAATTTACCATGTATTTTTATATGTGTTTGTTTATAAAGTATTCTTCTTAACCCATTTCTTTGTACAAAGGCTCTGAGATAACTAACAAAAGACATAAAACCAACAATAAAATTAAAATTAAGGAAAATCACACCCATGGAAAGGGGATATTATTAATACACCAATAAAAAGGCCAATGACTCTTCACACCTTGCTCTAAGCTTCCTGGCAGCCCAGGTAAAAAGGGCAACATGATCAGTTACAGAATTTTCTTTATCAAAAGGAGAAACGCTTATCAAGTTCCTCAGAGAGAACCAAACTTTTCTTGTCACTAAATTTCCATAGAATTTTTGCATTTAGTAATAAGAAAAAGTACAATGAGGTGGTAGATAAATGTCCTTGCTGATATATTTTTACTCTGATTTTAAAATCAAGATTGTAACCTTAAAAGGAACTCAAGAGAAGGCAATTCTACAAAGAGCCTGGAGTAATTTTGTCCGAGTGTGTAGCCTTCCAGTGGGACAATATCACCCTACAGGTTCCACGAGTGTAAAGTTACAAAACGGAGAGGATTACAAAAAACTTTTCTCTGTAAACAGGCAGATCCTCGGGGTGTCTGACAGGCCTTCAGTGCTCTAAGACAGCTGCTGAGAAACCAGGACACTGAGGAGGGTGAATACAAAGGATGGTTACACACCAGGCAGGCAATCTGTCCCCCCATCACATGAAATGGGGCTTCAGGAACCACTGGGGCTTCCGTGCTCACACTGCTGCTGCACAGATGCGTCTCTAAGAGCTTTCAATCCTGCTCTGAGGTGGCAGGAGAAAAGCCACAGCCCTCTGAATGACCAGCCCCAATGTGACCTGTGGTAGAGCTCTCACCTCACCAGGTCCCCTTCTTGACCTCTCAACTCTCCTACAGAAGAAGCTACTGGAAACCCCTTCCTACCTCTCCCGCCTGCCCGTTTCCCGGCTTGCAGGCCTGAAAAAAGAAATGTCTGCGTATGGTTGAGGGTTCACCAAGGCACCTCGTAGAAATGTGCATGGGAAGACTGGACATGGGAAGGCTGCGTCCTGGGTCGGTTCTTCAAGACAGTTTCATGATTTGGTTTAAACTGCCTGGAGACACCAAGGAACAAAACCTCTTTGAGTTCGAAAAGGAATATAATCCAACCCCTCATTTTACCAAGAACAGAAGTCAAAGTCTTACTGAAGGTCACAGGCACTAGAACTTGAACTCCAGGGTCACGCCCCTGCCTGGCCAGGGCTCCTCCTACCACTTTGGGACGCTCCCCGGAAACAGGCAGAGTGAAACCCAAGCGGGTTTTGAACTATCCACCTCCCTCAAGACAAGACACTGTTAGGCAACAGACCAAGGACACCTGAGACCGACGTCTTCCCGGGCTCTGAATCACACAAGTCTTCACCTGTTTACAAGTCCAGCATTAATGAGAGGCTCTTCGGAGTCAAAGTGAGGAACCGAAGGGTGACCAGGAGACACGGCCACGCTCTGTTTAGCATTGACTAACCCCAGGCCCAGCAAACTGCAGCCGGGCTCGACTGAAGGCCCAGGCCTACAGTTCGCCTTTGGACTGGCTGCGCTCGGTCCAGCTTGCCGACTGAAAGAAGTTGGAAACTCTACCATCCGCCCTCCCGAGTCATTATTTAACAACAAACAGGAACTATTTTTAGCACTTTTTCCATGAAGGCGCCATAGGCAAAGGCCACCAACCTCTGAGACACAGAAAGGTTAAATAAGGCTATCTGACCAAAAAAAAAAACCAGCAACAACAAAAAAACCCCGCGTTAATAGGCAACTTCCACCTCATATTCATCTGCTCAACACAGTTTCTAATTTTATAAATGGACCTTAAAATTAACAGGAGGACAGGCGGCTTTTCCCAGGAGCCTCTAGGTCTCCTCTGCAAAATTACGTAACTCAGAAGACGAGGATTCTGATTTTATGATGCTCTCAACAGCCTGCTGGCTGAGCCGGATTCGTGGGGCACAGCAGCTTCCCACAAGCGACTCGAACGCAGAGAAGGTGAGCAGGAGACAGGGAAGCAGGACGAACCCTTTTTCACTAACTCGTGTAAATGAATCTTTGAGAAACCTCTGTACACCCTCAGTGACTCCCCCCCGCAGCCACGCTTACTTCCCAGTAAAACCCCACTATGGGTGTCTGGCCCACCCAGATTGGGTAAGAAATTGCACATTTCAGAGCTTGGGTTTACCATGCCATCCGCCCTTAATGGAAGTTTCTACATGCCTCCCACATAGGGCCACTGTTCGAAGGCCTCAAATAATTTACTGTTGAACACTCAGTTTAAAGGACAGAGCATGCTCTGGGGAATGCAAAATATTACCATTTACCTTTTTTTTTTTTTTTTAAAAAAAAAAAGGTATTTACTTGTCTTTTACAACCAAGCCAAAGGAAATACAGCTTTCACCAAATGTAGTTGGAGATGCTGAAAACCCCTTCTGATAATCCTATTTCTACAAAATGTAGAGCTGTTTTGCAGGGAGAAATTCAAATAAGCCCCTGGAATGCGTTCTCCTCACCAGGTGAGGTAACCCACGATCCCCACATCCTCCAGGTATCTCATTACTGGGGTACCACCCACAGCACAATCTCTGGGTGCGTGCTAGCTGCTACACTCCACCCCCCGGGAGAGATCTCCTTTCCTAATCATTCACAAATATTTAAATGAGCTGAGGTTCCTATCTGAGGACCCCCAAAGCCAACTGAGTGAGGAATCAGCAAGGTAACTAAAATTCAGTGGTATAATTTGGCAAAATGTATCGCAAGCCCCCCCACACACACACACCCAAAAATACACAAATTTTGACCCAGCAATTCCACACAGAGGAATGTCTCCTCAGGCACTAATCAAACAAGTGGGTTTAAAAAAAGGCTCTTCAAGGATGTTCACTGTCACACTGTTTACACAGCCAAGGCTGAGCCACCCAGCTGTCCACCCACAGAGGATTAGTTACATGAGGTTAGAGCATCCTGCTGCCACCGAAAGCACTGGCACTGCGGTACCCGCACGGGGTGCAAACGGCATTCAGAGCAAGTTAGAAAACTGTGCGTCATGTGGTCTAAACGTTCTTTCAGACAAATACAGGCTTATCAGTAAGTGAAAGAAGCCAATCTGAAACGGCTGCACACTGTGTGACTCCAACTCTATGACATTCTGGGAAAGGCAAAACTCTGGAGACGGTAAAAAGCTCAGCAGAGGCCAGGGATGGGGGTTGGGAGGGGGAGATGACTAGGTGGAGCCCAGAGGATTTTCAGGGCAGTGAACAGACTCTGTGTGAGATTACAGCGATGGATGTGTGTCATTATACATGTGTCCAAACCCACAGAATGTACAACACCCAGACTGAACTTTAAGGCCAACTATGGACTTTGGGTGATACGATGTCAAGGTAGTTTCATCAATTGTAACAAATGTACCACTCGGGGGGCGAGGGGACAGACATAGATAATGAGGGAGGCTGTGCATGTGGAGGGGGGCAGGGGGGTTGAACAGAAAAATCTCTGTATCTTCCTCTCAATTGTATTGTTAACCTAAAACTGCTCTAAAAAAAATAAAGCTTAAAATTTTGGTTCATTAAAAAAAGAGAGGGACTTCGCTGGTGGCACAGTGGTTAAGAATCCTCTGCCAACACAAGGGACACAGGTTCGATCCCTGGTCTGGGAATATCCCACATGCCGCGGACCAACTAATAAGCCCGCGAGCCACAACTACTGAGCCCACGTGCCGCAGCTACTGAAGCCCACGCGCCTAGAGTCCATGCTCCGCAACAAGAGAAGCCACCGCAATGAGAAGCCTGTGCACCACAACGAAGAAAAGCCCCCGCTCGCCGCAACTAGAGAAAGCCCACATGTAGCAATAAAGGCCCAATGCAGCCATAAATAAATAAATAAATAAATTTTAAAGAAAGAGAAATATAAACAAAGTTATGTCTATATTTACACTGGAAAGCCTAGAAGGAGAGAAATGTAGGGGATGGCTAGATAGATAAGTGAACTAAATAGATAGATAAACAGAGATAGATAAACAGATAGATACAGATACATGGGAACTGATATTGGTATTCTGGGAGATTTTATCATCAAGAAGCAGTTATGGGCACTTCCCTGGTGGTCCAGTGGTTAAGAATCCACCTTCCAAGGCAGTGGACGTGGGTTCGATCCCTGGTCAGGGAACTAAGATCCCACATGCCACAGGGCAACTAAGCCACGCGCCACAGCTACTGAGCCCATGCGCTCTGGAGCCTGGCGCACCACAACTGGAAAGAAGCCTGTGTGCTGCAATGAAGATCCCATATGCCACAACTAAGACCCCACGCAGCCAAATAAAAAAAAAAGGAAGACGCAGTTATGTTACTCTGGTAGTGTATTTTACTTTTAGTACATTAACTTTGCTGAGGAAAACAGGCAATTAAAACTTAATTATATTAATAAACGAAATTAGTAAAGAAACCACAGTCTGTGTGCCCACATGCACACACACCCCCACACCCGAACAGCAGGGCCTTTGCATACTGAACTCTAAGGTGGGGAGAGGAAAGGTCTGTCCACTTCCAGGTACAGAAGGAAAGAACTATTGAATTAGACCCATTTACAGGCCTGGCAGTGGACTCCCAGGTACAAAGCAGTCAAGGGCAAATTCCCTGTCCTGAACAAAAAGCCGAGCATGCACTACAGGCCCCTCTGACACCTGGCTTTACTTACAAACTAGGGTCTCCCCAGCACAACCACACCAGTCAGTGATCTTGGGGGACATGACTATAAAAGCAGCCACTGGGGCTTCCCTGGTGGCACCGTGGTTAAGAATCTGCCTGCCAATGCAGGCGACACAGGTTCAAGCCCTGGTCTGGGAAGATCCCACATGCCGCAGACCAACTAAGCCCATGTGCCACAACTACTGAGCCTGCGCTCTAGAACCCGTGAGCCACAACTACTGAGCCCGAGTGCTACAACTACTGAAGGCTGCATGCCTAGAGCCCATGCTCTACAACAAGAGAAGTCACCCAATGAGAAGCCCGCGCACCACAACAAAGAGTAGCCCCCGCTCACCACAACTACAGAAAAGCCCGCGCGCAGCAACAAAGACCCAATGCAGACAAAAATAAACAAATAAATAAATTTATTTTTTAAAAATTTATAAAAGAAAAAAAAAGCAGCCACCACTCAACTGTTGGAATAGACACAGTCAATCCTCAGCTTTGTCTGCAGGAAGCTCAGAGGGTAGACAGGACTGCCCCCCACACACCGCATTCCCCTTGATGCCACAGAGCAAGCATGTGTTGAGTGGAACACTTCTTGTTCTAAAAGTTTGTCTGATACCAATTCACAAGTCATGTGGTCAGCCAGCAAGCTAACCAACCAAGGGTAGAGTTTCCACAGTCTGGGCTGAAATCCATACAATGACTCAGCCCTCATGCTCAAGTACCTCCCTGGAGCGAGAGGAAAGATACCCACTGAGGGGTATCATATTTGGGTCCCTGCAATGCAATGCTCTGGCTGTGTAACCTCAGGCAAGTCACTTGACCTCTCTGGGTCTCTCTGGGTCTCTGGTTTGTCATCCTTCTAAATGTTGGACAAGATGAAAGCAAAGACACATTACTTTGGATTGTCTGTAAGTGCTGAATTCCATTTGGCACTCAGTAAAAACTCAATGACCATTGAGATTTTTTTCTTTTTAAATTCCCACATCCAATCATTTTATTACCGTCTTAAAAATGCTCTGGGGATGAGCGGTACTATTCCAACTCCACAACAGCAAGAAAGCACGAACACTGCAGTGGGGAAGGCAAAGTCCTTAAAATTGTTTCCCCCTTATCCTACAGCTTTGCCTGAACTGCTAAGCACAATGTCCTCACACCTCCAAGGAGGCAAGAGAGCCCAGTGGTTAAAAATCAGGGCACTTGAATTCAAATCTCTCCTCTCCACTTTCTGGCCATGTGATCTGGGCAAGTTAGCTAACCAGCAGCTGCTTCAATTTTCTTTTTTTTTTTAATTTTTTTTATTTAACAAATTTAATCAGTTATACATATACATATGTTCCCATATCCCCTCCTTTTTGTGTTTCCCTCCCGCCCTCCCTATCCCACCCCTCCAGGCGGTCACAAAGCACCGAGCTGATCTCCCTGTGCTATGCGGCTGCTTCCCACTAGCTATCTACCCTACGCTTGGTAGTGTACATATGTCCATGCCGTTCTTTCGCTTTGTCACAGCTTACCCTTCCCCCTCCCCATATCCTCAAGTCCATTCTCTAGTAGATTTGTGTCTTTATTCCTGTCTTACCCCTAGGTTCTTCATGACATTTTTTTTTTCTTAAATTCCATATATATGTGTCAGCATACAGTATTTGTCTTTCTGACTTACTTCACTCTGTATGACAGACTCTAGGTCCATCCACCTCATTACAAATAGCTCAATTTCGTTTCTTTTTATGGCTAAGTAATATTCCATTGTATATATGTGCCACATCTTCTTTATCCATTCATCCGATGATGGACACTTAGGTTGTTTCCATCTCCCAATCTTCCCATCCATAAAGCAGGTATAAAATAAGTACCCTCTTGAAACAGGAGGGAAGGGGGCAGGGCACAACCTCTAAAAGAATGACACAGCCCTTGAGGATCCGACGTAAACTGGTCAGGACCAACTAGGTCCAAGATGGCAGAAGATTCGACTTCCAGTAGACCTTGAGTCCATTATATGCTCATTGTAATACATTACCAGATGCTAAATGACACACCCACCAGGGTCATGACAGTTCTGAGGCTAACCATAAAAGGCCAAAAGGTGGGTGATGGCCCAATTCCTGGAAATCTCCACCCCTTCTCCAAAACAATTGGAATAAGCCTCCCACCCATTAGCCTATGAAGTTACCCAGCCCATAAAAACTAACCACCCCATATTTCAGGGCCTCTCACCTTCTGAGTGGCCCGCACTCTGTGGAGTGTGCTTCTCCCAGGGCCGCTCTTACTTTCCGAGACAACCCCATGCCCTGGAGCCGGCTCTCACCTTTCGAGATGGACTGCATTCTATCTGTGGAACGTGGATCTCTTTAAATAAAGCCACTTCTTACCTATCACTTTGTCTCTCACTGAATTCTTTCTGTGATGAGACATCAAGAACCTGAGCTCCAGTAAGTCCCGAGACCACGTGTGTGATTTCAATTAAAAGACAGTGGGTTCAAGTCCCAATTTGGGTTTTGGCTGGGTTCGAGTCCCCGCCCGTGGGTCCAAATCCCAACCTGAGTTGTGCTGTTTCACTCTTAGAGGGCTGCTGTGAAGATTAAATGACTGGAAATAAGTAAAGCATTTAGAAGGGAGCCTGGCACACAGTGAGTGCTTAATAAATGTTAATAAATGCTAGCAATTATTATCCATTCATCCAACAAACTCTTACTGAGCATTTATTCTAACAGTGCCAGTTACTCTTGAAGGCTCTAAGGAAACACAAAAATATTGAATAGGACACAGTCCAAGACCCTTACTGTCTAGTGGGAAGGGGCCAACTTGAACCAATAAATATGAGCCCATGATTCCTTCTCCAAAGCCCCAGGGCCAGACAGGTTTGAATTTCGATGTTTCTGATTTCAGACAGGGAACAGGTACACGTACCTTATTATGAAGCATCAATCTCCCTTCCTCTCCCCCTCCCTGGGGCCTGGAGCAGCGCCTGTGATCAACCACTTGTAAAGCCATGCTAAGTGGGATCAAGAAATACCACAAAGAGTCTCAAGACAGTTCACATCAGATTTTGCAGCCAAACGAGTTACAAAATAACTTCTGGTGTTCAGAACTTTTTGAATATCAGAACCGCAGACAAGGGTCTGCAGACCTGTTCCATAAGTAACAAGGTCTTGGGGTCCCACAAAGGAAACAGCAGCAAACAACTAAATGGAGGTGACAGGAAAGGTATCACCAAAACGGCACCGTTTAGGCTGAAACTTGAAGGAGAAATAGGAGCCTCAGTGAACAAGGCAGGTGAACATTGCAGAAGCAAAGGTGAGGGGGCTGGAACCAGCAGAGAAGGTCAGGAACGAAACAGGTCGTAAGGTGCAACCTGAGATGTGTGTGCAGGCGTGGCAAGAGGAGGGGCCAAGAAGTGAGGGCGGGGTCACATCCTAAAAGCACGCTGGCCCCGCTGAAGACCTCACACGCACTGTGGGCCACAGGGAGCCCTGGAAGAGCTGGAAGAAGGGAGGTCACGATCGGATTGGCATCTTCGTAAAATGCTCTGGGGTGGCCGCCTGGTAAAAGGACAGGAAGAGGAAGAGAGGGAGGAGGTGCCCAACTGGGAGACGGTGCCAATGTCAAGGAAGGAATGTTGATGATGCCAACTCAGGCAGGCAGCAGAGGGAGTAAAAGAGAGGGAGGCCACCACAGCCAGCCTGGTGCACGCGCGGACCTCGAACATCGCTGAGGACAGTGCTTAGTGCCAGAGACAGCCCACACTCCTCACAAGGACTTACAGAGGCCCCCTTCTAGAGGCCACTTTCTGAAGGACCAAATGACATCCCTGTTCTAACAGTATGAGGATCTGAGGCGAAGCAGCCTCCCTGCCCCGACGCTCCCTCCACTTCCTCTTCCCGGTTATAGCCGGTGGGCAAAGCACACAAGTCATGTGCTTATGGCCTGAGTCTGTCCTGGACCCTTGGGCTCAGAAAGCCCCCAAACTGCTTCTCAGACATGGATCTCCAGTCCATGGAAAAGTACTGCTCTCAGTCAAAACCCTAATAAAAGTCTGTCTCCCATCTTTCCTTTTCCACTCTCCGTCAGGATTTGGAACCCAGGTCCTGGGAGAGTCAGTCTGTGTAGAACAGATGAGGAAACAGACCTACACTAACACAAGGGGGGTGATGCCCAAGAGGGTCAGCTGTTTCTTTTTTTTTTAATGACCTTTTACTATAAGCATTGGCAAACATTCACCAAATTAAAGAGGTTAATATAATGAACCCCCCTGCACCCATCGCCCAGCACCGACCATCGCCCACACAAGGTCCATCCTACTTCATCTAATTCCCCTTCCCCCCACTAGATGACTCGATTCAGCTGGGTTTTTTTCCAACCTGCTTCTAACCTACAAAACACCCAACTCCCAAGTGGGCTTTTGCTCACCGCTGTGCGCCCCTTACATTTTCACCTGGAAACCTGCCAGGTGTTGAACTAATCCAGAGACCTACAACCACAACTGGATTTTCCAGCTTGAAAGCAGAGAGTGGGTATGAAGGAGACAGGCACAGATCAGTGACTGGGCGCCCCGAGAAGCTGCCTGCTGTCAACAACTCCCGTGTGCAGGAGAAGAAAGAAAACCCAATACTTCTCCCTTAGCGTGCAAAGTTCTCCTGGCAGCCACTCACCCCCATAGCCTAGCACAAACGGGTGAGCGGGACGGGGTGTGCAGCTTATGTTTGATTAAGGGTTGGTTTATGTTCCCTTGGGGAGTTTTTTATTTCCACGCTGTTATGTCCCCCCTAACATTTACAGTTTTCGGTGCCTGAATTCTTCCGCCCTGTTTGAGTCAACCCACTCCCTCCTCTTCCTAGTCTGTGAATGGCCAGAAATAGTTTCCATTGTCATCGACTTAAATTTCCACTTTGATGATGGGAACAAATATTTTTCTTGTGCTTTCCTGAAGCAGGAATAAATTTTTCCATTCGAGTTGTGATCGGACTCCACAGGCCAACCCCTGAGCAGAAAGTGCAGAGGACACCCGAACAGACCAGATCCAGTACATCTGCCTCCTGCCCCGGGGGCTGAAGGAGCTGGCCAGGGCTCCCCACCCCGTGGCTCAGCACAGGGGATCCAGTCCCAAATCCTGCTCTCACAGACACATACTGGGCTCCGCTCCAGGTTCTGTAGGTACACCTGTGAATGAGACCGAGCCTGTCCTACCCTCATGGAGCTTAAAATTTAAAACTAGGGCAAAGCTTCCCAGGCGAACACAAAAGACAAATCAGAGCAGCCAACAGCACAGCCCTGGCCTCGCCTTCCTATGACCACATCCGCCTCTCCAGCTCAGCCCTCTCCCCGTGTGCTTCTCCAGCACACACCTAATGGCTCCTGAGGCAGGGGTGGGTAGCAGACACAAGCCAGAAGACAAGCCAGCCCCCTCCACTGCAGGGAAACCCATGTGCCTCGTGCAGGAGGAAGCGCACAGTGACTTCTGGCTAACAGAGCTCTGGCTCCAAAACGCATGCTTTGCAGTGCTGGAGTGCCAGCGGATCGCAGGAGGGTGGGGCAGGGAGCTTCCGTGGATCGTTTGTTTTTCTCCTTCTCCAATTCTCATCGAATGTTCTGAATCACCTTGCCGAGGCGAACAGCAGCTCTCAAAGTGTTGATAATTACAGCTGCTGTGTGCTTGGTGGTGCACAGTAATAACTGAGAGATAAGGCCTGGAAGCCACGGGTGTGAGCTCAACAGAAACACGGCAGCCTCAGACGCTGAAACAAGACGCTCCTGGTCCCTTGTCCCAGCCTGTCCGGCTGAGCCACGTTCAGAGGGTTCAGTGGTACTCAAGAGTCCATGGGAAGCCGCTAGAGCCTCCCAGGCTCCAAATCCACAAGGCTCCCCATTACAGGCCAGGGTAAGGGAACAGGGGAATGTCCTTACACCCTCCTCCGCTTGGTCCAGGTGGGCGGTGTAGTCAGGAGGGCTGGACGACGGAACCCTGATGGAGGGAGGGCATCAGAGCAGAGAGCCGGTGAGGGGGAGGCTCAGGTGGCCCCTTCCCATCTCTGGGGAATGAATGACCATAGGGCGGGGCTCAGACAGCTGCCAAAACCCCTTATGCCCCCAGGTCCCTTCCTTCTCCTTCCCCGGGTCACCCCTGGGTCACCCCCTCCACGGGACCCCCCCCCCCCCGCTTGGGCACAAAGACAGCAAGAGTCTGCTTAGCATTCTTTCAAACTGCACCTAAAGGTGGGGGTGAGAGGCAGGCCTCCCCACGCCTGCCTATTTCAACAAAAAGAAAGCTTAGAACTAAGAATTCTGGAAGAATTATTCCTCCCCTTTGGGCATCACTTAGCTCTCTGATGACACTCTAAGGGTAGGAACCTCTGACCCTCCCCAACTGTCTTAAAATATCACCTCCAAGTGCTTTGCAAACTGGCGAGGAACATCTGACGGTGCCTCCCCTCAGGTCTTCTCCCTCGAGGACTCTCCAAACAGCCCGGCACCCCTAAGGATCCCCTCCGGCACCCCTAAGGATCCCCTCCGCTACCCTGCGACAAATTGGCTTGCAGCTGAAAAGGTGAGATGTCACCCCTGCCCCGGATTCAAGTCCCCACATTACTGCCTAAACAAAAAAATAACTCTCCCCCTCCCCAAGGGAGATGAAGAGCTGACTGTCCCCAGCCCCGCCATAGAGCTGAGGCTGCAAGGATCACTCTCCACACAAAGACGGCTTTCCAGTCCTCACCAGAGATCTCCTCCGAGCGACTACGGAACAAGAAAGCAGGCTGCAAGTGTTCACAATTGCTCTCAAGTCTCCAAGAGTAATCGTGTTTCTTTCTATCAGTATACAGTTCTTTTTTTTTTTTTTTTTACATCTTTATTGGAGTATAATAGAACACAGTTCGGCAGCGAGTGTCCGGAAAACTCGCAGGCAGCAGCCTGGTGACCACTGGAAGGAAGGAAGCAGTCTCGTTGCAGGGACACTGACAGTGGATGACGCGGGGGGAAAGGACGGGGTCTCACACCGTCAGCCCATCTGAGGCCTGGCACCGAGGAGACATAAAGAGGTCTGAGGGCCCGTCTCCCTCTGAAGAGGCCTCCCTGGAGCTGGAAGCTCTGCCACTGAGCAGCAGTGTGGCTGAAGAGGAGCTGGGGTTCCTCATCAGAAATGCGTGTAAAAACACCCCTACTCAATAGGATTTGGGTTCGCTTTGGATTCAATCGAGCAGCCATGTCCGAAGCAATTTGCACAACACCAGTCATAAAGCAAGCCCTCGAGAAACAGGCTCTCCCTTATCTGATGGACCCGGAGCCCCACAGATGGCGAGGGTCACCCTGCTGACATAAGGCCATCCGTTTGTCAGATGCGGCCTGAGTTTCAACGCTGCAAATGTGAGCAAAAATGCCTCCTGGATGGAGGAAATGTGGTATTTCCAGTGGGGATTGGGGTGTTCAAGCCCCGGCGCTGGCTGTGCCTCCAAACCACTCGCATGATCTTGAGACGGTCACTTTACTTCTCTGAGTCTCCATTTCCTCGGTTTTCTCAGTAAATAACCATTGGGCCCTAAAAAACTCTCACAAGGTCCCCAGTCATCCGTGACGGTGCAAGCTTTGCATATTGCTGACCACTTTGTTCACAACCGTCTGAGGAACTGTCTCCACCCACCCAGTCACATAATCACCAGCTGCTCCTTCTCATCAGCTTAGAAAAAGACAAGACCAAGGCCATGGGCACAAGCACGGGCCTGGGGCCTGGGGAGCTGCTGCCTTGGTCTCACCCTCTTCAAGGCTGGCCCTGGAGCCACATGCACCATGTGAAGCTGAGTGGGGAGAGATGTTTCCCCAGCCAGCCTGCCTGCTTCTCCCCCTCACCAGCTCCATAACCTACATTAGGAAATTTACATTTAACAAATCAGCCACAGAATCCTGAGGAGCACAGATGTTCCCGCTGTGCGGCATCTTCTTTGCGCTTAAAAGGCAAAACACAAGAAAATAGAAAAGGGGAAACGTGCACCTCAGACTCTCCCTTCTCTCTGAGTTGGATTCAGGGATGTGCTCCGGGTGCTTCGATGTCTGGCTCCCTTTTCTCCCCAGGCCCCGCAACCCCAGACCCCTACAGGCACCACGGGATCAGACAGGAGGTCCCCACATCCTGCTCCACTCAAGCTTCTCATGAAGAGCACCCCAACTGCAGCCAGCCCCCCAAGTTCTCTGGCCCCCACCGGCTCGTCCATGGTCTCGTGGCCACCCTCTCAGAACAGGGAAGAAAGTGAACCTGGAGCAGTTCCCCAAGGCCGGGGCCCAGGGCTGACATCCAAAGTAAGGCAGGAGCCCTCTAACTATCTCAGAGCGCCGTCTCATGATGCAGACTCAGATGAAACCAGCCTGGAATGGGGAAAAGGCTCCACTAACAGAATGTCCAGGGGAGATACCACCCACCAGCACCGAACACCCGCCCCCCGGACCTCCTGCCCTGTTCCCAGACATGCTCACCTTGCCCGCCCTCCACATCCTGTTTTAAACCCCTCCCGGGCCCTTTCCTGAGAAGCACGACTGAGGCGGGTCGTCACTGCCCTGACGTCCTGGGCTGCATTTACCAGCTGCACGGCCTTAGGAAATAAGTCCCCATCTCAGCAGCCTGACTTCTTTCTCCGCCACATAAGTTCTTTTCTGTCCTGTGCACTGCATGTGTCAAAACCAGAAAATGTGATAGAGTGTTAGAGGGCAGTTATTACTAAATGATGCTAATAATGCTAATCGAGATGCCTGAGATTCTTTGGGCTTCAAGTCCTCTTCGTGCATCTATTCTGCCTCCCTGATGGGACTGTAATTTCCCCCCAGGACAGAGGTTATGTCTCTTTCCTTTGCCAACATGCCTAACATAGGATTCTCCACACATCAAAATCTCATCTGGTGATGCAGGCAGAAGAGATGGTGACCGAGAGCAAGCATACGGCTGCCCCCACCCCCTGGCCTTGACAGGCATGGCTAATCGAGTGCACACTCCGCCCACTGATCGGGAGCACTCCAGGTGGCAGGCTACTTGCAACCGATCAGAGACGGCAGAGGGGAAGCAAAGGGAATCTAAACCCTTGGTCTGGGCGGTACCCATGATCTCTAACACACAGGTCCTATCTTATCCACAGGCACGCTGAACACAGAGCCCGCCTACAAACATGGCCCCAGAGCGCTCCTCTGAACAGCCTGATTCTATCTACCTATAGCTCCCCTTTCTTTTCAGCTGGCTCCAAGCCTTTTGAGAAGAGCAGCAGGATGTAAATCATTAAATTATGATTCCTGGTGCCATATCACTAACAAGCAGTCTATAGTCTCTGACACGGGAGAACAGAAACAAAGGACAGAATTTGTGAGGAATCCATAAAGCTGGACCCCGAGCTGTCACTCAAATATCCACACACTCAGATTAACCCCCCTCCCCACCTTTCCACCCAAAGTGGGGGGAGAGGGGGACAAGGACACATGGAGAAGGAAGAGAAGCCTATGATTTTCCAAACTCAAAGGCGGGACCCTAGGCGGGCCCGGCTGAGATAACTCCTACAGTCCCGGCTGAGATAACTCCTGCAGTCCCTCTCAGTTCAAGAGTTTAGGGCTTGTAAATGTATTACTTTGCATTATCCACTACTTTATACTCTCCAAATAGACCCCTTCTCGTTAATATTATAACCCCAAGCTGACAATACACCATGTTGGATTTCGAGAGGCATTTAACAAGGCCACTGTGCAGTCACATGATGATGCCCTTTCCCCAAAGAACACCTCTCCCCACTCGGTGGGACCTCAGCTATCCCATAATAATGATGATGACAAATGGTGATTTCAAAGCCCTCTCCTGTTTACTGTCTAAAGGCCTCTCGATACCCCTGTGAGTCTATATTCACATATCCCGGGTACACCCTCTGCCATAGCAAAGACCTAATTTAGACAGAGGCAAATTAGCTCTGTGGGGTGAAATGCATTAACCGAGTCTCCCAAACAGCACAAATCTAATTAACTGAAAATCAAAATTGCAAAGCTGCCGAAAAAGATTTCCACGGAAGAAGTCTCCTAAGGGGTTGAAGGGAAGTTGTGGGTCATGTGACCTGCCTAATCCACGTCTTGAAGCTAAACTGGGATAAACGGTGTTTGGGTGTTTGGGTTTATTTGCTTTTTCACTGATGTTTGTTTTCTGTGGATCACCTTTATCACCAGTGGGCTTTGGAGAGCTTATCTGGTGCATGCAACAGCCATGAAAAGCATCCTTTCCGAGGAGTGGGCCCAGCCTTCAAGAAGCTCCAGTGCAATGGGAAATCAGAATACCACTTCCCGACAACCTGGCTGGGAATTCCACTCCAACTCCTGCACACCTGCCCTACCTCCTCCAGTAGCGGCTCAGCTCCACTCACGACCCCCATCACTCAAAAATGCTGGCAGCAAGGGCCTCCCTGGTGGCGCGGTGGTTGAGAGTCCGCCTGCCAATGCAGGGGACGTGGGTTCGTGCCCCGGTCCGGGAAGATCCCACATGCCGCGGAGCGGCTGGGCCCGTGAGCCATGGCCGCTGAGCCTGCACGTCCGGAGCCTGTGCTCCGCAACGGGAGAGGCCGCAACAGGGAGAGGCCCGCGTACCGCAAAAAAAAAAAAAAAAAAAATGCTGGCAGCAGTGGCGTCGACTGTCCCCCCCGAGGGGCCCTGAGAAGACTGAGCCACATCCAAGTCAGCGCCTCCGTCATAGGCAGGTGTGAGCTGGCTTCTGTCCTTCACTCTTCTGACCCGCCCCAGGCAAACGACAGCAGGACAGTCACTGGGTGGACAGGGCTCCTTTTGGTTCCAAGGCCTAGGATCCGCTCTTGGGAAAGAGGACAGAAGCCATTTCTGCGCCTCCTATCCCACACCACGCCCTGCTTTAACACTCCATGGCTCCCCGCTGCCCAAAACAGTGATTCTTAACCCTGGCTGCAATTAGAATCATTTGGGGAGATTTAAAAAAAACAAACAACAACAAAGCCCAGGCCACACCCCAAACCAAGTAAATGAGAATTTTGAAGAGAAGAGTTGCAGGCAACCAAGGCTGAGAACCACTGTTCTAGATCTGGTGTTTCGTAAAGTTAAATGTGCCCATGAATCACCTGGGGATCCTGTCAAAATGCAGGTACTGACTGAGCAGGTCTGGGGTGGGGCTTGAGATTCTGCCTCCCAGAGGGGCTCTCTGCTGATGCTGCTGGTTCAGAGATGACTCTCTGAGCTGCAAGCCTCTAGAATCAAGTTCAAACTCTTGATTCACATATACTCTCACCCCTCTACTTCCCCTTTTTCACCACGTGCCACTGTCCAACTCATATACCCCCAAATACATACAGCTCCCAAAATACACAGGGCTATTTCTCTCCTTGGTAGCTATGCACCTGCTATGCCCTTCTGGGAGGAAAGCCTTTCCTACAACTACTCCACCTCCCTGGAAAACTCCTACCATCTGTTACGGGCTGAACCATGTCCCTCCCCAAAGTCATAGGTTGAAGACCTAATCCAAGCCCCCCCCCAAATGTAACCATTTGGAGGTGCAGTCTTTAACAAAGTAATTGAACTACAATGAGTCATCGGGGTAGACCCTAATCCAATATGACCAGTGTCCTTATAAGACGAAGAAGAAGAAGAAATTTGGACACAGACACACACACACACACACACGTGTGCACGCACCAAGGCAATATGAAGACACAGAGAAGAGGATCGCCTATCAGCCAAGGACAGAAGCCTACAACAGATCTTTCCCTCATGGTCGTCAGAAGGACAGCCCCACTGACACCCTGATCTCAGACATCTATGAGACTGTAAGTTTCTGCTGTTTAAACCACCCAGTCCATGGTATTTCGGTACAGCAGCCCTAGGAAACTAATCTGCCGTCCTTTAAGACCCAATCCAGGTATCACCTCGCCTGAGAAGTTGCCCTGGTGGCCCAGCAGGCCCAGCACTTTGATCTTCCTTCCCACCTCCAGGGTGCCCTGTCCTGCAGGTACCTGCCCACCAGACACCCAGCTACGTGTGAGCTCAGCTCGCACAGTGCATGGCACACGGGAGGTGGCGACGTATGTCAACCGGGTTGAACCGAAGGAAAGCCGTCCTCCCCTCAAGGGCAGTCGCCTCCCGACGAGGTCCCCTGCCCTCCTGCATGTCTGTGCCCGGGCACTGTGCAGCTTCCCCCACTCTTGTTTCCCTCTAGGCGGCCAAGAATGATCTCTGTTTTGAGCTGGGTTTTGTTTTTATTGTGTGTGTGTTTTAATCCACCATATTGAAATGCAAACTGCCAGGGGTTAAAAATGCCGCCCCCAGGCATAAGAGGCAGCTGGTTTCTACAGACTAGCGTTTATCACATTTGCAGTAAATACACAAAAGGTCCTCGATTCAAAACCAGGAAGAGAAAGTAATTCTTTTGTCAAAAGGTAGTGGTAACTAAACACGGGGCAGGGAGGGAAGGCAGATTTGGACGGTCGCTCAGCCCTCCCCCAGGTGTGGACATGTTTTATGCTGGGAAAGGAGACCAAAGAAAGTCACACGGACACGTTCTGAACGTGCATCATGTAACTGAGCGCTTCCGCAAACCCGCTGCTACGGTTAAACTTCGCTGCAGCCCTAAAAGGAGGGCTGAGACGTCGGAAAAGGAATGCTCACATCTGCAAAGGGGTATCTTACCCCCTCTTTGGGATTAAGATGGTGCCTGGAAACCTGTGTTCTAGAGGAGGGTCCAAAACAAGGCCATGAATT
Organism: Mesoplodon densirostris; assembly: GCF_025265405.1. Lineage (NCBI taxonomy): Eukaryota > Metazoa > Chordata > Mammalia > Artiodactyla > Ziphiidae > Mesoplodon > Mesoplodon densirostris. Next base: position 61,279,630 of record NC_082678.1, read on the forward strand.
CATATAAATAGAAGATACCGAAATCCTTCGTGGTCAGAGAGCAGAGAGTCAAGTTAAAAGTTCCGGTGTCTGCCAAGCACAGCCTTGGGTTATCATCGCAGAATTTTTTTTTTTTCCTTTTTACACGGAACCTGAAACATAAAGGGTCACTTTCCATTTGGGGTCGATTTCTACTCCGGAGACTTCAGAGGTTGCTCTTCTGAAGGTTATGGGGCTGCCAGCCTTGCACCTCCAGCACAGCATTTGATCCCTTGTCAGGAGCCTCCCTGGGGGAGTCTTCTCAACCTGGGCCCCTGGGGAGCCTACGGCCTTGAATCCAGAGGTCAGTGCCCACCCTGAGCCCCTCAAGTGTACCCACATCAGGTTTCCTCCACTTGGTGGTCTGAAAAAAGAAAAATTGGGAAGGCAGTATAGAGGGGAGGCAGGAATTGCTATACAAGCCAACAGAGGCTTCAGATTTAAGGCACTTTCTTGCTTGCAAAGTTGCCTTCAGGCCACAAGAAACTGTAAGAGAGGGTAGTTCAGTGCAGAGTGCTCTCCAGGACCCTCCGACAGCAGCAAAGCCAGGGGCCCCTCGGGCAGCTGACTCCCTGCTACACGGTCCTCTGCTGCCCCCTGACCTCACCAGTCGCCCCTCCAGACGGGAGCATGGTGGCTTGTCTCCCGAGAAAGCAGGGATCAAAGATACTACGATGGCTTGAATTCTCTCCTCCTGCCTTCCCACCTCTCTTGAGCCAAGGGCATTTCACCACCAACCCTCAGTATTTAGGTCCCTTTCAGGGGCCTCCTAGAACCTTCTAGAATGGTGATGAGTCTCTTACTGCATGTGCAGCTGCTGACTGCCTTCTATCCTCTCTTATCATTCACAAAATAGGATTTCAAAATCCAGGGCACCCTGATCCTGGCAAAGAAGCACGTCCATCCCCAAGCTGTTCAAGGGTCCAGCACCCCTTTATCACCTGCTCAAAGGTCAGCGCAGGCATGATGCTTCAAACACGCCCACAACTGGTCTCAATGACCAAAAGCCCTCCTGCAGTTGATTTCCTACAGACCACCACTGCCACAATAGTAACAACAATAGTAACGAGGGCCACTTACTGAGCATCTACTGTGTTCTGGGCACTGTAGCAGTTTGACACATGTTTCACAGAAACTCACCAAATCCTCAGAGTAACACTGTCAAGCAGGTATCACCATTTCATTCAAAAACTTATATTCCTTGTATATTGCTAAGAAAACTGAGGCTGAGAAAGAACAAGCAACTTGCCCAGGGTCCCCAGGTAATTAAGAAGCCGAAATGGATCTGAACTCAGGTCTCTCTGACACTGGGACTCTCCTCACCTACAAAGGTTTTGGGGCTGCTCTTTGTCTGGCCTCTATCTGCACAGCACCCAGCGTGGGGAGAGGGACGGGTGGGACACTCGTTAATAATCTCCCCGTTGCCAAGGACCTCTGTTCAGTCCTGAACGGTGGGTTTTTCCTCCAATTGTAGGGACTGTCCCTATACTTGTGCTACTAAGTGTATAAAGGTAGATAGTTATACCACCCCCTAGATTTTCTCTAATTGTTGAATATATTGTGCAATGTTAAATACATAGCACCCTTAAAGCTATCTGTCCATTTATCTTTATTTTTAAAATCTGAGCACAGGGGCCAGCATATACCTGAGCTCATTGTTTGACGGTGACATTTAAACATTAATAAAATAGTATACCCCCCCAAATTAATAATGGTAATATCCCCATTGCACTGGTGGATGAACTGAGGCCTGCTGAAGAAGCAGAGTGCCCCTAGCACTTCACTGCGGGGAGAACACAACCCCTTCCTGCAGTTCACATACAAGAGGACAAGGTCTAAGAGGTCCCGCCTCTCCGCTGGGCTCTGGTCACAGGCCTGAGGTCACTCCCAGGTACTCTGCTACTGCTCCGTTCTGGCGAGCCACGTGCCAACTGCCCAGGGGCCAACTCCACGGAGGGGGGGCACCTCCACCCCCATCGCCACCCACTGTCGGGCGAGAGGCTGAAGCCCAGTGGACAGAGACCTACAGCCCATATCTCAGGCTGCTCCTGAGTCTGTACTAATAGCACTTAGCTCTGGCCTCAAGAACCCTTCTGCCACTGGGCTGTGACTTCCCTCTCCTCCGCTCTGGCCGTTACTGGCGAGACTCCCCAGGCAGGGCCTCCCTGCCTCCCATTTCCCGTTCTCCTTTCTGAGCTCGGGTCTCAGGTAACTGACACATGACCATCTGGAACCAACACCTGCTTTTCTGAGAAGGAATTCCCCTCAAGGACGATCCAGTCACAGCAACTAAATCCTCATTTATCTGTGCAAATATTTCCTAATATTTATAGCATACACTTTTCTTGCAATACCACACACATATATACATGCAATACACATGACATGTACAAATCCCCCCTACATATATTCATATTTTATTATACACTTTTCCCCGTGGTAGAGATAACATGTGGCTGACAGAGGTTTGAAGCCACTTACTCTGCAAGCCCATCCTGGAAGCTGACTGGTGGCAGAGAGGAATATGAGCTGTCAGAAAGCCCAAAGCAATTTCAGAGTAAACGGGCAGGGGGTCGGGGGGTGGGCATGATCCAAGTAACAGGAGGGCCTTGCTCAGAACAGTTTCCAGCTCCTAGGAAAGAAAGATGCACTTACAACTTCCTTAGCCTGAAACTTGAGGCTAAAATTCCCTACGATGATTAAGCCCAGTAGACCAGATGATCTACAGACTTGCTTATGTTCAAAGAGTCTCTGTGCAGTGCATTTTACTTATTAAAGAACATTAACTTTTCTTTTCAAAGGCTTTCTCTAATCCACAGAAAACCTGGGTTGACATTCCCAAGAAGACTCAGTAGGCATCTCAGTCCTACTGAGCCTGCAGGATCCTCAGTCCTACTGAGCCTGTAGGATCCCACCGGCTAACAGCTGAGGATGTGATGTTGCCACACTGTGATGAAAATACAGGCAGCCCTCAACTTGGGAACCTACCAGGTGATAGCAAGTGACCTTGGACAAGTCACTTAGCTCAGCTCCAAGCTTCAGTTTCCTCAGTGGTACCACGGGAACAACAGAAGAGTCCAGTCATACCCTGGCCTCTGTCATCACTGAAATTTCCTCCTACTGGAGCCTGCAATGACTAACAATAAAACCTATTGTTTTATTGTTAGGAAAAGGGGATCATCCTCAGGACAATATGGAAGAGGGAGGCTGGAGGAGGCACCCTCCCAAGGCGCCCAGCTTAGAGAAGAAGCCCCAGGGATGAGTAGGCGGTGGTGGTGTCAGAGGAGATGGGAGAAGGCTGAGTCCCCGGGGGCCACATTGAGGAAGGAAAGCCAAGGAGTCTACGGGCTTATCTGTGGCAAGGCCCGAGGAATTCCCTGAGCTGGAGGGCCATCTTCACCCCATCAGAGCACGCTGCAGTTGACTGGACGGTGGTGATTTCTCCTCCACCAGCCTCCCACCCCACACCCGCTGGAACGCAGTTCCTCCCTCATACCAGCTGAGGTTCAGGGAGACGTGGGCCTCAAAAGGATGGTCTTCTTCCAGGCTTCCTGGGCTGCCCTAAAACCTAGAGCATTATTTTTTATGCTGTTTCCATGGGAATCCTCACTCTCAACAACCAACTTAATAAAGGACCTTTTGTAAGAAAAACAACCCACTTTCCCGTCCGGGGCCACCCAAGCCCATGGAGCTATAGCGAAGTGCACACCTTCCCATACCAAGCAGAAGCTGGTGGTAATGAAATGACAGGGGAGGGGAAAACCAGGGTCAAAAATAACACAGACCTCCCAAAGCAACACACCAGAGAGCAAAGACGACAGGAACTGGGCTTGGTCCGGTACCAGTCTGAATCCACGACACTAAGTAGGCACACAAGAAAAATCTGCTATTGAACTTTGGGTAAGTCATTTAGCTCTAGCCTTCAGTTTCCTCGTCATTAATATGGGGCAATTAAAATGGTGTCATAGGATTTAAACAGAAATTAAATTTAATGGAAAAATGCACACGAAAAAGCTTGGTACTTCAAAGAGAACCAGCACATATGACCCTCTATTATGTGCTAGGAATAGCACATAACCTGGAAACCACCTTGGAAAGTGACGATGATGATTGGGGGGCGGGGTGCTAACAGTAATGGCTGTTGCTGTTTGGTTTACTCTGTCGTACAACTACCACATGCCAGACACATCATCTCATTTAGTTCTTACAACCACTTGGGAGACAGATAGCATGTCCCCTCCATTACAAATGAGGAACCTGTGATCCCAGTGAAGCCAGGACGGCAACTCAGGTCTGTCTGACCAAAAAGGCAAAAATCGATGAACACAGACCCCTTCATTCACTTAGTGAATAAAGATGCCTTCACTCACCCTTCATATATTTACTGACCATCTTCTGTGTGTCAGGCTCCTGTGGAAGGTACTTGAAATAGAGCAGGGAAGAAGACAGACACTGTCCCTACTCCCATGTAGCCTGTGGTCCAACAGGGAGAAAAAGACAATTAAGCAAGCAATTACTATGATAGCAGGTGGTTAGTCAGGGTTCTCCAGAGAAACAGAATCAACAGGAGATATGTATGATATTACAGGGACACAGAGAGAGACGAAGGGAGGGATATTTATTTCAAGAAACTGGCTCACAATTAGGGGAGTAGGCAAGTCTGAAATTCACAGGGCAGCCGAGCAGGCTGGAAATTCAGGTAAGAATTGATGCTGCAGAGTCTTAAGTCCAAAGTCTACAGGGAAGGCAAGCAGGCTGGAAACTCACAGAGGGTTTTCTATGCTGCTGTCTGAGGTACAACTGCTTCTTCCTCCAGAAACCTCAGTCTTTGCTCTCATGGCCATCAACTGATGAGATCAGGCCCACCCCACATTTTAGAGGGCAATCTGCTTTTACTTAAAAGTCAGATGATTATAAATGGTAACCTATCTACAAATTGCTTCACAGCATTATCTAGACTAGTGTTTGACCAAACACTAGTTTGGGGGGGTTGGTATATGGAGTGTTAAGGAAACACAGAGAAGAAACTGAGGATTTAGGAAATGTTGAAAGATTTAAGAAATAAGCAGGATGGGCTTCCCTGGTGGCGCAGTGGTTGAGAGTCTGCCTGCCGATGCAGGGGACACGGGTTCGTGCCCCGGTCCGGGAGGATCCCACATGCCGTGGAGCAGCTGGGCCCGTGAGCCATGGCCACTGAGCCTGTGCGTCCGGAGCCTGTGCTCCGCAATGGGAGAGGCCACAGCAGTGAGAGGCCCGCGTACCGCAGGAAATAAAAAAAAAAAGAAATAAGCAGGAATCAGAAGCTCAAAATGTTCCTCAGAAACTATGGAAATTTACTTATCAAAGACTTAACTCCTCATACAAATGTACCTGGGACTCCCTAGTTAAAGGAGTCCCAGTGAATCCTTCTGAGAACCAAATAATTCCTTAGTCCATCAGTCTGCTTCCTAATACGATATGAGGGGGTATCCTTACACCGTATTTTCATAAAGTGAGTCATGGTGGTGTACACCAAAGAATCTTAAAGGCTGGGAGCAGAGTGTTTGAACAGTAATGAGCCAAAAAAGAAGGGGGTGCATGTGCATCCCGCTATTACCAGGTGCCCCCAATTCCGGAGAACACTAGGGGTCAACAGAATCTCCCTCCTTCCCATCCACTAAGGACAAATGGCCATGTCCCACTTAAATCTTCCAACCTCATCCTCACTGGGGGACCAGAACTCCGGGACCTACAGCTGAGGAGTGGGAGACAACCGCGTGGGGAGGGAAAGAGGCGAAACGGACTGCGCTTTGTTAGTCGGTCACCGCAAGGTCATCTGTTTGGTGAAACCACAGATGAGTCTAACTTCTTAACAAGCAGCTCTCAGTGGGAATCACTCTCTCTCTCTGTCTCATTAGCAGGCAGGAAGGGTTCTCCACTGTGGGTGGCAGTGAACTCCAAGCCCCTGAAGGCCTGCGGGTGGAGAGGGACAGGCAGTCAAGCACAAGAGGCAGGAGATAACTCTTCCTCGTCAGGCAGGGGAACAAGTGGCCCCTGATCCAGTCTCCCCAGGGGCCACCGCTGCCCCAACCCCGCCTCCACCCCACCCCAGGGAAGGCAGGGGCCAAGCTGCTCTCTCCTCCACGTGGATGGCTGGAAGGAAAGCCAGATCCGGATCCCTGTCAGTTCTACTCAACTTAGCAGACATTCCGTAAAGATCTGTTGAATGGACGAATGTATCTAGACCGTACAACAGGAGCACCATATCCTCTTTAAATACAGATGGAGCAGATGCCTGGAAATGCTTTTCCAGTTGGACATGAGGATTTCCTAGAGGCTAAGGCCAGCATCAGTCGTCCCTCAATAGCACCCCCCCCCCGGTCACTGCCCCTCCAACGGTCTGTCCTTCCCATCAGACTGGAAGCTCCCTGAGGACAAAGACCCGGCTGGGTCTATTTCTGCCATATCCCCAAAGCCCCATAAAACACCTGGTACACAGTAGATGCTCAATACATGTTTGTTACTCTGGACTGGGACCGCCCCCCGGCAAAAAATGAGTTGCAGGGAGTCCTTTGAAACTGTATGCAAAGGCCTCTGTGTGAGGGCCTCTTGTGGTTGAAGTGCATGTGCACTGCAACATTTTTCTTAGGAGAGATCCAAAGGCTTCATCAACTGCTCAAAGACGACCAAACCAAAAACAGCCTCTGAGGGCAGTCAAAGGCTGAGCTCTCAGGTGGGAACTGTGGGTGAACTCGTAACAATCGCCCCTTATCCTGAGGGGCAGCGGTCCTTAACGGCCTCTCCCCCTCCGTCCCGACGGCCTTCCCTCCTCCCTCCATTTAGTCAGACCCTCCCTCCCTTCAGGAGCTCCCTGCACACCCCCTCCTCTGAGAGGTCCTCCCGGAGCCCCCAGTGAGAGCCTGCACTCCCTCCCACTTGCGATGACAGTGACCAGGTGCCACCGGCATGACGCCCACCCCTCTAGTTAACTGTAGCTTAGCCCTAGGGCACTAACATCCTGGGATCCCCTATAGTCTGTGAGCTTCTTGAAGACAAGCACTTCCTCAAGGTGTACATCGTATTAGGAGCTCAATAACTAAATATGCGGACAGGCATTCAGGGTGGTGTGATCAAATAACAGATTGCCAAGTCCAGGCTCATTTTTAGTAAAGACTTCTTACACAATAATACTACAAAAATTTTTTAAACACTATCCCACCATACAAACAAAATCAACGAATATGTTTTTCCCTGTTCTCTCCCAGACGTTGTCCATAAGCACGGGTAAGATTTATATAGTTATATTCAAAATATAAACACAATGTTAGCCTCCAATATCTTTCCCCTTAACACTGCCTCTCTAAATATGTTTTCACTTGGGACTGAAAGCCTGCATTTTGTCCTGAGAGTCTCCTCATGGGGTTTCTAGAACAACCAACCCAGCAGATGTCGAGCTGTGCAATTCCATTCTTTCGTAACGGAACGTTTTTTTCCCACAGGCAACTTCTCTTCCCCAGGTGTTAAAGCAGATTTTCTCTTTGCGTTTTCCACAACATCAAAGGTCTATTTTCACATGAAAGCACTCAACTGAATATGTAGTAAAACAAACTGGCCTCCCCCATGCAGGAGCCTCCCTGGTGAACGGATTCCTAGTACAGATTTGGGAACCACCCCGTGAATACCCAACTCCTGGACTCCAGAATCCTGCCCAACGCTTCTCAGATCTCTGACCACTCCTGGCAGCCTGGCCCCTTTTCCCTGGGCTCTCCGCACTGCAAGTGTGGGATTCCTCCCTCTCTCCTCTCCCTCACCAGCGAGCCCAGCCAGGCCCAACCCCGTCCCTGATGTCTGCCCGGGGCTGTCCCCAGCACATATGCTGCCACCACACACCCCGGGGACTCTGCCTGAGCTCTCCTTTATCTGCCTATTTACATTAAAAGGAACAATATGCTCCCATCAAACGAGGAAAAGGCTGGCTTGCTGTCATCTCAGGGCTTTTTATAAAATAAAGGGTCAACAGGACTGCGCATCATCTGGCTTCTCCAAACACAACACACAGAACCCCAGAAAAGTGTGACAAGCTAAACAGATGCTCCCCAAATGCTCCCAGTACATTAAAAAAAAAACACCTCTGACTCTGTCCCAAGGCAGGAAAACAGCATTAGGGAAGACGCGTCCTACCAAAGCAGCAGTTTCTGTGTCATTGAATAAGAAGTATGTTTTAGTGTCCGAATTCCTTTCCCAGAAAACTAAGCATGACGTTCAACCTCATTATTGACTGGGGAGATGCAAATTAAACCGCAACGAGTCACCACAACCCGGCAACAATTAAAAAGTCTGATGATAACAACTGTTGGTGAGAATCCGGAGCAATGAAAACTCCTACCTATCTACTCCTAGCCATACAAATAATGCAAAAAGGGGATCTTTAAACACAGTTTCTAGCAAACTTCAGTTGTCCGGACCCCATGACCTGGCAATTCCACTTCTGGATGCATATTCTTTTTATTTTTTGCGGTACGCGGGCCTCTCACTGTTGTGGCCTCTCCCATTGTGGAGCACAGGCTTCGGACGCGCAGGCTCAGCGGCCATGGCTCACGGGCCCAGCCGCTCCGTGGCATGTGGGATCTTCCCGGACCGGGGCACGAACCCGTGTCCCCTGCATCGGCAGGCGGACTCCCAACCACTGCGCCACCAGGGAAGCCGTGGATGCATGTTCTTATGAACTCTCCCATATATACACCAGGAGGTATGCACGAGGATATTCACAGCCACACTGTCTGAGCAGACAAATCAGGAACTCCAATGTCCATTGAAAGGAGAAAAGACAAATTGTGGTCCCAGTGAAGAGCAGCTAAAAGGCATCAATGGGGCAGCCCATGCAGACAGCAAGCTAAACTCCACAAAGTATTCTTCAAGGGTGGAAAGAAGCAAACCTCATGTGGTGGGTGGGTCCGCGCTCCAAACTAGGGAGAAACACACAGGGCTGTGAAGGGGGTTGGGAACAGCATGCCACTTCTCAGCCACGTGGTGACTATGGAGGTTACTGTTTTATTGGTGTTCATCCTTGACTCGTGCACGGCACCTGTTTTTGTACCTGTGCAATATTCTACACATGGGGGAAAAATAAACTCAACTCAAGGCCTCTCCCCTCCGTATGACCATCTTTTTCCTCTGGGACCTCTTGTTCTCTCTAAAGGAATCTACGTGTTAAGGGCTTCCAGTACTGACTACCACCCTTTTCCCTTGAGCCAAGTCAAAACTCTATCAAGGAGACACAAAACCGAAAGGGAAATGAATCTCTTCAGACTGCAAAGCAAAAGCTACTCTAGAAAAAATCTCTGCACTCACAGCACATGCTAACCGGGGTTGTACCAACACAGACAGTGCTTCTGGGATGTTTCTCCTAAGAAGGAAGCTCCCAGTCCTGGGTACTCTGCACTGCCATGCCTCTTCCAGAGAAGAAACAGAGCTTCCTGAGACTTCCTAGGACCCAAGAGGTCAGAGACAGACCTCACAGGCAGCACGCAGAGCTTCCCTCTGGAGTATTAGCAGTGGAATGGGTTCCTTCAACAAGAAACATGGCTCATCCTCTTCACACGGACAAATTCCTAGTCCTTTCATGCTCAATGCACCCTTCAATCTAGCGAAATTTCCTCTGTATCGCTACTGTCCCCTCTGTTCCAAGAAGTCCCCAAAGCTACTGGTGACCAGATGTTGTCCTGCCCCTGAGCCAACTGTGCCTTCCTCCACCACAGCGCCACCCCCTACCCTCCACCCATCTGGTTCAGCTGATTCACACGTCACCTTGGTCAAGTCACCTCCTCAGACTCCCAAGAATCCATCCCTACGCTGCCATCCCTGCTTCCACCCGAGCCAAGTGATGCTCCAGGTTTCGGTCTCTTGTCTTCCCTCTCACGATTCACTCTCCCACCACGTCACAGTCCTAGCTCCTGAAATGCTAATGCTGTTCAAGGAAGCTGACCCCACGTATTAAGGAGATAAAAGTCTTTCTCACAGCAAAATCAAAGCTGTATTGCAAACCACCCCTGCCTCTACCTGCATCTTCTCTCCTCATCTGAGCACATATTTACTGTCTTCTGAACCAAGTCACCTGATATAATAATATAAACTAAACAATAATAGTAACGCCGACCTACTGCATGTTTACAGCGCACCTAGCAACGTGCTGGTCAATATAAGAGTACACAGAAAAGACACAGACACAGTCGCCCATATGCATAACCACAAAAAGGGATTTTGTTAACTGAAAAAAGCAGGCTGCAAAATTATACGTATAAAAGGATCTCTTATTTGTAAATCATAATATATATTTTTAGTACACACAGAAAACATATGGAAGAATATATTCCAATTCATTAACTGCAGTAGTGGAGGACAGGCAGCCCTGTACAGGTACCTTTACTTTGGATGCTATGAATTCTCTAATGTTTAATTTTTTATTATGAGCATGCATTATTTACGTAATAGGGAGTTTTTAAAAATAACTTTTAAAAGAAAGAAAGCCAGACAAAATTCCAACTCTCAGGAAGCTTCCATTTGACAGCTAAAGTAGAATTTAACACAGAGAATGAGAGAGAACAAGACAGCATAAAAAATCCAGTTACCGGCTCCTTCCAGGAGAAGGACAGGCTATCACAAGATGCCAGTTGTCCAACTCGCACAATGAACGCCAAAGGAATTAGAAGCAGAGATCAGCTGGCCACAAGTTTTCAGAAGGGTGTGCAGGCAGCGGGGGATTTGCTACGGCGATGGATGGAGAAGGGGACAGAGGGATGGCATGAAAAGGGAGCCAAGCCAGGAGTGACAACCTCCCTGGACTCTCTCAGGTCTTAGTTTCCCAGTTTCCAAAGCAGTATGGAATAATCTGCCCTCCCTATAAGTAGATCATTTTGAATGCACATAAGCCACATATAATCTCAACCAAGCCAAAAGGAATATCCCAAATATACCTTCTTAAAAAAATTTACTTTAAAATAATTTTAGAATGACTCTAAGAAATGCAAAGAAAGTTTAGAGAGTTCCCCTATACCCTTCACCCAGCTTCTTCTAATGTTAGTATCTTACATGAACCAAAATACATTTATCATACTAAGAAATTAACATTAATTCCATACTATTAACTACAGACTTTTTTTGGATTTCACTTGTTTTTCCACTAATGTCCTTTTTCTCTTCCAGGATCCAATCTAGGATACCACACTGCATTTAATGTAACTTGCTTTTAAACAAGCGAACATTTTATGATTATTTATTCTCTCTTGCTAAGAAAGTGTGCTGGCACTCAGGGCAAAGACTGCGTCCTTCTCCTCACCACCCAAGAAAGCAATCTTTGACAGATCTGCCAGCCTCCGGAGGGAACAGAATTTGATCCACAGTGAGATAAAAACCCAGACAATGACCAAACCTCTTAGCCCTCCAAAAGCAGCCACAACCCTGGCCTCTCTCCACGGCAACTAACTGGTATTTAAAAGTAATTTATGTTAATTGCAATCGGGCATATATGAACATGACAAAGCAAGTTGGCTTCAAACACAAAGGCTCAAGAGAGGAGCCTAACAAAAAATTAATTTTGTAAAAGACCTATTGCTTATTCCAACTTGTTTTTAAATATATGTTCTGAGTCACATCCCATTAACCAACTCAATTTATTAATAATCTCAGGGCAACCAACTACCTCGGATCATGCAAGGATGAAATCTTGCATAAAAAAGAAAATGAAATATCTACACACAAACATTAAGCAGGTAGTCAGCTGTGATGACCAGAGAGGATTATATTTTATATATATATATATACATTTTTTTTTTTTTAACCAGAATTTGTGGTAGAGCAGAGGGAGGACGGTACCTGAACCAGTAACTCACACTTTGCGAAGAAACATTTTCTCCTTGAGCGTGAGACTATCAAAAACGACTGGTTCAAAGAAAGTTCTCTGGAATTCCCTCCCCATAACAGAAGTCTGTGACGGGAGAAGGCCCCATATTCTCAAAGACCCTTCTTTTAGCTGAGGAAATGACGGTGCTGTTTTGGCATTTTAAAGCAAGAACAAATACTTTAGCTATAAAATCCACTTTGTAGATTGAATCAGCAAGACAGCTGTTTATACAGAAACCCTTTCCTCTCTCCCTCCAAGCCCCTCAGTGATTCCTATCAGTAATAAAACACTCGCTAGAACAAAGAAAAACAGAGTTTGAAAAAGAGAAAAAGGCACCAAGAACACACCCCACCATCTTAATACCAACCCAGCCCCCTGCTCTGAACGAGGCTTCTCAACCTATCCTGCTTGTAAAAGAAAACAAAACTGTCCCCAAAGCAGACCAGCTTTTCTGTGGCAGAGCCAGAAACTGGGTTGTTGTTTGTGTAAAATGCTCCATGGGTGTGACACACGGCATCTTTGATATGCCCTAGGCTTTGAAGTTTGCTCTCCTTTTAGCCACAGGGAACCTGCATGACTCACCGGCGCTCTTCCCTCTCCCCCGCCTCCCCACCACGAGCCACCATACTGAGCACGCAAGGCAGCAGGACCACTGGATCAATTCCTGAGTGACAGGGGCTGGAGGAGAGAAGGAGACACAGGAGGTACGCGAGCATCCATCACGGGAAACGAAATCCCAAGAATCCTGTTCGTCCTGGAGGGTGAGCACTCTCCCACGCCCCGGTTCTTTCCTGCTGACCCTTCAAGGCCCAAGTCCAATGTCCTTCCTCTGTGAAGCCTTCCCAACTCTCCCGCTACGCCCCCCTCGCAGGTCCTGTACCACCTTCAGCATCCTTCACCTGTTGATTTAGCACCTACACCTGTTGATGACCTGCCTTCCCAAACAGACTGCAACTCAAGGGCCAAGTAGGCCCCTTCCTCATCTCTGAAACCCCAGCACCATGCCCTGCACCCAGCCCAGAGCAGGGGATCAACGAATGTTTGTTCAATGAATGAACACAACTCAGCTACCCCCCAGAAACCACATTACTAAATGCTAATTACCACTCGCTGCATGAATAATGAATGAAGAAATGAACTAACAACTGTCTCCTTGTTAGCCAAGTTGCCAAGTCCTTCAGGAGCACAAAGAAGGGATCAACTGACTTGTGGCCGTCGTCGGATGGTTCAAAGACGAGACGGCCCGTCTTGAAGGGGTGTGCGAGAGGCAGGGAAGGAGGGCCACGCCCATCCTGCAGCTGGCAGCACACTGAGATTTTTACCAATCCAGCTCACTTCCCCAGGGCGACAAGTCCCCAGGAGCTGGTCTTTATGTGGCAAACTCAGGGATGCCAGCAGGAGAGCCCAGCTGTCCGAGGAGAGACTCAACTGCGCCTTTGCCCACAACCCACCCCAACAGGGCCACGCCTCAGCTCACTCATCTGCCACAGCCCCCTGCACCTGCCAGTACTTAAAACTCAAAGCCAGATGCTCAAGCAGCACCCAACTGGAGTGCTGTACTGGAGCAAACAACCAGGCAAGATTTATGAGAAAGGAGGCACCGATCTCTTCCCCACTCACTGGAATAAAAAGGTCATATTCATTCGATCTGGTGACGATTAGAACTGGATGCTCCCAAGTCTAGGATTCATTCTAACCATCAAAAAAGAAACAAGTCTGTCTCCAGCATTTGTTATTTGTAGACTTTTGAATGATGGCCATTCTGACTGATGTGAGGTGGTACCTCATTGTAGCTTTGATGTGCATTTCTCCAATAATTAGCGATGTTGAGCATCTTTTGATGTGCCTATTGGCCACCTGTATGTCTTCTTTGAAGAAATGTCTATTTAGGTCTTCTGCCCATTTTTCGACTGGGTTGTATGAGCTGTTTGTATATTTTGGAAATTAAGCCCCTGTCCACTGCATCATTTGCAAGTAATTTCTTCCGTCCTGTAGGTTGTCTTTTCATTTTGTTTATGGCTTCCTTCGCTGTGCCAAAGCTTGTAAGTTTGATTAGGCCCCATTTGTTTATTTTTGTTTTTATTTCTATTGCCTTGGGAGACTGACCTAAGAAAACATTGGTACGATTTATACTGGAGAGGGTGTGGAGAAAAGGGAATCCTCCAACTTGTTGGTGGGAATACAAGTTGGTGCAGCCATTATGGAAAACAGTATGGAGGTTCCTCAAAAAACTAAAAACAGAGTTATTATATGATCCAGCAATCCCACTCCTGGGCATATATCCAGGGAAAACTTTAATTCAAAAAGATACATGCACACCCCTATGTTCATAGCAGCACTATTCACAATAGCCAAGACATGGAAACCACCTAAATGTCCATCAACAGATGACTGGATAAAGAAGATGTGGTATATATGTATAATGGAATGCTACTCAGCCATAAAAAAGAACAAAATAATGCCATTTGCAGCAACATGGATGGCCCTAGAGATTATCATACTAAGTGAAGTAAGTCAGACAAAGACAAATATCATGTGAAATCACTTATATGTGGAATCTAAAATATGACACAAATGAACCTATGAAGGAGAAACAGACTCACAGACACAGAGAACAGACGTGTGGCTGCCAAGGAGGAGAGGGGTGGGGGAAGGGTGGACTGGGAGTTTGGGGTTGGTGGATGCAAACTGTTACACATGGAATGGATGGACAACAAGGTCCTACTGTACAGCACAGGGAACTATATTCAATGTCCTGGAATAAACCATCAGGGAAAAGAATATAAATAAGAATGTATATATACATATAACTGAGTCGCTTTGCTGTACAGCAGAAATTAACACAACATTGTAAATCAACTCTACTTCAATTAAAAAAAAAGAAAAAGAAAAGAAACAAGTCTGCCTCAGGAGGCCTTCATTAGGGTTATCTGTAGGGCCCATCTACCCCCCTATCCCACACCACTGGGGAGAGGCAAAATCAGTGATGTACAAACACACTTGAGAGAGACAAGAGAACTTTTTTCAGCTTCTCTGAATAATCCTTAGAGAAAGTGAACATGCATCACCTATGCATCTACATCTAATATCCTATATTCCTTAAAAAAAAAAAAAAAAAAAAAGAAGCACCGATTATATATTCAGAGGATGTGCTATACATCCAGGAAAAAATTATGATCAGGTACTTGAGCCTTTACTGATTGTGCAAATAATCAAGTCAAGGCAAGGTACCACCGAGCACTGTCCCTGTTTTGGGGGAGGAGGCGGCGGGCTCTCACTGCCCAGGAGCTCACAGCAGGCCTCAGCCCACCAGCACCCTCTCTTCCCTACCCAGGCCAGGAGCTTCCCAGAGCTCCACACATACCCCTCAGTGGCTCCATACTCCAAGCTGGAAGCAGGACATGTCATGTGAAGGTCCTTCCAATGGTCAGGGCCCTGGGTCTTCCTCTCCCCAGCCTGACCTGCCACGACAGGCTCTGGAGCAAACACCACTCCTGATTCACCGGGAGCACCACTGATTCACCTCTGAAAACCACAGGAGCTCAATACTGCCAACCAAGTAGATGGACTTCTTTTTATTAACCTCGGCCTAAGCAGTAAATTGTTCAAATGTCCTCAGTTTTGCAATCGAGGCCCTCTACCAAGAAAGTAAAACCTTACATTTTGGTTCAAAAGATTAGCTCTTTACTTAAAAGCCTCTTATTCTGGAACCTTTGGTACTGGAAATGAACTCTCTCCTTGACCTAGCTCGTTCCGTAAGCTAATGGGTTTTCTTAAAGCGGGGTACACCTACAGTAAGGAGGGTCCTTTCTCAGAGTAGAGCGTGCATCTCCTTCACCTCCAACTTCTTAAGCTCCTAAAGGCAATTGACAGAAAGGCTGTAGAAACCCTTCCATCATTCCCGGCCGCAAATGCTCCCAAGGGCAACGTGGAGCCACCTCTCCACATGGCATACCTCGAGGACCTGGGTACAGTCCCAGACACGGGGAACCCCAGCAGCTGGAGATGCCAGGGGGGTTCTTACACCAGTACTGGCTCAGCACTGACTCACCATCTCTCCAAATACCCCCGCCCCCCCCCACTCCCCTGGAGTCACCAGGCCTAAGGCACGGGGGGCGGGGGGGGGGGGCAGTTAACTCTCACTGCCACCTTTTCACACTCACTGGGCTTCTGCTCTGGTCCAGGACCTGTTCTCTTAGCTACATGGTCTCCCTCAAACCCCACAACGCTGCTGAGAATTTTCTTTCTAAAAGATGAATTTGGTCCTGCTGTTGCTCACAAGCCTGCATGACTCCAGACTGGCTTCGGGTACAGGCCACATCAAGCCATATCTTGGCTTCAAACGCAGAATCTGTCCTGGTCTTGCCCCCAAACCACCTGTCCGGCCTCTTCTCCCACCCAAACCCTGACCCCGCCCTCCAGCCCCCTTCCCCTGAGACCACTGCCCCACTGCTCCGTCCTGCACTCATGGTGCCTCCGAGGGCCTTCCCAGCCCCCAACCCAGTCCCCACAAATGCACCTCCTCCAGGGGTCCATCCCCTCCTGTGTCCTCCTGCCTCTGCCTCCATCACAGCATTCTCCCAACCCCGCTGAGGATGGGGGCTATTTTGTGTTTCGCTTGCATCCCTGTATCCCCATCTCCAGCACAGGGCTCAGCCTACGGCGGGGGTCAGCGGGAGGGGTTGGGGGAGTGGCCTCAGTCTGTGAATTTACCAACCCTCTCTCGCCTGTCCCGGTTCTTAGGAGAGGGTGCTAGTGAGGCTGGGGTCCTGAGTCCCAACCCCCCGGGCAACCTTGCTCTACACTTGGAAGAAGCCAGTTCAGTGGTCAGCCACCTGACTGCTGGCCACAAGGGGGGCGGGGCCAGAGTGCGCAGACGGCTGGGCACGACCCAGTCCTAGCGCGGGGAGAACAACTCCGGCGTGTGCCCTGCTGCTGACGGGTCAAGTTTGTCATCTCTGCACATAAGAAAAAGCAGCGGAGTCAACCCAGCCTTCAGCATCCTATAATGGTCCTAAGCAGCATGTTTAGCTGTTATTTCAATAAGCCTTATTAAGACCCAATTTTCTTGGGTCTTCTTTCAGATTCTGCAGCATTAAAAGCCTCGCTGCTTAATTACATTAGGAGCACCTGTATATGTTATGTGCAATAAATCAACTTTAATTTACCACCACACAAGGCTATTCATCTTCTCCAGGTTGTTTATTGCTCCGTATTATTGGTGCTGAACTGTATAGTCTCCATTGTAAGAAAGAACAGTTGGGGTAAGAAAAGGCAAAGCTGTATTCCAGAACGCTCCAGGATCCTGATCACACATGTACACAGCAAAAAGGCAAGGAAAAGAAACATATAAGCGAATCTTGGCAATCTGCTCCTTGCTATTTTCCCTAAACACTCCCCAAACATTTTGATGTTTTCTTTTGCACACGTGCACACACACACATACCAGTTACCCACTGAAGCAGGCCCACAGCTCTTGCCAGCAAAGTGAGAACCAGGCATGGGGCGCTGTGTGGCCAGAAACAGGGACATGCTGCAGGCCAGAGCACACGACCCTCCTGTCACCTCACGGCCGCCGGTGCTGGCCCAGCCCTCGGACGACGCAGGCAGGACCCCACAGATCCAGGGGCAGAGGTGAGCAGCCTGCAGCCATCCACACCCGCCACGCCCACGTAGCGCCCAAATCAGGCAACTTGGGGTAGGCAGAGCTGTTGCTAGATAATCCGAGCTGAAGACGGACACCGTGATGACACTGGGGACCCTCGTTCCTTGAGAATCTGAAAAACGCTGCCGTTAAGGGGTCGCAAAGCTCGGAGCAGACCCACACCCTCACCCCGCCCCCCACGTCAGCACCACCTGGGCCTTCAACTGAGGCCTCGATTTCAACACATCCAGGGAAGGGCCCAAGTGATTTTTCTGCACAGTGAAGTGTAAGAACCACGAACTGTCATAAAACCTCAGGAGTAAGGCTGACCGTCCATTCCAGAATAACATACCGGAATAATTTTAGTAAGAGTAGGTTCCTTCCTCCTTGCCTGGTTCTAGGCTCAGCCCTTTACTTCCATTAATTCCTCACAACCACCCCAAAGAAGGCACTATACTCTCATCACATTTTACAGATGAGAAAATTGAGGCACAGAGAGATTAAATAACTTGCCCAGAGTCCCATCTTCATACCTGGCCAGGTAGTCTGGTCCCAGCACCTATGCTCTCAACCACTAGGCTATACTGCCTCTCCCAGCCCTGATCCCCACACCCGCTGAAACTGGACAAGCGCCTTTTGTTCTAAATGAGAGGGAGGCCAAAGTCACTGAAACATCATGGGACTCACACCGTAAACCCGTCTGGCTCCCCCAAGTTCAATATCTAAAGCTGGGCTTCCCGGGTGGCACAGTGGTTAAGAATCCACCTGCCAATGCAGGAGACACAGGTTCGAGCCCTGGCCCGGGAAGATCCCACATGCCATGGAGCAATTAAGCCCGCGTGCCACAACTACTGAGCCTGCGCTCTAGAGCCCACGAGCCACAACTACTGAGCCCGCGTGCCACAACTACTGAAGCCTGCGTGCCTAGAGCACGTGCTCCGCAACAAGAGAAGCCACCGCAATGAGAAGCCCACGCACCGCCATGAAGAGTAGCCCCCGCTCGCCGCAACTAGAGAAAGCCCGCGTGCATCATCGAAGACCCAACACTTAATTAATTAAAAAAAAAAATCTAAAGCTACTGCTTGGAACTTGCTGGCAACACCCAGGTCTTGTCTCTGAGCTTCCCACGGATCAGAGGACGCAAGCTTCTCCCCCACTCACTTACCGAAAGCTAGGAATGTCACGGTGCCTGGTGCCGATGGGCTCCCTTCCTCTAGCATGGCAGCCGAGCCGCTGGAAACTAAGCTATAACATCACTAACTATTTCGTGGTCCTCCTCCTCACCAAGGGAACAGTGATGGAGTCTATGGCACACAACTGACTTGTTTACAAGCACGGCAGCAACATTCAACTTCCATTTGATAATCTGCCTTTCATCAGGGCCTACTGAGATCCCTGGCCAGCCAATCTCACCAGACACCCTCTTAAGGGCTCATCTTACAGACGACAGAGAAGAATAAAAGAGGAAAAGAGAGAACAGTGGAGTCCTAGCAAGAGAACCTTTTTTTTTTTTTTTTAATGAATTCATTTCAAGTAAAACTCCATTTTGTGCACGCAGTGGGGCCCGCTCCGGAGTGCTGAATGTGTGTGTGCAGGGGATGAGAAGGCAGATCAAACTCACAAGCTTGTAACCAAACTCCTGGAGGCCCGAAACACGGGACTGCCGGGAGCGCGAGCACAAAGTCCCTCTGCAAAAAAGGTCTCTGTGAAGAGCTCCACAGACAGGCCAGCCTGGGGGAGCATCCCTCTCTCTGTCTTTTCACTTGACCACAGAGAGGACTGCCCGGGTCATGGCCTGGCCCAGGTGACGTGCCTGAGTGCCTTCCTGCTCTTGAATTCCATGAATGTTTCATGGTGCAGGTTCAAACCCAAAGACCCTCAGAACGCATACAAACCTTTCCCGTTCTTCCTGCACAGAAGCCACCTGCGGGGCTAGATCAGTGATTCTCAACCAAAGGTGACTGTGTCCGCAGGAGACATCTGACAATGTCTGGAGACACGGTTAGGTGTCACGGTTGGGGAAGGGGTGCCACTGGCGTCTAGTGGGTAGAGGACAGGGATGCTATTAAGCATCTTACAATGCACAATGCAGCCCGCCACACCCAAAGAACTGTCCAGCCCAAAATATCAACAGCGCCGAGGCTGAGAACCCTGGGCCAGAGCACTGAAGTGATCACACATCCACGCTCAGCACAACCCTCCTCGGCCCCCACTCCTATCACCGCTCTCTCCCGTCACCTCACTAAATCAAGCAAGGATTAGAAACCGAGCCGGAGCGATCTATAATCTGGATGCTGAGGACCACCCTCAGCTCTCGGCTGAGGGTCTGCACGGTTAGAACATCCCTCAGTGTCTGGCGAAAGCTGCTCTCAGACGGGGGTCAGAGGAAAGGCGGGGGGACCCAGGAGAAGTTGGGCTTCCAACCATCTCGAATTGACTGGGAAGTTACCCCTAACTGAGCAGATCCCATGCGTGTAAGGATGGGGGTGGATTCTGCAGAAAAGAGAGGAGGGCACAACGAACCGTCCAGGGCCTGGAAGCCCAGACAGCACACTGCAGCCCCTCCGAGCAAAATCAACCAACTGGTATATAAGGTCTGATACCTGCACAACCTCTGACGTCTCCCAACAGCAACAGCCTGGCTGAACAGTCGGCACTGTGTAAGCACCTACTGAATGCCAGGCATCGTGCTAGGTGCTCTAGAGAAGGTGTTTCAGTCCCCACAACCACCAGGCAAGTCTATTAGTCTCACTTTACATATGACACACATGAGGCTCAAGAGAGGTCATGTAACTTGGCCAAGTCACACAGCCAGGATTCAACGCCAGAACCGTCTCTAAGAGAGGCCCTATCTACCAAACCACAACGCCTCTCTTCTGCCAAACATGCCTCTGGAAGAGGGATGGAGAAATAAAGCAGGAAGAAGCCCCAAATCCGCCCTGGGCCCGCTCTCCCACACTCAGCCCTACTGCTGTTTGCAGAAGGGGATAGATAGCCTGACCACCTCCATCTGGTCTATAGCGTCCCGCAAGGAAGCTGGCCCAGCACGATCCTCTCACTCCGGGCTCTGTCCTGGGTGCTCTGACCCTGGGACTGATTTCACTCACAACCTGCTGAAACCTGTATCCTGCCCCCTCCAGGCAGGGCCTGTGATGGAACCCATTTGATGGCATGTAATTAACAAAAGAACCCGGGCTGGGCACACGTGCAACTGTGAGGGTCTAAGGAGGCAGGGAGAGAGCTCTCTGATGCCCCAGTTAGGAGAAGAAAGAACTAAAGTCCTAGAAGAACCTCGAGCCTCTTACCTGTGCTGAAGCCCCAGCCTCCACCTGTGTTTGGACACCCAACACCAAGCAGAACATCAAACACCAAACACTAACCAACAAGTGCAGAACAGAAGCATGGGACCAACCGGGTCAGGGGGAGAATCAACACCCAAGACCCTGGGATTGAGGCACTGGAGATCCTCCCCCTGAAAACCAGCCCTAATGCTCCCTGTCCTCGCCGCGCCCCTTCCCCAGGGCTGGCCGCAAAGGACTTATGGAAGAGATGATCCACCAGCCAACCACACAGCACCCACACTCAGGTACGACAGGGCTTCCAAGCTCAGCAGCCCGTAAGATACTCGGGGCAGCCCCTGTGGGGCTCAGTGTTCACCGAGGGAAGCAGTGCTGAGCTTCTTTTCTCTGCGCGGCACTGATTTCCCACATGAACACGGCAAGGAGGCATCCTCGAGCTCCTCATGAGGTCCTTGCAAAGGGTCTTATTATGAAGGTTTAGAGAAGGAAGGCGGGGGGGGGGGGGGGGCGAAGAAAGGAAAGTAAGAGGAAGAAAGGGAGGGAAGGAAGGGAGGGGCTTTTGGAGACCACTTATTTGCAGAATACTCTCAAGAGACCATGGATGTGCAGCGAACGGGGCTGCTTTTTTTTTAAACTCCCAATGCCAAAAGAAATGTTACTCCAGAAATCTCTGCAGTCTCTCCAGGCTGGCCCCCCTCTTGGCCTCTGCTGTGTCGCCGAGCATTGCGCTCTACCCGGCAGGACCCTGCACTTCCTAGCAAGCCTCGTCCCACCGCAGCGTTTTCATGAGTGGTACCCGTGTCTCTTCTCAACGCTGCCTGCTCTCTACCAGAACACACCTTCCTAATTCTGTTTGTTCACTCTAAAGAAGGCGAGGGGTGGGATTTACTGGGAGGTCATTTTGCCTTAGGAAAGGAAGAAGTTAAGTTGAGGCCCGCAGTGGGCTGGGGAAGCCGCTCTCCATCAGACAAGCGACCTTGGGAAAGGTCAGTGGCAGCCCCTGGTTTATGGAACCCGGATACCAAGGCATGGTCACCTCTGAGAAGCACAACTAGCAACAGTGGCACGCCAAACTCTTTTATGGGGTGCCTCGTAAACACTCCAGAAATCCGTCCAATTCCTTGCAGAACAGTGAAAAACAAAAGTGCTCTCAGCAGGAGGGGGAAGCCAGGAGGCGATTATGAGCAATTAGTAAATCAATGATTCTCAGAGACACTGATTTAGGCCAGCAGTTCTTATTAGTGACCCTCGAGGAAAATGCAAGGACACACCGCTTCAAGGAGAGGGAGGAAAAATCGCCACAAGCCACCTTCAGTTTTCCCCTCAAACACTTAAAATCTGTGCTCAGTCTTTATTTTTTTATTATTTTTTAAATTCATTTGTATTGGAGTATAGCTGATTTACAGTGTTGTGTTAGTTTCAGGTGTGCAGCAGTGAATCAGTTATGCCTATGCATATATCCACTCTTTTTTAGATTCTTTTCCCATATAGGTCATTACAGAGTATTGAGTAGAGTTCCCTGTGCCATACGATAGGTCCTTATTAGTTCTCTATTTTACATAGTGTGTGTGTATATGTCAATCCCAATCTCCCAATTTATCCCTCCCCCCCATCCTCCTTGGTAACCGTAAGTTTTCTACACCTGTGACTCTAGATTCCACATTCAAGAGCTATCATATGATATTTGTCTTTGCCTGACTTACTTCACTCAGTACCACAATCCCTAGGTCCATCCATGTCGCTGCAAATGACATTATTTCGTTCTTTTTTATGGTGCTCAGACTTTACGGAAAAATCTACTTGTAAGTTATTTCCTTAAATGCCAAAAAACAAGTAAAACTACAGCCACCAGTTCTGTTGGTCCCCATGAAATTACTCTCCCCAAATCCTGGCAATGGGACAAGGAGTTACGTATCAGTCAAAAGAAAGAGAGAAAGAAAGAAAAAGAAGAGCAGAAGGAAGGGGGGAGGGGAAGAGGGAGGGAAGAAGAGAGAGAGAAAGCCACCGGGCTGATGTGAACAGCAGGGCCCTTTCCTTGCCCTCACCAGGAAAGCGGGGGTAGAAAACCCATTGGGTCTCCACTCCCACTGCGCCCATGGAGGATGCAATATGAATGCCTGGGACAAAAAGTATCCTTCAGTATTTTTTTTTTTTTTAATATAACCCCTCATCCTTCAAAACACCTGTTCAGGAAATCGTATCGGCATGACAGAAAGTGCTAGAGCCTTACTAACTGATAGGCAATCAGGAAAGAAAACATTTCTAAAAATATTAAGATGCTTGCTGGGAAAACAGGGTTCCGCTTGCGCAGAAATCCTCAGGAATACCTCTTCGGGGAGACGTTCCTGTAACTGTTTTTAAACGTTCAGTTCTATACCCCAGAATTCAAAACAGCTACACAGCAGCTACACAGCAGCTTCCCAGGCACAAATACGGGCCTTCCACAAACGATTTTATTTGAAGGTTGCCAAGAGCACACAGCTATGCATACTCTCCTCTGGGCCTCTCCTCCGCTGAAAAGCGTCGTGCCGCCCCCTCCCATTTATTGTGTGTGTGTGGCTTTTTTTCTGATTTGCCAGCACCCAGAGAAGCGCCGAGGAACGGCGGGTCAATGTGAAAATGTAAAAATGCTAACTAGCCTCCTAAACAGAGCCCCGTCTATGCCATTGCAAACTTCTTTAATGGTTCATCTGTTTGGTTTCTGCCGGTTTGTTTATCTAGTTACTCCAAGCAGTTAGAAGAAGACAGCAAAAGAAAACAAAAACAAAGGCTTTCTTCCCAGGAGGGGAGAAAACGGGTATCCTTGAACCCAAAGAACTCCCCTCCCCTGCCTACCCTCGCCTCCCAGAAAGTTAGCTGCCCCCTAACCTTGAAAAGAGAGTATGTTCAAGCCGCTCCTGGCTCAACAATCAAGTTGAGGAATCCTTATCTTAAAAGGCGAGTCCCAGCTGAGGGATGCAAATCATCCTTTAAAAGTTGGAAGGAAGAAACTTCTGAGAAACCGAAGCTACTCTGTGCACCGAAAACTTCGTCCCTTCCTCCTACGAGGCTCCTGGAAAGGGGAGGGGTTAAGGGCAAAAACAGATCCAAAACCTGATCCCTGCTCAGCTCAGAGCCTCAGTGAATTGTTACCAACCCGCCTCCCCAAATTCTCCACCTCTCTGCTCCCATTCCCACCAAGCAGCTGCCTCCCCCAGCGGGGGCAGGAGATGGCACCCTTAAGTCCTCCCCCCGTGCTTCTCATCCTTATGGTGACCAGAAACACTCTTCATTCGGATAAACAGGAATCCCAAACTTAAAAACTTTCTTCTTCCCAATAACTGTCTTTGACCATATTTTAATTAAATGATTTCTTTAAAAATTGGGGTCAGGAGACTTCCCTGGCGGTCCAGTGGTTAAGACTCCACGCTTCCACTGCAGGCGGCACGGGTTTGACCCCTGGTCGGGGAGCTAAGATCCCACATGCTGCGGCCACAAAAAAGAATTGGGGTCAGAGCGTTTTATGTGTGATTATAGTCAAACCACACCACCCCATCTCCTCCTTCAACCAGCCTGACCCCCCAGTCACTTAAAAACATGTATATTTTCTGGATTTCAAAGCCAGCTGTGGCTGCACAGCTGTAGGCAACAAACTCATCAGGAGAAAAAAAACACTTATACACACCTCTGAAATACATACCTAGAGCATACAGGTTTACTTTTTGTTTGGAGTGAGGGTCATGAGTGCAAGTTCTGGTCCAGTGGCTGAACTGCAAACACCGTGGGGGGAGGGCTGTGGACAAGCACAGGCCTGGGCCTTAAGGACGCCTGAAACCAGGGCCACCTGGGAACCTCACAGCCAGGCGTCGCCCGGACAACCCCTCGGGGGTGGAGGGTGGAGGGCCGGAGGGGCCTTCATTAAAGAGAAACAAGTCCACAAGGATGAAAAGAAACCAATACCCCAACACTGCTCAACTCTGCAGGCCCCTTTTTAGAATGAAAAAGGAAAACAAACCTTGGGCAGTGCTGATCCAGGGCATCAGAGCAATGGGCTTCCCCGCTGAGAGCCGCCCTGAACACGCTTGAAATCGCCTAAAGTTGCCTATTTTTGTTGGCATCACGCCCCTTTAAGAGTGTTTGCAAATACAGAGCGATAGATATTTCCTAACCGAAGGGTCTCCTGAGAAGGAACAGAGCCCTGCTGGGCACACTGTGAACGCCCCCCGAGTCCCCACCGAGCTGCCACCTCAGCTGGGAGCCCCCAGGCTCCGGGAACGCACCCCCTCCCCCTACCAAAGACCATGCCTCTGGGGCGGCCACGTGTGTCCTCCACCCTTTCACATCCTCCACCACCTCTGATGACTCTGGAGCCAAATGTTCTCTTCCCATTCGCTGCCTTTCCAGGGTCTGGATGGAGTGTTTTTGTCACTGTTGTGTGTTGTCGTTTCGAGACGTTTTTGGTTTGGGGGATTTCGAAGAAGACCCTTCTCTGCTAGCCCGTCTTTATTTTGTATCTAAATACACGTTCACATGCTCTTTAAGTGGCTTCAGGCTTGGCATCCATCTCAAACACATCTATAATGGATCAGGAGGCAAAATCTGTTTCTGATTATCACAGACAAATCAAGCCCCCCCTGAGCTGGAGAAGAAGATAGGAGCTCTGGTAAGGGTCCGGGACACGAAAGGACTTCTGGGTCCTCCTGCCCACAGAGGAAGCATTTCAGCCCCAGGGGCTGACATTACTTCCTGATGCCTCTGCTTATAAACTTCCCAGCCACCCACTCTGGAAAGTTGACGGGTGGGGACTCCACAACTAGTGTTCTCTAGAAATCCTAGCGAGTTTGCAAGGGGAAGAAAGGGAGTAGGGAGAGGCCCAGGAGCTCCCTCTCCCCGCAGAAAGGCAAAGCCCCTACGCAGAGAACACGGCTGCGGGAAGATGGAAAACATTTTATTGTTTAAAGAGCAACAGAGGGTTGCTGGACACGGGCCATTTAAAATTAAATACAACTCCAGTCACAGCCGTTCGCGTGTTCTTTCGAAAGCAGAATCATCCCTGCCAGAAGGGTGGCCTTCCACTCAGGGACCCAGATGTCTCCTCAATTATTAAAGCTTTAATAGCTGGCCACCCACCTGCCCTGGACGGCAAGCCTCTTCTACGACATATCTTCTTAGGAAAAAAAAAAAGTTTTGCCCTCCGTCCACAGAGCATCAAGTAAACGCTTTAGGGAAGGTGAGTAGTATCTTGTCACTGAGGTAAAGGACTCCAGTATAAAACTTTCAGAAGGATCCTCAAGGCACATCTACCTACTGTGACGGCGACGTAACGCAAAACCAAAAGACAGGCTAAAACATGGCCCCCTACACACCCTTTCCTACCCCCCTCTCACCTCTGCAGAACAGAGGGGAGAGAGGAAGCAGGGAAGGGGGCGCCCTGGGACCCGGACGCTCCTCTGACATGAAGCAGCGTCCTTCCCTCCCGAGAGACGGGCCGGCCACACACGTGCTGCTTGATCACATCGGCGAGAATCGCGGCTCGGAAGCCCGCACTAATTTTAGGATGGGATTCACTCTGCAGCCGGGGTGGGTGGCGGGGAGGCAGGCATTCTCCAGGCCTCCGCCTTGTCTCAGTGCAAAATGAACACCCTGCAGGATGGCCCCTCGGAGGAGCAGCAAGGCTTGCAAAGAGAAACTTCCAGACTCCTGCGATCTGGGAATCCTTGGGAAACACGGGGCTGGCCTCCAGGCTGCTTTCCAGCCTCTCGAAGCCCCTTTGTGAGCGTTTCCGTCTAAGCGCTCCCTCTGACCGCGAGACCAAACACACCTCATCTGAAACGAACCCCAGGGACCCCAAGGAAAGACACGAGACCCCAAGGTCACCAAGGAAGGGACACCCACGCAGCCTGCAACGGAGCCTCATCTCCCGGCTTTGATCTCAGAGGAAATAAAGCCAGAGCAGTCAGAGCAGGGACAAACTGCCAGTGCTGATGTCCCCTGTCAGCCACTTCAACCTGGTTCCACGGAACATCCGAACTGAAGACACATTTCAGATTGTGTTTTATCTCCACCAGGATCCTCCACCTCCGTCCCGGGCATCCTTTGTCTGCTCCCGGCCCTGATTTCTCCCCGAGTTACCCCACGGAGCAGGTCTGTTGCTGGGCAGCTCTAGCAGTTTTCAGTCAACCTGACTGCTTTACTCCAGAAGGTCCTTTTCACACAAAAGGCCTCCCTGAGGAAGAACGGCTCACCTTTGATTTGCTCACCTCTCACATGTAAAGGTGGCTCGAGGCCTCTGCTGAGCACGGCTGCACTCGGGAAAGCCTGACATGCAGTCTGTTGGGGAACAAGGCTTTTTCAAGCCTTCTCTGGAAGGCGTGATCCTAGCTCGGGTTCTGCTGGAAGGGAGAGCTAAGTGGAATGGGCTGGAGCAGAATCAGCCCAGGAGAACCCAGCCAGAGAGGGAGCAGCAACGCCGGTTTGCTGGGAGGCACTGGGAGAGGGAACCAGAGGCAAAGATACACTCCCTGAAACACCCTATGTGTTTCTGTAGCATTTATGATCATCGTCCTCCAATAATGGATGCCGTAATAAGTTGTTTAATGGACATGTCCCCTGCCAGATGCAAACGCAGGGACTGTACCCCACTCCCCAGCTTTGGTCTGACTCGGGGTCAGAGCTCCAGTCACTTGCTGTGCGGTGAGCCAATCAGTCTTTCACCCCATCCGCCTCTGCACGGTGAACTCCAGACCGGAAGGAACAATTTGCCCCACCCCGCAAAAGCCAAGCTGCCTAACTGCTCCCACACTTCCTCCGACTTGGAGGATCTCTCCTCTCGAGATGCAGCTCCCGGAGGCCTCCTCTGATAGGCCTGCCCTGCCCGGCCCTCTCCTCCTCTGTGCCCCTCCTGTGCATGGTCCAGCCGAGCACGGCCACTGCCCCTACCCTAGCACCCTGCCTGGTTTATATACCTGCTTCCCTCCAGCCTGGGAGCTGGGAGGGCAGGGCCAGTGCCTGAGTCTGAGTCTCTACAGGGCCCGAGAGCACCCTAAGAGACTATGTTTGTCCAGTACATGGCCTGGGCTGTGCTCATTTGCAGAGACCCCCTTTTTCCCCTCCCACAAGATGCTTTCTGCCACACTCCCTCTTCCCATCCTCCCTTCAAGGGAATAACAGTAATAGTATACCAACACCTCCTAAGGCTTTTCCGCCTACGACACCTAATCAGGCCCGCCCCCGAAAAGGAAGTCAGGCTGCAGCGGGTGGGAGCCGGCTGGCCACAAGATGCCGCGTCCACCGCTCCCCGGGGCAGGTGGCCGAAGAGGGCTGGACCCGCCCCCACTCCAGACATTCCTCCTGCACACACCAGGCATGAGAAACAGGTGCTGGTGCCTGTTTTGCTCCAAGAGGGGAGGACAGTGGGAGAGGAAGCAGTCAAAAGACAGACCCTTTGTCTGCCCAGCACACGACGTTCTGAAATCGCTAACGGCCTTTGACCAGGTCTGCCTCGGTCAAGCAAGGCCTCTGGATTTCAGAAAGTACCAGACGTGGGCTTCTAAGAACTAATGTGAGGCTCCACATCACTTGGCGATCGGCCCTCCTTTTCTCCCTCTTCCCTCCTGCTGCAGCTGAGATGTCACACACGGGGAGGATGCGGTCCCCACACCCGTGAAGCTGTCTGGTGCCCGGGAACACAGGTGGGCCCACCCCACAGCTTCCTCTGCCCTGCAGGGTACACAAGGCAGCCGGGGCCCACGCCCTGGGCAGTGGCGGATCACAGCCCGGGTATGTCGTCATCTAAGCTCCGGACCAGGCATGTCAGGCAGACGTCGCCTCCTTGACCGCAAATCTCCCTCCGCAGGAGGCTCTGTCCAAATCAGAACGTCAATCTGTGCAGAGGGTGTCTTCTGGAGGTGGCCACACCTTGGCGAATGTCTCGGGCACCTTCAGTCGGACCTGTGCAGAGCTGTTCACAGTCAAAGCAGCTCACACTTATCAAAGTGCCAACCACGCCCCAGACACCATGCTGAGCCCTTCATGAACACCCTCAGGCAATCCTAGCAACACCCCTGCAAGGGAAATACTAGTCTTACATTATCCCACTTTACAGATGGGGAAACTGAGGGCCAGCAAAGTTAAGTGAACTTCCCAAAGTCCCACAGCTAGGAAGTTATTAGGCCAGAAAGAAAACTCGAAGACTGCCTCCTAAGCCTATTGTCTGAAACCCTAAGCGCAGCTGGTTCCCACCACATACCCCCCCCCCATCTTTCCTCAGTCTACAGATGAGGCAACGGAGGCACAGGGCTGCCAGGCAACTAGCCCAAGGTCAAGTTCAGCTACTCAGCACCGAGCTAAGAACGAGAAGCCAGGCCTCTCCCGCTGCGCCTGGAACATTCACATCCATGGTCAGCGGCCCTCCCTCCTGCCCCCTCCACGCCCGGCAAAAGGAAAACCAACCCAAACCCACAGGCCAAAGAAGAAAGGTCCCTAATGCGATCCAGCCTGAAGCGAGCAGCTCACTGGCTGTCTGGGGCTCCTGTCCCCTAACGGGACAGTGGGGCTGGCTGGCTCTCTCTGTCCTTGTCCTTTCTGCTACCCTCCCCAAAAAGACTGAGTAAGCACTGGTAAGGCTTGGAAGCAAGAACCTAGAGCCTCAGCACAAAACGAAGCATCTACCTGTGACCTGGCACTAACAGGGGCACCTGCCTCAGAGGAATTCAAGCATCACCCAATTTGGAAACTAAGGAAATGAGTCGTGCCTCTTTCAGGACCTTCCCTTACAGAGAAGGAAACCGAGGCAAAGAGCAGTGGCGGCAAACCGGTCCCGGCCCCACGAGGCTGGGGACAGGGAGAGAGGCCAGACAGAGGTAGACCTTGCTCCGGACCCAGACGCCCAGCTCTC
The DNA here is from genome assembly GCF_025265405.1 of Mesoplodon densirostris. Lineage (NCBI taxonomy): Eukaryota > Metazoa > Chordata > Mammalia > Artiodactyla > Ziphiidae > Mesoplodon > Mesoplodon densirostris. Next base: position 61,309,344 of record NC_082678.1, read on the forward strand.
GTCATGTTCCTCCCTGAAGGCCCAGGAGAATCTGTTGCATTTCTTTAAGAGACAGGCCCTCATCTCTCTCTCTCTCTCTCTCTCTCTCTCTCTCTCTCTCTCTCTCTCTATTCCCTTGGCTTTTAAACCCAGAAGTGTTCACCAAAAGCAGGCACGTGCAAAAAGAAGCCACCTTTGTCACGACGTGAAGCTCCCTCAGCAAGCCACTGAGGTCTAAACTGGTTCCTAATTAATATTAACCCTCCAAATCAGAGTCATGCTCAGAAAACCTTGGATGAAGAGACACAGGGCGGGAGAGGAGTCTCCAATTTTCTTCTTACTTCATCTGGAAAATTAAGAGCACCGCTGATTTGAACAAGAAATCATCAAGGAAAGCAATCACAACTCCACACGGCCCGTAGCGCGATGGACTTGGATGTATAACCTGCCACTCTCGTGCCCTGAAATTAAAATGACTGTGGCAAGAATAGCAGTGACGGCCTGGCTTTGTCCCTCCTCCTTCATCCTCAGCAAACATAAAAACCCCAACGGAAGAGTCTGGAGGAGATCAGGCTAGAGATCTTCCTTAGCTGTCACAATAAACCAGCAGAAAACTGGTCGAAGACTCCACACCTCAGTCCACCAGATGCAGGCGTCCCCCAAGGCTCTTTACCTACCGGATAATGACGGGTGCAGCGAACACAGAGCACTGGAGGGGGAGGGGTGTCTGGAGACCCTCCACTCCAGACCCAACATTTATTTGCTGTTTCTGCATTAATTACAATAAACTGCTTCATAGCCTAGCAATCACTTAATGGAGCAGCAAATACGGCTTTTTCCCTGTAATTAGTCAATGTAATCTACTACTAGTTCCCTCCTCCAGGCCACCCCTTTCCACCCTCTACATGCTAACACTCACACACACCCCATTCCCCCAGCCCAGGATCCACTTAAAATCATAATCTTGCTCTCCGTTTCCAGCAACTCCTGGCCGGTGGATTCCTCCTGACAGATATGAAGTGGAGGGGACGAATTTGGAAATGAGCAAAGAGAGGAGGACAGGCAAACTGCAGATGCCCTAAGATGCTGGGGGCTCTCCCATCCCCCGCAGCAGATTTGAGGGTCAGGGACCCAGCAGGCGATAGCTGGGACCCGTGGGCCTTTCCTGGAGCACTGCCAAACGGACTCCCACTCACATGACTGAACCCACGGGCTTGTGGATCAAAACCTAATATTTCACGTCCCCAAGTAAAAGTTCTGTGAAAAGGTCACACCCCCCCCATCCCAAGGTTCTCCCTCCCTCCCACCTGGCCTCATTCACAGCTGGGAGCCCGTCTTTCCCTGAAGTTATTCCTTCCTTCTAAGCATCCCCCAAACCTCTTCAACCACCCAGCCAGCGCTTCCAGGGACCACCGAGGGTCAGAGGAACAAGCCCACCTTCAGAGACTTGCTGACACCATCTAAGCTTCCTGACAAAGTAAAAGTACTGCCTTACGCTTGAAAATCCGGGTAGATTGCGGCTGCCAGCATCCCTTCCTTAAGATCTGCTTCTCTCCACTCAGCGCGCTAAGGACTTATCAGCTGACTTTTATTCTCATCTCCAGCAAGAAAAGAACACTTTGCATCTCCCTCAGTTTCAAGATACAAAAGAAAGAAAAAAAAAATTCCCTGGTCATGAGGAAGAAATTAACATGTTCTGAGTGTCAACCACACACCAGGTGCCTTATCTACAGTGTCTCATTTCAGACCCACAACTCAATCATCCAGTTTTTTAGGTGCAGAATTGGAGCTCGGAAAAGTGTGGACACCTTTCTAAGGTCACAGAGTTAGTGCAGCGAGATTCAGACTAGGTCCCTGTGAGCCCGAAGGCCGTGCTCCTGTCAAAGCACAAGGCTCGTGTGTTACAGCACACGCGCTTGTCCGGACCCAAATCACATGCAATTCCACTCAAGTCGTATATATTCATATACGAACACAATCCACGTGTGTGTGTCTATATGCTCTTTTGTAGTTCTCGAATATTACATTTAAAAAAGTAGGAAGGCAGAAGACTGCTGCCCTTAAAACAATTGTCCAACTACCAAGGCAGTCATTTTGCCAAACCTGCCATAGGACATCACCCTTCCTGACAACACGGGAACTCACATATCACAGTGCTGTGTGCCAGACACTGTCCTTAACACTTTAAATGTTAAGTCATGTAATCCTCACAACAACCCCACGAAGGCAACACTATTTCCATTTTACAGATGACAAAACTAAGGCACAGAATATTTAGATAACTTGCTCAAGATCACACAGCTGCTAAGGAGCAGAGAAAGGATTCAAACTCAGCCTAGTTCCAGAGCCCATGCTCTTAAACACTAAGCCATACCACCTCAAGAGAAAGGAATAAAAATAACAAAGTCAGTGATTCAGTGCACGGTGGGGGATGGAGTGAGATCAGGCCTCCATTTGGAGCTTTCTTCCCCATATTTTCAGCCCCAAACCTGTATGACCCCAACTCCTTCCCAAGCTGGTCTCACGATTTCTCTAACATGAATAAGTGTTCTATTCAAACTCTCCTGTCAGTACCTAAGACAAGAGCCCAGAGGGCCTGAGGAGCCAGTCTCTAGGCAGCTTTTAAAGCCCCTGCACAGGGGGAGATGTTTGAGGATGTTTGAGTTCAAACCCCCAAAGCACTTCCCGACACTTGGGGGGTTTTGTCTAGATAGCCCTGAAAAATGGTCATTTCCCATAAGCACAATCAGTCCTTCTCCGGGGATGCCCGGGGGGTCTGATCATTCTCACTCCATCATCTCTTACAGCTTAGGGAAGAACTCAGGTGACTGTTTCCACGGTACCTTCTGCTTAATCCACTGGGGTCATGCTGAAGCGGGGCAGTGAGGAGAACTAACGCTGTGAATGCACAGGCTTTGAGCAAACAGGATGATGTGGCGATAACCACAACATGCTAACGTGGCAGCGAGCCAAACGCGAGCTGCCCAGGCAGGACTTGTGCTCAAAAGCACTTTAACAGAATTCTTTCAGCAAGTACAGCAGAAAAATTCATAATGAGGTTCCCCCTCCCCACTGCGTCAGTCAGGTTCTACAGTTGTGTGGATCCAGTGAAAAATCACTTTTAACAAGGATATGGGACACGTACGGACGTTAACCTGAACATCGTGTACTGCAGGGAAAAACAATGATCAAATCCGTGGATTTTTACTTTCAAAGTGATTTAAGTAAGGCATTCTGCCATAATCTGCTTTACTACCCCTATTAGCACAGGAAAACAAGTTCTGAACCTGGCTCCCTAGTGAAAAACGCAAAATTTGTATAATTAAAATTATACTTGTGAAATTCAAACACACTTTAATTTCCTAAGGGTCCCCTAATCAAGTCAGAAGTTCTTACTAAAACCAATTATCTGCTTTGAAAACAGAAGAGGAAACAGATACATGTAGCAGTCTTGTGGAGATTCACAGCCCAATCTTTTCCTAGGTTCAAGCACCCTAATTGGATCCTTTTTCCCCAGGTGAAAGAGACAATGAACCTACTGACTGGCTTTTATTAAGTGTTATGTGTGTAAGTTTAACCATTTTTGTTTGCCTTTAGCTACAAAAATGACATATTCGAGAGATATTCCAGAGGGAACTGAGTTGAAAGGAGAAAAACCAAAAAACAAAAACAGGCATGTGCCAATAAATACACACTGTATTTCCACCCACCCACCCCACTCCAGGTCCCATGTAGATTTTTTTTCTTAAAGATCTCAGAGCAGATTTTCAAACACTTGCCCATTACTCTTTAGAAGGCTCATGCCAACACCAGGATGAGGAATCAGATAGAGATTCCAGCCTCATTTCTGGAAGTGCCTGACAACCGGGTCAGGTACGCCCTCCCAAGGTCCTATCCAGTAAGGCAGCAAGACGCAGGCTCCCCACCTCCTTACCAGGTAATCTACCTGAAATGTTGTAGCTTTTCTTGAGTAACTGGAAATTCTTGCACAAGAGCAACATGGAAATACTCTCTAAGGCACTAAAATATTTAAGAAGCAGTTGTTGCAATGTTCCATCTATACCATCAATATGAAATGTTATCAGGCTAGGGCTTTAAAAAAAAAAAAAAAAAGCCATTGGCCAACAGGCCTTCTCTTCCTGCCTCCCTGGAATCCATCTCAGAGATGAGGATATTGACTTCTCACACTCTTGGCCCTGGTGCTCCAAGGCGGCCTCACCAGCCACCCACCCAGGCCCCAGCAGATGCTCAGAAGGTAAAACAAAATGCCTCCCGGTTGAAAACTTGACTTTTCAGTAAGTGGGAATACAGCCCTCGCCACACATGGCCTCTCGAGGGTGGAGAATACTGCAGCCACGTGAGCAGGATTTGGGGTTACAACTTTCATTGGAAGACAGGAAACTCGAGTGCGTCGTGCACACACACACGTGTGCAGAAGGAGACACGCTCAGCAGAGGGCAAGTCCTGGGAACCACTCTACCTCGCTGGACAGTTGCCCCCCTCCCACCGGAGCCGTCACCTCATTAATGTCACTCAGCATCACATTTTGCTACACTAGGTCTTTCTGCACTCTGTTCCCGCAGGCAGCCCGAAGCCGGCTCCGCTGCCATTGTAAACTTCAGCTCCTTGGGAAACTATCAAAAGCTTGAACTGGAGAAAAGAAAAAAAAAAACTTTCCGAGGGCCTCTCTGCTCACATTTTCCCCTCCTCCAGTTTCTTCTCTTTGGTGCTTTATTCAAAATCACTACACACACAAACCATACTCTGAAAGTCACTTACAACAGGCCGGCTTTAAAAAGAAAAAAAAAAAAAAAAAGCTAGCGATTGCAGGGGCCTGTCTATTTGCAATTGCCCAAAGAGAATAATTCATTTCGGTGGAGGATACAGATGAAGCCCTGCATACATTCCCACACCGTTTTCTGCCCTTCAAAACAATAAAAATGTAAAAACCCAGACGAAGGAAGGCCCGGGGTGGCATGAACAGACTCTCTTGACCCCCAAGGAATTTATTCTCCTGGATCTTCTAAAGCACTCCGTCCCCAGAATGCATCATCAAGACCATTTTATTAGATTTTTCTAAACCCTTGAAATTGTCACATAATTGAAACAGAAACAGCAATGTAGAGCTCTGAATGGATTTCTTAAAAAGAAGACTCTGGGCTGGCCCAAGATCCCCTCCTTGGCCGCTGTTGTCCCTAACCTAAATTTAAGGCCCTTACGTACAAAACCCTATTTATCTTTAAAATCCTCCCCTGCCATAAAAGTTACACGTTCCCCTAATGCCTTAGATTTCAGGACATTTGGGTGAAACTCATCCCAGACAACAGGCTAAAAAAAGAATCCATTAGCATTAACGTGCCTGTCACAGCCAGTGACAAATAAATGAATGTGATGCTTTCAGATCAGTCATTGGTGGAACCACCCCCAGGCAGATAAAGACCAGGGGACTGGGGGACAGAAGGCTCAAGGGACGCCTCTCACACAGCGGTGTCTCGGGTGTCCCCCGGCTGCTCCTCAGGACTCCACTCTCAGGAACAGCAAACACAGGCCTCAGATGCAGAAAAGGAAACGCATTCCCAATGCCCATGGAGTATCCCCAAGATAAAGGATGCTCCCTTCGAGAGCCAGGACCCCAGGCGGAGACCAAGCCACTGACACAGAATTTCCCAAATCTCAACGTGCTGTTCTATCCATCACCCCTAGAAAGGACCGACAGTACCAACCAACCCGTGAGCTACTAGGTAAGGGCCTGTTACAACCTGGGCAGTGCCGTCTCCGGGGACAGTAACAGATGCCTACACTGGACCCTCTACGTGCGGATATCACCCTAGGCCCTTCATATGTGTTAACCTACTTAATTCCCTGAACAAGTCTAGGATGTAGGAAATATTAAAATCCTCATTTTACAGATGAAGAAACGCAGGCACAAAACCATTAAGTGATTTGTCTAAAACTCTGTAGCTAGTACGTGGCATTTAACTGTGCTAGACAGGTTCTTAAAAAATAGGCAATAGAAACTAACTTGAAACTTCCTGACCAGAGGAGAACAAATGCTACTCCTCAGCCTGAGCGTTTTATAACAGTCAGGCAAAGCGCAAGAACCTAAAATCCACCCACTCGGGTTGGATGCAGTGGGGCTGACTGGTTAGGAGGGCAAAGGGACTTGGGATTCAGAGAGATTTCAGACCAAAGGCCAAGCCTGACCCTTACTAGTTCTGTGGCCCTAGGAAAGCTTCTTATTCCCCTCGGACTCAGTTTCCCCATCTGTCAAATGGAGAGAATACCAACTAATGCCAAGGACTGTTGTAAGGACTAAATTAAAGATTAAGCAGATAGAGGCTTATATGGTTCCTTGAACATATACTGAAACACAATATGTGACAGTCATTATTCTGAGTTTAAGATTTTTCTTTTTGATTCTTCAAATAAAATAAAGAAGTACCCTCCCTAAGACTAACTTCCCAGAGAGTTGGCAGCTTGATGCTATCTACCCTTGAAGGAGAGGGTGAAAAGGGACACCTTGCTGTATTTGGGAGACAAATACTGTCCCAACTGGACCAACCATCCTCAGCTGCTACTACAATGTACTACGGGGGGCTCGGGCCCAAGACCCCGCCTGTTCACACCTCTCACACCGCACGGAAGGCAGAGGTCCTGATTCCAAAACCTCACGTCCCGCACACTAGGCAGCCACGCACCCAAGGTGACCCCAAGCAGACACCACCTATGAAATCACAGGTCAGGCTGCTCTGAGCCACAGAGCAGCCGCTGGAGTCATACAATCTGTGATTCCCAAACCTCAATGTCTACACACGGTAAGGTCAAGATCACAAGTACAAAACTTTGGAATTCTGTCTATAGCACGGTCCCTTGTTAAGGGGGCAAAAAGGAGAGGAGGGGAGAAGGCGGAAACAGGAGAATGATAGAGCTCCCTGTAGCTGCCACATGCCCCACACATCAGGGGTGGTATCTGCCCAGAACATCACTCCTAAGAAAGGGTCGAAAGAACGCAGTATGAATGATGCTTAAGGCACAAGTCCAGGGCGGGAAGTTCTCCATGAAACGGCACAGCCACAGTCCTAGCAGGGACCCAGCTTCTACACTGGTCCAGAAGAGCTCAGCACATGGTACGGAGCAGCTCCATGGTCCTGCACACACACAACAGGTTCCCCAGCGCCTGCCCCACAAAGCACAGCCACATCTGCTTGGCCTGGCATTCAAGGCCTTCCACGAGCTGGCCCAGCCTGCCAAGGAGGCCCCATCCTAGAGCTCCCGGCAGCACACACCCTTTCCTGCAGCTGCAGGTCCCGACCTCCTGACCTCCTGGCCCCCAGTAGGAAGAACTGCATTCCTGCCATTCTCCCTCCCTACCTGTTCTTCAGAATCTGGGGCAAAAACCACCTCCCCCAAGGGGCTATCTTCACTCCTCCTTCGAAATGTTGTTGCGACCTCTCTTACCGTGCTTATTGCATCCTCTCCTGTAGCACGGGCAGGACCCCCTCCCTCCAACCTAGAGGTAAGACCCATGAAGATAAGCGCCGTGTCTCCTTTGCCATCCTGCATTCATTCTATCTAAATGGAGGTCACAGTGTGCAAAAGAGCACGACTAAAAGCTGAGGGTTATTTTTTAATTAGTAAAATATGCTTGTGCCTTTATTGCCCAGTAGAGGCAATAAGGCATGAACCTAAGGAACTATAAAACCCAGAACAAAGCCCCTAACACAGAGGTTGGTCCCCGGTGCTGGGCAGAGACTGAGAAATAATTACTGAACACTGAATGTGGCATCTGAATGTATTAAAGACATGGCCAGTGCCCACCCCCGTCACTCTTACCCTGCTGAGGTTCTCACACCGGCCGGTGTGTTGTATACTTTGCTCACCGCTTCTCTGCCCCATCAGAGTGAAAGCCCCACGAGGGCAGGGCCTTTGTCTTATTCTCCACACCATCCCCAGAACCATACACAAGTGTCTGGCACATGGCAGGTGCTCAGTAACGTTTGGTGAATAAACGAATGAATGAGTGAGTGCCCTGCACAATACCTAATGGATGTATCAGTACGGTTTTTGCTAATTTATTATTGCTAGAAAGGCCATAACCAAAGAAAAGGTGAAGTGCTGTGAAAATCCAGAGAAGGAAGTATTACGTCCAAGAAGCAGGGACAGCTTCGTGGAAAAGGTAACGACTAACTCGGGCTTTGGAAGAGGGGTCTGTTTTGTACAGTAGAGAGAAGGAAAGGCAGTGCAGATGGGGACCCACAAAAGGGCAGCTCTTCAGAGAAGGCGGAACACTCAGGTTCTAAGCAGCAAAAGGTTAGATGAGTTGGGGAAGAGGTTGGAAGGAGACCCCCATACAGATCTTGAAGGACCTTGCCTCCCAGGCTAAGTTTAAAGTTTGTTCGGTGGGCATTGGGAAGCCAAGGAGGGTTTCCTAAATCCCCTCGAAAGTGGGTGCACACATAGACAGTGAGCAAGTACAAACAATGAAAGGAGCTCTTAGTAAATGAACACACCAGATCAAACAAGAGGGCAGAAATGAGGAGCCCCATCTCTGTTTTGTGTTCTCGGGGCTCTTGGCCGGAGAACGTTCGGGGTTTAAAAATACAAAATAGGACAAAAAGAATGGATGCAGCCTCAAGAGGCACCCAGGAGGGTCAGCTGATTCCTCAGAGCATTCCTCCTTCTCCTTCCCCGGAGGGGCACAGGGGTCTCACCTGTCCGCCAAAATCACCTGACATAGAACACAGGCCCTCCAGCATCCGCGTGGACTGACCTTAACACTGAAACGAAAGCATGTGAGGAGAGGCAAAAACCCAGGGAAAGGACATTTGTAGGAGAAGGTGCCCTCCCTGCCCCACCCCCGAGCGGACACCTGCTGCTACCGGGAAGTAAGGAAGCAGCCAGGCTCCCCGAAAAGAAAGAAGCTAAGCCACTAATCGCCCCGAGGCTGCGGACGAGGGCTGCAGACACCCCACCACATCCCTGCTGGCGACAGAAACCCACCGGCAGGTCGGTTAACTGTGGCTGCCCAGATGACAGCTGCACATCACCCACGATCTGCAAGACACTAGGAGGACCCGACCCACAGCAGCAGGGGAGGCCAGATGTCGAAAACTCACCCCTCGCCCTTGAGAAGCTGCCAAGAAACTGCTCCCCCGGAACAGGACATGGGCGCGTGAAACACCCAGGCTGCACTGAACCCATCTGGAGAGCCTTCCAGGGGGCAGGAAAACCCGGCTTCTAGCTCAACCTTGCCACAACTTAGCTATGTGGCCTGTGGCAATCGACATAACTCCCCTGAGCGTCAACCGCCTCCCCTGTGAAAAAGGCAGGCTGGATTCCACGCGCTCATTTAACAAACAGTTACCAAATGCCAACCATCAGCAGCCCCCTGCCGTCAGGGGGCTTACATTCCAATGAAGAATTTTCTTAGGGCATTTGCACCATCATGTCTTTTTTATTCTACAAAAATAAGTCTATAATAATAGTATCAGCAGACCTTTGCCGGGTGCTACTTGGTGCCAGGCTCCCGGCAAAGACTTCTGCATTCCTCTTGAAAACAGCTCCAGGGACTTCCCTGGTGGTCCAGTGGCTAAGACTCTGCACTCCCAATGCAGGGGGCCCGGGTTCGATCCCTGGTCAGGGAACTAGATCCCACATGCCTGCCGCAACTAAGAAGCCCACATGCCGCAACTAAACATGCTGCAACGATGATCCCGCGTGCCGCAACTAAGACGCAGCACAGCCTAGCTAACTAAATAAATATTTTTGAAAAAAGAAAACAGCTCCATGTGGGGTGCTCCACGATCCCAGTTTTAAAGGGCGAGGAAACTGAGGCTTGGCGGGCCGAGGTGATTTGCCCAGGGTCACCCGGCCGTGACCAAAGGCAACTGGAGATAGGTTGAACAAATGAGATCTCTCTTGATAAACAGATAAGGTTCTGGCCTCGAAAAATGAAGGAGGAAAATGGTAATCAGGGGAGTGGGGAATGCTTTATTATACATGAGGATAATTAGGGCAGATGGTGAGTTACGCCCAGCCTCACTCTTGCCCCAAGATGCTAGGCTGTCTCTTGGTTTCTCCACACAAGAAAAAGAACCGAAAAGCTTGAGCAAAATTCTTCCAGGTAGCCAACACTTCTGCCCAAAAAGACCGACAAAAGGATATGACATGATTGATCCCAATCATCCCCGTTTCTCCAACGGCTCAAATTAAGTCATCTTTTTAGAGTAGCAAGACCGCTTTAATCTTTAAAGATAGAGGGGAGGGAAACTCTTACATATTTTACCAGATGAAGTCACCATCCGGAGAAATAGAAAGATACAGAACAGACCTATCTTCTTCTGACCAAAATGTACTTCACTAATTAACGGCCACTAGCCTCCAAAGAGCTTCCCCTCGACTAGTTAATAATGCCCATTACACTTCACTTGAGATGTGAACATTTCTGTCGCAAAGAGGGAGAGATGAACTGCAGGATTCAAAACCCTTCCTTGGGTTGCTCATTAAAATTCTCGTCAAAACAGATTTTTATTTATGTGATACATTAAAGAATATTATGACAGTCCTAATATGAAATCTGTTCTTCGCTGCCGCGGATTTTCTTTTGTATTCAGTTACAGTTTCTTTCCACCAGTCTTGTTTTAACACCTCCATGGAATATTTCTCTGGCAAGTGTTAGCACGGAGGGAGGGCCAGAGAGCAGGGAAATGAATCTTAACTGAGAGACACGTTGACGCATCACTGACAAGCTCTTCACCCAGTCCCGGAGGAGAGGCACAGCTCACCTTGCCACTAAGACCCTAACGCAAACGCACACAAGTTTTACTGGAGACAAACAATAAATAAACAAGGCTTGAGTTAACGTTCGACTCTTCTGCCAGCTGGGTTTTGGCCTCCAACACTCCCTTCAGTCTGAAATCCCCCTGGTCGGACTCAAATTCTATCGGAAAATAACCGTTGACAAGGAAGACGCTCTCTCCACACCCTGCCCCAGTTCCCAACCACCACACCCCGTCCTCAACCCCAGAACCCTCTGAAAGATGCTCTGAGGGCTCGGATGTTGAGACACACCAGTGTCACACAATGGTAGGACATCACAAGGGTTGGGCGAATCACCCAACCGTGGAACTTCGAGGTCCGGAGGTGCGGGCTGTGACCGCTCAGAGCCACTCCACCTGCATACCTCTCAGGGCCCCCGCAGGACAAATGCCGGGAGAGGGCCCAGTTCTGGGGCCAGGTTACACCACTTCTCAACCCAGCTGTGCCTTGGTTTCCTCATTCAGAAAATGGAGATAATACCAGCACCCACCTCACAGGGCAGAGGTGAAGACTGAGGGGGTGAGTACACATCAGGTCCCTACCACAGTGCCTGGCACACAAACTCAATTAACATTGTCATTATTACTAGACCTCTCACAGGATTAGTGTGAGGGCCTCCCAAAAATAACAAGAAAAACATTAGGTAACTAGACCAGAATGGAAAAGAATACGAAAAAGAATACATATATATGTACACACACACACATGTACAACTGAATCACTTTGCTGTACACCAGAAGCTAACGCAGCACTGTAACTCAACTGTACTTCAATAAAAGAAATTAAAAAAACTAAAACAGCAGATCCCACATATGGTATTACCATAGGCTAGCTCTTTTTTTAGGCACTTTACCTTTCTTAATTTATTTACTTCTCACCAAAACTCAATGAGAAACCGAGATGTGAGGAAGTTAAATGATTTGCCCAAAGTCACAGTTAACAAGTGGCACAGCTGGGATCCAAACACAGGCCGTTAAGCTTGAAAACAACAACAACGGTGATTAAACCAACAATAGTGATGCTGGTGAGGATGAGGATGATAAGTCTCAAGGCCCCGACCCTGTGCCAGGCTCTTTTACTCTTCACGACCCCCTTCTGAGGGCGTTACTGTCATCACTCCCATTTTACAGATGAGCAAACTGAGGGTAGATGATTTCTCAGTGTTGCAGGACCTGGGATTCAGATGGAGATAGTGGATAGGAAAGTTCCTTGTAAAGTAACGTGTCATAAAAAGTAAAGTATTGTTATGAAATTCCTAGAATTCCATGGAAAGATGTCCTTCCCCAACTGGTTGGATGTTAGCTCACATCCAAAAGTCTGATAACTCACCTAAGCCAACCCAGACTCCAGGGGTGGGGGTGGGGGTGGGGGTACACTTTGACAAGTTTGAGAAATATTGCCTCATTTTTAAGTTCAATGCATCAGTGAAAAGCCAAATGCCAGAGTATATTAAAATAAAATATTGTCCTCCTGGCTTTAAAAAAAATGGGGGATTGGGGAGGAGCAGCAAAGGAGAGGAGAAAACAGGTCAAACCCATGGTTTGACCAAGTCAGGGATTTTTCCAGTTTCCCTCTAGGGTAATCTGATCCGAGTTCTCGGTGATCAAATGACTAACCTGGAAATTTGAAGATTCACATTTATGGAAGAAACAGCAATTCTTCCAAACTGAGGAAACACTGCTAATCCTGGAAGCCTTCTGAAATGTCAAGGATCACACACAGTTTGGAAAGCAACCTTTAAACACTTAATACGGTCCCAAAGTTTGTGCTCAGTACAGAAATAATCTAACCTCTTTGGTTCATTAATTCCTATTATTTGCTTAAGCTTTAGGGAAAAAAATGCCTAAAGAAAATATTTCACTATTTTTGTTTAGAGATTTGTGTTTCCTTCTAAAGAAGGAAGGGGAAGGGAGGGGAAGGGAAGGGGAAGGGAAGACATGGAAGAAAGAGGAAGGGAGAGGGCTTCCCTGGTGGCGCAGTGGTTGAGAGTCCGCCTGCCGATGCAGGGGATACGGGTTCGAGCCCTGGTCCGGGAAGACCCCACATGCCACGGAGCGGCTGGGCCCGTGAGCCATGGCCACTGAGCCTGCGCGTCCGGAGCCTGTGCTCCGCAACGGGAGAGGCCACAGCAGTGAGAGGCCACAGCAGTGAGAGGCCCACGTACCGCAAAAAAAAAAAAAAAAAAAAAGAAAGAAAAAAGAGGAGGGAGAGAGAGAGGGAAGGAGGGAGGAAGGAAGGAGGGAGGAAGGAAGGAGGGAGGAAGGAAGGAGGGAATCGCATGGCAGGCTCCAACCTGAAATTCTCAAAATACCATCCACAACAGCCAACTATTTCTTCATTAATGTACAGAACCATTCCTTCCTTTGCAGCTGAAAAGGTTCCACTTCTGGGAGACCATGCTTAAAGAAATAAACTGAATTTGCTAAAACCACAGCACTATCCCTTTATGACCTACAGTCAAATGCTTCACCTTTTCCCCTTTCCCTTAAAAGAGTGCCAAGACCACAAGATGCAGAAAAAGTATTTCTTCCGATATTACCCGGGGAAGAAAAAAGTATAATTAAAAAGTGCAAATGTAGTGGGGAAGCCATAGGCCCTTTAAATTTCACCTTAAGCTTTATGCAGCTGTGATATTGTGGCCACACCTGGCAAGCTCAGTGAAAATTATGTTAACTACACACTTGGGAAAAGGTGAAGGCCTATCTCAAGCCTTTCAGCAAGCCTTGTAGTACCACTCCTACAAAGGGACAACGTTTCCAGCACTTCTCCGCCCAGGCACCAGCACCTGCACCAATGAGTAGCACTGCGGGCTTCAAGTGTGCCCAGATTTACCCAACCTACCTGAAACCAATACATCCAAACGCTTCCTGTCAGATTGAGGGCCTCATGGGTCTACAAAGTTGCTTTTCCAAGAAAGGACAAGCTGTTTACTTAAACTCTACTGCCCTCCATAAACTCTAAGTCGTAAGACCTCAGAAGAGTACCCTCCAACAAAGAATCACGAGGAAATGTCCAACTTTTCCTGATATGATCTCAGCGATGCTTAAAAAATAAATAGAACACTTGCATAAATATTGCAACAGATGGAGCTATGTCCTCCCAGGAAGGATCGGGCTTGCCCCTGCCCGCAGCGGGATGCTCAGAACCCACCTGGGGACAGCTGACTTGCAGACGCATGGTTATTTCACAGAGCGCCCGCCCTGGCCTCTCCACAGCCAGGTGCTGATACCCTGAAGAAACGGTGTGCACCAGGTTTCAACGCTTCCTTGTCACTGCTCTGCTGGAAACTTGAAATCTTTGGCAACCACCTCGGAGTGCTAAAATCCTATTACTGATTCTCCTACTTACCTTGGGTTGCGCTCGACGAGGAAATGCAACTTTGGGGTCAATCTGGGGAAAAAATGCAAAAGCAGGAGTCAGCTGCATGACTCCGAGGGGAGAAAAACAATTCTGACTAATCACCTAGTTATTAATCACTCATTTCTCAGGCTTTTAACCCAGCTTTTAGTAACTTCTCAGGCAACTTAAAAGCTTCCTTAAAGTTTGATCTAAACTGCAAGTCTCTCCCCAAATGTAACCAACGTAGTGCGCCTTTCTGAAACATCCCACCACGAATTTCAATGTGTAATGCTGTAATACACCAGATCTCATGTGTTCTTATTTAGGCAAGGGCTTTGCTTGCATTAGGGCTTCATGCATCTAATTTGCAATGCACGGCTGGGAGAAAAGATGAGAACATCATCACTGAAAAAAAAAATCATAACCTGAAATTTACATGGAAGACCCTTCCAGCAGCGCGTAACTGGATGGTAGTTCTCCTCCTCAATGATAACTAAACAACACAGGTGGGGAGGGGATTCCAAAAATTGTTTAAGTCAACAACGTCCAAAAAACTCCCCATCAACATGCAACACCATGCTCTGCTTGAATTAATTCACTCATCTTGGCAAAAGTAAAATTACCTAAGATGAATCAAAAGGATAGTTTGTTCTGTAGTGATACCTCAAAAGAAAGCAGGTGTCAAAAAAACTACAGAGCCTGAGTGGGTTCTTAACAATAATAATAATAAAGTTAAATAAATGGAAATATCGGAGATAAATGCACCTGGATTTTCAAAATCACAGGGGGTAAAAATCTATGAGCAACCTAAACCCATATTAGAAAAGTAAGGCCGCTATGGGGAGAGGATAAAAACAAACAAAAAAAATTACTGAAAAAAAGCGGTCAGAATCCAGTGCAACATTTAGGATATTCCCCCTACCCCAGCCCCAGTCTGAAAGGAAAAACCACCAGTACACCAGATCAGACATCCGCAGATCTGAATCAGGGACTGGCTTTAAAACTCTGAACATTTCCCACAGAAGCATTTGAGTCTAATAGGCTGATTTGAGGGGGGGAAAGTTGTTGGACAGAAAATATGGGTAAGAAAAGAATGAAAAAATATTCCCATTGTTAGTTTTCATTAGATTTCTAAATGTCACAAATCTCTGGGTAAAATTCAACACAGAGCGTGGCATGAATACAGCTACAAGTTATTTATTTATCCGCTTTGGCTTTCATATTAAAATTTTCCCCTTTTAAAATGTAAATCTCAACCTTGTTTTCAGTTCTGCCATGGGGGGCGGGGGCGGGGAGAGTAATGCTTTGGGAAAAAGCACAGAGGAGGGGGAAAGTCACACCAGAGCTAACTCTGTTCCCAGACTTAACAGCCCCTAGGACCTAACCAGTAAGACATAAAGATTTACCACTTTTATTAAGGTAGTTTAAAGACCTCATAAAAGTCTGCAACATGTTTTCCACCTTTAAACATCACCTGAGAAATGAGAGATTACTTTGCAAAAACTAAAACAGACAAAAATCTCTGATCTAGGAAACTACCCTTTCATGGAGATTAACATTACCACAGCTACAGGTATATTCAGCACAGACTAGGAGCTGTCGACAGGAGAAATACAACAGGTGTGGATTTTCCATTCTGTTGACCAAACGTAAGACAGATATGTCTTTTCATAAACACTCTCCCAAAGTTATTATTATTTTTTTTTAGCTGATCAGCACACAACTGTAATAATAAGTCACCTTGTTTGTGGGGTAAAAGGTGAGGAACATGTCAGAGGTGAGGGAAAGGCCAGGAGCCAGAGGAGAGCAGGGAGAAGTAAAGAAAGCAGGGCGCTAAAAAATTCTATATAATCTAAAGTTACAAAACTCGAAGCCAATTCAGAACTCCTGTATAGGGTATTGCGGTAACAGCGTGTTATACCACAAGGAGAGATCTTCCGTGGGCCAAGTGTACACGCTGAGATCTTAAAAGGAGAGGACGGGTCAAGAGAAGTAAGGCAAATCCCAACCTTTTGTACATCCCTGTCAACTGTTTTTTAAAAACGAACGAAAAAGAAAACTACCAAAAATGAAACATTAGTTAGTTAAGTACAACTCTACTTACTGTAGCTACAAATCCTCTAGGAAAAGACTAGGGTACTATTTTGGATGTGAATGGCCGTTACCTAAACAAAGCTTTTAAGGTAACAGTAAACAAGATCCTCGTTTCCATGTCAATAAACCAACCGCTTCTGCCTCCGGCACTGAACGTTGAAACAAAGTCAAAAGCTAGGTTATACTAAATAATAGTGACCACAACATGTCTACAAACAATTAGTGAGGGAAAACTGCAGGCGCTGCATCTGATACTGAGGGAGATGACCCACCAGACACCATAGAAATCAAATACTATAATACTTCTCCCACCCGGGGTGGACACAGGGGTGAATAATAAATTCCCGAATTTGCCTTGAAATATCTTTCCTCTTTAATTTTACTAGCTTTTTGAACCGTCTAGCCAAGAAGTCAAAGAGATAAAAATTCTTCAGACATCCGTTATCACCCTGCAAACGACTGGGCCCTGAAATTAAATGATCTGAAAGTGCAAAAAGGCTGGGCCACAAGCTAGGACAAGTTCAGTGCAATTAATAAAACAACTTAAAGTGTGGGCCTTTTTTTTGGGGGGGGGGTAGGAGGCGTGCACCTGACCTCTGATCAGAGAAAAAGAGTAAATTTGCAAAATCAATTCAAGGGCACCAAAGGTGGCCAGGTTCTTGTCTTCTCTGTCATTCAGTGTTAAAGCCAAAAGGGGCAAGAGAAGATCACTTGTTCCGCTCCTTTATTTTACAGAAGAGGAAACTGAGGCCTAGAGGCAGGGAAGAACTTGCCCAAGCGCACGGGCAGCTGGGCCTAGAGCAAGATTCCCCACCCCCACCCCTACGCCGGCCCCCATCCCACTCACCCACCACAGAGAGGTGAAGTCCCCAGCAGCCCAGCACTGTATCCCAAAGTCATCTCCGGGCCCCTGCCTTAAGGCGGATGAATAAAAACCGTGGGGAAATTCTAGTAGACAAGGAAGGCAGGAGAGCCACAATAAAATGCTATGAACTCCGCTTCCTCTCCCCCATTAAATGTATTATTATACACTGATACTTTCTTCCCTTCCTCTTCTGACCTTAGAGACTTTTATCCCCTCAACAATGGACTTTAAAACCTTCTAATGCTGTAAAAGTACCCACACTCAAAGGATCTGAAAAAGAAAAGAAAAAACAAACAAACAAAAAAAAAAAAACCACTTTGAAACCCAAGACCTTATCAGCCTTAGATTTCACACCATCTGGAGTCACCCACTGGATGCCCAGCTTGGATCTGGGAGGTATCCTTCCCTTCTCAAACCACATTCCAAATCCGAAGTGCCCAAGAGGAACCTGTTGCCTGGACTGTGATTAGCGCCCCCTCACCTCCTCCCGTCCCCACTCCCCCTCGGCCCCCAGTCCCCCTCGGCCCCCTGTCCCCCTTGGCCATGAAGCAAGCTGTGCCTTCTAAGAGCCGATTCCCACAGCCACAGTTGGTAATGCGGGCTGGGCTCGGCTGACAAAGAAAAGTTGCCTCTGATCGGTGGTGGAGTTTCTTCGCAGGGTCCTTTGGCCCGGAAGATAGCCTCTCCCCAAGCCAACCCCTCCCCCAAGCCTAGGGCTGGCAGCATCTGGGGCTGCAGTGGGACAGGCTCTAAAAAGAAAAGCCCAAATCCAGCCTTTGCGGCAAACTTTAGGACCGGCTTGCAACCTCTGCTTCAAAGTACCCAGTTCTCAGCACAGAAGCAAAAGAAGACACTGTCTCTTTAAATTGGGCTGTCAATGCCCAGATCGGTCCTGAAAAGGGGCAAACAACAACAACAAGGAAAAGCAACCTACCGTCTTGGAATCTAACTCGTGGTGGGGCTGACCTAATACTTTATCTACACTTGCTGGGTCTGCGAACGTGACGAAACCGAAGCCTCTGAAATGAGACAAAGAGGGAGAAAAACAAACAAGAAAATGTGACACCATCGAGAGCAACAAGGAGCGAGCCCTAATGCAGAACGGAGAGCAAAGTTGCCCCCGCTCACCCCCACTCCCCACCCTCCCCACCCCCTCCTGCCTACAGACCTCGGCCTCGCAAGGAAACGCATCAAGGTTAATGGGGGAAGTGGAACGGGGGCAGGGCGGGTGGAGGTAACTTGGAGAACGCTGGTGTCTCCACTCTTTCGCCACCTCAGTTTCTCTCCTCCTCCTCCCCTTCCCTTTCTTTAACGCTTTGTTTTATTCCGAAGAAACCCAGGCACTGAGAGGAGATCCAACCAGCTTTCTCAAGGGGCTTAAGAGTTCGGGGAGTTGGGAGTGCGGGGGAAGCACACATTAAAAAAACAAAAAACAAAAAAACTATGTAGAAAGTGAATGAAGCTGAATGTCATTTGAAACAGGAGAAAAAGAAGAGACGGGAAAATGACTTAAAGCGGAGATGTGGGCATCTGTGTATCCAGAATTCAGCCCCAATTAACAATAACCCTTGGGGTTAATGGTGGAGGGGGGAGGATGGAGCGACGTTCGAAACCAGCCACATGCCTGAGCCCCATTCTAAATCCGCTTAGCTACTTCCGAAGACACCTCCAAAAATAACACTTAAACTTTGTTCTAAAATAAAGACAAAATCCAGAAGGGAATGCTTTACCTGGAGCGTTTCGTAGTGGGATCTCTCATGACCATACATTCTCTAATTTCTCCAAATTTGCTAAAATAGTCTCTAAGGCTATCTGTAGAGAGAGAAAGAGAGAGATTGGGGGCGGGGGGGAGAAGGTGTGGAAAAAAAAAAGCAATGCAAATTTTGATCAAGGACAAAAACCAAAAGTAGTTTTCTGTTGTTATTCTGGGTTTTTTTTTTTTTTTTTTTTTTTTTTTTTTTGCACACGCGGGGGAAATTCGGCAACAGAGGTCGCGTAGAGGGCTCGGAAAGGATTTGCTATTTAAAAAAATAACCTTGCACAGGAGAAGTGGGGAGCCAATGGCGAGGGGGGGGGCTCCTACACCGGGATAACAAAGAGCAATAAAGAAGCCAAGAAGGGGGGGACCCAGGCGTCCCCCCCTCCCTCCCTTACCTGGTGAGGTCTGCCAGCTCAGTCCACCGATAAACATTTTACTAGAGGGAGAAAACATAACAGAAGTGAGCACCGATGTCAGATCGGCCATTTTGACGTGTAACTTACAAAAGCTAAAAGGAAAGCGGGGAGGGGGGGGAGCGAGCGAGCGAGAGCCCGGAGGTGGGGTGGGGGAGAAGGTGACGGCGAAATGCAATCCAAAGGTGTGTAACTTCCACGGAGGGGGGGGGGGCGCGCGGGAGGGGGGGCGCGGGAGATGCCCGGCTCCGCGCACCGCCGTCCCCGCCGCTGCAAGGAGAGCTAGCCCGAGGCGGCGCGGTGGGCAGCGGCTGGAAACTTACCCGGGGTCGTGCTGGGAGTCGTTGGCGCTGCCCGAGGTGCCTTGGCTCCCATTTGCCTCCATATCTGAGCCCCCCCGCCCCCCCACCCCCAAAAAACCGAGCCCCACAGCGATCGGAGCGGAGCGGCGGCCGGCTCCGAGCCCCGAGATCTCCCGCTCCCTCCTCCCCCTCCTCCTCCCCCCCCGCCCGGGCTCCTCCGAATCTCTCTAAGAGCGGCGGAGCCGGGGCAGCGGCGAGAGCCGTCACACGTGGGCTCGGCTTAGCTCAGCCCCGCTGCTCGCACACCCCCCGTCCCCGCCCCCCCGGCCCATCCCCACCTCTCCCCCTCCTCCTCCCCACCCCCATCCCCTCCTCCTCCTCCCCCTCCTCCGCGGCGCACGTGGGGCGGAGTTCTAGAACGTCGTGTAACCAATGCCGGTGACGTCACGCACCCCGGTGCGGCCCCCGCCTGCCCGCGCGCGCACACTCTGCCCCCCGCTGCCCGACCCACGGGGGCGGTGCGCGAACCCCGCGGCCCGAGGAGCCCCGCCTCCGGGCGGGCCGAGCCAAGGGGAGCGCACCCCGACTTCCCTGGATCACATGGGCTGCGGGGGGCGGGTGGATCGGGGGAGGGGGAGGCGCGGGGAGCTCGCCGCGGCTCCTCACTGGGGCAGGGGAGAAGATGCCCCCCACCCCTCTAGTTCGGCCTCTCCATTCAAGTTCCCCGGACCCGGCCGCCTGGATCCGGGGATGGCAACAGCCGCCTGCCCGGCTCTGCGCCTTTTTTCCAGCCACCGCGCAGAAATTTAGGTCAAGGACGTCGGGATCAAATCCAAACCCTGGCGCTCCCTGGGCAGCCGCCGAGACCCCCCAGGATCGCGGGGCTTCAGGATTGCGGAGACTCTCCCGCACAAACACCAGCCACAAGTTTTATTTTCCTTTCGCGCTGGAAGTTCTCTTTGGCTCTCGCTCCGCACCGGCACGTCTTGCGCGGCTCCCCGCCCTTACCCGGCAGAGGTACGAATCCTTGCCCGGGAAAGGTTATTTTGGAACTTTGAGGAAACTGTCGCGATTCCAGTGGTGAGAAAATGCCGAAGAAAGGGTTTCCGCGTTAATCATAAGGCGCTTAAAAAATATAATAACATAGGATTGTAGAGGTCAAGGTCAAATGATCGGAGTTCAAATCAAATTTTTTATATAGTGAGAAATAATTTGGGAGCATCTCTGGGAGGGCCGGGAAGGATGGTTATTTCAGGAAACCCCTCTCCAACCCGTTTGTTATATATATATGTTATTGTTTCTATGCCGAGGTAGTAAAATGCATGAGATGTGAATAGCCCAAGCCCCCACCATCTGGGGATGTAGCTGAGGGTGGCAGAAGGCTTCAAACACACACCCCCGCCACCTTGGGAGCAGTGTGGTGCGGCACAGGTCCTGGCACACAGTAGGTGCTTAATAAATGCTGACTTTTATCCTTTCCCGCGCTGAAAATTCCTAAAAGACAATTTTGTAGCTTCCCAAAAACATCGCCCACTTCTCCAGCGGATTTCAGGCCGGCTAAATTCAGGCTGGATTCAATCTGTGGGGTATTTAAAACAATAAGGATATAATTATCTTTATTGTTTTTAATTATTACAATAAATTGAGTTAATATGGCTTAAGGGGGCAACATCATTGAGTATTTGTGGTTCATCAAATACTCAAATTAATGTTAAGCATGAATTGATGCCCAATTAACACTTTTCCACTAATTTTCATAGGATTAGGATACAGTGGAATACACTCAACACCAAAACTGTACCAAATCCACTGTGGGTCTTTGAAAAATGGACTATTTGGAACATACCAACATCAGCCAAACCCGTGAGTGACCAGGCTCTTAATCTCCCTGTCTCCTAAATTGGGATAATTCTTCCCTGACAGCATTGATAGGGTGAGGGGAGGGTTTGAAATCAACACATGTAAAAGTCCCTTTTTCATTGAAAGCCTATATGGGTTGTGCTTGTTATCATATGATTTGTAGAAGGCACTTCAAAACTTTAAACCAGAAGCCCAAGCATTTTCCAATTCACTCCAAGCTGCTTCCCAGATCATCTGGGGTCCCATGTGTTGAAGAGCCAGTTGTTATTATGGTAATTGTTTATTATGACTATTCTCAATAACAAAATGCAGACAACAGAGCTAATGGGATTTTGTGGGGGATTTTTACACTAGAACCACAGATCGTCAGAGGTGGAAAGGCCTTTCCTGATCCACCCCCCTCATTTTACATCAGGGCCCAGAGGAACCACGTTTACCAGGCTACACCCTACCCACCACCTGTCAGTTCCTTAGAGGAGCTCTGGCCATCGGTCCCATGCCCTTTGGCTCTGCTGCATGCGTATTTATTCTGCCCTTAACAAGGTGAGAGTGGGGTACCCGTGTTCCCTGTTGTAGACCTACACAAGCTGAACTGAATTAAGTTTCAGGAGCTAGCCCTGCGGTTATAAAGAGAAAGGTAGATCTTAAATCACCAATACTGCATTGTTTTTATTTATTTATTTTTAACTTACATGCGGTAACATTTACTCTTCTTGGTCTATAAGTCTGAGTTTTGACAAATGCATGGAGTCTAGTAACCATCACCTTAAAGAGGTTACAGGAAGAGTCTCATTGTCCAAAAAATACACTCTTGCTGCTCTTAGTTTATTATCCTTATGCATTTCTCCTCCAGCTCACTCACTTAATGTAGCCCCTGGGTCAGGAGAATTCCAGGAGCACATCAGTCCTCCACCCTCTTAAAGTTTCAACAGCCCATGACACCGTTGGACACTCCATGCTTTGTAACTCACGCTTCCCTTGGCATCCCTGATGCCCACATTCTCCTGCCTTTCCTCCTACTTCTCCTGCCTTTCCTACTCCTTTGCCCCGACTCCTCCTCCTCTGCCTTTCCTTTAAATAGTGGTGTTCATTCTCTCCCCTAACTACACACCCTCTCTGGATGAGATCCTCTGAAGGATGGGTTAAATACCACCTACGTTCTGATGCCACTCAAATTAAAATCTCCAGCCCGCTCTCCCCACAGAACTCCAGGCTCTGGTTAATTTCCTATTCATCATTTCCACTTAGCCTTCCTAAAGTTACCCCAAACTCCACATTTCCAAAACCACGTGCATGCTCGTTTCCCCTAACCCTGAACCTCTTTTAAAGTTTTCTCGATGAACAGAGCCCCAGCCCTCTTAGAGACAAGGTTGACCCCTCTCCAGGTTGATACCTTCCCATGTGCAATCCATCATGAAGCTCTGTTGGTTTTACTTCCTCAATGTCTCTCAAATTCACCTTTCCTGCTACTGCATCTCAGATCTCCCACTGGAGCCCGTGCAGTAACCTCCTAAACGCTCTTCCCACACTCATTCTCACTCCACTAATATGCCTGGAAAGCATTCCCTGACCTCTCTGACCAGGTTGAATCCCCCTCGGTATGCACTGTTAGCCTGCCAGAATGCCCTCTGTGTACCCTACCCTGTGTGATCATTTGCTTTATTGCTTATCTCTTCCACTAAGCCATAAGCTCCTGTCCATTTCTGCTCTCCAAGTATTAGCACAGTGCCTATTGGTGCATGGTTAACACTAAGCAAATATTTGTTGAATGAATGAAAGGATGAATGAATGAATGAAGGTCAACATCTAACTTCATTGTAGGCATTTTTGTATCCATGTCCATAAGTCAAATAGGCTGCAGTTTTCCCTTCTCATATTGCCATTCTCTGGTTATACTGGCCTCAAAAAATGAACTGGTTCCTTCTTTTTCCATTTTCTCGAACAGTGTGTATAAAATTGGAATTATGTGTTCCTTGACTGCTTGGTAGAACTTGCCAGTAAAATGTCTGGCTCTGGGATAAACATTTCCTAGGTTGATTTTTAACTACTGATTCCATTTCTTTGATGGCTATGGATGTCTTTAGGTTTTATATTCTTCCTAACTCAATTTTTACTCATTATATTTTTCAGGGAAGTTGTCCATACCAGCTAGGTCTTCAAATTTATTAACAAAATGCTATTCATAGTTTTCTCTTAATATATTCTAATCTCTGCTGCATCCATCCATACCCTTCATTTTTTTTCATTCCAAATATTATTGTATATGTATCTTCTCTTTTCTGGATCAGTTGTGTCAAAGATCTCCCTATTTTTATCGAGTGTTTCTTTCTACCTTCTACTAGTGTTTTCAAAGAATCAACTTTCAATTTGCTTAATACTATTTTTTGTCATTAATTTTCACTTTTATATACTATTATATATTTTATGTTCTTATGTATAAGAATATATACCATATATAAAATATAGTCTAATCAGTGGTCCCCAACCTTTTTCTTTCCACAGTAGGTGGTGGGGGGGAGAGATACGGTTCAGGGGCTAATGCAGTCATGGGAGCCGCAGTTGAAGCTTTGCTGGCTCACCTGCCGCTCACCTTCTGCTGTGCATCCGGGTTCCTAACAGGCTTTGGACCACTAGCAGTCCGCGGCCCAGGGGCTGAGGACTCCTGAGCTAATTGTGTATTGTTAATATATCATGTTATTTTCTTTGTTCTGTTCTCTGGATTTATTTTGTTGGCTTAAAAAGATTCTTGATGGCTTAAGTAATTAATTTTCACACTTCTGTTTTCTTTTTTTTTTAACATTTAAGGCTACAGATTTCACTCCAAGTGCCACTCAAACTACATTCCACAAAATATGTAGAATTTTTATTACCATCCCAGGCAAAGAATGTTTAGATTTCGAGTATGATTTCTTCTTTGCCTCAATACACGTGTATTTTTACATTTCTAAACACAAGTTTTTGTTTTTAGTTATTTATGTCTAACTTAATTAAGGTCAGAGAGGTGGTCTGTATGAAGCACATTCTTTATTATTTGTTGAGATTTGCTTTGGTAAATAGTTTTTATAAATACTCCATGTGGTTTTAAAAAGAATGTTTATATCTTATTTGTTGTATAGCATTCTATATGAGTCTGTTAAATCAAACTTGTTAATTATATTATCCAGATTTTCTTTAGCCTTACTAATATCTATCACCTTTTATAGTGGTACATTAAAATCTCCTTATATGACTGAATTTGCCAATATCTACTGTAAATCTCTCAAATTTTGCTCTCTATATTTTAAAAGTATATGATAAGGTACATCAAAAAGGGCTATGAAAATCTCATACTATGACTGCATTTTTTTATTTTTTAACATGTTATTTCTCATTTCGCTTTATATATTTTGAAGCTGTGTAATTAGGTGCATACAAGCTTAGATTTACTGTTTTCCTAGTGAAATATTTCTTTAATATATGCACAGATGATCTTTAACCCGAGTGCTTTTTGCTTTAAAGTCTACTTTGCCTGCAATAAATATAACTACTCTCACTTCTAGCTGGCATTTTGTCTGGCATATCTTTTTCCATCCTTTTACTTTCAACCTTTCTATGTCCTTGATTTTTAGGTAAGTTTCTTATAAACAGCATGTACCTGGATCTTATTTATTTATTTATTGGGTTGACTAGTAAGTTTAGTCCATTTACATTTAATGTAATTGCCGATATTTTTAATGAAACTTAGGGGCACAAAACTATATTAATCACAATCTCTGGCATAAACATACTATCATCATTAGGTATATCCATGGCCTTATTTTATTTTTTGATATTATGAACACTTGTAAACCTACTATTCAACTACAGAACTAAAACAGTAACAGTGACTTACAACTACTTATGTGCTCCTCCTCTACTGTTCCCCCACCTGAAGAAACCACCAGTCTCAATCTTGTATTTATTATTCTTATTGGCTTTTTAAAAAGTTTAATCAAATTTTTATCATATACTCGGTTTAAAATTTTACGAAAATTTTCTGAGGCCTATATTTCTTACTCAACATGGTATTACTAAGATTCAACTAGACTGTTGCTTCTGGCTGTAGTTCATTATTTTCCATAGTTGTATAAAATTCCATTTCATGACTGTCCACAAATTAGTTTGTCCATTCTCCTGTCACAGGCCTTTGAGTTGTTCCAATTTTTTGCTGATAAGTAGTCTTATCTTCCAGTGTATGCAGGCAGAATTTTCTCTTTGGAGTGATTACTGCATCATGAGATATGTAAACGTAAAACTTTACAAAATAATGCTAAACTGTTTTCCAAAATTGCTCTTCCAATTTGTACTCCCACTAGCAATGTATAAGGCAGCCTGTTGATCTACTGATTTCTGACATTTGGAACCGATGTCTCATTTTCTTCTGCTTTCTCTAAGTTTTTTGTTTACTTCCTTTCTTTTCTTCTATTGAACTGATCAAGAATTCTTTTTTCCCTTTTCCTTTTTTTTTTTGCGGTGCACGGGCCTCTCACTGTTGTGGCCTCTCCCGTTGCGGAGCACAGGCGCTGGATGCGCAGGCTCAACGGCCATGGCTCACGGGCCCAGCCGCTCCGTGGCATGTGGGACCCTCCCAGACCGGGGCACGAACCTGTGTCCCCTGCAGCGGCAGGCGGACTCTCAACAACTGCGCCACCAGGGAAGCCCTCCCTTTTCCTCTTTAACTAATTTAGGAGTTGTAAGATATATTTCTATTCCTTTAGTGATTACTTAACAATTTTTAACATGTACACTTAATCCAGCCTCCCTGAAACTGTACAATAAACAGAGAATTATTCAACTTCAATTACATCCTCCCTTTTACGTGTTATTATTGCTTCTTATTTTAGACTCACCTGTTTTTATACCACTAAATTTAATCACTACTGTCATTTTAGTTTTATACAGTCATTGTTTTGATTTGCCCATGTTTACCAATTTGTTCACCTTTATTTCTAGCATGTTTTTCTCCCTTTCTTCTAGGTACCAGCCCTTTCCCTTGAAACATATCCTTTAGTAGTTTTTTTTTAGGGAGGTTATGTGAGTGACATGCTTTCTCTATTAGTATAAAATTGTCTTATTTCACTCTTATCCTTCAATGATGATTTCTCTGGGTGTAAAATTCTAGATTGAAAGTTATTTTATCCTCAGCACTTTTATGAATATGTCATGTCTTCTTGTTTTCTATTTATTGTTGAGACATTTGCTGTCAGTCTAAATGTCATTCCTTTGTAGGTAATCTGTTGTTTCTTTCTTTCTGGTTTTAAGATTTTTCTCTCGTCTTTGACTTCCTGCATTCTTACCATGCAGTGTTCAGGTGGGAATTTCTTTTATTTACATGGTTCAAGATTCACTGCATATCCAAAATCTCAGGATGCATGTTTTTGATCAAACCTGGAAAACTGTCGGCAGTTGTCTATGTAAATCCTGTCTCCCTCACACCCTCTCTATTCTCACCTTCTGGTGCTCATATTAGGTGTACAATGTACCTCCTCTTTCTATGCAACATAGACTGAACTTTTCTCTCAGATTTCCTATCACTTTGACTCTCTGTGCTGCTTCCTGGGCATTTTCTTCAGATCCATTTGCTATTTTTTCTTCAGCTGTGTCTAATCTGCTGTGTAACTCATCCACTGAGCTTTTCATTTCAATGACTATATGTGTCATTTCTAGAAGTTCTGTTTAGTTATCTTTCAAATCTACCTTTTTTTATAGTGTAATGTTATTTTCTCATGGTTCCAAATGTTCTTTTATGTCTTTAATAATTTTTTAACTTACTTATTTTATAGTCTGTCTGATAGTTCTGTTATCTGAGGTTCTTGGGACTCTTGTATCTACTACATCTTGGTTATGGTGGATTGTATCCATGTATGTTTTGTAGTTTGGTGTTGGGTCAGTATTTTTATCTTTTTTTTCCACTTTAGGGTTCCTGGACCGTAGAGGAAGGGTAAATTTCAGTCCCAGATTTACATGAGACTGGGCTGTAGTCCCAAATTCTAAGTGAAGACTTTTTTCTCCACTTTCAACTTATGCCAAGACAAATTTTCTTGTCTCCCTGTGCCACTAGGGAGATTTTTTTTCCACTGAATTATTCCTATAATGATTCATCCCTTTCAAGGTCCCACATTTATTTGGGGATGTCAGTTCCATCTCCCCACTTTACTGGACTCAAACCACAGTCTTCTTTCCATTTTGATGCTCAAACTTCAGCCTTTCAAGGCCAACAAACCTGCCTGAGACCAGCTCCGCATCCTCCTCCTTGCTCACCACGCTAACTGTCATCTTTCTCTTGCTTCTGGCACTGGAGGCCTTTCCTTGTTGTCCCATGAGCTCATTTCAATGGGTGTTTATTGCATCTTGACCAATATTTATACATGGTTTATATTTATAAACCAGTATTTATCGTGGGAGGATTTTCAAGTTATTTAGTCTGCCATATTGACAGAAATGGAAACTCACTTCCATTTAATTTTTACTATCTGCCATTTCAAATGCATTTTTTCTTAGAATACTGTGGCATCTAGGATTTCTGACTAAGTTTTCTTCTGAATAATCTTGTACGGGTGAGGCAGCATTGGAATTATCTCAAAAGAGGCAAACCTTGGTCAGTGGGACTATTCATTATAATCACCTGGGGACTTCAAAAAATACTGATGCTTGCTTCCACCCACAAGAGTCTGACTGAATTATTCTGGGGGACAGTGTGGGCAGTGATCTTTTTAAAAACTTCTCAACGGATTCTAATGTGCCACCAAGGTTGAACATGACTATTGGAAAACACACTGATAAAAACAAACAGACCATAATGATCCCTAGGCCCCATCCCAGAATGTCTGATTTATTTTGCCTGAGGGGAGCCCCAGACATCTAAAATTTCCCTGATGATTGTAGCAAGGGTCCAGAACTGATGATTTACCTGGGTACATCCAGTCAGAAGGGAGGAGTTAAAATAACGTTAGAGCTGGAAGCATGAGCAATAATCTAGTCCAGCGGTTCCATGTCTGCACACCCGTCCATTGGACTCCTGGGGAGCATTTTAATTTTACAGATTCCTGGAGGTTGTGACCTGGTAGATTTAATGTAAGGCCAGAGAGTCTTTTATTCCCCAGAGGACTGTGATGGCCAACTAAGTTTGGAAACCACTCAGCTAGCCCGTCTTGTTTTACAAAGGAGGAAACCAGCCCAGAGAGAAGTGTTTTTTTTTTCTCAAGGTCGCAGAGCTGATTAAGAAGAAAGCTGACTCCTACCTTCCAGTCTTGTGTCCGTTTCATCCATTTCCAACATAAAGTCTCTTGCTGCTTTTAGAAGATCTTGGCCAGTTTAAAAAGGCAGATTCTGAATTCGTGTGCAGTGATTTCAGGAACGTGGGGTCTTCTGGTTTGTTTTGTGTGTGGTAGGCACAGCAGAGAGGAAATAAAATAGTCTGCTGCCTTGCATGTAGGGTCTTCTAGTAGCCAGGTGACCTTGAGCGGATAAGCCACCCTCATCTGTAAACGGGGTCACGATGGTTTTAAAGTATCTCCACACATTCTTTAGTCCTCCTGTAAGAGGTGGAGTTTAATTCCCCTCACCCTGAGTGTGGTCTGTACTTAGTCACTGGCTTCTAATGAACAGAATGTGGGGGAAATGATGGCGGTTGAATTCCGAGGCTGGATCAGAAAAGGCACGTGCCCTCCGCCTGGCTCGCTCTCTCTGATCACTCTAGGGGAAGCCGGCTTTCACGCCGTCAGGATGCACAAGTAGCCTGCTAGAGAAGCCCACGTGGAGAAGAATTGCAGTTTCCTGTCAGCAACCCGAACTAACCTGCCAGGATTGTGAGACGTCTCAACGGTGCCTCTGCCAGCCCCAGCCATGCCTTCAGACGACAGCTACCCCAGCTCACATCTCAACAACTTCCCGAGAGACCTGGAGCCAGAACCTCCCAGCTAAGCCACTCCCACTTCCTGACCCTCAGATACTGGGTGAGACATTAAATACTTGTTTGAAGCGACTACGTTCGGGGCTAATTTGCTGCACAGAATAGATGATTAATACAGAGATACTTCAAAATGCACAAAAACAGAACTGCTTACTTCATAGGTTTGTGGCAGGATTCCTACACTAACAGTTCTGGAGTGCTTTAGTTAGACTCTAGCCAAATGAACTGCATATTAGATATAAAGTAGTGATTGCATATTATTAATGTTATCAGATTGCAACGTATTTCATGTTCAGTTACCTACGGTGCTCTTTCTGGAGCATCGCTTCGCTCACCTGCTTATCCCCACTGCGCACTTATAAAAGGTCGCTGTTAAGATATAAAAGTATACGTGTGATTTAAATGTCTTGACTCAGTTACTAAAACCGTGAGCTCGTCTTCAAGTTGGAAAAACAAGCTCCATTTAAACTCTGTCTTTTTCGCAAAAGGCTCTTTGTTTACTTCTTGGTATTGCATTTTACCGGCAGGCCACGTGCCTCTCTGATTGAAGAGTCGTTCACTTTATCTGCCTCGGTAGCCTCACAAGCCTTACTGTTCAGAACAGACATGGCAGACTTTGCACCAAAAAAGCAAACCGTATTTTTAACCAGAAAATCTTTAATAAAATGAATTTTTATTCATGAAAATTCCACCAAGCATAAATTCCCTGTCTAAAAGTAATGGGCCCTTTGTATTTCCCTTAAATAAATAAATAGCTTCTTTCCTCAAGAACTGACTTCTGAGCATGCTCTTAAATTCAGGGCTAGTTTGTTTTCTTCCAGGAAATAAAAAATAAGCATGTGTGTACAGATCCTAAGTCAGCCCTTCTAGAAATGTATAATATGGAAAAGCCAAGATGGCTTCTTTCTAACAGTCATAACTAGAGGTATACAGTATCTGGAAAAGACATGAAAAAAGGCAGAGGGTGTGAGGCTGAGAGAAAGTGAAATTATATTTTTCAAACACTCTTTACTGATCTAACACACAAATATCTTGTCATTTATTTACTCCTAACATTGTTTGATATATTTAGAGACAAAGTTTTCCTTTATTTAAATGATGGAGAAAATACATTTTGTTTCATTATTTCTTTTCCAAACTGGGGATAATGCAAAAAGCTCCCTAATGGTGGTGGGGGGGGAGTGTTTAGCCAAAACTTTTCCTTCTTTCCTTTCCATTTCCACACTGGACACAGCTACACACCTCGTGTGTGGTTGCAGAGTGTTGCTGTCTTTTGTTCCCTCTGCCTTCTTCCGTCCTCACCTCCAGCTCAGAATTACCACGCCAACCAGGGCAAACGCTCCCTACATGCCTAGCTGAGTAAGAACAGGTCACACTCGTAATGAATCAGTATCATTAACTGAGTGACCATAGCAGAGGATCATTCTAGCTGTCGTGGGGACAGGGACTGAAATCTTTATTCTTCAGAAGTCGTAGGAAGTGGATGGTAGCTTGCGATTGGGTGTGAGGCTGGCTCCAGTCCCTCTGGGTGACAGCGTCCTGCAGGCAGCACCTTCTGCCAGCCTGGTGAGCCCCCTCCCCAGCCACGGCTCTCTTATTTGAATGTGGGTACGGTTGGCGCAAGAGAGAAGCCTCAGGAATTAAACAGAAAGTCACCATTCTCATTAAAAAATATCCAGGGCTGGGACTTCCCAGGTGGCACAGTGGTTAAGACTCCACGCTCCCAACGCAGGGGGCCTGGGTTCAATCCCTGGTCAGGGAACTAGATCCCACATGCATGCCACAACTAAGAGTTCGCCTGCCACAAGTAAGGAGCCCGCCTGCCACAACTAAGACCCTGCGCAGCCAAATAAAGAAATAAAATTTAAAAGAAAAATCCAGGCCTGCTCTCCCACGTACCTTAAAGCTATTGAACTGCTGTTCGTCATTCTGCCATCATTATTCTTATACACGTGGGTAAATATTTTACTAAACGGCTTCACTGCTTGGCAGTGACAGAGCCCTTTGCCTCCTAGCTCTGGCCGGCGCCCAGCACTGCCTGGGAGGGTAGGAGGGCAGTGGGCTCCTTGAACACTCAGTGGTGTTAGTCAAGTAGCAGCCCTCTCCACCTGGAAACCATTTTCTCCTCCCGCCTCTTGGGCTTAATCTTCCATTTCTTCTTTTTTTAAATCAGTTACCAACTTAGTCTTAATGAAGGGTGCGGGGCAGCCCCCAAAGAAAACAGCTATGTCTTTTAACTCCACCTGGAAATGGGTGACACGGTGCCACCGTCACCTTCCCTTCCACCTGCGTCTCCACTTGGAAACTTGCTCTAGCCCCATGAGCTGCCTCGCCAAACAGAAATTCTAAATGTCATAGGTGGAAATATGCAGGGCCCCTGCAACCAGGCTGGCTCACACGCTCTACAGGTTACGTCAGAGGACGCCAGGCATTCTCATCGTCATTTCCACCACCAAGCCTCATGGCCCCATCAGCTTTCCAATTTGCCAGCTACACACATTCATAGCCCAGGCCCACAAACCCACCCATTAATTTGGACCAGCGTTGGGTCCACTTCTTCAAAATCCTTAGCTTTTTACCATTACACAGTATTGGAAGTGGCCAAAGCACCGATAAGTAGCATGGTTGTAGTGTCATCCCGTCCCATCTTTGAGTCTTCAGGAGGCCACCGGGACAAGATCTATTTCTGTGGCAGAAATTCCAAGTTTGGAGGACCGTGGGTATGACGCCCTCTTCTGGTGGATGCAAGGAACGCCTGCTTGCACCCCTGCGTTCTGGTTCCCTCTACTGGCTGAGGGAAAAGCAGCTCTCTCTCCTGTTTTTGCGGATTCCGGAGATTCCCTCCACAGTGGCTGGACACGCCTCTGGGTTCTGAACTGGCCCCCAAGACCCCGGCACCTACTCAGCAGATCCCACACGAGAAAGAAAGGCAAGACCTGGTTTTGTATCTTCTAGTCTGGGTCGTAGATAATCCTGAGCATTCCAAAAATCAGCTGCCCAAATGGCTGATGGGGAGGCCTGGCTTGACAGAAGACGCTCATGAAGAAGGCCCGGGGGGTTAGCTGATCGCAAGCTTGATGCAAACCTACAGCGCAAGGAGGCTGTTGAGAACCCTAATGCAATCTTCAGCTCTATTAATAGAACAGCAGAGTGTGAGGAGGGAAGCAATAATCCCAGCGCGTGCTGCCGGGTCAGGCCACATGCAGTTTTATGCTCAGTCCTGCAGGCTGTCTTTTAAAAGAGACACTGGCAAATTCAAGCCTGTTCAGAAGAGCATGAGAAAGATCACACACCGGTATCTAGACAGCATCCAGATTAGCTTGACAGTCCTTTTACGACTGGCAATATCAGAATGATGATTGTGCTGAAGATACAGAATCTCAGTAGCTAACACCAGGAGTCATGTTTTCAATGTTTACTTAAATTCCCTGATATTTGGGGGGAGGGTCCCCTCTCAATATAATGGGGATAAGACTCCACCCAGTCTACCTGCAAGTGTAGTTTGAAGGATACAGTCTGCCCAGTTGGGCTGGTGTGTCCTGAGCATCTACCTACTGCCAGCTCTGTGCCAGGCCCTGGGGCATCGAGAGGAGCTTGAAGTCTAGTTGACAGAGAGGCCCACAAACAGGTACTTTGCATAGAATGTGACTGATGGTGAAAGACACATGCATTGATTTGAAATGAGATGCAGTTTATTTCTTACAGGGAAAGAGTGATAAGAGAGAAACACAGAATCTGTGGCATATGTATTTGCAATCACTGGCAGTCAGGGAGGAGAGGCCATTAGTAGAAAAGATTAGAACCAGGAAAGTTCAGAGTCAAGAAAGACAACCGAGGGGCTTCCCTGGTGGCGCAGTGGTTGAGAGTCCGCCTGCTGATGCAGGGGACACGGGTTCGTGCCCCGGTCCGGGAAGATCCCACATGTCACATGCCACATGCCACATGCCACATGCCGTGGAGCTGCTGGGCCCGTGAGCCATGGCCGCTGAGCCTGCGCATCCGGAGCCTGTGCTCCGCAACGGGAGAGGCCACAGTGGTGAGAGGCCCGCGTACCACAAAAAAAAAAAAGAAAGAAAGAAAGACAACCGAAGGATCTCAACTGTGTCAGATGCCGTCAAGAAGTCCAGGAGGAGGGGGAGGAAAGCTCCAGACCACTACCTAGATGTGGAGATGAGGGGTTCACCCTTAGTGGTCAAGAGACACATTCCAGGAAAATGCTGGAGACAGAGACAGCCTTCATTTAGGGAGTTTGAGGAAGGTTGCATTTATCGGACACCTATTACATGCCTAGCATGGTGCTATGAGTTATGGAAGTTCAAAAAGCATTTGGAGGGCTTCCTTCGTGGCGCAGTGGTTAAGAACCTGCCTGCCAATGCAGGGGACACAGGTTCGATTCCTGGGAAGATCCCATATGCCGCAGAGCAACTAAGCCCGTGTGCCACAACTACTGAGCCTGCGCTCTATAGCCTGTGAGCCACAACTACTGAGCCTGTGAACCACAAGTACTGAGCCCACCTGCCTAGACCCCGTGCTCTGCAACAAGAGAAGCCACCGCAACAAGAAGCCTGCACACCGCAATGAAGAGTAGCCCCCGCTCGCCGCAACTAGAGAAAGCCCGTGCGCAGCAACGAAGACCCAAGCAGCCAAAAGTAAAATAAATCAATTTATGAGTTAAAAAAAAAAAAAAAGCATTTGGAGTTCACTTCAGTGTTGGTTGGTGAGTTAAGACTAACACCTATAGGTCCTTTAGGGAATAGTGGAAGATTATTGTATGAATTGCTCAACTGGGTGAGACCGACAGATGGGGGTTTAAGTTGTCGGGCGTCGACGCCTGTTGGTTGACCTAGGGTGATGTTCCTTACGCTGATGGTGCCAGAAGAAAAAAGAATGGTATTAGTGTGCTCCAAAGATGGTCAGCCTGATCCTCACCTTCCTCTTCTCCTTGCCTGTTGGCAAGTTTCCTTTCCCAGAAGTGTTCAGAAACACGATTCTTGTCCTGATATCCCCTGGGTTTGCTTCCTTTTTGTTATTTACCAGTGAAATTAATATTACTCTTTACCCTGCACACATTCTCAATCCAAGGCGTGTTTTTTTCATCAGTGGGTTTGTCTTTGGTTGATTAGTTATTCATGTATAATGTAAGATGACAAGAGCTGTGATACAGAGAAATGACTGTGGTGAGTGCAGGCATACAAGCTCTGTGGTTGGCTTCTTTTCCTCTTTTTTTTTTTTTTTTTTTTCTGGTGGGTGTGGGTGGGTAGACAGGTTAGTAAGGCATTTGGATTACTTGCAGATGGTTGAAAATCTCCTCTTACCAAACTGGTGACTGAAGCAAAATAGAGGGAATTAAAATAAATGGCGTTTGCTGCACATCCCCCTCAGCCTCCTTGAGCAGGACCTCTGCATCTATCCTGTGCAATCGCTCAAGTCACTTGACTTCTCTAGACTTAAGTTTCTCCATCTGTTTCACATCCAATGTATCTTTTGTATGTTGGCTTCCTTCATAGGTTACATTTTTGCAAAGGGAATCCAAGTTATAGGCTAGCTCTTCCTCTGACTTGCCCCATGGGACTTCCCAGGACATGTTCCCTCACAGTAGCCAGAGAGGTCATTGCAAATCAGATCGCTCCAACGGCTTCTCACCTGTACTCAACCCTTTTGGTGTAGCCTAAAAAGCCCTGAATGATCTGATCTTGGCCTGCTTTTCCAGCCTATATCATGCCACTATCTCTCAAACAAAATGAATAATTTCCCTCCTCGGGCCTTTTGCACGTGCTGTTCTTTCTCTCCTCACTGTATGGATATCTCCTTATTACTTTTCAAATCTTAGTTCAAATACCACCTCCTCAAAAATACCTTTTCTCATCAACGTCTCTAAAGTTGCCTCCCCATCTACTGTTTTCTAGTTCATTGCCTTAAATTTCCTGCTGGGAGCTCAGCTGAGGGCCTCAATTATCCTCTATTTGGGTTTTTCCATGTGGCAGCATGGGCTTCCTAATAACATGGAAGCTGGATTCTAAGAGGGAAGAAGCAGAAACACCAAAATCTAAAATATTCTCCACCTATTCCCAAATAATTTTCTAGCACATTATCCTATGTTATCTATTTTCTCACTCTCTGAAATTATTGTGGTAATTTATGTTTCCTTGCTAATTGCCTGCTCTCTCCCTGGATCTATAAGGATATAAAATCCATGAGGTTAGAAACCTTGCTTCTGTTCATTGCACGTGCCAAGCACAAACGAAGCACCCAGTAAACCTTCGATGAATAAGTGAATTTTAAATGTTTAGAAATAAAGAGAAAGAAACAATTAAGATGGACACAAAATGCCATGAAACATACAAACACATGTACACAGAAAAAGTCAGGCTGCCGGGAACTTTTCAGGAAGAGAACTACAACCGGAAGGGTAAAGAGCCCACCACACAGTGAGCCAGGCACAAAGGAGATCCTATTGGCAGCCCCTCTGCCCCCTGCTGTTCAGAACCTTCAGAGTTGGACAGGGAAGGGGGGGACTCGGGCACAGTGACCCAGGATACATAGGAACCTGTAAGTGACCCGGATCAGCACACAGAGCTAGAACTTAAGGGGAAGTAGGTTGTGCCCAGACGTCACAGGTCACCTGTGGGATGACGTCAGTAACGCTTCCTTGAAGTCCTCTGCCTGGTGTGGGAGGGCTTTGGTTGCTTTACTTGAGCCTAATCCTGCAGAGGAAGATGATGTTGGTTTAGCCCAATTCAAATCAGCACCTACTATGTGAAAAACACTGTGCTACATGCAGTGGATGATGGAGAGGTGAAAGGACTGGGACATGTGCCCAGGGTGAGAACAGCCAGTGGGTGGATCAAGCAAGTACAAGGACGGCTCCTAAACGGGACGGAGGGGCTCAGTGGCAGGGGAAGGAAGCCAGCAGCCCCAAAGTTACAGACAAGGGAGAAGCCGAAAGGCTTCCCAGAAGGGCCAGTGCAGGAGATGCCTGGCAAGGAGGGCCCTCCAGAGGCAGGGAAGCCAGGGCACATGTGGAGACCTCGAGACGCTCCCTTAGGTTGGAGGAGGGTAGGACCTGCAGGTAAGTGCAGGAAGAACAATTTACTACCAGAAGTTGCCATAACCAATCCCTGAAGCCAATGGCTGGAGTCTTGGGCTGAGAGCAAAGGAGACGTGGTTTTCCAAGTGGAAGATGGGAGACAGTTTTACTAGAAAGGGGGTGCATGCCGTGCAGGCAAACCCACAAGAGGCACTGCAGTGATGAAATGTAAGTCCAAAACGGTGTCTGGGGTGTGTTGTGATTTGAACAAAATAGTAAGTGACCATTGGGAGGTGTGTGCATGGGGGGCAGGGAGTAGAGGGTAGTTATAAAAGCAGTAAAAGGATTTTTTATTTGGATCTGGACAAACTGATTCTGAAATTAACGTGGAGTACACCCACGTTCATAGCAGCATTATTTACAATAGCCAAAAGGTGAAAGCAACGCAGTGTCCATCCACAGATGAATGGATAAACTAAATGTGGTCCATACATACAGTGGAAAACTATACACTTATAACAAAGAATGCTACAATGAGGATGAACCTTGAGGACATTATGCTAAATGAAGTAAGCCAGACACAAAAGGACAAATACTATATGATTCTATTTATAGGAGGTACTGAGAATAGTCCAATTTATAGAGAAAGTAAAACGGTGGTTGCTAGGGTCTGGGGGAGGGGAAAACAGGAGTTATTGTTTAATGGGTATAGAGTTTCAGTTTGAGATGATTAAAAATAAATTCTGGATGAGTGGATAAAGAAGATGTGGTATATATACACAATGGAATATTACTCAGCCATAAAAAAGAATAAAATAATGCCATTTGCAGCAACAGGGATGGACCTAGAGATGATCATATTAAGTGAAGTAAGTCAGAGAAAGACAAATATCATATGATATCACCTAAATGTGGAATCTAAAAAAATGATACAGGAGAAGTCCCTGGTGGTCCAGTGGTTAGGACTCTGCACTTCCACTACAGGGGAC
This sequence comes from Mesoplodon densirostris, assembly GCF_025265405.1. Classification (NCBI taxonomy): domain Eukaryota; kingdom Metazoa; phylum Chordata; class Mammalia; order Artiodactyla; family Ziphiidae; genus Mesoplodon; species Mesoplodon densirostris. Next base: position 61,346,719 of record NC_082678.1, read on the forward strand.
ATGGGTTCAATCCCTGGTCAGGGAAATAAGATCCCACAAGCCATGTGGGATACACGAAAAAATACACACCAAAAAAAGGTTTAAAAAAAACATAAAAAAATAAAAAAAGATACAAATGAACTTATTTACAAAACAGAAATAGACATAGAAAACAAACTTATGGTTACAAAAGAACCATAATTTCTTTGGGAGGAGGGATAGATTAGGAGTTTGGGATTAAAATATATACACAATTATATATCAAATAGATAACAACAAAGGACCTACTGTATAGCACAGGGAACTATACTCAATATCTTAGAATAACCTAAAGTGGAAAAGAATCTACAAAAGAATATATATGTATGTATAACTGAATCACTTTGCTGTACACCTGAAACTAACACAACAATGTAAATCAACTATATTTCAATTTGAATTTCAGTTTAAAAATTTTTAAAAAGTTCTGTAAATGGATAGTGGTGATGGTAGTACAATAATGTGAATGCACTTAATGTCACTGAATTGTACACTTCGAAAGGGTTAAATGCTAATTTTTATGCAATGTATATTTTACCATAATTTTTAAATTTAATGTGAAGAAATAAGTCAGGAATATCTAGGGTAGTACTGAGGAAGAAAAGTAATGAGGAGATGAAACCCTACCAGATATTAACACCAGTTATAAAACCTCAAGAATTAAAAGTGGTGTTGGCACTTGATTACACAGACAATGAAACAGATAGAAAGTCCAAAAATAGACTGAAATAATTCAAGACTTTTGTGTGTGGGAAAGGTGGCATCTGGAAACAGCAGGGAAACAGAGCTGAGACTAATTGGAGCCATCGGGAAAAAGTGAAGTTGGGTCCTTACCTTGTACTTATAGAAGGAAGACCTCTGATCAGAGATGAGACTCAAATCTGAACCACGATACCACACAAATACTAGAAGGAACCAGGGGAGAATTCTTTTTTAACCTCAGAGGGTGAGCATGTACCCACTGTGACTTGGAATCAGTCCTTTAGCCTTCCCATGCCTATCTCATGGGGTTGTTGTGAGCACTGTGGGAGTTAATACCTGAAAAGTGGTTAGAAAAATGTCTGGCACCCACAGCAGATTCAGTCGGTGACCACCACCACCACAACCACCACAATCACCACCACCATGACCGTCTCCACCACCATCACCACCACCATCACCACCACCATGACCATCTCCACCACCATCACCACCACCATCACCACCACCATGACCATCTCCACCACCATCCCCACCACCATTACCACCACCACCATCACCATCTTCACCACCATGACCACTCCCACCACCACCATCGCCACCGCCATGACCGTCTCCACCACCATCACCACCACCACCATCACCACCATCATCACCATCATCACCACCATCACCATCACCACCATCACCATCCCCATCACCATAACCGCCACCACCATCGCCACCACGACCATCTCTACTACCATCAACCACCACGACCATCCCCACCACCATCACCACCACCACCATCACCATCTTCACCACCATGACCACTCCCACCACCACCATCGCCACCGCCATGACCGTCTCCACCACCATCACCATCCCCACCACCATCACCACCACCACCATCACCACCACCACCATCACCATCACCACCACCATCACCACCATCCCCACCACCATCACCACCACCACCATCACCACCACCACCATCACCATCACCACCACCATCACCACCATCACCACCACCATCACCACCACCATCACCACCATCATCACCATCATCACCACCATCACCATCACTACCATGACCATCCCCACCACCATCACCACCACCACCATAACCGCCACCACCATCGCCACCACCATGACCATCTCTACTACCATCAACCACCACGACCATCCCCACCACCATCACCACCACCACCATCACCATCACCAGCACCATCACCATCACCATCACCATCACCATCAAAAAGAATGAGGATGTTTTATAAACTGATATGGAAAAAGTATCCAGATGTATTATCAAGTGGGAAAAAAAGCCCAGGTGCAGAGGGGTGTGTGCACAATACACTATTCCTAGTTTTAAAAAGAGGGCAGTAGAAGAAAATACACATGCATGTATATACCTAAATATTTGTTGTAAGTGTATAATTACACACACATATCTACATATATTTGTAGGTGTATATTTACACACACATACACAATAAACATCTTTGATCAGGCCACTGCATTGCAAAACTCCAGGGGGCACTATTCCATTGTGTTCCTAGCCAGTGGCATCCTAGGAGCTCTGTATAAATGGCATCCCTTGGAGTTGTGTACCACAATGGTCCTGGTCACTTAGCTGCAATGGTAACATGTCTCTGGGAGAACACAAAGTACCAAATAACACTGGCTACCTGTGGGGAAGGACATAGATGGCTTGGAATAGTGAAGGAGAATTTTCACAATACAGCATTTGTATCTTTTCAGTCTGGAACCACGTGCATCTGTTATGGAAACTCCTCCTCCCAAAAATAAATAAAAGGACTGGTGAAAATAAATAAATGCACACATACATAAAAATAACAATACATGTTAGAGAATTCGGGAAATACAGAAAAGTATGAAGGAGAGAATTATAATTAAGCATGATTTTTCTGGTTGTCTCTGTGTCTGTCTGGAGTGCTTTGAAAGACAGCTTCATGTAGGGCAGGAGGGCCCCAAGGCCATCTCCTGCCCCACAATCTGGTTTGTAAATAAAGTTTTATTGGAACATAGCCACACACATTCGGTTATTTAGCATCTATGGCTGCTCTCCTGCAACATGTAGTTATTGAGTAATTTTGAGTAGCTTTCTTGTTCAGTCTGTAACTCTAGTTCAATCTATAAGTGCCCTGGCATAATTCCACTAAAAGGCACAGTGAAGAAGTAAGATGGTAGGACAGAGTTACAGTGAACATATTAGCTTGGATTTAGAACTTAAACAAAAACAAAAAACAAGCCGCAGAGATGTTCCCCACTATTAAATAATATTAGGATAAGTGATAACAACTGGACTTGTTTGCATATAGTGAGAAACAGGAATATAATCTGAATTGAAGTACAAATAATGTGCCAAGACAAATGAAAGATTATCAAAGTGGAGAAAATGAAAAAGAAAATATTCTTAGAGATGAGCTGGGCCTCAATAAGAAGTGTAATGTTAAAATAATTCCCCACGGGCTTCCCTGGTGGCGCAGTGGTTGAGAGTCCTCCTGCCGATGCAGGGGACACAGGTTCGTGCCCCGGTCCGGGAAGATCCCACATGCCGCGGAGCGGCTGGGCCCGTGAGCCATGGCCGCTGAGCCTGTGCGTCCGGAGCCTGTGCTCCGCAACGGGAGAGGCCACAACAGTGAGAGGCCCGCATACCGTAAAAAGTAATAATAATAATAATTCCCAATGTTATGATACAGGGTAAGATACAAGAAATGTGAGAAAAATCACACCTCTTATGTTAAAATCTCACCAGACATTCAGTCTCTCAATGAGCAGGGGGGATATTCAAAAGTCATATGGGACACGGGACAATTATACTTTGGGCAGGACTGTCCTGTGCATTGTAGGAGTCTAGCGTCCCTGGCTCCCTACTAAATGCCGATAATGACCCCATTCACAAGGATAACCAAAATAACTCCTTCAGCTTTTCTAGACTCCCCTGAAGAGCAGTACCACCCTCCTTGAGAACCACAGATACATGTGAAAGCAATTGGAAAAGTTAAAAACACTTCTCAAATATATAGTGTGATTAATCTATAAAACTGCAGTGGATTTTCAGTGAATACTGTATATCTACACTATTTAAATGAAGACTATTGAATTATAAAACATGAGTGTTTTCTTTTTTTTTATAAAACTGATTTCCATTCCCGGAAAAACAGCAAGTGAATCAATATACTTACTGAAAACAACTAAAAATTCGGGATTTTCTTAACAGCATCAATGAACGAGCAGAAAAGTTACGAATTCTTAGTCCAGGGGTCGAGTGAAGTGGAGCTCAGAGGTGTAAGTAGAGCCCAGCACTCCAAGGGCATTTGCTGAACCAAGTGAACTTGAACTTTGGTATTCACGGCCTCATAAGACTTTGAAAAAGCAGCCAAAGCCCCAGGGCTGTTAAAGATGGGGAGTCTAATAAGATATTTTCCAGCATGAACATGGGACATCTGAAAGGCTATGCGTGGAGTATAAGGGTGAATTTAGAAACACCTTACAGACCTTCCTGGAGACTGCAAGGAAAATCTGTCTCAAACTTTGCACTGGAGAGGATAAGATGTGTGTGTGTGTGTGTCTGTGTCTGTGTGTATGTGTGTGTAGACACATGTGCCAGGAATCTCTATAACACATTCAAACCTTAAGCTGTCCATGACACAGTTTATAGCAAAAGATCCACACTATCTGGGTGGTCTGAATACCCTAAGTGGAGGATATAACTGGAGTCATCCCAGGAACTAGTAATGCCTCCAGCACCTGGCAGAACAAACGTGAATCCTCTATAGAGGAAGCCAAGTTTATCCCAGACCTCAAAGTAACCCACATATAAAATGTCAAGGAAAATGATCAGATTAAAGTTCAAATACACACGTACACACACAGAGAAAGACAGATCATGAGCAAATGACTACATGATACAAAAGCATGGGGTGACTAAGTGGGAGGGAGGAAGAGAGGGAGGAGGGAAGGAAGGAAGGAAGGGAGGGAGGGAACCATGGAATAAGGCACCAAGAACTAAAAGCAAGAAGCATCAGATAGCTGGAAGAGACCTGCAAAAACTTCAGATCCTAGAATAATAAGATGAAGACTATAAAATAACCATGTTTAACATGTTTAATAAAATTAAATACACACATGAAAATATACAAGAAAAAAACCTATTAAAAAATGATCAAGCAATTTTGAAAAAGAACCAAAAGAACTTCTGGGGAAAAGACAACTCCATGGACAGATTTACTAGGATAATCTTATGCGACAAGAAGCAGTACACTGAAAGACTGACCTGAAAAAACATTCCCATAATACAGCATAGAGAGACAAAGTGAAAATACGAAAGAGGAAAAAAAGACATGGAGGATAAATCAAGAATTTTAACAAACGTCTAATTAAAGTTCCAAAAGGAAAAGATGGGGCAGGGGCAGTATCTGAAGACATAAGGGCTGCAATTCTTCAGGACTGACGAGATACATCAACCCACGGAATCAAGAAATCCAAGGGATCCAAAGAAGGCATATAGATATAGTCCACCACAGTGCAATTGCAGAACCCCAAAGACAAAGAGAATATCTTAAGAGCAGTGAGAGAGAAAAGACAGATTATTTTATTTTTAAAGGAGTGACAGATAACTTACAACTCAGGAACAATAGCATTCAAAAGACAATGTATGATATCTTCAATGTGCTAAGAGAAAAATGATTGTCATTTTCAATTCTATATCAATAATTAAAGGGAAAAAGTCACTTTCAGACAAACAAAACTGAGAAAATTTGGTACCAACAAAACTTCACTTCTGGCAGAAGAAAAATTAGTCCTGGTGGAAGGTGTGAGGAGAAGCAAGAGGGAATAAACCATACAAAAAGTGAAAAATAGGTGAAATATTGAGTGTATAAAGCAACAATAGATGTATTGGTGTTTCAAAAGAAAAGTTGATAGGTTAAAATGCACAGCAATAATAGCATCTAAATCAGGAAGATATATAATGGAAATTGTAAGATTTTTATATTTTTCAGAAGAGTAAAATTATTGAGTAACTTTGATAAGTTATTTGCTGCTATTTCTAGAGAAACCACTTACAGGATACAAACAGAGGTCTGAAACCGGTGAAAGAAAAAAATAAAAAAGGACAAAACTACAAATCAATCTAAAAGAGGGCAAGAAAGGATAAAATGATAAATGGAATTTGTGGGAAAAATAAATAAAACAAAAAACATTATAGCTATAAACCTGAAAATATTAGTAATTATGACAAATATAAATGAACTAAATGTTCCACCTAAAATACAAAGCTAGTCAGAATGTATTTTTTTATCTATGTGCTACTCATAAGAAACATATCTTATTGCAAACATATTTTATAGAGAGATTGAAAGTGAAAACGATGAGTGTACTGGGTTTTAACTATCTTGATATTAAGCAAAATAGACTTAAGAAAAAAAAATATTGCTAGAAACAAAGAGGGTCCCTTTGAAATGTTAAGCAATTCAGTTGAACAGGAAGACATGTTGATGTTAAATATATACACTCAATAATTTTCCAAATTTATTAGGCAAAAACTGACAATTACCAAGAGAAATAAACAAATCAGCAATCATAATGGACACTTAACCCCCCTTTTCCAGTAACTGCTAGAACAAACAGTAAAAATACATCAATAAGGATATGGAAGATTTGAACAACACATTTAATACAACTGACCTAGTGGACATTATGTGAGTTCAGGAAACAGATGCCAAGATGGGATTAGATGTGCCAGAGCTTTATTGGGGAAACTGCCTGTGAAGGATAAAGAGAAGGAAGCAGGAGGAGGCAGAGAGAGCCTTCTGACCACAATGCAGTTCTGAAAGGAATGAGAAGGAAGGAGAAATTAGTAGGAAGAGTCTCAGTTTACAGTGCGATTCTTCAAATGGTTTGGCCAGACTGATGGGGTGGCCTTTAGCCAAAGTTGCCCATTTAAAGGAGTCTCACACCCCACAGGAATGGACCTGCACTAATACCCTGTCATTGGCTGGGAACAACCCAGGGAAGAGTGGTCTCAGCACAAATGTGTTGGTGGGTCCTGAGTAGTAGCAATAGGGCTCCAGTCAGCTGTGCTGTCTGCAGCAGGAGAACTGAATTGCACATGTTCATGACACCATAGATATATTTAGAACACCATACCCCAAACTACAAAAACACATTATTTTCAATATTTACAAAAATTGACTATGTACTGGGTCATAAAGCAAATCTCAATACATTTCTTAAGGATTGAAATCATGCGGACTACATTCTCTGACAATAAAAAAAGTTAATAGAAGACCCTTCCCAATATACCTGAACATTCAGAATTACCTATTCAAATAACCAGGGAATCAAAGAAGAAAGCATAGTGAAAATTGGAAAATAGTAAGACTTGAACTATAATAAAAATATATAACAAAAATTTTGGGATAGAGCTAAACAATGCTGAGAGAAATGTATGATCTAAAATATTGTTTGAAAAATACTAGAAAAACTGAACAGTAATGAGCTAAGCATTCATTTTATGAAGTTAGAAAAAGATCTGCAAAATAGACTCAAGAAGGGTAAGAAAAATAATCAATAGTCAAGGAAATAATTAATGCAATAGAAAATAAACACAATAGAGAAGATTAACAAAGCCGAAATTTTGACCTCTGAAAAGACTAATACAAGTGACAAACCTCTGGTAACACTGACTGAGAAATAAAGAGAGAAAGCATAAACAATATCAGGAATGGAACAGTGATATAAATGCAGAGACTACAGACCTTGAAACAAAATAATAAGAGGATGTTGTTGGAAATTTTCAAGCCATTAAATTTGAAAACATATGAGACAGACACATTCTCAGGAAAATCTAACTTACTCAGGAAATAGAAACCCTGAAGAGTCATATAACTATGAAAGAAATGGAACGTATGAATTAAAACTTTCTACATATTAAACTCCAGGTCCTGATGGCATCACTAGCAAGTTCCAGGTATTCAAAGAATAAATAATTATAATCTTATATAAGCTATTTCAAAGAATTTAAAAAGAGCTCTCATTCCCTCAACTAATTTTGTGAATCTAGCATTAACTTGATGCCCAAAACTGACAGCATAAGAAAGGAAACTTTCAGGCAAATCTCTCACGAATGTAGATTGAAAAACCATAAACAAAACATTAGCAATCTTAATCAGCAATATATAAAAAGGATAATACATCCTGAGCAAAGCAACATAATAAATAAGAAAAACATATGATCATTAGAAGAAACACTTGATAAAATTCAACATCCATTCCTGATTGTTTTTTAAAAAATCCCTTAGAAAACTTGAATAGAAGGAAACTTCCTTAACATGATAAAGGCTGTCACCAAAAAGAGTGTAGTGGATGTCCTAACCAGTGCAACAAGGCAAGAAAAAGAAATTAATGGTTATAAGAATTACAAAGGAAGAAACTATCAATATTTGCAAACAACATGGTTGTGTACATAGAAAAACCAAAGGAATATGCACACAGTATTACAGTTACTAAATCAATTTTATAAAATTGCTAGATACAAAGGAAATATTGCAAAAGCCAATTGAATTTCTATAATCTAGCTGTAAACAAGTTGAAATGAAATTTTAAAAGATAATACTTATAATAGCATTAGAAAACATAAAATGTAGGAATGAATCTTCATTTGATGTGCAAGAGTTCTACACAGAAACTATAAAACATTATCAATAAATATTAAAGAAGATCTATATATGAAGAGGGTTATATCATGTTCATGTTTTGGAAGACTCAAGTTAGTAAAGATGCCAGTTCTCTTCAAAGTGATCTATAGAATCAATTTAATCCCAATCAAAATCCTGTCAGGATTTTAAAGTTTCAATTTTCAATTTTTTGTTGCTAAAAATGTAGAAATACAATTGATTTTTGTATTTTGAACTTGTATTCTGGGACCTTAACTGAACTCATATATTAGTTCTGGTGGCTTTTTCATAGATTACTTAAGATTTTCTACATAGATAATCATGTTATCAGTGAAAACAGCAAGTTTTATTTCTTCCTTTACAATCTGTATGACTTTTATTTTTCTCTTTCCTTATTCTCTTGCCTCCATTAAAATGTTGAAAAGAATTGGTAAGAACAGACATACTCACCTTGTTTCCAATCTTAGGAAGAAGGCATTCAACATCTATCTCACCAGCAAGCATAATTTTTCTTTGTTTTTTTAAAAAATATATTTATTTATTTATTTATTTATTTATTTATGGCTGTGTTGGGTCTTCATTGCTGCGCGTGGGCTTTCTCTAGTTGTGGCGAGCGGGGGCTACTCTTCGTTGCAGTGCACGGGCTTCTCACTGTGGTGGCTTCTCTTGTTGTGTAGCATGGGCCCTAGGCACATGGGCTTCAGTAGTTGTGGCATGCAGACTCAGTAGTTGTGGCTCACAGGCTCTAGAGCGCAGGCTCAGTAGTTGTGGCACACGGGCTTAGTTACTCCGTGGCACATGGGATCTTCCCCGGACTGGGGCTTGAACCCGTATCCCCTGCATTGGCAGGCGGATTCTTAACCACTGTGCCACCAGGGAAGTCCCCAAGTGTAATGTTAGCTGTAGATTATTTTGAAGACACCTTTTATCAGGTCAAGGGAGTTCTTTTTTATTCCAAGTTTCCTAAGAGTTTTTTTGTTTTTTGTTTTTTAATCATGAATGAAGGTTGGGTTTTGTGAAATATTGTTTCTATTTAGATGATCATATGGCTTTTCTTTTTTACTGTGTTAAAATGACTTACATTGAGTTTTTTTTTTTTTTTTTTTTTTTGCGGTACGCGGGCCTCTCACTGTTGTGGCCTCTCCTGTTGTGGAGCACAGGCTCCAGACATGCAGGCTCAGCGGCCATGGCTCACGGGCCCAGCCGCTCTGCGGCATGTGGGATCTTCCTGGACCGGGGCACGAACCCGTGTCCCCTGCATCGGCAGGCGGACTCTCAACCACTGCACCACCAGGGAAGCCCCTTACATTGAGTTTTGAATGTTAAACTAATCTTATATTCTCAGGATAAATCCCACTTGAGCATGATGATTATTCTTTTTACATACTTCTGCATTCAGTTTGCTAAATCTTAAATTATTTTTGTTTATATGTTCATGAGGAATAGTGATCTGTAGTTTTCTTTTTTTGTAATGTTTTTGTCTGGTTTTGGTAGCATGGTAATTGTACCATAAAGTGAGTTAGAAAGGATTCTCTCATCTTCTATTTTCTGAAAGAAATTGTATATAATCGGTATTATCTCTTCCATAAGTGTTGGTTAGAATTCATTACTGAAGTTATCCAGGACTGATGTTGCCTTTATGGATAGATTTTAAGTACACATTTCTTTAATTGAATTAAAGCTATCCAGGTTATCTATTTTTTCTTGATTGTGCTTTGACTGTTCTTGTCCTTTAAGGAATTTGTCCATTTCATGTAACTACTTGAATTAATTCACATAAAGTTGGTATAATATTCCTTTATTATCCTTTCATGTCTGTAAGATCCACTCCTGATACTCTTTTTATTCCAGCTAGTTTACCAATTTTATTGATCTTCTCAAAGAATCAGCTTTTGGTTTCACTGATTTTTCATGTTGTATATCAGCAATTTCTAGTCTTATCTTTATTATTTCCTTCCTTCTATTTACATTGGAATTAATTTGCTCTTTTTTTCCCTAGTATTTTAAGGTGAAAGCTTAGGTAATTGCTTTGAGGCTTTTCTTCTTTTCTAATATAAACATTTAGGGCTATATACCTCCCTCCCTCTTACCTGCTTCCCACAAAATTTCATATGTTCTATTTTCATTTTAATTTACTTCAAAATATTTTCAAATTTCCATTCAGATTTCCTCTTTTGAACCATGGATTATTTAGAAGGGTATTGTTTAATCACAAAATGTTTGGGGATCCTCTAGATATCTTTCTGTTATTGATTTCTAGATTAATTTTATTATAGTAAAAAAAAATAAAGCACACAGTGGATGACTTCAATCTTTTTAAAATTTATTGAGACTTGCTTTATCACCCACAATACATTCTACCTTTGGTGAATGTTCCATGTATACTTGAAAAAATGTATATTCTGCTGTTTTTGGATAGTTTTATAATGTCAATTAAGTCAAGTTGATCGACTTCTATATTATTACTGATTTTATGTCCACTTGTTCTTTAATTACTGATAGAGAAATGTTGAATTCTCCAACTATAATTGTAGATTTGTCTCTTTGTTGAATTCCATCAGTTTTTTATTAACGTATTTTAAAGCTATTTTATTAGTTGCATAACATTTAGGGTTATGTCCTCTTGATTTTGTTGTCCTTTATCATTATGAAATGTCCCTATTAATCTCTGGTGTTATTTTATATTCTGAAGTTTATTTCATCAGATATTAACATTTTCATGATATTTCTTCTTTTATCTATTTACTCTAAACCTATTTACATCTTTATATATGAGAGTTTCTTGTAGGCAGCATTTTGGGTCTTCCATTTTTCTTCCAATCTGAAACTCTTTGCCTTTCAGTTGGAGTATTCTCCATTTATATTTAATGTAATTATCAACATGGTTGGGTTTAAATCTACTATCTTGCTATTTGTCTTCTATTTGTTCCTTTTTTTTTTTTTTTGGTTCTTTTGATTCTCTTCTCCTGCCTCCTTTTGAATTGCTTGAGTATTTTTTAATGATTCAATTTAAATTTACACTATTGTCATCTTAGCGACATTTTAGTGATATACTTATTTATTTATCTATGTATTTATTTATTTAGTGATTGATCTGGAATTTTTAATACACACCTTTAACTTAAAGTACTCTGTCTTCAAATAAGATTAATTCTACTCACATTTAATGTAAGAGCCTTACAACAGTATATTTCCATGTCCCTCTTCCCATCCTGTGCTATTTTTGCCATATCATTTACTTCTACATATATTATAAATCCCACAATACATTTATTTTTGCTTTAAGCAATTATCTTTTCAAGGGATTAAAAAATGAAGGGAAAATTTTATTATACTTTCCTATATATTTATCATTTCCGGCACTCTTTGTATTTCTTTGTATAGATTGTAATTTTCACATAGTATCTTTTTTTTTCCCAAAGAACTTTTAATATAGTTCTTGTAGCAAAGGCTTACTTGTGATGATTTCTTTTAGCTTTGGTATCTTTGATAAAGTTTCCATTTATTCTTCATTTATTGAAGTTTTTATTCTTTAGAAAGATATTTCTGCTGGCAATAGAATTTTAGGTTGGCAGGGGTTTTTATTTCTATCAGTAATTTAGGGATGCTGTTCCACTGACTTTTGGCATGCATAGTTCCAGAAAAGAAGTCCAAAATATGCAGTATGAGTTGGCAGGCTGGAGACTCAGGAGAGACAATGATGCAGTTCCAGTCCAAAGGCCAGCATCCTGGAGACCCAAGAGAGCTGATAGTGCAAATGATGTTCAAAGGCAGTCTGCTGGAGAATTCTCTCTTGCTCAAGGATGCCAGTCTTTTAATTCTATTCAGGCCTTTAACAGATTGGATGAGACCCACTGACATTATAGAGGGCAATCTGCATTACTCAGAGTTTACCAACTTAAATACTAACCTCATCCAAAAATGCCATCCAATTTGACACATAAAATTAACTTTCACGGTGCATTACAGGCATCACTACCCCAGCTGGCAGAAACACAAACTGTTCTCAGCCCTGTATGAACTACTGGAATTTTTTGGCCTATTGCTTTCCAGAGGTTCTTTCTCCAACCTTGTGGAATGCCAATCCCTACATGCACTGATCAGTTTTCTCGCAAAGAATCGTGAAGACCTCTCTGTAAATTCCTGGATCTCTCTCTCTCTCTCTCGTTCTCTCTCTCTGCCTCCTCCCAGTACTCTGCTTTGCAAATTCTAGGTGCCTTGGTTTCCCTGAACTCCAATATCTATCCCCTCCATTCAGTGAAAATCCTGGGCTCTCTTCGGATTTTCCAGACTTGAGCTTCAGCTGGAAACTGTCCGCAGCCAGTAAGCTGGGGCAACCAAAGGGCTTGCCTCATTTGTTTGTTCTTTCTCAGGCATCATAGTCCTATGCTACCTGTTGTCCAATGTCTGAAAATGGTGGTTTAATATACTTTGTCTGTTTTTCTAGTTGTTTATGGTGAGAGATCAATCCTATATGGTTAATCCTTTGTGGCATATATTAAACTTTTTTTTTAACTTACAGTAACACCAGCTTCATGTGTTTCAATCTACTATTTCTTGACCAGGTTAGTGGTTTCATAGATTTGTTCACTTTGTGATCATTCATTGAGCTCTGCACTTATGATGTGTATACTTTTCTGTGTATGTAAACTTCAATAAAACATACTTTTAAAAATAAAAAGCAAAATAAGTTTATATGAACATGTAAATAATGTAGAATAACCAAGACACTCTAGAAAGAAAATAAATTCGAGTGACTTTCCTGACCAGATATCAGATATCAAGATAAAGCTATTTTGGGACTTCCCTGATGGTGCAGTGGTTAAGACTGCACTCCCAATGCAGGGGGCCCAGATTTGTTCGCTGGCCAGGGAACTAGATCCCACATGCATGCCACAACTAAGGAGCTGGCGAGCCACAACTAAGGAGCCCTCGAGCTGCAACTAAGGAGCCCACTTACCACAACTAAAGGAGCCCACGTGTCACAACTAAGGAGCCTGCCTGCTGCAACTAAGACCTGGCACAACCAAATAAATAAATAAATATTTTTTAAAAAAAGACTAAGCTATTTTAGTGAAGAGATCATAGTATTGACACAAAGTTCAAAAAAAGACTACAACAAACAGAGAAACCCCTTTTCAAAAAAGACCCACACAATTGTGAGCACGATGTATAATAGAGATGTCACCTTAGAACAGCAAGAAAATACTGAAGTTTTCAATAAGTGATGCTGGCATGATTGGTTATCTATAATTCATAAAACCTTGCCCCTATCTCACACCATATACAAAAATCAATTCCAGATGAATTAACAACTAAGTGTGAAAGGCAAAATTATAAAGTTGTTAGAAGATAACAAGAAAAGGTATAAATATCTTGAGAGGCAGGAAGGATTTCTTAAGTAGGACCCACAACAAAACAGAGCATAAAGGAAAAGACTGATAAATTAGTCTTTATTATAAGAACTTCTATAAATCAAAAGACACCACTACAAGGGTATAAAAGCAAGCCAGATTTGGGAGAATATGTTTTTTTTTAACACATACAACTGATGGAGGACAAATATCCAGGATATATAAATAAATGTTATAAATTTATAAGAAAACAAATAGTCCCCCCCAAATGAACAAAATACTTGTACTTTACAGATATATAGATATATAGAGATGTATATATAGATATATATATGGAATACTATGGATTACTATATAGAATTGGAATACTACATGCAATGGAATGCTGTATAGCATTGAAAAGGAATGAACTGCAGTTTCACCCACTGACATAGAAGAGTATCAAAATACAGTGTTGAAGCAAAAGGTGCCAAAGAGAAATGGATACATACAGTATGATTTGATGTTGATAAAATTAAAAAAAAGATAAAACTAAGCTATATTATTTTGGGATGGATACATAACTGGTAACACTGTAAAGTGAAACAAGAGAATGACTGTCACAGAACATTGGGATAATGGCTACCTCTGTTGGGAGAGAGGGAATTGCAGTTGGGGAAGGGCACCAATATTCGTTCTTGACCTGGTTGCTAGTCACTTGCATCTTACCACATTATTATTCCTTAGCATGTACTTACATGTTTTATTCACTCACCTATATGTATGACACATTTCAAAATAATAAAATAAAATTAACCTCAATTAGTAAATTAATAAACCTAAAATAAAATTAACCTAACCGATGTATATTTTCTTTATAAACAGAGATAATGTGATGATTTCAAGGTTTATGTGTCCTTATTCATTCATTCTTTCATTCACTTATTCCACAGGAATTTGTTGCATGTTTACTAATTGTTGGGCATTATACTAGATACCAAAAATACAGATATTAATTTATTATCTATCAGGGGGTTTTAATAATAAAAATTGATGTGATTATTATCATTATTGTAGCAAATGACATTTAATTGAGTGTCTACTTTGCACTAAGCACTTTAACATACATTACTTCATTTAATTGTTTGACGTCCTTTAGTATGGACTTGTATTTTCCCAATTTAAAAAATGAGGAAAATGAGCACAGCAACATTTAATAACTTGCCCAAACTTTCAGAGCTCAGAAAAGCCAAAGCCGAGATTTGCTGTTAACATCTGTAGCTTTTCTGCCAGACACCCAGTCCCTTTCCTTCCGATGACAGCACCCTCAATTTGCTCTGGGGTGCCTGACCCCTTCTCACATTTGGTCTTGTGGTTCGGTTGGAGCTGACTACCTAGTCCTGGGTTCAGAGACTGAGGAAATGACCCAGACTGGGTCATTCCTTATATTCTAAATACGTGGATGGAGTGATTGGTTTAGGCATGAGGCAAAAGAAAGAGAAATTAAAGACTGAGTCTCGAAGCCTTGATTTAAACCTTTGGATCCAGCGATGCCTAAAGCTTTCCTCAATGTCTGGTCTTTTCAGTTACATGAGCCTCAAGTTGGGTTTTCTAACACTTGCAAAAAGGAGTCCTAGCTGATCCAGGGACACAGAAAAATAATCCAATACTTATTGTACCAGCTGAGTAATGAGAACTAAAATTAATATGAATATTTTTATATGCACTTAGGCACACTCAGGATACACAGAGGTGAGAGGTTTTGTACTTTCTTCCCTTCCCCATCCTAGGTCTGAAGCCAAATCTCAGGGGAGATAAATGAACACTACGAGAGAGAAGCATAGATTACCTTCATGTCGACACAGACCAAGCCAGTCACCCTTCACTGGGGGGACAGGGAGTGGGGTACAGCTGTACTCAGTATCACGAAAGATGATCACAAAAGACCGGATCTCAGGGATGACAACCACAGCAGCAAGAGTAATTTAGGTTCTGGGATACACTTCATCACAGGTTTACAAAGCCCTTGGCAGCAGAATTCAATCTGACATCACTGCTTGGGTTGATAAACACTGCTGCAGTCTCCCAGCAGGGTGAGCTCAGACACTTGAGGGCTCTCGCTCCCTGAGGACTGGAGTCACCTTCTTCAACTCAGCTAATGATACCCCAGTCACCTCCAAGAATGACTGAGCCTTTAGAAGCCCCTCGTCATGAGAGACAAACACAGCCCTTGGTGAAAATGGAGTCACTTACACAGGAGCTCAATCAAGCCATGGGCTCAAATCCATCCTTGGATTTAACTCTTTGGCCCCATGACCACCTCACCTTCACTCCCCACCCAGGTCCAGAAAGAACTTTACTCTCTGACTTTACATGTTAAGGTCAGACTTCAGAACAAGCAAGTAAGTTCAGTAGACCACTAACATCCTTTTAAAAGAGTGTAACAGGGCTTCCCTGGTGGCGCAGTGGTTGAGAGTCCGCCTGCTGATGCAGGGGACACGGGTTCGTGTCCCGGTCCGGGAAGATCCCACATGCCGCGGAGCGGCTGGGCCCGTGAGCCATGGCCGCTGAGCCTGCGCGTCCGGAGCCTGTGCTCCGCAGCGGGAGAGGCCACAACAGTGAGAGGCCCGTCTACCGCAAAAAAATAATAGTAATAAAATAAAAATAAAAAAATAAAAGAGTGTAACAGCTGAACCTTAAAATCATCACAAAAAGTCATAAATTTTTCTCTCTGTTGGCGAGAACGATTCGCTACTTTCAGGCAGCAGAGGCGTATGGGCATTATCATTCACAACGGTTACAAGAAGTATGTGAATAAACACACTGTTTAGCACCCTGACCCATGGTCAGTTCACCTCTTCCACGATTAAAGGTGACCATTACACTCAATGTTTGTAGCACTGAGCAAGCTGAGGTCATACTTCCCCCCAGAGATGGAGACAAAAAAGGAAAAAAAATGTTTTTTTCTCCTTGATAAATGTGAAGCTGTAACAAAACAAAATTTAGGTCTTTGGTGAGTAATTCATGTTTACCTAAAAGAAAAAATAATGACTTTCATTATATTTCATCTCCCTCTTATTGAGTTCTAGAAACTGATTCTCTGATCTGGAGCCTCCAGAAATCTGTAGCAGCTTTGCTGGCTGCTTCTCCCTTGTGAGTCCTTCCCATTACCTCTACTCCCCTCACCAGGTTCCCTTTGGCTCCACCAGGGTCATGGAAGAGGAATGAAAGGTCTGAGCTGACCGTGGTGCCACTGGGGTGGATGCCTAGAGCTGGCATGTCTCTCATGGGCTGCCATGGGGTCCTCTAGGTCCCCCATCCCCGGATCCCTACAATGGAATCCTTTGTCCAGGTAGTAGTTCTCTTAGGCTAACTGCTTATGCCCCGCCCCCTCTCAGCTGGGCACCTGACAGTTTTCCCTCTACCTGCTTCTTCTCAGGTCTCCTTGCAGGAAGTTTGGTGGACAGTGTGCTTTTAAAACAACCCCACCCTTCCTGGAGGGATCTGGTACTGCATGTTTTCAGCTTTTGTAGTGGTACAGTGATTCCTCCAACATAGTGATTTCTCTGCTGCCCAGGCGGCTTCAGCCAGCCCTGTGACTTTGCTTTCAAGCCTGAGTTAAGGTTCCAGTCCTTGTGGCCTTCCAACCACAAAGGGCACATAGTGAACTCTTAGTGGGTGGTCTATTCGGAGCTTCTCTTACTGGACTTCAGGTGAGGGGGAAGCACCCCCTACTTTTTCCCCAAGAGGAAAGTGAGACACATCACACCACAACTGTCTCCAAAGAAATTCAAACCTCCGCCCTTTTCATCTTCAATCCCCCAATGCCCACTTAAAAAAATTCAATTATGTTTTTAAAAAATTGAAATAGATATAGAGCAACATTCACCTTTTGAGTGTCAAGTTCTATGAGTTTCTACAAATGCATATGATAATATAGCCAGCATCACAGTCAAGATATGGAACAGTTCATCAGCCCCAAATTCCCTCTCTGTCTTTGAAATCAGCTCCTTCCCTCTCCCCCAGCTCCTGGCTTTATAGTAAGCCTTGATATCAGTTACTGTGAGTCCTCCAATTTTGTTCTTCTTTTTCAAAATTCTTTTGACTGTTTTAGATCTGTTGCCTTTCCATATAAGTTTTAGAATCAACTTGTCAATTTGTACAAAAAAAAAAAACAATCCTCCTGGGTTTTGATTGGGATTGCATTGAATCAATAGATCAGTTTGAGAAGAACTGCCATCTTAACAATACTGAGTCTTTTAATCCCTGAACCATCCATTTATTTAGGTCTTCTTTTTTATTTCATGAATGTTTTGTACATTTTAGCATGCAGATCTTGTACAGATTTTATTAGATTTAAATATTTTGAGTTTTTGGATGCTATTGTGAATAGTACTTTTTAAAAATTCTTAAATTTCCAATTGTTAATTGCTAGCATATACAAATAAAATTGATTTTTGGCTTTTGACCTTTTACCTTGCAATCTTATTACACTTGCTTAGCTCTAGTAGCTTATGTTGCAGATTCTTTGAGATTTTCTATGTACACAAATATGTCATCTTTGAATAGAGTTTTATTTCTTCTTTTATAATCCATGTGACTTTTATTTCTTTTTCTTACCTTATTGCACTAGCTAAGACCTCCAGTAAAATATTTGATCAGATTGGTGAGGGTACACATTCTTGCCTTATTCCCAATTTATAGGAGTCAGAGTTTCCTTAGAACCATCTCACCAAACTTGTAGCAAGAGGGAAACATTCCTTAGGTCTCTTTCAGGGGAAGAATACAACTCCTACCCACTGACAACTCTATCCAGAGAAATCTAATTTCAACTTCTGGCCTTTACAACTTCAGCTTCTGTATAACTTTGAGGTAGGTAGGTGTAGGGGTCACAAAATCAGTTTCAGGATGCCTCCTTATAAGTCCTGCAAATGTATTCTAGCACCCTCATTTTGGAAGGAGAGAGATACTTGCCACATGGTTTTTTTTCCTCAGCACTTTGGGGCCTCAGCCAAAACCAAAACATCCTGATATAGATGATATTACTACTTTTCTTTTGCAGATGAGGGATTTTAGGCTCAGAGGTCAGATAGCTGGGAAATAGCATGATTTAAACTCAGTTCTGTCTGTCAGGTCCACTAGGCCATACCAGTACAAATAGAAAAATTCAGGCAGCATTTATCACTCCCCAAACTCACATAGAAAACCAAGGGGGCTAAGGTATTTCTAAATTTAATTTGGCCATTCTAGAAAACCATACCAAGGCTAATGGAGGAAATAGTGTTATGTTTGTCCTCCAAATGTCCATGGAATGATAATCATCCAATATCTTGAAACAGGTGCTGAGTTCAGAAGCTGAGAGTCTCTCATTATCAACACTGGTCCCCTCAGGCCTTCCTTGAATTATCTAGACAGGAAATCAGGACTGACAATATGCACTCTGTTTTAGTCAAGAGATTTGACCATATGTCTCTAGATCAAGGAGTCCAAGCCAATTTGCCTCCATGGCCACTTCAGAAAACCCAGACCCCACCTGGAAATCACTTCTTGCTGAGAAGGAGGCAGCTCCTAAGCAAATGTTTAGGATTAAAATTGATCCCACTAGGATCACAACTGAAAGGAATAATACCACTTGCATTCATAATCCTTAAGCAGGGAAAGAAAACTTTTCTGGAAGTGTTTCAAAAAATGGATTTTCTTGGGAACTACCAAGTTTAAGTTAAAAAGGAGTCTCAGCAGTTCCACTCCCTCGTATATACCCAAAAGAATTGAAAACAGGAGTTAAAAAAAACTTGTACATGAATGTTCAGGGCAGCATTGTTCACAGTAGCCAAAAGATAGAAACAACCTAAAAGTCCATCAGGAGATGAATGGATAACAAAACATGGCACATCCATACAATGGAATATTATTCAGCCATAAAAAAGGAACAAAGTACCGATACACGTTACAACATGGATGAACTTTGGAAACGGTGCGCGAAGTGAAAAAGAACAGACGCAAAAGGCTACATATTCCATTTATATGAAATATCCAGAATTGGAAAATCCATAGAGACAGAAAAGGGGTTAGCGGTTGCCAGGGGATGGGAAGTGACTGCTTACTAAGTATGGGGTTTCTTTTTAATGTAACAAACACGTTCTGGAACTAGATAGTGGTGATTGATAGTTTTACAACTCTGTGAACGTACTAAATGTTATTGAATTGTACACTTTAAAATAATTAGAATGGTAAATTTTATGTTATGTGTATTTTACCACAATAAAAAAAAGAGAGAGAGAGAAATCTTCACTTTGGAGTCAGGGTGTGGCTGTCCAGCCAGGTCATTTGCAAATCAGGCAAAGCTCTCTTGCCTAGTTTAGACCTTTGTCATATCCTCCCTGGATTATCACAGGAACCTCCTACTTGGTCCCCTGTCCCTAGGGTTACCCTTCTCCATTCCATCTTCCACCAACTTTCTACAGTGTCAAACTGAGCACAACATTCCTTTGTTTAAAATCTCCCCAACTAATTTCCTACTATGAAAGAGGAAATTCCTTCACACAGCATCTGAACACACTTCATGACATGGCACTGACTACTTCTCTCCTTGTGCATTTTTCACAGTGGGCATGCCCAGAGTGGGCAGGGACCACAGTGGTCTCACACATCCTTGGCATGGTCTCGCATGTGTGGTAGCTCCAGCTCTTGCTATTTCCCCAAATATCCTGTATTGTAGCCAAACCAAATTCTCCAACAAGCCAGGCCAAGCCATGCATCTGAAACTTTGCATACATTGGTCTCTCCATTTAGAATGTTTTCTGACCCATCTGTCAACCTGGGCAAACGCTGATTCATCTTTCAGACTCAGTTCAAGCGTGCACTCTCTAGTGACTGTCACTCATTTCTCATGTTTCCACAGCCCTCGCCGGCCCTTTGTGGCAGGACTTAACACTTGTCCTGGTAGGATTTATCTCCATCCTTGTCTCCCCTACTGGACCATGGGGACTGAGGAGCTCATCTTAAACATCACCCTCCCCTCCCTCCTCGTGTGATGTGGGGGGAAATAAACAAACAAGTAACTCAGTACTTTTTGTCTTGAAGGGTACACCTGGGGAATTTTTTTTCTTTGCACAGGAGGAGACTATCTGAGTTAAACTGGAGATTGAGGACAGTGCCGCTGAGGCTCTCCGTGTCATTCTATTTACTGCTGTGGCAAAAGGCGAGAGGTGGAGTCAGGAATTGAAGCAGGCAGAAAAGGTGGGCAATTGGAACGACACAATGGACATTTCACCCTGACCGAGCACCTCTCTTCCTGAAGGATCCGGCAACGCACTGGCTGAACTGACCAGAAAGCGAATCTTACCTGTTTCTCTGCAAAGGCCGAATGCTGGGCACGCTGGGTGCTCCATTCGGCAGAAGTGTGCCCTCCCACGCAGCCTGAATAATTGAGGATCAAGCCTGAAAGCGAAATTCCAGGTTTCCTGCACAGCACTGCGCCCTTATCACTTTGTCCCTTTTGCCTGCTCATGTCAGGAGGAATAATCCATTATGACCCTTCCTAATGATGGTGGTCTTTTCAGTTTGATCAGAATGTGCTGTGCCCGGGCTTCCCTGGTGGCACAGTGGTTGAGACTCCGTCTGCCGATGCAGGGGACACGGGTTCGTGCCCCGGCCTGGGAAAATCCCACATGCCACAGATCCGCGGCTGGGCCCGTCATGGCCGCTGAGCCTGTGCGTCCGGAGCCTGTGCTCGGCAACGCGAGAGGCCACAACGGTGAGAGGCCCACGTACCGCAAAAAAAAAAAAAAGTGCTGTGCCCAGGCCCTGGTGGCGCAGTGGTTGAGAGTCCGCCTGCCGATGCAGGGGACACGGGTTCGTGCCCCGGTCCGGGAAGATCCCACATGCCGCGGAGCAGCTGGGCCCGTGAGCCATGGCCGCTGAGCCTGCGCGTCCGGAGCCTGTGCTCCGCAACGGGAGAGGCCACAACGGTGAGAGGCCCGTGTACCACAAAAAAAAAAAAAAAAAAAAAAAATTGTGCTGTGCCCTCTGCAGCCTAGTCTGCCCCTCATGTCTGCTGCCGGGTCCCTTTGATTAATGTGCCCTGCCCTCCCCAGGGTGCAGGGAGCTGGGCCCTC
Organism: Mesoplodon densirostris; assembly: GCF_025265405.1. Taxonomy (NCBI): domain Eukaryota; kingdom Metazoa; phylum Chordata; class Mammalia; order Artiodactyla; family Ziphiidae; genus Mesoplodon; species Mesoplodon densirostris. The sequence continues at coordinate 61,368,571 of NC_082678.1, forward strand.
GGGAGAGCGTCTCTCCTGCCTAAGGCTTGGACCGTGAGTCACTCTGAACCCTGGGCTTCAAGGGTCAGTAGGGAAAGGAAAGGGAGAAATCTAGGAATTGTTATTGATATTGTTTTGTGCATCTGTTGAGTTAGGTCACTTAGTTCTGTCTTTCCTATGAGGTGGTGGTTTTCCCTTTGACAGGTGACGAAACTGAGATGAAGCAACTTCCCCAAGGTTACTCCCCTCCCAGTGCCAGGGCCAAAGTCCAAGTCCTGATCCGTCCACCCCAGTGTCTGACTGCTCTCCTTCCCCGCCCCCACCCCGCCCTTCACCTCTGGCCGTGGGAGTGGGCTGCCCAGTGGGCTGAGGGGAGGGAGAACCAGTAGACACTTCAGGTGCGTAAAGGGGCAGGTGAATGCAGATGTGAGGGAGGATCCCATCAAGTCCAAAGGGTCCTGTCGGCCATGGGATTCCATGGTGCTCCTCACATCAGGCTATCCAAGGCCCATCAGGCCCGGGGGTTGTAGAGCTGGGGATGCAGAGTACAGGCAGCCCCCCGAAGAGGGGGATTGGCGAGGAGTTGGCAAAGGCGAGGCCGCAACCAGTAAGGGGATGTGGATGAGGGCCAGGCCCCCACTCCTGAAAATGGAGGTGGAACTCAAATCATCAGATCTGATTAAACTTTTTGATGTGCATGTATATTCAAAGTGACGGAATCAAACTGGGAAGATAGGAGAGACTCTCCTGCAGAGAGAGCTTCACCCGGGGGAAAAACACAGGTGGAAACAAAACTGAAAAAAAAAAATCAAATCATCAGATGGGACTGTCTAGTGGGGATTGTGAAAGGCCTCAGTCTGGAATAGAGGCTGGAGACACCTCAGGTGAAAGGGCTCCTGATATCCATCCAGCCCCACCAGGAGGGAGCTCAGTGGTATCTGATGCAGGACTTGGGTTTGCATTTTCCCACTTACATTTTGGTGCCTCTGCTTTTTTAAAAAAATTCTATTGAAGTATAGTTAATTTACAATGTTGTGTTAGTTTCTGGTATACAGCAAAGTGACTCCGTTATACACATATATGCATTCTTTTTCATATTCTTTTCCATTATGGTTTATCACAAGATATTGAATACAGTTCTCTCTGCTATGCAGTAGGATTGTTTAACCATCCTATATATACTAGTTTGCATCTGCTAACCCCAAACTCCCAGTCCTTCCCTCCCCCCACCCCACCCTTGGCAACCACAAGTCTGTTCTCTATGTCTGTGAGTCTGTTTCTGTTTCATAGATAAGTTCATGTGTGTCATATTTTAGATTCCACATATAAGTGATGTCCTATGATATTTGTCTTTCACTGTCTGACTTACTTCACTTAGTATGATAATCTCTAGGTCCATCCATGTTGCTGCAAATGGCATTATTTCATTCTTTTTTATGGCTGAGTAGTATTCCTTTGTATATATACCACATCTTCTTTATCCATTCCTCTGTCAATGGACATTTAGGTTGTTTCCATGTCTTGGCTATTGTAACTAGTGCTGCTATGAACAAGGGGCTGCATGTATCTTTTTGAATTATAGTTTTGACCGGATATATGCCCAGGAGTGGGATTCTTGGATCATATGGCAACTCTACTTTTAGTTTTTTGAGGAACCTCCATACTTTTCTCCATAGTGGCTGCACAAATTTACATTCCCACCAACACTGTAGGAGGGTTCCCTTTTCTCCACACCCTCTCCAGCATTTATTATTTGTAGACTTTTTAATTGACGGCCATTCTGACCGGTGTGAGGTGTGGTGCCTCTGCTTTGCTGGTTCTGTAGACATACGCACACTTTACTTACAGGAACGGGACACCGGCCAAATGCAGAACAGTGTTCCCCTGCTCAATGTCACTGATTGAATTCCTGTATTCATTCATCCATCTATTCATTCATACAGGAAACATTTGAGGGACTAGGCGATGGGAATAACAGGCCAAATAAAACCAAATCCCTCCCCAGAGGGGAGGCCACAGGCAGGCAGGGAGCAGACGTGTTTATGAACAATTATGGCACAAGGGACCAGTGACATAGGGAGGTATGTCTGAGCCATCACAGAATGGTACGTCTGTTCCTCAGGGTTACCTCAGGGAGGTAGGAGAAAGCGTCACAGAGGAGAGGGTGTTTTCTTGGGCCATCAGGGATGATAGGAATTTGCCAGATGGCAGAGAATGGTGAGGGGTTTACGGGCAGAGCAAACAGCAGAAGGAAAATAACAGACGTGAGAAATCGAAGGACACATTTGGAGAGCCATGGGAAGCTTGGGAGTAGGGCGTGGGGTATGCTGGCAACACTAGGCCTCGGTCAGCACGCCTGATGGTGCAGCAAGGGTTCAGGTATAGAAAGGTGGAGCTAATAACAGTAGTGAAGAAAGAAAGTATTTTTATGGTAAAGTTCTGACATGATGCCTCCGTAAGGTCCAGGCCACTTTTGTGAGGTACGGGCCTCTTTAGGTTCCCCCCAAACTGCTCTAAAAGATAGCGAGTCTACTCCTCTGAATTACCAAAGCCCTCCCTTCGTGCAGGGTAAGGAGATCACCAACCGTGAGGTGGGGGCCACCTCTGTGGAGTCCAGGTGGGCAGGAGCAGCTGCATCTATTCACGCTGTCATGGCTGCTTGATCTCATCATTCTTTGCATAGCTTCTGTGTAGGTTAATGAAAGTAACCCAACAGGGTCAGCGTGGTTTTTCTTGCTGAGCTTTGAAGTTGGGCTGATCTCTGTTTCTGACCTGGTTTAGATGACAATGTCAGTGCAGTGCCCAGACACCCTTTGGGATGTTTCTGAGGTGAAACTTACACTCCCCCGTGGGGTGAGGCTGAAGCACCCTCTGCAGGGGCCTGAGTCTTCACCCTGGCCCTGCCTTGTTCTTGCAGTCTCCTACTAGTCTCTCCTGGGAGCACTTCTTTAAATAAATTACTTGCACATGAGTCTTCTTCTTAAGATCTGCTTCCTGGGAACCCAACCTAAGACATGTAGCTCAAGGAGCATGGGCGAGAAGCCTGTAACTGTAGTTGGTGCTAGCCGGGGCCACACTGACTTGCCCTTAGCGTTGCCAGATTTAGCAAGTAAAAATTTGAATTTCAGATAAACAGGATGCCCAGTTAATATGAATTTCAGATTAAAAAAACCAAACCACTTTTTAGAATAAGTATATCCCCATGCAATATTTGGGATATACTTATACTAAAAATTATTCATTGTTTATCTGAAATTCAAATTTAACTGGGCGTTCTGTATCTTACATGGCAGTCCTTAAAAGAGCTCTCAGTACTTTTGCCTTCACGGGCCCCTTCAACTAAGAAAAAAAATTTTAATTATGTTTATGACTGTGTGGGTATAATGATGAATACAATTCAAGCTGGATTCATTATTACATTTTCATTACTATTATTATACTTATTTTTCTTCCACTCTGAAAGACATTAAAATTAAATATGTTCATGGGTCTCTGTAAGTATCGTGGGTCCCAGGCTCCACACTTGCCATGCCTAATGGATAAGTAGGCCTATAAAGAGCCTTGAATGCCACGATTAAATATGACTGGACCAAGACCTCTGGGATTAGACTGTGTCTCAGGAAGCTAGTCCTGGTTGAGAGAGTGAGGAAGAGGCCAAAGAATGGAACTTTTGGACCAGGGAGAAGATGACCGCCACGACTGAGGTGGGACGTTAGTGGGGCCTTAATAAGCGCGGCTGGAAAGCTCACTAATTTGAAGGTCTACATGCTATAATGCTCGCCAGCTTTCCATCATGCAAAGGTGTAGCCTGGGCACAGGTCGCGGGTGGTGCAATGCACTTACCTAAAAGGGTCAGATCCACTGCTGCGCTCACGACCTCCTTATGAGAGCAGGCAGGGCACCACCCCTCAGAAAACTATGACCTGGGCCCGCTCCCGTCACTGCTCAATGCTCTCCCCCTCCTTGAGAGCCAGGGGTCTAAAACTCACAACCTGTTTTTGAAAATAAAGTTTTACTGAACACAATTATGCCTCTTCAGTTGCATGTTACTTAGCACTGCTTTTGTGCAGAGTTTAGTAGTGGCAACAGAGACCAAATGTCCCACAAAGCCTAAAAAGGCTTTCTGGCCCTTTACAGAAAAAGTTTGCCAACCCATGCTCCAGGCTATGGGGAGACTCACAGGATGAAGTTTTATGAGAAACCGCTGTTTCCGAGTACATGAAATTTGAAATAAAGCCCCGCCCCTCAGTGTTTGCTGGCAGCGTGCAGTGTGGGCTCCGTACCCCATGCCCACCAATCTTGTTTTGTTTTGTTTTTTTGCGGTACGCGGGCCTCTCACTGTAGGGGCCCCTCCCATTGCAGAGCACGGGCTCCAGACGCGTAGGCTCAGCGGCCATGGCTCACGGGTCCAGCCGCTCCGTGGCATGTGGGATCTTCCCGGACCGGGGCACGAACCCGTGTCCCCTGCATCGGCAGGCAGATTCTCAACCACTGCGCCACCAGGGAAGCCCCTGCCCACCAATCTTAACAGGTCTACAAATTATCTCCAAGCAGATGGAAATGGCTTATCTCTTTGGTTATTGGGGAAACACAGCAGAAAAACTTGTCCAGATGGTGTGTGTGAGTCCAAATGAGAAACCCACCCGCAAAGAGCAGGGTGTGTTGCTGGTGGGAGCGCCCAGGGTTAGGGAGAGGAGGAAGAGGGATATTTGGGGAGAAGGGTGGCCATGCTGTTCAGAAATTTTTGCTTGTCCTTTTGGAATCATTTAAATAATCTGTGGTGTTCAATGGGTACTTTACCTGACGTAATTAAAAATCAGATTCCTATTTTTTAAATTTATTTTTTTTCAGATTGCTATTTTAACTGAGAAAAATGGTACTTCAACTGTTTTAGAAAGAAGAAAAGAATAAACATTATCAAAACCATCTCTTAGAAGATTAGGACAAAAAAGTCCAGGAGGAGAAGCTTCCAAGCTGTTTGTGTTTTCCCCGGCTTTGAAATACACAGACAGTCCTGATAATTCTATCTTCCTCAAAATACAGCACATAAAGTCTATTTACTACTCCCGGGCAATTCCATACATAAATTAACAAAACAAAACAAAACACAAAGCACTTTAAACGAATCCTCCTGTGAGTCTCAAATCCATCATTTCTCTTCCTGTGGAGAGGGCTTATGCCACAGATCAATGCACTTCGACAATTTTGGAGGTGATTTTGTTCTTCCCACCTCGCTATTTGATGAGTTTTCAGATGGCCATCTAAAGAACAGCTTACATGCTGTCTCTCATGGATCTCAGGGACGCTGCAGAGCAGCTGACACGTTGAGAGATGGTTAGCAGAGATAGAAGTATAGTTTATCTTGTTTCTTTGTCAGCTTTTAAAGTTAGTTCAAACACACTACTTAGTGAATTTATGAAAAATCTTTTTTTTTTAACTCTGAGAATAATATTTCCACTTCTCGCCTTCACATTTAGTAGGAGAACTGCTTTAGGAAGCATCATCTTTCCCATTAAAAAAGGCTTTCTAGGCACAAACTATGCCACAAAAAGCACACGGAAAGATGGGCTGATTCCCCTTAAAGCATATTTTCGGATGTGTTAGGTTTAAAAATGGGATAAGATATCCTAATATCCCTAATTAGAGTTTTTTCAGGCTGTCAGATAAAAAGTAAGTCGTTCTGTGGCCATAAAAGTCATCTGCTCTTGGTAGGACTTGCATTTACAAATAATTTTGTATATAATTCATTCTTTCTTCCTCTCAAAAAATCATCTGTGAAGCACACTGTATGGTCCAGATCCTGTGCCAAACTTAGCAGTACTGAGATTAAAGATATGGTTTCTGCCATTGAGTTGCTCATAGTCCAACATGGAAGATGGACACGGAAAAAAAAAATTAAACAATTGCCACACAGTGGAGCAAGCGTGTCCGCAGACCCTGAAGTTACCTCTTGATACTGAAGGCACACATCATCAAGACTGATTGACGGTCTGGTTGACGGATGGATACTCAAGCCTCATTCCTAAAAGAGACATTATCAATACGGCTAATCAAGTGGTATAGCAAAAGAGCAAATGGGCAGATTAGGTAGAAGTTAGCTAAATCTCCTACGTTCTGCCAAAAGGATACATTTCTATCTCAAACCTTCCATGAAGAGCAGATGCAACACACTGATAGAACTGCAGTAGCTTCCTTGTCCAGACCACAGACATTAGATAGCTTGCCTTTACCTGCCACTACCGCCTTTTATATGTATATACACACACCTCAGGGAGATACTGCAGCCCCCAAAGCCCTGCAAGTGAAATAGCCATACGTTCAGTTCACGTGTTACAGAGTTTCCATGATCCCTAACTGCATTCGTTAGGATGTTTTTGGCTGCAAGTAACTTAATATCTGATTAATGTGGCTTAAACAATAGGGGTTTCTATCCCTGCTTCCAGCTTGGCCCTGCAACTCAGTGGTGTTGGAGCTTGGTTGGGTTACCCTCGAGAGATTCTCTTGGCCTTCCCTTTGTGGTGAGGGGTTGATTGCCACGCCTCCAAACATCACTTCCTCCCCTAACAATGAAATCTAAAAGCAGGAAGAAAGGAGTGAAGGTTTCTCGTAGTCCACCTCTCCTTGTATTAGGGGGAAATCTCTCTCAGAAGCCCCCAGCCGACTTCTTCTTAAGTACTGTTGGCCAGAAAGTGGGTCATATGTCCATCCTTAAAGCAATCACTAGCACAGGAGAATGTGCTACATTGGTTAGCTTGGACCAATCCATTGTTCACTCTCTGGGGCTGGGGAGGGTTCCACCTTGCCAAAACACATTGCTACCTGTACTGGAATTAAATTAAGTTTCTGTTGGCATGGAAGAAAGCAGAGTGTGGGGGGCAGTGAGGAACAACTTATAGGCAAGCAACCAGCCACATTGACCTTTTTGGTGATAAGCAACTTTTCATTTTTCCATAGGATCACCCTGGGGTGGGGTGAGTGTGGGGTGATCAGAGAATCCAGCCATCCCACTAGTGCTGCTGTTTTTCTCTCCAGAGTTGGAGGCATCATTGGCTTGTGCAGGTGGTCCTAGAGATCTTCAAGGTCATCAGTGAAGACCAACTCATACATTCAAGTTGAGTGCTTGAGAGCCCTGATCTCAATAACTGTAGACAGGAACCACGGTTCACTACTGTTCTTAGTAGGTCACATTTGTGCCCCAGATTTATGAAGCTTGATTTATAACCCTTAAGCCACAAAGCTTATGTTACTCCTCCTATCTCTTCATGTATGCAGTGTCTTAGGGAGTCAGCAGGAGCCCATGAAACTACAGAGCAGACATACTGTGATCTGGTGTTTCAAAAAAAGAAGACTTAGGTAGTTCAAACCTTGCTTCAAAAAGAAAAAATTGAAAGACTTGATTGTATGGTTTCCCTTTCTGTGAAATGCAGGAAGCACTCAAAAGGTACTGAGAGAAGAATTCCTAGGCAAAATTTTGAATGTGGGAAACGCTTTGGCCCTACAATTGCTTGCTTAGGGACATGGCGTCAATGAGGTCAAGGCTGTGGTCTGATTCCTCTGTGAGTCTAGTCTCTTCACCCAGAGATGACTTGGGTTCCTGCTCAAAGTCTTGCAGGTGACGTTGGGGTTTCTTATGCCTTTATGAATCCCACAAGCTCTAAAGAAATCCATGTCTCCAACCTGGATTAACTTCTTAGTGCCAGTGAACACATGCTGTTAAATCTGTTCATGGCTAGCTGATTAGGGTCAAAGGCTGAATGTGAAGAGATTAATCCTTGAGTTCAGGGTGGGATGCTGTTCAAGGGAAAGTCTCACTCCTCTAGGGCTCTGTGATTCATCTTGTCAAGACTCTAGACACCTCTTAGCATCTGACTTTTCAAGCCATCTCAGAAATCTTGATCCAAGTCCAAACTAAGATATGAAGCCCCATCCAGCCTACAGAGAGGCACTCCCACGGGTGAGGTAGCAACCCAGACACCCCAACAGACCCACCACCTGTGGGTGTTTCGGCAGCTGTTTTGGCACGCTCTTATTTTACGCTTTCCAGCCCACCAAGTTTTTCCCCTATTCCTGATGCCAGCTTTGCCCAGGCTAGGGGATGGTGGTCCCTAAATTGTACATCTCAGAATGGGCATGGAGGTGGAGAAGAGCCTGTATCAGAAAACCACACCATCCCTCTTTTAAAGGGAAGTTCCAAGAGGAGCAAGAGGCAATAAATCAGCTTTTGAGAAGCAGAGCTTTATTTTTTTTTAAATTTATTTACTTTTATTTTATTATTTATTTTTGGTCGTGTTGGGTCTTCGTTGCTGCACGCGGGCATCCTCTAGTTGCAGAGAGCATGGGCTACTCTTCATTGCGGTGCACGAGCTTCTCATTGCGGTGGTTTGTCTTTGTTGTGGAGCACGAGCTCTAGGCATGTGGGCTTCAGCAGTTGTGGCACGTGGGCTCAGTAGTTGCGGATCGCCGCCCTAGAGCGCAGCCTCAGTAGTTGTGGCACGTGGGCTCAATAGTTGCGGCTCGCCAGCTCTAGAGCGCAGCCTCAGTAGTGGTGGCACAGGGGCTTAGTTGCTCCACAGCATGTGGGATCTTCCCGGACCAGGGCTTAAACCCATGTCCCCTGAATTGGTAAGCGGATTATTAACCACTGTGCCACCAGGGAAGTCCCAAGCAGAGATTTTGAGTGTGCTTTGGTCCAAATCAACTTGTTTTCATTAACTAGTCCCCAAATTATAGCCGGAGATCTAGAAATCCATTTACGGAAAAGCTCAGGTAGGGAAACTGTCAAGATAAAAATGAACCATCTAGTCTATGGGATTTTCGGTGATTTTCCCTGCTTCCCCTCACCATCAACTTGTACAATTTTCTTGTTCACATCCAGTATCAAGTTCAAGGAGTTCCTTTCTTCTCTCTTCTGCCTTTGTTTCCCACCTCCTCCCTTCCCCTGCTGAAGTCCTGTGTAAATTTTTGTGAGGGGCCCTTGAATGGTTAGGTTTATGCCAGTGTCAGGAGGATTTTTTTCCCCTCGTGAAAGGGGCCCTTGAAACAGTTTTGCTCTCTCCCGGGGAGCCGGCTGGGACTGCCTGGGTTTCCTGGAGAAGGTGGTCATTCTGCTAGACTCTGAAGTGTGAAGCAGACAGTCAGTGCGGCCGGGGCTCCCGGATAATGGGGACCTGTTCTGCTGAGTACACAGCCCTGAGGTCTGAATCTCGCAAGAAGCCTAGAACTCCTGCACAAAGGTGAGACTGAGGATAACCTCCCCCTGCATTCAGGAAATGGATTATTCAGGCCTCTAATTCAGAAAGTATGGAGCATTTAAACTGAACATTAATTTTTATGCCCAGTTTGGCAGCAGGAGTTGGGCATTGACAGTTACCTTTTTCTTCCTTTTTTGCTAAAGCATGGGAAGTTAGGGGGCTGGAGGCTACTTATTTTGTGATACGTCAGACTCCCAAGGAAACGGTCAGGAACCTAGTACTATGTGTGCTCCAGCTAAACATGAAATTAAATGAGGAAACCCCCCAGGCAGGAGCCCAGTCCCTTGTGCACTTCGGTCGCGGTACCAGGGAGGCTGGAACTGTCTCGTGCGGCAGCGACTTGCAGTAAAATGGTCAAGGGATTCAGTCCTGAGTTTGAAATCTGGTTCTTCTCCCCCTGCTGGCTGTGCGGTTCTGGGAAGAGGACCTAATCTATGTCCTCCACACTTTCTAGGAAAACGAAGTTAATTATAAGTCCAGGGTGCTGATTAAATATTAGATGGCGTGATGCATTGTTAAGTAAAATCTAGTGCAGACACAAACACCAGCAGCTAGGATGACATTTGACGATTATATCGGTCTGAATAGACTGGGTTATGTGTTCAGAAATAACTTCGAAATCTCAGGCGTGTGCAAGATTCAGTTTCTGCTCACACAAGTGGTCCATGGTGGAGTGGCTACGGCTCTGTTCCATGTGCCCTTCACCTTGCGACCTGGACTGTTAGAGCATCTCCTGTGCAGGGCACTGCTGGGCTCATGGCAACAGAAAAGAGAAAATGGTGGGATAACACAGTGGTTCTCAGAGCTTCTCTTGAAGTGGCAGAGGTCTCTTCTGCTAGGTTTTCATATGGCCAAGCCTGTGCTCAGTAAAGTGGGACTCTGTAATTCTCCCACAGGGACAGACAGAACAGTATCATCTATCACTGCTGCATGTAACAGAAAATCCCAAATACCAGAGGCAGATAGGGAAGCTGTTCCTCTCTCTTGTAAAATAAGCCCCAAAATAGACTGTTTTGGAATTACAATGAAGCTCCCCAGTCACTGGGGACCCACACTTTCTATATTTCTGTCCTATCATCCTTAGTTGGCGTGTTATTTTCAAATAATAGGAGAGAAACGTGTGTTCTTTTAGGAATGAAAGGAAAGGGTGGGCCCCCGTATTTAGCTGCATTTAGGAGAGGGCAGGAGAATTCCTTAGCTGAGCAAGTGGGAAACAGAATGAATGGGAACTTGACTCAACCAGTTGGTCAGGGAACAGAAAAAGAGGAAACAGCAATGTAAAAAAAAAAAAAAACCATAAAATGAAAGCGACAAAAGCACACAGATGGCCCTAGCTGCCAAACAGGTCCACACTGAAGAGAACGCAGAAGTGAGCTCAGCGCTCAGAAGGGACCTAGCACTCAGAAGGGACCGGCAGCTGCAGCGAGATGGCACCTTTGTTGTTAAAACTGGCAAGATTCGGGGGTCACTTCGTCTTTGTCCTTCCCGAGGTCTCTCGTGGATTCATGTGTTGTTTTGTCAGAGTCTTTCTCACGTGTTTTTCACAGATGGGGATGTGAGTGCTACACTGGCCTTTTGCGCATCTGCACGTACCTTTTGTTTTCAGCTTCCTGTGTCTTCCTAAATATCCTTATTAATTTTGGCTAAAGTTGATGCCTGCCTCTGTTTCACTGGCAGGTATTCTGTTGTTCTCATCGACCTTCCCAGGAGGGCCCAGGCACCCAGCCCACAGCTCCAGCTTGGGTCTGGCCTCTGAGGGGTCACGTGTGAACAGTGGTGTGGGAATCCTCCCATCTCTGGGGGAGGCCTGAGGGGGGGTGCGCCCCGCCCCCACCCCGCCCCCCACGCTCTGCCCTCCGGCCTCCTACCCCGTCCCGGGGAGAACGTCCTCTTCCACTTCTCTCAGAAGCTGGAGCCTCACCTGCAGGAAGTCCTGCCTTAGGAATGCAGATAGACTGGATAGGGCGCAGCAGGGGGACGGCCCTGTCCAGGTGCCCCCTACACAAGGGACATTTTTGAACAGGCAAGTGTTTTGTCCCTTCAGTGTGCACGTAGAAGCAGGGCCCAAATGTCCTGTGGCTCCTACGAAGAGATGAATCAGAGCTGTTCTTACTTCTTTTTTTTTTTTTTTTTTTGCGGTACGCGGGCCTCTCACTGTTGTGGCCTCTCCCGCTGCGGAGCACAGGCTCCGGACGCGCAGGCTCAGCGGCCATGGCTCACGGGCCCAGCTGCTCCACAGCATGTGGGATCTTCCCGGACCGGGGCACGAACCCGCGTCCCCGGCATCAGCAGGCGGACTCTCAACCACTGCGCCACCAGGGAAGCCCCTGTTCTTACTTCTTGAGGCAGCTTGCGGAGAATCCCCATGGCCACCCCCAGGCTGGGCAGGCCGACTCCCAGACACCAGCCCAAGCCTGCATCTCTGCGCTCAGGCCGTGACTGTTCCTTCCCCTTCTCTGGAAAGTATAATCAGTAAAGGTGACCCCGTGGCTACCGGGACGGCGCCAGCTCAGCCCGAGGGCAGGCCTGCCTTGGGCGGCTCTCGCGTGGCCCTCAGTTCCCGCGGGGACCAGGGAAGGGGTCCAGTGCCCCCAGTAGTCGGGTTGGAGCCTGGAGACGCGCTGTTCCATCCTCACACAGCAGCCCTTGTTAAGGCGGGTCTGCACAGGCCTGGCTGGGCACACGCTGGTCAAGCAGGAAGAGGAAACTTACAGTCTGATTAGTCCCCGGACAGAGGGTTGCACTTTATCTTTGGAAGAAGTATGCAGGCAGCCCTGTCCTGCAGTATTGACTTTTTAGGGCCCTGCTCACCGGAGCAGAGAAACTGAAAGTGTCTGCCAGATGTGGTACCGCTCCAAGTGCATGTGGCCTGTGGGCCATACTCGACATTCCAGCACTGAAAGTCAAGGTGAAATGCGCCTGGAAGCCCAGCACTGACTGAACTAAACACCATCATTAGATACACCTCGGTTCAAATCTCAGACTGCTTCCCACTGTACAATGTCTGCTAGGACCAATCCTTGGATGTTCTGCCTCCATCCCAACCCACAGTCTCTACTTTCCTAGGAATGTCAGAAGGCCAGAGGGCTCCACGTGCTTCTTGCTGACCCTTCTTTGAGATAAGGAGGCCATTGTTTCTGCGTCCCCCACTTCTCAGCCTTCTGTCAGAGAGAAGCTCAGGATTCCCTTGCTCTGGCCCTTTTCCAAGAACTTAGGCAGGAACTCCCTGGAAAGCAACTCTGCAGGGGGGTCCATACACCAGAGCCTAGGGACCTGCTGCAGATGTGGGTGGGCTGGTTGAGTGCATTGGCTGTGGATGCGTTTTCTGTGCCATGTGACAAATCATCACGAACTTAATGCCTTAAAATAATACACTGTTATCTCACAGTGCCTGTGGGTCAGGAGTCAGGCATGGCTTACCTGGGTCTGCCCAGGGTCTCGCAAGGCTGCAATCAAGGTGTCCCTACCAAGCCCCGTTCTTATCTGGAGGCTCAACTAGGAAATAATTTGCTCCCCAACTCATGCAGGTTGTTGGCAGAATTCATTTCCTTGTAGCTGTATGAGCGAGGGCCCCAGCCTCTTACTGGCTGTCGACTGGAGGTTGCCCTGAAGTCCCAGAGGCCACCCAAAGTTCCCTGCCACGTGGTCCTCTCCACAGACTCTTCACAGCAGCATGCTTGTTCTGTGAGGCCATCGGGAGAATCTTGCTCCAGTTGGCTAAGACGGAGTCATATATTATTGAATAAATAGCATGACCTTGGGAGTGACATCCATCACCCTTGCATTTTCTATGCATTAGAAGCAAGTCACAGGTTCTGCCCAAATTCAGGGGGACAGGATAATGCAAGGACGTGACTCATTGGAGGTGACCATAGGGTGGGTCCACCACCACTGCCCCCAAACCTGCCTGTGTTTGTATCTTACCTCCGCCACTAACAACTTAGGTGACCTTGAGCAAGTTACTTAGCTTCTCAGCCCCAGGTCCCTCATTTGTAAAATGAGGGTAAAACCCATAGGATTCTTGGGAAGATCAAATAAAATGTTCCATCTCAAGTATTTCACAGAGTGCCTGGCACATAATAAACACTCAAATGTTAGCTATGATGACGGTGGTGGTGATTAATATTAATAGTACTGGCACTGATTCCCAGGTCTGTCTTGGATATTAAGAAGCAGAAATGTAACTCTGACTATGGCTACTTCCACCCTGGTTACAAAACCCTCTGTGAAGGCCGGATCCACATCCTTGGCTGCTCCAGAAATCTTAAGAGAGATCAGTTTCAACCTCAGCCAAGAGCTGGGACATCATGGGATGCCAGGCAACAGCGCCAGCTTCCCAGCCACTGGAAGTCTGTTAAGTGATGAGCATATGCTCAGGAAAGGCAAGAGGTTCTTCTCATCGGTCGTGAGCCGCAGGGCAGCTGAGATTGAGGGGAAGGTGGCCTCTCTGGACCCTGTGGGACAGGCCACATTAAGCATCCCTTCCAGTTGGCTATGATTGGTGCCTCACCTATATCCTATACAGGTGATCTCTCCCATATCCTATTCATCCCTGCATCTATAACTCTATTACCTGTTCACACAGAATAACGAGCCATGTTTATTATCACTAAAAATCTCATAAATTCCAAAAGAAATTTAAAATATCAAGTAAAATACACACTCAACCCCAGCATCACTGTAACAACAACCTAAACACACAGCCATCAAATACACAAGCCAAAGAGAATAGGTTACAATAATGCACACCAATACTAACAATAATTACCCGGGATGAATTTTTCAAGTTGAGCAATACTGTGATCTGGACATTGGCTCACGGAAGGATGTACTCTCCTGGCCGGGTGCCTTCCTTAGTAGTGCCTCATGGGAACTCAGCTGTTCTGGTGATGCAGTCATGTGACCCCTCATTCGCACACCATTGTTCTAAAGGATGCTTGGAAGCCTAACTCAACGTTAGCCTCTCAACTCTATGATGTCCCTGTGCAAGAAACACATACTGGACACTCAGTACCTCTGAATTTTTTTGTAGGGAAATTTGGGAAACTTTGAGTTATTTGTTTCTCAGGGAGCTACAAATATTTTTCTAATTATGTTCATTTTTGGAACAGCTGCACCACCACTGGAACTTGAGGGGGTGGCTGTTTTGAAACTCACAGGCTTAGGACAAAACCCATCTTGCTTTATTTCAAAGAAAGAATAATATCCAGGAGAACTGGATGGGAGATAGTCATCAGGTTTTTTTGAATCTGTAGGCAGCTCTATTGTGTGAAGGGCCAAGGGTCTTCAGTCTACTTAGCTTTCCATTTGGGGAAATTTCCTCCAGAGGATTTTCTTTAGATCCTTAAAGCTCTATGTTTATGAGGCGTGGCGTCATATACTAAATAAGCCAGGATACACAGCTGAGGGCTGCAGCTTGGGTTTCTCCTTCTTTCATTCTGTTGTTTAACAAAAGGTATGGGCACTTCCCATGTTTCTGGCCATGTGCTAGCCTTTGGGGATAAAATCACAAAGCCATGGTGGAAATAAACACGGCTCCTGTTCTACCTGTTCACTCTCAGAGGATATAGACACGTCATGCCCAATATGGTGTGACGAGAGGTAACTCGGCATCCCACAGAGCACTAGACAAGCAGAGGGAAGGGAGGGCCCCAAAACATAGCTTGGAAGGAGGACAAAGTAAGGCTTTCCACAGCAAGCAAGTTCAGGAGGATAACAGACACGTAGGGGTGGAGTCTGAAGCAGTATTTCCTGGCAGAGGGAACAAAGTGGAAAGTCTCTTAAGCCTGAGAAAGCAAGACATGCGCGAACTAGAGGAAGTTCTGAGTAGCTGGAGAACAGAGATGCGGAGTGGAGAGGGAACGCTGTGGAGGGCCGCACAGGGGCCACCTCACCGTCCTTTCTTGGAAAGCTACTGCAAACTGCAGCCTCTGAAAAGCCATAAGAAAAATAAGGCCATCCGGCAATTGTGAAGAGCCTAGATTGAGGGTTAAGGTTAAAGTTCAGTGTTAAAGCAGAAAGTTCCTTTATTTTTACATCACTGAGCTTTAAATTTTTCTTTTATATACTTGTTTGAACAGATTCAAACAATACAAAACTACATGAATTAAAAAGAGAATGTGGGCCTCCCTGGTGGCGCAGTGGTTGAGAGTCCGCCTGCCGATGCAGGGGATACGGGTTTGTGCCCCGGTCCGGGAGGATCCCATATGCCGCGGAGCGGCTGGGCCCGTGAGCCATGGCCGCTGAGCCTGAGCATCTGGAGCCTGTGCTCCACAACGGGAGAGGCCACAACAGTGAGAGGCCCGCGTACCGCAAAAAAAAAAAGAGAATGTGCCCTGTCCCCTGCCAATCCTATTCTCCAACAGAAATCCCTGTTAGCAATTGACTGTCTTTCCTAACAGACCTTCTTCTATGCATATACCAACATATATCTGTATATCATTGTCGATGTTATTATTATTATATAAGCATTATTTGTTATTATTATTATTATTATTATATGAGCACTGTTCTAAGCCCTTTATGTGCATTCTCATTTCATCCTGACATCAGCACTAAGAGGTAATTATCCCCGTTTCAGAGACAAGGAAACCAACACACAGAGCGATTAGGTAACTTGCCTATGGTTATGCAAGTGGTAAAAGGCAGAAGTAGGATACAACCAGACAGGGTTAAAAAGTTTGTGCATCTAACCATTATGCTCTAGTATGTATCTGCATACACACACACACACACATACACACACACAATGTTTGCTGTTTTACCAAATTGGGATCATAGTATCCATATTGATTATTTTCACTAAAATACATCAAAATTTAAAATTGAGCAAAGGATTTGAATAGACATTTCCTAAAAGAATATCCAATAAGCACATGAAAAGATGCCCAATGTCATTGGTCATTAGAGAAATGCAAATCAAAATCACAATGAGATACCACTTCACCCCCACTAGGATGGCTATAATTTTTATTTTTATTTTTATTTTTGGCGGTATGCTGGCCTCTTACTGTTGTGGCCTCTCCCATTGCGGAGCACAGGCTCCGGATGCGCAGGCTCAGTGGCCATGGCTCACGGGCCCAGCCGCTCCGCGGCATGTGGGATCTTCCCGGACCGGGGCACGAACCCACGTCCCCTGCATCGGCAGGCAGACTAAGCCCGTGCGCCACAGCTGCTGAGCCTGCGCTCTGGATCCTGCAAGCCACGACTACTGAGCCCACGTGCCACAATTACTGAAGCCCACGTGCCTAGAGCCCGTGCTCCTCAACAAGAGAAGCTACTGCAATGAGAAGTCCGCACATGGCAACAAAGAATAGCCCCTGCTCTCCTCAACTAGAGAAAGCCTGCACACAGCAACGAAGACCCAATGCAGCCATAAATAAATAAATAAATAAATAAATAAATAAATAAATAAGAAAAAAATGGGTAGTAATTTTTCATTACATTCTTGGTATTATGATTGATGTAGCATGGAGACTGGGCTTTTAAAAGTCTTTTGCTACAGAGTGTTGAATTTTATTCTGTCAGTTAAATTTTTGATGGGTCACCTTGGCCTTGTTGAAGCTTGGTTTGAGTCTTTGCTAAGGTGGGTCTATTTTGGTTTTGCCCTTAATCCTACAGCATGGTGCTTACTCCTGGGGCATAGTCCTTATCCCTAAAACACAGTCTTCCTGGGGTCTCCATTGAATGCCCTGTGTTTCTACACTCTGGCTGGGTCAGAGCTCCAATACCGGGTTGCCCCAGTATCCTGAAGTCTCTGAAATCTCTGTTTAACTCTCAGCCCCTCAGCAGCTATTTTCTACCAGACCTTGTGAACGATCACCCCGGGCATAGGCAGCTTAGCAGTTGTCTAGGTCCCTGAAGGGAACCCCTTTGCAGATTTCTGGGGTCTCTTTCTGCAGTTTTCTCCACTCCATACCCTGTGAGTTGCCACCACCTTAGCAGCTCTGAACTCTGGTCAGATTCCTCCGTGAGGCCCCTGCTTTTCTGCCCAGTGCAACTGCTGTTCTATGCTTGGTCTCCACCTAACTTGGAAACCACCTTCCCTGCAAGAAAGCTGAGATGACTATGGGGTTTGCCTCTTGTGCTACCCTTCTCTCAGGGTAGCAGCTCAGCACTTGCCCAAGGCCTGAAATCACTTGTTTCATATCTTTTGTTTGCTTTTATAGTTATTTATAGGAGAAGTTAAGGCTGATCACAGCTACTGAGTCATGGCTGGAACTAGAAAATCCATAATATATTTTTATTCATTTATTTTTATTGAGGTAAAATTCACATAAAATTAACATAAACCACAGCAAGATCTTTTTTTGACCCACTTCCTAGAGTAACGGAAATAAAAACAAAATAAACAAATGGGATTTAATTAAATGTAAAAGCTTTTGCACAGCAAAGGAGACTATAAACAAGACAAAAAGACAACCTTCAGAAAGGGAGAAAATATTTGCAAATGAAACAATAGACAAAGGATTAATCTCCAAAACATACAAGCAGCTCATGGAGCTCAATATCAAAAAACCAAACAATCCAGTTAAAAAATGGGCAGAAGATCTAAATAGACATTTCACCAAGGAAGACATACAGATGGCCAAGAGGCGCATGAAAAGATGTGCAACATCACTAATTATTAGAGAAATGCAAATCAAAATTACAATGAGGTATCAACTCACACCAGTCAGAATGTCCATTATCAAAAAATCTAGAAACAATAAAGCTGGAAAGGGTGTGGTGAAAAGGGAACTCTCCTGCACTGTTGGTGGGAATGTAAATTGATACAACCACTATGGAAAACAGTATGGAGGTTCCTTAAAAAAACTAAAAATAGAACTACCATATGACCCAGCGATCCCATTACTGGGCATATACCCTGAGAAAACCAAAAAGAGTCATGTACCACAATGTTCCCTGCAGCACTATTTACAGTCGCCAGGACAAGGAACCAACTTAAATGTCCATCAACAGATGAATGGATAAAGATGTGGCCCATATATACAATGGAATATTACTCAGCCATAAAAAGAAACGAAATTGAATTATTTGTAGTGAGGTGGATGTACATAGAGTCTGTCAGAGTGAAGTAAGTCAGAAAGAGAAAAACAAATACCATATTCTAACTCATATATATGGAATCTAAAAAAAGGTACTGATGAACCTAGTTGCAGGGCAGGAATAAAGTGTAGACATAGAGAATGGACTTGAGGACACAGGGTGGGAGGGGGAAGCTGGGGCAAAGTGAGAGTAGCATCAACATACATACACGACCGAATGTAAAATAGTTGGCTGGTGGGAAGCAGCAGCATAGCACAGAGAGATTGGCTTGGTGCTTTGTGATGACCTAGAGGGGTGGGATAGGGAGGGTGGGAGGGAGGCTCAAGAGGGAGGGGATATGGGGACATGTGTATGCATATGGCTGATTCGCTTTGTTGTTCAACAGAAACTAACACAGTATTGTGAAGCAATTATATTCCAATAAAGATCTATTAAAAAATTAATATTTTAAAGTGAATAATCCATTTTGACTCTAGTTTACAGCAGTAAGTTCAATGACTTACAGGAAATCAAAAAATTCTTTGAAAAACAAAACTTTCTAAGACTGAACCAAGAAGAAGCAAAAAATCTGAATCACCGAATATCTGTTAAATAAATTGAATTCGTAATTTAAAACCTTCCCACAAAGAAAACTCCAGGCCTATGTGGCTTAACTGGTAAATTCTATTAAAAAATTTAAAAAGAAAATTCCAATTTTATACAAATGTTTTCAGAGAACAAAGGAAGAACAAACAATTCCAAACCAGCATAACATAACCCTAATATCAAAATCTGACAAAAGGTGCTCGTTTTGGCCGCACATGTATTAAAATTGGAATGATACAGAGCAGATTAGTATGGCCCCTGCACAAGGATGATACACAGATTCTTAAAGTGGTCCATATTTTTCTCTCACTTCTTCCATTGGATGGAGGAAAAACAAGCCATGGCTCCCCACCTAGCCATCCCCTCCTCTCCCTTCAACAGTTTCTCCATGGGAAAAATCAACATGTATGAATAAAGACACCAGTTGAATGGCAAAAAAAAAAAATCTGACATAAGGCATTATAAGAAAAGAAAATTTCAAGCCCAAATCACTTATGAATATAGACATTAACATCCTAAACAAAATATTAGCATATTAAATCTGCCAATTCATAAAAAACAATACATCATGACTAAATGTGGTTTATCCCAGGAATGCAAGGCTAGTTTCATATGCAAAAACCAGTCAATGTAATTCACAATGTTAATAGAATAGAGGAGAACAACCATCTGAACATTTCAATAGATTCAAGAAAAGCATATAACAAAATCAAACTGATTCACGATTTTTTTAAAAAGAGAAAGAAAACTCTCAGCAAACAAGGGATAACATGAAACTTGCTCAATCTAATAAAAAATATCTATGAAAATCTACAGCTAACATCATACATAGTGGTGAAAGACTGAACACCTTCCCCTAAAATTCATAACAACACAAGGATTCTTACCACAACTCTTCAGCATAGATTCAGGAATCTTAACCAATGTAACAAGGCAAGAAAAAGAAATAAAATATATAAAAATTGATATTGAAGAATAAAACTACTTGCAGATAACATGATTTAATGCATGGAAAATTCAAAGGAATCTATAAAACCACTACTATAACTAATGGGAGGATTTGCATAATAAAAAGACAATGTAAAAAAAGCAATTGCATTTCTATATATTAGCAATGAATAGTTGAAAAATAAAATTTTAAAAGAACTTCTACAAAAATACCAAAAAATGTTAAATACTTAAGGGAAAATTTTTACAAAATAGGACTAAGACATGTACACCAAAAACTACATAACATTCCTGAGAGGAATTTTAAAGGTTTACAATGTCCATTGATTGGAAGACTCAATATTGTTAAGATATCAATTCTGCAAATTGATCTATAGATTCAGTGCATTGACCTATAGATTCTAATCAGAACCTCAGCTGTTTTTTTTCTGTAGAAATCAACATGCTTATTTTATTTTAATTAATTAATTAATTAATTAATTTTATTTATTTATTTTTGGCTGCATTGGTTCTTCATTGCTGCACGCAGGCTTTCTCTAGTTGCAGTGAGCGGGGGCTACTCTTTGTTGTGGTACGTGGGCTTCTCATTGCAGTGGCTTCTCTTTGTTGCTGAACATGGACTCTAGGCACACGGGCTTCAGTAGTTGTGGCACGTGGGCTCAGTAGCTGTGGCTTGTGGGCTCTAGAGAGCAGGCTCAGTAGTTGGGGCGCATGGGCCTAGTTGCTCCGCGGCATGGGGGATCTTCCCAGACCAGGGGTCAAACCCGTGTCCCCTGCATTGGCAGGCGGATTCTTAACCACTGCGCCACCAGGGAACTCCAATGTGCTTATTTTAAAGTTTATAAGGAAATTCAACTGACCTAGAAGAATCAAACAATTCTGAAAAACAATAAAGTTGGAAGACTTATATTACCTGCTTTTAAGACGTTCTATGTTATTGACATAAGGATCAATGGCAACAGAATAGAGAGTCTAGAAATAGGTCAATACACATATGGTTCAGTTGAATTTTGACAAAGTTTCAAAGATAATTTAATGGGGAAAAGATAATCTTTTCAAGATATAGTTCTGGAACAACTGCATATCCATAGGGAAAATAATGACCATCAGTTCATACCTTACACTATATACAAAAATTAACTCAAATGGATTAGAGGTCTAAATGTGAAAGCTAAAACAATAAAGCTTCTTGAAAAAGCTTCTAAAACAGGAAATATCTTTATGACCTTGTGGTAAGCAAAAATTTCTTAAGACACAAAAGGCACTAACCATTAAAGAAACATAAATAAATTGTACTTCATCAAAATTAAAAACTCCTGTTCTTCAGAATATATAATTAAGAAAGTGGATAGACAGCCACAGACTAGAAGAAAATACTTGCAATACATAGAGCTGGCAAAGGACTCATATTCAAAATATATAAAAACTCCTACAAATTAAAAATAAAAGACAATGCAATAAAAAAGAACAAAAGACCTAAGAAAGTATTTCAAAAACTAGATATCTAGATATCTGAAAACTAGGTATCTGAATATCCAATAATCAGGTGAAAAGGTGCTCCACATCATTTGTCTTCAGGAACATACAAATTAAAACCACAATGAGGGGCTTCCCTGGTGGCGCAGTGGTTAAGAATCCACCTGCCAATGCAGGGGACACGGGTTTGAGCCCTGGCCCAGGAAGATCCCACGTGCCGTGGAGCAAATAAGCCCGTGCGTCACAACTACTGAGCCTGTGCTCTAGAGCCCGCAAGCCACAACTACTGAGCCCAAGTGCCACAACCACTGAAGCCCCTGTGCCTAGAGCCTGTGCTCTGCAGCCAAAGAAGTCACTGCAACAAGAAACCCGCGCACCACAACTAAGAGTAGCCCCCGCTCACTGCAACTAGAGAAAGCCCGTATGCAGCAACAAAGACCCAAAGCAGCCAAAAATAAATAAATGAATAAATTTATTAAAAAACCCACAATGAGATAGACCTTTACACCCACTTAAATGGATAAAATTTAAAACACTGAAAATACCCAGTGCTGGCAAGGTTATGGAGCAACTGGAACTCTCATTTATTTCTGGTTGGAATATGAAGTGGTACTGCCACCTTGGACAACTGTTTGGTGCTTTTTAATGAAGTTAAACATACATTTATCATATAATACAGAGATTCAAGTTGGTTACACAAAGTTGCACATAATGGCCAAAAAGTGGAAAAACCCAAATGTCTATTTATGGGAATAAACAAACTGTGGTATAGAAATAAACAGCAGAATGCTACTCAGCAAGTCTGCCCAGGCTGGGTAACTTAACAAAATACCACAGACTGGGTAACTTAAACAACAGACATTTATTTCTCACAGTTCTGGAGCCTGGGAAGTCCAAGATCAAGGTGCTGGCCACGTAGGTTTCTGAGGCCTCTTCTTTTGGCTAGGAGGTGGCCACCATGTTGCTGTGTGTTCACATGACCTTTGCCTTGTGCCTCTTTTTATAAGGACACTAATCCTATTGGATTAAGGCCCCACCCTTATGACCTCACAACCTAATTATTTCCTTAAAGGCCCCATCTCCAAATACAGCCACACTGAGGTTTAGAGTTTCAACATATGAATTTGGGGGGAACACAAGCACTCAATGTACAACAGGAACAACAAGGAAACTACTGTTACTTGAAACAACATAACTGAATATTTTAAAAACTATAATTCCAAAAATATGAAGTTTAAGAAGAGACAAAATGGATCTATGGTGTTATAAATCAGAATAGCGGTTGCTTCTGCGTGGATGAGGAGGGATTAATGGAAGAGTGGCATGAGGGAAATTTTTAAAGTGATGGAAATGTTTTTTCTTGGTGGGAGGGATGGTGACAAGTGAATACCTTTGCCAAAATGCATAGAGCTGTATTGCATTCCCCCAAATTAATGCATTTATTGCATATAAATTATGGCTCACTAGAGTACACTTCTCTATATCAACTCATATGGAGTTATCTCTATCTTTGTAGCAGCTATATTGTCTTCTGTATATGAATGCATCATAATTTATTAAACTATTTCTCCATTGCTATATATTTATATGGCTTACAAGTTTTTGCTATTATCGGTAATGCTGTAGTGAACATCCTTAAGGAGAGATTCCTAAGTGGGATTGTTAGAGCATTTTCTCTGTGAAGATGAAGAATCTGAAGCCCAGAAACAAGAAGAGACTTCTCCAAGGCCTACCGCAATTATGCACTGTGAGTTATGGTGGTAGAAGTTGGAACTGAAGAGGTCTGTGTGGCTCCACAGAAATACTGTTGGGGAGCAGGAAGGCAATGCTGGGCTTCCAACCAGAATAATAGAAACCATTTAGACTAATTCCACTTCCCTCTTTGTCTAACTCCTACTTATCCTGTGAGTAAAAAATGCCTTTGGGCTGCCTTAATTTAACATTATGCTAAGTTAATTCCTGGGATCCCGTAATACCCTTGGCTTAATAATAGCTCACTATGTGCCAAGTAATGCGGTAGCACTTTAAATGCATTATCTCCTTTAACCCTCACAACTCCATAAGACACAGCTGTTATGAATTCCATGCCCATTTCATAGATGGGAAAACTGAGGCTTAAACAGTTTAAGTAAATTGCCCAAGGCTACACAGCCAAAAAGTAGTATAAACAGGTTTCAAACCCAGGTCCCTGATACAAAAGGGGCTCTGTTATACTATACTACCTCTCAGGAACAGTACTTCACAGGATGTTGTTGTGAAGGTTACCTGAAATGGTTGCAGTGTTCATCACTGGCCTCTCAACAACTTGAAGGCAGTTACTGTGTCTTTATCTCTGTCCTCCTAACATCTGGTGCATAATGGAGTTCAAAGGGCTTAGCACTGTGCCTGACACAGAGCAAGCACTCAATGAGCGCTAATTATTATCATTATTGGAATCCAATAGACATTTGTTGAGTAAGTAAACATTTGCATGAATGACTAATTATCTAAAGTATTCTTTCAGCAAATAATGAACAGAGGGACAACAGGTTGCAGGCCTCCTCTCCTGCCAAGCCTCTCATTTGGAGGCAGCTGACCCATGAAGGAATCGCCAGCCCTCTTCTGTTCACGTGTCTGCTCCCCCACGGGACACGGAAGCAGGAGGGGCGTCTGACTCGGTGCTGCAGCTCCAGTCCCAGCTCAGGGCACCACAGGGGTGGGCAGAGCGCTCTTTCCTTCATGCACAGCATGTTTGTTTTTAAGGAAAGAACCAGCTGGGGTGGTGGCGGTGCTCGTGTGTGTCTGTGTGTGTCTGTGAGCATGTGTCTCTTCCTTCCCCTCACAGTGAAGCCAACTGACAATGGGGTGGGGTTGAGGGGGTGCTTAATACAAAGCTCTGGGCAACATCACAGCACACAAAGGACGAACACAGCTTAAGGAGGAATAGTCATGTACTCAGGGTCCAAGAACATCAGGCCCTTGAACCTCTGTTATATGTTTCTATTCTGTTGCTTCATCTTCTTCAGAGGAAGACCCTGCATCATGGAGGTAACGGGTTTAGGCTGAGGAAGAGCCTGCTCAGCCTCCTAAGCCAGACGAATGCTGCTTCCCTTGACCCACACGACCTTGGATGCTGGTTAACATTCAGAGCCCCTGTCAGTTTATTAACTGACTTCGACATTCACTCAAACCTCACTCTGGGCCCTTCTCTGATGTTTGTCTGCCTGGATCCTGCTTCCCCCTGCCTAGTGCCTTGATTAGCTTCTATCTTTGGCAGGGAGGCCTCCCCTGCCCTTTCCAGTCCAGCTGCCTTGCTCAGGGAAGATCCCATCACAGACTTGAGATTTGAACGTTTTAGTTCCTCGGCCCGATTGGCTGACGCTACCCACTTCTTGGCATGGGTGGGGAGCAGGGGGCAGCACGCCCCAAGAGCATGGGGACCAGAGTAGCACCTGAAGCACTTGCCAAGACCACAGTTTTCTTTTTCCTACCTGGCTCCTGCCTCACCTAGTTACTGAAGTCTTCATTTTAGGCTGCTAAAAGCCCTCACTCTCATTTTTGTAGTGAAGTTTTCATAGCCTCACTCACTGAAGGCAGTTTTCATTTATGTTTTATGGTTATCCTAAAAGTCTTAAGTGAACATTTCTTGTTTGAAATGTCTGTCACTCTGTTGTTATAGACACAATATAACAAGAAATACATTTTCATATAAGACTGTAAGCGAAAAGAGAAATTGTTCTCGAGCTTATATATCCTTGTGTGATTTGAAAACATCAAGACAAAGAGATGGAAAATACAAGCCAACAGAGGAGAGATAGGGAGGAAGAATCAAAAAAGTATCCAAGCATTAGGAGTTTCTGAAAAAAGAGGATGAAAACACAGAGGAGAGGAAATTATCAAAGAAATAATACAGGAAAATTTCTCAGAGATGAAGGACACAAGACCTCAGAACAGTGTGTGAAGCAGGCCCACACCTGAAACAGGGAACATCACTGAACTAGAGGTCAGCCAGGATAAGGAGAGCGCCCTAAAATCTTCCACTGAGGGTTAGGCCCCTAGAAAGTGATAGAATGAGAATGGATCAGGGTTTTCAATCGAAAAATCTATATAGCAGGCAACAGAGTTGTGCCTTCAAAGTCTTAAGGGAACTTGACTTACAACCTACGATTCAATGCCCAGCCCAAGTATCAATCAAGTCTAAAGGCAAAATAAATTCATTTCCAAACATAAAATATTTAGAAATTTTACCCACCATACACCTCTGCATAAGATGTTACTTAACGGTATGCTCTGGCAAAATAAGGAAAGAAACTCGAGAATGTACCCAAATCTCCAAAAGTGTGGATCAAGCCCAGGAAATCAGTGAAAAGAAGTTCCTGGATTATTACTGTCCAGATTGAAGCAGGAGCACAGAAGACTCTAGAAGGTAGATCCTTGGGGAGGGGGAAAACTCAATAGAACACCTCTTGGGATGGAAAGTTAGGGAGAAATTGAGAATATGATTAAGCCAACTAGTGCTAGAAAAAAAGAAAAGCTATTTGAAATTCCTGATTCAAGAAAAGTACTGCAAGAAAGCAAACATAAGCAGGTATGTCACTGGCCGGGCAACGAGCCACCTGTGTATGTATATAAATCTCAGTAAGGTAAACATTGTTTATTAGTTTTAGAATCAATCTTTAAGCAAAGCATGGAAGGCTTCATTACAGTTACGAAGCAATGGGAATGCTATGGATGGAGACGATGTAAAAGTACATATGACCGAAACGGGGGAGAGGAGGAAGGAGGAGAGATGAGGGGAGGCTGCGGCCTGAGCTGCCCCTTAGCAGGAAGCATCGGTGGGGATCAGCGTTGGGAGATAACAGTGGGTGAACAAGAAGAGTGTAGTGTGTTTCCTAAAATGACCAAAAACGGTGATATAATTGTGTTGGGAAAATGAGACAAAGGGAGAGGGAGGCTGGGCTTGAGTGAGCTAAACCCTCTTCCAATAGCAGGAAGTCAATGAATATATTGTTAAAACATAAAATAGAGAAATAGCAGTGTTTGCACAGGGATATGCAGATAACATTCAGAAGAAACAGCTGAACAGGTGAGAGGTGGTTGCCCTGGGGATTGGAAGAGAAGAACGGGGGACTCTTACTTTGACTGAAAAAAAAAGTATGTTAAGGAAGCACAGTTATGTCCCATATGTTGAGTGGCCTGTGGTCCATCTCTCATTTGAGGATGTGAGTGTGGAAGGGCAGGGAAGACCAGGGGGCAGGACAGACAGGGCAGGGCTTCCGCAGGGCGACGCTTGCTGTGGTTTCAGTCTCCAGTGGCCAACAAAGCCAGTGGGCGTGAGGGCCAGAATTCAAGTGCAGCCTGTCCCCAAACGACCCCCGCCACACTTATTTTTTTTAAATCATATTCTTACTGTAAAAACATGACGATGACTTTCCAGGAATGTGTTTCAATCGCCCATAATCCTCCCGAGGCCTGTGTCCAATAATTACTTACATCTTTTTGGTGATCCCGTCTAGTCTTTGTCTACATTATACAGCATTGGGCATAGTTCTGATTCTTGTGTCCATATAACTTTGTAAGCATTCTACCTCTCATAAATGGTGTCGCCTGTTTCTACATAGTCTGCATAATTATCCATGTTAATGGATGCATATTATGCAGGGTCATTTTTAATTAACAACAACACTCTGGGTTAACAGTTCATCATCCTGCCAAGTATCTCTTTATTTTCTAATCTCCACTTTGTATAACATTGTTCTTTTTACTGAACACTTTCTTATCAACCTCACAACTTTACAGTGTGTAATAGGGGCAGGTGTTAATATCCTCGCTTTACAGGCAGGGAAACTGAGATCTAGAAGACCAGCTTGCCCAAAGTCGTACTGACAGCAAAGATGGGGCTGAGAGGAAACATTCCTCTGGGTCTTTTCTCTCCAAGTTGAGAACCCCTTTTGTCACACTGCCCCGATGCTGGGCATTGCTCAGCTCATTCTCTTGTTGAGCCAGGGCCCTTCTCAGGAAGGAATTATTACCACCTCATTGTACAGGTGAGGAAACTGAGGCCCAGAGAGGGAGGTAACTTGCCTAAGGTCTCATGGCAGAGCCAGGAGTCAAACCCAGGCAGGTTTACTCCAAAGCCAGATCTCTTCCCAATCATTTACTTTTTGTGTTACTGTCTTTTGGCTACTTCAAATAATGTCACTCTGAGCCCTGGTGTACAAATATCTGTTTGAGTCTCTGCTTTCAATTATTCTGAAAGAAGTGGGTGAGCTTTTAAAAACAAATCAAAACTCTGTTTACACTCTCTGTTTCTGGCTTTTCTGGGTGGCAGTGGAGGGCAAGGAGAGGGAGGCAAGCACTATATCAGAGTGCATGGGTGGGTAAAAATATTGCAGATCATATATATGATAGGGGGCTTGTATCCAGAAAATATAAAGAACTCTCACAACTCAATTATAAAAAGACATATAACCCAACTTAAAGAAGACAAAAGATCTGAATAGACACTTGTCCAAAAAAGAAATACAAATGGCCAATAGGCACATGAAAAGATGCTCTGCAACATCAGTCATCACGGAAATGCAAAACAAAACCACAATGAGATACCACTTCACATCCACTAGGATGGCTAAAATCAAAAAGTCAGACAATAACAAGTGTTGGTGAGGATGTGGAGACGTCGGAACCCTCATGCACTGTTGGTGGGAATGTGAAATGGTGCAGCCACTTTGGAAAATAGTTTGGCAGCTCCTCAAAGTGACTAAACATAGAATTACCACATGACCCAGCAATTCCACTCTTAGGTAAATACCCAGAAGAATTGAAAACAGGTGTTCAAACAAAAACATGTATAGGAATGTTTCTAGCAGCGTTATTCACAGTAGCCAAAAGGTGGAAACAATCCAAATGTTCATCCGATAATGAAAGGATAAACAAGATAATAACAGTATAAATTATAAAATATCATGGAATATTATTCAACCATAAAATGGATGAAGTATAGCAGCCTTATTCATAATTGCAGAAACTCATTAGCCACACCGGGTTCCTTTCATTTTCCTGAAGACACTGATTTCTTTGCCACCTCAGGGCCTTTGCAGTGCTGTGCCTTATGCTTTGTGTGGAAAACTATTCTTCTCCTAGCCTCTTCCTCTGCCCCAAGATGGCTTTCTTCTTATATTTAAAATAGAATTTACAAAACAGAAGTAGAATCACGGATGTAGAAACAAACTTATTGTTACGCAGGGATAAGGCGGGGAGGGATAAACTGGGGATTGGGATTGACATATACACACTACTACATATAAAATAGATGACTGGGCTTCCCTGGTGGCACAGTGGTTGAGAGTCTGCCTGCAGATGCAGGGGATGCAGGTTTGTGCCCTGGTCCAGGAAGATTCCACATGCCGTGGAGCGGCTGGGCCCGTGAGCCATGGCCGCTGAACCTGCGCGTCCGGAGCCTGTGTTCTGCAACGTGAGAGGTCACAACGGTGAGAGGCCCACGTACCTCAAAAAAAAAAAAAAAAAAAAACACCTCAGTTTCCTCACCTGACAAACGGGCTTGGTCATACCTACTAACCGGGCAGTGATGAGAATTGGTTGAGACGGGACAACATCAAAGTGCTTCCTGAACAGTGAAAGACAATTCTAATACGTGATGTTATTTACCTTCTTCAGTCAAGTAGGGCTGTGTCATGTAGCATGAGGGGTTAAGGATTCAGGAACCAAAAACTTCCTCTACCACAGAAGAAAAGAGAAAACTAATGCCCACTTCCAGATGCACTTGAAGGACAGATTGCTTAGGATGGGATTGCAATCGGGTCTCCAAGTGGGAGAAATGATTGCCATCCTCATCAATATTACTGCCGCCTAAGTCTATGGGGGACGCAATCAGGTAATTGAGGTCCCCAATTCAGTTTTTATCCAGACACCGAGATTAATAGGAATGACTTCTTGGAATTAACTCTTTGCAGCTTTCTAACGCACAATGCACTTAGGATTTGACATTAACATTTTAGACCTACACATTTGGAAGGCAAAGGTCTGTTGTCTGTTTTAGCTAGCCCAAATGTTACAAAGGCCAAGGTCATAGGATTTCTGTATAGTTGTCAGTTCTGGTTGACCTGAAGGGGTTCAACTACCTGAACCCCTAGACAGCCACTTCCAAGATGTCATTGTAGGTCAAAAGGACTGCTGGGAGAGAGCGAATGGTGATGACTGGGGGCAATCCAACTTAGATGCCAGAAAAACAACAACAGACCAGCAACACAGAAAAACACAGCTAAACTGGGCAACAACAACACTCTGCTGTTGTCAGGGCAGTGGCACTTATATCACTAACTCAATAAATATTTACTGAATCTTTATCATGCACACAGTACCATATTAATAGAAAAAAAAACCTATAGTAGATACAGACAAATCACTTGGGGAAAAAAAAATCCAGCACGCTTTCATGATAAATACAATCAACAAACTAGGCGTAGAAGGGAACATTCCTCAACCTTTATAAAGGCATCTATGAAAAACTCTCTGCTAATGTCACACTTAGACTGATGCTTTCCCCCTAAGATCAGGAAGTAGACAAGGAAGTCCACTTTTGCCCCTTCTATTCAACATTGTACTAGAAGTCCTAGCCAGGGCAATTAGGCAGGGGAGGGAAGTGATCCAGGTTAGAAAGGAAGAAGTAAAACTATCTCTATTCATAGATGATATGATCTTACATATGGAAACCACTAAAGAATTCACACACACCAAAACAAAACAAACTATTAAAGCTAATAAACAAGTTCAGCAACGTTGCAGGGTCAATATACACAAACCACTTGTATTTCTATATACTAGCAGTGAGCAATCCAAAAATGAAATTAAGACAATTCCTTTCACAATAGCATCAAAGAGAATAAAATATTTAGGAGTAAATCTAACCAAAGAAATGAGAGACTTGTACTCTGAAAACTACAAAATGTTGTGCTGTTGGTGTTATATTTAAGAAACTGTTGCCTAATCCAAGGTCACAAAGATTTATGTTTTCTTCTAAGAGTTCAATAGTTTTAACTCTTATGTTTACATCTTGGATTGATTTTGAGTTAATTGAAAAAGTTAAATAAAGCAAATAAATGGAAAGACGTCATGTGTTCATGGATTGGAAGACTTAATATTGTTAAGATGAAAAATTCTCCAAAATGATCTACAGCTTCAATTCAATCTATATCAAAAATCTAACTGCTTTCTTTGCAGAAATGGACAAGTTTATCCTTAAATTCATATGAAATTGCAGGGGACCCCAAATAGCTCAAACAATCTTGAAAAAGAAGAACAAAAGTGGGGATCTTGTACTTTCCAATTTCAATGCTTACTACAAAGCTACAGTAATCCAAACATTGTGGTACTCATAAGGATAGATATATAGATCAATGGAATAAAGTTGAGGATCCAGAAATAAACCCATACATCTATGTGTGATCAATTGTTTGTGACAGGATGCCAAGACCATTCAATGGTAAAAGAATAGTCTTATCAACAAATGTTGCTGGGAATTGGATATCCACATGCAAAAGAATGACGTTGGATCCCTATCTCACACCATAAACAAAAATTAATTCAAAATCAATCCAAGATCTAAATGTAAGAGTTAAAACTACTGAACTCTTAGAAGAAAACATAAATGTAAATCTTTCTGACCTTGGATTAGGTAACCGTTTCTTAAATATAACACCAACAGCACAAGCCAATAAAAGAAAACACAAATTAAACTTCATCAAAATTAAAAACTTTTCAAGAAACACAGACACCATATGATTTCACTTATGTGTGAAATCTAAAAAACAAAATGAACAAACATAAAGCAGAAACATACTCAAAGATACAGAGAACAAATTGGTGGTTACCAGAGGTGAAGGGATTGGGCGGACAAGTGAAAATAGATGAGGGAGATTAAGAGGTGCAAAATTCCTGTTATAAAATAAATAAGTCACTGCAATGTAATGTACAACATAGGGAATATAGTCAATAATATTATTGTAATAACTTTGTATGGTGTCAGATGGTAGCTAGACTTATCATAGTGATCATTTTTGTAATGTATAAAAATACTGAATCACTATGTTGTGTACCTGAAAATAATATAATACCGTGAGTCAATTATACTTCAATAAAAATTTTACACTCGTGTATCAAAGGACATTATTGAGAAAGTAAAAATACAACACAATAAATGGGAGAAAATACTTGGGACCTCCCTGGTGGTCCAGTGGTTAGGACTCTGCAGGGGGCTTCCACTGCAGGGGGCACAGGTTCCATCCCTGGTTAGGCAACTAAGATCCCACATGCCTCACGGCCAAAAAATAAAAAATAAATAAAATTAAATTTTTTTAAATGGGAGAAAATACTTGTAAATCATAGATCTGATAAAAGTCTAGTATCTAGAATATATCCATAACACTTACAACTCAGCAACAAAAAGACAACCCAATTTTTAAGTGAACAAAGGACTTGAATAGCTATTTCTTCAAAGAGCATATACAAATGGCCAATAAGCACATGAAAAGATGCTCAGCATCATTAGTCATTAGGGAAATGCAAATCAAAACTACAGTGAGATATCACTTCACACACACTAGAATGGCTATAATCAAAAAGGCAAACAAGGACTTCCGGGAAAGATGGCGGAAGAGTAAGACGCGGAGATCACCTTCCTCCCCACAGATACACCAGAAATACAGCTACACGTGCAACAACTCCTACAGAACACCTACTGAACGCTGGCAGAAGACCCCAGACCTCCCAAAAGGCAAGAAACTCCCCACATACCTGGGTAGGGCAAAGCGGAGAGATTCCCGCACAGAGGATCGGTGCCGACCGCCACTCACCAGCCCGAGAGGCTTGTCTGCTCGCCCGCCGGGGCGGTCGGCGCTGGGTGCTGAGGCTCGGGCTTCAGTTGGAGCGCAGGGAGAGGACTGGGGCTGGCGGCGAGAACTCAGCCTGAAGGGGTTAGTGCGCCACAGCTAGCCGGGAGGGAGTCCGGGAAAAACTCCGGACCTGCCGAAGAGGCAAGAGACTTTTTCTTCCCTCTTGGTTTCCTGGTGCGCTTGGAGAGGGGATTCAGAGCGCTGCTTAAAGGAGTTCCAGAGACGGGCGCCAGCCGCGGCTCGCGGACCCCAGAGAGGGGCGTGGGACGCTGGGGCTGCTGCTGCCGCCGCCAAGAGGCCTGTGTGCAAGCGCAGGTCACTGTCCACGCCCCCCTTCCGGGGAGCCTGTGCAGCCCGTCACTGCCGGGGTCCCGGGATCCAGGGACAGCTTCCCTGGGAGAACGCACGGCGCGCCTCGGGCTGGTGCAACGTCATGCCGGCCTCTGCCGCTGCAGGCTCGCCCCGCACTCCGTGCCCCTCCCTCCCCCCACCCCCCCCCCCCCGGCCTGAGTGAGCCAGAGTCCCCGAAGCGGCTGCTCCTTTAACCTAGTCCCGTCTGAGTGGGAACAGATGCCCTCAGGAGACCTACACGCAGAGGCGGGGCCAAATCCAAAGCTGAGACCTGGGAGCTGTGAGAACAAAGAAGAGAAAGGGAAATCTCTCCCAGCAGCCTCAGAAGCAGCGGATTAAAGCTCCACAATCAACTTGATATACCCTGCATCTGTGGAATACCTGAATAGACAACGAATCATCCCAAATTGAGGAGCCAGGAGTCAGTGCTGTGCCTCTGAGGTGGGAGAGCCAACTTCAGGACACTGGTCCACAACAGACCTCCCAGCTCCACATAATATCAAACGGCGAAAATCTTCCAGAGATCTCCATCTCAACACCAGCACCCAGCTTCACTCAACGACCAGCAAGCTACAGTGCTGGACACCCTATGCCAAACAACTAGCAAGACAGGAACACAACGCCACCCATTAGCAGAGAGGCTGCCTAAAATCATAAAAAGTCCACAGACACCCCAAAACACAGCACCAGACGTGGACCTGCCCACCAGAAAGACAAGATCCAGCCTCATCCACCAGAACACAGGCACTAGTCCCCTCCACCAGGAAGCCTACACAACCCACTAAACCAACCTTAGCCACTGGGTACAGACACCAAAAACAATGGGAACTACGAACCTGCAGCCTGCAAAAAGGAGACCCCAAACACAGTAATATAAGCAAAATGAGAAGACAGAAAAACACACAGCAGGAGAAGGAGCAAGATAAAAACCCACCAGACCTAACAAATGAAGGGGAAATAGGCAGTCTACCTGAAAAAGACTTCAGAATAATGATGGTAAAGATGATCCAAGATTCTATTTCCAAGATCCAAAATCTTGGAAATAGAATAGACAAAATGCAAGAAACAGTTAACAAGGAC
The DNA here is from genome assembly GCF_025265405.1 of Mesoplodon densirostris. Classification (NCBI taxonomy): domain Eukaryota; kingdom Metazoa; phylum Chordata; class Mammalia; order Artiodactyla; family Ziphiidae; genus Mesoplodon; species Mesoplodon densirostris. The sequence continues at coordinate 61,402,178 of NC_082678.1, forward strand.
CTAGAAGAACTAAAGATGAATCAAGCATCAATTAAAAACACAATAAATGAAATAAAAAAATACTCTAGATGGGATCAATAGCAGAATAACTGAGGCAGAAGAACGGATAAGTGAGGTGGAAGATAAAATAGTGGAAATAACTACTGCAGAGCAGAAGAAAGAAAAAAGAATGAAAAGAACTGAGGACAGTCTCAGAGACCTCTGGGACAACACTAAATGCACCAACATTCGAATTATAGGGGTTCCAGAAGAAGAAGAGAAAAAGAAAGGGACTGAGAAAATACTTGAAGAAATTATAGTTGAAAACTTCCCTAATATGGGAAAGGAAAAAGTCAGTCAAGTCCAGGAGGCACAGAGAGTCCCATACAGGATAAATCCAAGGAGAAATATGCCAAGACACATATTAATCAAACTGTCAAAAATTAAATACAAAGAAAACATATTAAAAGCAGCAAGGGAAAAACAACAAATAACACACAAGGGAATCCCCAGAAGGTTAACCGCTGACCTATCAGCAGAAACTCTGCAAGCCAGAAGGGACTGGCAGGACATATTTAAAGTGATGAAGGAGAAAAACCTGCAACCAAGATTACTCTACCCAGCAAGGATCTCATTCAGATTTGATGGAGAAATTAAAACCTTTACAGACAAGCAAAAGCTGAGAGAGTTCAGCACCTCCAAACCAGCTTTACAACAAATGCTAAAGGAACTTCTCTGGGCAAGAAACACAACAGAAGGAAAAGACCTATATTAACGAACCCAAAACAATTAAGAAAATGGGAATAGGAACATACATATCGATAATTACCTTAAATGTAAATGGACTAAATGCTCCCACCAAAAGACACAGATTGGCTGAATGGATACAAAACCAAGACCCATATATATGCTGTCTACAAGAGACCCACTTCAGACCTAGAGACACATACAGACTCAAAGTAAGGGGATGGAAAAAGATATTCCATGCAAATGGAAACCAAAAGAAAGCTGGAGTAGCAATTCTCGTATCAGACAAAATAGACATTAAAATAAAGACCACTAGAAGAGACAAAGAAGGACACTACATAATGATCAAGGGATCAATCCAAGAAGAAGATATAACAATTGTAAATATTTATGCACCCAACATAGGAGCACCTCAATACATAAGGCAAATACTAACAGCCATAAAAGGGGAAATCAACACTAACACAATCATAGTAGGAGACTTTAACACCCCACTTTCACCAATGGACAGATCATCCAAAATGAAAATAAATAAGGAAACACAAGCTTTAAATGATACATTCAACAAGATGGACTTAATTGATATTTATAGGACATTCCATCCAAAAACAAGAGAATACACATTTTTCTCAAGTGCTCATGGAACATTCTCCAGGACAGATCACATCTTGGGTCACAAATCAAGCCTTGGTAAATTTAAGAAAATTGAAATTGTATCAAGTATCTTTTCTGACCACAATGCTTTGAGACTAGATATCAATTACAGGAAAAGAGCTGTAAAAAATACAAACACATGGAGGCTAGACAATACACTACTTAATAATGAAGTGATCACTGAAGAAATCAAAGAGGAAATTAAAAAATACCTAGAAACAAATGACAATGGAGACACGACGACCCAAAACCTATGGGATGCAGCAATAGCAGTTCTAAGAGGGAAGTTTATAGCAATACAATCCCACCTTAAGAAACAGGAAACATCTCGAATAAACAACCTAACCTTGCACCTAAAGCAATTAGAGAAAGTAGAACAAAAACATCGCAAAGTTAGCAGAAGGAAAGAAATCATAAAAATCAGATCAGAAATAAAAAGAAATGAAGGAAATGATAGCAAAGATCAATAAAACTAAAAGCTGGTTCTTTGAGAAGATAAACAAAATTGATAAACCATTAGCCAGACTCATCAAGAAAAAAAGGGAGAAGACTCAGATCAATAGAATTAGAAATGAAAAAGGAGAAGTAACAACTGACACTGCAGAAATACAAAAGATCATGAGAGATTACTACAAGCAACTCTATGCCAATAAAATGGACAGCCTGGAAGAAATGGACAGATTCTTAGAAATGCACAACCTGCCGAGACTGAACCAGGAAGAAATAGATAATATGAACAGACCAATCACAAGCACTGAAATTGAAACTGTGAATAAAAATCTTCCAACAAACAAAAGCCCAGGACCAGATGGCTTCACAGGTGAATTCTATCAAAACATTTAGAGAAGAGCTAACACCTATCCTTCTCAAACTCTTCCAAAATATAGCAGAGGGAGGAACACTCCCAAACTCATTCTACGAGGCCACCACCACCTTGCTACCAAAACCAGACAAGGATGTCACAAAGAAAGAAAACTACAGGACAATATCACTGATGAACATAGATGCAAAAATCCTCAACAAAATACTAGCAGACAGAATCCAACAGCACATTAAATGGATCATACACTATGGTCAAGTGAGGTTTATCCCAAGTATACAAGGATTCTTCAATATACGCAAATCAATCAACGTGATACACCATATTAACAAATTGAAGGAGAAAAACCATATGATCATCTCAATAGATGCAGAGAAAGCTTTCGACAAAATTTAACATCCATTTATGATAAAAACCCTACAGAAAGTAGGCATAGAGGGAACTTTCCTCAACATAATAAAGGCCATATAGGACAAACCCACAGCCAGCATTGTCCTCAATGGTGAAAAACTGAAACCATTTCCACTAAGATCAGGAACAAGACAAGGTTGCCCACTCTCACCACTCTTATTCAACATAGTTTTGGAAGTTTTAGCCACAGCAATCAGAGAAGAAAAGGAAATAAGAGGAACCCAAATTGAAAAACAAGAAATAAAGCTGTCACTGTTTGCAGATGACATGATACTATACATAGAGAATACTAAAACTGCTACCAGAAAACTACTAGAGCTAATCAATGAATTTGGTAAAGTAGCAGGAAAGAAAATTAATGCACAGAAATCTCTGGCATTCCTATATACTAATGATGAAAAATCTGAAAGTGAAATCAAGGAAACACTCCCATTTACCACTGCAACAAAAAGAATAAAATATCTAGGAATAAACCTACCTAAGGAGACAAAAGACCTGTATGCAGAAAATTATAAGACAGTGATGAAAGAAATTAAAGATGATACAAATAGATGGAGAGATATACCATGTTCTTAGATTGGAAGAATCAACATTGTGAAAATGACTCTACTACCCAAAGCAATCTACAGATTCAATGCAATCCCTATCAAACTACCACTGGCATTTTTCACAGAACTAGAACAAAAAATTTCACAATTTCTATGGAAACACAAAAGACCCCGAATAGCCAAAGCAATCTTGAGAACGAAAAATGGAGCTGGAGGAATCAGGCTCCCTGACTTCAGACTATACTACAAAGCTACAGTAATCAAGACAGTATGGTACTGGCACAAAAACAGAAAGATAGATCAATGGAACAGGATAGAAAGCCCAGAGATAAACCCACGCACATATGGTCACCTTATCTTTGATAAAGGAGGCAGGAATGTACAGTGGAGAAAGGACAGTCTCTTCAATAAGTGGTGCTGGGAAAACTGGACAGGGACATGTAAAAGTATGAGATTAGATCACTCCCTAACACCATACACAAAACTAAGCTCAAAATGGATTAAAGACCTAAATGTAAGGCCAGACACTATCAAACTCTTAGAGGAAAACATAGGCAGAACACTGTATGACATAAATCACAGCAAGATCCTTTTTGACCCACCTCCTAGAGAAATGGAAATAAAGACAAAAATAAACACATGGGACCTAATGAAACTTCAAAGCTTTTGCACAGCAAAGGAAACCATAAATAAGACGAAAAGACAACCCTTAGAATGGGAGAAAATATTTGCAAATGAAGCAACTGACAAAGGATTAATCTCCAAAATTTATAAGCAGCTCATGCAGCTCAATAACAAAAAAACAAACAACCCAATCCAAAAATGGGCAGAAGACCTAAATAGACATTTCTCCACAGAAGATATACAGACTGCCAACAAACACATGAAAGGATGCTCAACATCTTTACTCATTAGAGAAATGCAAATCAAAACTACAATGAGATATCGTCTCACACCAGTCAGAATGGCCATCATCAAAAAATCTAGAAACAATAAATGCTGGAGAGGGTGTGGAAAAAAGGGAACACTCTTGCACTGCTGGTGGGAATGTGAATTGGTACAGCCGCTATGGAGAACAGTATGGAGGTTCCTTAAAAAACTACAAATAGAACTACCATATGACCCAGCAATCCAACTACTGGGCATATACCCTGAGAAAACCATAATTCAAAAAGAGTCACGTACCAAAATGTTCATAGCAGCCCTATTTACAGTAGCCCGGAGATGGAAACAACCTAAATGTCCATCATCAGATGAATGGATAAAGAAGACGTGGCACATATATACAATGGAATATTACTCAGCCATAAAAAGAAACGAAATTGAGCTCTTTGTAACGAGGTGGATGGACCTAGAGTCTGTCATACAGAGTGAAGTAAGTCAGAAAGAGAAAGACAAATACTGTATGCTGACACATATATATGGAATTTAAGAAAAAAAATGTCATGAAGAACATAGGGGTAAGACAGGAATAAAGACACAGACCTACTAGAGAATGGACTTGAGGATATGGGGAGGGGGAAGGGTAAGCTGTGACAAAGCGAAAGAGAGGCATGTATATATATACACTACCAAACGTAAGGTAGACAGCTAGTGGGAAGCAGCCGCATAGCACAGGGAGATCAGCTCGGTGCTTTGTGACCGCCTGGAGGGGTGGGATAGGGAGGGTGGGAGGGAGACGCAAGAGGGAGGGGATATGGGAACATATGTATATGTGTAACTGATTAAATTTGTTATAAAGCAGAAACTAACAAAAAAAAGGCAAACAGTAACAAGTGTTGATGAGGAGGTGAGGAAATTGGAACCCTCATAATTTGCTTGTGGGAATATAAGACGATGCAACAACTGTGGAAAACTATTTGGCTTTTCCTCAAAAAGTTAAACATAGGATTTTCCTATGTCCCAGTAATTCCACTCTTCGGTATATACCCCAAAGAACTGAGAACAGATGTTCAAACAAAAATTTGTACACAAATGTTCATAGCAGTGCTATTCACAATAGCCAAAATGTGGAAACAAGCCATATGTCCATCAGTGATGAATGGATAGTCAAAATGTGATGTGTCTATACAGTGGAATATTATTCAGCCATAAAAAGCAATAAGTACTGATTCATGCTACAACATGGATGAAACTTGAAAACTGCTGAGTGAAAGAAGCCAGACAAAACAAGCCACATAGTGTGTGATTCCATTTAGATGAAATTCCAGAATAGGAAAATCCATAGAGACAGAAAGCAGATTATTGTTAGCCAAGGGTTGGGAGAAGGTGAAATGGGGGTGACAGTTTGAGTGGGGGATTTCTTTGTCAGGTAATGACTATGTGCTAGAATTAGATAGTGGCGATGGTTGCACAATATTGCTACTAAAAATCACTGAATTGTACACTTGAAAGTGATTTAAATGACTTTTATTTTACTTTTTTAAAATATTTATTTATTTATTTACCTGGCTGCACCAGGTCTTAGTTGCAGCATGCGGGATCTGGTTCCCTGACCAGGGGTCGAACCCAGGCTCCCCGCATTGAGAGCACAGAGTCTTAGCCACTGGACCTCTAGGGAAGTCCCTAAAAGGTGACTTTTAAATTATAGTTTAAAAGAAAAAATGTATGGCAAGTCAAGATGTTTGCTGATGGAATCAGTTTCACCAACAATAAAGGGAATCAAACTCTTCAATCCCTGCATGTACAATTTGAGGCCCCTGTTTTTAACCCTATTATGACTTTGATCACACACAGCTCTCCACAAGATTGTAAGCTTTATGAGGGTAGGGATGGAGTCTGGATCCCAGAAGTCTTTCTCAGTGCCAAGAAAACACTGAAAACAGTGGGCCCTCGAAAACTTAGAGGTGCCACAGAGACAGCCGATCAATAATTGACCCGGGGAGGAAATAGGACAACCTTTATTCTTGTCCAAATCTAGTGGTCCCTCTTAGAGTAACAGTACGAACAGAAAAAAAGAAACTCTCGTAAAACATGTGATAGCACAGAAGGACAATCTGAATTTCCTCTTCTTCTTCCCTTCCTCCACATTCTAAGGCATCAGGGCTGAAAAAGAAAGCATCTCTTGCAATGAATGCTAAGGTTACCGAAGGGAAATCACGTTGATTATTGAAATGTGAAGATCTATCCACTCAAAGCACCAGGAGCTGTTAAAAGCAGAATGAGCCATCTCCATGGAAGAATCAGGCAGCCTTTCAGGGGTTATGATGGCAGTGCTGGAATGCTTGTTTCGGAGCAAGTGGGAAGAAAGTAAAAGCTAAAACTATACTTTATCACCTGACGTTTTCACCCTCCTCTCTGGGCGTGGCTAAGCCCCACTCTCAGATTCTCAGACACTTGACTCATCTTTTTCCTGCACCACAGTGAAGGCACATCTTTGGGTGTGGACTAGAGTTTCAGCCACGACAAAATCTCCCAGTTGCCCGTTCAGGTTCTTACCTGGGTTCAGTCCTACAGCCTCTGCATTTCTCCAACCATACATGTCCCTAGGTCTTGGCTGAAGCTGTCCTCTCTTCTAACACCACCGCTCCAAGTGGCTGACCCTTATTCTTCCGTCAAGACTCAGCTGAGATTTCCTCTCCAGAGGGAAGTGCTTCCTGATCGCAGGCAGGATGAGACCACCCCGTCTCCATCCTCACAGCCTCCTGGACCATTTCATCAGAGCCCATCCCTGTTTCCTGCCTTTTCCTCACCAGACTGTGAGTGCCTTGAAGGCAAAGAGCTCTGAGCTGACTGCCGTTATTTAAATCGATAACCAAGTAAACCCTCTAGGGCACATTTCCTCCTCTGTGAAATAATGGGGCTGGACAAGATCATTGATGTGGTCTGAATACAGCCCACAGACCTATTTGGCCAACACAGTATTTATTGCATTTAAACAAACCTTTTAAAATTGGGAAAGTTTATATTAAAATCTTGATCTCTGCCTTGTCTTGAAAACTCAGGCAATTTGGCAGCATTGGGCCCCCATTCATACATGGAACAGTCAGCTGCCTCTTTAGGTGGGGTGCACACTGGTCCCGCACCACTTTAGGCTTCTGAAGGCATTGAGCTTGAGTCCCTGGTCTAGATGCCTTCTGCAGCTCCAAATCTGAGGCTCTACCACTCCCTGATTCCAATTTCTCTTCTTCCTCCTCCATCCAGTCAACATTAGCACTATTTTTTTTTAATCTTGGTGAGAGCCAATGAATTGAGACATTCAACTTTCCTTGTTTTTTAAAAATAATTAATAATTAATTAATTAATTTTTGGCTGCATTGGGTATTTGTTGCTTGCTGCACGAGGGCTTTTCTCCAGCTAGGGAGAGCAAGGGCTACGCTTTGTTGCGGTGCGCGGTCTTCTCATTGCGGTGGCTTCTCTTGTTGCAGAGCACGGGTTCTAGGCATGCGGGCTTCAGTAGTTGTGGCTCTTGGGCTCTAGAGCACAGGCTCAGTAGTTGTGGCGTACAGGCTTAGGTGTTCCGTGGCATGTAGAATCTTCCTGGACCAGGGCTTGAACCCGTGTCCCCTGCATTAGCAGGAGGATTCTTAACCACTGTGCCACCGGGGAAGTCCCCTTGTTTTGTTTGATTGTTTGTTTGTTTACTTTCCTTGTACTTTAAGGCAGTAGTCACAAGCCTCCCCAGTTATTTCCTAAAAATTAATCACCAGATACGAGTTAATCATCCTTGGAAACAATGCCAGCCCTCTGAAAAGCACTGTGGCTTTTAGGTTATACAGAGCACACCCTCCTCTTTCCCAGCACTGAACTGGGAATAGCAAACTCCAATTTCCAAAGCACATTTCAAAGGTAATCCAACTGAATACAGAATTCTTAAAAGTACCTCAAATGCTTGAACAAATCCTACCTATATATAACCATTTAAGCAATTTCAAATACATTTCCGTTGCATAATTATGCAAGGGCTTTGGTCATAAAACATGCTGCTGCAAACTTAAGTGAAATCACCACAAATGTTATTCATAAGAAAAATGCCCAGTTACAAGGATACCTGTCATCAGCTCCTCAATGGATTTCCATCCTGTCATTTCCCACCAACCAGCTGGTCCCAATCAGTCCACGCTCAGGTCGTTGGAAAAGCTGCCCACAACAAGCACCCAGGCCAAAGAGGAAACTCAATTAGCATCTAGCTGGGCCCTGAGTAGACTGGCTCATAATGCTGGGGATTTTCAGCTTGAAAGCAGAAGTCGTTATGTTTCTGTATATTAGTGAAAAGGGACCATTATTTCCTCCAGAAACCCGCTATTTCTCCTGTATTCCCTGTTGACAGAGTTTAGAGCAGCGGTTCTCAACCCTGGCTGTGCATTAGAAACACCCAGGGGGCTTTTAAAAAAATGCCAAAATTCGGACACTACTGATGACCAATTCAGTCAGACTTTCAGAGAGGGGAGCCAGCTGGCATCAGAATGTATAAGTGCTCAGGTGATTCCAAGGCACGGCCTTGTTATTGGGATGCAGTGGTACCCAACATGTGGTCCTTGGATCAACCGCATCAGCATCACTCAGGAACTCATTAGAAATGCAGATTCTGGGACTTCCCTGGTGGCGCAGTGGTTAAGAATCCGCCTGCCAATGCAGGGGGACATGGGTTCGAGCCCTGGTCCGGGAAGATCCCACATGCCGCGAAGCAACTAAGCCCGTGAGCCACAACTACTGAGCCCACGTGCCACAACTACCAAAGCCCGAGCGCCTAGAGCCCGTGCTGCGCAACACGAGAAGCCACCACAATGAGAAGCCCGCGCACCACAACGAAGAGTAGACCCCGCTCACCACAACTAGAGAAAGCCCGTGCGCAGCAACAAAGACCCAACGCAGCCATAAATAAATAAATATTTTTTTAAAAAGAAATGCAGATTCTCAGGCCTCACCCCAGACCTACTGAACCAGAAACTCTGGTGTAGGTCCCAGTCATCTCTAGTTGAACAAGCATTCCAGGTGATTCTAATACATGTTAAGGTTTGAGGACCACTGGTATCGTGGATACAGTCAGGCTTTGGTTTCCATCCCAAACCCACCACTTACTAACTTTGTGACCTGAGACAAGTGCTTTCCTAGCTGAGGCTCAGTTTTCACATCTATAAAATGGGTATAATGAGGAATTAAATGCAACAATGCACAGAGTGCACTTAATATACTATCCAATACAGAATCGGCACTCAATTAAACGTCAGCTAATATTATCCAGGTGTCCAACTTGGAAGTTATCTCCCATTTCCCTTCCCCACCATGCCCCCCATCCAATCCTTGACTAAGTCTATCCATCTTTCACTCAATATTTCTTCCCTTCGTCTCTCCTCCTTTCACTACTGCCTTGGAGTCCAAGTTCTCATCACCCCCCATTGGAGTGAAATGCAGATTCTGCACAAGGGCTGAGACTAGGAAGGAGATGACAAAGGAAAAGAGACAAAGGAGCTCAAGGCCCCTCCCTGACACAAGTTCACAAGGTCATCAGGGGCAGGGTCACTTCTGAGGAAGATAATGAGGCAATGCTGGCCAACGGTGCCAATCCTCTCCTCTTGGCATTTCATGCTAAGTGGCAAGTTGGGCCTGAAATTTTTTTTTTCAATCAATAGATAAGATTTAATACAAATAATCTGTTAAATAGATACTGGAGAACTGAAAAAGCAGTTCGGCAAAACAGAAGTAATAAGTATAAGAGGCAGCTATTATTTCTAAATCTGGGAGAACCAAGGAAAGGTTTCTCCAGAACCCTTTTAGCAGAATCTAGAAGCTTGGAGAAGAAGCCCCTGGAAAAATTGCAAAATTAGAAATCTCATATTAGCTAATTTACATAGTTTATGGCATATTGATCCAAAGTCATTTGCATCCCTAAACTTTAAACCGGCCCTAAAATTTTAAGAAAAGCCTTAAGACTGCAGGACAGTTGCCCCTGCAGCAGAGTCATTTCCAGAACTTCCTGTGTTATTTATTGGAGCTCAAGGCATCCTTGAGACCTACTGCTCTGTTCTCAGCAGCTACCCCACCCCAGGAAGTGAGAAAGCCACGTCGAAGATATTGGCCAAGGGGCCTCAGTTCTAAATGAGGCCCAATCAGTTTATCCATGAAGCCCACTCTCAGGTGGGTCCTCACGCCTTCTCCCTGAAGAGCACGGCTGCCCATCGAGAGACACAGCCCCTCATTTGTCCTTCTTGGGTAATGTTCCCAAACTGTCTCCCCAGGTAACTGTCACGTGGATGGAATAAGCAAGAAAAGGGGATTGGGATCCAGAGCCTTGGTGACACAGGGAATGGGACTTCACCATTGCCGCACTTGTCTGGGCCCCAGTGGCCTCCTTACTGTCCCTCAGGCTCACCAGGCACATTCCCGCCCTCAGGCCTCGGGGCTGGTCCTTGCTTCTTCCTGGCCCTTTCTCCCCCACAACAAGCCCAGAGAGCACCGCCCCATCTCCTTCACACTTGGGTTCAATCATCACCTCTCACCGAGCCCACTGTGACCAACCTATTTACAGCTGCAGACCAACCCCCCCAAAACACACACACACACACACACACACACTCTCTCTCCATCTCCCTCCCACCCTCCCTCCCTCATTGTGCTCTTCTTTTTGTTGTCTGTCATCTACCTTCTTTTAGCTCAGAGCATCTCAAACTTGAGTTGCATCAGAATCATCTGGAAGGCTTGTTAAAACACAGGCTGCTGGGCCCCACCCCCAGAGGGTCTGATTCTAACAAGTCCTCAAGTGATACTGATGCTGCCCGTCCAGGGACCTGGCCGACATACCACATACCCTGCCGCGATACAACCCCGTGACAGGTTGGAGTGTATGGTCTTGGGAGTAGGACGGCCCTGAGTCCAAGTACTAAGTCCACCACTTCCCAGGTGTGACCCTGGGCAGATATGTATGGGCCTTGGTTTGCTCGTTTGTAAATTGAGTATAATCAGGACTGGTACCGAATTTGCAGGGCCCAGTGCAACGTGGAAACACGGAACCCCTTGCTAAAAAGTTAGGAAGAATTTCCGGGTGTTGACAGCAGAGCATTAAACTGAGTGCAGGGCTCCTTCTGAACCCAGGGCCTTGTATGACTACACTGCTTGCGTGTGTACCCAAGCCGCTGGGCCTGGGTGTGATAATAAATAGTATCTGGTCCATTGGGTTGTTGTGAAGACCAGACAGGATAAGGTACGTGGAAGACCTTATACGGTGCCTGGCACATAGTAGCTGCGAAAAGAACACGAATTTCCCTCCTTGCATCTTACTTTCCTCGTCCACCCAACTGTTACCCCTCAGAATAAGCCTTCTTGTCTCCACGGCTCCAGTCCTCACCCTTGAGCTTGGTCCTGCTGGGAACTAACAGCGAAGCCCTGCCCTGCCCAGGACTTGGCCTTGCCCTGCTGTGGCTGCTGGCTGCTGGCTCTGCTGCTCCTGGGAAGTGAGGGAGGGACCCCCTTCCGGGGACCCTTTGTTGCCTGGGTCGTTCAAGGGGCAAGTTCTGGGAGGAGCAGGCTGGGCTGCAGGCGTGAGCAAAGGCCAGCCCACAGCTGTGCAGCTGGCCCCGGAGCCGCTCCCCTGGAATGAACGAGAGATCACAGGTGGGGAGGGCACCACTGTGCCCCCTGCGAGGCCGTCGACGTCCCACAGAATGACTGAGCCCCGTACAGGGCTGGCGACTTGCATGTCCTACCCATCCGAGGGAAAAAGCAGAGGGACGGTTATTTCTGCACCTGGAAAGCATCACTTTCTATAGCTTTACTGTGCGAGCTTACCTCACAGACTCTGAAATAATCAGACCTGCAGAAATGACCAGCCCCTCTGTGGATGCTGCGCTGGCAAGGGTGGTGGTAAGGGCTGGAGAAAGAGCAAGAACCTGGCCCTCACGCACCACTCCGAATCCTGCAGGCTGTGGACGCCTCCTACCCAACCAGGCCAAGGCAGAGAGCCAGTCGGGGGCCTTGCCCACTTCAGGCCACTGCAGACGAAGGCAGGACGCCGAGCTTCCTGCAATGTACACGTGATGGCGTCAGATGGGGTGGGTGGCAGGGGGAGTGGGTCCATGCACCCCTGCTTGAAGCAAGTGTCCATTATAAAAACCTATAGATTCACACCCAAGAAAAGACAGGGTCACACTTTCCAATGGCCTCACCCTATGTCTCCTTAATTAGATCTTTTTTTAAACGTCACCTCTCCTGGTAAATGATGTAATTCAATTCACAGAACATCCCTTTGTGCTTCGTCTTTCAGAAAGAGCCATGCCTGTCACAGGAAGTAGTGTTCACACGCACACTTGTGTGTGTATGTGCACACATGTGCACACATGTAACTCACAGTAACAGGGGCTCTGCTGGCCCAGGAACCTTGTGGCCTCCCCACTGTGCCGGGCGGTCTGGGGCAGGTCCTGTGTTGGTACTTCCTTGCTCTGTGACCCTGCATGAGTTCCTTGTCTTTCTGCTCTGCCTTTTTCTCTTTTGTACGTGGAGCAGTCGTGAAGATGGGTGATAATGAACATTAACGAGGTGCCTGACACAGGGTAATAGCTAATCATGCCAAATTTGCAAGGTTGTTGGAATGGTCACACGAAGTAGCAAATGCACCTGGCATGTGGGAGCTGCCCAAAAATTGCCAGCTGAAAGGAGTCAAGGACCCTGAGTTAGAGTCCACATGGCTTTGCCTGATCCCACAGTGAGAAATGGCAACTTGGGATCACTTCCTCTCCTTTCCACCTCATTGATTGGGAGGACACTTCCCCCACCCTCATCGCTTGGGTGGCTGGAGGAGGAGGAGAGGCTGAAGTACAGCAATGTGACGGCTAATTTTATGGCTCAGTTTGCCTGGGCTGAGGGAGGCCCAGGTAACTGGTCAAATATTATGTCCGGATGTGTCTCTGAGGGTGCCTCTGGAGAAGATTAGCATTTGAATCAGGAGACAGAGTAAAGAAGATCGCCCTCCCCAGTCCAGGTGGGTATCATCCAATCCACTGAGGGCCCTAGTAGAGCAAAAAGGCAGAGAAAGAGTGGACTGCTCTCTTTGCTTGAGCTGGGACATCCATCTTCTCCTGCCCTCAGACATCAGCGCTCTTGGTCTCAGGCCTTCAGAGTCAGACTGAACTACACCACCTGCTTCCCTGGGCCTCCAGACAGCAGACAGTGGGACTTCACATGAGCCAATTCCTGTAACAAATGTCCTCTTATAGAGACCAATCGGTCTCTGTTTCTGTTATATATCCTACTGGTTCTGTTTCTCTGGAGAACCCTAATACAGGCAATTCCTAAGACAAAGCAGCGCCTCTGTGGAGTTTTCTTAACAGATATGAACCCAGTGGGGCACCAGGAGGCTGCCCAGGCCTCAAGGAGGTCCTGTGTAAACTTTGACATCTCTCCAAAATACTCCATTCACAGCGTGACACTGAAAGGACTAAGGACATGACATTTGTCCTCCATCTCTAAATGTCTATTCCATACTCGTGTGCTGCTGTGAGAGTGATTATTGTACAACCACTTGGGAAAACTCTTTGGCCATATCTTTGAAATCTGAACATACACATACCCTGTCCAAGGGCAACGAGTGAATATGGCCACAAAAAAGCGTGCAAGAACATCGTCTTAATCTGTTAGGGCCGCTATAACAGAAATGCCACAGACTGGGTGGCTCACAAACAGCAGAAGCTTATTTCTCACAGTTGGGGAGGCTGGGAAGTCTAAGATCAAGGCACGGGCAGAGATGGTGTCTGGTGAGGACCTGCCTCCTGGCTCATGGACAGCTGTCTTCTTGCTGTGTCCTCACACAGTGGAAGGGGCAAGGGGCCTCTCTGGGGTCTCTTTTATAAGGTCACTAATCCCACGACCTGATCACCTGCCAAAGGCCCCACCTCTATACACCATGACACTGGGGATTAGGTTTCAACATAGAATCTTGGGGGGAAACAAACATTCGGTCTATAGTAAGTGCTCATCATAGTTTACTCGTGATAGCTCCAAAATGGAAATAACCCAGATGCCCATCTATAAGAGAATGGGTAAATAAATTGTGCATATTCATACAATGGACATAACAAAGACATAACAATAAAAAGAATAAACCACCGGTAAATGCAAAAGCATGGATGATCTCACATATTACGTTCAGTGAAAGAAGCCAGGCACAAGAGAATATACACTGTATTACTCAACTTACATGAAATTCAAGAACAGGCCAAATCAACCCATGGTGATAGAACTCATGATGGTGGTTACCTCTTGGGGGATAGTCACTGCAAGGGGGCATAAGAGAACCTTCCGGGTGCTGTAAATATCCTGATCTGGGTAGGGTTACAGGGATGCATGTAAGAATGTAAAAACCACCAAGTTGTATACCTGGGATTAGAGTACTTGACACATACTTTGCTGTATGTGTTCTATCCCAATAAAAATGAAAGAATACTTATATTCCTTTACCAGATTCTATTGTCTGTGTGAGCTGTGAACAAATAAATCCAGTAACTATCTTGGAAAAAGCACACTTAAATTACTTTATATTATTTTTTGCGCTAATGGCCTTAATTTTAAACATGTTCACATGTGAAATACACTACAAGGTTTGCAAGCCATTTGCATGTCTTCATTGGGTAATAAACCGAAGCTTAAAGAAAGGGCCTCTCTGGTCCCCTCTGAACCTCTGGGAGGCCCCGTCCTGAACGCAGCCACAGGACAGGTGAAGATGGGTGGGGTCTGTGGGAGGTGGGAGATGGGACAGGGTCTGAGAAAGTGACCACACTGGGGGCCCTGATGGGGCAGGAAGGTGGCCTCGGGTGCCCAGTCCAGGCTCTAGTCCCAGCTAGGTCTCTTGCTGGCTGAGGCATCTCAGCCGAGCTATAAACCTCTGTGCCTCAGCCCTTTGGCTGCAATGTGAGGGTAACAGCAAAACTCCTAGAGAAGGTGTCAGGAGAATTAAATCTGCCTTTGGCACCGGGCCTGGCACACTACAAGTGCTCAATAAAGTTTCGTGATTAGTGTTAAGATGACCGGGGGAGGATTATTGCGGCGGTAGTCGTGCCTGGACCTGCCTCAGAAATGCCTTTTCTAAAGGCAGGAGCCAAAGAAAGAAGGTTTAGGATTAACTCTTCCAAAGTAGCAAATGTTTTCTCTGTGGCATTAGGTGTAACACCAGCTGAGTTGTTACAGCCCAGGAGAAATGTGTCCTCACAAAGTCACAAAAGGCTGGTTTCAAGCCACAGAGGGAACAGCAACACAACAAAAATAGTCTGAAATCCTGAAAAAGCCAATAGCTTCAGGTACACATTATCCAGTCCATCTTTGATTCGGGGATTCACTGAAGCATGGCTGATGCGTGTTTATCTTGGGTCCTATGTGTCGCTTCTGTAAATAGACTTTTGTTTTAAAAAAAAAATTGACTGACTTGGAAAAACTGAAAGAAATACCAGGATCAGGGAGAAATACTTTTTCTCTCTATCCCTTCCCAGGAAATTGGCAGGTCCGAGGAGCCTGGCTGTTCACACATTAATTAACCTCTAGGAGCCTCTGTTTCTGCCTTTGGACATGGGATGCACACAGTGGAGACTAGGAATGCAGATTCTGGAGTCAGACTCCAGGGGGTGTCTTCACAGCATCACTTTGCAGTTGCTTGGCCTGGGACCAGTCATGGGGCTCCCTGTGATACTGCTTCTTCACCTCTAAATGGAAGAAATAACGGTACCTGCCTCCTGGGGTTCTTGTGAGGACGATAACACATGTATGGTGTTCAGAACGGTGCCTGCCATAGTACGTACTCAATAGATGTGAGCTGCCGGTCACAAGCGTCGTGCACCCAGACACTGTCGGGCAGAATAGTGCGGGGGTAGTCGTAGCAGCCATCGCTATTGCTATTCAGGCGCCCAGGACCTCTGGTCTTGTGGCTGCAGGTCCCTTTTTTTTTTTTTTTTTTAAGATGTTGGGGTAGGAGTTTAGTAATTTATTTATTTACTTTTGCTGCGTTGGGTCTTCGTTTCTGTGCGAGGGCTTTCTCTAGTTGTGGCAAGCGGGGGCCACTCTTCATCACGGTGCGCGGGCCTCTCACTATCGCGGCCTCTCTTGTTGTGGAGCACAGGCTCCAGACGCGCAGGCTCAGCAGCCATGGCTCACGGGCCTAGTTGCTCCGCGGCATGTGGGATCCTCCCAGACCAGGGCTCGAACCCGTGTCCCCTGCATTGGCAGGCAGATTCTCAACCACTGCACCACCAGGGAAGCCCTGCAGGTCCCTTTTGAGGAAGCCTTCAAGAAGGTCACACCAGTGATGGTTCAAGGCCTGGGAGACGACCTCCACCCACCTGAGATCTTCCCAACCTTCCGAGGGCAGCGACCCTGCAACTCAAAGGCATTTTAACGTCAGAGCGAAAAAAGCTGGCCTTAGTGGGCAGCGAGTCCACGTTCCTCATTTATATGTGAGGAACCAAGGCTCAGAGAAGGCAAGCGACCCGCCCAAGGTCACAGAGCAGAATACATGCCCTGAGCCGGGAAGACGGCTCAGGGCTCCCGACTCGCCACAGCCCTGCCCTGCTCCTCCCCTCTCACAGCTCGTTCTGCCAGAGCTTCTGGCACCGCACACAATCCTCCCACCTCGCCATCTCCCGGGTGGGCTCTCTATCAGCTTATGGGCTCATCTAATTCTTGGCCACATCCTGCTGAAGACCCATTTTTCTTACTGAATCAAGCCGCCATTAGGTCCTGAAAGCCCCATAAGTCTTCTGTGGATGAGCACGTCCTTTAATCTATTATTCCACAGCCCTATTTATATATATTTATCCATATGGCTATATAAATAGGGCTTTGAGACATATAGTGGCAGGTTATTGCTGTAGCATAGCTGTTCGCCCCAAGAGGAAAACAAAAATGATGTATGGCTGAGGCTCTTTTCCATGCAGAAAGCTCCCGTCTGATTTATTAAGAGTTAGGTGGCAGCCACATGCTCTGGAGGTCGAGAATCTATTGCAAAGTTATCTAAGAACAGGACACTCTCGGCTTCAGATACCAAAAGGCAAGGCTGGGGCGTGGCAGGAGCTCAAAGAGGCTTAGAGCACCTGCTCACAGACACCTGCCATGTCCAGGTCTATTAACTAGGAGCTCTTTGGTTGCAAATTTAAGCAAAAAGGGGGAGTTTGGTATAAAGATACTGGGTGTCTCCGGGAACCTAGAGAGGAATGTGGCTGGATATCAGGAATGGCTGAGTTTGGAGAGATGAACACCAGTGCGTCTGTCTGTCTCTCCCTCTCTCTCCCCCTCACATCTCTGCTTCTCTCCATGCCTTGCTTCCAGTCTCCCTGCTCCCTCCAGAGTGACATTCTCCATATGGAAGAAAACACTCCCAAGTTCTCCTCTTACTGCTTCCACAGGCTGACTTTGCATTTTCTCTGATCCCGAGTACAAAAAACCCATGGACTTGAACTCCTGTCCCCTGGTTGGTCCAAGGGCCATAAGCAGGGTCATGAGAGACCAGAGCAGCTACTTCAGGCAACATATGGACAGACGGGGTGTGAGAAGAAGCAGTTCCCAGTTGAAAGTGAAGGGATTTTGGTGAAGAAGTGCCCGTAGACAAAGCCACCAGGTTGCCTGTTCTGTTCATTTGTTCCATTCGCTGTGTAAACTCAGAAAAGGCACTTAACCTCTCTGTGCTCCAGCATCCTTAAGTGTAAAATCGGAATTGTGGTGTGCTCCAGAAAGAAAGACATTTGCAACTGTTGCATCTCCAGTGCCTAATCAGAGCCTGGAACACGGTCATGTTCAATAAATCTCTAAGTAAATAAATAATATCTAAACCTCCATTTAAATGAATGGATGATAACTCCCTTGTAGGGTTGTTGGGAGGATTAATTGAGATAAAAATAACTAACATTTAGAGAGCACTTACTTGCCAGGAACTGTTCTAAGCATGTAATTTAGTATGTGAAGTGTGCTTAGAATAGTGCCTGGTGCACCCACCCACACATAAGAATAAACTAGGGTCCCAGGAAGTTAGGCAACGTGGTGAATGGCAAAAGCAGGATTCAGATCGAGGGCTTTCTGAAGCCACAATGCTACCTTCCCCGTCACCGACATCTCTAGTCCAGTAGTTTCCAACCACGGATGGAGAGGTGGAGTGTGTATAAATCCAGGATGTGGAGCACATGTCCATATGTGTATAAAACATGGTGTTGAAGAAATATGTTGATCACAGATACATTTATGACCATTTCAAAATATATTACATGTTACAGTGTTTAATGAAGTACAAATTCATTGTAAATCATTCATGAACTCACAGTAGCCTAGGATGGTGTTGTATTTTCTCAATCACAGAATACTGTGAGTACATCTGTTTTTTATGGGGAAGGTGGTGAAATTTTAATTTTGAGTGAAAACACTCAGATTAGGAACCTCTGAGCTCGCGCTACTTCCTCATGTCACAGATGAGAGTCAGGCTGGGGTGGGGGCCCAGGAAGTGACGCACCCAAGGCCACACGGTGAGTTAGGACAGGCTCAGGGCTAGAACCCAGTCCTGGGACAATCAAGGTTTCCGGAGGGCAAGGGTGTCACACACCAGCGGGATGGTGGGGGGCACAGTCCCCTTCCTTTCTGACAATTCCAACACAGGTGAGGATGGGGAGTTACAGGGCGGTGTGCTCTGGTCTGGAGGGGAGTGCAACTCTTATAAGCACTTGGAGATGCTTTGGCATTTTCCGGTGAAGTTGAGGGTATATACACCGTGTGATTTAGGATTGTGCCCTAGAGAAGCTCTAGACACGTGAATAAGGAAATATGCTCAAGACGGTTCACTGGAGCTTTAAAAAATGGAATAAAGTAAATGAACATCAAGAGGAAAACGTAAGTTGAAGCATTCGAAGACTTTCTTTCCAGTGGTTAGAAAGAATAATCCAGTTACATCCATTCACAGGAATAAATCTCATGGCTGGAAACAGGACAACCTGGGCTGACGCGGGACCTGTTGTGAGGCCTTAGTCCCTTCTCCTCTCCAGGCCTCAGTTTCTTCATCTGTAAAATGGGAACGTGTGATTAGACCAGTGGTTTTCAAACTGTGCTTAGCAAAGCCCTAGAGAGGCTTCACAGGTTCTGCAAATTTAGATGCAAATGTCACCTTTCAAAAAGATTTTAAACTATTTTAAAACTGTAGGAAACAGTATGCACACTCCAATGTGCTTTGTACAAATGTTAACCCTTCGCAGACTGGTGGTGCCAGGGCAGTGGGAAGGCTGCCCCACTCCTATTCTACAGAACTCAGAGTGAGCTCCCCGCCGTCCCCGTTTCATCGGAGCACGTCCTGAGACCTCAAGGCAGCCGCTGTTAACATCTGTTGCCATTTTCAACTGCTCAGCTGAGGAAGTCAAGGTTTTGTTTCAATGTCGTGTAACCAAAGCAAAACATAGCAATAATTTCTGTGTTTTAGAAGATGATAATGGTCATCCATAATTTCAAATTTGTACTTTCTGTTAAATTTTATTTACTAATGCAAAAAAATTGTTAAAATAACCTTTTTCTTTTGCTAATTTGATATTCACAGGAGACTTGTAGTCCCAAGAGTTCCTGAATACCCTCATACGATTTCAGTTTCTCCTAATATTTGCTATCATACATTAGGGTGGTATATTTGTCAAAACTAAGAAACCAACCTGGGTATATTACTATTAAGTAAACTCTAGATTTTATTTGGATTTCACTGTGTTTTTTCCCCACTAATGTCCCTTTTCTGTTCTAAGATCCAATCAATCCAGGACACCACGTTACATTCAGTAAAATTTGTATTTTCCTCAATCTCAATGTCCTCATTTAACAAATAAATGTGCTAAATGTAAGCCCGTAGTTTTATACTAATAAAATTTTTATCTATTTTGTGTAATGAAATTCCAGGAAGACTCTCTGGGGGAAGAGAGCAGGGATATACTGGGTTGTTGTTCTTTTTTGTTTGTTTGTTTGTTTGTTTTGCAGTACGCGGGCCTCTCACTGTTGTGGCCTCCCCCGTTGCAGAGCACAGGCTCCGGATGCGCAGGCTCAGCGGCCATGGCTCACGGGCCCAGCTGCTCCACGGCATGTGGGATCTTCCTGGACCGGGGCACGAACCTGTGTCCCCTGCATCGGCAGGCGGACTCTCAACCACTGCGCCACCAGGGAAGCCCCTATACTGTTTTTTTAAACAGTTTGCAAACACCTGGAGGAGCTGATCCTTGAGGCCGGTGTGATCCCAGCAGCCCGTGGGGCACAGTTCCAGCACTGTCGGGTCTACCAGGACTTGCTAAAGAGAACTAAGTCCCCAGCTCTCAGTGTGGAAGTTTCATGCCCTCTTTAGGTTGAAATTGCCCCTGGCTATTCATCCTGAAGGGACTGGGGTGCCTTTCTCCAATAGAACGAACATGAGCCAGGCGTTCATTTATTCATTCGTTCTTTTGACAAATATTTAAGCACCTGCCATGTGCCAGGCAGTCTAGGAGCTGGGGCTACCGATGGGTCAAGTAGACGAATTACTGCCCTCGTGGAGCTTATATTCTAGTGGAAGAGATAATGACAAATGAGAGAGAAGTAAACTATACGATGTGCTAGATGGTGATGCCTAGAGAAAAAACGTAGTGGGAAAGGGACATGAAAGGTTGGTGGGAGGTGAAATTTTACATCAGGAAGGAGCACACATCCTGGGGAAGAGCATCCTAGCAGAGGGGTTGGCAAGTGCAAAGGCCCTGAGGCAGGAGCACACCTGTGCGCTTGAGGAACAGCAAGAGGGCCGGTGAGGCTGTGGGGGAGAGACCAGTTAGGAGGCTGGATGGAACCTGAGGGCCTGCCCAGAGCCTTCCAGAAACGATAGCTGGAGACTTTGGGGCAGCCCTGAGGCTCTAGGTCAGCAGCAGAGGCTGAGCACTCCTAGTCTGAGCTTTCATACGAGTGTGACCACGTGTGCATCCCTGGGGCAGCAGGAATACACCCTGACCGACAGTGGAACATCTCAGATGTGTCCCTACAGGGAGCGAACTGGTAGAGTAGGGCTGGCCTGGGTACCGTGCTAGGGCGGCTGCTGGCACCTCTCCTGACCCAGCTCCCTGAGGAGCCACAGACACAAGGAATGGGTGTTAGCCAGCCTCCCACGGCCAGCCTGCCCTCGGATGGGGCCCATGGGGGCGGAGTGAGGCGGGGCACTGCCCAGGCAGGTCTCCCTGTGCCGGCATCAGGCCCTGGACTTAACAACCCACGGAGAAATGAACCCTGCCGCTCTCGGGGCTCTTGAGAAATTAGGAGAAACTTGGGAAGCAAGAGGAACTTCCTGCAATTCATGGCATGGGTCGGGGGGGTGGTTAGAGATATTTTCATGTGAATATTAAACCGAAATGTCCTTCTACACATGGCTAAATCTACAAAGTGTGGTCCATCCATTCAATGGAACTCAGCGGTAAAAAGGAAAGAGCCATTGATATTGGCACCAACATGGATGTGTCTCCACAAAGGATGCTGAGTGAAAGAAGCCAGCCAGAGGGATTTCCCTGGTGGCGCAGTGGTTAAGAATCTGCCTGCCAATGCAGGGGACACGGGTTCGAGCCCTGGTCCAGGAAGCTTCCCACATGCCATGGAGCAACTAAGCCCGTGCGCCACAACTACTGAGCCCACGTGCCACAACTACTGAAGCCCGCGCACCTAGAGCCCATGCTTCGCAACAAGAGAAGCCACCGCAATGAGAAGCCTGCGCACCGCAACGAAGAGTAGACCCCGCTCACCGCAACTAGAGAAAGCCCGCACACAGCAACGAAGACCCAACTCAGCCATTAAAAAAGGAAAAGAAAGAAGCCAGCCAGAATAGAGCACATACTGTATGATTCCATGTATACCAAGTTCCAGGAAACACAAACTAATCTACAGTGACATAAAGCAGATTGCTGATTGCCTGGGAATGGGAGGGCAGCAGGAAGGGACTGGAGTAAATTGGGGGGGCGATGAATACGTTCATGATCTTGACTGTGGAAATGGGTGCCCAGTTGTGTACATATGTCAGAATTTATCAAGCTGTATGCTTTAAATATGTGCAACTTATTGTATGCCAATTTATACATCAATATATTTGAAAAATGTAAATGGAGTAAACACTCCAAGTAAAAGAGATAGAGTGGGAAAAATAAAAGGTGTGACTTTATTTTCCAAGATTTTACTTATACTTTATGTATATATGTACATTTATATATGTTTAAAACATTACATGTTCTATATTTCATGTATAATTTTATACATGATTATACACTGTAATGTATACTTCTGTTTTGTATTTGTATTATATAAATATATTTGATTTTTATGTATATTTTATCTTATATGAGTTTACACATTTATAAATCTATTTGACATACTGTATATAATTTATACATGTTGTGTGCTATATAAAAGTTTGCATTTATTCATTTTATATATTATGAACATATATTTTTTTAAATTTATTTATTTATTTATTTTTGGCTGCGTTGGGTCTTCGTTGCTGTGCTTGGGCTTTCTCTAGTCGTGGTGAGTGGGGGCTACTCTTCATTGCGGTGCGCGGGCTTCTCATTGCGGTGGCTTCTCTTGTTGCGGGCTCTAGGCACGCGGGCTTCAGTAGTTGTGGCACGCGGGCTCAGTAGTTGTGTCTCATGGGCTGTAGAGCACAGGCTCAGTAGTTGTGGTGCATGGGCTTAGCTGCTCCGCAGCATGTGGAATCTTCCCGGACCAGGGCTCGAACCCATGTCCCCCGCATTGGCAGGCGGATTCTTAACCACTGTGCCACCAGGGAAGCCCATGAACATATTCTTGTGTGTGTATGTGTGTTTATAAAGAAAATCCCAGGCTCCCTAAGGGGTGATTGATTCAATCGCCTCATTCCATCAGCCAAAGCTCTCTCCAAGATTTCTCCAAATTCCCAACTGTTCGAAGTCCTAGACTTTCAGCCTCTGTCTCCTGGCTGTGGCTTTATCTGCAGCCCGGTATCAGTTTATAAACGAGACACACATCTTCTCTCCACACCCCTGCTACTCCCCAAGTAACCTCGAATACAAAGCTGCTGCCTAAAAACTGAATTTTCCGTGAATGCCAGGGAATCACAGCAGCACCTCACAGCAAGCAACTTAAAAGGGCATCTTATTCCTCGGGCCATCCTGGCTGGGGCTTCTCCTCCGCCCCACCGCCCAGCGCTCCTCCCTCCCGGCTCCCACTTTCCTCTATGCCCCGCCCTGCTGGGCCACCTCCGCTCCTTCTCTTCCGAGCAGGGCATTCTGCCTGCCCAGAACCTCCTCCCAGACTCTCAAAATGTTCCACAGAACAAAAGACCAACAGAGAGGTAGTTGACAGCTGTTGTTTTCCAGCCTCCTACATATATATATATACAGGCTTGTAACTGCACATGCATATGTATTCATGTGTACACACACACAGGCTTACCCCCCAAACACCCACCGAGATGCTAACCCAAAACGCAGCTCCCGAGGACCCCCTGGGTTCCCGTCCCCTCCCCACGCCCACGTCCCAGGGGCCCTCAGAGCTGCTGCTTCACCCCCCCCACTCTCTGAAGTGTCTTTGCTTCCTGTCCTAAAGTGCTACTCCGCATCCCTGCTCTCTCCCTCAGGGGCTTCGTTTCCTGAGTAAGCAGCAAGCCCGCCAGTACAAAGGCTGAATAAACAGTCGGTAGAAATGAACTTGAACGTTCAGGGAGAGGAACAAAGACTTTCGACATGAGCCGGGGAGGGAATCATAATTGCCAGAGAGAGAGTAGCCGCGGGCTCCGGGTTGCAGGAGACACAGAAGCAGGGGTGTTGACAGTGGCGGAGACGGGCAGGTGCGATGCTGATTTGATAAGCAGAAGGGCGAGAATTCTAATGTAATGGAGATGTTGATGGAAAGGGGAATTGGGACTGAGAAAGGAGAGGGCTTCTGTAGGCAGCCACCTGAGGATGTGTGCCCGGATGCGGGGTGGGGGGGGTGTCCCAGCCTCACCGCCCAGCCCAGCTGGGAGGGAAGGGGCATCTGGCAGCAGGGGCCTGGGCAGCAGGCGTTCTGATGGTGTCACCCCCCTGGAGCCATACTTATGGCCAAGGAGGCAACCCACGGTGGTTCAAGGGGACAGAGGTGGGGGGACCAGCAGTTGGGGCCTCCATGTGGAGGAAAGGCTCCAGGGAAGGGGGTAGACCCCACCCTGGAAGGACCCACAGAAGCAGATAAAGATGGTCTGTTTGAGAGACTTCTTGCAAGAAGCACTCAGCCAATGTTGCCCTCACACCTACCCCATTCAGCAGCAGCAGGGCATAAATAAGAAACAAAATACTTAATAAGTGCATCCTAGAGGTCAGAAACTTTAGGTTAGAGTTCCACAATTTGAGATGGCACTATTATTACTGACCCTAGTTCACAGATGAGCAAACTGAGGCCCAGAGAGGTTAAGTAACTTCCCTGAGATCACACAGCTCTTAGCCAGTCGCAGCCAAAACACAAGGAGATAGTCACGGAATTCCCTTTGCGGCATTTCACCCTCTTTTAACTGAGTTTCTGTAGTATCTGCTTGAAGGCAAATGCACTTAATCGTTTATTCTGTCAACAAAAGATTTTTGCGGGCCTATGGTGCTCTGGGTCCTGTTTCATATACTAGTTACAGAAAGAGAAGACATGTCCTTCTCTCAACAGACTCACAAATGCTAGGAGGCGATGTCTCAGTAGAAGGGTGCTCCACGTGCTGTGATGGCCCCGGGCAGCCGTGAGGGATGGGTTGGGGGTACCGTTTCTCACCTGGTGGGGAGAATTCAGAAGTACTTCCTAGAAGAGGGACCTTCAACGTGTTAGAGGAAGACGGGACAACCAGAAGCAGAGACAGCTTCAGCAGAGGCAAAGGGCAAGAGAACTCGACTTTCCAAAGTTTGGAGTGACTGGAGCTGAAGGTTGAGGGCGGTGGTGAGTCTGGAGGCTCTGAAGGCCCACAGCGTTCTGGAAGCCTTTCTGGACACACCAGGGGTCTCCCCTGAGGGTGGTGAGAATGGCCGGAGCCCCCATCCAGCCTGAAAATGAGGATAAAGAAACCTTCTGGGAGTGTTTCCCTCCCTGAGAGAAATGGAGGCAGCTCCCTAGGGCCCGTGGCCGGTCCACTCAGGTTAGTGGGCGAGGATCCGAACATCAAACCGTGACCTTTCAGAGGAACATCACGCCGTGCCACCTCCGGATGCCCAGGAAGCCGCAGGAGGGACACACAGTGTCCCTGTTGCTAAGTTGCTTCATGTTCTATATGTTCTCAGGTCCGAGGACACACCATAAATATTCATAGAGGGAAATACAAGTGAGGCCCCTCGGTGCTCCGGAAGAAACCACCCAGGACACCTGGCTTTTGTCATCCTGCCTTTAAATGCCAGGTCAGAGCGGAGGAAGAACTATACCCTCTAAAACCCGGCTTCATTCATTTGTTTAACAAAAGACATCTCCATGCTCTGTGGCCTCTTAATTTCCGTAGATGTTAAAGTGCAGAGAATTAAAGAATCAATGGGCAATTAAGGAGGCACTGGCAGGTTCTGGCCAAGAGCGTGTTATTTATTTATTCAGCCAGCCACACTGATTTTTAAAACGCTAACTTTCCCTTTTGTTTCTGACATCAAAAATATATCAAACTAAACTGTACAAGTCATAGCTGAAAAAAATTATTTGCACGATGCATTGCCCCTTTGAAGGTGGAGCCACCTGCACAAGGAATTTTTGTCTGTATCCAAAAAAAAAAAAAAAAAGATATGAATTCATTCTGGCACTGGCCTCCCCTTAGGACACAGATAGGATTGAAAAGATAGAAATAAGATTTTAATACACTAGTGATTTTTCCACCTAGTCTCAAGGTTCTTTTTGATTTCTGAGCATCCATCTTCCTGGATCATCTTGGGAGGGTTGCAAGATTTTAGTCCATTAACACAGTGGTTGCTTTGGTGAAATTTCAAAACGGGTAGAAAAAATAGCCATAGTGGGGACATAGGCTGGCCAGCCTCTGTGTTTCTGCTCCTAGTCCAGGACCTTTCATCTAAAGTGGGGGTTCCCTAGTGACCCCCCTTTTTCCCTCCATCCAGCTGCCACCATTTGACACGCCTAACCTAAAAAGAAAAATAAAAAGTCGCCACCCAGTCTCTTGTTCCTTAACTGCTCCCCCATTTGGATGAGCCCTGTCCAAATATGGACAACGTGGATGTCCCTGCACCAGCGACCTTCACTGTCCCCCTCCCCAGCCTTCCCCCCTGCCCCCCCACCGCTCACTCCTCTCCAGCAAGACCTCTATCCACTTCCACTCACATTTACCCAAGCTACCCCAAGGTAGATTCTAGGACAGTGATTCTCAAACTTAAGCGTGCAGCAGAACCACATTAAAACAGTTTCTGATTGGCACGTTAAAACAGTTTCTGATTCAGTAGACCTGAGAATTTGCATTTCTAATAAATTCTGAGATTGAGACCTTACTTGAAGAACCACTGTTGGAAGACAAATCGGTTGGTAGAGTCAATACTTCCAGAAACTTGTGCTATGGCGCCATCTAGTGGTCTAAGACCACAGTGGCAGCAACCTGTGCTGGGCGAATTGCAGACCCTGAAAATTACCCAAGAAATTCTTGGCTTGCGGGGGAGTGCGTCTCCCTTTGTTGTCTCTACTTTTTTTTTTTTTTTTTTTTTTTTTAGGTAAGCTTTTTATCGAAGTTAAATGATTTCTCTTCATCCTCTGAGCAACCACAGGCAGAACTGAGACTTCAGGACAAGTCTTTTGAAGCCAAAAATTCAACTGTACAGACTTTGGTGTTTGTCCCCCAGATTCTTCTAACCTAAGGCATGACAACTCGTCTGACACACTGGCAAACAGCAAAACAGCCACCCAGGTTACACAATATTTAATTGCTAATTTAATTTAACCCAAAACAGTCCTCAACACTTCCTGGCATCCAGGTTAAAGAAGGAAATAAGTGTGCCATCTTTTCACAATCTGAAGCAAGGGGGCATAACTGTTAAAGAGGAAAATCAAATTGCCCCAAGTTCTAGAAGCAGTAGATCTCAAATTTAAGAGGGCAGGAGTTTAGCTGGGGGATTTATCGAAAATGCAGATTCCCAGTCCCATTCTTAAGAGTTTCTGGTAGGACCCAGCACTTTGCATTTTTAACAGTCACTCCAGGTAAACTCTGAAAGCAGATGGCATGAGCCCCTGATTTGAGAAAGACTATCTGAAAAAGTAACCTCCTGTTACTTTTGGAGGTTAGGTTACAAGATGTTACAAGATGCTCATGTACACTGGATGATTCCATTCCTATGAAGTTCCAGAATAGGTGAAACTAATCTTGAGGTGACAAAAGAATAATGATTACCTGGGGGAGGGAGCATTGACTAGAAAACTCCATGAGAGAAACTCCGGGAAATGTTCCTCTTTCTTCACCAGAGCATGGTTACCCAAGGTGTAATTATATGCAAAAATGTATACATTCTACACTCAAGACCTGGGAACTTTATACACAAATATAGAGTATACATTGTACCTCAAAGGTAATAATATATATACACACATGTATATATATTTACCTCAATGCCCAGGCTGCAGCCCAGCTCAGTTAAATCTGCATCTCTGAGAACAGGTCCCAGGCATTGGTAGTTTTAGAAGCAGTTCCAATATGCAGCCAGGGTTGGACACAACCAACCCCCCGGGACCAGTGCTTCTCAAACCCTGACGTGCACACGAATCACCGGGAGTCTTATTAAGATGATGTGGGTCCGTGGGGGGCCTGAGAGTCTCTCCAGGTGCTGCCAGTGCACTGGGCTTGTGGACCACACTTTGCTGCCCCAGTGAGGGCCCTCCTGGTCCACCCAGGGCTCTGGCCTGGTCACCCAACCAGGAACAAGGCCTTCAGCAGAGGACAGTCTACAAGACACAGAGCTGCCCCTACAGAGAATCCCAAGGAACCTCAAGATTCTGTAATTCTCAACGTTTGAAGACTTCACGGTTGGAAGAGGCAGGACATATTGAGTTGGATTTTTAAACTGGGGGGACAAGTGCACAAGGGTTTACAGTGGGGGGCGGCTCAGCCAACTTTCTCCGTAAAGGACTAGGTATTTGGGGCTTTGCAGGGCAGCTTCTATCACAGGTTCTCAACTTCGTGGCTGCAGCACAAACGCAATCCCTAGACAACAGGTAAACAACGGCCATCGCTGTGTGAGAGTAAAACTGTTTACAAACACAGGCCTGGCTGTGACCGTGTTTACGTCACACTATCATGCACGCGGCTGAATAGGAACATGAGAACCTCATAATCGTCTCCCCGGAGAGGAAATGTATGTCTGGGGGACAGGAAAGGAGGCAGCCTTGCATTGTTATCTTCACGAATCTTTGGAATTGTGTACTGTGTACATTCATCCCCTTTTAAAAAACCAAAAACAGAGACAGAACTTGCCCACAGGACGTATTTGCAGACAGCCTGCTGTGAAGCTGCGTCTGCTCTTTGACCAGTCCCTTGTCCAAGTGCCGTGGGGACAAGGCCCATCTCAGCGGGAGGAGGGCCTTGCTTCTCCCCCCACTTCCCCCACTTTCCTTGGCCTCCCCTTCCTTCAGCGGAGCCTGGGGGAGGCCACCTCCTGCCGGGAGCCCCCCCAGCAGCACAGGAAGGTTGGCCTCACTTGTCCTTGTCCACATGGCTCCTTTGGCTCCATAAAGTGAAGCAGAGGCACTGCATGCAGGGAAAAGCACCGTCAAGTCTGGAAGGCTCGGGTTCAAGTCCAGCTCTGCCGATTCTGAGCCCCGGGTGCCCACCTCAACCAGTGGTTGCCAGGATCCCATAGGAAGTGAGGGAAGGCAGCCCCACAGCAAAGCGCCATCTGTGCAGACCTCACGGAGCCCACCTCCCAAACAGAGATGCTTCTTAAAGGGCCAGAGTGCGCCCCATCCTTGCAGCCCTCTAAGCAGGACGCTTGGCATACAGCAGGCACTCAATGGAGGAAGAGACTTGGAATACAGCAGGCGCTCAGTGGGGAGGAAGAGACTTGGCATACAGCAGGCGCTCAATGGGTAGGAAGAGACCAGTGGGAACAGTAGCAGAGCTCCTGCCCTTCACCAAGTCAGGGGGGCCGGGAGAGATGAGAAACCCACCCCTGGTCGAGCTAAGAGGTGGTCGCCTTCCCCAGCTTCTCACACGCCGACTGTCATCACCAGATGTCAGCTGGGCCTATTGCTAGCAACCAACAGCCAAGATCTCTCCTAGATAATCTGCTTTGTAAAAATACAAAATAAGTCAGCCTCATTAAGAGAAATCTCCAGGAAGGCCCTTACAGATCAGTCTAAAATCAAACCTGGACTTCCGGGGAAGATGGCGGAAGAGTAAGACGCGGAGATCACCTTCCTCCCCACAGATACACCAGAAATACAGCTACACGTGGAACAGCTCCTACAGAACACCTACTGAACGCTGGCAAAAGACCCCAGACCTCCCAAAAGGCAAGAAACTCCCCACATACCTGGGTAGGGCAAAGCGGAGAGATTCCCACACAGAGGATCGGTGCCGACCGGCACTCGCCAGCCCGAGAGGCTTGTCTGCTCGCCCGCCGGGGCGGACGGGGCTGGGAGCTGAGGCTTCGGCTTCGGTCAGGGCGCAGGGAGAGGAGTGGGGCTGGCGGCGAGAACTCAGCCTGAAGGGGTTAGTGCGCCACGGCCGGCCGGGAGGGAGTCCGGGAAAAAGTCTGGAGCTGCCGAAGAGGCAAGACTTTTCCTTCCCTCTTTGTTTCCTGGTGCGCGAGGAGAGGGGATTCAGAGCGCTGCTTAAAGGAGTTCCAGAGACGGGCGCGAGCCGCGGCTCGCGGACCACAGAGAGGGGCGTGGGACGCTGGGGCTGCTGCTGCCGCCGCCAAGAGGCCTGTGTGCGAGCGCAGGTCACTGTCCACGCCCCCCTTCCGGGGAGGCTGTGCAGCCCGTCACTGCCGGGGTCCCGGGATCCAGGGACAGCTTCCCTGGGAGAACGCACGGCGCGCCTCGGGCTGGTGCAACGTCACGCCGGCCTCTGCCGCTGCAGGCTCGCCCCGCACTCCGTGCCCCTCCCCCCCCCCCCCCCCCCCCCGGCCTGAGTGAGCCAGAGTCCCCGAAGCGGCTGCTCCTTTAACCTACTCCCGTCTGAGTGGGAACAGATGCCCTCAGTAGACCTACACGCAGAGGCGGGGCCAAATCCAAAGCTGAGACCTGGGAGCTGTGAGAACAAAGAAGAGAAAGGGAAATCTCTCCCAGCAGCCTCAGAAGCAGCGGATTAAAGCTCCACAATCAACTTGATATACCCTGCATCTGTGGAATACCTGAATAGACAACGAATCATCCCAAATTGAGGAGCCAGGAGTCAGTGCTGTGCCTCTGAGGTGGGAGAGCCAACTTCAGGACACTGGTCCACAACAGACCTCCCAGCTCCACATAATATCAAACGGCGAAAATCTTCCAGAGATCTCCATCTCAACACCAGCACCCAGCTTCACTCAACGACCAGCAAGCTACAGTGCTGGACACCCTATGCCAAACAACTAGCAAGATAGGAACACAACGCAACCCATTAGCAGAGAGGCTGCCTAAAATCATAAAAAGTCCACAGACACCCCGAAACACACCACCAGACGTGGACCTGCCCACCAGAAAGACAAGATCCAGCCTCATCCACCAGAACACAGGCACCCTCCACCAGGAAGCCTACACGACCCACTGAACCAACTTTAGCCACTGGGGACAGACACCAAAAACAACGGGAACTACGAACCTGCAGCCTGCAAAAAGGAGACCCCAAACACAGTAAGATAAGCAAAATGAGAAGACAGAAAAACACACAGCAGGAGAAGGAGCAAGATAAAAACCCACCAGACCTAACAAATGAAGAGGAAATAGGGAGTCTACCTGAAAAAGAATTCAGAATGATAGTAAACATGATCCAAAATCTTGGAAATAGAATAGACAAAATGCAAGAAACAGTTAACAAGGACCTAGAAGAACTAAAGATGAATCAAGCAATGTTTGAAAACACAATAAGTGAAATGAAAAATACTCTAGATGGGATCAATAGCAGAATAACTGAGGCAGAAGAACGGATAAGTGACGTGGAAGATAAAATAGTGGAAATAACTACTACAGAGCAGAAGAAAGAAAAAAGAATGAAAAGAACTGAGGACAGTCTCAGAGACCTCTGGGACAACATTAAACGCACCAACATTCGAATTATAGGGGGTTCCAGAAGAAGAAGAGAAAAAGAAAGGGACTGAGAAAATATTTGAAGAGATTATAGTTGAAAACTTCCCTAATATGGGAAAGGAAATAGTCAAGTCCAGGAGGCACAGAGAGTCCCATACAGGATAAATCCAAGGAGAAATATGCCAAGACACATATTAATCAAACTGTCAAAAATTAAATACAAAGAAAACATATTAAAAGCAGCAAGGGAAAAACAACAAACAACACACAAGGGAATCCCCATAAGGTTAACAGCTGACCTTTCAGCAGAAACTCTGCAAGCCAGAAGGGAGTGGCACGACATATTTCAAGTGATGAAGGAGAAAAACCTGCAACCAAGATTACTCTACCCAGCAAGGATCTCATTCAGATTTGATGGAGAAATTAAAACCTTTACAGACAAGCAAAAGCTGAGAGAGTTCAGCACCACCAAACCAGCTTTACAACAAATGCTAAAGGAACTGCTCTAGGCAAGAAACACAACAGAAGGAAAAGACCTACAATAACGAACCCAAAACAATTAAGAAAATGGGAATAGGAACATACATATCGATAATTACCTTAAATGTAAATGGACTAAATGCTCCCACCAAAAGACACAGATTGGCTGAATGGATACAAAACCAAGACCCATATATATGCTGTCTACAAGAGACCCACTTCAGACCTAGAGACACATACAGACTCAAAGTAAGGGGATGGAAAAAGATATTCCATGCAAATGGAAACCAAAAGAAAGCTGGAGTAGCAATTCTCATATCAGACAAAATAGACTTTAAAATAAAGACTACTAGAAGAGACAAAGAAGGACACTACATAATGATCAAGGGATCGATCCAAGAAGAAGATATAACAATTGTAAATATTTATGCACCCAACATAGGAGCACCTCAATACATAAGGCAAATACTAACAGCCATAAAAGGGGAAATCGACACTAACACAATCATAGTAGGGGACTTTAACACCCCACTTTCACCAATGGACAGATCATCCAAAATGAAAATAAATAAGGAAACACAAGCTTTAAATGATACATTCAACAAGATGGACTTAATTGATATTTATAGGACATTCCATCCAAAAACAACAGAATACACATTTTCCTCAAGTGCTCATGGAACATTCTACAGGACAGATCATATCTTGGGTCACAAATCAAGCCTTGGTAAATTTAATAAAATTGAAATTGTATCAAGTATCTTTTCTGACCACAATGCTATGAGACTAGATATCAATTACAGGAAAAGATCTGTAAAAAATACAAACACATGGAGGCTAGACAATATACTACTTAATAATGAAGTGATCACTGAAGAAATCAAAGAGGAAGTTAAAAAATACCTAGAAACGGGGCTTCCCTGGTGGCGCAGTGGTTGAGAGTCCGCCTGCCGATGCAGGGGACACGGGTTCGTGCCCCGGTCCAGGAAGATCCCACATGCCACGGAGTGGCTAGGCCCATGAGCCATGGCCACTGAGCCTGCGCATCCGGAGCCTGTGCTCCGTGGCGGGAGAGGCCACAACGGTGAGAAGCCCGCACACCGCAAAAAAAAAAAAAAAAAAAAAAAATACCTAGAAACAAATGACAGTGGAGACACAATGACCCAAAACCTATGGGATGCAGCAATAGCAGTTCTAAGAGGGAAGTTTATAGCAATACAATCCCACCTTAAGAAACAGGAAACATCTCGAATAAACAACCTAACCTTGCACCTAAAGCAATTAGAGAAAGAAGAACAAAAACATCGCAAAGTTAGCAGAAGGAAAGAAATCATAAAAATCAGATCAGAAATAAATGAAAAAGAAATGAAGGAAATGATAGCAAAGATCAATAAAACTAAAAGCTGGTTCTTTGAGAAGATAAACAAAATTGATAAACCATTAGCCAGACTCATCAAGAAAAAAAGGGAGAAGACTCAAATCAATAGAATTAGAAATGAAAAAGGAGAAGTAACAACTGACACTGCAGAAATACAAAAGATCATGAGAGATTACTACAAGCAACTCTATGCCAATAAAATGGACAGCCTGGAAGAAATGGACAGATTCTTAGAAATGCACAACCTGCCGCGACTGAACCAGGAAGAAATAGATAATATGAACAGACCAATCACAAGCACTGAAATTGAAACTGTGATTAAAAATCTTCCAACAAACAAAAGCCCAGGACCAGATGGCTTCACAGGCGAATTCTATCAAACATTTAGAGAAGAGCTAACACCTATCCTTCTCAAACTCTTCCAAAATATAGCAGAGGGAGGAACACTCCCAAACTCATTCTATGAGGCCACCATCACCCTGATACCAAAACCAGACAAAGGTGTCACAAAGAATGAAAACTACAGGCCAATATCACTGATGAACATAGATGCAAAAATCCTCAACAAAATACTAGCAGACAGAATCCAACAGCACATTAAATGGATCATACACTATGGTCAAGTGAGGTTTATCCCAAGTATACAAGGATTCTTCAATATACGCAAATCAATCAACGTGATACACCATATTAACAAATTGAAGGAGAAAAACCATATGATCATCTCAATAGATGCAGAGAAAGCTTTCGACAAAATTCAACACCCATTTATGATAAAAACCCTGCAGAAAGTAGGCATAGAGGGAACTTTCCTCAACATAATAAAGGCCATATAGGACAAACCCACAGCCAGCATCGTCCTCAATGGTGAAAAACTGAAACCATTTCCACTAAGATCAGGAACAAGACAAGGTTGCCCACTCTCACCACTCTTATTCAACATAGTTTTGGAAGTTTTAGCCACAGCAATCAGAGGAGAAAAGGAAATAAGAGGAATCCAAATTGGAAAACAAGAAGTAAAGCTGTCACTGTTTGCAGATGACATGATACTATACATAGAGAATCCTAAAGATGCTACCAGAAAACTACTAGAGCTAATCAATGAATTTGGTAAAGTAGCAGGATACAAAATTAATGCACAGAAATCTCTGGCATTCCTATATACTAATGATGAAAAATCTGAAAATGAAATCAAGGAAACACTCCCATTTACCACTGCAACAAAAAGAATAAAATATCTAGGAATAAACCTACCTAAGGAGACAAAAGACCTGTATGCAGAAAATTATAACACACTGATGAAAGAAATTAAAGATGATACAAATAGATGGAGAGATATACCATGTTCTTGGATTGGAAGAATCAACATTGTGAAAATGACTCTACTACCCAAAGCAATCTACAGATTCAATGCAATCCCTATCAAACTACTACTGGCATTTTTCACAGAACTAGAACAAAAAATTTCACAATTTCTATGGAAACACAAAAGACCCCGAATAGCCAAAGCAATCTTGAGAACGAAAAATGGAGCTGGAGCCTGGAGGGGTGGGATGGGGAGGGTGGGAGGGAGGGAGATGCATGAGGGAAGGGATGTGGGAACAGATGTATATGTATGACTGACTCACTTTGTTATAAAGCAGAAACTAATTACAAAAAAAAATGGAGCCGGAGGAATCAGGCTCCCTGACTTCAGACTATACTACAAAGCTACAGTAATCAAGACAGCATGGTACTGGCACAAAAACAGAAAGATAGATCAATGGGACAGGATAGAAAGCCCAGAGATAAACCCACGCACATATGGTCACCTTATCTTTGATAAAGGAGGCAGGAATGTACAGTGGAGAAAGGACAGTCTCTTCAATAAGTGGTGCTGGGAAAACTGGACAGGGACATGTAAAAGTATGAGATTAGATCACTCCCTAACACCATACACAAAACTAAGCTCAAAATGGATTAAAGACCTAAATGTAAGGCCAGACACTATCAAACTCTTAGAGGAAAACATAGGCAGAACACTGTATGACATAAATCACAGCAAGATCCTTTTTGACCCACCTCCTAGAGAAATGGAAATAAAGACAAAAATAAACACATGGGACCTAATGAAACTTCAAAGCTTTTGCACAGCAAAGGAAACCATAAATAAGACCAAAAGACAACCCTTAGAATGGGAGAAAATATTTGCAAATGAAGCAACTGACAAAGGATTAATCTCCAAAATTTATAAGCAGCTCATGCAGCTCAATAACAAAAAAACAAACAACCCAATCCAAAAATGGGCAGAAGACCTAAATAGACATTTCTCCACAGAAGATATACAGACTGCCAACAAACACATGAAAGGATGCTCAACATCTTTACTCATTAGAGAAATGCAAATCAAAACTACAATGAGATATCATCTCACACCAGTCAGAATGGCCATCATCAAAAAATCTAGAAACAATAAATGCTGGAGAGGGTATGGAAAAAAGGGAACACTCTTGCACTGCTGGTGGGAATGTGAATTGGTACAGCCGCTATGGAGAACGGTATGGAGGTTGCTTAAAAAACTACAAATAGAACTACCATATGACCCAGCAATCCCACTACTGGGCATATACCCTGAGAAAACCATAATTCAAAAAGAGTCATGTACCAAAATGTTCACTGCAGCTCTATTTACAATAGCCCGGAGATGGAATCAACCTAAGTGTCCATCATCGGACGAATGGGTAAAGAAGATGTGGCATGTATATACAATGGAATATTACTCAGCCATAAAAAGAAACGAAATTGAGCTATTTGTAATGAGGTGGATGGACCTAGAGTCTGTCATACAGAGTGAAGTAAGTCAGAAAGAGAAAGACAAATACTGTATGCTGACACATATATATGGAATTTAAGGAAAAAAATGTCATGAAGAACATAGGGGTAAGACAGGAATAAAGACACAGACCTACTAGAGAATGGACTTGAGGATATGGGGAGGGGGAAAGGTAAGCTGTGAGAAAGCGAAAGAGAGGCGTGGACATATATACACTACCAAACGTAAGGTAGACAGCTAGTGGGAAGCAGCCGCATAGCACAGGGAGATCAGCTCGGTGCTTTGTGACCGCCTGGAGCGGTAGGATAGGGAGGGTGGGAGGGAGACGCAAAAGGGAGGGGATATGGGAACATATGTATATGTTTAACTGATTAAATTTGTTATAAAGCAGAAACTAACACACCATTGTTAAGCAATTATACTCCAATAAAGATGTAAAAAAAAAAAAGAGAATCAGAATAAATAGATAATTCATGTTCTACCGGGACTAAAAAAAATCAAATCAAATCAAATCAAACCTGGCAAGTACCTCTGTGCTCATCTAATTCGGTCAAGGGGACAGAGAGGGCAAGGAGCTTGCTCCAAGGTCATGGCCAGAGCTCTGAGTCCTCGGAGGAAAGTCTGGGACCCAGAATGGTTTCGTGGCTCAGGACAAGCTAGGATAGGCCCCATGTGACCCCCAGACCTCATGACTCATGCCAGACCTCGTACACCACACCCTGCCTTCGTTGGCTGCAGCTCTGTCCTACACCATCTTCATGCCAGGACCCAGGCACATGGACTAGTCTCCACCTGGAACTCAGTGGATGCTGGGCCAGAGGGAGAGGCCCAGTGAGTCACATGCTGGCTCTTGAAGCATCTGCCCTGGGACAAAGGCCACCTCGATCCACCTTTTGCTGAGATGCCCGAGTGCCAAGATGTGCAATCCTACTGTGTGGAGGGGAGAGAGAGGGTGGATTTTTTGGCAAGAAGATGTCCACTCCAGCAGAGATGCTCAGCCTGACAAACGCTGGTGTGTCAGGACAAAAAGACAGGATTCATACATGCAAGGACTCATACCTGTTAAGAAAACAAAAAAAACTCAAAAGAAATACAACAGACAAAAGTGAATCAAAGAACTTGGGAAGAGGTATATAAGAAACAGGTGAGCAAACAGAGCTCCCAATAGGGAGTTGGACCAAAAACTTTCTTGATAACATGATTGAAGTTCAATATCACCATTAAAAGATTCCTGAGATAGAGGCATATGTGAGAAGTTTGTAATCCTGAACTGAATTCTACATGATTTCAACAAAACCCAGGAGACACAGAGTGTGTGTGTGTGTGTGTGTGTGTGCGCGCGCACACGTGCACTTGTAGGAAGGGCAAAAATTTGACATTCTGCTGAGTTTCTTCTTGTTCAGGGAGAAAGTGGATAACTGAAATCCACTGATAACATAGAATCAAGATGTTGAATGCTAACTTACTACAGGGAAAATTTTTGACCAAACAAATAATGATGAAAGCAAAAGAAGAGCCAATTAGAAAACATAATAGGAACATGAACTAAATGACAAATAATATTGCAACAGTGATCACAATCGACAAGTTAAATTCACCTATTGACTTTCCAGATTTCACCAAAAAAAAAGTTCCAGCAATGTGCTGTTTACAAACCACCTACCTCCTGTAAAGTGATAGAGAAAAGATGCTTTTGTTTTGAATATAAGTTCAAAACAAAAAGAACCAAACAGGAAGACATTTTATATTGATGAGAAAATACCATTCACGAGTTTTTTTTTTTTTTGGCCACAGTATGCAGCTTGCGGGATCTCAGTTCCCTGACTAGGGATTAAACCCGGGTCACAGCAGTGAAAGCCCAGAATCCTAACCACTGGACCACCTGGGAATTCCCACGAGCTTTTTAAAAACTAAGCTTCAACCAAAACTTATAAAAAGAAGCTGTCAAGGAAAAACAGGAAAACATGATAATACCAATATACAATCCTTTAATGTACTTTTCTTAGAAATGGACAGACAGTACAG
Organism: Mesoplodon densirostris; assembly: GCF_025265405.1. Classification (NCBI taxonomy): domain Eukaryota; kingdom Metazoa; phylum Chordata; class Mammalia; order Artiodactyla; family Ziphiidae; genus Mesoplodon; species Mesoplodon densirostris. The sequence continues at coordinate 61,440,142 of NC_082678.1, forward strand.
GCAAAAAAAAGGGGGGGGGGAAGGGGTGGTGGTGGAGGGAGACAGCAAAAAAGAAAAACAGAGTTAAATAATTTACAAGCTGAATTTAATAGATTACATACAACTTTACACCAAACCAACAATATGTGTTATTTTCAAATGTGGTAGCACGTTTTCCATGATCCCCTCCCCCAAAAAATCATTCTAAAGTTCACCTGGAGAAATAAATGCACAAAAGAATCTAGAACGTTTTGAGTAAGAACATATCCATGAGGCTGTTAGTACTGGTGTGATGGTGACCAATGGAATAGTCCAGTCCTGAGCTGTACAGACTGGCGGTCTCCAGCCACCTGTAGCTGTGGAGCACCTGAGCTACTGTGAGTCTGAACCCACAGGCTGGAGTGTAAAATACACACATGGGATTCCAAACTTTGTATGAAAACACTGTAAAATATCTCAATATTTCTAATGTCCATTACATGTTGAAAAAATGGGTTAAACTATTATTAATTTCATCTGCTTTTTCCTTTTTATTGAGGCTCCTAGAAAATTTAAACTATGTCTACTGGACGGCACTGGTCCTGCAACGGGCCTGGGTTTTCAATTTTCTGTCCACATCCTTTATAACACTTGTTCACGGCATCTTAAGTCTTCCTTTCTGATCATCATAGAGTTAAAAATGTTCACTCTCTGGCCTAGATGCTGCCAAGTTTCTCCTGGATTTGTTTACATACATTTTAATTTTTCAAATAGGCAAAATGATGGATCTCTCCTGCCAGTGTTTTTCCAATTCTCAGTTTCAAAGCTTTCCTGTGGGCTGGTCAATTAGCCACTGCGGTGTGTGTTCGGGGAAACGGAACGAGGCATGATCGTCCTCATGTTGCTGCGGAGCAGTCGTGGTTGAGAAGCTGGCTTTGAGCAGGTTCCATCCACTCCAGCTGCAAACTGGTCAAGTCCCCAGCTTCCACCTCTGGCATCAGGCCCTGTCTCGCTGGGTTGTCATGAGGACTCGTAAGTATTACCTGTAAAAACGCACGGCGTCTGATACGAAGTTCTCCAGCTAAGCCTTGTTCGATCTTCAGCCTGCAGTGGTTAGGTGCCACCTGTAAGCTGTACAAGGTGCAGCAGTAACCCCAGAACCCAGCCTCCACGCTGACACCCCACGAGGTCTGGTCACTCCTCCCGTACCCAGCAGGGCCCCAAGGACCAGAGAGGGGCTACAGTCCACACCAACACCTGCGGTGAGAACAGGCTGGATGCTCTAGCTCCTGTGCTCAGCCACCCACCTCTCCCTTACACCCTCTCCGGCCCCAGCTTCTCCCAAGAGGTCAAGTTCACACTTAAGCTGGCCCCTGGATGGCCCACAGGTAATGCAAAGAACATATCAAAAATGTACTCGCCGTAGGGTCGAGTGGAGGGTCGCCGTCTGGCCGGGGGGAGAAAGCACCTCTGTAAAACCGTAAACCCACTCCTCCGTAAAAGCAACAAGATTACCGGCAAAATGGTCAAACTCAACTTTTTCAGAACTCTGGAAATTAATCAAAGGCCCACAGCAATCTAAGAAGTGTTTATCTGAAGAGTACATGCCTTTCAGCAACTTCCAACTCACTTTTCCTCCAATATTCCAACCCTGAAGGTTAAAACCCGAGACACCAAGCACAGCCCACCTCCGCATCCCCACGGCCTCCCCTCCCCCGTCCTGGGGCCTTATCCAAGGATCCTGAGCCCGTCATTGGTCAGACCAAGAGCCATCCCAGAGGAAGCCTGTCTCGGCTGGACCACCCTGGCTTTGGTCTCTGCTCCTTCCCCTCGCCCATCCTCCTCCCTGCACCAGAATCACGTGGTTCCCACCATCAAAACCCCTCCATGGCTCGCAAAGATAGACACCAAACCCACACACCCAGCTTTGTGAGCCCTCCTCAAACTAGCTTGAAGGCTCCCAGACACCCTTTCCTGCTCCAGTGATGCAAACTGTAGGGAAAAAGCTTAGACCTGAGTATAATCCACCTTGGCCAAAGTCACACCCAACTGCTACTGGGACTTATTAGGGCTGTTGGCAGGTAAGACCACACGAGAGCTGCCAGTGGGCCAAGCTCTGTACAGGCAGAGATACTGGGTTGGCCAAAAAGTTCACGCGGGTTTTCCCGTTAACACCTTACAGAAAAACCCAAACGAACTTCTTGGCCAACCCAACACTTCCATTTCATTTCATTGCCTTACGAGGTTGGTACCATTATCTGATCCCACAGATGAGGGAATCTGAGGTTGTTATTTTAACCACTTGGTACCCACAGCCGGGGACAGTGGCTGCAGCTCTGCAGGAGGATGCCTTCAGTGTGAAAGACCCCGGGGCTATCTCAGCTCTCCGGAGACCCCTGGAGGGGTGGGCAAGCCCAGAGGCACAGAGGCCTGGGCCTACCTTTAAGAGGAGGGGCCCCTGGCTCAAGACTTAGCTCCGCTCTCACCATGTAAATGTATTTTTTTAGATCATTCTTAGCACTACAGTATCTTAAATAACTTCACAGATCTATTAAGAACGCACAAAGAGTTTGGGAAACGAGTGCTTTAAACTCAAGCCTGGCTATTTGAGACCATCACTGGAGGAAGCCAGAGGAAGCTTGGCTGCCACCACGTGGGGCAAAGGCAGGGAAAATACCAGATGGAAATTTCTGGCTAAACTGTCTTCAAAGAGCCACGGGTCTCCTAGTTTAGTTGGGACCCTACAGCCCATCACACTTACAACCATCCTTCACTTCCCTTTTTCACCATGGAAAAAATGCACTCAAAGTTACAATGTATACAATTTGAGATTTATACAAGTTTAAGTTATTTAAACTGCACAATGCTGAATGCAGTCTAAAAATGAATCAAACACACACCACTGCAAGGTAATTCAATGAGCTGCTTTTTTTTCTTTTCTTTTTTTTTAAACAAATTTGTACAGAAAAAAAAAAAAATCCCCGGATCACACCTATACCATACAGTCACCCTGTCAGGTACGCAGGATGCGATGGGAGCTGGGACGGGCAGCGGTAGCCGGCACAGGCAGCGGTAGCCGGCACAAGTAACTTCTGCTCACAGACAACATAGGACGTGGAAAAATTGTGGGTTCCCTTTGTTCTCCAGTGTATCTTGTACAAAATAATTACATTTTTTAAACATATTTACAGAGTTTGCACAAATAGAAAATGGTTACAAATTACAACCAGGCTTGGCAAGACAACAGTCCCCCCCCACCCCACTGACCGAGGCTGGAGGTATGATTGCTTTGTATTTACAGATGCATTAAAAAGTCTGCCTTCTTAGAGACCTAGACGGAATTTATAAAAAAAGGTTAAATATCATAAAGTGATTTGTAAGCTGTACAAGTGATCGATGCCCATCAGTCAGCTCGTGTCTTGCTCCCTGAAGATAGACTCTGAAGGTAAAAGAAACCCTTCCCCACAAGCAAGCAACACCTCCCCTGCCTGTCTGCTACAGAAGTTTGGGTTTGGGTTTGGGTAGAGGAGGAAATAGGAATAAGGGAGGAACGGAATGGCGGGGGGGCAGGACAACCTAGTTGAGACCGTTTTCCTTCCACTTTTTTTTTAAACAAACAGCTTGCAACCAGGTTAAGCCGACTGGCTTGTTACGCGCCATCCTATGGCTTTGAAAAGAACCCACAGTTCTTTCCTTGTCTCAGAGACGAAACATCTCAACATGACTACAGCACAGAAAGGACTTTCGGGGGAGGACAAATGTTTGTAATTCCGATGTACAGTCTTTGCCTTGAGTACCAAGCCCAATTTCAACAGTGCAAAAAAGACTCCAGAAGCGGCGTGGGGATGGGGTCAGAGGCTCGAGTAATAGCTGTCCACCCACTGAGCAAGTCCTCGCTCCACCAGCGACCGGTTTATCAACACCACCTAGGAGAGAAAGGTCTCTGGAGAGCATGGCCACGGCACCAGGGACCACTTCCCAAGCCAGCGTGGGTTCCCCCCTCACAGCCCAGGCTGCCACTCACTGTAGGCGCCCGAGTCATGGGGTGGAAATTTGACTCATCTTCTGGGCCAACAGGGGATTCACTTACAGGTTCTGTCGGCATGCAAATAGCCTTTCCAATAGGCTGAGGAAAGCTAGGCTTTAGTACCAGGAGATGAAGGAGAAAACCCAAATGGACCAGGTCCAGGAAGGCTCACGGACATTCTGTTGTGGGGACTGTCACGTGCCCTGTAGGGTGTTTAGGAGCATCTCCGGCCTCTACGCGCTAAGATGACACTAGCATTACTCCCAACTGTGGCCCCCAACAGCCACAGTCTCTGGACGTTAAAAGGGAAAGAAGGCCAGGACTCACTTCATCCCCAATCACACTCCAGAGCTGAATCAGAGGGAGGCCGGTGGGACTGTAACTCGTCACCTGCAAACAAACACACACAAAACCCTCCACACCATGTTTAAAAGCTACCCCAGGCACCTCTCCTTAAAGACCGCTGGCCAACCCGGGGTGTGAGGCACAGAAGCCCAGAGAGTTAGGCGGGGCCGGGAGGGACTGCAGATGCCAGGCAGGAGGCTCCGGAGACAGAGCCTGTCCGGCCTGCCCCCCGCCCCCGGCCCCCCCAGCCACACACCTGAGCCAGCAATGCCGCACTGCCCGTCATCTCGCTCATAGCTGCATCCGCCTCGGGTGAGAAGTGGTCATTATCTTTAGGAGAAGGAAAAGCAGCATTTAGACCCTGAGGCGAGGCACTCGTCACTCACACAGCTTGCAGGTGTTTTCCAAGCAGAAGACTTCACACACTCCCGTGGACTTAAGAACTCCACGGGGCGTAGCCACACCTACGGCAGGTTCAGAGCCCCAAGCCTCCCCGGGGCTCCAAGTGGGTACACTCGGGGTGCCTGCTGCATGCCGACCGCTGGGGGACGGAGGGCCAAAGGGACAGAAACCCTGCCTTCAGCGGAAATACCACCACCACCGCCGCCACTTATTTGGGGGCCGAACGGACGGAGCACGTTGTACGTGTCCTCACGCCGAACCAAGAACACGCTTTACAGGCGAGAACACGGAGACACAGGCCCAGTGGCCAAAGGTCAACCAGCTCCCAGAGCGATGCAGGTGGAATTCAGATCCAGGCAGCTGGCCACACAGCCCAACTCAGGCAGCGACTCTAAGTGGGCAGGGCACGCAGACCACATGCTTTGTCAGATTATACAGGTCACGTCCTTGTACAAGGACATACCCAAGGCGAGAGACAGTGAGGACGGGAGGGGCAGGATTAAGGTCTGGGAACGAACTACGTTCTGGTAAGTGCCTCCGCTGGAAGCCTCTCAAAGCTGGAGGCCTGGGTAGAGTCTAGAACAGTGGACCTGAAAGGGTGGTCCACGGACCAGCAGCACTGGCATCACTGGAGAACTTGTTAGAAATGCAAGTTCTAGGGCTTCCGCCCAGACCTATGCCATCAGAAGAGTGGCAGCAATCTGTGTTTGCTTAAGCCCTGTAGGTGAGAACAAGGGTCTCAAAGAGAAAGACCTGGGCTTCCCTGGTGGCGCAGTGGTTGGGAGTCCGCCTGCCGATGCAGGGGACACGGGTTCGTGCCCCGGTCCGGGAAGATCCCACATGCCGCGGAGCGGCTGGGCCCGTGAGCCATGGCGGCTGAGCCTGCGCGTCCGGAGCCTGTGCTCCGCAACGGGGGAGGCCACAACGGTGAGAGGCCCGCGTACCGCAAAAAAAAAAAAAAAAAAAAAAAAAAAAAAGAGAAAGACCTACTTTCAACACCTGCCTGCACCCCCCAAGCCAGAGGCCCCACCTGTTACCTGCCAGGGGCATCACGCTGTCCAGAAGGACCTCCGCTCCCTGGAACGGCAGGGTCACAAAGTCAGACCTAGAAAGGCAAGACAGGCACAAGCTGAACACGGACTTCACGGCTGACTCACTCTGGGCTGACGTTCACCTTCTGCTTAGCGCCGTGACCCCCACAACCCAGGGTGAAGCCACACAGAGGTACACACGACAGGCAGCAGGCCACAGCGCCCAGCTCGCCCTGCCGCAGGCCTGGCCTCAGAGGCGCTGCTTGCATCCCGCTCCCAAAGAGAAGCCGCCTCACTTTTGCCTAATGACACTTGGGGGAATTCTTCTACCAGACGGGCCTTTCTAGCTCCGTCTGGCTGAGGCGAGCATGGAGTTTGTTTATATCATACTCTGCTAAAACAGAGTAGGCAGCAGCAGGGAAGAATCAACCCACGTCCCAGGCTCCAGCTCTGCAGAAACCACACCCGGCTCACCGGATTTGCCGGAGCACGTCTACTTTCACTCTCTTGTATCCACCGTAGTCAACGTAGCGAATCTCGACTTCATTGGTCTCCTCGTAGGAGGCCACCACTTGGGCTCGCCACCAGGCACCGTCCATGCCGGGGGCAGCGCAGATGACCGTTACTGCAGGGCAAGGCAAGAGCATGTGCAAAGGCCTGGCGCAGGGCAGGGCGACAGCAAGCACCCCCCAAGGGAAGGACTTGGCCCGCCTCACATCTGTGCCGCCCAAAAAGCTACCCAGACCAAAAAGTGTTCATCCACATCTGTTTACTCGGAGACTTACTGAAGCCAGAGGTAGACACAGATTAATTGGAATAAACCAAGTAAATTCCAAAATTCAGGGAATGGACCAGCGAATCTGCCTTATACTCTTTAAGGGAATGTCCCAGAAGAAAAATCGAGAGCCTTCAAGTGCAGATCTCAGTGGCTGGTTGCTAGCACCTGCTCTGGCCCATGACACCTCAGATGGAGGGCTCATCAGAAGGCTCCCAGGCCTAAACCCCACTTCTTCTGGCCTTTGCTTCAGGAAGGTACTGAGAGCACTAATGCCCGGGGCAGCCAACCAGGCCAGAGAGCAAGTGCCCCCAAGTGTCGCCAACCGCACCCTGGGGTAGCAGGGGTGGGGGCCTGTAGCACAGCTGGGCACACTGTGCCCTCACCCTTCAAGGCAGCCCCTGGCCCAGTCACCTCCTGGCCTCCAGTTTGCTCTTTACTGCGGGGTTGAAGCAACATCAGAGAATCTGACAAAAGTGAAATCCTTATTCCTCTAAAAGAAAAACCATAAAAAGTGCTACCGAAATCTCAAAGGTTTTCCTCACGCCTTAAAGCCCTCTAGGGGCTCCAGGTTAGGAGTCCCTGATGGGGTGGGTTAGAGACACGTTTCGACATTCGATTCCCGCTAACGAGGGCAACAAAGGTAACAGCTCCTGCGCAGGGACCTCCTGGGCAAGTCACCGACTTTCTCACCTGTCGACTAGAGATGACCCAACCCACCACAGGACTTTGTTGCACTTGGGGATCTCCTATGGCACCTGCATCTGCATCAGGTACTGTGCATGTTTAACACACACAGTAGCCAACTGCAATTCCTAGATCAAGTGGGCATCAGCCCCACTCAACAGGTAAGTAGCAGAGCTGGATCCAAACCCAGGTGCCAACACTCTACTCTGACCCCTTTCCTCTGTCAGCCGATGGAAACGCCATATTGGGCTAGCCAGGAAACTCAGCCCAGCACACTCCATGCCAGCAGCAAGAACCCAGGGATGCTGTTCCCATGAAGGGCCCAGAACAGCCTCCCCTCAGTCAAGACCAAGGGCAAAACAACAGGAGACCCCCAAAGCTTCTCCCCAAGCCTGGTCAGAGCCCAGGTTCCCCTCTGACCCCCAGGGCAGCACTTACTTTCCACTGGGGTGGGCAAGGTGGGGATTCCAGGCTGCGAGTAGCAGAGGTACATCTGCTGGTCCAGGCTGCGCAGCGCGTGGAAGGTAGGGTGTGTGTGCTGCTGCACAAACAGGTGCCCAGCATTGACCTGGTTGACCACGATCACCTCCACCGTGATGCCATCCGGGAGCATGAGCTGCAGAGAGGAGAGGGGTGGTGAGCACGGCAGCAACTCTTCTCACGTCTGGGATGAGCACTGAGGCCCCAGGGCAAGTCTCGGAACTAGCACGTCTTTGAAAAAGGCATGACTACCCAAAGCAACATGGCACCCAGAGGCTGACAGAGGTGCAAGGAAAACTATTTTAGCCGTGCTAAATAGTGTCTGGCTCCACTGTGGCCCTTGCCCTGCAATACCACAAGTAGCCACCAGAGGCGGCCTCAGCTCAGCTGGGCAGAGAGGCTCCCAGGAGCCAGCTGTGGATGGAACGTCCCGCCTCCCACTGGCCTGGGCACAACTTCCCTCCCTCGCCTCTTCAAGAGTCTGTAAGACCCAGGGAAGGCAAACAGGAATGAGGTGGCCACTGAGAACAAGAATAAGAGGCAGACCGGCCCTCGGACCCCTCAGCCAGCTCCCTGGGACCTGCAGCTGACCCCAGGAGCTCTGGTTTGACAGCATCTCTCTGCTCTGCCTTTCTACCAGCAAGCAGAGGCCTGAGGTCAGGTCCACTGTCAAGGTCTGCACAGGCCGAGTCATTTGTTCTTCTCGACTCTCCACAGACATCTTCCCAACTCATTCCCACTCTGGGATTTGGAAGGCAGGTTTGCTCGGTGCGAGGTCCCATGTTAAAGACCCTAGAAGAGGCCAAGATTGGTCTCTCAAAAACAACAACAAAAAAACTGTCCTTAAGGCACTAGCTTCCCTGCTAAGGCATCATCCGGGTGCGCTGGACACAGTAGGGTGGCTACTCCACCTCCCAGCCAGGCGGCCCCAAAAAGAGCCTCTGGCTGAGAGTTCTGTGCCGCCCCCCGCCCCGCTCCCGTCCTCTCAGTGCTGCTGGCTGAGAGGCACCTCTCCAGTCCCACCCAGCCACGGAGCACAAGGGGAGGAAGCCTTACCAACCACTCACTTACTTAAAAAAAGAGTGGGTCTGTGGTCGAACCTGGTGGGAAAAACCCTATGATTCAGAAGTGAAGCATGGAGTGGGGTTCAGCCCACTCCCAAATACCCATGGGAAAGGAAAGGGACATTCACCTCTTCCCGCAAAGCACGAGGGTCTTTGGAGGGAGGAAGATACCCGCCCCTGAACAAAATCCAGGGAGGCCGTTTGCTTGGAGCTGCACACGCACTCCACCTGTGTGTGACATGCAGTGTTCTCGGCCTTCAGAACCCTACAGCTCCACTCCCGGTGAGACGGGGCTCAACAGGGCTGGGGGCACACAGCAGGGAAGGGTGACAGGCCCCAGAGAGCCTACAGCCCCAGCACGCAGGCCCCCGACGCGCCCGCTCCCCCTCTGCCAGGGGTTCTTCTCCTTTGTGACCCAGGAGCCTCCCGTGAGGCGGGAAGGCGAAGGGGGGCCTTCGCCAGGGCCACCGCTGGACCTGGCTCAACCAGGGGGGAACAACACCACAGCACGAGCCCGTTCGAGCCCCAAACAGTGGGTCCCAACCAGGTCTCAGAGGTGACCCAGGACACGGCACCAGCGCTAAGGAGTCCCGAGCCAGCCTGCACACACCCCGTCTGGACAGACTGTAATCCTCTCTAGGCAAATGCCCTGAAAACACAAAGGGTGCCCAGATGGCAGAGCCGGGGGAGAGTGGTCCTTCCAAGCAGGGACCGAGAGGCCTGCGGCTTCCTACCAGCACTCCGGCCCTCAACCCGACCCAGAGAACACAGGCTAGAAGCAGGACTGACGGGTGGAGGGCAGAGGTGAGAGGGCACAGGCATCAGTGTGCTCCCGGCCTTCCTGGCCCACGGTCTTGGGAGTCTCCTGTCTGGGGCAGGTTGGGGGAAAGGGGTACAAGCAGCCCCGGCCCCCAGGAGCATGCTCACCCAGGAAGTCATTGGAAGAGAAGGCAGCGCCAGCGAAGGCAGTGGGGGAGCGTAGATGTTGGTGAGGTTCAGTTCCTTGAACTTCTTCCCAATCAGGCTCAGTGCCTTGTCCACATGATGCTGAGAGCCTGAGTGGTGTGTGGGGAGCAGGACACAGTCACAGGGGTAAGACAAACAGCAAAAGTGAACTCAGGCACAGCCCCCACTGCACGGGACTTTTCCTAGAGTTCAGGTACATCTTTAATGGGCCAAAATGCCAGGCCTCGCCTTAGGATGAAAGGCATCTAAAGAAGCTTGCCGCCTGTTGACCTTTCAAACGAGACCTCTATTTTTTTTTTTTGCGGTACGCGGGCCTCTCCCTACTGTGGCCTCTACCGTTGCGGAGCACAGGCTCCGGACGCGCAGGCTCAGTGGCCATGGCTCATGGGCCCAGCCGCTCCGTGGCACGCAGGATCCTCCCGGACCGGGGCACGAACCCGTGTTCCCTGCATCGGCAGGCGGACTCCCAACCACTGCGCCACCAGGGAAGCCCGAGACCTCTATTGTTGTGACTACACTCAAGGTAACAGGAGCCTAGCAGACAGGGAGGCCCGGCCTTCATCCACCATCAACCCAGGACCCCTGGCCTGCCCCTGAGTGCCCACACCTTTCCTGACCAGAAGACCAGACTCGGGGTGGGGGGGGCCCGAGTCTCCTTCAAGCACCATTAGTGGAGATGAGGGTACAGGGAAGCCCCACTCCCTTCACCTAAGGGTGAGAAGCAGGGCTTCCCATTCAGAGACTTAAATGCCAAAAGGGGAGCAACTGGGACTCAAATGCTTCAAGTTCCTTACATTTCAGGTAAGAAAACTAAACACAGGGCAGCAGCCACCACTGACCTTCTATGTGGCAGATCTGGATGTTCTGGGTGTACGGGAGGGTTGAGATGTAGATCTTGGCACCAGACGTCTGCTTCAGAAAACTCACATACCGTCCCTGCTTGCCAATCAGCCGACCAACCAGGTGCTTCCAGAGAGAAAGAAAGATGAGAACGTAATGAGAAATCAAGTCCCTGCATCCCCAAGACCTGCCTTTGTTTTATACCAGGTCAGGCTCGAACATAATACCTGTTAACACGTCAGCACTCACTTGCCAGGCACAGTTCTAAGCACTTACATTTACTCAGAGTAAATGTATGAAACAAACAGCATGTGTTTATCACCCTTTTACAGTTGAGGGAACAAACCCAGAGGGGTTAAGTAACTCGCCCAAGCTCACACAGCTACTAAGCAGCTGAACTAGGCAGTATGGTTCCAGGCCTCGGCAGTTTCCATTTCATCCCCGACAGTGGGGCCCATATTCAGAAGCTGCAAAGGCAGTCTTTTCTCCTCCCAGATCCACACTATGAGATGTTTCACTAGCACAAAGTTTGATTTACAAGTCGTCCACCCCTCCAAGTCTGCTCAGGTCCGAAGAAAAGGCTCAATTTGAAAATAAAGGTCTATGAAAGAACCCTTGGGCTCCAAACTTAGCCACAATGTAAGACGAGCCCTGAAACATTCCCCAACGACCCCACCCCGAGGAGCCGCTAGGGATATGGTCACTCCTCACCCAGAACTGCCTGGGTGTGCCCTTTGCAACCACTGCAAGAGAAGAGGGCCACCAGGGGAAGAAACAACTGAGGGAGCCAGAACCGCAGGGCAGAGCAGCCCCCTGGACCCCGAGTTCAAAGCAGTCCAAGTCTCCACCTCGGTGGGAGGCTAAGAGCCTCAGGAGAATGCAGTCGGCCAATAAGTTCTGAGCCCCAGAGACAAACATCAAGATCAAGCTAGTAAGATGTAAGTTAGAAAAGAAGCTAGAAACCACTTAAGCACCCTGGAGCTGGGGGACTGGTGAAGTAAATTGACATTCACACAATGCATAATGCAGTTAAAATTACATTTTCAAAGAATAACACAGGAAAACGAAATTGTTAAATATTTAAAAGCATTAATTAGAGCAACATAATCTTAGTTTTGTTTAAAAACCACAGGGTGCAAGATGAGAAGGAAATAAAAGTCCTTCCAGTCCCTCTCGGGTGTAGAATGAGAGCTGATTTTTATTTTCTTCCTACACGGCTACACTTCTCAAGCCCTCCAAGATACAATCTGTGCTGTGCTCAATTATAAAACACACTTTGCGTCGGAGAGCATGAGCAGAGCACAGTGAGGGGACTCCTGGCCGGCCCCTGCCCTCAGTCCGGTCTTGCTGGCATCTCCAAACAGATCTGAGCCCCAGAACCACAAGAAAAGCCCCAGAGCTGGGGAGCAGGCCTGAGAGTTGGAAGAGGACGCTCCTGAAGGCAGCTGGAGGGATTCCACTCTGCAGGAAGCTCTCTGGACCCTGGCAAAGTGGAGCGCTCCCATCCCTTCAGCCTCTGGCTCCCTGGGGGCTTCTTCCGGTTTACGGCCCCTCCCTGAGACCCCTGCCCCCAGCCCGATGACGCTGCGCCTGGGGGCACCGAGAGCTCGCAGCCCTTACCTTAGGCACCTCGATCTCCCAGACGGTGAGGTCGACCTTCTTGGGATGGGAGCCTGCCTGGGCATTCTGGAAACCGTCAGGCTTCCTGAGGCCACAGCAGCTGTCCACCGAATCCATGCTGTTCCCGTCCGAACCTGCAGGGGAGGACGCAACACGCACAGACACCAGCCAGAGCAGTTAATAACGTCCAACTTCCAAACTCGCGTTCCTGGGAGGCCCCCACCCCTTGCCCCCTCCCTCAAACTTGGCAGGTGACTGTCAACTCGCAGTCTAGAAGGCTCAGAACAGCCCCAGTGAAAGGAGGCCTGGGGGTGTAGAGACACCTAATTTTAGCCTGTCACTTACAGTCCCACTTGCTTAATTGGCAGCCGCGCCCAGCACAGCTGCTGGAGCAGACAAGTGGTGAACTACGAAGAGAGCGACGCTGGCCCAGGAAGGGGGGGTCCACGGGGGGCCAGCAGCTCCCACGGTCTCAGCAGCTGGAAGGAGGTCCAGGCCCCCACGGAGACCAACCCGTCACAGCTGGTCCGCACCCTTCCAACTATGCAGCCCCTCAGACGAAGGGCCCCTGGTCCCCAAGGCCCCAGGCCTGGGCACACAGGCGGTGGCCTTCAGCCAAGCAGAGCTAGAGAGAGTCCCCCATCGTCCTTATCCCGGACAGGGCCCTGCCAGAGAAGGTGACGGAAGGAGGCCCCCCTTCCCTCTGCTTAGGCCTGACTCGTGCCCCTCTGAATGCTCTTCTGGGCCCAGGGTGGGTCTTCGACCCCCGCTCAAAAACCGGAGCGAAAGTTTGGTCCCGAGAGGAGAGAGCGGGAGCGGGACTGGCTCCGACAGGGGCTGCTCCAGTCCCGCGCGGGGTGTGCCAAGGGGCCCATCACAGAAAAACGGGGGCCAGACCAGCTTCAGAGAAGAGGCTCTGGCTTCAATATGGAAGGCTCAACTGCCACGAGATCACGCCTCAGAGTCTACTAACTAGGTTATTTTCCACACGGTTTCTCCAAACCCTGGACGGACACGGTCCTCTGCCGAGCAATCCACGTGCTACCTGGATGCCGAGGAGGCAGGCGCTGCTGCTAGCTAAGGACGAGTCACCGTAAAGTGACTCCTTCAACCCCGGGGGCTCAGACGGGCTTCACGCAGGGACCACCACCCCGTCGGAGAGAAGCCTGCTTAGCCGACCTGCTAGAACCGGAGGTGGCTGACGGCGGGGCTCGGCTCGTACACGGCCCCCAGCCGCTGCCCGACGGAACAGGACGGGCCTGTCACCCCAGTGACACCTAGAGGCGGCTCCAACCACACCAGGACTCCGGCAAGGCCGGCTCCACTCAGCTGGGTGGTCCCTGGGCCACTCTAAGCTTTGACTTCCTCGCGCCCAAGGCAGGGCTGGGGCGGGAGAACGCTGGAAGGCTCGAGCCTGGAGCCGGGCACAGCTAGTGCTCAGTGGGTGGCTCCACCATGCTCCCACCTGCCATGCCCACGCCTCCCCACTCACCACTCTCTCCCCTGCAGCCTGGACACATGTGAGTAGCTACTACAATCAAACTGGAGTCAGCACGGTGAGGCTGAGGGGCAAGAGGCAAAGGGAAACTCCTTTATTCCTAAAAGATTGTCACCCATTTTAAGATGCTTTAAAATAATTTTAAAAGATTTTAACACCCCTGAAGTTGGGTGCAGCTTACGGTCTCTGGCATCCTACACTCATGAGCAGCAGCATTTTTTTTTGCTTTTAGAGGTACACACAAAACAGTAGTGTCTTAATCAACAATGGCATCTTACAGGTGACAACTTGGAGCGTGTGGTACACACCAGATGCTGCTGACAGCCGTAAAATTCCCAAGGGTCCCAGCCTTCCTGGAGCCGAAACGGTAGGGAGTGGCTCCAGGACAAGCAAGCTGGATACCCACGGAGGGAATCCACGGCCTCTTTCCGTGAGATCAATGAAAACACCCCAGGCAAGCTGCAAAACCGGGGACAGGAGCTGCTGCCCTGTACGTTAGCGGTCTGGACTGTCTACGCTGGGGTCAGCACTTGAAAAACCCAGTGGACACTTCATTACCAAAGTGCCCCTTTCCCGGGGGTGGAACTGCAGCTGCCCAGAAAGGAAATGGCTGAGGTTCTCTGCGAAGGAATAGGTGGCAACACGCAGGAAGGCGCGAGCCTCCCGCAAGGATGCAAGGCTGTGGCCATTCTCTGGGCACTTACCCCGAAAGAGCTTCTGGAGAAGGAAAGCAGGCGAAGATGTGGGAACAAGCACATGATTAAAAGGAAATAAACCGTTAAAAAGCTTACCCATCCTCGGTACTCAAGGGAATTAACGCTGAGGAGGCCTCTCCTTTTCAGAAAAAAAGCTACTACGAGGTTAGCGTTTAAGAGAGACGCACACACTCAGGTTAATGGGTGAACCCAACTTTGAGCTGGTTCCTGCGGAAGGACTGGGAAGGGTCCCTGGCTGACGGACCAAGTGACAGTTCCCGTGGCTTTGGGGTTCAGGGCAGCTTAACTTCGCAGTTACCCACCAGCTCTATGCTGTACCCCGACTTTCTGCAGGCCGGCTGAGACACAGCACCGAGGAGCACCGTTACTTGCACAGGGAGCACAGGCAGGCCGGCTGCCTTTCCCGACCAAATAAAGGGAGACCCCCTGGTCCTGTGAGGGACACCCCAGGCCCTCCTACCTCCCGAGCGGTCTGCTTCCGCACCCACGGTCCATCCGTCCTCAGCCCCCAGGTCCGACAGCTCCCCTTTCAGCACCCCGTTGCTGAAGGGCACAGTACTTTCTGGCAGCAGCGGGGCGGCAGCCTTGTCCCTGGGGCTGGAGGTGGTCTCTGTACAAGAGTCTTCGAGCCCCGAAGTGCTGACGGAATCTGAGCACTGCCCAGAGGAGGCCACGGAGGGGACACCCTGGCCGCTGTTGGACACGCAGGGGACACAGGCGGCCTCTTCTGCCAGGATGCCTGCCTCGTCCAGTGACTCTCCGAGGGAGGCGGCCGGTGGAGGGCAGCGGGCCAGGGACACGTGGTGCGTGGAGTTCTTTGGCTTCCCGTCCTTGGTGGGGCTGGACACAGGGCTGGTCAGGCGGCTCACGTGGGTCTCCGGTGGTGGTAGAGCCTCTGCCAGCGGGTCTGCGGATGGGAAGGCGGCGTCCACCCGGCCCGTGGCTGCCTCCGCTGTGGCCAGAGCAGGCTCCGCGGCATCCCGGCCCGGGGCGGTTCTCTGGTGGGCTCGGGCACAGCTCTCCTCCTTCGGCCCCTGGAGCTGAGTGGCCGAGGCCTGGTGCAGCCGACCCGCGATCCTGCCCATCCTGGTGGTCAGCACCTCCTCGGTGGCCTCCAAGATCACTTTGGAGATGATCTGGAAGGCAACCTGCTCGACCTTCTCGTTTCTGTCCCAGGTCTCTTCCTTGCCCGGCTCCCGGCTGAAGTCTCCGTCCCAGCCTCTGCTGCCGCTGACCCGGGGCGCTCGCGTCTCGTCGGGCGCCGCCGGCTCCGAGTGGGCCGACTCCACGAAGCTACTCAGCAGCTTCCCCACGGGGTCCCCGTCCGCCGCCAGCAGGCTGCTCCTTCGCTTCTCTCCCCCTCCTCCCAAGGGAGCCAGGCTGGGGGCTCTGCTGCTCGGCAACTCGGGGCCCTGCTCCCGGGACAGGGGACCTTCTTCCAGCACGTTTTCTCCCATCACCGCGTCACCTGTGCCTTCGGCGCCACCCATCTCCCTGGTCTTCTCCCCGGGGCCCACCTTCTCTGCGGGGGCTGCAGACTGGCCCTGCCAGCGCCACCCTGCCGGCCTGCCCATCACGGTCTCTCGATTACACACCTCAGCTGCTTCGTGGGGGAACGGAACGCCTTTTGGGGACGGTAGGGGACACTCTAGAGGAGCGGACTTGGCTTCGTCACCCGTCAGAGCGAGCTCCACCCTGGCACTGTCCTCTTTGCGTGGTCCTGGTCGAAACCTCGTGTCCGCGGTGTTGGGAAGGCCGCCCGAGGACTCTGATCGCCGGTAGGCCGGGTGTGCCCGCGGCAGGGCCGGCGGCTCCACAGGGGGCTTGCTGGCGGTGGGGAGCTCCCTCTCGGGCGGCAGGGTGGCACCGGGGGGCGGGGCCGCCGCTCCGGGACAGGGGTCCTCCACGGGGAGCGCTTCCTCCGTGGCAGGGCCAGCCCTCAGCTTCACAGCGCTGGCCCCCATCTGTTTGTTGTGGCTGCTGATGTGCTCTTTTTTCCGAGAGAAAAACCACCACCAGCCGAGGAGCGCCAGCACTCCAGGCAGTGCCAAGGGGAAAAGGGAGCGGAACTGGATCGCCATCCTGGAGGCCTGCAGTAATTATACCTGCGAGAACAGGAGAGAGAAAGGGATGCTATGAGAGCCAGGTAAGAGGATCCTGGTATGACTGCACAGCAAAGACAAACAGGTTACGGCAGAGCCTTTGCTCCCCGACTCTCCCTGACCCTGGAAGGAGCATCCCTCCCTCTCGGCACACCCAAGACTCTGGGTGATCCTTGGAGGTGGGGGGGCAGGAAGACACACCTCCCCCCACTTCTGCTCCCTCATCCATGCACACCCCCTTGAAACAAGCTGAGCCTTCTCTTGAAACCAAATCCCTTCCTGCATCACTTCTTGATGCCGAATTCTCCCTATGTTCCCCCAAGGGACTAGTTATGTTTAGTGCTTTAGTTCTCTAAACTCCCAGAACACTTATCTATTCAGGTGGTGTTGGAGCATTTTTAAATACCAATGGAATCCACTTGTACATGTCCCTTGCGTGCACCCCCAAAATCATGAGCCAATGAAACAGTAGTTACGCAGCAGTAAAGTCAGAACAGAGGATGAGTAAGATTTTTTAAAGGGTACGGGAGGACTCCCCTGGTGGCACAGTGGTTAAGAATCTGCCTGCCAATGCAGGAGACAAAGGTTCAATCCCCGGTCTGGGAAGATCCCACATGCCGCGGAGCAACTAAGCCCGTGAGCCACAACTACTGAGCCCACGTGTTGCAACTACTGAAGCCGGCGCACCTAGAGCCTGTGTTCCGCAACAAGGGAAGCCACTGCAATGAGAAGCCCACACACTGCAACAAAGAGCAGCCCCCGCTCGCCGCAACTAGAGAAAGCCCACACGCAGCAACGAAGACACAACACAGCCGCCCCAGAAAAAGGACAGGGGATACTCCAAGGTGAGGGACCAGTAAAACACACAGTGGCGTGGAGATAGGGTCATGTTTGAGAGTCAAGTCGTTTAGTGGGCTCGATGAGGGTCCTGCACCCGCTGCAGAGTCTGGACGTTTTCCTGCAGACAACAGAGAACCAGCTTTGGTCTGCAAGGCACACACACCAAACTGTGTTTCTAGCTTATTCTGGGAGCAGGACAAAGAGTATCAAGCGAAAGAAAGCTGAAGAGCTAGTCCGTTAGAACCAGGTAAGCAGAAATAAGAGACCAGAGGAAGGCGGTAGACACGTAAAGGAGACGGGGAACTGTTTTCTTCACCTGTAAGATGGGGACACACCTTGTAAAGGATGGCTGGTATAAGGTCACTTGAGACACGTGTTAATCCTTGTAAAGCAGGGTTAGCTCTCATTAGAGGTATGTGACAAACTTATTCTAGAATACACACTTGTATCCTCTGCCTCCCATACAGCAAATTTTATTCTGTCTGCAAAAACTGTAAGTCTTCTTAAAACCAAAAATCCTCCACTGATGTGGTGAATTATTCCTTAATTTGGTTTGTGCTTTGTTGCAGAGATGAATGTAAATGCTTTAACAACTCTTATTTACTTATATCAATGTTTAATTTACTTATATCAATGTTCTCGGGAAAAACCACAGCAGAGTTCCCCAGGTGGTTCTAATGTTCAGCGGAAGCAAAAAAAGTTCAACTGCTGCAAAAAAAAAAAAAAAAAAAAAAAAAAAAAAGTCCTGGAGACTTTGCTTCTCAAAGTGCAGTTTATGGACCAGAAGCACTGAGCATCACCTGAGAAACTGCTATAAATAGAGTATCTCAGCTCTACCCTAGACCATTTATCAAGACCAGCAAAGGACTCACAAGCAACATGACAGTTTGTGAAGGAATCTAGGAAAAGTGTTCTCCTCCAAAGTGAGGGGGTCGGGAAGGGGTGGGAGGGGTCATCTCCAGAAACTCCTTCATCTGTAAAGATAAACCTTCTTGCTAATATTTGAAGATGAAACAATGGGATTGGAAAATACAAAGCAGAGTTAAACAATGGCCAGGGCTCAGAAGACTGTATTAATCCCTTCAGGCAGAAAACTTCAATGATGCTACCTTAGAGCTTCAGATTCAAACACGGAACCTCACTAGATGCTTTCCCTTGCATGGCTTAATCCTCAACCACCGGGTTTGGAATATGTATTACAATCCTAAACGTTAAAATAACTCAAGGTCACACAGCCAAGAGGTTGAACTCAGGTTCTACTCCACATTAAATCTAGAACCCACTTTAACGAGTCTGTGCAGACGAGGCGTTGTACAGGCCAAGGGAAGGAGAGGTTTGCACCCCTCTTAACACGTGATGGCCCTATTTTTTGACCCACGTCCTCAAGTAATGGAAATAAGAACAAAAATACACAAATGGGACCTAATGGAACTTCAAGGCTTTTGCAAAGGAATCAATGGAGAAAGGATTAATCTCCAAAATATACAAACAGCTCATGCAGCTCAATATCAAAACAACAAATAACTCAATCAAAAAATGGGCAGAAGACCTAAACAGACGTTTCTCCAAAGAAGACATACAGATGACCAAGAGGCACATGAAAAGATGCTCAACATCACTAATTATTAGAGAAATGCAAATCAAAACTACAGTGAGGTATCACCTCACACCAGTCAGAATGGCCATCATCAAAAAATCTACAAATAATAAATCTGGACGGTGTGGAGAAAAGGGAACCCTCTTGCACTGTTGGTGGGAATGTAAATTGATTCAGCCACTATGGAGAACAGTAGAATAGAAAAACAGAATTACCATATGACCCAGCAATCCCACAACTGGGCATATACCCTGAGGAAAGCATAATTCAAAAAGACACGTGCACCCAATGTTCACTGCAGCACTAATTACAGGTCATGGAAGCAACCTAAATGCCCATCGACAGATGAATGGATAAAGAAGATGTGGTACATAGATACAATGGAATATTACTCAGCCATAAAAAGGAATGAAATTGGGTCATTTGTAGAGACGTGGGTGGACCTAGAGACTGTCATACGGAGTGAAGTCAGTCAGAAAGAGAAAAACAAATATCGTATATTAACGCATATATGTGGAATCTAGAAAAATGGTACAGATGAACCTGCTTGCAAGGCAGAAATTGAGACACAGATGTAGGGAACCAATGTATGGACACCAAGGGGGGAAAGGAGTGGGGTGGCATGAATTGGGAGATTGGGATTGACATATATACACTATTATGTATAAAACAGATAACTAATGAGAACCTGCTATATATAGCACAGGGAACTTAACTCCTCTTTGCTGTACAGCAGAAACTAACACAACACTGTAGAACTATACCCCAATTTAAAAAAACAAAACACCTTGATGACCCTACCCTATGACCCAAAAATCCCACACCTGGAATCTTTCCTTTAGAAAAAACCCTAGGCAGAGGTCTATATAAGAGTGCTCACTGGGGTATCATTTGAAACAAGACTCAAAGCAATGGCTGCTAAATCTATTGTAGACTCCATGGTGATACCAGTTGTGGAGAATGAAGCTGATTCTCATGTACTGACATGGAAAAATTGCCATGATACAGAAAATAAAAGCTGTAGACCACTGTGGGTATGTGATGTCTATGTCCACATAATCCCATGGAAAAACTGGGAAGGATCCATGCCAAGCCTTTCAGCTGTGGAAGAGGGGAAGGTTTGTACATTGAGCTTGTATCCTACAAACCTTCCCAAACTTGTTTGTTTCCTTACCTGCAAATAGAGATAGTCTTGCCTTCTTCCTTTTGGAAAGAGAGATCTTTAAATTTCTTTACCAGAGATTCTCCAACCTGGCTGCCCATCAGCATCACTTGGGAAGCTTTTAAAATCTCACAGTGGTACCCAGATCAATTACATCGGAATCTGAGGGTGAGACCTGGGCATCGGGTTGTTTTTTTCTTTTTTCAACCCGGGTGATTCCAGTGTGCAGTCAAGTTGGGGAAATCACTGTTCTGTAACAACCTGCACACACCCGCAAAAAGGTGGTGGTAGATTATGGAGATTTGCTTTCTGTTCAGTGTCCTTCACATAAAAAAAATAAATAAAATGAAATTTGAGAAGGAAAAGAGGTTATGGGGGGCGGGCACACTCAGGATAAGGCCTGTTATCAGGAAATCAAGTCCCACCCAACAGATCACGTGCAAAAGCAAGTGGGGCTGGGGTCTGAACACAGGTTTTCTTCTCGTCAGTAAAGTTATATTCTAATTCCTTATTATTCTAATCCCGTTTCAGCAGGGCTTATAGCTGTGATTCCCATAGTATTCTAGCAATTCTCTGCTCTCAGGTGAAAGATTAAATGGAATGGGATGGAGAGGAAGAAAAAGAATCCTATGTCTTAACTACCCATAGGGGGCAGTCTCCTCACTTTACACACCAAGGACCCAAGGCCACAGACTTACATATTGTGTGTGTGTGTGTGTGTGTGTGTGTAAGGGGGGAGTTGCTACCAAGACATAAACTGCCTCTCAAAATAGCTGGAAGAAGCCCCTCCCTTTGGAACTAAAAGCCGATCACAGGGGTCTGCTCTCCAGCAGGTGTCCCCATCTCACCCCCAAGATCACAGAAGTTGGCTACACTGTAATAAGGCAGAGGTCCAACACAAACCCCCAGTCTAGCTTTGGTTCTGCACTCCAGGAGATCCACACCGCGACCCAGACCACAGCCCACGACGTCCCAGGCCTCCCCTGTCACCTCATCTGTTCCGTCCCCAGTCCTAGTTCAGACTGAACGCACAGAGCCAGCCGCCTGGGGCCATGACACGTGCTCCCTGCCTGCTGCTCTGTAGCCCAGGGACACCGCTGCCACTTGCCCACCTAACCCTGCCAGCCAAGCTCGGTGCCCAAGAGACTGAGGCTCAAGCCCCCAGATCCACCATCTATAGCCACCGCCCCCCCCCCCCCGCCCCCCAGCAGGCTACTCAGCTAATGACAGCTCAGGAAACACCGTCTGCATTCCCAAGCCAGACACATACCCCGCTGTTGTGCCAGAAGGGCTTCAGCGAAGGGGGGAGATGCTGCCGCTGTGAAGCAGTGTCACCCACCCCACGGGACCCTGAGTGTCCCACCGGACCCCAGGGCCCACCACTCTCCCCAGGGACTAGAGCGGAGGCGCCAGGAGCCGCTGCCTCTACGTAAGGAGCAGCAGCGGCCCCTCTTGTCCACGCGCACAGGGACGGGAACTGCCCGACAGGGAGAGCTCCAGGCGCTTGAGAAAAGAGGTGTGAGATCCCCAGAAAGAAGGGGAACACAGGGCTCGTTTACCTTTAGCAAAACCAGGGGATTGGGACTAGTCCAGGAGCCCGCGCCACCGAGAACAGAGCCGGGAGCCGCCGGATCAGCAGACACCCCACCCAAAGGTGGCGGGTTCAGGAGGCTAGTGGGTTTCACCAAGGGCGCGGCGGCCTGGGGGCACCTCACGGGGAGCCCCACTTCTCACCAGTCAAGAAAAGTCCCTCAGTTCCTCGGCCCCTCAACTGCGAAGGGCCCTACCTGAGCCGATTCACTAAGACAGACTTGTGCATCGGTAAGGCGCCGTTTTCCCTGCTCTACCCGGTCTGATAGGCCTGGACAGGTGGTGCAGGACGCACCCACCTTCCCTGAATCCTGACGGTGCTGCCTTCACGCGCACACACAGCTGCAGCCCTCACGAGGCCCACTGCTACCTTCCTTCTCTGGGCACAGACTCATGTATGAGCTGCTCTCTTTGCCCTGGTTTTGTGTGCATGTGGGTTTTTTTTTTTTTCTTTTTTAAACCTGAACCTCTAAAGAGGTTTGTAGTGGCATTTAACACTGGAGGTCTAACGGCTTCACACGCACTCACTAATGCAGATGGCCTCCTCCCCCAGGGCCTCCCACCCCAGGCCCAGGACACTCAGGCGCAGGAAAACCTTGCAGAAGAATGCAGAGCCGGCCCTAGCATTGGTGGGGAGGAGACCTGGCTATTTTGAATCTGGTGGCACTGAATAGCTGCCTGCTTATTTTTAGCAGGTCCATTTGCTGGGAAATAGATGCAGGCTGGCTGGCTGCCCAGTGGTCACGCAGAGCTCAAGGCAGGCACGTGCTACAGCCCCACAAGGCTGCGGCATTCACCTGGTCAGTCCGGGTTCTAAAAAGATTTCTTCCTTCTCCCAGAGGAGCAGGCAGCTTCTCAGAACAGCTTACCTCTGGAGAAGTAATGGTCTCACTTCCAAGCGTGATGACCAGTGCAGTCACTGCAGTCTAGAGCCTTCTGCTAAATAAGAAGGCAAATCTTTGGGAGATTTACTAAACAAGAAAACAAAGAGTGCTGGTTCCACTAAACCAATGTGGTTGTGGTTATTGTGGAAAAAGAGCTGCATGTGATTAATGATGGGAAAAGCGATCCTAAAACAAGAGCTTAGGGGCCAAGAGCCTTACAAGTCCAGTGTGGGCTTGGGCCTGGCCAGCGAAGCCAGGTCTACGCCGTGATCCGGGTCTTAGTTGCGGCATGCAGACCCTTAGTTGCGGCATGCATGCGGGATCTAGTTCCCCGACCAGGGATCGACCCCAGGCCCCCTGCAATGGGAGCTCAGAGTCCTACCAGTGGGCCACCAGGGTAGTCCCTACTCTGTTCGGAGTGGACGTTTAAACACTCTCCAAGAAATCTGAACATTTCTTCCATCATTCCAGCGTTACCTATTCACTTTTGCTTAAGACGGTCCCCGGGTGTTCACCAACAGGGGGCGCAAGACAGCCCCTCTCTAGAGTGTCCAGCACATCAAATTCTTGCTAAGGGGCTTCCCCTCTTGAAGGGGGCCTTCCAAGGACAGGGAACAGCTACATGACTCAGAACCTAAAGCCTAGCACTTGCTGCCACTGCGTTCAGGGGATACCGGCAGGCTGCTGGCTAGGCCCATGTCGTCCCCCACCTGCCCCCCACCCCAGAGGAAGGCCACATACACAGAGGTCTTTACAAGACTACAAGGGTGTCTCTGGGTTTCTATAGGATGCCCTTACCCAATTCCTCCTCAGGCTGAGGTTCAGCACATACAAATACGTTTAAGTCGCTGCAGGAAAACGCTTCTGGCCACCAGAAGCTCACAACCCGGATGGAGCAATCTCTGTCTCTGACACACAGATGCACCAGGCTGAGCCTGACTTCAGAAGTGGGCAAAGAGAACACAAGGAGGCTGTCTCGAGGAAGGCCGTGATTTCCTCAGGCTGTGATGGTGGGCTAACGGCATGAATTGAGGTTCTCAACCCAGATGCCGTGGGGGACGGAGGGGCAGTAGAGTAGGGCCGGACGAGTCCGGGAGCTGGAGCGGAATAGCTGGCGGGGCCAGACAGAAGGTGTCTGACCCTGACCGTCAGGACAACGGGAAGCAGCCGTGGCGGCTGTGACAGGGCCAAAGCAGAGCAAGAGGCAAAGGCCTGAGCCGTCCCCGAGGGCTGACTGCAGTCCAGGACCGGTGGCCACTGAAGTCACAGGGGGCTCCTGTCCATTTCATTTGATGTTCATTTCAATCTAAATAGCCACATACAGCTGGTGGCTACCTAGTGGACAGCGCAGTGCTAGATGGTGTCCCCAAAGACCTGAAGGAAACATAAGAGCTGGATAAATGCTGCAATGGCCAGCGCCTACCTTGCTGAGCAGAGTCTGGTCCTGCCCCTGGGGGTGGGGGATCATGGTGAGCTGGGCCACTGACCCTCAGCCGCATGGGTGGGGCCCAGGAATCACAGCACTGGTGCCATGCCTCAGGCAGATGGCCGAGGATGGGCTGTGACACCCTCAAGATTCCAAATTAGCTCACAGTGGGGACTGTCCCCCATACCCTCCATTGTGATGGCCCAGCACAACGGCCAGGGGAGCTAGTGCGGCCAGACCAACCACACTGCCCGTTCTGGGTGGACCAGCTGTCCCACAGAAGTCACGGAACACTTCCAGTCTGCTTTCCAGGAGACCGGAGGCTTCACCCAGTAACATCTGAGTGGGAGAACCTGCTCATTGAAGCCTTCTCCAACCAAAGCAGAAACTCGGGGTCCAGGACCTGAGCTCCAGGTAAGAAGAGTCAGAAGCAAAAAACCCCATCTGGACGTGGTCTCAAATTAAGAGCTCTTCCTCCTCCAGCTCAACTGAAAATTAAACTTCCACTTAGGAAAACTCGAGAAATCAGGGACCCACGCAGGGTTAACTGCCCAACCCCTCTCCTCCTCCTCTGACCAAACCCACAGCCATCCAGTCTCACTAGGCTTTAGATGATATGGGAAAATCAGTACCTCCTACAAAGGACTTCCCATCGCTTCCCTTGGGGGTAGGGATGTGGTTTTTAAAAACGTGAATGACTATGTCACATCCATCCTGCCCCTTATCCCTGGCTCCTGGCAACCTTCTTGCTTTACAAGTGAATTCTGACAGGTTTCTGAGGACAGTGATAGAGCAGGTGCCAGGAAACTGTTCCCAGGCACATGGAGTTCCCACCCATGACCGCAGAACACAAGACTGCCCAAAAGGTATGAAGGTGTGCTCTGACCACAAGCTCACCTGAAAGCTAATAGGGGCGGCATGTGCCTTCAGAAGGAGTCAGAAAAGATGCTGGTATGGAGCAAAAGACCCTTCCCACCACCACCTCGGGCGGGAAAAGCAAAGAGGTAAGACAATGACTTTCCAAATGGCAG
This sequence comes from Mesoplodon densirostris, assembly GCF_025265405.1. Lineage (NCBI taxonomy): Eukaryota > Metazoa > Chordata > Mammalia > Artiodactyla > Ziphiidae > Mesoplodon > Mesoplodon densirostris. The sequence continues at coordinate 61,465,183 of NC_082678.1, forward strand.
GCAGTGCAATAGGACCAACTCAGAAATCACATGAAGGCATAAGGTAATTTCTACTCAACAAATATTTATTGGTACCAACAGGGTACAAAGCTCGGTGGGACACAGACAGGAATCAACAAACGCACTGCCCTCTTTCAAGCCTTTCAATTTCTTTGGGGGCAAAACCCCGCAGTGACCTGTTCTCCAGTGGGCCTGGTACTTCCACCCTCTGCCACTGACCAAAAGTCAGGCAAATGTCCTGGCTGGGCCAGGGGGCGGGGGTAGGAACCAGGCTGCCAGACACCCCAAATTAGGATGTTCTAGTGTCCTGGGGTGAGAGATGAAAGGACGTTAGCCTTAATGGCAGTGCCGTGGGAGCCAAGGGGGCTGGGGTGCCCCATTCAGCACGCAGACTTTCATTCTCACCACGACTTGGTACCCAGGTCCAGATCCCCTCTCATTTCAACTACTCCTGAAGTAAAGCCCGGCCTTTTGCTGGTGTGGCAGAAGGGACCTGGGGGCCTGGTTGTCTTTGCCGTCTTTCCACCAACCCTCCGCTTTCAGCTGCACAGCTCCGACCCCTGCCTTCAAAGGGGCTTGTCCTTGGGCACAGATCAGCGTGCTTCCGGTTGGCTGCCCACCCTCGCACACTTTCTCACCAAGACGAGGGAGTAAAACAAGAAAGGAGGGGGCACCAATCCAGGAAGCAACACAAGAGAAGGGGAGAAGCAAGTCCCAGGACGCAGGGGAAGCAGAGCCAGGGGACCGGGGATGCTTCCCAGGAGCGACTCGGAACTGCTGAGTCTGCGGTAAGTTTAAGCACGAGAGGAGCTTCCCGGCCATCGACCCGCAGTGGCCAAGGCCCAGGGGAGAGTCAGAGAACTGGTGAGACATACAAAGAAAACCAAGCTAAGGAAACAAAGGAAATTAACTAGGAGAAGAGAAGGCAGCGGGGAGACAAGAAAGGAAATATGGACTGCAGCCATAGCTGCAATATTTAGATCACAACACTGCCACGGGACCAAATGTTGGGTTACCTCTATACTGAGGGGATGGGGGGGGGAAGCGTAGGAGTGGGCCAAGTCCTTATCTTGCAGAGCAGAAAAACAAAACATAATATTTTTTAAAAGGAAGGAAGAAATAAAAGTGGTATACTATTTAGAAATACAGTCAGCCCTCCCTATCTATGGATGCAGAACCTGAGGACAGAGACTGTAAGGGATTTGAGCATCCACAGATTTCGGTTATCTGCGGGCGTCCTGGAACAGATGCCCCAGGAGACCAAGAGTCAACTGCGTAGAGGTAAATGGCAGGGAGGATGGCTGCCTCTAGAAGAGAACAGGACAGGGTGGGGACGCACTCCAGGCAAAGGGCTGTTCTTTCAAAGCTTAGCAGAGTCAAAAGTCAAATCTGTCTACAAGCAACGCTTTGATAGAAAATTAATACATTCTTAAGTATTAACTACAATGGATGCTCTACTATCGTACAACTTTATGTTTCTTGTTAACCATTATAACAAATATGTATTAGCACTCATTCATCTATGTACAAACTTATACTGCTTTACTTTCCCATAATAACTGATACCAATCTTCCTTCAGAAACCCCCAACTGCCCCGCTGACATACCGTAACACTCAGAAAGAGAACATGCTTACTGACAGCTAGACCCTTTCGGAGACAAGGGGTATGATCTCCCCAGCCCGCTGAGGTCTCGCCAGCATCAGGCAGCAGAACCCCCCAGGGCTAGCCATTTCATAAAGATTTTAATACCCACAGCGAGCCACAGGTTTCCACTGGGGTGTTGGGGGCGGGGAGATGGCGGAGCCCTCCGGAAGCAAAGGTGGAGGGAGGGGTAGGGAGTCACATTTCAGATGAGATAATACCGCAGAGACGCTGGAACCTGCAGCGTCTCTCAACAGATTCAGACAGCAGAGCCCTAGGCATCCCCTGCACGTAATGAATTAACCATACTCCTGTGCACCCAGAATGGTACCACTTGGCAGAGTTGAGAAAGCCAATCACTTTCTGTGCCGTGTAGATTAAACGAGGAACCCAGGCTGACGGAGGCTGGATCAAGTGTGCCTGGGAGGCGGGGAGGGGGAGCTTTGGACAGGATGGTCAGGGAAGGTCTCTCTGCAGAGGTGGCAGGAGAGTGAACAGCAAGGAGCAGCTCTGCCAAGGTCTTGAGAGGACAGGGAACGCAGAGGGGGAGAAGGTTCCAGCGGGGAGAAGACGTGCCAGCAACCTAAGGCAGGAGCAAGCCTGGCTGACTCGAGAGACAGCGAGAAGGGGCGGCAAAGACGAGGCTGGAGGGCGGCCGCCAGAGAGACCGCTGCGCGGCGTCACTGCGCAGGAGCCATGCTGGAGGTTAAGACCCTGGAAGCCCAGGTTCACCCAACTCCCTCCAGAGGGGGGACCGAGGTGCCCGAAGAGCCAGGGGGCTGTAGTTTCTGAATAAACAGAAGTTGACTGCAGCATCCACTCCAGGACACAGTGCCTCCGTGGCTGGTGGCAGGGCGGGCACATACTGTGCAAGCCAGCAGAGGTTCGCCCTGAGTTCTCAGCGAATGCACCTGCCAGGAAGCCCTGGGGGCGTCAGCCTTGGAGGACCGCAGCGAAGCCCTCACCCACAGCGCCTCCACACCCTCAAGTGAATCTGTCCCAATAAGGTGGCACAGCCCCCCTCCGGGGGGGGGCGGGTTGCGGATGGAGGACAGAGACAGACAGACACACACACACAGCCCCACAGAAGTCCCTGCCACTTCTCTGAATCGGACTTTGCGAAAACAACCTTGTTCTCCAGCCAACATAAACCATAGGCAACAGAGGACCTTATATGGCTCTAAGCTTTCTTAATCAGAAACAAGAGAGATGGGCTGGAGCTGGCAGCTCCAAGTTAGAGGAAAGAAGGGACAAGAAAGGGGGGAGAGTGGAGGGCGGCGAGGAAGACAACTTGTTTGTCAAACCCCCTTTTCGTACCTCTTCAGCCTCAGTGGCTTCCCAGTAAGAACTCCTGCTGAAGGGCACGGGTTTGCCTTCTCTCGTGGTTTTATTTTGGCTTAAGTCAGAGGATGCCAGTTATCAGGCTGCTGCGGATTCGCGGATTCATAGTTTTACAGAGTTTTTAGTGGCCCGTCCTCAGGTTGGGTGACTTCCCATGAAGATAAAACTAATGTGATTTCCTGAGAAATCGGCTGCTGGGTCGTCCTTCCCTAGGACAGCAATCCTGACCTAGGAGTGCCCGCTCACTGGGCTGCCTCGGTCACATGCCTGCCTGGCCCAGGAGGCAGGGGTGGGTCCTTGCCACAGGTCCACATAGAGAAATCAGCCCAGGGACCTCGTAAGTAACCGCACACACATACGCACCCCCCATGACAGTCTCTGGGGTGGCTTCATTCTCCTTCCTCCCCTGATTAGGAAAGGCAGCAGCTCTGGCACCAGGACCTGCCCCGTACACTGAAGCCACACGCACTTGGCCCTCCTAAAGGATACCACCTGCTAAAAACAGCACATGACAGCGCATGCTTGGCTGGGCGGGCCTCACCAAAGTCAAAGGACAAAGCGAGGAGCTTAGTCTCAGCATGGCCTCTCCTCACTAGAGACAGCGCTCACGCCCATCCCAGTGCAGCTCGGGGCAAGCCACTCCTCTCTCTCAGGAGGGGCAGGAAGGGGGGAGGGGCAGGAGATCTGTCTTCCCAGCCAAGGCTGGAGGGAAGCCGGAGGGGGGCGGGCAGGGAAGCATGCTGAGAGCGGAGGGCTGCGCTTGAAGGGATCCTGCTGCCTGCTCCAACAGGGAGCAAGCCAAGCTACTCTCAGGCGACGGCCTGTTGAGGCCAGGGAATGGTCTCGCAACCCTGTGTGAGGTCTGACAGGCCACACTATTACTAGCCAGGGAATGAGTGACTTCAAGGCTGCCTTTTCTACCAGGTGACCAAACTAAGCCAGAGTCTTGAGAGCAGTTTTCCAGGCCCTAAGGCATGGTTACGCAGCTCGAAGGCACTGGATGGTTGCATAATTCTGATAAAACACTTGCCTTAAAGATCCTTAACTTCTGCTTCCTGTAAAATGATAACATCCAAAGAAATGGGATACAAACACCTCCCTCCTAGGGCTGAATGAGGCTGTAATGACCTAACAGTCTGACTCAGTTTGTGGGATTTTATTCCTTTAAAAACCCAGTTTCACTTTCTGGATGAGGATGGAGGGGTAATGGGGCAGTTAACAAGAAACAGCCTCTAAGCATGGAGCTAGAGATACTGAACCCTGATCTAAGCCCCAAGACAGCCCAGTCCTGTGCCCTAGGATCAGCTTACCTTCCTCAGGGCCTCCGCTTCCACATACACAAACTAGAAATTCTTTTTTTTTTTTAATTAATTTATTTTTGGCTGCATTGGGTCTTCACTGCTGCGCGCGGGCTTTCTCTAGTTGCGGCGAGCGGGGGCTACTCTTCATTGTGGTGTGCGGGCTTCTCATTGCAGTGGCTTCTCTGGTTGCAGAGCACGGGCTCTAGGCGCGCGGGCTTCGGTAGTTGTGGCTCATGGGCTCTAGAGTGCAGGCTCAGTAGTTGTGGCGCACGGGCTTCGTTGCTCCGCGGCATGTGGGATCTTCCCAGACCAGGGCTCGAACCCGGTCCCCGGCATTGACAGGCAGATTCTTAACCACTGTGCCACCAGGGAAGTCCACAAAGTAGGAATTCTTAACCTCATAGGATTGAGAGAGAATAAAAAGGGAATAACGTGCAAAAACCCTGCTAAATTATCAGGTATACGGTAGGTACTCAGTAAGTGTCTGTTATGCATCTTCTGCTGTCGGGGTTCAAAAAAAGAGTTCACATTATATGCCAAAGGCCAGTCTAGTAGGGTTCAAACTACGCACACCCAGGACTAGATGAGGGCCATCTGGAAATAAAGCGCACTCCCCAGAGCCGGCTCCACACCAACACTTTGGGATCCCCACTGGGGACCAACTCTCCCCAAGGCCTTCGGTACAGCCAGGCCTCCTAACACTGAGATGGACTGGAGGAGCAGAATGAAAATGACGCTTGACCGCAAGGTGTCTGCAACCTGGTTCAGCAGAGGGCCCACACTGAGACCTGCAGGAAGTCATCAGGTGAGTGAAGGACGAAACAGCAAGTCTCCTGACGTAACGACCAAGGCCAGTGAGCACTGGCCTTGGAGAACCAGCGAGGACTTTTACACTGATAAACAGGCTCTCAAGCCAAAACGGCTTTCCAAAGGCTTAGCGTCTGGCCCCTTCACTTCACACTCCCATCCGCAGACCCGTCACGACACTCCTTTCTCAAACGGTTTCATAATTGATCACTGCCCCCCAAGCTGGCAGACCGGAACTTGTTCTGAACATGCCATGGAGAGAGCTGATAAATAACTTGTCACCAAAGCTGTTGGGTTTGTGGAATATGGAAGACTAAGCCCAAACACATGATGCTTTACAAGGCGAGACAATGAAGCTTTTAGAGTTGGGCAAAGAACTAAGTCCAGTGCTGTCCAACAGAGCTTTCTGTCATGATGAAAATGTTCCAGAACCTGCACTGTCCAGTACTGTAGCCACTGGCCACAGGAAGCCACTGAGCACCTGAAATGTGACTACTGCACCAAGGAACTAATGTTTCAATTTTACTTCATGCTTTAAAAAGTTTGTATTCAACTAGCTACACATAACTAGGAGCCACCCTACAGGACAAGGCAGCTCCAGACCCTCAACCCTAAAGACAGATTCAGGAGAATAAAGATATTGTAAAAAATAAAAATATTTAGTACAGTAGCACCTTAGAGTTAAGTGAACTTCAAATGCACCTAAAACAGTGGATTGTCATTTTTTTCTTAGACGTTGGCTTGTACCACCCAGGCATCCCCAGCCCAAACACACCCTGCCTCCCATACACAGCCCCACAGGCAACTCGACCTCCCAGCAGCCCTAAGGGGCTGACTAACTCCAGGGCTCTGAGGGGCACAACCTGAATGCCTTTGATGTTGACCAACCTTCTTTCACCAGCTGAAGAAACTAAGACCCTGAGGGCCAACAGACCTGCCTGGAACCCCAGCCAGGTTTCAACCCTGAAAGTGGCACCCAGATCTCAACCTCCACTCCACCCACAAGCCCCAATCCAGGGCTCTTGCTAGCTAAGCCCAGGGTGAAACAAGCCTCATCAGCCCTCAGCACTGCATACCTTTACTTCCAGAACGCTTCTGGGGCCCTGCTTTGTTCCTAAGTACACGGGCCTCAGTGAGGACCGGCTAAGTGAAGGCAGCCAGGCTGTACTACCAGATGGGGACGGAATGTTTACTGTCAACTGCTGCACACTTATCAAAGGCGCTGTAGAAACATTCAAGCTGGCAAGAACTGGAGAGAACGAAGACCACGTAGTAGAACCATTTAGGAGGAGGAAGAGGACACCTCGAAACTTCCTTCCAACTGAAAGCCAGCCCTCAAGATGCTGAATGATAGATAACACACATTCCTTTACTGCAACAAGCTGCTTAGAAAGCAACAGAAAGATGAGGTGAAAAGCCCATGGACTTGAGGACTCCTTGTCCTTCTCACAAAAGCCCTCTAGAGGACCGAGTTTAAGTCCAAACCCACACTTGTCGGTTTCTCTATCCCTCTATTTGTACTTTTTATTAGCCATTGAAACAATCCCGAATGAACTCTAGCTTCACCCTCCTCAACTGCACTCAGAGGTGTCAGGATTAAAGGATTAGGGAGGCGTTTGCTTGTAACTCACCTCCCAGAGTAACTATCAAGGAAGAGGTGTCCCCTAAATTTTAGTTTCCATGTCCCCACTAGCTATTTCTCCAGCTACGCTGTCCTACCCGAAACACTGTCACTGTTTTTTACACGGCCCAAGCTTAAAACTAGGTACGAGGGCCAGCAGGTTTGCTCGGTGGAAATGCCACACACAATGGGTACCTGATGTTAAATGATCAAAGGTGAAACCTGTGTGAGACATTACACCAGAAAGGGATGTGGAAGAAACAACCTGCCCTAGAAATGAAGGTTTAGGATTAAAATACATCCCACAAAGATCAGCGACTCAAATAGTATGAAATGATTTCAGTGGGATACGAGGCCCATAAGGACCCACCACCACCTGCCCAGAGCAGAGGAAAACTCCCTAGAAAGGCAAGCTGAAGGTACTAAATCACACCCAAAACTTCCCCACAAGAGCACAGCAGTCCAAACTGCAGAGAAGCCCATTCATTCTAGACTCACAGGGAAGATGAGGAAGGAGGAGCCTGGGGAGAATGGGCTGGAAGGCACCAGCTCACCAGGCACATGGGGTGTTGTAGGCTTGAGCCAGGAGGCTGGCTGGCAAAGTGTGGGGAAGCCAATTTGTTTTTCCCCTCCTTCCAACCAAGTTTCCAGGTCAGAGGTTGGGGAGTAGGGTACTTTTATTAAAATTCAAGTCACTTAACAGATTCAAGGGAAACTTAAAGTCAGTCTCAGAGACTCTTTAAGAAGGGGGGGAAAATCAACGCTTGAGCACCCATCATGTACCAGGCACAGTGTCATGCCCCACAAATATTATCTTAATTTGTCTTTAGGATGAGAGAACACTGAAAAACCTAAAACTAGCCTTCACCCACAAACGACGGTTATGACCTGGCCTGGGTTCAAAGCCCAAGAATAATTTGGGTTACCAGGTAGAGCAAAACAAATTACTTTTAAAATATTGATGCTGAGCAACCTTATACTGGAGACACATCCCCTTGGCACCTGAGCAGCCACTTCCAACAGACACCTTCACTGTCATCCTGCAGTGGCCAAGTTTGAGTGTACTTCCTAGAAAGAGCTGGGAGGAGGAAATGATATTCACACAAAGGGCTCCAGCTAGACAGTAGACCTGTCTCACTCACAGGCTGGGAGGGGATCAGTTACCTGCAACTTCTGGGCCATCATCTGACAATACATACGACAATAGAGCCTATTTAATCCAGGTAGCCACAAAGGCTTCAAAGATTTGCATACCTGTAGCACCCAGAGAACCTACTCTAGCCTAGGGCCATTCTTCGTCCGAGAATATACCCAGGAATTACTACCCAGAACCCACAAAACTAGTTTTGAGGTTCAAGAGGAAAAGTTCAACACAAGTCAGAAAAGCTCCCCCAAAATTACTTCACTTGTTTCCAGTGCTGACGAAAGTCTTAAATAATCAGCAGGTGAACCACCTGAACTTCAAGAAAAGAGGAACCTGATAAATGGTCAATTCATGCTGCCCTCTCTGCATTTCAAAGATGCTCTGTACCTTTAAGAGCAAAGAGGGTGGGTGGTGCTTACTAAGAGCCCAAACTTCTAAACAGAATTAAAAAAAAAAAAAAAACTAATCTGGGAAGGACTTAGTTACAATAACAGGGTAGCATGGTAAGGTTACTAGTTGCCAGAATTAATAGCTTCTTGTGAATGGTGTTTCTTGATCAATAATTTCGACAAAGGGGGTGGGGGGCTTGGATAGCAAACCAACCAACAGATATGACTGTACCAAGTGTCCAGCAACCGAGATTTCCCTGCAGGAAAAAAATTTAAACACCAAGCAGCCTGAACTTCATAGGGGAAAGATGGCTAGTTTAACCTAATTGTCCTGCCCACACACCCTACCCTCTCACACCTGGAGTTAAGTGCACCGGGTTTGTGTTAGCAGAGGCCGGGGGGCGGGGCAAGAAGGCGCCGGCCAACCTCTGCATCTCCGCGGAGAAGGGAGACCGCGAAACGCCCAGGGCTTCCAAGCAGTCCCGGGTCTATTCGGTACCACCCACCACACCAACAGCTCCTATCCGTCTCTTTTGCCTTCCTTGGAGGGGAAATGGGAGGAACCGCACCCAAGGGCACAAAATAGTAAAACTGGTGAAAGCCCGCCCAAACACACTTTGATCCGGAACCCCGAAACTAGCGTGGTCCCTCCGGCCCGAGGACCGGAGGTGGGTGCAGGCGGAGCCCGACACGTGACCCACAAGCCCGCGGACATTAAGTCAGCGGGCACACGGGACAGGACAGCCTCCGCCTCTCCTACACCCTTTAAGGGGCTGCAAAAGCTAATCCTCTTGAGAGACACCAAGCCTTTTACATCGGGACCCTAACTCGGTTCAAACGGCTTCCCTCTGCCCGCAACAAGGTTCCCAATCACGACCTATCTCCCAGCTCATCCTCCCGGTTCTGCAAACCGAGCCCCTTCCCCTGGTTCGCCGCACTGAACTCCCAGGGGCAGAGCGACCAGCTCCGGTTTGCCACCGCCGGCCTCGGTGGGGAGCACCCCCGGGCGATATAAAGGGGCCCAGAAGTTGGGTGAGGTTCCTCAAGTGACCAATTCAACTCCAATCCCTCAGGAGTGGGGAAGGAGTGCCCGCAGGCCTTGGGACATTTCCTCGCCCTTGTGAACACCTGGCCCTGCCCACAGCCCGCCCGCCGGCGCCTCTCCCGGCTCAGACTGGGTACACACGACCTTTGAAAAGTAAACGCGTGTGGGGTTGGGCGACCTTGGGTGGAACGCACTCAGGTCCGTCTCTCGGGAGAGTGTGCGCGCTCGGGGAAAGTTAAGCCGCAGAGGGGTATCCCGGGCGTCGCGCCCTCGCTTCCCGCCCCCAAGGATGGTGACGCGCGTGGGTGACACCGCGCGGCTGCGGAGCGCAGCCCCAGCCAAGCACACGCGATTTGTCAGCAAGAGCCCGGCGGAGAAGGACGAGGGGGCGCGCAGGCGACGAAAGAGAAAGGGCCTGCTTGACAGCAGGCGACGGGCCGGAACCCCTCTGCACGCCCTCAGCGTCGGGAGCCTCGCACCCCGTGAGTCCTGGAGCACGCGACGCACCCTGCACCTGCACCCTAGGCTCACCATCACCCCAACGGCGCCGCCCTCGGGGCCCCGGCAGGTAGTCCCCAGTTCAGCCGCTCCCTGCGGCCCCAACTTACCAGCTCCTCGGCGACCGTCGGGATGCAGAGTCCTCGCGCCGCCGCCGCCCCCTTGCCCCTCGGCCCCCGCCTCTGCCCCGCCTCTGCCCCTCTGCCAGGCCGGTCCCGCAGCGTTGCACTCCGGCCGCTCCCCCACGTGCTCGCCCAGACCGGTGGAACACAGAGACATTAAATACTGAGGACGCGCAGAGACGTGCCCGCGGCGCGACGCAAGGCCCCGCCCCCCGCCCTCGTGCCCCCGCGCCTTCCCGGCTCACCTGCGCGTGCGCGCCGCCGGCCGCTCCCGCCAGCGCCTCTGCCAGCTGCGCCAGAGGGGGCGCGGTCTAGAGTGTTCCGCCAACATCCCGCCCCCGCCGCCCGCAGGCGGGCCTTGCTCAGGCTCTCGCGAGATGAGCTGTAATCTCGGCTGGGCTCGGGAGAGAGGCCTGGCTGGAGTCTTCGGAACGCCCCTCGCTCCTCCCCCACCTACGAACCTCGAAGCTCTGGACCCCCCCCAACACCTGCGCGAGTTCGCCCGCCTCGGGTGTGGGAGATCTCGAGGGGCCAGTTAGACCATCTGCCTGCCTCTGTATAGAGAGGCCCCTGGAAAAGGCAGAGGGGCAGGTGATGCGCAGGGCTCCTCTTGCCTCCCTTGCCTATATATACTATATATTATAGATAGACTATAGATCTATATTATATAGATATATTCAGTGTAATTCATCATTACATTGTACGCATGATTTAGTGATATTAATAATTGCACAATAATAACTGCGTAATGGGAGTACGTGGCACCACTCAGATGCGGCATTCTTGTGCATTTTCACAACTTGGTGATTGTCAAAGTGAAACAAACTTTCCTCCAAAGGGGGTTAGGTTTTGGAATAGTTCCTGCCAAGAGATAGTCATCATGATCTATCAGTGACTCCCCGAGGAAACTTGGGAAAATAAATTGCCCCCAAACAGGTGGACAGGTTGGGTGTTCCAGCTGGCCAGAGACATAGGGACTTTAAGTGAAAAGAGATCATGCTAAGAACAATTACTTGGGAATATGGTTAATCCTAACTAGTTATCAAATGCAAATTTAAATGATGATGAGATACCTATTGAGTTTAAGTATAAGTTCATATATGTATATGAATCCCAATTGCATGCTGTGATTAGGGACATGAAGGAAACCATCAGGAAAGAAATAACAAGAGACCTATTTTAGGTTCTGTGGTTCAAAAAGGCCTAAGGTGAAACTGAAGCTGAAACCTCCTTGATGAGAAGGAGCTGGCCTTGCAAATTGTACTTGAGAGTAAGGGCTGGGGAGTGTTCTAGCAGAGGCAGCAACACTGTCTGTGTTGCAGGAAACAGCGTTTGGTGAACTAGATTGGTGTGGATGGACTACAGTGAAGTGGGGAGAGTGCTAGAAAAGAAGGTTGGAGGCTGTAAAGGGGGGAGGGGTTTTTGGGGGGCGGGGTGTGTGAGGGAACTGGACCACTTTATAAACCATAGTAAAGCTTAGATTTTCTTCTTCTCTGTTTAGCTCCCAGGCATACTTCTACCCCAGGGCCTTTGCACTTGCTATTCCCGCCAACTGGAATATTCTGCAGAGCTCAACTCCCTCATTTCTTTCAAGTCCTTTGCTCAGAGATCACCTACTCAGTCTCAGTGAAACCTTCCTTGGAGTCCCTGTTTAATAACTGTAAGGACACGCGCACACACACACACACACACACACACACACACAATTCCCTGTCCTTCATGCCTTCTTTATTTTTCTTCACAGCATTTACCACTATCTACATACTACATATTTCTTTCATTTCGTGAGTGGAGGCGTTGTTGAGGGTATGGCACATCGAGGGCACTCAGTAAAAATATGTGTAGTGAATGAATGGGAAGCCATTAAAGAGGGTTAAGTAGAGAGTGACACAGTATAATTTCTGTTTGGAAATGGGAGCTGTAGCTGCTAGAGGATCACTAGCATAGAAGCCGTGAGACCAGTTGGGAGGCTGGTACAGTGGTCCAGGTGAGAAATCATGTTGGCTGAGCCAAGAGTCATGGCAGTGAACATGAAGAGACTGCTTTGGACTCGAGACACTTTAGAAGCAGTAGCAACAAGACTCACTCATGTTGTTGGGGGTAAAGAAGAGGGAGCAATACTTCCTCTGGCCTGAGTTACTGTGTGAAATGGGGTGCAGTTTATTGAGACGGGGTAAGATGGGGGCAGAGAATCATTAGTTTCATTTTGGACCCATTAAGCTTGTAATGTTTTCGTAACATCCAAGTGCAAATAGTAATTAAGCTGGATATGCAAGCCTGCAGCTCAGAGGACTTGGGCTCAGAGGAGTGGATGGGAAATACAAGTAGGTATTGAAAACCATGTAAAAAGTGGATATTTTAAAGGAAGACAATGCCCTGGTGGTGGTGGAGGTAGGAAATGTCCACAAGGAAGAAACTGAAAAATGATGCCAGGGGGGTGAGACCTGGAAAGGTGGCAGGAAAAAAATGGGGGGACGGAGGCAGAGGGGAGGAAGAGGAAGAAAGAGGGAGATGGAGCTATGAGTATGGTTATGAGGAGGAGGGACAGAAAGCAGGGGCAAAGAAGGCAGAGATGTCAGTCGTATCTATGCCTGGGGATGAGGGCAAAGCCTGCCAGGATAAAAGGAATGAGGGGAGAAAAGAGGAGTGGGAGAACGGGAACACTAGGGAAGATACAAGACTCAAGTCCAAGGGGGAAAGGTGAGAACACAGACTAACTGTAATCACAACTAGAAATCAGCCCAGCAGCTGTGGCTGAGGAGGTGACCACAAGGTCAGGGCAGTTCAGAGGTCAAAGAGTGATCCTAATATGAGATTGGAAGACAGAGGAATGAGAAGGGAGGTGAGGATGGAATGCGAGTCTAAGAACCTGGCCATGAGGAAAATAGGATTCTATTATTAGACTTAAACTCCAACATGAGCTCATAATGGGCAAAAGCCTGCTTAAGGCAGGGATTTTAAGCTAGGTTGCCCAAGCTTCTGGATGTCCATGAGCTCCCTGAAATTGCACACATCGTTTTATAAGTATGGTATTTTCTGTGGAAATAGGGTTTTCTTTAATATATTGTTTTTGTCTCATTAGATTAATATAACACCCCGAACAAAGTGAAACAAACCTCTCTTACTCTCCATCCCACTCCCTGTTCCCTTAAACTGCAGAAGCATTTGGTTCTGCCCCAGGACATGTGTGTCTGCAGGGAAAAATAAATGATCTCCTTCTAGGGAAGTCAATGGACAGAGTTGGGAAGTAACAACATTAATGGCTATTTAATACTTAATGAGCACTTAACGCACAGCACCGTTCACACACCTTATTCTAACCTCCATAAACCTCAGTCACACAGCAGCAGAGACAAAGTTTTTAACCCAAGAAATCTGGCTCGGAACCCATGGGTTAACCAGTTCACTATACTAGAGGCGGATCTAGGGATCCAGAGAGCAGTATTATACAGGAACGTGTCTGCTATAGATTGAATTGTGCCCCCCCCAAAAGATAATGATGAAGTCCTAACCCCCAGTACCTCTGAATGTGATTTTATTTGGAAATACGGCTGTTGCAAATGTAATTAGTTGAGCTGAGGTCATACCTGGAGTAGATTGGACCCCTAATGCAATATAACTGGTGTCCTTATAAGAAGATGGCCATGCGAGGACAGGGAAACAGAACATCATGTGATGACAGCAGATTGGATTTATGCATCTATAAGCCAAGGAATGCCAAAGATCGCCCACAAACCCCCAGAAGCAAGTAAGAGCCAAGGAAGGATTCCCCTGCAGGCTTCAGAGGGAACAGAGCCCGCTAACATCTTGATTTTGGACTTAATCCTTCCTATGCTGTGAGACAATACATTTCTATTGTTTTAAGCCACCCAGTTGGTGGTACCTTGTCACAGCAGCCCTAAGAAACGGATACAGTGCCCTTCTTTCTTGAACCCACGGATGCCAGGTGGTACAAGAGACTGTGAAGTCATTCAGCAGTTGATAAAAGGCGGCTGTCCCCTTCCTCCCATCTGGACCCAAGGTGCCGTGGCTTCACAAGGCAGAGGCCTCATCCAAGTGGCTATGATGCAAGGGCCTCAAATAGGCACTGCCCAGGCTCTGACACCATCACCGCTACATATTCTTGGGCATTTTCCAGCTACATATTTGAGATCTTAGTTCTGGTTCTGTTCAGTGGGTGTCTGGCAGGGGTACGGTTGGCCATTTCCCAGAGCCCCCTCCACTCTTCCCAGCTTCTTCCAGTTTTGAAGTGGAGCCTGAGAAACTCTGCAAGCTACTCCAGATAGGGTGAAATTCTACCCCAAACCAATTTAGGTCCTTCAACTATAGCCAAGCTCGTGCACATAGAGAAGCAATTAAATCTTCTATAGATAGACTGTTACCTACCTCATTTTGTTCCATGAGAGGCGTCTCTTTGGGGCCAACTGTTGGGATCCGTAAGGCCACACATGCTGGGTGCTGTATGAATGTTTGAATTGCTTGGACTCTATAAGGAAAATTGCAGTGAGCCCTCTCTGGTAAGGTTAATAACTTTATGAAATATGTTTGTTAGTTTGCATACCTTGCTGTGCACCACTGCAGCTGGGATGGTCTGGAACAGCAAGATCCGGAAGTCTCAAGTAACTGCAGAGAGACCGGAACTTCCCTGGGGATGAGACATTCAGTCAAGGTGACCCACCTCTAGGAGGAACGGGGCAGGGCACATAGCACTGTGGGGGCTCAGACCCCCTCAAATTTTCCATTGCCCCCAGCCTCCGCACACCCTCTGCTATTCCTCTGGAACCATTTCCTTGCTCTATCCATTCTAAAGCCTGGCAAGTTTCTTAGTCATCTCTGTCTTCCGTTTGATCAGGCATTCAGGTTTCCCATAGACTAGCACATTCTACGCAGGACTATCACTAGTCCACCCAGTGGCATTGTGCAGATTAGGTAACAAGGGTCCCTTCCCCCAGACAGACAGCTCTGTGCCAGGCACCATGGGGAGCACAGTGCGATAGCACAGCCTGGATTTCGGTCCCTACTTGCCCTTGGCCTGGATGCCCTTGTGCAGAACTTGCCCTGCACAACCCTCCTTGACATTCCTGTAGTTGGGAGGCAGCCTTCACAGAGCGAGTGCTGTCTACCATGACACAGCCATCCAACCAGACGCCTGCGGGTTTTGGGCACCATACTGAAGTGGCTTCATTCATCTAATTGCTGCCAAAGCCTAACGCATTGCCTTGCTCAGCACAGGTACACTTGTGACCTCAAGGAACTTTGCCTAGACTCTGTTTCCTCCTCTGTAAAATGAGGATAATAATAAGACCTACTTCATGGGATCGTTGTGACAATTAAATGAGATGTTCACCATAAAATACTTTGCACAGGGGCTTCCCTCATGGCGCAGTGGTTAGGAATCCACCTCCCAGTGCAGGGGACACGGGTTCGTGCCCTGGTCCGGGAAGATCCCACATGCCGCAGAGCGGCTAGGCCCGTGAGCCACAACTACTGAGCCGGCAAATCTGGAGCTTGTGCTCCGCAACAGGAGAGGCCACGACGGTGACAGGCCCACACACCGCGATGAAGAGTGGCCCCCGCTTACCGCAACTGGAGAAAGCCCTTGCACAGAAATGAAGACCCAACACAGCCAAAAATAAATATATATATAAAAAAATACTTTGCACAGTGCTGAGCCCAAGAATAAAAGCAATTATTGCATTTCAAGTTCTTTCATCAATCAATCAAGAGCAAGTCAAGGTTCATTCAACAAATACGTATTAACAACTATTTTGTGCCAGGCATTGTGTAGGGTATTGTGGTTACCAAGGTGAATACCCCCAATGTGTTAGGGAAGGCAGACATGAATGTACACAAAGGCTGTATACAGTGGGATCAGGGCTGTGACAGAGGTCAGTACAGAGGTGGGAGGAGAGGTGGTAAATGTCAACGAGTTTCATTCTGCTTGTGTTAGGGTTAAGGAAGCTTGACTATATCATTGGTACTCCTTCTGCATTTGACCTTCACCAAAATAAAATGTATTGCTTTAGTTCTATTGTTGCGTATCAATTTACCCCCAAACTGAAATGGCTTAAAACAACCATTGAGGGCTTCCCTGGTGGCGCAGTGGTTGAGAATCTGCCTGCCAATGCAGGGGACACAGGTTCGAGCCCTGGTCTGGGAAGATCCCACATGCCGTGGAGCAGCTAAGCCCATGCGCCACAGCTACTGAGCCTGTGCTCCAGAGCCCGTGAGCCACAGCTACTGAGCCTGTGCGCCACAACTACTGAAGCCTGAGCGCCTAGAGTCCGTGCTCCACAATGAGAGAAGCCACCACAATGAGAAGCCCGCGCACTGCAATGAAGAGTAGCCCCCGCTCGCCACAACTAGAGAAAGCCCACGCACAGCAATGAAGACCCAACACGACCAAAAATAAATAAATTTTAAAAATAAATTAAAAAAGAAAAAAACCATTGATTGTCAGCTCATTGGGAGGGTTTGTTTCTGCTCCAGATGTTGTTGGCGTGGTGACTCAACTGAGATTGGAGGATCCAAGATGTCATAACTCACATGTCTGGTGCCTGAGGTGAGATGTCTGGAACAGCTGGGCTGGCCAGGCATTTACCTCTCCCTCCTCGTGGTCTCTCCAGCAAGGAAGTGAAACATGTCTATACAGTGGCTTGGGGTTCCAAGAGGATGAAGGCTGAATCTGCCAGGTGTCTTAAGACCTAGGTCCAGACCTAGGCAGCATCACCTGTGCTGCATGCTATGGGTCAAAATAAGTCACCAGGCCAGCCCAGGTTCAAGGGAAGCACCAATAGACTCCACCTCTGGGTGGGAGAAAAGGCAGAGAACTGGGGACATGTTTAACCCACAACATCTGTTATATCATATTCCATTTTACAGCCTATTTTCTTTCTTTCTTTCTTTCTTTCTTTCTTTCTTTATGACTGTGTTAGGTCTGTTGCTGCGTGTGGGCTTTCTCTAGTTGCAGCGATTGGGGGCTACTTTTAGTTGCAGTGCGTGGGCTTCTCATCATGGTGGCTTCTCTTGTGGCGGAGCACAGGCTCTAGGTGCGTGGGTTTCAGTACTTGTGGCACTCAGGCTCAGTAATTGTGGCTCACAGGCTCTAGAGCGCAGGCTCAGTAGTTGTGGCGCATGGGCTTAGTTGCTCTGCGGCATGTGGGATCTTCCCTGACCAGGGCACGAACCCGTGTCCCCTGCATTGGCAGGCAGATTCTTAACCACTGTGCCACCAGGGAAGCCCTGTCTTTCTTCTTAAGTAAGGTAATAGGACTGGTAATAGAGTGGTTTCTTCTACCTGTCAGGGGAACACCTAACAGACCTCTAGTATTGCTTGCCCCTCCCTGAAAACCTCAGCAATTACGCTGTGGAGTTGAGGCATGGCTTTGTGAATTTGTTCAACCTTTTGGAAAGCAATTTAGTAATCATTAACAAGAGTCGTAAAAAACGTTCATATCCTTTGACCCAATAACCAGATTTCAAGAAAATTATTCCAAGGGAACTGATTCAAAAGAAAAGCAAAATCCATATACATCAAGTTCTTCGTTGCCATTTTCTGTAGAATGGCTAAAAATAAAGAAACAGCTTAAATGTCTAGTAATAAAGAAATGGTTAGCTAAATTATGATACAAATAAAAACTTGTTGGAATATTACACGATTCCTAAAGTGACAATTATTATCACTACATGAAAGCATGGAAACAATTTTAACAAAATGCTAAGTGACAAATTCAGAATTAAAGAATTTCTCTACATAGACAACAACTAGAGACAAACAAGGGAAAAAATTGTGTTTGGGAAGTGGCTTTGCAATTGATTTATTTTCTTTAAAAATATTCCTTATTTTTTTTAATCAAAATCAGAAGAAAACTTTAGGCAGGGCCATGTGGGAAAGTGGCTTATTAAAAAAGAAATGCCACATCATAAGAGCCAGAGAATAAATTGCAGAGATTTTAAAAATAAAAATGCCCAAGCTCCTCCCTGGAGATTCTAATTCAGAAGGTCCCAGATAGAGCCCAGTTATTTACATTTTTTCAGAGCTCCACAAATGATTTTGATGTACACGAGGGTGAAACTCATCATTATCCTTTCAAATGATCTAATAAACACTCTGTTTGATCAGAAATAGCAATACAAGGAAAACTTACATAACTAGAACTTTTTTCCCTAATAAAATTGGTTCCTACTTGTGAGCCTTCTCCATTTCCAGTTATTTAGCTGTACTCTGATAAATTGTGGCCTTTGTACATAATCCAGAACACAGAAAGGACAGCTTTCGATAAACATGTGTGGTTC
This sequence comes from Mesoplodon densirostris, assembly GCF_025265405.1. Lineage (NCBI taxonomy): Eukaryota > Metazoa > Chordata > Mammalia > Artiodactyla > Ziphiidae > Mesoplodon > Mesoplodon densirostris. Next base: position 61,483,389 of record NC_082678.1, read on the forward strand.
TGTACAATGTAAGGAAACAACATGACATAAGAGCTGATGACCTGGAGTTTAGCAGGAAGGGTAATAGCACCAGAAAAAAAATCTCATCTCCATATCAGTCAAAAGATATTGACAGAATTTCAAGGATCATCTCCCACTGTGACCAGCTGTGGCCCTTTCTTGAGGAATAGAGGTAGTGGGTAGGCTCATGAAAATTAATATGCATATTTTTCTTTCTTTTTATATTGCTAACATTAACCCATAGACAGTTATTGGTTAAAAACGGAAGAGTAGGAACAGATAAAGCCAAATAGAGCCTTATTCTACCCAATTTAGCTTCCACAGATTATAGTGACAGAGACAGTAGATCCTTTGCAAAAATCCTGGAGTTAAACAATTTCCACAATAACTCTTTCCTGAGACCATGATTTCCCAAAGTGAGCTCTTTGTAAAAAGCAGTTCCTCAATAGGCTGAAAGGTATTACCTGAAAAGGGGTTCCGTGATGAAATAAATTTGGAATGCAGGATTTAACTGAGGTAGAGACGTTTCTTTGCAGGACTTGTCAGGGCCTTTGTGAATCTCTGAGAAAGAATTGTAGTATGGAATATGAAAACCTCCTCTTGGTCGATGAGACATGCTTTGCAAAACACTTCCATAGAACATATGATTTCCAGTAAGAGCTAAATAAATGTTAGTTGTTAAGTCAAAGAAAATTAATACAGGGTATTATGATCCTAAGTTTACATTACTAAATTTGCATATTTCACCTAAGGAAAATTAACTTTTCTGTAAAAATTAGGAGATAAAATTTCTAGAAAATTCAAGAGCCTCTCCAGACAAATCGTCAGAACTGATGAAAAAGTTGACTACAATTTCCAGTAAAAAGAAAGTTGCAAAAAAAAAAAAGCAAATAATTAGAAAATTTGATTTTAAAAATACCATTCATAATAGGACAAAAATCTATAAGCTATATAGGAATAAGTCTTATAAAATATGGTCAGACTTCTATGAAAATCAACTTAAAGCTTTTACTGAAAGACTTAAAAGTATTCCTAAACAAATGGAGAGATGATACCATGTTTGTGGCTGGGGAGACTCAATGTAGTAAAGAGGTAATAGTCTCCATCTTTCACTTCCTTTGCTTCCTAATGAAGACCTTTACTTCTCATCCTTTCATTTTCTTGTTTCTTGTAATGTCCAAAAACAAACAAGGTAGTAGCTCTTTCACTGCCAGAATGTCTTCTGCCTATCTTAATAAGCCTCTAGTGAGACACATTTTAGAGCTCCATCTAAAGATGCCCAGTGGTATCCTGGTAGTTGTTTTTAAGGTTTCCAGTGTAATATTCATGTAATATCAGATTCTGTGAGGGGCCTAGGCAATTTATTTGTGTCTTCCAACCATTGGATAGCTCTTTGGATGGGGTAACTAGAAAGGGCTTTTCTTGTGTTCGAAACTGCCAATTTAATTTACTAAGCAGGGTGCGATAGAGATAAATGAAGGTAGTTTCCTGGCTCACGATAATACTCCTAGTGGCCACATTTGTGCTACAGTTCCCCTGATAATAAACTCAACCTCAAGTCACAGAGGTGGGCAAGCCATCCCACCTGGGTTAATTATAATGCCTCATTCCTCAGGCCTGTAATTGGACCAGTGGTGGATACATGACTTGAGCTTGGCTGATCAGTCTTTCCTGATAGAGGGAAGGATAAAGCTAACAGGAAAAGAGCAGAAGAGATAAGAGACTGATAGTTTCTGAACCCCTGGCTCCAGTCACCCCTCTTCTTTCATGGGTTGAGGATATAAGCCAAAAATGGTCCCTCTTTTGCTTAAATTAGTTCAGTATGGCTTTCCATCTCTTGCAACCAAAGAATCTTCACGATAAGTAAGCAGGTGGAAGCTTCCGTGCATGGATTTCCCAGGAGTCTCCACAGGCTACTAGTAATGCAGTCAGAGGTTATTCAGGGAAGCAGAAATGCTCCAAGTCATAGAGTAGGAATTTATTATAGGAAGGAGACTTACACAATGGTGGGAGAAACTGGTGAAGAGAAGGACCTGGAGGAAAGTTGGGGATCAGAGAAGAGATCACTGTTTGGTCGATCTGAGAAGCTAAGCACATCCAGCACCAAAATGAGACAGATGGCAAAGCCAAGTCTCATGGGAGGTCAGTGGGAAGCTGTGCCTTTGGGGAGCAACTGCCTTTGTGGATCACTGTCAAGCATCTGGTGTCGGGGGCCACTCTTAGTCAGCAGGGTTAGCAGTTGGTAAGACGAGGCAGATCAGGGGCTTCCTTGGTGGCACAGTGGTTGAAAGTCCGCCTGCCGATGCAGGGGACACGGGTTCGTGCCCCGGTCCTGGAGGATCCCATATGCCGCGCAGCGGCTGGGCCCGTGAGCCATGGCCGCTGAGCCTGCACGTCCGGAGCCTGCGCTCCGCAACTGGAGAGGCCACAGCAGTGAGAGGCCCGCGTACCGCAAAAAAAAAAAAAAAAAAAAAGAGTCAGATCACGGGCAGAGGAGAACAAGGCCGAGCTGGAACCCACAGGCACCTCTGCGTCCGTCTGTAAGCGCTTCTGACCACAACAACCCGCAGAGGCTGATGGCTGCTGCTTCCCCTCCACCTTCCAAATCTCATGCCAGTTCCTTTTTTGGCCACATCCTACCTGGAACCATACAGAGTAGGGGATCCTGGGAAATGTACATCTCAACTTAGTCAAACAGACACAGTACAAATTATCCTAACTTCATCCAGGAGGCACACATTGAGAACTTCCTGTAAAGGTTCTCCATTGAGAAGGACAACCAGACGCTATGCACTTGACTTGACTGTGGGCTCTGCAACAGTCTGACCCTCCAGATACTTCTCATCGGGCAATTTTTCTCACCCCCTTCCAGGTTCTTAGCTCTGCAGCCCTCTTCTCTTATACCTAAGAGCCCTTGATCCTCCTCCCAAATCTGTAGACTCAGCCCTGTCACAATTTCTAGGACCAATTCTAACTTTAGAAAAGGAAGATTAATGTTTAGTCTGACGACCAGGGACACAGCATAAAGGTAAGTTTGCTCTGAGATCATCTTTGACTTCTTGCTCTGTCCTAGGTTCCTTTGGCTGGGGCCAACAAGGCCCTTTTTATTATCACCCTAGTCCTCCCAGGACTAAGTCCTTACCTTGCTTTGGCTCTCCCCAAGGCCCACCCAAGTCCTGCCTCTGAACTCCAGCTGGGAGAAATGGCTGCTACCTGCAAACATGCTTTCCCGAAATCGGCGCCTACAGGCTTGATTTCCAATTGCAGCAAACCCATGACATGCTTGAGCAATACTCTTCCAAGCCACTTCAAACCCCAACATTGTACAAGTGACTCTTGTTCTCCAGAATCAAAGGGTCACCAGCTTGTCGTGCGTAGCCTCTCATCACCTACTCACCTCCCTTTCAACGTTCACTAAAATTTAACTCTCTTTTGATGACCAGTGTCTGTGCCATACTCAAACAGCTTCTTTAATTTCTTTTTTTTTTGTATAGAACACAAGTGGACCTGTTCATCCCTTCCAGCCCAGCACAGCTGAGTTTGACATTCAGTTATATTTCATTTTTCTGACTAAATTTCTCTTCAGTTTAATACCAGCATCAGCAGCTAACTTACTCTTTCAAAGAAAAAAAACCATTGTGGTTATTGTTATTTTTTAATTACCTAAGGAAAATTTCTGTATGCCCAACAATGAGCAAAGAACCACAGCGTCATGGTGAGATGGAAGACCAGTCACTCGCTCAATTAGCTCACACGTGCTCAGGTATTTAAGATGCTTGTCCTGGCAAAATGACAAACGGCTGCATGTCATGGATCTTTGGGGTCACTCAAAAGTATTTTAAGTGGTGACTGTGACATCCAAGAATGCCAAGGGTGTTAATTTATTAGCTGGTCTCTTGTTACCCTGTATCCGCCTCTTGTCATATCACATGACCCTGATGTCTCCTATTTTACAAAACAACTGCTTATCATTGATTGCCCTGTTCCCCAGATTCCATGTTCTACCTGCCACACTGGAGAGCCTCCTAGCACCCAAACCTGTGGGCTGCATTCCCAGGGCATATCCTGGGTGGGTGTGTCAAGTGCCAGGTCCCCACCCCTTCCAGTGCACCTTGTTTCTTCAATGCTCTGGACCAGATTGGCTAGGATGGCTGCCATTACCAATAACACATTGAACACTGGATATACTAACTCATGGAAATAGTTTTAAATACTTCAGCTGGTTCCAGGGAAACATATCAAGAGAAAATACAGGAATCCGTAAGATATCTTAGATCATTAAATCACCTCTTATGAGCCATCTAAACTCTAACAAGTTCAGCAAGATTATCATTTACCCTTTACAGCCATCAAATTAGGCTCTAGTTCAAGTGTATGATCCAATGGCACTTTTATGCACTTACAGCTCACTGGGCTCTTGTGTAATCACGGCCGCTATGTTTGAGTCTGTTTTATAGAAGCTGAAGCAGCACACTTTTATTGTTCTAGGTGATAACAGATTTTATAATCTTTTCTCCTAGGATGTGTTTTTGACCATGTCTCTGACTTATTTAATGCTGAGTCCTTGGTTAGGAGCCCACTGTCCCATTTTAATAGTATTCCTATGAAGAAATGAAATACATCTTTATTTTTTCATTCAATGAATATGTTAATGTTTAAATGATCCATTCTGCTACTGAGGACATCATGAGCAATCTGCCTCTGATTTACGCACTGAGTGTGTGTGTGTGTATGTGTGTGTGTGTGTGTATAGCCAACAGTGAGGGATGGGGTGGTGTGGAATGAATATGATCCTTGGAGAAGAAGCTCTATTCTAGGACTGATAAGTGTGACAAGTTTCCCAAATGGCAAAAAAAGTAGAGAGTCTGCTGGTTGGGATGACCCTGAGCCAGGCTCCCCCAAAGATTCAACACCTTCAGCTTCCCCTAGGTTTCCTCCCTTAGAATTTCAGCTCATTCTTGTTCTTTCTCTGGACAAAATGGAGCCATTCCTTTTTATCTTGACCCTACTTTGTCTAGAGGCCTTAGCATCTTTTCCCTGAAGCCTCAACCTCTCCTAAGTACCTCCCAGGGATGTCCACATCTTAATCCCCAGAACATGTGAATATGTTATCTTGCAGGGCAAAGGGGACTTGGCAGGTGTCATTAAGTGAAGGATCTTGAGATGGGAAGATTATCCTGGATTAGTTGTGTGGGCACAACATAATCACAAGGGTCCTTATAAGAGGGGTGCAGGAGGGCTAGAGCCAGAGAAGGAGATGTGACTATGGAAGCAGAAGTTGGAGTGATGTGGGGCTATGAGCCAAGGAATGTGGACAGCCTCTAGAAGCTGGAAGAGGCGAGGTAACAGTGTCTCCAGAAAGAAGGCAACCTGACCAATATCTTAGCCCAGTAATACCCATTTTGGATTTCTGATCTCCAGAAAGAAGGCAACCTGACCAATATCTTAGCCCAGTAATACCCATTTTGGACTTCTGATCTCCAGAACTATAAGAAAATAAATTTGTGTTGTCTTATGCCACTCAATTTGGGGTGACTTGTTACAGCAGCAATAAGAAACTAATACAGTACCCCAGCCAACATTGACTAGAAGGTAGAGACAGAGGGCTTATCTAGAGCTGTGTTGTCCAATATGGTAGCCATAGCCACACATAGCTACTGAACAGTTGAAATGTGGGAGGTCTGAATTAAGATGTGCTGGCAGTGTAAAATACACACCAGATTTTAGGAACTTCATTAATATTTTGGATACATTGGGTTAAATAAAATATACCATTAGGATTCCTTTCACCTGATTATTTTTACTTGTTTAAATGTAGCCACTAGAAAATTTAAAGTTACACCTGTGACTTGCATTATATTTCTATTGATCGGCACTGTTCTAGGGATTTGGATGAATCTTGCTGCTGGGGTTTCTTTTATTACTGTGAAACCTGACTGGGTTGGACCAGGCTTTGCTTCCAGCTCAGATGCCTCTAGTCCCTGTTGAGTACTCCAGGATGCTGCCAGTAGGAGGAACAGTCCTGAAGTTCCCTACCTGTCTTGAGTCCTGGTATTCCACTTGAAAAGTTTTATGGACTGGGGGCCACCTTTAAGAAAAAGAACAGAAAATTAGGTATTGCTGATCTGCCAGGTTTTCCAGTCTCCATAGATTCTCACTATTCCAAAGACAACATCCAAAGTGGCCACCACAGCCCTTAATCCAGGCAAAAGGGGCCCAAGCCTTGAGCTTTACACAACAGATAAGTGTATTAAGGAATGTAAGAGTGCCCATCATTTGGGGTTTGACAGTCAGTGTTACCACAGCACAATCCATAAACCCCAAACATTTGTTCTCATGACTCACACTGCTCAGGTCCCAAGAAATGGCTTCCTTACATTTCTAACCTTATGTCCTTGAAATACAAAGGGACTGAGACCAAATGCCATGAAGATTTGTCAGTGGTCCAACGCTAACATAGAGGTAGACATTGCCTCCGAGCGCAAGGAGGAGGAAGAATTTAAGAAAAAAAGACAAACCAATTAACTTGTCAAATCCTTCCTCTCAGCTAGCTTGAACGCAACAGATTCCTGCATATCAAGGTTATCATTTCCCGGTGGTGCATGGTTCTGGTATTTGCAAGAGTTGCAAGTAAAAGCTAAGGGATATTTTGTACCACTAAATAATTCATATCACTCTTAAATTTGTATATATGCAAGTTTAGATGCAACATTGAGGAAACATTATATGAATTGGCAACTAGGTGGACAAATACAGGGCAACTAGATGCACGTTGAATGCTAAAATGATGAATTTTCATGAACATTTGAATAAGATGTAAATTTTCCCAAAATTTAGATATACATTTCAGCTTTATTTAAATAATTTTGAAAATGAGTACAAGATCATCATAGAGATAGAAAATACAACAGTGAAGCTCAGTGAAGAAAAAAGATGAAGGAAAAGGAAGTATTGATAGAAAGCAGTCCGCTTACATAGAGAACAGACTTGTGGTTGCCAAGGGGAAGAGAGGGTGGGAGAGGAACTAACTGGGAGTTTGAGGTTAGCAGATGCAAACTATTATATATAGAATGGATAAACAACACGTCCTACTGTATAGCACAGAGAACTATATTCAATATCCTGTGATAAACCATAATGGAAAAGAATATAAAAAAGAATATATATATATATACACATATATATATGTATGTGTAACTGAATCACTTTGCTGTACAGCAGAAATTAACACAACATTGTAAGTCGACTACACTTCAATAAGAAAAAAAATCAGTGCTTAAATTTCTAAAACCTAGAAACAATGAAAGTGAGCAGATTTCTGCTGAGCATGACCCACATAAAAAGACAGACAGGATTTTACAAATTTTTTACCTAATAAAGATTTCATTACTAATCAAATAACAATGAACAAAAAAATTTCCAACTCATATTTTGGAAAGATTAGATGAAATCCCTGCAACTTCATATTCTCCATTAAATAAAGGCTTAATTATTGATTAAAATGATAACAGCAACAAAAAGAATTATTCATAACAAAGGAATGACTCAGGGAGCCAAATGTAATTCTGGCCTGTCCGATAGCATATGAAGAAAATTGCATTTATAAAAGCTGAAATTGAATGTGAAAACGAAAAACCTCTGGAGCTTTACTGTGCTTATTGGACAGTAATCCTGAAAAATGGCTATCACGTCCTTCTGACAGTGTAAATATATTTCTAGCAAGATGCAATCCAATTCAAATTAATGATTACAATTTTCCATTGCATGAATATGGCAGAATTAAATTTAGTATTTAATTTTACAGCAACATTATTTTAGATGGAGAAAGAAATTGTAGAAATAGCTGTTATATGTTTTTATATCCTATGTCCAACAGCAGTATTTTGTTACCGCTGTGACAAAATTTTAAAGCAAGCCTCGTGATCAGTTTTGGCCAATTAAGGTGTTTGTTTCTGGAATCACTTAGGTTCTTGACTAAAATGAAACACCACTTGCATACAAAAAATATTACATATGCAACTACTATGATTAACTTTTTAAAAGATTGAATAAACAGCAAAACAAAAATAGTATTCAACAGAGACAAATGATGTTCTTATATTATGTATGATGCTCTTATAAAATAGTATGTGTCCAGATGGCAAATAGGCACATGAAAAGAAGCTCAACATCGCTAATTATTAGAAAGATGCAAATCAAAACTACAATGAGGCATCACCTCACACCAGTCAGAATGGCCATCATCAAAAATACACATACAATAAATGCTGGAGAGGGTGTGGAGAAAAGGGAACCCTCCTACACTGTTTGTGGGAATGTAAATTGAGGCAGTCACTAGGAGAACAGTATGGAGGTTCCTTAAAAAAATAAAAATAGAGTTGTCATATGATCCAGCAATCCCACTCCTGGGTGTATATCCAGACAAAACTATAATTCAAAAAGATACATGCACCCCTATGTTCATAGCAGCACTATTTACAATAGCCAAGACATGGAAACAACCTAAATGTCCATCAACAGATGAATGGATAAAGAAGATGTGGTACATATATACAATGAAATACTACTCAGCCATAAAAAAGAATGAATTAATGCTATTGCAGCTACATGGATGGACCTAGAGATTATCGTGTGAAGCGACGTAAATCAGAAAGAGAAAGACAAATACCACAGGATATCACTTATGTGTGGAATCTAAAATATGACACAAATGAACTTATCTACAAAATAAATAGACTCACAGACATAGAGAATGGACTTGTGGTTGCCAAGGGAAAGGGGGATGGAGGAGGGTTGGATTGGGAGTTTGGGATTAGCAGATGCAACTATTATGTATAGAATGGATAAACAACCAGATCCTACTCTATAGCACAGGGAACTATATTCAGTATCCTGTAATAAACCATAATGGAAAAGAATTTTTAAAATTAGAGGATAAAATAGTATGTGTCCAATATTTAATCAAGCATAATGATGCTTTTTGTGGCAATGGCAGCTCAATATTTACAGAAAACAATGGAAATTTTCTCAGTTTCATAAAAGCTATTTTACAACATAATGCAAAAATGTTCAGCATGGAAAAAGAGAAAAAATAAATTTAAAAACAGAAAAACAAAAGATAAAAAAGAAAAAACAATTACAAAAAAGGGAAAAAATGTTAGCATGTAATATAGGTTAAAAAATGCATCAGATGATCACTATATAGAAAGGAGGACTCAAAATGAGATTATTAACTTAATGTGTTTTAAAGTAAGAGGAAAAATCATATACAACATACTTAGAAGTAAATTTTACTTAGGTACTCAATTTACTTAGATTATATTACAGAATATAATCAAAAGTATTATTTCTTTTTCTTTATTATTATAAAGGTAACATTTCAAAAGTCATGGAAAACAAGTAGTATATATTATATATATTGATGAACCACCAGAAGGAAAAAAAACAAACAAGGAAATTGAAATTAATATTCACTGCAGTAATAATTACATTCAGTTATCTTTGCTACTTTGCTGGCTTTAAGTCATGTTAAAAACCACAGCTTTATGGATTTTAAAAAAAAATTGTGTTGTCATGAAAGTATGTTTGTTTTGTTGTGATGAAGCTGTATGTGTTAGAGAGTTAGAATTTATTTTATTTAACCGTTTATTAGTTTGATTCTAAACTCTTAATTATTTAGACATATGGTACATGAATCTATTTAATATTCTTACTCGGGCCCAGCAAATGCTAGGTGTAGACCCAGCTGCCACCCACCACCTTTCTCAGGTCTGCAGACTCAGAGCCTTTAGGAACCCAACTTGCAGCTACACCAGTTTGCCAAGTCCTGGTCACACCAATTCCCAGCTTCTTCCACAACCCACATAGCTAGTTGTTGATGTACCATCAGGTCTCAGGCTCAAGGGCACATATGTAACTACCATAAAAGTCTCCAAAGTGTAAAACATACTAAATCAACCGTGTGTGAGGAGCAGCCTCACAGATGAACACTTTTACCAGCTGACGAAATGATCCTACTTCTTTCTCCTACACTCTAGACTCCCAGACAACTAGTGTTTGGAGTACCAGACCTATGGGAAGTGAAGAGAGATTTAAGTTTATACTAATCTTCCTCATCCAGAGCCTAATTACGTCATGGCCATTCATCTGTGTGAACTCAATTGGCTGTGTAGAGTCGGGGAAGTCACGTATTAATTATTCAAATTACCGATCTCCTGTATGAATTAGACCCTTACCTTCGCCCAAAGTCCCCAGCCTGGTTTCCTCTCTCATCAGCCACTCTCTTGTGGGATACAAGCTCTTTCGAATTGCCAGAGCAGTACATTTGCTGGTTCAAAAAACAAAAACTAAGTACCTGTAGATGAACACCGTGGGTTCAGTCACCAGTGGTTTGGAGGATCTCCTCATGTTTTATATCACTGCTCCTTTCTATTATCACAGATCCTTAAGAGTAGCTGCAAAGAGAAGAATTTAGTGGCAAGCTGTGCCCACATCCAGATAAGCGACAAACTGCTCCAGGCTCTTTGATGTCCAGGATAGCCTTTAGTCTGTGTGGTAGGATTTCCCTGAGAGCGGTGCTTGTATTCATCAAAGACAGACTGAGAGAGTGAAAAAACAAACACAAAACAAAACAAAAAAATAGGACAACTGAAGCCTGCCAAGATAGGCTGGTACCTTATCCATCCCATGGCGTCTGGTCATGAAGCTTTGCTAGATCTTCCAGAAAAATCACTCAGTTTCTCTTTTATAGTGACATGTTTTTTTTGTTTCTTTTTATCATTCCATAAGAGTTGCTATGTATTGTACAAACTAGAGGAATTACAGGTTGGCAGAATAATATAAAGCCAACTGCATACGTGCAAAGTAACATATAATTTAAAAAATCACCTGTAGTTCCAGCCACACTATCATTGGCAAACTCTGGTGTATATCCTTCCAGTTGTGTGTATGTGTGTGTGTGTGTGTGTATTTTAATAAAAATGAGATCATGTTGTAAATGCTATTTTGACAATCTGACTTTTTAATCTATAATATTATGAATGGTTTTTCATGGCTTCGAATTTTCTGCTATCTTATTATGATTATTATTATTGAAAATGAATTCTCAGTATATGATAGCTACTTCTATGTGCCATGTACTATACTAAGCACTTCACCTATGCCATTTAATCATTTCTGTGACCCTGGGAAGTAGGTATTATTATCCCCATTTCACAGATTAGGAAATTAAGTCTCAGAGAGATTGAATAAGTTAAAATATGCCAAAGAGTTAGTAAATGGCATAGCAGATTGGAGCCCAGTTCTCTCTGCTGACAGAGCTCAGGTTTTTAACCAATGTGATAATAATTCTGATTAGCAGAATTGAGTGTTCTAATAAACTTTTAGTTAGAAACATGGATAGATCAACAGGTAGTAGGGAGATCAACAATCAAAAGACATACATAAACATATGTAAATATAGTTGAGCATATCATCATATACATGGATGTGCATGGGTATTTGTAGACACACACACACATGTGCACACACACACACACACACACACACAAAAACAATATAATCCAGGATCAAAAGAAGGAAAACCAGTAGAGAGCGTAAGGTCAGAGACAATGACGTAGAAAATGTTCTCATTCTTACCCTGGATAAGTTGTGGATGTCTCGGAGAAGTAGAAACTACCCTTTAGTTCCCCTTAAATCTTTTTTTCTTCTATTGGAGTAAAATTGCTTTACAATGTTGTGTTAGTTTCTGCTGTACAATGAAGTGAATCAGCTGTATGTATACCTATATCCCCTCCCTCATGGACCTCCCTCCCACCCCCCCATCCCACCCATCTAGGTCGTCACAGAGCACCAAGCTGAGTTCCCTGTGCTATACAGCAGGTTCCCACTAGCTATCTGTTTTACACATGGTAGTGTATTTATGTCAAACCTCATCTCCCAATTTGTTGCACCCTCCTCTTCCCCACCGTGTTCTCTACATCTATGCCTCTATTCCTGCCCTACAAATAGGTTCATCTGTACCATTTTTCTAGATTCCACATGTATGTGTTAATATATGATATTTTTCTCTTTCTGACTTACTTCACTCTGTATGACAGACACTAGGTCCATCTACATCTCTACAAATGACCCAATTTCATACCTTTTTATGGCTGAGTAATATTGCATTTTATATATGCACCATATCTTCTTTATCCATTCATCTATTTTTGGACATTTAGGTTGTTTCCATGTCCTGGCTATTGTAAATAGTGATGCAATGAACACTGGAGTACATGTGTTCTTTTGAATTATGGTTTTCTCAGGGTATATGCCCCGTAGTGGGATTGCAGGGTCATATGGTAGTTCTATTTTTAGCTTTTTAAGGAACATCCATACTGTTCTCCATAGTGGCTGTATCAATTTACATTCCCACCAACAGTGCAAGAGGGTTCCCTTTTCCCCACACCCTCTCCAGCATTTATTGTTTGTAGATTTTTTTTTTTTTTTTTTTTGCCCTACGCGGGCCTCTCACTGTTGTGGCCTCTCCCGTTGCAGAGCACAGGCTCCAGACGCGCAGGCCCAGCGGCCATGGCTCACGGGCCCAGCCGCTCCGCGGTATGTGGGATCTTCCTGAACCGGGGCACGAACCCGTGTTCCCTGCATTGGCAGGTGGACTCTCAACCACTGCGCCACCAGGGAAGCCCTAATTTTTTTTTTTGATGGGTGGGATTGTGTTCCTGTCTTACTGGTTGTTTGGCCTGAGGCTTCCAGCTCTGGTATTTGTAGGCTGTTGGGTAAAGCGGGTCTTGGTGCCAAGATGAGGCCCTCCCGGAGACCTCACTCTGATGAATATTCCCTGGGGTCTGAGGCTCTCTGTTAGTCCAGTGGTTTGGACTTGGAGCTCCCACCACATGAGTTCTGGCCCGACCGCTGGCTTGTGAACCAAAATCCCACAAGCCGTGTGGGGCAGCAAAAAAAAGAAAAGAATAAAAGGAGCAGAACTGTAACAAAGAGTAAAAAATAAGATTAGAAAATTAACAGATACGTTAGAAAGAAGAAAAAAGTAAAAATATAGATGAAACAACAACCAGAAGGTAAAACAGAACCACTGTAGTAAAAAAGAGGAGACAGGGCTTCCCTGGTGGCGCAGTGGTTGAGAGTCTGCCTGCCGATGCAGGGGACACGGGTTTGTGCCCCGGTCTGGGAAGATCCCACGTGCTGCGGAGCGGCTGGGCCCGTGAGCCATGGCCACTGAGCCTGCGCGTCCGGAGCCTGTGCTCCGCAATGGGAGAGGCCACAACAGTGAGAGGCCCGTGTACCAAAAAAAAAAAAAAAAGAGACAAAAAAATAAAGAAGTTGGAAAAGGCCTTGGCTGGGGTGTGGGGCTTAGGCTTAACTCAGCAGGAGGGGCCCAGGAGGGCCTCTGGCCTTGGAGGTCAGAGGACCAGGTCCAGGACCCCAGCAGGCTCACTGGGCCCGAATGGGTGGGGGAAATGCTAGGCACGTTCCCCCCGATCCTCTGATCCCAGAGGGCCCCTCCCCATTGGCATCTCTTTTTCTTCCCCTCCCCTCCCTCCTATGCCCCTAGTAGCCATACGGACAGAGGGGGCCCCAGAAGGCAGGGAGGGGACCAGACCCAGAAGCCCAACAGGCTTCCTGGGGCCAAGTGGGTGGGGGAGATGCCCTCCATGCCACCCCGGATCCTCCAGTCCTGGAGGGTCCGCCCCCCACCGTCAGCCTCTCTCCTCTTCCCCCCTCCTCTCTCCCTCCTATGCCCCTAGGATCCACAAGACTGGAGGGGGCCCCAGAGAATGGAGGACCAGAAAATCATTCCAGGGAGTTTTCTAGGAAATAATGGGAAGAGACTCTTCCTTTCAGAGTTGGTGGATAATAAGAAACTGCTGGTGGCTATTTGTATCATGACTAGGGAGACACTAGCTGAGAACGAAGCCCTAACAAAAGGGAGCTGGATCACTGAAGACGACTCTTGAGTACCTAGGTCCAACTGTGTCTGAAGCCAAACGACCCCTAGACTCAGGTGAGTCAGCAAATTCCCCTTACTGCTCTGGCCGATTCAAATATGATTTGCCATCTGTAACTGAAAGAGACTTGCAGCGTTCACAGGGCTCGTCACACCCTGCTTCTTTCTTTCCAGACACATGATAAGACTGTACTTCCACATGCTCTTTACGTTAGGGGTGGTTATGGGACCTGCTTTGACCAATTACGTGTGAACAGATATCTTAAGAGCCAGTACAAGATCTGCCACTTTTTTCTCTGTGCCGTAGCAACCAGCAATACTCCAGATAGCGTCTCTCCCATCAGCCTGGTTCCCAGCTGACCTGCAATGGACATGTAGCGTGAGTTAAAAATAAACCTTTATTTTTTTCAAGCTACTGAGATTTTGGAGTTTTTTGTTACTACAGCATAACCTATGCCATCCTGACCAATGCTAATATAGACTAGTTTAGAAAGGAAAGGGATTATTGCTTTGTTAATCTGTGTATCATTTAAACATCGTCAGCATGCACAATAATGTAAATATACATACTGCCACTGAACTGTACTCTTAAAAATGGTTAAAATGGCACAGCCCCTTTAAGGGGGTTACAGTATCGTCACCACTTTACTGCAGGCTGTGATCCCAAGTACCAGAGCTGTGACATCAGTCACCTTCATGAATGATGCTCTTCATTTACACTTTAAAGTTGCTCACTCTCACCTAGCTCAGCACCAGACTGATGTAGCCCCTTCCACTTCTATCCATCCTCAATCCCACTACAGCACAGAGAGCAATGCAGGGGCATATATATGAGGTTTCTGATTGGACCGTAACCATGAGCAATACCAAGTTTCAAAATTCCACTCTCCAGTTCGGATATTGTATGATGCTCTGTGACAGCTCTGAAGATATCATTAAAAGGCCAGGTTACTTTCTTCTGGAAAAAAAAGGTTAAAATTGTCAATTTTATGCTGTCTATATTTTATCATAATAAAAAATATCACCAGCAGGCAATCAGGTATTTATTAGGGCCCTATGGGATAGTTCCCTATAAATGGCTCTGATGGCCAAAAAAATTCTTTGTTGCATTCATTCAGCAGGCCTTTATTGAGCACCTACTATGTGCCTGTCACCATGCTAGGCACTGGGGCTACAGAGACCACACTTTTGCTCTTGAAAAGCTTTCATCCAGCAAGAGGGCACTCATCACAGCTGTTCGCCATCCTCGACCCCCTGCCCACCCCCTCACCCCCACTTTCAAGTTCTTGTATTATCACTAGACCCATCTATAGCCCTCATCAAGCAGTAATGACTCAAAGCCGTTGTAGCCATTTAAAGAACACTCCCTCTTTCTAATCTTTTTGCCCTCCTCCTCACTAGGACAGTGTTTACGAGGAGAGGCTGGAAGGTCTAGCAGGCAGAGTCAAATCCCAGCTCTACCAGGTAATAGTTTTGTGACCTGGGCAAGTTACTTAATCTCTTAAAATGGAGACGCAAATAGTAACTGCTTTGTGATGGTTGTGAAGATTAAATGAGGTATTTCACATAAACACGTAGCCCAATGCCTGTACAGAGTAAGTGCTGCATAAATATTAGTTATCATCAGTAGTTGTTCTGAACTTCTGGTTTACCCTGTGATGCTCACATATCCAGCCCACTAGTGGAAGTTGCAGTCAAGGATTCCGTATCCCAGGCTTCTCCATGTTCTCCATGTCCTGATACTTAGAGTTGGGCTCACATTTCTTGCCTCTCTGCAGGGGACCATTGCTGGTCCACAGCCACTTGGGAGCACCCTTGAGTTAGGCACGGCCTGTTCTTCCTCCAGACAGGTGGCTCCATTCCCAGCCAGCAGAATCCAGTCAGAACCTTTCACTTTCTCATTTAGTCAGAACTGGGCGTGTCCTCCCCCGACACGAGGCTGGAGGCTGGTTCCCAACAGCTAAAGGAGGCCACCCCTGCTGAGAGAAGGCTTATAGCAGCTCAGTATCCCAACTTCCCAGCCTTGTCAGCAGGATCTGTAAGTGTGGCTGGAGTAATAGTTCAAAGTCCCCCCCACTCTTGTCAAATTTCTGGAAGGCCTCCCTGCATACCCTGCCCTTTCACCCCTTGTGAACAGGAGTCACCCTTCTGAACCAGAGAACAATGGTGCAAACACCGGATAGTTACAGGCAAGATGCCGCTGGGCTAAACAAAGAGAGACCAAAGGGCACATTTGTAGAGAAAATCTGTGCGTACAATCCTTCTAGATGGTAATAATTTTCTTCCAGGTGTCTGTAGTTATCTCAACCAAATCTAATTCCAATGATTTTTTTTAATTCCAAAAAATTTTATTTTTTGAAAATTTCCAAAACATCTTATTTGGATTTTTTCTGCTATTTTCCTTATCTTTAAAAAATTTAGAGCAGACATTTTTTAGAGCAGTTTTAGGTTTATAGAAAAATTGGGCGGAAAGTACAAAGAGTTCCCATGTACCCCCTCTCCCCAAGTATACACGTTCCCATGGTATTAACATCTGGCATTAGTGTGTTATACCTGTTACAATGAATCAGTAATGATGCATTATTATTAACTAAGGGCCCTAGGTGACACTAAGCCTCACTCTTTGGGTCATACAGTTCTATGGGTTTTGACAAATGCATAACGTCATGCACAGTATCAGACAACAGATTCACTGCCCTAAAAACCCCCTGTTCCACTTACTCATTTGTCCCGTTCCCAACCCCTGACAACACTGATCTTTTTACCGTCTCTGTAGTTTTGCCTTTTGCAGAACATCATATATTTAGAATCATACAGTATGTAATCTTTTCAGATTGGCTTTTCACTTAGAAATACACATTTATAGTTCTTCCATGGCTTTTCCTGGCTTGGTGGCTTGCTTGCTTGCTTTCTCTCTTCCCTCCACCCTCCTTCCTCCCTTCCTCTCTTCCTTCCTTCCTTCCAGCCTATTGAGATATAAATTGACACATAATATTGTGTAACTTTAAGGTGTACAATGTGTTGATTTGATATTTATAAATTGTAAAATGATAACTACCATAATATTAGCTACCACCTCCAACTCATGACATAGCTACCTTTTTTGTATTTTTTTTTTTGTGGTGAGAACATTTAAGATCTATTCTCTGGGCTTCCCTGGTGGCGCAGTGGTTGAGAGTCCGCCTGCCGATGCAGGGGATGCGGGTTCGTGCCCCGGTTCGGGAAGATCCCACATACCTCGGAGCGGCTGGGCCCGTGAGCCATGGCCACTGAGCCTGCGCGTCCGGAGCCTGTGCTTCGCAACGGGAGAGGCCACAACAGTGAGAGGCCCGCGTACTGCAAAAAAAAAAAGGAAGATCTATTCTCTTAGCAACTTTCAAGTAAATGAAACAATATTATTAGCCATAATCACCACATTGTACCTCAGATCCCCAAACTTGTTAATCTTATAACTGGAAGTTTGTACTCTTTGACCAATATTTCCCCCACCCCTGCCCCCAAGTGGCTTATTTCTTTTTATCATTGAATAATATTACATTGTATGGATGTACCATGATTCGTTCATCCATTCACCTATTGAAGCACATCTTGCTTGGTTCCAAGTTTTGGCAGTTATGAATAAAGCTGCTATAAACACTTGTATACAGGTTTGTGTGTAGACATAAGTTTCCAACGCATTTGGGTTAATACCAAGAAATATGATTGCTGGATCATATGGTAAGACTATGTTTAGTTTTTAAGAAACTGCCAGACTGTCTTCCAAAGTGGCTGTATTATTTTGCATTCCCACTCTTTTGGATTCTCTTTTTTTTTTTTTTCATTAATGTGCAGTGAGAATTTGCAGTCAGAGGAGATCTAAGTATAGCATGTTTCCAGATAATAATTCTCTTTCAGTCATTTGCAGTTATTTGAATCAAATCTAATTTTTTTTTAGCAGCCGTCTCTTATTGAGAAATCCCAAAACATCTAATTTGGAGTTTTCTTCTTCTTTCTTCCTTATTATCTTTTGAAAACCTTTTTATTATGGAGAATTCTGAACATAGTTCAAAGAGCAGATGGTCAGTGTAATGAACCCTATGTGTAAGCATCGCCAACCCCCAACCAGGAACCCATGACCAACCCTGTCCCCTCCATATTTTAGTTTTTCAACTAGTACTTTTATTGAGGTATGCCTTTATTGAGGTTATACCTTTATTAAAGTAAAATTTATATACAATAAATTGCATCCATTTTAGTGTACAATTTGATGAGATTTAATGATGTATACATCCTTGAAACCACTGCCATAATCAAAACACAAAACATTTCTATCATCCCCCAAATTTTCTTGTGTCCATTTGCAGTCCATCTCTCCCTCTGCTGCCATTCTCAGGCAACCATGAGCTACATTTTTTTTTTTTTTGGACAACATACATTCCTTCCTCATATTATTTTGAAGCAAATGTCAGATATTGTTTAATCTATAAATATTTTACTATACATTTCTAAGAGGTAAGAGCTCCTTAAAAATACCTAATGTCAGGACTTCCCTGGTGGTCCAGTAGTTAAGACTCTGTGCTTCCACTGCAGGGGGGCATGGGTTCGATCCCTGGTCAGGGAACTAAGATCCTGCATGCCACACTGTGTGGCCAAAAAAAACCAAAAACAAAATGAAAAAAACTGAAATGTCATTATTATACTTCATAATTAACAATAATTCCTTAATATTATCAAATATCCAGTGCAAAGCAGGTGTGCATCCTGCACACTAGGTAGAAACCCCCAATGGCTGGCAAAAGGGAGAGAAATGTGAGCAGATCAAGCAAGCATAGGCACTGCTGGCTGTACAGAGCCCAGGAGCACTTTGCCTGCATCCAGCTGTCCTTTCCTTTGCTAGATGCTGGGTACTCTCTCCCCTAGGGTTGCCAAATAAATACACAAATAAAAATAGAGGATGCTCAGTTGAATAGTTGGATTTGAATTTCAGATAAGCAATGAATAATTTTTTTTAGTGTAAGTATGTCCCATGCAATCTTTGGGGCATGCTTATACTAAAAAGTTATTCATTGTTTATCTGATATTCAGATTTAACAGGCGTCCAGTACTTTATCTGGCAACCCTACCTCCTCTGAAATTGATGGCGGAAGGACGCTGTCATGAGCTCAGGGCATCTAGAGGGCTGGTAATTCAGAGAGCAAAGCTCCAACTGACTAAGGTGGGACTGGTTAGAAGGAGCTCAAAATCCCCCAGAGAGATAGGACATCTCCCAGCTCCCGACCCCCAGGCCCCTATCCCTACCGATGGACAGAGACTGGCTTCCAAATTCCTCTCAAGTATTTCCAGCTGGTCTGGCTTCACAGCCTCACACAGAACCCACCCTAAAAGACCCCTCTGCTTTTTGGACAGATTCTAAAAGGGAATAAATTAAAGCCTAATTAATCTGAGGTACCCAGGGAGTGAGCTTTCCCTGGCACTTTTCTACGAAGTTGCTCTTTGCTTTGTACTGATCTAAGTGGCCATTGTTATAATGGGAATCGTCTCCAGCGGCCCTTTCTGGAATAGGAAAACCCCACTTGCTCAGACTTGCTGTATCAAATTGCAAGATGATCTCACCAAGTGCTTTCCTCCTCAGAATTTATTTTGGGTGTAACACATGTTAAGAACATAGGGGTGAGCCAGGCTGTGAATCTATCTGTGCCAAAGGCAAAAAGACCTTATGCCCCTCATGTCTATAAAAGAGAGCTCTTTACCTGCCATCACAGGTGCCTGCACCTGGCAAATAACATCCCACTCAATGCAATTGTTTTTTTATTGTCATTTTATTTATTGTGAGATATCTGATATATACAGAGGAGTAAATAAAAACACATGTACAGTTTAATGCACCATTATAAACTGGACACCCATATAACAACCAACCAGGTCTAAAAGGGCACTCAGCCTTGTGAGGGCCCCGTCCCAAATCACATTCCCCTCTTCCTCCAGAGATGGTCACTATCCTAATCTGTGGAAATCATTTCCATGCTTTTCTCTTTAGGGTTATGACTATTTGTGCACCACTAAGCAAGCCCCTGGTTTTTTTTTTTAATTAATTAATTTTAATTTTTTTGGCTGTGTTGGGTCTTCGTTTCTGCGCGAGGACTTTCTCTAGTTGTGGCAAGCGGAGGCTACTCTTCATCGCGGTGCACGGGCCTCTCTCACTATCGCGGCCTCTCTGGTTGTGGAGCACAGGCTCCAGACGCACAGGCTCAGTAGTTGTGGCTTACGGGCCTAGTTGCTCCGCAGCATGTGGGATCCTCCCAGACCAGGGCCCGAACCCGTGCCCCCCGCATTAGCAGGCAGATTCTCAACCACTGCGCCACCAGGGAAGCCGCAAGCCCCTGTTTTTGAACTTCATACAAATGGAATGATGTTGCGTACATTCTTTGTGACTTGTTCCTTCCTCCCATTGTTCTTAGACTAGCAATGTTTTCTGGAGTAGGCTGTCTTCATAAAAATTACTGGCCTTGAAGTCACACTAACCAGCTTTGCCCTCCTGGCTCAGCCACTTACCCACTAACTGTGTGACCTCTCTTTTCCTCCTTTGTCAAATTGTATCCCTGGACATGAGCACCTCAAGAGCAGGAAGTACACTTCATGTATCATTCTGTTCTCAGCAGCTCACAGGGCCTGATACCTGATGAATCTTGTGTGAATGAAGGCGTCGTGGTGAGATGATGTATTCAGGGCCAAATCCCACACCTGATTCATAGCAAATGGTCAACACATGGTGGCTAAAATTATTATTGTCATCAGTGTTGTTTATTTGAATATGCACCTGCCTATGGGAGGAAGCCTCTGCAATGGCTGCCAATGGTCCCTGCCTCCTGATAGAATGTGGCAGGAGTGAAAAGATGTCACTTCCCAGATTCGATTATAAAGGGCCATGACTTCCACCTTGGGTCCTCCTTCTCACTGTCCCTGGGGGAAGTCAGCTGCCCTGTAATGAGGTAGTCCTGAGGAGAGGTCCCTGGGATGAGGGACGAAGGCCTGCCAACCACCACACAAGTGAGCTTTGAGGCATATTCCCTCTCCAGTGGAGCCTTCAGATGAGACCGTGGCCCCAATACAGCTTGAGTACAACCTCTTGAGAGACCTTCAGCCAGAGAGGCTCCCAGCCAAACTGGGCCTGGATTCCTGACCCACAGAAACCATGAGATAAGGAATATTTGCTGTTTTAAGCTACTACATTTGGGGGCAATTTGTTACACAGCAATGGATGACTAATACACTGCCTTTTCTTGGATGAAGGAGCACTGGCACTTTTTAGAGCATGTGGCAAACAAGGAGATGCAGTGTTCAGATCCCCAGTTAAGGAGGGACTCCTGCCCAGATGCAAGGAGTACAGTTAACTGACAGCCTTCGGGGTCCAGCCCAGCTTTCAAGCTGAGATCACACTCTTCTTAAGTGCCTTCCCCAGCCAACAGGTAAGCTGAAGTAGTGGTACAAGGGCTTGGCCATCTCCATCTCTGTCTTTGCTTCCAGAGCTCCATGTTGGGCTCCAGAAACTCTGACAGGTCTGCACTGGAGTCTTGCCTTTCCATGGGTGTCACTCCCCAATAAACCTTTCTCATTCCCAATCCCATCTCAGCCTATGCTTCCCAGATAACCCATTCTGCAAACCAAAGACAACATCTGCTTCATAGAAGCCCAAGCTTTCTAGTCAGCCCAGACCTGGGTCCAAAACAGACTCTGCCCCATGCTAGTTCTGTGACTCTGTGGAAGTTACTTAACCTTTCTGAGCCTTTTTTCTCACATGTAAATTGGATAGTAAACAACGTGGGGCTCAAACAGGATTTTTATTTACAGTGTATAACAGAATGAGCGACACATAGTAAGTGCTAGATAAAGGACAACTATTGTCTATCCGTAGACTATATACCAACTAGCCACTTTATATTTTCCATAAAGTTTTATTGGAAATTATTCCAGTAATTTGTCCAAAATATGTTGTCTAGTATATCTATAGTAGACCTTTGATGTTCATGAGGGTGTTGACAGAAAATTAATCATTCAGTCTAAGAAAAAAATGGAAAATTTTATTCAAGCCAGATTTGAGGATTACAACCTGGGAAGAGCATCTCAGGAAGCTCTGAGAACTGTTCCACCGCCTTAGAAGTCAAGGCACAGTTACCTAAGTTTCTTGAGACAGAGGACTGTACCTCAAATGACGTATTGTTGACAGTTTACAGAATCCAGATCTAAGCCTCATCGTGGTGGGTCATGTGACCCCTTACAAGATCAAGAAGGAATGCTATCTTTTAAGGAGTTGTCTTGCTGATGCTGGGAGAATGTTGCTCTTTATGGTTGAGCAGGTATTTCTACCGATGGGGGAGGTCTGGTCACTGTATGATGCAGATACACAATGCACAGTGGGGGAGAGAGGAGGCCAAAGGGCAGAGATTTTTGTTTAAATTTTTCTTGTCCTGCCATAAAAATAAGACCTTTATTTCACAAGGGTTACACCTGTTATCTTTGTGAAACCTCAAACCACCAACTGCCCCTCTAGCACATATTGTCAGCCATAAAATGAAATCAAGTACAACTCAAGCATATACATGACTCTTTTAAGTCCTTAACAGTTCTATAGATGAGGAACTAAACCTTTTTAAAGCTGTTAACTTGTGCCAAAGCAACTGGGTGAATTGTTTCTCTTGTTTGCATTGAACTTTATCGCATCAGAGGTCTGAGCCACCTCTGAATGCTGCCCTTTTAATAAACCCAGTCATCTGAAGTTTAAGTCCAAACCTGTTCCTCAAACAGTCTGTCTCGCTTTGATGGATAATTCCAAGCCAGGAAATGGGAAGCCATCTGTGGCACTGCCCTCCCTCAGTCCCCACCTCCAGTCCAACAGCATGTTTTGTCTTCAAGATGCCCTAAATCCACACACTTCTCTCCATCTCCATGGGCACCCTCCCAGCCACCTTTCTTTCAAGAGCCTCCTAACAGTCTTCCTCTTGCATTTAGAATAAAGACCAAAAACCTCTTTATCAAGGCCTAGGGGCTCTGCATGAACTGGCCCCTCCCCTCCAAATCTCACCTCCACTCTCCAAACACTCCTTCCCATGTGTCAAGCTTGCTCTTGTCTCAGGACCATCCTGCAGGCACGTCCGGTGTCTGGAACCGTCCTCTGCCCACTCTGTGCATCGCAGCCTCCTTTTCCTCCTAAGAATCTGAGCCTCGTGAGCTGCTTTCTCAAGCAGGTTCCATCACTCTCAACCACAGCACCCAGGTCATTTCTTGCAAAGCATGCATCTCATTTTGTCATGACATATTTATTAGTTTACTGAACGTTTCCCTCGATTTATTACAGTTTCTCTGAGTGCAGCGGTCTTATCCCTTTCTTTCATCCAGTGCCACGCCCAGTGCTGGCCACAATACAGCCTTGATAAACATCTGTTGGATGGATTTTCCAGCTAAAAATATCACTTTTATCTTTAACAATTATTTTTCCCCTATTGCAAAAGCCATACTTTTTGTTGTAGAAAAGATTAGAAAGTACAGATTAACAAATCAAAACAAAACATGTAATCTCACATTTAGAGATAGCTGCATTAGCCTTCAGGTGTCTTCTTCTAGGGCAATTTCAATGCATCTCTACCCACATACATAGGGATATATACGCTCCCAAGCCCTTCAACCTTCTGGGGTTACTCTTTCAACAGCCAAACAAAATGTCTTGGTCCCTGGGCACCACACAAAGGGAAATCAAGCCTTCTAGAGGGACTATAATGGGGCTTGGTATCCTAGGAGGAATAAACATTACAGATGGTGACAAAAGCCTTTGGGGAGGTCCCTGGAAGAGGAAGAGGAAGAGGAAGCAGCTAACGTGGAGAACTGCCCAAAGCTAGAGGAAAAGGCTCTGGCTCATAATAAATGTGTTTGACTTAGTTTATTCCAAATGAGCCAGTTTAGTTTTCCCAGCAATCTCAAAATAGCCTTTGTCATACTTCGGCCAACCTGCCCAGCAAGATGCTAAGAGGAAGCCAACTGGGTTTCCAGACAAAACAGAGGGAACAGTTCTCACTGAGTTTGACTCCAGCCAAACTGAACCAAATGTGGGAAAAGTCTGATGACCTAGGAGCCCCCAGAGCTAGTTAGAATATATGTGTAGTAAAGCATAGTAGGGCAGGGGAGCTCCTAGACAGTGTCAGGATCAAAACAGGTGGACAGGCCTTGGTCAGCTACTTTTCATGTTAGTTTACCCGCCCAACAAGCCTGCACCTCAGGCGAGGTGATTTTTAACCCCTTTCACAGGGAGGTTCAGGAATTTGCCCCGAGTGATTCAGCCGGAAGAGCAAAGCTGAGACTGGAACCCAGTCTGTTTGGCCTCAGAACCCGAACTCTTTCTGTGGATCAGAAAGATGGATATAAGGGGACCATAACCATCACTGAACTGCAGGGCTCTTCGTGGCATGATCCTGTGTTGTTGTTAGAAATAACGATAACTAACGTTTAGTGCATTGTGCTAAAATTCTTCTGTACGTATCTCAATGACTTCCCCTAACAACTCTATAAAGAAGGCATGGTTATTGTCTTGCCTTTGCAGATAAGAAAGGTGCAGAGAATCGGAATAACTTGCCCAAGGTCACAGTACTAGTAAATGGCCGAGCTAGGATTCAAACCCAGAGAGTCTGGCTCCAAAACCCACACATTTATGCCCCATGCTATGCTCCTCCTACCAGAAATGGGGGCCAGAAGCTCGTACACGTGAATTCCCACAGTCCCAAAGCTCCATGCAGGGGCTGGGAAAGGGGGCTGGGGGAAGATGTGACTGTACAGATAATTAAGGCATGAGCTTTGGAGTCAGGCAGTTCCAAGTTCACATCTCCCCTCACCTTGGAGGCTTCGAGCCTCCCTTCTCCACCCCCAAAACAACTCTGGATGTCATTTCCTTTCTGCTGTTTTCCAGGATTGTGATGTGCCATAACCCAGCCGGGGCTTTCCTATCTCCTGTGTCCAGCCGCTCCCTCTTTTCACCCAGTGTCAACAGACCACAGAACTGAGCAGCTCCCCAGTGTCCCCCAAAAGGATGCACTCGGGACTTCCCTGGCCGTCCAGTGGTTAAGACTCAGCGCTGCCAATGCAGGGGGTGCGGGTTCGAGCCCTGGTCGGGGAACCAAGATCCCACATGCCGCGCAGCAGGGCCAAAATAGCCCCACAAAAAGCAAAACAAAACAGACAAACGAACAACGACAAAAGAACCAAAAGGATGCGCTCACCACAACAGGGGACAACAGAAACATTACTGAGGATTTCAAAGCGGAGCTGAGGAAGCGGATCTCCAGCGCACAGCTCACAGAAGACAGCAATTCCGTTCTTATCCTTCCATGCTTCTTTCCAGCCCGCCACCGGTTCTTCTGTCACCGCTCCCTCCCCGCTCCCCACACATCCTCTGCCAGGGGTGGCAGGTGGTGGCTGAGGGAGGACTTCCCTCTTTTCCAAGTCTCTCCTTCTCACTCTCCTCCTCTCATCCAAATTCCCCTTGGAGCCGCCCTCGGGTTAGCAAACCAGTCTTCCTCATCCAGCACAGCCTTTGGGGGCCTCCCTCCAGCCCAAGTTGTTAAAGGCTTTATTCCAAATAAGTGTTCTCTCCCTGCTTGGAATCCTGATTAATACATTAGCTCCCTCTACCAACCCTCCTTCGAAAAAGGAGGCTCTTTTGAGAAAGGAAGGCAATGGAAATGGGGCAGAACTGTTGTGCCTGTCTTGCCGGGAGGGGGGAGGCGGGGTTCATGTGCCTTGGCCTGCGCTGGCCTTGCCCCCATTTCCTCTGTTTGGAAAGGTCACTGGTTTCAAAGGTCTGGGCATGTCTGTCCTGAGCCCCTGTTTTTCCATCTCTGGGTTTCTAGCTTGTCCTAACAGCAAAAGGGATTTGTCTCTGGTGAAGGCTGCCAAAGGTAGTGGCAGGAATCTCTCAGAGAGCAATTACCTGGAAGAGCCCTCCCTGGAGCACAGGCTCTTTCGCTTCCGAAATGGAAAATTTGCACCTCATGCCAATTATTCCAGAGGGCACTTGGACCTTTACCAGCTGGAACACTAACGAGTCTTAAAGGGAAAGTGAGCAAGGGACAAGGGCCACCTTCCAGGCGCTGGGGCAGCAGGCAGGCGGCTTTTGAAGGAAAAGCCCAAAAGGTAATAATGAGCTGTGTCGCTGGTGGAACACGCTGGAATGTAATGCTAAAACCCATCAACGATGAAAGTTATACGCCCCAGTCTTTTTTTCTTTTTCTCCAAGAGAGTATAGATTTCGTCGCCAAGTTCTACAACCCTCTCCTTTACCCTAGAGGTGAAATGTCTATTTTTCAAAAGACTTATGACATCAGAAACCTCCTAAAGTCCATACGTAAATTTGACTTGCTGAGGGTTAATTATTTACCACAATAATAGAATGGCTGAGGATGTTTGCAGGTTTCTTTTCAATCCCATTGGCTTTGAGATGCACTATACGATTTATTTGGGAAACAGATTTGCTACCTCTGTTAGGCTTTGCCTAAGACAAAACTCAGCTTTGCTTTCCCCAGGTGAACACTGATTGGAGTAGCTCAGAGGTGTGCAGACTGGCGGGAAGAAACTGGCTCGGGTTGACATCCTGCCATGTGTAATCACAGACTGGATGGCCCCTCTACAGCTCGTCTGCAAGCACCCAAAGCTTCAATCCAGGATGAGTTAGAGGGAAAGAAGGCACCTTACAGGAACTGGTCAGACCTATCACACGTGGTTTGGCAGAGAGGACAGTGAGCAGGGAGATCTGGTCCAGAGAGTTCTTTACACCAGAAGACATCAAATTAAGCTACGTCATTGGCGATGCTATTTCATTCTGAAGAGGGTCACCTACAGGCTGCTCTTTGCTTTTGAATCTGACCCTGATTTGGACTGCTGACAAATTCCTAATGGCAGGAAAAAGCAAGGGCCAGGATTGCTTCTAAACAACCCAGCAAAACATTTTACTGCCTTCGCTGCCCCCAGAAATGAGCACTTTTTTTTGACAAACAACAACAAAAATCCCTGATTCCCCATTCCCAACATATCTGAGCCCCAAAGTTATCTGTGCTTTCACCAAAAGACATTCTAACATGACTTTCTTTTGACCTGGCATTTTGCTTCTCTTTTTTAGATTGACATTTTTGTTTTAAAATATTTTCTTAGTGGTTTCTTTTTCCCAGCTCAGAGGAAAACAGAGCTAGACTTGGGCTTTAGCAAATTAAAACAGGTTATTCTTCTCAGAGCAGAGTTAAATGTGTTCCCAGAGAGATGCCAATGCCACTTTATTTTTGGTTTCAGTTTTCTCAAGAGGACTTTTTAATAGTTCTTGGAGTAGGGATGGTAATCTCTGGAAACAAGATAAACTGGGATATATTTACCCTACCCCTACTCTCTTTTTTTTTTTCTTTTACACTTGAGGTAACTAAATTGGAAGTTGGACATCATGAGTCCTATAGTTTTACTTGGGATTTCCTGTTGTTGACACTAAAGTTTTCTTTTTTGTTGGAACCAGCAATACTTAAGCCAAACCTAATGACGTGTTCTCGAAGTACATTTGAAATGCTTTTTGCCAGGGCAGTAACTCTTTCCTTCTCTGGGTTGATGAAAGAGTGTAACAATGCTATTCCCAGTTTCTAAAGCCACACGTATTTAGTTAGAATAAGGTTTGGCTGTATGTGGTAGAAAACCCAAACCACCAGTGGCTTAAAATGGAACTTTCTCTCTCCCATGCAAAGGGGACGGAAGTGGAGGGAGTGGAATGGTGGGTGCATTCCTCAAAGTTCTCAGTGACTCTGGCCTCTTCCAGCTTGTCTCCCACATGACTAGGCTTTTGTCCTTATGCTCATTATCCCAAATGATAGCATCCATATTACCAGCCAGTAAAGTAAAAAAAGAAGAGGAAAAAAAAAAAGTCAAAAAGCACCCATTGGGGAAGGTTTGCATCCACTGCCAAGACAACACTTCTGCTTATATCTCACTGACCAGAACTTAATCACATGATCACACTTAGCTACAAGGGAGGCTGGGAAATGTAGTCTTTTTTTCTGGATGGCTGTGTGCCCACTTAAAAATTATATTTGTAGGAGAATTCCCTGGTGGTTGGGCAACTAAAATCCCACACACAAACCGTGCAGCGTGGCCAGAAAAAAAAAAGCAAACCCCAAATTATATTTCTATGACATACACTCTAGGTCTTATGTTCTTAAAATTAATGTTTCTATCAATTTTACCTTAAGAATTTTGAATCACCTTTTGAGATTACAATATAAAATGGTGTAAAATCAGTATTAGAAATGCTCCATTCTATAATATTCATATTCTTTTACCAGTAATTTTGCTACAATTTAATTAACTCAAAATTCAGAAAAAGTTTTAAACAAAAAAATACTCATTACATAGTTATATATAATCAGACACAATAAAAGGGATCAGAATGCCAAAATATGGGAGATTGATCAAATAAACCATGCTATACATCCTTAATGAAATATGCATCTATTAAAAATTATGTTTACAGGGACTTCCCTGGCAGTCCGGTGGTTAGGACTCAGTGCTTTCACTGCTGGGGTCCAGGTTTGATCCCTGGTCAGGAAACTAAGATCCCACAAGCCATGTGGCACAGTCAGAAAAAAAAAAATTATGTTTACAAAGAGTCCATGGTAACTTAGAAAACTGCTTACCCTGTTAAATAAAATTATAGGGATATAAACTTGCAGTACAGTTACAATTAACCTATATATAGAAGGAAAAACAAGTAAACAAAACAAAAAAATCAAACATTAAAATCCAAACCCCAATGGCTTTTTGGCTAATAAGAATTTTAATGACTATTTTTCCTACATTTCTTTATTTTCCAAGTTTTCTTACTATTATACTTATTATATTAGAAATAAAAATAAATCCTATTCTCTTGTCTCTTTAGATACCTACATTCAACCCACCTCATAGAGCTCAGTTTAATCCTTCTTCCTATACAAAAGCTTTTCCTGATTACCCTCTCTCTCTTTTTTAAAATGGAAAGTCAGCTTTTTTGACTTACCACCATCAAGGGGAATCCTCTGCTGGAGGAGTCTTGGGGTCTAAAGTGGGCTAGATCTCCCCTCTCCCTGTTCCTTGGCAGATACGATGCAGTCCTATGATCCGGGCACACTAATCAGATGACATGAAGCATGGGATATGCTTTAAAATAGTCCATTTCAGGGGATGGAAGGTAGACTAGCTGAAATAAGTTTGTTCATGAGTTGATTAACTGTTGAAAAGAGTGAGAGAAGCATAGTGGTTCATTATACCATTGTCTCTACTTTTGTATTTGTTTGAAATTTTCCATACTTAAAAAAAAAAGATACTTAGAATTTACTCCAGTTTCTGAAACTGGCTAACTATGCAACTTCAACAGTTCATTTAATTAGGGCAGTAACAACTGGGAACAAAGTCATTAGTAAATTTTAAGGCAGGAGGCAAATGTTATCACCGGCATCATTTAGGGCTGTTTCCATTCCAAGTGAAGGAAAATCTAATTCAAAATGGTTTAAGCAATTTATTGGATCCCATTCATGAAAAGTTAGAAAATACGACTCTCTTCAGCTTGTTAACCTAAAACAATAAACAGCGGTTATTTTATCAGCAAAATGGGTTTACTTGGGAGCAGCAAAAAATTGCAATTTGGGACATGCAATTACGGAAAACCACATTCAAGTCCCGGTAAAGCAAAGGAGAGGAAACTCTTTTATAGAGGAGAAGGGGAAGTTGGGCGGGGCTATTACAAACAAAATGTCCATTAGAGGAAAACTGGAAGTTTCCCAGTATAGTGGCTTTTCATTGGCTGAGTCGTGACAGGCTCTCATTGGCTGAGCTGTTGCCAAGCAAAGAGAATCTTTTTTCTTCCTTCTGGAGGTGATAAAGTATTGTCACTTCCTGCTGGAGATGCAAGGTACGCCTCTTCCGATTGGGATCTGAACTGTATGTGCATGAGATCTCCCCTTTCTGGCCTCCTGACTATTTTAGTAGGGTTTCCCTTTATTAATTTTCACAAGGTGTTGTTCGAGCCAGGGTTCAACCATGCCATTGCACTGGGACTCTCTATATCTCTCTGTCTCCTGGCTCTGCCTTCTGCCAAGTTAGCTTCACCCTTGGACTTCACAAGGTGCTTCCTCAGGTTCACATCTGATCTGGTTCAAGTCTAGCAAAAACAAGAGAGGAGCAGTTGCGGTTGCCACCCCCTCCCCCATGCATACACACACACACACACACACACAAAATATTACATTCATCTTTGTATCCCACCATCACCCAACACAGTCCCCGCACATGAAAGGGGTTCAACAAATGCTTCTAAATGCTTTTCCGAATGGAAAACTTTTTGCCAGTGTACAACTGCAGGGCCAACCAGGCAGACGTGGAAAAGGAATTTTGCGACACCATAGAGAGAAATTTCATTAGACCTGTCTGATGACTAATGTCTGATAATCCCATGGGGGATAATGCCATTTGCCAGGCTTCCCAAGAGATAAGCCTTTACAAACAAAAAAACCTTCCTCTTTCTGTGGAATGATTAACAATAACAGCAGCCAGTGCTGACTGAGGGCTTACTCCATGCCCTTCACATTTCATCATCACAATAGCCCTATTATTATCCTCTTTTTACAAATGAGGAAGTTGAGGCACAGAACAATTAAGTCAATTACTGCAGGTCATCTGGCTAGTAGTAACCTGAGCCAGGATTGAATTCTGGCGACAGAGCTGGTTCTTTTAATCCCTCTCCTTCTTGGTCTTGCCGATACTTCCAAGCACTCTTTCTCAAACACTCCCCCTTGCAAGTCAGCCTCCAGTACCTGGCCGTTAAGTGTTACAAGTTCTCACAGGATTCTTCCTAGGCCCTCCTCTCCTCTCACTGTCTAGATTCTATCCTTGTGCAATTGCATTAAGGCCCTTGGGTTCAGCTGCCATCAGTATCAGGACTGCATTTGCCTACATACAGTTGGCCTTCTGCACCCATGGATGTGGAACCCACGGATACAGAGGGCCAACTATGTCATTTTGTATAAGGGACTTGACCTTCCTTAGATTTTGGCATCCTTTTGGGGAAGGTTCTGGAACTGTTAGGGGAACCACTGACCAAAACCACCCCTCCTGGCCAGACAAGATCCTAACCACTTGCATGAGTTATCTTACAACAGGAGGTCCTGGTAAGGAACTAATGGAACTAATAAGCTACTGCCAACCGGAAGAATTTGGTAAAGGTCACAAGGAGAGAGGAGACTCCTGTCCATATGTCCTACCAACCTCTCAGAATCCTTCTTGCTGGAATCCATCTTGGCTGAGCAATGCACGGGCCACCAGGAAGGACCCTGAGTCAGAATGATTGACCGGAGACAACCTGGAAACTAACCCCATTACCCTAAAACCTAAGACTGTGAGTCACGTGGCAGAGCAGATCTCCCGGGTTCCCTGACCCTGATGCTCTCCACCCGGGCGCCCCTTCCCAACAAAGTCTCTTGCTTTGCCAGCATGTGTCCCCTTGGACAATTCATTTCTGAGTGTTAGACAAGAGCCCTGGGAGGGATCCCCTTTCCTGCAACAGAACTAATCCCCCATGGATACTGAGGGCCGACTGTCCAGCTAAAAGAGTGACTATACTAGCTTAACCAAACGGGGGCTTGTTTTTCTAGTAAGATTAAAAATACCATATATCTATATATGTGTATGTATAACTATACATGTATACGTATAGCTGATTCACTTTGTTATACAGCAGAAACTAACACACCATTGGAAAGCAATTAGACTCCAATAAAGATGTTAAAAAAAAATACATGGTTATAAAACAGAAACTAATAAAAAAAATAGAAAAAAAAATAAATAAAAATAAAAACTTAATTAGACCTAAAAAAAAAAAAAATACATGATCTGGGCTCTGCCATGTCATCAGCGTCCTAGGGACCCTTGACTGTTCCTCTCCACCATCCTCACATGTAGCTTTCACTCTCACGCTCTTTTTGCCTTAAGTAACAAGATAGATGCTCTGCCCCCAGCTTCAAGTTCATATTCCAGGCAGGTAGATGGGGGAAAGACAAAAATTTATGAAAGCCTCATCTATCACTTTGTATAAAGCTTCCTGGAACTCTTACCTGGCTACTTCTGTTTACCTCTTTGGTCAGAGCTGGCAAGTTCCAGCAGCCAGGAAGTCAGGGAAGGTATATTTAACTGGGCTCATGGTATCCTGAACAAATTTAAGACTCTGATAGAATGGAGGAAATTTATATATATACAATGAAATAGTATTCAGCCATGAGAAAGAAGGAAATTCAGCCATTTGCATCCAACAACATGGATGGAACTTGAGGGCATAATGCTAAGAGATAAGTCAGACAGAGAAAGACAAATACTATATGATATCACTTGTATGTGGAATCTAAAAAGCTGAACTAAAAACAGAGAATAGAGTGGTGGTTACCAGGGGCTGGGGGCATGGGGTCGGGTGGGTGGGGAACTGGGAGATGTTTAAGGGTGCAAACTTGCTACTAGTAAATAAAAAAGTTCTGGAGATCTAAATGTATAGCATAGTACTTATAGTCAACAATCCTCTATTATAAACTTCAAAATTGCTAAGAGACTAGATTTTAATTGTTCTCATCACAAAAAAGAGATGATAATTAGGTGATGTGATAGAGGGGTTAGCAAACACTATTGTAGTAATCATATTGCAACACAGAAATGTGTCAAACCAACACACTGTACACCTTAAACTTATACAATGTCATGTCAATTATATCTCAATTGGGAAAAAAAAGGAAGAGAAATGATATTGGGAAGACAATCAACACACCATTTATACACCATTGACCTCAGATTTATAATTCTATCTCAGATCCCTGCACAAATTGAAGTTGAGTTGAGTTTATGCTGGACTCTCTTTCCTTTTGCAATAGTATTACTGAATAAAGTCTAGCCTCACCACTTTAGCTAGTGTTCAGCTTTGTTTATCTTTGATACCATGTGTTGTTCAGGCACACATTCTCTGCCCTTTTCTTGCAGGATCTTTTTGATCTTCAAATGTCCTTTTTTCTTCTATTGCAAAATCAAAAGCTATAGTTTCCCCACGTTTCTTAAGTAGGCTTCAGGAGCTTAGGTTGGAAAGTCAAAAGTTAACTGTTCCTTTCTGTTTGCATTCCTGTTTTAACAACTCCAATTCTTCCCAAGGCATTTAAGATGTCTCTGGATGATTAGGTGAAGGATCACATACTCAGTAGAATAGAGAAGAAAGCCACAAAGATTAATAATTTCAAAATATTATCTTGCTGTAGATACAGAATGCTTGTGTCAATAAATATAAAGAGAAGCCAACAATAGATGAATGACATAAACCATTATATATCAATTTCATGGAATTACGAGTCAATAAATTTCATAATTTCAAAAATTACATAAATAACTGGAAAGTTTGTTGTTGTTTTACTTACTATTACTGGTTTATCATTATTTATTTATTTGGCTGCATTGGGTCTTAGTTGTGGCACATAGGATCTTCATTGTGGCAGGTGGGATCTTTCATTTTTTGTGCATGGGCTCTCGTTGTGGTGCGCCGGCTTCTCTAGTTGTGGCACATGGGCTCCAGAGTGAGCGGGCTCAGTAGTTGCGGTGCATGGGCTTAGTTGCCCTGCAGCATGTGGGATCTTAGTTCCCCAACCAGGGATCAAACCCAACCCACATCCCCTGCATTGGAAGGCAGATTCTTAACCACTGTGCCACCAGGGAAGCCCCCTCATTGGAGTTTTGATTTGCATTTCTCTAATGATTAGTGATGCTGAGCATCTTTTCATGTGCCTCTTGGCCATCTGTATGTCTTCCTTGGTGAAATGTCTATTTAGGTCTTTCACCCATTTTTTAACTGGATTGCTTGTTTTTTTGATATTGAGCTCCATGAGCTGTTTGTATATTTTGGAGATTAATCCTTTGTCTGTTGTTTCATTTGTAAATATTTTCTCCAATTCTGAGGGTTGTCTTTTTGTCTTGTTTATAGTTTCCTTTGCTGTGCAAAAGCTTTTAAGTTTAATTAAATCCCATTTGTTTATTTTTGTTTTTATTTCTGTTACTCTAGGAGGTGGGTCAAAAAAGATCTTACTGTGGCTTATGTCAAAGAGTATTTTTCCTATGTTTTCCTCTAAGAATTTTATAGGGTCTGGTCTTATTTAAGTCTTTAATCCATTTGGAGTTTATTTTTGTGTATGGTGTTAGACAGTGTTCTAATTTCATTCTTTTACATGTAGCTGTCCAGTTGTCCAGCTGTCCAGCACCACTTGTTGAAGAGGCTGTCTTTTCTCCATTGTATGCTCTTGCCTCCTTTGTCATAAATTAGGTGCCTGTATGTGTGTGGGTTTATCTCTGGGCATTCTATCTTGTACCATTGATCTATATTTCTGTTTTTGTGCCATTACCAAACTGTCTTCATTACTGTAGCTTTGTGGTATAGCTTGAAGCCTGATTCCTCCAACTCAGTTTTTCTTTCTCCAGATTGCTTTGGCTATTTGGGGTCTTTTGTGTTTCCATATAAATTGTAAAATTTTTTGTCCTAATTCTGTGAAGAATGACATTGGTAGTTTGATAGGGATTGCACTGAATCTGCAGATTGCTTTGGGTAGTAGAGTCATTTTCACAATATTGATTCTTCCAATCTAAGAACATGGTATATTTTTCCATCTGTTTATGTCATCTTTGATTTCTTTCATCAGTGTTTTATAGTTTTGAGTACAAGTCTTTCGCCTCCTCAGGCAGGGTTATTTCTAGGTATTTTATTCTTTTCGTTGCAATGGTAAATGGAAGTGTTTCCTTAATTTCTCTTTCTGATTTTTCACTGTTGGTGTATAGGAATGCCAGAGATTTCTGTGCATTAATTTTGTATCCTGCAACCTTAACAAATTCACTGAATAGTTCTAGTAGTTTTCTGGTGACATCTTTAGGATTTTCTGTGTACAGTATCATGTCATTGGCAAACAGTGACAGTTTTACTTCTTCTTTTCCAATTTGTATTCCTTTTATTGGTTTTTCTTCTCTGATTCCTGTGGTGAGGACTTCCAAAACTATGTTGAATAAGAGTGGCGAGACTGGACATCCTTGTCTTGCTCCTGATCTTAGTGGAAATGCTTTCAGTTTTTCACCATTGAGTATGATGCTTGCTATGGGTTTGTCACGTATGGCCTTTATTATGTTGAGGTAGGTTCCCTGTATGCCCATATTCTGGAGAGTTTTCATCATAAACCCGTGTTGAATTTTGCCAAAAGCTTTTTCTGCATCTATTGAGAAGATCATATGGTTTTTATTTCTTAATTTGCTAATGTAGTGTATCACACTGATTGATTTGCGTATATTGAAGAATCCTTGCATCCCTGGGATAAATACCACTTGATCATGGTGTATGATCCTTTTAATGTGTTGTTGGATTCTGTTTGCTAATATTTTGTTCAGGATTTTTACATCTATGTTCATCAGTGATATTGGTCTGTAATTTTCTTTTTTTGTAGTATCTTTGGCTGGTTTTGGTTTCAGGGTGATGGTGGCCTCATAGAATGTGTTTGGGAGTGTTCATTCCTCTGCAATTTTTTGGAGGAGTTTGAGAAGGATAGGTGTTAGCTCTTCTCTAAATGTTTGATAGAATTCTCCTGTGAAGCCATCTGGTCCTGGACTTTTGTTTGTTGGAAGATTTTAAATTATGGTTTCAATTTCAGTGCTTGTGATAGGTCTGTTTATATTTTCTAATTCTCCCTGGTTCAGTCTTGGAAAATTGTACCTTTCCAAGAATTTGTCGATTTCTTCGTGGTTGTCCATTTTATTGGCATATAGTTGTTTGTAGTAGTCTCTTATCATCCATTTTATTTCTGCAGAGTCAGTTGTGATTTCTCCTTTTTCATTTCTAATTTTATTGATTTGTGTCCTCTCCCTTTTTTTCTTGATGAGTCTGGCTAAGGGTTTATCAATTTTGTTTATCTTCCCAAGGACCCAGCTTTTGGTTTTATTGATCTTTGCTATTGTTTTCTTCATCTACTTCATTTATTTCTGCTCTGATCTTTATGATTTCTTTACTTGTACTGACTTTGGGTTTTCTTTGTTCTTCATTCTCTAGTTGTTTAAAGTGTAGGGTTAGATTGCTTTATTTGAGATTTTTCTTGTTTCTTGAGGTGAGACTGTATTGCTATAAACTTCCCTCTTAGAACTGTTTTTGCTCCACCCCACAGATTTTGGCTTCTCATGTTCTCATTGTCATTTATTTCAATGTATTTTTAAATTTCTTCTTTGATTTCTTCCATGATCTCTTGGTTATTTAGTAGTGCACTGTTTAGCCTCCATGTATTTGTTTTTTACATTTTTTTTCCTGTAATTGATTTCCAATCTCATAGCATTGTGGTCAGAGAAGATGTTTGATGCTATTTCAATTTTCTTAAATTTTCCAAGGCTTGCTTTGTGACCCAAGATATGATCTATCCTGGAGAATGTTCTCTGTGCACTTGAGAAAGTGTACTCGGCCACTTTTCGGTGGAATGTTCTAAATATCAATTAGATCTATCTGGTCTATTGTGTCATTTAAAGCTTGTGTTTCCTTATTTATTTTCTGTTTGGAAGATCTGTCCATTGGTGTAAGTGGGGTGTTAAAGTCCCCTACTATTATTGTGTTACTGTTGATTTCTCTTTTCATGGTTTTTAGCATTTGACATATGTATTGAGGTGCTCCTATGTTGGGTGCATAAACGTTTATAATTATTATATCTTCTTCTTGGATTGATCTTTTGATCATTATGTAGTGTCCCTCCTTACCTCTTGTAACAGTCTTTACTTTAAAGTCTATTTTATCTGCTATGAGTATTACTACTCCATCTTTCTTTTGATTTCCATTTGCATGGAATATATTTTTCCATCCCTTCACTTTCAGTCTGTATGTGTCCCTAGAACTGAAGTGAGCCTCCTGTAGGCAGCATATATATGGGTCTTGTTTTTGTATCAATTCAGCCAGTCTGTGTGTTTTGGTTGGGGCATTTAATCCATATACATTCAAGGTTATTATCAATATGTATGTTCCTATTACCATTTTCTTAATTGTTTTGGGTTTGTTTTTGTAGGTCTTTTTCTTCTCTTGTGTTTCCCACTTAGAGAAGTTTCTTTAGCATTTGTTGTAAAGCTGGTTTGGTGGTGCTGAATTGCTTGTCTGAAAAGCTTTTGACTTCTCCATCGAATCTGAATGAGATCCTTGCTGGGTAGAGTAATCTTGGTTGTAGGTGTTTTTCTTTCATCACTTTAAGTATATCCTGCCACTCCTTTCTGGCCTGCAGAGTTTCTGCTGAAAAATCAGCTGATAACCATATGGGGATTCCTTTGTACGTTATTTTTTGCTTTTCCCTTGCTGCTTTTAATATTTTTTCTTTGAATTTAATTTTTGTTAGTTTGATTAATATGTGTCTTGGTGTGTTTCTCCTAGGGTTTATCCGTATGGGATTCTCTGTGCTTCCTGGACTTGGGTGCCTATTTCCTTTCCCATGTTAGAGAAATTTTCCACTATAGTCTCTTCAAATATTTTCTCAGACCCTTGTTTCTCTCTTCTTCTTCTGGGACCCCTATAATTTGAATGTTGGTGTGTTTAGTGCCGTTCCAGAGGTCTCTGAGATTGCCTTCAATTCTTTTTTATTTAATAAATTTGTTTATTTTATTTATTTATTTTTGGCTGCGTTGGGTCTTCATTGCTGCGCGTGGGCTTTCTCTAGTTGCAGCGAGCGGGGGCTACTCTTTGTTGCAGTGCATGGGCTTCTCATTGCGGTGGCTTCTCTTGTTGCAGAGCACGGGCTCTAGAGCACAGGCTCAGTAGCTGTGGCTCACAGGCTTAGTTACTCCTCAGCATGTGGGATCTACTTGGTCAGGGCTCGAACCTGTGTTCCCTGCATTGGCTGGTGGATTCTTAACCACTGTGCCACCAGGGAAGCCCCCTGTCTTCAATTCTTGTCATTCTTTTTTCTTTATTCTGCTCCTTGGCAGTTATTTCCACCATTTTGTCTTCCAACTCACTTATTCATTTTTCTGCCTCAGTTATTCTGTTATTGATTCCTTCTCATGTATTTTTCATTTCAGTTATTGTGTTGTTCATGTCTGTTTGTTTGCTCTTTACTTCTTCTAGATCTTTGTTAAGCATTTCTTGTATTTTCTCAATCCATGTCTCCATTCTATTTCTTAGATTCTGGATCATGTTCACTATCATTACTCTGAATTCTTTTTCAGGTAGGTTGCCTATTTCCTCTTCATTTATTTGGTCTTGTAGGTTTTTACCTTGCTCCTTTATGTGTGACATTGTTTTGTCATCTTTTTATTTTATTTTATTTTTTTTGATGGGTGGGATTGTGTTCCTGTCTTACTGGTTGTTTGGCCTGAGGCTTCCAACACTGGGGTTTTTTAGGCTATTGTGTAGAGCTGGGTCTTGGTGCTGAGATGAGGAACTCCATGAGATCTCACTCCTATGAATATTCCCTGGGGGCTGAGGTTCTCTGTTAGTTCAGTGGTTGGGACTCAGAGCTCCCACCGCAAGAGCTTTGGCCCAACCCTGGGCTCGTGAACCAAGATCCTTCAAGCTGCCTGGGGCAGCAAGAAAAGAAAAGTAAAAAATAAAATTAGACTAGTAAACTAACAGATATGTTAGGAAGAATATAAAAATAAAAATATAGATGAATCAACAACTGGAAGGTACATGAGTACCACAATAGTAAAAAAGAGGAGAAGGGAAAAGGAAAAAAAAGGGTGGGGAAAGGCCTTGGCTGTGGAGGGCAGGGACTAAACAAGGGAAAGGTTTGGGTGGTGGGTGGGCCCAATGTTCAGGACCCACAGAGTCAGAAAACGCCCTGGGAGCTGTGGGGTGTGGGGCTTAGGTTCAAGAAACAGAAGGGGCCCAGGCGTACCACCCATTCCTGGTCTCAGAGGGCAGGGGACCTCACCTGGGAGCCCAGCAGGCTTCCTGGGCTCAAGTGGGCAGGGCAAACGCCCTCCTCTCCTCTCCTGCTCCTCCGGTCTGGAAGGGCCCCTCTCACCTGCCTCTCCTGATCTCCCCGGCTTCCCCCCTATGCCCTCAAAGACCCACACGGGCTGGAGGGGGCTTTGGAGGGCAGGGGATCAGCCTGGGAGCTCAGCAGCCTCCCTGTTCCCGAGTGGGCATGGCAATTGCCCTCTGCTCCTCTCCTGCTACTCTCACCTGCCTCTCCTGTTCTCTCCTCGGCTTCCTTCCTATGCCCCCAAGGACCCACACGACCTGGAGGGGGGTTTGGAGGGCGCTTTGGAGGGCAGGGGATCAGCCTGGGAGCTCAGCAGCCTCTCCAGGCCCAAGTGAGCAGGGCAATCACCCTCCACTGCTCTCCTGCTCCTCCTGGTTGGCTCCTCCCACCTGCCTCTCCTGATCTCCCCAGCCTCCCGCCTATGCCCCCAGGACCTACGTGGCCTGGATGGCGCTTTGGAGTGGGGGTACTGGCCTGGGAGCTCAGCAGGCTCCCCGGTCCGAGTGGGCCAGGCGATCGCCCTCCGCTCCTCTCCTGCTCTTCCTGGAGAGTCCCTCCCGCCTGCCCCTCCTGATCTCCCCACCCTCAGTGGCGCCAATCCTGTCTGGCCTCCACTGCTCCTCCCCGCTTAGTCCCCCTACATCCTACCGGTTCACTTTGGCATTCCTCCCATCTCCTTGGGCATCAGAGTCCCCCACCAGCAGCCAGCAGGCGCCCTAGTTGTGGGGAGATGCTAACTCTGCATCTTCCCACACCGCCATCTTGACTCCCTCTATTTTATATATAGTAGTGTGTATATGTTAATCTCAAACTCCTAATTTCTCCCTCCCCCCAACCTTTCCCCTTTGGTAACCATAAGTTTGTTTTTGAAGTCTGTGAGT
The DNA here is from genome assembly GCF_025265405.1 of Mesoplodon densirostris. Classification (NCBI taxonomy): domain Eukaryota; kingdom Metazoa; phylum Chordata; class Mammalia; order Artiodactyla; family Ziphiidae; genus Mesoplodon; species Mesoplodon densirostris. The sequence continues at coordinate 61,523,252 of NC_082678.1, forward strand.
CTGTTTCTGTTTTGTAAATAAGTTTATTTATGTCATCTTTTTCGATTCCACATATAAGTGATATCATATGATATTTGTCTTTCTGTCTGACTTCACTTAGTATGATAATCTCTAGGTCCACCCATGTTGCTGCAAATGGTGTTATTTCATTTTTTTTATGGCCGAGTAACATTCCATTGTATATACATATCCCATCTTCTTTATCCATTTCTCTGTCGATGGACATTTAGGTTGCTTCTATGTCTTGTCTACTGTAAATAGTGCTCCAGTGAACACTGGGGTGCATATATCTTTTCAAATTATGGTTTTCTCCAGATATATGCCCAGGAGTGGGATTGCTAGATCATGTGGTAGTTCTATTTTTAGTTTTGTTTTTTTTTAAACATCTTTATCAGAGTATAATTGCTTTACAATGGTGTGTTAGTTTCTATTGTATAACAAAGTGAATCAGCTATATGTATACATATATCTCCATATCTCCTCCCTCTTGCGTCTCCCTCCCACCCTCCCAGCTGGTCACAAAGCACCAAGCTGATCACCCTGTGCTATGTGGCTGCTTCCCACTAATTATCTATTTTACATTTGGTAGTGTATATATGTCCGTGCCACTCTCTCACTTTGTCCCAGCTTACCCTTCGCCCTCCCCATGTCCTCAAGTCTATTCTCTACGTCTGCGTCTTTATTCTATTTTCAGTTTTTTTAAGGAACCTCCATACTGTTCTCAATAGTGGTTGTACCAATTTACATTCCCACCAACAATGTAGGAAGGTTCCCTTTTCTCCACACCCTCTGCAGCATTTATTGTTGCAGAGTTTTTAATGATGGCCATTCTGACCACTGTGAGGTGATACCTCATTCAGAAGGGCTTTCGTATTGGCATACTCAGCCTACAACCTGCTCGATTACCTATCCTACAGCATAGATAGACCTCCATAAAGTGTAACTAACCTTGCAACAGATGGCCCTAAGTCAGGGGCACAGTTCCTCGTGAGAAATACAATTCTTGTTCTTGCTATCATTGAAGACGTTGCTCCCAAGACTTCTGCAACAGTGAACTACATCTGCCAACAAAGTTGGAAAAAGAACAGCACAAATGAAAAGGTCAAGTTTCGGAAACGAGAAAATGTGGCAAATTTTCATGCAGAGATATGGCAAAAAGTGGGTATCACTGAATGTTGAAATCCCAGTCAGAGCCAATAAGGAAGGTAAGCACCTAGAACAAAGCAAACTCAAGTGCACTCAGGGACTGCACAATTTGGAGGAAGTCCATTGTGTTCACTCCTCATTCCCACTCTGGAGTGCCAGTCAGCCAAACAACTAGCGAACCCTGAAGGCCTACCCTGTACCAGGGCCCCAGGAAGTAATCACTAGAAGACTGAGGATCACAGAGTACAGGTAGAGGGCTATGAGACTGAGTAAGGGGGCTCCTAACTTCCCAGGGGAATCAGGGAAGGCTTATGAGAGGTCAGGTTTATGCTGAAACCTGAAAGATGAGTAAGAAGGTAGCTACGTGGGGAGGGGCAGGAGGTCTTTCAATAAGAAGGACACATGAAAAGTCCAGTGTTGGGTGCTGAAGAGTGGAGAGGGGAAAGGCTTCTTCCCTGTTTCTGGTTTTAAGTCTTCCTGAAGACTCAGATCTCTTGCCCCACTTTAATGCTCTGCAATGAGGAAGGCTGAGTTATCTGATAGGTATCTGTTTTGTGGCAGTCTCAGCCTATGGACAGTGATGCTACCTATCTGCTAGGAATGCCTGCGGGCACTCACCTGGGCCCCTGCTACTTGTGGTGAGCCTCCTCTTCCCCTACTGGAGCCAGTGTTGTGGCTGGATTAGCTCTTGTGGTTCTGATCATGATTGCAGGATGCACCTCACAGCAACCCTCAGGGAACTTTGAAAAAGCAAGGTTGATTACTCACAAGCCCTGGAGGGTACAGGCATGCCTGGGGCCTACATACTGAGGTCATGGCCAAAGAGAAAGAGAGTGCATACCTGGGTTCTGCCTTTACTGGGGTGCCTAGAGTTTCATGAGTTCACTCTTTATTGGTTAATTTAGAACACAGGATTGGGAATGAAGGAGCAGGAAGGGAAAAAGCAGGATCACTCGAGCGGTCAGTCCTCTAGGCCACCCAGGGCTTTCTAAAGGGGGAACTTCATAGGTGCAGTGGCCTGGCTCTTTATGTACTTGTGTAGCTGGCAATGTGTTTATTCAATCAAAAGTTTAACGTCAGGCACCTACATTACAATCAAATAAGTCAATTGTCAGGCACTTACACTACAATATCATCCAAAGTTTAGTGCAGGAAATAGAAAGCACTGTAGATATTTTGGGTAGGAAAGGATTTATCAGTATCAGTGCTTACTACTTCACTGGAAAGACTGGAAGGAGGGAAGAAATGGCTCGAGGATAGGGTTTCCAGGGCTAAGTCCAAGAACATGGAAGAACTCGTCCACTACTGTAGCTCCTACCACTGGAACACTGATTTAACACAGACCACCACAGTTGTAAGTCACGGACCAGGAGCCCTCAGACAAGAAGATGCCACCCCAAAAGATCCTTCATACACAGGAAGAATGGGTACTGGAACGTTGCTGCTGAAAAATCTCATGATTCTACAACCTGGCTTGTAAGAAAAAAAAAAAAAAGAAAACCAAAAGAGCCACCATCTAATTTCCACCTTATTTACAACACGAACCCTAGCTACAATGGCATCTGTGGGTATAGTTTTGGCTTTCTAACCTCTGCACTCCGGAAGGTGCCTATGAGGGTGGGCTGGCAGTTAAAAGCTAATTCATAGTGTTCACCACACTGGGGCACAGATGGTGGTCTACACTTCTTGACTGGGTAGAGCCAATGTAGCATGAGTGCTGGCTTGGGGGGGTTTGGCTTCCTTTTTCCCCCTCTACCAGGATGAGCAGGAGGCAGTGTTTGTACCTTTCCCTTGGATGGGCTGGTCCAAGGTCAAGACTGGGTATTTGGAATTAGCAAGTGCATTCTGATTCAAACACTAAGCTACGTCTTCCAATTTATTTTGGTTTTCTTATCTGCTGACTTTATTGTGTTGTTTTCCATTGTTTCAGAACTTGGGTAAGGAAGAGGATACAGTTTATAGGGCCCTCTCCAGGAACCCAACTTCTAATAGCACTGCAGTGAAAAGAGAAAGGGGTAGAGAGACACCAATGAGGCTGAAGACGGCCCTGATTCTATTAGGTCTTTGGGTCTGGTTAAGGATTTTGGACTTGAACCTAAGGCCATGGGGAAGCCCATTCTTCCACCTCAGGAGTGTGAGGTGCGAGGAGAGCCTGAAAGTCTACACATCACCATACTTTCTCCTCTGACCCCTCTCATGACAAGAAGAGTTCTGAGGTGAAGAAAGACAGAGGGAGGTATGAGAAAATGAGTGCTGGCCCACCTGGTAGACAGTCTCTCAATGGCTCTCAGCGATGTCTGCTTCCTGTATTCATGCCCTTGTGTGATTCCCTCCACTTGAACGGGGCAGGACATACTGACTTGCTTCTTAAGAATAGAATAGGCAAAGGTGATAAGATAGCTCACTGGGATTCGGCTATAAAGGACGGTGACCTGTACCTTGCTCACTTTCTCTCCCTGATTCTTCTCTCTCACTTTGCCACGTCATGCGCTGCCCTGCGTAGAGATTCACATGGCAAATAACTGAGAGAGGCCCTCAGTCCAACCTCCTGTGATGAGCTGAGTCTTGCCAACAATCTCATGAGCAAGCTTGAAAGCAGATCCTTCCCCAGTTGAGCCTTGAGATGACTGCAGCTCTGGCTAATACCTTGATGGCAGCCCCAGGAGAGACCCCAACTTGACCTACAGAAACGATCAGATAATAATGATCTAAGTCACTACATTTTTGGGTGTTTTATTATGCAGCAATAGGTAACTAATACTAATCCATCAAATAAGGAGTCCCTTGGTCTCTCTGGCTTTGCTTCTTACCAAAGTGGTTGGTCAAAACAAACAAACAAACAAAGAAAATCTAGGTGCCTCTGCCATTAGTGAATAAGGGCCCCAAGGATGGTTCCCAATACAGACAGTCCATGACTTACAATGGTTTGACTTACAATTTTTTGACTTTAGATGGTGCAAAAGCAATATGCATTCAGTAGAAACCATATATCAGATTTTGAATTGTGATCTTTCCCCGGGCAGCGATACCTGGTACAACACTCTCTTGTGAGGCTGGGCAGCAGCAGCCACAGCTCCCAGTCGGCCACATGATCATCAGACACTGACAACCATTCCTTCACTTTCAGTACAGTATTCAACAAATTACATGAGATATTCAACAGGTTATTATAAAATAGGCTTTGTGTTGGATGATCGTGCCCAACCGTAGGCTAATGGAAGTGTTCCGAGCACGTTTAAGGTAGGTTAGGCTAAGCTAGGTAAGCTAGGTAGGTTAGGTATACTAAATGCAGTTTTGACTTATTTTCAACTTACGATGGATTTATCAGGATGTAACCCCATCAAAGTCAAGGAAGCTCTGTTCTTATTGCTCAAGATCCCAGCATCCACCTCCCTTAGGCACCTGAACAACTAAACAGACCATATGGACCCACAACATCCAATCTTCCAGAATAAGAACTAAGGGGACAATCTAAAAATTAACCAAAAGAACAGGATGGGGAATGAGATTATTCTATAACTACCCTCATTCAAAGATAAGTATACATAAACAAGCAAACACAATAAACATGGAAAAACACACACACAACCAACCTCAACTAAAATGGAGGAAATCAACACAAAATACAAAAGACAGATGAAACAGATGAGAAACATTCCTTGGAAGGTTTGTACTAGGAAACTCTAAACACCTTGCTTCCTCTCAAGGAAATTAAAGCAAACACTGAGTTCATGAAATAAGAAATTAAGAAACAGATGAGAAGACAACAAACAGTTCATAAGGTGAAACAGCAGCTGGCCTAACTAGGAAAAATCAATTTCCATCCTCCAGAGGTTACAGAATCTCCAGTCTTCTGGGCCACTCTAATCAGAAACATAGAGGAAATTTAACTCCAGAAAACAGAGTTTGGCCAAGGCAAGTTGAAACATTACAAATACTACAGTCCACCCCTTCTCAACTGGCCACCCACATGTTGCCCGAAACGCTATTTAATCTCCAAATAAAGACAAAAGCAAAGCTATGCTTCTGCTTAACATGACACACTATCCCTCTTACAACCAAAACCATTCTAACCTCACCCCCGGGAGAGCATCAAGGTCCCTTTTTTGTCTTTGGATAACGTTCATTCTTTTCCTAGCTGATTCACACTCCTGTTTTGACACCTTGTAACTTAAAACACTTACATATAAAGTGATTATGAGCACATCTCAGGTTAGATGATAGAGATTAAGAGAGGAGATAAAAATTTTTGGTTAATATTTATTAAAATATAGTCACATCAAAATAAAGAAGAAATACTTTAAACTATAGTCCTCATTCTACAGGTGGTCACAAGGCCACAGCTAGTATTTATAACTATCATCATCTACTGCTCATTCCATATTTCTTTTGCCCTCAGCAAACACCTCCATTGTCATAGTTCCTTGCCTGGTGGAATGACTCAAGCCCTTTGTGAAGGATCTGGGACATTAGCAGTCTAAATTGGGTTGTTGTAGTTTTCCACTGATCTTTTGTTTGTTTTATTGACGTATAGTTGATTTACAACGTTGTGTTAATTCCTGCTGTACAGAAAAGTGATTCATATATATATATATATATATATATATATATATTCTTTTAATATTCTTTTCCATTATCATTCATCATAGGACACTGAATATAGTTCTCTGTGCTATACAGTAGTAGGACCTTGTCGTTTATGCGTTTTCCATTGATCTTAATCAGAGGATAAGGGAGTATTAAGAGGCACCCCAAAGGGTCTCCTGCAGTACCCCTTCTTACCCCCACCATGCAGCAGCAACCCAGTTTCCCCTTGATAGCCAGGTCAATCACCCCAGCCAGTACTCTGCCTATTGATTCAGTAACCAAAGAGGCCAGATGGCAGCTTCAAGTTCCAATTTAATGCAGTCTTTGCTGTGTCTCCTTGTGAACGCATTTCTCCCTTTGTAATGAAGATCTCTACACCAGCAGATGCTAAAACTACAGAGATGGGAAGCAAAACTTTGACTATTGGATCATTAGGATTAATACTGAGAGGACTGTCTTTCATATCTATCCCTTGATTCCTGAACTTCTGAATCCAGGGTATGGGAGAAACATAATGCTGATTTAGAATTTACCACAAACTGGAGGACACTGCCCCAGCCCTTGCAAGACGTCACCACCTATTCGGCAATATAACTGAATCTTCAAAAAGTCATTCAATTGTCTGTCAAAGCAGTTGCTTCGAGATGATGAAGACTAGGGTTGGACCAGTGAATTCCAAGAGCATGAACCCACTGCTGTATTTCATTTGCTGTGAATACCATGATGGTGGATGAGACATCCTGTAAGGCCACAGACGGTAGTTCTGGCAGAAGCATTGTGGGCAGGGAAGGCAAATCTATGTCCAGAGCAAGTGTCAATTCCAATAAGAGCAACTTGCTGCCTCTTCCAAAATGAAAGTGGTCCAATGTAATCAACCTAACACCAGGTAGCTGGCTGATTCCTTGCGGCAATGGTGCCACATTAGGGGCTGAGCGCTGTCTCCTGCTGGCAGACTGGGCACTGAGCAGTAGCTGTAGCCAGGTCACTCTTGGTGAACACACGTTCATGTTGCTGAGGCCATGCATAGCCTCCATCATTGTCACCAGGGCCACTCTGTTCACAAGTCCACAGGAGTTGCTGGGGAAGGGGGCTTGTCCGATGTCTACCAAATGGGTCATCCCACCCACCCGATTATTAAAACCTTCCTGTGCCCTTCAATGAGCATTCACATGGAACCCAAATATCTTCACACTCTGTCAATCAGAGAGGTCTATCCTCAGACCTCTCTCCTTCAGACTTTTCCATTTTCCAGTTGTGCTCCTTCCAGTTCAACGACCCAACCAAACTATGACTCGGGCAGACCCTTTCTTCTGGCCATCTCTCTTTGCAGGCAAAATAAACAGGGGCACTGCTTCCAGTTCTGTCCAGTAGGAGGATTTCCCTTTGCCACCATCTTCCAGGGCTGTCCCAGAGAGGAACTCCAGTGCCAAAGCGGTCCACTTTCAGGTGATGCATGCATATCACACAGAACCATCTACAAACCAAGCCTGAGACTTTTCTTCCTCAGTCAACACATCATAGGGAATCCCATGAAGGCATGGGTGTGGGTTGAGAGAGAATACAATGTAGCAGGAACAGGGGCCTTAGGCAAGTCTGGGAATTTGCTATAGGATCTTAGGGCAAGAGACTAACCTCCTCAGACAGGGATGGAAGGGCTGCTCCCAGTGGCAAAAAAGCTTTGAGGTCCCAGGTTCATTGGAATCTGCCCATATGACATATCCTAATGTTCAAACTTTCACTCCTTCCCCCCAAATAACCCTAACCTCTAACAAAAAGACTCTGTGACGTTGGGAATTCTACTTGTGTTGTAATTCAACGCCCGGAGGACTCATAAGACCCAGTAACTAGTTATACTCATAGTTCAATTTTTTTCCAGCAAATGATACCCGGCAGAAGCAGCAGGAGAACGATACGCACTGGTGGAGTCCAGGGGGACCCAGCACAAGCCTCTGGCGTTCTTCCCCGTCCACACAGGAGTACAGGAGCCCTCTCTTCCCAACAGCAAACCAAACTGCGGGGAAAGCATGGAGCACCACCCAAGGAAGCCTGTCTTAGTCTCAGGTCAGAAGGGGCTGGTCACGTAGGCGTAACCTGTTAGTAACTCTTTCCTCACACACTGCAGGACGAGACTTCGGGTTTGGTTTTCAAAATCTCAGCCGCACAACTACAGGAAGTGGTATTTCTTTCAGGGCTATCATAGAAGCTATCAGGTCCCTTTGCAGATCTTGAGCCATGAATTAAAACTCAAAAGTCCCGAACTCATCATTTTTTTTTTTTTTTTTTGCGGTATGTGGGCCTCTCACTATTGTGGCCTCTCCCGTTGCGGAGCACAGGCTCCGGACGCGCAGGCCCAGCGGCCATGGCTCATGGGCCCAGCCGCTCCGCGGCGTGTGGGATCATCCCAGACTGGGGCATGAACCCATGTCCCCTGCATCGGCAGGCGGACTCTCAACCACTGCACCACCAGGGAAGCCCCCGAACTCATCATTTTAATTTTAAAGAAATGTTACAATTTTTTGGCTGAACAAGTATGCTTTTAGGAAATTATTGTAAGAAAATGATAAGGATGTGTGTAAAAATGTAACTAAGAGGGTAAATCACCAGAGCACCGTTTAAAAAAGCAACAAACTAGACACTGCTTATGGGAAACAACTGGGCATTTGGTAGGTAAATTATGGTACATCCATATAATGGAATGCTCAGCAGACAACACACTGATGTGTGAACAAAGGAGACTGTGAAATAACATAGCAATGATTGCGTTTTTTGTAAAAAAAAAAAATATATATATATATAGCAAAAAAAGATTTGCAAGGATAAACACTTAAGTGGTAACAGTGCTTATCCCTGGGAAGGGAGTATATGAGTGTTCATTTTGTTCTATGTTTGCCTGTATTTCCTGTTTTTTCTATAAATCACGTAATTTGCTTTTGTAATAAGAAAATGTCAATCTATTTCAACCCTTTATTTTGATGAAAACAAATCCATTTTTTTAAAACTTAGTTTTCAGAAGCAGAAATGATTTCCAAGTTTTCACAGAGGCAATGATTTTGTTCTCTGTCAGAGCTGATGGGACCCTTCACAATCACAGCCCAAGTGAGGTTCTCCCCCCGAGTCGGATTCGAAGGGAGAAGAGTGGTTCCTACACCTTCCGGGTGCTTTGCTTCGGCCTCCGTACCCCAAGGCCAAGCAGCTCACCTCCAGCCCAGGCCATCCTATTCTTGCTGAGTCACCAGCCTCATCATCTGCAGAGCCACGTCCCCTTGGTCGGAAGGAACCTGGAAGCAAGCAGTATCTCCGTTAGCACTCCTGGTTCCATGTCTGGGGCTGGGGTCAGGGCCGGCATCCCGAGACGCTGCTCCCAGGAAGGGGGCCAGCTCTGTGACAGCAACCTGGGAGGACAGCTGCACCTGGGTGCCATTCCTTAAAAGAGCGTCCCTTCTGTGAAATGACCCTACGCTGGACAAATCCTCTTCTGGGCCCCCACCTGCTGGGCTGCAGGGGTCTACAGAAGCCAGCATTTAGGAAGGAATCTCCTATTCCATTGGGGCTGATCTGTTGATTTCTTTCTTTCTTTCTTTCATTTTTTTTTGGCCACACCACATGCAGAATCTTAGTTCCCCAACCAGGGATGGAACCCTCACCCCCTGCAGTGGAAGCGTGGAGTCTTAACCCCTGGACCACCAGGGAAGTCCCTGTTGATTTCTTTATAAGGGCTGTGCTTATGTTACTAGGATCCAGCCTGTTCAAGGAAGAGGGAAGATTGTAAACATTTTAAAGGACTCTCTGTGTAGGAAGGGTCCCAGAGTGGAAGGGAAACTAACAGCAAATCTGTAAACCAACAAGACCCTTTGTTTGGGGCACCCCGGCTTTTACACAGTTATTCAACTTTTTGTTTTCCTGTAAGATCTTTCAAAGAAGTCTTGTCAAACACCTCCTTCCCACACACCATCAAAAGGGGGAGGGGCAGAGGCCTCAGGTTCCCCTCCACAAAGACGGCGGTGGAGTAGCTGGCTCCAAGTTCTGAACTTCTGCGGCTCCACCATTCTCTCACACTCCTGCCCCCGACTCTCCTGCCAGGCTTGGTCCCCAGGAGGCACAGGCACGGTGGGGTGGGCCGAAACGACACTTAATCAACTAAAGAGGAAGTGGTTGGGGGGTGATTTAATAACAGTCTCCAACAGCTACTTTACGGCTGCCCCCAACTGATGCCTTGTTCTATGGGTGACAAACCAAAAGGAAACGGGCCTGAACTCCTCACACCAGTGACAGCCCACAGCTGGTTCCTCCTGCCTCCCTCTCCTCTCTGACTCTGCAGAGACCCTTTCTTGGAATAGTGTTGTGCTCTAAGACCTCTTACTGCCTTTGCCCAGCAGCCGTGGCTCACGGGCCCAGCCGCTCTTTGGCATGTGGGATCCTCCCGGACCAGGGCATGAACCCGTGTCCCCTGCATCGGCAGGCAGACTCTCAACCACTGCGCCACCAGGGCAGCCCTTTCCTGTTTCTTAAAGTAGGATTGTATTGCTATAAACTTCCCTCTTAGAACTGCTTTTGCTGCATCCCATAGGTTTTGGGTCGTCGTGTCTCCATTGTCATTTGTTTCTAGGTATTTTTTGATTTCCTCTTTGATTTCTTCAGTGATCACTTCGTTATTAAGTAGTGTATTGTTTAGCCTCCATGTGTTTGTATTTTTTTACAGCTCTTTTCCTGCAATTGATATCTAGTCTCATAGCACTGTGGTCGGAAAGATACTTGATACAATTTCAATTTTCTTAAATTTACCAAGGCTAGATTTGTGACCCAAGATATGATCTATCCTGGAGAATGTTCCATGAGCACTTGAGAAAAATGTGTATTCTCTTGTTTTTGGATGGAATGTCCTATAAATATCAATTAAGTCCATCGTGTTTAATGTATCATTTAAAGCTTGTGTTTCCTTATTTATTTTCATTTTGGATGATCTGTCCATTGGTGAAAGTGGGGTGTTAAAAGTCCCCTACTATCATTGTTACTGTCGATTTTCCCTTTTATGGCTGTTAGTATTTCCCTTATGTATTGAGGTGCTCCTATGTTGGGTGCATAAATATTTACAGTTGTTATATCTTCTTCTTGGATCAATCCCTTGATCATTATGTAGTGTCCTTCTTTGTCTCTTCTAGTGGTCTTTATTTTAAAGTCTATTTTCTCTGATATGAGAATTGCTGCTCCAGTTTTCTTCTGATTTCCATTTGCATGGAATATCTTTTTCCATCCCCTCACTTTCAGTCTGTATGTGTCCCTAGGTCTGAAGTGGGTCTCTTGTAGACAGCATATATACGGGTCTTGTTTTTGTATCCATTCAGCCAATCTGTGTCTTTTGGTGGGAGCATTTAATCCATTTACATTTAAGGTAATTATCGATATATATGTTTCTATTACCATTTTCTTAATTGTTTTGGGTATTTTATTGTAGGTCTTTTCCTTCTCTTGTGTTTCTTGCCTAGAGAAGTTCCTTTAGCATTTGTTGTAAAGCTGGTTTGGTGGTGCTGAACTCTCTCAGCTTTTGCTTGTCTGTAAAGGTTTTAATTTCTCCATCAAATCTGAATGAGATCCTTGCTGGGTAGAGTAATCTTGGTTGCAGGTTTTTCTCCTTCATCACTTTAAATATGTCCTGCCAGTCCCTTCTGGCTTGCAGAGTTTCTGCTGAAAGATCAGCTGTTAACCTTATGGGGATTCCCTTGTGTGTTATTTGTTGTTTTTCCCTTGCTGCTTTTAATATGTTTTCTTTGTATTTAATTTTTGATAGTTTGATTAATATGTGTCTTGGCATGTTTCTCCTTGGATTTATCCTGTATGGGACTCTCTGTGCTTCCTGGACTTGATTAACTATTTCCTTTCCCATATTAGGGAAGTTTTCAACTGTAACCTCTTCAAATATTTTCTCAATCCTTTTCTTTTTCTCATCTTCTTCTGGGACCCCTATAATTCGAATGTTGGTGCATTTAATGTTGTCCCAGAGCTCTCTGAGATTGTCCTCAATTCTTCTCATTCTTTTTTCTTTATTCTGCTCTGTGGTAATTATTTCCACTATTTTATCTTCCAGGTCACTTATCCGTTCTTCTGCCTCAGTTATTCTCTTATTGATCCCTTCTGGAGTATTTTTAATTTCATATATTGTGTTGTTCATCATTGCTTGTTTCATCTTTAGTTCTTCTAGGTCCTTGTTAAATGTTTCTTGCATTTTCTCTATTCTATTTCCAAGATTTTGGATCATCTTTACTATCATTATTCTGAATTCTTTTTCAGGTAGACTGTTTATTTCTTCTTCATTTGTTAGGTGTGGTGGGTTTTTACCTTGCTCCTTCATCTGCTGTGTGTTTTTCTGTCTTTTCACTTTGCTTATCTTACTGTGTTTGGGGTCTCCTTTTCGCAGGCTGCAGGTTCGTAGTTCCCGTTGTTTTTGGTGTCTGTCCCCAGTGGCTAAGGTTGGTTCAGTGGGTTGTGTAGGTTTCCTTGTGGAGGGGACTAGTGCCTGTGCTCTGGTGGATGAGGCTGGATATTGTCTTTCTGATGGGCAGGTCCATGTCTGGTGGTGTGTTTTGGGATGTCTGTGGCCTTATTATGATTTTAGGCAGCCTCTCTGCTAAGGATGGGGCTGTGTTCCTGTCTTGGTAGTTGTTTGGCATAGGGTGTCCAGCACTGTAGCTTGCTGGTCGTTGAGTGAAGCTGGGTCTTGGCGTTGAGATGGAGATCTCTGGGAGATTTTCGCCGTTTGATAGTACGTGGAGCTGGGAGGTCTCTTGTGGACCAGTGTCCTGAACTTGGCTCTCCCACCTCAGTGGCATAGCCCTGACGCCTGGCTGGAGCACCAAGAGACTGTCCTCCACACGGCTCAGAATAAAAGGGAGAAAAGAAGAAAGAAAAGAAAAGGAAAGAAAAGAAAAGAAAGAAAGAAAGAAAGAAAGAAAGGTGATAAAATAAAATAAAGTAAGATAAAATAAAATAATTATTAAAGAAAAAATTTTGAAAAGTAAAACAGATCAAAACAAAAAACGGACGGACAGAACCCTAGGACAAATGGTGAAAGCAAAGCTATACAGACAAAAATGTCACACAGAAGCATACAAACACACACACTCACAAAAAGAGGAAAAGGGGAAAAAATAATCTATCTTGCTCCCAAAGTCCTCCTTCTCAATTTGGGATGATTCGTTGTCTATTCAGGTGTTCCACAGATGCAGGGTACATCAAGTTGACTGTGGAGCTTTAATCCACTGCTTCTGAGGCTGCTGGGAGAAATTTCCCTTTCTCTTCTTTGTTCACACAGCTCCCGGGGTTCAGCTTTGGATTTCGTCCCGCCTCTGCGTGTAGGTCGCCGGAGGATGTCTGTTCTTCCCTCAGACAGGACAGGGTTAAAGGAGCAGCTGATTCGGGGGCTCTGGCTCACCAGCCTGAGGTGCGCCATGCGTTCTCCTGTGGAAGTTGTCCCGGGATCATGGGACCCTGGCAGTGGCTGGCTGCACAGGCTTCTGGGAGGGGAGGTGTGGAGAGTGACCTGTGCTCACACACAGGCTTCTTGGTCGCTGCAGCAGCAGCCTTAGCGTCTCATGCCCATCTCTGGAGCTCCTTCAAGCAACGCTCTTAATCCCCTCTCCTCGCGCACCAAGAAACAAAGAGGCAAGAAAAAGTCTCTTGTCTCTTCGGCAGCTCCAGACTTTCTCCCAGACTCCCTCCCGGCTAGCCGTGGCGCACTAACCCCTTCAGGCTGTGTTTACGCCGCCAATCCCAGTCCTCTCCCTGGGATCCGACCTCCGAAGCCCGAGCCTCAGCTCCCAGCCCGTCCGCCCCGGCAGGTGAGCAGACAAGCCTCTCGGGCTGGTGAGTGCTGGTCGGCACCGATCCTCTGTGAGGGAATCTCTCCGCTTTGCCCTCCACACCCCTGTGGCTGCGCTCTCCTCTGTGGCTCCGAAGCTTTCCCCCTCCGCCACCCGCAGTCTCCGCCCGCCAAGGGGCTTCTAGTGTGTGGAAACCTTTCCTCCTTCACAGCTCCCTCCCACTGGTGCAGGTCCCACCCCTATTCTTTTGTCTCCGTTTTTTCTTTTTTCTTTTGCCCTATCCAGGTACGTGGGGAGTTTCTTGCTTTTTGGGAGGTCTGAGGTCTTCTGCCAGCATTCAGTAGGTGTTCTGTAGGGGTTGTCCCACGTGTAGATGTATTTCTGATGCATTTGTGGAGAGGAAGGTGATCTCCACGGCCTACTCTTCCGCCATCTTCCCCTGACTCTCTCTGGGAGGTTAAGAGAAGATTAAGGGAAGGGCTTTCCTGGTGGCGCAGTGGTTGAGAGTTCGCCTGCCCATGCAAGGGACATGGGTTTGATCCCTGGTTTGGGTAGATCCCACATGCCACGGAGCAACTAAGCCCATGCGCCACAACTACTGAGCCTGTGCTCTAGAGCCCACGAGCCACAACCACTGAGCCCACATTCCACAACTACTGAAGCCTGAGCGCCTAGAGCCTGTGCTCCGCAACAAGAGAAGCCACTGTAGTGAGAAGCCTGCGCACAGCGACGAAGAATAGCCCCCCTCACCGCAACTAGAGAAAGCCTGTGCGCGGCAACAAAGACCCAACACAGCCAAAAATAAATAAATAAAATAAATAAATTTATATATATAAAAAAAGGAAGACTAGGGGTCAGAGAGGTTGAGGATAAGTTATCCATGGTCAAGATACCTAATAAATACTGTGAGAACAAGTATACCATATACCCAAGCTCCCACTTTCCTCTGGATCAGGGTTTCTCAACCTTGACACGACTAACGTTTTGTGCAGCACAGTTCTCTGTGGCCGGGGGTGGGCCTGTGTGCGGCAGGATGTTTACCAGGATCCATGGCCTCTGCCCACCACAAAGCAGTAGCAACCTTCCCCAAGCTGTGACAACCCCAAATGTCTCCAGACATCCCTGAAGTCCCCTTGGGGCAAAACTGACCCCAGTTGAGAACCACTATTGGTAACCCCCAAGTCCCTCAGCATTTCCTTGGCGGGCCAAGTGAATGCTCTATGATGTGCTCACTGTGCAGGTGAAGCTTTAAGGCCAGTTCCTTATGCCCTCCGTTCTAGCCAGACAGCTGTCCCTCAGCCCTTCTCTGCGGAGATTCTGTCTTAGCACAATGGCGCCAAGCCTTACCATCTCTCCCACAGATCTCCTCCAGGAAACTGCCATCTGGGACGAAAGGAGAGCCTGCATTTAAATGGCTGGACCAAAGCATAACCATGAGGGAAACACCTGGGCCCCTTCTGCTTCCTGGGCATTCCTGCCTTTGGCTCCTTTGCAGGTAGTCTGTGTGTGTGTGCATGTGCTTGCATAGTGGATCCATTCCTCCATAATCTCCCTCAGCCCAGGGAAAGCTACTCAGTCCACCTACAGCCTAAGGGAAAACACCGTGTTCGCTGGGCAAGTGCAAGAGTGCTGTAGCCTTAGTGCCCGTCTCTGCAGGTGAAGCCTCTTCTGAATTGAAGTTCCAGAGCCACCGCGCCTCGCAGACACTTGTACTCTGCACTGTGCTCAGCCTTACAGACCAGCGAGCTCTGATTTCACTCCCTGAAAATGTCAAGGAAAGACAATTTCCCCCTCCCTCCCTCCCTCCCTCAGGACAAGTTCCTTCAGGACAAACTGTCCAGAGGAAAGTAACATTCAACTCATTTAACCTAAAGAGCAGAGGATAGCGGACCCAGCGTACGTCTCTCAGAAGGACTTACTGTTTCAATGAAGCACAAATAGAGTTTCATTAGCGACCCCAAAACACCCCCAAACCCAACGCGCTTATGAGACCAGTGCGCGTGGCGCCTCCACCCCCAACTCGAGTGGCAAATCTGGAACAAACGCTGACCCTCTCTCACCATGTGTCCAGCTCTGAGAATCCAGTAGAAAGCGAGGTTCTTGTGGGACTTGACAAAAGCAGACGTTTCTGAAGTCTCAGGGTCATTGTGCAGGGGCTTCCACTTCAGCTGACTGAATTTGGGCAGCTCTGCCCACTTCAGTTTTCGCACCCAGGCCTCCTGACCTGGCGAGGGGGGTGAGGAAGGGCCCAGCGTTAAGAGCTGAGTGGAGGAGAAACCAAAATCTGGGTCCCATGATTCGGCATGGAATCTGCAAGCTGGGATGTATATACAACTCACTTTGGGATCTTGTTAAAATGCACATTCCGATGCAGTAGGTCTGGGCAGGGCCTGGGACTCCACGTTTGTAGCACTGGGTGTCCCAGCCACAGCCAGGCTGCCTGGGAGAAACCTAACAGCTGTGACTACTTTTTGCCCCTGGCCCTCCCACTGCCCTACGCTCTATAGGAAGGAAATCGGGGACCTCTGGAGGTGGACAGCGCTGTCAGGAGGACGGAGAAGCCTCAGGGTAAGGAGGTGGTGGATCACATCGGGAAGGTCATGGAAGAAACACAGAACCTTTTCAAATCGTCCTCAGAGGCTCCCAAGTCGCAAAAATATTCAATCCTGCTGACTTTGAGGAACGCTCACACCCGCCAGACCATGTGCCTCGATTTATCTGCCAGTTCTGAGAACCTGCCTGAGCTTCTCCCTGGCCCTCCCTGAAACCAAAGGTGGGCACAGGTGGCAGCCAGTGCGGGAGGGACCCCACCAAGACCATTTCCCCTGGGTCCTCATCTTTACAGGGTCAGCAGGGCTGTCCTGGTTCATGCTGCAGTGCTTACCATCCCCTGTGACACTGCACAAAAACGAGGTTTTCCCTCAGTTAAATGGTGCCTCTGTCCAGTGGCTAGGGAAATGTCTTCTTTTTAAATTTCGAGGTGGGCGTGGGTATTATCCTTTTCTATAATCATACCTAAGGCCTCAAAAGCTGGACAGGCCAGGCTTCTCTGAGAGGTCACAACCTTGGGCAGCCCTACCCTCTTCAAAGAGTCAAGGTCAGGGGTGGATGCATGTAACAGGAAATGGCCTTCCTCCTGCCATTTCAATGTCAACAGTCCCCCAAGAGGCCAGTTCCCTTCCAGCTCAACCCATGACACTGCCTCCGAGTGGTTCCTACCTATGGTGTCCACGATGAGGTCAAGCTGTCCATTATACACAGTCACGTTGACCCCGGCTTCCAGCAGCTTGTCCACAATGCTGATGACTGGCTTCATGAAGTCCCCCTCCATGTTCAGGAAGACGCTGGCAGCCTGGCCTGTACAAGGGGAAGGAGAAAGAGGTAGCAGCTTGGAACCTGCCAGAACAAGAGGCACCTTTCACCCCAGAGCATCCAGCACCCAAAAGTGACCACCGTGCAGCCCCTAACAAAGACCGAATACACAGCTGCTTCGCCAACAGGGACCAGCTGGCCCAGAAATCTATGCCCTGAGCTGGCCGTGTAGAAGAGGAGCCCAAACAGCACACGTGTCTGTTCATCCAGGTGCTTGTGATGACAGCAGATGCCACTTGTCATGAGGGATGGAAACCCAGAGAAAGCTAACACCCAAGGGAACAGGGAGGTTTAGAAAATACCCTTTGAGGGAGTTCCCTGGTGGCGCAGTGGTTAAGAATCCACCTGCCAACACAGGGGACATGGGTTCGATCCCTGGTTCGGGAAGATCACACATGCCGCGGATCAACTAAGCCCGTGCACCACAACTACTGAGCCTGCGCTCTAGAGCCCGCAAGCCACAACTACTGAGCCCACATGCCACAACGACTGAAGCCCGCGTGCCTAGAGCCCGTGCTCCACAACAAAAGAAGCCACCACAATGAGAAGCCCACGCGCCGCAACAAAGAGTAGCCTCCACTCTCCACAACTAGAGAAAGCCCGCGCGCAGCAACGAAAACCCAATGCAGCCAAAAAATTAAAAATATATTAAAAAAAAAAAGAAAATACCCATTGGGCTGGTCCTCTCAGGGGACAAACTGATTTGGGGCCAGCATTAGTTTTCTTCCTTTGCTGAGTAACACCAGGGACAAGGTTTTTTTGTTTTGCTTTGTTTTTGCTTTTTCAGGGCCAAGTTTTAAGCTCTGAACCAGTAGGGCTACCTTAGTAATCAACAAATCAGTCCTAAACCAATTTGGAGCTGGCCCTTGGTGAAGTCACATGGATGACTAGCCCCAGGCAAGAGAGGAGGCGGTCCGCACAGCCTTCATGCTGGATCCCTGACCATCACCGCCATCGTACTGAGCAGCGGCAGCAGCCATCACTGATTTTTAGTTTCCAGTCACTGTGCTAAGTAAGCACTCTGCAAGCAACATCCCATTGCCTCCTTCCTTCACCAACCCTGCGAGGTTAGGTTCTTTAGCCTGTGCAACGGCTAAGGAAAATAAGGCTCAGAGAGGCTGAGCAACATGCCCCGGGCGAAACAGCCAGTGGCAAGCTGGGACCAGAACGCAGGCCTGGCTGACTCTGAAGTATGTAGGCCTTAACTACAAACTGGACTTGGGACACTGAGGGTCCCCGGAAAGGACAGTCTGTCTTTTCCAGACCCATACGCAGGCACACCCGGAGCCAGGGAGAGAGTTTGCTCTTATCAGTTTTCATCGGCAAAAGTGTAGTCGGCTCGCCCATCCAGCCACACTGGGCAGGGAGGGAGGGTCCCTATAACGAGAGAAGCTGGGGCTGGACAACACTGTCATGAAGGTAAGATGAGGGGGTTGAGCTGAAAAGACGTGCTCTTGTGACCTTGACCTTCACCTGGCCTCCTGGGGGCGCTCACATCTCCTCCTTCTCAGCGTCCAACCTCCCATGGGTGTCTGTACCCCTTAAAGCTCTGACACCACATTCTTTTGTTTGCGCTAACTTTTCCCTCATTTCTAGAAAACTCTAAGGGGTGAGGGGGAAATGTAGACACTAGGTCTAGGACGAGTCCTCTGTTGACTGCGTGTTGGGAGGACGGCCGTGTCCCCTGAAGAAGCCGGGGCCAGAGCCAAGTCCCAGCCTCTCCGCCGCGGTCAACGTTCTGCCTTAACAGAGGCATAGCTTTGGGGTCTCTTAGACATGAACAGAACCCTCCTCAGCTTGAGTGTTTCCCCTCCAGGAGTCTGGGAGTCCCACTTACTCGTGGCTTCCCTATAAGACTGAGCAGGAACTTATGCTAGATTTCTACCCGGTCTCGGTCCCTGAGGACCCCAGTATTTCCCCACTATGACCTTCAGACCAGAATGCAATAGATGCCAGGCCACATCCACATCAGGATGCTTGCAGAGGCCAGCCAGAGAGAGCTTCTCAAACCCTGTCTGAAAGGACCTTTGTCTGGAAGTCTCACCCACAACCAACTGTGGCCTTGGGCATGGCTTTTTCTTTTTTTTTTTTGCGGTACGCGGGCCTCTCACCATCGTGGCCTCTTCCGTTGCGGAGCACAGGCTCCGGACGCGCAGGCTCAGCGGCCATGGCTCACGGGCCCAGCCGCTACTCGACATGTGGGATCTTCCCGGACTGGGGCACGAACCCGTGTCCCCTGCATTGGCAGGTGGACTCTCAACCACTGCGCCACCAGGGAAGCCCTGGGCATGGCTTTTTTAATCTCAATTTTTTATTATGGAAAACCTCACACTGATACGAAAGTAAAGAGGAGGGTGTGATGATTCCCATGTACTCACTCCTGGCTTCCACTTATAAAAAGTCGCTTCATTTCTCTCCCCACCCACTTCCCTTACCAACACCCGATTTTGAACCACTTGGGCATGTTATTTACTGTCTTTCTATGTTTGCTCATCTATCAATGTCGATACTGTTCTACCTGCAACACGCTATTGCCACTACCAAAACCCATTCAACAGATTAAGGCCTTTGAATTTCCACCTTTTTCACCCCCCAGCTCTACAAAAGACGCTTTAATTAGGTCACACAAGTTACCTCCCCAGGAGCAATCTTCAGGAATAATTCTGAGCTTCTTTCTGATGGGACCATTCATGAGCCGACTTAAGGCGTCCTGCTGTAAGTGTCCCACGTGGCGCTGGAAAAGATGAACTAAAACAAACTGGTACATGGTGAGTCAAAGGACTGGACATACGACCAAGAGAAGCTCTTTTCTAAGCTGCCGGGGATGCTGTGTGTAAGAGGGAGGCCTGCACCTGGAAAAAGAAAAGCGTCCCCCTGATTCCCCCCAGATGGTGGGGGGGGCGGGGGGAGTCAGGAACATGTTCAAAGTGGAGATGCTTTATTGGTTTTGATTGCTGCATTTTATGTACTTGGGGCCACTGAGATTATCCAGCACGGCCAAAGGCAATCAGCTGAGTGGAATCTAGAGGCCTCCTGCAGCTTCCCTACACCCGCAGGGAAGACAACTCAATCCAGCCTTTAGGAGAACGGACATCGTAATTCAATGTGCAGAAGCTGGTTTCCAAACTTCAAAACACTATCTAAGTGCAAGAGGCCGGATGCAACAGACTATCTAGTGCATGACTCCATCTATGTGAAATGTCCTGAAATGGCAAATGTAGAGAGACAGAAAGCAGATTAGTGGTTCCCTGGGGCTGGGAGTGGGAACAGAAATTGACTGCAGACAGACATGTGGGATCTTTCTGGGGTGACGGCAATGTTCTAAAACTGGATTGTGGTGATGAGCGCACAACTCTGTAAAAAAACTAAAAACCATGGAATTACACACTTAAAATGGGTGAATTTTATGGTATGTAAATTATATATCAATAAAGCTTTTTAAAAAATTGGTTTCCTCTCACACGGAGGCTGAGACAGGGTCTAGCCAATTCAAGGTCCACTCACCTATGTGGCTCTGGGTGAATTCTAGACTCGATTTCACGGTAGACGTGGGAGACGTCTTAGTCAAGATGTTATAGAAGTTCACCCCGTCTGTATTCTGAAATACAGAAGAAATATATTTGGCCGTCTATTTATTCATTATCAAAGTTGCAAAACAGAACAGCACGTGGCTCTCCACCTTCTCCGAGGGCGGCTTTAGCTCTGTACATCTGCTCGGGCCACACAGAGACGTAGCCCTAAGGCTCAGAGACCAGCAGTGTCCGCCCAGTCTCCTGGCACAGAGAGCAGCTCATCCGAGTGGAGCTCCGATGCCGCAGGAGGCAACCAAGGGCCCGTGTGCTAATTACCAGGGAAAACCGAGCTACGGAGCGTCCTACATACTCAAGTCCTCAGCCTGTGCATTCTTCCCTCCTGGCTCACTGGGGCCAAAGCACTGCTCGGCAAGGATCCAACACTTGCCTCTGTGGGACATATTCTTTTTTATAGAAGCCATACCTTCAGTCGAGAGGCAGGCAGGTCCTGCAGGCTGAGTGGCTTTCTGACCCTGTCTTTGCTCAGACTCGTCAGATTTATCGTTTAGTTTGACATCATTTCTCGACTTGCGGGCAGTCTCAGGATAGATCCCAATCCTAACAACAGCAACCAAGGTCCCTTCGCCCAAGGGGAAAAGCCAAGCAGGCTGGCCCCGAGCGTGTCCCCTCTTACCTGTTCAATGACCATTTCTGCTTTCCCCCACAGCTCGGTGGCCTCTTTGTAGAGTCTCTTATTTATGGCATCCAGGACTTGTTCTGCAACCCGAGATACCTCTACCAGACCTTGGTCGTCGAGAAGAGACTGGAACGCAAAGCAAGAACTAAAAGGCCCACTTTGTGAGAGACACAAATCTGGCATTGCTCCAGTTAGGGACGGGTAACAGAGAGAGCGGCAGGAAGGAGAAAGGGGACCGTCCACAGGAAAGCGCAGCATTACAAGTGCTGTGTTTATTGATGAGGGAAATATAGGAAAATGGTAACCGAGTCTCAGTGATGGGTATACGGGTGTCCACCATGACCTTTCAACTTTTCTGCATATTTGAAAATGTCTGTAATAAAAAGCTGGGGGCGGGGGATTTTAAAAAGTGCATTTCTTGTACCTGGAGAAATGGGATAACTGTGCTGATATTTCTTTAAATTTGTCCCCAAGGCCGGCTGTTGCTTAGGGTCTTTGATTCGATATGGATTATTTGATAAGTCCCTAAGGGGCAGTGTCAACCACATAGGCAAACCCAGCTAGCTTTGTCCTTCCTTCGGACAGAGCCAGAAGAGGTCAGCTGGGCTGTTAACCACAGAAGATGCAGAGCTGGGGACTCATCTACTTACCATGCTGTACAAGTAAGGTCCCCAGGAGAGCACTGAATCTAAAGGAAACCACATAAGAATAAAATAAGTTTGCTGTGGCTCTGTTCTCCCCACAAAGTACCTAACTAGTTTTCCTTCCACAGCAGAGAGAGACAGAAGAAATGCAGTGGCTTCGGGTCTGAAGGCTCCTTAACTCACCAGGGCCCATGCAGGGCTGATGCCTCAGTGGCTGGGAGGTGGGGCGAGGCTGTGGGGGTCTTTCTGGTGACTCAGGACTAAATGCTACGTTAATTTGGCCTGATACTGGCGCGGCCAGTGAGTTGCCAGGGATGGCACCACAGGCAAGCAGCGCGTGTGCAGTGGAGGCTCTCATTCGCAGACATCTAGACTGTGTGACAGCCTAAAATATTTCCCCACCTTCAGAGTTCTGCTCTGCATCCTGCCTGCTCCTCCAATTTGGGGACGCCAGCTTCCGTCAAGGAGCTAATTAAGGAAGACGACTAATGACCTCACAACAAGCGTCTGTGCTGTACTGCCAATCAATTCATTTCAATCCCGAAAAGGTATGAGAGCATACCATGGGCCTAAAGCCAGTAAGGAGCTTTATAAGATATAAACATGAGTAAGACAACACCTGACTTCAAAGAGAATAGTTGGGCTTGGTTTGGACAAGTTCACAACTACCATAACACTAAGTACGGCTAGTGCCATTGAGAGATGTGCCAAAAAAGTAGCAAGGCCCACAGCTTTTTTTTCTTGGCTTATGTGATTTTTTTCTGCTGTAATTAAAAAAAAAAAAACCTGAAGTATAGCTGATTTACATCAAGGACCACAACTTACAGAGCACATTTGAACACGTCACTCCTTTGCTTAAAAGCCTTCAGTGGTTACCCCTAAGCCCAAGTATCTCAAAGTCTGTTTCAAATAACCTCAGTTCTACAGAATGTTAACCTAAGTATTAGAAGGAAAAATGACTTGCTGGTGAAATACCTTTGGGGTTATGCAAAAGACAACACATTTTTTTTTTTTACTGCAGGACTTCTCAGAGCCTTTAATGTACCTGTGAACCTTGAGGAAGTGGGACCAGTATTTGGCACTTCTGAAACTTATTTGGCCATGGAGCCCTTTGCATAGCGCTTCATTGGACTGGTATTCTTCAGAGCACACCCTGAGAAACGCAGGCACACCAGGTCCTTCGGGACCTAGCTGTCTTTCACCTCTCCAGCTAAACCATCGAGCCTGTGCCTCAGTTTCTGTTTCTGTTGCCTTTTTTTTTTGCGGTACGCGGGCCTCTCACTGTTGTGGCCTCTCCCGTGGCGGAGCACAGGCTCCGGACGCGCAGGCTCAGCGGTCATGGCTCACGGGCCCAGCCGCTCTGCGGCATGTGGGATCCTCCCAGACCGGGGCACGAACCCGTGTCCCCTGCATCAGCAGGCATACTCTCAACCACTGCGCCACCAGGGAAGCCCCTCAGTTTCTTATAAAGAGTCATCTGCAGTTCTCCAATGAATCTCATTCCCTGCTTGATCTAGACCAGGGATTGACAAACTTTTTCTGAAAGAAAGAGATAAATAATATTTCTGGCTTTGCAGGGCAGCTGATCTCTGTTACAACTACTCAACTCTGTTTCGGCAGCCTCCAAAACAGTCAGAGGACATGTAAATAAATAGGTGTGACTGTGTCCCAGTAAAAACTTTATTTACCAAAGCAGAGTGGCAGGACAGACTTGACTTGGAGGCTGTAGTTTGCTGAACTCTGATGCAGACCTCTGATGTCCAGTAGAACTTTCTGCAATGATGGAAATGTTCTATATCTTTTTCTTTTTTCTTCCACACCCCAAGGCTTGTGGGATTGTAGTTCCCCAACCAGGGATTGAACCCATGCCCCCTGCAGTGGAAGCACAGAGTCCTAACCCACTGGACCACCAGGGAATTCTCAAAATGTTCTGTATCTGTGTGGTCCAAAACAATAGTCAACAGCCACATGTGGTTACTGGGCACTGAAATTGTGGGTAGTACAAATGAAAGATGGAAAGTGTTATGTATTTTAACTAATGTAAATAGTCATATGTGGCTATGGCTACCATATTGAACTGTGCAGATCTTCTTAAAGAAATGAAGCATGTCTGTGTATCTTTCCTAGCACCCAACAAAACAACTACTCCCTAGCAAGCAATTAATAATTGCTTATGAAAATTAACAGTACTTCTTCAAAAAAGAGAGTACTTCTGGGGTGGAAGAGTGATACATAAGGTGGATCTGGAAGGAGGGATCAACGTGGACCTGGAAGGAGGGATTAAGAGCCGGGCAGGAAGATTCAAAAGGGGAGGTGGGTCACAACAAGGTGAATTCGGGAGATTTTGGACCAGATGAAGAGCACATGCAAAGCCATGAGGCTAACTTACTGGTCTCAGGGAGGAATGCAGGGTAATGGTTAAATGCATGGATTCCAGTGCCTGCTGCCTTCATGTGCATCCTGGCTGTAGCTGTGTGACTTTAGGAAGACTGCTTAACCTCTCTGAGTCTCCACTTCATCACCCCCAAAACTAGGATAATAATACCATCCATCCCATGGAGCTGTTGCAAGCATTAAGTGAAGTGAACACATGAAAAGTGTTTAGTGTCATTAACACAGCTGTGATGAGACCCTTGAAGGGAGCGCGAGGCCAGTAGTCACTCTGAGGGAGACACCTGGCAGGAAACCTGCTGACTCCCTCACGCCTCAGGTCAAGGCTTCTGCAACATCTTGGCGTCCTTGGAAGCACGTCCAGGAAGGAAAGACAAAGAGCAGCCCTTTGCACAACGCGGACTGAGCTTCCAGTTCTGTCCTTTCAGTCCTGCCCGGGAGATGCCAAGAACGGGGGCAGGAAATAACCATCCAAGCAGCTTCAGAATGTCCTGAATCCATCAGGGACATGGCTCTGTAAGAAGCCAAATCTCTATCTTTTAAGTGGAAAATATTACCTTTTATAAATGATTATTTTTAAAAACCTGAGGCATCATCACAAACCATAGACATACATTTAGAAGAGTTTCGATGAACACATCCACTCACGTAACAACCACCCAACGAGAGCCTAAAAAGTTCCTCTGTGTCCCTTTCCAGCTTATTCCCCTCCCTCCTTCAGAGGCAACTTCTCTTCTGAAATCTAACTCTACAATTTGGTTTTGCCTGTGAAAAGTCACCTTTCGTTAGGTTAGGGCAGTAGTTCCTAACTGGGGTGATTTTGTCCCCTGGGGACATTTGGCAATATGTCTGGAGAGATTGTTGATTGCCAAGCTGGGGTGGAAATACTGGCGTCTAACGGGTAGAGAGGCTGCTAACATCCTTCACTGCACAGGACACCTCCCCCCATAACAAAGAATCACATGACGCTCCAAACATCCACATTGCTGAGATTTAGAAATACTCACTAGAGTTAACCCTACCACAGTGACTATTTCAGATGCCTGAAGCCACACCCTGGGTGTACACAATCCAAACAACTTTTATCTATACTCCCAACAAGGATGCTCAGGTTATGAAATTTCAAACCTCTGAGTTACAGGACCAGATGGTAGCCCTGCATCACCATCAAAATGAGCAACAGGTGGGAATTTCACCCCAAATGCTCATGTCAGCAGAAGGATGGTGGACAGGACGAGATGACAAACAGACTTGGGTTTGAATCCTGCCCAGGCGACTCATTCTGTGTGTCAGAGGGCAAATTCCATCACCTTTCTACGTCTCTAGAACGTCTTCAACTGTAAAACTGGATTCTTTTGTTGTGAAAATCAAATAAGAGACCTCGGTTCAGCCTGTAGCAGTCCACGGTAGGTGCTCTCTGTAAATGAGTTCTCACCCCCGAATTTCTTGGAATACTCCTGGGGCAAACACTTTCTGTGTTGACTTCTTCAAGGACCCAGAGAATTCCATTGCCTTGTTCTTTGATCTAGACACCACAGCCCAAAGTCCCAAAGGGTAGGGAAAGGGACCTTTAAAATGTCTGAAAATTCCCTACTTACCGACGGGAGAGATCCAGGAGTCACCCAAAGCAACCCCGGCAAAGTTGCATTGGATGGTCCCTTGCTGAACAGCCTGAAAGAGAAGCCAAGAAATATCCTTGTCAAGAAGACCCAGGGGCCTCCATCCCTTCCTCAACATGAGGGAGCCAAGCCTTTATACACTGCCTTTCCTGAGCAGAGAAAGCTCCTGCCCACCCAGGATACTCTGGATATCCAAAGACAACAGATGCCCACTAGAGGGCAAGGGTAACTCTTTCCTGCTGCCATTTGCAAAATGAGTAGGAACTGTTTGAGTTTTCCCAAGGGTGTTGGTAGGATGTGCGGGGGATCTGGTGTAGCCCCTATCTCTTCCTTAGAAGGGACGCTGGCACCCTTTCCCTTGGAGGTCTCTGATTTCTCACAAGGTGCTCTGGGGGTTCTCTGGGTACAATCGCCACTGTCTCCAGTGGTCACTGCAGAGCTGGGAGGCCTCCTCAGAAGGTCCTTGAGGGTGGGATGGATGCCTTAGGACTGGGAACTCATGCCCCCTGCTGCTTTTATCCATTTAAAAGGAATTCATCTGCCCAGTAGCAGAACATTGGAAACAACTGAAATATTTATCAATAGGGTGGGCTAAATTAATTATGGTTATTTCCATGGTGCATGATGCAGCTTAAAAAAAGGAATGAGGGTCTTCCCTGGTGGCGCAGTGGTTGAGAGTCCGCCTGCCAATGCAGGGGACACGGGTTCGTGCCCCGGTCCGGGAAGATCCCACATGCCGTGGAGTGGCTGGGCCCGTGAGCCATGGCCGCTGAGTCTGCATGTCCAGAGCCTGTGCTCCGCAATGGGAGAGGCCACAGCAGTGGGAGGCCCGTGTACCGCAAAAAAAAAAAAAAAAAAAAAAAAAAAAAAAAAAAGAAAGAAAGAAAAAAAAATTTAAAACAAAGAAAAAATATTAAAAGCAGCAAGGGAAAAGCAACAAATAACACACAAGGGAATCCCCATAAGGTTAACAGCTGATCTTTCAGCAGAAACTCTGCAAACCAGAGGGAGTGGCAGGACATATTTAAAGTGATGAAGGAGAAAAATCTACAACCAAGATTACTCAACCCAGCAAGAATCTCATTCAGATTTGACAGAGAAATTAAAACCTTTACAGATAAGCAAAAGCTAAGAGAATTCAGCACCACCAAACCAACTTTACAACAAATGCTAAAGGAACTTCTCTAGGCAGGAAACACAAGAGAAGGAAAAGACCTACAATAACAAACCAAAACAAAAATGGTCATAGGAACATACATATCAATAATTACCTTAAATGTAAACGGATTAAATGCTCCAACCAAAAGACATACACTGGCTGAATGGATACAAAAACAAGAAACGTATATATGCTGTCTACAAAAGACCCACTTCAGACCTAGGGACACATACAGACTGAAAGAGAGGGGATGGAAAAAGATATTCCATGCAAATGGAAATCAGAAGAAAACTGGAGTAGCAATTCTCATATCAGACAAAATAGACTTTAAAATAAAGACTATTAGAAGAGACAAAGAAGGACACTACATAATGATCAAGGGATCAATCCAAGAAGAAGATATAACAATTGTAAATATTTATGCACCCAACATAGGAGCACCTCAGACATAAGGCAAATACTAACAGCCATAAAAGGGAAAATTGACAGTAACAATGATAGTAGGGGACTTTTAACACCCCACTTTCACCAATGGACAGATCATCCAAAATGAAAATAAATAAGGAAACACAAGCTTTAAATGATACATTAAACAAGATGGACTTAATTGATATTTATAGGACATTCCATCCAAAAACAAGAGAATACACATTTTTCTCAAGTGCTCATGGAACATTCTCCAGGATAGATCATATCTTGGGTCACAAATCCAGCCTCGGTAAATGTAAGAAAATTGAAATTGTATCAAGTATCTTTCTGACCACAATGCTATGAGACTAGATATCAATTACAGGAAAAAATCTGTAAAAAATACAAACACATGGAGGCTAAACAATACACTACTTAATAACCAAGAGATCACTGAAGAAATGAAAGAGCAAATCAAAAAATACCTCGAAACAAATGACAATGAAAACACAATGACCCAAAACCTATGGGATGCAGCAAAAGCAGTTCTAAGAGGGAAATTTATAGCAATACAATCCTACCTTAAGAAACAAGAAACATCTCAAATAAAAAACCTAACCTTACACCTAAAGCAACTAGAGAAAGAAGAAAAAAAGAACTCCAAAGATAGCAGAAGGAAAGAAATCATAAAGATCAGATGAGAAATAAATGTAAAAGAAATGAAGGAAACAATAGCAAAGACCAACAAAACTAAAAGCTGGTTCTTTGAGAAAATAAAGAAAATTGATAAAGCATTGCCAGACGCATCAAGAAAAAAAAGGGAGAAGACTCAAATCAATAGAATTAGAAATGAAAAAGGAGAAGTAACAACTGACACTGCAGAAATACAAAGGATCATGAGAGATTACTACAAGCAACTCTATGCCAATAAAATGGACAACCTGGAAGAAATGGACAAATTCTTAGAAATGCACAACCTGCCGAGACTGAACCAGGAAGAAATAGAAAAAACAAACAGACCAATCACAAGCACTGAAATTGAAACTGTGATTAAAAATCTTCCAACAAACAAAAGCCCAGGACCAGATGGCTTCACAGGTGAATTCTATCAAACATTTAGAGAAGAGCTAACACCTATCCTTCTCAAACTCTTCCAAAATATAGCAGAGGGAGGAACACTCCCAAACTCATTCTACGAGGCCACCACCACCTTGATACCAAAACCAGACAAGGATGTCACAAAGAAAGAAAACTACAGGCCAATATCACTGATGAACATAGATGCAAAAATCCTCAACAAAATACTAGCAAACAGAATCCAACAGCACATTAAAAGGATCATACACCATGATCAAGTGGGGTTTATTCCAGGAATGCAAGGATTCTTCAATATACGCAAATCAACCAATGTGATACACCATATTAACAAACTGAAGGAGAAAAACCATATGATCCTCTCAAGAGATGCAGAGAAAGGTTTTGACAAAATTCAACACCCATTTATGATAAAAACCCTCCAGAAAGTAGGCATAGAGTCAAATTTCCTCAACATAATAAAGGCCATCTATGACAAACTCACAGCCAACATCGTCCTCAATGGTGATAAACTGAAACCATTTCCACTAAGAACAGGAACAACACAAGATTGCCCACTCTCACCCCTATTATGCAACATAGTTTTGGAAGTTTTAGCCACAGCAATCAGAGAAGAAAAAGAAATAAAAGGAATCCAAATTGGAAAAGAAGAAGTAAAGCTGTCACTGTTTGCAGATGACGTGATACGCAGATGACGTGATACATAGAGACGTGTACACAGAGAATCCTAAAGATGCTACCAGAAAACTACTAGAGCTAATCAATGAATTTGGTAAAGTAGCAGGATACAAAATTAATGCACAGAAATCCCTTGCATTCCTATACACTAATGATGAAAAATCTGAAAGTGAAATTAAGAAAACACTCCCATTTACCACTGCAACAAAAAGAATAAAATATCTAGGAATAAACCTATCTAAGGAGACAAAAGTCCTGTATGCAGAAAATCATAAGACACTGATGAAAGAATTAAAGATGATACAAATAGATGGAGAGATATACCATGTTCTTAGATTGGAAGAATCAACATTGTGAAAATGACTACTACCCAAAGCAATCTACAGACTCAATGCAATCCCTATCAAACTACCACTGGTATTTTTCACAGAACTAGAACAAAAAATTTCACAAGTTGTATGGAAACACAAAAGACCCCTAATAGCCAAAGCAATCTTGAGAACGAAAAACGGAGCCGGAGGAATCAGGCTCCCGGACTTCAGGCTGTACTACAAAGCTACAGTAATCAAGACAGTATGGTACTGGCACAAAAACGGAAATATAGATCAATGGAACAGGATAGAAAGCCCAGAGTTAAACCCACGGACATATGGTCACCTAATCTTTGATAAAGGAGGCAAGAATATACAGTGGATGAAAAGACAGCCTCTTCAATAAGTGGTGCTGGGAAAACTGGACAGCTACATGTAAAAGAATGAAATTAGAACACTCCCTAACACCATACACAAAAATAAACTCAAAATGGATTAAAGACCTAAATGTAAGGCCAGACACTATCAAACTCTTAGAGGAAAACATAGGCAGAACACTCTATGACATAAATCACAGCAAGATCCTTTTTGACCCACCTCCTAGAGAAATGGAAATAAAAACAAAAATAAACAAATGGGACCTAATGAAACTTAAAAGCTTTTGCACAGCAAAGGAAACCACAAAAAAGGCGAAAAGACAACCCTCAGAATGGGAGAAGATATTTGCAAATGAAGCAACAGACAGAGAATTAATCTCCAAAATTTACAAGCAGGTCGTTCAGCTCAATATCAGAAAAACTAACAACCCAATCCAAAAATGGGCAGAAGACCTAACTAGACATTTTTCCAAAGAAGATATACAGATGGCCAACAAACACATGAAAGAATGCTCAACATCATTTATCATTAGAGAAATGCAAATCAAAACTACAATGAGATATAATCTCACACCAGTCAGAATGGCCATCATCAAAAAATCTACAAACAATAAATACTGGAGGGGGTGTGGAGAAAAGGGAACCCTCTTGCAATGTTGGTGGGAATTTAAATTGATACAGCCACTATGGAGAACAGTATGGAGGTTCCTTAAAAAACTAAAAATAGAACTACCATACGACCCAGCAATTCTACTACTGGGCATATACCCTGAGAAAACCATAATTCAAAAGGAGTCATGTACCAAAATGTTCATTGCAGCTCTATTTACAATAGCCAGGACATGGAAGCAACCTAAGTGTCCATCAACAGATGAATGGATAAAGAAGATGTGGCACATATATACAATGGAATATTACTCAGCCATAAAAAGAAACAAAATTGAGTTATTTGTAGTGAGGTGGATGGACCTAGAGTCTGTCATACAGAGTGAAGTAAGTCAGAAAGAGAAAAACAAATACTGTATGCTAACACATATATATGGAATCTAAAAAAAAAAATCATTCTGATGAACCTAGGGGCAGGACAGGAATAAAGACGCAGACATAGAGAATGGACTTGAGGACACGGGGAGGGGGAAGGGTAAGCTGGGACAAAGTGAGAGAGTGGCATGGACATATATACACTACCAAACGTAAAATAGATAGCTAGTGGGAAGCAGCCACAAAGCACAGGGAGATCAGCTTGGTGCTTTGTGACCACCTAGAGGGGAGGGATAGGGAGGGTGGGAGGGAGGGAGATGCAAGAGGGAAGAGATGTGGGGACATATGTATATGTATAACTGATTCACTTTGTTATAAAGCAGAAACTAACACACCATTGTAAAGCAATTATACTCCAATAAAGATGTTAAAAAAATAAAATAAAATAAAAATTACCGAAAAAACCACCTGTATTTGTTGACATTGAAATTTGATTTTCACACAGTTTTCATGTGTCATGAAATATTATTCTTCTTTTAATCCACTCCACCCCACCACTGTCACTCGATAATGTAAAAACCATTCTTAGCTCATGGGTCGTATAAAAGCAGGTGGTGGACTGGATTTGACCTATAGGCCATCGTTTCCTGAAATCTGACCTATTATGATATATTCTATCCAAATCTTTTACCTTGAATGCATCAGGCCTTTAACTATGACCTCCAGTTTTGTAGGAAACACCATGAAGAGAGGAATAAGCTAAATAACACCATGAAGATGCTACCACACAAATCCAGAAAATGGGATATTCTGTTAGTCTGGTTTCTTTACCAAATGGGGGTCATAAAAAAGTAACTGTGTTAGATGAAAACGGACTTTAGGGACATCCCAGCCACATGTAATTCACGGATCTGGACTGAGTCCTGGCTTAAACAAACTGACCACAAAGGACGTGTTGGTATTATTAAAGCCTGAACATTTGAGATGAAAATTTACTGAAGTAGGAAAGGGAGGACTAGCGACAGAGGAAGCAGGCTACAGACATTACGTATACCACTATCTCCTATTGGTTAAAAAATTTACTTATTTCTAAAAGCGCGGAAAAAGATTTAAAGGCTATACGCTGAGGTGTTAACAATAGTGATCTCTTTTTAATTTTTTAAATTTGTGCTTGCTGTATTTTCTAATTTTCTGTTATGCACCCATACTGCTTCTTATAAAAGGTTCTTTTTTTTTTTTTTTTGCGGTGTGCGGGCCTCTCACTGTTGTGGCCTCTCCCGTTGCGGAGCACAGGCTCCGGACGCGCAGGCTCAGCGGCCATGGCTCACGGGCCCAGCTGCTCCGCGGCATGTGGGATCTTACCGGACCGGGGCACGAACCCGTGTCCCCTGCATTGGCAGGCGGACTCTCAACCACTGCGCCACCAGGGAAGCCCAAAAAGGTTCATTTTTAAAGAGAATAAATCTTAAAAAAAAAAAGCTCATACTGTATAACACAAGGAATATAGCCAATATTTTACAACTATAAATAGAGTATAACCTTTATAAATTGTGAATCACTATGTTGTACATGTGTAACATATAATACTGTACATCAACTATACTTCAATTTAAAAAAAAGCTCAGACAAGCTCACTGTAAAAAATTTAATCACAGAAGGAGAAAAAGTGAAAAAAGGTTTACCTCTGCCCCACCTGCACCCTCACGCTCACTAACCAGTTAACATGGTATATATCCTTCTAGCTCCTTTGTTTTCACAAGCATATGTATATACATACACGTATACATATGCACAGATCTACCCATTCTTTCTGATGGCTTCAACGTGTCCATCACGGAAGGATCCATGTATTTCATTTAAGTAATCCTCTACAGACAGCCACTGATCTTGTTTTCCGTTTATGGACATTAGAAGCAACGATGATAATGATGAACTTAACATCCTCTGACACACACACATGTTAAGTATTCCCACAGGACAGATTCCTGGAAGTGAAATTATTGGGTCAAAGGGCACATACATTTCAAAAGTTTATAGATACTGCCAAAGTGCCCTTTTAAAATGATTTACCAATTTTCATTCCCATCAAACGTGCACAAGAGCACTTATTTTCCCTGCTTACCAAAACTGGGGGTTACCAAATTTTTACTTTATTTTATTTCATTTATTTATTTTTTTGGCCATGCCACGTGGCCTGCAGGATCTTAGTTCCCTGACCAGGAATCGAACCCGTGCCCCCTGCAGTGGAAGTGTGGAGTCCTAATCACTGGACGCCCAGGGACCTCCCACCAATTTTTAAAAACATTTGCAAATCTCACAGATTTGACTTACTACTAAAAGTTGAACATTGTTCACACGTCCATAGGCAGTTTGCATTTCTTCTATAAATTGTTTGCCCATATTTTCTGGCCAATATCCTATTAGAATATTATCTTTTTTAATGGACTTATTGATGTGAATACTACTTCTACTATATATTTATTTGTGTGTGTATATCTTTTAAAATTGTTTATGAAACTCTAAAAAGTTTTAAATTTCTATGTGGTCTAAATACGTCAAACCTACTCTTTTTGCTTTTGGGTGTTTCATCTTATGAAGGAAAAGCAAGTTTTTCGTACCCAAGATTATAAAACTTTTCCCTTATATTTTTAGGTTCTCTTACAGTTTTGATTTTTATGTTTAGATTTTTAATCTATCAAGAACTGATGTTTCAGGGCTTCCCTGTTGGCGCAGTGGTTAAGAATCCGCCTGCCAATGCAGGGGACACAGGTTCAAGCCCTGGTCTGGGAAATCCCACATGCCATGGAGCAACTAAGCCCGTGCACCACAACTACTGAGCCTGTGCTCTAAAGCCCGCGAGCCGCAACTACTGCAGCCCTCACGCCTAGAGCCTGTGCTCTGTAACAAGAGAAGCCACCACAATGAGAAGCCCGCGCAATGCAACAGAGTAGCCCCCGCTCGCCACAACTAGAGAAAGTCTGTGCACAGCAACAAAGACCCAACGCAGCCAAAATTAAAATAAATAAATTTAAAAAAAAAAGAACTGATGTTTCATGTAAGGCAAGAATCTAACTTTACTATTTTCCAAAGTGATAGCCACTTGTCTCCATATCATTTATTGAACATTGTTTTCCTCGGTGATTTGAAATACCATCTTATCATTTATGTATGTTCATATGTAAGTATGATACATATGTATGTTATAAACATACACAGATACATATATACATATACATAAGTATATATAAAATATGTTTCTAGATTCTTTAGCCTGCTGCATGTATCTGCATTTCTCTGTTGCTATGCCAGCCTCAAATTGCTTTACTCGCTTAGCTGTATAGCCTGTTCGAGATCTGGTGGGGCAAACTTCATTGTTCTTTTTGAAACTTTTCACGGTTATTATTACAGGCTTACTCTGCGTGTACAAGGTCCTATTCAAAGAATATTCAATTATCAGGTGATTATAACAAGTAAGATAATCAGTTTCTGTCCAACACCAAACAAAGTCATCTTCCCTGTTACCTTATAAAGTTCTAGAGCAATGCCAGCAGCCATTTTTCCTCCATAGGACTCTGAGAAAATGTAGAATGGAATCGTCTAGGAAGAAAAGGAATTTCCAAAGAATTAAATATCCTGAATGCCTTTTAATTCAGACGAATCAATTTCAAATTTCTATTGCATGTTAATGGCCAGACAAAACAAATCTGCTTTTGCTGATCTTTCCTCCCATATCTGATTATTATGTTTAATTAGAATACTGGCT
Organism: Mesoplodon densirostris; assembly: GCF_025265405.1. NCBI lineage: Eukaryota > Metazoa > Chordata > Mammalia > Artiodactyla > Ziphiidae > Mesoplodon > Mesoplodon densirostris. Next base: position 61,557,806 of record NC_082678.1, read on the forward strand.
GCAGGGTCATTTTTTTCGAGCTAAAACCACCTTTAGTGATGACTGAAACAGAAGCCCACAGTCTGATCCTGGGTGCAAAAAGCTTTTCTCAGGAATCAGCGAGGTATGTAACTCTCGGGCAAGTTCGCATCTGATGGATGCAGTGCTGCAACCGCTAGCCCCGCTCTGAGCTTGCTGACCTGGAATTCTTGGTGGCGTTCAAAGAAAGTCTTCAGCAGAACCATCATGTCTGATGCTACCATGGCCAGATCTCTGGTGTACGCGTCACTCTTGTTCACATAACTGAACCCGGTGCCCACTGGGTTATCCACAAATAGGAGACTGGCCGACTGGAGCTACAAGCCACAGAGGAAAGTCAAATGTTGCAATCAGGGGTTTCCCTGGTGGCGCAGTGGTTGGGAGCCCGCCTGCCGATGCAGGGGACGCGGGTTCGTGCCCCGGTCCGGGAAGATCCCACATGCCGCAGGGCAGCTGGGCCCGTGAGCCATGGCCGCTGAGCCTGCGCGTCCGGAGCCTGTGCTCCGCAACGGGAGAGGCCACAGCAGTGAGAGGCCCGCGTACCGCAAAAAAAAAAAAAAAATGTTGCAATCAGCCTGCCAGTCACCAACTATCTTTTTTTTTTTTTTGCAGTATGTGGGCCTCGCGCTGCCGTGGCCTCTCCCGTTGCGGAGCACAGGCTCCGGACGCGCAGGCCCAACAGCCATGGCTCACGGGCCCAGCCGCCCCGCGGCACGCGGGATCCTCCCAGACCGGGGCACGAACCCGCATCCCCCGCATTGGCAGGCGGGCTCCCGACCACTGCGCCACCAGGGAAGCCCCCACCAACTATCTTTTGATCCCCTTATATGAGCTCAACAAAAACCACACGTGAGGATATCAGTGTGGTTATGATCTGTTACTAAAATGGATTAAAAAAATTTGGAACAGGAACACAGACTAGTATGGCAAAGAAAGGCAAAGAAAAGGAGAGGCAAGAAGAAAAATTAACATATACACAGGGATCGAAGCATCTAGGCTGTTACTTTCACACACTACAAATGTCCTGAATGTAATTCATTCGCACAGGTAGAACCATGCAGTGTCAGTCTGAGCAACAGCTCGAAGCAGTGAGTGGTCGGAATACCACACGTCTGTTTTCTTCAAAATGAATCCAGTTTCCACATTGGCCTGGCTTTGCTGAACACTACAAGAACAGAATTTATTCTAATACCTTTCCCAAAGAGGCTTAGAGTTATAGAATTTTACATCCCGAAGGATCCCTAGTGATGACACACTACAGCCATGTCCTTTACTGATCAGGACAATAAAGCCCAGAAAGGCCCAGGACTTGTCCAAGGTCACAAAGTTGGATAGGTAATGGCAGCACCAGGACCAAGGCCCACATCTCCTCACTTCTTGTTCAGGCTCTCTGCCCCAGTCACATTACCCTATTAGTCGTGGGAGGCTTGGGGACAAGCCAGTGGGGTACTCTGTGAAGCGAGTCTGTGAATGTTCTAGGCTGAGGGAACAGCATGTGCAAAGACCCTGAGGCAAGAGCAAGTAAAATGTGCTTAAAGAAGACCCGTATGGAGACAGACAAGAAAATCAAAGGGCTCAGAGGGGATCTTCAGGTGGAGGTGCTCCCGCACTGAGTCTTAGAGGTGAGTATGGTGAGCTAGGTGTGACCTGGTGACCAAAGGAATGAAGTCCAAGCCCAGGAATGGCCCACGCAGAGGCCTCAAGGAAGAGTGCACGTGGAGAGAAGCTAGGAGGTGTGGCTAGAGGTAGCAGGAGCCAGTTTTATGCCCAGGAATCTGGATCCAGCCTTGGGGGAACTGAAAGACGGTAAACTAAGGAGTGATTGGCATTGGAGGGTTTCACTCAAGCACCATGTGGGAAGTGGACTGGGGGTGGGGGGCGCATTTTGAAAGCACCCATGAGAGGCGATGGAAAAGGGGTGGATGAAGAATATTAACAACACTTGGGTATTAAACATAGAGCTACCACAGGACCCAGCAATTCCCCACCCACCCCCAAATTGAAAATAGAGGCCCAAACAAATATTTGTACGCTAATGTTCCCTGCATTATTCACAACAGCCAAAAGGTGAAAACAACCTAAGTGTCCATCAACAGGTGGGAGACGTGCAGAGGAGAAGCACAGAGCAGAGGGTGGCCACCAGCTGGGAGCAACAGCCCCACCCTGCCCACTGGTGTGCTTTTGCCCACCAGTGTTTGGCAGCCTGGAGGAAAGGGCTGAGCAGGTGGCCAGGGGGACTGACCCCAGGCTGGGCGTGGCAAGGATGTGGAGGGAGAAGAGTGGGGGAACCAGGGGTGGGGGTTAGGTAAGGAAGTGAAGCTAAGAATGAGGGGGCGCGGCGAGACAGAGAACTAGAGAGACAGCAAAAGGGCAGAGGAGGGCTTCCCTGGTGGCGCAGCGGTTGAGAGTCCGCCTGCCAATGCAGGGGACGCAGGTTCGTGCCCCGGTCCGGGAAGATTCCACATGCCGTGGAGCGGCTGGGCCCGTGAGCCATGGCTGCTGGGCCTGCGCGTCTGGAGCCTGTGCTCCGCAACAGGAGAGGCCACAACAGTAAAAAACAAACAAACAAACAAACAAAAAACAAAAAAGGGCAGAGGACAGGGGGTTTGAAGTCCTGAGGAAGACAAGAATCGAAGAAGGAGAGTAGGAGGGGAAAGGACTGCAGGTTGTGGCCAGAAGGTGGGACCCTGGCGTCTCAGGTTGCAGGGATGGCCAATATGTGGGTAATGACAAGGTCCAGGGGGTCTGCTAGAGTAGACAGAAGTTTCTGCAGGCAAGTGGAGAGAAAGGTCACCGGGTTGGGAAGGTGACCAGTGTGGGATAAGCTGCCCCAAGAAATGGAAGAGGCTGGCCGGAGAGGAAGCCTGTGGACAAGTACGCAAGGTCCCCCTGGACACAGAGGAAGAGGGAGGGGGGGTGGAGTGGGATCGCGCAACTTGTGACGCCACCCAGAATGGGGTAGGGCTGGGTGGGACTCAGCCTGGGGGAGGCCACACGGCAGTTTGAGTTCGAGGCCTTCCTCACTGTACCCAAGTAGTTCTTCGTGGTTTGAGATCTCTGTCAAGGGGCCCGATTTCCTCAAAGTTCCCAAAACCAGTGCTGGAACCACCTGGACCACCCTGTGAAAGCAAAAAAAAAAAAAAAAAAAAAAAACAAAAATAAAGTCAGAGAAAATGTTAGTTAAACCTTTGTCGTTACAACAATGACCCCATTCACTATAAACAATTTATGAGTCAGTGATGGCTGGGTCAACCTTACACACAGAACACAATTGATCCAGTGTCTGCACTAACTGAGCCCCCTGGTAACTGCTCAAGTCTTTCTAAAAAAAGGAAGCAACCAGGGTAAGAGCCCCCAGAGGGAACGTTCCTACCTCTGATTCTCTGAGCTTGAGCCTCGGCCTCACATGGGGTTTGTTGACTTCAAAACATCTCGTCCAAACCTCTCCCTTCGAAGATGAGCAGTATGGCCCAGAGAGGGAACGTGGCTCCACCAGGACTGGACCCGGGGCCTTGTGACTCTCCACCACCCTCTCCTCAGTGTCCCTGAGGATTTACAAGGGACCCAGACTGAGGGGCAGTTTGATCAAGATGATCCCCAGGATATAACATAGTAAATGCGGAAGTCCCAGGGCAGGAAGCACTCAATACTGTGGGCATCCAAGGCCAGGGGTGAGGCAGGATTCTGAACAGAAGCTCAGTGCTGGGGCCCCAGACTATGAGAGGCAGAGGTTCTATGGTTTCTAAGGGCTAAGAGAGGGGAGGAGGTCCTTCAGGAGATGGTCAGGGGAAAGGATGGTCAGTGCTTTTCTGGACAAAACCTCAGGGGTCAGCTGAGCCAACAGGATAGGCCGAGGGCCTTGAATAAAAGGATGTTGTCTCCCTGTGCAAGATGGATAGGAAAGGGAGATACACAAAGATGGAAGGAAACAGCTCAGGCAAAACAGAAGCCGGGGCAATCTGTACAGGGAAATCTAAAGGAAAAAAAAAGACAACAAAGAGTCAGGGCTCAGGGGTAACTAAAGGACCCCAACAGAGAGTTTGTGAAACTATTCAATGTTTTGAACCGACACCAGGCTAACTATTATAAAACTGGGAGGCTATAAATCCCTCTAATTATATGCACTCTGTATCTTAAGATTTCCTAATACAGTGGTAAAAAGGTCACAAGTCAGAGGGAGCTGTTTACTGCAGTGGTATTTATAAGAGCAAAAGGATGAAACTCCAATGTCCCGCAGTAGGGAAATGGGTTAGTAAATCATGACACGTCTACAGGACGGAATGTGACACTGCCATTTAGGATCACAAACTATGATAAACTACGTGGCAACATTGAAAAATGCATGTAACACGCAATAAATTAAGAGCAATGTCCTCACCATCGACAGAATGAAAAGACCTATGGAATGGGAGAAAGTATTTGCAAATGATACGACCAATAAAGGGTTAATATCCAACATATATTAACAGCTCATATAACTCAACATCGAAAAAACAAACAACCTAATTAAAAAATGGGCAGAAGACCTCAACAGACATTTTTCCAAAGAGGAAATGCACGTGGCCAGCATGAACGTGAAAAGATGCTCAACACTGCTAATCATCAGGGAAATGCAAATCAAAACCATAATGAGATATCACCTCACACCTGTCAGAATGGCTACCATCAAAAAGAACACAAATAACAAATGTTGGTGAGGACGTGGAGAAAAGGGAACCCTTGTAACACTGTTGGTGGGAATGTAAATTGGTGCAGCCACTGTGGAAAACAGTGTGGAGGTTTCTCAAAAAACTAAAAATAGAACTACCACATGATCCAGTGATTCCACTCCTGAGTATGTATTTGAAAAAAACGAAAACACTAATTTGAAAAAATACATGCATCCTTATGTTCATAGAAGCATTATTTACAATAGCCAAGATATAGAAGCAACCTAAGTGCCCATCAACAGATGAATGGATAAAGATGTGGTGTATATATATACAATGGAATACTACTCAGCCATAAAAAAGAATGAAATTTTGCCAATTGCAGCAACATGATTGGACTTGGAGGGTATTATGCTAAGTGAAATAAGTCAGACAAAGAAAGACAAATACTGTATGATGTCACTTATATGGAAAATCTAAAAAATACAACAAACTAGTGGCTGTAATAGATGAGAAGCAGACTCACAGATATAGAGAACAAACTAGTCGTTACCAGGCGGGAGAGGGAAGGGAGGGGGGAATGTAAAGGAAGGGGATTAAGAGGTCCAAACCACTATGTATAAAATAAACTACAAGGATATATTGTACAACACGGGGAATATAGACCATATTTATAGAACTATACATGGAGTAGAACCTTTAAAAATTGTGAATCACTATACTGTATACCTGTAACATGTAATACTGTACACCAACTATTCTTCAATTAAAAAAAAAAGCAAAGCAAAAAACAAAAACAAAATAAAATAAAAGCAAGGGTCCTTGAGTGAAAGCTGGGCCCCTTTTTCCTAGTGGACTTACTGGGCTGGGATAGGATCAAAGTGAAAGGAGAGAAGCTGGAATCCTAGAGGTATGGTCTTTGTGGGAGAAATCCCATTCTCCTGTTCTGTTCTACTTGATAACATTCCACTGCAAAATCTCTTCATCTAGAACTTTGGGATGGGGGTACTGTCATGGCCCAGAACTATGCAGTGACTCTGATATATGGCAAGTGTGTCAAAGGACAAACTAAAATGCTTAAATGACTTGAAAGTGTACCTAAAGTAGCACACGACATCACTCAGAGCTACTCCACTCAGATGACGTGACCTTGATTCCCAAAGACCTGTCCAGAGAAGTCAGTGCACGGATTCTCAGTAGGCTGCTAAGAGAGATCTCCTTTTAACCTGAATTAGTTATTTCTTCCTTAATCATACTCTTTTCCCCTTCCCTTGGGCCTCTGAGGAGATGAAGCGCAGGACAGTTAGCCAGTTGATAACCATCAAATAGCATCTCAGCTCACAGAAACCAAAGGTCACAAACTGCACGGTCCTGAGGGGCCAGAAGTACACCACGTGGAGCAGAGAGGGCAGGTGGGTCCCCTCCCCCAGAAGCTCCTGCCTGTGTGCAAGAGGGCCCCCACCACCCAGCTCTGGGATAGCAAGTTCAGGCCCCAAGTAATCGCATCTCCTGGTTTTTGGAAAAAGGAAGGAAATGTCTTGATTCGTAAATGTTGGCAACTCATTCAAATAAAACAACTGCCCGACTCTGCAATCAACCAGAAGGAAGGTTTGCAGTTTCTGAAATTCAGAGGTTTTCAAACTGTGTTCCTGGAGGCCCAGAAAGTACCTGAGGGGCAACATGTGATAAAGGGGAAGCTGAATGGGTGGGACTTGGCACTCTGCCCAAACCTCGGACCCAGCACTTCTTTCTTCTGCTTTGGCTGGTCTGCAAGCTTTCACTTGGGAGTGGAAGAAGTTCTGCTGATTAATAAAAAGTTTGAAAACCGCTGAAATCCCGCAGATTAGAGAACCAAAGCCCAGAGAAGGGAAGTGTTTTGTCACGGCTGTAAGTGGCAGGAAGGCAGCAATGGGCTTGTCCACTGCACAGCTCTCCCCGACAGCCCTGCCGCAGCTTCACCTCCAGCTGCCTGGGATGCACAAAAGCTCCCTGGGCCACACAGATGGGTTCTTCTTCTGAGACATTTTCATATCTGCATTCTCATCTTCGTATCTGCATTCTTGGGCTGAGCCTCACCCCAGCCTTCAAAGAAAATACTTGCGAAAATCCCAAGAGAGAAAGGCCCCTCCCTGCAAACTGCTCTTCTTTACTGTCTCGTCAGAAAGCCTGTATCCACTGCTCTGGAAGGCAAAGCTGGGGGCACTGGGAGGCTGCTTATGAATAATGACATTTTTGGAGGAAGTGACATTTACATCCCATGGGGGTGAGTATCAGGGCGCCCTATTTACTGGTGAGCAACCTGGCGCCCCAGCTGGGCCATGCCTACAGTTTCCAGAAGGTGAAGCAAGACCGCATTCCTCAACCCCTCCCTAGATCTTGGTCATCCAGGTGGATGTGGGCCACCTTTGTACAGACATTTTAGGAATGAAAAGAAGGATCCTCTGCCTGCCCTCAAATAATTTCCAACCAGTTTCCTGTCTTCAATCCTACCACTAGAGCTCAAGATTAAAATGAAAACACTCTTGGGCTTCCCTGGTGGCGCAGTGGTTGAGAGTCCGCCTGCCGAGGCAGGGGACACGGGTTCGAGCCCTGGTCCGGGAAGACCCCACATGCCACGGAGCGGCTGGGCCCGTGAGCCATGGCCGCTGAGCCTGCACGTCCGGAGCCTGTGCTCCGCAACGGGAGAGGCCACAACACTGAGAGGCCCGCGTACCGCAAAAAAAAAAAAAAGCAAACACTCTTTAGGGAGAAGGATAGGGCCCAACACCTAATGCTAAGATACAAAAGGCTGAGTTCTTTCAAAATATCAGTTTTTCTAGGGGCAAGGAATTCAGGTCTAGGAAAGGACTGGGAGGGGAGGGAGAGGAAGGGCTGGTCAGGGTACCTCAGTCTTTGCTTTGGAACCTTCCAGAAACATTTTCTGTCAGCATATTGTCAAATGTGTCTTCAGGAGCTTCCAGTAAGGGTTCCTACCGTTGCCTGTGCTGGGCTCAATAGAAAAAGACCCCCGTAAAAGGCTAGAACCTCTCACTCTCTGATTTGGCTTCCTTGCCTGTACCATCGCCTTTGCCTGCCTCAGAAGGATGCTGAATCCCCAAGCCTAGGAGAGCCCCAGCTGGCTGCTGGACCACATCAGTTCTTCACTGCTGAGCTGTGAGCCTTTAAGGGCAAGCAAGGTGGTAAGTGGGGGAAACCTGGCCTCAACCTCAGGCCAGGCAGTGAAACCAATTTTACCTGAAGCCACATGACCAGGGGCAGTTCTGAGAAGTACTTGCTGGGGCTGGTGGCATAATAGAGCCACCAGAACATGTGGGCGTCCTTCCGGACAGTCACATAATCCCATACTTCCTCGCCCTCTTTTGTGGGCCAGCTGAAGACAGCTCCTGAAACAGAAGCACAATTCAATTTTCCGGAAGAATGTCTATGCCCAGTTAAATTCCCAGCCCGGGAGACATGGCTGGGTTAGGCTAGTGATGATTTGGTTTATACTTCAGACAATTTATTTACTCCAATATATTGTGGAGATAAGGGAAAAAAACTCAAAAAAGTCAGCTATGAAAAAACATACCAAACTTAATAGTGGCACAGGGCGCTGGAGGCTTTCACGTTTTCACCTACACCATCTGTAATGTTTGGATTTTTAACAGGAAGCATAAAACGTGTTTATAATTCTGCTTAAAAGACAGAGAGAGATTTACACTTGGGGGAAAAAAGAAAAATCTCAAAATGCAGCACGCTGATTTTTGTTCCTCATTTAATATACGATTAAAGAAGCATCACAAGTGTGTGGGGCAAGATTACTCACTATATTACTCTGGGGCAACTGTCAGATTTTTGAAGAAAAAAAATAGAGATGTAGGTTCTTTCTTAACACTCTAAACCAAAATAAATTCCAAGTGGATCAGATATTTCAATTTTAAAATTTAGATGTGAAAAATAATATGAAAATAGAGTTGAATGTCTTTTCGACCTCTGGATGGGGAAACGATTAAAGCATACCCTAGAGACTATAAAACAAAATATCAAGAGCTGAGGACAGAAACTTGTTACATTTCTGTACAACAAAAATAAAAGGCAAAACAACAAAGAAAGGTCGGCAACAAATATGAAAAGGGGTATTTCCTTAATCGTTAGACCAACTAAAAAATGCAAGATCCTTGAAACAATCAAGATAGTTGTACAATACCTAGCACTTACCAGGCATTCAATAAATGCCCCCGGCTCGCCGCAACTAGAGAAAGCCAGCGCGCAGCAACAAAGACCCAACGCAGCCAAAAATAAATAATAATAAAATAAAATAAATAAATTTATATTAAAAAACCGGGGGGGCAACCTATTCGACAACATTTCCCAGACACAAGCCGAAGGGTCATATGATCCCCATTTTACAAAAGGGAAAACAAGTTAAGCAACTTGCCTAAGATCACAAGGCAAGTTTGTGGTCAGTTCTAATTCTCAGTTCTTGATTCACACCAGGGCTCATTTTGCTTAAAGAAAAGACTGAAAATCAATTTGCAAGTCATCCCATTAAACACGAATTGTTTTTGCCAAAAAGGACTTTGGTGAGGGGACATATTATCTTGCCTCTTCGATCAGGTAGAGGGAGAAAGGCTTACTCTCAATTAAACGTCCCATTCGTGGTAGGATTTTTCAGAGTCTTTTGGTACCGTGTGTTTCAGCTCAAAATAAAAAGACCTTATAATCTCATTTAGCAGCCAATCACGGCAGGAAAAGGGAGGTGGACTTAAGATCGTGGAAACCTCATTGATCAGCAGATTCTCCAAATCTTACATTTTGCAAAACTGCTTCTACCTACACGCAGGGAAGAAACAAGGCAGCGGACCACCCAGAGCCAGAAAAACGTAGAAAAAGAACTTTGAATTAGGAAAAAAAAAAAAAATAGAGTGAGGCTCAAAAGCAAAAATAATTACGCAAGGTAGAAACAGGGGAAAAGGAATATGCTTTAAAAAGCACAAACCCACTAACAGATTCTTATCCCTAAAGAAGAGAAGGAGGCACCGGCCGCTGAAGCACTTTTGCCCGAACCTACCCGTGCTCAGGCCCAGGAGCAGCAGCAGCAGCGGCAAAAGACAACTCCGCGGCGCCAGCTCCATGATGAACACCGCGCGGCAGCATCAACTACGGCGTGGACCCCGCGCCTCACCACGTGACGGTAGCGGGCTGGGCGAGGCCGAGCCGGGACGGGGGCGGGGCCTTAGCGTCGGGGCGGGGCCTTCGCGGGGCGGGGCGGGGCGGGGCGGGGCGGGGCCTTAGCGTCGCGGAGCGGAGCGGGGGGGCGGCTAGCGACGTCTCGCGCGCCTTCTGCCCAACTGGCCCACTGGGATCTCTGCAACGGCCCTCTGGGTGTTCTTTTTGCCCCACTACGCCGTTCTTTGCCGTTTTGGGGACAAGCAGAAAGGAAGAGGCGTTTAATGCATTGATTTGACTTGGGTTGTGCGACAGAGCTGAGACGCTACAGAGAAATAACCACGAGGACCGTCCTTCCTGCCCCGCCCATCTCTTCCTTCCGCCACAAAAGACTTGGCACTTCAAACTGCTGCATCTGCCCCAAATCAGATTAAACCTGGCCAGCTTAATCTGGAAACTGTGGGATTCTATTTTCATAGATTTGTTCTTAATATTATTTTTCTTATAAAATTACGAATATAATGGACATTTTGGAAATTTGGGGGGAAATATTAGATGCTACATAAACATTGTTGGCATTTGGGATTATTTTCCTCTAGTCTTTTACGTCATCTTTTTAAATACGATAATAAAATGTTTTATTCTGTTTTTTTTCTCTATAATTTGTCATTGGCATAATTCTGTGTTGTTAATGATAGGGATTGAGTAGCATAATCAAATAGCAGCTTTAGACTTAGAAACCCCGTTAGGGGATTGTTGACAGGGAACTTTAGGGGGCTTTGGGAGACCACAGTAAGGTTAATGATCACTCAAGAAAGCAATGGGAAAATCCTGAAAAAATGTGGGCTTGCTTGACTCATAAAGCAGAACAAGTGGCTTAACATCAAAGCCAGATTGGCTTACTTAACAACAAAATAAAGCTAGCTTGATTAGCAACAAAATAATGCAACAGAAGCATGAGACATGCCCCGGAACAATACAACAATGGTGGCATGAGACCTATATCCTGCCCAGTGGTATCATCAAGTTAATGACAACCGGCACATGCTCTGTGCACACAAAAAACAATCATTTATGGAAAGGTGACATATCAAAGTGAAAGGTCCTCATTGTACTGAGACCTGAAATAATTTTTCCAAAGTGCCAAGACAGTCCTGGCCTGACCATGTAGGGACAAAAAACCCAATGTGGAAGGAGGAACTGATGAGGAAAGTAGGACATCTACTCAAGAAAGACAAAGTCGGTCTTTTCCCCTCCTCTCTCTTCCTCTGATTATAAAAATGTAGCCCATTAAGTACTCGGGGCATCGCAACGCTTGCCTGACTGCTTGTTAAGCCTCGCAAGCATCCTATGCTAATAAATCACTTCTTATCTATCAGTTTGCCTCTGGCTGAATTCTTTCTAGCTGAGATATAAAGGACCGAGCCCCCTAAAAGACACCTAACCGTTTCGTTAACATGACAACAGTCATTTTAAAGAGGCAATTAGAGGTTTGGGAAGGGGAAGGGAGGAAAAAGGATGGGAGAGGTGTTTTCTTGTGTGTGTGTGTGTGTGTGTGTGTGTGTGTGTCTAAATGTCATTTTTATTTTAGGGTGTACAGAATAACTCACCTCAGAGCTAGGAAACAAGATTGTGCAGAGCGGTATGAGGGTCAGGTTACTTCTAAATATTCTGCTTCAAAGGTGCACATGACAAAACAGAAAAACGAAGTACATGTGACAACTCTCTCTCCTGTTCCCTTCTGTAACCCTGTGCCCCTGCAGGTCATTAACGGACAGATGTTTTCATCTGCAGCCTTGTGAAATGGCAGAGTGCTGCAAATGAATGGGGAGGGTGCTGAGATTTGGGCCAGATAAGAGAAATATGCAACCAGGTTCTCTTAAACTTTAGCATGGAATGCTCCAGATGAGTAAAATCCCATAATGCTGGTATTGGGGATGAGCCTCCGGAGAAACATTTGAAAGATACTATTTATATAAAAGTTACATCGTTAGTCAAACAGAAGTAATGATGTAACAAAGATTGTCCTAAACTTTTCCTAGCTAAACATTCAAAGTTGTTCTGTGTCGCCAGAGAGCCTCAACTACACTTAAACCCTTCCATGATTAGACTCTAGGGCTTCACTTTGTCACAGAAAAATAGCACTATGATAAATATCTATAGTTTGCATATGGTATTTTTCATATTTGGGGCTATTTCTCTAAGATAAAATAGAAGTGGTACTATTGCATTAAAGGCTGCAACCGTTATTCTGCAAGTCAGCCCTCCCTCACTATTGGCTGGTTCCATATCTGTGGATTCCACATCCGTGGATTCAACCAACAGGAGATCAAAAATATTTGGAAAAAATTCTAGAAAGTTCCTAAAAGCAAAACTTGAATTTACTGCATGCAGGCAACTATTTACATAGCATTAACATTGTACAGGCATACCTTGGAGATATTGCAGGTTTGATTCCAGACCACCACAATAGAGTCACACAGATGTTTTTGTTTCCCAGTGCAATGTAAAAGTTATGTCTACAACATACTGTAGTCCATTAAGTGTGCAAGAGCATTATGTCTTAAAAAATGTACATGCCTTAATTAAAACTTTTTTTTTTTTTTTTTTTTTTTTTGCGGTATGCGGGCCTCTCACTGTTGTGGCCTCCCCCGTTGCGGAGCACAGGCTCCGGACGCGCAGGCTCCGGACGCGCAGGCTCAGCGGCCATGGCTCACGGGCCCAGCCGCTCCGCGGCATATGGGATCCTCCCAGACCGGGGCACGAACCCGTATCCCCTGCATCGGCAGGCGGACTCTCAACCACTTGCGCCACCAGGGAGGCCCTAAAACTTTTTTTATTGCTAAAAAAGTACTGACCATCATCTGAGCCTTCAGCAAGTCATAATCTTTTTGTAATAGTAACACCAAAGATCACAGATCACAAATCACCGTAACAAATATAATAATAATGAATGTTTGAAATATTGGCAAATTGTGAAGAATTACCAAAATGTGACACAAGATACAAAGTGAGCAAATGTTATTGGAAAAATGGCACCAATAGGCTTCCTTGAAACAGGGTTGCCACAAACCTTCAATTTGTGAAAAATGCAATACCTGTGAAGCACAATAAAATGAGTCACGCCTGTATCTACAACTATTTACAAAGCATGTCATGTATTAGTTATTATAAGTAATCTAGAGATGATTTAAAGTATATGGGAGATTATATGCAAATACTACACTATTTTATATGAGGGACTTGAGCATCTGTGAATTTTGGTATCTGTGGGGTGATTTGGAACCAATCCCCTATAGATACTGAGGGGCGACTGAATATAACATTAAAAGTGTTATTTTTAAATCATGGGATGGGCTTATTCAGCAGAAGTAATGGAGGGGAGGGAACTCGCTGATAAAATGACAGAGTAAAAATCAACTAGAAACTGTGGTTGATAAAAGGCAGGGATCAAAGGGATAAAAGGCAGACATTGACAGGGAAGGGATATGAAATTTCCTGGGGATAGTGGTAATATTGCACATTTTGATAGGTGTGTTAACAAAGAAAATTCAACTGAGTAAAATTTTTTTTTTTTTTGGCCACTTCTTGCAGCATGCAGGATCTTAGTTCCCTGACTAGGGATCAAACCTGTGCCCGCTGCATTGGGAGGGTGGAATCTGAACCATTGGGCCACCAGGGAAGTCCCCTCAACTGAGTAAATTTTAAAGATCTTATTGGCTTTATTCAGTGATTCATGAATCAGGCATCATTCAACCCAGCAGATAGAAAGGAGCTCCAATGTACAAAACGAAAGACTTTTATAGGTAGAAAGGAACAGAATGAGGAAGTTATACAGACAAAAATGTGGGTTGGTTATTGAAAGTTTACTTGCCTTTACGGGATGGCAGGGGTCTATCAGGCAGATTAACTAGTGCTGAATAGGCAAATCCTGATGGACTGGTTTAAGATTCCATTTCTGGGACAGTCAAAACTGTAATTAAGTCTAGGTTTGGTGATGTGGGGCTTAGCATAAGTGACTTCATTTGGGGCCTGTTGTCTTGTTTTTAACAGGTGTTTGGATTACAACAGATGTATATATTTGTCGAAACTCAGCAAACATACACTTGATTTGTTCATTTCATAAGAGGCAAATTTTGCTTGAAAAGGAAAAAATTGTAAACAAAACTTCACCTTTAGTAAATCATATGGGTTTGAAGTGTTTAGGAGGAAGTGTATGCAATCTTTAAAATGCATCCAAAATATACGATGGTATGATGGGTGGAAAGAGCAATGAATAGATGGATAAATATGTGATAAAGCAAGTATTATACTAAGATGTTAATGGTAGAATATGGGTGGCAGGTATATGGGTGTTCACTATATATTTTTTTCAAACTTTATATGTGTCTGGAAATTTTTATAATAAAATATAAGGAAAAAGCTAGGAAAAAGTAGGACTAGACCTCTGATGGATTGTAGAAGTCCACTCTTAAAATGCCTTAGGGCTTGAAATGCATACTATTTCATCTGTTTACGTTTTTGACGATATAAGCAAAGGCTAACCAAATAAGGGAACCCCCAAAATGCTCTTATGACACAAGAATCACCAAACAATGAGTCACTTACAGTGGCTGTGTAGATAAATGTGGTGTTAAGTATGGCAAACTGTGAGTAGGTGCACTATAATCTCCATTTTAATCTGGCCTTCAACACTGGGTGGTCTTTTATGAGGGCAAACACTAATCCCTCCCCTTTTCTTTACAGTTTATAATCACTAGAATCAAAGCAACAAACACACCTAGGAACCAAGTGAAAGATTATTATTCTAAGGGCCAGCAATAAAGTTCCTCCCAAGAATGGAACGGTCTTTGTTGAAGAAAAATATCTTTTTGAATGAAATAATGCCATTTGCAGCAACATGGATGGACCTAGGAACCATTGTACTAACTGAAGTAAGTCAGAAAGAGAAAGACAAATATCACTTATACGTGGAATCTAAAATACAACCCAAATTAACTTATGTATGAAACAGAAACAGACTCAGCCATAGAAAACCAATGGATGATTAAAAAGGGAAAAGGGTGTGGGGAGGGATAAATTAGGAGTTTGGGGTTAGCAGATACGAACTACTACATATAAAATACATAAACAACACGGTCCTACTGTATAGCACAGAGAACTATATTCAATATCCTGTAATAAACCATAATGAGAAAAGAAAAACTTATTGGTTCCTTGACTTTAGGAGGTGGGAGCTGAGAGTATAGGGGCATCAGCCAAGGCAACAAAGAATTGCTAAACTGTGTTGCCCAGGAATTTGGTTTCCTTCTAGGAGAGGAAAGAAGAGAGATAGATGAAAAGAAGGGGACTGTGCAGAAAGACCAGCAAAAGAGAGTCAAGACTGAAGAGCCAATGGACTTTTGGCTCATGGAGAGTGGCAAAAGCACAGTTTTTAAGGTGATGCTTGTGGTTCAGTTTGAACTTGCATTTCTGTGATGTAAACTAGTCCTCTCAGGACACAAATGATCTCGGGAGATCACAAATGTAATAGAGCTTTGGGGGAGGCAACAGGATTGGAAGAAATCTATTGGGAACTTATCTCAAAACTGTGTTTGCAACAATACTTTATCTCTTAAATTATATGTTGGGGAAAGGTATGAGAAGCTGATGGAGGCTCATTGCCTGGGGGCTCGTTAAAGGCCTTCCCAGTGAATTCTCAGAGCATACGCTTGCGATCCAGGGTGTTACATGGCAGTCTCTTCGCCGTGTGTCTTCACACCATCTTCCTTCTGTGTGTGTCTTTCTCTGTGCACTTACACGTGCTGTTCTCCCTGTATGGACTGCCCTTTTGCATGTTTTCTCTCCCCTGAACCTGACTAGTTACTATTGAGACTTCAGCTGTCAGTTTAAATGTCACTTCCCAGGGAAGCCTTTCCCAACACTGCAGACTGGGTGAAGTCTACATAGGATCTCACAACGTCCTGTACCTCTACCTCCTGATGCTCATCATAAGTGTTTTAAAATAATCGTTTGTGTGGGTATTTATTTTAATTTTATTTTCCTCACTAAACTGTGGACACCATGAGATTGAGGATCAGGCTGTCCTGGATGGTTGGCCAAACAGACCCTGACCATGAAGTAGTATTTGAGAGTATCCTATGAGAGCCATGCAGCCCTATTGAAACTACTCTGCCATGACATCAGAGAGGCAAACAGCCAGCATTTTTTGCCTTTTTCCAAGTTTGGGATAAATTATTCTTTTATTGTATGCGGGGCCTCAGAGGCAGCAGCATATTCAGGGAGCTCTAAGTAATAGGGGACTTGTTGGAGAATAAAGTACAAGGGGTCTTGCTTGGTCTGGATCAGAATGCAGCTACCGCTGACAAGCTACTAATTCAGGATTCACTGCAGGTGCTGTGAATCCGGGGAAGAGGATTCGGCAGGCAGTCACATGACCAGATCTGCAGGGCAGGCAGTTTTGTTTCATAGTTGCAACAAAAGTGTTTTTTCTCTTCTTCAGGGCTGATTTCCTGAAGGAACCGGGCTAAATGCCATAGCAATTATTTCCAAAACTCAGACAGGATGATAGCAGGCAGGGAATCATAACAAAGCCCCCCAGTCAAGGAGGAGGGAAGATACAAATGTACTTGACAAAGCTGAGTGAGAACAGGAAAATATGAGAGAAGAAATGGACTAGAAATAATTCTTAGGAGCAAGGAAAACCCAGAGAGGCCAATGCTATTTTTCATGCTCCTTATTTTCAGCTTCAGTTTCTAAATTTAAGTCCTGTAGGTGCAACAACAGGAATTCAACTCTATATGTGGGGTGTATCAGAATGCACCTTGTTTCTTAAATTTCCAAACTCAGATAAAAATAAATCAGGGACCAGAGACAAATGAGTGTGCTTGAGTCCATTCTTATATGTCAACCAGGATGGGAGCTCCCACCAGTTGGCAGCAGCAAGGAGGAGCTTCTCTGCCACTTGCGCCTTCAGGTGTTGACATAGACCAAGAAAGGAACTTGGACTTCAATCCTCACCTGCCGTACCTCCCCTCCCCCACCAGAGCAGTGTCAGAGAAAGACAGCTAAAACAGAATAAACAAAATCCAGAATCTCAGACCATAATATGAAAATGTTCAGATTTCAACATCTTCAATTTCATACCCAGAACCAGGAAGATCTCAAACTGAAAAAAAGACAATTAATAGATGCCGACGCGGAGATAATGGAGATGTTAGAATTATCGGACAAATATTTTAAAGCAGACAGGATAAACATGTTGAAATGAATGAAAGAAAAGAAAGACTCAGCAAGGAAATAGAAAGTCTCAGCAAAGGACTAGAAAATGTAAAGGAGAACCAGAAGGAAATTTTAGAACTGAAAAATACAATTACCAAAGTAAGAAGCTCAGTGATGGACTCTACAACAAAATGGAGGGGAGAGAGGAAATAATCAGTGATCTAAAAGAGAACAATAGAAAATTCGCAATCTGAACAACTGAGAGACAATAAAGTTAAAAAAAAAAAAAAAAGAGCCTCAAGGATCTGTGGGACTATAATAAGAGACCTAACGTTTAAGAGATTGGAATCCTAGGAAGAGAGGCTGAAAAAGTACCCAAAGAAATAATGGTTGAAAATGCCCCAAATTTGGCATGAGATATAAACTTAGAGATTCTCGAAGCTGAGTGAAACTCCAGCAGGATAAACCTAAAAAAATCCATGCCAAGACACAGCATAATTAAAATTTTGAAACCCAAAGACAAAAAAAAAATTCTTGAAAGCAGAGAAAAATGACACCTTACCTATAAAGTAAAGACAATTCCAAGGATCGCAGATTTCTCACCAGAAACCACAGAGGACACACTCGAGGTCCTGATAATAGCGGGAATGGTGGTGTTTTGCGCATCTCCAGAAAGGAAACAAGACTAGCCAGGTAAACACTGCTTAGGTAACTTTCCATGTTTTGGAGTAGCAGTCTTCAAACTGGGCGTAAATGTGTCCTGAGGAGTCGCATGCACTTTCTAAGGAGAGGTAGGCCTGCGTGGTTTTAAGAGAATTCAGTTCATCTCCCTCTTTCACTGGGACTCCTTCCTACCGCTGATTACCTGAGAATGTGCCTGTGCACTGTTTCTGTTCTCCTCAAAGTGTCTTTCTCCCTCCTGACCCCATCCACATAGCCTTACAGCACCTACTGTACTTGTTTGTTTCTACCAGCTATTATTAAATTTAGATTAACTTTAGGGAAACATGTAGTGGATTCTGCTGTAAATCATGTCCATAACAGCAATCATTCATACAAAAAACGTAACAATGCCCTGAACTTTGAGAACCCAGCTTCATTTTATTGGGATAAACTCTTCTTTCTTAGATGTTGATATGCTCTTCCAATTCTATCAATGAATATTTATAAACATAATTGATTTCAACTATCAGATTAAATTGCTAATAAATCTATATGTAATAGTTTTATATGGATGATTATATATGGATGATTTATATGGATGTTATATATGGATGATTTATATACAATCATCCATCTCTCTATCCATCTGTCATCAATATACAGGTCTTTGGTCATAATCCTCATTTTTATGAATTGTCATTTTTACCCCAGTTTCATCTAGTTTTAGCACCATAGACAAGGCACCTCTAATTGTAAAAGTAAGTGGTATAATAATCACTTAAATCTTAGTAGAGCCTTCCCAGATACTGAGAAAGTGAACAACTCTAGCGACTGGGTAAACACTTTCTTTGAAAGTCAGGTGATTCCCAATTCTTTGTTTTTAACCTTATTGAACCTAACTGAATTGTTGACTGAAGGAGTACTGAAAATAATTTTTATTTATTTATTTATTTAATTTATTTTTTTTTGCGGTATGCGGGCCTCTCACTGCTGTGGCCTCCCCCGTTGCGGAGCACAGGCTCCGGACGCGCAGGCTCCGGACGCGCAGGCTCCGGACGCGCAGGCTCAGCGGCCATGGCTCACGGGCCCAGCCGCTCCGCGGCATATGGGATCCTCCCAGACCGGGGCACGAACCCGTATCCCCTGCATCGGCAGGCGGACTCTCAACCACTTGCGCCACCAGGGAGGCCCTGAAAATAATTTTTAACGAACGATCTCTAGGTGATTTTAGCATGTAAGTTGGAAAGAGCTTTAAGGAATCGACTGATACAGCCGATAACATAAGTCCTTCCATTCTTATCTACGTACATAAATGAACATGTTTTCTCAGGGCGTCACATCTATAAAAACAACAAATAGGTCCAGAATTGATGGGGAGCCCTGTCTCATTTAGCAATATCCATTCACAGAGACTTGGGCTCATTAAAAAACCCCACACAGAGCTCCATTTATTTTATTAGTAGATATGGTCCATGTCCATTTTATTTTCTCCGTTCAATAACTATGTAACAAAATGTGTGGCGTTTTATGCTATTTTGATCAATTGTGTACCTCTAATAACAGTCATAACTCAATCCAGAAGACCTAGAGTATTAGGGTCACAGGAAAACAAAACTTAAAAAAAAATTTTTTTTAAACGTATCTACTGACTGCAAGGTATTAGCCACATACTTAGTCCAGTGACCCTGGGGAAGTTACTTAACCTCTCTGAACTTTTTGGGTTTTTTTAATCTTCAAAATGGGAATAATAATAGCTCATAATTCATACCTTTGTAATGAAAACTAAAGGAGTTAATATACTATGTGGAAGAAATGGAATGGAAATTCAAGTGATGTAAAATTTCTGACTCACTTACCTAAGAGTTAATAAGAGGACGTATTTTTTATATTTTAAAATTTGCATGGTGGTAGGTATTAAACTGCTAAGGTATTTCAATTCCACTGGATACTTTTAAAAGAGTGATTAATGGTTTTATTTTAAAATGTCCATATTTACAATACATTAGGAATTACATCTTTTGCAACTCTGTATGATGAAACATTTGGTAAACTAGATGCATTGGGAGTTACGTTTTTGAAATTATTTTATGTAAATGAGCAAATATCTTAGAAGACCACAGCTGAGCAGTGCTTGTTTATCTAGAGAGTTGCCTAAATTCGGACGCTACGTAGGGCTCAGCAGGAACGGAATAAAGGCATTTCTCTTATTCTCTTCCCTAGCCCTGTCTTGAGCGGACCTGAATCAATCCCGCTCCGCCTTCTCGTCATTCACAAAGCCTGGAGCAGCCATTTGCCACCAACAGGTGGCACCCGTTAACAGGCTCCAGGGGGCGGGCCCCGAGCACGCCTCTCGGCGGCCCCGTGGAGTCTCTCGGCTTCCGTTGCGCATCGAGCAAGATGGCAGCCTCCGAGACGGTTAGGCTACGCCTTCAATTTGATTACCCGCCGCCAGCCACCCCGCACTGCACGTCCTTCTGGCTTCTCATCGACTTGAACAGATGCCGAGTAGTCACGGATCTCATCAGTCTCATCCGCCAGCGTTTCGGCTTCAGTTCTGGGGCCCTCCTGGGCCTCTACTTGGAGGGGGGGCTCTTGCCCCCCGCCGAGAGCGCGCGCCTGGTACGAGACAACGACTGCCTCAGGTGCGCGGGCGGGATGGGGGCGCGGCGGTGGGGCGCCGGGGACGCGCCTGTGCACGCCCGGGGGCGCCTCCGGCGTCTGGAGACCGAGTGTGGGTGTGGGTCCGGGTGAGGGTCGGGGTGAGCTGCGGCGGGGGGGGGGGGGGCAGGCTGTCAAACTGCACTTCCGTGAACCCCGGAGGTTCTGATTGGTCCAGTCATTATGGGGCTCAGGAATCTGCATTGTAACGAGCATCTTTCCCCGGGAAGCTTCTAATGCACAAGGTTGGTGGACCACACTTGGAAAAACCCTGATCTTGGTTTGTGGGCAGGGCCCGCGTTTCTTCCAGCCTTGACTTAGCAAGCGCTCACTTGGCCGGGCACTGTGTTAGGTGCGCGGGGTGCCGGGCGTGCCTGAGACCCCGCCTTCCCCTGGCAGCTCGCAAGGTCAGGTGCCGGAGACCCAAGCAAACGGACCCGCAGTCATGTTTTCTTCGCCACTTGCAGCGTGTCCAATCTCAGAGCTCCTGCGATACCCCCTGGGACCGGTGGGCGTCATTCTGTGTCTCACCTGGGTTCACTTAAATAGGTGTTTGGAACCTTTTGGGTGGTGAATTGGGAAACAAAATAGTTTTAAATATGTTTTTGGAAGTTTTAAACAATGATACTGAGATGAGTATCAAGGAGCGGTTGTGGTGTAAATCGCTCACGTGTGGCTGATTTGTCTCAATAAAATGGTAAGACACGATCATTTCAGTTCGGATTCATATCTTGGACTGATTTATTCAGGGCTTCTTTTTAAAAGCTTCATCTACAATGAAAAAAATTCTAGAGTTGTGAGCCAGGCTACTTACTTCTGCTTGCCATTTGTTGCATGTTGAATATTCCTTTCCCCAGAGTATGTCAGATTCATAAGATTTCTTCAGAGCATCAGGGAATTTAACTTGGAACAACTGCTACATCTTTGAGCATACGTGTGTCTTTCTCTCTTTTAAAAGCAGGAACACTGATTTACTAATAATGTTTAGCTGTTTCCAGTGACAATTTGAAATAATCCAAGTTTCAAAAAGAGGTCTTTTTCCTTTTTATTCACTGTGAAATGGATCTCCATTCTCTCTGCAGTTCAGGGACTATTTAAATATTGCAGTTGTAAGGACTGCATCCTCTCCTGTTAAGTTTACTTTCTGACCTATCTCCTGTCTAATGAATTAATAACTTGCTGATGGCTAACTGCAGTTATACTTCATTTAATGAATCATCTGGAAATTAGACTCTTTATAATGCAGTCAACAATGTCAAAAGCAAACCATGAAAGCTGTTATGGGAAATAAATACAGCACAATGGCAGGCAGAATTCCTCCAAAACACCAGAATGCACAATTGCATATGGCAAGAAATACCTCTGCAGCTAGCTTCAGTGGTAAATGGGGCAGACCTTAGGAAGAAGTTGAATTTGGAAAACTTTTGTATGTTTTTGTGGTTTCATGTCCATAGTCATTCTCTGTCTTCCCCTGACAGACTCACTTTTCTTCAGAGCTACAGAAGAAAAGTTTCTTTTCTCGAAGGTTCCCAATATTGTTGGAGTAGACCAAAATAACTAGTTTTGTGTTTCTGTATATTATCTTCTTGTGTCACGTGGAGTGGATAATTATCTGACTGGATAATTATACCAGGTTTTGCTGCTAAGTGCAGAAGATGGTTGAGAAAGAAGAGATCATCGTGGAACACAAATGGTCAGGGAATTTCACAGTACCTTGAAGGTTGGATAGCCTCGTACAGTTGTGGAGGCCAAAGCTGCCCTGACTTGGTGAAGGGATGAGTTTGACCAGCAGAAAAATTCTGTTGGGATTGCCAGGAGTGCTGAGAGAGCTCTCATGAGGAAAAGCGGAGCCTGGTTGTGGGAGTCCTGAGAACCAGCCCTGGAGGCACGAGCATCTCCACACTTATGTGCCACCGCCACTTCCTCACATCCCTTTCTTTTGAGCCCCCAGAATCTGACTTCCTCTGCCCCCAGGCTGCTAACATGGAGCTCCTCAAGGCGGTCTCCATCTCCCCTGGGAGGAGGAAGTGCTCCCATTTGCCTGGAGCCCCATCCGACTCCTAGGGCTGCTCTAACAAAACACCACAGGCTTAAGCAACCGAAATTTCCCTCTCACAGTTCTGGAGGCTCGAAGTCCAAGGTGCAGTGTTGGCAAGTTTTGTTTCTTTCTGAGGCCTCTCTGCTTGGCTAGTAGGTGTCTCTCTTCTTCTTCTTTTTTTTTTTTTTGGGGTACGCGGGCCTCTCACCGTTGTGGCCTCTCCCGTTGCGGAGCACAGGCTCCAGATGCGCAGGCTCAGCAGCCATGGCCCACGGGCCCAGCCGCTTTGCGGCACGTGGGATCTTCCCGGACCGGGGCACGAACCCGTGTCCCCTGCATCGGCAGGCGGACTCTCAACCACTGAGCCACCAGGGAAGCCCCGGTGTCTCTCTTCTTACTGTGTCCTCACAGGACCTTTTTTCTGTCCTCAGAAAAAGGCACGTGACCTGGTGTCTCTTTGTGTGTCCAGATTTTCTCTCTCATAAGGACACCAGTCAGATTGGATTAGGGCCCGCTCTTAACGGCCTCATCTTAACTTGATTACCCTGTCTCTAAATACAGTCACATTTAGACGTACTATGGGTTAGGGCTTCAGCATAAGAATTTTGAGGGGACACAGTTCATCCCTTAACACCCCCTGAAGAGAGCTTCACAGAGGCCTGGCTGCAGCACCTGGAGAGCGACCAGCTGGAGTGAGATCTCCCTGTTGAAGAGTCATTCTGTGAGGAAACAGAATGCCTTCTCTCCTCTGTCACTCTTTTGACTCTGCGGCATTTAATACTGATTACTAACTACTGGACATTAGAGATGAGCTCTCATTTCATGTTGCTCTGATCAGTGGCTCCTTGGATGGCCAGCCAAGCCCCTCTTGACATGCCTGTGAGGCTGGCAGTGGGAGTGAAGAAGACAGAGCGTCTGAGCCAGGCTGAGGGCAGTTTGGTTTCCTGAAACCTCGGGAGCCAAAGGAGGCACTTGCCGTTAAGGCTGCCGATCCTTGTGCAGCTCTGGGTCTCTTGACGCTCAGTCTCGTTTTGTAGCGTGCTGATGCTTTTGGGGATATAGAATACGGAGAGCTCTTCTCTCATGTTCAGGAGCGTGTTTGTCCAGTGCCCATGGGTGAACAGAGACCAGTGGAAGTTAGGCCTGGGCTGCTTTCATTGTGGAACATTCATAGTCCCTTCCTAGTCTTTTATTAAAACAAAGCAAACAAAAAGGCTTATTGTTAAAAAAAATTAGACTTCAAAATAGTTCAGGGTACAAAATCCCTTATTTCTTTCTCACGTACTCTTCCTACACCCCACTCTCCAGAAGTATCCTCAGTTAAATTTGGAGTGTCTTTTCCATACATATGCAAACATATATACTTACCCTTTTGAAATACACATGTCATTATAATATACATTTTTTCCTGCGCCTCACTTTTTTTTACCTAACGTATCTTGGGTATCTTTCGTTTTAGTATATACGATATGTGATGCCATCGCTACGTCATTCTTTGTAAATGCTATATTATTCCTTTGCATGGCCATGTTAATTTATTTAACCAGCCCCTTATTAATGGACATTTTAGGTTGTAATCTTAGTTTGACTGGGCCTCTATAATAAAAATACCATAAACCAGGTAGCTTATAAACAACAGAAATTTAATTCTCACAGTTTAGAGGCCGAGGAGCCCAAGATCAAGGTGCCGGCAGCCTCATGGTCTGGTGAGGGCTTGCTTTCTGGTTCACAGATGGTACCTTCTTCCTGTGTCCTTACATGGTAGCAGGGGACTAGGGAGCCCTGGGGGTCTCTTTCATAAGGGCGCTAATCCCATTCATGAGGGCTTTACCCGTATGATGTAATCACTTCCCAAAGGCCCCATCTCCTAACACCATAACATTGGGGGGTTAGGATTTCAACATATGAATTTGGGGGGAACACCAAAACTTTCAGCCCTTGGCAGTTGTCGTCTGGTTTTCACTGTTACATACTGCTGTGGTGAGTATTCTTCTATATCTTTGTGTACTTGGGCAATGATTCAGTAAGATACATTCCCAGAAGGGGTACTCCTTGGTCAAATTTTAAAATCTGATAAGTACTGTCAAGTTGGGCTCCAGAAGAGTTGTACAGGTCTGTATTTATACCAAACATATATGAGTTACTTTTGTTCAATATTGTGTGAAAGGTAAGAGAGCAGAGTGATGAAGAGCTCCGGGTCTGGAACCAGACCCCTGGATTCACATCTTGGCTCTATGACTCATTAGCTGTGTGCCCTTGGTCAGGTGACTCACTTCTCTGAAGGTGGTGACGCAGGGCACTGCGAGCAGCAGCTGGACAGTGGGGAGGCTACAGGGAACAGGTGGGACCCAAAGAGATGGCAGGTCCCTGCTTTCACCCTCTTCGTTGAATTTCACCTCCGTTTGACGGGACAAGTTCATTAAAAACCCATCAACTCCTGCCCTCAGAGGACTAACAACATTCACTGTATGAATAACAATCAGAGCTAACATTGGGATAGCGCTTGCTCTGAGCCCAGCACTGCTCTAAATACATGTGACAGCTCATTTGGGTACTATAATTAGTACTGTTACCCCCATTTGTACAGATGGGAAAAGTTGAGGTGACGATAGTTTAAAAGTTTAACTAAAGGCAGAAGAAGGATTTGAATCCAGTCACTTTGGCCTTGGCAGGCAATGGCTAATGGGAGTGGGGAGGTGTCAGGCAGTGCAGATGGGCATGTCTGTGTTTATGTGTGATAGAATCCTAGAGGCGAACTTGCAGATTTAAAGGGAATACCTTGCATTTTGACACTAGTGCCCAGTTTGCCCTGCAAAGAGTTTGAATGAACAGTGGAGAGTCTGTTTTCAACATTTCTTGGGATCACGCCTCTTCCATTGCTAATTACACAGGTAGTTCACTTTTCTTTGTAAAAGGACAGCTAGATTCACTTCTGTTTGTAAAAGGCCAGTTACATTTGTTGTCTGTGATCCAAGTGGAGAAATGAAGCACATTGCCAGGGAAAGTGTCCACCCTGAAGAGAATGGTAACTGAGCAGGCCCAGGTGAAACGTTTCTTGTTCCCTGGATGGTGTTTTGTTTCTCAGTCTTAATAGGTTCCAAACTGACGTTATTCTCTTCAGGAGTGGCAGATAGCGAGGCTGCCGCGATCACAGGTCGAGTACCCACGGATCCACGACCTTCAGAGTGGGTGAGGTGATGACAAGCGCTGCTCTGGGCAGCATGACTCTGTTGTAGACGCCTTTGAAAGCCAGGGGCCCTGCCTGCACGGGATGCAGCACGTGCAGCGCTCCAGTGAACTAGTGAACCACAGTGACTGAACGGAAGGTCTTGCATCCATTTTCAAAGTGTGATGGAAAGTTTGATACTAATTGTCATCTCAGAATTGAAACGTGAATCAGAGCATTGCTCCAAGTGAAAACAAACTGATCGAGAACGTTATGGAAAGTTCCATATCCAGGAAGTTCCTAAGTAGTTCTTAGATTCACAGGATGCTTTTGCCCATTTAAGAATTACTTTCTTCCTGCTAGGTGCCAAGGTCCACAGCTGAGAACAGGGGGTAGTGAGTTGTTATTTAAGTCCCTGCTCTTTCAGAGTTCTATTTCTCTCTTCATCCTACTCCTGGTATCAGTAGCTTTTATTTTATCTTCATTTGTATGTGTCTGTGTATTTGCGTATTCTGAAGAATAATTGAGGATTTTTTTCAACTACCACATTGAGATAAATCCACAGGATTACTATACCTTAAAAAAATTTAAAGAATGCCTATAATCTATCTTATTACTCACCAATTGTACTTTATTTTCTATTTTTTAAAAATCAATTATTTATTTTATTTATTTATTTTTGGTTGCGTTGGGTCTTCGTTGCTGCACGCGGGCTTTCTCTAGTTGTAGTGAGCGGGGGCTACTCTTCGGTGAGGTGCGCAGGCTTCTCATTGCAGTGGCTTCTCTTGTTGAGGAGCACGGGCTCGAGGCCCGTGGGCTCAGTAGTTGTGGCTCGCGGGCTTAGTTGCTTCGCGGCATGTGGGATCTTCCTGGACCAGGGCTCGAACCCGTGTCCCCTGCATTGGCAGGCAGATTCTTAACCACTGTGCCACCAGGGAAGCCCTGTACTTTATTTTCAAATATGATTGTCCACATCTTTCCCTGGTCACTAAAAGTACTTGATGAAAGATACAGCTGGATGTAAATGTATTGAAATAATAATGTATGTTTTTAGGAGACATTTAAAAAAAATTATTTATTTTATTTATTTTTGTCTGTGTTGGGTCTTCATTGCTGTGCATGGGCTTTCTCTAGCTGCGGTGAGCGGGGGCTACTCTTTGTTGCAGTGAGTGGACTTCTCATTGCAGTGGCTTCTCGTTGTGGAGCACGGGCTCTAGGCATGTGGGCTCAGTAGTTGTGGCTCACGGGCTCTA
The DNA here is from genome assembly GCF_025265405.1 of Mesoplodon densirostris. NCBI lineage: Eukaryota > Metazoa > Chordata > Mammalia > Artiodactyla > Ziphiidae > Mesoplodon > Mesoplodon densirostris. The sequence goes on from NC_082678.1 coordinate 61,584,620, forward strand.
GAGTGCAGGCTCAGTAGTTGTGGCGTACGGGCTTAGTTGCTCCATGGCATGTGGGATCTTCCTGGACCAGGGCTTGAACCCATGTGCCCTGCATTGGCAGGTGGATTCTTAACCACTGCGCCACCAGGGAAGCCCCAGCAGGCATTTTTAAACACCCACTATGTGCTTGACATTGACGACACCCACTCAGCCCTCTGTCACTGGGCTGTGCCTATTAGAATTAGCTGTTGCCAGTTCATGGAGGAACAGAATTCCTTTACTATAGTAAAATGATTTTGGATGAACTGTATATTAGTCGAGTTCTCCAGAGAAACAGAAACAATAGGAGATGGTATAGATATAGACATAGCTATAGCTCTAGGTACAGAAATGAGATTTATTATAAGGACCTGGCTCATGAGATTATGGAGACAGAGAAGTCCGAAGATCTGCAGTCGGCAAGCTGGAGACCTGGGAAAGCTGATAATAAAATTCCGGCCCAAGTGCAAAGGCCAGGAAAGCAGATGGTGTGTTTCAGTCTGATTCCTAGTCTGAGGCAGGAGAAGTTCTTCTGACGTCCCAGCTCAAAGATAGGCAGGGAGGGAGAGCGAATTCCCTCTCGCTCAGCCTTTTATTCCGTTCAGGCCTTCAGTGGATTGGGTGAGGGCCATTCACACTGGGACTGTCTGCTCACAAAGGCAGTCTATTTAGTGTACAAATTCAAATGTTAATCTGATCCTGAAACACCCTGACAAACATGTCCAGAACAATGTTTAACCAAATATCTGGTCACCCCAGGGCCTAGTCAAGTTGGCACATAAAATTAATAATCACCAAATGTTATGGAGTTTTACGATGGCTGTCAGTACCCCAGAGAACATAAATTATAAATTGTTTGGTGTTTTCCTAAATTTAAACAAAATAAAAATTTGATTTTAAAAAAAGTAGCTTATGGTTAAAAACAAAAATGGATAGTTAGCATTATCACCATTTAGCGTAGGCACATAATGTAGTGGAAAGATTGCGAACGTTGACGTTAGACAAACAGGTTTGAATCCTATTTCTGTGGCTAATTAGCTGTGGATCCTGGGCAGTTACTTGTCTGAACCGTAATTTTGTGATCTGTTTTAACATGAAATTACTTCATGGTGGTGTTTAGATTAGAGAAAATCTATAGAAAATGTTTAGGCTGCAGTAGTTGATCGATAAATAAAACTAGTCATTTGAAAGTTGACCGTAAGTGATGCCATATAGGCCATTTTGTTAAAAAGAGTCTTTTGTCCTTAAGCGATTTGACATTTTTTCATTGCCTGATGACAGTGACAGTTTGCAGTCCTCTTAGTATATAACTACATCCTGGAGACATGCTTATGACTTACTTCTAAAGCTTTCTCTCTTGTTCTTTTGATAGAGTTAAATTAGAAGAGAGAGGAGTTGCTGAGAGTCCTGTAACAGTTAGTAATGGTGATAGTACTCGTTTATTACCTAGAAAAGCAAAGAAGAGGGCATATAAGTTGGAGGAAGATGAAGAAACTGAACTAGATTACAAAAATTCAAAGAAGCGTTGGAAGAGGCATGAGAACAATAACAGTGAGAAGACCTTGGATCTCGAACCAAAAGCTGTCACAGATCAGAGTGTGAGTAAAAAAAACAAGAGGAAAAAGAAAGCCACATGTGGTGTAGTGGATGCTGATGGTGGAGAGACCGAAAGAAAATCACCAAAGAAAAAGGAGAAATGTGAATATAAAAAGCAGGCAAAGAGTCCCAAGTCTTCTAAAGCACAGTCAGTGAAAGAGTGGACCATCCTGAAGTATAGTCCTCCAAAAGGTCCTCCTGCTGGAAACAGCCTTGTGAAAGCCAAAAGAAAAGGTGGCCCAGGCATTCGTACAAAAGAGAGTCCCGACTCCTCCTCAGAGTCTGAGTCTTACCATGAATCAACCAGTGATGGTCTCAGCAATGTCATCTTGGAGGTCAGACATTCCCCAGAGAAAATCTCGACTGAAGTATCACAGGAAGGCTCCTCTATGAAAACCACAACTGCAAACAAAGGGGCTGCAAAAACTGGTTTTACCTCTACCCCCATCGAGGGCAAGACCTCCCGAACATCATCTTCTAGTTCAGACTCTAGTTCAGAGTCAGATGACCAATGTGTGATGTCCAAGAGTACCCCGGTGTGTGCTGCAGATTTCTTAAAGACTGTAGGTCTCTTTGCAGGAAAACGTTGTCCAGGGCCATCCTCCCAGGTTCCAAATGCTGCCGGATGGAAGCAGTCGGACTCAAATGGTGGCAGACAGGCCCTTGGTCCTCCTCCCAATGTGACTCTCCCCATCACTTTGGGAAGAGGTTGGAGTAGGGGAGAGGACCTTCTTTCTTGGAAGGGAGCGAGGGGTCGGGGTATGCGGGGCAGAGGTCGAGGACGAGGGCACGCCGTTCCCTGTGTTTTAAATAGAAGTGCTGAGTATCAGAAGCAACAGCAGTTGAATGAAACGGTGACAAACGCATCCACTGTTATCCAGGTAAGTAGTATTTATCGTGAGCTGACCTCTTCCCCTTGCCTCATGTAGTGTTTCTGGAATTGATGTCATGGGTTCACAGTTTCTCACTAGTAACAAAATCACATGACTCATGCTGTTTTTCAGAATCCCATAGAGACACACAAGAAGGACTACAGTCTCTTACCGCTTTTAGCAGCCGCCCCTCAAGTTGGAGAAAAGATTGCATTTAAGGTATATTCTTAAAAAACAACAATAGTCACAACAAAAAAGATTATTCCCCCTCTAAATAAAGTTACTCATTAACATGTCAGGTTACATTTATATTTATAAGTTAATATAATTTATATTAATAAAATTTCATAAATTTATTAAACTAATTTATATTATATCATATTTATAGTAACTCTTCCTGGATCATATCTTTCGCGTTCTCTTGCCTAGCATGTAGTAGGTGCCTAGTAATTGTTTTCTGAATGAGTAGAAGTGGCTCAGCCTGGTGTCTGGAACATAGCAACTGCTCAATAAAAAAAGCCTCTACGGGCTTCCCTGGTGGCGCAGTGGTTGGGAGTCCGCCTGCCGATGCAGGGGACACGGGTTCGTGCCCCGGTCTGGGAGGATCCCACATGCTGTGGAGCGGCTGGGCCCGTGAGCCATGGCCGCTGAGCCTGCGCGTCCGGAGCCTGTGCTCCGCAACGGGAGAGGCCACAGCAGTGAGAGGCCCGCGTACCGCCAAAAAAAAGCCTCTACATATCACCCCAGAAACCTCCCAAACCCAAAAAAAACTTTCCTACTGGAAGCCCTGTTTTGCCACAGGCTCATGGTAGGGCTCCCAGAGATGGAGTGGGCACCCCAATACTGCGTGTTTTGTTTTCTCAGGAGTGGGGGAAAGGAGCCACAGGGCATGTGTATTTGTGTGTTTTTTTCTTCTTTTTTAGCTTTTGGAACTAACATCCGATTATTCTCCTGATGTTTCTGACTACAAGGTAAGGTTCCTTATTTTAAAGTAGTCAAATGTCAGTACATTAAAGAAGCTAAAGTCATGTTCAATACTGCTAATATGGATAACATGGATTTTTATGGAGTAAATAATGTCATAAAGTAGAAAATAAAAATATTTTCAAAATGTAAACTTTTTGATAGTATCACTTTGAAATCTCCCAATGTTGTTTTTCTTAATACTTGGGAAGAATATAGAATGAGAATGACAAATTTAATTTTTTTTATTACTCATTTATTTCTAATCAGCTTAGATACACAAAGTTACTTGAGTACCCCTCTCCCATGATCCTAAACTTTGAAAGAGAAAAATAGATAGCTCTCAGCCAGAAAATTTGATTATTTTCAGCATAGGAATCTATTTCATATATTTATGAATTACTACTGGTTATTATCATCTAATATGGTTTGTTTTGCTTTACCAGTTAACCACAGGTAATTCACAAATACTATCCTTGGAATTTACTCACTTAATATTTATATGGGACTTCATATTGGCATATGAACTTTATCACAGTTCGGTAAAAGTTTGACTCAATCAGTAATTACATGTTTCCTTCCCTTTCTCACCCATTCAAAATTTTGCTGAAAATCTTGTTAAAATGCATACTTTCTTATTTTGATGTGAGATTCAGAATGTAAGTCCATTTTTTTAAGGGAATAATTGATAACATTAATATAGTAATACAGATAAGGTATAAGAAGATTTGATTCAATCTGAGTTGATCCCTTGGTAGCCTTTTAAAATAGGGGTAAGAATCTTTCTTCAAAAGCAGGCTAGAAGAAGAATCAGTTCATGAAGGGATGTGGTTGGTTAGTTCTGGGTCACTGGTGTTTTATCATCTTTTTCATCTTAGCCCCTTAATATAGGTGATCACATAACTTATATAAATCAGAACACTTGTGAGTGAAAAGGATGAATATTGTATTAATAATTATACTGAAAGGAAATGTAAGTGGACCTGTCTTGGGCAAACCAGGATGTTTTTTCACCCTACCATAGATGACTAATTTAATTCTGTGGTACATGAGGAAATGGAGATAAACATGAATTGGTATGTCCCACAGCCTCTACCAATTGTTGATTCTAGATGATATTAATTTTTTAAAAACTCATATTAAATGGATGTTGGTCATTATAGTTATCATCTTGGTAAGCTATTTGCTTACTTTATTTCCCAGTGTTTTTAGAACTTTTTTGAAGTTGCTTTCAAAACCGTTTCAAGGGTGAAAATCAGTACCACTTTTTGCTTTGATGTCAAGTACTGTTATCCAGCTAGATCATGGCTTTATTCATTAAGCTTGTCTTTAAAAGTCAAATCTACCTTCAAAGAATGTAGTCTCTTCAGCCCCTAACCTGTCTCATTTGTATCTGTAGGGTTTTAATTTATGGAGGTGACTGAGTGATGACACAGAGAAGTCAGTGCTACTGAGAAAGGAATTTATTACTTACATTCCCCGAGAGAAGAGGGGGATGCCACACCAGGCAGGACCACAGGGGGCAGCACCTGGTTGTGGCCGGGAGGCAGAAGCAGGAGGGGGGAGCTTTTATTGGGGTTTCCTTGGTGTAGGCAAGGCAAGGTGAGGGAGACGGCTGAGGATCAGCTGGTCTGAATAAGTCGCAGGCTGTGGGCTATGGGGGCTGTCCCTGTTTGGTACCCGTTCCTGGGATGACTGAGACCAGGGGAAATGCTGGCTTGGTATGTGGGAGTTTTATTTCAAATGCATGTTGATCTATTTAAAAACTTTTTTTGTTGAGATAAAACCCACATAACAAAATTCACTATTTAACTGTTTTAAAGTGTGCAATTCAGTGGTTTTGGTATATTCATAATAGTTCACATGTTGATTTTTGACTTGCACTTTTGTTTTTGAAAGGAAGGAAAAATATTAAGCCATAATCCGGAGACCCAGCAAGTAGATATAGAAATTCTTTCATCTTTACCTGGTGAGTGTTCTAGAAAAGAATTTGGCAATGTAGGCTCTTCACATCTACACTGGTTTCTAAACAGCTTTCACACACAGGCGCTGCTGTCTTCCTTGGCCCCCATGGCTGCCTGGCGCTCTGCATACCTCTGTCAGCACAGAGTGGCCGGGAGGGTGGGTGCTGCACTCCCGCAAGTGGAGGTGGGTGTCTACTAAGAGTTGTTGGGTTTGTTCCCAGAGCTGTTAGGCGAGTTGTTCTTGTTACTGTAGTTACGTAATTTCGTAAAATTACATACATTGATGAAAATTGATGGCAAAAAAAAATATGTCTGTGAAACCCAAGTTGAATGCTGACTCAGGATTGTTACTGAAAAATTCGCTTTTGAATTATATGTGGTGGGTCAGCTATAAGAGATTGGGAGGAATTTGGTAAAAATCTGGGCAGAGTCTACACTTACATTGTGTTGCCAGCTTTTGTATTCTTTTTTTTTTTTTATTCTTGCATCACTTCACAAAAAACCCTCAAAACTCAAAAATTGTGGATATTGCATATATACATTAAGGATATGATTTAAAAAGAAAGACAGCTCTAGTTGGTGGACTCATAAGACCTGCTAGCTCTGTTTCAAAAGATTGGCAGATGAACATACTTCTGTGTGTTCAGTCAAAATAAAATGTCTAAAGTGTGTCTCCACACGCTCACCCATTATTTTAAATGGTTCCCTGCTTTATCCCTGATTCACCCCACCCATTATTGGTTCTGAAATCCTGGAATAAGAGGGCTTTTACTGTATATGGCTTAACTGGGGTTGTGTCTGCAGGGGTCCCTGGCCAGGGATAGAGATCTCTTGTTCTTTAGCAGACTCGAAGGAATTAATTATTTTCTGTTCGTGTTTAAATAAGGTAGTGAGTAAAAGATTCAAAACTCCAGTACGTAGAAATCATTCAGAAAGGCTTTTCAGAGAATTCCCTGGCAGTCCAGTGGTTCGGATTCAGTGCTTTCACTGCCGGGGCCCAGGTTCAACCCCTGGTCGGGGAACAAAGATCACACAAGCCATGCGGTGCAGCCAGAAAACACACACACACACACACACACACACACACTCTCTCTCTCTCTCTCTCTCTCTCTCTCTCTCACTTCCACTGGTTTTCCAGCTTTCTCTTCTGATTAGGTTTCATTTGAAGAAATCCCCCTTCTTTGGAATGGTGGACAGAGGTGTGTCCATGGTCAAATTTTGTGGTCACAGCCTGATCACTTCTTGTCAGGTGATTGACAGTGATGATATCCAATTAGAACTTTTCTTCTTGGGAGCATCGAGAAACACTTTATCTGTTTTCTAGCAGAAGTACAGGTAGTCCTCACTTTGCATGGTTCTAATATACATGAATGTCAGTTACCATGGTGTAGTTAAATAAGACCAGCTCCCCGGTGACATTGGTCTGTTAACTCTTAACTGTAAGTCACTGTGTAGAGCACTGCCGGCTCTCCCGTCCACAAATCACTGCAGAAATAACACACGGCCATATGATTAGTGACAAATCACATCACTTCTTTCAAAGTCTGTTGGTGGTTGGTCACTGTGCATCTGTTACTCAATTCCCACAACACAGCAAAGCGTGTAGTTGTGCTGCTTCCTTGCCTCTCAGTGATAAATCCACGTGACACTTGACAAAAATGGATAATTGAAATAGGGAATTGGCCAACAAAGATGAAAGCACAACAAAGAAACAAAAAGTGATGATGCTAAAAGTGACATCCAAATCGAGTTTAAGTGAAATCATAGAAGAAGTAGCTCACTGTGGGAATGTTGACATTGAGCTTTATGTGAGCTTCTTGACATCAACGAGGAAAGTGGTTGTGATGAAAGGGATGAGAATGTCCTAGAAGTGACATCAGCAAAAACTTCGCAAAACTGTGAAAAAGAAACTCTCAGAGCTATTTCATGACGTTAAAAGCTCAAAGAATAACAAACTGAGAGGAGTATGACAGTTATGTAAGGCGTAGAAAAGATTCTCACTCTGTACTGTCGTTACATGACAAGAAGGTGAGCACTGCTTAAACTACCCTCGATAAGTTTCTTACAAAGACATAGAACACTTTAATTCTCAGTATTTCTGTTTTAACTTCGATCAGTGTACTACATAAATAGTAGTTTTAGTATTTTTTCATTTCCCTGTACAGTAAAGGTTTTAAAGTTTTGACCAAAAATTTTAAAGATCATGAGACAATCATAAGTTTTCCCATTGATTAAGATTGTTTTGCGTGATTTCAGCCTGCATGGTCACTTTAACGGCCCCACCCTACCATGTAAAGTGAGGACTGCTGTATTACCAAGTAAGCCTGTGTGATTTCTGAGGATACAGCAAGATATAAGAACTTTGCAGAATTTACATTACCTTCCCTTGTTGAAACATACCAGTTATTTTGGGGATTATCTTGTGGTTACACGTTCTTTTCCGGGATTACTAGTGGTAGTGGATCAAGCTCATTTCTTTTTGATGAAGGAAGGATTGTCACTGATCAATAGCCGAGAAGCTCCTGTCTTTTGATGCAGGGTTTTCGAAGGCTCTCCCGTCCCTGAGCACTCCATACTTTCATGTATGTCGCCAGCCTCCACATCAATGGACAGTGTGTTTGTGGTTGTTTTCCTAATGATATGAATTCCCTGTAGAGGAACATTTCATTACTGAGAAATGACTTATTGTTTCTCCTTCCTACCGTCTGCTTTCAGCCGTGAAAGAACCTGGGAAGTTTGATTTGGTTTATCACAACGAAAATGGAGCTGAGGTAGTGGAGTACGCTGTGACGCAGGAGAAGAGGGTAGGCACGCTTCTCTTGGGATTGCTTGGTTGTCCACTCTCTTGACTGGCTACTGGTGGCCTGGAAGGTGATACTGCAGCTTCCTGAACTGCCTGTAACAAAATCATAAAGGATCTCAGCCTTGGGGATCTCTGTCGTGCCTACAGGGTGGCTATAACTGTGCCAAGTGCCAAGTTAGGGTGCCATCTTGAACATCAGAGAGCCTATAAGACAAGATGCACAAATAAATCTTATTTAAGAGCATACAGTTGCATAAAATCAGTTTTGGGAGTTCCCTCGTGGCCTAGTGGTTAGGATTCTGGGCTTTCACTGCCATGGCCCTGGTTCAGTCCCTGGTCAGGGAACTGAGATCCCACAAGCCATGTGGCATGGCTGAAAATCAAAATCAAATCAAATCAAATCACAGTTTTATAAGGGTGTCAGTAGAAAAGAGTAGCATTTTAAAAACTTCTTATTGAAAAAAAAAGTACACATAAATGTACAGCTTGGGCAATTTTCACCAATGAACATACCCCATGTAACAACCAGCACCCAGATCAAGAAATAGCACATGAGCAGCCCCTCCAGAAATCTCCATCACGCCTCCTTGCACTTACCTCTCAAATGTTAACCATGATTCTGACTTACAACAGCACAGGTCATCTTGAAGAATGATGTAAAATGATGAATCTGTCTTTTGATTTTGTTTCAGTCCTTAAATTTCCATTTTGGGAAGTATATGGTTTAGAGCTTTATAGGCAGCCAGACTTCCAGAGTCGCTGGAATGCCTGCCTCATTAGAGTATGGTAGCATTAAAGTGAGTAGAATTTATATTTAAGAAACCACTTCTTAAGGTGTTGCTACTTGAGATGTTATGATATTATTCTGAGTTTTAGTATTGCAGAGTCACGTTTTATCTGAAATGTGAATTTGTGGAAACCCTAAGCAGACTGTATGTTTTGCTTTGTCTTTGGGGTAGGTGCCACTCAGGGATTTACTCCAAAAGCACATTTTTAGGGTCTGTGGTAGGCTCAGCAGATTTTGCCCAGTCTCCTGTACGTCTTCATTTGCAATATATGCAGCCCCACTTTTTTGTTGAAATTTATTCTTGGAAACTACATTGGAAAATTAAATGTTGAAGGCTTTCCTCTTGGAGGCCTTACTAAACAGCGGCCTGAAGTAGGGCCTGTAATTACCTTTTTTGACACTAGATGGCTCTCATTATTCATATGGCCAATGTTAGCTTTGCTTTCTCTTGGTAAAATGTGAAATACCTCCTGTTTTTAGGTAGCACAGGAAAAGAACTACAGGGCTGCACAAAAGGGCATCAGCAGTGTAGTGATAACCTTCCTGGGCCACATCTGCCTTTCCACAGAGGCTTGTTGGGCAAATCCTCCTGACCGTTGTAACCAGCTACCCTCCCCATACAGCCCCTGCTCTAAATCAAAGAAAGATGAAATATGTTTACTGTAAAAATTTAGCTGCATTCTAGGTAAACAAGACCTTCTGCCCTAATTGAACTGAGTTTACTGGGACTCAGATTACTCCAGGTCTTCAAGCATTCTGCACAAATGGAAATTGACTTTTTAAATGACTAAAATTCATACGACCTCAAAATGAAGTCTCTAAACTGAATATTTTCTGTTTTTCCTCAGATCACCATTTTTTGGAGAGAATTAATTGATCCAAGACTGATTATCGAATCTCCAAGTAACACAAAGTGCGGAGCTTCCCTGAGTATGATCTCTCCGCCTCATGGTTTATAAGTGTCTTATCTGTGAAAGTGACTATGACCTGAACTTTTTTTTTTTTTTTTTTTAAAGAAGATTTGAGAGTTGTATGCATTTTTGGCTATCTTTACCGCATAGGAAAAAATCTACCTCATCCTTTAAACTAACATGGGTGTTGCTTTTTTAGACCTTTTTTTTCCCTGCAGGCTTAATTTTAGTAACAAAATTCAAAACATGACATTCTTCAGGCATTGTTTATAAAGCAATACGTATGGTTTCTTCTCTTTTTTATTTTTTTTGACCATCAAGTAGCCATTGTCAGTAGGAGTTTATAATACCAAGTACAAAAAAGTCCTGCATTTCTTGTCTCAGTAAGTTTTATTAAGTAACATTTTAAAACGTGAAAGCATGTTACTTGACTTAACTTTTTAACATTTAAGACGTTCCATTCAATATGGAACATCTTACACATTTCAAGTATTTTATACTTGTAATTGTCAAGAGTTAACCAGTGGTTGGGTTTATTGCATTTGGGTTTATGAGTTAAGGAATCCTTTCATACTCTTTTCAACTTTAAAATGAAGGATTCTTCGGGCCTGTGGAGAGCAGTGGAAATAAGTATGTGTGCCTGGGGAAGAACTGGGCCTCCACTTGGGGGGAGAGGATTTACTGTGGGCTCAGACCAGGGTTATCTTGCTACAAGATCCCGAGCACCTGGCTGAGTGTGCTGGAGGGAGGATCTTGAACAGAAACTTCCTTTTCTGTTATTATTCAGCACAGAACTAAAAAGGCTAAAATATATAGTGTGAAAATTGTTTTCTTTTAACAAAACATCAGATCCCTCCTTCAGCTTTGCAGATTTTTAAATAAAATCATATTGAACTAAACTTCCGTGCTGAGTCATCTTGTTCGGTTGAGTTTTGCAAATTGCTGTCTTGTTTTATAATAATGCAAAAGATTAAACATTTCTGGAACAAGGTTTGCCTTGACTAAAGGCTCTGGTGTTGCAAGGTTTAGCCCAGTGGAGTTTGTTAGATTTGGGAGCTATTGGACCAAAGGAGATGCTGTCCAGTTTTAATTTGCATGACATTGATGTGTATCAAAGTGTGTATTTATTGATTTGAGAGGTATGACTTCAGAAGGAGTGAGATTAACACCAATGGTGGAATCTTGGCACTGGGTTTCTCGTGTCAGCATGCTTTCTTTCCAGCGTTTGGAAAACAAGACAAATAGTAAAGGCGAACAGGTGCATGAAAAAAAATGCTCAACATCACTAATCTGGGACATGCAAATCAAAACCACAATGAGATATCACCTCACACCTGTTAGGATGGCTCTTATAAAAAAGACAAGAAATAACAATTGTTGGAAAGCGTGTGCAGAAAAGGGAACCCCTGTGCACTATTGGTGGGAATGTAAATTGATAACATCCACTATGGAAAACAGTATGGAGATTCCTCAAAAAATTAAAAGTAGAACTACCATATGATCCAGCAATTTCACTTGTGGGTATTTATCCGAAGAAAACAAAAACACTAACTCGAAGTCAGAAAAAGAAAAACAAATACCGAATGCTAACTATATGGAATTTTGAAAAGCGGTACTGATGAACCTAGTGGTGGGGCAGGAATAAAGACACAGACGTAAAGAACAGACTTGAGGGCAAGGGGGTGGGGGAGGGGAAGCTGGGATGAAGTGAGAGAGTGGCATGGACATATATACACTACCAAACGTAAAATAGATAGCTAGTGGGAAGCAGCCGCATAGCACAGGGAGACAGGGAGATCAGCTCAGTGCGTTGTGACCACCTAGAGGGGTGGGATAGGGAGGGTGGGAGGGAGGCTCAAGAGGGAGGGGATATGGGGATATATGTATATGTATAGCTGATTCACTTTGTTGTACAGCAGAAACTAACACAACATTGTAAAGCATTTATACTCCAGTAAAGATGTGAAAAAAAGCAAAACACTAACTTGAAAAGATGTGCACCCCCATGTTCATTGCAGCATTGTTTACAATAGCCAAGATATGGAAACACTGCTGTCCATCGATGGATGAATGGGTGAAGAAAATGTGGTGTGTGTGTGTGTGTGTGTGTGTATATGTGTGTGTGTATATATATATAATTCAGCCATAAAAAAGAATGAAACCTTGCCACTTGTGATAACATGGATGGATCTTGAGGACATGATGCTAAATGAATTAAGTCAGAGAAAGACAAATAGCATATGATCTCACTTATCTGTGGAATTTCAAAAAAAAACACCCAGGGCCTCCCTGGTGGCGCAGTGGTTGAGAGTCCGCCTGCCAATGCAAGGGACATGGGTTCGTGCCCCAGTCTGGGAAGAGCCCACATGCCACGGAGCGGCTGGGCCCCTGGGCGTCCGGAGCCTGTGCTCCGCAACGGGAGAGGCCACAACAGTGAGAGGCCTATGTACTGCAAAAAAATAATAATAATAAAGAGTCACCTCTAATTTAAAAAAAAAAAAAAAAAAAAAAAAACCCAAACTTACAAAGAACAGATTGGTGGTTGGCAGAGGCAGGGGCTGGGTGGTGGGCAAAATGGGTGAAGGGGGTTAAAAGGTATAAACTTGTAGTTATAAAATAAGTAAGTCCTGGGGATGTAAATATACAGCATGGTGACTGTAAATCCTGTATTGCATACTGTATTTGAAAGTTGTTAAGAGAGTAGACCTTAGAGAGTCTCATCACAAGAAAAAAAACTGTTACTACATCTGGTAACTAGACTTTTTGTGGTGATCATTTTGCTACGTATACAAATATTGAATATATTGTACTCCTGAGACTTACGTTATATGTCAATTATACCTCAGTTAAAAAAAAAAGATAACTACTAAACATTGACTAGACCACAGGAAAGTGTTGACCTAAGGGTGTCTTTTCTTCAGATTATAATCAGTTTATGAGTCACCTTTTTCCTCTATGGTGGTGGTTTTCAAACTATGAATAGCAGTCTACTAGAAGAGTCATGGTATTGATTTAAGCGTTCATGACCTGCATTTTGAAAAATTAAGTAGAATAGAAAAATAGTGCACCACATTTAGTAAATTTCAGTTTGCTTTATGAAAGACGTAATTTACATATAGCCATATGCCATATCCAGGTGTCCTGGATCACCATGTAAAGTGTAAATGTATTTCTTACTGCTCGAAATCAGACGTAATTTTCAGATGTGGAAACTCTAAACAATACCGTTTATTCTAGGAGTGACAGAGAAGAGGAGGGGTGAAAACATAGGTGCTAGGCAAAAAGCCCATGCCAGGGACTGAATGTGCCTCGCTGCTCCTGGACTGGTGGTCCAGAAGCACGGTTCTTGATGCCAGCCAGTATTATTCTAGGATCATTCTCTGGGCTCAAAGCAGTGACTCATCTAACTCCTCTCAACTCAAAATTGAATAACTTGCCAAAGACCACCCAACCAGAAGAGGGAGAGTCTAGTGTCGTTTCAGAGCAGGATGGTGGCTGTCCCTAAAGAGGCTCTGTCTTGGCCTGAGTGTAAGCAGCATCAGGGCGCCTGCCTCACATTTCCCGCTGCTGCCTTTATCCTTGGGAGCTCATGTGAACCTTCTGGCTAATTACCTTTCTGGCCCCATGGCCCAGTTTTGTCCATCTTCAGGTTGTCTCCTCACCATTAAGTTCTTTTTTTTTTTTTTTAAATCAAGTGTTTATTGTTTTGGTTTGGATTAAAAATTTAAAAAAAACAGCTTTATTGAGTTATAACTGATACACCAAAAACTGCACATATTTAGTGTATTTGATGAATGCACACAGTTGTGAAAGCATCACCACAATCAAGGTAGTAAATACCTGTCACCTCCAAAAGTTTCCATATACTTTTTTTTGTTTTGTTTTTGTAATAAGAACACAACATGAGACCTACCCTCTTAACAAAATTTTTAAGTGCACAATACAGTATTGTTAACTGTATTGTACAGCAGATCTCTAGAATGCATTCATCTCGCATAACAAACTTTATACCCATTGAACAAGAGCTCCCCATTTCCGCTAGCTCCAGTCTCTGGAAACCACCATTCTCTGCTTCTATGAGTTTGATTATTCTAGATACCTTATGTAAGTGGAGTCATGCAGTATTTGTCCCTCTGTGACTGGTTTCACTTAGCATAATGCTAAGTTCATTTATGTTGTCACATAGGCAGGATTTCCTTCTTTTTAAAGGCTGAATAATACTCCACGGTATGTATTACCACTTTTTTTTTTTTTTTTTTTTTTTGGCGGTACGCGGGCTTCTCACTTGTGGCCTCTCCCGTTGCGGAGCACAGGCTCCGGACGCGCAGGCTCAGCGGCCATGGCTTACGGGCCCAGCCGCTCCGCGGCATGTGGGATCTTCCCGGACCGGGGCACGAACCCGTGTCCCCTGTATCGGCAGGCGGACTCTCAACCACTGCGCCACCAGGGAAGCCCACGTATTACCACATTTTTTAAAATCCATTCATCCATGGATGGACACTTAGGTTCTTTCCACATCTTGGCTATTGTAAATAATGCTGCAGTGACCGTGGTCACTGTTAACTTCTAAACTTTTAGCTCTCAGCTGTTCAACTCTATATGGAAGGACTCTGACCCTGACTTGGTCCAATTTCACACTGGGTCTTTTTCCTCTTCTTGTGAAACCTTCAAGCTCTCCAGTTCAACTCACATCACTGATATGATTGGTCTCCTCTTCGCTGTCCTCATCTTGGACACTGTGATGGTAACTTCATCACCTGTTAACTATTTTTTAACTACTTCCAAACCTGAACTGGTTGGATCATTCACTCCCTAGTCCTTTAACTGTTCTGAAGGGATGATGTCACAAAAACTCTTTGCACTGGTGAAAGAACTAGCCTGCTGGAGATGTAGGTACTATTTGAGTCTAATTTTCTTTCTTTAAAAAAAATTTTTTTTTAATTATTTTATTTTACTTTCTTTAAAAAAATTATTTATTTATTTATGGCTGTGTTGGGTCTTCGTTTCTGTGCGAGGGCTTTCTCTAGTTGCGGCAAGTGGGGGCCACTCTTCATCGCGGTGTGTGGGCCTCTCACTGTCGCGGCCTCTCTTGTTGTGGAGCACAGGCTCCAGACGCGCAGGCTCAGTAGTTGTGGCTCATGGGCCTAGTTGCTCCGCGGCATGTGGGATCTTCCCAGAGCAGGGCTCGAACCCGTGTCCCCTGCATTGGCAGGCAGATTCTCAACCACTGCGCCACCAGGGAAGCCCTTGAGTCTAATTTTCAATTCTTTATTTATATCTAAAAGCAGCTGTTCCAAACTTTCTCCTTCAAACCGCATCCCCGCCCCGCTCCATGTCAAATAGACAGCTCTTGCTGTTGACAAAGATGAGGAGGGTGGTTGGTCGTGCCCCTCTCCTTGCTCTCTTCCCTTCACAGCAGTGACTGTTCTGGTTTGGTTTTCTTCCCTGGTGACTGATCTTAGCGCTTGCTTGCAAGGCCAGCTGTATCAGCCTCAATCCAATCAGGAGAGAGAGAGACCACACGGTAATTCAACCAGAGAACTACTAACTATAGCAGGGGCTGGAGTCATATATGAGGGGTAGCCACAATCCCTGGGGCCAAGATAGAGCCCGCAAGGAAGAGTCTGCAATACCCTCACCCCCTGGGTTGTGATCAGACCTTGTGGGGAGGGTTGCTGGATATCTGCCATCTTTCAAATCCTGACACATTTAATTATGCAGTATTTTAAAATTACACTTATTAATACTGCCAAGCGCCTCATCTCATCAGAAAAGTCTTTAAGTAGTGGGGGGCTATCAGCTCACTATAGCAGATACGAGTTTTCCAAAATTCTAATTTTTGCTTGAAAGCTCAAATTTTTTCATTGGCAGCTAACACTGTCAGTTGTTCTTGAAGTGAGAGGCTCACTTCATTCGTTGTCAAGACAATGTCTGCCAATACCCATGTCAGAATGAGCACTGATTTTCTGTCTGTACTTATTTCAAGTAACACTGGTGTTCCCTGAAAAATGGGGCAGTCCAGCTCACAATGGGACCAGTTGCACGAGTGGTTTTCCTTGGGACAACTGCCATACTGCGGTATGCTGTGGAAACTGTGCCTTTAAGGGTCACGACTTAATAACAATTGTCTCTGCTCCATCAGGGACATTCTTAAGTTCAACTGGCTTTTTTTTTTCTTTCCTACTGTGAGTGAGGCCAAGGACGCCACTCACTAGATTGGTGCTCAAGTGCAGCAGTTTGTTGCTTTTACACCGTCATTGCAAACATCAAGATGTGAAAAGACGAATGATGTCTTAGGAGTTTTGACCTCACAGATGCCCCCAAAAGCATCTAGAGGACCTGCAGGAGTCCACAGACTACATCTGGAGAACTGCTGTCGTAGTGGAAAGAAAACGGGTTTTGAAATCCGAGGTGGGTCCTCATCTGAGCTGGGTGACAAAGGGTGAGTGTCTTCATTTGTAGAATGAGACCAACCCACCCTTAGATTTTTAATGAAATGTTAAAGTAATGCTCGAAAATGTTACATTCAGAAAGTATTGGTCTACCCTTGAGACTTTAATAAGACTCAAAAGAAGCTAATTAATCAACTCTGGCAAATTCCCTGGCTGTCCAGAGGTTAGGGCTCCTTGCTCTTACTGCCGAGGGCCTGGGTTCGATCCCTGGTCAGGGAACTTAAATCCCACAACCCATGTGGAGTGGCCAAAAAATAATAATAATAATAATAAACTCCAACTCTGGGACTTCCTTGGCGGTCCAGTGGTTAAGACTCTGTGCTTCTACTGCAGGGGGAACGGGTTCTATCCCTGGTCAGGGAACTAAGATCCTCTGTGCCATGCAGTGCGGCCCCAGAAAATAAATAAATAAAAATGAAGTAAACTCCAACTTAAACTTCAGAAAGAAAAGTCACTACTGAGTATTAGCATTGGATATTTTTTTTTTTTTTTTTTGCGGTATGCGGGCCTCTCACTGCTGTGGCCTCCCCCGTTGCGGAGCACAGGCTCCGGACGCGCAGGCTCAGCGGCCATGGCTCACGGGCCCAGCCGCTCCGCGGCATATGGGATCCTCCCAGACCGGGGCACGAACCCGTATCCCCTGCATCGGCAGGCGGACTCTCAACCACTTGCGCCACCAGGGAGGCCCTTCATTGGATATTCTTTACGGTGGATTCATTTCACTTTCAAGTTATATTTAGGTATCCTGTTTTAAGATGTTCATTCTAAAGATTCACTGCCTAAACGAGAGTGGGGTTACAGTGAGCACCCAGCTCTTTAAACAGTCCAGTCACCCCCATGGGAATGGGTCAGCCAGGAGAATATCATCTCTTCCGTGTCCCAATGGACTCAAGGGAGAAATAAAGCTCCGGTCTGAACTGTGAGTCTTTACTGGAATCTAAGCATAGAATCTTCGGTCATTGTAGGGTCACAAAATGTTAAAGCCAGAAGCCACCTTTGGAATAATGAAGCCCAACCTCCATTTTACCCTGAAACGGCAGACTCAGCGTAGGTGAAATAACAGAGATGCTTGTGGTTAGAACATGGGTGCTGGAGTCTGATGAACCAGGTACAGTTCTGCCTTGTACTCTTCTTAGTAGTTTTTTCATAAGACAAGTTATCTAACCTCTCTGAGCCTCGATTTCCTCATCACAATACCCACCAATAGGAGTGTGGTGAGGACTGAGGGAGATAATAATGCATGTAAAGCATTTAGCACAGGCCCTGGCACATAGTAAGTGCTTGATGAGACATTAGTTATCATTTATGTTTCCATTATGTGACTTGCCCAAGGTCCTGCTCCAAATTTTTGGTAGCCCTTGAACCCCCTTATTTTTAATTTATTTTCACCTGTTAGAAATAACTTGTGTCATATCTCATATCATATTTGTCATGTTTAGATTTTCTCTAATTTCCTCTTTCAGGTAGGAGGAAGT
Source organism: Mesoplodon densirostris (assembly GCF_025265405.1). Taxonomy (NCBI): domain Eukaryota; kingdom Metazoa; phylum Chordata; class Mammalia; order Artiodactyla; family Ziphiidae; genus Mesoplodon; species Mesoplodon densirostris. Next base: position 61,602,461 of record NC_082678.1, read on the forward strand.
CAGTCATCTAATTCTCATCAGTGATGCTTTTGAGAATAGGAGGCTTGGAGATTTCTGTGCATCCACCCATTATCTCCAAACTGTTGTGTCGTATTCTAATGTTTGAGTGGTACAGTTTTTCTCCCAGGGCTCTAGCCACTTAGAATACATGATCTCCACTTTCAAAGTGGTTATATTAAGAAAACAACTCAGGTGGTTTTTTGTTTTGTATTGTTTTGTTTTGATTTGTTCCAGTTAACAGAAAAGTCATTCGGAGATGAACCAGTGAGAGATTATGGGAACATAAGTATAATGAAACCCCAGAAAAAATGCATTTGGGGTATAAGGGGATTGGCAGTTTGCTCTGCAGGTCACACAGGCTGGTAAATTTGTTAACCTTGCAGTAATGCTACCCCACGTGTTAAGTGACTGGATTGGGGCAGGGTTTGGGGAGGGTTTTACTATATGAAATGTGGCTATAAGGTAATGTCTGAATTTTTTTCTTTTAAAAAACAAACCCATCTTAACAGAGTCCAAAGGCATTGGTTGTGTTGGTTACACATCTCAGCCAGCAAGTTTCCACTGAACCAGGTCAGTTTCGCTGAGATACAGCCTCAGGGTCAATGGCACAGGCCACTCTCTTGGCTCCTGGGTTTCAAACACTAAGGGAAAGGGCTCAGCAGGCTAAGCCAAGACCTTGCTGCTCGGGTGGGTCCACACATGAGCAGCGGCCCCTTCCTGGGAGCTGATTAGGAATGCAGGGTCTCCGCCCACCCCAGACCCGCTGTGTCGGAAGTTGCATTAACCAAACCCCAACCAAACGGGACGCGTGCACAGGAAGATCTGCCAAGTACTGAGGCAGAGGAGGACGCAGGCGGAACGCTGGCACTGCCCTGCCCATCAGACTGCTCAGAGGGACTTCTGCTTGACGACACCTGCTCTCTGCTGTGAAGCTTTCTCTTGGGGGCTGACCTGGCAAACCTGAGATTCTCTTTCATTGCAGAGGAAAAAGGGAGTGACGCAGCTACTACAACTGGGGGCTGGCTCAGGGCTTTCAGAGGCTGAATGTTTTATTTGGGCCAGGACTGATACATTCAGTGAGTGCTGTGAGCAGTGCTCTGTGACCTTTCTCACACAGGGGCTCACATCGAGAGTTATATAGGTAGGGCATACTGGGAGAAGAAAATGACGCTGTTAGTGGCCAGAGGTGACCACCCATGGGTTCTGGCTGGCCCAGAGCTGTGGGGATCCAAGTCTTGGCACACAGGGGCCGTGAGCCCTTTGGGCACCTCACACATTTGGACACTGTTTCATGACACAGCAGTTCATTCAGGAGCAGGAAGTGGACCCAGCATGGCCTGAGCGGCTCTGAGCAGCCCTACCACCGTGCTGGCCTGGTCACCCTCATAGCCTAGGAGGGGGGCACTGCTGCCGTTCTGGCCCCAGACCGAGACCCACTGCTGGAGATGAGAAGATCATGACAGGGAAGTCTGGAGAATAGAGATGATAACGATAGCTCTGGGCCCGCTGTTTTTCTAAGCACTTTACATGTGTTAATTCATTTACATGAGATAGGAACTGTTAGTATTTCCTTTCTACAGAAAAGGAAACCGAGGCACAGAGGTTAAGTCCCTTGCCTGTGATCACACAGCTAGCAGATGAAGGAGCCGGGGTCCAGATCTAGGTTGTCCTCTTCAGGGTCTTAACCACTAAGGTCTACCACCTCCCCAGCGGTAGAAGATTCCAGGGAAGACACAGATGTAGTATTAAGTGAAAATGCAAATTGTGCACATAATATATTTATAGAGTATATTTCCCATTTGCATTAGAAAAGAGGTTCCTGATACAGGATATGGATAAAAATATTCTGGAGGGACTTCTGTGAAACTTAATAGTGGTCACCTCTGCACAGAGGGACTGATGGAGGGGGGCTTTTCACTGTTTTAATCCTTCCTCTCTGTAAATGTATTGCCACAAGCATGCCATACCTGTATAATTTTGTAGCATGTTTTAAAGGGATACGGTATCAGTAGGAATGTTACTTAGGAAAACATCAGAAAGTAGAACTACTGGGCAACAGGAAGGAGAGAAGTTGTAGGGTTGGGGTGGGCGTGGGAAAGGTGTGGGAGAGAAAATGCAGAAGCAGCTAGTGATACAGGCCCTGATAGATTTCCAACATGGAGTAAGAAATGTACAGCTAACCTTGACCGTCATAGATGTTTCTGTCTGCCTGAGGCTCCACAGTTACCCCAAGCGACGGGGGAAAGAATAAGGGATCTGCAATTGTCCAAAAGCATAACCCTCTGTGGGGGTGGAGAGCCTGGGGGACACCAAGGAAATGTGACCCAGGGCCTCAATCATGGTGCCTCCACAGACATCCAGACCTGGCAGTGGCCAGTTGCCAGCAGCTGATGGGGTGTGGCCAAACGTGCAGGGTCCCACCTCCCCATCACCTGGTTAGTAGTTGAGCAAGAAGAAACAAACAAACAAAATTCCACTGTTAGGAGCTGAGCAAAATGTTTGGAGCTAAATCTCTTAAGAATGTGCTCTTGCAAAATCATTAGGTAAAAAAAGCCAAGCACAATTGAGTTCCAGAATGTGTTTTTGACCTCTTAATAGATAATTAGAATGAGCTGCTCTGTGTGCAACATGAATAAGGGTCTTGCTGCTTTTTTAAAAAATTTCTTTATGATAATAACCAGTGAAATATTTTTAGGTTTTTTTTTCCCTTCCATATAAATCCAAATGTATGATGTGTCATGCGTGGTCATATTAAGATTTTTAACAACAATATAGAAATAGGAGAAATATAGGTAACATGCTCCCCCTTACCATTTTTTAAAACAAATGCTGTCTTATAAAACGCTTGGATTTCCAAACACTTATTGCATTAAAGCTGCCAGTCTGCCAACCCTCTTTGGATCTCCTTTTGGGCAACAATCTAGAGAAAGCTAGTCAAATAATTACAGTAATGACAGTGATAAAAATACGGCTACTCTTCTATTTTGAATTCCAGATCTAATTTCTGGAAACAGCCAAGTTTGGTGGACAAAGTGGAGATACCACCTTTGTTTCCAAATGAGGTACAACTATAATATAATGTCCCTGATTTTACTGTGTGGGTTTGAAGGACAGCCACAAACACAGTTTTAAATACCTTGGTAACACTGGAGACCCAAGGACCTCCGACGAAAAACTCCAACTTTAGAGAATTTCTTTTGGCTCATTTAACTGAAGGAGTATACTAACGCTCCGATCATACCCTCAAGGTGGCTTTTTGCAGGTCGCACACCCTCAGAGGCCACGGCGATTGAAACTGCTGAGGGCTGCCCGGCAGACAGGAGCTAAGAGCAGTAGATCAGCAGGGTTGGAGTCCCGCTTTCCAGTCACAATACTGCATCTGAGCAATGATCTGGCTCCTAGGATGGAAGAGAATGGGTGTGACGTTGCACTCCAGTTGACCTTTATCAGTTATTGAGTTATTACTGTTTTAAGTGCTTGACATACCTTCACTCATTTAATCCTCACAGAAACCCTAAGTCAAGTTGCCTCCCTTTTATGGCTAACACACAGAGGCACCAAGAAGCCAAGTAATTTGTCCAGAAGACACACAGAATAAACGGCAGATTTGGGGTTTGAAACCAGCTATTCTGAGCTCCAGAGTTGGTGTTGGTGTCTTTGACCACTGTGCTATACCGACAAGAATCTTAAGCCGCTTCAGTGTGTATTTTGGAATCTTATAATGTAGGTTGTTGGGGGTTTTTTGTTTGTTTGTTTTTGTTTGTTTTTAACAGATGTCTCATATAAAAGTCATAGGAACTTGGACAAGTCACTTAACAGCTCCGAAGAAACGGGGAGCTGAAGAAACGGGGAGAACGCAAACTCAGAGTTGTGAGGGTTCCTAAAAAATTGATACAAAGCTCCTGGTATATAAGAGGCATACCCGGCCATTTCCTATAGAAGAAGGGTAAACTATAGAAAATACTGTTCACTTACTACTTCCTTTTTTTGGGCGGGAGGCACATTATGAGATTAGTGTGATTCTAATTTAATGTAATAACATTTTGCTTAATGTCATGAACCATCCTTCTTCTGTGGAAATAAAGTGGATAAAAATCAACCATCTTCCCTATTTCTAACATTAACTCCTTTCTGCTCATATCATTCAACTCATTTTAAAAATTATATATTTTTCTTCTTAAAAACAATATATACATTGTTTGTAAAAATTTAGAAAATGCGTAAATGATAAAGAAGAAAAATGCCCATAATACATTTACCTACAAATAACTAAACATTTATATAACCTTTATATATATATATAAAGGTTATATATAATGTTATGTAATGTTATATATATGTAACATGGGGCTTCCCTGGTGGCGCAGTGGTTGAGAGTCCACCTGCCGATGTAGGGGACACGGGTTCGTGCCCCGGTCCGGGAAGATCCCACATGCTGCGGAGCGGCTGGGCCCGTAAGCCATGGCTGCTGAGCCTGCGCGTCCGGAGCCTGTGCTCCGCAACGCGAGAGGCCACAACAGTGAAAGGCCCGCGTACCGCAAAAAAAAAAAAAAAAAAAAAAAGTTATCATGATGTAAGCTATTATATATAAAATGGATAAACAACAGGGTCCTACTATATAGCACAGGGAACTAATATTCAATAACCTGTGATAAACCATAATGGAAAAGAATATAAAAAAGGAATATATATATATATATATATATATGTATAACTGAATCACTTTGCTGTATAACAGAAAGTACACAACAGTAATCAACTATACTTCAAGAAAACCAAAAAGGAAAAAAGAAAAAACATTAATATCTAGAAATTTAAAATCAATACACGCAAATGGCTATTTAACCTATTCCCAAATGATTTGCTATATAGTGGTTAAAAACTTCACCTAGAATATCACATCATGGCTAGAACAGTAACAACAAAAAAGAATATAAGTAAATATAACAGATGCAAAATGATGGTGTGTCTTTGGTCTTTCTCAAAAGAAAAAAAAAAAAAGAGAGATAGGGAAACAAAGTAAAACTATGTTGTCCCCAAATGTTTTTTAACTTTTAATAAAACATTTTAGCAAACTGTTTTCTTACAATGGAATTAAAGCTAGAATAAAAATACAATCACCTCAAAAACTAAACAAACAACAAAAGTTATCATGAAAGTATCCCCCCATGTCCTTAAATACTCGCCTGTAGCATCTTCGTGAAGGTTTGTATACTGTCGCATCACACGGATGTATCAATTTACTTCAGCAGTCCTTCATTACTAAATGGTTAGTTTCCAGGTTTCTGTTATTATGAAAAAAAGCCACAATGAATATCATTGGGGATAAAGTGCATAGAAATACAACTCTTTTTTTTTTTTCCGGCACGCGGGCCTCTCACTGCTATGGCCTCTCCTGTTGCGGAGCACAGGCTCCGGATGCGCAGGCTCAGCGGCCATGGCTCACGGGCCCAGCCGCTCCGCAGCATGTGGGATCTTCCCGGACCGGGGCACGAACCCGTGTCCCCTGCATCGGCAGGCGGACTCTCAACCACTGCGCCACCAAGGAAGCCCAGGTGGACATATTTTTATACTAAAGATAAATGGGGTAAGACTTGCCAGTAGAAGGTAAACAGTCATTTTCCTGTGAATGTATGTGTGCATTTGGGGACAATAAGTATTGCACATTGTGCCTCTAATCCTTTCAGCTCACTGTGGATTTGAAGAACTCAGCTTCTTTCCAAAGTAATATTTAATTACAATGTTTTTTTAAACAAAGTGTTCCTCTTCAGTCATTGTTACTGAAGGTAATGAAGCAGTTGCTTTCTGTGGAAGTCACGAAGTTAATAGATTTTAATCTTGGATCTCAGTGATTCTCATTAAGGGGCATATGGGTATGTTTTTGCTTGTCACAGCGACCTTGAAAACTGCTGGTTTTTAGTGAACAGGACAGGAATGCTAAGTGTCTGGAATGGTCCCCCACAACTAAGAATTATGTTACACTCAATGCCAATAATCCTCCTGTTAAGAAACACTGAGAGCTATTTGTGATGATAAAATGTAGTTGGGCACCTAGAATTGGGTTCTTGTAATAACTTTTTCTTTGCAGTCAAGACTGGAGCTGTCAAAGAGGTAAGCATATTTTCTGTGCATAAGTAAAGTGATCACTGTTAAATAGCTGTGAGATTAGGGTGTGCATCTCCGTTCACAGAGATGTGCTGGTAAAACCCGAGAGGCATTAGCCAAGTACCCTGGAATGAGTGCATCTCCTAAAGTTGGCTTCTCTACTTCTTGTTCCCTATTAGTGTTGATCTTATTTAAAACAGAGTCTTGTGTGTAGAATTTGTGAACAGTACAAATGTATCTCATCCCACCAACGTCAGGACAAAATTATTTTATACTCATTTCTTTTTCAAAAAAGAGATCCTGAGTATAAGAATAACACTTCAGCATTTTCTCAGTGTTTTTCAAAATTGAGCTACTTTAAGATTGTGTTATTCCTAAGTAACGTTCAAAGAGTGATGGGTAATCTGGATAGATAATTTTTTCTTGTATTTTCTCCTAGGAAAACTTTTAAAAGGCAAAGCTTACCAATTAGAGTATCAAATCAAATGTCAAGAAAGTATTTCCAGTGTTAGGACAATAAATGCATGTGTCTCAAGTTAAACTTGTGCAAAAATTTGTTAGTGTCTTGGGTTTTAAACTCTGAAATATATATCAAGTTAAATTTAGTCATGGCTGTTCTAAGATGTACTTAAGGAGAGAAGGAATCTTTTTGTTCATTTTATTTATTTATTTATTTTTGACTGCGTTGGGTCTTCGTTGCTGCACGCAGGCTTTCTATATTTGCAGCTAGCGGGGGCTACTCTTTGTTGCGGTGCGTGGTCTTCTCATTGCGGTGGCTTCTCTTGTTGCAGAGCATGGGCTCTAGGTGCATGGGCTTCAGTAGTTGTGACTCACGGGCTCTAGAGCACAGGCTCAGTAGCTGTGGCACACAGGCTTAGTTGCTCCACGGCATGTGGGATCTTCCCAGACCAGGGCTCGAACCTGTGTTCCTTGCATTGGCAGGCGGATTCTTCACTGTGCCACCAGGGAAGCCCTCTTTTTGTTCATTTTTGGTATATGTTTTATACCTGCATATCTGTGCACAAACGCTTTTACCAGAATTATTCATTAAAGTCCAGTTATTGACCTTTGGGAAAAAAACCAACTATATTCCAATATAAAAGAAAAAGTTAAAAAAAGCAAGAAATAGAAGTATAGGCAAAAGACCAATAAGAAGAAATGAAAATGAAATGTACAGCATATTGGATTAGCCCAAAAGAAGACGGGAAAAGAGGAACATAGGGAAAAAAACCACAAAGAGACAACCAAAAAACAAGTAGTGTTTTGGTGGACTTAAAATCAATAAGTATGTTAAATACAAATGGACTAAACACACTAATTAAAAGGCTGAGCTTGTCAGACTGCATAAAAAGCAAGACCCAAATACTTCAGTCTACAAGAGACACACTTTAAACATAAAGACACAGAGAAATAGGAATTAACATGTTAGAAAGCTATACCATGCAAGTAGTAAGATAAGTAAACTATTGTAACTACGTTGCTATTGGACAAAGTAGATTTTAAGAGAAAGATTATTATGAGAGGTAAAGGGGGACTTTCAAGGGGTTAAATAATAAAAAATACATAACATCCTTAACGTGTATGTACTTGTATTAGTTTCCTAGCGTTGCCATAACAAAGTACCACAGACCAGGAGACGTAAAACAAAAATTTATTCTCTCACAGTTCTAGAGGCTGGAAGTCTGAAATCAAGGTATCAGAGGGCCACGCTTCCTCTGAAATCTGTAGGAAAGGCTCCTTTCTTGCCTATCCCGAGCTTATGAGGATTTTCCGGCTATCTCTGGTGTCCCTTGGCTCGCAGCTACAGCAGTTCAATCTCTGCCTTCAGTGTCACCTGAATTTGTCTTCACGTGGCATTTTCCTACATCATGTCGAATTAGGGCCCACCGTAATGACCCCATCTTAATTGATTATACCTGCAAAACTGTATGTCTAAATCAGGGGTTAGGACTTCAACATATAGTTTGCTTATGTTGGCTGCCAAAGCATTAGAGCCGCCCTATTTTGGGAGGATATAATTCAATGCATAATAGTGCCTAATAATAAAGCTTCACAATACATGGGGAAAAAAAGGGACAAATACAAAGTGAGAAATAGACAAGTTCATTATCATATTGAAATTAACATCCTGTCAGTCTCAACATATCTCTTTTTTTTTTTTTTTTTTTTTTTTGCGGTACACGGGCCTCTCACTGTTGTGGCCTCTCCTGTTGCGGAGCACAGGCTCCGGACGCGCAGGCTCAGCGGCCATGGCTCACGGGCCCAGCCGCTCCGCGGCACGTGGGATCTTCCCGGACCGGGGCACGAACCTGTGTCCCCTGCATCGGCAGGCGGACTCTCAACCATTGCGCCACCAGGGAAGCCCTCAACATATTTCAAAAGACAAACATCTGAGATAGTAGAGCTGACTAAAATGGAATTAAATTAGAAATTAATAACAATAAGATATACTGGAAAGCACTAGACAGTGGGAAATGAAGCCATATCTTTTTTTTTTAATTTACTTATTTTTATTTTTGGCTGCGTTGGGTCTTCGTTGCTACATGCAGGCTTTCTCTAGTTGCGCTGAGCGGGGGCCACTCTTCGTTGTGGTGCGTGGGCCTCTCATAGCAGTGGGTTCTCTTGTTGCAGAGCACGGGCTCTAGGCGCACGGGCTTCAGTAGTTGTGGCTCACAGGCTCTAGAGTGCAGGCTCAGTAGTTGTGGCGCGCAGGCCCAGTTGCTCCGCGGCATGTGGGATCCCCCCAGACCAGGGCTCGAACCCGTGTCTCCTGCGTTGGCAGGAGGATTCCCAACCACTGCACCACCAGGGAAGCCTGAAGCCATATCTTTATAAGTAATTACAAAGAAATTACAAAGATGAAATTATAAAGGAAATTAGAAAATATTTTGAATGAAATTGATAATGAAAACACTTATTAAAACTTGTGGAATATAACTAAAACAGTGCTTAGAGGGAGATTTATTTATTTATTTATTTATTATTTTTTTTTGCTGTATGTGGGCCTCTCACTGCTGTGGCCTCTCCCGTTGTGGAGCACAGGCTCCGGACGCACAGGCCCAGCGGCCATGGCTCACGGGCCCAGCCACTCTGCGGCATGCGGGATCCTCCCGGACCAGGGCACGAACCCGTGTCCCCTGCATCGGCAGGCGGACTCTCAACCACTGCGCCACCAGGGAAGCCCGAGATTTATATTTTTAAACTCCTATATTAGACAAGAAGAAGGTTTAACAATAATGATCTGATGTTCCAGCTTAATAAACTTGAAAAAGAGCAAATTAACCCAAAAGTAAATAGAAGGAAACAATAGATATGAGAAGAAATCAATGAAAAAAAGAGCAGACAGAAAAAATTAAAGCCAAAAGCTGGTTCTTTGAAAAAATTAATAAAATAAATAATCTATTAGATGGATTAATCAAGAAAAAAGAAAACACAGATTACTTAAATCAGGAACGAAAGAGGGGTTACTACTACAGTGTCTACTGACATTAAAAGACTATAATGGGGGCTTCCCTGGTGGTGCAGTGGTTGAGAGTCCGCCTGCCGATGCAGGGGACGCGGGTTCATGCCCCGGTCTGGGAAGATCCCACATGCCGCGGAGCGGCTGGGCCCGTGAGCCATGGCCACTGAGCCTGCGCGTCCGGAGCCTGTGCTCCGCAATGGGAGAGGCCATAACAGTGAGAGGCCCGTGTACTGCAAAAAAAAAAAAAAAAAAAAAGAGTAATATGGCAGAATAAGGACCCCTGAAAATTCTGCCTCCATAAAAGAAAACTAGCAAAAATTGTCAGGATCAACTTTTTCAGAACTCTGTAAATTAGCAAAAAGCTTGTAACAATTCAGAAAAATGCTTATTCAAAGAAAGTGGTTGAATCTTGGTAAGAACAGCAAGCTTTGTGGGGTTTTAACTTGACCTTTTCCCATTACCCCCACCCTAGCTCCACGGTAGTCTTAAAAACTAATAGTCTGCAAATAACTCCAAGCCCTCGGAAAACACTGGGAAACTTATTGGTTTTAGGCACTTAAGGAAATCCTTATCTCGTCATTAGCTGATCACGAAGCTAACCAAGCAGAGAGGTTAGAGAAACACATGATGAAGAATACACACTTTAAGGAATTAATTCAGAAAAGTCACTAAACAAATAACAACAACAAACAGCCACAACAACAAACCCTGGGAAGGGGGGAATCTGGTGTCTACAGTGCCACATTGTATTATTTTAAATGTCCATATCCAGCTTTGAACAAAAAATCGATGACAATTGGTGATACACAGAAAGAAACAAGAAAACATGGCTCATATAAGAAAAAAAAATCAACAGAAACTGTCCCTGAGTAGGCACAGATGTTGGACTTTCTAGACAAATACTTTACAACAGTTATTTTAAATATGTTCCAAGAACATTAGGAAATCATGTCTAAAGAAATAAAGGAAAGCATGAGAATGATGTCTCTTTAAATAGAGTATCAGTAAGGAAATAGAAATTATTATTATGTTTTTAAAAGAACCAAATGGAAATTCTGGAGTTGAAAAGTACAATAACTGAAATGAAAAATTCACTAGAGGGGCTCAACAGCAGATTTGATCAGGCAGAAGACAGAATTCATGAATCAGGACATAGATCAATTGAGATGATTCAGTCTGTGAAACAGAAAAGAAAAAGAATAAAGAAAAATGAACAGAGGTTCAAACACCTGTGAGATATCAACAAGCTCACCAACATACACATGATGGGAGTTCCTAAATGAGAGGAGAGGAAGGAGGGCAGGAAGAAAATTGGAAGAAATAACAAAGGAATAAAAAGAGTATATTAGAAAATATTTAACACAGAAGAAGGCAGTAATGGAGAAATTGAAGAGCAAAAAAGATATATAACATAAAAATAGGTAGTGAATGGCAGATGTAAATCCTACTTCTTAGTGATTTAATGTAAATGGATTAGATGCTCCAATTAAAAGGCAGAGACTGGCAGAATGCACAAAAAACATGATCTGACTACATGCTGTCCACAAGAACCACACTTTAGTTTCAAAGACACAAATCGGTTGAAAGTAAAAAGACAGAAAAAGAGACAACATGCAAATAGTAACCAATAAGAAGACAGATCACATTTGGGTCTCAATAAATTTAAAGGATTGAAATAATACAAAGTATATTCTCTAACCACAGTGGAATGTATTTAGGTAGGTCTTAGTAAATATCTACTGCACAGAATTTGATAAACATAAAGTATGCCCCTCTTAGTGTTCTTCACTGGCTAACCAGCCTTTTAAAACTTCTCTGCCTGGAAGGAGAGTTCTACAAGCCTTCTGGCATGAGTCAGGTCACCTCGCACACAAGAAATAGGTCAGAGGGGATTTCATAGTGTTCATTTCCTGGAAACTGCTCCCCATGGGGGCGGGGCAGCATTTTATAGTAGCAAATGCTTTGCTTCTGGAATCAGATAGTCTGGATGCCAATAACCACTACCTTAGGCAAGTTATTTAGTTTCTCTAAGTCTCAGTTTTCTCATTTGTACCATGAGATAACTATACCTCAAAGATTTAGTGGGAGAATTAAATGAGGTACTAAATAGATAAATACATAAATCTTAATTTCCTACCCTCCTCATTCTTCCGTCTTCCTTCTTCTCATGCAAATAACAACGCAATATGAAAGAGAAGCAATGGGGTAAAGAGTCTTGAAGGAATAGAGTTACTATTACTATATTACTATAGCAATTACCATTACTGTTACTATTACTACAGGAAAAGCGAGAATTAGGATATTAGATAAAGCAATCCCGAGCTAGTATCCCAGTCCTATTTTGTATAAAATACGTGACACTCATCTGTAAAATGATAAAATGACTTCTGTCTTGTAGTGCTTACAAGGCTTATAAGAGATTATAAGGATATCTATGACTTGTCTAGCACCCAGCAGGTGCCCCATAAATGGTAGCGATCACTATTAGCATTGACCTTGTCCTCCATTTTGCTGCCCACCCTATCCCCAAAGCAAACGCCAGCTTTACTCCTCCCCAAACACTGTCTTTCTCTTTGCTCCCCATCCCCTCTCTTGAACACGTCTCCCTTATTGTACACCCACTTTATCGGCACCCAGGCCAGAGCAGGGAGGGAAACAAAGCTAAAAATAAACGAAAGGAAATAAACCTAAATAAACAATTGTGAGAAAAATGTTTCAAAATTATATTTGTGTGTGCGTGTGCACGGGCAAGTGTGTATGTATGTGTGTGAGAGGAAAACTTTGTTAAACTGGGATGAATCCGAACTCCAGTAAAGTAGAAATGGAAAATAAAATAAAATAAAATAAAAAAGCATGTTATATCGGCGGCATGGAAAGAAATCACCAAGTTTAAGCCTGAGCGTGTGGGTGTGTGACCATGGGCTCCAGCCTGCAGAGACTGTAAGCCGATACGCCAGCGCCCAGGACCAGGGAAGAGAAAGGAAGGATTAAAAAAAAAAAAAAAAAAAAAAAAGGCAGTCAGTCGTTTACTGTTCCTGCAGTTATTTTTTTAAGACCCTGTCCTGATAAGACAGCTTGCTCGCGGGGGCGGTGCGGACAACTCCTGTCCGGATGAGTTCTCCGAAGGAAGGTACCTGCTGCAGGGGCTTCTGTGCAGTAGTCCCCTCACTCCCGGGATCCGGGGTTCACCACGCGAGGCGTCAGTTTTCTCATCCGCAGAGTGGCCGCAAGAACCCCCTGGTGGTCGAGAGGCTCTTCTGCAACCCCGAGCCCAGCGCCCCGCACCCAACCCCCGGAAACCACCGGGGTACGAACGTCGCAACTCGCACGTCACAACCCCGGGGGCCCCGCGCGGCCCGCCCCACCCACCACGCTCCCCGCCTGCCCCACGTGACTTCCCGAAAGGCCCGGGGACCGCCCCTCCCGCCGCTCAGTTTCGTTTCCTTGGCGGCCTCCGGGCGGTAGTGCAGCAGACGCGGCAGCGGTTCCAGCGCGTCCCGTCGGGTTCCCCCAGGAGCGCCATGGCGGAGCTGTGCCCCCTGGCCGAGGAGCTGTCGTGCTCCATCTGCCTGGAGCCCTTCAAGGGGCCGGTCACCACGCCCTGCGGCCACAACTTCTGCGGGTCGTGCCTGGACCAGACGTGGGCCGTCCAGGGCCCGCCGTACCTCTGCCCGCAGTGCCGCACCGGCTTCCAGACGCGGCCACAGCTGCACAAGAACACGGTGTTGTGTGCGGTGGTGGAGCAGTTCCTGCAGGCCGAGCAGGCCCGTCCCGAGATCCCCGACGACTGGACGCCGCCCACCCGGGCCGCCGCCCCCAACGCGGCCGGCCAGGTGTCTTGCGACCACTGCCTGCAGGCGGCCGCCGTCAAGACGTGCCTGGTGTGCATGGCCTCCTTCTGCCAGGAGCACCTGCGACCGCATCTCGACAGCCCCGCCTTCCGGGACCACCCGCTGCAGCCGCCCATCCGTGACCTGATGCGCCGCAAGTGCCCGCAACACAACCGGCTGCGGGACTTCTTCTGCCCTGAGCACGGCGAGTGCATCTGCCACATCTGCGTCGTGGAGCACAAGACCTGCTCGCCTGCGCCCCTGAGTCAGGCCAGCACTGACCTGGAGGTAGGGGTTGGCGGACAAGGGCCCAGAGGGGCAGCCTGGGCCTGCTGGGTTGTGCAGAGGGCACCAGTGTGGGCATCTTGGCCTCCCTGGATCACCTGGGTGCGGGGGATGGGCCTTGCTGGGCCTGAGATCAGGGCAGGGGCATCCCCAGGGTCCATGTAGAAAGGGGCTGGGAGAACATACAGCCCTTCTGGATCATTCCTGGTCCACCTTCTCTGCCCCCACCTCTCTCACCCATTAAACCGAGGGACGTTGCTTGCCTTAAGCCTAGCACTTGTCTGACATGTTTAGTACAGGGTTTTGAACATCAGATATGAGCGCTAGAGGTAACCTCTGTTCTCTCAATAAATCCTGGTGGCACCCAGGAGGTGGGTATAATTAGTTATTTACAGCTGAGGAAGTGGAGGTTCCGAGAAGTTATCCCAAGTGGCCAAGTGAGCACTGGGCCCCCAGCTGGTCTGACTCCACATTTGCCATTTCTCCCTATGGACCAGCCTCAAAGCCAAGTCCGCAGAGTTCAGAGCATAGGACATTCCTGAGGTCATGTGAGAAAAAGCCTTTGGTGAGCCAGAGACTTCCAGTGACCAGGGAGAACAGTTATGGGTGGGAGGGTGGGCAGAGTGCCAGGAATCCCTGGATAGGATGCACAGCCAAACTCCTGCACCGTAGCGCCCTATATAGTTCCTGTGCCACTTTAAAGCACAGGACTGGCCCTCATCAGTAAAGTGAGGAGGTGGGACTGGGTGGATTCATTCCTAAGGGGCCTTCTGGGACTGTGATGATTTCAGTGGTTTGGGGATCATAATTTCCCCCTGTGGACTCGAGGCAGAGGCTGAAAGGTGCAGTCTAACTACCTTTTATTGTATCAGTCTGAGCTCCAGAGTGAAGCCTGATTTCCTTTCACTCTCGCAGTGAGTGCTGTCAGGGAGAACAAGGGCTGTCCTTGTGTCATCAAAGGAGACATGAGGCCTGTGGGAGGCTTGCAGTGGCGCCAGGGCCAGGGTGAAGGCTTTGCTCCCGTCCGGGCACGGCTCCTCCCTGGCCTGGTCTGCTTCTCCAGTCTGAGCTGGGTTTCTGTGTACTTCCTCCCTGAGTCCCAGAAGTCAGACCTCAGGCAGTGCCTGACCGTTGACTTTGGAGGTACCACCATCTCAGGCCCAACCTACCTGGGTCTCTCCCTGTTGCAGGAAAGAACCTGCCTGGCCTGCGGAGGCTGGAGACCTGCTGTGCCCCGCATCCTCTGTAGTTCAGGGCAAGTCACTGAGTTCTCGGAACCTCATCTTCATCCATAAAATGGGATTCATAGCATTCCCTCCCCACCTCCAAGGGTGACCAGGAGGCTCCGGAGGGATGAACTGTGTGGGAAGTGCCTCAAGGCAGGCCCCAGAGTCAGGCTGGTTGACACGGGCTCTGACCGGAGCTGGATGTTGAGATCTGGGTTTGAATTCTGGGTCTGCTTCCTAGCTAGGAACTCCAAAAAAGGGCGCAATAATAGTACCTATCTCAGAAGGTTTTTGGGAGGATTAAATGAGGTGTTCCATAAATGGCGTTTGACAGTTCGCTAATGCTCCATAGAAGTGCCACTATCATTTCTGTTACTCAGAAATTCCCTGAGGAGCGTTTGCTGCATGGAGGGTGTTAGGCTGCCCAGATCTTCTTTGCCTCAGGATGCATGGTTCTGAGGACTAGAGCAGCCTGGCTCCTATCGAAAGACCCTTCTAGAAGTTCTTATCCAGGAGGCTGAAGGCAAGTAGAAGCAGAAGGACCCATTTCCGCCTGGTCTGGAGCCCCAGCTCCCTCTCAGCCTCCAGGGCCCGGAGCTGGAGTCTGCGCCCAGATCACTTGTATGCCATACACACCTGGCTTTTTAATCCTTTTAGCAAGGCTTTCCTGCCATCTCTCCCCTACCCCTCGTTGTCCCGGCTTGCTGAGTCCTTTAACCTGTCTCCTTTTCCAGCCCTGCTGCTGGTCAGTAGTGGTGGCCCAGCCGGCCCAGCTTGGCTCGGCCACTGGTGTGGGGCGGACTCAGGACTCTGGTGCCTCCCACGTGGAGGACCCAAGTCCCCAGTCTGTGAAGGGATCCTCAGAACTTAGAAAAGTTCTCTACCCTTGATTAGGGGATTGTTGCTGCTGTCAAAGTCCTTGGGTGGCTTTCCTTTCGTCATCTATAGCCCTGTGGGCCCCTCTCGACTATCAGGGGACTGTTCTATGCATTTGATTAATGGTGGGTAAAATCTTTCAAAATATAGGGTTCAGGGGTGTACTACTAAGAGTGAGTCTTGGAGGTGAAACATTTGGCAGCCCCCAGGTATTCTGAGGTCTCTTCCAGCCCTGAGACCTGTGAGGCCAGATCTGCCTGGGCCTGGCCTTCTGCCTTTGGCCCACAGTTCATCTTGGCCACTGTTAGAGACCAGGTCAAAGGGCACTGTCACAGAGGTCACATCTGAAACACTATCAATGACTTGGGCTTTTGGGGTTGAGTTAGTGTGGCCTTGGTCTCTGCTTCTAGCCTTTACATGTGACTCTCTCTGGGTTGTTCAAATCCAGAGTCAAGGTCACTGGTGGAGTTGGAGAGGCAGGGAAGAGGAAGGGAGGGCCAGAGTATTGTTGAGCCAGCTAGTTAGGGGACGTACCTTTTTTTCTAGAGTTTGCCTGTGCGCTCAGTTTGGACACAAGTCTGTAATTGTAACACCAGGATCTTGGAACAGTAGTTAATAGCGATGTGACCTAGGGCAAAGCCACTTAATTACTGTGCTTCAGTGACCTCATCTGTAAAGGGGGGATAACCCTCTACCTCCTAGTGTTGTCTTTAGCTTTACATAGTTAATACATGGAAAGCACTAGAACAATGCCTGGCTTGGAGTAAGTACATGATAAACACTAGCTGCCATTATGGTAGTGGTGGTGGTGATTTTCTTACCCATTTCTATGCCCCAACATTTCACCTGAATAGGGTGAAATTGGATATTGATTATGAAAATTTATGGCAATACTAAGAGGCCTTGGGTGATATTAGCTTCCACTGTGCATAATTTACCTTTGTATCTGAAGGCTAGGGGCCTAGCCATTCTGAATCACCTTAGTTCAGTTTCAGGGACTGAACTGTCGATGGCTGCTTTACTGCTGGTTCGTCCCTATTCCTAGGGTTTAGCCCTTGGAGGTCCCTGCCTGTGGGGCTTATCAAGTGAGCCTTAGACTCTGATTTTTGTCCACCTGCCTCTCCGAGGCTGACAGAGGCCCTCCCAGCTGTCTTCCGGAACTGGCAGATGGTTCTGGGAGAACAACCCCCGATGCCAGGCTTATCTCTCCGGGTTTCCTTCTTCTGGATCTTAATTACATAATCCTTCCCTGCCTTCTTAGCTCCCCATTGGTTTTTAGTAGATCCCCCTCCCCCAATATTTTGTCTGCTTTTCTGGTTGTTTGCAGTGGGAGGCTTGGTTTGAACAACCCCATCTGCCACTTTCTGAAGCAGCTGCCCCAGCTCGTTCTGTCTGTGTGAGCTTGACCACCTTACTGTCCTCTTTGCCTCAGTTTCATCATCTATAAAATGGGTGCTAGTGAAGAAGCTCGTACTAATCCAAGCTGAAATTTACTAAGGCCATTTGTCCTAAGATCCAGGCACTGTGCTGAGGACTTACACTGCTTCAGTTAATTCTCCTACTAGCCCCGCGGGGTGGGAACAGTTGCGTTGATATCTATTTCATGGCCAAAGAAACAAGTGAGAGACAGTTGGAGAGCTGGGTATTGAGTCTGGTCTGTCTGGCTCCAAATCCTATCCCTGTAACTTCTTTACTATCCAGTTCCCCTGAAAGGATGAAAGGAGGCAGTAAATATGAGAATGCTTCAAAAAGCTACAAGCAGGGGCTTCCCTGGCGGTCCAGTGGTTAAGACTTCACCTTTCAGTACAGAGGGTGTGGGTTTGATCCCTGGTCAGGGAGCTAAGATCCCACATGCCTCGTGGCCAAAAAACCAAAACATAAAACAGAAGCAATATTGTAACAAATTCAATAAAGACTTTCAAAATGGTCCACATCAAAAAAAAAAACTTAATAAAAAAAATAGCTACAAGCAGGTGAGACTTGGGGTGGTGGAAACACCTGTGGGATAGACTTGAGGGCAGTCGCTGGTGTTGGGTGCTGGTGAGGGGCTGGATGGGGTGTTTTCTCACTCGGTTTGTTTTCTCTGCAGAACAAGTTGAGGCATAAACTGACTGTCACGTACAGTCAGATCAACGGGGCGTCGAAAGCACTGGAGGACGTGAGAGCCAGGCAGCAGGACGTGCGGGTGAGTGACAGGGCTCCCTGCCACCAGCCTGGCCCTGGAGCCTCCCTTCGCCTCTGGGGAGGACAAGGCTTGTGTCAGGTTCACTCACAGTGTCAGAATTCAACTTCAACCTTGCAGAACATGCAAAAAGCTATGTGCCCAGAGAGATCCTTCACAGACTCAAAGCCTACCTACAAGCCCAACCATTAAAAATTAGGGTTAAAATATAGTAATATAAGAAGTGGTTATGGGGCTTCCCTGGTGGCGCAGTGGTTGAGAGTCCGCCTGCCGATGCAGGGGACACGGGTTCGTGCCCCGGTCCGGGAGGATCCCACATGCCGTGGAGCGGCTGGGCCCGTGGGCCATGGCCGCTGGGCCTGTGCGTCCGGAGCCTGTGCTCCGCAACGGGAGAGGCCGCGACGGTGAGAGGCCCGCGTACCATGCAAAAAAAAAAAAAAAAAAAAGTGGTTATGATTTAAGGGGGAGAAAAACAGGAAATAAAAGTTGCATCTATTTATTTTTAAAAAGTGTATTTGTTTCTAGGGTGACTGTAACAAGTTACTGCAGCCTTGGCTTACAACAGAAGTGTGGTCTCCCACAGTTCTGGAGGCCAGAAGTCCAAATTCAACGTGTCGACAGGGCCACACTCTTTCCGAAGGTTCTGGGGAAGAATCCTTCCTTGCCTCTTCCAGCCTCTCGTGGCTCAGGCATTCCTTGGCTTGTGGCTGCATCACTCCAATCTCTGCCCCTATTTTCACATGGCCTCCTCCGTCTTCTCCTTTTTTGTCTCTAATAAGGACACTTGCTATTGGATTTAGAGCTCACCTGGGTAATCCAGGATGATCTCATCTCAAGATTCCTACCCTAATTACATCTGCAAAGACTCATTTTCTAAGTAAGTTCTGAAACGTGGACATATCTTTTGGGGGGCTGCCTTTCAACCCGTTACAGGAAGTATAGGAAAAAAGACTGGAAGGAAATATAGTAAAGGAATAGTAGTGCAAGTGTTGGAGTGGTAGAATTAGGGATATTTTTTTCCCTCTAGTTTTTTTACAGTTTTTAGAAGGTTACAATGCTTTTATATTGAAAGAAGATTTGATTTTTAAGCATCCTGGTCTGGAGCCGCAGCATTCAGTTTTATTGCCACAGCTGTGGCTTAATTAGATGAAATCTGGGTTAGAATACCAGCCTGTGTTGGCAGATCTCTGAGCCTTAGTTCTGAAGCAGTCACAACTTCTTTCCAGAGCTGAGTTATGAGGCTTAAAGGAAAGGATGCACATGAACATACCTGTATCAGTTGGGGGGCAGGCTAAACTGCTGTAACAGAGGCACCCCTCAAAATCAGAGGTTTAAATAAGATAGCCGTTTATTTTGCTTCCTGTGACAGTTCAGGTGAAGAACCCAGGCTAGTGGGACCTGAGCAACCCAGGCTACTGGGATGGCTGTGCTCCACGTGATCCTTCAGAGTTCAGGATCTTTCCTTTTTATTGCCCTTCCTCATCTCTTTGGTTGCAGCTGGGTCACCATTACGTCTTTTCTCTAGCCTGTGAGAAGGGGGACAGGGAAGGAGAGTGTTGCCATTATCACTTTTGCTCCTGTTGTGAGCAGCTTAGTCACATGACCAAGCCCAGCTGCAGGGGATGCTGGGAAATGTAGTCTGTGGCTGGGCAGCCACGTGCCGGTCTAAACTCCAGGGGTGTTTTCTTACTGACGGGAGCAGAAGGAGGATGAATACTCAGCGACATTGGTAGTCACATTGGAGGTGGCAGGGTAAACTGTTGGTTAAAGAAATAATTGAATTCCCGGGACTTCCCTGGTGGTCCAGTGGTTAAGACTCCGTGCTTCCACTGCAGGGGGCACGGGTTCAATCCCCAGTCGGGGAACTAAGATCCCATATGCCGCGCAGTGTGGCCAAAAAAGAAAGAAAAAGAAATAATTGAATTCCAGTCTTCCTGTCCCTCTTATGTGTGTTTCTGTTTGTCACGTTTGATTCTGAGCCACTGAGGTTTCCCAACATGTAAAGTGAAACTGCAGCTTCTAGAGCAGTGCTGTCTACTAGAGATATAAAGTGAGCCTTATACTGTATATAACTCTTAATTTGAATAACACATGAAATTAATTTTAATAATATATTTTATTTAACTCAGTATATCCAAAATATTATTTTAATCAGTATAAAGTATTAATGAGGTATTTCAAATTCCTTTTATTTTACACTTATAGCACATCTTAACTTGGACTAGCCATAGTTCAAGTGCTCTGTAGCTACATGTAGCAAGTAGCTATGGTATTGGATAGTGCGGTTCTAGAGGAAATTTTCTAGAGCAGCTTCATACCCTTTAAAAAAATTACTCATGAACTGCTTTCCAGCTTAAGAAGTAAAATATCGCCATGGAAGATGAAGCCCCTGCTTTGCTTCTCCCTTTTTATATTCCCCTTCCTCTCTTCCAGAAGTAACCACTATCCTGAATTAATCCATTCCCATGTGTTTCTTTATACTTTTGATATGTATGTATGTATTCCTTTGGCAATAAATACCACCATTCTGTTTGTTTCTAACCTTTATGTAAGGAGCATCATACTGTACGTCTTCTTCTACAAGTTGTTTTTCCCTTATTACTGTTTAATATTCCATCCTGTGAATAATTTTCCGTCTTCTATTGATAGACATTCAGGTTGTTTCCAGGGTTTTGCTAATTCAAACAGTGCTGCTTAGAGCATTCTTGTGTATCTCTTGGGCAGGTTCTGAGATTTTTTTCTTTCTTTATTTACTCGGTTGCATGGGGTCTTAGTGGCGGCAGGTGGGCTCCTTAGTTGCGGCTCCAGGACTCCTTAATTGTGGCTCGCCAGCTCCTTAGTTGCGGCACGTGGGCTCCTTACTTGCGGTTCACGGGCTCCTTAGTGGTGGCATGAGAACTCTGAGTTCCAGCATGCATGTGGGATCTAGTTCCCTGACCAGGGATTGAACGCAGGCCCCCTGCATTGGGAGCACGGAGTCTTATCCACTGCGCCACTAGGGAAGTCCTCAGATTCTCTCTAGAGTATATTCCTAGACTGAGTTGTTGGGTCAAAGGGTATGAGCACCTTCAAATACGCCAGGTCTTGCTCTCCAAAGTGGTTGCGTCTGTTTGTATTCCCATGAAGTATAGGTAAGAGTTCCTGGCGCTCCATGTCTCAGGCTTAGCTTTTTTTGCCAGTCTGATGGATGCCCTCTTGTTTTGGCTTCTCAGGAGGCTGCACACATGAAGATGGACCAGCTTAGACAAGAATACATGGAAATGAAGGCTCTCATTGATGCCTCAGAGGCCAACTCCACGCGAAAGATAAAGGAAGAGGAGAAGAGGGTCAGCAGCAAGTTCGACAACATTTATCAGATTCTCCTCAAGAAGAAGAATGAGATCCAGACCCTGAAGGAGGAGATTGAACTTGCCCTGAGCAAGGGGGACGAGTATGAGTTCCTGGAGGTGGGTCCAGATGCGGACGTTGAACACGCTTTCTGTCTAGCGTCACGATGTGGACTGTGGTGCACGGGGGCCCTCGAGGAGCTGAGGCTGTATGAGGTCATGGGAAGCATCCCTGAGACACATGCTGTGTTAGTTTTCTACATTTCATGACAACTTACCACACACTGAGTGGCTTAGAAGAACATCTGTCTGTTATCTCACGCTTTCTGTGGCTCAGGGCATGGCTGAGGTCTCACCAGGCTACATTCCTTCTGGAGCTCAAGGTTGTCTTCCAAGCTCACATTCTTGTTGGCAGAATTCAGTCCCCTGTGGTGCAGGACTGGGGTCCCCATGTCCTTGCTGGCTGTCAGCAGGGGCCACCCGCAGTTCCTAGAGGCTGCTGGGATTTCCTCGCTGTGTGGCCCTCTTTCGAGTTGGCAGCCGGCTTCTTCAAAACCAGCAGAGAACTTCTCCCTCCAGGAAAGCCCAGTTCCTTTTTTAAGGACTTTTACCTGATTCAGTGAGGCCCACCTGGGAGAATCATCTTTTTGATTAACTCAAAACCAACAGATTTGGGATCTTAATGACATCTCAGTAGTCCTTCAGTTTTTCCATGTCATGTAACCTAACCATGGAGTAATATCCTTTCATACTCAGTGTCATGCTCATACTCAGGAGGAGAGGATGTATAGGATGTGTTCCCGGGGCAGGCGGGAGTCTTGGGGGCCATCTTAGCATGCTGCCTACTGCATAGGCCTCCACCGCTTGCCTCCATCCCGCCCCTGCACAGCCCCTGGAATTGTCTCTCTAAAGCACAGGCACCACTCCCCGCCCTTTCTGATTTCACATTCCCGCAGGGCCTTGGTGACCAGCCTGCCTTTGCCAGCCACCCCCTGCCCGTGCCCCGTCCTCTGACCACAACAGAGCACCGCTCCGATGCACCGGGCATCGGGAGGGAATGCCGTGGCCGGCCTCTGCCTCGTACACCCCGTCCTTTGTCCAGGGCAACCCCAGTTCCCCCATCTTCCTCAGATCCCGTTATTCTCCCATTGCTGGTGATCCGGAGCATGTCACCCGCCTCTGCTCTTGCCCTCGACAACGTTGTTTTAGATGTGCTTGTTTTCATGTCTATTTAAAAGGCTGTCAGGGGGCGGTCCAGTGGTTAAGACTCCGTGCTCCCAGTGCAGGGGGTGTGGGTTCAATCCCTGGTCAGGGAACTAAGATCCCACATGCCGCACAGCGTGGCCAAGGCAAAAAACAGGCTGCCAGCTCTTTTCGGGTGGGGCCCTTCATCCTCCTAGCATGTCCAGTGCACAGCAGAGTGTCTGGCATGTGGCAGATGTTCTGGGGAGGCTCGTTGCTTTGGTGACGTGCTGCTTTGACACGTCAAAGGCCCAGATTCCATGTTCAGGTCCTGAGGAGGGACAGGAGTGCCTGGCAATCTTCTCTTCTCTGTTCAGGATCTTCTAGCCACACCTAGGCTGGATGGCATGAAGTTTCATCTCACGTGCTCATTCCTGTTTGTTGACCTAGCTGCCTTGAGCTCTTACAGAAGGATTCTGAGTCCACATCTGGTCCTCTTGATACTGTAGGACATGATTTGGTCTCCAAGTTTGGGACCTTCTGTAAGATCCTTCTTTTTCGTTGGATATGTGGCTGAATCCTGCAGCCTTCTGGTCATTCCTGTCTATTTTCAGGACATGTGTTCAGAGCTGGTCCTTGAGGGATGGAGATGGTGATGAGTCTCCTGTACTTTTTCAGCCACAGCTGGAGGGGTGGAAAGAGCATTATCCGTGGGGGTCAGGAGATCTGGGTCCCAGCTTTGTCCCTGCCACTAATTGGCAGAGGTCCTGGCAAGACACTTGTCATTTTTTTTGTTTGTTTTTTTGCGGTACCCGGGCCTGTCACTGTTGTGGCCCCTCCCGTTGCGGAGCACAGGCTCTGGACGCGCAGGCTCAGTGGCCATGGCCCACAGGCCCAGCCGCTCCGTGGCACGTGGGATCCTCCTAGACCGGGGCACGAACCCATGTCCCCTGCATCGGCAGGCGGACTCCCAACCACTGCGCCACCAGGGAAGCCCGACACTTGTCATTTTTGACTTGGGTTTTCCCATCTGTAAGGTGAGCGACCTCTGAGGGTCCTTCCAGCTCCAGATCGCTGTGTCTTGAAGTGGCACTTTAACCCCCAGTGACCTCTGGCTCTAATTTGAGAGGCTGATGAGACTTAGTGCCCATGGGCACAGGGAAGCTCCTTCTGGGGTTCATGAGGCCTGAGCCCAGGCCCTGGCTTCACCAGAGCTGCCTGAACTAACCCCCTGGCTTGTTGCAGAAAGCAGCAAAACTGCAAGGAATCACAACGAAGCCAGTCTACGTCCCCAAGGTGGAGCTGAATCACGAGCTGATAAAGAGTGTCTGTCAGGGCACCTCTGAGCTCAAAAATGATCTGAAGCAATACTTCAGACAGACCCAGGACAAGAAGCCTGAGGAGCTCAACATCCCAGGTAACTATTAGCAACCTCCTATGCTTTCCACTGGGACCCCTGAAATGGGATGTGTCCCCTCAGTGTTTTGGGGTGGGAGAGAAATCTTGATCTGGAGAGCATTGGGGCTTGAGTTTCGGGCGTTACAAAACATCTGCCCTCCATCTAGGAGGTAGTGGGGAGTTTTTGCCTCATCCTGAGATTGTAGCTGTCCTTCCTAAAATATTTTTTGGGGCTGGATGTTACGAAGGGTCTTTCTAGATAGGCTTTTTTTTTTTTTTTGTCTGAGCCTGAGGTTGGCTCAGATGGGTTGAATGGATTCTGGGTTGTCAGTGTTATTTGGTAGGGAAGTGGCTAGTTTGGGGGTCAGAGAAACATGGAATTCCTCCTTGATACCCCCTACCCTTCCACTTACATCCAACCCATTGTCAGATTTTGCCTCTTAAACATCTCCTGATTCAGTCAGCTGATTTCACTGCCAGCCACCATTCACCTGCTCTCCGTTGCAATCACCTGTGGCAGCTTCCTAACGAGTCTCTCTGCATCCACTCCTGTTGCAGCTGGAGAGGACTTTCCAGGACGCAAATCTGATTTCTTGGCGCCTTCTCCCCTGCCTCCTGTTCAGAGACTTTCCATTGCTTTTAGATTGCAGACCAGACTCTTGACCCTGGCTGTCAACCCCTGCCTGGTCAGGCCCCGTCTGTCTCTTTAGCCCTGAAGTTACCGCCCCCTCCCATACATCGCTCTACACTCTACAATTCTTCAAATATGTTAAGCTTAAAAAAAAAAAAAAGTTAAGCTTCCTGCCACAGGGCCTTTGTACATGCTCCCCCACTGCCTAGAGGGCTCACACTCCACCATCTTCACCAGGTGACCCCTCTCACCCTTCAGAGATCAGTTGAAACATTACATTTCTCAGCAAACCTCCCCCGTTGCCACTCCTGCTCCTCAGCCCAGGTTGCCGGGTCCTTATCATCCCTTGGGGCCCTTTGCGCACCTGTCATTTTACTCCTCCTTGCCATTTCCGTGTGTCTCCCCCACCAGACTGTGATCACTGAGGGCAGGGGCTGGGTCTGTTTTCATCCAACACTCTCCCCAGCGCCTGGCACAGAGGGGAAAGCCATTGATGAATTAGCCCTGCATATGTGTTTTCCTGCTGTGTCAGTGATCACTGGTCTGGGGACGGAGGGATGAGAGAAACCAGAGGGAAAGGAGCTACCACGACATGCCAGGCATCTTGATCTCACCACCACGAGCGAGGGGAGTCATCCCCGTCATACGTCGGAAGAAACCAAAGCTCAGAGACGGTTCAGAGGTCATGGAGCTGGGTGCTGGTGGAGGAAAGACTCCGCCCCGGCTGCATTTTAAGGCAGAGAAAAGAGGGAACACACCAGATCTGTCTTTCAGTTATCCTGTTTCTAGTGCTTATAAATGATGGGATGGGGAAGGTCAGCGGAAATCAACTTTGTAAGCCCTCTCCCCGCCTGCCGACGGCGGGGCTGGCTCCTAGGCTTGGTTTGGAAGAGCCGCATAGACTACCCTCTTCTTCTTTGGCACAGGGGGCCCTGGAGGACACGACCTGCCGCACACGCCGAAAGCCCCACGGCCTGTGAAGAAGATCCCAAGTGAGTAAAGTAACCCCACCTCTGTCCCTGGGGCAGCAGCGACTGTGGCAGGCGGTGCTCGGGCTGAGGCACTGGCAGGCGTCACGGCTCCTTGCAGTGGGGCACAGCCCATCCCAGGCTCCGCGGGGCCCGGGCGCACCTGGAGGCAAGTGCTGCCTGACCCCGCTGAGCGGCGGTGGCGGCAGGACGGGTGCAGGAGCCCTGCTGGGGCGCGCGGAGGACCGGCCATCAGCACTGGGTATTCTGACCGCCTGGAACAGCAAGATGACCGAAGCTGGCTTGTCTTGAGAAATACTTATGATGCCTGAGTTCTGGCGTTTGGGGTGACCCCCTGAGCAGAGGCTGAGCCTCACCATAGCCCAGTGCCGTTCAGCCTCGGGTTGGGATGTGTTTCTGCCATCACAGAGCTCGCTCTTCAGCCTTTTTTCCGTGTTGCCCTCCTTTGCTCTTACCTCTCAGGCCCTTTTAGAAATGTTTTTCCTAATCGCCCCCATCCATGAAATTTTAATACCACACATAGGATCTATCTGTTTATACACTGTGCTTTTATACCTAAAAAGGACACGTTTTTTCCATCCTTCTCTCCCCCTCACCTCCTAAGAATCAATTTTTGCTCCCCCTTGGGGGCGAAATCACCCTTGTTGAGGTGGGGCTGGGGTGAAGAATGGTCCTCAATTTCCTCATCTGTCAAATTCGGACCATAATGATGTCCACCTCATGGGATTATTGCGTGAGGTTCACATGGTACACTGATGGTGAAAGCTCTTTAAAGGACAGGCCTATGTCACCGAACTGTGGGCCAAAAAGTTAGTGAGGACGGAGGAGGGCTGCCCCCCACTGGGTGGCTGGGGTGAGAGAACTCCGGGCTGGTTTTTGTTGTTGTTTGCTTGGTGTCAGCGTTTAGTGGTTGTCTTTGGCAGACAAACGTGTGGTACCAGTTCCTGAGTGGAATGGGGTCGGGGACGGGGATGCCTGGGGCAGGTGAGGAGGGAGCCATCAGCGCAGCCTGAAAACGTGGAAGGGCACCTTGTGTGAAGAGGGAGGCGCTGTAAACCTGTGGCCTTCTCAAGGCACAGCCCCTGAAAGCCTCCTTCCCGCTGCCCCACCTCATAAGCCCCGCTCTTCACGCGAGTGAGCTGTGGGGGGGCTGAGGCGGGGAAACAGGCAAGGAAAGGGCAGGCTCATCACTGGATGAGGCTCCTAAGAATTGTGATGACTGGGGAGGGGGCCCTTTGCCTGAGGCCAAGGTCATAGCCCGGGGTCCTGCCAAGATGCTGGTCCAGTGGCAGTGGGCAGGAGAGGAGCAGTGGGGGAGATGGGGAGAGCGGGAACGACTCCTGAGAAATACGGCTCTGAAGCGGGAGGAATGGGGAGCCAGTGGGGCATGTGGGACCACGGAGGGTCTGGTGGGGAGAGGGAAGGGCTGGTCTGGAATGTACCGGATCCTGCAGGCAGGCAGGAACGAGATCCAAAACCCGCCTTGTCATTTCAGTGGTGGGGAAGGTGGCAGAAAGGGAACCTGAAATGTAGCCTGCTCAGACTTGAGCCCTCATCGCAATCCCAGGGGCTTGTAACAGACAGACTTCTGAGCCCCACCCCCAGACTCTCAGTTTCAGCTGGTCTGGGTGGGTCTGAGAATGTGCATCCCTACAGCTTCCCCGGTGATGCTGATGCTACTGGTCTGGGGACCACGCTTTGAGGATGGGTGTTTTAGCTAAACTCAGTTCCCACAGGCACACACTCGTGATAAAGACTAAAGACTAAAGACTATCGTGATACTTGGCAAGCACAGTTTTTTGGCTGGCTCCCTATGTGGGTCTTTTTTTGTGTTTGTTTTTGCATTTTTTCTTTTGTGGAGATATAATTTAATACTACAGTAAAATGCCCAGATCTTAAAAGTAGAGTTAGATTAATTTTGACAAATGCATACATCTGTGTTACCATTACCCAAATCAGGATAAAGATTTCCACTATTCCAGGAAATTCGTTCATACCCCCTCCCTACCAAAACCGTGATTCAGGTTTCTATCACCGTAGATTAATACGCCTGTTGACCCCTTATATTTTTCAAGTTAAAACATCCTAGCTTTATTTGTATGGGTCACATTAGTGCATTGATTGTTATTATGGTGTTTTGAAAGTGTCATTGTGTTTAAAATATGTTAATTCTGAAATTTTTCTTTTTCAGAAGAAGAAAAGAAACCCAAGAAACCTCGTAAGTTACGCATTTCTGCATCTTTTTGTTTCTTGAGTGCCTGAGTGTAGAACTAAATGCCAGCAGGGAAAGCTGAGCCATGGGTTTGGGGGTCTGAGGCTCTGTGACCGTGTCCCGTGCTGGCAGCCCGGCCTGGGCTTGGAGGAGGCAGGTGTAAACGCGTAAGACCAATAGGATGAGTGTTGCCCTGTCTGGACTCATTTGTGTCACCTGGCTGTCCAGGTGTGTGTTTGTGGAAGCAGCTCTTGAGAATCAGCGTGGGAGGGAGTATAGGCCATCAGGTCACTCTGTCATGTCCCCAACTCATGCGTCTCCTCCCTCAGCCCCAGTCACTGTCTCAGCCGGCAAGCTTCCCACCTTCGGAGCCCCAGAACGTTCAGTGGATCTCAAACAGACCGGCCAGGAGGGTGAGTTCTGGTGGGCCAGGGGCAGTGGGCTGCCCACTCTGAGTTTGTTCTGAAAACGTCTCTCTGTTCTTCATCCAGCTGAGGCCAAAGTCCCCACCGGCCCGCCGATCCTGGTGTCTCTCAAGGCCAAGGTGCTGGAGAACTTCCTAGCCAAGTCCAGGCCTGAGCTCCTGGAGTGTGAGTAGCTGCTGGCTTGCTCACCCTTGCCTCTGTCTAGCTTGGTCAGCCTCTCCCCTGGAGGACCCACCGTCCTCTACTCTGTCACATCCTTACTTGCTCCCCTCTGGCTTCCAGCCCGGAAGCGGTGGGAGTTCCTTCCTCCAGGCCAGCCTAGGGGCCACCCGCCCGTAGCTTCACCCACAGAGCATCCTCCACTTGTGCTCACTTCCACGCGGTGGCCATAACCTCTCTCTGCAAAGTGCGCTCTGGCCCTCTTTTCCCCACAGCCACGGCAGGCTCGGTGGGGAGCAGTGGATGCCTGGTTCTCGGGCCGGCGCCAGAGAACCTCCCCCCACCGCCCCCGATTTGTGGAGCCCCCTGTGCTCTGTGATACAGCCGTGTAAGCAGAGGAAGTGAGTTCTAGGGACTTAGGATCTTAGAGGACATTTTCCCAGGCCATTCATTTTGCCCTGGGGGAAAACCAGTGCAAAGTATCCCTCCCTGAGCCCCCGAGCCAGGGAGTGGCAGATAACCCCAGTCCCGAATCCCCAAGCTAGGGATTTGTCCTCCTCTGCCTGCTATCTCCCACTGGTCCAGGGTTCCCTGTGAGCGGAGGGGCAGAGATGGGTGTGTCTTGGGGAGGAGGTGGAGGGTGGGGACAGCACTCATCTCTGCTCTGTCTTCGGACTTGCCAGACCTGGCTGGAAGTGTGGCAGGAGGGGCGGGGGGGCCATGCTCGTGTCCCAACCAAGGAGCACGTTCAGGTCATCGGTGTGCTTACGGACCGTGATTGGTTCCTCGTTGCAACCGATTAAAGTCTAGACCGCTTAGCTCTCTACTTGTGGCTCCATGTGTCCCTCTCCTCCTGCTGTGGCCTCTGCGCTCCCAGCTGCCCAGCCTTCCCTGGTCCCAGCACCTGTCCACCGTCCTCGTGACCCCACGTTTGCCTTCACTGTCCCCTCTGCCGAGCACAGCCCTTCTCCCTCCTCTGCTGTCCTCTGTTTAGTTCTCCTCCTCTTCCTGTCGCTCATCTCCAATTCTAGCCCACCTGTGGAGTGTTCCCCCGTGCTCTCCCCACCCTTTAGCCGTTGCCCCGTGGCTGTGTCCCTCCAGCAGTGTGCCCGCCCTTTAGCAGAGTGCAGGGCCCATAGTGTTGTCATCACTGACGGGCTTGCCTTGCCTGTGGGAGTGTGAACTCCATGAGGCCAGGCACCATGTCTGGTTCATGGCTATACATCCTGCATAGGATCTGGCATAAGCCAGGGGCTCAATAAATGGTTTTAGATGGAGGAATAGACAGAGAGATGGGTGACTAATAGATGCACAGATGGCTGGATTGATGGATAGAGAGATGGACACATGTCTGCCTGGCTAGACAGAATGGATGGATGGATGGGTGGATGGGTGAAACAAATGAATAAATATGACCAGTTAGGGAAAGGATTGAAAGTGAGGGCACTTTGGGCTCCTTGTAATTGACTCCTTGATGCTCCCTTAGATACTATTAAAGTCATCCTGGACTACAACACTGCCCACAACAAGGTGGCTCTGTCTGAGAACTACACCATAGCTTCTGTGGCTGACACACCCCAGAACTACCGGCCACATCCCCAGAGGTTCACATACTGCTCTCAGGTGTTGGGCCTGCACTGCTACAAGAAAGGGATCCACTACTGGGAGGTGGAGCTGCTGAAGAACAACTTCTGTGGGGTGGGCATCTGCTATGGCAGCATGGAACGGCAGGGCCCCGAGAGCCGGCTTGGCCGCAACAGTGCCTCTTGGTGCGTGGAGTGGTTCAATACCAAGATCTCTGCCTGGCACAACAACGTGGAGAAAACCCTGCCCTCCACAAAGGCCTCGCGAGTGGGCGTGCTTCTCAACTGCGACCATGGCTTTGTCATCTTCTTCGCCGTGGCCGACAAGGTCCACTCGCTGTACAAGTACAAGGTGGACTTTGCTGAAGCTCTGTACCCGGCCTTCTGGCTGTTCTCCACAGGTGCTACGCTCTCCGTCTGCTCCTCCAAGTAGGCAGGCGGTGGACGCTTGGCCCGACTGCCTGTGCGGTGCCCAGGACTCTAGTGAAAGTGCCGTAGGTGGAGCTCTGGGGGAGGTTCCTGAGAGTCCCCCAGGGCTGAAAGGATGGGAGGGGAGCTGGTGAGGGTGGGAGGATAGGGAGACGGGCTGAGGGGACGGGTTTGGCCAGGGAAAGGGATGGGGCGATTGCGTTATGGGTGAGGAAGCCTTTCTGCCTCCTGGTGCCCATCAGGCAGGATGACCCCCTCCCCTGGTTCTGGTAGATCTCCAGGCTGCCGGGTGGCCGGGTGGGGCTTCGGGGAGTGAAGTCATTAGTACCCCTCTGCTCTTGGACATAATCTATAGCCACTGTGGGTCCTTCCTTAAGCCTCTGGTGTCTGCCTCTCTGCTGTCTGGAGTAGCCTTCAAATCTTGGAGTTTCGATGATTCTCTACAGAGCGACTTAACTCTATGGATTTTTAAAAAAATTCCAAAGTCATTGAATTTCATTATTACTCATCCTCCACTACCTACATGTGGGAGTTGGGGTGAATGCTCAGACTTCTGGTTATTTTCTGTGCTTGAGGGAAGCTGCGCACAACAGGTCTCCACCCAGACCAGAGTTTCCCAAAGAAGTACGTCCTTTTCCTCCACTGTTTCCCTTTCTGTCTTGGACCTCACCACCCCATCCGTGGTTTTAAAATGTTTAGTCCAACCGGAACCTTTTCAGTCTGAGGTTTCAAACCATAATCTGAATCAGCCTGTTTTGGATTTGTGATTCAGGGTCAAGGTGACCCAGGTCCCATGTGGCTAGAAACCCCTCCCACTCTCATGTATTATGAAAGGCATCTCAGCAGAGACGCCTTGGTTGCAACTACGGAGCTTTCTCCCCCTAGCCCAGGCTTTGGGGCAAGGCTCTTCACCAGGCAAGAGGGACCCTGACTGTGTTCACAGTTGGTGGTTTTGTTCTGATTAGAGCATCTTTTGCCTTCTTACTGATCACTCTCCTCAGCGATGGCCTCTGTTCCCCAGGATTGTGAGATCCTGCACTGGCTGGTGGAGATAGCACCGTGGCCAGCACAGCTGAACGTTCAACTAAGCCCGCTGTCAGGCAGACAGGCCAGGTGTGGCTGCCTCAGGGACCATACTAGGTCACCTGCTGGCCTGACTACCTATGGCCAGAAGGGCCTTCTGGCAGATCCATGGGAAACAGCAACATTCCTGTTCAACCCAGCACTGGTCCTTGTGTGAGTTAGAGGCCTGTCACCGGCCCTATAGCCCTTTCTACTTTCTTCCTCATTTGAGCCAATTCCAGATGTAGGAATTGACCGGGCAAAAGGTCAGGAAGACTTAAGGACCAGGGAGGAAAGAAGCTGCCAGGCTTAAGCACAAGGGCCTATTTTTCCTGCAGTGTTTCTGTGCAGTGAAAATAACCCCAGTCCAGTCAGGGCGGGAGTGAATGGATTGCTGGGATTTCCCAAGCTCCTTATATCCTGACATTGTCAGGATGTAAGTCCTGATCCCTAAAGTGAGAGAAATGTAACCTCTTGTGGTGAAATGTGCCCTGCTCTGGGCTTTGCCGAGAGGAGAGCTGAGGTCAGGCTCCTTGTGGTATGAAAAGGACAATACCACTGGAGACACAGGGACCCCCGGCCGTTCCATATGGATGTTTGACAAGTGAGCGCTTCTGGAGCCTTGTGCTGGGTCCCCAGGGCACTCTAGCCAGGCCCAGAGCAGTTGATATTTCTGACAGATGTGTTTGTCTGTGTCACCTCCCAACAAGCACTTCCACTTCCTTGGGAGAGAAATCATCTTTGCAGGGAAGATCCCCCTGCAATAGCTGAAATGTGGTTTTTAAAAGTTTTCTTCCTTTGCTCCTGGGAAGAAAAGTTCTTTGTTGATTCTTCTCTGCTCTTGGAGATGGTCCAAAGCATCTTCATTGACCTCCTGAAACAAAAGCCTTGTTTGAAGCCAGTTTATACTCGGGAAACAGCTGGGTTTAGAGGAGAATGCCGAAGATTAAACCATGGGTCCTGCTTGGGCTCTTCTGCAGAGACGAGGGCAGCCAAGAGGGCTGTTCGCTGATGATCCATCCTCCAGCTCAGGAAAGGGAAGCCTGAGCCCCTCTGTTGATGAGAGGCAAGCAGGTAACCCGAGGTGAGCCCTGTGTGGGTTCCTTGCGTGAACCGAGGGGCATCCCGAACCATTCTGTTTCCACCGGTGAGACTCTACGTCCCCTCCCTTGCCTTTCGGGGCCGGTGCCCGACACTAGAGTCCTAGAGTTGGGGGAAGTTTTGTGTTCATCTGACTTCCCGTTTTGCAAAGTAAGTCAGATGGGGAGGTATTGGATGACTCCACTCACGGCTCTTGACATCCCATTATGGAGGAGGTGCCTCCTTAGATGCCCCTGGTACCCTGAGGGAAGGGTCAGAACTTCCCACATACACAGATATAAAAACACTCTCCCAACCTAGGTATCAGGGGCTGTCTCAGTCACTCTGGTGTGATAAACAAAAGGTCAGGGTCAAGTTTTTGTTACTATTCAAGGGCTGGCTGATTGGTTCTCCTGTTATAATTACTCTGAAATGGGCCTGCGATCTATAACTAACACTGATACATTATTTCTTACCTTATCCTGCCCCACTGTATTGATTTTAATAATTAGGAGTATTTAAGCTTATATTCTTGAGCTTATATTTTTAAGAGTTGATTCTTTCAGAGATAATGAGGGCTGTAGACACAGATCTTCTGAAACCCACGAGAAATACTAGAGCCAAGGCTGGCTGACATGCCTTAGAAGCTTTGAATGCAATAAAGCTGTGTGTGGTATTGTTTCACACATGGCAGTGTGTGTAGAAAGTGTTACTTATCCTTCGTGCTGGAGTCCGCAAGCTGAGGTGTCCAAGGGCCTCTGGCTGCCCCCGACCCAGATGCCTGGGGGCTGAGATGTCAGCAGAACTGTAGCCCATTTGAGGCTGTCATGGGTGCGGGCTTTCGACGCAGAAATCTCAGCCAGATAAGATGTCCTTCTGGGCTTTGCATCAGGATGGGGGTGGGGAGGAAGGGGAGGGGTATGAGTGAAAAGGTAAATAAACCACAATGGGGTAATCAGGGAAACGGTGATGGAAGTGGGAGGGTTCGTTGTATTATGCCTTCTGTTGTTGCCTCTGTTTGAAAATCTCTATAATAAAAAGTTTAAAAAATGAAACAAAACCCAGCCAGCAGTGGGCCCTGTTCACGGCTTTTATCCTTGTTTGAAGAGAGGTCGGAGTTGTGGTTGGTGTGGACTTGAGGTGGTTGAATAATAATTTGACTGGCTGTTGTCTCTTGTTCCTGGTGGGGAGATACTAAATCCTTGGAATTTCCCCAGTAATAGGAGAGTCCTTATTATTCATGAGCCCCTTGGATCACACCTGAACTTATGCTACGAAGTGAGATGACCCAGGATCGGGGCTGGTCGGCAGAGAGACCAGGCGTGAGATTAGAGGGTTGGTCTCCTTGAGCCAGCCTCACCCCCGGGAGGGGAGAGGGGCTGGAAATCGAGTTGAAATATGCGGTCAGTGATTCAATCAGTCGTGCCTGATAAAAGCTGGGCACCCCGAAGATCTGAAACGGGAGGGAAGGGGGCAGGGCACAACCTTTGAAAGGAGGACACAGCCCTTGAGGACATGACCCAAACTGATGAGAAGCAAATGAGTCCGAGCTGGAGGACAAGTCGACTTCCACTAGACCTTGAGCCTCAGTATACACTCTTCTTCTGTTGAAATGTATTTATTTTATTTATTTTTATTTTTTGGCTGCGTTGGGTCTTTGCTGCTGTGCGCGGGCTTTCTCTAGTTGCGGCGAGCAGGGGCTACTCTTCGTTGCGGTGCGTGGGCTTCGCATTGCAGTGGCTTCTCTTGTTGTGTAGCACGGGCTCTAGGTGCACGGGCTTCAACAGTTGTGGCACGTGGGCTCAGTAGCTGTGGCTCGTGGGCTCTAGAGCGCAGGCTCAGTAGTTGTGGCGCACGGGCTTCGTTGCTGCGTGGCATGTGGGACCTTCCCAGACCAGGGCTCGAACCCATGTCCCCTGCATTGGCAGGCGGATTCTTAACCACTGTGCCACCAGGGAAGCCCCGTATACGCTTTTTGTAACACATCAGCAAGCTAAATGACACAGCCACAGGCGCCATGACAGTTCCAAGGCCGACCATAAGGATCAAAAAGTGGGTGGTGGCCCAATTCCTGGAAATCCCCACCCCTTCCTGAAATAGCTGGACGACTCCTCCCACTCATTAGCCTATGAAATTACCCACCCCTATAAAAACTGAGAACCCCATACCCTGGGGCTGCTCTCAGCTTCTGAGATGGCCCACACTCTGTCTGTGGGGTGTGTTTCTCTCTAAATAAATCCACTTCTTACCTATCACTTTGTCTCTCACTGAATTCTTTCTGTGAAGAGACATCAAGAACCTGAGCTTCATTGAGTCCTGAAACCAGGTGTGTGATCTCAGTTGGAAGACCGTGGGTTTTGGCCGGGTTTGAGTCCCGGCATGTGGGTTCAAGCCCCGATCTGAGGTGCATGGTTTCAGCTCCACTGAACGCCCCGATTCCACAGGGAGAGGGACAGGAGCTCTGGGTTGGTGTCCCTTCTGGACCTCACTCCATATGTCTCTTCATTTGGGCAGTCTTGATCTGTATCCTTTACAATAAAACGGCAATCATAAGTCTAGTGAGTTCCTGAGCTCTGTGAGTTCGAGGAACACTTACACCGAAGCTGAGGGAGGTCATGTGCTATAGCCCAGAGGTTGGTGCTGCTGCCCAATTCATATGTTGAAACCTCACCCCCAGTGTGGTGGTATTGGAGGTGATGAGAGGGTGGCGCCCTCATGAATGGGGTTAGTGCCCTTATAGGTGAGACCCCAGAGAGCTCCCTCACCCCTTCTGTTGTGTGAGGACACAGCAAGAA
Organism: Mesoplodon densirostris; assembly: GCF_025265405.1. Lineage (NCBI taxonomy): Eukaryota > Metazoa > Chordata > Mammalia > Artiodactyla > Ziphiidae > Mesoplodon > Mesoplodon densirostris. The sequence goes on from NC_082678.1 coordinate 61,637,699, forward strand.
GACAGCTGTCTATCAACAAGGAAGCAGTTCCTTACCAGACACTGAATCTGCCAGCGCCTGCTTCTTGGACTTCAGCCTTCAGAGCTGTGAGAAATAAGTGTTTTTGTTTAAGCCACCCAGTTTAGGGCATTTTTGTTATAGCAGACCAGACTAAGCCTTCTGGACGTGTGTGTAGCCAGTTGGTCAGAAGTGTGGGTGGCCTGGGGACCCCCTGAAGTGTGGCTGGGGTCTGAAGTGAGGGCAGTTTTGCTGGGACTGTGTCCTTTGGCCTGTGGAGCCTGACTCTGACTCCAGGGGTTCTCAGCAGAATTGTACCGCAGGATGCCAGCTGGTGTCAGAGAGAGATGGCAGGACTTGCAAACTTTGACTAAGCCCTTGACCAACTTGTCAGAAGAAACTACACTGCTCTTTCTTTCTTTTTAAACATTTCTTAGAGCAGGTTTATTTGCAAAAACAGGAAACAACCCAAGTGTCCATCAGCAGGGTGAATAGATAAACAAATTTTGCTGTAGCCATACAGTGGAAAACTGCTCAGCAGTATAAGGAAGGAACTATTGATGCACATGAAAACATAGATAAATCTCAAAATAATTATGCTGACGGAAAAAAGCCAGACGTGAAAGAGTACATAGTGTATGATTGCATTTATGTAAAACTCTAGAAAATGCAAACTATCTATAGTGACAGAAAGCAGTTCAGGTATTGCCCTGGAAGGGGGGGTGGGCAGGAGGGGCTGCAGGGAGGGATTATAATGAGGCAAGAGGAGACATAGGGGAAGATTAACTTATGTTCACTATCTTGATCAAGGTGATAGTTTCATGGGTATTTGCCTATGTCAAAACTTAAATTGTACAACTTAAATATATGCATTTTACTGTGTCAATTATACCTCAATAAAGCTTTTTTAAATTTTTATTATTTTTTATTTATTTATTTTTTTGCGGTACGCGGGCCTCTCACCATTGTGGCCTCTCCCGTTGCGGAGCACAGGCTCCGGATGCGCAGGCTCAGCGGCCATGGTTCACGGGCCCAGCCGCTCCGCGGCATGTGGGATCTTCCCGGACCGGGGCACGAACCCGTGTCCCCTGCATCGGCAGGCGGACTCTCAACCAGTGCGCCACCAGGGAAGCCCTAATTTTTATTTTTTTATTGAAGTATAATTGTTAGCTCCAGGTGCACAATATAGTGATTCAATATTTCTGTACATTACAAGATGACCACCACGTTAAGTCTAGTTACCATCTGTCACCATCAGTCTCCCTCCCCTCTTTCATTCAGCCCCACAACCCCCTCCCCTCTAGCAACCCCCTCCCCTCTAGCAACAACCTGTTTTGTTCTCTGTATCTATGAGTCTGTTTCTGTTTAAACACATTGTTCTATATATGGAATCTAAAAAAAAAAAAAAAGAAAAAAATGGTTCTGGTGAACCTAGGGATAGGACAGGAATAAAGATGCAGATGTAGAGAATGAACTTGTTAGTATATATATGTCAAGCGCAGTCACCCAATTCATTACACCACCACCACCATGCCACCACTTTCCCCCCTTGGTGTCCATATGTTTGTTCTCTACATCTGTGTCTCTATTTCTGCCCTGAAAACTGGTTCATCTGTACCACTTTTCTAGGTTCCACATATATGTGCTAACATACGATATTTGTTTTTCTCTTTCTGACTGACTTCACTCTGTATGACAGTCTCTAGATCCATCCACGTCTCTACAAATGACCCAATTTCGTTCCATTTTATGGCTGAGTAATACTCCATTGTATATATGTGCCACATCTTCTTTAGCCATTCATCAATCACAGCTGTTTTAAATTCCCAGTCTGATAATTCCAACATCTCTGCCATGTCTGGTTCTGATGCTTGCTCTGTCTGTTCAAATTGTGTTTTTGCCTTTTGGTATATCTAGTCATTTTTTCTTGCTAGCCAAACGTGTTGTACTAGGTGAATGGTACTGCTGTAAATAGGCCTTTGGTGTGGGAGAAGGGGAAGTGTTCTGTAGTGCTATGATTTAGGTCTTGGTATTTTAGTGAGCCTATGCTTCTAAACTGTGGACTTCACAGTGTTTCTCAGTTTTTCCCTCCTCCCTCTAAGTGGGACAGTATGCTAGAATGGGCTGGAATTGGGTATTTTCCTTTCTCCAGGTCAGTTAGGCTCTGATAAAATCACAGCAGTTTAGGGTCTGGTTAATTAGTTTACCCTGAGGGCAGGCCTTGTTAAGAAGAACGGAGCGCTCTAGCATACTTCAGAATGATTCCTTTTCTCCTTTGCCCGCCAGAAGCTTGAGGAGATTTTCCTCTGATATTTACTGTGGGAAACACGTTGAGCTTTTGGAGGTAAATTTCACAGTATGGTGGGGGTCCTATGACTGGGTTCCCTTGTATTTTTTTAACCCTGATAGGTGGTTTCAGCTCCCAAGTCTCTGCTCTGGTAATTCATGATTCCCTGTTATTGCCTGTCTGTCTCTCCAATCTTGAGGGCAATGGTTTGCCCTGTGTACTCCCCTCTTTTATGGATTCAAGAAGCATTGTTGGGCTTCCCTGGTGGCGCAGTGGTTGAGAGTCCGCCTGCCGATGCAGGGGACACGGGTTCGTGCCCCGGTCCGGGAAGATCCCACATGCCGCGGAGCGGCTGGGCCCGTGAGCCATGGCCGCTGAGCCTGCGCGTCCGGAGCCTGTGCTCCGCAACGGGAGAGGCCACAACAGTGAGAGGCCCGCGTACTGAAAAAAAAAAAAAAAAAAAAGAAGCATTGTTGATTTTTCAGTCTGTTCAGCTTTTTACTTGTTGTCGGGAAGGAACAGCAACTCCAAGCTTCTTACATGTGGAACTGGAAACTGGATATTCATGATTTCATTATCGTTCAGTTCAAAATACTTTTAAGTGTCCCTTTCTTCTTTGACTCATCAGTTATTTAGAAGTGTGCTGTTTAGTTTTCACATATTTGGGGGTTTTCCAGATATCTTTTTTTACTGGTTTTTAATTTAATTCCATTGTGTTTGAGAATATCTTTCCATAGTTTTGAGACAGGAGGGAAGTGGGTAAGGCCCAACCTTTAAAAGAATGACATAGCCATCGAGGATACTACATAAACTGGTTAAAACCAACTAGGCCCAAGATTGCATAAGCTTCAACTTCTGGTAGACAATTAACCTCATTACATGCTCATTGTAATGCATTAGCATACTAAATGCACACCCACAGGCACCATGACAGTTCTAAGGGTGACCATAAAAAGGGCAAAAATTGGGCGGTGGCCCAATTCCTGGAAATCCCCGCCCCCTTCCCCAAAATAGTTGGAATAATCCTCCTACTCATTAGCCTATGAAATTACCCAGCCCATAAAAACTGATCACCCCATATTTTGGGGCTGCTCTCATCTTCTAAGATGGCCCACACTCTGTCTGTGGAGTGTGTTTCTCCCATGGCCCCTCTCGCCTTCTGAGACAGACTGCATTCTGCCTATGGAAAGTCTCTCTCTCTCTCAGTAAACCTGCTTTGAGTTTACTACGGCTGGCTCTTGAATTTTTTCCTGCATGAAGCCCAGGTCCCTCACCTGGTGGCCCATTCCAGGGACTTACCTGAGACACGGGACATGACCATCCTCTTGAGCCCCATTTTCCTACAACAGTTTGAACTATTTTAAATTTATAAAGCTTTATGACTGAGAATATGATCTATCTTGGAAAATGTTACATGTGCACTTGAAAATAATGTGTACACAGCAAAGGAAACCATAAACAAAATGAAAAGACAACCTACGGAATGGGAGAAAATATTTGCAAACGATGCAACTGACAGGGGCTTAATTTCCAAAATATACAAACAGTTCATACAACTCAACAACAAAAAAACCCAGCCCATCTAAAAATGGGCAGAAGACCTAAATAGATAGTTCTCTAAAAAAGAAATACAAATGGCCAATAGGCACATGAAAAGATGCTCAACATCACTAACTATTAGACAAATGCAAATCAAAACTACAATGAGGTACCACCTCACTCCAGTCAGAATGGCCATCATTAAAAGGTCTACAAATAACAAATTCTGGAGAGGCTGTGGAGAAGAGAGAACCCTCTTACCCTGTTGGTGGGACTGTAAGTTGGTGCAGCCACTATGGAAAACAGTGTAGAGTTTCCTCAGAAAACTAAAAATAGAACTACCATAGGATCTAGCAATCCTACTCCTGGGCATCTATCTGGACAATACTATAATTCAAAAAGATACATGCACCCCTATGTTCATAGCAGCATATTCACAATAGCCAAAACATGGAAACAACCTAAATGTCCATCAACAGGTGAATGGATAAAGAAGATGTGGTACATATATATAATGGAATACTACTCAGCCACAAAAAGGAATGAAATAATGCCATTTGCAGCAACATGGATGCAACTAGAGATTACCATACTGAATGAAGTAAGTCAGAAAGAGAAAGACAAATACCATATGATATCACTTACATGTGGAATCTAACATATGGCACAAATGAACTTATCTACAAAATAGAAACAGACTCACAGACATAGAGAACAGACTTGTGGTTTCCAAGGGGGAGCAGGGTTGGGGAGGGATGGACTGGGAGTTTGGGGTTAGTAGATGCAATTCTATTATATATAGAATGGATGGACAACAAGGTCCTACGGTACAGCACAGGGAACTATATTCACTACCCTGGGATAAACCATAATAGAAAACTATAGAAAAAGAATGTCTCTGTGTATAACTGAGTCACTTTGCTGTACGGCAGAGATTGGCACAACATTGTACATCAACTATATTTCAATTAAAAAAGGAAGCTAATGTGTATGCTGCTATTGTTGGGTGGAGTGTTCTGTAAGTGTCAATTTGTCAAGTTGGTTGATAGTGTTTAGGTCTTTTATATTATTACTGATTTGTGTCTACTTGTATTAATTATTGGGAGAAGGGTGTTAAAATCTCTAACTAAAACTTTGAATGTATCTATCTTTTCCTTGAGTTCTATCAGTCTTTTTTTTTTTTTAATAAATTTATTTATTTATTTATTTTGGCAGCATTGGGTCTTTGTTGCTGCGCATGGGCTTTCTCTGGTTGTGGCGAGCGGGAGCTACTCTTCGTTGCGGTGCGCAGGCTTCTTGTTGCGGTGGCTTCTCTTGTTGGGGGGCATGGGCTCTAGGCGCACGGGCTTCAGTAGTTGCAGCATGTGGGCTCAGTAGTTGTGGCGCACGGGCTTAGTTGCTCTGCGGCATGTGGGATCTTCCCAGACCATGGCTTGAAGCCGTGTCCCCTGTGTTGGCAAGTGGATTCTTAACCACTGCGCCACCAGGGAAGCCCTCTATCACTCTTCTTTTTATGTAATTTGAAGCTTTTTTTTTCCTACTTGTATAAATATTTAGGATTTTTATGTCCTCTTGGTGACTTGACCCCTTTATTATTATGAAGTGACCCTTTTTATCCCTGCTAAATTCTTTGCTCTGAAAACTACTTTGACTGATATTAATATAGACAGTCTAACTTTCTTTTGATTAATGTTAGCGTGACATACCTTATTTCCATCCTTTTGCTTTTAACCTGTGTCATTATATTTAAAGTGTATTTCTTATAGACAGCATGTATTTGGGTCTTGCAGAAATGACAATCTGCTTTTAATTGGTGAGTTTAGACCGTCTGCATTTAATGTAATTGAGCATGTAGAGTGGGAAATAATGCTGTGGTCATCTCTGGGGAAAAAAATCTGCAATAATCCTCTGAGTCTTTTCTTTCTCCTGGATCACTTAGTTTCAGCTTGCCAACACCTATGTTAATTTACTGTTGTTCTGTAAAAATACTGTTGTTTTACTATTGAGGATAGGGGAATGTTCATATTTAAAAAAAAAAAAAGACTCAGTTTGCAACTTTACATTCATCTTTCCCTATGTAAAATATTCACAGACACACACAAAGCATTTGACCTTCAATACCAATATCCATGAATAATATTAGATTATTAATCACCCTCTGATGTTACTGGGACTCCACTCTCCCAATGCAGGGGGCCCAGGTTTGATCACTGGCCAGGGAACTAGATCCCACATGCATGCTGCCACTAAGAGTTTGCATGCCACAACTAAAGAGCCTGCCTGCCACAACTAAGGAGCCCACCTGCCACAGCTAAGACCCAGCACAACCAAATGAAGAAATAAATATTGAAAAAAAAAAAAACCCAAACCTTGAACTCCCCAATGGTTTTTGGGGAGAAGTTTTTATATGCAAAATTTGGGTTGAGGGCTGCATGGTGCGGTACGTGGGCCTCTCACTGCTGTGGCCTCTCCCGGCCTCTCCCGGAGCACAGGCTCTGGACACGCAGGCTCAGTGGCCGTGGCTCACAGGCCCAGCTGCTCTGCGGCATGTGGCATCTTCCCGGACTGGGGCACGAACCCATGTCCCCTGTATCGGCAGGCGGACTCTCAACCACTGCGCCACCAGGGAAGCCCTCTGCCATCTTTTTAAAACACAAATTTTGAAAAAAGTATAATTTAGAAATTGACTTGTCAAGGGTAAATAGAAATCCTCAGTGTTATTCCTGTAAATATTTAGCCATCTAGAGAAGTGAGCTTTATTTGTTCTATCTACCAGAAACCCAACTTTAATCCAACCTCTTGTAAACTGATGAGTTTTACATTGCTGTACCTGCAGGGCTGAAATTTTGAAATGAGAACTATGAGGTCTCTCTGTTTGTTTCTGTGTTTGTATGTGTCTTTGTCTTTGGATAACATTGCTGAGGTTGATTTGTGTATGAGCTCTGTTTAATTGGCTTAAAGAAGAGTAAGCACTTACAAACCAAACAATTCTAAATACAAGAGAAATTAAGCTAAATTAGTTTCAGTTTCATGTGAACTGGGAAATATTTAGTATTAAATTAATGTTTAAGTTTGTGATCTAATTAATATAGACCTGTCTTTAGAGTCATCAACATTAAGTATAATACTTTCACTGCACCTAGGTTTAATAGAAGAAGTTAAATGAAATCTTGTTTTACCTGTTGCAAATTTGTCAGCAAGGAAAGTAACTTGATGTGAAGAAACTTCTAAGGAAAGAAAATGTAAATGAGATAAGAGCCTTTAGGTCTGAAAAATTATCTCAAGTAGTCTCTCCAGATTTTGGTAACTATTACTTGCCTCTTGGTTTTCACTAGGAATTAAGATTTTTAAGAGTCAGGGATTCTATTTAAATATATAATTAAAGCTACTGAAAATAATAAAACATTTCAGTATGGTAGATTGTGTGTTTTCAGTTACGGAAGTGTGAGGAATGGAAGTACATTTTACTGAGAAAGTTTTATACATGGTCAGGATGAACTAAGTTTAGATTGAAGTTAACTAAGTAAATAGATTTTATTAAGTAAGCTAATACAAGACTGGAATTGGACCTCTCTCTCTGTTAGAAGTGCTCCTTTTTGATAACAGATTGTATGAGTTTCTGTGCCCTTAGGAGATCCATATTTGTTTTCTTTTAATCGTTTTGTGATTTTGGTTAAATGAATAAGTATTGTTTCACAGTGACCTATGATCCTGTTGTGTTTTAAAACCTTTTTGATATTTTTAACAAACTTCCCAAATATCAAAATCTGACTAAAACTTTTTTAGCCTCCTGCTGACTCTGGAATACTTCAAAAGAACATCTCTGAGACATCTCAGAGAGGAATGTTAAACTAAGTTTATTTGGCATGTTAGATTACTTCAGAAATATTGTCAAGTGATTGGAGATGAACCTTAGGTTATAGTGTATGTATTAATGTCGTTAATATAGATATTCCAAAATTTAATTTGAATCCCTAACATCTGATATGTCCTGATATGTTATCAATCATAATTCTAGTTATTCTAAAATGTTACATGTCACAGAAATATCCAAGTTTCCTGCTAATTGTATTGTACTCAAATCTTTAACCAGGTTATTATTTTTTTTTTTTTTTGCGGTATACGGGCCTCTCACTGCTGTGGCCTCTCCCGTTGCGGAGCACAGGCTCCGGACGTGCAGGCTCAGCGGCCATGGCTCACGGGCCTAGCCGCTCCGCGGCATATGGGATCTTCCCGGACCGGGACACGAACCCGTGTCCACTGCATCGGCAGGCGGACTCTCAACCACTGCGCCACCAGGGAAGCCCTAACCAGGTTATTTTAAGTTTCATCCTGATGCTTTTACAAAATGAAGATTTTCAAGAGGACTCATAAAAGGGAACTTTTTAACAAATATAAGTTTCTGGTAGCCTTTAGATAATATCACTGGACTGGGTAATGAATGACAAAACGAATGGAAAACCTGATTACTTCATCCAGATCAATACGAATTAATTACATAGGACTGAATAAACTGGTGAATATGGTTATAATTTTTATGGTTTCTATCTGAAAAATTATTGGTTTAAATCTGTGTTTTCCAGGTGTAAGGAAAACTAATTATGACTTACAGTAATTTGGTAAATTATACCTTGGTAAATAGAATTGAAACATTTATCTTTCTCTCTCTACCTGGTTGGTCCTGCTAGTACCATATGCTTGTCTCAGAGATTAAGCCATGCGTGTATAAGTATTCATGCCTGGTACAGTGAAACTGTGGATGGCTCATTAAATCAGTTATGGTTCCTTTGGTTACTTGTTATTGCAACTGGATTACAACTAATTATACTAATCATTGGTTTAATTTGTTCTTTGTTTCCAAATTGTTTGTGCTTTGTGTCCCCCTGCTGCACTATGTCTTTGTCAATGTTACTAGCTGCATTACTTATATCCTTACTTGTTGTCTCTTACACTACCCAGTGTGTAACCAGGCCTCCAACAAAACTTCTATGGCTAAACATCTTGAGGAAATAGATCACATTTATCACATAAAATAATTGTAATAGTGTGATTCTAGGTATGGGAGGAAGCAACAAGGGCAAGTGTCTCCTGGATCATAATTAGACAGAGGATCCAGAGAATCTTTAATTATCAATAGGGCCTAATCCAAAAATTAACACCTGGAGTGACATATCAAGAATTTCCGGGCTTCCCTGGTGGCTCAGTGGTTGAGAGTCCGCCTGCCGATGCAGGGGACACGGGTTCGTGCCCCGGTCCGGGAAGATCCCACATGCCGCGGAGCGGCTGGGCCCGTGAGCCGTGGCCGCTGAGCCTGTGCGTCCAGAGCCTGTGCTCCGCAACGGGAGAGGCCACAACAGTGAGAGGCCCGCGTACCGCAAAAAATAAAAAAAATTAAAAAAACAACGAATTTCCCCCTGATCTGGGATGAGCCTCCCAGCGCCGTGGGACAAAATTTGATCATGAAATGTCTCCCAAATATTGGTCAAATTCCTGACCAAGAGGAGAAGATATGAGAAATGGAATATTTCCCTCCATTATCAGTCATCAGCAATTGCAGTCCTTCAACATGAGCCAGTGAGCCCTGAGGAAACTCAGGAAGGAGAAGAATACCTGCCATCTAGCAGCCATCAGACTGCAGCCACTCCCTATGGCAAGCCCTGAGGAAACTCAGGATATGAGAATACAGGATACAGGCCTCAGATAGCTGAGGTGCATATCAAAGGAATGATTTCAGTGAGCCCGGAATCTTGCATCTTCCCATACACAGAAAAGCGCTAAATTCCTTAACTTTAGATGCCGCCTCCTGGTCTTGAAGTCCTCAAAATTCCCACTGAATAAAACATAAGTCTCAACTTTTAGGTCATGAGTATTTTTTAAGTCTACAGATGTAAAGTAGACACTTTCCAAAAAGGAACAAAAAAGACAAATCTGAACACTGGCACCAATGCTGGACCCTCCCAGAAAGATCTATCTGACAAAGCAGTTAGAATAGTTGTCACCCCTTTTCCCACAATATTGTGGAATGGACACTGACAGTGGAAAATTGTAACGGGGAAGAACCAATTCTGACTCCATGTTGGATCTGCTTCTTTGACTTTAAACTTTGCTTTTCGTTGCTTTTGTTATTATAATCATACATAATGGCCTGTCTCAGGGAACCCTGCCCCTCAGCCTGCATGTTATACTAAAGTGTCTTTGTTCAGCACACAGGGAGACAATCTGACCCTGCCCACCTGTGAATGGCTGCAGAGAAGAAGAAATTAACACATCCCCTCCCTGATGCTGGCCAAGCCAGGCAAAACTAATGGCCTTTTTACTATACTTCCTCACCTCCTCCCCCTCTCTGTTCTATAAAAGAAACTGGCATCCAGACCCCAATAAGATGGTTTTTGGAGACCCTAGTCTACCATCTTCTCGGTCTGCTAGCTTTCTGAATAAGGTCGTTATTCCTTGCCTCAACATCTTGTCTCCCAATTTATTGGCCTGCCGTGCAGCAAGCAGAGAGAGCTTGGACTCAGTAACACCCCTATAGGAAATTCTCACCAACCCCCTCCCCTCAAAGAATTGCTTTTGTCCCCAGATTTAGTTCTCTCCATTTCTCCCCACAGGGCAGTTCATAGACACAACATCCTTAGGAGCAAATTTCCTAGCATCTAGGTGTTTAGTCTGAGTGATTCTCAGCCTTTAGAGGCATTTGAATCAACTCAAGGACTTGTGGAAACAGATTCCTGGTCTCCACCCCTGAGTTTCTGATTTAACAGGTGTAGAGTGAGATTTGAGAATGTACATTTCTAGCAAGTTCACAGGTGTTGCTGATGCTGCTGATCTGGGGGCTACACTTTGAGAATCACTGATCTAGCAGAACACCTCATGGGGTATCAGCAAATACGACCACCTGGGTTTTGCATGTCAAGTTTGTCCCCTTTGAGGTCACCACTGATGTGATGGCAAGAGAATCTGCTCTGCAGGATTCTATATGGTGGAATCACCCCTTGGTATTGATACAGGTCTCCCCCGCTATCTGAAAGTAGAGTGCTCCTATATGGCATAAAGCAAAGGGTATCCTCCTGCTTTCAAATAATTTGAGCTAGATCACTTTGTTTTTTTTTAAAAAAAAAGTATGTTAGTACATTAATATGGCAATGGCTTTTTTTCATAAAAGTGAAAATCCTCTTTGGATGTCTCTCGGTTGTTGAAAACAGGGACTAAGGTAGGTGTTTTGTAAAAGCAAAATAGTGTAATGTGAACTTTCAGAAAGTGGGAGATACCTGTAATCTCATCTCCTTGGCTTGCATCATACTTCACGTCTTCTTTCATTTCCTGGTTATTTGTCACCTTGTCCTCTGTTGATTCTACTTGTCCACTGCCCCGTAAAGGGGAGCGTTTTCTTCAAAATCCAGGATCTCTGCTATTCTCACCTGAGTATTCGGCTCTCCAAGAATCTGCCCTCTTTCATCATCATGATCATCATCATCATCATCATCATCACAGCTGACATTTATTTCCACTTACTGTGTTCCTATGTTCCTTATAATATACCACACTTGACATAAACATATCAGTTAAGATGTTGCTTTTGGTGACCATGAACAAAAAACCCAACTTTAAAAAATAAGGAAAATTTTCATCTCACACAACATCGTATAGTCCCAAGGGCGGGCAGTTCCAGGATTGGCTGACTCAGTGCCTCCACATTGTCATCAATGGGTCTTTCCAACTTCCCACACTGCCATTCTTGCCCTGTTGGCTTTGCCCTCAGTTCTGCTTACCTCCTGGTTAAAAAAATGACCTCAGTGGTTGCAGGTATCCCACACAGTCATGACACCATCTCTTTCTCTCTGTATCCCTTTTTAAGAGCCAGGCAGTCTTTTCTGGAGGTACCCCAGCAGATCTCCCCATTATGTCTCATTGACTAGAACTGGGTCACATGTCCACCTCCAGCTGCCAGGAGAATGGGATTACCATGTTGGTTACCCCTGAGTTGGGGTGAGGTCACCTTCTCCGAGTACTTGGCTGTCATTTGGGGGCACAAGGAAGAAGAGGGAAATGGTGGTTGGTTGGTTGGTTGGCTCTGAACATAAGAACAGAAACATGTTCTGGTTATCTACTGCTGTGTGAAAACACAAAAATAACATTGGTTTTGCTCTTGACTTTGTAACTTGTGTAGGGTTTGCTTGGAACAGCTCATTTCTGCTCCACTTGGTGTCTGTGGTGGTGGCTTGAAGGCTGGGCTGTAATCGTCTTCAGGCTGACTCACTCGCACATCTGACAGTTGATGCTCGGGGGCTTTTCCTGGCAGCAGATATATTTTCTCTGTGCAATACTGAAGAAAGGGCTGAGTTCCAAGGGCAAGTGTCCCAACAACCAGGCAAAAGTCATATCACCTTTTATGACCAAGCCTCAGAAGACCCCCATTTCTGCTGCATTTCCTTCATTGGAAACAGGTCACTAAGGCCAGTCCATAGAAGTGGAATTAGATTTCACTGTTTGATGGGAGGAGTATCAAGAAATTTGTACACCATAACATGTACTATCTGATTAAATCCTCCAAGCAGCCCTGTTCTAGTCTTCATTTTTTTTTTATAGATGAGAAAAGAGACTCATGTTAGAACCTTGAAAACATTATGCTAAGTGAAATAAACCAGACACAAAAGGACAAATAGTGTATGAATTCCACTTCAATGAAGTACTTAGAAGAGGCACATTCACAGAGACAGAAAGCAGAACAGAGGGGACCACGAACCGGAAGAATAGGGAGTTATTGTCTCATGGGTTTGGAGTTTCTGTCTGGGATGATGAAACATTTCTGGGAATGAATAGTGGTGATAATTGCACAACGCTGTGAGTGTACTTAATGCCACCGAATTGCACATTTAAAAATGGTTACAATGGTAAGTTTTATATTACGTGTATTTTACCACAATTAAAAAAAAAAGAGGGCTTCCCTGGTGGCGCAGTGGTTGGGAGTCTGCCTGCCGATGCAGGGGACACGGGTTCGTGCCCCGGTCCGGGGAGATCCCACATGCTGCGGAGCGGCTGGGCCCGTGATCCATGGCCGCTGAGCCTGCGCTCTGCAATGGGAGAGACCACAACAGTGAGAGGCCTGCGTACCGCAAGAGAAAAAAAAAAAGAAAAAAGAAAAAAAAAAAAAAGAAAAGAAAAGAAAAAAAAAAGAGAGATCAGGTTAACATTCTGGCAGATTGTATCCTCCAAAAATGGCCACAGCACTCTTTCCAGGACAGCATGCTCTTCCAGACCTTCCTCCCCACGCCCAATAGAGGCTGTCTGTTTCTCCTCTTGTTGAAACCGGACAGGGCTTTGTCACTACCTTGGTGAGTAGAATATGGTAGAAGTGACAGTGTGTGACTTCTGAGGCTGGAGCACAAAGGACTAGGGCTTCCGCCTGGCTCTCCCTCTCAGGACGCTTTCCTGGGAACTCAGACACCATGCGTGAGGAAGCTGCAGCCCCAGCTGACAGCCAGCAGCAGCTGCCAGATGGGTGAGCTTCCCACTGATTCAGTCCCCAGCCTTCGAGCTGCCCCAGCATATGCTGGGAGGAGAATCTGACTCATGTGAAAATGTACGGAGGCCTGCCCTTGTTGCAGATTCAGGGACAAAAGAAATGTTGCTATTTTAAGCCACTTAGTTTTCAGGTAATGTGTCACACAGCCATGGTGACTGGAGCACATACCTAGTGAGTGACAGAGCCAGGACCGGAACCCAGGACCTGGAGCTGAAGGTCCAACACTCAATATGCCCCACCTCTCTGTGAATGGCACAAAAACCTACGCCTGTAGTCTGGCCAGTACATGAATGTCCTGATCTAACTTTATAGTCTATGTACCTAGTGCCAAGTGTATCTTCTGTTCCTCAAAACTCGCTCCTGCTGCCACGCCCCAGCCACTGCCACCCCCAGTGTAGAGGAACAGCTCCCTTCCCAGGCACGAGAAGATGGGAAGCCTATAAGGAACCGGTACGAGGTCATCTTCTGTTCACGTCCTTATGCCCCGTGGGAAGCTGTCATGAGCCAGTTTCCCATTTCCCTGGGGTTCTGGTGAGACCTGGGCTTCAGAATTTCAAGCCACTTTCCTCCAATCTAGAACTAGCTCCTTAGCAATGGGGTGTCCCATAACTCACACTGCAGTCATTCTGCCTCTTTGGGTGCTGGACAAAAATCATGGGGAGTTGGCACGTTTGGCTTCTGGTAACTTTGCTACTTGTAAGAATGGCTGCTTGTAACTTTACTGGATGAATCAGTCAGGTGCTGGCCTTGGCCTTGTCCGTGTGAACCTGATACCCAGCAGTTCCCCATTTGTGTCAGTCACATCAATATCTGTTGGACAAATTCCTTCTTCCAAGGTTCAAAATCTTGAGAGACTATTTAATCCTTTCTTCAAGGTATCCTTCATCCAGACCTGTCAATGCTTCCTCTATAGATGGTCTCATTTCTGCCTCTATTTCCATGTCTGTTGTCTCTACCTAAGTTCAAACCCTAGTCTGCTTGCTCCTGGATTATAGTAAAACGAGGCTTCCTGTTTCCAATCCATCCCCCTCCTGATCCGTCTTCCACAGCACTTCTAGAGTAATCTTCTTAAAATGGCATTTATACATGGCACCTATGGTTCACAGACTTAAAGCTGACAGCTTTAGCTTCTTGTTCAGCGCTCTACAACTTGGTCTTCTGTTATTTCTCCAAATTCATCTTCCACTAGTCTTCTACATCAACATTTGCTTCTCGGGACTTCCCTGGTGGCGCAGTGGTTAAGAATTTGCCTGCCAGTGCATGGGCTCGATCCCTGGTCTGGGAAGATCCTACATGCTGCGGAGCAGCTAAGCCTGTGCGCCACAACTACTGAGACTACGTGCCACAGCTACTGAAGCCAGCGCGCCTAGAACCCGTGCTCTGCAACGAGAAGCCACCACAATGAGAAGCCCGGGCACAGCAACGAAGAGTAGCCCCTGCTTGCCGCACCTAGCGAAAGCTTGCGCACGGCAACGAAGACCCAACACAGCCAAAAATAAATAAATTAATTTAAAAAACAAAACAAAAGAAAGCACACAAAAATATTTGCTTCTCTCCAGCTTGGCCAACACTATGTCCTTTGAACGTGCCAGAACGGAATTTCCTTTGAGGCTTAGCCTAACGACATTTCCTTTCTTCCTGAAGCATCCCTCCACTGCCAGCTCTTCTGAACCTGTGTGCCCTTGAGTTCTCTGTAGTACTCAATGGGCTTGTGGATGAGTCAGAATACAAAATGACTGAAGATGGCAGAAGACAACAAGACAGAGCAAGTTCATTGCCAGTTGATACTAAATATGTCTGAGGAATCCAGCTAGGACTGGTTCTTGGTACAGAGGTTCTTAATTGGAGTCTAGGAGGCCCCTGAAGTTCATTGCAAAATCCTGCTGAATGTGTATAGCAACGTGTGTATGTGTGTCCATAACTATAATCAGCTTCTTACAGAGGTCTGCTTGTGGCCCAATAAAGGCTAAGAACCCCTGACCTAGACAGGAGGTGACATAACTTAGTGAAAAAAACAAGCAACAACCCCACTAGATTTGAGAGTCACAAGACTGGATTGGTATCTTATCCCAGCTCTGTGTGACACTGGTATGTCACTAACCTTTCTGAATCACAGTGTACTCATTTGGAAAATTGAAATTATTATCTGCTCTGCCTAATCAATTGGGTTTTTGTGAGGAATAAAGAAAATATTTCATATAAAATTGCTTTATAAATGATGAAATGCTCTACAAATATGTTATTATGCTACTTAATTCCAGACCATATGGTTCTTAGTTTATATGTTCCAGTTTACAGAATTTCTTACCTCTCTTGAAATAATAGTTTCTTACTAGTCTTATCTCCTCCTCCTGTTGTCTGGGTGTTTCATGGGTCCGGAGTCCATTGCTATTACCTGAATCATGGTCACAAAGTGACTAAAGGTCACTGCTCCTTTTACCAAATTAAAGCAAGCCTCTTGCAACATGTTAGTCAGAGTTTATTTTTTTCTAAGGAACAGAAACTCACTGCAGCTTGGCCCCTCCTTTCCCAGTGGAAGAAAGCATGTTATTTAAAGCAGTGCTTCTTAAACCATCTGGAGTGAAAAATCAGGTGGTTTTTTGTTTTTGTTTTTTAAATTTTAGTTAGTTTTGGCTGCATTGGGTCTTTGTTGCTGCATGCAGGCTTTCTCTAGTTGGGGCGAGCGGGGGCTACTCTGTGTTGCGGTGCACAGGCTTCTCATTGTGGTGGCTTCTCTTGTTGTGGAGCATGGGCACTAGGCGTGCGGGCTTCAGTAGGTGCAACAGGCAGTCTCAGTAGTTGTGGCGCACAGGCTTAGTTGCTCCACAGCATGTGGGATCTTTCAGGACAAGAGATTGAACCTGTGTCCCCTGCACTGGCAGGTGGATTCCTAACCACTGCGCCACCAGGGAAGTCCAAAATCAGGTGTTTTGTTTCTTTCTTTAAAAAAAAAATCCTAATACACTGTAAAAAATTAATAAACAGAAACCTCAATTAAAAAGAGTCAGGAGACAAGAATGAGGAACTCTCAAACCCTGCAATCACAGTACGGCCCAACAGGAAGAAGAAATATTCCTCTTCTTTCCTGGCAAGGACTGAGCCAATGAAAAACCATGGAATCTTTGTTTACTGTAGCCCTCCCAACTTCCTTTTTCCCTCTATAAAAGAGTGCTCCTGGGCTTCCCTGGTGGCGCAGTGGTTGGGAGTCCGCCTGCCAATGTAGGGGACGTGGGTTCGTGCCCCGGTCCGGGGGGATCCCGCGTGCCGTGGAGCGGCTGGGCCCGTGAGCCATGGCCGCTGGGCCTGCGCGTCCGGAGCCTGTGCTCCGCGGCTGGGGAGGCCGCGGCGCTGAGAGGCCCGCGTACCGGAAAAAAAAAAGAAAAAAAAGAGTGTTCCGTCCCTTGCGTGTGGCTTGCCATGGTTATAGACCTTGAATTACAATTCTTTGCTGATCATGGATAAACCTATCTTTGCTGGAGAACTATTTGGCAGTCTATTGTTTTAGGTCAACAGCATCATGTATCAATATTTTTATAAAATACAGTAAAGAGAAAAATGACACAAAGAGACATACACAATACAAGCCACATTTTTATTAGGATTAGATCCAATAGTCAACTGACAAAATAGCTATACAAATTTCTAAACTCTTACTCTCAGTTTCTGTACTTATTTCCTGATGGATTGGAAGAAAACGGTCTGTGGGCCATGCTTTGAGGAGGACAGATTTAAAGGTTACAAAAGCATTTTGTGAAAACGAAGCCCAGTCGATAATCTGATTGCTCGCTGGTCTGTGGATGGGCTTCCCGGGTCCAGTCAACTACAGGGGAGGAATGGTCACATGGTCTAAACATGGCTGTAGGGGTGGGAACATTTTTCCTTCTTGGTTCTTCAGTTGGTCTAATAATTAAATTGATATAAGACAGATTAACAGAAAAACAAAATTATGTACATATGAGAGCCCCGTAAAGATATGAAGACCCAAAGGACAGCCAGGTAATTGAAACTTCCGGAACATCCTGAGCTAAACAAAGGGGTAGGGATCTGAGGGTACAAAAGGGAGGAAGGCCATTCCTAGGAAGCTAGAGATGTTTGAAAAACAAAGGTTATCCTGTTATGCTGATGTTTCTTAGTATCTGATAACAGCTCTCTTCTGGTACAGGCCCTTTTCCAATGTAAATTTAAGCAATTGAGGGGGAAGGAAAGAACTTTCCCTGAATCTGCTGTGTTTTTGACTACCTTTAGTCCAAACTAAAACTCATGCCGAAGTGGCTATTTTGGGGTAAGACCTCTGCTCCTGCTCATGGCCGTTGGCAAAGCCTTGGCTGGAGCACTTCCCAGAGAATGGGGCCTGAGATGTACACGGACACGCTGCAGGAGCACACACACAGGCTCTGGCAGCACACAGTCCTGCTGTTTGCCAGGGTTGGTCTCCGAGTGCAGCGCCTCAGCAACTTCATTTGTTCAAAACTCCTGGGTGCCCGCCTATGCTGGAAATTGGAGGCTGAGTATAATGCCCTGAAGAGTAAGTGCTCCATAACACATAGAACAGAATTTTCAGAAAGACATGCAAATACTCATTACTTTGAATGCACAATGACCAAGGTGAGCAACCTGTCCTCACGCAGCTCACAGTGTACACAGCTTTCTCATAGATGAATTTATCTCTGTCTACTCACACGTGATAAAAAGTTTTCATTTTCTAGTTCCACAACGGTACCAAAAAAATTAAATTTCCATTTATAGGCAATGTTGAACACTTCCAGTTAATTAAAATCTCTGAATTCCTTCCATGTATATGATCAGTTTCCTTGTTGAAGGCTGTATCATAAACCCTAGCATTCCTAGTGTCCAGCACAATGATATATCTGCCTATATTCAACTTTTTTTAATACTGTTGGTGGTGGTTGTGTTGATGATGAAAAAGCAGCAGGGATGAGGACCCGGGATTAACATCCAGTCCTGAGTTACCAATCTGTGAAATGGAGTTCATAATGTCTACCTCACAAAATTGTAGATTATAATGAGATAAAAGTAAATAAAACATCTAGCATAATACCCAAGTGCCCAAGCTGTAATTTAAGAAGTCAAAACATGGGGTGTTCCCTGGTAGTCCAGTGGTTAGGGCTCAGCACTTTCACTGCCGTGGCCCGGTTTCAATCCCTGGCTGGGCAACTAAGCAAAGGGTGTGGCACGGCCAAAAAGGAAAAAAAAAAAGAAGTCAAAACATGGAACTGTCAGGGGCTATTTAGTTAATAGAGAGCCTTCTTGGGAACTTCTGTAGATATCACCGCCAAACATGATAACTCATGTTTAAAATTATGATCAAGAAAGGGTGCATTATGCTTGGCATTGTCTGTTTAAAAAAAACAAACAGGCAAATGAGCAGTGAATTTTAAGTTATGTCAAAAAAAATTGTAAAAACGCAATTCTGAGTAAAGATGACAGAATGAAGCTGGACTGCACTTCTTCCTCTAATGAAATGAATAAAAATGATATTTGCCACAGAACGTCATATGAAATCCAGATCACAGCTGTTAAACCATAAAGCTTTATAAAAATTCAAATGGAAGGAAGTGCAAATTTCTGCCAAGTATAAGATGCCTTCACTTTTCCCTCCCATTATACTCATCATATAAGCCTGTGGGAGGCTACAGGTAATTAGTTGCCAACCCGTATTTTAAAATTAGGTTTCATATAAAAAGCCCACAGTTCGACCTTTCCTAGAAAGATGAGCTCTGTGCTCCTGGACCTGCTTCCCTGCGGTCAGGTGCTCTAGTTTGCCCAGTTCCACCACCCCCACCTTCGTCACCTGCCTCTCTCCTCTAAGCACCTGAGTCTGCAACCTCTCCATTGGCATAGCTCCCACTTTTATAAAGAACTGGGGGGTCAAGCAGAACAAGTAACTTGCCTAATGTTAAACAGTGGTAGAGGATGGGTTTTCAACCTAGATAGTTCAAATAAATTCTCTTCTCTTTCCACTGTGACAACTGAAAATGAGATGACTTCACCTCATTTATTTGACTTCCTTTACTGGTCTACTCTGCCACGAGCCCGTTGTTAAGTATGTATATTCTCCTTTCTGTCCAAACGTATCTGACCCAGAACTTGCCACACACTGTAATTTCTGTTCTGCTGTAGACCAAGGACCATCTTCTGTGAAAGTAACTCAAAGCCGTTTTCTCATTGTTGTGTCAAAAAAAGCAACACGGGATCATACCTTTCAAGTGCTGCACTTTAATTTTATTAAAAAACAAGCAAACATCATCAACGTATCAAACGCTTTAATTCACATTTCTCTGTCTGTAGGCATTGACCACAATACAGACCCAACACAACGAAAGCAGTTAACACAGGGTAATTAGTGACAGGGACATAGTACTGAGGCCAAGGGGGGAGAAAGTACATGAGGCCAGCTGGCTGCTCGAGAGGACCCGTCACGAGTGTCCTTGACACTCTGGATTCACAGAGCCGATCCAGTCAGCTCACCTGCAAGTGATCAGGGCCAAGGATCTGGCTGCTCTAAACTTGCAAAAAACAGAACTAAAACCAGAGCGCCGATTTATGTGCTGGGCTCATTCAAGCCGATCAAATTTGAGAAGAAGACTGCTGGCAGAGCCCAGAACTGGAGTCATGAGAATAAAAGTTCTTATGAGCCACTGTCACCCAAGTACACAAAGTGCCCTTCCTTACTCTAGGAATTGGCTCAGATAGCCCAATCTTCTCATCCAAGCAGGTTGTCCCTTTGCCTGGACAATGTTAGAGGAACAAGGAAAGCAATCTAACTTTCCAGCTCTCTTTTCCACATTCCGAGTCAGTCATCAAAAAGTACCACGTGATGACGATTTCCTATAGTTTATCTTGTAAGGCGCATTCTGCTTTGACACCTCCCTTTATCGGTGAGGTAGCTCAGGGCATCTTTGCAGAGACTGAAGTGTCCTAGGTCTACTATCAGCAGTACACTTAAATTTATAGCTTCCAGGTGACTTAGTTTCTGCAGACATTTCTGTAGGTGACTAACCTCAATCATTTAAGTTTTGTGAACTTCTGTATTAGAGGATGACATTTTTTGATTCTTTCTCCAGAACCTTAGAATGCACCTTTTTGAGACCTCTGAGCCTCATGCACTGACTGCACAGTCAGGGCCATGGGGGTAAATGTGTGTGTGTGTGTATTTACATAACTAAAATTAAATACACAGACCATTTCTATACTTTACTAAAATTAGAAGTACAAGGAACAGAGGCTAAGTCAGTGCTTTACTATTCAACAAAATGCCTTCAAAATTTGTGAAATAGCCATATTCCAAGTGGCCATATTCCAGGCAGCAACTGAGGCATCCAAAATATTCTTTTTACAAAAACACACGAGGTTTCTGAATGTGTAAAAATCAGTAGAAAATTAACCAGGTGACAGAGTCATTACAGTGGCTTCCAAACTCCTTGAAAGAAAATAGTGGAAACTTTTTTTTTAAAAAAAGGAAGTATTTTATCTACTGAAATCTGATCTGAAGCAGCACCCTGGCATGGGGAGAAAGCAGAAGCCCCAGTGGGCTCCACTCCACTGGCCCCTGAAGCACTGCTTGTCCTCCAAGACTCCATGGGCCATAGCCCAGAACCTATAGTTCCACAGAAAAATCTGAGGCTACCGAGTTTTATGTAACAGAGTTTATCAATTCGGATAGGATACGAACCAATTTTTCATGGAGTTCCTTTACAAGATAGACGTGGGGGGAAGAAAGCAGTTAGTGGAGTGAAGGAAAAACACATTTAAGAACATCTAATTAATTCAAAATTTCTGCATAGTATCTAGCCGGCAAAAGCCCTGGGTGAACACAGGAGGTACAGACGAGTAACTTTAAAATTTCAGTGCGCATCAGAAGCATGTGAAGTGCCTGTTAATGGAACCAGAGATGCCGAGGTCCCACCTCCAGAGGTCCCGATTCCTCAAGTCAAGGGTTGGTTGCTGGGCTTAGGCAGCCACACTGTCAACCAGCTCCTGAGGTGATTCTGATGCTGCAGACAGACTGCAGAGTATACTTGGAGAAACAGGAGATAAGCCTTCAAGGGAAAATTTGAGAAAGGCAGGGGCATACTTCTAAAAAGCAAAACCAAAACAACTTCTTCTGTCTTGTTGCTGAGAACACACCTTCATTCGGATTGGGATAGAGTAACAACACTATTTTTTCTTTTTAAATTTCTAGATTTTTAAAGTAAATCTACCTATGTTCCATTGTCCCAAATTAGGTAGAATTTTTAAAAAGTCTGAATATAAAGTGCTGGTTCTTGTTTCAGTGTTATCATTTTGAAGGAAAAACCACACAAAGCTTACAAATTACGTATTCAGATCCACATGAATCTGTAAATTAACAACACCTTTAAAGTTTTCTAAGTTAGCGCAAATTTAAAATTCCATAATATACATTAAATACAATTTTACTTTATATTACAAATGCACACTATTTTTCTTTTGACATACTGGTAGTATTCGTTTTTACAGCACAAAAAGAACTGTTTACAATTTCTGAGTCACAGTATATTTTCCAACACTAAGTAGGCAAACATATTTCAAAAAGCAAATACTACATGTTTTTTGACACACACTAAAAAAAAATAAATAATTTTGACTATAAAATTTTATAAACATTAGCTACATTAAGGGTTCACAGCTAATTGTTGCAGAAAACCTAAAACACATTAAAGATCATGTAATCTTACCATTAGACAACTTGTATTTTAAAACACAAGTCAGCTTGATTTCTATTAAACATAACAAAGCACTGAAAATTATCTCCATCTACTTATGGGATCCCTAAGAGCTGCCAGGTATTCAGTATTTAAGCTACTAAGTTTGTGAGGAGTTAGGAATGTATGAGAACAGTAAAAGATGAGAGAAATCTGAAAACAGACACGAAGACATGCTTTGCTACACTTCTTCCTGAGAATTTAGAAGTTACTTTTTTTTTTTTTTTTTTTTTTAATCAAGACAGTTTAAAATGGAACAGAAAAATCCTGTGGCAAATGATGTTTTGTAAAGTGTGGAACCCTTGGTAATGTCAACAATTGCTACTCTAAAATATAACTTGCAAACATGAGTCTTATAAATTGTACTTATTTAAAACAAGGCACATGCCTACATATTTATTTGAAATGCTGAGTAAATGTGCCTAAAAAGTTAGTGAATTAAAAAAAAATAAGATAGTATGTTTTATGATATGGTATTCTGAAATAACTTTCCTAAATAAAAATTAAGTCTGAATGAGTGAATACAGTAACAGATAAACTTTGTGAAGGGTCAAGCAGGGAAAAAAACTTCACTGGATTATGAAAACTGAAAAAACAATTTGTTTTTAAATAAACGAGGGTGTTGTATATAAATCTGTTCTAAATCAAATGTAACATTATAGTTACAGTTTTAAAAATTAAAAAAATGATGTTATTTTGATTATTTTAATTCTGATATCCCATATTAACTATTTACTTTTATTCTATAATTAGCACTATGAATTATAGATAAAATATAGCCTAAAGCAAAGTGAATTTAACAGTATATTTGTAAAATGTGATATCTGTAACAATTTTGACCATGAATTAAACAATGAAGCTCATTATACTCAAAACATGATCAGCCCCTTGAAAGAAAATCTACAAACTCTCCCACCACCGCAATAAGTAACCTACCATGAATGGTATATGAATAAGGTGAAAACAGCTCTGCTCACAAAATCTTAAGAATACTAGAATTTAGCTGCTCCCACTGAGACCTGGAAGAGGTTAAAATTTAAACAAAATAAAAGTATTCTAATGTAATGTACTGACTACTGTACACACTACTTAGTTGTTCCTTCGAAACATGGCCTGGGCCTGAAGGTGACTGAAATTTAAGTTTCTGGCAATTCATAATAGATGACAGATTCATAATAGACTCTTAAGGGGAGCTAACGGTGTTTGGGGGGATACATTCCAATCCTTCAGAGAGAGATTAATGTCATAAAAGACCACGAAACCCACAAATGGGCCATTTGTTCTAAAACACCAGGCTGGAGGCCCCATGGGGCGGCCCCACGGTAGGACCTGAGGGAGTAGGTTGGGGAGCAGCAGAGGGGCACCCTCGGCATATTTCTAAAGAATGAGAATATCTATATGATATATCTGTCACGAGAATTAAATTATGGGTTTCAACTATTACTTAGGCTATACTTCTGATTGTGAGTAGCAGAATTTATGTGATCAATTTAACTTATTAAATAAAGCAATATATTGTAAACATTAAACACAGGTATATGACAATAAAGAAAATAAATAAGTAAAAAAATATATATCTCTCATTTTAAAATAAATATGATATAAACATTTTAGCAGAGGATTCTATATCCACTTCCCCAAGGGGAAATTCTGTTAAGTACTCTGGATATAAAAGACTACTATATTTCAAAATACTACCAGACCACTAAATTTTTAAAACTTATCAATTAACACTGAACTTTTTTGGGCAATTAATCTGACTGGTAAATTTTCTTTAGTACATTTTTTTGAATTGTTGACACTGTCTTTTAATCAAAAGAGAAGTTGGTGAACCATCCAGCTTTAAACCTGTAACTTTCTTTTTCTTTTCTTTTCTTTTCTTTTTTTGGCCGCTCCCCCTGCAACGGAAGTGCGGAGTCTTAACCACTGGACCACGAGGGAAGTTCCAAAACCTGTAACTTCCAATCCAAAGTGCTCTGAATGTTAATTTTGCAATTCACCTAGGTGCTTCTCTTTTGGCTATACTGGGATAAAACAAGATGCCGAATTTCAGCTCAACTTGGTCATTAACAGAGTTAACCAAACAACACTAGGGGGTCTGAAGATGTTCCTAAAATAAAAAATCTGAGTGTTGTCTTCCTTTTACATTTCTCCTTTTGGGGTTTCCTGGAAACAGATCTTTATGGAGCCACTTGGTGCTGGGCTGTAGGAAATCTTAAGAGGCATGCTGCAGGGAGGATGTCCAGCATGAACCATGCCAGTTTGACACCAACTATCTCCTTTCAAAATCTCAAGTAATTTTTAAAACGTTACGGTGTCACCACAGTAAAAATTAAAATGGAAATGATTTTCCCACCCACATCTTGTTGTACTTATGTGTCCATCAACTGTGTGGCTCAAGAATAAGGAACGAGCGCACACTTCAGCGAGCCAACCCTCAAACACAGAGCCTTCAGGGAACGTCCTGGGACTTGTAGTTAGTGCTACATGATCAAAGAGTTTGCTGAAAAAAGACCAGGCATTTGGAAGCAACCGGAGCAATGGCTGTTTCTGGAATGCTATTTACATAAATGTATACCCATTACACTACTGATGAAATGAAGACTAAACCAGCTGACAGAGTTCTATTTCGGATGAATGTGTATCTACTCGGTTGTGAGGATTCTACACTAAGTTCTCTTTTCCTCCTCCACCTACTCAGTTTCCTTTGTGTCCTCTGGATCTGAAGTACTAGAGATGTCATCATCTGTTTGTTCTCCAGAGAAATATAACAACAGCGCGTGTGTCTTGTGGGTTATGGTGACAGTGCAGGGCCCCTGGGCCCATGGCTCCCCATCTACCTGCATTGGCATCATCGAGCACTTCAAGATCAGCTAGAATTAGGGACAAATAATGAGAAAACAGTCAGTCCCCAGAAAGCTCAGAAAAATCTTCCTTAATAACATCCCAAGTCCCTTAACCCTTCTCAGGGACATTTATTAGCATTTCACTCTTAGAAAATTAATCTGAATATATCTTTATTTCTCAATTGCTTAAGGATTCCTTTTCACTGAACACTTCATTTCTTCAGCTGGACTGAGGGTCCTATTTCCTGTTTCTCCCCATCCTACTCACCCCTGGTGGAAAGTGACCAACAGCATGGGCTGTAAACCACATACTGGTTTAAGGCAAGGTATAGCATGTATATTTACTTCTACACATCAATGGCTTAGAAATGGACAAATTAGTCCATTGTAGCAATATTTCACCTACCCGCACTGTATGTGCTTGTCCTATTCGAAAAGGATTTGCCAGTTTCACTTGAATCTGAGCGCAGTGGAAAGACCCATATACCCCAACAACTTCCAGTAAACCATCATCATGCCTAAAATTGGACAAAGGAAATATGGATTATGTGATGCAATAAAATAAAATCAGCCCCAATAGGACAATTACTTTTTAACACAGGTGGACCAACAACTTATTAAGTATTGATATTAACAAGGTATACAATAGAGAAAATCTGTGGGAAAAATGTTAAAAGTCTACAAAGAACAACAGGAACCAGTGACATAGAAAACCACTTGCAAACGTACATACCTGGCGAGAGGGTAAGTCTCGTCTCCCATCCCTTCCCACAGTCTGCAGCCACCGCCCCAGTAGCCAATGTTCAGGACGATGATACCTTCCAAATCCGGCAGCTCTACTCGCTCCCCATCCAGCTCTAGCTTTAAAGAAATACAAGGAGTAAGTGACTTCAGGGCACACTACTTTCAGACATAGTTACTCAGAATTCCCATCCATTTTCATATACGTAAGATGTGACAGCTGGTAGGAAGACTGCTTCCTACTCCAGGTAATCTGGCCTTTCTCACCTGTTCAATGTTTACTGTAATAAATGAATTATAACAAATGAAAACATTTAAAAACCAAGGTCATCAAAGAAACCCTTTTTTGTAGAATCCCCTTATATTTTCAGGTTTTATCTAACTTGCTGTTTTAATAGCACCTCACACTGTTGACCCCTTCCTCTTTTCCTGAATTATTCTCCTCCTTTGCTTTCTGGGAACCAGACTACTTCTCTGGATGTTCCCCCTCAGTCACTACTCTCAACTTCACGTTGAAGGCATTCCACACAGCTATGTACCGGGCTCCTTTCTTTTCTCTACACACTCTGGATTGAAATCCGAACCACTTCTGTCTTGCTAATTGCCACCTCTGTGCTGATGGCTCTATTTTGCTTGTCCAGGAAAGTGAACTGGGCTAGATCTATATATCTAACTGCCCACAAAACACTGCCAACTGACTGTGGCACCTAAAACTCCCATGCACAAAACTGAGTTAAGCATCTTCTCTGCAATCTACTTTCCCAAGAAAGAGTAGCACCCCCTGCCCCCAACGCTGCAGCCTAACCAGAAACCTGGGAATTATCTTTGACTTCTGGGCCTTTACCCTCCGTACCAATTAATCACTAAAAACAACTGACGCTGCTTCTTCTAAGTATCCCTCCTTCTCCAACATTCTTGACAGTACTCTAGTCCAGCAGCCCATCATTTTTCTAGCTTTACTCTCCTCTTATTCATCTCTCAAAGATTGGTTAGATTGACACTTATCCCCTTATTACATCTTTTCAGTGGCTTGACTCAGTGCTCACGATGAAATCCAGTGCTCACGATGAAATCCAAGTTCCTTAACAAGTCACAAGTTCCTCTGTGATCTGGGCCTCTGTCCATCTTTCCAGCCTCAGCTCTTACCCCTTTCTCTCCCACAAGCTATGGTCCAGCTTGAACACACTCAAATATGTCACGTTCTCTCTTGTCTCTGGGCCTCGGCACATGCTGTTCTAAGCCTAGAATGATTTTCACCTCTCTTCACTTAGCTAAGTTTTATTTAATTTGCAGACTGCAGCTTGTCACTTCTTCCAGAAAACTTCCTTGTCAGTCACTTTCCCTAGACAGTTTCCAGTCCCTGGGTTATGTACTGCTCTTATCTATTCCTCTAAGACTGCATATGTTCCTTATCAGATCACTTCTCATGCCATATTGCAATATGATTTAAATGTCTTTCTTCTCTCCAGACTGTAAACTTAGTGAGACCAAGGGATTTATCACTGTACAGCTGGTACCTAGAACAGTGCCTGGCATTTTGTAGGTGGTTTCACAAATAATTTTTGTATAAATAAACTATTAGACCAAAAAAAAAAAAAGTGCTACCTTGTATGCTTCACTCTACCCCTGCTATCAAAGCCCAGGAAAAAGGAAATATGATACAGCAGAAGGAAACATTTTTTATGGCAACCCTCGCCATTCCTCCTGGGACGTGAGCTCAGCATCTACCTCACCGCAGCAGCTTTCCTTGGTGAGTATATAGTCAGGCTCCTCCCTCTTGGCTCATTTTTCACTCTTTCCCTAAGTTGTTTGTTGTTTGGCTCTTCCCTTCTTACTGTTTTTTTTTTTTTTTGGCTGAGCTATGGTATGTGAGATCTTGGTTCCCTAACCAGGGATCAAACTCACTCCCACTGCAGTGGAAGTGTGGAGTCTTAACCACTGGACTGCAGAGGAAGTCCCCTTTTTTACTTATTTTAGTAGTTCTAGGTTTCTCTGTATTAATGTCTTTGCCATTGCTATTAACCATTACAGATTCTTTTCTGAAGCAAGCAAGGAATACATATAAAACTTTGCCATATCGTGATGTCAGGAGTGCTGTAGCAATAAGCAATCATGAATATCCTATCTTTATTGCTCATACATTTCTATTTTGCTTTAGTATGTAAAAGAGATACATCACAACCATAATAGGAGTTAAACTTTGGGCTTAAACTTCCTCTGAGAGTATATGATGAGTTAGGCACTGTGTCAGAGAACTCACATGGACGCTGTTCAGAGTCTGTCTATGTAACGGACTCTGGAGTTACATAATCCCGGGTTCAAATCCTGGTTACCTATATCCTTGGGCACTTTGTGAATGTGGGCAAGTTATTTAATTTCAAATAGTTTTCTGCGAGATGGGAATATAATAGTACCTGCCTTACAGGTTGTAGAGAGAATTCAGTGGGAAATTGTGTATAAATCACTTAGTAAAGTGTCTGGTACACAATAAATACTCCCTATGTGTTAGCAAAATATGTTAATAGAAAATTCAGCATTTTCGTTAAAAAAAAAAGTTCATAATCCAGAGACCACCTAAAAGTTTAAAAGCTTACCTCAACTTTTTTATTCAAATCTTTACATTCTTGCACTAAACAGTCTTTGGTTCCATAAAATAAGTAAACAGCCTATGAGAAATGGACAGAAAATATGATATTAAAGCAACCTAACAAGCCCTGTAAGCAAGAAAAAGACACTGAACGAAAGCTCCCTGATGTGATGGTTGAGTCATGTGTCCAGAGAGTGGACCATACACCGATGGCAGAAGGGGCACCATCACTTCTGAGTTTAATTAGCCCGTTTTTTCAGGGGAACGTAGGAGGGGGTGGTTTGTGCTTAAATGCTGTTTTCTCCCAGTTCATCCGAAAAGGTACACCTTATAAAGCAACACTGTGTTAAAACTAGAAAATTCCACCTTTTCCTAGTACTTCAGATTACTTGATGAAAGTAACACAGGTAAATCTAGCAAACATTTTATAATCACTTTTGAATACAGGAAGGTTGACGGAAGCACTGAGATGTTAATTAGCAACTGTATAAACAGCAATTCTTACTGACTTAGCAACTATATTAATAAAAGAGAGCTATTTGTAAAACGGAACCAGGAACAAAATTGTTTTGCATCTATTTTTTGCATCCTATTGCTCAATCACCAAAAGTCATTAAAAAAATTCGAAGACAAAATTTGAACCAAAGGAATCAATTGTACTAGCAACCAGAGATGATCTCAGTTAAAAGTGTGGTAAACAGGGCTTCCCTGGGGGCGCAGTGGTTGAGAGTCTGCCTGCCGATGCAGGGGACACGGGTTCGTGCCCCGGTCCGGGAAGATCCCACATCCCGCGAAGCGGCTGGGCCCGTGAGCCATGGCCGCTGAGCCTGTGCGTCCAGAGCCTGTGCTCCGCTGTGGCCCGCGTACCGCAAAAAAAAAAAAAAAAAAAAAAAAAGTGTGGAAAACAAACTGCTCCTTTTCTTACCTCATCTGCCTTTTAGAGTTTTTTCAGGCCAATGGAATCTAGTTTTCCATTAATGGCTTCACCAAAAATTTATCTGGCCTAAATTTATTTCCAATTCTACTTGCCATTTAAGTAAGATAAGCTCTCATATATTCCATTTAGTTGCCATCTAAGCGAAATACGCTATAAAACATTCCAACTCTGAGTTAAAAAAATTTTGTCATGGTTATGAAATACTTTAATAAAATACATTTAAGGATCTAATTTGACAGTCTTACATAAAACAGAACAGGTAAATGTTTCCATAAGTTAGTTCTATCTCAATCTAGTTGAAAGAGTGCTAGATATAATTGAACTCTTGATTTTTACTGTACCTTAGGTGATAAGCAGGAAAGGTTATTTTATCCAACACACCTTATTAAGAATTCTGCTAGAAAACAGAGATGGTGCCTTCTCACGATGAGCGTGAAAATTGAGGGCCATAAGAGCATCAGGTCCAACAGAAAAATAGTTGTTCATTGTGAATTCCTGTGGAAAAGGGTAAAAATAAGCAACAGATTATGCTTCCATCCAAGCCTGTGTTATACAATAAATATGTAAATCTTAGTCTTTGTGTTCTTTATGAAAATTAAGTACTTTCTACATTCACTTTTTGCGTAGAGTTATTTTACGCTATCCAGTGAAGTTTCCAGAGATAAAGCTTCAGTTCAAAGGCTGATCCTATAAGATATACATTTCACTTTCCATTTCTGGTTAATAGGCTACATTTAAACGGCTCTACTTTGCACCCAGGCTTTCCACTCCTGTGTTCCCATTACTTTGCTTTTTACTTCCATTGCAACTCTCAGGCTCTCAGCTTTTGAAGTCTCAATCAGGCTATTGGTCCCCGCTTAACTTTACTTCCCAATCCAGCCTGGATTCCCTCAACCTAGCTGCACTTAATCTTCTTCCTGAGCAATAAGCTTGCATTTCTGACTTCTTGTTCAGTGAGCCACAGACTCAAGGGTGACATGCCCAAAGTCTTAACGCATTTTCTTCCTATTCAAACCTGAAACTCTATTTTTCTTATCTTGGTTAATGACACTTCTATACATCCCGTCATAAAAACTAGAAATCTGGTAGTAATGTTTTTTCTTGCTTCCCCTAATACCAATCAGCTGCCAAGTCTTTTTTTTTTCTTTCAGGGTATCAGTTTCGTTTCAGTTTTTTTTTTTTTTAACATCTTTATTGGAGTATAATTGCTTTACAATGGTGTGTTAGTTTCTGCTTTATAACAAAGTGAATCAGTTATACATGTACATATGTTCCCATATCTCTTCCCTCTTGTGTCTCCCTCCCTCCCACCCTCCCAACTGCCAAGTCTTGATCAATTCCACCTCTAAAACGTCTCTGAATTGTCCTCATCCTAAGATTCCCTTTTTTTGGGTCATAGTGCAGGTTTCTAAGCTATTTCCACACTATCTCCAGAGTATCTTTTTAAAAATACAGATCTGCTATCTCTGTATTATTTGCTATTTACTAACCATGATGTGCACCCTCTCGTCTCTATTTCCTCCACCTGGGAAGCCTTTTGCTCCTTTCTCTGTTGATCTAAATTGTATTTACATTTTAAGGACCAACTCCCAGGTCACTTCCCCTGAAATATTTCCAGCCTGATCTACGAGGGTGGAACCAGGCACACCCCCAGCCTATTTCATAACCAGCTCCCTAGAGATAAGGACCTGTTGCTGTGTCCCACCACAGCACCACAATGGAAGCACTCCATCATGCTTGTTGAGACCACTCGAAACTGCAGCCCTAAAAACATACCTTGAGTTTTCTTAAGTTGTAGTATCCTTTATTTGTTACTTGAACTTTCCATCTAAAAAACAGAAGTTAAAAAAAGAATCAGAATTATTAACTGCCAATTAACTGTAACTATTACCAATCAACTCTGGATGCCTGGTAGATGAGGTTCTTCTATTAAAATAGCATTTGGAGAAATAAGCACATTTAAGTGAGTATGTAAGTTTTGAAATGAGTACTCAGCCTAATTTATGACTTCAGTCCTTACGTAACAACAAAATATACAGCAGCAAAATAAAACATCAGTATCCATGTATAAGCACAACTAACATAGCTTTTTACATTTAAATTACATTTAACTTTATAACTATACAAGTCTTCTTTTATAATCCAAACAATATTCCCAAAGTTCAAGAAATCTACTTTTGGGGGGAAGTATAACTTACCTATCTAGTTTACCTCCATCTGCTTCCATCACGTTTCTTAAGACTTGTGCGACTGGGATTTCTCCCGCATAGCCTGTACCCCAACCCAAGGTATTAGATAGATCGTTGCCTGTTCCCAGAGGCAAGACTGCAACTTGTGGAATGTATTTCTCTTGTCCCTACAACACAGAAGATATATTTTTGATTTTTCTCTTCAGACTATTTGTAGGGTAATAGTATTTGGTAAAATTTAAAGCCAAGGCAATAAAGATACAAACATAATAATAACTGCTCAATAACAATATTTAAAATTGGCAATGCCTTCTAATACTCATCTGCATAATAAAAAATATAAGCACAAATACTGTATAGTTATCTTAGAAGTGCTTCTGTGAAAGGCAAGTAGGTCTTAAAGGTGGATACCTTAATCTTCATTTCATCAACTGCATCCAGGACCCAGCCCACAGTCCCATCCCCTCCACAAACAAGGACTCGAGCTGAATAACAGGGAAGAAGAGTACAAAGTTGCAGGGCTTTGACAGGGGGAGTTTTAGTAACATCAAAAACCTAGACGTGAAAGAAAAGGAAAAAATTATTTTATCCAACACTGTCATCCATCTGTGAGGATAATTTCCTTCTAGATGAGTACATAGATATGCTTAAATAACAATACTGGCTACGATGCGTTTATCTTTAACAATATGCCAGGCACTATGCCAGACTATATTCACTGTGGATCATCCCAATGCTGACCCTACAAAGCACGAGTAAACCTCATTCTACTGACCAGGAAATGGAGGCACAGGAAGGTTAAATAACTTGCCTACGCTTCCTCTGATAATTAGGTGCTGACGTACAAATTCAATCCTGTAGTTTATCCACTATACAGTACTGCCTCTTTGCTGTTCACATAAAACCAGGCTGTGCTAAGTTCACCTTTAACTAGTGCTTCATATTTTATACTGGATTTAAAAACTCCGTTACTACTGCAAGTTAGTACCAATTTCTGGAAAACAATTCTGCAATATGCATAAAATGACATAAAGGTGAAAGGATCCTTGATACCTATAATTCTGTAAATGATCTAGGAAAATATTTCAAAAGACGAAAATGCCCTGTGTGTAAAGATATTTAGTGTGGCATTATTTATAATTGCACAACCTTAGAGAGAAACTTGACCTCCAACAGCAGGAGACTGGATAAATATGGATATATCCATTTGATGATTTCTTAGTCATTTCATACATAATTATGAGGACTATTTTGCAACACAGAAAAATATACTTTTAGGTAAAGAAAACAGAATGTAAACTTGTACCTAGATTATTGTTACAGAAATGTTAATATGTAAATGCACAGACAATTCATGGAAAGAACATGGACAAATGAAAACAACTGATGCATTTGTGTGGAGATAATGCAGGTGATTTTTCTTTTTCTCTTTTTTTTTTTTTTTTTTTTTTTTTTGCGGTACGCGGGCCTCTCACTGTTGTGGCCTCTCCCGTTGCAGAGCACAGGCTCCGGACGCGCAGGCTCAGCGGCCATGGCTCACGGGCCCAGCCGCTCCGCGGCATGTGGGATCTTCCCAGACCAGAGCACGAACCCGTGTCCCCTGCATCGGCAGGCGGACTCTCAACCACTGTGCCACCAGGGAAGCCCCTCCTTTTATTTTAAAATTTTATTCATTTATTTATTTTGGCTCCACCACGTGACTTACAGGACCTTAGTTCCCTGAACAGGGATTGAACCCCAGGCCACAGCAGTGAAAGTGCCAAGTTCTAACCACTGGACAGCCAGGGAACTCCCCTTTCTCTTTCCTTTTAAAATTATTTTTATATTTCCTTAAGTTGTGCAATGTTGAAAGGGAAAATTACAAATTAGAAAGAAAAGTTATTGCATTTATGATTGTTGCACAATGAGTTGTTTAGTTTTTCAAAATAGAAGCTGCTAGCATGTCAGCTCAGTCTTAATGGTCTGAGTCTTTTATTCTTACATTTAAAAATGTCGGTGTGCGATTACTCCTAATTTCCAGCAATCACTGTTTTACTCTCTGTTTCTATAGATTTACCCTTTCTGAACACGTCATATAAATGGAATCACACAATATGGGTCCCCTGCACTGGGCTTCTTGCACTCAGCATGTTTTTGAGGTTCGTTTATTGTAGTATGTATGTATGTATCAGTAGTTCCTTTTTATCACTGAATATTCCATTCATATGGGTATATTACATTTTGTTTTATCCAGCCACTGACTGATGGACAGTGGGGTATTTTCACTTTTTGGCTATTATGAATAATGCTGCTATGAACATTTGCATAAAAGTGTTTGTGGGATATATGTTTTTGTTTCCCTTGGGTAGATTCCTAGAAGTTCTAGGGGGTACAGTAAATTTATGTTTGACTTTTTTGTTTTAAAGAAATATCTATTTATTTATTTGGCCGCGCTGGGTCTTAGCTGTGGCACGCGGGATCTTCGTTGCCACATGCAGGATCTTCATTGCGGCGTCGTTGGATCTTGAATTGCGGTGTGTGGGATCTTTCAGCTGTGGCATGTGGGATCTAGTTCCCTGACCAGGGATCGAACCTGGGCCCCCTGACTGGGAGCATGGAGCCTTAGCCACTGGACCACCAGGGAAGTCCCTGTTTGACTTTTTAAGAAATTGTCCAAGTGTTTTCTAAAAGTTGCTGCAGCATTTTACATCCCCACCATGAGAACCCCTCTTTCTCCACATATTTGAATGGCTCAGTACTTTCATAATTATTATTCTTCCCTACAATCAGATGATTACCGGTTTCAAGCATTAACAACCATTACAATTTAGGGAAAATGTAAAACTAAAAATGAAAAGATTAATACAGAAAGGAAGGTTTTCTCTTTGGTTACCTGTACGGGATTTAGGAGGATCCTGAATTCTCCCAGCAGTCCTTCTCCCATATTAGTTCCACTACGAGAGTTGGCCAGGATTATTAATGGAGTCCACTGCTTTCCACGCTTAGACGCTAGCTAAAAAAATTAATGTGAGTGAAAAGACCTTAATATCTCAAAGATGGTGAGCAATAAGTTTTTCATTTCTTAATAACAACCGTGCTGTAAATTTGCTGAGAGAACAACAACTATCCCAATCGATACAATATAAAAATCAAAGAATTCTGAGAATGGAAAAGTTCCTTAGAAATGAACTAATTTCTGCTTAATATATAATTCTCTTCTACATTATTCTAGATAAGTCTTCCAGTATATACTTGGATACTCATGTAAGAAGGAACTCACTAACAAGGCGGCCCATTCCACTGCTAAATCAAATTATTAGAAAGTTCTGACTTAAATTGAGTTAAAAATCTGTCTTTCAATAACTTTCATTGTTCTACTTTTGATTCCTGAGGCAAGGAATAATTTCATTTGTTCTTCCATACAACTGTTGTGTTCAAACACCTGAAGCATTATATCGTTTATTAGTCTTGTCTCCCAGGCAACACGTTTCAACCCTTCATAGAATGGACACTGATTTTCTCTGCTCTCTTAACCCTGTCCTTTTCTGGATGAATTCTAATTTTCAAGCTTTTTTTTAAATGGGGTATTCAGAAATAGATTCAAGAATCCAGAACTGTACAAAGCCCAAAGTCAAATGAAATTAATGTTTCTCCAATCTAACCACTTCTTTCCTCTCCCCTTCTCCTTGAGGATATAACATTAATGAAGATGTTCCACGGTTTTACTGAATGATTCTCATCCCCTATGATCTCAGACTGAATTCAGATACATAAGCGTTGTCCATTTAAAAAAAAGTATCACAACAACATTAAACATGTTTTCTAATTTTAACAGCCCTCTTTCTCTTGCAGGAATATTGACAAAGGTGACATTTAAGATATAAAATCCGAACTTGGAAAAAACACAATTTAGTTTTAGAATGAAATAGTTTAACTACTTTGGGACATTCAAGTAGGAAATAAATGCAGATTTTACAGTTTTTCCTT
The DNA here is from genome assembly GCF_025265405.1 of Mesoplodon densirostris. Taxonomy (NCBI): domain Eukaryota; kingdom Metazoa; phylum Chordata; class Mammalia; order Artiodactyla; family Ziphiidae; genus Mesoplodon; species Mesoplodon densirostris. The sequence goes on from NC_082678.1 coordinate 61,673,055, forward strand.
CAGAGCTACATGAAGACTGAAAGATGTTTGTACCAATTATCATACACATACATACTGCCAAGTATTGTCAACAGCTTTAATGCTCACCATTATCTGTGGGAGCATCTAACGTGCAACATAAACTTATCTCCAGGCACCCTACGTGAGGTTCCAAACGAAAAAATTCTTTTAGAACAACGTGTGAGGAAAATCTGTTTTCTTTTCACTGACAATAATCATGAATCCCAAATCCAGCTGTTCATCAGACTCATCTGAGGACTCTAAAAAAATACAGATTCCTGGGACTTACCCTAGATCTACTAAATCAAACATGGTGATGGAGGTGGGCTCAGAAGTCTGTATTTTTAAAAAGCTCCTCAAGTGATTTGGACTCAGTGATTTAGGAACCACTAATATAACATATTCCAATTTCCTTTTAGACCTGAAAGAACTCAAGTGCCAAAATTTGTGGCACATCTTTAGAAAGTGGGTAGGGTATTATGGCTTACCATAATGATTCTTCTCACACACACAGCTGTGTTTCATACACTGACATAAATAACTTTTTGGAAATCAGTTACATAAGGAAAAGTAAACTCTGATTACCATTGCATAATCTGTTTTTTTGTCTTTACGCATCTGATTAATGGAGGTTAAATAACTTGGTGGAATGATGAGGTTTTTGAATTCTCCAAAATCACACTGTTCATTCTTTAAGCTATTTTTCATACACTCATCATGTACTGTTTTCTGACACCAAATGCACCTGAGGGGAGAAAAAAACAAAGACAATAATTAACTTTAAACCACAACCTTACTCATCTGCAAACCAGTCATTTTTGTCAAAAAAAACTGAAATAGTAATTTCATCACCAATGAAAAAAATCTGGCAAATTAAAAATTTATAATTGTATCTGCACAGTGAAAATAGAGCAATAAACTTTTTTTTTAATGCCCCTTTTTTTGGGGGGGGGGCATGTGGCATGTGGGATCTTAGTTCCCTGACCAGGGATCAAAACCGTGCCCCCTGCAGTAGAAGTACAGAGTCGTAACCACTGGACCACCAGGGAAGTCCCTAGAACAATAAACTTTGAGCATACTTGACTGTTTAATCTAACAGTGGTTCTTAAAGTGCGGTCTGGGGAAGATCCTTTCAGGGTGTCTCTGAGGTTAAAATCATTTTAATAACAATATGTTATTTCACCTTCATTCTATCCAAAGTATACAGTTGAGTTTTCCGGAAGCTATATGATATGTGCTAAATCAACAGACTGAATGCAGAAGTAGATAGGAGGTGCTAGCTGACTTACGCACCAAAGAAATGTACCAAAAAAGTAAAACGATGCCAATCTTCTCACTAAATTTTCACAAAAATATTTTGTTACCATTATTGTTATTTTTAAAATGAATATTTAAACAATTTCTCAGTTTTAATTTACAACGTGGTAGATATAACCCACATAAACAAAGCTGGTCTAGAACAATGCTTTTGTGTACTATCAATTTGTGTGTTGGCTGGAATAGGTTCCTGAGGCCTGAAGGCCTTCAGCTTAAATGCCCCACTGGCCTGGGTCCTTAAAAGAGTTCCTCAGGGTCCAGTTTGAAAACCTCCTGACTTATAACCATCTGTGAACACTTTAGCAAATATAATAAAATAGTCAACTTCTTATTGGCAGTTAATATGAAACTAATCTATATGCTCGCACCTGAAGTACAGACAGATATTTATGTTCAAATTTGCCTCTACATTTGAACGCATGCATGAAACAAGCAGAGAATAGTGCTGGCAAAGGCCCTGGGTTTCTATTATTAATCTACTAAGTATTTAATCCACTCACAGATAAGGCAAATCTGACTGTACAGACAAAAACAGGTCAACAGAAAACAATGGTTATAATTAGATAAATAAAATTTAAAAAGAGGATAAAAACTCTTTCACCCCAAGGTCAACTCTCTTGGACTTCTATTTTAAAGTTTTTTTTCAGCTGGACGTTCAGTTTTATCAAGTAATTACTGCTATTAACTCAAGAATCCTATTTACTGCTGAAATTACAATTATCTGCAGGATCTGTTAAAGGGAAAACTGTAAATTAACTTGCATGATAACCCTGTTAACACTTGCTTTCAACCTAAGCTTGAGAAACGACGACAGACTGCTCATGCAGCCAAAGTATACCACCTCCACCTACTGCTCTACTGTTAACTTTAAACTAGTGTATTATTATTATTATTTTAATTAAACTAGTATATTATTACTGAAAATAACCTGAAAGGAAACCCACTGAATTATTTCACAATGGTTTCCTCTGGGAAGAAAAATGGGACCGAGGGATGAGAAGAACATTCTCTCTGTACCCTATGTTCTTTTGTATTGCTTAAGTTTCTAAACACCAGTATGTATTCATGAACTACCTGTATAAATTTTTAAAACTGTATTTTAGATGATATTGGCTTATGCTTTAGAATTTAGAGAATACAGAAAGACATAAAAGTCATCCAGAGATAGTTACTCTTAACTTTTTGATGTATTTATTCTCAGTTTTATAGTCCCTACATGTTTATTTTTCAGGTTAGGGATATGATGTATTTATATATATATATCTGGACAGTACTTTTCTTTGGAAATTGTATCATGAATCCTGTCCTATGCCATTAAGTATTTTTTAAAAAACATGGCTTGTTAAGAATGTATTAATATTATATCACATGGATATATCATATTTATTTATGTAGGATATCAACTTTTCTGTCATACTTATTGCAAACATTTCACTTTTCTCTTATATTTACCTTTTAATGTACTTTAGTTTATTTTTTTTGCTAGACAGATCTGTATTTCCCTTTGTGGCTTATTTAAATGCTTTCATGCTCTGAAGTCCTTTACCTTTCCAAATTAGATATTCGCCTATAGCTATTCCCCCCTCACACTTCAGTTTTCATATTTATGCCTTTAATTCAGTGCTTCTTACCTTCTGGGGCTACAGATTCCACTGAGAATCTCATCAAAGTGTCAGGCTTCCTGGAACCGTATCTATCTATGAACTAAGAACTCCTGCTTCAATCCATCTGGAGTTTATTTTGGTATAGAGTGTGATATGAAGAGTCAACTTTTATTTCCTCAAAGAGCACTTGTCCTAGCACGATTTATAAAGTAATCTTTTCTATCCCACTGATTTGTGACACCTTTATCATTTAGTAAGTTCTCATAAATTTCAGAAAAGACTCTTTTTTTGCAGTATGTGGGCCTCTCACTGTTGTGGCCTCTCCCGTTGCGGAGCACAGGCTCCGGACGCGCAGGCTCAGCGGCCATGGCTCACGGGCCTAGCCGTTCATCCCGGACCGGGGCACGAACCCGTGTACCCCGCATCGGCAGGTAGACTCTCAACCACTCCGCCACCAGGGAAGCCCCAGAAAAGACTCTTTTAACCAAGGTGATGGCTATTATCAGCCTTTGCTCTGTAAAAGTAAAGCCAAAATACTTACTCCTTATTCAGCTTTATATTTTTCCTGAGAAATACCACAATCAAAATCGAGACCTGTTCTCGTTATATATTTTGTAATTGGTATTTTATTTGACCTAGATTTCAAACCTGATGGGAAAATAAGACATTACTAATAATATCTTGATACTTTAGTTTTAGCAGTCATGTCTTTGATTGTTTATGATCTTTATTCTTTCCCCAACTTTTTTTGAAAAATTTTAAACCTACACAGAAGTCAAAAGAATAGCAAAATGAATACCCTTAAACCAACCCTTAACTCTGATTCTTAAGTAACATTTTCTTCAACATTTTCTTTCTCTTTCAAAATAAACTCATATTTTGCTGAATCATTTGAAAGTAAATTATGGACATTATGAGATTTCACCTTTCAATACTTCAGCAAGTATTTCCAAAAAAAAAATGACAGTCTCCTTGCTTTTATACACGCGCACGCACACACACACACACACACACACACACACACATATTTAATTTTTATCGGAGTATAGTTGATTAATAATGTTGTGTTAGTTTCAGGTGTACAGCAAAGTGAATCAGTTATACATATATCCATACTTTTTTAGATTCTTTTCCCATATAGGCCATTACAGAGTAGTACTGAGTAGAGTTCCCTGTGCTATACAGTAGGTCCTTATTAGTTCCTTGCTTTTTTAAGTGTTTTTGCATTAAAAAATTTCTTTTTACAGGAACACAGGTAAGCCCACCACCTATATTCCAGCATTAATATATTAACTGTAATTGCTCTGTTTCATTTCTATCTATCCATTAATCTATCTCATTTTTGGTGCATTAAAAATAAATCACAGGGGCCTCCCTGGTGGCGCAAGTGGTTGAGAGTCCGCCTGCCGATGCAGGGGATACGGGTTCGTGCCCCGGTCTGGGAGGATCCCATATGCCGCGGGGCGGCTGGGCCCGTGAGCCATGGCCGCTGGGCCTGCGCATCCGGAGCCTGTGCTCCGCAACGGGAGAGGCCACAACAGTGAGAGGCCCGCATACCGAAAAAAAAAAAAAAAAAAAAAAAAAAAAAAAAAAAAATAAATCACAGACATTAGAATATCTCCTAAACACCTCGGCAAGCAGGCATATCATTACCTTGAGTTCAGTATTTGTTTATAGGTTTTTTTCTTTCAATGTAAAATTTATATATGATGGGGCTTCCCTGGTGGCGCAGTGGTTGAGAGTCCGCCTGCCGATGCAGGGGACGTGGGTTCGTGCCCTGGTCCGGGAAGATCCCACATGCCGCGGAGCGGCTGGGCCCGTGAGCCATGGCCGCTGAGCCTGCACGTCTGGAGCCTGTGCTCCGCAACGGGAAAGGCCACAACAGTGAGGGGCCTGCGTACCGCAAAAAAAAAAAAAAAAATTATATATGATGAAATGTGCAAATATGTACATCTGCTGAGTTTTGACAAGTAAACATAATTATGTAACTTATCCTTATGAAGACACAGAACATTACCCTATGTGCCATTCTTGTGCAGGAGTATGACTGTTTTATTAAAAAAAAAAAGTTTTCTCTAAAGTTACCTGTTCACAATAGCTCTCTTCTTTAGTATGCTGGAAGAGGCAACAGAATTATATATGAAGCTGAGATGGTCATCTATGAAATTCACACTAGAATGGGGCTGGCAAACTACAAATACATCTGCCTCCTAATTTTGTGAATAAGTTTTATTGGAATATAGCTACGCCATTCATTTATGTACTGTCTGTTGCTAGTTTTGTACTATGATGGAGGGTAGAGTGAAGTAATTATAACAGACCACATGGTCTGCAAAGCCTGAAATACTTAGTTTTGGCTCCTTACAGAAAAAGGATGCTCACCCCTGCTCCAGAAGATAATCTGGTATCCTTTCATTGTTTCAGATAATTAATGAAATGAATAAACATTAGAACCCAGAATCATGAAGTTTAAGATCAAAGCCTAGAGTAAAGCTGCCAATGTAATTACCATCCAAGAGTCAGAAGCTTGTTTTATTAATCCCTGTGTGTGTGTGTGTGTGTGTGTGTGTGTAGGGGGGTGTAATGAAGAAAAGGCCTTATAAATTAAAGTTTTTTTTATAAATAAAAAAGTGTTTTATAAAGGTTTTTATAAATAAAAATACAATATAAACCAAAAAGTTTTCTTTTTTTTTTTTTTTTTTTTTTTTTTTTTGCGGTACGCGGGCCTCCCACTGTTGCGGCCTCCCCTGTTGCGGAGCACAGGCTCCGGACGCGCAGGCTCCGGACGCGCAGGCTCCGGACGCGCAGGCTCAGCGGCCATGGCCCACGGGCCCAGCCGCTCCGCGGCATATGGGATCCTCCCAGACCGGGGCACGAACCCGCATCCCCTGCATCGGCAGGCGGACTCTCAACCACTTGCGCCACCAGGGAGGCCCCCAAAAAGTTTTCTTAATGAGAGACAGAACACTATAAGGAACAAAGGTTCATTCAATAAACATAACGAATACTTAAAAATAGAACTTAATTTCCTATTTTAGTCAGAAGAGAGGTTAGAAGAGACAAAAGAAGTGTGGGGAGCAGTGATAAGACGACAGTAGGTGCAGACATACTCTGCTGTGGTAGAGGCAGGAAAACACAGAAAAGCAAGAAGCCTACAGGGACAACAGGATCCAGCGCAGTGCCTGGCACACAGTATACGCTTAATATGCGAAAACTAAATAATGGCAGTGAGTATAAATTAAAAGTCCTTTGTCACTTATTCTCGTAGCCTTTAAGATCAGTGACCGCCTGTCATATGGCCCCTTCAAAATGCTACCTTGTTGAACAGTCTTCATAGTTCACTTGAACTCTTAGACTTCCCAAGAATGTGATGCAGACGCAGAAGGAGCCCTCCCCAGGGCTGGATAAAATCCAGAGAGGGACAGTCTGGTCTGTGTTTAAAGGCTGTATATATTTATTCTGTTCCTTTTTCCAAAATATCTCATTCCTACAGAAGGTCACAGCAGACTGTAATCCTGCATAAAATTATCTGCTAAAATAAATCAGAATATTGTAAAATACATACTACTTCAGGACACTGTGCTCTCTTCTCCTGGGAAAAATAAACACTTCCTAAATTATACAGGAACCATTTTTATCATGGGTGAGGAGTTCCAGCATGCTGGGAACAGACTGCTCAGTAACCAGTAAGAACAAGCTAAGGCAGAAAAGGAGACCTGTCACTCACTGCCATGTTCACTGTGCTCAAAGGAGGGAACACAAACTTAAGGACAGAGGCTCATGTTTAAGAAGTACATAAATATAGCAGTGGTTCTTAAACTTTAGAATTATCTGCAGGGCCTGTTAGGCAAAGATTGTTGGTTGCCAGTCCAAGTTTCTGATTCAGTGTGTCTGGGCTGGGGCTAACACTGCCAGGAAAAATAGAAGATGCTCAGTTAAATGTGAATTACAGATAAACAACAAATAATTTATGGTCTAAGTATGTCTCAAATATTGCAAACATTTTATTTTGTATTAAATACAAATATCTTATTTTAATTTTGTGTGCTAAATCTAAATCTGTGTTAGAATTTGCATTTGTAACAAGTTTCCAAGTGATACTGATGCTGTTCGTCTGGGGACCTTACTCTGAGAACTACTGAGATAAGGATATGATGTCATCATTAAGAAGGAAAAATTGGGGGCAGGGGTGAGTAGATTAGGGAAGTGTTCTTGGAGTAAAGGGCACAAGATGAGTCATTAGGACGCCCAGAGTCATTAGGTTGCCTAGATTAGGGAAGTGTTCCTGGAGTAAAGGGCACAAGATGAGTCATTAGGATGCCTAGAGGGACTTCCCTGGTGGTCCAGTGGTTAAGACTCTGCACTCCCAATGCAGGGGGCCAGGGTTCGACCCCTGGTCAGGGAACTAGATCCTGCATGCCGCAACTAAAAGATCCCGCATGCTGCAACTAAGACACGGCGCAGCCAAATAAAGTAAAGTAAAAAAAAAAATCTTTAAAGGATGCCTAGAAGCTAGCCAGGAGAAGGATACTTAAGCCTTGAGGAAAAAGAGGGTAGTATGAAAAGGGTATTTAAAGGAAACCACAACCAGCTTGATGTTGCTGGTGCATAAAGTTTAATGCAGATGGTGGTAGATAAGACTAGACGGGCAGGCAGGGTCCAGAGAGCACGAGGACCTTGTATACCACGTTAAACACTTGGAGTTAACACTGAAAGACCATCAGTTTAAGTGATGGGGGTAACTGAAGGGTTTTAAACAGAGAAGAAACCCCAATCACATATGCATTTCTAGAAAGATCATTTGGTTGGAGAATCAGAGCATTATGATTATTTGTTAAGGAGTATATGAAATGCAGCTAAGATATTTACAGAAGCCATTTTAATCGAATTCTGCACAGACACAAAGAAGGGAAGGAAATAAAACAATATTCAATTCATGCCTTCTTTCCAACTAATCCCAATTCTCCAAGACTGAAGCTTAACTAGGGAGACAATTATGACATTTTCTAAAAGACACTGGTGGGCCTCCCTGGTGGCGCAGTGGTTGAGAGTCCGCCTGCCGATGCAGGGGACGCGGGTTCGAGCCCTGGTCTGGGAGGATCCCACATGCCGCAGAGCAACTAGGCCCGTGAGCCACAACGACTGAGCCTGCGCGTCTGGAGCCTGTGCTCCGCAACAAGAGAGGCCGCGATAGTGAGAGGCCCGCGCACCGCGATGAAGAGTGGCCCCCGCTCGCCACAACTAGAGAAAGCCCTGGCACAGAAACGAAGACGCAACACAGCCAAAATAAATTAATAAATTAATAAACTCCTACCTCAATGTCTTCTTTAAAAGAAAAAAACAAAACAAAAAAATCGCCCCAAACTTAAAAAAAAAAAAAAAAAAAGACACTGGTAACCTAGCTCTCACTGATGCCAAAAAGACATCTAAATTTGAAAGATATCAAGTAAAAATGGTTATAAATCTCTGTAGTTGTTTGAAGTATATATTTCGGTAACTTTTAAAGTCTACATCTGAAGTATAAAATTATTTAAAATAAGATTTAAAAATAATTGTTGATATAACAATGCTCATGCTAATTAAAAAAAGGATTTTTAAATAAAATAAACAAAATATAATCAAAAAAGTAACTTGCTATCTCATGCCAGCTTTCTATTTCTGTTCTTAAACATGTTTAGGGACCTTTCAACGTGTCAGAAACAAAACCCATCACAAGGAAGATGTCCAGGCTTAAGGCAGAGAAGAGGCTAGGGATTAGTATTCCTAACCCTGCACTGGGGGTTAGAAATCCAGGATGCCAGTTCTACTTTACCACTGAGTAAATTTCTCTGAACTATCAAATCCTCTCAAATGTAAAATGAGTTAGAACAGATAATCTGCAAAGCAGCATCCCCTTTTATTACCAACCTCTAACATGAGCAAAGGACATCTTCGCCTATTTTCAAACAATATTTAAGAACACAAATGTGTTGTCCAGTGTGTATTTAAAAGCTATTAAAATGTTCTTGGATTAATCCAAGTCACTTGTCTAAGATGCTACAGGTCCTGAAAGACCATCTGGCAAAAGGAGTGTTCTTTTGGAGTGTATTTCACTATAGCACCGAATCTAGATTAGAAAAGATACTTAAAGTGCTCCCCTGGAATGACTCTTGTTTTCATTGTACATTCATAACAAATACCCAGGATGAATCAGTTTTGAGACTCTAGGGAAAAGTTAATTTGTTCATACTTCATTTTTCCTCATGCAAAATGGAGCTAAACAATAGAAACAAAAGCTAAAATATAACACACAGTGGCCATAAAGTATGTGGCACTTAGAGACCTCTGGATGAAAGTTAAGAGCCAAGTTTTATTACCCAAAAGGGCAAGGTGGCTAAGGAGTGTAGGCTGGATGAATCAACGAGGCAAATGACTATTGCAAAGCTGCCTCACTGTATATAATACCAGGGCTATTTATTAACTTGTGTCCTCTAAGTGGGCAGTTGAGGCCATTTGTGGAGATCAAAGCAGGCTGCTACGCCCACTCTTTGAAATCCTGACTCCTTCCAAGCATTGTGGGACAATCAGTACCCACAAAGGCCGTACCTGTAATCGCAGAGCTTGGGTTGACTGCCGCATTGCTGCTTGCAAACCACACAGTAACTGCACAGGGGCACGTTGCCCCGGATCCAGTGGTGGTGCATGGCGTCCAGGGCCTTGCTGTCATTCTTGAGCATGATCTCCTTGCAGTGGAAGCGCTTGTCGGCCTTCTTGAGGCAGCCCTCGTCCACGCGCAGCCCGCAGCAGTCGCAGAAGGCGCCCTGCAGGATGTGCTGCGCGCACACGCTGCAGTAGGTGGGATGGCTGAACAGGTCCGTGTCGCGCCACCCATGCTTGCTCTTGCGGAAGATGTCCCTGCGGTGCAGCTGCCGGCGCGACCGCTGGAGGCTGCACCAGAAGGTGATGACCACGGGCAGCAGCACCGAGCACAGCGTCCACAGGACCAGGTGCCAGTCCGCAAACAGGCCCTCGTAGGGCGCCGGCCGCTTCTCCCCTTCCATCTTCCCCAAGGACTATTTCTAACTAGGAGAGACACGGGCGGGTCCACCTCGGGCTCGCTGCCCCCGTCCCGCCCTCCTTCCTACCTTTTAGGGGATCCCCAAAGCGCCGTCGGCCCAGGTGGCTCTGCTCTCTCCAAGGAGGGGCACGCGCGCCGTCTTCCCCGCGGCCCGACCCCAGTGCCTCCGGGTCGCCCGGCCGCGGACCTGCGGCGCCGAGGGGGCGGCGCCCAGGGCTGTCACGCTCCGTCCCCTCCCTCCTCCTCGGGCCCGGCCACCGCCTCCTCACCTCGCCCGGCACGGGAAAAGGCGCAATCACAATGTACAGGCTGCCCCCACGGAGAGGCCGGCGCGGCGCCCACTGGTCGGGCGCGACGGCGCGCGTGGGCCGCACGGAGCCGGCTAGCGCCCGTAACCGTTAGCCCACGCCTAGCAAACACACGCGTCCTGCTACTCCTGGGCCCGCGCGGCCTCCCTCAGGCCCGCCCCCGCCCACCGCGCAGCCCCGCCCCTCTCGCGAGGCCTCGGGGGCCAGGGCCCCGGCCCCGCCCGCCTCTCCGGCCCTACCTAGCCTGGGGCGGTGGCGCGGCTCCGGGGGCCGGGCTTCGGGCCTTCTTCCCACCCTCGCGCTGCCAGGAAGCCTGCGGGGGCGTGCGGACGCTACTGGAGCTGCCCGGGTCCACTGGAGCCGCGGGCGAGAGCGGGGCCTGCGGCTAGAATTCGGCGGCTGGACCGAGTATGAGGTGCGACCGGGAGGCCGAGAGGCCTGAGGCGGCAGGGCCTTGGGGAGGGGGCGGAGCTTGATGGGAAGGGCGGCCCCCGTGGGCTCGGCTTAGGGAGAACAGGGGGCGGAGTAATCATTAGGTGGGGGCGTTAGAGAGGATGGCTGGTTGAGCCTTCTGCGTCTGTAATCAGCGAGAGTCCTAGCATGAATGATTTACGCAGCATAAACCTTTTCTGTGACTTCCAGCCTCACTGGTGGAGGTGGGAGCTGGCGCAGTTTTGAAAGTTGTAAGGGAGAAAACTGGCAGTTTTGAGAGTGTTATGTACTGATAGAACAGGACAATCCAAATAAAAAATTGGTAGCTGTCACCTGCGCTCCCGCTAGTTACTTATTAAACAGAAAGCTGAGGGCTTACTATGTGCCAAGCACTGTGCGAAGAGCCCCAGCTCTCCCAGAGTGCCAGGACTGTTGAAACATGCCTAACAAGAAGGATTTATTAGCCCTGTTTGTAATGGCTCACTGCACCCCAGCTTCAATCTCTGAAGTGCCCACAGATCATCTGGGTTCTGCTGATTCCTTTCTCCCCAGACCCTCACCCCTGGTAACCACTGATCCTTTTACTGTCTCCATAGGTTTACCTTTTCCAGGATGTCATATCATTGGACTCATACTGTGTGTAGCCTTTTCAGATTGGCTGTTTTCACTTAGGAATGTGCACTTAAGTTTCCTCCGTGTCTTTTCATGGTTTGATAGCTCATTTCTTTTTGTGCTGAATAATATTCCATTGTCTGGATGGACCACAGTTTATTTAGCCATTTACCTCTGAAGGACATCTTGGTAACTTCCAAGTTTTGGCAATTATGAGTAAAGCTCCTAGAAACATCTGTGTGCAGGTTTTTGTGTGGACATAAGTTTACAAATCCTTTGGATAAATGTCCTCTGTTTAGGGCTTCCCTGGTGGCGCAGTGGTTGGGAGTCCGCCTGACGATGCAGGGGACGCGGGTTCGTGCCCCGGTCCGGGAGGATCCCACATGCCGCGGAGCGGCTGGGCCCGTGAGCCATGGCCGCTGAGGCTGCGCGTCCGGAGCCTGTGCTCCGCAACAGGAGAGGTCTCAGCAGTGAGAGGCCCGCGTAACGCAAAAAAAAAGTCCTCTGTTTAAACATTTTTTTCTCAGTTTTTTTTAATCTCTCATTTTTGCTCTAATATTCTAAAAGATTTTCATAGCTTCATTTTTGAATCTTTTTATTGAGTTTTTAATTTCTAAGAACTTTTTTGTTGATTTGTTTTCTGAGTCTTACTTTTTTACAGCATCCTATTCATGCTTCATGGGAGCAAAATTTTTCTCTCATCTCTTGGAGGATACTGTTAGTTATTTTTTCCTTCCTCTCCTTGCCTGATCTGTGATTGCCTCAAGTTGCTTTTTCCTGTAGTTTCTTTTGTCTTCATCTTCCGGGTCAGAGGCTTTCTCAGATGTCTGATGATCCTCCCGGTGACTCTTAGGCACCTTAAGATTTGAGAACCGCTGTTAGAGTATCTCTTAATCCCTCAAGCTTGTCATCCCAGCTGAAATCCCACAGAGAAAAACAACATATATTTCAGTATTTTTTTCTCCAGAAGAATTAGAGCTTTTCTCTTCCAGTTACAGGCTTAGCCATTTTCCTCAATGAAGTATAACAGTAACCTTAGAGGTGGTTTCACGAGTTATTCAGTCCATGCTTCATCCCTCATGTGTTTATTTGTACCATCTTACATTCCTACACCTTTGCCAATGCCGTGGTCATTCCTGTTTAGGCTGGAGAGAAGCCTGGAGATAGCTGTCAGGGACCTGGTGAGACCTTGGCCATCCTTACCTGCTGGGCAGATGTAAGTTGAGGCCAATGTCCTGGCCCAGAGCAGAAATTATAGCCTGCTCGGGGAAGCATGCAGCAGGCCGGAAAGGGCCCTGTCCAAGGCTAAACCGTCTTACCATTGTATTGCTGCTCCAAAGAGGAAGGTGTGTGTTTGTGTACCAGGACTGAGGACACGTGAAAGGAAACTCAGGGCGTGGGGTGTGGAGACAGAACAGGGGAAAGCAACTCACACTTAAAGGGGCCATATTTTATTTTCTAATAAAGATGTATTTTTATTTCAACAGTATATAAAATTATCTTAAGATGTGTTTGGTTAATCTCGATATCATTTGGTCATGAAAAATTTTTTTACAGGCTTTCTATCATGTGTCTGAGAATGGGGAGGGTATGCAAATATAAAGAAGAGTGATTTCACAGAGAAGGAGGAATAATAATAAAACAGTAATAACAATAGTTTCCAGGTATTAGTTACTCTACCTGTCAAGTACTTTACATACACTTTCTCTTTTAAGTCTCAAAACACCTTAAGATTAAGTTTTATTATAATTATTATTCTTTTTTAATAGTGAGTAAACAGTGACTTGGATAGTAAAGAAATGTGCCCAATGTCACACAGCTTCAGTGTGACACAGATAATAAGTTTCAGAGCCAGGATTCAAGCCCAGCTCTATTGATAACTCTGCAGCCCACAATCTGGACCATTATATCATGCAGCCCACACAGCAGATATTCATTCACTTTTGAATGAAGCATCTGGCAGGACCCTATTATTAACTTAGACCCCAAAGCACCCAGATTTGGACACGCTGACCATCCCATTATACCCCCTGTATCAGTTATCTGTTGTCAGAGTAGTGCTGTGTAACAAAGTGCTCCTAGCTCAATGACTTGAAATAATCATTTAGTCTTAAGGGTCTGCAGGTTAATGGGAGGCTCTGCTAGAGGTGTTGGTAGCTGGAGGTCAGCTGAGTGAGGCTGGGCTGGGCTGGGTGGGTCTGCTGGAGGCTGTACATCTATGCAGACACTTTTCATGTGAGTTAATTCTGAGACCCAGCTTGAAGGATGGCAGCTGTCAGGGGGAAGCTCTTTTTGTAGCAATGGCTGCAGAATGCAAGAGGGTACACCTAACTCTGCAAACACATTTCCTGCCTCTGTTTGTGTCATGTCTGCTACCATCCCATTGTCCAGAGCAAGTCACGTGGTTGGGCCCAAAGTTACGGGGCAGGACTGCAAAGTCATATGGTGAAGAGCATAGAGTGCAGTGGTGATGGTGAAGAGCTGGTGCTAATAATTCAATCTGCCTAACCCAAACCTAACATCTGCCCACACAGTGTGCCTGTAAATTAACGTATGGGTAGGTACACATGAGATTTATGGAGGTACTGTTATGAATAGTATACAACAACTATATGTACATGGTAAAAATATAGAGTTTATAGTCTAGTGGGAAAGGGAGCCAAAAAAACTAATAATAAAAAAGAGGGGCTTCCCTGGTGGCGCAGTGGTTGAGAGTCTGCCTGCCAATGCAGGGGACGCGGGTTCGTGCCCCGGTCCGGGAAGATCCCACATGCCGCGGAGCGGCTGGGCCTGTGAGCCATGGCCGCTGAGCCTGCACGTCCGGAGCCCGTGCTCCGCAACGGGAGAGGCCACAACAGTGAGAGGCCCGCGTACCGCAAAAAAAAAAAAAAAAAAAAAAAAAAGAAAACGGGCTTCCCTGGTGGCACAGTGGTTGAGAGTCCGCCTGCTGATGCAGGGGACGCGGGTTCGTGCCCCGGTCCGGGAAGATCCCACATGCCGCGGAGCGGCTGGGCCCGTGAGCTATGGCCGCTGAGCCTGCGCGTCCGGAGCCTGTGCTCCACAACGGGAGAGGCCACAGCAGTGAGAGGCCCGTGTACTGCAAAAAAAAAAAAAAAAGAAAGAAAACAACTGCAAAAAGGAATGTTAGAATTTATTTTATTGGCTCTGGGCCTAAAGAATGTGGACACATTATAATTCTCTTGAGACAGATTCAGCAGCTTTCTATAGGAAAAAAAAAGATGTTCTTTTGTTTCTGAAGTTTCTTTAGCTCACAGAATTTGAAATCACTGTCTTATCCTATTGAAAGAGTATGCAGTGTGATGGTGTTGAGAACTTGATGGTGTCGGCTTTATCACTGATCTTTAAACATTTAAGAATTTCTTTTTAAAAGAGATGGGAAACCCACATGAATGAAAATATCAGTTATGTCAGGGTGCTGTGATATGGGTGGTAGCACTCTTCCTTTATATATCCTTAAATGTTGTCAAATTGGTAGTGTAGCTTTCCCATGGCTCAGTATCTGATGGGGACCTTCAGATCAATGAACATCCTAGGAGAATAGTCTGAGGCACTGCAGTGCCACCTCTGTCCACCTCCAGTGGATTCCCTGGTGTTCTTGGCAACTTCTGGAATGGTGAATGTCGGTGGCCTGAAGTGTCTTTCCCCTGACCTTTGTTGTCCCAGGTTCTTCTCTCTACTCTGCCACCTTGTGGATTTTTGGGGAATTGTGTCTTCTACTGTGAGCCCTGTTGACTCACCTAATTGATCTGGCTGACACTTTCCCTAGAAAGGAGCATAGGCAGGTAGAAGAGAATTCTCCCCACCAGAGTGACACTCACAATCAGGTTACCTTGCTCTTTCAGTTTTTCTATAGTTCCCCCTTTTGAGATGATATCTCCAGAGCCCACCTGAAAGGCATTTGAATGACCCTGCCAGTATCACACCTGAGGAGCCCTCTCCACCTGAGACCTTGAACCAGCATCCCAGGGTGGGATACAGGCTTTCTCCAGTCTCACTTCTCCTGTCCACCCAAGGTTCCCTTTCCTTTCTCTCTCTCTCTTTTTTTTTTAAATTAGAGAAGTAACATGGGGCTTCCCTGGTGGCACAGTGGTTAAGAATCTGCCTGTCAATGCAGGGGACACCGATTCAATCCCTGGTCTGGGAAGATCCTACATGCCATGGAGCACCTAAGCCCGTGTGCCGCACCTACAGAGCCTGCGCTCTAAGGACCCGCGAGCCACAACTACTGAAGCCCCCGCGCCTAGAGCCTGTGCTCCACAACGAGAGAAGCCACCACAATGAGAAGCCTGCGCACCGCAATGAAGAGTAGCCTCAGCTCGCCACAACTAGAGAAAGCCTACGCGCAGCAACAAAGACCCAACACAGCCGAAAATAAATAAATAAATGGAGAATATTAGAAACAATATTAAAAAAAAAAAAAGTAACATAAGCTTACCTAGAGCTTACGGTCCAGTGGAGGAGACAGATTTTAAAAAGTAAACAGAGACAACATTTACCCATTACGGGAACTGCTGTGACATAGAGAGTCGTGGTGGTGGGGTGGCAGGGAACCTTCGTTAAGTATGCTGGTAAAGACAGGCTTGCCTGAGCAAGATAAATTACAAACTGAAACCTGAAGACTGAGAAGAATCCAGTCATTAAAAGAGGGAGGAAGAGCATGTGCAAAGATCCTGGGGGGGAAAGAGCTTGTTAAATGGAAAGTAACGAAGTGTAGCTGGATGGGCATGAGCTGGAGGGGTGCGCTTGGAGTGGGGTTGGAAAGAACCACAGCCCCAGATAACACAGGGTCCTGTAGTGCACGGTCGGGATTCTGATTCTGTTCTGAACCCCGTGGGAAGATAGAGATTCGTAAGCAGGGAAGTGATGAGGTCCAATTTATGTTTTGTATTTCTGTTTTAAGAAGACCATCATTACTGCTGCATGGAGAATGGATTGCAGCAAACAGGGAGGGAAGCTGGGAGACCATTCGGGAGCCTGGTGCAGGAGGCTGGATGAGAAGTAGCAGTAGCCTAGACTCTGGTAGTGGCAAGAGAGATGGAAGAATCTGGACCTACACTGTTCAGTGTGGTAGCCGCTAGCCACATGTGGTGACTGAGCACTTGAAATGTGCAAGTATAAAATACACACCAGGTTTTAAAGACTTGTACAAAAGAAAAGAATGTAAAACATCTGATTAGTACTTTATCTTGATTACATGTTGAAACAATAATATTTTGCGTATTTCATGTTAAATAAAATATAATTTAAAAAATTTTACCTGTTTTTTACTATTAAAAAATGTGGCTACTAGAAAAATTTAACTTATGTGGCTTGCATCCATGACTCACATTATGATTTTATTGGACAGTGCTGATATAGACAACAGTTACCAAATTAAAAAAATACTTTTATACTGAAGTTACATGGGATACATTATAAATTTCTAGCTAGGTATACTTTTTTTTTCTGGTCCATAGAAGATGTTTATTTGATATAACAAAACAGTACAGTTAGTGTTTGTTCCAACCACAAAGAATGAAAGGAATAAAAAACTTGACAATGCACATAAAAAACCAAGATGCTTCATGTGACAAATGTATATTCCTAAAATAGTGCTCCTAAAATTCCTCAGTTATTGAAAACTGTATGAGAACAGAAGGATGTCAATAGCAACAGAGTACATAAAACCAAACATCTAATTTTGAGCGAATTAACATATGAGGCAACTCTGCTAACAATGCATGACTTCTTTTCCCTGATAACAGTCGGTTCAGACTATTTTTACGCCAGCAGAATGGGCAGAACTTACTAACTTAAGTTTAGTATCAGTTACACAACATTAGCATAAACTTGGGCAACCACCGATGGGGGGTTGTTTTCTTTTGAGCTGGCAAAGTAACTACAGAAACATCAGATCATTTCTCTGAACTGAGAGTTTTATCCCAACAAATGCCACATACCTTCCACACGTATTTTTATAATATATTTAATAATTTATGTAATATATATTGGTGATTTGAATTTAAAAAGACTTCAGCTTATTGAGATTTTATTATCTTTATAAAAATAAACTTAAGTGTGAAGTAAGGCTGCTTACAGTATTACTGACTTATTGCACAAGGCCCTTTTGGGGCATAATGGGAAGAGCGCCAGGCTTTAAAAACAGAAGAATTTGGCTCGACTTGAGCAAAATGTGTGAACTTGGTCATCATTTCACCTCTCTGAAGCCCCCTTTCTTACTTGTAAAATGAAGATGAGCCATGCATCTCATCCCTTATCCCTCATCCTTAATCACACCCCACGTGGTCGGTACTGTTATTTCCTTTGTACAGGAGAGGAAACAAGTTCAGAAAGGGTAAGTGATTGACTGAAGGTTACGTTGCTAGAAAGAGGGGAAGCCTGGGATGAACCCTGGTCTATCTGGCTTCAAGGTCAGCTGAAAAAAATTTTTTCCCCTCATTAGGCTCCTTGCTAATTTCCCTGCTAATTTCTGAAATTACTGGGGAGGTCAAAATGGATTGGTGAATGGGTTTTGGAAAAATGTCATAAAATATGTAAATGTGAGAGGTGATTAATTCTCAATGAAACAGTAGGAGCCTAAACTGAAACTACAGATAAACACAGACTACTCCATGATGTATATATAGACATATCTATTTAAATGAAATGGTTGTCATGTGTTGCTTTGTCAAATTCAAGCTCCAAAAGTTTTATGACAGAGGGATAATTTCCTTCCGCAGGATGAAAATTTATAGGAGTTCAGAGGAAAATATTTTCGTGACCATACTGAAAATTTAGCGTCAGATGCGTTTAGCATCATGCTGTGAGTGCTGTTAGTCAAAGCATAAACAGCCTTTGGGCCGGATGTGGCTTTCTTCAAGTAGGCTGGCTCTTTGACGGGGGGATTCATTCTGCAACAGGCGGAGAGAGGGATCAAGGCAGGATGAAGAGGTTACTTGTGCTTGTGCTGTGTCTCACCTTACTGAGTTTCTTCTCAGGTGAGCATTAACTCCCGAACCGATTTCTGTGCTGACAAGATAAACTGGAATAAGTCTATTTTATATTTTTAAAGTATTTTTTCAAAATTTCAAATAATATGTAATGTATAATAATTCAATGCTGCTTCTTTTTTTTTCTTCCTAAGAGCAGGCTCCCGGAATTGGTATAATTAGGGATAAATTATTTTTTTAATCTTTAAACATATTGAACACTAATTCTCAACAATGCTGATAAATCTTCAAGGATACCGCCTTTTAGAGTTTATCTGAGATCATCAGAATTTGATATACTTTCTTTTTTCCTTTTTTTTTTTTTTGGCTACGCCACATGGCTTGTGGGATTTTAGTTCCCCGACTAGGGATTGAACTCAGGCCCACTGCAGTGAAAGCAGGAGTCCTAAACACTGGACCGCCAGAGAATTCCCTTGATATACTTTTATTATAATAGTATCTTTTAGAATTTGTGTGTGATTATCAAAACTTGACTTACTTTAATTATAATATTTTCTTTGAGGGATCGTGGGTGCTTATCAAGTTTAATATAATCTTATTGTCATGGGGGAATTTTCTAATAACAACTTAAACTTGATTTAGTGTATTGAGGATTTAAAAGAATCCCACCAAAGCAACCCTGAGGGACAATAAACACACTGACCAGCGAACTGAAGAAAATACGTTTAAAGAAACATGTTCATTAAATTAACAGCCACTTTTAGAGGAGTGAGCCGTGTCGGCAGCAGGTAAATATGCTACAGTTGTGCAGCTTTTACTCTGAGTTAACCATATTAGAAACCATTAAAAATTTCCCTCTGAGTCCTCTGGAATGCCACATCCTTTGGGACAGGTCCCTTTGAAAGAACTTTTGTGTGTTGACCCAAATTGGACTTGCAAATGCTTCGCCTTGGATGGTGAGATGGAGCATGGATGCGTGTGTCTGAGAGTGCCTAAGGTCCCTTCCTGACTTTTTCAGGGGCCTCCCCGATTCTGACGGAAAAGCAGGCCAAACAGGTCCTGAGATCCCGGCGCCAGGACAGGCCGAGCAAACCCGGGTTCCCTGATGAGCCCATGAGGGTGAGTTCCGGGCTCTGGCTGTTTGAAGGGGGAGGGAGGTCCTTTGAATGCTTGTTCATGAGGAAACCAAATGCGGTGCTGGCCCCAGCGCAGCGTGGGTGCTGGATGGAGGTTCTGTGGAGTCCCAGGTGTACGGTGATGTCACCGTCTTATTCGCGCCTGTTCTTCTCCGGAGGTGCCAGGTCTGCTCCCCTACTGTTCGAACCGTGTTTAAAGTGGAAACGGTGGGGCCGATGGTGGGAGTCCAGAACCCCGCGTGGGCGGCTGGGTGGCTCCCCTGAACGGGATGCTCTAGGGAGCTGTGCCCTGAGGCTGGTGCCAACCCCATCTTCGCCCTCTTCCCTTGGGTGCCGGGCAAGCTGGACCAGCATCCCCGGCTGGCGGTGCTCTGTCTGGGTAGGCAGAATCTCTGCCCCTGTTGCCACCAGGTTCCACCCTCGCCTTGCGCCTCTGATTTGGGTCTTTGGCCTCAGCTCTGCCCTGTAGGTTTGTGGCATCCGCCTAGTCTTTCTGAACCAGAGTACCCTCCGCTGCCTTCATTCTGTGACGTGTGGCGGGTGCTCCTAGACCCTGCCACCCTGGCCTCAGGCCACCTGGGGCCTGGCTTGTCTCTCCCTCCCATGATGGAAGTGCTGATGCTCCTGGTGTGTTTGCCCCACTCAGGTGAGAAGGGAAGTAGCAGGGACCCAGGCGGAGTCAGCATGTCTGTGAAGCCGTGGCTGTGGTCAAGGCTGGTCTCCCTCCTGTGCCCACATCAGCCGGGCCGCACGCTCACCCTCTGTTCATTGCATCTGTGTGTGGAGGCCCAGAGGATGTGCAGCAGCACTGGCCTTTGCTCCCTGCAGAATCGTGTGGGTAGTTGGATTAGTTCATTTACAAGGCTCTCAGTATGAGGCCGGGTCGCACAGTGGTGAAGAGTACTGGCTGCGGGCAGACTGTCCCGGTTTGAATCTCCCCATTTTCAAACTCTATAACTTTGAAGAAGTCTCCTCACATTTCTGTACCTCAGTACTCTCGGCTATGAAAAGGGGGTAAACAATATTATGACTTATATTTCTATAACATTATTATTATAAGAGCATGAAACAACTACTTTATGAGAATAAAATAAAGTAATTCATAGTAAGGCACTTAAAATAGTACTCAGCAAGCAGTAACAACTCCCTTGAGTATTAAGTACCGGGGTCGGGGTGGGGCCGAGGCTGCAGACAGTCGCCTGGGTTTCTGCTCAGAGTTGGTGGCAGACACAGAAGAATCAGCAAATCACTGTTCCACAGAATGGCTTAGAAACGAGCAAGCGATTCAGGCTGTTAAGGGTGGACGTGGCTTTGTTCTCCTTGGTAGAAGTCAGAGGTGGCTGGAATCTCCACACACAGGTGGAAGGGGTCTGGGAGGTGGGCCGGCGCAAGAGCAGCAAGGCTTCGTGTACGTTGGACTTGACCTTGGGTTCAGTAGAGGACAATCAAAGCATGTCTCGAATGGGGGAGTGTACAGTCGGGTTTTAGACAGATGGCTTGAGATGCATTTAGAAGAGGCCCAGGATTGAAGTCTGAGCACACCAGGATTGAAGTCTGAGCACACCAGGGCTCAGAGGTGGGCAGAGACAGAGGATCCCGAGAGGATGAGAAGGAATGTGAGAGGATATTGAGGGAAACCAAGCCTCCAGCACGGGGGATGAGGGTTGGGAAGGGGCGGGGTGGATGGTGAGGGAGCCAGTGGTGAGCAGGATGCCTGGCCCGAGGGTTCCTGGGGAGCTCCAACTGGCTCTTTGCTCTTTTGGGGCGATGTCTGGAGGGGCCGTTCCAGAGGCTCTTCCTCAGGGGCCCTGGAGGCTGTGGGAGGCTGGTTCAAGGGGCTCTGAAGCAGCAAGGCCCCTCCAGGTGCTCAGGAGACAGGCTCTGCTCAGCTCCAGAGCTGGCTGGGTGTTTTCTCTGCTAGCATCTGGCCCTGGCTGCCCTGAGCTCTGGTTGTGGAAGGGCGGCCTGGGCAGGGACTGGAGGTGGTTTAGGCATCAGGCAGCACGTGGGTGTGGGTGTTACGGCTCCTACGGCTCCGCTTCCGCCCCCAGCTTCCTTCCTCCCCCCACGCCAGCTACACTTTATCCCCAAACGCTGCTTGGTGTGGTCCTTCCCTGCCCAGAACTTCCAAGAGCTCCTTCTCTGACCATTTCCCTCTTCCCGGCTCCTGGTCATCACCTGCCTTCATCTGTGACAATCCTCTGCTTGCCTCTGGCATTGCTACTTTACTGAATATCTGGCTTTTTGGGTTTTGTTGGTTTTGGTCATCTTTTATAGGCTTGACCACCACTGACTCATCTTAGCTGCCTCGAACCTGCCTGATCTAGTTTCTGTGATTCTCTCTAGACTCACCCACCATTTCCCACCCATCCAGTGTATGGTACAGTCCTGTATGTCCGTCACAAAGACACTGACCTGTGTCCAGAATCCTTAGCCACTCAGTCAAGTTTGGAAAAATGCCTGTGTGACCTACCGTTGAAATGTGAACATAAATATGCAATAAGTTATTTGGCGGCTAGTCTATACCTGTAGTTCTCATCCAGGGGTGATTTTGCTCCCCCACCCCAGGGACATCTGGCAATGTCTGGAGACATTTTTGGTTGTCACAACTGGTAGGAGGAGGGATTGCTATTGGCATCTAATGGGTTAAGGCCAGGGATGCTGCTAAACATCCTACAATGCACAGGGCAGCTCCCACAACAAAAATGATCTGTCCTGAAATGTAATGGTGCCGGGGGTGAGGAACACTGTCTCTGACGATGGACAGCCTCTTTCTCTTTTACTGCGCGTGTCACTCTGTGTGTCTCTCGCACTGTCATACATCCACCCACATGCAGTACTGGCTGAACCAACACACAGTTTCTGGAATCACATTTTTCTTAGGAGCATGTTTCTTAACCTTGGCCACATGCTGGAACCAAATGGGGAGGTTAAAAATCTGATGCCTCGGTCCCCCTCACAGAGGGGTGCCCCGCGGTATGGCCTAGGCATTGGGGAGGGGGGTGAGAGCCCCCTAGGTGGCATCAGTGTGCAACCGAAGCTGAGAACCAGTGGGCCAAGCCTTCTGGGGGAGACCCGCCATGGGTAACAGCAGCTCCCGTGGTCCGGTTGGGAATGCATTTAGCTGAGTGTTGAAGTGAGGGTCTGGAGAGTAGATGGGATAGTTGTTCAGATGCAGGTCAGAGAGACAGGGTGAGAGGGTCAGGTGGTCGGTCAGAGAGCACTCCTTGCTGACCACGATGGGCACTTAATCCTACTTAACCTCGACCGTGCCCCGCCGAGTACCAGGCACTGAGGGCATAGACTAGACGCTCTTTGTTCGTTTGAGATGCTTCTGTCCACTGCGTGGTGACGGACGAGCCAGAGCGTTCCAGCCTGTTTCCAGTTCTCTAACAAGGTTGTCTGGCACATGGGGTCTGAGGAGAGGGCCTTCAGGCTCCAACCGGAAGGAGGAGAGAGACTGGTCAGGCTTCTTGGAGGAGGCACCACCGAGCTGAGGGAGGCTTGAAGGATGTGGCGTTTGCAGGCAGTGCGGCGGTGGGCGAGGTGGGAAGAGAGTTTCCCCTCAGTGTGATTCCAGGCGGTGTTCTGCACAAACTGGTTGTGGACTTCGGGCTTTAGAATGAGGATGAGTCCTTTCCTTTCTTTTCCTTACAGAGAAAACCCAGTTTTCTCTGTAAAATGCAGAGTTTGGCCCAGAGTCTGACTAGAAGGTTCATCCCAGGTCTCATACAGAATATGAGGGTCTGGATAGAGCTTCAGGACGACCAGGTTCTTGGTGCCAGTCAGCAACTGGGAGGAAGAGCCCTGGCAGCTGGCTGTGGACTTGGTGAGGGCCAGAGGGGTTTATCTGGAGGCCCTGGAGGGGCTTATGTGGGCGTCTTTCTCAAACACCAGGGCCTCCCCGCCTCCTGCTGCCGTGCGCCCGGCCTCCTGCACTTGTCTGACCTGGTTCCCCCTTGTGGCTTGTTGTTGACTCTTCCTTTTAAGGGATTTACTGAGAGCAAGATGAATAATACGAATCACCTGTTATATAAAAAGAATCAATTCACCCCCTTTAAAAAACATTACAGTATTTTGTATTGAAGTACAGTTGATTTACAATGTTGTGTTAATTGCTGCTGTACAGCAAAGTGACTCATTTACATATATATAACTCATATATATATATATATATTCTTTTTCATATTCTTTTCCATTATGGTTTATCACAGGATATTGAATGTAGTTCCGTGTGCTGTACAGTAGGACCCTGTTTCGATTCACCCCTTTTATCTGAGCGGCTGACAGATGTCACAGCCATCCCAGCCTGCATCACTGCTGAATGAAGCATTGGACGCAGTGACCCCACGTTTGTCAGCAGGTCACCAGGAGGCCGTGAGGTGGGACTTCTGGCCAAGGGAACCACCCTTCCCTGCTCCTTACCTCTTGCCGAGACCGCCTTCTACTCTCCTTCTTCTTCGTGCAAACCATCTGCTTACATATCCCTTTGCGAGAGATGGACACACCGTCCTGTGTGTTCAGGATGGTACATATTGCGTGTATGTGTGAGTGTGTGTGAGTACGTGTGAAGGTTTGTGTATGACTGTGCATGTATGAGGATATATATGTATGTGAGGGTGTGTGTGTGAGGATATGTATGTGTGTATGACTGTACATGTGTGAGGGTGTGTGTGTGTGTGTGTATGTGAGCATTTGTATATGGGTGTGTGTATGATTCTGTGTGTGCATGTGTGTTTTGGAAAAGGCCTTGCAGGATAGATAATCTTTTCAGAAGCTCTGGATTCCAGTTTCCTCTCTTTTGACCTTCACTTGATTGTCTGGGATTTATGGGATGATGGATGATGGGCACAGAAGGTCCTCTCGGGGCCAGGTTGGAAGGACCTGGCTGTCATGGTGGAGTGGACTTCCGTTCTGTGCTCAGTGGGAGCCACCAAGGGATTTGAAATTGGGGAATGATGTGATTAGGGCTGGCGTGCGGGAGCCGTTTAGAGGCTCAGGACACAGCCTCTTGAACGCTGGCCTTCAGTTACCATGATACATGGGACGTGGGAGATTACATTTTTGGACATGTTATTGTACCTCCTTCCCATGGCAGCCTGGAGACAGACAGGTGGGCTGGGACGGATGAGCAGAGGTAGTGATCTCTGGGAATGCGTGTGCCCTCGGGAGCTGAGCTTTGAGACTCACGTGCTCACCACTAACTCAAAATTACCGAGATATGACCGGGTGGGTTATTTCATTTCGCTTCTCCCCTCTGAGGGACTGAGCGGAAGAAAACCCTTTCAGAGAGGGGAGAGGCCATTGACGAGAGTATATGGATGGTGCTTTGGGGAGGTATTAAGAATTCAAAATGAAAGCACATATGAAGATTTGCAGTAGTCTCTCCTCAGGAGTATCTATAAAAGAATGTTATATTCTTGACACTTGGCTTTAGTATTGGCAGATGTTGGCTTCTGTGGGATGATATGTGTTTCGGAAACAGGTTCAGACAAGCTGTGCCCACACATGCAAGGGGCTGGACCGTTTTGACAGCTTGTATCCTGCCTATTCATGGCAACAACCGTTCTTTTTTGACTGTGTGGTGGATAACGCATTGAAAAGATCACTGGTGTGCCCTGCATTGTGGGGAGGGCTGGCTTCCACCCCAGAGGAGTGGGAACACCTTGCTGGTACCGTTGATGGAGAAAGGTAGGGCCTCAGTGAGGATGGGGGGAGAGAGGAAGAGGATACCCGGCCCCGGGGAAGAAAACAGGAGGGGTTCTGAGTGCATGGAGGCAGCCGGGGAGGAAGAGGATGAAAGGCCCAGAGCTGGGGGATGTGAACACGGGTCAGAGAGAGGGGGCAGGTGGGGAGGTAGAGAGGGCCCAGACCTGACAGATTCCCTGTGGCAGGAAGTAGCTAACACATTTATTTTATGGCAATGCCTTGACATTGAGTTAGAACTTGTTCTCAACTCTGTGCTGTGATTACCCTCTGAAGCCTCCAAACCGTAGGAAAAGTCTGCTATGCACAGCAACCTTGTGTTAGTGGTTCTTTGGAGGAATGACACATGGCAGGTGTGTGCTGAAGGGGGCTAACAAAAGAGGGAGGTAATCGCTCAGATCTGGACGCTGCAGTGGTGGAGAAACACGAGTCCCAGATCTTCAGAGATTTTGGGGAGCTGGGTTCTGGATGTCACAGCAGTGGGATAGGCACTCCAGGAAGCCTGGGATTCATGTGGGGACACCCCATCTGGAGACATCTGGGTTTCAGCTGAATTCATTTACTACTCTAGGGCTTAGGACTTCAGTTTGTGAAGACATCATGTCAGAAGAGCTTGTAACAAAGCCTCAAGATCCTAATGGAGGAAAAACAGTCTGAGAATCTGATGAAGACAGGGCTGTGTGAAAAGAAGGACTGGGCTTGTGGTTAGAGGGAAGAAGCTAGAAAAAAGAATCCTGAGCTTTCCCTGGAATGTGTCCTCAGTCATGACTGTGCTTCTGTTGATTTTCAGGGATTAGGGCTGAACTCTTGCAACTCAAAAAGTGGTCCCCAGCCCGGCCGCTGGGCTTCACTTGGGAGCCCAGAGCCTCAGGCTCCTCCCCACACCTGAAGGCGGATCTGGGCCACAAGGCTGGGTGACCGAGGTGCACATTTAAGTTTAAGAAGTGCTGTCCTAGAGAAGTGGCTCTTAGCCTGTGCTCCCGGCGTCCTGGGGGCTGGGAACCAGCCTGCGCTTGTTTTGTTTTGACACAAGGATCGCTCTTCCTTCCTCTGGGCACTCTGCTCATGTGATTCCTGTTTTCCAGGACCCCTGGCTCCTGGTTTCTCCTCCTGCTTTGTGGTTTTTGCTGCGCAGTTTCCTTTGCTAGGTTCTTAGCCCTTGACAGTCCTTTAAATGGCAGAGCATCCCAGGGCTCTGCTGTCTGCCTTTTCTAGTCCCTGAGCTTAAATATCACCTCTATGCTGATGGCCACACACTCCTATCTCTAGCCTGGACTCTGTCTGTGAGCTCCCTCACACAACCGTCCACTTGGCTGTTTGCACTGGAACATTTAACCAGCACCTCGGACTTAACAGCCTCAAGAGGAATTCCAGATTGTTGCCTTACACCAGCCCTGCCCTTGCCTTCCACGGTGGGGTAAGGGGGGCCACCTCCTCCTAGTTGCATGGGCCCCAAATCCAGAATCTGACCACTTTTCATCCTCCCCTGCCACCAGCCGAGCCCCTAGAGTGGACTGAGCAATACTCTCTTACCCTGCCTTCCTCTTCCTCTCTAGATCCCTCTGCATCTGTTCTCAGCAGAGCAGCAAGAGTCAGTTCTTAAAAACGTAAACCGGCTCCCATCTTTCTCCTGCTCAGAACCTTCCAATGACCTCCTGCCTTACTCCACAAAACTCCATGGCCCTGTAGTGGCCGACGAGGCCCTAGAGGTCTGTCCACTCCCTCTGCTCGCTCCTTGGCCTCTACCTGCATCTCATCCCTGCCCCGCACCCCCGCCGCCGTTCCGGCCACGCTGGCCTCCGCATTGCGCCTTGAGTGTGTCAGGCTCGCTTGTCCCTTCACTGATGTAGTTCAGGCTGTGTGGAAAGCAGTGTTGCGTTTATTCTGTAACTTGCTTTTTTTCACTCAATAATACGTCTTGCTCTAGCTCATTTTAAATGGAAGCATAGGGTAAATGTATGATGCTGTGGTCTGAATGTTTGTGTCCCCCCAGACCCCAAATTCATATGTTGAAATCTTAACTCGCAAGTGATGGTATTAAGGGATGGGGCCTTTGGGAGGTACTTAGGTCATGAGGGCTCTGCTCTCGTGGATTGTAAATGGGATTAGCACCCTTATAAAAGAGGCCCCCCAAAGCTCCGTAGTCCCACCAGCCACGTGAAGATATAACGAGAAGTCTGTGACCTGAAGGAGAGCCCTCACCCACCCGTACTGGTACCCTGATCTTGGACTTCCACCTCCTGAGCTGTGAGACATAAATTTCTGCTGTTTATAAGCTGCCCAGTTTGTGGTGTGCAGGTTATAGCAGCCCGAATGGACTGAGACATATTACAACTTATTTATTTAGCCCTTCCTGGAACGATGGCCATTTTACTTATTTCCAATGATGAAGATCCTTGTACACATGTGTGTTTTGCCGAGTTCAGTGATAAGAAATGAAATTTCTGAGTCAGAGGGTTTCCGTACTTCCAGTTGAAATGGGTACTGCCAAATTGCCAGACTGACTTACCAACTCCCACCAGTAGTGTGTATAAGAATGCCTAGATCCCTGTACGCTTGTCATCACTTGATATTATGAAAGTTTTGTGTGTACAACTTTCAGAATGGAAAGAAATCCTATCTACTCTTCTATCTGAATATGTCTATGGAGACATGTTGCCAAACAATAAGGACATTATTTTCTCCATGATAAAATTTGGGGCAAATTTATACTTTTTATTTTCATGCTTTTTGCTGTTACTTAGTATATTAGTTTCTTAAGGCTGCCATGACAAAGTACCACAAACTGGATTGTTTGAAACACTAGAAATCTGTTTATTTATCTATCTATCAATCAATTAATTAATTTTTAATGGTCGTGCCGGGCAGTGTGTGGGATCTTAGTTTCCCCACCAGGGATCGAACCTGCACCCGCTTCAGTGCAAGTGCAGAGTCTTAACTACTGGACCACCAAGGAGGTCCAACAATAGAAATGTATTCTCTCACAGTTTGGGAGGCTAGAAGTTTGAAATCAAGGAGCTGGCAAGGTTGATTCCTACTGGGAGCTTGGAGGGAGAATCTGTCCCATGCTTCTCTCCTAGCTTCTGGTGGTTGCTGGCAATCTTTGGGATTTCTTGGCTTGTAGCTACATTACTCCAATCTCTGCATCTGTCTTTACATGGCCTTCTTCCCTGTGTGTCCCTGTGTCCAAATTTCCTTCTTCTAAGGATGCTAGTCTTTGGATTTAGGGCCTGCCCTACTCCAGTATGACCTTGTTTCCAAATAAGACCACATTCACAGGATTCAGGTGGACATGAAATCTTGGGGGACATTATTCAATTCAGGACATTCAGTTTTTTATTTTTAATAAATGTATGTGTAGTTTTCACCAAAAACAACACAGGAGAGGGTTTAAGAGTAGGGCAGCAGGGTGTTGAGTCTGAATCCCAGCTCACCACTTACTGGCTATCACATCCTGGCCAGGTTGCTTAAACTCTCTCAGTTTTCTTATCTATAAAATGGGATATGATCATCAAACCTACCTCAGAGACTTATTGTGAGGGAAAGCATGCAAAGCACAGTGCCTGAGTGATGACATTGGCTCTCATTCTTCTTGTTTTTTACAAAGCAGCAGCTGAATAAATACTTTGTAAAATATAACAAAACAAAAACCTCTTTGGCTCCTCACTGCTTATAAGGTAAGGGCCAAGTATCTTGGCCTGGGAGACAGACCAGCCCTAAGCCACCATTGTGTCCCATTTCCTGCCACTCATCCAAGGCCGTTTATGCTCCAACCACCTGGAACTTCTCATTGTTTTTCAAAATAAACCATCCTCTCCCTGGTCTCAGCATCTTTTCACAAATGATTCCCTTTGCCTGCAGAGCTATTCTCCATTATTTATGCCTGGTACCCTCCTCTTCCTTCTCAATGTCACTTTTTCTGTCTCCCCTGAGTTGGTCCTGCCCTCCTAGTACTCACTCACAAAACAATACTATATATAGGTACATCTATATGTATGTAAATTTCTAGAAAAAGGTCTAGAAATATGATCAGTTGACTCTTAATTGTGTCATCTCATTCAGGAGGTTAAGCTTGCAGGTACTGATCTAGGGAACTTTATATTTGATGTTTAAATTTTAAACTAACAATATGTTCATGTGTTACTTGTATAATTACAAATAAACATTTAAGCCATTCATATTTATTATACAAAACTTGGAAACCAAGAAAGGGTCAAAAGAAGAAAAAGAAAATCAGGTGTAGTCTTACTCCCTCTCCCCAAAGACAGCATTACCATTTTTGATGTATTTCTTTTTAGTCTTTTTGTGTGTATTTTTAAAAAGTATAATCACACTCTACAATTTTATATCCTGGTTTTTCTCTTAATATTATAACATACACATTTCCTCATATTATTAGAAACTCTTTATAACCATAATGATAGTGAATTACCCTCTTTTGTTCGTGAGATCATTTCCACTATTTTTTTTTTTTTTTTTTGCGGTACGCGGGCCTCTCACTGTTGTGGCCTCTCCCGTTGTGGAGCACAGGCTCCGGATGCGCAGGCTCAACGGCCATGGCTCACGGGCCCAGCCACTCCGCAGCATGTGGGATCTTCCCGGACCGGGGCACGAACCCGTGTCCCCTGCATCGGCAGGCAGACTCTCAACCACTGTGCCACCAGGGAAGCCCCCACTATTTTTGTTTTTAATTTAATTTTTATTTTATGTTGGGGTATATTTGATTTACAATGTTGTGTTAGTTTCAGGTGTACAGCAAAGTGATTCAGTTATACATATATCCATTCTTTTTCAGATTCTTTTCCCATATAAGTTATTACAGAAGAGTAGAGTTCCCTGTGCTCTACAGTAGGTCCTTGTTGGTTCTCTATTTTATATATAGTAGTGTGTATATGTTAATTCCAAACTCCTAATTTATCCTTCCCCCCGCCTTTCCCCTTTGGTAACCATAAGTTTGTTTTCAAAGTCTGTGAGTCTGTTTCTGTTTTGTAAATAAATTCATTTGTATCATCTTATGAGATTCCACATATAAGTGATATCATATAATATTTGTCTTTGACTTACTTCACTTAGTATGATAATCTCTAGGTCCATCCATGTTGCTGCAAATGACATTATTTCATTCTTTTTTTATGGCAGAGTAATATTCCATCGTATATATGTACCACATCTTTATCCATTCCTCTGTCGATGGACACTTAGGTTGCTTCCATTTCTTGGCTGCAATGAACGTTGGGGTGCATGTATTTTTTCGAATTATGGTTTTCACCAGAAATATGCCCAGGAGTGGGATTGCTGGGTCATATGGTAGCTATATTTTTAGGGTTTTTTTTTTTGCGGTACGCGGGCCTCTCACTGTTGTGGCCTCTCCCGTTGCAGAGCACAGGCTCCGGACGCGTAGGCTCAGCGGCCATGGCTCACGGGCCCAGCCGCTCCACGGCATGTGGGATCCTCCTGGACCGGGGCACGAACCCGTGTCCCCTGCATCAGCAGGCAGATTCTCAACCACTGTGCCACCAGGGAAGCCCTATTTTTAGTTTTTTAAGGAACCTCCATACTGTTCTCCATAGTGGTTGTACCAATTTACATTCCAACTTACCATGTAGGAAGGTTCCCTTTCCCACTATTTTTTCTGTTATAAACAACACTCTAAACTTTTGTTCTTAAAGTGCTTTTAATATTTTGAATTATTTGCTAAGGATATGTTCCCAGAAAATAAATGATTGGATCCAAGGATATGAATACAGTATTTTAAACCTTTTAGTATATATTACCACATTGCTTTCTAAAAGTTTTTAAAAATAATTTATATCTTGTCATCCAAGAGAATGTTCCAGTAGAGGTTTTAAGGTAAAGATAATGGGAGCATGATATGATATCGTAAGTTGGATATGAGTTGGCCATTTCTGGGGCAGAGTGGATGCAGTTACAGAGGACTAGGGACGTGTGGGTGTCTGTGTGGACACCTTGGTGCCACTCATTGGCATTAGAAACCTAGGAGAAGAAGCAGGTTGCCTGGAATGATGGTGTGTTTGAAGTTCTCTGACAGTACCTGCCTTTGTACTTGTTTCTTCTGCTCTTGTCTACCTGGTTAACTCTTACTCATTTGTAGAGATTCACCTGAAATGATGCCTGTTTTGAGAGGCCTTCCTTATGCCCCTACCCTCCCACCATGAATTAGAGCATCTCTCTGGCCTAGCACTCACAGCACAAAATTGCTATTTCTGACTTGAAAAAAAAATCTCTCTCTCCTACTAGACTGCTCTAAACTGCTTGAGCAGATGGACTGTTTGTTTCACTTCTGGGTCCCCAGCACCAAGCACAGAATTTGACATTTACTAAATGCTCATTATACTTGTTTCCATTCCTTTCTTTGCTTCTCTCCAGGGGAGAAATTTTGTAGGACATTACTCTACCATAGAACCTGGAGGTTATTTCAAAGAAATCTTCTATTGCCTCACTTAAATTCATTAAATTTCTCTTAGTTGTCCCAAATTTTAGGGAAAAAATTATTGCCAACTGCTGGGGTGAACCATGGAAATTCTCTAAAAAAAGATGACATCCGAGCTAAAATTATGTCCTTTGTGATTGTATTCGTAAGCATTTGTGTGCCCTGGGAATATGCTTTCCATTTTGGCCTGTGTTCCTTTAAGGAATGTTCTTGTGGGGCAAGTATAAATCATATTAGCTTTATTGTACATAGTCTTTGTAAAATATGCTTTCATATTTAGCCCCTTGACAAATGTATGTAGTAACTCCATTACCCTTTTGTTCCCTGCGATCTCCAAGACCAGTTCAGAGCGACTGAGATACAAATTGTGCACATCACTCGTTTGCCTTCTTTTAGGGCTGAGCCTTCTAAGTGGCCCAGAGCAGTTAAGTTCTGAGCCACCCTTCTGCCTGTATGATTATCTTGCTTTTACTGATGAGCAACATAATTCTTCCAAATGTCGATGGACCTTTACTTTCATGCACATGTCACGGGAAGGATTTTGCTTTCTTGGAAAAAGGTCCCACCTTGATAGAGTAACTGTCTACTTTATGATTCTCAGCTTGGATCAGGTTCCAGTGGGTATTTAATTTCATTCTCACACCTCTCCTGTGCCATCATAAAGGACCCCCTCCAATTTCTGCTCTAAATCTTGAGAACTTATTTACTTAACTCATTCCAGTTGGCATTGGACACGAAATGCAGATACTAGTTTTTGTTTTGCTTTAATTTTTTCCCTTGAAACAAGGAAAATCTAAAAAAAGCACTTAGGTTTCATCTAGCCCCTCTTTCTTGATCCAGGAACATTTGAGATGATCATTAACGCTGGGTCGTTTCTAACTTAGCCAACACAATTGTTGAAGTTGTGGTTTTCAGCAGATTTGCAGTTTGGCTTTTCATCTTTGACTAATGATTGCTTTTAGGCCTTTGTGGCGTATTCATTTCCCTAACATTTTAAATAAATAGTGAAATGTCATGGAAACCAGGGCTTGTTTCTTTCTCTCTCTATGTGTGTGTCTGTTTTGGTTGTTTTTCTTCAACAGTGATTTCAGCCTCTATTTAGGGGTGTGAAATACATATTACTCTTTGATGCTTTTTATGTACATTTGGCCTGAGCCATTATAATGAGCAGATTGACGCAGATGCCCAGGAGCCTCCCAAGGAGGATTTAGTCAGATTATGGAGAAAGAAGAGTCATTTCATTTATTCATCACTTGCTTGTACATTTCTCCTGTGAGTTTTATTGAGGCCCTACTATGTGCCAAGCACTAAACCGTATACTAGGTATTCCTTGGACACTCTCATCAAAAAGCCAGTTGGGGGCTTCCCTGCTGGTGCAGTGGTTGAGAGTCCACCTGCCGATGCAGGGGACATGGGTTCGGGCCCCGGTCTGGGAAGATCCCACATACCGCGGAGCAGCTGGGCCCATAAGCCATGGCCACTGAGCCTGCGCGTCTGGAGCCTGTGCTCCGCAACGGGAGAGGCCACAACAGTGAGAGGCCTGCATAGCGCAAAAAAAAAAAAAAAAAAAAAGCCAGTTGTGGGGCTTCCCTGGTGGCGCAGTGCTTGAGAGTCCGCCTGCCGATGCAGGGGACATGGGTTCGGGCCCCGGTCCGGGAAGATCCCACATGCCGTGGAGCGGCTGGGCCCGTGAGCCATGGCTGCTGAGCCTGCGCGTCCAGAACCTGTGCTCCGCAATGGGAAAGGCCACAACAGTGAGAGGCCCGCGTACCGCAAAAAAAAAAAAAAGAAAAAGCCAGTTGGGTATTTGGCTGAGATGGACAGGGATTAAATGAATAAGGATGCCAATGAGCATATAATTATAAGTGGTGTATAAATGCTGTATATCAGTGGTGACATTCTTTCTTATCACCACCAATCTCATTGGAAAAGTCTTTAACTATTGGGAAGCTGTCAGGTTCATGATCACAAATATAAGTTTTCCAGAGTTCTAATTTCCCCTTGAAAGCTCAAATTTTATCATTTTATAACAAGCAGTGTCAGTTTTCTTGGAAGTGATAAGCTCACTTCATTCACTTTTGGGAAGATGTCTGCCAAACACACGCATAAAACACACCTAGTTCAACTCTTGACACCAACAGTCCCCCAGGTGCTTTTCCTTGAGAAAATCATTGTACTTTGTTGTGCAGCAAAAGTGCTGCCTGCATGCTTCCTGTTGGTCATTTTCTACAGCTTCACCAGGGCATGCTTCAGTGAAACTGGCATTTTGAGAATGTTTTATGTGTATTTATTTTAACTGCGACTGTGTGATGAAGGATATGTCGACCACTAGGACAGTTGGGTGCTACTGCCTTGACTCCTGCCAAGGCGTCAGTTTTACCCACCAATGCACACAGTGAGAAGGCAAATGTCTTAGTATTACTCGAAAAATAGTTTTGACATCATGGACCCCCGAGGGGAGCACAGACCATGCTTTGAGGACCACAGCTTTTTTTTCATTCAACAAACATTTATTGAAAGTTTCCTGTGGACCAGTTCCTGGGAGAGATGCTCCATCTACAACCTCAAGGCATGCTCACATCTTCCATATCTAATAGTAACCAAAATTAACTGAGGAGGGCTTAATAAAGAGACTTTTTACAAAGGTGTGGCAAGATGAAGGTGAACCAACAAGAAATGATAAAGGATGCAGGGCTAAGGCTCCTGAGGCATGAGGGCGGAAGGGAAGAGTGTGGTTCCCAGACCCGGAACGGCAGCCCTCTAGGAGCTGGGTCTTCAGGGGAGGGATGCAGCCAACTTGCCGAGACTCCTCGGGGAGGTTGCAGGGGAATACATACCCTCACCTCTCCCCTCCTACCTCTAGTCCACTGCTGGCACCTCCTATACGCCAAACCCAACCGGAAACCCCAGGACAAAAGACTCTGTGGTTGCAGTTCATCTAGGTCAGTCTCTTAGTGCAAAAGGCCAGGTGAAGGAGGGGAGAGAATGGGTTTAGAAGTGAAAATGGAGACTACATGTTTGGCACAGAGCTTTATTTGTATCATTTCATTTAATCCCGGCAACCCAGTGAGATAAGTGCTAGGGCCATCCCCACACTGCAGACGGACAAACTGAGGCTGGAGAGGTAAAGCAATAGTATTGGCAGGGTTTTGATTGGAACCAGACCCTGATCCAGACCCAGACCCAAACCTCTTAGCCTCTCCACCACACCGCTCTGGCCAACAGGCAGCAAGAAGATGGCAACGTGGGTTTCCTTCAGTGAGCTGCTTACATGGAACAGTTGAATAAGCAAAGCTGTATGCTGAGAAGTCTTTGTTCCTTATTTACAAGCCTCCACACTGCCTTCCTGACTATTCCTGACTGTTCTTCTGGCCAAAGATTCCTCAGACATGGAAGACAGGGCAGAGTTCAGCCCCAGACTCACAACAAACGTGTCCAGCAAGCTGCTGGGGAATCCTTGTTGGATCCCATAAGGAGCCCTCCCAGCATCCAACCCTTCCCCAGCTGCCCCGGAGACTCCACGCCCAGGACACAGGGTGCATTTTGATGAGTTAAATGAAAACAACGATAATCAAAACAATTTAAAACGGCATGAGTCCTGGGGGAAAGAAAAAACATTTCAGGAAAATTGGACACCTCATAATTCATTCCTTTGCACAGTCATTAAATTGAAAAAAAAAGTTATATTTATAATAGGATGTAGACTTCCTAGGGGTTTTTCTTGAAACTTAAAAACTCAAAGTACTAGACTGGACCGTCTGTTAAAGCTTCATTAATGCCGTAGGAGGGTTTTCATGATTTAGGATTTTTATATCTATACATTAATCTTATATTACCACATATGACTACTCTCGCCCAAGGTGAAATGCCACTTCTCTGATTAATGGCCTGCAGCTTTGGATTACCCATATGTGTTTATGTGGACCGTTCCATGCACACTTTGCAATGATTCCCATCCCATAATCTCAGCACCAAGGCTTATTTCAGGGCAATATCGACAACATACATCCTACAAATTAAAAGCCATTTTTATCTCTTCTGGGGGGAAACATAAAGTTCACATGCCAATATGTGAGCCAAGACACATGGCACCTCCACTAAAACATCTGATGTGGCCCAATTAAGTCCCTACCATCAGAGCGTGGTCACTGCTAAACAATAACCAGGGCTATGCCAGGAGAAGTCCAGAGAGCTATGGGGTCACAGGGAATCTGAGAAGGCTGCCTGGAGGAAGAAGCATCTAAGCTGAGGGCTGAAAAGTCAGATAGGAGTGAGACAGGAAAAAGAGAAGGCACAGGGGTGTCCAGGCAGAGAAAATAGCATGAGATTAGCGAGCAGAGCAAGTGTAGCCAATCCAGGGAAAGACGGAGTGCAAAGGGTTGATGGGAGAAGAGGAAATGGGTGAGTGTGGGTCATCCGGAGCCCCGCAAAGCACTTACGGAACTGGAATTTCTCCTGAGCCCAGTGGAAGCCATTCAAGTATTTTAAGTGAGGAAACAACATGGGTAGATTTAAAAAAATGTCACTTTGCAACAGGATAAAGAGATAGACAAACAAAACAAACAAGGATTTTTCACTCTCTTCTTTGTAACTTTTTATTGTTACATAATTTCAAGACAGATGTATCACTGTTGTGATAAAAAAAACAATAAAGCCATTTTCATGTTTTAAAAACCTACCCTGGCAAAAGACCGGAACAGATACTTCACCAAAGAAGAACACAGATCACAAACAAGCATATGAAAAGATGCTCCATATCATATGTCATCAGGGAAATGAAAATTAAAACAGCAATGAGATACCACTACACACCTATTGGAATGGCCCAAATCTGGAACACTGACATGATCAAATACTGGCGAGGATGTGGAGCAACAGGAACTCTCATTCACTGCTGGTGGGAATGCAAAATGGTACAGCCACTTTCAGAGAGCCTGACAATTTCTTACAAAACTAAGCGTCCTCTTACCATATGACCCGGCAATCATGCTCCTTAGTATTTACCCAAATGAGTTGAAAACTTACGTTCAACACAACAACCTGCACACAGACGTTTATAGCAGCTTTATTCATTATTGCCCAAACTTGGAAGCAACCAAGATGCCCTTCAGTAGGTAAATGGATAGATAAACTGTGGTGCATCCAGACAGTGGAATATTATTTAGCACTAAAAAGAAATGAGCTATCAAGCCATGAAAAGACGTGGAAGAAGCTTCCATGCATATTACCAAGTGAAAGAAACTAATCTGAAAAGGCTACATACAGTATAATTCCAATGATATGATATTCTGGAAAAGGCAAACCTATGGAGACAGTAAAAAGATCAGTCATTGCAAGGGTTAGAGGAGAGGAAGGGGTAAATAGGCAGAGCACAGAGGATCATAAGGCAGTGGAAATATTCCGTATGTTACTGTAATGATGGATACATTATGCATTTGTCCAAACCCATAGAATATGCAACACCAAGAGTGACCCCAATGTAAACTATAGACTTCGGGTGACGATGCTGTGTCAACATAGGTTCATCTCTTGTAACAATTGCACCACTCTGGGGCAAGATGTTGATAATGGGGGAGATTGTGTGTTTGTGGGGACAGGGGGTATATGGGAAATTGCTGTACTTTCTGCTCCATTTTGCTGTGAACCTAAAAGTGCTCTGAAAAATAAAGTCTATTAAAAAGAAAAAAGGAAAAAAAACCTACCCTGGCTGTGGGGTGGAATGTAGAGGAAGGAGGTAAGACGAGAGACAGGGAGAACCCTTCAGATGCAGTGGCAGGGATCTAGCAGGAGGGTGGGGACTGAGACTGGGCAGGGGCAATGGGGATGGGGAGATGGGATCCAAGAGCATCCACGGGATTTAGGGGTTGCTTGGCTAGTGGGGGTGGAGAGTGGGGAAGAGGAGGGAGCCCAGGAGCAGGCTGGAACTCTGCTTTACCAGCCATGTGGGGTCACGGCCAGACGCGTGGAGAACTACTGCTGGTGGTCTGGGCAGTGCCCGTGGACCACTTCTCTGTTTGCCATCAGGGGATGGAGAGGCAAGGTATGGAGGGAAAGAAGAGAATTTGTAAGTGATTAAGACAAGAGAAGTAACGCTTCACTCTTATTTAAGAAGCATCCTATTGATTTATCATTTTTTCCGGTGTATCATCTATATGGGATAATGCAATGAGAAACAATACACAGAAAACTCACAGCCTGAACTGGCTTTGTTGAAGATCAAGCCACGTTGGGAAGAGAAGGTTTACCCTGAACCTGGAAGTGACACTCCTGTTGATCGAGGGCAGAGCAAGAGCAGACTGAGGGAGAGGAGGGGGAGAGACAATAACTGCGTGCCAAGGAACAGCCGCCCCTCCTCCAGCTGGATCAGTGTGTTCAGTGGTCCATGATCAACGGATGCACAGCCCAAGAAGCCGGCTCCTTTGCAGCAAACATCAGTCACGGCTATCATTTACGCTCTTTACTTGCTTCTAAGGGCAACAGCACACCCCTCATACGCCATCATCCTGGTACAGCTGCTGGTTTTCTCCACCCTGTCCCCCATCCATCCTCCCCCTGGCTCTGCGCAGCTCCGGAGGTGGACCCCTAGAAACTGCATCGCCTGGATCCCTGGCGGTCTGGCTTCTGCGTGGGCTTGGCAGGAGATGGAGGGCGAGAGGAGAGAGAGGATGGGGTATTTGTCTCCTGCTCTTTGCCTGCTTTACAGAGGCTGACCCCTTGCCCTGGGCCCTGCAGGTCTAGGCATGGCCATGGGACTTTTCTCTATTGCTAGTCCCTGGGTACTGGAATGTGCTTTGGTGGTTCCCTTAACCCTGTTTACACGGCTGTGAATGGTTCCTTCATTAAATTTCCTTTCGGTGAACCATCTGAAGGAGAAATTGTGGTTCTAGAGAAGCTCGGAGACCAACAAAGCTTTGTTGTCAGTGACAACCATGGACCAGGGCAGGAGGGGGCCCTCTCTGCTGTTGTGAAGAATGGCGGGAGGTGGTACATCCCGCGAGGAGGTGTCCTCCCTTGCTGGTTACAGTGGCGTTATCCAGAGCCACAGACCAAGCCCAAGGGGTAGTTGGTCATCACCTTTTCCCTCCTTGCAGGAAGGCAGTGCTGGCGAAGGCCTCTGCAGAGCTGTGGCCCTTTCAGGGCTGCATTTGGGCAGATCACCCTGTTAGATTGGAGCAGAAATGGTGGGGGGTTGTCGGACGTGGGGGGATGTGGGACGTGGGGTGGGCGGAACGGGAGGTAGAGTGACGGATGGAGGGGTGAGGAAGCTGGGACAGCCTGGGTGGCAACGGTGGAGACCCGGCCTGCAGAAGTGGCAGAGGTGGAGGGAGTCATCTGAGAACTCTTCTGGAGATAGGCTCTGAGTCCTCACGCTCAGTCTCAGGATGAGTCTGAGGGAGACACGATGGTCCATGTCTGGCTCGGGTTCCTGAGTCGATGGAGAGGCTGGTCACAGAGATGGGCAGCACCGGGCAGTCAGCTGCTGTCTGTTGTGGACACACCAACACATAGAGCCAGTTACATTTCATAGACATGGAATCATACAACATGTGGTCCTTTGTGACTGGCCTTTTTCACGTAACATAACGTTTTCGAGGTTCATCCGGGTTGTAGCATGCATCATTCCTCGCAATGGCCCTATAGTATTCCCCTTGTATGGGGATACATTACATTCTATTTATCCATTCATCTGCTGATGGACATTTGGGTTGTTTCCACTTTTTGGCTATGATGAATAATGCTGCTGTGAACAGCTGCGTACACATTTCTGTGTGAACATATGCTTTCACTTCTCTTGTATACACAATTGCGGGGTCAAATGTTTACTCTGTTTAGCATCTTAAGGAACTGCCAGGCTGTTTTTACAAAATGCCCCTTTATCCCTAGTAACTTTTTTTTGGTTTTAAAGTTTATTCTGTTTGATAATAGTATAGCAACTCCAGCTTTCTCACAGTTATTCCTTGCCTTTTAAAAAAGATGATTTTATCACAAATGTCTGCTGCCATAAATAAATAAATAACTAAATATATTAGTTATGCATGTTTTGAGCTTTATTAAAATGTTGTCACACTATAAACACTGTCTTCTTGGACTTTCTCTTTCCACTCATTATGCCATTTCTAAGACTCATCTATGTTGTTGTATGTAGCTATAATTAACTTTTTTCATTGCTGTATAATATTCTGTGTTGTGACCCTACCATAATTTATTTATCCATCCTCCTGTCAATGGATATTTAACATGTTTCCAGATGTTTCCAGAATTTTGCTACTACAAATTTATTGCTGCTGTGAACATTCGTATCTGCTCTTGTTCTCAAAGTGACCAGCAACATTCGCAGCTGGGAACTTGCTAGAAATGCAGATTCTGGAGCCCTAACCCAGACTCACTGAATCAGAAACTCTGAAGGTGGGGCCCCAGCAATCTGCAGGTTTTAACAAGTCTTCTGGGTGATTCTGATGCCTGATGAAATTTGAGAATCATTGCTCGAGGATGTAAACGAGAGTGAAATTTCTGGATTGCAGGCAACCGATTGTTTTCCAAAGTGGTTGTTCCATGTAACTCTCCATCAGCAGTGTCTATGAGTTCCCATGGATACACACTCTCTCAGCACTTAGGGTTGGTGGCGGTTTGTGCTGCCCTCAACCACAGCTGTACCCTGCACATGGGCAGCTCGACCATCAACCGTGAATAAAAGCTTCTCTTCGTTGTGGGTTTGTTTTGACAGGAGTACATGCACTATCTGCTCCGCCTGGAACACCGTGCTGAGGAGCAGTTCCTGGAGCACTGGCTGAATCCCCACTGCAAGCCACACTGCGACAGGAACCTGGTCCATCCTGTGTAAGCAGGTCGGGACCAGCCCTCGGTACGTTCCTTCTCCCAGGCCTTCTGTTTCAGGGAGACGGCGGTGGGCAGTGCAGGCATGGCTTGGGGGCCTTCGAGAGCATGGTGTTAGGGGAACCAGCGGGTGAGCAGGTTATGGGTTGGAGAACGGGAAGAGCAAGGCAAGAGGTCGGTGGGAGCCAGGTTGAGAGGACCACTGGGGACGCGCACGGGGGCCTGACTCCTGCTGAGTCACCAAGAGATCCCAAGTACCGGAAGGATGTGACCCTATTTGGCATCCAGAAAGGGTCCCTCTGGGATACAAATCGGGAGAGACATGGCTTGTTGAGACTTGGGTCTCTCCAGGTGGGGTCAGCATCCATGGGCTTGACTGGTGACATCCATCACAGACGTCACCATTGTCACCAGGATCAGCAACTTCTTTACTGCCTCCCCACAGCCTTCCAGACTGGGACTCTGCCCAGCCTGTGTCCCGTCTTCCCTCTTCCTCTGGCTTTGCCCTTTCAGTCCCCCTGACCTGCATGGTTCAGCATTCCCAGCACAGCCCACCTCTGCACCTTTGTTCCTGCGAGAGGCTGTTTGCTGCTTCGCTCACAGTGTGTGTCCATCTCCTCGTCCCCTTTCCAATTCTTGCTAGATTACATAGCAAAATCCCTTCAGAGGTTAAGCCTAGTGAGTTTCATTTCTCCTCTGTAATTTGTATGTATTAAGCAGGACAGGATATAACTGGGTACTCGATCATTTGCTGTTAAGAGAAATCTTGTTTCCTTGTTGTTTATTTTGTGCTGCTGTGAATTGACACAGGAACACTCCCTTTAGAGGATTGCTCTTTATAATTTTCAGGGTGCTATCGCACAAAATCTCTCATTTGATTCTCTTAACACTCCTGTGTCATTGCAGGGCGTGTGTTTTAACTCTGTTTTATAGGGGACCTAACTGAGCGTGATTAAGCTACTAAGTCATGCTGGGCAGTATTTGGTATGTCTGTCTTCTGACAACTCCAAATCCTGCAAGCTTTCCGCGGGCGGTACTGCTGGAACCTGGGTGTGTGTGTGTGTGTTGGGGATGGGGGCGGGCACGGTCCTCGTGAGGGGCTTTAACGGACAATGAGAGGAGCATCTCCTAGGAATGGAACAGGAGTTCTGCTTTTGAGGGCTAGGGGCTGGGTTGACATCCTGCTCTGGTCCCCACTGCCTCTGGATCCCTGTTCTAGGTCAGACGTTCTCCCACCCCTGGCACCAGGGACTTTTTTCCTCCAGCACCAGAAGCCCGCTCTTGGCTTCTTTCAGAACACAGCACTGCGGAGTACTTAAGAGCTCAGACTCTGGAGTTGGGTGGACTTGGGTTTGGTGCTCTGTGTTCCTGCTCTGTGACTTTGGACAAGTCACCTAACCTCTCTGAGTCTCCATTTCTATATCTGTAAACTGGGGTAGTGATGATATCTACAGAGCCTGGAGCATAGTGACTGGCTCCATGAGCAGAGGCACTTGTCACCATGGTGCAGGCCAGGTGAGGGGAGAGGCTTCTGGGACGCTGGTGGTGGTGGGGCGGGGGTTGCTCCTGCCAAACAGAGGATTCCACGGAGGCCTCGCTCCAGGCAACATCCATTTTGACCAGGAAAACCAGGACGTAGTGGCCGGAGGGATGGGTCGGCTTGGAACTTGGAGTCAGATAGCATTCAGATTGTGATTCCATTTCGGAAAAGATTCCTAACTTCTGTCTCGGTTTCCTCACCTGTAACATGGAAGAGTTCCTCCCTCATAAAGCTGTTCTGAGCATCAAAAAAGTCAGTGCATGGAAAACAGCGCTGCCCTGGCACATGCTAGGAAGTGCTCCGGAAATGGCAGCTTGATAGCTGTTTCCTCCTCCTCCCCCCTTCCCCTCCTCTCCCTCTTCTCTTCCCCGCCCCCCAACTCCCTTCTTCATTTTTATCAACATCATTGTCACATTAACATTATTTTCTTGTTCTTTTCCAGTAAGCATTTTGATAAACAGCGGCCCGGATACTATTGAAACAAGATGAGGCTCCTTTCGTTTCTTTTTTCAGCTGTGGAATGGACGTCTTCAGGCTTTGTGAATTGTGGGCACAGCAAAGGTTGCCTTGGGGCTTGATGGCAGATATTTATGCTGCTTCATCTGACTAACCTGCACAACTCATTAAAACCAGTCGCTTAAACTCTAGGCCCCCGT
This sequence comes from Mesoplodon densirostris, assembly GCF_025265405.1. NCBI lineage: Eukaryota > Metazoa > Chordata > Mammalia > Artiodactyla > Ziphiidae > Mesoplodon > Mesoplodon densirostris. Next base: position 61,715,659 of record NC_082678.1, read on the forward strand.
CCCTGCCCAGCAATGGCCTTCCTACCACGGTGGACGGGTGAGCAGAGAGATCTTTCCTGGGGCCGGTGGAGCTGGGCCTCCAGAACAGGAGAAGGGTTCGCGGGGAAGCCTTGTTCAGCTAAGTGAAGCACACTCCTTGGGGTGGCTGGGGTTTTGGTCATTGCTTTCTTTTTTTTCCTCTCTCTCCTTTTCTGCTCTAATAAACACTGGTGTTAAGCCTGCCTTCCATGGTGTCTCCTTTCCTCTCCTACAAGAAGAGAAGCAGAGGTTTTTCTTCCTTGTTTATCTTTGTGACTCCAGGATCAGAAAATTTACTGTTCTTTGAATAGGTGAATGGATAAAAATACAAACACCCGGCAGTTTTTCAGAAGAGCCATCTCTTTTGGTAAAGAGATTCTTTACCTAAGGCCAGCTCTGGAAATAGAGCCGTAACTTAGTACCAGCTCTACACCCTGGTCTTCTAGCCAAGGGGACACTTCTTATGGAAAGTGGGTTGCAGCTTCTGTATCCTAGTGCTCCTCACCTATCTACAAACCCCAGAATCAGAGATTGGACTATCAAAGACCAACAAAAGCAGAAATTGGGAGGGCAAGGGAAAGTGGACCAGGTGATCCTAGGGAGAATGTAATGACATCCTCAAAAAGGATAAGGAGAGATGCTCGTCCGCCCTGGGCTACAGAGGAGGGTCTGTGCCAGGGGAGCCGGGAGGGCTCGTCCACGAGAAAGTTACTGAGCTTCTCAACAATGATGATACTAACATTTATTTTATCTCTATTATGGGCTGAATCCTGCACTAAGATTATTACATACAGCGCCTCATTTGATCATCACACTGTGGACAAAAAATGGTTGCCTGCCGTTTCAGTAAACCGTGAATGTTGCCGGCCATCAAGCCATCAGCCACTGAACTGCCCTTGGACCGTGAGTTCGTCCTGAGGGGAATTCAGGATGGAGAAAAAACAGGATACTGACCCTAGATAGTGAAGATGCATATCTAAGGAATACTTTCAATGAGCCCAGACTTGCAACTTCCCAAACATCGAAAAGCACTAAAATCATTAACTTGAGATGTCTGGTTTTTTGTGATTAGCAGTAATCTTTCAATTCAGCTACCTGTGTGTTTGCTTTATTTTTGTTTCCCAGCAAAAAATCCTGTGTAGGGCTTCCCTGGTGGCGCAGTGGTTGAGAGTCCGCCTGCCGATTCAGGGGACACGGGTTCGTGCCCCGGTCCGGGAAGATCCCACGTGCCGCGGAGCGGCTGGGCCCGTGAGCCATGGCCGCTGAGCCTGCGCGTCCGGAGCCTGTGCTCCGCAACGGGAGAGGCCACAGCAGTGAGAGGCCCGCGTACCGCAAAAAAAAAAAAAAAAAACACCCAAAAAACCCTCCTGTGTATAAGACTCCTCCCTCACCTCTTCAGAGCAGTTCTCAGAGCTATCTGCGAGGCTGTCTCCCAGGCAATAGTCCTCAGTAAGTTCCCTGAATAAAACTTAAAATATTTAAGCAGTGCATTTTTCTTCAGTCGACAACACCTACTCTGTGCAGTAGCTGTGGTTATTCTTCCCACTTTATAGATGATAAAACTGAGGTTTACAGAATTTAGGTAGTGTATTAGTTTTCTACCTCGGCTGTAACGAATGACCAGAAACTTAAAACAACACACGTTTATTATCTTACATTCTGGAGGTCAGAAGTCCAACCTGAGTCTCATGGGGCTAAAGTCGGAGTGTCAGCCTCTCTGCAGGCTCTCAGGGTGAATCTGTTTCTTTGCCTTTTCCAGCTTCTAGAGGCTGCCTGCCTCTCTCATCTTGTGTCTTCTTTCCTCCGTTTCCAAGGCCAGTAATAATGAGTTGGGTTCTTCTCACACCATATCATTCTGACCAGCTCTCCTGCCTTCCTCTCCCACTTTTAAGGACCTTTGTGATTACAGTGGGCCCATTCAGATTATCCAGGACAGCCTTCCTATCTTAAGGTTAGTTGATTAGTAACCTTGATTCCCCATTGCCACTCAAGGTAACATATTTACAGGTTCCAGGGATGAAGATGTGAACATCTTTAGGGGAGGTGTTATTCTGCCTACCACGGGCTACCAGAGCTGGAATCTGACCCTAGGAAGCCCCTCACTACTCTGGTCCCCCCAACCATTCTGCACCTCTGCCCTTAAACCTGAAATCCATCTGCCGTAAGTGGTTAAGTCGTTTTCTCACCTGAGCTCCTTGAGTGCTCAGGATGTGACTTTAATGGGACACTATGGCACCTCCCATCTAGCAGGGGCATTGTTTGAGTGCCAGACCCATTCCATGGACTCTGACATTTAATACAGGGACTTGTATGGGGCGTAGTGGCAGACAGAACCTCCTGCTCAGGCCACCACACCACCTGTGTCTCGGGGTGTTTTCCAAGAAGTAGGAGCTTCATGTGTGTGGGGGACAGGATGCAAGGTAATGACACTGATAGGTTCCAAAGAAGAGCAGGAATGAAGCAGAATTAAAAATAAAGCAGACCCACAGGGAGCCAGGGTCTCACATCCCAGCAGAGAAGGAGGGGCCTCCTTGAGTTTCTAGGAAACTTGGGCACAGCTCACATCTCGGGGGCAAACACTCCTTTTATGATCAGAGGGCATTCTTCTTCTATCAGATAGACCCTGATTTTCAACCTCCTCCCCTGGACACACATGCCGGCTGTGCTTACTTTACCTGGTGCACACTTCCCAGAGGCCACAAAGGGGCTAGAGCTCTGTGTTCACAGTGAGCTCACTCCAATGTCACCTCCCCACCTCACAGCAGCTTCTCAGATGGAAGGTGAGTGAGTGAGGGCACCTCAGGACAAACTTGACAGCAGCAGAAAACAGGCTTGGAGCCAGACGGCATTCCAATCCTGGCTCCACCAACTGACTAGCTGTATGCCCTTGGGCAAATTGATTAACCTCTCTGGGCCTGAACTCCCTTATCTGTAAAATGGGAATAATAATAATAATAATAATACTTAGTTAAAAATGTTGTGATTATTCCTTTATTGAGTAGCACTCCATAAAAGTAGCCATTACTACTTAAAAAAATTGTTGGGCGTTATTTTATCAATCAAGATAAATTCTCACTCTATTTATATTTTAAAACTTCTTATTTACAGAAGAGGCAGAGAGTGGTTGGGGGAATCCAGAATACAGAAGGGCTGTCTCCCTACCTGAGAAAGAGTTGCCATCTTTACATTATTGAAACGTCCTATCTCTGAACAAGGTCTATCTCTCCATTTATTTAGGCCATTTTTTAGCATCCATTGTTACAATTTTATAATTTTCTTTCTAAAGATTGTGTTCTGTGAGCATTATTCCTGGAGACCTTGCAGGACTCTTAAAATTATAATTGGAATTTTCTATTTATTTATTTATTTTTGGCTGTGTTGCGTCTTCAGTGCGGCGTACGGGCTTTCTCTAGTTGCGGCAAGCAGGGGCTACTCTTAGTTGCGGTGTGCGGGCTTCTCATTGCAGTGGCTTCTCTTGTTGTGGAGAGTGGGCTTTAGGTGTGCGGCCTTCAGTAGTTGCAGCACGCGGACCTTAGAGTGTGTGAGCTTCAGTAGTTGTGGGGCACGGGCTTAGTTGCTCCGTGGCATGTGGGATCTTCCAGGACCAGGGATTGAACCCGTGTCCCCTGCATTGGCAGGCGGATTCTTAACCACTGTGCCACCAGGGAGGTCCTGGAATTTTCTTAAAATTACATTTTCTAGGGAATTCCCTGGCAGTCCAGTGGTTAAGACTCTGCACTTTCACTGCTGAGGGTGCAGGTTCAATCCCTGGTCGGGGAACTAAGATCTTGCAAGCTGCCATGCAGCACAGCCAAAAAAAAAAAAAAAATAAATAAATAAATTAAAAAATTACATATTCTAGTTGGTTATTCCTCTGTGTATAGGAATAATATTGATTTTTATATATTGATTGTGTCCAGCTACCTTTCTGATATCTCTTATTAATTCTAATACTTTGGGGTTTTGAGAGGGTTACTATGTATGACATTTGCTCCTCTCCCAAGTTTAGAACAAATTGAGAAGTAAATACAGGAGTCAGATGGACAGAGGTACAAGCTACCACCTTTATTACTCATAAGGTTCTTTGCAAAATATGGGTTAAATCTGTGGCTACAATAGGCTCTTTAATGCCCCATTCTGAAACAGGAGGGAAGGGGGCAGGGCACAACATTTAAAAGAAGGACACAGCCCGAGGACATGACATAAACTGATTAGAACCAAATGGGTCCAAGATGTTGGAAGATTTGACTTCCAGCAGACCTTGAGCCTCATTATACTCTCAAGCCTCATTATACGTAACACATTAGCGTCGACCAGCGCCATGACAGTTCTGAGGCCAAGGCCAACCATCAGAGATCAAAAAGTGGGCGTTGGTCCAATTCCTGGACACCTCCGTCTATTCCCCAAAATAGCTGGAATACTCCTCCCAGTCATTAGCCTATGAAATTACCCACCCCTATAAAAACTGACAACCCCAAACCCTGGGACTGCTCTCGCCTTCTGAGATGGCCTGCGCTCTGTCTGGGAAGTGTGTTTCTCTCTAAATAAATCCACTTCTTACCTATCACTTTGTCTCTCACTGAACTCTTTCTGCCACGAGACATCAAGAACCTGAGCTTCGGGCTTCCCTGGTGGCGCAGTGGTTGAGAGTCCGCCTGCCGATGCAGGGGACGCGGGTTCGTGCCCCGGTCCAGGAAGATCCCACATGCCGCGGAGCGGCTGGGCCTGTGAGCCATGGCCACTGAGCCTGCGCGTCCGGAGCCTGTGCTCCGCAACGGGAGAGGCCACAACAGTGAGAGGCCCGCGTACCGTGAAAAAACAAAAACCTGAGCTTCATTAAGTCCTGAGACCAGGTGTGTGATTTCAGTTAAAAGAACGTGGGTTCAAGTCCCAATCTGAGTTACACAGTCTCAATTTCATAATTAAATGTACCCAGTTGCAGACAGAGCTGGAAAACTGCAGGCCCTGCCATTGTAAATCCCATGGAGTACAGGAGCAGAGGGTGAGAGGTTCCTATGGGCAGGCTGGTTCCCCAAGTGAGTAGAAAGGAGGGTACTGGGCTGTGCAGGCTCAGTTCCTTCTCCAAACTTGATAAATTACTCTTCTGGGGTGGGTGAGGGAGCAAATGGAGGCCAAGGGTGTTATTCTAATGGAGCTACCACCATGAAGAAACAGGAAACAAATGTCCCTCCCATATTGTAGGTTCCATCACATTTTCTATGTAGAAAATCTTATTGTCCATGACAATACTGTTTCTTCTTTTACAAGAAGCATAACCCTTATTAGTTTTTCCTGTCTTATCACTGTACCTAGGACTTCGAGAACAGTGTTGAACAGAGGTCATAATAGTGTCTTCTTGCCTCATACCTATCTTTAAAGGGAATAAATATGATTGCTGTAGCCTTTTGGTAGAAAGCTATTTTGGGGCTAGGGAAGTTCCTGTCCGTTCTTAGTTTGAAAAAAAATTATAAAGGGGTATTTAATTTTTTGAATGCTCTTTTGCATTAATTGAAATAAATATACTGTGAGTTCCTTGGTGACCTAGTGGTTAGGGTTCCAGGCTTTCACTGCTGTGGCCTGGGTTCAATCCCTTGTGCAGGGAACTGAGATCCTGCAAGCCAAGTGGCATGGCCAAAAAAAAAAAAAAAACCCACATTATTTGTAACAATTTTAATGTGATAATAATAGATTTTTCTAATGTTAAACCATCCTTAAATTCCTGAGCTAGTACAGCTTGTCAGGGAAGATTTCCTAGAGGGAGAACCTTCAATGATTGTGAAGTAATTAGCTGGACAAAGGAGATGGAGGTGGGGAAGAAAGGGAGGGAAGGGTAAGGGCCAGAGTTGTTGCAGGCAGGGGCAGCAGCAGGTGCAAAGGCCCTCACGTGGGGAAGGAGCCCCTTTGTTGTAGGAGCTTCCTGAAAGCCAGTGTGGCCAGTGAGGAGTGAGCGGAGAGTGTCTGAGAAGAGGTGGTAAGTAGTAAGTCTCCTCCAGTCCTGTTACCCTCTGCCCAAACCTGTAAACTCACCTGATAGAAAACAAATCTCTGCCTCAGAGATTTTTCAACTGATTAACACTGACAACAGGGCTTCCCTGGTGGCGCAATGGTTAAGAATCTGCCTGCCAATGCAGGGCACACGGGCTCGAGCCCTGGTCCGGGAAGATCCCACGTGCTGCGGAGCAACTAAGCCCGTGCACCACAACTACTGAGCCTGTGCTCTAGAGCCCACGAGCCACAACTACTGAGCCCACATGCTGCATGTACTGAAAGCCCCATGCTCTAGAGCCCGTGCTCTGCAACAAGAGAAGCCACCCAATGAGAAGCCCGTGCACCGCAACGAAGAGTAGCCCCCACTCGCCGCAACTGGAGAAAGCCCGTGCGCAGCAGTGAAGACCCAACACAGCCAAAAAAAAAAAAAAAAAAACCTGCCAACATTTTTTGTGTGGTTCAGTTTAGGTAGTTTAAATCTCTCTGTTTCTCTTTTAATTAGATGTTGGCCCTGCCTTTCCTCTCTCTTGGTCATGTCAAGGTTCCTCTTCTCTTCTCTTTGGTGGTTTAATGGGCAGCAGAGAGAAGTAGTTCTCAAAGTGTGGCCCTAAATGCAACAGATTTCTGTGTATTAATTTTGTAACCTGAAACTTCCCAAATTTATTGATGAGCTCTAGTAGTTTTCTGGTAGCATCTTTAGGATTTTCTATGTATAGTATCATGTCATCTGCAAACAGTGACAGTTTAACTTCTTTTCCAGTTTGGATTCCTTTTATTTCTTTTTCTTCTCTGACTGCTGTAGCTAGGACTTCCAAAACTGTGTTGGATAAAAGTGTCGAGAGTGGACCTTCTTATGTTGTTCCTGATCTTAGAGGAAATGCTTTCAGCTTTTCACCATTGAGTATGATGTTAGCTGTAGGTTTGTCGTATATGGCCTTTATTACATTGAGGTATGTTGAGGCCAGTAGGGAACTTGTCAGATATGCAAACTCTCAGACTCCGAGGGCTTGGGGCCCTGCAGTCTGGTTTTAGTGAGCCCTCCAGGTGATTCTGTTACCCGAGAGGTTGAGAACCACTGAGTTAGAGCTTCCTGATGCTATGGGAAGAACCCAAGACTGAGAGCTGGGAGGCCTGGGCTCTGGTCCTCTTTATTCATTTCTCCAACAAGTATGTTCTGAGTACCTACTGTGTGTCGTGCACTGTTCTAAGCCCTGGGGACCCAGAAATGAACAAGACAGACAAGGTTGAATTTAAAAAAAATTTTTTTAATTCATACATATATTAATATAAACCACCATTTTAACCATTATAAAGTATACAATTTAATGGCAGTACATTCACAATGTTGTGCAACCGTCATCACTATCTCGTTCCAGAACATTTTATCACCCCAAAATGAGACTCCACGACCATGAGGCAGTCATTCCCTGTTTGTCCCTCTCATCATCCCCTAGCAACCACCAGTCTGCTCTCTGACTCTATGAATTTACCTATTCTGGACATTTCACGTAAATTGAATGATGCGATATGTGGCCTTTTGTGTCTGTCATTTTTCACTTAGTATATGTTTCTAAAAGTCATCCATGTTGTAGCTTATGTCAGCACTTCATGCCTTTTTGTGGCTGAATAATATTCCATTGGATGGATACACCACATTTTGTTCACCCATTCATCACTTGATGGACCATTTTGGCCGTTTCCACTTTTCAGCTATGGTGAATAGTGCTGCTATGAACATTTGTGTACAAATTTTTGTTTGAGTCTCTGTTTTCAATTTCTTTGGGTGTATACTTAAAAGTAGAATTGCAGGGTGATACGGTAATTCTATGATTACCTTTTTGAGGAACCACCAAACTGTTTTCTATAGTGGCTGCACCACTTTACATTCCCACTAGCAACGTATGGGGGTTCCAGTTTCTCCACATCTTTGCCAACACTTGTTATCTTCTGTTTTATTATAGCCTTCCTAGTAGGTGTGCAGAGGTATCTTACTATGGTTTTGATTTGCATTTCCCTAATGACTAATGAAGCATCTGTTCATATGCGTATTGACCATTTGTGTATTTTCTTTGGAGAAATATCTATTTAAGTCCTTTACTCATTTAAAAAATTCAATTGTTTGTCTTTTTGTTGTTGTCGTTGTTGTTTTTGGCTGTGCCACGGGGGTTGCAGGATCTTAGTTCCCCAACCAGGGACTGAACCCCGGGCCACAGCAGTGAAAGCATGAAAGTGCCGAGTCCTAACCACTGAACCACCAGGGAATTCCCTTGTCTTTTTGTTATTGAAGGGCTGATGTCTTTGTAGTGGCTAAGAGCAGTGTTTACTAGAGGTGGAATCTTGGACAAGTTACTGAACCTCTCCTGCCTCAGTTTCCTCTTCTGTAAAATGGGGATAATAATAGAACCTACAGTAAAGGATAGTGTGAAGAGTAAATGACCTACTGTGTGCAGAGTTCTTGAAACCTTGCTGGCACACGGTAGGTTTGTGCCATGTAATTGATAGCCCGTATTACACATGAGATGAGACTAACGATAGTAACTAAACACGAAATTATCAGAGATGAATGACTGCTGGGAAGGAGACAAAACACTGATGCAATAGAGAGTGACTGGAAGGCTATTTTAGGTCGGGTGGACAAGGAAGGCTTTTCAGAGGAGGTGACACTTGAGCTGACACCGGAATGACAGGAAGGAGCCAACTGCGGGAAGATCCATGTACAGGAAGAGCATTTCAGGCTGAGGGAACGGCTGGGGCAAGACGGGAACAAGCTGGCCAGTTCAAAAAACTGCATGAGAGAAGGATGGGGCTGCCAGGGTGGGCGCTGGGCTTTCCCTGCATGGGGGTCCTGGCTGATGGTGACAGCATGAGGGGGCATGAGTTTTGGAGTCAGGAAGCCTAGGTGTCCAGGTCTCTATGTATTAGCTGGGACACTGAGGACAAGTTACTTAGCCCACTTGGAAAAGCCCTCCGTTTTCTCATGTTAAATGTGAGGCTGGTTATATTTATCTCATGGGCCTGCTGTGAAGCTCAGATGAGATAAAATTCAGAGGGGGGAGGGACGCACACACTTTAGATGATATTAATCACAGGTATGTGCAGCAGGGGGCGCTCAATTGCAGTCTAGCTAATCCCCTTGTATTGGCCCAAAAGAGCACAGGCGGTTTTGAAAATACCTTTTTGTGGGGTTGGTAACGGAAACATGACCTGTGCTTTTCTACCTCAGCATTGTGGTTCATGCAGCCCTCGTAGCCTCCCTCCTACCTTCCTTGAAACTTCCTTCAAGGTCTTTGAACCTTCTTTCAAGGTCCAGTCCAGCTGAGCTTTTATTGAGCACCCCTCCCCACCATGGGCCAGGCCTGGGGCTCTGCAGGTAAATGGCGTGGTCTGTGACTTCATGGAGCTTCCATGCCACCTCCTCTACCAGGCTTCTTCCTGCTGCAGCAGTTAGAAGCACTGCACGCTCTCCTGCACGGCTGCAGCACTTTATCCTCGGGATAAAGGAGGTCAGGGGAAGGGCTTGGATTTGGAGTCCTGGTCTCCTCCTTACCAGTATCCAGGGTACATGGAGCCCCGCCACGGTCGAGAGCGCTCTGAAGCTGGACTGTGGGGCTGAATCCAGATCCACCACTCATTAGTAACTTAACCTCTCTGTGCCTCAGTTTCCTCATCTGTGGAATGGAGATAATAGTACTTACTTCATAGGATCGTGATAAAGATTCAATCTAGTTAATTGTAATATAGATAAAGCACTAGATGAATGCCTGGCGGGTAAGTGTTATGTAAATATTTGCTTATTAAAATAAATAAAATCAGTAAAACAGACATGGGCAAGCCACTGGACAGCCAGAGCCTCAGTTTCCAAATCTGTCCATTGGGGCTACTGTGAGGCTCCAGTGGGATAATATATGCACAGTGCCTGGCACAAGGCAGCCCCTCCACAAAGCCAGCTCCCTTCCTCCCTCCCGGCCCTGGGTCCTGCTGGGGCCCTGTCTGCCTTTCCAGCAACCGCTCAGGACCAGAGAGAAACAGAAACAGGCCTTATCTGTAACCCAGAGCCTGCACCGTGAAGGTTCTTAGGAAATGTATGCTCTATGGAATTGGAAAAGGAGAGAAGAAATTGGACATGGTGTGTGTATGTGTCCGTGTGTGTCTGTCTGTGCCTGCGCTGGGGCAGGCGGTGGGCACACAACACTGGCCACCCCGCAGCCCACGCAATGCTGCCGGGAGGAAAGAGCGGTTTTATCCAGCCCAGGGCAAGGGCGGGGCGCCGGGGGCTGCGAGGGCAGGGCCGGCCACTAGGGGTCAGTGTGTCTCCGCCGCAGGCCGCTTACCTGACTGGGGCAGGCGCCCACTGACAGTTCCTGACAGTTTGTACCATCTCCTGCCTAACGTTAAAAAAAAAAAAAAAAAAAAAAAAAAATTAATTAATGTATCTTTCTCCGTAGCAGAGAAAGGAGCCCAGACAACCGAAATAACAAGCCTCTCTTTGCAGGAAAATGCAGGAGGTGGTTAAACCGTCCCGTCCTTCGCATTCCTGGGCTGAAGGAATAAGAATCCAATTGTGGTTTCTGCTCTGGTTATCTTGGTGCCTCCGAGGGTGCCATGGGGGAAAATCTGCTGAATTCTTCCTTTTCTATTTTCTGCCTCGGCGAGGAGGAGGGTGTTAATGCCGGCTGGCAGTTACTTGAAACTGAGATGGATGGTAATGGGGTGTGTTAACAAACAAGGGCAGGAAATAAAGTGTCATATTTTCTGGAGGGCGAACCGCTCCCCGGGGACAGAGCGGCAGGATTCTAGTGAGGAGACACTCTGAAGGAAAAAAAAAATAACACAAAACTCTGCATAATCTGCTCTCTCTCTGTCTCTCTCTCCTTCCCTTTTTGGTGCCTCTTTGGTGAGACATAAATTGTGTCTTATCCCGGGGCTGGCTAACAGGCAAGTAACTGGGCACCAAAACAAACAACAAAAAAAACCCAAACTTAGATTCCTGCTTCAATGTTTAGTTATTTCTTTGTCTCGGGCCGAGTCTGGAGATAAAGAAGACTTCAGGACGTGGATGTAGACTTCACCACATCAGAGCTGCCTGCCTGGAACCCAGTCCCTGTGTGATGGTGACCCCCCTCCTCAAGCCCACTGACCCCACTGTTGGATGCTGTGAAGCTGCCCCCTTACTGGTGCTCTTGCAAATGTAGGAAACAACCTCGCCCCATTTCCTGCATCCTTGTCGCCCTCCTCCGTGGCACCTTCTTGATTCCCCTGCAAGAACCCAAGGCTCCCACCAGCCTTGTGTCCCCCTCCCCCGCTGTCCCTTGTGTAGAACCATATCACAGCCTCTCTGAACAATGTGCTCTTTGAAGGCCTGGCTGCCATCTCCTTCTTTGTGTGCCTAGCACCTGGCGTGGTGCCTGGTACATTGTTAGTAGGTGCTTGATATATGTTTGTGAATGAATAACTGGTGATGTCCTGAACCCCCCGGCTAGAAAGAATAGGACCGATGTTTATTGAAGACATTCCCTGTCCTAAATGCTTTGCACGTTTTCTCTCATACAATCCTTATACCATCCCTGGGAGACAGGAACTAGCATGTTGTTATCATCAGCATTCCCATTTTACAGATTTGGAAGTTGAGCCTCGCAAGAGGAAACCACCGACTTGCCCACCGCCATGGAGCCTGGTAACCGCAGAGCAGGGATGTACCTGGTGATCGGTGCTTCAAGACCTCTGCTTACTGGGATGGCCCACTCCCTGGCCCCTGGATCCCTGGCATGGCACTTCACACTAGCTAACTTGTTCTATTATAGAGACGTGCACTCCTTGAAGCCAGGGCTGTGCTTGCAGCTTCTCTGTAGCCCTCAAGAGAGAAAAGACCAATCAGGGCAGGGGCTGGAGTCCTCTGGAAGCGGGTCCCTGGGTTTGGCTTTGGTTTAGGCTGAATGGATCCCCATGGGTCCTGACTACTCAGGACTCTGGAGCCACACTGCCTGGATCCAGATTCCAGCTCGGCCACTTGCTAACAGGGCCCATCCCTTAACCTCTCTGGGCCTTGCTTTCCCCATTCGCAAAAAGCGCATAACAGTAGCACCCACCGCATAGAGCTATTGCGGGGATGGAATGAGTGGGTGTATTTGTGTTGAGGGTGCTCGGTACTAACATCTACTGCATGTTAGTTGTGCTCATTTGAGACACGGACACAGAATCTGCACGTTTTGCTGCCACTTCTCAACTGTATGCTTGTCCCTATACAGGTCATCAAATGTCTGTGGGCCTCACAGTGCCCTTTTTTCATAGGCAAGGTAGTCACTCCATTAAAAACAAACAATACACCAACAAACTTGCGCCTTTGAGCTCACAGGGGAAGGCGAACACTTGGTCTCCGCCTTAGCCCTCCCCTTCATGTCACATATTAACATATACATCAACAGGGGATGCCCATATAAGGTCTGGTATTCAATACATTCAGCTTATGGCTGCTCTGGGTGGACATACGTTCACAATTAATGAAGCCAGCCGGCTTCTCCGGATGGATATAAATACTCCAGGAAGGGAAAGCCAAGGCCAAAGGCTTGGGACACCCCGTGCCGGCAGCACCAGCTCAGGCTCTTCCTGTGCGTGACGCAGCAGGACTCCATCCGCAGCCCTTCCCGAGGGCGGGGCGAACCCACCACGGACACCTTGTTGTCGGTGTTCCCAGTCGGGTCACCAGACCCCGTGTTCTCTACGACTAGAATGCATGCTACTAAGTCCACTTCAGAAAGGGCACAGAGAGGCATGTGGGCGGGGCCCTGCACCACTGGGGAGCGACTCTCACTGTTATCACTCAGTCTCCAAATATCTATGGAGCACTTGCTATACCCTCGGGCACAGTACTAGGTGTGGGGATACCAGTGGGTCCCTGTCTCCAAGGAACAGGCAGCCTAGTGGGCAACAGCTAATGGACAGGAAATGCTGTTATGATGAGCGCTGGGAAGGAGGAGGCCAGGGTGCTCTGGGGTTTATAGGGGGGTGAGGGGGCCCTACTTTGGCCTGGGGATCAGGAAGGTTTCCCAGAGGAGTGCTAAGCTGAGTTGTGAGGAATGTGCTAGGCAGACAGAGGGCCTGTTCCTAGCTTGTTCAACACCCTGGCATTGAGGAGAAGGTGGAGGAAGAGTGTGGGGCTGGAGTGAAGAGGCTCCCAGGGCAGGGAGCATGTGTGGAGGTGAGCCTGCACATGTAGGAGGGCAGAGCACGTGGTGCCTTAAGGACTTGAGGATTCATTGCTCTCCAGCCACATTCTTTTTGCCCAACGGACAGCGAGCGGAGACACTGAGGCTTGCAGCAAAGAGGGTTTATTTGCAAGGCAGCCAACTGAGGAGATGAGAGAACAAATCTCAAACCCACCACCGTAAAGGCAAGGGGCTCAGGGTATTTATGGGATAACACATAAAGAAGCAGGGTGCTCTAAGACATGGGGAGCGTGGGGGAAGGATTGGAAGAAGGTGTAATAATGTGGTTCTGTGCAGGTATATCTAGGCTACAGGGCTCTGCATGTTCTGAGGGTGGAGTTTTCAGGCCTCTGTTGTCAAAAGGTCACTGAGTGGATACTCACGCATGCCCAGTTGAGTGGTCGGTGGTCCTATCCAGCCTTAACCAGCTCAGCTCAAACTAGATGCGACTGACTCCAAGTTCCTGGAAAGCAACTTTGGCAAACATCTTATTGTTTAGGTTATGTGCATTTTGGAGGACATACAAGTCTTAAAATGACCTTGATTAGTGAAGGCAGGTGAAATGGATTTAAGCCATGGATTTAAGCCACGTTTTCAGCCCCCCTTGATTATTCCTCAACCTTGAGAAAGAGAGGCAACAATTTCTCTGGCTACTTCCTGCGGATAAGGGGCGTAGACCTAACAAGGGCTTGAGGACTGAGAAGGCATAACTAGAAGAGAACAGTCATTCTGGTAATGTAACAAGTGATTTAAATTGCCTTCTGAAGAGTTTAACCTTACCAAGGTCACCACTGACCGTATTGCAGACAAAGACGATGACCTTAATTTCTTCCTCACAGCTTCCTTCTGAAAAGGATCTTGAGATCTCTTAGGCATTCCCCTGCCCACTCAGAGAAGTCAATGTCGGGGGTCCAAAGAGCCAAGGTTTGGATGATCTTGGTTGCAGTTTTTCTTCTGCAGCATGGTTTCCATATCTCACTGCGTTCCTCATAAGGTCCAGTCCAGCAAGGATGGATCTGGTCTGTGGATGTTTAATCTTCCAAGATTTCAGCCTAGAGGTTCACTGTTTCCTCCTTTAAGAGCTTCCTTCTTTGGTGTATTCTTCTGGAATGGTTGCAGGCTATTCTTTTCAGGATTGGAACAATAGAGTCCGTAATGCACAAGCCTGTTCTGGTGGTACTTTGTGTCCATTTGTCCAGGTGCAGAGGTAACCCTTTTGCTGAGTCCCTTGTTGAGGTCCTCAGTTTGGCCCTTCTCTTCCCTGTGTTAGGACAGCAGCCAGCAGAGTGGCCTGTTTCATTCTCTGTTGTTCCCTTTTCTCCTGAACCTGGTCTCTGCCATTAAAAACTTTAAAGGCAATTTCAACAACTTGAGACATAGGCATCGCTAAACTCCCTTCTGTTACCAGGGTTGCCACCAGACCCTTGCTCAAAACCCATCAACCCCCTCCCTTGAACAGGAACTCACATATCTTTAAGGTACAAAGTCTAGACACGAAGAAAGGAAGCTATAGGAAGAGAAAAACAAAAACCAGATAGAACCAGCTGAAACCAAGGTGGCAACGAATCTGATCTCCAACAGACCCTGAGTCTCATTCTACGCTGATTTTACTACATTAGCATAATGAATGACACACCTACTAGTGGCCATGACTGGAAGTCACAGACCATAAAGGGGTGACACCCCACTTCCAGGAAAGCCCTGCCTCTCTCCCAGAAAACCAATGCTTATGCCTCCCCATCATTAACCTCACTCCTCCCACTGTTCTTACTCCTTAAAAGCAAATCCCTCTCACTTAAGGGGAGGAGTTGATTTGTGAACTGAGTTCCTGTGTCACCATTCTCTGGCCACTGCATAAAGCTTGTGCTGCTTCCATCGCAGCTTCAGTTTTGTTTTCGGTTGCATGAACACGAATGGAAAAAGAACCTTCCCAGCCAAGGCAGAGGGCCTTGGCGGGACTAGGGCCCAAGCAGGGTCCATACCACTTAATTCAGTAACACTTCTACCTTTTGCAGTTTCTTCTGTATATTGGGGGCACTCTGACCAGTAAGTCATATTAACTATCTTTAAATTCTCTGGGGCCATAGGTCTATATCTGTAAACTGCCTATGGGCTTTAAAGACCCTTTCTAGAAATTCCAAAGGATCCTCATTGGGTTCCTGTTTTAACTCCTGTACTCTATTAAGGCTTCTTTGTTTTGGTGTCCCTCTTCACAACCCTGCAAGAATGCACTCGTCGTAATGTCCAACTCTTAGCCTATCCCTAGCATTCACATCCCAGTTAGGATCCACTGCTGGTACAGCTATCCTTGCTGCCTCCCGTACCAGCTTGCCAGGTACTGTGTGAAGCCGATCTACCTCCTCCATAGCTTTATCCAACACTGTTATATGTTCTTCTGAAGTGAAGAAGATATTTAATAAATTTTGAACATCTGTCCAGGTTGGGGTGTGTGTTGCAAAAAAAAATCGATGAAAAGATTTTCCATTCTCTTTGGATCATCTCTATAAGACTGCATATTGCTCTTCCAGTTAAATTAATTGGAAGTTGATCTGAGTCCACTCCCTTTTCTCAACCCCATCAACTGCCCAGTCTCAGCATTTACAACCCTAGTGGGGACTTGCCTTAATGAATCTTGCCCCCCCCCACCCCGCATAACTAGGTTACTGGCATCTGCATGTTCTGAGGGTGGAGTTTTGAGGCCTCTGATGTCAAAAGGTCACTCAGTGTAGATACTCGTGCATGCCCAGATGAAGGGTTGGTGGTCCTATCCAGTCTTAACCAGCTCAGCTCCAACTAGAGCAGGGTAGCTCCCTGGCCAAATTGAGTGCCTAGTGGGTATGAGAGGGGGAGACCATTCTTATCTCTTGACCCTCAGAGACTGAGGTGGCCAGTCCTGAGGCTGTGGTTCAGGTGCTGGCAACGAAAGAGCAGCAACACCATTGTATGTGGGTGGAAGAGGAGCAGTCAGAGTGTTCAGCTGCATCAACAGCAAGTTGAGAAAGTTGTCCTCCTTTTCACTAGAGTCAAGCAAAACAAATTTCTTTGCCTTCCTTTTCGCTGGACTATAATGTTACATCTTCCTTTTTAAAAAATTAATTAATTAATTAATTTTGGACTGCATTTGGTCTTTGTTGCTCCACGCGGGCTTTCTCTAGTTGCGGTGAGCAGGGGCTACTCTTCATTGTGGTGCACGGGCTTCTCACTGCGGTGGCTTCTCTTGTTGCGGAGCACGGGCTCTAGGAGCGCAGGCTTCAGTTGTTGTGGCTTGTGGGCTCTAGAGCGCAGACTCAGTAGTTGTGGTGCACGGGCTTAGTTGCTCCACAGCATGTGGGATCTTCCTAGACCAGGGCTCAAACCTGTGTCCCCTGCGTTGGCAGGCAGATTCCTAACCACTGCACCACCATGGAAGTCCAAGGTTACATCTTCTTTGCACAGGTTTATTTTGATACAGTAACATAAGACTGTACCTAGGATATTACATCCCATTTTTCTTCCCATTTATAAAATAAATCTAGTTGCAGAATTATATGGTAATTTAAGGACCCATTTTCAGGTCACCTTGCTCCTGAGTCTAAAGGATATTGTGACCACATAGTGTTACAAAAAAAAAATCTTTTTCTTTACCATGGATTCATAATTTGAAAGTTATCCAATTAAAAGAATACAGCCTAGAGGGCTGCAAGAGGGAATTGGATTAACATATCCCATATTGAAGGGGTTTTGCTTCCAGGTCATAGCAGCAATGAAATCTTTCTAAGAGTCCTTGCTATAGTCACCAAGAAGCTCAATCCCCAATAGCCAATTCTTTACAATGAAGACAATCAGACACAGACAAATGAGACCAACACAAACAAAACCAGAACTAGAGCCCTGGGCCTTTAACTCAGGTATGAAGTGCCTCAGTAGTGGTAACTTTTCATATTGCCTGCCAAAATCCTGCCAGGTGGGCCTCCAACCTGCCATTTGGTCAGGATTGCAAAGACAATGTAGGCATAGGTGATTTCTTTAACAAAATTACTCTCCCAAAAAAGTCTTCCGAACCTCAAAACCCTGAAACCCCCAAAGTGTCTCTTTGCTGCAAAACAAAACTAAGCACCAAAGGTTGGTGGCATCTCACCAGGAAATCCAAGGGATGGTCCCTGGAACAGATGGACCAGGCAGCTGCTTGGACTCATCCACAGGTTCTCAATACCAGCAAGAGTCCGACAAACCACAGACAAAATGTCTATCTTGTCTTACCTCCTGGCTGGCTTGCCAAATGCTGGGACTCCGAGGTTTGCAGCAAAGGGAGGGTTTATTTGCCAGGCAGCCAAGCGAGGAGATGATAGAGCAAATCTCAAATCCACTTCCCTGAAGGCAAGAGGCCCAGGGTATTTCTGGGTTAATGAATAAAGAAGCAGGGTACTCTAAGGCATGGGGAGCATGGGGAAAGGTGATTGGAAGAATGTGTTATAATGTGGTTCTGCGCAGGCATAACTAGGTTACTGGCATCTGCATGTTCCGAGGGTGGAGTTTTCAGGCCTCTGATGTCAAAAGGTCACTCAGTGTAGATACTCGTGCATGCCCAGGTGAAGGGTCGGTGGTCCTATCCAGTCTTAACCAGCTCAGCTCCAACTAGAGCAGCTGACTCCAAGTTCCTAGAAAACAACTCTGGCAAACATCTTATTGTTTAGGCTATGTGATGCTTGGAGGACTTTGCAAGCCTTAAAATGACCTTGATTAGTGAAGGCCCGTGAAATGGATTTCAGGCCACGGTTTCTATTACAAGGGTAATAGGGTACAGTTGAAGTATTTAAACAAGAAACATAAGGTGGTAAGATTTACATTTAAAAAGTTGCGTATAGCTGTGTTGTGGATTGGCGAGGATTAGGGAGAAGCAAAGGTGATCTTGGGAGACCAGTTAGGAGATTCCATATTTGGCTGGGGGAGAGATGTGGGTGGGTGGCCTGCAGTGGGGTGGGAGGGGTGGGATGGAGAAGATCAATTCTACAAACATTTAGGTGATAAAATTAATAGGACTGGATTTGGGGTGACAAAGGAGAAAGAAGAATCACAGAAGACTCCTAGGTTTTGCGTTTGAGCAAAGGAGTGGATGGTGGAGGAGAAGTGGGCTTGGGGCAGAACAGACTGTAGGTTCAGCTTGGACACGTCGAGTCTGAGGTCCTGGTGATACGTTGAAGTGGGGGCTATTGGGTAGGGTCTGGAATCTGAAGTGCAGCAGATAGGTGGGCTGGTGTTAAAGATTGGGTGTCATTGGCCATCATAGGTGGCATTTAAAGCAACAAAGTGGATGAGGTGGCCCAGCCAAGTAAGCATGCCAGTGCTGGAATGGAGAAAGTGAACGGTGCTCATGGAATTGGAGGAGTGGAGAAAGGGAGACTACAGATAGCAGGGCTGGGCTCTCCTGCAGCATGATCTGGCATTTGTCTCGGTAACCAATCTTAGGTGGCAAACCATTTTTGGTACTATTATGGCTTTGGAAGAAGTAGCAGTGACATAAGCCCTTTCAACCACATGATGAGAATTTACAGTCATTTCTTTTTTTTTCTTTTTTTTTTTTTTTGCGGTACGCGGGCCTCTCACTGTTGTGGCCTTTCCCGCTGCGGAGCACAGGCTCCCGATGCGCAGGCCCAGCGGCCATGACTCACGGGCCCAGCCGCTCCGCGGCATGTGGGATCCCCCCAGACCGGAGCACGAACCGGCGTCCCCTGCATCGGCAGGCGG
Organism: Mesoplodon densirostris; assembly: GCF_025265405.1. Lineage (NCBI taxonomy): Eukaryota > Metazoa > Chordata > Mammalia > Artiodactyla > Ziphiidae > Mesoplodon > Mesoplodon densirostris. The sequence continues at coordinate 61,734,591 of NC_082678.1, forward strand.
ACTCTCAACCACTGCGTCACCAGGGAAGCCCTACAGTCATTTCTTAATCTGTTTTGGGGACTTGCCTAAACCTTGTTGGGATTTAAAAGTCATGGGTCCGTTGCTGCTGCTTTGCTTTGCTGAAATTCTTCCCACCTGATCTTGTTGCAACAAGGACCTCTCTTGGGTGCTCTTTCTGTCGCTTGTGGTACTTGCCCTCGGCAAATTGGGATTCCTGATAAAGGAAGGGCTAGAGAGGGGTCCCCTCTCAGCTTGTGGCCTGTCTGACTTGCTCTTAACTAGTGGTAAAAGTTGCTTTGGAGCGAAGGGTGCCTCTCGAAGATTTGAACATTTAAATGAATGACCCAGCCCTTGCCCTCTCACCTTTATGCTCTCTCTGATTCTGTCTTTCCCAGTGTATTTGATGTCCTCCATTGGTGACGTGGGAGATGATTTTAGATGGTAGATGGACATGACATTATATAAGATAAAATCACAGAGTGATAAATTTACTTCATTTTCAATCCTGTTTATGGAATGGAGAAAAATCCCAGGATGTTTTAAATTCTTACTAATCTTTCCTTTTAGCACAGAGTGAGCAGGTACCTGGGACCAGACAGAAGCTTTAGTCAGCTCTACTAGCTAGTGTCATTCGCTTTATTTTCATTGATTTTTATTTTCCCTTCTCTTTATGGCCCACGATGCAGGTTTGCTTTCACAGTTGTAGTGCTATTCCTGCATATTTCCAGCTCTCTGCTTTGTGGGGTTATTTGTCACCTCAGCTAACCTGGCCTATCCTGATTGCTGCAGTAATGATGTAAAATATTCTTTTGAAATAAGTGTATTTGAGTAAGTTCACAGTTGGAACACAGTTATGGCACAATATCTGAAGGTGATAACATGTGTGGCAAAGTTTCGAGAATGATGGATGAGATTACAGAATTTTTTAAGGGGCTGACCTAACTAGTGTGATTGGTTGTCCTGGTTTTCCTGGGATTGTGTGTCTGGGATGTGGGACTTTCAGTTTGAGAACCGAGAAAGTCCCAGGCAAACTGAGATGAGTTTGTCAGACTGATTCTAAGTGAAACTAACTGATTGTCTTCACTCACTGGTCTTAATCAAAGTGGGGTGGCTGGTGTACTCATCAGTTGCCAGAGGCTTTGGGTCAGATGAGGGAGTCAGTGAGTCTTTGTCAAGTCTCCCCTACCCAAAGTGGTTTAACTCCCTCCCATCAGACAGATGAGGAAACCAAAGAGGTGGAGAGTGACGGATTTGTTCCCAGTTGCACAGATTGTACGTGGCAGAGTGGAGAGTAGAACCCCATCTCCTGACTGTCAGTTCCATTTAGTTTTCCTCCTCCTGGATCCCCAGCTAGAGCTCTTTGCTCTATTCTGCCCTTCCCTTCCCAGTCTCTGTTTGCTTTCAGATACCTCCATAATTACGTTAAAACAATGAACAATTAGATGGCATTTAAGTGTGAGACACTGTCCTAAGAGCTTTCTATTAATATACTAAATTAATCAGTATTCTAGATTATAATTAATTTGTAACATAATAAACATTAATATTATATATGATATATATTATATCAGTCATAATTAATATATATTGATCTTCATAACAATCCTATGAGGGTAGGTACTCTTATTATCCCCTTTTTAACCCATGAGGAGATGGAGGCATTTGCCTGAGGTCATCAACGAGTATGTGGCAGGGGCAGGATTTAGAACCCAGGCTATCTGGCTCAAGAGTCCATGTGGGTAACCGCCAAGCTCTGCTGTGCTCTGTGTGGCTGTCCTTTACCAACGTGGCCCACTGCGGGGAAGGGGCGTGAGCCCCCAGATGGTGGGCCATGTTTATGCAGAAAGGGTTCAGTGTAGGCATCGTGAGATCTGAGTTTGAATCCTGGCTCCAGCATTCACTTGGAATGCTTGGGCTGTGCTTTCACTGTGTGTAAAATAGGGAAATGACAGTAATAATAAATATCAGATCAGTTTCTCTTTTCTCTGCTAGGTTGTTATAAAGATCGCATACGAGTAAGTAAGTCTATGGGACAGGATTTTGTGAACAGTAAAGCACAAGACAGATATAGTTATTTTTTGTAAAACAGACAATGGCATAAAGAGATGCTTGTTAAAGGCACAGTAATGATGGGAAAGCCCACCATGAAAAGGCAGTGGGTGGGCTAATTACAGAGGTCCCGATTGGAAGTCTGGATGGCGGTAACATAACTAGTGATTGCTCAATCACATGTGCTGAATGGACAAACGAGTGATGAAGTTGGAAATGAGAACCCTGAAAGAAGCTGTGGTTTAAAAGCATGCGGGCCTGGTAAAAAAAAAAAAAAAGAGAGAGAGAGAGAAAAGAAAAAAAAAAAGAAAGGAAAAGACGTGACATATTGCTGTGGTCAGCTCCACTTTACAGGTGAGGAATCCAGGTTGTGGAGAGACCAGAGACAGCCTCACCCTGCATCTCCTGGGGACTCCTCCCAGCCCTGCCCTGACCAGCCGCAGACTCCGGGTAGGTCTGTGACCTCCTTGCACCTCATTTTCCTCCTTTCACATTCAGGGTGGCGAGGATTAGATGCACTAACCTGGCGGAGTGATCAGCCCAGTGCCTGGCACCTGGGAATCCCTCAGTCAATATTAGCTATTATTATTAGTGGTGGAATCTGCTCTTTAAACTGAATGTACAATTGCTACCTGGAAGATATTGATTGTATTTCTCCATCTCCACTGAGATTCTGGAAATTGGTTGTTTAGGAGTCATGAAATCTCCCTCTGATTTCAGAACGCCTGTGATCCTCTCTGGAGGCAGAGGGGTGCCTTTCAAGACCCCTTGCAGCCTGTCTTTGATCCTAGCTCCTCCTCTGCATCTGAGTCTCTCTTTCAGCCAATCCTTTCCCACCTCAGTGCTTTAGTGAAGCGCTACCAGGTACAGGAACGAGTTCCCCCAGATCCCTTCAAAAACGAAATGCTCGGTGCTAACAAAGTATCTTTCAAGTGACCAGAGGCACAGAACGCCCGGCTGCCTGCCTGAGCGCTGGTTTCCCGTTCTGGGGGCAACGGCAGGCCGTCCCGCCCTCCCCCTCCTCTTCCCTCCCCCCTTCCCCTCCCTGCCCCCCTCCGTGTTATCTATGGGGATTGGAAAACATTATCAAAACAGGCCCCATCTGTTCCTGAAGTCGTGGAAGAATACTCGTGTGATAAATTTACAGGGTCACTGGAAGACCCTCTAATTTTCTGGGAAATGACAAGGCGTCTGTGGCCACGTTGTGTAAAATTTCCTCTTTTATCCCAAGTTACATGCCATGGACTATTTACTCGGAGTCTGAGGGTATATTTACCATTCAGGCAACATCATAAGCCGTCAAAGAAATCTACTCAGAGTAGGATGTGTTGGGTGTCTCGCGTTTCTAAAAATGACACTCGGCTCTTTTTTTTTCTTTTTTTTAAAAATAAATCTTTTTAGGCACTATGTTCTCAGTGTAAATAATTCAGGAAGGACAGTGGTAGGGAGTCAAAGTTCAAGTCAGGGCAGATGTCCTGCACGGAAACAAGACTCAACCCAGCAGCTTTGCCAGGAAAGGAAGCTGGCTAGATATTGGATTCCCTCAGCGTGCTCTTCCAAAGCAGGTTATTGATCTGTTGATCAGCTGAGTGAGCACCTCGTGTGTTCAAAGCCTGAGTGTATCATTCAGAGCCAGCATTGGACAGCCACACAGAATAGAGAACTTGCTTCCAAAGCCAGTAGCTGAAGGAATGATCTGGGGAGAGATTGAAGAACATGTTTTTCCAAATTTAGAACCCACTCATATTTCATGGGTTCTGACATTAATATTGAACTTGAACATAAAGTTCTGGCAAAATCCAATTTCCTGATTCAAAACAAGATGCTCAGGGAGTCTGCAAAGGTGTCTTGGAAGTGCTCGGTCTCTTACAAAACAGCTCGTTTGAGGATTCAAGTGTGAAGGAACCGGGACCACGCTGATTCCATTTCCCTTGAAATCCATGCGGCTTTTAGAATGAAGCAGTGGTGGGGTGGTGGTGGGTGTGTGGAGATAGGAAGGAGCTCTGGAAAAAGTGCATTTGAGGTTTTGCTGACCTGAAGACATATGAAAATTAGTTTGAATCCTTCTCTCAGGTCCTGACAGTCCATGAATCTCGCAGACTTTGTTTTTGCTCTGATAACAGATCCCCAAGAGGACTTGTTGCAGAACAGAGTGGGTGTGAGGCCACTACCCTCACCCCACCCCCACCAGGGACACAAGGACAGCCACCCTGGGGCTCTGCTGCCCGTCTTTATCACAAGACCTTGTCCCCAGGAGTGGCTCTGTCTGGTCTCATACCTACTCCCCAGTGGGGTGGGTGGGCAGACTGCTGCCTTGTGATGACGTTGGCCCTGCGCCTGAGGCCCCCATAGCCTCCAGGTTGGGGTGGAGTGACCCCATATATCTCAGCCCCTATACTTTTTCTGAATTCTCTTGTCATCTTATCACTTCTCAGCTTCAGGTCTCTCAGCAGCGGCTCTGCAGCTAGAGCTTCAAGTCCATGGTCCTCAGCTCTGACCCCCGACGCCTCATAGCCTTGCCCTGCCTGCCTGCCTTTCCAGTGTCACCTTGCGCCTCACACCTGATCCTGTAGCCCTGCGGAACCACTTTTGTGGACCCTAAATCACCAGCCCTGTCTGGCTTCCTTGTCCTTGTCGTTTGTTCTGTTTGGAATCTTCTCTCTCTTCCGAGCTGCCTCTGCATCCAGGAGTCTTTCCCAGGACCCAGCCGTCTTCTGTAACACCTTGTACGCTCACCCTGAGCTTGCCCCGTTGTAGCGCTCACCACTCTCTGTATTGTCGTGGTCCCTTTCTGTGAATTCGAGCACATTATCTTCACCAGGTTCTGGGGTGCCAGCTGTCCTTGGGGGATGTGTCAGGGTAGGGAGCGAGGACTGGATGATACTCCCAGGGGGCTGTGCAGTGGGGAGGGGTCCATGCTAATCGCTGGGCTTTGGGGAAGTGGAGGATTATGGGTGGCAAACCAGCAAGGTGGTGGAAGGCTGTAGAGTGTAAGACATAATCCTGCACCATAACTCTTCACGTCCTTATATAATAAAGTCATCAAATCCATAAGGTCATCACTGGAATTGTATTTCTTATGGAAAAATAGGAAAGGGGCTGAGGGCTTTGTCCTAACTGTCTCAAGGCCATACTGGGGTGACATTTATGAACAAGAATGGAGACAGGGTCAGGAAGAAGAAAGTAAGAACTTGCATAAATTATGGGAAGGAGTCTGGATTCACATAGGTTATGAAATGGGTTTTGCACTATGGGTAACACTTGTTTGTCTTTCCATTGGACTGTGAGCTTCCTGAGGGTGGGAGGTGTGGCTTATTCATCTCTGGATGCCCAGTGCCTAACTTAATACCTGGTGTATAGCGCACAGAGCTCAGTGAATATTTGTTGGATGGAAGGAAGGATGAATGGAAGGACGAAAGGAAGGAGGGAAGGATGGATGGATGGATGGATGGATGGATAGTTTTTCCAAGGACGCAGACAGACTAGTCATCTGCCCTAGATGCCTTTTCTTATCCTGCCCTGCTCCCTTCATTAGTTGGCCACCTTGAACTCACCCTTCCTAACACAGCGTCTGGGGCAGAGGGGGTAGGACAAGCAAAGGCCTGGAAGTCAGAGGGAGCAAAAGGCCCAGCGGGGAAGTTGCAGGAAGGTACGTGTGGCTGGGAAGCACAGTTTGAAGGAGGGAGCAGGGGTGGGTGGTGCAGCTGGAGAATTTTAATCTGGGATCAGGCTGCAAAGGGACTCCACCTTTGGCCTTTTTCCTGAGAGCAACGGGACCTGTTGAAGGGTTTCATGCAACATCATGAACCATTGCAATCCACTTTGCTGTCTATATCACTTTTCAAACAATGCTTAGAACTACCCTGCCAGGAACACAGCCCAGAGCAGAGCTGCAACCCAGAGCAGAAGTGAGTCAGCCCTATTTTACCAGGAAGCATCCTGGACCTGGAAGCAGAAGGCCTGGGTTTCTTTTGAGGCTTACTCTTTTGGGTACCAGCTGAGTGACATTGACAGAGTCACTTTCCCTTGTGCCTCAGTTTCCTCCCCTGTAAAATGAATAAAATAGAATTTACCCAGGACTGGCTTCATGGACGTGCACCTTGTGCAGTAACACAGGACCCCATCTTTACAGTGGTCTTGACTTTGGTTTAATGCTCTGCTACCGCTGTCATGACATGCTTATTAATTTTTGAACAAAGAGGCCCATATTTCCATATGCACTTGGCCTCACAAATTATGTAGTGGTTCTGAATCTACCTCACAAGGATGGTGTGAGAATAAAATAAGATCCAGTATGTGAGAATGCTTTAAAGACAATAAAGCACTAAACAAATGTAAGGCCTTATTGATATTATCTACAGTGATGTGATTATTCTAAGTTTACCCACCCTCCTGTGTGCCAGGTGCTGGGGACCCAAAGATAATCAAACCTAGTTACTGTCTTCAAGGAACTCTGGGTTATTCAGTAAACAGTGGAGCTGGGACTTGAACCCCTGTCTTCAATATACAGTCCAGGGCTCTTCTACAATAAACTGTTGCTAACATACCCGTTTGTTCCACTGTTCTATTAGAGCCTTAGTGCCCAGGGCATCTTCCCTATCCTCATGGTGCCTGGAACAGTGTTATATACATACAAGGTGCCTGGTAAATGTTTGTTGAATAAATTAATACATTTGAGAGAATGACATGTTTATGTTCCAAGCACCCCTGCTTAAATGTCCTATTATTTTCAGGATAAAGCCCAGACCCCTTATCTTTGCACATGGCCCTCTGTGGTCCGGCCCCTACCTCCATCTCCACCCTCCTCTACTGATGGGCCCCTCCCCTCTGTGGCCACTTCAGCTTCATTTTGGTCACTCACACCCACCATGCTCTGCCGTCCCAGGACCTTGGCACCTGCTGTTCCTTCTGCTGGAACACTGTTCTTTGCTCTTATCAATTGCCTGGTTACCCCCAGCTCATGGTTCACATTGCTTCCCAAGCTTGACTTTCTCTGCGAGGCCTGCGCTGACCTCACCAATCAGACCTCCCTCTTCCTGATAGTCTCTCAGAACACTGTGACTGGGCTTCCCTGGTGGCACAGTGGTTGGGAGTCCGCCTGCCAATGCAGGGAACACGGGTTCGTGCCCCGGTCCGGGAAGATCCCACATGCCATGGAGCGGCTGGGCCCGTGAGCCATGGCCGCTGAGCCTGCGCGTCCGGAGCCTGGGCTCCGCAATGGGAGAGGCCACAACAGTGAGAGGCCTGCGTACCGCAAAAACAACAACAACAAAAACAACAAAAAAACCAAACCCAAACAAAAAAACCCACTGTGACCTGCCCTGTGCTTTCTGCGGTCACATCTGTGGACTTCTCAGTGTGATTATGGACAAAGTGGCCCGTCTTGGGCTCTGAGCCCAAACATATGTTGCTTGGTCCCCTGCGGTGTTCCCAGTGATTGGCGCGGTGCCTGGCACAGAGTAGGTGCTCCGTAAATGTTTGGTGCGTGTGTGGACAAGCATGAAGCATTTGTGAGGTTTGTGCCTGGGTCTTCTCTCCAGCACAACAGGCCCGAGCTATATGATAAGCACAGCACAATGAATGTGTAACGGGGCCCCTTCTACACACCAGATGCTGTGCTAGGCCCTCCAGATGTACCATCTCACACTATCCCCACACTATATCCACTTCATAGATGAAGAGATTGAGGCTCAGGAAGGTTAAATGACATTCCCAAGGTCACAAATCTTGTAAGGGACAGTCTGAGCCTGAGGCCAGTGCTGGCTAACACAGACGTCTGGGCTCTCTTTTACCACGTCCTGTAGCTCTTGCTTTTTCCCCAACCTGCCTCTCCCCAACAAAGTGTCCTGTAGGCCTGTGATGCCCACATGTGAGCTGTGACATGTGACACACGGAACAAACATGGAGAAGACTGTCACAGGCACAGGGACCAGTCTCCACTCTAGTCTTTTTCTTTTCTTTTTTTTTTTTTTTTGCGGTACGCGGGCCTCTCACTGTTGTGGCCTCTCCCGTTGCGGAGCACAGGCTCTGGACGCGCAGGCTCAGCGGCCATGGCTCACGGGCCCAGCCGCTCCGCGGCATGTGGGATCTCCCCGGACCGGGGCACGAACCCGTGTCCCCTGCATCGGCAGGCGGACTCCCAACCACTGTGCCACCAGGGAAGCCCCATGCTGCACTTCTTCCTGCTCCCTGAACACATCAAGCTCCTTCCCACCCCCACAGCTTTGGTACCTGCCACGCCCTCTGCCTGGAGCAGCCTCCTCTGATCTTCATGGGGCTGGCTGGCTCCTTGGCACAAAAGTTTCAGGTTAAGTGTCACAGAGAGGACTTTCCCACCCACCTGAGCTAATGTTGGGGCCCCATGCCAGTCACTCCATTGCCTGGTTGGCTGCATAGCACTTGTCACCATTTGTATCTATCTCTATCTATCTATCTATCTATCTATATATGCACATACACACACATATATACATATATACATTTTAATCTATTTATAATAAATATAAAATTTCTCTCTCTTTCTATATCTACCTATCTATGTTTGTATCTATCTATCTAGCTGTCTGTCTATCTAGCTAGCTATGGTTGTTTCTTTGCTTGTGAGTCTCCCGTCACTAGGATGTGAGGCCCATGGGAGCAGGGCGGTGGGTCGTCTCATTCATGGCTACATTTTTAGCTCTTGAGAGGAGCACAGTGAATATTTACTGGATGCATTGAATGATCAGTTGAATGAATGAATGAGTGAATAGTTCTGTGCTCTCTAAAGCACCAAGGATCGGGATACAGCAGGGAGAGGAGGTCAGGTAAGATCGGGGCCACTTGCTGCCATCATCAGAAGCCCAGCACCAACCCCATAGCTCATGGAGTGATGTGCCCAGTACATAGTCATTACATACAAGAATTCATTTAACCAGATTGGTTGTGGCATCTGCCCTGGCGTGGCAATTGTAGTGCTTGCGAATCCAATACGAATTTTCCTGGAGAAACATCACAAATCCAAAAGAGCCCAGATGGAAGGATGACCTCCTAACCACCCCCCCCCTCCTTCTCTTTCTTCAACCAGAGAATGTCAGTGTCCAGTTGCCAGGAGAGCTGTTTGAGTCTGACCATGTCACTTGGGGAGCTTGTATTCAAATTTTGGGGGCATTTCCAAAGCTATCAGATGCTGATAAAAAATCTGTAGCTCTCCATGGGCTCTGAGGGTTCACATCTACTGTTTTAGAAACTCTTCCACAACATAGAGAAAATGTACTCCCTGCCCCACTTTTCGCCCCCCACACCCACCACTCTCCGCCCCCCACCTCCCATTTCCCCCGCTTCCCACCCTCCACTCCCCACCTACCACCATACTGGTTTACCATTTGATACTTTAGAGTTGCCCAGGGACTGGAGAGGAATGGATTTTATTTTACATCCTACAGCTGTACTGGAGAAACCCCACATATTTAAAATAGTAAAATGGCTTTCAGGCTAAGAGTATTTCTTATTCAGTATTTGAAAATCTGGAGCCTGCTACCCAGTTGACCTCTCTCTGAAAAATAAAATAAAAAAGTAAAATGTGAAGGCTTCATCCTAAACCTGTCACCCCCGACTACCTTAGAGCAATTTAGGCAGAAGACAACAGTTGCTGTCCTGATCTGCTTTCTGGACTCAACTATCCACCCAGAAAGGCAGGAGAAACCTCAGTTCTTAGATTGGAAAGTGCTTCCTGGGATGAGATGAAGGGACTTGAGAATTCATCACATCTCTCTGCCTGCCCCTGGGTTGGCCCGCAATCCACTGCCCCAAAGAAACAAGAATCTAAAAACTTTGAGAGAAGGCGATTTCACAGTCTCTCTAGGAGTCCTCTTTCATGGTTCAATAGGCCCTTACAGTCAGGAAGTCGTTTCTTGGTCTGACGTACGGTTCTTATGCTGCATTAGACCGTGTTGATCTGAAAGAGTCTGGGTTTCCTGGATGGCACCTCTTTTGGGCTTTCCTGGGGCCCGTGAAGGTAAATGAGCTGTCTTTAAAGGCACATTTCAGAGGAAATCTGTCTTCCACTGTCTAATGGCTGGAGTGCTCCTGCTGCTGGAGCCTTTGATGATTTCCTTGCTCGCCAAGGATGCCTGCCCCGCAGCAGGGAGGCTGCCTGAGTTCCCCAGCGTCCTGCGGATGGTCTCTGAGGCGAGGTTTAGATGAGGCTCGCTGTGCTATATTCTAATCCTTAACCCTCCTCGGGGGCCAGTGCTGAGAGTGTTCTTAATTTCGTTCTTTAATTGCTTTATTAACCTACTGGCTCCATCTCATTCTTCATGCCCCTCTTTCGGATACCCCAGCTGCCCTCAGGCTATGCTCAACGGCACCCTCGCAGACTGAAGGCCCTTTCCCCCTCTCTAACCAGTCTGACCGCTGTCGGTTCTCCTTCCCAGTTTTATATGAAGCTTCTAGACCTGCAGCCTTGCATTGCCACTGCAGGTAGCCGACCGGCAATAGATATTTGTGAATGGAGATATTAATGAATGAGTAAGACAGTGCATGACCGTGTACCCGACTGGACATGTTGGCATTTGGGGTTTTTAGTTGCTTCTCTGTTTAGCAGTGGGTTCTCTCCCTCCCACTCTATCTGAGATCACGAAGCACATTTAGTAAGGAGAGAAGATGCCAGAAACCCAGGACAGGGGAGCCCCAGCTGGGAATCCGGGAAAAAGTTTGACCAAATTTTGGCTTCGGCACTCAGCCACGACCCAGGCAGGACCCGGGCAGAGGAGACAAAACGGCCTCTTGTATCGGTGGCATCTGTTCCAAGGTGCTTTGGGATCCAATAAACTCTTCTGTCCACGATTCTCTGAGGCCCTCCTCTGTCTCAAGCCCAACAGAGCCAAACTGAGGAGGATAGTGTGGAGGTCAAGGTCCTCTGAATGGAAAGGTCAGCTCACTTTCCTGGAATTCCTAAGGAGGGCTATGCTATAAATACGTTGTCTGCACCTCCCTGTCCTCTCCCGACAAAGCAGGCCCTGGAGCTGGGAAGCCTGGCTTCTAGAATGAAGCGTAATAATGTAAACTGTGGGACTGGAGGGGTCAACACTGTTTTACAAAGCCATGAGTAAGCAATGAGTTTGGTCACTGGTTGTCGCGGGAACCGAATCCCGCTCCATATGGTAAAAGGGAATTTCAACAAAAAATAGGTTGTCTCTTTAATACTTTCTATTATTAACATAATAACTCTCCCTCTTCGTCACGCACCCTGACTCTCCAAATCAGAGGGGACACTACAGCCTCTCGGACATGCTCTCCCCTAAGCCTCAAGTGGGAGCACCAGGGATCTGGGCTCTCCGACACCCTCAAAAAATAAACGTCTACATCAGCCCTCAGCTCTCAGACCAAATAACACCCCCAAGGTCACCACAGTACAGATAGTGAGCCAGCGAATTAGCAAGTCAGGGAGCTAGTGAAATGATACATCTTCTACCTGCTCTCCAGTTATGGGAGCTAATTAATTTGTGGTTCTCCTCAGCTTTTTGCAGCTTGAAAAACAAAATAAAATACAGTTGGATAAATCTTGAGTTTCTCTCTCTTGGAAGGTGCTTTAAACTCCTTCTTTTTTCCCCACTCTGACTTCCTCTCTCTTCCAGGAAACAGGATGCTGTCCTTAGGCTATGATGCCCTTTCTTGAAGTTTCATGAGTGCCTCCTTTTTAATTTCAAGGTCATTGTTGAGTTCGCAGGTCTGCAGGAAGTTGCCTTCACTGTGGGAAGTTTTCTCTTTCTGAATTTTACCCTGCTTACCATACTTGATGGTGCCCAGGAAAGAAGGTGGTCTTGCCTAACAAACTAGCATACGTCTTTTAATGGTGCACCTCATCATATTTTCCTTTATGCCTTGGCCACCAGGAAGCTCAGTGAAACTTTTTGCTCAATTGCACTAGTTTTCCTTAGTTTAAGCTTTTTGATTCTGACTCTGATTTTGGTTCATCTGCCTGAGTTTTAACCATCCTCTACTATTTGTTGAAGATTTGCCTTCAAGTCCACGGGAATCCAGGAGACATTCAGACAACTGGGGGGTGGGTATCTGGGAGGCTTCTTAATAAGTTGTTGACTGAGGGAATTAGAAGAAGTCCTGCAGCATTGGGCAGAATCATAAAGGAGAGAAGGCAAGTCAGAACCAGAAAGATAAGGCAATGTTTTGTCTTTCAGCAGGGCTGGAGCCTGGGTGTGGCCCCAAGTATGAGGTCCCTTTCAAGTGGAAGATTCAGGACTTGCTTATACATTCGTTCATTTATTCCTTCTTCCATCCATCCATCATCCATCCATCAATCCACTTATCATTCCATTTATTAGGAACGTATTCCATTCTAGAGACTTTTCCAGGCACTGGAAACACAGCGAATAATCCTGAAAAAGTTCTCTGTCCTTATGGAACTTACATTCTGTTGAAGGTGGACAGACAATAAACAGTAGCAAAAAATACATGAACTATATCATGGGGAGACAAATAAGGCAGGAGTGGAAGGGTTACAACTTTATGTAGGGTGGCCTGGGACAAAGGGGGGCATTGAAATGAATGGAAAATATATGCCAGGGAAGCCCATTTACTTGGTATCAGGCATGAGCCACAGGAGTTGACATGGTCCAGTCAGTCCCTTCTAGAAGTAGAAGGGATGCTACAGAGATAACAGATATTATAAAGAGATTTCTGCACCTCCCTTAAGCACGTGTCTGAACTTGCACACAAGTGGAACGTGCTCTCCACCTGCTCCTCTGTGTCCTCCGCTAAGCTGCAGCTTTTCTGCGAGAGGGGAGCGTCGGGTGCAGCCTTTCAGCTAGAAAAAAAGACTCCTGGAAAAATTAAAAGTGTGTGTGTGCGTGTGTGAAGAGAGATACAGAGAGAGAGAGAGGAGAGAGAGAGAGAGAGAGATACTCCAAAAGAATTATGGATATAGCTTTCAGTGCTTAGAGTTGACTAGAATAAAATTCACAGAAAACGTAGAAGTTTTTGAGAAAGCTTACTGTTAAAACTGCTTCCAGACTGATCTAAAAGAAAATGAGGCAGCTGGAGATGTGAGTACATTTCTCGGTCCCTACCTTTCTTCAGGCAGGATGCCAACTGGAGAGCTGCTCACCACTAAGAGGGACATCTTCCCCAACGAACACTTCATCAGTGGCCCAGGCTGATGGACAGGGAGGACCTCCCAAGGGCAGAGCCAGGGGCCTCGGGGAAGAGAGGGCTGGGGAGCTAGTCTGAGGGCATAGGGCAGGGGTCAAATCAAGGGACATTCCTTACTCCCAGGTTACTCCCTGTTCAAATGGGAATGTTTTTGCAGTGATTCTGACCCTGTTTTGCCATTATATGTTAGGTGTATATGGGAAAAACAACTTGTCGTTTGCATTTTCAGGTCTGTGGATCAAGAAGAGCCTCAGTGAGATCTGATGTAGATCATGAGTTTCTTGATTTCCAGCTCAGTGTCAGAATTGGATAAGATTTTTGGAGTGTCTTCGGGACGGAGTGAGTGTATTTTGCGTGTGGGAAAGGAATGAATATTTGTGACCAAAAGGGCACAAGGAGGGCATTGTCTGTAAATATTTGCTCTCTCCCCTTTCTGTCCATCTCCGTGGGGCAAGTATACTTTCCTTCCCTTGCTTTGAGCTTCATCATTTTATTTCTTTTGGCAAATGACGATTACTGGATATGACATGAGCAGGGGCTTGAAAGGTGCTTGTGCTGTTGAGCTTGCTGTCTTGCTTCTGCAGTGGCCACGAGAAAAACATGACACGGACCCAGGAGGATAACAGTTATGCAGAGCTGCCCTGGGTGACCCAAAGACCTGTAGCCTGAAGCAAAGCCACCCGCACTGACCCTCAGGCATAGGGTGAGAAATACTTCCTGTTGTATGCCACTGTGATATTTGTGTTTGTTATACAGCAGTAGCTGACTTAGACAACCCACAATATCAACCTTGAGCCCCATGGCTTCCTGAAGTATGGGAAGTGAACAAATGAGTGCCTAACAAATTGGGAGTAGGGCTTTGCCAACAGAAAAAAGAAATGATAGCATCCTTGGAATGAGCTGAGAAAGTTCTCCCAACTGCCTTGAGAACTCAGCATGAGTGGTGGGCCCTGGGAAGGTGGAGGCTGTCCAGAAGCATGGGTCTCCCATGCTGGTCAAAGAAAAGGTAAAAAGAATTTGTTGAGATTGTAGGTGAGGTGAATGGGTTTATAGACTGAGGTTGCCCAGGAATTCTCAGTGTATATATACAGTGTACATACTTAATGTTTGATATATTTGTTATACAGTAATTTTATGATAATTAAACTTCTTAATATAACTTTGTGGTAAAAGTGCTTCTCCCACATTCCAGAGATTACCATGAGTCTGACTTAAAAAAAAATCTTGTATTGTATGTATTTTTAGGAGGAAGTAGAGTAAAAATAAATAGATTAACCAGGAGTGCTGGGAAAGGGGGTTGGGTGGGAAAGAAAGAATGCCATTCAGAAATAGACTGTGAAACTATTACTTAGATAAACCAATGTAAAAAATGTATTGTTTAAGACAGCGGTCATAAACTCAAATACCTTGGGGGCCAGGCAGGTGACACAAACAAGTGAAGCAGGCCAGCTAGGGGCTGTGGGGATATGGGGAGTGCGTGCCCATCCAGGGAGGGCAGCTTCTATGACTTAGCTCCCGCCAGTTGCTGCCATGTGGGAATGGAGCCTGTTGTGGCCAAGTCTTCTGTGTTTTCCTGAGAAGCGGAGCTGCCATGTGCGCTAGTGTGGGTTGTAGACTGCACAAGGTGCTCAGCTGATAGGGCAACTGGAGACTGGAATACAGTCCAAGCTCTGCTTAACAAGCCCTGGCCAGGACACATGGCTTGGGGAGTAGATGTGGGCTGGACTTTGGCCCCCTCTCCTCACTTCAGCCTCCCTTTGTATAGTGTTTGATCGTACAGGGTGGTGTGGGATGGCGGATCCATTTCCCATTGCGGAACCCCTCGTGTTTCCTGCCCCTGGCAGCCCAGGCACAGGTGCCCTTTCTAGGCTCAGCCGATTCGATGCTCCTTTCCAGGACCTGGAGTCTTGCATGTGTGACAACACATGGAGAGATGACATAGGCTGTGCTTAGGTGTGTTTGAGTGGTGATTGGTAGAGAACCTTTAAAAACAGTGAGCTGCCAAGCAAAACGCACCAGAGGGTCTCCAGCTACCCACCTGAGATCAAGACATTCCAAGTGCAGGAAAGGGACTATGAGTGAACTCACCTGTTCTTAGTAAGCTTTGCACACGCATAGGCTTCTGCTTCATGAAGCTTCCCTAAATTGTTTCACCACAATGAGGTGTCCTTCCTGGGTATCACAGTACAGGGCAGCGAAATCTCCCTTTCTCAGAAGGCTGACATTTGGTCCCAGTTCTACTAGAGCTTGGTCCTGTGATCTTTGCCAAATTTTCATCATGCTGACCCTCAACTTCCTTGCCTATGAAATGGGTATTTGGATGCTGTTCCCTTTTCCTCCCAGGGATATTGTAAGGATCCAATCCAATGAGATGATAGATCAGAAAACACTCTGCAAGCTCTGACACACCGTGTAAACACAAGGTGTCACTATATAGCTGCTGAGACATCAGTGTCTGACGTGACGGACGTTTTCACCAGAGACGGGGGGTCTGGCATGGAGCAGGCCATTCGATTATTACCAAAATGCTGGAAAAACGACTTTGCAATCCACTGCCTCCCCAGGCTGCCCACCCTGTCCACTGCTGCAAATCTGTGCCTTTCCTATAATAAGAAATATTTATAATGCATCTTAACATTATTATTATTATTATTATTTTTTTTTTTTGCAGTACATGGGCCTCTCACTGTTGTGGCCTCTCCCGTTGTGGAGCACAGGCTCCGGACGCGCAGGCTCAGCGGCCATGGCTCACGGGCCCAGCCGCTCCGCGGCATGTGGGATCTTCCCGGACTGGGGCACGAACCCGTGTTCCCTGCATCGGCAGGCGGACTCTCAACCACTGCGCCACCAGGGAAGCCCTTAACATTATTTTATTTGAACCTCACAACATTCCACTGAGGTAAGGATTATTATTCCCATTTGCTGATGAGGAAACTGAGGCTCAGGAGCCGAAGGTTATGCAGCTGGGAGGGAGTAGAACTAGAGAGTGAGTCTGGGGCTTCCCACAGTGGACGTTCTGGCTCACGGTATTTCCTAATAGTCTCCTGGGACCATCAGAGGCCAACCTGGAGTTCAACAGCACTGTCAGTGATAGTAAAGACTCCTACGAAGCACTCAGGGGTCAGGAGGAAATCACTAAATATCTGGTGAGTGGAGGAGCCCCAGCCCAGAATCCCTTCTCTCCACCTACTGGAAACAGTGGCCTCCCTCCCTGATTTTGGGGGACTGTCTCCTTCTCTATTCAATGTAGGTCTATGTGAAGCTGCTTCTCCTTGCCTGAGAAGGGCATGTGATTTAATCTAGACCAATGAGATACATGATTCCAGTATCTGAGTCTTGAGAGGTTACACACAGGGACGGAGGGAAGTTGTAGCTGGGTCTTTCCAAGACCAAGCCTGGCAAAGCAGTTCTCAGAATCACCCAGAAGACTTGTTAAAACAGGCTGGGCCTACCCTCAGAGTACCTGATTCAGAAGGTCTAGGGGGACTTCCCTGGTGGCGCAGTGGTTGAGAGTCCGCCTGCCAATGCAAGGGACACGGGTTCGTGCTCCAGTCCGGGAAGATCCCACATGCCGCGGAGCGGCTGGGCCTGTGCACCATGGCCGCTGAGCCTGAGCGTCCAGAGCCTGTGCTCCGCAACGGGAGAGGCCACAACAGTGAGAGGCCCGCGTACCGCCAAAAAAAAAAAAAGGTCTAGGGTAGGACCCGAGAATTTGCATTTCTACTAAGTTCCAGGCGATGCTGCTGCTCACGGGACCAAAGTCAGAGCTTCACCGCCATCGGTGGTTTTCGCCCTCCAGGGGACATATGACAATGTCTGGAGACATTTTTGATTTTCACAAGTGGAGTGCTGCTACTAATACCTAGTGGGTAGAGAGGTCAGGGAGGCTGCTAAACATCCTCCATTGTACAGGACAGCCCCCAAGAGCAAGGAATTAGGAAGCTGTCAATGTCCTTAGTGTCCAGGTTGAGAAAGCTTGCTCTAGAGGAATGGTCCACATGCTCTGACACTGAGGTCCCAGAGGTGCCTGGTTCCTACCTAGCTCCATGCTCCTCCATGGAGTCTCTGGGCCCAGTATCCTTCCAAAACATTCCTTCTTCCTTTTACTTAATCAGAGTCAATGTTTGTTACCTGCAACCAAAGATCTGATGGAGATGAGGGTTTAACCGCTTTAGAGGAGTCAGGTTGGTGCTAAGGAAGATCGTGGGCTGGCTTCTAGGTTAGAATGACATGTAAGCCCCATGCATTTCTTTCCTTTCCACCTGTGACTCTCCTCTCCTCGTGTACCATTCCATTTAAAATAAACACTATGATTTGTTTATCCATTCTCCTATTCTTAAAAAGTTCAGTTCCTTTTAGTTTTTGTTATTAAACAATGCCACAATGAATACTTTTACATATAAAAGCTCATGCTTATATGTAAGAGTTTCTTGAAGGTTCCTACCTTCGAGAAGTGAAATTGCTGGGTTATGCCATTGAGACACCTTCAGTTTTACTGAATATGAATAAATTGCTTTCCAAACTGGTTGTGTCAAGTCATCCCAGCACCAGTGGTGGGTGTATCAATATCTCCCCACCTCTTCATCAACACTCTGTAGACAGATGTGTTACTTTTTGTGAGCTGTTGAGTGACTCACTGTTTTAATTTGTGTTTCCTTGATCATTAGGGTCATTGACCATATTTTCGTATGCTTATTGCTCACTTGGACTTTTCGTTTTGGAAATCACAATTCACGTTCTTTGCCCTTTTCTTTTTTTCTTTCTTTCTCTTTCATTCTCCCTCCCTCCCTCCCTCCCTCTCTGCCTTCCTTGCTTGTTTAATTTCTTCGTGATTTGTCGGCTGATATGATATATTCTGGGTACCAGTCATGTGAATGGAACACCTATTCTGTGACTTGCCCTCTAACTTTGTTTATGGTGTTATTTGTTGTACAGAACTTTTACATTTTACTTCAGTCAAATGAATTAATTGTTTTCTTTTTGGATTATTATTTTTCCATCCTGCTTTAAGGATCTTTCCATATGCCAATATTATAAAGATACTCTCCTCTATTTTCTCTAAAACAAATATAAAGCTTTAAAAAAAATCTAGTCTTTAATCCATCTGGATTTTATTTGTTTGTAGAGTGGGTGAGAAATCTCAGTTTAATTTTTCCATGTGAGTAGCTAGTTGGCCTAGCACCAGTTACTGAGCAACCCAGCTTCTCCTCATTGATGGATAATGGCATCACTGCATGTAGGTAGTTTCCATTTATGTGTAGGTCTCTTTCTGGACTCTCTGTTTTGTTCTATAGGTCTATTTGTCAGTCTCTGTACCAAAACCACATGGATTTAATTACTGTAAATTTATAATATGTCTTGATATGTGAAAGCATGAATCTTTCCTCCTTGTCTTCTTCACAATTATCTTGGCTAATTCTAGTCCTTTACACTTTGTGTGTATATATACATATATATAACGATATACCATATATATATATGACGTTTACAAGCTGTGTAGGTGCCTGGCCCAGAAGTGGGGCCCAGGAAAGGTTAAGTTCTTATCCCTTCTTCTGAGGGTTCTTTGTTGTTACCACCAGGAATGTACATTTCTTGGCTTAGTTTTATTCAGCCCCTGACCTTGTGCCCTAAACAGGACAACAGAATCACTGTTCTGAATTCAGGGATCCACTTTGTCACAAGTAGCCTCCTTACACATATGACCCCAGCTATGGATACATAATAGCGCCTAGTAAATATTTGCTGAAACTGAATGAAAATGCCTCAAGAGCCCCAATGACCCAAGCAGTGGGTCTGTCTGTGAACCTTTCTCCTTGCAGCACCAGAAATAGCACCATGTTTATTCATTCAACATATGTTTGTGCAGCTCCTACCATGTTCCTGGTAAGCCAGTGAGACATGGCCTCAGCCTTCACAGAGACAGACATTCAATAAGTAATTACACTGCAAAAAGTGCTATAAAAGAGAAGAAGTGGACTTTTAAGGGAGAATAACGTTATTGGAGGGTCAAGGGAGCCCTTCCTGAGGAAGTGACATATGAGTTCAGGATGAGTAGGGCCAAGTCAGGCCAAGATGAAAGAGGATTGTTTTACACAGCGGGAGCAGCATGTGCAAAGATCCTGAGGTCGAAAAAACTAGATGTGCAGTAGTGGTGCTTTTCACACTTTAATGTGCACCTGGGGGTATTATTAAAAAGGCAGATTCTAGGATGGGGCTGAACTCCTGAATTTCCAGCCAGCTCCCAGGTGCTGCTGCTGCTGGTCTGAAGCTGTGGCTCTCACTTAGGGTAACACAGTGTAAGAGGAACTGAGAGAGTTTTGAAGGTGTGACAGAGCATGGTGAGCAAGGATGAGGGTGAGGAGATGGGGCGGGAGGAGTAGGCAGGGACCAGATCCTGCAGGATCTTGGGAGCCACCTTCTAAATGTAAGCAGGAGAGTCACACAATCTGATTTGGCTCATCTGCCTGAGCCTCAGTTTCCACATCTGTAAAATGGCGATGCATAAACCTCCCTGGCAGGGCTCTTGGGAAGATTGGAGATAATATATGATAGGCACCACCACTCAGCAAATGACGTATGTTTTTCCTGATTCCTATTCCCAAGTCCTGAATTTAGGAAAAGCTTGCAACATGCTACCTTCTGCACAAAGTTCAAGGACCTGAGACTGTCAGTACCTCTTTTATCTTGATATGCCACTCCGCTTGGAGAAGGCTCCCTTGTCTTAAGTAAGCCAGTAGGATCTGGGGTTAGACTGGCAAATGTAAGCCAAAAAAAAAAAAAAAAGTGAATATTTTCTTTTTGAAAGACAATATTGAAAAAAATGAGCTGGATTCGTCTGCTAGGGTCTGTGCTGACCTTTCCTCCCTGTCTGTCTGTCTGTCTCTGTTGTTTCTA
The DNA here is from genome assembly GCF_025265405.1 of Mesoplodon densirostris. Classification (NCBI taxonomy): domain Eukaryota; kingdom Metazoa; phylum Chordata; class Mammalia; order Artiodactyla; family Ziphiidae; genus Mesoplodon; species Mesoplodon densirostris. The sequence goes on from NC_082678.1 coordinate 61,754,679, forward strand.
CTCAACAACAGGATGTCCTCTGTCTCCCCCTCCTCTGGCTGCAAACAACCCCGGAGCCGCTCTGTCTGCAGCGCTGTGTTCTGTTTAAAGGAACAGACACCCATTTCTCACAGAAGAACCGTTAGGTAAACAATAATATATTTTTTTAAGCCCAGAAAGTGGTTCAACATACTGAGCGTGGAGTGACTGTCTCTAGCATTCCCCAGCTAGTTTCAGGACGAAGGTCTCCAGAGGAAGGATGCTTCTTTTCTTTTCTTTTCTTTCTTTTCTTTTCTTCTCTTCTCTTCTCCTCTCTCCTTCTTCTTTCCTCCCTTTCTCTTCCCTTCCCTTCTCTTGGCTTCTCTTTTGAGTAAGAGGGGACAACAGGTTGGGAGGGGCAGGGAGGCCCGAGACCTGCAGATAGGAGCCTTGTCTTGGCCTAAAGAACCGAGGAGGCTGCTCTTGGGCACCCCTGGCCTGCGTGGCAGGAGAGAGTGGCTTTTGCCCTGATGCATCTTGTTCCCTCAACACCCCTCCCACTTGCTGAGCACTTCCAGCCCTGTGTGGAGGCCTTCTAGGCGTGACCTCACTGCACGCTCCTCAGGACACCTGGAGGTATGCATTATCACCCCCACTTCACAGATGAGGAAAATGAGGGCCAGAGGATGAAGTAATTTGCCCAAGGTCATGCAGAGCAAAGTTCAGGTCAGGACTCAAAGCCAAGACTCCAAAGTTCATTTCTGAACCAACCTCTAACTTTGACTTCCTGGGTCCCAGCTTTCTGAATGACTTGAACTCATCCCATAGCCTTGCAAGAGTGGAAAAAACCCGTTTTCTAGATTTGGAGGGCAGGATCTGGAGGAATGAGCTGCTCCAGCCTTTGGGGGTGGTGGTGGTCAGGAATAAGGCTGAGGTTCCCGGGGTCCTGACTCTAATACCCAATAGTGGTAGTTTCAGTGAAAGAAAAGTCCAAAGAACAAGATGTGGTCAGCATCTCCATTTCCTCGCGTGGATGCTCCAGAGACACAGCGAACTCTTCCCTCCTGCCACCCTCCGCCTTTCAGCACTGTCTCCACAGCTGAGATCCCTGGAAGCCTACATCTACACACCTAGGTTCCCATCTGCCTGTAACAAGAAAGAAATAATTACTGGAAAAATAAAGCCACAGAACGCGTTCTCAAACCAAGCAGAAAGAAAATGTTTTTGGCTTCTTCAAAATATAGTGACTATTCCCTGATGGGGACAAGTCAACTGGGAGGGCCGGTTTGGACAGGCAGGGGACATGGAGGGCCACTGGCTTTGGGCAAAGGCAGACCTGGATTTGAGATGAACTCACTGGTGTGGGTCCATGAGAAATTCCTTCCTGGTTATTACGATCCTGTTTGTGTATCTGCCACACCTGCACCACAGGGTTGACCTGGGGCAGAAGAGGTTATGGAAGGCTTCTCTGTGTCCAGTCCTTTCCTTCTATTCCCACAGCAACCCACAGCTGGGCAGCGTGATTATTTTTGCAATGCAGAAAGTGAGGCACAGAGAAGTCCACCAGGTTGCCTGGGGTTGGCTGGCTTCAAAGGGAATGTGTTTAACCAAACCACTAAGCTATATGGGGTATGTGAGTAGAATCAATCTGGACTCAGTTGATTTGATTCATTTCCTTGATTGCTTGACCCCGAGGGGCAAAGAGTACATTAAAGATGGAAGCCCTGACTGCTCCCGTTTGGGAGGTCATAGCCAAGGATTCTAGAGCTTTGGTGAAGTCAGGGAGGTTTGGTGCTTTGCCACACCCCTGTGATGTGAGACCTGAGGTGAAATTTGGTCATCAGAATGGGGCTGAAAGTTGTCATTTTTATCAATTAATTCCTCCCTAAGAGGACAGGGGACAACCAGGTCTTCCCCTGGTATGGACGAAGGGGGGACCGAAGAACAGAGCAGGGGGCAGTGTTCACGCCAGAACAGCTGGTGAGCAGGTGAGCAGGGGGTGCTGACTACGGGCGGGAGGTGTGCCCGGCGTTCCCCAGCCCTTTGTTTCTTCCAGCGGAACCACGATGCTGCCGAGGGTGTGAAGACCGCTTCCCCTCCAGGTCCTCTCTTTGCCCTTCTCTCTAGGCCTGGGAGGCTGGGCTCCTACAGGCAGCAGTGCCTGGGCTTGTTTGAGATACTGGCAGGACATCAGAGGCTGGGAAGAGAGAGGCTGCGGTCTTTCCTCCCCTCCCCTCCCTGCCACAGCTCAGTGTCCCTCAGTGGCTCCCAGTGGGGGCCCCTTCTGTGTCTCCAGCTCTTACCCTGGGCCTCAGCCCCAGGAGAAGTAGCAGCTTCCTTCCTTCTTCCTTCACTAAGGTGTCTTCACATCTCCCTACCGAGTGTGCCTCCTGCCCCCTGCAGCCCCCGGAGTGGAGGCTACCAAGGGCCTCTTTGCCCATTTCGCAGAGAAGGAGCCTGAGGCCCAGGATAACAGGTCTTGCCAAGGCCACAGGGCTTGTGAGCGGCAGAGGGAGGATCTGAACGCGAGTCTTCCCAAATCCACCGCCCCAGAGAGGAGGCCTAGCAGGATGGACTTGGCGGGACCTGCATGGGGATCCCCTGTGTTTGAACCGACACCAAGTCCTGCTGCCTGACACCGTTGCGGTCGATGCTCGTGGTACTAAACGCTTTTCACATTTGCAAAGGGTTTTCCTCTTGCTACTCTGCCCCCCGACCCTCTCTCTCTCTTCCTGGTGGACAACCTGGGAGATGGCTGGGTCCTACTCCCCCCACCCACTTTCCAGATGGGGACACTGAGGCTCTGGGAAATGCAGGTCTGTCCTGGGGGGGGGGCAGCAAGTGACTTGGGGGTGTTGCTGTTCTGGGGCCTTCACTCCAATGGGGCCAGTAACATCTGTTCCATGAGCCACCAGCCAAGATGAACAATGATACAGGCAAGGAAGACCGAAAAGCTTTGAAAGGGACAAGGAGGTGGGAAAGAGGGAGGAGTGGGAAAATCAGCATTTTGGGGGAGCCAATGTAATAATAATATAGCAGACCCTCGGTTGCCTCACTGCATCTGCTTGACCAGTGTATACCATCACGCCCATTGTCCAGATGAGAAAACAGATGCTTGAAGGGGTCAAGTCCCTTGGGACTGGCATATAGTCAGTGCTGAATAAACATGTGTCGACTGAATAGATTAGGTAACTTTACCCAGCTAATCACTAGTGGAGCTGGAATGGAATTTGTCTGTCTGACCCCAAAGCCCTGTGTATGTGCCAGCAACACTGTCTGTGCCAGACAGAAATAAAAAAAGATATGGGATGGAAGACAGAAAAGCCAGAGGAAGCCACAAGCTGCTAGACCAGAGGCTCTAGGGAAGGTGCTAGAGCACTGCCAGTTAAGATTGGGGGTTTCAGGTCCGGGCTGTCTGTGGGTTCAAATCTCCACCTCTCTACTTACTTGTTCTGTGATATTGGGCAAGTTGCTTCAGTTTTCTGTGCCTTGTTTCTCCACATGTAAATGAAGATAAAAGTAGTACCTATGCTTGCCTTGTTATCCACTCTGCACCTTTCCCCTGCTCTGCGTCCAGGAGTGGCCACCCTTGCAGGCTGTGTTTGCAGGGCTCCTGTGACATCTGGTTTCCAGCTGGGTTCCACCAATGGGAGGCACTGGCAGGAGGTCGGTGGGCGGGGTTGGAGAGAAGCTAGAGTATTTCTTCCCCTCTCTCTGCCTGGAGTCTTGTCTCTGCAAGCAGCTCTTTCTCCTTCATGGCTTTTGCTCCTGCTGGAAAGAGCCACTGTGCTTCCAGCTTCTGAATGACCCCAGAAGCCACAACATCCGCTCTCTTTGTCTGCCCAGCTCTGGCTGGGGGTGGAGCAGTGGGTGCAGCAACAGACTACACCTAGTCCTCCCTGGCAGAAGAGATTTCCACATTGGTTTGTAAATGTTCCTGCATGATTTGACTCTTCTATAAATAAACAGTGAGCATATACACTTTTATTAACAGAAAGAAAAACCCTAAAAGATTTTCACTTTTAAAATGCATGAGTGAAAAATAAGAAATTATAGACAAGCCTGCTTTCAGGTTTCTCAGCCAGGACAGTAGGGGGGAAATACGTTGCTACTAAAGGCAAGGGCAAAGTTGAAGACTTTCTTTTTTTTCCAGAAAGGAGAGTCCTAATCAAGCGTTTGTGCTGAGCCCGGAGTGCCCACTGCAGGAGAAAGGACACACAGAGAGACGGGGCGCTTCTTGGTGGGACAGGGACTTAGGGAGGTGGGGGTGGGTAGAATCTTGGCATGGGGGGTGGGATTAGTCCTGAACAGGTGGCGAGCGCCCCTTCCATCCTGCAGGAAAGGCAGCGCACATGTACAAAGCCTGTAGGTGGGGCGGCAGGAAGGCGAGGGCGTCCTTTCCTGACGGCCTCTATTTTCTCTACAAAGTAGGAGGCGAGGTCAGCTTCCCAGGCCGGGGGCTGCAGGGGCCTGGGAGAGGTTTGGGAAGCACCATGGAGGATCAGAGAAGGGCCGGTGGGGAGAAGTGGAGCAATGGTTGATCTCTGCTGTGGCCTTTGCTTGGGCGCCTGCCCACGCAGCTGGAGGTTTTCTCTAGTGGAATTCTGGTGTCCAGAGCTGGGGATGGAGGCTCTGCTACAAAGCTGTGAGGCTTTCTGGGTTCAGTGTGACTGAGGAGTAAGGTGGCGAGGGGTTGGCCGTGACAGCCAGAGAGTGGGTTAAACAAGGACTCATGGCCTCAGGTAGGAAGGGATGGAAATCAGCGCGGGAGGGAGAGGTCTTAATGAGAATCAAAAGTGGGCATCAGGCTTCCCTGGTGGCTCAGTGGTTGAGAGTCCGCCTGCCGATGCAGGGGACGCGGGTTCGTGCCCCGGTCCGGGAAGATCCCACATGCCGCGGAGCGGCTGGGCCCGTGAGCCATGGCCGCTGAGCCTGCGCGTCCGGAGCCTGTGCTCCGCAGTGGGAGAGGCCACAACAGTGAGAGGCCCGCCTACCGCAAACAAACAAACAAACAAAGTGGGCATCGTAGGAGTGAATGAACAAGAGGAAGGAGTCTGCCATGGCCGGGGATGAGATGTTGATGGTGGGACTGCAGGGGTGGGCACTGGAGTGGCCGCTGGGTTGAGGTCAGGGTGGTAGGTGGGTCTCCCCATGGTGGGGTGTAACTTGGGATGGAGAGGGAACGGTGGGAGCTGGGAGCACTCGGTGAACCAGTGTGGAGGAGGGCCTGGGTGGTGGGGAGATCAAAGCAGCAAGGAGAGATGGGGGGCTCAGGACAGCAAGGAGGAGACTTTTTTGTTCAAGGCAGGAAGAGCAAGAAAAAATGAAGTCTGGAAAGTGAATTTATAGGAAAAAGAGCCGTCCTGGGTCCCGGGATGTCAGAGGTGAGCCTGGAGACCATTAGGTACAATTCATGGTGGGGGAAATTGAGGCTGGGAGAGGTGACCTGAGATGCTCTGGCTAATTAGCAGCAGGAAAGACGTTGCCCTGACACTAGGCAAGTGCTTCTTCACTGTACTGAGATTATGGACCCACAAGCCTTTAGTGCTAAAAGCCATCTTAGAAATCATCTTTCATTTAAAGCTGAGCAGGCGGAAAACTGGGAAAATTAAGGGAAGTTTAGTAGAGCTGAGACCAAACCCAGGTTTCCTGACTCTTGGGTTATTGCATGGGATAGAAAAGAAAGTGTGTTAGAGAGGGAACAAGAAGGGTAGAGTGTGTGGATGTGTGTGTGTGCGTGCTTGGGGGTGTGTGTACAAGCGTGTGTGCATGCGTGAAGTCACATTCACATATCTGTATTCATAAGAAAGATGAACCAAGATAGTGTTTCTCTTTCAGAAGAAAAGCATGCTGCTGCTCTTGTAAAGGGTGACAGTCAATGCTTTTCTTTGCCAGGAGGGGAGATGGGAGAAATAAGTCACCGGTTCTGTATCTCCTGATTCCAATGGATGCACACCGGGCAGGCAGTGACCTGGGCTCCCAGTGTGCTTTGTGCCCTCGCTGTGCACTGGAGCTGCCTGGACTGGGGCCATCCTGCTCTAACCAGTAAGTTTGCAGGCCCAGACTCTCCGTTGCTCATATTAGCACCAACATACCTACACTGGGCATATTTGATGAGTCAGGGCTAGTATGAGTTTGCTCAGGCAGCCCTAATAAAATACCACAGATTGGAGGGTTTATAAAATAGAAGTTTATTTTTTCCCAGTTCTGGAGGCTAGAAGTTCAAGAACATTGTGTTGGAAGGGTCAGTTTCTTCTGAAGCCTCATCTCTCTCTGGCTTGTAGACGGCCATCTTCTCCCTGTGTTTCCCCGTGGTCTTTCCTCTGTGTGTTTCTGTGTCCTAATCTCTTCTTATAAAGAGACAAGTCACGTTGGATTAGGACCCATTTTAAAGACCTCATTTTAACGTAATCTCCTCTTTAAAGACCCTATCTCCAAATACAGTCATATACTGAGGTACTAGGGGTTAGGACTTCAACATTCAATTTTGAGGGACAGGGACTTCCCTGATGGCGCAGTGGTTAAGAATCGACCTGCCAATGCAGGGGACATGGGTTTGCGCCCTGGTTCAGAAAGATCCCACATGCTGCAGAGCAACTAAGCCCGTGTGCCACAACGATTGAGCCCGCAAGCCACAACTACTGAGCCTGCTTGCCTAGAGCCCGTGCTCTGTAACAAGAGAAGCCATCGCAATGAGAAGCCCGCACAACACAATGAAGAATAGCCCCCGCTCGCCGCAACTAGAGAAATCCCGCACCCAGCAATGAAGTCCCAACGCAGTCAAAAATAAATAAATAAATTTATTTAAAAAAATTTTTTTTGAGGGACAAAATTCAGCCCAAAACGGAACTATTTTGGTTGCAAGGCCTAGAACCCTACTCAAGTGAACCATGTAAAAAGAGGGTTTATTGATAAAGATTAGGCTATCTCATGAGAATTGTAAACTGGAAAGCAACTCCTCCCATCTCTTCCCTCTCTGGGGTGGTGGTTTTAAACCATGGTCATAAATTCTTTGACTCCCCCCCACCTCCCATAGAGTGGTGGGTCTATATCCCCGCCCCTTGAACCTGGGTGGGCTTATGACTGCTTCAACCAATAGAGTATGACAGAAATGTTGCTATGTGACTTTAAGGCTGGGTCCTAAAAGGCCACACAGCTTCTGGCTTGTTCACTGAAACACTCACTAGAGGAGACCTGACTCTCTTGTAAGAAGTTTAATGACTCTGAAACGCCATGCTGGAGAGACCACAGGTAGGCACTCTGGTTTATAGCCCCAGCTGAGCCTGGCTTCCAGCTGTCCCTGCCAAGGTGCCAGACACAGGAGTGAAACCATCTCTGATACGCCTACACCAGCCCAAGTGCTAGCAGATTACCGCACAGCGACTTCTGCCTATATCAGGCAGAACAGAAGAATCACCCAGCTGAGCACTGCCTGAATTTCTAATCCACAAATTCATGCTATATAATAAAATGGTTGTCATTTTGAGCCACCAAATTTTGCAGTAGTTTGACATGCAGAAATAAGTAAGTAGAAACACCAGAAGTCTGCTTCTTTCTTCTTTTTCCCTTCCTGTTGGTTTTTCCTGTCTACTCATATTTCCTGCTCCTGCATAAATTTAACCTGCACGTGGCCATGACTTGCTGTGGTCCCAAGTTATCCAAGCAAGTTCCTGCCTTAGCCCCCGCATCTCTCTGATTAGAGTCTCCGTATTTGTCAAAATACTTGAGAATCTGATCAGCCAATGCTAGGGGCAGGGCCATGTGTTATGGGGAATGGGTCATGTCTCCTGGAAGTTGGGGCCCAGCAGACCCAGAACCTTATCTATGCAGTGTCCGCTTCAATGGAAAAGGGTCCTGTGATCATCCAGTTTATTCTCCTATCCCACCAGGAATTCTTTTGTTGATATCAGAAAGATAAAATCCCCATAGCCTCTTTTTAATACCTCCTGGATCAGTTCATCATGTGAGGTAGCCCACTTGCCATGGATCACTTCTGCTTGTTTAAGATTTCTACAGGTGGAGCTGAAATTTGTTTTCCTCTGTCTTTTAGTCTCTGGTTTTCATCCTGTCCTCAGCAGTCATGTAGAGTAGTGAATTTCTCTTTTAGCAGACAATATTTGAAATTCTTGAACCCCTCATTTTAAGGCTCAATCTCTTCATAGCAAACCTGGGACTCAGGTGTAATGACCAGAATGGGTGATCAGAGAGGGGGGAGGGGGAGGGGAGCTGATTTTCTCAACTGCAAGTTCTTTTTGATCCTATATTTTGTTCTTTACTGATTTTCACAAGAGAGCATGTCTGGCTTGGCCTTCCCTTTCTGTATTAGTTTTGTAGGGCTGCCATAGCAAATTACCACAAGCTGGATGGCTTAAAACAACAGAAATGTATTCTCTAATAGTTCTGGAGGTCAGAAGTCCAAAATCAAGGTGTTGTCAGGGTAGGTTCCTTCTGGATGCTCAGAGGGAGAATCTGGTCCACGCTTCTCTCCTAGCTTATGGTGGTCTCCAGCAATCCTTGGTGTTTTTTGGCTTGTAGATGCATCACTCAACCTCTACCCCTGTCTTCACATGATGTTCTTTCTTGTGTCTTCTCTGTCTACATCCAAATTTCCCTCTTTTTTTTTTTTTTTGGTACGCGGGCCCCTCACTGTTGTGGCCTCTCCCGTTGTGGAGCACAGCCTCCGGACGCGCAGGCTCAGCGGCCATGGCTCATGGGCCTAGCCGCTCCGCAGCATGTGGGATCTTCCCAGACCGGGGCACGAACCCGTGCCCCCTGCATCGGCAGGCAGACTCTCAACCACTGCGCCACCAGGGAAGCCCCAAATTTCCCTCTTCTTTTAAGGATAGCAGTCATTGAATTAGGGTCTACCCTAATCCAGTATGACCTCATCTTAACTAATTACATATGAAAAGAACTTTTTTTCCCCCAAATAAGGTCATATTATGAGATTCCAGATGAACATGAATTTTGGTGGCCACTATTCGACCCTGTACTCTTTCCTCCCTCCCTTCTTCCATTTCTCTCTCCTTCCTTCTTTTTTCTCCTCCATACATATCTCCCCTCTGGAAGCATAAAGATGAGTGCCCAGTGTTGTCGGAGGGGTCATTGTTTTTGCACTGTGCTTGGTGCAGCACCATGTGTAATTCAGGTGGAGGTCAGAAAACCTTCAGAAGGCAGGGACCATGTGACTGCTTGTAGATGAGTTGAAAATCATTCAGTGTTAATACCTGGATTAGATGTTTTAGCAGCTGTTGCTCAAGAAGAAGGAAAGAAAGAAGAGGGGGAGGATAAGAAAAAGAAAAATACAGTTTGTGAACTGCAATAATTTTTGTACCTTGCCTGCCTGACTTTGGGGAGCTCAACTTGAGATGAGAGTTTTTCCTCTTCAGGAATAAAGATGAGTCAAGCAGCAATCATGCTTCCTTTTGTCTGAGATTCTCTCAATACCACACTCTGTGTCAAAGCCATTGTTGGATCCTTCTAGACTTTTGCTGGCCAATAACGTAGCCACTAGCCACAGTGAAATGAGAATGTGCTCCAAGTACAAAATACACACCGGATTTCTAGTACTTAGTGTGAAAACAAAGAATGTAAAATATCCCATTAATAATTTTTACCTTGATTATATGTTGAAATGATAATATTTTGGATATGTTGGGTTACATAAAGTACAGGCATACCTCAGAGATATTGTGGGTTCAGTTCCAGACCACTGCAATAAAACTAATATTGCAAAAAAGCAAGTCACATGAAGTTTTTGGTTTCCCAGTGCACGTAAAAGTTATGTTTACACTATACTATAATCTATTAAGTGTGCAAAAGCATTATGTCTAAAAAGACAATGTACACTTCCAAAACTATGTTGAATAATAGTGGTGAGAGTGGGCAACCTTGTCTTGTTCCTGATCTTAGAGGAAATGGATTCACTTTTTCGCCATTGAGAAGATGTTGGCTGTGGGTTTGTCATATATGGCCTTTATTATATTGAGGTAAGTTCCTTCTAAGCCTACTTTCTGGAGAGTTTTATCATAAATGGGTGTTGCATTTTGTCAAAAGATTTTTCTGCATCTATTGAGATTATCATATGGTTTTTATCCTTCAATTTGTTAATATGGTGTGTCACATTGATTGATTTGTGTATATTGAAGAATCCTTGCATTCCTGGGATAAACTCCACTTGATCATGGTGTATGATCCTTTTAATGTGCTGTTGGATTCTGTTTGCTAGTATTTTGTTGAGGATTTTTGCATCTACGTTCATCAGTGATATTGACTTGTAGTTTTCTTTTTTTTGTGACATCTTTGTCTGATTTTGGTATCAGGGTGATGGTGGCCTCATAGAATGAGTTTGGGAGTGTTCCTCCCTCTGCTACATTTTGGAAGAGTTTGAGAGGATAGGTGTTAGCTTTTCTCTAAATGTTTGATAGAATTCACCTGTGAAACCATCTGGTCCTGAGCTTTTGTTTGTTGGAAGATTATTTTTTTTGGCTGCGTTGGGGCTTCGTTGCTGTGAGGTGAGCAGGGGCTACTCTTCATTGCTGTGTACAGGCTTCTCGTTGCGGTGGCTTTTCTTGTTACAGAGCATGGGCTCTAGGCACGCAGGCTTTGGTAGTTGCAGCATGCAGGCTCAGTAATTGTGGCTCACAGGCTCAGTAGCTGTGGCATGTGAGCTCAGTAGTTGTGGTGCATGGGCTTAGTTGCTCCGCGGCATGTGGGATCTTCTTGGACCAGGGATCAAACCCGTGTCCCCTGCATTGGCAGGCAGATTCTTAACCACTGTGCAACCAGGGAAGACCTGTTGGAAGATTTTTAATCACAGTTTCAATTTCAGTGCTTCTGATTGGTCTGCTCATATTTTCTATTTCTTCCTGGTTCAGTCTTGGAAGGTTGTGTTTTTCTAAGAATTTGTCCATTTCTTCCAGGTTGTCCCATTTTTTTTGGCATAGAGTTGCCTGTAGTAATCTCTCATGATCTTTTGTATTTCTGCAGTGTCAGTTGTTACTTCTCCTTTTTCATTTCTAATTCTGTTGATTTGAGTCTTCTCCCTTTTTTTCTTGATGAGTCTGACTAATGGTTTATCAATTTTGTTTATCGTCTCAAGAAACCAGCTTTTAATATTACTGATCTTTGCTATTGTTTCCTTCATTTCTTTTTCATTTATTTCTGATCTGACCTTTTGATTTCTTTTCTTCTGCTAACTTTGGGTTTTTTTTTTTTGTTTTTCTTTCTCTAATTGCTTTAGGTGTAAGGTTAGGTTGTTTATTTGAGATTTTTCTTGTTTCTTGAGGTAGGATTGTATTGCTATAAACTTCCCTCTTAGAACTGCTTTGTTGCATCCAATAGGTTTTAGGTCATCGTGTTTTCATTGTCATTTGTTTCTAGGTATTTTTTGATTTCCTCTTTGATTACTTCAGTTATAGCCATGGCAATCACAGAAGAAAAAGAAATAAAAGGAATCCAAACCAGAAGAGAAGAAGTAAAACTGTCACTGTTTGTAGATGACATGATACTATGCATAGAGAATTCTAAAGAGGATACCAGAAAACTAATAGAGCTAATCAATGAATTTGGTAAAGTAGCAGGATACATAATTAATGCAGAAATCTCTTGTATTCCTATAGAGTAATGATGAAAAATCTGAAAGAGAAATTAAGGAAACTCTCCCATTTACCATTGCAACAAAAAGAATAAAATACGTAGGAATAAACCTACCTAGGGAGACAAAAGACCGGTATGCAGAAAACTATAAGACACTGATGAAAGAAATTAAAGACGTTACAAACAGATGGAGAGATATACCACGTTCTTGTACTGGAAGAATCAACATTGTGAAAATGACTATACTACCCAAAGCAATCTACAGATTCAATGCAATCCCTATCAAACTACCAATGGCATTTTTCACAGAGCTAGAACAAAAAATTTCACAATTTGTATGGAAACACAAAAGACCCCGAATAGCCAAAGCAATCTTGAGAACAAAAAACGGAGCTGGAGGAATCAGGCTCCCTGACTTCAGACTATACTACAAAGCTACAGTAATCAAGACAGTATGGTACCGGCACAAAAACAGAAATATACATCAATGGAACAGGATAGAAAGCCCAGAGATAAACCCATGCACATATGGTCATCTTATCTTTGATAAAGGTGGCAAGGATATACAATGGAGAAAAGACAGTCTTTTCAATAAGTGGTGCTGGGAAAACTGGACAGCTACATGTAAAAGAATGAAATTAGAACACTCCCTAACACCGTACACAAAAATAAACTCAAAATGGATTAAAGACCTAAATGTAAGGCCAGACACTATAAACTCTTAGAGGAAAACATAGGCAGAACACTCTATGACATAAATCACAGCAAGATCCTTTTTGACCCACCTCCTAGAGAAAGGGAAATAAAAACAAAAATAAACAAATGGGACCAATGAAACTTAAAAGTTTTTGCACAGCAAAGGAAACCATAAACAAGATGAAAAGACAACCCTCAGAATGGGAGAAAATATTTGCAAACGAATCAATGGACAAAGGATTAATCTCCAAAATATACAAGCAGCTCATGCAGCTCAATATCAAAAAAACAAACAACCCAATCCAAAAATGGGCAGAAGACCTAAATAGACATTTCTCCAAAGAAAATATACAGGTTGCCAACAAACACATGAAAGGATGCTCAACATCACTAATCATTAGAGAAATGCAAATCAAAACTACAACGAGGTATCACCTCATACCGGTCAGAATGGCCATCATCAAAAAATCTACAAGTAATGAATGCTGGAGAGGGTGTGGAGAAAAGGGAACCCCCTTGCACCGCTGGTGGGAATGTAAATTGATACAGCCACTATGGAGAACAGTAGAATAGAAAAATAGTATTACCATATGACCCAGCAATCCCACTACTGGGCATATACCCTGAGGAAAGCATAACTCAAAAAGAGGGATGTACCACAGTGTTTACTGCATCACTATTTGCAATAGCCAGGACATGGAAGCAACCTAAGTGTCCATCAACAGATGAATGGATAAAGAAGATGTGGCACATATATACAATGGAATATTACTCAGCCATAAAAAGAAACAAAACTGAGTTATTTGTAGTGAGGTGGATGGACCTAGAGTCTGTCATCCGGAGTGAAGTAAGTCAGAAAGAGAAAAACAAATACTGTATGCTAACACATATATATGGAATCTAAAATAAAAAATCATTCTGATGAACCTAGGGGCAGGACAGGAATAAAGACACAGACATAGAGAATGGACTTGAGGATACGGGGAGGGAGAAGGGTAAGCTGGGATGAAGTGAGAGAGTGGTATGGACATATACACACTACCAAATGTAGAATAGATAGCTAGTGGGAAGAAGCTGCGTAGCACAGTGAGATTAGCTTGGTGCTTTGTGGCCACCTAGAGGGGTGGGATAAGGAGGGTGGGAGGGAGACGCAAGAGGGAGGGGATATGGGGATATATGTATACATATAGCTGATTCACTTTGTTATACAGCAGAAACTAACACAACACTGTAAAGCAATTATACTCCAATAAAGATGTTAAAAAATAATTTATATATATAAAAAAGGACAATGTACATAACTTAATTAAAATACTGTGTTGGTAAAAAATGCTAACCATCATCCGAGCCTTCAGTGAGTTGTAATCTTTTTGCTGGTGGAGGGTCTTGCCTCAATGTTGATGGCTGTTAACTGGTCAGGGTGGTGTTTGCTGAAGGCTGAAGTAACTGTGTCAATTTCTTAAAATCAGAAAAAAATGAAGTTTGCCATTTTTTCTCCCTTTCGTGAATGATTTCTCTGTAGCATGCAATGCTGCTTGATAGTATTTTACTCACAGTAAAAATTGTTTCAAAATTGGAGTCAATCCTCTCAAACCCTCCCACTGCTTTATCTACTAAGTTTATGTAATCTAAATCTCTTGTTGTCATTTCAACAATTTTCCCAACATCTTCACCAGGCATAGACTGCATCTCAAGAAACAGCTTTCTTTGCTCATCTGTAAGAAGCAACTCTTCATCCATTAAAGTTTTATCATGAGATTACAGCAATTCACTCTCATCTTCACACTCCATTTCTAATTCTTGTTCTCTTGCTATTTCCACCACATCTGCAGTTACTTCATCCACTGAAGTCTTGAACCCTTCCAAGTCATCCATCAGGGTTGGAATCAAATTCTTCTAAACTCCTGCTAATGTTGATATTGTGACCTCTTCCCATAAATCATGTATTTTCTCAATGGCATCTAGAATGATTAATCCTTTCCAGAAGATTTTCAATTTAGTTTGCTCAGATCTACCGAAGGAATCACTATCTATGGCTATAGAAATAAAGCGATAGCCTTACAAAATGTTTTTCTTAAACAATAAGACTTGAAAGGGGAATTTACTCCTTGATCCATGGGCTGAAGAATGGACGCTGTGTTAGCAGGCATGAAAACAACATTAGTCTCATTGTACATCTTCATCAGAACTTTTGGATGACAAGGTGCATTGTTAGTGAGCAGTGATATTTTGAAAGAAATCTTTTTTATTTTTTTCCCTGAACAGTAGGTCTCAACAGTGGGCTTAAAATATTCAGTAACCCATGTTGTAAACAGATGTGCTGTGATCCAAGCTTTGTTATTCCATTTATAGAGCACAGGCAGAGTAGATTTAGCATAATTTTTAAGGGCCCTAGGACTTTCAGAATGGTAAATGAGCATTGGCTTTAACTTATAGTCACCAGCTTGCATTAGCCACTAACAAGAATCAGCCTGTCCTCTGAAGCTTTGAAGCCAGGCACTGACTTCTCCTCTCTAGCTATAAAAGTTCTAGATGGTATCTTATTCTAATCAAAGGTTGTTTCATTTACATGGAAAATCTGTTGTTTAGCATAGCCACCTTCATTAATGATCTTAGCTAAATCTTCTGGATAACTTGCTGTAGCTTCTACATCAGGACTGGTTTCTTCACCTTGCACTTTAATGTTATGAAGATAGCTTCTTTCCTTAAACCTCATGAACAATCCTCTGCTAACTTCAAACTTTTCTATATTTTCCTCACCTCTCTCAGACTGCACAGAATTGTAGAGAGTTAGGGCCTTGCTCTGGATTAGGCTTTGGCTTAAGGAAATGTTGTGGCTGGTTTGATCTTCTCTCCAGACCACTAAAACTTTTTCCGTATCAGCAATACAGTTGTTTTGTTTTCTTATCATTCATGTGTTTACTGGAATAGCACTTTTAATTTTCTTCAAGAACTTTTCCTTTGCATTCACAACTTGGCTAACTGTCTAGTGCAAGAGGCCTAGCTTTTGGCCTATCTTGGCTTTCAACATGCCTTTCTCACTAAACATAATCCTTTATAGCTTTTGATTTAAAGTGAGAGATGTGCGACTCTTCCTTTCACTTGAACACTTAGAGGCCATTGTGGGGTTATTAATTGGCCTAATTTCAATATTGTTGTGTCTCAGGGAATAGGGAGGTCTAAGGAGAGGGAGAGAGACATGGGTCAGTGGAGCAGTCAGAACACACATAACTTTTTTTTTTTTTTGTGGTATGCAGGCCTCTCACTGTTGTGTCCTCTCCTGTTGCAGAGCACAGGCTCCGGATGTGCAGGCTCAGCGGCCATGGCTCATGGGCCCAGCCGCTCTGCGGCATGTGAGATCTTCCCGGACCGGGTCATGAACCCATGTCCCCTGCATCAGCAGGCGGACTCTCAACCACTGCGCCACCAGGGAAGCCCCACACATAACTTTTATCGATTAAGTTCGTCATCTTATCTGGGTGCTGTTCATGGTGCCCCAAAACAATTACAGTAGTAACATCAAAGATCAGTGATCACAGATCACCATAACAAATATAATAATAGTGAAAAAGTTTGAAACACTGTGAGAATTACGAAAGTGTGACCTGAGACATGAAGTGAGCAAACACTGTTGAAAAATGGCACTGATGGACTTGTTCAATGCAGGGTTGCCACAGACCTCCAATTTGTAAAATACGCAATATGTACGAAGTGCAGTAAAGTGAAATGCAATAAAATGAAGCCTGCCTATATTAAAAATCAATTTCATCTGTTTGTTTTTACTTTTAAAAAAATGTGGGCACTGGGGAATTTTGAGCTATGTGACATGATGATCTTTCTACTGGGCAGCGCTGTTGTAGTCTGAAGCAATGTGATAAAAAAGCTTATCTGCAGGGTTTGAATCTTAGCTTTGCCACTGACAAATTGGGCAAGACACTGTCTCTCTGGGCTTTATTTTCCTCCTCTATGAAATGAGTGTGATGTGATAATGATTCCTACCCCACCTCCCTCTGGGAATCACTACCAGCATCAAAGGTTTGTGACTGTGAAATGCAGCACAGATGTTCTTTGATCAGCATCAGCTGCAGCAGCAACAGACAGCATCACTGTCACAACCACCACTACCATCATTATCACCACCACGACCACCACCAACACCATCACCACCATCACCACAACCATCACCATCATCACCACCATCACCACCACTACCATCACCATCACCACCACCATCATCACCATCATCACCATCAACACCATCACCACCATCACCACCACCACCATCATCATCAACACCATCACCATCATCACCACCACCACCCCCATCACCATCATCACCACCAACACCACCACCATCATCACCACCATCACTACCACCACCACCACCATCACCAGCACCATCACCACCACCACCACTACCACCCCATCACCATCATCACCACCATCACCACCACCACCACCATCATCACGAACATCAACACCATCACCACCACTACCACCACCATCACCATCACCACCACCACCACCATCACCAACATCACCACCATCACCATCATCACCACCACCCCATCACCCCCATCACCATAATCAACACCATCACCACCATCACCACCACCACCATCATGACCACCACCACCATCACCATCATCACCACCACCACCATCACCACTATACCATCCATCATCACCACCACCACCATCACCACCATGACCACCACCACCATCACCATCATCACCACCACCACCATCACCATCACCATCACCACCATGACCACCACCACCATCACCACCATGACCACCACCACCATGACCACCACCACCATCATGACCACCACCACCATCACCATCATCACCACCACCACCATCACCACTATACCATCCATCATCACCACCACCACCATCACCACCATGACCACCACCACCATCACCATCATCACCACCACCCCATCACCCCCATCACCACCCACCACCCCCATCACCATAATCAACACCACCACCACCACCACCATCACCACCATCATCACCACCATCATCACCACCATCACCACCACCACCACCACCGCTACCATCACCATCGTCACCACCATCACCACCTCTGCCATCATCACCACCATCACCATCACCATCATCACCACCATCAGCATTGGTTCCTCTTTTAGCCAAGAGAATTAGGCCACCAGGGCAGGAGCATAATACCAGACCCAGGGTAGAGTACAGCCCACAAGAATTTCTGCTTACAGCTCTTCCCAAACCCTGTGGCTGGGTTATAAGTGACTTACCCTCTGCCAGCTGCCAACAGTGCTTTTGTCTGCTTTGAGGGGATGGGGTGCAGGCAAGTATCCGAGAACAATGTGCCTTCCACCGAGTACTTTCAATCAATACGGCATTTATGCATGCTTTTGGATTAGAATAAGACAGCCAGGTTTTTTTTTTTTTTTTTTTTTTTTCAAAAAAGCATTTCTGTTGCATCAGACCACCAAAGCATTTCCCCTCTCTTTTTTTGGCCACCAAATATTTTTATGATTTTCCACATAAACAGCTAGGGAAAATGCTAGCAGCCACTCAGGCGGCAGTGGCAGGCACACTATGTCTCCCATGAGAGTAAGGGATTAAAAAAAACAAAACAACAAAAAAACCCAAGACCAATGCCTAGGGGGCGGGGGTTGTGAGTGGTAATTAGTCTAAGATACAAGGATTTCTATGAATTCTTCTTGGGAATTCTGGGATAATAAACTAGAATTCACGCTGTGGCTTCAGGCTGTGAGTGCTCACTTTTGAAACATTCAAACATTTGCAGATGGAATTAGGCATCGGTGAGGTTAGGAGGTGGGTGGGGAGCGACCCCACCCATCTGAGGGCTAACCCTGGGTTCAGCAGATCTGCCCCTTTCTGCCCCTCCCCCTCTCCTCATGAAGTGAGAATCAAGATAAAGTTGGGGACCTGCCTCCTGAAGGATACTGTGTGGGGAAGGCCAAGAGCTCGTGGTAACTATTGATTATTTGATCCTTTTTTTCCTTTCTTATTCCATCCCTGGCAAAGTTTTCCCAGAGACATAGTGGGGCCTCTCATAGCCAGCCAGCTGCTCTGTGCTGAGAGATTTAAAATCCTCCAATTGGTTCTGACTGTGTCCAGAACAATAGGCGTCTGAATCTGATTTATTAATCTTCTGGGGAGTGAGGGAGGCGGGCTTCGCATCCAGGCTGTTTACTGCGGTGACAACAGGCAGGGTTTGGGCTCGTATTTGAGCCGGGTTTACTATGGGCGGAGGCAGGGGAGCAGCAGACAGAGGACACGTCTAACCTGAGTGAAGCAGCAAGGACCTGCGGCACAGGACAAGGGGAGACGTGTTCACGGAGCAGTAGGAGGGGTGGGGACTGCAAGTGACATCACGGAGGCGGCGGGCGTGGTACCTAATAGTTACTCTGCACAGCCGATTCCGTTATCTCTGCTTTGTTGTCGAATCTCTCAGGTCTCTGAGACACGGAAGCCCGACAGGCAGGGCTAATGCCTTCTTTCTCAAAGCAGGGAGCTGGGTGACATGATCTTTGAGGAGGTTGATGGGCATGTGGAAAAAGACCTCTACTGGGAAGTCCAGGGCAGGAAGATCTGGCCTCACTGTAGCACGGGGAACCAGACTGAGTGTCGGGATGCTTGGCAGGCCTATGGCCACAAAGCCGAAGCACCTTGCTCCGTGTAGACGTGGAGAACCCTTCAGTATTTGGAGGTCTGCAAATGGAAGACAGAGAGAAAGGAATGCATCCCAGTGGTTAAGAGAACTGGCTTTTGAATCAGATTACGAATCAAATCCTAATTGTGCCACCTGTTGGCTGTGAAATGTGGGACAAGTTACTGAATGCCTCCAAGTCTCAGTTTCTCAGTATCTGAAGTTGGGATAGTCAAAGAAGCCATCCTGTGAGGTTGCTATCCTCATAAATGAAGTAATGGCTGCCAAGTTCTTAGTACAAAATAAGAGCTGAATCATACTAGCCGTCATCATTGGCGTCCCCAGGAGCAGCCTCATGTTTGGTTCCTTGTCCGTGTATTCTGCACGGCCCCGGAGGGCAGAAGAGGGAGCAAATGTGTGGAAGCTACAAGGGAGGCTGAGAGTGGCTCAACTCAAGAAAGGACAGTCTGGCTGTTCGAATGGTAGCGAAAGGGCACAGGAAGAGGGGATGGGGGAGAAAAGGGGAAGGAAGGAGATCGGGAGGGAGGGAGGAAGGCGCTTTGGCGGACAAGTCTGCGGAGGACAGCGATGTGCCTGGTGAAGGTGGGAGATGAGCGCAGCCCCAGTGCAGGATTAACCCCAGCCTGTGTCAGGGTCTCAGAGGAAACAGAGACTAGAGGAGCTTCCGTAGGCCCCGGTCATTGAGAACAAGAGAAGTCTCACTGTCTCCTTCCCCCACCCTCTCCCCATGGTGGCTGGACCCCAGCCCAGGGCTGGCCTGAAAATTCAGTGAAGAAATGAGGGCTTGGCATTCTTGAATGGTGGTCTCGGGATGCTCCCGTCTGGCCCGTGTCTTCAAGGAGGGCTTCCAGGGCCCTTAGGGACGCGAGCCTGGCACGCCCGCAGCCTGCGAGGGCAGGGTCTGTCTTCCTCCTCACGGCCTCCCGAACGGCCTCTGCCCCCCTCACTTGGAAAGGGACTGACTGGCCGCTTTATCAGCCACCCTTCCTCTGTTTGCCTTTGGTTTGGAGCCCTCATACCTTTCCATTGTTTCCCCCTCACCTCTGCAGCACCAACCGTTGATTCCCATCCTATGCCAACCACCCCCTTCTCCCACTTGTACCATCACTGCCCTCGGCCTGGCTTTATCTTCTCTCCTCCGTGCACACTGGCCCTTCCGGCCTGATGCGTGCGGCTCTGCGACTCCTTGTGTGCCCGGAGCCCCAGACACCTGTGCTGTCCTTGAGCTCCTCAGCCTACATCTGTCCGCTGCTTCCGTGCAGGTTCAGCGAGATCACGGGAAGGAAGCGCCTAGTCCAGGAATCGGAATGGCGATGACAGTGTCACGATTATTGTCAGATGCGGGGGGGCGATGGAGCCCGGCCCCTCGTGCAGGCTCGAGGCTAAGACCTCGGCCGTGAATGAGACACCGCAAACGCGGGGTGAGACCGGGCAGCGGAGGAGGGACGGAGGGGGCCAGCGGAGGGCCGATGCCAGGGAATTTCATGCTAAAGGTACTCGGCGCAGCGAGGCCACAGGCCTGTGGCAGGGCGCCAGGCCCAACCACGAGCCTCATTTCCATATGCGGGTCAGCCTGTGGCATGTTTATAGCTCGCCTCTCCACAGCGCTTTACCAGGAAGGCCCGGCCCCCCAGGTCCCTGGGAGGGAGGCAGGCGCTGGCTGTGGGAGGTGAGCTGCGTGCCTTTGGCTGGGAGAGCTTGGTCCCCATGGCGGCCCGGCCCCCCGACGTGAGGTCAGGAAGCAGGCCCCAGGCACCGCGGGGACGTGTGAGATGATGTAGGTGAGATCTATATGTAGGGCTGTCCACACATGGCTGTGTGGTTATAAATGTACACAGGCTCGCTCGCCGAGCGCTGTGGGCGCCCAAATAGCTCTGCACGCAGCTATACACGAGATGTAAACACACAGACACGGACCTGCGGCGCAGGGGCGGGGAGCTGGGGGCTGGGCCGACCCGCTCAAGTGATCTTAGGCGAGCGCTTGCTTCCTCCAGCTGCACGGGGCTCCCCCTGGGGTTGCCGACCCAGGACTTTTGGGAGAGGCACGCAGAGTAAGTGAGGGACCAAGCCTTGGGTTCCAAGCGCTGCTTCTTTACCAAGAGATGATTCTCTGGTTTGGAGGCGTTTCTTCGTTGTCACTCTCCCTCATCTCGCCAAAGCTACCTGGTTGGGGTGATCCTATTCCAGCCATTTCCCCGCCCCACCCCACCCCCTTTCCTCCTTATGCCGTCACCACCCCCTAGACCTGGCCCATCTTTCTTCCCCCGCGCTCAGTGGGGTGCTGGTAAAAGTTTAACAACTGATTCTCTGGGTGGGGCGGGAGGGGCGGGGGAGCCATGATTTGTGGCTTTTGTCCATTTCTGTGGTGTAAATGTTCCCACCAAGGGCCACTTTTAAGCTACCAGTGTGAGGTCACGGAGTGTAGCGCTGGGCAGAGATGCTCAGTAGCGTGTCATTAACGTAGCATTTCCCACGGTATGGATGCACAGGTGTAAATAATCTCAAGAGCAAAGATAATAGTACAAGGTCATAAAACAGTGAGGAAAAAAAAACAGTGAGAAAGTGATGAGGTTTTGAGTACTGACTACTTTTGCTTTAAAGGTAATTTATTTCATTGTAATCGTATAAAATCTAATTTAAAAATAAAGAACGTGTTCAACAGTTGGCTTACAAAAATTCTTGAATATTTAGCAATCAGCTTTTGCAGGCGTATGAGCAGGATCCAGAACAATCCTGCCTGCACAAAGGCCACTATCTCTCAGCCATCCTGCTCATCCCCCATCTCTCTTCATTCCTGAGTTATGGTCCTAAACTACAAACCCGATCATGTCCTTACACAATTCAAAGCTTATGTGAATTTTGTAATTTGAAAAGCCCTTCCTCATCTGACGCCACTGACCTCTCCACTTTCAATCCAGACCCCAGACCCCAGTCCCCACTCTCATACCAAACCTCTTTCCATTCACCAAATAGACAATATCTTTATGTGTTTTGAAGACTTTGCAAAGGCTGTTAATTCTGCAGGGTCACGTCGACTCTCATCCCTAACCCATTCCTCCATTTTCACCTGGAGGAGGCCAATTCATCTTCGAAGATGGGGGTAGGCAAACTACAGCCTACGGCCAGATCTGGCTTGCCACCTGCTATTCTACAGCCCACGAGCCCAGCATGGTTTTTACATTTTTACATAGTTGAAAAAAATAACAGGACCTTGCAAAGAGGTGGTTGGGCCCATCCTGCAGAACCTTCCAGGCCATGGTGGAGACTTTAGACTTTATTCTCAGGAAGGCTTTGAGCCAAAGAGTAGTATAGCCTGAGGTATATTAAGAGCATCACTCTGTAAGAAACAGACCTTGTTGGGAGGAGGCCAGAATGGAAGTGGGAAGAAGAGTTAGGACACAGGTGCAAGAATTCCAGCAAGAGATGTGGTGCTTTGCACGAGGTGCGGCATTGGAGGTGATGGGAAATGTCCAGATTCTGGAAACATTTTGATGGCAGAGCCAATTGCTTTTTCTGATAATGATCCCAACAAGATGAGGCAGAATGGTACTAAAGTATAGGCAGCCAAGTGAAGAGGCGATGAAGTCTGATCAGGGGATTAGGGAAGACCTCTCAGAGGAGGTCACTTGCGAGCAGAGCCCTGGAGACTGAGGGAAACATCAAAGGACTGGGAAGTGGAGAGAGAATTTGGGATTGGATAGTAATGTGAGCAGAGTCATGGCAGTAAAAATGTGCCAGGTAAACACAGGGAGTGGAGAGTGGTCCCCTGCAGTCGGTGGGGTGAAGGCAGGGAGGCCACCGGGGGTGAGTCTGGGTCGTGGAGGGTCTTGCTGGCGAAGCTGAAGCTTTTCCCATAGGCAGTAGGGAGGCATCAGAAGTCTTTGGTAATGAATGACTCTTTGGTAATGAATGACATTGTCTCTGATGAGTGCATAGGAGGTTGGCCTGGAGGGTGTGGAGGCCACAGACAGCAATAGGTAGGAGGCTGCTGTCATGGCCCAGGTGCCAGAGGAGGCAGATACAGGCCAGAGACCGGCTGTGTGGTAGAAAGGAAGGCGTGGAGCCTGGCAAATTTTCCGGAGCAGAATTTGCAGTGTAACTGATTAGTTGTTGTAAATCTCGACTGCGGGGAACTAGAGGCATCAGCACAGCTTCTAGAGTCTGTCTCTGGATAAATGGTGATGCAGAGGGGGTCAGACAGGTTTCGGGATAGGTGTGAGGCATCCGGCTTAGGGGATGCGGAGTGTGAATGTGTGGCGAACATAAAGTTGTTAGATGAATGAAAGAATGAATTAAGGTCAGACTCTGAGTTTTATGGTGAAAGAATGAAATATCCCATGAGGGCCATTCCTGGCCTGACCCAATCTCTCACTGACGTGGATTAAACTGGACAATTTATAGCAACAGCTGCCAGGATGCTCCCCGCCCAGCAAGACAGGGGCTGTGAAGAACCCAGAGGGTGTGGGGGGAGGACATTTGATTTCTTTTTGGTAACTTAATAAAATAAACTTGTAATCAAAGTGCAGAAAGCTGCACACACACCAAACATACAGCCTGAAAATTTTTCACAAGGTGATCACACCTTTGAAAAGCAGCACCTGGACCAAGAACAGGACATTGCCAGCATCCTGGAGCCCGGCTCTTTGATGGAGGTGGTGGACACCTGGTGACCTCCTCTCTTGCCCTGGCTGAAGGCTTAAAGCCTCTGCCTTCCTTCCTTTGGGGGGCCGAGGTTCTCTGCTAATAGTCTCGTTCTCGGTAAGCCTGGCCTGGGGCAAAGCCCAAACTCCCGTCCCAGGGACCTGGGCAGGGTCAGCAGTCATGAATGGGAGTAGGCACCCTCGCGTGCACCACGCCTGTCCTTCTCTGTACCCGCCCATCTCCCACGACTCTTGGAGCCTGGGCCTGCCGGCCGAAAACCCTCCTCTGCTCGTGTCAGGGACGCTGGCCTCAGCCATGGAGTTCAGTGACAATGCATTGAGTGGCCTGTGGATGTCAAGCCAGGTCTCTGCAACACTGAGTCCTGCTTGAGAGAGAGAAATCAGAGCCCTGAGAAAGTCTCTTTTAATCTCTATGATGTTTGAAGCACAGTAATTATAAACTAAATTTTGATAAAAATAATAATAATTGCTGGTACTTATTGAACACTTACTCCAAGCCAGGAGAAGTGCTGGGCCTGCATCAACGTCTCGAACCCTCCCATCCACCCTCTGGGGTTGCTGCTTGTGTGTTTTCAGTGGGGGGGTATAAGTTTCCTCACACTTTAGTCACATATGCAGTGAAATCAAAGTTCAAAGACAATTCTCCATGATGGATTTTGTTTTCCTTACGAGCTTTCTCTTCTTCAGGAAGGTGGAAAGGAAAAACACCTCTTAAATTTCGATTCAGTCAGTCAGGTGACCTTAGTAGCTAACGGTCTCTCTGGGAACTAACCTTTAGCTTGAGTTATTCAGGTGCCTGATGCATCTTTCAGGATGCCTCATCCCTCCTTTTCCTTTTTTTTTTTTTTTTTTTTTTTTGCCACTGCGTGGCACTTGGGATCTTAGTTCCCCAGCCAGGGATCTTCAAACCCGTGCCCTCTGCAGTGGAAGTGCAGAGTCCTAACCACTGGACCACCAGAGAATCCCCTCCTCGTTCCTCTCTAAGATGGCGCTGGGTGAGGAGGATCTTGCTGGGGAGGTAAAGGGCGTGGTATTGATGTCTTTGCAGGAGCAGGGGCCTGGTGTGCTTATCACAGAGATGGGCTCCAGGCCACACTTGATGGACGTGCTTCCAGAGCGGGACCTTTACCTCCACGTCTGCCCCATAAGATGCACTCTCTTCTCTGGAACCAATAGCCAGAGGAGGGGTCCAGGGGAGGGCAGTATTGAGAGGGGGCACGGGTTCCCCAAGTGAAGGGCTCTGGGCAGAGAGGCCAGTGGCTGAAGGGTAAAGTGAGCCGCAAGTGACAGACTCCATCAGCCTCTGGACACAACTTCCCACACTCTGTGGGGAACCGGCTGCTCACAAGCTGCCCTCCCCCGCCAGCTGTTCCTGTCCTCAGTGTCAGTCTGCACGACCTGACCTTCAGGCAGGTGGAGAGCTGGTCCCCTCCTACTGAATCTATAATTGCTAATTAGCATCCAACCACCAGGAACCCTGCTGAAATGTGGGCCTTTCCTTCCTGAAATTGAGGGTTGGATGTAAAAAAAAAGACACAGGCCAGTTGATACCCCACATCCTATACACAGCCTCATCACCTTCGCCAGGCTTGGGAGAGGAGTCATGTCAACCTTTCTACCTTCCCCACGAGGTATGAAACTAGGAAGATGACATACATTATCTCCTGTGAACCTGGGCCCGAGGTTTTCTTGGTATCACTGCATCTGTGAGGGGAAGGGTCAGGTTCTCCAAGGTATCCTTGGGTAATTTTTGTGGGACTGGTAATGGTGAGAGCAGGACCTGTGATGGTGTTGGTGGTGCATGAGTGTGCTGGGCTGGCCACCCTGACCTTGGGGAAGCCAGCTGTGCCTGGATTGATTGCACCTGGAGGGCTGCTATGGGCCCCCCAGGAAGCTGGAGCAGGCTGTGGCTCCTGTACTCTGCTGGAGGCTGGGCTCTCTCTTTACCTCTAGCCACTACCAAGGGAGGGCGACAGAGTCTCAGGCTGGGCTTGCTCCTGGCCCTGAGAAGGCGGAGCACAGAGCACTGAAGGCTGTGCATGAAACAACCTCAGTGCATGGCTGGAGTCTGGCCATGGAATGCCAAGATACACAGGAGCCACTGTTCCAGCCCAGGTCTCCAGGGACTGGGGCTCCAGGGAATGAATGCCTGCATATTACCTCCTCCCCAACAACCTGAAAGCACTGTGCACAGACTGGGGTTGTGGAGGGGATCACTGAGAACTGGGATGGAGTTGGCCCATGGGCTGTGGAGTGTGGCTCCAAAAGACACTGTTCTGAGGCAAAACCAGAGTCAAGAACTACCAGATAGTGGAACAATGCATTACTGTGAAGGGGCTGGCTGAGCAGAGGGGCCACAGGAGATACCTGGCAAGATGGGCCACAGGTTCTGGAAATGTAAAGAGGAGGCAAAGGCTGCAGTGCTTCCTGAGGTGTTGAAATGAGACCCGTACGGGGGTGTGGTGGGACTTTTATAGAGAGCTGACCATTTTGGACCATCCATCATCCGTCCATCCGTCCATCCATCCATCCGTCCATCCATCCTCCATCCATCACCCATCCATCCACGAAGTCATTCATTCATCCAGCAGCACTTGCAATATGCATGGAAATGGGCTGAGAGCAGTGCGGGATGTAAAGTAAACTAAGGTCAGCCCCTCTGATAGTCTCCATCCCCGAAATATAGCCAGTCTGGGGCTCAAGGAATGGCCCACAATGGCATCACATCTCGCATTACAACATACTGCCTGCCCCTTGTAACCATTTGGGTGAGAACAACAGTTGCTGTATTTTTGAATATCTACCATAGCTGCTGCACTGGGTGCTTTGAATCCACGGTCTCATTTAGTGTTCATGCAACCCTGTGAGGGAAGCAAGGTCTGGAAAGTTTAAGGAATTTGCTGAAGCAACTCGCTGAGTCAGTGAGAGACAGAATTGGGATGGGAACTGAGATCAGACTCTGGAATGAAGGCTCCCTCTACCCTGCCCCATTGCCTCTCCACTCATAGGACCCCGCTGGTGGCTTTCAAGGTCCTAGGGGGGATGGATGGGTGTCTGCAAAGGAGAGTCTTCTTATTTCCAACCCTGAAAGTCTACAGTCAGACCTGTAGGGACCAAGCAGATCTACCCTGTCATCAACAAAAGGAACTGTACTTTTATCTGGTTCATATACTGCATTTTCAAGCAAATCACTTCGTATTTTGTAAGTTTGCTTATCTCTAGTAAGTACCCAACTTATAGGGTTAC
Source organism: Mesoplodon densirostris (assembly GCF_025265405.1). NCBI lineage: Eukaryota > Metazoa > Chordata > Mammalia > Artiodactyla > Ziphiidae > Mesoplodon > Mesoplodon densirostris. The sequence continues at coordinate 61,781,522 of NC_082678.1, forward strand.
TGTGAGAATTAAGTGAATTGATTCATGTGAAACACTTAGACCTGTGCCTGGTATGTGTGTGAGCCTTTAGCACTGCCCAAGAGTTTGCATCCACAAGGTTTTCCATGGCCAACGTATCTGCAAAACTCATGGTGCAGCCTGTTCCTCTTAGAGATGAAGACGCCCATCGGAGAAGCAGACCCGCCCAGGGTTGCTCAGTGAGCTTTGCGACCATGAGCTTCACCGGTCTGCAAGGTCAGAAGTGTCTCTGGGGAGGAAGCCAGGCTTGCTGGGCACATGATGGCCTCGGGTACCTGCACCCATGAATGGTGCTGAGTTACTACCAGAGCTCCCTGCTTCCTTTCACCTCTCCTTGGAGTGCACCAGGAACCACAGCCAGCTCCCTTTACCCGAGAGCAAGTGTCCACTTGGTGGCTTCTCTGTGGTCCCCATTCCCTTCCCCTCTTCACCGGGCCCAGGCTGAGCTGCTGCAGAGCAAAGATGGTGTCTCAACATCTCTGAACCCATGAGGCCTGGCACCTAGTAGGTACCCAGTAAGTCTTCGGGGAATAGGGAGGGGTTGCTCTTACACTAAGGAGGCAACTGTTTGGCCTGTACTCATGTGATGCCAATGTACGGTCATACCAACGGGGACCAGGTGGGTGCATCTAATACTTGGGCTTCTCCTGCAACAGAGAATAGCGAGCGTGAGTTCACAGAAGGAATCAATGTGCTCAATAACTGACTGAGGGCCAGTGGGACAAGGGTGTGGAGACCCCACAAAGACCCCAAGACCATTCCATTGAATTGTTTGTTTCTGTTGCTCTCTCTTTCTTTAAATTTTGGGCTTCTTGAGGTCAGGGAGCATCATCAATTTGTCTGTGTGTCCTAGCACCTTAGCCCAGGGCACTAGATGAGCAAATCTGTGTGTATCTACACTCTGGAAAACTGCCTCTGTGCATCTGCAGGCCCCAAGCCAGTGGGGAGCCCCTTGTTCTCCCAGTGCTGCTGCTTCGGATCCCACCAGACAGACCTCTTTTTTTTCTAAGCCCCTCCCTGGCCGGCCACTTCATTATCTTTCATGTTTCCTCCCCCTCGTCTCCCTCCCCTCCCCCACCCCTGCAACCCCCTAATAGAAGCACAGAGAGTCAGGGTTCTGAAAAGAGTGGCCTGCCCAGATTTGATCAAGACACAAGTGAGAGGCAATGATTTGTGAAGAAATCCTGGTCCCGTCTAATGGAATTTTCCCAAAATAAATTCATGTAAACAACTTCCCACAAAGAGGCAGTCAGGGGAGCTGGGTGTGTAAACAGCGTGAACAGTCCCGAGTACTATGGGCTCCAGGGGTGCCGGGTCGTCTGGAGAGGGGGCTGTGGGGAGACTCCCTTTAGCAAAACACCTTTGGCTCCAGTCCTTCTGACATCATAATGTCAGCCAATTCATTAAGTGAAAAAAAAAAGTCCTTCTTTTACTATCATCTCCAAAACATAGCAACACCACTTTGTAGCTAAAAAGACCACAGAATGGATATTGTTTACATTTCTCATCCCATTTGAAAAACCAATCAAATCGAGAGATATCTTCCAGCCTGGAGAAGGTGGGGGTAGGAATGGGTGGGCGGAGGGATTGGAGCGGGGAGGGTGGCTGGAAGAAAAATCCCTGGAGACAGAGAAAACCATGTCTCCTTGGTGCTCAGGGATGGGTATGAATAAACTCATACAGTTCCTAGAATTAAGATGAAAAATCTGCTCTCCCAGGCACTCAGAAGGACACTGAATTCTTGTGGCCTGGATGTCTCTGGCCACGTCCAAATGGAGGGCCGCTACGAGCCGGGCTGTGTGTATGGCTGTGCAGACCAAGCTTCCGGAGGGAAGTGTGTGCAGGGAATCTGTGCGGGACACACCTTTCCCCCAGACATTTTTTCCAACCGAGTCTGTCTTTCCCAAGGTTGAGCTGTTTTCAAGATCTGGGCTTGATTATTTTCCCTCCCTCCCATTACCAGGGCCCGGAGAGAGAAGACCTGGGTTCAAGTTCCAGCCGGGCCACTGTTATGCTACCAGGAGACTGTTTAGCAAATTGCATAACTTCTCTGAGCCTCAGTTTCCTCATCTGTGCAGTGGGAACCTGGATAACATTCCCAGCCCTGTGTACTTCAGGGAGATGTCAGGTTCAAGTCAGGAAGTGGCTGCAAAGTTGAGGGATTTTATTCATTATAATGAATTTTGATTTTTGTTTCAGCTCTATCTTGGCTCAGTTGGATTTTGCCAAGAACCTGACTGTCTTTGCAAAAGTCAGAGCCGTGGAAACAGGGAGAGTTTAGAGGTGGGTGCAGGTGTATGAGGAAGAGCCAAAATGCCACTGGGAGGTAGGAAATGGCAGAAAAGAGGAGGCCACCAGCAATCTGCTGGGCTGATGAGCCCCATGCAGGGCTCCAGAGGACCTCTCTGCCAGCTTGTTCTTTTAACCAAGGCAGATGCCTGCTGGTAATGACAATATAGATGCTGATTCTGGCCAACGGGCTATGGGTCTTAAATTTCACCCCCTGGAAAGAGGTTGTACATCCCCACTCTTTGCCACGTGACTTTGTAGTGCCCTCCCACTGTGGGTGCAGGTCGCTTCCTCACTACACTGATGTTGGCTTGGCCATCTGACTTGAAATACTAAAGAAGTGTTCAGGGCTTCCCTGGTGGCGCAGTGGTTGAGAGTCCGCCTGCCGATGCAGGGGACACGGGTTCGTGCCCCAGTCCGGGAGGATCCAACATGCCGCGGAGCGGCTGGGCCCGTGAGCCATGGCCGCTGAGCCTGCGCGTCCGGAGCCTGTGCTCCTCAATGGGAGAGGCCACAACAGTGAGAGGCCCGCGTACTGCAAAAAAAAAAAAAAAAAAAAAAAGAAGTGTTCAGAGGTTTTAAACATGCTTGCACAATTTGGTTTCTTGTGCCCCTAAGATCTGCCATGAGAAAAGCATGCCGCAGTAGCTGCTGGTTCAAGAAAACGTGTGGCCCTATGGACAGGCCTGCACACATCCCTGAGCCTGGAGCCAAGCATAGCTGAGCTACAGCCTGACACAGAGCTGCCCCAGCCAACTCATAGACCCTAGAGTGACAGAAACAAATGCACTGAGTTTGGGGAGGTTTGTTACCCAGCATTGTTGCAGTCTGATACACTGATAAGGGCAATGAGGATAATGCATGGTTCCCTGGCCCCTGAGATTTGCAAAGGTGAGGACACAGTTCTGATATCCATGAAGTTCAGTTAAAATGGTACTAAGCAAAGTGAAGATGGCCTGCGATCACTTATCATGACACATTTCCATTTTCAAAGCATCAGCTTACCTACACGTGTGGAACACAGATGCCTATGATGTCATAAACAGTAAACAGGATGCTGTCTACCTTGATGCATAAGAGCCTGGCCTCTGAATTCAGATGGTCTTAGATTTGAATTCTGACTTTGTCACATCCAAGCTTTGTGACCTAGGAGAGTTTACTGAGACTCTCTGAGCCTTAAGTGCTTCATCTTTGAAATGAAAATAATAATTTTTGTGAGAGGGACATGAAATAGGGCAGTAAAATATTTAGTACAGTGCCTGCCACCTGGTGAATGCTCACTAAATATGCTAATTATTATTAGCTATTATTCTGGATGGGAAATAATATTAGTTAGTGCCCATAAGGCAATGTCTCCATTAGAGGCCGAACATAGTGGAGGATGTAAGTGGCTGTGGGGAGTGGGTGGTGCTCCCTCCGAGGAGAAGGTCATCTTGTCCCTACATGGGGACGACCGGAGGGCATGGGCTCCAGGCAGCCTGGGCTCAGCTGTGTCACCTGGGTGAGGTGATGATACTCTTCCCCATTCTTGAGGTCCATCCCTTCATCAAAAGCCTCCCTCTCACTTGTCATCTGCTGTGCAGTGAGCGCCTTTGCCACCGATGGGCCTCTAGGAAACAGGACTCCTTTTGCTTGAACGAGGGGGTGAGGGTCAAGGACAGAGAAGGAGCCATTTCTTCATGTTTAGTGCCTATGTGTTGGGGACCCAGAGGGCTGGGGTTTCGGACCTCGGCCATGGAGGGGATGCTCCTCTCTTTCCCTGGGGCTGCCGGAAAAGCATGGGCTTTCCTGTAAAAAGCTCCCTGAGTGGATGCTGGAGGATCTTTCCCCATCAACTTTACCCCACCCCCACAACCAAACTGGTTCATCATCAGCTTCTTCTGCAGTCGTGTTGATGAGGCAGCGTTGGATGCTGATTCCACAAAGGTACGAGAGTTCAAACACTGTAAAAGCTTCTCTATCATGAAACCTAAAATGGATGTTCCTCATCAGTAGGTGGCTCTCCTGGCTCCTTCCATCCGCAACCCTGTCATCCTCAACACGTGGCTTCCAAAGTTGCTGGCGTGTTGGCCTCAGGCCGGGGGACAGGGCAGGAGCGTCGGAAAACTGAGCTTGGTAGGTGTTTCTGGGAGAGGCCCGGAAGTGTCCTGTATCGCGGCTGATCACATGCTGTGTGCTAGGACGCAGTTACCTGGCTCTGCTTACCTGCAGAGGTGCCTGGCAGATGTAGCCTACCTGCATGCCCAGGAACAAGGGGAATGGGCTTGGTAAACAGCTAGCCTGTCTTGTCACACCATTACTTCTTTTTTTCCTTGTAATTTTAAAAAATTGAAGTATAGTCTATTTACAGTGTTGTATTAATCTCTGCTGTACAGCAAAGTGACTCAGTTATACATATATATACATTCTTTTCAATATTCTTTTCCATTATGGTTCTCCCAGGACATTGAATATAGTTCCCTGTGTTATACAGTAGGACCTTGTTGTCCATCCATTCTACATGTAATACTTTGCATCTACTAACCCCAAACTCCCAGTCCATATCTACTTCCCCTCCTTGGCAACCACAAGTCTCTTCTCTATGTTGGTGAGTCTGTTTCTGCTTCATAGATAGGTTCATTTGTGCCATATTTTAGATTCCACATATAAATGATATCATATGGTATTTGTCTCTTTCCAAATTGCTTCACTTAGTATGATAATCTCTAGCTGCATCCATGTTGCTGCAAATGGCATTATTTTGTTCTTTTTTATGGCTGAGTAGTATTTCATTGTATATATGTACCACAACTTCTTTATCCATTCATCTGTCGATGGACATTTAGGTTGCTTCCATGTCTTGGCTATTGTGAATAGTGCTGCCATGAACATAGGGGTGCATGTATCTTTTTGAATTATAGTTTTGTCTGAGCATATGCCCAGGAGTGGGATTCTTGGATCATATGGCAACTCTATTTTTAGTTTTTTGAGGAACCTCCATGCTGTTCTCCATAGTGGCTGCACCAATTTACATTCCCACCAACAGTGGAGGAGGGTTCCCTTTCCTCCACACCCTCTCCAGCACTTACTGTTTGTAGACTTTTTAGTGATGGCCATTCTGACCAGTGTAAGGTGCACACTGTTACTTCTTTATATGAGGGGTCTTTTAATGAATCTTGGATCAAGCGACCTAATTCTGATTTATCACATAATTGCTGTGTCCTGAGAAGCCCCCAGGGTGTATCTATGTTTGAAACTCAAAAGCTGTTTCTTTGTTTCTGATGTAGGTTTCCTTCCTCAAAGAAATAGATGTTGCCGAGTCCAGTTGCCTAATGGGACAAGAGAACTAGAAACAGGAAATACCAGAGGAAAGCACATCAATAAATATTTCACAGTCTTAGAGGTAAAATGACTTGTTGACAACTGTATAGCTAGTAAGTGATGGAGCTAGGACTTGATCTAGAACTTAGAGCCTCGACCTCTTTGTTGGGGACCCCCAATCCATGACATCCAGCAAGCCAAGAATCCAGAAAACTCCAGTTCATCCATATTCTGGTGTGTGGTATCTGGACCTAAGACATGGCGGCACACTCATGGATGTAGCAGGGATGAGACAGGCGAGCTCCAAGAGCCATATGTGGGAAACTGCGTCACAGTGGAGTTACACCGATCTTTCTTCCTTTTTCTTTCCTACCTGCCCTTCCACCCCCATTTCATCTTAGCTCTACCTTCTCTCTTCTAAGCATCCCCCTCTTTATCAACCCCTCCTGCTCTCCAGGGCTCCATGCTCTGCTGCTACTAAGAGATTCAAATCAGAAAAGCTGTGTGGGTGGTCAACTGATGCTTACAACCAACACTTCAACTAACAGTTACTGAGCACTCCCTCTGTAATGAGGGTTGTTTTGTGAGCTTTTCAGCATGACAGGTTGAAGAGAACAGTCTTCGAGTTGGACAAATTAGAGTATGAATCTGGCTTGGCAGCCCAAGAACAGGATGCTGGGCCAAGTGACTTAACTTTCCTGGGTTTCATCCCCCTCATTACTACAGTGGGGGCAATAAATCCAACATCCCAGTATTTGTGCTCTGGATTGAATGTGGAAGGGCCTTGCAGAGCTTTGTCTTCGCTCCCCTACAGTTCAATTTACACACCCTCCCCCATCTGTCCCCATCTTCTCCTTGGCCTTAAAGGCTCATCCTCCCACAGATGCTCTGGACCCTAGTCCCCTTTCACCTATCAAAGCCCTGTCTCTATCTTTATCCTCTCTCTTGACTGTATTGTCCTTTTGCTCTCTCTACTGGATCATTCCAATCAGTGCTCTCACAGCTGCCCAATTTTTTCAATTTTTTAAAGGGATAAATAAACATCCCTTGAAGGGACTTCCCTGGTGGCATAGTGCATAAGAATCCACCTGCCAATGCAGGGAACATGGGTTTGATCCCTGGTCCGGGAAGATCCCACATGCAGTGGAGCAACTAAGCCCCCGTGCCACAATTACTGAGCCCATGTGCCACAACTACTGAGCCCACGCACCACAACTACTGAGCCTGCGCACCAGGCTCCACAACAAGAGAAGCCACTGCAAGGAGAAGCCCACACACTGCAACGAAAACCCCCGCTCACCACAACTAGAGAAAGCCTGTGCAGCAATGAAGACCTAACACAGCCAAAAAAAAAAAAAAAAAAAAAAAATTAAAATCCCCCAAAATAACAACAAAAAAACCCCCATCCCTTGGGAATTCCCTGGCCATCCAGTGGTTAGGACTTGGAGCTTTCACTGACGAGGGCACAGGTTCAATCCCTGGCTGGGGAACTAAGATCCCACAAGCTGTGTGGTGTGGCCCACCCTCCAGAAAAATCCCTTGACCCCACCACCCATTCTGCTCCAGCTACTGCCCTCCTTTTACTCCCCACCCCACCCATCCCAGATTTAAGCTGATAGAAAGAACTGCCCACACATGCTGCCGCTGAACTCACCCGGTCCAATATGGCAGCTACCTCACTACTCCATGAGGCTGCCCTTGCCGAGGTCACCAATGATGGCCATGATGCCATACACAATGGCTCCTCTGTCTTCATCTTATTTAGTACTGAAGTAGCTATAGACCCTGTGGACCATTTTTTCCTTTTTTTTTTTTTTTTTTTTTTTTTTTTGCGGTATGCGGGCCTCTCACTGTTGTGGCCTCTCCTGTTGCGGAGCACAGGCTCCGGACGCGCAGGCTCAGTGACTATAGCTCACGGGCCCAGCCGCTCCGCGGCATGTGGGATCTTTCCAGACCGGGGCACGAACCCGTGTCCCCTGCATCGGCAGGCGGACTCTCAACCACTGCGCCACCAGGGATGCCACACTTTTTCCTTTTTAAAACATTAGTTTCTCCTGGTTTTCCTCCTATCCCTTGGGCTGCTCCTTCTCAGTCTCTGGCTAGCTCTTGTTTCTCTACTTGTCTTCTAAGTTTTGGGGTCCCTGGCCCTAAGCCCTCATCTCTTCTCCCTCTAACTATCTCCCCAAGTGATTTATTCATCCTCATGACTTGATGTGACAACTCTATGTTCTCACTCCCAAATGTATAGCTCCTGAGTGTATATTTCTTTGGAATTCTAGATTTCCATCAGGAACTGCCTGCGTGACATTGCCAAAGAGGACTCTTTATTTTGCTGCTTATTAACATCTGTTCCTTCCTCAGTCTCTTCCCATCTCAGTTAAATGTCATCCTCACCCTTCCTCTCCCTCACCTCCCACATCCATTCCATCACCAAGTCCTGTTGATGACATTTGTGGGTGTATCTCTGATGTCCCCACACTAGCCTCAGCCCCTTTCCAATTTGTAATCACTTCCTTTCTGATGTCCTCAGTTCTACTCTTAAGGTTATCAGCAGAGTCATCTTTTTTTTTTAAAAACATCTTTATTGGAGTATAATTGCTTTACAATGGTGCATTAGTTTCTGCTTTACAACAAAGTGAATCAGTTATACATATACATATGTTCCCATATCTCTTCCCTCTGGCGTCTCCCTCCCTCTCACCCTCCCTATCCCACCCCTCTAGGTGGTCACGAAGCACCGAGCTGATCTCCCTGTGCTATGTGGTTACTTTCCACTAGCTATCTATTTTACATTAGGTAGTGTATATATGTCCATGCCACTCTTTCACTTTGTCACAGCTTACCCTTCCCCCTCCCCATATCCTCAAGTCCATTCTCAAGTAGGTCTGTGTCTATATTCCCATCTTACCCCTAGGTTCTTCATGACATTTTTTTTCTTAGATTCCATATATATGTGTTAGCGTACGGTATTTGTCTTTCTCTTTCTGACTTACTTCACTCTGTATGACAGACTCTAGGTCCATCCACTTCACTACAAATAACTCAATTTCGTTTCTTTTTATGGCTGAGAAGTATTCCATTGTATATATGTGCCACATCTTCATTATCTGTTCATCTGTCGATGGACACTTAGGTTGCTTTCATCTCCTGGCTATTGTAAATAGAGCTGCAATGAACATTTTGGTACACGACTCTTTTTGAATTATGGCTTTCTCAGGGTATATGCCCAGTAGAGTCATCTTCTGAAAATGTCAATTAAACAATGTCTGAACAATATCCCCACACCGAAAACACCTGGCTTCCCACCGACACGGCAAAAGGCTCAGTTCCTTGCCTGGCCCATGGCGCCCAGCAGGCGCTGCCTTCTGCTTGCTGTCCAGCCTCAGTGCAGAGCCTCGCCCTCGTGCTCACTGCACTGCAGCCTCCCTGGGCCTCTCCTTCCAGTTCCTGCGGGCACAGCGTCCTTGGTCACCTCGGAGCCTTGCCTCGCGGTTCTCAGCTCATCACCTCATTCCCGCACATCCTTTGGGTCTCAGCTGAAATGTCACCACCCCCAATCTCATTCCAATGCCTCCTCCTATTTCTTTTCTTCTCTCCATTCATACTATCCATTTCCTTCAGAGCACTCATCACAGTTGGTGATTATATAATTATTTATGTCTTTCTTCAGGATTAACAGTTTGTCTCCCCAGTGGACTGTATACACTGCAAGGCCAGGACCAGGTCTGCCTGGTCCACGGCTGCAGCTCCAACCCTGCCACCAAGTCGAAGCTCAGCACATAGTTATTGTTGAATAAGAGCTAATAGGTAATGAGCTCTTACTATGTGTCAGGCCTTCTTTTAAGCACCTTGCTGTCTTCTTTTATTTAATCCTCACAGCAGCCCCATGAGGTAGGTACTATTCTCCACTTTAGCAAAAAAGAAATAATGGCCCAGAGAGTTTAAGGAACTTGTCTAAAGCCGCCCAGCTGGGAAGTGGCAGAACTAGATGTGTGCTCCAGCCCCAAGCTTGTTGTTGCCCTGCTCGGCCGCCACTGAAGGGTGAGTGAACACAGCGGGCACTCAGGGAATGGGGCTGTCTGGGTGGTGGGTTCCACTTACGGCTCTTGGGACTGGAGGGCAGGGGAACTCGGAGCCTGAAGACATTGCCCTCCCCGCCCTGCAGCATCCCTGTGGTACCTCCCAACCAGCCTCCGCCAGTTGGTCGGTCAGAGGGACCCTGGAGCCTCAGGCAAGTTGGCAGTAGGGAGAGGCCCACGGCTTCAAGACACCAGGGAAGGTGGGCCAGGCCACTGCTGGGCAGGTTGCCTTGGAGAGGATCCTCAGTGCTAATGCAGAGCAAGTGGGGAGGGGGCTTGCTGGGATGTTCTGGGTGATATGGTATAATGCTTGCCTACCTGGGCCCTTTGGAGAAGGGACCAGAGTGGAGGATAAGCAAACTTTAAAAATGGCATCGAATGAAACCTGATATATGCACTTCCTGAATCCCAAAGCAGGGAAAGTAGCTCAGAGGCGGATGCAGTAGGTGGGGGTGGAGAAGCCACCAGCTGATCCTGTTCTGTCCCACCTTTAAGCCTTTCTTTGCTCAGGCAGTTCCTTTGCTTCAAGTTCCCTGGACCCACACGCTGCAGTCCCAAGCAACATGTCACGGCCTCTCCGCATCCTGCACTCACCCCTGTCCATCACAACCTCTTTCGGGTGAGGGCTGAGATTTATCCAACCTTGTATCCCTAAGTCCTCACTGTGTGCTTGGCACTTAGTGGGTAACTGTTGAATCCATCCAACTCCTCTAGGTCCAGACACTTTCTCTCTGTGTTACCTTCCTAAACAGTACATACCTCTGTCACAGTATCTGGTCCTTTGCACTTAAGTATTTCTTTATTCTTCTGCCTGCCTCCCCAGTTAGAAAGCAAGTTCCTTGGAGCCAGGAGCCATGCCAGAATAATCTTTGTATCGCCAATACTCAGCACTTTTCTTTTTCTCTCGGCACTTGTTAAATGAGTGAATGAACTAATGAACGATTTTCCTTCTCCAGTCTCCAAGAAGCCCAGCTTCTGGAGGGTGCTTCTCAAGCAGGTCAGGCTTTGAGGTAGTGCCCCCTGGAGGTGGGGAGGTGAAAACGCAAGTGGAGAGCAGAATATGGCCCAGGAGAGGGCTTGCTGCTGGCTGTCTCTTCTTGGAAACCTCCAAGAAGGTTTCCACATATCCCACTTGCCCAAAGACCAGGTACAGGTTTAGGGGATCAGACACATGCAGTTGCTTCCTAAATATTAAGAATTGCCTTGAGTGTCTACTAGATGTCAGTCACTGGGTCTCTATTAATTTCATTTTTGATACCTATTGTTTTCATTATACAGACGAAGGGTACAGAGAGTCAGAAAAGTGCAGTGTCTTGCCTGCCTTGTTTTATAAGGTGGACTGAACCCAGTGTCTGCCTTCTTGACTATGCCCAGTTTTTATTCCCTCCGGGAAGAATTATAAATAGATATGTTCCCTTCCTGACTATAGGCCTCTTTTAACCAGGCTCCTTTTTGAAGGCAAGTCTTTTTTTGTGATGTGAGCACATCTCTGTCCAAGTTGAGAAAGTCTAAAGAGGGAGGCCAGGTTTGACAGCTCTTAGAACTGACCACCAGGTGGTGCTGTTGGCCCAACATATAGCCTTACAATGTTGGCCTTTGGGGGAGTGCTAAAGTTCTCAAGGAAAAAGCTTCTGCTGTTGTAATGAGACCTATCAGTCCTTGAATTCTGCCTTTTGCCTAAACTTTGTTTCCATAAGTCACCTCATCTGGGCCCCAAAACTACCCAGCAAAGTTGCCATCTCCATTCACTGGAGCCTCAGAGAATTTGAGTCGTTGAAGTTCCCAAAGTTATAAATCAAAGAGCCAGGATTTGAGACCAGATCTGTTTGATTCCAAATCTTCAGATTCCTGGGGGCCAGAGGGATCGAGTCCTGACCTGTGAGTTGCACAGGAACCATTCAGCTCCCATCATTTTACTGGCATGGCTTGAGATAGATTGTCTGGGAAAGTTCTGTGCAGTGTCAGGCCCCTGGGCCAAGTTGTACAGAACCAGGATTTGCCAGGGAAGCTTCTGGGGATGCGGGCATCTCTGCACCACCACGGAGCACCGCCCCATTTCTTTCCTGAGAAATGATGCTGTTTACTGCCCTTTCGCTACCTCAGTGGATTCTCTTGCTGGAAACAGCAAGCTCGCCTTAGGGTTGTGGGGTAACTCATGTAAAATGGAAGACACCATTTGCGCCCTCTTGTTTCTGAACGTTCGAGTCAGCTCTTCTTCTGATTTTCCTCATTGTTCAAGGAGACACGTGTCGCTCTACATTGGAAGTTGTAATTGCATACACACAGAAATAACTTCAATGAAGAGCAAGGCTGCATAGGACAAGGGGAGATACAGGGGAGGCACAGACCACTTATCAGAATAAGAATATTAATACCTCATTAACTAAATGATTGCTCAGCCATCAATGTCTTGGGAGCCTGACGAGAACCTGGCCCTGAAACAGTCACATTGGCCATGATGAAGCTTCTGTGAACAGTCTAGGATATAAAACAGCCTGTGAGAAAGGTATCACTGTCTTCATTTTGTAGCTGAGACGGGAACACACAGGTTCATGGTTCAGAGTATGGGCTCCAGAGTCAGGTGCCTAGATTTCAACCTGCCTCTTCCACTTATGGGCCCAGGTTGGCCTGACACATCCATGCACTGTTAGATGCCCCTTCTGCCTCCTACCCTGAGGAGGTACTTAGCAGGGGAGGCCCTGCTGTGGGGCAGGCCTGGAAAATATCAGACTTGAGCCCAGTGTTTCAGGGTGCCATTAAAATCTGAAACATTTGGCTGCCTGTTTTGTATCCTTTACATTTCCCATCTCTGGGACCCTTGAATCCTTACCCTTCCAATGTCTTTCGCCCAAACCGATAATCCTCACTCCTTTCTCCAGCCCCCTGGATTCCCTGCGGCTCCTTGCTCTTTAGACCCTTCTCTGGTGCCTCAAAAAAGTCCCTTCGGGCTTCCCGGGTGGCGCAGTAGTTGAGAGTCTGCCTGCCGATTCAGGGGACACGGGTTCGTGCCCCGGTCTGGGAAGATCCCACATGCCGCGGAGTGGCTGGGCCCGTGAGCCATGGCCGCTGAGCCTGCGTGTCTGGAGCCTGTGCTCCGCAACGGGAGGGACCACAACAGTGAGAGGTCCGTGTACCGCAAAAAAAAAAAAAAAAAAAAAAAAAAAATTCCCTTCCCATCATCGTGCCCATCCCATGGCCTCCTAGCGGACCTGAACTTTCCGCTGGGACTTCCTCCTATTCATAAAGATGTGCTTTGTCCTCCTCCATCCATTTCCCCATATTCTTTTCCAAATAATCAAATAGAAAATATCTGAAAAGAATTCAATGTTTTCTTGGTCTTCCAGAAGAAAGTGGACCCCAAATTTCTTCAGAGTGTGAGAACTGAGCTGGATGCTCCAGGCCTTTAGACCAAGACAAATATCACCTCCTAGTTAGGAATATTTCTGGGGTTCTCACTCTCCATGGGGCTGGCTCCTCCTCCTCAGAACTCCAGGCATCCTGTCTTCTCCACAAGTGAGGGGACCAATCTGCTTCAGGATCTGAGCAAAAGAGAGGCCTGAGCTGGGCTCTGTGGTCCTCGCTGGAGCCCAGCAGGAATTGATTATTCCGTCTGTTGTTAAGCAGGAGCTAAACATTTTCTGGTTATTATTTTGATCCTCACAACCACCCTATAAAGTAGATATTTGTGCCCCCATTTTACAGATGCGTTAACAGAGTGCCCAGTTTACTCCAGTACCAACTGGCAGAATCAGAATCAGAATCCAGACTTGAAAGGCCTTATTCTTTTTACTACTCCATGAGTAAGAGCCCAGGGTGGCTGAGGGCACGGAAGCATCATGGAATGGACGGTGTATTCGTTTCCAGTAGCTGCCGTACAAATTACCACAAACGAAGTGGCTGACAACAGCAGTCTATTCTCCCACACTGTTCTGGAGGCCAGAAGTCTGAAATCAAGGTGTCAGCAGGGCTGCACTCCAGAGGCTCTAGGGGAGAATCTTTCCTTGTCTCTTCCAGCTGTTAATGGCTCCCGGCGTTCTTTGGCTTGAAACAGCCGAGCTCCGTTCTCTGCCTCTGTCTTCACATGACCTACTCTTCTCCATGTCTCTCCTTCGTGTGTTTCTTATAAGGACACTTGTTATTGGATTTGGGGTCCACTTGGATAATCCGAGATGATGTCATCCGGAGATCTTTAACTTCATTACATCTGCAGAGACCCTTTCCTCAACTATGGTAGAATTCACGTGTTCCAGGAGGTGGAAGTGTCTTTTGGGGACCACCATTCAACCCACTAGGGACAGCCATACGCCTACAGGGACAGTATGAGTTCTCCTGTTCTCTGTAGCTCCAACAGCTAAGGTTGGGGCCAAGGAGAATGGAAGCTTAAAGGACGCAAGTTTTTACTCATTATAAATAGGAACTTTCTTGTAAGCCAGAGTTAACCAAGGTGGCCTGTGTCCTCTGTGGAAGCAGCGAGTTCCCGTCATTAAAGGTGAGTCATGAGAGGCTGAATTTAGGGCTGATTTATGCTTTGGCATGGTGAGCACAGGGCATATAATATTGTTGGGAGCCCTTGAACATGTTTTCATTTCTTTTAAAACCAGAAAAAAAAGAGCTTTTAGGCTGAATAAAATGTTTTATTATACAATATTCATATATTCATCTGTACACCAGTGTAGTGGTAAAATGAGGCTTTAAATATTTGGTTGATGGAGGAAGAGGTTTACAAAAGCAAAAATGACTACAGCCCATGAATGTCATCATGTGGTCCCGACTAGACTATAACTTAGTGGCAAAAGGATGGGGAGAAGGGACGCTGGTGCTGGAAGGGGTTTGTCACCATCACCAAGACCTTTGTTCATGCCCTGACACTGCCCAAGTGTCTCACCCCCCTGCCACGAGTGCCCTCCGGCTCAGAGAACAAAGTCCTCTTGCTGGGACACCTGTCCTGGATCGCTTGGAGCTGGCACTTGAGAATGGGACCCCCTGGCAGCCTGTCACTGATGACATCTGAATAGTGCTCACCTTTTGTGGGCATTTGTTCGAAGCTGAACCACAATGATAGTGCATAGATCCCTTGGGAGAGAGGGGAAGGGAATCTACTTTCTTCTGGGCACTTTACAGAGTTGTTACTTTATTTCCACATTTTACAGATAAGGAAAGTGAGGCTCTGAGAGGTTAAGAAGCTTGCTCATTTCCTGGTTAATAAGCAGTAGACACAGGTCCATCAGAAGCCATTTTTGTCTGCCTTCCAAGCTGGGTATCTTTCCATTGCACAGTGCAGCGTCCATCTTCCTGGACGGAAAAACAGCACAGGATGGGAGTGGGTGGTTGGGAAGGTGGGACTAGAGTTTGGGGTGAAGCTTCTCGTCCTGGATTTTCAGACTCTGGGGCCCAAGTGTGGTTGGATTGAAAGGAAACCAACATGCCCAAAGCCTTCATTCAGGCCATCCTACTGGCCTGGGAGAAGTCACTTCTGCACTCCAGGCTGCGGCATTCTCGAGGGTGGAACCAGAGGAGGTGGATGTGATCCCTAAATTCTGGGGTGAGATCCATCTGTTCTTTGGCCCTTCTATAGCACGTCGTCCCAGCTAGCTTGGAGGCCCCTCAAGAGCAGGGAATAAGTCTATTATTTTTGTCCCAAAATTTAGTATTTCAGCATCATCTTCATGATTTTTGCCTCAGTAGTACCACTTGTACTCCTATTTACATAACACGGTCTTTTAAATGAACTTACTTTTGAAAACTGTTACTCCTGTTCTCAACAATAATATTCATGAAATCATGGGCTCAATTCATTTGTTCACTCCTTCAACAAATCTTTGTTGAATGCCTATGGGCTAACAGGCTCTTCTAGATGCCAGGGACACAGCAAAGAAAGATACAGTCAAGTCTTTACCTTATGGAGATTACATTCCCGGAGAGGAGATGGAGCACAGATACATATATAAGAGAATTACAGATGGTGATAACAACTCTGGAGAAAATTCCTCAGGGTGATGTATTAGATCAAAATTTTTGATGCATAGTAAGTGATTTTACAATGCAGCCCAATAAATGTACAAACATACACAGAACAGAATAAAAGGGTTGTGACAGTAAAGTGAGCCTTTACTACACATGATGTGCTCTCATATTCCCTCTTCTTTTCTATTATAGTTTAAAAATACACTGGTTAGGGCTTCCCTGGTGGCGCAGTGGTTGAGAGTCCGCCTGCCGATGCAGGGGACATGGGTTCGTGCCCCGGTCCGGGAAGATCGCACGTGCCGTGGAGTGGCTGGGCCCGTGAGCCATGGCCGCTGAGCCTGTGCGTCCAGAGCCTGTGCTCCTCAACGGGAGAGGCCATAATGGTGAGAGGTCCGTGTACTGCAAAAAACAAAACAAAACAAAACAAAACACTGGTTATAAGCCACTAAGACTGACCTTATGATCCACCAGTGGATTGCAGCCTGCAGTTTGAAAAACACTGGAACATCAGCGGGACTGGTGGTGGGACGCAAGACACTATTTAAAAAATTTTTTTTTATTGAAGTATAGTTGACTTACAATATCATGTAAGTTTCAGGTATACAGCACTGCGATTCAGTTATATATATGTGTAAATATATAGATACATATAAATTCTTTTTCAGATTCTTTTCCCTTATAGATTATTACATAATATTGAATATAGTTCCCTGTGCTATACAGTAGATCCTTGTTGGTTATCTTTTTTTTTTTTTTTGCAGTACACGGGCCTCTCACTGTTGTGGCCTCTCCCGCTGGGGAGCACAGGCTCCAGACGCACAGGCTCAGCGGCCATGGCTCACAGGCCCAGCCGCTCCATGGCATGTGGGGTCTTCCAGGACTGGGGCATGAACGCTTGTTCCCTGCATCGGCAGGCGGACTCTCAACCACTGCGCCACCAGGGAAGCCCTGGTTATCTATTTTATACATAGTAGTATGCATATGTTGATCCCATCCTCCTAATTTATCCCTCCCCACCACCCCCTTTTCCCCTTTGGTAACCATAATTTTGTTTTCTGTGTCTGTGAGTCCCTTTCTGTTTTGGACATAAGTTCATTTGTGTCTTTTTTTCTTTTAGATTCCACATATAAGCGATATCATATGATATTTGTCTTTCTCTGGCATGGCACTATTTTAGAAAGGGCAGCCAGAGAAGGAGCCTCTGAGGAAATGAAACTTGAGCAGAGATAACAGAGCTGAGAAGGAGGGAGCTATGTAAAGACTTAGGGGGAGAGCATTCCTGGCAGAGGGAGGAGCAAGTACAATTCCTTGAGGTGGGATTGAGTTTGGATACGATGTGTTTGTACGTGTGTGTGTGTGTGTGTGTGTGTGTGTGTGTATCTTAATGTGATCCAAGTATTGTAATACAGATAAAGATAATTAATTGTATAGGAATCAACGTAGAAGCTTTCTCCGGGAACAATGTTTATTAGTTTACTTTTGCTTCTCTAATGAATCACTGCGAACTTAGTAGCTTAAAACAACACAGGTTTATTTTCTTACAGTTCTGGAGGTCAGAAGTCCAAAATGGGTTGGCTGGACTGTGCACCTTCTGGAGGGTCTAGGGGATAATCTATTTCCTTGCCTTTTCCAGCTTCTAGAGGCTGTCCACCTTCTTTGCCTCATGGCGTCACACCACTCCAACCTCTGCTTTCATCATCACATCTTCTTCTCTGGCCCTGACCTCCTGCCTCTCTCTTATAAGGTTCCCTGTGATCCCATTGGGCCCACGTGGATAATCCAGGACAACAGATTACGAATTTAATCACATCCACAAAGTCCCTTTTGCCATGTAAAGTAGCAAAGTCACAGGTTTGGGGGATTAGGATGTGGACATCTTGTGGAGGGCATTATTCAACCTCCCACACTGTGTAGAACCTTGTGGGTTGTTGGTGAAGTCTTCCCTGTTGGGAACATTCTCTTGCATCTCTGTTCGATGGGGTCCACGCACTGAGAGTGCGATACATACTTGCTCGATGGTTAAATAAATGGAAGAGCCTCCCTTTCTCACTTTCTCCTGCTGCCCTACCACGTCCTCTCTATTCTTCTAAACATGTATCTGCTCACAAGAGCCACTCGGGTCAGAGACAAACGGGCCGGCGTTTGCTGGTTTGCACAGGACTAGAAAACTCCCATCCTGCGCTCCTCCTCAGGAAACTTCTTGCACATCTGAGCTGGAAGGGACTTTGGAGATCACAAGTTCACCCCTCTCAATGTGCCGAGGAGGAAAACCTTCCCAGCCCCTTCACTTCTATGGCTTCATTTGGTGTTTTTAATTATGACTCACTTTTATAGGTTTGGCTCGCCTTCAAAATACACGATCCCCCCCCCGCCCCGCCTTTCTCATTTTATCCTCATTCTAAAGGTAAAGGGCAGGCATCAATCTTCCCATTTTACAGATGAGGAAAGCTAGGCCCTTAAAGTCAGGGAGTAAAACTGGGCCTGGGACACAAGTGTCCTGAATTCTCCTCCCCCCAAAATCCTTCCATGAGACTCTCCAACTTCTCTTTTATTTTTCAGAGTTCAAAATCTGGAGAGTTTCTAGAAGGGCTTGGAAAGGAAAGTGTGTTTTTTATAGTGCCAAGAAGCAGGAGTAAAATACTTTAATTCTGAGAGACAAAATTTAGTTCAACATGTGGGGCAACATTCTAGGAATCAATATTGTCCAAACTAATATGATTGGTTGCCTACAGAGAAAGAGAGGACCAGTTCCTTGTCACTGGATGGTCCTTAGCAGAGGCTGGGCTTGGAAATTGTTAACCTTGCTTAGATAATCTTTGTGTTAAAGGTTTAGCCGTAGGCTTTTGAGACCCTGGGGGAGCAGGACACCCTCCCCACCCCACCCCCCCGCCCCCCATGGAACTCCGAGGTCCTGTCCTCATCTGTCTCAGGCATCTAACCTAGGGCCTTGGAGGAGGGGACGGGGAAGGGGGGTACAGAAAATGGGTCTTACAATGGGGGTGGGGGACTGATGTAAAAGAAAACCTCAAACAGGGAGCCCACCCCCCTAGGAGATAACAATCGAATTATATACATTTTAAATGGCATTCTCGGGGTCTGAGTGATTTTCATATGAAAACTCAGCTTGGAGTCCTTGGCATCTGTTTCTCCTAAAAGGATAGAAACCAAGAGACTATTTACATATTCTTTGGGCCCTATCACCAATTAAATCTTTTCAGAACCTCAGTCCCCCCTGTCCTCAGGCCCCCACCCCCTACCAACTCTCTCCACATTTAGGATTGAATTTCTTGGCAGACGGTGGCTGCTGCTCTCTTTGGTGATTTATTTATTCAGTTGGATTATTTTTCATCTCTAGGCTGGGCATTTCAGGCCTCGGCGTCCACCTTCTGATCATGGGGAAGTGACCCTGCTCGGGGACCCTCCCCAAACTGGGCTGTGGGGCTGAGCCGGGGACGCATTCCTTCAGGCGCCGAGAGGGGCCTGTCTCCGTGTCATCCCCTCCGCAGCCCCGCCCAGCCCTCCCGCTTCCCGACTGTGACAGAGCTTCCTCCGGGAGATGAGGGCGCACAGCTGGGTGACGTCACCAGGAATGCACAGGGGCCCGCGCAGGGGCCCGGAAGGAGCAGAGATGAGATGTCACTGCGAGCAACTGGACGGTTCGTTTCATCATTTGCTTTAGAGACAATCTGGTCCTACAGGGACTAAGGAATCTGCTGAAATATCTAAGGAAATTGTGTCTGATGGAATGCGCCTCCCAGCTCCTCCCTCCTCCCTGCCCTCCCTGCTCAGTCATCTGTCTCCAGGGCTTCTGTTCCCAAGAGGGGGCTAGAAGAAGGCTTGGAGGAGAGGGCTTGGAGTACAGCCCTTTGAGCCAGCCTTGACTCCCTACTGCCCCTGCTACTTACCAGCTGTGTGACCTTGGGCATGGCACACAACCTCTCTTAGTCTCCCCTGCGGCATCTAAAAAATGGGGCAAACAATGGGTCCTGCCTCCTGGGGTATGGAGAATGAATGAATTGGTGCCTGTGGAGCTCCCAGGACCATTCCTGGCATGTAGTAGGGACCTAATAGCTGAGGGTCATTAGTAGTAAGCTGTAATCTTAGAATCAAAGGTTGAGCCCTGCAAATGAGACACTCAGTTTAATTCAACAGGTCCCTGAGTCGTGACTGTATCTTGACTATGTACTGGGGAGGTGGAGGCAAGAGGGTGACCTTGGACTTTAACCTCACAGAGCCCCATGGATAAATCAGATGATTTATCTACAAGGTGAAGATGACACACATCTCAATGTGGTTGTTGAATTGTGGAGAAGATAATGTATGAAAAATCAAACCATAGAGAGAATACTCCATACATGAGAGCCATTATTAACTATTTCTATCAATATACTAATCTACTACTAACACCCATAATAATAACAATAATACTCATAATACTACAACACTTATAGTAATAAGACCCAGTTCCTGCACTCAAGGAGCTCAGTGTTAAGTGGGTGAGATGGGCCAGTAAGTGGAGAAAGAGAAGGAAGGGAAAGGTGGTCTCCAGCACAGTGGATCTGGGCCAGACAGCCAGGGTTCATGCCCCCTCATGTGATCTTGGGTGAGTTACTTCCTGTCTCCCTGTCTCTGCTTTCTCATCTGTAAAATGTGGGTGATAATAATACCCACTGTGAAAGGCTGGGGGGAAGATGAAATGAATTAGGCTGTGTAAAAAACCATGATAATGTATGGTGCCTACCCTGTGGTTAGCACTATCGAAGCATCAGCTTCAACTGTCATCAGGAAGCAATTAATACTGTGTGGGCATAAGGGGAGTCTTCCCAGGAGGGGTGACATTGATGTTGGGCTTTAAAGGTTAAGAAGAAAATGTCCACGTATGGGTAGGAGGCATTCAGGTTGAGCTAGGCATTCCAGGCAAAGGGAATGGTCTGAACTGGAAATTCGAAAGAGGTGGTTTATTTAGAACATGAAGATCTGTGCCAGTGAAGAGAGTGTAAGGGATAGTAAAAGAAGATGAAGCAAGAGAGGGAGGCCTGACAGTGTTTAAGAATCTGCCTGCCAATGCAGGGGACACGGGTTCGAGACCTAGTCCAGGAAGATCCCACATGCTGCAGAGCAACTAGCCCCCAAGCCACAACTACAGTAAGGTCCCTTATGAATAAGCTGAGTTCCAGCTGAAGAGAGGGAGGCCTGGGTGGGCTGGTGAAGGAGCTTGTACCCTAAGGGAAGGGGGTGATATCTCCCCTCGGAGATGGCAGCAGATCTGGGTTCTGGAGAGAACAGCCGGGATGCAGTGAAAAGAATGGTCTGAGGCATGGACTCTCCATCCTGCCTGCTCATCTGTGTTTCCTGGGAGGGAGGGGTGGTTTAAAAAAACCAATGGCAAGGTTCTGCTCCTGACCAAGTAAATAAGATGGGATGGGATCCGGGCAGCATCTAGTTGTTCAGCCCAAGTTGGGGGACCCCTGGATTGGAGGGAACACAGATGGAGGACATAACAATACCTTAATACAATTAGGAGGTGATATGGCCTGAACCAGAATAGCAGGGTAGTGACAGAGACAGAGATAGAGGGGATGATGGTGGTGGCTGGGAGCCCACTGGTCTTCCCCTTGGGAGCCACTGGCCTCTTCTGTGGCGCTTGGATCCCATTCTGATACAGAAGTCAAGAGGTTGGCTGTCAAGACCCAGTATTTCTAGGCATGTGCATTTTGACAAGCCATTGGGAACGTGAGCTAAGCCAAGAAGGACTCCCCAATTCTCCCCAGTTGGTGAGGTTGTAATTCCATCCTCCTCCTCATTAGATAGTGCTAATTCACCAGACTCTTTGCCCAGGGCCGGCTCTGATGTCATGGGTTACTTGTCTTGGTGGGGTTGGCTGGGCCTGGGTCGGTGTGGGCTCAGAGGCAAGCTTGTCAGCCTTTGAAATCAGAACTGATAGTTTTTATTTTATTTCAGCACTGTTTTTTAAAAAAAAATTTATTTGTTTATTTTTTTGGTTGTGCCGGGTCTTAATTGCAGCAGGCAGGCTCCTTAGTTGCGGCTTGCGGGTTCCTTAGTTGTGGCATGTGAACTCCTAGTTGCAGCATGCATGTGGGATCTAGTCCCCTGAGCAGGGATCGAGCCCAGGCCCCCCTGCATTGGGAGCATGGAGTCTTAACCACTGAGCCGCCAGGGAAGTCCCTATTTTATTATTATTATTTTTAAAATTTTTATTAGAGTATAGTTGCTTTACAATGTTGTGTTAGTTTCCACTGTACAGCAAAGTGAATCAGCTATATGTATATATACATATATCTCCCCTCTGTTTTGGATTTCCTTCCCATTTAGGTCACTACAGAGCACTGAGTAGAGTTCCCTGTGCTATACAGTAGGTTCTCATTAGTTATCTATTTTATAGATAGTATCAGTAGTGAAATCAGAGCTGACAGTTTTTAATAACATCAAATTTTAAGATTCATTTCTCATGTAGATGCTCTGGCAAACATTTCTCAGGCAGGGCAGGTGGTCTGCTTTTGGGCCCTCAAGGCCCCACAGCCCAGCCTCAGAACCCTGACCTAATCCCCTTTCACTTTTAAGGCCCACAGACACCGCCATTCACATGATGTCATGGTTCGGAGGCTCCCTTCTCCAGTGCCTCCCGAGTCAGTCTTATTATGGCTGAGCCAGGGCTTGGCTCTGCCGGGGGCCACGCTGGGGCCCGCTGGTTCCCGCTCTCCCCCTGGCTCTGGGCGTGCTGTCCTTTCCCCTCCAGTCTGCCTCAAGGCCCTTGCCATTCATTTTTCACACAGATGATTCTGGGAGCACAGGCGTGTGTGTGCTTGATGACTAGGAGGAAGGGAACCCCCCAAACTGAGGGCGAATAAAGTGCGGCCTGAGCACTGGACTGGACATCAGGAAAGACAGGGTCTTGTTTCTGGGTTGGTCACTCTTTCACTTGGGTCTTTCGCCTCTTTTTATTTTTTATTTTTTTTCGATACGCGGGCCTCTCACTGTTGTGGCCTCTCCCGTTGCGGAGCACAGGCTCCGGACGCGCAGGCTCAGCGGCCATGGCTCACGGGCCCAGCCGCTCCACGGCATGTGGGATCCTCCCGGACCGGGGCACGAACCCGTGTCCCCTGCATCGGCAGGCGGACTCTCAACCACTGCGCCACCAGGGAAGCCCTTTCGCCTCTTTTCTTTGGGCCTCAGTCTGCCCCATGAGGTTAGCTGGCCTCCAAGAGTCCAGTCTGCCTTACCACTGTATGGCTTCTCGGGGATGAGCTTTTAGCCAGTGATTGGGTCTAGACCCTAAGGGCTGAACCATCTGTGTGATCTTTAAGGGGTATGGAAGAGGGTGGAGACTGGCTTCCCAGGGAAAAGCTCAAGTAACACCCATAAAGGGTGAGGGAGAGAAGGAGAACAAGCAAGTCTTGCTGAGATCTCTATGCCCCCGGCATGCTGGCTCCTATGCCAGCCCTGGGAGGGAGGCGCTAGAAGCCCCTTGGCAGAAATTGAGGCTTGGAGAGTTAAGAAACTTTCATAAGTGAAAGAAATGGGACCTGAGCCAATTCTATCCAACTCAATAGTAATAACAGTGGTAGCAATAATAACAACTGCGGGTCTGAGTGCTTATTATGTGTTAGGCTCTGTTCTAATTATCTTATTTACTCTACATCACAACCCAATGAAGTTGGTGTTATTAGGACCACCATTTACAGAAAAGGAATCTGAGGGTCCAAGAGGCTCCTTGCTCAAAATAGAGCAGCTGGTCAGTGGTAGGACCGGGTTTCAGGTCCCAGTTTTTCTAACTCTAGAGCCTGTGGGCAAAGAATAATTGCAGTCTGAGACCACAGGAGGAAACTAATTGGAAAATGTCAGAGTGTCCCCACATGTCAAGCACTTGGCCTTCTGGAAGCAGAAGCTACCAGATGGAGAAGAGGCATACAGAACTGAGGGAGAGGGTAGGCCAGCTGAGAGCAGGGGAACAGCACACGCAGGATGGGCTGGGGCCCTGGGAAACGACACGCCCATGAGAGACAAACGGGCATGGCTGTCAAAGGAAGACAGTGCCCGGGCTTTATAATGGTTTCCCACTGCCAGTTCCCATGAGGTCAGAGTCTCACATCACAAATAAGAGCCCTTCCCACCCCCGACCCTGCCCTGTTGTCCTTATAACACCCACTCCTACCACATGCAGCCATTGCATTCCTGATATTTGACCCCGAAGTCAAAGAAGCTTGACTGAAATGCAGGTCAGCCTGCTGCAGAGTCTGGGAAGGACAAGTCAGAATCCCCATCTCAGTAGTGTCCTTGTTAAACTTTCTTGACCTCTTCTGCTGCAGGATGTTGAGGTGGGTTACACCTCCCTCCCGCAAAAAACTCAAGCACATATACATATATAGCATGTGCCTGGCACATAATAGGTGCTCAATAAATAATATATAATCATATAAACCTCTATATCTCTTTTGTTTTATTTCCACAACTGCCATTTGAAGCAAGGTGGCACTTAATCCCGTTTTACAGATGAAGAAATTGAGGCTCACAGAGTTTAAATGACTTGCCCAAGGTCCCATGGCTTGACAGAAAGATGCAGAATTAGCTCTGGGCATTTTTAGTGGCTGGTGCAAAAATGAAGACACGATCTGTCCCATGTTCACGTCACCCTGGGCCCCAGGAATGGTGCCGTGACAAGTCTCCTGGACCTTATCTTGGTGGTGGCGGTAGGGGGGCACTCTTCCCATGAGTTCACGGAGAGTGGAGTTTGTGGTGTGAGTGGGAGCCCCCTCCTTCCCTCCCTCCCTTCCTCCTTCCTTTCTTCCTGAGGACAAATTAAAGAAGAAAATAACCACCCTTTGTTTTCCGTTTAAAACAAAATAGCTGAATCAAGTTCCATGAAGGATAAAAAGTGAATTCTCTGGACTTAGATCACTTACTTAAGAGGAGGATGCTAATGAGTGAAAAAAGCACTAATCTTAGCAATGAAATCGTTACTATCAGCATTTTTGAGAAGAAGCACTCATTTATGATGGGCTTTTCCTATTTATTCTGAAATTCAATTGTGGGTCAATGAAAATCAAATAGGTGGGCCACGGGGGTGGCTTAGGGTGGGCTGCTCGGCACAGCTTTATGTATTTGGAATCGAATTCACTTAGTGACTTGGCGCTGAAATCCTGGGAGCACCCACCCAACCCAGCTGCTTGGAAAGTGGGAATTAAGACGATCTGTCTACAGACTGATGCCTGCCACATTCTCTCTTCCAACCAAAGGAGCAGATTCTGACCTTTAAGTGCACCCCCCCACCCCTCCCGGAGGCCACCGCATTGCCAGGAGCGCCAGCCTCCTGCCGATGCTGCCAAGGGCCCAGGTTCTGGCCTGGGACGCTTCCCCGGCTCCTCCAACTTGTGCTCGAGTCTGAGCCCTGCCCCTGGGCTCCGGTCTCCGTCTGCCCCCTTCTCCTCTGGCTGGCAGCCCGTTCCTCCCCTTCTGGCTCCCCGATTGGCGCCTGGCCCTGAGCACTGTCTTGATCTTCCTGTCACTTGTGGCTTCTGATAAGAGACGTGCTCCCGCCAGATACAGGCCCAGCCAGGGAGTCACCGGCGCAGGGATTCAGGACGTGGGCTTCAGAGTCAGGGTGATGCCAACCTACGATTTGTTAGCTCTGTGACCTCGGGCAAGCCACGTCCCTTTCTGGGCCTCAGGTTCCTTGTCTATGAAAGAGGGGTGATGAGATCTACTTCACTGAGGTGCTGAGAGGGTTAAATCTTGGTTTTGTTATTCTGATGTGAGATTTCCAGCTCACCTGTACACGGGGTGCTGGGAGTCAGACAGGAAAATCAAGTGTCCAGAGCGCTTGCATTCTCAACGCTGTTTTCAGAGGTACAGCCTCATCATCGTCATTCTGAGGCCTTACCGTACTCTCGGTCTACACATGAGGAAACTGAAGCTTCGAGGGAGAGTGAGGACACCTAAGAGTCACAGCCAGCAAGTGGGGAGGGCTGGACTCGAACCCACGCCTCCTGACTCCTGGTCGGGAACGCAGCACAGGCGGCCGCTTTGATTCCCCGAAGAAGCTGCTGTCCAACAATGTGCTGCTGGGAAGGGAAGACAGGACCGGAGAGCAGCGGCTCCGGGCCCCCTCCCCCCTTCCCGATGCCGGCTGGCGGGGCGGGAGGAATCCGTGCGGCTGGCTTGTGCTCATGCTTGAGGAATGTCTTGAGAAGTCGTGCCTAAGCCCTCTGTATCTGACTCATCATCTCCCCGTCTCCAGGAGTGTCAGAGAAGAGCTCCCTTAATCCCTCCTGTCCTCGGTCCCAGGCTTTCATTTGTCAAACTAAAAATATTCCCTCCGGGAACCTCCTTTTGCCAGAGGCTGAAGGAGGTATAAGGGGAATGGCGTTTTACTGTCACTTCCTGACAGTGCCTCGCATTGTTCCCTGCCAGGGCAGCAGGGCTGGGCAGCGGGAACCAGGGGCCCCTGTCATTCTTGGGCCGGGGCCAGCCGCTCACCTTTCTCCTGCGAGCCGGCTTCCTTTCCCCCCTCTCAAGGCTCCAGACAATAGCCCACCAGCCTGACACCCAGCCTTGGCCCGGTCCCCTCGGGGCTGTGTGGAGATGCGTGCCAGGTGAGGACCATAGAATGCCAAGTTCATTTCCTTGGCAGCCTGAGGGGAGGGTTGACTGGCACGGTTTGTGCTTGTCTGCAAGGCTGGTTTACCTATAAAGGGATGTCAAGCTTGAAGGTAAAGGAAAAGACTAGTCCTGACGCCCTAGGAAAAACAAACGGACTTGGAGCTCCCTGAGCCAGATGATGGCAGAGTTGGGAAGCCATCAAGGTTTGTCTCCAGTTTCTCTCTTTCCTCTCATTTCTTCATTTTGTCACCCCTGGCAGCCCTTTGGTCTTCTGGGCTGATCCTGAGTGTCCATGACCTTGACTTGGTTCCAAACCTTGGCTCATAGCCATAGAGCTACCTCCCTGGGCCCCACGAGGGTGCCCACTTGCTCAATGGAAGTAGAACACAGTGAAACCAAAAGAGCATGGACTTTGGATCCAATCTTGGATTTAAACTCTGCCGCCCCCCCACCAACTAGCTGTGTGTGCTTGAGTAAGGTACCTCACCTCTGAGCCTCAGTTTCCTCATTTGTATTAGT